>NC_053142.1:48665991-51065991 GCF_016808335.1 Panicum virgatum
TAAAGTCTAAGCATTCTAATATCGCTTAACGTCCAAACAAAATCAGACATTAATCTAGGTGGTCAAGGAATGGTCATCACAAATCAAGGGGTGGCTATCCAACCGTGTTTTCATGCAAGTAAAACATATGCAATTTATAAAACAGGCCATTGGGTTGTGTTTATAAAAACTAGGACAGAAACATGCATCAAAGGATGGGATTGAACTTGCCGTCTTCGTAGCCTTCGGGGAGGTCCTGTCCTTCGGGCTCGGGGTCGCAGAACGGGTCCTCGTTCACCTGCTCACAGCACTGCTCGTCAACGGGCTCTCCTTCGCTCACTCCGTGGTCTACAGCGCACACAAACAAGCACACAATCAAAACAAAGATTTGTCGTCGAGCTCGAAACGGGAACACATGGAATATAGAGCATAGAGTATTATTTTTGGATGGTTTCTAGAATGGTATGGCCAAAACTGAGTTAGGAGAGGTGGGGTAAAATTTTAGGTTAAGCCGGGGTCGTTAGGCACATAAAATGATAGGTCAGGGAATGTTTAGGCCCTAAACAGGGGTCTAGGGACCTAGTTGTAATTAAGATTAAGTAGGCAGGGGCTCTGTTTATAATTTAGAAATTATTTGGGTCATTCTAAAAGAGTCAGGGTTTATCTGTAATTAAATTTATATGGAAGGGGGCTTATTTTGAAATTAGGTAAAAAGGCAGGGTTTACTTTGCAAATTGGTTAGGGGGGGGACTCTTAACCAAATAAGAGGGAAAGGAGGGGGCTTGGGGCAATTTTGCCCCTTCTTCCTCCTCCCCCCGACGCAGAACAGGGGAGGGGTAGGGGCGCGCCGGCGGCGGCCGATTCGGCCGCCCTGGGCCTTGACGGCGGCCCGGGGCAGGAGGGGATAGGAGGTGGGGGCCCGGCGGGGTTGATTCCCGGCCTCACCTGTGCCGGGGCGGTGCTCAGAGGCGGGGCGACGCGGGCCGGCGGCGGCGGCGCTACTGAAGCGGGGCGGCGGCGCTAGCGCTGGGGAGGGGAGGGCGGTGGCGGCCAGGGAGGTTTGAGTGCGAGGGTGCGGCGCCGGTGGGGGAGGCTTTTATAGCCGTGGAGAGGCGGTGGCGGCTTGGCGGGATGCGGCGGAGGCCGGCGGCCGAAATAATGGCGGTGGGGGGCCGGCGTCAACGGCGGTCGGGCTCGCGAGGCGACGTGACGCCTCAGGCAGGCGGCGACCGCTGCAAGGCGTCACTGTGCCGAGGTCGCCGCCGCCTGTACGGCGTCAACGTGGTCGTGGCGGTGTGGCGCGCGCACGGGATAGGGGGCGGCCGGGAAACGTGCGGCGTGCGGCGCGTGCGGCCGAGTGACGGGGCGCCGCAGCGTGCGTGCACGGCCAATGGCCCCGGCGTGGCGCAGCCCAACGCGGCGAGCGCGTGCGGGTGGTTGCACGCTCGGGGTGGCTTGGCACGGCTCGTCGGTCGGCCAGGGAGGGTGCGGGGTGAGCGGGAGGGCGGAGTCACGGCGCGGGAAGAGCAGGCCGGGAGCGGGGAGCGGCCCAGGGAGGGAGCAGGGGCGAGGGGGGTGGTGGCGCGGCCGAGCCGTGCGGAGCAGGGGAAGGGGGGCCGGGCCGGTGCTCTGCCGCTTCGGAAGGAGGGAGGAGAAGGGAGTAATGAGAGGGGAGAAGAAAATAAGAAAGGAGAAAGAAAAGAAAGAGAAAGAAATTTGGGAAAAAGAAAAAAAAGAAAAAGAAAAAGGAGGGGAAAGAGAAGGGAAAAAGAGAGGGGGTAGAGAGGTCCGCGCCGGGATCACGGCGCTGATCGCGGAGCCTGGTCGGCCACGCTTGGCGTCCGTCGCTCGAGAGCGCGACGCGCAGGGTCGAGTGGGAACAGGGTGCGGGATACGGGTGTCGGGTCTTTGGGGAAGTCGGTGAGTCCCGGCGGAACAGGGAGGATTCCGGAAAACTGGGGTTAGGGTTTCAAGGAGGGGATCTCGAGCTCAACGACGAAGCAAAATTTTAGCGCACGATTTATTTAGGTAATTTTCGGGATGTTACAAACCTACCCCACTTAATGAATCTCGTCCTCGAGATTTCGACTGGTTCCTAAACAGGTGGGGAAATTCTTTCTTCAGAGCATCTTCGCGTTCCCACGTAGCTTCTTTTACTCCGTGTCTGCTCCACTGAACTCTGCAAATTCGTACTTCGGAGTTTCTGGTCCTCCTAGTGACGGTGTCTAGGATCTTGACCGGTACTTCTTGATACCGCAAGTCTGGCTGTAGATCTATTGTTTCAACCGGCACATACTCTGCCTCGGGTACCCTCAAACACCTTCTTAATTGCGAGACATGAAACACTGGATGGATATCCGACATTTCTTCTGGTAGCTCCAAACGGTATGCTACTGCTCCAACTTTCTTCAAAACTCGGTATGGTCCAATATACCGAGGGGCCAATTTTCCTTGTACCTGAAATCTTCGGGTTCCTCGAATAGGCGATACGTTGAGATACACGAAATCTCCTGGGTTGAAACTTATTTCCCGTCTTTTCTTGTCCGCATAGCTCTTTTGTCGGGACTGGGCTGCTTTTAGCTTTTCTCGAATCTCGGCGACTCTTTCCTCTGCTTCCTTTATGAGTGCGGGGCCGACTAGGGCACGTTCTCCAACTTCTGACCACATCAGAGGGGTTCTGCATTTTCTTCCATAGAGAGCTTCAAACGGTGACATGCCCAAGCTTGCTTGGTACCCGTTGTTGTATGAGAACTCGGCGTAGGGTAGACTCTGCTCCCAATCCTTGCCATAAGTGAGGACACATGCTCTCAGCATATCCTCCATGATCTGATTCACCCTTTCTGTCTGACCATCTGTCTGTGGGTGATAAGCGGAGCTAAAGTCTAGCTTGGTGCCCATAGCTTTATGCAAACTTTTCCAAAATCTAGAGGTGAACTGGGTTCCTCTATCTGAAACGATTCGGCTGGGCACACCATGCAATTTCACTATGTTCTCTATATAGAGCTTAGCTAGTTTCTCCCCGTCATAGTTGGTCAGTACGGGTATGAAGTGAGCTGATTTAGTAAGGCGATCCACTATTACCCATATGGAGTCATGTCATTTCTGGGTTCTGGGCAAGCCCACCACAAAGTCCATTCCTACTTCATCCCATTTCCACACCGGGATGGGTAGGGGTTGCAGTAATCCTGCCGGCTTCTGGTGTTCAGCTTTGATTCTCTGGCAAGTATCACAACGGGCGACAAATCGTGCAATATCTGCCTTCATCCCATTCCACCAATACTTCTGTTTTAAGTCCATATACATTTTGGTGGATCCTGGGTGAATTGAGTAGGCCGAGTTATGGGCTTCATCCATGATCATCTGCCTGAAATCTCCTTTCTGGGGCACACAAATTCTGTCTTTATACCACAACGTTCCCTTATTATCAACTCGAAAGTCTGGGGCCTTATTCTCTCCGGTTTGCCTCCGGATTTCCATCAGTCCCTTGTCCGATTTTTGGGCTTTCCTGATTCTTTCTTCTAGAGTGGATTGAACGTTCAGCACTTGGCTGGAACCTCGAGGGACAATGTGCACATTTAATCGTGCCATTTCCTCTCGTAAATGGTCATTCTTGGGCCCGTAGGATTTCCGACTTAGGGCATCGGCTACTACATTGGCTTTACCTGGGTGATAATGAATTTCCAAATTATAATCTTTGACTAATTCCAGCCATCTTCTCTGCCTCAGGTTTAGGTCTGGTTGGGTGAAGATATACTTCAGACTTTTATGATCGGTGAAGATTTCGCACTTATTTCCAATCAAATAGTGCCTCCAGATCTTAAGTGCGTGCACTACGGCTGCAAGCTCCAAATCATGAGTCGGGTAATTTTGCTCATGAGTCCTGAGCTGACGGGAAGCATATGCAACGACTTTCCCATCTTGCATCAGCACACAACCCAATCCTTGTCGGGACGCATCACAATAGATGACAAAATCCCGATGAATATCCGGCAGGGTTAGCACTGGGGCTGTCGTCAATCTTCGCTTCAACTCCTGGAAACTTCTTTCACACGACTCCGTCCAGGTGAATTTCTTCTCTTTCTTGAGCAGCTCTGTCATGGGCCGGGCTATCTTAGAAAATCCCTCAATAAATCTCCGATAGTACCCAGCTAATCCGAGGAAACTCCTGATCTCACTGACATTGGTTGGTTGCTGCCAGTTGGATACTGCTTCGACCTTCTCGGGGTCTACTGCCACTCCTTCTGCGGTCAAAATATGACCAAGGAAGGCTACTTTCTCCAG
Source organism: Panicum virgatum (assembly GCF_016808335.1). Lineage (NCBI taxonomy): Eukaryota > Viridiplantae > Streptophyta > Magnoliopsida > Poales > Poaceae > Panicum > Panicum virgatum. The sequence continues at coordinate 48,670,252 of NC_053142.1, forward strand.
CCAGAACTCGCACTTGCTGAATTTGGCGTATAACCTATGCACTCTCAGTTTTTCCAAAACTACCCTCAGGTGCTGCTCGTGCTCCTGAATGCTCTTCGAGTAAATAAGTATGTCGTCAATGAAGACTACGACAAACTTATCTAGCTCGTCCATAAAAACTTTATTCATGAGGTTCATGAAATAGGCCGGTGCATTTGTCAATCCAAAAGACATCACTGTGAACTCAAATTGTCCGTATCGGGTGACAAAGGCTGTCTTCGGAATGTCGCTTTCCCTAATCTTGAGCTGAAAATATCCGGACCTTAGGTCAATCTTGGAAAAGTACTTGGCTCCTTTTAATTGATCGAAAAGATCATCGATCCTGGGAAGGGGGTACTTATTCTTGATAGTGACCTCGTTTAGTGCCCGGTAATCTACACATAGCCTCATACTTCCGTCCTTCTTCTTGACGAATAGAACCGGGGCTCCCCAAGGAGACGAACTTGGCCTGATGAAGCCAATCCGTTGCAACTCCTCTAGTTGTTTCTTTAACTCCGCCAATCCGGTGGCTGCCATCCTATAAGGTCTCTTGGCTATAGGGGCAGTTCCAGGGACAAGATCAATGACAAATTCTATGTCCCTATCTGGTGGCATACCGGGAAGTTCTTTGGGAAAGACATCGGGGTACTCATTCACTACTGGGACTTCTTCCAAGGACTTGGCTTCCATGCTAAACACCATCGGGTTTGCTCCACTTTCCCGGGTATGACAGGTCACTCGGACTCCCTCTGGGTTTGTCAGATGTACTACCTTGTCCGTACAACCTATGAGGCCATTATGTTTGCTTAGCCAGTCCATTCCAAGGATCACATCTATCCCTTCTGACTTAAGTACTACTAGGTCTGCTAAAAACTCTACCCCACTTAAATTGATCCTTACCCGTAGACAACCCAGTTGACACCTGATGTCTCCTCCGGGCGTCCGGGTTAATAGGGGTGTTTTTAGTAGTACTGTAGGTATTTTATGTTTCTCCACAAAACTCGAGGATATGAATGAGTGTGATGCTCCAGAATCAAACAGTACTGTTGCAAGAGTTGAGCTGACTAGGTACTCACCGAGTACTACGCCCTGGGCTCCTTGAGCTTCCTGTGCGTCGATGTGGTTGACACGGGCTCGTCCAAAAGACTGCTGGGATTGCCTCTGCTGGTTGTTGTTGTTGTTGCTGTTGCCACGGAGGGGCACTCGGTTGGCACCGGTCAGAACTGGCTTGGGTCCGTTCACTGTGTTGGAGAAAGCCGAAGTAGCAGGCTTGTTCTTGGCATAGGGGCAGTCGGCGATGAAGTGACCCGTCTCACGGCAGTTGAAGCAGGCTCTCACGTTGCTGTTGTTGTTGGTGACCTGGCTCGCATTATTCTGTGAGGCCCTCATGGTGTTCTGGCTTCTGGGCTGTGTGTTAGGGGCCCGTGGTCCTGTCACTTGAGACTGAGTTTTGTACTGTATTGGGGCTTGGGACCTTGGTGCGTTGTAGCTGAGACTTCTGGTCTTCTGAAAACGATCCTGCTGGCGAGACTTACTCTCCAGGAACTTGCGCTTGTTCTCTTTCCTTTCATCAATCTTAGCCTTCTCGGTGAGGATTGCCTTGTTCATCAAGGTGTTGAAATCAGGATAGATCTGAGGAGTGAGCAGGGTCCTGAGTTCTGGGTTTAGTCCCTTCTTGAACATGTCCTGCTTCTTCTCGTCGTCGTTCACTTCATCTGGCGCATATCGAGACAGCTCCATAAACTGGTGAGTATATTCTTCCACCGACATACTCCCCTGCTGAAGTGCAAGGAACTCATCTGCCTTGCGCTTCATGGTGGCCGAGGGGATGTGATAACGGCGGAACTCCCTCACGAATTCATTCCAGGTGATGGTGGAGGCATCTCTGGCAGCAGCGCAGTAATTCTCCCACCAGGCTAAGGCAGTCCCGGTGAGTTGATGTGCAGCCAGAAGAACTTTATCTCGATCCTGGCACCCAAATGGCTCGAGCTTCCTCTGGATCACGTGGAGCCAGTCATCTGCATCCAAGGGGTTGCTGGATCCGGCAAAAGTGGGTGGCTTGGCCCTCAGAAAAGCTGTTAGCTTGTCATTAAAGGTCTGCTCTCGTGGCTGCCTGTTCACTAGAGCATTGGCCAGTGTCTCCAGTATGAGAGTCTGGTTATGGATTACTTGTGCCAGGTCCACGAAAGGTGGTGGTGGTGGTGGTGGCAGCTGTGCACCATGATTTTCTCCTCTACCCTGACTCACTTCTTGTTCTTCCTGAGGATGGTTTTGCCCGTCAGGGTGTACTCCTGCATCAGCGGCTACAGGGTCCCTGACTCGGGAGGCCCTTGTGATGCTTCGGGAAACCATCTGCAGAACGAGTGGATTGGGACTAAGATTAGGTGATGTTTAAGTTGGTTAAGTCGTATTTTTGAAAAGGCAGTATCTATTTACTGCCGGCAAGCACACAATCAACAAGCAATCATCACAAACAACAAGCACAAGCAACTTTATTACAGCAAGGGTGGTACAACAAGGGGCAAGGCCAAACGCGTACTACACGACCGGGTACACAACTACAAAAGGAAAGGGGCACAGATCTTCTTCGGACCTCACGGCTTCATCCCTTGACGGTCGCTAGCACTTTAGGTAGGCTCATCGGCTTGAGTGGGTTCCTCCCTCGGAAGGGAACTCACGTCCTCCGGGGAAATGAGTGGTCCTGGCTCGCCGTCCTCTAGATCTCCATTTTCCCGGGGTTGTGTCGTGGCTTCTCTTGCGGCGGCGGCCGTAGACCTCCCAGGGTTCTCGGGTGGGGCTAGTGGGTTTCCATCGAGCGGTCCCCATCCTAAGACGGGCGTTCCGAGCAGAACATGGTCTTCCCCTATTGCCGGGACTGGGGTTCCACTACTAGTCCATTCTTGCATACGCCGGTCTCGGGCTTGCCTGAGGCTCTCCTGAGCAACTGCTTCACTGCTGACCGCTGCTGCGGCTCTTGCCTCGGCTTGGACTGCTCGGATCTGCTGCAATCTTAGCGCGAGCTCTGCTTGCTCGGCTCGATGGGTCTGTTCCCTCAGCAAGTTGGCTTGCTCGTCAAAGAGCTGATCCAAGGAGGCTAGGTAGGTAGCTACTTGGTACAGGAGGACTTCTTCATGGCGGCGCCGTTCCAGGCTTCTCATTCGAGCTTCCCAAACTGGTGTCCTGATGGCTGGTGGGAAGAACCTCATTGGTGTGGGGGTGAGGTGTCCTTCGAAAATCCGGCACAGATAACGAAGTGCTTTCCTGACGGCTAGGGGATAGGTGTCCTGGTGCCTAAACCTTGTAGCAGTCACTCGCCATGACAGGATGTCGGGGTAGCGGTCACTTCTGGCGACGACTAGGATCACCCTGCAGCGGAGACTGCCATGATGCTCGTACTCTCTGCTGTAGTACCTTGGGCGTTCCGTGACGCCAAGGCTCTCCAGGGCGTTGATCAAGAGGCTGGGGAAGCCAGGTGCAGCTTGGCAGTCGCCCTGGGTCCATCCTTCCTCAGCCATCTGAAAACAAAGATATGGTGAAAAACTTGCACAATTATTTGAGGTACACAAAGGGGTAGATGATTTTTATTTATGGCGTCATGGGGGTACAACTTCATGGGTACATGATTATTATTAGAGCAAAGGTTCTAGCTTGGAGACAACCCCTATCATGGAGTCTCTTCCTCGATCCTAAGAGGGCGTTTCTTCAGTGGGAGATACTGATCCATCATGTCATCCTCGGTCTGAGTTCCTTTATCCCAGTGGGTCTCTTCAGGTTCTTCTTCTTCAGTTTGAGTTCCAACATCCCAATGGGTTACCATGGGCTCTTCCTCTTCGGCCTGAATGCCTACATCCCATTGAGCCTCTTCGGGTTCTTCTCCTGCGTCTTCTTCTATCCATCCGCCTATTCCCCAGTGAGCCTCGTACCTCCGCATACGAGCTTGGAGAGCGGCTAGCGAGTCCTCGGCGCGTGTGGCTCTTGCCCGCTGTTCTTCCAGTTCTTCCTCTTTTTCATCCATTTGGACTTGGAGGGCGGCTAGGGAATACTCGGCATGGAAAGTCCTCGACCATTGTTCCTCCATCTCCTAGGTTGCTTTTTCTGCTCTGTGGACCTGCTGTTTCAGTTGTGCTGCTTGCTTGCGATAGAGCTCATCCAGGCCGGTGAGATAGATGGATAGGTGAGAGACCGTGTCTTCCAGGTCTTCTTCTTCTCTTCCAAGTCCTCTCATCCTGGCAATCCATGTGTGTCCTCTTCCTTCAGTCGGCGGGAAAAATCCCATAGGAGTACGCTGGAGGTGATGCCTGTAGATCACACGCAGACGCCGCAGGGCTTTGCGGGCGGCTTTCCGATAGGTGTCCGGGAAACGGAATCCAGTGGTGGAGATGAACCAGGGGTCCACATCAGGGTAGCGGGTGCTCCTTGCTATGAAGATCATCAGGTCACACCGAAGAGTGCCCTTGGAGTCGTACTCCCGGTAAAGAAACTCCGGCGGATCCACAACTCCAATGCGTTCCAGGCTGAGTATCAACAACTTAGGAAGGCCGGGCTCTGAGAAACAGATTCCGCCGATCCATCCATCGTCAGCCATCTGGAACAGGGCAAGGACCAAAGGTAAGTGTTTGTGTGAGGAAAGGATTAAGGATAGAAAAGTCCTAAGGTGAAAGGTCCTGAAAAAGGGTTTCGCTCCTAGGGTCACGTCCTACGGCCAACCTACGGCTCTGATACCACCTGAAGCGTCCCCTCATAAGAGAAGACTTAAATGTGATACAAAGCACCAGTCCCAGGAGGCTGATGCCACATTTATTACATCAGATGGTTCAAAACCGTACAAACCTTGGAGGGCACTCGATACAAATGATAATAATAATTAACCAGGCTACGACATAACACCAGACCGCGAACCACATAGGGTCTACTACGGGCTCAGAGTACTGCGACAGCGGAGGCATCTCAACAGGGCCGGTTCCACAGGCAAGGTTGGGTGTAGAACGATAACCCTACTCGGCGTCGTCTGGCACGAAGTCTGGGTCTTCTTCTGTAAAAAGTAAGAGTGGGGTGAGTACAAACGTACTCAGCAAGTCCAACCACACCCACGGAGGGGGTTATAACAGAATAATATGCATAGGTAAATCAAGGATAAGGTTACGGTTTAATTTGCGGAAAAACGACATTTTATGCAGGGGTTTATTTCACGGAAAACCTTTTAGAAATCAGTTTTTGCAGTAACACAGAATTCAGGTTTTAAAACTGCTACCGGACTCCCCGTCCGTCGTAGCACACGGCACAACTGCCGGACACAAATCCAAAACAACTCACACCAGCCCATCCCAAAGTAAACACTAGTGGTGAGACCACACCGTAACTCGCCCAATACCGTGGGCACGGCTATTCGAATAGATTCTTAACTCTGCAGAGGTGTGCAACTTTACCCACAAGTAGGATACCACAACTCGAACACCGTCGTGTCGGTGTAGATCCCAACATAGCCATTACCCACCTTAGCTAAACCTGACTAGCCATCACGGGATGCACCAAGGGGTCATCGACCGTTCACTTAGGTATAACCGGGCATAAGTCACTCTGGGCTTATCCCTTTTCCTTAGTCACCCGTTGCTCTCAGCTCTCCTGATGGCTATCAAATTAACTAGTGGGATTTATGCTAAGCCGTTGCCCATTCAACGGTCGAGTGGTTTGCACGATAGTGGAGTTAGGTGAGATGTAACACCAACTCGGTCCTTAGGGGTGACAAGATGGATATCTCCCTTCCTTGCTCTGCCACACCGGCACGAGCACACCAACGGCAAATCACACTGAAATGCCATCCATCCCGTCTAGTCTCATCTTTTAAAAATCCACTTTTATCCCTTCCCACACACACACGTTTTCTTTATAAATCAAATAGTATTATGAGTAAAGTCCTAAGCATTCTAATATCGATTAACGTCCAAACAAAATCAGACATTAATCTAGGTGGTCAAGGAATGGTCATCACAAATCAAGGGGTGGCTATCCAACCGTGTTTTCATGCAAGTAAAACATATGCAATTTATAAAACAGGCCATTGGGTTGTGTTTATAAAAACTAGGACAGAAACATGCATCAAAGGATGGGATTGAACTTGCCGTCTTCGTAGCCTTCGGGGAGGTCCTGTCCTTCGGGCTCGGGGTCGCGGAACGGGTCCTCGTTCACCTGCTCACAGCACTGCTCGTCAACGGGCTCTCCTTCGCTCACTCCGTGGTCTACAGCGCACACAAACAAGCACACAATCAAAACAAAGATTTGTCGTCGAGCTCGAAACGGGAACACATGGAATATAGAGCATAGAGTATTATTTTTGGATGGTTTCTGAATGGTATGGCCAAAACTGAGTTAGGAGAGGTGGGGTAAAATTTTAGGTTAAGCCGGGGTCGTTAGGCACATAAAATGATAGGTCAGGGGAGCGTTTAGGCCCTAAACAGGGGTCTAGGGATCTAGTTGTAATTAAGATTAAGTAGGCAGGGGCTCTGTTTATAATTTAGAAATTATTTGGGTCATTCTAAAAGAGTCAGGGTTTATCTGTAATTAAATTTATATGGAAGGGGGCTTATTTTGAAATTAGGTAAAAAGGCAGGGTTTACTTTGCAAATTGGTTAAAGGGGGGGGACTCTTAACCAAATAAGAGGGAAAGGAGGGGGCTTGGGGCAATTTTGCCCCTTCTTCCTCCTCCCCCCGACGCAGAACAGGGGAGGGGTAGGGGCGCGCCGGCGGCGGCCGATTCGGCCGCCCTGGGCCTTGACGGCGGCCCGGGGCAGAGGGGATAGGAGGTGGGGGCCCGGCGGGGTTGATTCCCGGCCTCACCTTGTGCCGGGGCGGCGCTCAGAGGCGGGGCGACGCGGGCCGGCGGCGGCGGCGCTACTGAAGCGGGGCGGCGGCGCTAGCGCTGGGGAGGGGAGGCGGTGGCGGCCAGGGAGGTTTGAGTGCGAGGGTGCGGCGCCGGTGGGGAGGCTTTTATAGCCGTGGAGAGGCGGTGGCGGCTTGGCGGGATGCGGCGGAGGCCGGCGGCCGAAATAATGGCGGTGGGGGCCGGCGTCAACGGCGGTCGGGGCTCGGCGAGGCGACGTGACGCCTCAGGCAGGCGGCGACCGCTGCAGGCGTCACTGTGCCGATGTCGCCGCCGCCTGTACGGCGTCAACGGTGGTCGTGGCGGTGTGCGCGCGCACGGGATAGGGGCGGCCGGGAAACGTGCGGCGTGCGGCGCGTGCGGCCGAGTGACGGGGCGCCGCAGCGTGCGTGCGCGGCCAATGGCCCCGGCGTGGCGCAGCCCAACGCGGCGAGCGCGTGCGGGTGGTTGCACGGCTCGGGGTGGCTTGGCACGGCGCGTCGGTCGGCCAGGGAGGGTGCGGGGTGAGCGGGAGGCGGAGTCACGGCGCGGGAAGAGCAGGCCGGGAGCGGGGAGCGGCCCAGGGAGGGAGCAGGGGCGAGGGGGGTGGTGGCGCGGCCGAGCCGTGCGGAGCAGGGGAAGGGGGCCGGGCCGGTGCTCTGCCGCGTTCGGGAAGGAGGGAGGAGAAGGGAGGAAGGAGAGGGGAGAAGAAAAGAAAGAAAAGGAGGAAAAGAAAAGAAAAGAGAAAGAAATTGGGAAAAAGAAAAAAAAGAAAAAGAAAAAGGAGGGGAAAGAGAAGGGAAAAAGAGAGGGGGAGAGAGGTCCGCGCCGGGATCACGGCGCTGATCGCGGAGCCGGTCGGCCACGCTTGGCGTCCGGGCGCGCGAGAGCGCGACGCGCAGGTCGAGGGGAAATAGGGTGCTGGATACGGGTGTCGGGTCTTTGGGGAATCGGGAGTCCCGGCGGAACAGGGAGGATTCCGGAAAACTGGGGTTAGGGTTTCAAGGAGGGATCTCGAGCTCAACGACGAAACAAAATTTTATCGCACGATTTATTTTAGGTAATTTTCGGGATGTTACAGAGAACAAGCACCTCGGAGATGGGCACTTGATAGTTCATGACGTGCTCCAGGCGGAGGCGCGGCGCCGCTTCGTGGAGATAGGCGGTGCGGCCAACCGTGTTCATCTACGAGGCAGCCGTCGTCGTTCTCGACGCCAGCGAGCGGCAGCGCGTGCTGGTCGATCTGCTCGCCTGGATGGCGTTCCAAGGTTGAAGCACCATACCGTGGACTGAGAGGACCTGGCGGCGCGGCAATACAGAACAAGCGCCGCCGAGAACGCCATGGCGTGCTTCGAGGCTGGCGGTGGGTGGGCTGTGTGCGGCGAGCCGGCGGCCGGTTCGTGATTTTCCGCGAGGACGGCTTTGACGAGCGAGGGAGGTGGGAAGGGCCCCCGTTTCGCGATTACCGTCTTAAATCTCAACCGCTCAAGACCCATCGGACGTCGCAGATACACCCGGGGTGGACGGTATTTCATTTACCGTCCACCCCTGAGGCCTGATCCCCGTCCAGGAGCTCTGGCTCTCACCTCCATGGCGACCTCACCGGGCTCGCCGTTGGCAACCACGCCTTCTTGGCCTCCGCCGCCTAGCTTCTACACGCACGCGCTCTCGGATGCGTGTTCGCTCGCCTCCGCTGCGCCCCTTCTCGCCAGTCCGGCATAGTGGCGTGCGACGCCTTCAGCGGGGGCGTCCCGCCGCCATGGCCGGAGGCTCTGGCGCCCCAAGCCTTGCTAGCTCGTTTGCCTGCCATCACGCGCGGGCGCGCCGCACTTCCAGTTCTCCCCCTTTTTTGAGGCCCTGGTTTAATTGGTGCCCCGATTCGAGGTCCGTGTGGGCTGTTGGGATTAATCTCACAGGTTGTGGGGGAGAGTTGAACTAACATAAAAGTGGATCTCTCATCTCTTGAGCTAGTTTTTTGGGTGTAGCAGGATTTTCTTCGGGTGTGTGCCCGGTTAGATCAACTCTCCTGGTTTTGGACCGACAATTGGTATTAGAGTTGGGTCCGCAATCTCCTGTGTCCGTGCACACTTGGGTGGTGTAAGCCCGAAGCCCAGTGAACCATGGGTGTGAGGCCCGTATGTGCTCGTTTGTCGAGCCGGTCAGTGGTGGACCGCGGGTGTGAGACCCATATGTGCTCGTGTGTGGAGCCGGTCACTCGTGTGTTGAAACAACATAAAAGTGGGAGAGTCTCTCAGGACTTCCTTCGGGTGTGCGCCCGGCGGTTGGGCCAACTCTCTTGATTTTAATGGGTTGCCTGTGCAGTGGCTCTTACGCTTGCTGAAGATTGAGGGATTTGTTGCAAGCTGAAAGTGGCTTCAGGGTAGTTAAATGTTAGCAGTAATTTCAGAGAGATTCCCAGGTGCTCTTACTCTTATGTGATGACTCTTCAGGATATCCAAGAGAGAACAAAATGTTTTGATTGTGCACAGTTTGTTTGTTCACCATTCACCAAGGAAGAGACTAGAGACTGAAACAGGGAAGTCCATATGTTAGCAAATGTAGCTTGTGCTCCCCGCTCCCTCTTGTATTTTTTTTTGAAACAAACACTGCTATGAGTGATAAATAAAAGCTCTTCCTTCATCAAAAAAAAACATCTTGGATTCAGATTATAATTGTCAAATACTGCACAATATTTGAGAACATAATGTATTCTAATACCTGTTTTTATTCAGACGTATTCTAATACATATAGTTGCACTCAATAAGGCATGCAAGAAATCTGCTAAGAAATAAATTATTTACACATACAAACATTGCATAACCTAACCATCTAGCGTCCCTCTAACACTGTCAGGTCCATATTATTCATAGAGCTAGTAGTGTTTTCTCCTGTTTCCTGGGCTTCAGAATACCTCTGCGAGAAGTAAACAGGCTGTTTTGGGACCGAAAGTGCTATAGCTTCATTCTCTAGCATGAACACCACCGACGACATGAGCGGCCTACTATTTGGATTGTCTTGCACACACAAGAGTCCTATGTGGATGCACCTCAAAGCTTCATTTGGTGAACAACTCCCAAGAAGGGATGAGTCCACCAGACTCATGGCCTTTCCTTCTTTCCACAAACTCCAAGCCTGCACCCGTTGAATCAATTTCATAGAATATAAGTAGTAAAACTTGTTGCATTGTGAAATTTTCAAGGATGCTACCATACTTACATAAGCTAATAGATTTGGGAAGTCCGTAATGTGAGTTAAACTAATCTTCAAACCACTTATAATCTCCAAAAGTATGACACCAAAGCTGTAGGTATCAGACTTGACAGAAAAGGCGCCATCCATTGCATACTCAGGAGACATGTAACCACTGTTTAAAAAATGTTAGTACTAAGTGATATAAAAAAATGAATTATGTGCAGGAAAATAAAGAATCAATTTTAACACTGAGGTGTGGACTACTCACTATGTCCCAACAACTCGATTAGTGTTTGCTTCATGCTGGTTTCCTCCAAAGATTCTTGCCATACCGAAATCTGATATCTTAGGGCTCATATCTGCATCCAACAGTATGTTGCTTGGCTTGAGATCTCTGTGAATTATCGTCAATCTTGAATCCTGGTGGAGGTAAAGGAGTCCCCTTGATATTCCTTTGATTATCTTGAACCTTGTTGTCCAATCAAGCACTTTTTTACTTGCAGAATCTGCAATGGTCTTATAAGTCTAAGCACTGAAATTGCAGTAGTAACTCTGGCTACTCTCCATTTTTTAAATTAAAGGAGAGAGAGACTGAAACATACCAAAAATGAAGGAATCCAAGCTTTTGTTTGGTAAATATTCGTAAATCAGCAGTTTCTCATCTCCATGAATACAGCAACCAAGAAGTCTGACGAGGTTTCTATGCTGCAACTTAGCGATCAGAACAACTTCGTTTGTGAATTCCTCTACGCCTTGTCCAGAACTCTGACAAAGCCTTTTTATTGCAACTTCTTTGCTCTCGTCCAGCATGCCCTGCATGGTTAAATCATTCGTAAACTGAAAAGGCAGTGCCATAGATTTCACACCAGTATTATGTGAAGATTTTTTTTTTTTGCTACCTTATAAACCTTCCCAAAGCCACCTTGTCCAAGCATATTGGCTTCAGAAAAATTATTTGTTGCGGTAACAATATCCCCAAAGCTTACAAATGGAAGCTCTAGGTTTTCATCACCTAGAATCTCTTTCTTCTGAGCATTGTTGTTTCGACGTTGGCCTAACAGAAACATCATTCAGTATCGTCTGTTAGTATTGTTGTTTCTGATCATTCTGAATAGTGAAGTAGCTTTACCTCTAAGTCTGCATATCCAAACAAGGTACAGGCATGCTGCCGTAAGTGCAAGCACAGACGCCAGAATGGGAAGCACGATTCTTGCAACATCCATCCTCTTCTCTTTAGCTGCAGAAATGTAGCGTTAAGATGATTAAAGACCAATTCCTTCAGAATTCAATCTTTAATACGTAGTTCGTAAATTTGCTTACCAAATTCAGATTTTGCCAACCTCACGTATAGATCCTGCCCCTTGTCTACGTACCGGACGTCAACGAGGTAATTCATCCACATGACGCAGCCACTGCCAGCGCCTCCTCCCCGGATGTCGGCGGCAGCGTAGGCCACGCACGAGCAGTTGGCGAAGCACCTAGCTCTGCACTGATCCAGCGTCGCGCTCCTGTCCACCGTCGTGTTGTCCGTGTCCGGCAGCTTCACTCCCCGCACCACCATGAACCCGTCCGTCGTCGTCCCGTTGCCGCACTCGAGCGGCACGTTCCTCCGGCACCCGCCTCCGGACTCCCTCATGGACCACTGCGAAGGGTTCACGGGGCCGAACCCCGCGATGCAGCTGCAGAACAGCGTGGACGCCGTGTTCACGTTGCACAGGCCGAAGGCGCCGCACATGGCGTAGTCGTCGCAGACGTCCCTCGGCGCCTGCGCGAAGATGTTCCACACGCGGCTGGCCGGGTCCCATGCCAGCCGCTGCAGCACGCCGACCTCGCTCAGCACGAGCCGGGAGAAGGGCGCGCCGGCCGTGGCGTTGAAGATGTAGGCGACCTCGTCGGCGCGGACGACCACCTCGTTGGAGAAGAGCTCCGAGTAGGACGCCATCTCCGGGACGCCGCTGAACCACAGGCCGTTCCAGGGCCCCGTCCGGTACTTCTTGACGCCGCCCTGCCACGACACGCAGTCCGGGAGGCCCCTGGTGTCCAACGCCCGGCGGCAGTCGCCCGGCGCCGGGTCGTTCGGCGCGCGCCACGACGTGAGCGACCACTCGGCGCCTGTCTGCGGGTCCATGCCGAGCCTCATGCCGGCGAGCAAGGTGTTGGACGGGTGATCGAACGACTGCCACAGCACGTCGCCGCCGCCGCTCTGCTCGCGCACGACCAGGTTGCCGGTGTCGAGCAGCTGCGCCACGGCAGGAGCGGATCGCGTTGTATTCGAAGACCACGTGGTCTGGCCAGAGCCTCCGTCGAGAAGGCGAAGGATCCCCATGGCGGCGATCTCCAGTACGCCGGAGGTGGTGTTGCTGAGCGGGGTGTCACGGTTGGCCACCCAGCAGACAGCGTCCGGGGACGCGGTGAACCAGATGCCGAGGTATCTCTTGGCTGGCACGCCGGTCGGGGAGAAGAAGCCCAGCGTGAAGGAGCCGGCGGCCGAGACCAGCGTCTCGCCGTCGGTGATGTTGCCGCCGGTGTTGAGCGTGTCAGATGCGACGGCAGCGGCCGAGGCTCTGAGAAAAATCAAGAGCACGGGGAAAATCATGGCAAGATGCTGGTTGGGAAATCTGTTGATTGTTGGTGCCTCCATAACAGATGATGCCAGTTGCCAGATGCTCGCCCTTGCATAAGAAGGCTCCCGGTCTCACTCTCACTCTCACTGGACAGTGCTACTTTCCATTGGTTGTGCTTGTGCAAGAGAAAATGGCATCCTGAATTCCTGATCGCCCACACGCGGTGACCATCTGCGAGTAAGTTATAAGATGGGCAAAGAAGCTAGGCTGCTCATGGGCGATACGTGACTGCCAACTGCTATGTCAAGTGAGGTCACATCCATTAGCCCTTTCTTGCTTTGTCAAGCATAGGGCATCCACAAGCCACAGCCAAGTAAGATGCAGAGTTCAACAGCAACTAGCGCCCTTCCCCCAGGGAAATGAAAACCAGATCTTCACTGCCCGTGTCCAGCGGTCCAGCCAATCGTGACAGAGGGTAGTGTGTTGTTTCAAATCAAGACCATTAGTCTGAACTCTGAACTTACTATGCTGACTTTGTCTAGCTCTTGGAGACATCTATCTATTCCTGTCGTCGCAGTCTCATCATTACTCTACAAAAACAGCGTGAACCAGAAAGCACTTGCATTAAAAATTACTTGACCTCGCCGAGCTGATCGTCACTTCATCAGTACCCTTGCTCCAACGTTTCGTCGAAAATTTGAGTGATTCACAAGTAAGCGGCGGTTCGAAAATGACGCGTGCGCCGTCGACCAGGAAGCCATGAGGAGCCGGTGCATGGGAGAATAAGAGCTCCTAGCAAAAAGAGAACTCCACTTGGAGACACTTGCATGGATCACGGCAACACGGCGGGGAGCAGCGGGCATTGACCCAAGGTGAGTGATGACGACGGCCACGAACTCTCTTTCAGTTGGCAAGAGTTGGGCCGATTCTATCTCAAAACTCAAAAGGGCGCTACAGCCCGTGAAGACTGAAATAGAACTATAGGATGGGCCGTGCCAAGCCTATGTACTAGTAGGCCCATTCTAGCCGAGTGGACTCTCCTCTATACTCTGTATATTGGGCCCGAATTTTCTGGGCCTATTTTTTAACGGTCTAGAAATTGGCGCGCTCTCGTCTGTAAGAAATGGCCACAGCCTACACTGCACTTCTTCTTTTTTTTTTGTAAGGAGTGCTGCATCTAGGTGTACTGTTGTTCTATCATCATCTATGTAATAGCAAGTCATCAATTAAGTCACATATTTACCGCTACAAAAAAATTGACCATTGTGCCATAATATTCGAGAAAACTAAACTGCTACACCTAAACAAAGGAACGTGACATAGTCTGCCGCTTGGAACGTGACAAAATCACTTATATATATGCCAGTTTACGGTAACATAGGTTCACTACCTGTTTCTAAAAAAGTCACATTTTCTGTCAAATTTTAAATTGAAAACCGGTTTGTAATAAAATTAGTTTATTGACATACCGCCAACACCAATGATAAGGTTAGTTCACTCTCTGTCTCTCTGTTCTTGATAAAAACTAGTAGTGAACCAACAAGACAACAACCTCAGTAGCCGAGATTTGACTTTCTAATCCTTCAAAATAGCATGAGCAACCGCTATCCATCGAGATTTGACTTCCCATCCTTTGCAAGCTCAAGATATTTCTGCTACGGTTTCCTGCGTGACATCCAAGGACATTTAACATTTCCTGTGTTTAGCTAGGCAAAATATTATTTGGACTGACTGCTTCAAAAAAAAAAGGACTGAAACTGAACCTAGCCATTGACTTCGGCCTCATGAATCATGATACTCTGTCTAGGACAGTTTCATGATCAATGAGAATACTTTGCAATTAGTTACCACCTGTTGTGACAAGCAAGTCAAGAGCTCTATCGCTGCCTTTGTTGCCTTTATCTCTGAAATTGGCATCCCCTAAAAATTAACAAATTCCATATTTGCTGAGCAAAGTTACATCTCTTGCATAAAAAAAGGGTACATCTTTAACCAAATTTCCTTGAATTATTACACCGTAGATATTTCGAGCAAGATGAACATGAACTAGTATTGGTCATATAACGAAGCTTCATGCAATCCACTAAACAGGAGGAAGCATCGACATTATCTATCTTCTTAAGCTGCCCCAACAAACTGAGAATCTAATCCAATAAAGTCGACTAAAGTCAAAGTCAACCAAACAAACCGACCTCATATATATGTCATGAAACGTCAATCGCTGTTCGGTTCTTGTTAGAATGTCATCTGACCAGGCCCAAAGAATAGAATATGGAATGTAGAACAAACAGGATTGCGCTCAAAGAACTGTAGGTAGCCAATTGCCTTGCAATTCCCGTTGGAATTTTAATGTCTTAAATCTTTTCCCTTATGCAAGACGCTACAAACCAAGAAAAACACAGAAAAGATCGTGTGCTTGACCTGGCTTCGGCACTTACCCTTCACCCAAAATTTGAAGTACTTTGTTTTTTTAAGAAAAAAGATTGTGTAAGATAGGCACCATATTTGAGTTAAATACAATAGTGTGTTCATACAAACTTTCAGCTACGACCAAGCATTATGCCTGCGGCTCTAAGCTTTCTTCCTCATCCACGTCTAGCTCGGCGCTTAGCAAGAGCCATCCTAAGCCATGGAGACAACAACCTGCAGCCACCTTCTCGGCCTCGTCGTCATCTCGTTCATCCTAGTTCCTCCCAAGGCCTTCGCCGCCGACGGCGTTACCGACACGTTCAGCAAGGGCCGCAACATCACTGACAACGAGACGCTCGTCTCGGCCAACGGCGCATTCACCATGGGTTTCTTCTCCCCCGGGGTGTCAACCAAGAGGTACCTCGGCATCTGGTTCACCGTGTCCAGAGACGCCGTCTGCTGGGTGGCCAACCGCGAGAGCCCCATCCACGACAACTCCGGCGTGCTCATGGTCAGCGACACCGGGAGCCTTCTCCTGCTGGACGGGTCCGGCCGGATCGCGTGGTCGTCAAACTCCAGCAGCACATCTCCCGTGGAGGCGCAGTTGCTCGACAACGGCAACCTAGTTGTGCGCAACCCCGGCAGCACCACCGTCCTGTGGCATTCTTTCGCCCATCCGTCCAACGTGATGCTGTCCGGCATGAAGGTTGGCAAGGATTTCTCTAGCGGGGACGAGTGGTACCTCACGTCGTGGCGCTCCGCCGACGACCCGTCGCCGGGGGCCTTCCGCCGCGTGCTCGACACCAGCGGGCGGCCCGACAACATCGTGTGGCAAGGCAGCGTCAAGACGTTCCGCTCGGGCCCCTGGAACGGCGTGCGCTTCGGCGGCATCCCGGAGGTGCTGACCTACCAGCAGGACCTGTTCGAGTACCAGATGGTGATCAGCCCGCGGGAGGTGACCTACGGGTACAACGTCAAGCCCGGCGCCGCCTTCACCTACGTCGTGCTGACGGAAGACGGCGAGGTGAAGCGCCTGGTGTGGGACGCGAGCATCCGGGCATGGCAGACCACCTACCAGGGGCCCAGGGACGTCTGCGACGCCTACGGCAAGTGCGGGGCGTTCAACCTGTGCAACGTCAGCGCGGCGTCGGCGGCGTTCTGCGGCTGCATAAGGGGGTTCGGCCTGGCGTCTCCGTCGAGGATCGCCGGCAGATGCCAGCGGAACGTGGCGCTGAACTGTGCGGCCGGTGGGGCCACGACGGACGGGTTCGTGCCGGTGTCTGGAGTGAAGCTTCCGGACACGCACAACGCGTCGGTGGACACGGGCATCACGGTGGAGGAGTGCAGGGCGAGGTGCCTCGCCAACTGCTCGTGCCTGGCCTACGCCGCCGCGGACATCAGCGCCGGCGGTGATGGCAGGGGCTGCATCATGTGGGCTGATGATCTGCTCGACATGCGGTACGTCGACAAAGGGCAGGATCTCTACCTGAGGCTGGCGGAGTCTGAGCTCCCCCCGCCGGCGGCGGCCCTGCCCCCGCCGTCGCTGCCGTCACGGTCTCGGGCGTTTCCTACTGGCCCCGTCATTGGTGCCGTAGGTTCCCTCGTCGGGATTCTTCTTGTTGCTTTCTTGGTCCTGGTTGTGATTAGGAGGCGCCGGCGCCGGAGACCTTCAAACATAGGTAAATTATTGCTCTCCCTGTTGATTCAGAATCTAAGATTAGAAAAGGAGGGCAAGTTCCAATGTTAATCTCTAGTAAGATTTTGCCAACTGCCTTTATTTAACTTATTTAATACCCCTAATTAGTGGTCAAAATTGTAAACATGATCCTTTCTAGAGTTTCTAGAGTAAAACCAAACAAGGCTATTATTCTGCCTGCAGGTCCAACTACCCCTGATGGTTTTATTCAGCGTACTACCCCTGCCCCGACCGTGCCTTCTTCTGAACTGTCTAGTTTGAAGAAGGCTACTGGAGATTTCTCTGAAAGCAACATCATTGGTCGTGGTGGATTTGGAATCGTATACGAGGTTCGTACTAGTAATTATGGTTTTCAGTGCTTGATCAATCGTATTCTGTCGCAACATTTATTTTGGACCGAAATATTGTACTTTATATTGTTCAAAAAATCGGCAACATGACATCAGGTTGCACAATCAATAGGGGCATTTACCTGATGGTAGAAAAGTTGCTGTGAAGAGACTCATACAGTCTTCTCTTACTGATGAAGGCGGTAATGCTTTCATGAGAGAAGTGGGAGTGATGTCAAAGCTCAGGCATGGCAACCTTCTTCAGCTCCTTTCTTACTGCCAGGATGGGAACGAGCGAATCCTAGTCTATGAGTACATGAAGAACAAGAGCTTGAACCTCTACATATTCGGTACTTAATTAATGTTATTTTCTGCACTCAGTACCTGTGTGTGTGTGTGTGTGTGTGTGTGTGTGTGTGTGTGTGTGGATATGAATATATGATAACAATCTTTATGTGAAATTGAAGATCTCATATGGTTTCTATGGAACTGACAGGAGGGAATCCTAGACTGAGGGCTTTGCTAAATTGGGATCGAAGGCTGGAAATAGTTCGCGGGGTTGCCAGAGGCGTTGCTTATCTTCATGGATTAAGCGAGGAAGTCATCCACAGGGACCTAAAATCATCCAATATACTTCTGGATGACAATTGGAGGCCTAAGATCGCAGACTTTGGAACCGCAAAACTTTTCGTTGTTGATGAGACTGATCCAACCCTAATAAAATCAGCGTATGCTTCTAACCCCAACCACACAGCTAGTGTTTCAAATCAAGTGTGTTTAGAGTTAGACTTCTACTTATTTGATCACATCCATTGCCTCATTTTATCATTACCTTCCGGAGGAGCATAGTAAAATGCACCTAAGGTAAAATATTTACTAATCATGCATCTAGAACATACTATAGAACCATACATAATGATGAATATTAAAACAAATGAACCCTATTGTAGGTTCAATGAGACTAACAGCAACTATAGCTGTAAAACAAAGCATGCAAATGACCTTTGTTAACTAGGATAAAAAAATATTGCATAAGCATTTCATTCTAAACTGCAAGCAAGACAAAAATTTCCACAACAGTGTGTGAGGGGCCTCAATTGAATGATTGACATGTTTTCTGTTAACTGAAGGGGGTACACGGCTCCAGAGTATTTATCTAGTCAACGGCACCTGACACTAAAGTGTGATGTGTATAGCTTTGGAATCATCTTGATGGAGATAATTAGTGGGAAAAGGAACACAGACACTCCAGCGCTCCTTTCTGATGTGAGTATGGCATTTATTTCTGACAAAAAAAACTCTGCAATACCATCCACATCCCATATGTTCATGAAATGGGCATAATATGTTTTTACCACTTTTTAGGCTTGGGAATCTTGGAATCAAGGAATGATCAGAGACCTTCTAGATCCAGCTGTGGCCCAACCGGAGCCTGAGCTCCTGTTTGAGTTGGAGAGATGTGTACAGATTGGCCTTCTCTGTGTGCAACAATCACCTGATGACAGGTCTGCCATGTCTGCAGTAGTTGCGATGCTAAACAGTAACAGTTTGCAGATTCGTGCACCTAAGAGGCCAGTGTTGGACAGCAAAACCGAGCCTCCTCTCCATGAAGCCGCGGATCGCTCAACGCAGGAAGCATCTGGCACGTCACACAGCAGCCATTATTCGGTATATCTCACATAGTAGGTGGTAACTTTCTAGCACGTGTGAAGTTGCATTGGGGTGTTGTGTGATTTGTGAGATAGATTGATCTTTTTAGCTTTGGTATTCTAGCAAAATCCTTTCAGTTTGAATAACGTCACTTAGTTCCTCAATGGTGTGTGATTTTGCTCCGATACACAAGGATGTATCTTGTTTTTTCCCAGACTAAAGAGAAAGCTTTATACTGATTAAGGAATAATGTCACTATGATCACGTAACTTCTTGATGATGTAATATACAGGTCAGAATATGTAATTAATGCATGCATGGTAGCATCCTCACTGTAATGACGCTGAAATTAAAGTGTCACTAATCGCGCATACTTCATGAAATATTTGGATTGATCTTATGGCTATTGGTTGTCGATGAACTAGATTGAACTTTTGAGTAAAATATGTTTTTTTGTGTTAGAAAGTGTAAAAGGTGTATATGTTGACCGAGTGTTTTAAGATGGGGTAAAAGTTGACTTTTCGATCCGTAGTTCACACAGAAAATCGGTGACCATGGATGCGTAGATCTTATCCAAAGCATTCTATTTGACTATTCATATGTAGTATTAGAATTTATGATCCTGAAGTTTTGTGCAACCGAAGAATGAATGGATGAGATGAATCAGAAAAAAAACAAGGGTATCTTAACCCCTCCCCACCCTTCGACATTAGTGCCACCCCCCTTTTCCCCCACCTCACGAACTCTCTCTCTCAGAATGCCTCTCCCACCCCCGGATCTGAGAGGATCGAGACCAACAACGGCCAAGAAATCTCTCTCTCTGGAAAGCTCTCGCGTCTGCTACTGTTTGAGAGGGGCGAAAAAGGGGGTCGCGGTCGCCGCCGGCGGAGTCGCCGGTCTCCTCCGCCTCTGATGGCCTCAGGGCTGTCGGGAGGGGGCGGAGACCGCCGGGCTCCAGCCGTGCGACACAGGTAGGTTAGGTCCTAGTAGATCTAGGGGTCGGTGTCCAGGCGTCGACGGCGAGGCGGAGGTGGCGGCGACACGTCGAAATAAGTCCTCTCGGACTCGTCCCCGTCCTTGTGCTGCTTCTCTCCGGCGGCTCGAGTGGGTCCGTGGAGGTTGTGCTCCCGTGGTGGAGCCGTTGTATAGGAGATGTTCTCTGCCGGCGACTCATCATCCTTCCGTGGAGGTGAGTTCATCGGCCTTTTGCTTGGTGGATACAGAGCATACTTCGGGATTAGTGGAAAGCTAGAGAGTGGAGCAGATCCATGCTTCTCGCGGCGGTTCCGGTCGTCGCCGGCGGATCTGGCTCCAAGGCCACCGGGGCTCGGGGTGCGTCCCCGGCCGATGGACTTCCTGCGGTAGCTTCATCTCGCCGTTCGCGGCGAGTGTTTCTTGCGGCTCTCTTCAAAGCTTCGCAGCGACGGGGTTCCGGTGGGCCATGGATTCGCGGAGATCGATTCCGGCGGTGGCTGGCGATGCTCGACGGCGGCGGAGTCGGATTCACAGAGGTTCTAGGGGTTTGGTTGTAATTTTCATGTTTTCTAGGGGCCTTTGTGTAAAACGTATGGTGGAGCAGGTGTACTCTGTATCCTGCCTTTGTGTACCTGTACGCGTATGCGTTTGGGTCTTTGTACCGTACATCTTAGTTTAATACAGGTACATTCGCATGCTGTGTCAAAAAAAAAAAAGAATGCCTCTCCCTTCCCCACTGGCCTCTTCCCCTCTAGATCCCCTCCATTGCAACACCCAATCCTTGGAGAGGAGTAGCAAAACGGAACGAGGAGATCAAGAGGAGCTCGAAGAAGTGCATCTTGGGGGTCGATTTGTCTTTCCCCCTCCCTTCCCATGGCCCTAGGTTTTGGGGGTAACCAAGGTGAGTAGGATTTCATCCTCCTTGCAGAAATTACATGTTCTTGTGCAAGTTTAGGTTGGGGATTAAGTGGATTAGAGGGGAGAGAGGACTTTTGGGTGTCTCCCTCGGATTTCAGATTCGCAGTTACTGTAGCTGTGTTGAGAGGATGGTTTGGGCTACTTAGAGGCCGAAATAAATCATGGGGTGAACTAAAAAGTTGTAGGGAACATTCAGATCTATTAGCTCATCAAATTTCGTGATTTTAGCCTAAGGGATTTGAGATATATGGATTTTATGATCTAGCTGTCTTTTTTCTGACGAAAATCTGGACAGAGATGGAACAAGGAGGTTTATGAAAACCTTGAAGGCATAATTAGACTTTTCAACCTTGAGGAACTCGTAGTACTTTTCTTTAACTTTCCAGATTGGTAAAGATTGTATTTTTACAATAAGTATAGGTTCAGTTTTAGATTTTATAAAATCAGTCTTCCTGTTTTGACAGCAGAATTTTGAGTAAGGTTAAGCTCTTCTTTAGGCCATCTTAATGACCCTTTTGGCAAAAGTTTATACTACCAAAGTTGGAGGTTGTGGTGTTATCTACCTTCTGGTGAAGTTTCATAATTTTTGGACATACGGATTTGGAAATATAAAATTATTTATGCTTGCTGTCCTGATTTCTGGGCAGACTTGAAGTTCTGTTTTTAACTACAGATTCAATCATCTCAAGGTCAAAATAAAAATATGGTCCCTCCATGAAAGTTTTAGGTCCTTATCTGTAGATTCTAATAATGTATTCTTTTGCTATCATATCTTTTGTAGATTAAAAGATATGAAAAAGTGAAACAGCAAAGCTGCAATTGTCGTGTGGTCTTTTCGATGTTTGGGTTGGATGGTGGTTTGGCAGGGGGACATAGAAGTGCTTTACTTATTAGAATGCTTATTGGTATGAGTTGTCATCTGACCTTGCTTTGTCAAACAGGTGGTAGTGCCTCGGATCGCGCCTATAGCGGTCATCTCTTCGTTGGAGGCAAGTAAACATAGCGGTGGTTGCTACTTGCTTTAACTTGTTATTTATTCTACCTCCACTTTAAAATTCAAAACCACAACTAATATAATATGATCTATTTAACCAAGTTCTAATAGGGTTGATATATATTGTATGGGTTCGATGTGAATATGTTTTTCTTCCTAACCAATGTAGCTATGTGGTGAGTATTTTTCTGTCTACTTTAACATGAGTGCCTATATGCATAAAATGTTTGTTGGATTATGGTTTTGATATTATGGTTGACGTTGATATTTTTTTACATATAACATATATTTAGTAATTTATTCTATGTCATGTCTTCCCGTGCGTAAAATCTATGGGATGCTTGGCAGTTTACACATGAGTGGGTTGGTTATAGTAAAGGTTATGTTAATCTTAGTGTATGATAATCTCTATGGTGTTTACGCTACTTATGTCTCCTAATGCTATCATACCTTGGGTAAATTGGAGTTTAGATTACGAGTAAGGTTCAAAGCGGTTTTCTACTATTCTTTGGTATATGTGTTAAAATAAAAGGATTGAACTTTGGGTTGACTAGCTCTATTTAGAAACATTATTTTTCTTCCTTTGATATGATAGATATGCTTCGGGTTTGGATTATGAAATTAGAGTTCTTCTCTATGTTTTGCTATCCTATTTTCTTAAGATTAAGGAGATCTATAGATATGATGATATTATTAACTATTTGGTTGATGTTTGGCATATGTGAGATTACATTATTTAATCATAATTGACGCTATTTATGTTACAGAAGCACCGCTTGTATCTCTCTATATTAATTATTATGGGCTATTCTCTTTTTTCATCATGGAGTACCTGGCATTTGGATATGAAGTATATGGTATTGAGATATTATTTAGATATGGCATCTATCTTATGGCATTGTATCATGTTGCATTGCATTGCATTGGCATATGGAGTTATGTCATGAACCTATGGTTCCGACCATACCGGTACAGCATCGTTTATTGGGCACAACGATGCAGCTTCATACCTTGGGTATGAAGGCAGGAGTTCATATGCATCCATGTGCATACATCATTGGTTTGGCATAGAGATGCAGCTTCATACCTTAGGTATGAAGATAAAAGTTCATGTGCATTTATATGCTTTCTGTACAGTTTTAAGGGTTGGATGTGATGAAGTATATGGCGATACTATGAATAGTTATGTCTCACATTGCGCTATGGACTATCGGACTTTGGATATACTATGTGTGGGCTGTATGGATACTTGGATATTGGTTTAATGTAGATGCATTGAAACTAACTTGAGAAGTGATACTTTTCCTAGTGAGGTGAGTTACGGTTTGGCTAAACGGATCATGGAGATATTATTTATTTTCCCTTTCTTGCCATTCATAAGCCCTTCAATTTCTTTACATGTTGTTTATTTGGTGGGATATGATCTACAATTATGCTACTTTATTTTTTTTCGAGTTATTATGGTAATCTATATGTTATGGCTTGTGTGGGTGACTTTCTATTATTCTATTAGGATCATAAACTGATCAGGAGTAACTCATTACAAACTAATACTATATTTTTATACTATGATCACCTATTTCTTTGAGAAAGAAGCGGATATGTGAGGGCTATTCTATACTTGTTGCGACATTAAATAATTAATTAATTTGATGTGGTTTAAATAGCTTGTTAAAACAGTTTGCTTGCTGACATTATTCAAGCTCACCCTTATTTTTTCCTCCCCAGGTTGTCTTTTGAAGAGAGCATGGGAAAATGGGTTAGTTGCACATCCTACACTTTTACAAAATCCCATAATGTTAAGACGGTTTGTCCTGAGTCCGAGAGATGATAGAGACCCCTTACTAATATTGTTAAAGATAGAGTTGTTCTGTCGGAGTATCACGCTTCAACATATTGTCTACCTATTGTTGCTTTCGCTTTGTGCTCGTTTCAAGGTTTACGCTGTCGAAATTTTCAATCTTGGATTTTTGTAGTGTAGTTGTGTAGCATCCTAGGGTGCGTGATACCTGTGGTGTTGCACTCACAGCATGAAATTGGACCATACTTCAGCTACTTGTCAAACAATTATCATGGAGGTGGCATGCATTTAGTCATTTATACTCTTAACAAAGGTCTTGTTTAGTTCCCGGGGTGTAAAGTTTTTGAAGCATACGGATACGCATTTGAAGTATTAAATGTAGACTAATAATAACAAAACACATTACATTTGTAAACAGAGAGATGAATTTATTAAGCCTAATTAATTCATCATTAGCAAATATTTACTAAAGCATCACATTGTCAAATCATGGTGCAATTAGGTTCAAAAGATTCGTCTCGCAATTTACACGCGAACTGTACAATTGGGTTTTTTTTTCACATTTAATACTCCATGCATGTGTTCTAACATTCGATGCGACGTCTTTGGCCAAAATTTTTTGGAAACTAAACAAGCCAAATTCAATTAATTCTAGGGCTGGGTTAGAAAGATTGGCATAGTCATCTTAGACATTACTAAACATAGCGTAAAAAGGTTTTGTTATAGTACTCCGAAGTGACTGTGGACCTTCTATTTTGATAGATCTAGGTTGTTAGGATGACCTATTAGCTCTTAGTAGGCAATAAATTAAATACTTATTAGTTTAAAAAATAGGAAATATCTTCCCATTAGATCTAATGATCCTGTTAGATCTAACAATGTGTACGTGACAATCTATTAGCTGTGACAATGTGCTATTATTAGATGCAACATGTTTTTCTCCTAACCTGAGGTAATGCGACTTTTCTTCTCCCAATGTGAAAGGTAACATGTCATAGCAGGGTTGAGAAGAATTGTGCAAAAAATATATCAACACCAACCCAGGCATGAATAGACGCATAATAGAAGAAACGGCCCAGAGAATCTCAGTGTACCGATCAAGGAGTATAGGATTTTTATTTTTATTAGCATAGTGCCCGTGCGTTGTTACGGATAATATAATT
This sequence comes from Panicum virgatum, assembly GCF_016808335.1. Taxonomy (NCBI): domain Eukaryota; kingdom Viridiplantae; phylum Streptophyta; class Magnoliopsida; order Poales; family Poaceae; genus Panicum; species Panicum virgatum. The sequence continues at coordinate 48,694,818 of NC_053142.1, forward strand.
AACTCTGTGTTCATTCACTTCATGTACAGATCATGCTGTCATAGTGCGATTCGTGTTCGATTTGAATTTCGATTGATCTATCTGGATTCCATTATAATTTAGATTGATTTGTTCAGACTCCGATTAGGATTCTGATTGACGTACCAAGGAAACATTGTTTGCTTTAGAAATAGTAGAGATTAATCAAGAAAAGGATATTTAGATGATAAAAACAAAACCTAGAGAAGTCTAGATAATGTTTTTAAACATGGAGAATTATCCTAAGCATCCAAATTTTTTGAGAAAAAAACTCAAATATAGATTTGGACACGAGAACCATGACACTTGGAGCTCGTGAAAAGGATTCTAAAACGTTCCATAAATGGATTTAGCTCTAGGGCAAAATGAGAATAATTATTGTCAAAAAATCTAAAAAAATTATCAAAATATTCAAAACATAGATAATTATATTCAAAAAAATATTCACAACTCAAAATTGAAATTTTGGGGTGTGACAACGCTATAGGAAGTCTTCTATTTTTTTAGAAAGCTTGTAAAACTTTAAATTTAGCTAAGATTATACAAGAGCTCTGGGAGATGTTCTTAAAGCTCTTTTCTTTTTTTTTGGTTTTTTATTTTTTGAAATACATTTCTGTATTACTCAGATAAGGAAAATGTATAGTACACATATGAATACAGAACCGTACGTAGAGTATACAGAGGAAATTGTTTCAGTCAAACATCGCAAAAGACCCCGAACAAAAGAGAAGAAAATACGACGCTCCTAGATCCTTCGCAAGCCGCCATCAGTCGACCTTCTCGCCGCCGGTCATCGCTGCCGGAGAAGAAAACGAGCATGCCCATGAATTGGAGCAGCCCCTTCGCCCTCAGGCTTTGAACGGAGTCGCAGAAGAAGAAGCGCCCTCGGCGATTGCCCGTCGACTGGGGTCGCGCCCCAACTCCTCCAGCCCCTGGATCTGAGTTCGCCGTCGACAACCAGCGCCGCCGAGGGGAGATCGAACTAGACCCAACCAACCACCATCTGCCACCCCAACAGCTTGCTCCGCACCCTCGAGGAAGAAAAAAAGCCAGCACCAACATCACCTGACCGAGACGATGATGCGCCGGCCCAAGACTCCTGGACCAAGCTCCACGACCCCTCTGTTGGCACCGGAGTGGAACGCCACCGGGGCGAGGAAGAAGCCTGGAGATTTTATTCCCCAGCGCCGTCGTCGCCATCGCCTCGCCGACGCCGCCCAGAAAAGCACACCGCGAAGGACCACCCTCCCGGCAAAACCTAGCTACGCCGACAACCACCGACAGCGAGCACAACCTAGACCTAGACAGATATCTAGCCTATATACAACCGCACGGTGATCCGCATATCCACCTCCATCTCCAGCGCCAGCCCGGCCGTCGGAGAGGGAGGGGATCGGCGAAATCGCTGCCGGAAACGGCGGTCGCCTCCTTTTCGCCCTTTGCAACTGTAGCAGGGGAAAGGGACGGAAGGAGCGAGACGGTTCGGATTCTAGATTGTTTTTTTGGTATTACAATGAAGGTGGGCATGGACTTCTGGAACGGAGCCGAACGGCCATGATTCGATGTGTGGAAGTGAAGCAACAGCGTTGCTGGGCCAAGTCTGAGGCCCAATTAGTTTGAGCCCATAATTCTTTCGTTGAGGCCACGTCCTGAACACTCTCGTCGTTGACTCCACATGAGGGAGGTCGTCGGCCACGGAGGAGACGGTGGTGGTGGCTCGAGGGCAGAGGTTGACTCCACCGTAGTCGGCAGTGGAGGAGACGGTGACGGCTACCGCTTAACGCTTCCGTGGCGGCGGCTTGCCAGCGGGAAGTACGCCTGATAGTTTGTAGTTCAGTTGTAGTGTGGTTTTGAGCCAAGCGGAGGCCCATTTGCTTTGAGCCCATCGTTCTTTAGTTGAGGCCCCGCATCCGGGAATTTTAGTCCGCGTGGCCCTTGTGCTCGTCGTCGACTCCACGCCTCCACGGGAGGTCGATCCTTGCTTCGCGTCTGCAGCGGCATGGCAGCGCCAGCGGCTGGCAAGACGTTGGCAGCCGCCGCGTCGGTGCCAGCTTGAGGGCGGCAGGGGATCGACCGGCAGGACGTCGACCGGCCATGGGCCGCCGAGCTCGTCGCCACCACTTGAGCCCGGAGGCAGAGCTCAAGAATTGTGGAGGGCGAGAGGGAACCAATCCGCTTTGATGTTTGTGATTGTATGTATTTCAGAGAGAGAACGAGGACTTGCGGTTGCAGAATTGCAGTTTGGTTTGTCCCCTTCATGACAGTGCGGTGATGCCCTACTGAACTGAAGATACGTCTCGAAATTGAGAGGAAGCTCCGAGTAGTACTGGGTGAAATGCCGTACCCCACCTTCCTTCCCACCCCTACGATTCCTAGATCCACCAGTGTTAATCTAGCTTGATCTTTTTGATCTCTGCTCGGATTGCTTTGCCATCCTAGATCTTCCCAACTTCCCGGTTTTGGTCTGATTCGGTAGTGGATCCCACTCGAAACCGGTCTCCTGCAGCGTCGACACTTTCCTCGGCGATGGAGGCGACACCTGCCCTTCTGCTTCACCGCTCTTCGTTGCCACGCACCGCTGCTCTGGACCACCTCGTCTCCGCCGCCCCACTCCGATGACTTCCGTTTTTTCACCATGCTTTATCAATGGCACTTGACCACCACTTTCTCCTTTCTTCCTCCTATTTTACGATTCCTCCTGCCACTCCCCGCCATGACCGATGATGACCCCAATGCTCTGGTCCCCCCGACAATGGAGCATGTCCCACCCGATCCACCTCGCCCTCCCGCTCCTCCGGATCCTCTTGGGTCGTCAGCACTCAATCCACCCGTCATCACCACAACTTCCACCTCAGCTGTTCCACATCCACCTCATCAGAGTGTTGATGTTCCCACATCACGTGATCCCCAACCAGATAACCATTATCTCATCAGGTTGCTTGAAGCCCTTCAGGTGACGGTGGCACGTGCCACTCCAAGCAGCAGCAGGGCCACTCCAAGCAACAGCCATGAACCAGCTCCTTTCAATCTCCTGCTGATGGTTGCAGATCCTGTTGGTAATGCTGCACCAATTACGGAAGATGTTGCCAGATCAAATCTCACAAACCTCTGGAGAGGCAGAGTCCAAAACATAGATGAGGTAACTACAAATTTATTTCTTGCTGGGTTTGTTTCAGAAGGGGATATGATGTCAATTATAAGAGGTCAGCCTTGGACTTTGCGTAGTCATAATCTGCTTATAGAAATGTACGTGCCTGATAGAGAAAGAGATGATTATGCTTTCCAATACCTGGATGCTTCTATCAGACTATATGGAATTCCTAGAGAACTCAGAACTAAAGATAGAATCAGAGAAATAATTCAGCACATTGGCCATGCTTCTGACTGGCATAGATTGAACCCCAGGAGCTTTAATTATGATCCGTTTTATGTTCCAGTTAGAATTAAGCTTGATGTCTCCAAGCCTGCAAAAGATAAGATTTTTCATTCTGTTCCTAATATGGGCAATATGATAATTTGGCTGCACTATGAAAAGGTTAAAAGAATCTGTACTTATTGTGCAAGATACTTCCACAATGCTGAACATTGCCCAGAAAGAATTAGAAGGATCATGGTTGCTGGGGGGAGTCAAGACTTTGATCATTATGGCAACTGGATGGCACAGTGGAGCCGTATACCCATGCACCTGGTCCAGAATCAGATCACCTCCTTTCAAGGTCTTTCTGTCCCACCTTCTCAGGCTCTCAACACCCTCCGACAAGTGTTTGCTGGCATCAGAATGGGAGGGAGCTCGATTCAGAACACAAGAACTATCAGAGCTCTGGGTGTTATTATTTCTGGAGGCAATCTCCCTCCTACCAACATTGCAGAAGGCACTCATCCTACTCAAGGAACAAATAATCAAAATACAGTGATGCTCGATCAGCAAGAGGCCCAACCAAATAAGAACATCCAGGAAATCATGCCGGTTAGTAGTAATGCTGCTCACACAACTATTCAAACTTCTCCTATTACCGCTCAGCAGATGCAAGGAACTCTGAGTACAAACATACAGCGCCTAGTCACGGACTCTGAACCTCTCATCCAACCAGTTTCAGTTCAACCAGCCTCCACTCAACACATGCTCCAACTCACTCAGCTCAACATTCAGAAGACACAAGTCCAAGTGCAAGTTTCCACTCAGGCAGACACAACTCCAATTCTGCTCCCCACCCCTCAGCAGCAAACAATGTCAACCCAAGGTGACACTCCTGATCAGAGATAGCTTCAGCCACAGCTTCAAACTGCAGAACTGATGGATCCAAAAAGGCAAATCCAGTCAAATACAGGAGACCAGAGCCATCAGTGTCACCATCAGGATATGCATCTGTCACTCCAACACACAAAGGAGGCCAAAGGCAAAGGGGTCATTGATGAAGGCACCTCCAACACTCCTCTGCTCTTCCCCCTCCCAGGTATTGATCAGCATCTTGCATCAGGCTCTCCCACCAGTTCTACCCATGTCGCGCCAATCCCCAATCGTATCCTCCCCCAGCTCAGCACACAAGCCTTTCTTGCTAGTTTGGAAATCAATGTCAACTCCAATATGCCTACCACTAATGTTGACTCTCTCATGGAGATGCTTGAAATCCAGCAAACTCTCCTATACCCCGGACAGTTCCCGCCGCTCACCAGTGCCTATCCACCGCCTGCCTTCCCTCCGTTGCCGCACCTCACTCGCCCCCCTCCTCCCCCCCCCATTCTCACCAACTTCCACCTCCTACCTCTCCTAGCCATGGCCGAGAGGACAGAACCTCTCCCAGGGGAGCCAAGCGCCATGCCTTCTCTGAGCTTCCTCCACTCCATCCTTCGCCTTGTGGTAGGACTTCCCGATACATCCTTCGAGGTCCTCCCCTGCGCCCCTCCCCGCCTCCCTCTCCGGCACACTCCATCACTGGATCGTGCGAGGCCCCAGCCGACTCCCTCCTTCAAATCAGATCTGATGAAGCGGTTCTACCTCCTTGGCAGCGCCGCAGATCCAACGCTGGTGGACGGATTGATATCTGGCCCCGACTCCCTCCGCCGGAGATTGACCCGTTCCCTCACCGTCAACGACGCCAACAGCAGGTCGCCCGCCACGGCGATGCTAGCGCTCCAGGAAGGTCAATTGCAGGAGGTCGAGGCCTTGTCTCAACTTCGACCCGTCGTGATGGCAATGACGCCGGCTCAGCTGCATCCGTACTAGTTTACCATGACAGATCTCGATCCCCTGCCACTCGGGACAGACCTCACGCTCGGTATAGTCGCTGGGATATGGGGGATCGCAACATCACTCCTGGGAAAGTACCTACAACTGGACAACAAGATACTGGCACAAGTCTTCCTCAACAGTTCTCCCCGAATCTCAGGTGCACTTCTCCTTGCCTCTCACTTGGAGACTCTCTGGGAGAGGCGTTGGGCGCTGGTGCATCGCAGATGGTTGCGGAACAGACACCTCATACTGCCGCCAACATCTACTTCCCACCTGACGGCCTCACTGCTCAACAGATGCGGCCACCTGTTCAAGCTAATGAACCAGGTAGTAATGGACTCCAAGGCCGGCTTCTGGCTGCTGTCTTTGCTCCTCGACATCTTGGGAGGACTCTTGATCAGGCTCAGGCGCCGGCCGATATAGCGCCGCCGGAGCCATGACGCACCTTGGTTGGAATTGCAGAGGTTCAAGCGGGAGCCTTCGCAGTTCAACAATGGTGCACCTTTCCCGCCTCCTCGCGTCGACTAGAGCTCAGGTATGTTTTATTTCAAAAACACATAATTCTGCTATTTCTAAAATTTCTATTAAGAATCACTTTAAACTTAATGATGCTTTTGTTGTTCCCTCTCAAGAGTAATCAGGTGGCCTTTGGCTGATGTGGACTGATGAGGTCGAGGTTTCTATCTTCGACCATAGTCATTACAACATCTTTGCGTTGTGTATAAATAAATCAAGCCAACAACAGTATGGTTTAGTTTGTGTTTATGGTGATCCCCATCATCGTTCCACCAATGTAATCTGGGATCATGTTCTGAACTTTGTCACTCTTAATAGCAGTATTCCTATGTTATGTATGGGAGACCTTAATGAACTTATGCATGCTAATAAAAAAACTAGGTCCCAGTTGTGCTGATGTCAATCGTATAAGTGCTTTTTGTGCGTATGTAAAGCAATGTGGTTTTATTGATCTTGGCTATAATGGTCCGGAATACACTTGGACTAACAAGAGATTTTCTTATGTTCCAACTTATGAAAGGCTTGATTGTTGTTTAGGAAATGCAGATTGGTGCCTAGCGTTTCCCTCCACTACCATCTACCATCTCCCTATGATGTACAGCGACCACGCTCCCATTCTAGCGGTTCTGAACTCTCAGTGCCCTCGTACTAATAAACCTTTTCGTTTTGAAAATTGGTGGTTAATGGAACAGGAATATCATGAAATTACCAAACAAAGTTGGCAACGCTCCTCTGCTCGTGATTTCTCTCAAAAAACCAAGTTTCTTGCTGCAGATCTTAGGAAATGGAGGAGGAAGAAACCAAAGAACAATGATCTCCTTGCTCAGATTGAAAGCCAAATTCTCGATCAGCAAAGCCTGCACCCTTCTCTCCAAAACCACACCTTGCAGCAGCAACTCCATGACAAGCACCACAATCTTATGGCCAAATAAGAGACCTATCACATCCAGCGGGTCAAAAAGAGATGGACGGTTGAGGGTGACAGAAATACATATTTCTTCTACCACGCTATTATCAAAAGGAACAGGAAGAATAGAATTTCCCACCTTGTCAACCCAGATGGTACCTATTCCACCACTTCTGATCAGCTAGCTGCTACTCTGACTAATTACTTTACTCAAATTTTCACCACCAGCAACCCTACCCACCCAACCTCCACTTCCCATAGTCACTCACCCACTCTACCTTGTACTGTTGGTAACCAAGTCAGCAGGGACATAGAGGAAGAAGAGGCGGTTCACAATAATGGCATGCTTAGGTATACCTACTCTACTCCTGATGTCGATGAAATCCATGCCATTATCAGGGATATGAGGAGCAGTGCAACACCAGGTCCTGATGGACTCAATGCTGCCTTCTACAAATCTGCCTGGCATTGGGCAAAGGATGACATTTATAAAGTGGTAAAAAGATTTCTACTCATGCTCGTATACCTGCTGATCTGAATCAAACTTTTATTGCTCTCATTCCCAAAAAGAATAATCCTATTATTCCCCAAGATTATAGACCTATTGGCTTGTGTAATGTCATCTATAAAATAATAGCTAAATCTTTGGCTAACAGAATCTCCCCAATTATGTTAGCCAAGCTCAATCTGCTTTCATTGCTCATAGGCATATTTCTTCTAATATCATCATCACTCAAGAGATCATCCATTCTTTTAACCTTAAAAACTGGAATACTAACGCGTTTATGCTCAAAGTTGATCTAACCATAGCTTTTGATAGACTCGAATGGAGTTTCATTTCGGAGGCCCTTCATAGACTTGGTCTTAATACCAACTTTATCAATCTCATACATGCTTGCATCTCTACTCCTACCTTAGCTGTTCTTGTTAATGATGAGCCTTCTGATTATTTTAACCCTCAAAGAGGTTTGAGACAGGGCTGCCCCCCCTCTCCTTATATCTTTGTAATTGCTATTAATGAGCTCTCTATCAGATTGCAGGAAACCCTTCACAACAACAACCTCTCTGGCATCTCTCTGGGAATGGGTGCTCCTCCTATTCATTCACTTTTGAAAGTGATCTAGGCTCCTAAGTGGGTTTTGGTGAATAATGACAAAACACATGTATATTTAATCGTGTAATTTAGCATGTGTGCAGGTGATGAGTTTGTATAGGTGAAACGAAAGACGACGTACGACCCCTCAAAAAAGGAAATGAAAAGGCGTAATTCAAGCATGCTCAAGGAATTAGATTTTATATTTGAAATTTGAGTATAGGGACGCCGTACTATTAAGAGGGACTTGATTCAAGGGTTTCGATTTAAATCTTGTGCTCAAGAGAACCTAGACAAACATCTAAGAGCCACAAAATACACTCAAAAGAGCAAAACATGAGTTTTCATCCTGCCTAACCCGGATACTCCGGGTATAGGGCCGGATACTCCGGACCCCTTTGCCCGGAGTGTCCGGGTGCTGTTCTCGGGCCGAAAAGTTAGGGTTGCCTGGAGTCTCCGGGCATATACCCGGAGTCTCCGGGTAACTGTTCGCCCAACGGCTATTTTTGGTTCAAGGGGTATAAATACTCCCTCCCCTCCTTTAGTTCTTTCTCTCTTGCCATTCCTTCGAGCTGAACTCCTTCCAAAGCCAAAAGAGAGCTCTCTCACTCCCCTCTCTTCATTCTTGAGTGATTCCTTTGAGGGATTTGAGTGAGAAGCAAGCAAGAGCAAGGATTCGTGCTAGTGAGCCTCCTTTCCATCTCTTGAGCACTTGGTTCTGGTCTAGCCCGTGGATTCAAGTTTGTTGCTCTTGGAGCCTTGGGTTCCCAGATGGCTAGGCGTGCTTGTGACTGCTCCATCAAGATTGTGAGCTGCACAAGAAGTTTGTAAGATCCATTCCTCGCTGAGGAATCCATAGTAAGTGACCTTGGGCTTGAGAGGTGATCTCGCCCTTGGGAGAGGAGCATAGGGGTTCTTGAGCACCGTCTCTCGAATCCTTCCTCGACGGAGACGTAGCACCTTCGGGTGTGAACTTCGGGAAACAAATCCTTGTCTCTTTCGTGTTAACTTATTTGATTTCATTGCTATTTGCTTGTGAGACTTCTTTTCTAGGGTTTGAGCTCGATCTACTCACTCACGAGTTTCTAGTGAGTTTTGTTTGTTGAATATCAACCTTAAGGAACCCCTGGTACTCGTACTTTAGCTCGATCTACTTTTCATACACAGATTCCTGCAGTTTCTTTTCAGGTTGTTCATACCCGGAGACTCCGGTCATAGTTCCGGATACTCCGGACCACAAAACTCAGAGTATCCGGGCTGAGTCTGCGTCTGACAGGTTTTTAAGTGTCTTTGAGTTGCAGATTGCCTATTCACCCCCCCTCTAGCCATCTTAAGGTCCTTTCAATTAGTATCAGAGCCTGGCTCTGCATTCAAAGGGCTTAACCGTCCGGAGAGGTCAAGATGTCGGATGATGAAAAGAATCCAGAGAATCCGGTTAATGAAGGTGAAAAAGGTGTTCCCAGTGATAAAAGAGACAAAAACAAGAATGTAGAGCCATTCAACAACAACAAGAAAGGAAAGAATAAGAATGGTGGAGAAGAAAGTGAAGAAGAGACATCCGATGATGAGATGTCTTATGAGAAGTGGAAGGCATGGAGGGAAAAGAAGAAGGAGCAAAGGAAGAAAAAGTCTAGCTCCCGAGTTATTATCGATTCTAGTGATGACTCCGACACCGATTCCAAGAGAAGAGCCTCATGCTCTTCAAACAAGGGCAGCTCATCAAGGTCAAAAGGCAAAGGTGATTATCGAAGAGTTGCTCATGACTACACTTTTTCTCTACCTAGTGAGCATAATGCATCAAGTCACATGGGCAAGCCACCCTTCTTTGATGGCTCCGGATATAACCAATGGAAGACTAAGATGTTCGGCTACATGAAAGTTGTGGAAGTTGGGTGTGAAATTCCGGATGAAGATGAAACTCCAACACCGATTCAAGCATATGTACTACAAAGGAACTTTCAAGCATTGAACATCCTACACACATCCGTAAGTCCCGAAGAGTTTGACAAGATAGAGAATGCACCAACCGCCAAGGATGCTTGGGACACTCTCCAAGTAAATCATCAAGGATCAAGGAAAGTCCGTGAATCAAGAATCAAGACATTAGAAGATGAATTGAGCCTATTCTCCATGAAGAAAGATGAAAATGTCAAAGAAATGTACAACCGCATGAAGAAGATCACAAATCAAATCAAATCACTTAGTGGTGACAAGTGGGGTGACCGTGAGATCGTGGACAAGCTCTTGACCGTGTATATGGCTAGGGATGTTACTCTACCTAGTTTGATTAGAGCCGAAAGAGGTTTCAAGCACTTCACCGCCGAGAATGTCCTTGGAAGAATTGAAGCTCACCATGATCAATTGAAGAGAGTCAAGATTAATCAAGATCTAGCCGAGCTTCAAGAACAAGAGGCAAAAAACAATGGGTTGGCACTTCAAGCTAAGTCAAAAGGTAAAGAAAAGGCAAACCAATCCTCAAAAAATGAAGGCACTAGTAGTGATGATGATAACGAGCTTGATGATGAGCAAATGACCTTCTTTATCAAGAACTTCACAAGAGTATTGAAGAAAAGCAACTTTAGAAACTTTGGGAAGAACAAGAAGTATGAGCCAAGAAGAAGATCTAATAGGCCAAGCTTTGGGTGTAACAAAGTTGGGCATTTCATTGCCGATTGCCCGGAAGAGAAGAAGAAGAACAAAGACACCAAAGAAAGCTCATCCAAGAGAGATAGATCAAGATACAAGAAGCAAGCCGGAGAAGCTCATCTTGGTCAATAATGGGATTCACAACAAGAAAGTGAGTCCGAGAAAGAAGATGTTGCAACCATGGCTTTCAAGGCATCATCTCCACATCCTACAAGTTTGTTTGAAGATCTCACCGACGATGAGGATGAAGATCCTATCATGTGCTTCATGGCTAAAAACTCCAAGGTAACATCTCCAAACTCATCGGACGATGAAATGGATAATGAAGTAGAAGTTGCTAAACTAGTCAAGAAATATGGTAAAGGGGCCGCAACTAAAATGATGAAGTTAGTTATGAAACTAGATGAAGCGGATGAGACTCTTGAAACACAAGAAGAATTTATTAGACTTGAGAGAGAAAAATTCAAGGCTCTTGAAAAGGACCTCACCAATGAAAGGGAGGAAAACAAGATGCTTGTGAACTCAATTAAAGTCAAGAATGGCACTCTTCTTGAGCTAAAAGAGTCACTCTCTAGTGAAAAAGAAAAAGTGGATGATTTGACTAGAAAATTTTCTTTTGTCAATGACACTAACACTTTCCTAAGAAAGGATAATGAGAAACTTCAAGAGAGCATGACAAGCTTACAAGCTAATCACACGGCACTTGAAGTTCAATTTAATACTCTTTAGGAAAGTACTTCTAAGACTAGAGAGACATCTAATTCATCTAGTCCTTCTACAAGTAATGGTTGTGCACAATGCTATAACTTAGATATTCAAACTTGTGCTACTAACCATGTTGAGATGAATGCAATGAAGAAAGAAATCTCTAGACTCACTCATCTATTGCAAGAAGATGCTCCATCACATACGCTAGTCCCAAAGAAAAATCCCTCAACAAGGGTAGGTGAGTTTGAGAAACACACTAAGGGATTTGGGTCAATATACATGAGCAAGTTTGGGTTTGAAAAAGGTAAGGGACTTGGTAGGAATGGGCAAGGTACTCCACATGCCATTCCATTTATCAAGAACAAGAACAAGATCGCCTTGGGTGCTCAAGGAGGTCTAGTGAACATGACCACTCCCGTTCACAAGACAAATGATGTGATTCAAGAAAGTGGTCATGTCAAATTCATCAAGAGAGGCACAACATGTGATGAGGGTGCTAAGATTGTTGCATCCTCATTCAAAGAAGATAAGTTCAAGGCCTCTAACTCAACCAAGATCAAGGCACAAGAATCATCTCATGTATCATTTTATGCCGATTATGTATTGACAAGGAACCACTGTGGTAAAGTGGTTGCCAAGTTTGTAGGACACCGTACATGGAACACAAAAGTAAAAAGTCATGTTTGGGTGCCCAAAATTCTTGTGACTAACATTAAAGGACCCAAGTATTGTTGGGTACCTAAAAGAAAAGAGTAACTTTGTTTTGTAGGGATACTCCTCCGGTGGATCAACTTGGGTGATTGATAGTGGATGCACAAATCATATGACCGGAGAAAGGAGTATGTTCGAAACTATAACCGCATCGAGTGGAGATCATTTCATTACCTTTGCGGGAAATCAAAAGGGAAGAGTGCTTGGTACCGGTAACATTAATCTAAACTCAAAGTTCACTCTCTCAAAAGTTCTGTTAGTTGAGTCACTTGGTTACAATTTGTTGTCCATCTAATAACTTTGTGATTCGGGCTTCAATTGTTTTTTCACTAACGAGGGTGTAACCGTCATTAGAAGAAGCGATGACTCTATTGCTTTCAAGGGGGTGCTCAAAGGAAAGCTCTATCTTGTGGATTTCTCTCAAGAGAAGGCTCAACTTGATGCTTGCTTGATAGCAAAGTCTAGCTTGGGTTGGTTATGGCATCGCCAACTAGCTCACGTTGGGATGAGAAATCTCAACAAGCTTCTAAAGGGGGATCACATCCTAGGACTAACAAATGTTTCTTTTGAGAAAGATCGTGTTTGTAGTGCATGCCAAGCCGGGAAGCAAGTTGGTGTTCCACATCCATCAAAGAGTATCGTCACCACTGTCAAGCCATTTGAACTTCTACATATGGATCTCTTTGGTCTGGTGGCGTACATTAGCATTGGTGGTAACAAATATGCTCTTGTCATTGTTGATGATTATTCTCGTTTTACTTGGTTATTCTTTTTGCATGACAAAAGTGTAGTGCAAGAGACCTTCAAGAAGTTTGCAAAAAGAGATCAAAATGAATTTGAGACTAAGATCAAGAAAGTGAGAAGTGACAACGGCACCGAATTTAAGAACACTAATGTAGAAGAGTTTCAAGATGAAGAGGGCATTGGTCATGAGTTCTCGGTTCCATACACCCCTCAACAAAATGGAATTGTTGAGAGAAAAAATAGAACTCTTATTGAGGCCGCAAGAACAATGCTTGATGAGTACAAGATCTCGGATCAATTTTGGGCGGAAGCAATCAACACGGCATGTCATGCAATCAATCGCCTATATCTTCACAAGATCTTGAACAAGACGGCATACGAACTCCTACTCGGTAAAAAGCCTAACGTGTCTTACTTTAGAGTCTTTGGAAGTAAGTGCTTCATTCTAAACAAGAAGCCCAAGAACTCTAAGTTTGCACCTAAAGTTGATGAAGGATTTCTTCTTGGTTATGCCTCGAATGCTCATGGCTATCGTGTTTTCAACAAAACCTCCGGTTGTGTTGAAATAGCGTGTGACGTGACATTTGATGAATCTAATGGCTCTCAAGGAGAGCAAGTTGATAGTGTTGTAGGAATGGAAGAATCATCAAGTCAAGTCATCAAGAAGTTGGCAATTGGTGAGAAAAAGCCTCAAGAACAAATAGACAATGATAATGATGATGAGTTGATGTTTCAAGGGCCATCTACCTCTACATCCGCTGCAAAACCCGGAAACTCCGGATATGAAGCCGGAGACTCCGGACATCTTGACCGGAGTATCCAGACTCCAGACCGGAGTATCCGAGCCACTCAAGTTGAAGCATCAACTCAACATCAAGACCAGTCTCAAGACGATAGAGAAGCTGAACCAATCCAACATCAATCCTCCATTCCACATCCTAGAGTTCATCACATAATTCAAAAGAATCATCCCGTGGATAATATCCTTGGAAGCATAAGTAAAGGGGTAACCACTCAATCTCGTTTGGCTACTTTTTGTGAACATTACTCGATTGTTTCTTCCTTGGAACTTCTTAAGGTGGAGGAAGCATTAGATGATCCGGATTGGGTGATGGCTATGCAAGAGGAATTGAACAACTTCACTCGGAATGAAGTCTGGTCCTTAGTAGAAAGACCCAAGCAAAATATAATTGGAACCAAGTGGGTCTTTCGAAACAAACAAGATGAACATGGCGTGGTGACAAGAAACAAAGCAAGGTTGGTTGCTCAAGGCTACACACAAATCGAAGGTTTGGATTTTGGTGAGACTTATGCACCCGTAGCTAGGCTTGAATCAATTCGTATTTTGCTTGCCTATGCTACTCACCATGATTTCAAACTATATCAAATGGACGTGAAGAGTGCTTTCCTTAATGGTCCAATATCCGAATTAGTATATGTTGAGCAACCACCGGGTTTTGAAGATCCCAAATTCCCAGACCACGTCTACTTGCTCCATAAGACGCTCTATGGGCTCAAGCAAGCCCCTAGAGCATGGTATGAATGTCTTAAGGACTTTCTCTTAAGGAAATGATTTGAAATAGGCAAAGCCGATCCTACTCTTTTCACTCGCAAAGTTGATAGAGATATCTTTGTGTGCCAAATATATGTCGATGACATTATATTTGGCTCTACTAACAAAACTTGGTGTGATGATTTTAGTAGGATTATGACAAAGAGATTTGAGATGTCTATGATGGGTGAGTTGACCTTCTTCCTCGGATTTCAAATCAAGCAACTAAAGTATGACACTTTCATTAGTCAAACCAAGTACATCAAGGATATGCTCAAGAAGTTTGACATGGAAAATGCCAAACCCATCAAAACTCCCATGCCAACCAATGGCCATCTCGACCTCAATGAAGATGGCAAGGCCGTGGATCAAAAGGTATATCGCTCTATGATTGGATCCCTTCTTTATCTATGTGCATCTAGGCCCGATATTATGCTTAGTGTGTGCATGTGTGCAAGATTTCAAGCTAATCCGAAAGAATGTCATTTGATGGCGGTTAAGAGAATCCTAAGATATTTGGTCTTCACTCCTAACCTTGGTTTATGGTATCCCAAGGGCTCATCTTTCGACTTACTTGGCTAATACGATTCGGATTATGCCGGTTGCAAAGTGGATCGAAAGAGCACTACGGGGACTTGTCAATTTCTTGGCCGGTTCTTAGTAGCTTGGAGCTCTAAGAAACAAAATTCAGTTGCCTTGTCCACGGCGGAGGCCGAGTATGTCGCCGCCGGTGCGTGTTGTGCACAACTCTTGTGGATGAGACAAACGTTGAGTGACTTTGGTTGTCATTTTGATGCAATTCCTCTATTTTGTGACAATGAGAGTGCAATCAAGTTAGCAAACAACCCGGTACAACACTCCCGAACAAAGCACATAGATATTTGTCATCACTTCTTAAGGGATCATGAGGCTAAGGGAGATATTGCTTTACAACATGTAAGCACCGACGGGCAACTTGCCGATATCTTTACTAAGCCTCTAGATGAGTCAAGGTTTTGTGCTTTGAGAAGTGAACTAAACATCTTGGATTCTTGTAACCTAGCTTGAATTACTGCATACACTTGAATGATCTTAGATTAAGTGGTTCTCTAAATGAAAAGATCTTGAAAACTTTCAAAAATGTGTGACTTTTGTTTTATGAAAAGTTTGGTTCTTCACTTTACTCACTTGAGATCATTGTTCTCCTTGATTGATTGTTGGCTGATCTTGAGTCGAGTAATTTCTCTCACACCTTTAGATCTTCAAAATTTATCTCTACCAAATCCATCTAGATCAAGTTCTTCTAAGCCATTGTATGCTCAGATTGAGGGGGTGCCGAAGTCTCCGGCCTGATACCCGGAGTCTCCGGACGGTCCGGATTCTCCGGCCCAGAGGACGGATACTCCGGATAATTAATTTTTCGTATATATACCGTGGGGGTCGGGGGTAACACGGTAGTTCTTCTTTTTCACTACCGACGCCGCCCTCTCCCTTCTCCTCTCCCTCTCTCTCTCACCCTAGGGGCGATTTCAACCTTCCAACCATCACGAACTCGTCAATCTTTGAAGGAAGGCTCTTCTCCCCTCCGGAAACTCCGGGGAGGCTTTGGATTTGAAGTTCCCGCGCTCTCAACGGTCTCAAAGGTATTTTGAACTTCGGATCGCCCGATCTCCCAATGCCGTAGGTTTCTTTTAGGGTATCTCTTCCTAGCATGTGTAGGAACCTTTGGCTCAAGTTTCACGCAAATCCTATGACAAAATTCTTAGATTTTTGTAACCTAGGGTTTCGGGTGCTCGAGTCCGGATACTCCGGATATACACCCGGATACTCCGGACCCTCCTGGCCGGAGTTTCCGGGGATATACCCGGAGTCTCCGGACTGGATCTCCATAGGCACATCCTCTTCTTCCCAATTCTATCCAGCTTGGTCTTGATCTCACTTATCTTTTCCTTAGGCATGGTGAGGCCACGTGCTGGTGAGTCTCTAGAGGATGCGGAACAAAGGAGGCAAAAGCGACGTCATGATCCTCGCGCTCCAAGGGAGGATCCTCCAAACCCTCCAAGGGAGTTGCGTCCACGTCATCGCGCGAGCAAGGAACCCGCTGGCAGCAGTTCAAGAAAGGAGCCAAGGAAAGCTCCTTACATTTTGCAAAGCCAATCCGCGGCTCCTCCATCCCGTCCAACTCCAACAAGCAAGGGTATTGCTCATGACATTTGTCCTAAAACCCCTCCTCGCTTGCGAGTTGAATACTCCTCTGAGCAGCGCAACTATCCAAGCGTTCCAAGGGTTCATCGATCTGGAATTGTTTCTGGCTTTACGGTTGAGATGGAAAGAAATTACTACAAGCAAGATGTGGCACTTAGGGAGGCACGCAAGGAGAAAGTCTACAAATATGACAAGAGTGAAGGTCTTGAGAGGCGTTTTTGGTGTAAACTCCATGAAGACTTCTATTCCTCAGTGGTGATGTGCAAGTCTCGTGCTCCCATTGTCCCATGCAAGTACATGTATTGGAAATATTATGAAGATATGAAGGATCTATTCTTTAATGAGGATATGGATAAGTGCAAGGAGATGGGACTTTATGATATCATGGGCTTTCGCTATGATTGGAATGAGGAGATCCTAGGTCAATTCCACTCTTCCTTGTACTATGATGAAAAAGAGATTGCTTTCTATTGGACCACAGAGGGAATCAAATCTGGAGTAGATTATATGACCTTCTCTAGGTTACTTGGACTTGGCACTAAGGATGAGAAAAGATATCCCATTCATGTTGAGGAACAACTCAAGTCATATCAAGTACCTACCTTGTTCTACAATCCTATTTGCGCTCAAGAAGGAAAGGCAGACCATCTTCTACCGGTATACTATGCAATGAATCAATTCTTTAGAGCCACCATTGATGCAAAGGATGGTGATTCCGTGGCACTTAGATACTATGCAGTAAACCTTCTAGCCCGGACTTTGCCTAGTAGAAAACCTTTTTGCATCATGGACTTCATTTGGAATGAGCTAAGAAGGACTATGATTGAGGCCAAGAAGTCAATTCCTGCTGCACCGTACATCATGTACATGATTGAGAGGGTGACAAAGGTCACATTTCCAAAGACAGTCAAGCATGAACATCTTCACCTGCGTGCCCGCTTTGGTGATGCACCACCTCTTCCTCCATCTCATGCTGGTGCAACAAGAAACCCAAGACATGATCCTGCTCCATCTTCTGTGGGTGCCTCTTCATCGTCTCGTCACCGTCACCATGACTCTTTTGTGAAGAGGGCCCTCCGCAGCTTGTTTGGGATGTGCAGGAACATTGCACAAGATGTTCATAAGAACTCAAGGTCGATCAATGAGATTAGGGATCACATGGGGCTTCCTTTGGACACGCACCACGAGCTCCCGGACTTCGATGATCCATTTGCTGAGTGGGATGCCGCCGATGAGGCTGCTGTTGCTGCTGCTCATGCTCCACTTCCTCGTGCTCGTCGCCAAGCCCGTTCTCCTCGTCGTCGTGCTTCTACTTCCTCTCGCCGTGCTCCTCCAAGTGGCTAAGAAATCTTTGATGAGGAAGAGGAGACCGAGGAAGACGCGCCCCTCGACTACCGCGAGCACCCCGACTCCGCAGAAGATGAGGACACCTCCGAGGATGTCGCCCAAGATGAAGATGATGAGTAGATGGACTTCATGCTTCTTTTCATTCCCTTTTTGGCATTGATGACAAAGGGGGAGTGAAAATGCCTTTTATATACTCATTTGGGCATGTATCGCCTTGTATCGAACTTATGTCGTTTCCATTCCATTTCGAACTTCCTCGATCATTTGTAAGGACTATGTGGTGTGAGAACATTTGTAATGTGTGCTACTTTGTGCCTAGATGTGTTACTTATCTATGTTCTAAGGAATTTCTGCTAGTATGTGACATATTTGAGCTGTGTAACTATCTGTTTTTCTGTGTTTCTGTGTTCTGGTTCAGAAGGGCCGGATACTCCGGACCACAGGCCGGATTATCCGGATTCCCTGACCGGAGTCTCCGGGCTCCTACCCGGAGTCTCCGGGTCCTGCTGTCAAACAATTTTTTTAGTGAATATCATGCCATATGCATCACACTTGTCTTTGCACTCATCTATTCACCCCACTGTAAAACATATTAGAGTTTTTGTGGTTCTCTTGATATATATGCCAAAATTGTTGACATGTCAAGTCAAGTTGAAATTCAAAAGTTCATGGCTTACATTAAGGGGGAGCTCTTATATGCTAGACGTTTACTGTTTTATGATTATCAAATGAGCTACATGTGGATTATCATCAATCACCAAAAAGGGGGAGATTGAAAGTGATCTAGGCCCCTAAGTAGGTTTTGGTGAATAATGACAAAACACATGTATATTTAATCGTGTAATTGAGCATGTGTGCAGGTGTCTTTGAGTTGCAGATTGCCTATTCACCCCCCCTCTAGGCATCTTAATGTCCTTTCAACTTTTATTTGCAGATGATCTCATTCTATGTGGCAAGGCCATCGTGGAAGAAGCTCAAGCCATCAAGACTATCCTCTATGAGTTCTGTCAACAATCGGGTCAGACGCCTAACCTTCAAAAATCCTAGATCTATTTCAGCAGGAATGTTCCTAACCACACCAAAAATCAAATCAAAGGTATCTTCCCTGTTTCCAATCTTTGGCCCAACACTATGCACTTAGGTCACCCGATGATCTTTAGTCATAGAGACAAAAATAAAGCTTACAACTTCATTTATAACAAATTCCTCGCTAAATTTGGTACTCTTAAGGCTAATAAACTTAACCATGCTGGCAGGTTGCAGTATATCAAATCTGTGTTAGCTTCTATTCCTATTTACTACATGTATACTGTTCTTTTCTCCAAAACTTTCATCACAAATATTAACACAATTCTTAGAAGGTTTTGGTGGGCAGGAGTTCAGGAAGAACAGGACACAAGTCTCATTGGTGAACAAGGTGGACTCGGAATTAGAGAACAAGATGGACTCGGAATTAGAGATATGGAATTGGTGAACAAAAGCCTGATTATTCACTCTGCTTGGAATGTGGCAACTAATAAAAACCCTTTTCTGACTGCTATCCTTAAGGCCAAATATTACCCTAATCCTTCCTTCTAGACAGCCCCTATAAATGGAACCAGATCTATCTATTGGTCCTCTGTTATGCAGGTAAAGGATGAACTAGCGGCCAACTCCAAATATCAACTCCATGCGGGTAATTCATCCATATGGTCATCGCCTTGGTCCCCTGTGTGGGATCAGATTCACGATCACCTTCTCATGCCAGTAGTTAACTCCCCTCTCCCAGATAAGGTATGTGACCTCTGGAACCCGGGTTCCCACAGCTGGAATCACCAACTTCTCACCTCCACCTTCTCGGACGAGGCTGTTAATATTATTCAAGCTACTCCTGTGGTAACCTCTGATCATGATGATATTCTCAGATGGACACCGGCCAAAAATGGTCAATGCTCTACTAAATCAGTTTATACTCATCTAGCTAATCACCAGGTACATCATCTACCTGACCAAGGCTCCAGATGCATAAGTCAGGACGCTGCCAATATACTTCACAAGGTCTGGAAAAGTAAGTCAATTCCTCCCCTCCTCAAAACTTTTGCTTGGAGGCTCATTAGACGTGTTGTTGCCACGGGTGAAAGATCGAGTAGATATTCTAACCACATTGACAAGCACTGTTCCTATTGTGGGGCTATTGAAGATGACCAACATCTCTTCTTTAAATGTGCCTTGTCAATTGAGATCTGGTCCTCTGCTGACCCTCATGTTCAAACTAACAACTTTCCTCCTAAAATTGATGGCATTTAGATGTCTCTTTCACTAATGACTACTCCTAATCCCTCTGATGATATTTTATCGAAAACCTTATTCACTCTCTGGTATATTTGGAAAGCTCGCAATGATAATAGATTCAAGAGAAGAACTTGGACCTCTACTCAGATTCATCAACGTGCAAAAGCACATATGCACACACATCTTGAAGCTCTACAAGAAAAAGAAACTCCAGCAGTTATACGCCAGCCAAGAAATGACGATATCCTATCTGCTCCCTCCACCTATAATTCTGGTACGTCCATCTCTAATGCAGGTTCCAGCAGAGGAGAAGCACTAGGAGAGGCCACTAGTGATGTTCAATCTGACAGGTTGTTGATTCCGTTACCTTCAACTTTGCAAGGATATCGATGCTTCCACGCAGCTTGACAATATAAACTCGGTTCCTTGTCGAGCTGGTCTTGGTATTTTTCTGGTAAACACACAGCTTCAGCCATCTCACAGTATCTTCGTCAGAGCGGCCTTGCAACAATGTTCCTCTGTTCTAATGGTTGAGGCAGCTGCTCTGGCGCTTGCTGCTCAAATTTCCAAGAACCTGAATTTGCATCACATTACCATTCTCTCTGATAATCAGCAGCTGGTTCATTTCATGAATGGCCCAATTCTGAACAATCCGGCTGATTGGAGGATTAAGCCTTTAACCCATATGGCTGACAATGCGATACGGGAATCCTCTGTAGTGATAAGAAGCCTCCGGCGTTGCCACAATCAAATGGCAGATCTCTTAGCTAGACAGTCTTTTACAAATACGCAGTATGATCATAATCATTGTAATGTTGCTTGTGCTTACGAGCCTCATGTGCATCAGTGCCCTCTTCTTTCGGCACTCCAACTTGTAACCATTAACTTTGTAATGGTTCTCACAGCTTCATGCTATTAATCAATGGTATTACTTATAAAAAAAAAGATACGTCTCAGCAAACGATTTTTGAACATTTGTGGATTCTGAACACTGAGATGGAGACATTATCTTTCCCTGCATTTCTGATTGGATGTTTGACAGGAGAGGATTGTTCCCGCCACAGTGGTGCCGATGTTGTCATTGATCGAGAACCTAAAGTCGAAACTTTTTGAGTATTCTTGACTTGAAGGATACATCTACATTCAACAGGACAACAGCCTGCAGGCATGGCGCATCCACTTTAGCAGACTGCATTGTGAGCAGGGTTACGGACGATATGGTGGTCAGCATCGGCGAGAGGCCTTCCATGTATGAGCAAGGGAGCTGCACCATGTCGACGTGCGCGGAAGGGCTGCCGGCGCCGGGAATGCACGCGGCGGGGCTGGCGGTGTCGTCGCCCCTTATGGCGCAGACCGCGAGCACAGCCCCTCCCCTTATGGACGACGGCCGGAGAGATGTTGGCCGCCGCCTCGGAGCGTAACACGGAAAAAGGAGATGCGCGGTCAGGGGAGAAGGAGGCCGCGGGTGTGCTCTGACATCGGCACCGCCCGCGATGCCGAGCGCGACAGCCGACAGCACTCCGGTCTCCGGGCACGAGAGCGGCGCGCGTGGGGGACGGTCGGGGTGGACGGTATTTCATTTACCGTCCACCCCTGGGGTACTAGGAACCGTTGGATTGGAATTCTGCGGCCGCGATTCGATATGTTGAAGAGGAGTCACAACACTGCTGGGCTGGGCCAAGCGGAGGCCCAGTTAGTTTGAGCCCATCGTTTTTTTCGTTGAGCCTGCGTCCTGAAATTTGGTCCGCGCGGTGCTCGCGCTCGTCGTTGACTGACTCCACGCGAGGTCGATCCTTCGTTTCGGCAGCGGCTGGCAGGTCGCCGGCCGCGGAGGAGACGGCGGCGGCGGGATTCCACCGTAGCGTCATGGCAGCCGCTGGTAAGTCGTCGGCCGTGGAGGAGATGGTGGCGGCCGCCGCGTTGGCGTCAGCGCGAGGGCGGCGGGGGCCGGGATCGACCGGCATGGCAGGCCGTCGTCGACCGGGGCGCGTCACCTACGCGCTCGTCGCCACCACTTACGCGCTTCACTAGATGCGTGTGTCGTCCTTGGGCCCGGCCGCCCGGCGGCAGAGCTCCGATTTGCTAAAAATTATGTCGGTTTCCGATCCGATGCGGCGATGCACGATGCCATCGCGTCCGAATCCGAACCGTGCAGGAACGGGTTAATTTCCTTTTCCTAAACGAACTCGACATCCATACGGCCGGCCGGCCCTATATAAGTTACTGCAGCACCAGCACACCTCGATCATTCCACACGCCATCACGCGTCGTCTCTGGCCTGGGTAACGCCGGTCTCGTGCATCGCAAACAACCATGGCCGACGAGAGCATAGAAGACGGCCTGATCTCCACCTCGATCGCCAACAGCGCGGCGGTGGGAGGCGGCGGCGGCGCTCAACAACGGCTGTTCGAGGGTCCCGAGCAGCAGGACCAGTTCGACGAAGCCATGCGGGTGTTAGACCAGCAAGGGCACCACGGCCTGGTACACCGGGTGTTCCTGATCCTCGAGCAGCGCCAGTTCGATGAAGCCATGCGGGTTTTAACCGACGACGACGAGCACGACGGCGGCTTGGCTGACCGGGTGCTCGACGAGTTTTGTCGACTGCTCACTGAAGATGTATTTCGGTTGAGGGACGCCGGCTACGACGAGCACGACACTTTCCAGGTCCTCCATCTGCTGGCGCTCATGGCCGCACGGGAGGCGGCGGGCTTTCACGACTACGAATCGCCGGCGGGGTCACAGCCCGACAGCGGAGGCGGCGGCTTCGGAGCGGTCCCGGCGCCCGCTGCCGCGGTGGCTCGCCTGGAGAAGCGAACGTTCCACGCCGGAGGAAACGGCGGCGGCGGCATCACAGAGTGTAGCAACTGCTTGGGTGGTTTTGTGGACGGCGAGGAGGTCAGCGTGATGCCGTGCCCTCTGCGCGGGCACGAGTTCCATCCCGAGTGCATCACCAAGTGGTTGGGGATCAGCAGTACGTGCCCTCTCTGCTGCCATGGACTTGCTTGTTAGCAGCCCAGCCCAGCCCAGCCCTGCTGCTGCATCAATGCGATGGTCTGTCTGATCAAGTTATTGAAGAAGATTAGAAGAATGAAAATCTACTGCGGCGCTAGCTGCTGGGCCAACGGTGGAGCGAATTTGAGGACACACAGCCCAGAATGGGCCCGGGCGCCCGGCCCTGAAGGTAGCGTGTATGTCTTGTGGTCGCCTGCGCGTGATGTCTGATACTCGTGGCGTTCCGCCGACGACCCGTCTCGGGGGCCTTACCGTCGCGCACTGGGCCCGACAACATCGTGTAGGAAGGCGACGCCAAGAGTTACTGTGCGGGCCCGTGGAACGGCAGGTGGTTCAGCGGCATCCCGCCCGGAGCTGCGGAGTGCTGACATACCCGGACGCCAACGCTCGGGCATGGCAGACCTACTACTTCCAGGGCCCAAGGGACATCTGCGACACCTACCGCAAGTGCGGGGCGTTCGGCCCGTGCGACGCCGGCGCCGCGCCGACGCATCGCCGGCGGCTTCAGCGTGAGGTGCCTCGCCAACTGCTCGTGCTTGGCCTACGCCGCCGCGGACCGGACATCATGGGTGGCGACGTCCGCAGCGGCTCCGCCAGAGCAGAGCCAGCCAGGTGCCGCGGGCTGGCTGCCGTGCGCTGGCCTCGCACGCGGACATCAGCGCCCGCTCCCACGCGCGGCGCACCGCCAGCCCCACTAGCTTTGCCCTCCCGCCGCACCATGCCTCCGCCGCTCGCCCCTAGCTGGCACGCGCCTCGGCCGCCCGCCGTTGTCCTGCCGCAAATCGCCGTCGTGCTGCCGGAATCGCCGCGCTAGGGTCAGTCACCCACGATACAGGAAGTTGTCCGCCGAGCTAAACGCATGGCGGGACTGGACAGTAAACGAATGCCGAGGATTTGCTTGTAAACTAGACTCACAAGTTTCAATGTATGAGTAGCAGAGTAGGTGGGGATCCCCCCAATACGGTCCAAAAACAAAAGGTATGTTTTGCTGGTCAGCATGGCGACAACGGCGGACATGTCCGGCCTGTCGCCCGGTGCATCTTGCACACAAAGAAGCCCAATTTTGACGCACCTCTCCAGCTCAGAGATTATGATCATTCCATCAGAACCAGTCTCGATTAGAGCAACCGCTTCATCGAGAAGGGCCATTGCTCTGCCCTGCTCCCACAGTGCCCACGCCTGCACGAAGATTAGTACAACTCAGCTAGTGATGCATGATGCATATATACACCAGTACAAGGGAATACGCGCAAGAAAACGAATTTTCAAACTCAGCAAATTTAAAAACTGACTTACTATTCACGGCACTATTCAAATTCGTGGCACTATTCAAAATATCAGGTACTATTCAAATTCAGAATATGAATAGCGCTCGAGCACTTCAACTGAGTGGCTCAGACACCCAAATTCACTTACTATTCAATGCACTATGCAGAGCACTTCTTGTGATTATGCAAATTATATGGTACTTGATTATGATGAGTTGATGCAGTATGTGTGTGCGATACTATTCAACGATAGCGACCTTCGTGGATGGTGGACGAGTGCGTGATTATTATGCGGGTGATTAGCGAATATTAGGAGTAAAAATTCAAGGCTACTGGCTATAGGATGATAGCGACGTATGTGGATATGTGCTTGATTAGTATCTAATATGCAGATGGTTATGGTGTGCGTGCGATTCTCAGGATCTTTGGCAGGTTGGCGAAACCAAAAATTCAGCCGGTGGAGTGTCTTATGCTTGTGTAAATACTACTCGGTACTCACCGTATGCATCGCTAGCTTGCTTCAGAATCAGGCCTACCCGGTCTTCTCCCGAACTAACCCCGGCACGCGTACACAGGACTCAGGCTCTACCGTCTCCCCAGGCAGTTCCACCCGAAGGGAACACTTCTCTGCGGACACAGGCTCTCTCAGACGCCTCTCCATGGGCTAAACGAGAGCAACTCAACGCAGAGGTTTCTCCTCTAGGGTCCCTAGCATAGAGACATCACCCAGTATGCACGAGCTCAAAGGAAAGCAGGGAAATTCACAGGAAAGCTTAATCCATTTCCATAGAGCAAACTTACATACGGCTTTCCCTTTCGGGAAACCCCAAGCACTTACACAACCTTGGATTACCTTACAGGCGAAGGGCGATTACAGCTTCTTCCTTATTTCTATATTACAATGGGAGTGAGATGGCTACTAATTAGGTGGAGTGGTGGTGGATGCGCTCTGAGTATTAGGCTCGGTGTCTTCTCTCCTCTTTTTCGTCCGGTTCGTGGTGAATGCGTGCGTCTGGCTTCTCCTTTTATAGACGGGAGGAGCCTTCAGGCTTAAGGAAGCGCTGGACACCCGGCGTCTTCAATTATTCTCCTTTACGACGTGGAGATGACGGAGGGTGTGGCGTCATCCGCGCCACACGCCTCTTGCCTTCCTGCGCCAGGGGCAACCGTGCCCGTGAAGCAGCCACCGTCGGCAGCGGCGCGCGCTGCACGTCGGCAAGAGTCAGGGCGCCCGTCAAGGGCCCCCTCATAAGCTGCGAGCGGCGGAGCGGCAAATCCCAGCTCGCAGCATACCTCACTTATGAGAGGAAGCCCGCTCCGGAGGAAAGCCGACTCCGGTCGCACCAAGCCCGCTCCGAAGGAAAGCCGACTCCGGTCGCACCAAGCCCGCTCCGGCGGAAAGCCGACTCCGATCGCATTAAGCCGACTCTGGTGGCTCTCTCCGGCGGAAAGCCGACTCCGGTCGCACCCCCGACTCTACATCTCTGTAAGTCCTACCCTTAGAGGCCCAGCTGAGAATAAAACCTTATCCTTTGTAACTAGGTAGTACTTCCGTGTGGTCCAGTCCGGTGAGCCTCCCCCGTGGAGGGGTCCGGACCTCTGCGAACCAGGTTCAGGGAAGCGTACTCACCCTCCGGGGAGGTCCGGAGCCGTGTAGCCGCTTAGCCTGGTTCCGTACCCTAAGCCTGCATGCTCTACCTCCCTAGGGCGAGTACCGTAATACCTAAGACTGGGGGCCCGAAGGTCCGGACAGCTCCGGCCTCATAAACCCGTGTTCTGGCTTACATCGCACATCGCATGTACATCTAGTTATAAAGGAAAAGTTTATTCTCAGTTCGCCTCTAAGTATGTTATATTACAATTTCAATCTACGCATTCTGTTTGCGCTAACCCCCACGTGGCTTCTTACTCTTGTGCGGTGATTGTGGTCCAAATTGAGTTGGCTAGTTAGTGACTTAGCTCGAGACCCCTCATGGAAGAGAGGGGTTCAGACCCCTGGGAACCTGCAGGTTCAGGGAAGCGCACTCATTCTCCGGGGAGGTCCGGATCCGTGTAGCTGCTTAGCCTGGTTCCGTACCCTAAACCTGTACGCACCACCTCCTGTGAATGAGAGCCGTAGTACCTAGGATTGGAAACCTGGAGGTCCGGACTTTCTCTTAACCTAAAGGCCGGCCCCTTGAGCTCCGTTCACTGAACCTAGCTGTCTATCTCAAAGGATTACAGCCAACAGGATTTAGGACCCGTGAGCATACTACTAAACATCTACCTTGAGTCATGTGCAGGTCCAAACGTGATGATGCAGCAGGTGACCCAAAGGATGGACGACGCAGGACAAGACCCTTGCGGCGTGCAACGCTGGGCGCCAGAAGCAGCCAAGTTGCTCACAGTAGTGGCCCTACCTGCGGGTTCGTTGCCTCTCCCGAGGCGGGCCCGGGGGCCTCTGTCGGTACCCTGCAACTAGGGTACCCACTCCTGCTGTGCCAAAACTCGCGTATTTATCCGTAACTACGCCCTAAGGAGCTGAGCAACCGGACCCCTAGGGTCCGACTCCATCTCACCGGACCAACGGTCCCGGACCCGCTTCCCGCTCGGGGACGGGTCCGGTGTCACCACGTGTCCCAGAGGTGGAAATGCTCAGCACCTGTGGCCGCGGACCCGGACCCCCGCAGGTGGGTCCGGGACCTCCACGTGCCATCCGGACTCCCGCAGATGGGTCCGGGACCTCCACGTGCCTATCCGGACCCCCGTGAGCTCTCGGCTCAGCTAGCTGCTCGGGAGGGGTCCGGAGCCGCAACGTGTCACACAGACGCGGGCGCGGGCGCAAGCCTTCCGCTGGAAGCTCCCTCACCCACCCGCATTAAGTGCGAGTGGTTGAGGCGGACTCTGCTGCCTCTGGGCACGGGGCAGCCTTTGTCAGTCCACACTGTGGATCGCCAGGCGGCTCGTCAGTTACCAAGACAAGCATTAAAGATTCTGCGCCGTGCGCATGGGCGACGAGTCATGATGACCAGCTACTGACTGGAGCAACTGTGCACGTTGCTACAGTGGACTGAGTCAGTAGTTCGGCGCTTCATCATGACCTCGACGCGCGGCTGCAGAGGCTAGACTCTACTCTGACAGGACAGCTCAAGACCATCCCTGGTCAGAAGCTACGCACGGAAGCCGACGACAAGATCTCCGGATCTGAGGCATTGAAGGCCAAAATGTAGTTTTGTTATCGCCATAAATTAACAGGATTAATTTATGGGCCGAAAGCAAGATGGGCTTAAAGTAGAAGACTGAAGAAGACTTGTAAATCGGCTCCTGCGTGAGCATCTGGGCCACATGGGCTATGTATCTTTAGATTTAGTTCAAGGTTAGAGATAGAGTCCGATCGGGACAAGATTAGTTTAGATTGTTTCCCAAGTCTCCGGACTATAAATATGTATCCTTTGTTATTCATAAAGGAGAGCGTCATCACGTCTCGCAAACAATAACTCTCGGCGCATCGCCACCCCTAATCCTAGGGTTTCATCCAAGTAAGTGTCATGCTGCCCTGATCGCTTCTTGCGATCAGGGCGGTATTGTTCTTGCTTTTACCTTGGTGTTACTCGTACTGAAGCGTTTTTTATGGCGAGTAGTACTAGTTATCCTGATGTTCGTAGCATGGCTTTTAGTAGATTTGTTGTGCTTTGTTGCTTATCATCTACAAATATCATGTTGTCTCTGTGCAGTCACGTTTCAATCTCATGCTAGTTCTTGTCGCATAGAATTAGTTGCACAGAGGCAACACCCTGTTTTCTTTTATGTCTAGTAGATCTGATCTATTATGGTTTGCTCTTATTCTTAAGAGTTGGCGTAATATCTGCTAGGTTAGGCCTTGCAAACGGATTGGATGATCCGGTGGTGTAATAGATGCTTTATCTTAGCCCAGATAGGGATTGTTCCGGGAATCGGCTCTTGCTAGTTCTTAGGCCTCTGTTTTGGGTTGTGGTTTAGTTGTCTGTTATGTTCATTAGACCTAGTCACGTGTAGGATGTTCCGATCTATCAGTGAAGCTGTTACCATCGTGGATTAGATCAATTAGATTTAATTGAAGCAGTTTTATAGTTATTTGCTTTATTTATCATATCTGGATACAATCAGATCCCATCTGACACCGGGACTCGATCGGCTCTTTAAAGCCGATGCAAGAGTCGTCCTGGGGAGCCGACCACGGCTCGGACTTACGTTTGCACGTGTCTTTGTATGCAGAAAACTGTTCGGAGCACGTCTGCACCCTCCTGATCGGGTATAGGTCAGGTGGCACGCCCGGTTTTCACACATCCTCCGGGCGCGTGACGGAATTGCAGGCCGTCGACGAGGGAGCAGTGCCTGCCAGCGCCCCAGCAACCTCCCGGCTCTTCGTGTTGCCCGTCGTTGCTCGCCGGTAGGTTTCGACTGACAACAAGTTTATAATACATCGCCGGGTCGACATGTCGGGCCCCCGCTCAGTGTACGTGCTCCCCTTGGACATATAAAAGGGAGAGCATGCCCGCTAGGACACACAAGCTCACCCAGACTCAAGCAATACAGCACACAGTGGACGTAGGGTATTACGCTCCGGCGGCCCGAACCACTCTAAACCGACTGTGTTCATCGTGTTCTTCCAGGAGATCGAACTAGTCCTAGCTAACCCCCGAGTACTCACCCTCTGGGCTTAGGCGGGTGCATTCCGCCACCCGGCTGTGATTTACCACACCACGACAGAGCCATACTCTCGCGGTTTCACGCCACGTACGGGCAGAAGTGCGCGTACATGAGCACGTCGGCGCGTGGAAACACAAATGCCAACAGCATGTGGACGGACACACATGGGCTGCTGGCAGTGAACCCACGGACGTGGCACATGGGATCGTTAGCACTAGATGTATGGGACGTGGCCCAAGAGAGGTGATCCTGCTCCTTTGTCACGTATGGGTAAACTGGTTCGATGTCTCGACGAGGACGTCGAGTCCTCAACGGGGGTGATTGTCACAGCCCGTGGGCCGTTTGGGCCGGACCGAACACGCGACACTGTAGCAAAAATCTATTGTAGCGTCGCGGTACTGTAGCAGTGGCACAGTAATTCCCAGTTAGTCCCATACCGGAAACGGAACGAGAGACAGACCAGCTTAAAAACGTGAGCCTGGAAAACTAGTAACTTCGGTTCGAACCTTTTGCGCGAAGCGAGGATGAAAGCGCAAGAGAATTATTTAGCAGGGTATGATTTACTCAACGTGTAGAATAGATCTTAGCCGTTATCCGGACCGGGTCGTTACATGCATATCCTCTTGGTGTACACATAGTATGCATGATACCCAGTGATATTAGCAGGTGTGAATATCGATCGATCCCATTCAACAATTGGTGTAACGACGAACAGCTTCGCCGTATTGAAGCCAATTTATGAGTACTTACGGCGTAAAGACGATGGTCTCTCTAGACTCTGGGTCCAGGCAATCAGCGACGAACAGCTTCGCCGTATTGAAGTCGGCTATCTTGGGCCTCCAGTTTTCGTCCAATAACACGTTGGAGGGTTTGAGATCTCGGTGGATGACGCTCCGCCCGTATAATATCCAACCTCCGCCTCAAGGTCAGCGCACCGCGGGCGCTGGGTCCCCCTGCCACGATGGGTAACGACGAGAGTCGTCGGACACGCATGCATGAGCTAGTAGTAGTAGTATATATATAGCTGCTAGTGTGTGTTTGTCCAGGCTCTTGTTCTGCATGAAGGCGTAGATGATTATGCGCTCGTCGCCTTGGTCGCAGTAGGCGAGGAGGGGTAGAAGGTTGCCATGCCGGAGCCTGGCCATCACTTCCACCTCCCTTGCGAAATCGCCCCTGCCCTTTGTGTCGAGAGGCCCCCTCGACCCGAAGCCGAACCGCTTTACCGCAACCGTTTTCCCTCCCAGTCGTGCCTGACGATTGAACACAAGTTATTCATTGTTACGTAATTGGGTCGACGAGGAGGAGTTTGAATATAGAGTAACTAGAAGGTGGCCCGCGCTAATAGCGCAGGTAGCTAATTTTTTTTATTTATTTTTTTTTAAAAAAATTACATTGACAGAAGAGATGTATTTGGTAATTTATTTATCTCTCGTTTGGTCTTGTTGAATACTATTTGTGTCGGGTGCCATAATTAGGGACACCCTAATCGGAGTACTAAAACCACTTTCGAAAACACAAACACATGTTAAGGCAACTGGGACCACGAATGCCCCCGGCCTCCTTCCAAATCCGGAAGAGAGGAAAGGACTCAAAGAAGCCCAGCATGTGGCCCATTCGCACCCCTCTCAGGCCCACCGGATAATCTCCGCCTCGCTCGAGGGTAGCGGATCTACCCTCGAGCGGGTCACTCATCTCCGCCTCGCTCGAGGGCTCCCCTCGGGACAAGGGACAAACGGCCCCGCCGCCCAACCAACCGCCGTACGAAGGCATTAAAGGCCAGCCACTCCGCCACGGCTCAAAGGACGGGCGGCGTCAGACTGCCACTCCCACAGTGGAGGTGGCCGGTGTCCCGTCCACCGACCCCGGTCACCGCTCCGCCACCCCGGTCGCTGTAGCAACACAGTGGGCATTTAACGCGGGACAAGATAGGCTGGCGCCGCCCCCGTTACTGTTCCGCCGACATCAACCATCCGAACTCACCTCCCGCTGGGGAAGGGGTCTGGCGATGGCACGTGCCCTTCCGACAGGGGCACTCTGCATGCGCGGGCGGGACCCCGGACCCCCCTCTTGTGGGGTCCGGGACTTCCACGCGCCCCCGGACCTTCTAGTGCGCACGCTCGCACCCCGACCAGGGGGTCCGGGACCGTTCCACGCCATTACTACCGCTGGGACACTGCGGGACGACCGGCACAATCTTCGCAGGGCCAAGGACGGAGCCCAGGACGACAGCGACGCGCGCCGCCTTCCCACAGTACACTTTCTACAGTGTTCGACCACTATACCCGCGATTCAGGGGAAGACGACGACTTCCGCGCGCCCTACACTCATGTACACCGCCCCTCCTTACAACTATAAAAGAAGGGGGTGGGCTTCCTTTTGGGCAGGCTGATCGACTCTCTCCAATCGAAGGTTGGCAGCAGGTTCTCCGGTTTTTCTCCCTCAGAAAGGCCTCAGCACTACTGAGCACTCAACTCAACTGACTCCACTCCTAGCAGAGACTTGGGAGCTTCCCTCCCTCTCTCGCTTTGCTTGTATCCCCTACTACAAGCACTCCGGGTGCAAGATAATACAGTGCCCTCGCACACCCCCTTTGCTGGACGTACGGCCCCGCGGCCGGAACCAGGATAAAATCGTGCGTTACTGTGTTGCCTCTTGCATCATCATCTGGGACGAGGAAACACGCAGCATTTACTAGTTGGGACTCAGGCCCCTCGGGTCGGAACACCGACAGTTGGCGCGCCAGGTAGGGGTCGCTGCGTGACTTTTTCTCTCTTTTTCCCACTTGATCTCCAGGAATGGCGAGCAGATCGAACCCATACCCTATGGGTGTTTCGGATCCGTTTCCAGCGGGACGCGCGATCTCGTTCGGGAGTCTCGAGTTCAGGACAACCGGCAACGGTTACCTCATGCAGCTCCTCTCCTCCGAACGCAACCTCATCACTCCGACTTCGCCAGCCCGGCGCAACAGGCGCTCGGGTCAGCGTTCGCGACAAGCACGCACGGAGCGGCGTCGTGCGGCACGCCACAGCTCCCCCACGTGGGTCGAGGCTGGCGTGTCGCAACTCAGCATCACGGCCAATGGGGCAACCGTTTCGCCATCGCGTGCCTCGGCGTCATCTGCGCCGGCACCATCGCCTGCGGCAACACTAGTGCCTCCCAGGGGGGACTCGACTTCGGCGTCGCCCTTCCCCTTCGGGATGCGCAACGCTGCCGCCCACGCCTCGTCAACCGTCGCTGACTTCATCGAGCGTGGGGATCTGCCGGGTCATCATCTTCGGTCGATTCGCAGCCCCATCGCGTCATTTCCTGACGAATCCTACCCCGAGACGGCGAGCTCGATCGCCGACGACATCAACTTCTTCATGATCAACTTCGTAGCCGAGGAGGCCGAGGACTACTCCGGGGCCCGCGACCCCGACGCTCTTCGCGCGTTCCAGCTGGCGACGGCCTACTGCCTCACCTGCTCCGAAGACTCCAGCGAGGGGGATTTCGATCCTTCCCGGGAGTGCTTCATGGTGGACCTTGCGGACGAGCAAAATGACAACGCCCCAGGCAACGACGGGGAAGGCGGGGCGGACGTACGGGCAAAGCAACCGGTGGTCCTGCCTGCGGCCCCTTCCTCGTCAAGTTCAGCGGCGCGACAAGCTCAACTGGCGCAGCTCAACGAGCTTCAAGCCAAGCTCGACGAGCAGCGTCAACAAACCCAGGAGCTACGCGCCGCACTCGAGCAGCAGCGTGCCGTGCCTGGTGCACACGCCCAGGTGGCGGGACGTGTTGCCCGGGAGCGCATCCTGGCCGACGACAATGGCGACAAATCTCCGAAACTGAAGACGGCGGGCGAGAAGCTCGTCGCTGCGGCTTACCTACTCCAAGCTATGCCCGAGCCATCGACACCTTCGGGCCGCAACCTGCGCCGCGAGGCACAGGAGCTCATCGAGCAAGCTGCCGTGCAGCAGGCCGAGAGTTCTGCGTCTCGCATGCGCTCGAAGGCCCCGGAGCAGTGTGATGGGACTGCGCACCAGGACCGTGAGGTCTCCGTGCACACACCCCCAGTGGCGAAGGGCAAAGCAGCCGTAGCGCCCGGCGCGAGGGCACCCTCGGTGCACGAGCGCATCGGGAGAGTTCCCGTAAGGGAGCGAATCCGTGACACTCGCGGGCACGCTGGCGACGGCGACGCCCGCAACGTCATCGACGACAGGAGGTACACCCCTCGACGGGGTGGACGCTTCGACCCCGAGCACGACAGGGGTGAGTCACCAGAGCCTCCGGGCACCCGGGTGTTCAGCCAGGAGATTCGAACCGCGCCTTTTCCCCCGCGCTTCCGACAACCCAACACCCTCGTCAAATACTCGGGCGAGACTGATCCTGCAGTCTGGCTTAACGACTACCGCCTAGCATGCCAGCTAGGCGGCGCGACGGAGGACGCGGCCATCATCCGCAACCTTCCTCTCCATCTTGCTGACGCCACACAAACGTGGCTCGAGCACCTGCATGCGGATCAGATCCACAACTGGGCCGATTTGGTCCACATCTTCGTGGGCAATTTCCAGGGCACGTATGTTCGCCCTGGGAACTCTTGGGACCTTAAAGGGTGTCGCCAAAAGCCCCGCGAGTCCCTGCGTGACTACGTGCGACACTTCTCCAAGCAGTGCACCGAGCTCCCCAGCGTCACCCACGTCGAGGTCATTAACGCTTTCCTCGAGGGTACGACGTGCAGGAACTTGGTGCATGAGCTCGCGAGAAGCCGACCCGTTAATACCACCGAGTTGTTCGACGCTGCCACCAACTTCGCCGCCGGCGAGGAGGCTGTTGGTGCCATCTTCGACGACAAATCGAGCAAGCGCAAGGACGATGCGCCCGCGGAGGGCGGCAGCGTCAAGCCCAACACCCCCGCCAAGAAATTGAAGCGGGGGAGGAAGGGAAAGAAGCCGGTCCCACCAAGCCAGCGCGGGTCGAGACAGGCAGAGGACTCCGAGGAGGCCTTTGCAGCTGCCCCAGACCGCAAGGGACCTCGAGGCCCCCCTCGAGGAGGTGGTGGCCAGTTCGACGACATGCTTAAGAAGCCGTGTCCTTACCACAAGGGCCCGGTCAACCATACCCTCGAGCAGTGCGAGATGCTCAAGAAATACTACAACCGCGTCGCGCATCGCGACGAGGACAAGAAGAAGGATGCTGGCGACAAAGGTGGAGATGACGAGTTCCCCCCAGTGGAGAACGCCTTCTTCATCTTTGGAGGAACAACGACGAATATGACTTCTCGGCAGCGCAAGCGTGAGCGCCGCGAAGTCTTTTCCGTTACCAAAGCCACGCCATCCTACCTCGACTGGTCGAAGGATACCATCGCCTTTGGCCGCGAGGACCACCCCGACTACGTCCCGCATCCGGGACGGTATCCGCTCGTTGTCGATCCCATCATCGGCAACACTCGCTTCTCCAAGGTGCTCATGGACGGAGGCAGCAGCCTCAACATCATGTACGCCCCTACCTTGGAGCTCATGGGGATCGGACTGGACAAGCTTCGCCCCAGCAAGTCGCCATTCCATGGCGTTGCACCGGGGAAGCGAGTCCAACCCCTCGGCCAGATCGATCTGCCTGTATGCTTCGGCACAGCAGCCAACTTCCGCAAGGAGGTTCTCACTTTCGAGGTGGTGGGATTTCGAGGGTCCTATCATGCCATCCTT
Source organism: Panicum virgatum (assembly GCF_016808335.1). Lineage (NCBI taxonomy): Eukaryota > Viridiplantae > Streptophyta > Magnoliopsida > Poales > Poaceae > Panicum > Panicum virgatum. The sequence continues at coordinate 48,729,374 of NC_053142.1, forward strand.
GGTCGTCCTTGCTACGCCAAGTTTATGGCTGTCCCCAACTACACCTACCTCAAGCTCAAAATGCCGGGTCCGAAGGGCGTCATCACCATCGGCTCTTCGTTCGAGCACGCCTACGAGTGCGACGTCGAGTGCGTTGAGCGCGCGGAAGCTCAAGCGGAGGACGAGGCCCTCGCAGCCACCCTCGATAAAATGGCGAGCGAGGCCTTAGACTCCACGCACCGACACGCCGGGAGCTTCGAGCCCGCCGAGGGCATCAAGAAAGTACACCTCAACCCAAGCCACTCCGACGACAAGGTGTTGCAGATCAGCGCCACCCTCGACGACAAATAGGAAGTGGTGCTCGTCGATTTTCTCCGCGCCAACGCAGATATCTTTGCGTGGATCCCCTCGGACATGCCTGGCATACCGAGGGAGGTCGCCGAGCACTCTCTTGATGTCCGACCCAACTCCAAGCCAGTGAAGCAGCGCCTAAGACGCTTCGACGAGCTCAAGCGCCGGGCGATCGGCGAGGAGTTGCAGAAACTTCTGGCGGCCGGATTCATCAAAGAGGTATTCCATCCTGAGTGGCTAGCTAATCCAGTATTAGTGAAGAAAAAGAGTGGAAACTGGAGAATGTGTGTGGACTACACTAGTCTAAATAAGACATGTCCGAAGGTTCCCTTTCCCTTGCCACGAATTGATCAGATTGTAGATACCACTGCGGGATGTGAGCTCTTATCCTTTCTTGATGCTTACTCCGGTTACCACCAAATCAAAATGAAAGAGTCCGACCAGCTCGCGACTTCTTTTATCACACCTTTTGGCATGTACTGCTACGTTACGATGCCCTTTGGCCTCAGAAACGCCGGAGCTACCTATCAACGGTGTATGCTCCACGTTTTCGGAGACCATCTCGAGCGGAGCGTAGAGGCATATGTCGATGACATCGTTGTAAAATCCAGGAAGGCGGACGACCTGGTTGCCGATCTCAGGATCGCATTCGATTGCCTACGGGCCAAAGGGGTAAAACTCAACCCCGAGAAGTGCGTATTCCGGGTGCCTCGAGGCATGCTCTTGGGTTTCATTGTCTCCCAGCGGGGCATCGAACCCAACCCTGACAAAGTCTCGGCCATCACTCGGATGGGACCGATCCGAGATTTAAAGGGGGTACAGAGGGTCATGGGATGCCTAGCGTCCCTTAGCCATTTCATCTCGCGTCTCGGCGAGAAAGGCTTACCCCTGTATCGACTCTTGAGGAAAATCGAGCACTTCACGTGGACCCCCGAAGCTCAAGAAGCCCTCGAAAGGCTGAAGGCATCGCTCACTCATGCTCCCATTCTTACGCCACCTACGGACGGCGAGCCCCTCTATCTGTACGTAGCTGCGACGACCCAAGTGGTCAGCGCGGTGATCGTGGTTGAAAGACAAGAGGAGGGTCAGGCTCTGCCCGTCCAGCGGCCGGTGTACTATATCAGCGAGGTGTTGTCCGAAACCAAGACACGCTATCCATAGATTCAGAAGCTGCTCTACGCAGTAGTGCTAGCTCGACGCAAGTTGCGCCACTACTTCGAGGCTCACCCCGTCACCGTTGTCTCGTCTTTCCCCTTGGGAGAGATAGCCCGCAACCGGGAAGCCAAGGGTAGAATTGCCAAATGGTCTGTGGAGCTGATGGGAGAGACCCTCGCCTACGCCCCCCGCAGAGCGATCAAGTCCCAAATTTTGGCTGACTTCGTGGCTGAGTGGACGGACACTCAGCTACCCCCATCACAAATCCAGGGCGAATGCTGGATTATGTACTTCGACGGGTCGGTGATGAAAACTGGCGCCGGTGCCGGCCTCCTATTCATCTCACCCCTCGGAGAACACATACGGTACGTGATCCGCTTGCATTTCCCTGCTTCGAACAATATGGCGGAGTATGAGGCCCTCCTCGGTGGCCTCCGCATCGCCATCGAGCTCGGCGTCAAACGCCTCGACGCGCGCGGTGACTCTCAGCTTGTCGTCGACCAAGTAATGAAAGAGTCCAGCTGTCACGACCCGAAGATGGAGGCATACTGCAATGCGGTGCGCCGCCTCGAAGACAAATTCGACGGTCTCGAGCTCAATCATGTCCCGCGCAAGTACAACGAGGATGCCGACGAACTGGCCATGATAGCCTCGGGGCGGACCACTGTCCCCCCGAATATCTTCGCCCGCTGTAACACCCCGGGTGTTTACACAGTATTTTAATTAGGTGCCTGCACAGTAATTGTGTAGGTTTGCTATACATTATGTGCTCGATTTAAGTGAAAAGGATCTTTTTGTAATTATGAAAGGTTATATGTGTAATTATGATTTTATGTAAGGTCCTTTATAAAGTTATTTGTGTTTATAGCTTTTATGGAGGGTGTTTGTGCAAAATTTCAGTGCATTTATTGCATGGCATCAAATTTTGCTTGAAGGTCTACATTTGAAGTGAAATTGCTTTGAAAAAGACAAATTTCCTGGAATTCAAAATCCCTTCAATGATTTTAATCTTAGCTCTTGAATCTTTGGTCAAATAAATTTTTGCACAACATCAAAGTTGTAGATCTTGAAAAGTTGAACAACTTTCATGTTGGGCACTTTTTCATTTGAGCTTTAGTTCAAAAGTTATTGCTTGTTTATAGAAAGGTCCCTGGAACTTTTGGAAATTGCAAAATCGCCCTTATGACCATCTCCCCCTCCCTGCTCTGCTTCTCGCCACCGGCCACCGACAGCGCCGCCGTGGAGTGCCTTCCCGGCTTTCCCGGCCATTACTTCGCCGTGCGCTGGCTTCCACGCGTCGCCGGCGAGCTCCTCCCCCTCCTGTTGCCTCGCGCTGGAGCCTCCACCCCTCGCCACGCGCCCCCGCCGCGCCCAGAACCTCCCCGACGGCCGCCACCGCGACGCCGCCGTGGAGCGTCCCCTGCAGAGCCCGCCGCTCTATTCTAGCGAGCGCCCGAGCACTACAAGAGCCCCAGAACTCGATTTCGTGCTTCCCTTCGCTCTCTCATCGCTCCCACACCGCAGAACGCCGCCGCCGCCCTGCTTGAACCCCGGCGAGCTCCACCCCGCCACGGAGCCGCCACCCCAGACCCGCTCCACCCCTACAGCCCCCACCCTTAGCACCGCCTCGACCTCGCGTAGCTCCCAGGCCATTTCCCCTCGCCTAAACCTCACCGGAGCACCCTCGCCGTTGCTCGCCTCCGCCGCCGACCCGCCCTGCTCCGCCGAGCCGCCGCTTCCGAGCCTCTCCCCGCGACCCTAGGCCACCCAGAGGTGCGCCTTGCACCCGTGAAGCTCACGCACCCCTCCACTCTCGCCGCCGGTGAGCCCCTCGCCGGGAAATCGCCGGTCAACCGCCGCCCCCTCTCTCTGACCCGGCCCAGGGACCTCGGGGTGGAAGAAACAAAACTTCAGGGTGTTATTTGAATAGACCTAGACTCATGTGAATAGTGCACTAAGGACTGCTTTGTAATATTTTTTCAGTGAACTTTGAAATTCTAGATCAATTCATACAAAATTCGTAAAATAGCAAATCTTGATGTTTTGGAATCCTTTTGGAGATCTCTATGCAGTAGAACCATAATATGTTAGGCTTTAGTTGCCAGTTTTTGCTGTATAAATGGTTTTGTGTCACTAGATAAATAAATACTAGATGTTTAGTCTTTTTCTTATCTGATGCTTGAAAGCTGTTATTGCTATGAAATTTTGGTGGTATTTTACTCATGTAACACTAGCTTTGCTATAAAAATTTCATGGTCAGTTCCCTTGTGTAGCTATTGATTTGTTTTAATCTTTGTTTAGTACACTTTATTTATGGTAAATAGTTTCTGTTTGTAATAAATCATGATTTTATTTTGGCATGTTCTTTTTGAGTAGATTAGCTTGTCCAGGAAGTTTAAGCTTCAGTTCATGGCTAGAATAGGAGTTAAAATTGAATCTTGTTAAACTGGTGTCTGTTTTGTTTAATTTATCTGAATTAATTCCGTGTATATAAAATCATGAAAATTCACAGTAGCTAGATCATCCCTGTGTAGATCTCCTGTTAAATTTTGAGCTTCTGTTTTGATCTATTTTGATCTGTATAATTCAGGCTTGTACTAGGTGTTGCCTGCATAAATGATTTATTGTGATTAAATGGTTACATGTCTTGATATGATTTTTGTAGGGTAGATTACTTTGTTCATGTTCTGTTTAGTGTAATTTTGGTAGATTTTATTACTATTTGTACTTTGAGTTGTTGATTTATTTACAAACCATGACTTAATTGTATAGGAAATCACCACCACTCATTTTATGAAGTTAGTTAACTTCTTTTGTGCTGTTGATCTTGATGCCTTGTGTAGTTAAATTTGTTATTTAACTACTCTATAAACGATTGCCCATGTTTGTTTATAATGTTGTTCTTGCATTACATATAGATACGACTACTTTGTCAGACGGGACGTACGAGTTGATTCCGGAGTCTGACGGAGGTGATCTCGAAGCTCAAGTGAACACTGCGGAACTAACTGAAGCCCCGAACCAAAGTTCGGAAGAGCCTAGCGCTGAAATAGTTAGCAACTACCGAGAAGGCAAGCCCCGGACATAACCTATACTTCAAATTAATTTCATTTACTGTATTATTTTGCTTGTGCATTTACAGTTCATAGGAGTTGAATTGAAACTCTAGATGCATGATCCTAGGAACCTATGTACTGAACACTAGACTTGAGTTCGAATAATTGCTAAGCTTATAGGACCGGTAAAAGTCGAGTGATCGCCTGTCACTCGCGAGCTTTATAGGAATTTCCTGTTTACTTTCTGTTATCAATATAAGGACTACGGACGGGGTTGTGTTCGATATCATGACCTTATGTGATACCCCGTCTGTGTTGATGAACTTGCTAAGGTCGCGGTGTGTGGTAGTGCTGGTTAAGTTTTTGAAAGTACTAGTCACATGCCGTAAATATGGTACGCGGCAAGCCTAGTAGCCGATTGGACCGGGGAGTGGATATACCTGACACTCTCTCTTAGAGATAGGTTTTTATTTTATGTTGCGCAACACCACGACTTCTAGGGACAAGGGTGGACCGAGCACGGGTGGACCTTGGAGCCCTGTAGTCGGGGAGAGTGTTCCTATCCACAAGCCGGAAAGAAAGGTCAACGGTTGTTTGGGAATGACCCGACGGTATTCCAGACGTGTGTGCTAGGTTACCCTTGCAAGGTTGAATTTCGATTCAGAATCGTCCGCCTCTCATGATGACATGAGACTGCTTGATCTCTTTGCCACACAGAGTAATAAGAGCAACGATATTCTTATTAATCTTGATGTTTGCTTAGAAGTTCCACCATGTTTGGTTAGTAGATGCATACATAGAATGGTTAATCAACTAGAATCTTGAAGCTAAAACTTGAAAGTAAGGACCTACTCTTTATTGCTTTTCAGCAAAGGAAAAACCAGAGCCTTACAAAGCCTTGCATAGTCTAGCTAAGGTGGGCTTTTTATACCCGTTGTCGGTTAAGTCTTGCTGAGTATTAGAATACTCAGCCTTGCTGTTGAAACCCTTTTTCAGGTATGAGTTTTGAGGATCAGATCGCTAGCTTAACCTATCCTTGCTTGTTGCCTCCTGGCTGGTCCGTAGAGTGGGATACGTCTTCGGCCGGCAATGATTATGACGAGTGATACCATGCCTGGGCTAGCCTGGTATCCTTTTTGCGACGTGTTGTAGCCGTCGTGTTTTATCTTCCGCTGTTTTAAACTCTGATTCTACACTTATGTTTTGTATAACTGTTTTACTTAAGTTGGTTTTTGTAATAATCTTTTGAACTGGTTTGTAATCTTTAATATGCCTGTGTTGTAAAAGTGTGGTTGTAATATCTCTGAACTCGCCTTCGTGCGGGGTATGCTTGTTCGATCCGAGAATCGGTGGTTGTATCGGGACGTTACCCGACAGACCAAAAATTGTTCCGTTTGAAGTGCGTTTAAGCTAATGTTGCCTTTATGGTGATGGTTTACGCACTTGAGCCGGGATAATTTAGGCGGTTCTGCCACAGCTGGCATCAGAGCTGCAAGCATACATCGGAGGTGTTGGAACCTTAAAAACCATTTTCCATATAAAATTGGAACCATAAAGAATTTCGGAAAACTACGTTGGATTCGTTAAGAGTTGTGTTTAGAACGTAAAGTCCTAGGGAATTTATGGGAATTACTAGGTGGTTATTTTTGTATGGTTTATGTTATCTGACTTCCAGCACTTTACATTTTGTCAAACCATACTCACAAGCAACTCTTACTTCTTGTAACGACGCACCTACGTGAGGTAAGATGGTAAGGATCCTCAGTCAGCTGAGGGAGTCTGACCTTCCCGTCGGTGATGCGAGCCGAACGCTGCCCTCAAGCAGTGGCTTACTTGAGGTGCTTCCAATATATCGACTATTAGTTGACTATATTGGAAGTAAAGTGTGCTCAGTCAGCTGAGGGAGTCTGACCTTCCCGTCGGCGATGCGAACCGAACGCTGTGCTCAAGCAGTGGCCTACTTGAGCTGCTGCCAATATACCGACCTCGGTCGACTATATTGGGAGTAAAGAAATTTGTGAATACGCTTCTGAGTAGCGTATGCTAACGTTGGCCATACGGCGGAAATTGTATGGCTGCCGCTTCTATAGTGAGCGGTAATGTTTGGGAACGCTTTCATGAGTGCTGGCATGAAAGGTTCATTGGGGTTATATATTTATGTTCTGTCAATCTTATGCAGGTACGCTAACCACGATTCGATAAGATAAGAACGGTTAGAATGTATCGACTAGCTATATAGGGAGAGCCGTATTTATGTATGCCACCGTGCTAACCACGTAAGCCCAACGATAGTTGGCAATTGTTTATCTTGTGAGGAACGAACAGGACGTGCATGCATATCTAGTTGATGTTTGATTTGTTCCTAGTACTTGAAGTTGCTACATGAGCTTGTTAAGGAATTTCTAGTATGAATCCTTATAAGATAATGGTTAGTGTGCTTAAAACATGAGTGAGTGAAACTCTGATATTAGTAGCATGCTTGTAAAATGCTTAGGTTTCCTTAGATGAAAAATATGGTTTCGAGTCATGCCTTCCTCCTAAGCCCCATCTTGTTGTTATAAGGATCTTTTCCTTCCTTAGAATCTCAAATGATGAACCAGTACCGATTGTGGTTTATTATTCTTTGAGTTTGGAATCATACCATCTTGTGAATTAGAATCACATTTGTTTTACCGCAGTCTTCTTAAAGCTTTATTTGAGAAGTCTTGAGATAATTGTATTACTCACATTTGAATCCTTTTTGATTCAGATGGCGACTTGTTCCCAGATCTTTTGGGATAAGGAGGGAAATGCTCATACCGATTGTCTGTACTGGGAGGGTTTTCCGAGGATTCTTTGGGATTCACTTCGTATCTTCCACTACCCAGATCCACCCCAGTACACGGGACGCCAGTTTTCGGAGGATGGAATTAAGAAGAACAGAGTTAAGATGATCATTCCTCAGCACCCTACCTTGGAGTGGCCACCAATTGAGATTGAGGTGATTGGGTATCGTCTTGTGGATGCATTTGAGAAAGCAGCTCTCAACGCTATCACCACTTTTTGTGAGCACCATCCCGAGGAGGTAGCAGCATATCCTATTAGTTTGTTTCCAGCAGTCAGTGCTGGCAATGCAGAGTGGCTGTTCAGGGTCACACACTTTGGGCACTTGATTGGTGATGTAGCGGATGAGACTATCGAGGCAGTAGTCAGATATATGAATGCCCAGTCTCACTACCAGATACTTCAGCAGCGACACATGGACCAGGTGATAGACTTGGCCCAGAGTTTTCAGCGAGGCCTTCGTCTGAAGGATATTCAGATTGGGGGACTTCAGGATGCCGTTGCTGGGAGGGACACTGCTATTGCACAGTTTGAGCATCAGGCTATGGAGTATGGTGCTGAGATAGAGCAGCGCAACACAGTTATCGGTTTTCTTCAGGCGCAGGTGAATGAGCTGCAAGCAGATTGGGCTGATGCTTTAGCACATGTTGGTATGCTCCAGGAGCAACTAGATGCCCCAGCTGAGCCGGCAGCAGCAGAGGAGGACCCAGAGGAGATTGAGGGAGTATCTGACTTAGATTCAGAGCACGCACTTGCTGAGCCTAACCCTCAGCCGGACGACTCTTCTTCCGGCAGTGCCTCTTCTGTGGGCAACCTCGACGACTTCTAGGCGTCTTAGACTTGTCCTAGATAGTTGTGTTCTCTTGTTGTATCATATGTATATAGGGAAGATGTTATTGTAAAATAGCCTTAGGGAGGAGTACCACTTGCTGTATTATATGTGGTAAGGTTAAGCGATGTTAGGTTGTAAGAACAAGGCTGCTTTGATGTAATATAAGTAGCGACTACCAGTTTGGAAATCATAATCTTTCTACTTAGCAAATCTCTTTATTTGTGTATCTTCACGCCGTTTGATGAATACAAGAGGTTGCAAATTTTTGTGGCATATGTGCTCATCAAATGTTAGCATGTTGAATCTGTGAGACTAAATTTTAGTCCAACCCCTTCTATGATCTCTGTTGTTTAGCAACATAGTACATAGCGATGAAGAGCGATTTGATAGATTATTTTCTTTACTCTTTGCTCTCAGCATTGAGTCTCTATACGATGAAGCATGAAGCTATCTAGCCGCTGACCAGTTTTGAATTTTTGTGGGTTGCACATTTATGTGTTGTGCACATTGTGCTACACCGCATCTAGTCACATTTTTGCTGATTTTGTTTTATCCAAATGTATGATCATTATACGTACCATTGATTTTGGAAGCGAGAAATATGTATCTAATGGATGTCTTCCATGATTACAGATGGTTGGTCATACACGCGGAACTCCTGATGGCTTCGGTTGTGAAAATGGCAGTGGATCTCAGCAACCACCGCCACCCCCGTCGAATCTGGCCGAGTTAATGGCCATGCAAACAGAACTGCTTCGCCAGCTAGTACATGGGCAACAAAATCAGCCACGCCAACAGTATGGAGGAAGGGAGGCACAACCAGCGGGTTACCAGGAATTCTTTGGTACCCAACCTCCACTTTTCAGCAAAGCTGATGACCCATTGGATGCCGATGCTTGGCTTCGTACAATCAATTCCAAGTTTGCTTTGTTAGCGGTACCATGTATTGATGCGAACAAGGCCCCCTTTGCCGCCCAACAGCTTCGCGGTCCTGCACGTATATGGTGGGATAATTATTGTGAAATGCAGCCTGCTGAACATATCATATCTTGGGAGGAATTCAGAACTGCATTCAGATCACATCATATTCCGGATGGACTAATGGAGAGAAAGTTGAATGAATTCTTGGCTCTAGATCAGGGAACCCGCACTGTTCTTCAATATGCACAGACCTTCAATCATCTGTGCCAATATGCGGGCCATCATGCTGATACTGATGCCAAGAAACGTGATCGTTTCCGTCGTGGCCTCAATACTAAGCTCAAAGAACGTTTAAACTTGGTTCAGCCCAATACCTATAATGAGCTGGTTAATATGGCCATTACACAGGAAGATTGTATTGCTGCACATCGTGCTGAGAAAAAGCGGAAGGCACCAACGGGACCCTCGAGTGCCCAGCCACCGAGGTATCGCCTGGTGCAAAATACTCCACCAAGGCCTCCACAAAGAAATGCCCCAGTGGGTAGGTTTGTCTTTAGGCCGCCTCAGCAACAAGGAGGATTCAGACCTCCAGTGCCTCAGCAACAGCAATAGCAGCAGTTTAGCCCAAGGCCGAATGCCCCACAGTTCAATAGTGGGAATAGTAATAATCGATGCTTCAACTGCGGCAGTGCTTCTCATTTTGCCAAGAATTGTCCACAACCCAGAAGGAATAATCCAGGGCAAAACTCTAATCAGAACAACAACAACAAGGGCAAGAGGCAAATGGTGCAAGTCCGGCAAGGGCGAGTTAATTTCACTACTCTTGCAGACCTTCCAGCAGGAGCACCAGTTATGACGGGTACTTTCTCTATCCACAATAAACCCACAGTCATATTATTTGATTCTGGTGCAACGCATAGTTTTATAAGTGCCAAATTTGGAGCCAGATTAGGATTGGATTTTTGTCATACTAAGGGATCTTTTATGATAACAACCCCTGGTGGGAGGATAGCTTCCAATCAAATCACTACACATGTACCCCTTAAGTTGGGTAGTAAAGTGATAAAGACAGATTTGATTTTGTTGAATTTAGAAGGCATGGATGTTATTTTGGGCATGGATTGGATGACTAAACATAAAGTACTGTTAGATATCTCTTCCCGAGCTATCGAGATAGATTCACCACATCAAGGAGCCACCATACTCTATCTGCCGCAACGAGAGTGCATTAACTCTTGTGCTTATGCCACAAAAGAAATTAAACTTGAAGATATCCCTATCGTGTGGGAGTATGCGGATGTATTTCCAGAGGATTTACCTGGAATGCCTCCTGATAGGGACATCGAGTTTGTTATCGAACTTCAACCCGGTACCGCCCCTATTTCTAAGAGGTCGTACCGAATGCCTCCAAATGAATTAGCAGAATTGAAAGTCCAACTCCAAGACCTTCTTGACAAAGGTTTTATACGTCCAAGTTCTTCACCCTGGGGATGTCCAGCCCTGTTTGTGAAGAAGAAAGACAATAGTTTGAGGCTATGTGTTGATTATCGACCACTCAATGCGGTCACTATTAAAAACAAGTATCCTCTTCCCCGCATTGATATTCTGTTTGATCAGTTAGTTGGAGCTAAGGTTTTCTCTAAGATTGATCTTCGTTCTGGCTACCATCAAATAAAGATCAAGCCTTGTGATATTCCAAAGACTGCTTTCTCTACCAGATATGGACTATATGAATATTTGGTTATGTCTTTTGGTCTTACCAACGCCCCAGCATATTTTATGTACTTGATGAATTCAGTCTTCATGCCGGAGCTGGATAAATTCGTCGTGGTTTTCATTGACGATATCTTGATCTACTCCAAGAATGAAGAAGATCATGCTGAACATTTGCGTATCGTTCTCCAACGATTACGAGATCATCATCTTTATGCCAAATTCTCCAAGTGTGAATTTTGGTTGGACAGTGTGAAATTCTTAGGTCACACTATCTCCAGTGATGGTATATCTGTTGATCCAACTAAAGTACAAGAAGTGATGGATTGGGAATCTCCTATTTCCGTTCATCAAATTCGCAGTTTTCTTGGTTTAGCTGGATATTATCGTCGATTCATTATTGATTTCTCCAGAATAGCCAAGCCTATGACGGAGTTATTGAAGAAGGGAGTGAAGTTTGTTTGGAATGATAAGTGTGAAGAAGCTTTCCAAACTCTCAAAGCAAGATTAACTACCGCTCCAGTATTGTCTACACCGGACAGTACTAAACCTTTTGATGTCTATTGTGATGCGTCGGGTACGGGACTTGGTTGTGTGCTTATGCAGGACAACCGGGTTATCTCTTATGCATCAAGAGCTCTCCGGGATCATGAGAAGAATTATCCAACCCATGATCTAGAGTTAGCAGCTGTTATTCACGCTCTTAAGATTTGGAGACATCATCTTATGGGAACTCACTGTAATATTTACACTGACCATAAGAGTCTCAAATATATCTTCACTCAAGCGGATCTCAACATGAGACAGAGACGCTGGCTGGAGTTGATAAAGGATTATGATCTAGAAGTGCATTATCATCCAGGAAAGGCTAATGTGGTTGCGGATGCACTTAGCCGCAAGTCACAATGCCATTGTCTATCTGTAGAACCATTCAATGAAACTCTATGCCAGGAAATGATGAAGTTAAACCTAGAAATGGTACCTCAAGGAAGTTTGAACCATATATCCATTGAGCCTACACTTCATGATAGCATCATCATGGGGCAATTACATGATGAGGGTATCCAGGTCATCAAGGAAAAGTTATCACAAGGTGAAGCAAAGTATAAATATTTCAGAGTGGATCATAGAGGAGTTTTATGGTTTGAATCTCGACTAGTTGTACCCAAGAATCATGAGCTTAGAAAGCAAATCCTTGATGAAGCACATCTTTCGAAATTTTCGATTCATCCCGGTGGTACCAAGATGTACCATGATCTCAAACAAAATTTCTGGTGGACTCGAATGAAAAGAGAGATCGCCAGATATGTTTCTAAGTGTGATGTCTGTCAAAGAGTTAAAGCTAGTCATTTGAAAGTAGCTGGTACTCTCCAACCTTTATCTATTCCATCCTGGAAATGGGAGGACATCAGTATGGATTTTATCGTTGGTTTACCCACTACTCCTCATAAGCATGATTCTGTTTGGGTAATCGTTGATAGACTCACCAAGACCGCTCATTTTATTCCTGTACACACCACTTATTCTGCCAAGAAGTACGCAGAGATTTATCTCGATCAGATTGTTCGTTTACATGGCATTCCAAAGACGATTATTTCTGATCGTGGGCCTCAGTTTATAGCACGTTTCTAGGAGCAAATGCAGGAATCTCTTGGAACAAAATTGATTCGTAGTTCAGCTTATCATCCACAAACAGATGGGCAAACTGAACGAATCAATCAAATCCTTGAAGACATGTTGAGGGCATGTGTTATTCAATATGGCAAGAATTGGGTTAAGTGCCTAGCACTGGCAGAGTTTTCTTACAATAACAGTTATCAATCCAGCTTGCAAATGGCACCATTTGAAGCATTATATGGTCGAAGGTGTCGAACTCCTTTGAATTGGTCCCAAGCTGGAGAACGCAAAATTTTTGGGCCAGATTTAGTCTCTGAGGCAGAGGAGCAAGTCAGAATTATTCAGGTTAATCTTAAAGCAGCTCAATCAAGACAGAAAAGTTATGCAGACAAAAGAAGAGATCCTTTGCAATTCGAGGTAGGAGACTTTGTATATTTGCGAGTATCTCCTACTAAAGGTGTTCAACGCTTTGGCTTAAAAGGGAAATTAGCACCCCGATATATCGGACCATTTGAAATTATCGAAACTTGTGGACCCGTTGCCTACCGACTTCGTCTTTCATCTCAGTTGGCCGCCGTTCATGATGTCTTCCATGTATCACAACTTCGGAAGTGCACCAGGGTACCTACTGAAATCCTTGAACCACAAGATATCGAAATTGAATCCGATCTATCTTATACGGAGTATCCAATCAAGATTCTTGACACAAAAGAAAGAAGTACTAGAAGGGAGAAAGTTAAAATGTACAAAATCCAGTGGAATCAGCATACTGTAGAAGAAGCTACTTGGGAGACTGAAAATTTTCTCCAACGGAACTTTCCCGACTTTCTTAGAACCAATCCAGGTACCAAGTCTTTGCACCCTTTTCTTCCTATAATCTCGGGACGAGATTCCTTTTAGGGGGAAAGGCTGTAACACCCCGGGTGTTTACACAGTATTTTAATTAGGTGCCTGCACAGTAATTGTGTAGGTTTGCTATACATTATGTGCTCGATTTAAGTGAAAAGGATCTTTTTGTAATTATGAAAGGTTATATGTGTAATTATGATTTTATGTAAGGTCCTTTATAAAGTTATTTGTGTTTATAGCTTTTATGGAGGGTGTTTGTGCAAAATTTCAGTGCATTTATTGCATGGCATCAAATTTTGCTTGAAGGTCTACATTTGAAGTGAAATTGCTTTGAAAAAGACAAATTTCCTGGAATTCAAAATCCCTTCAATGATTTTAATCTTAGCTCTTGAATCTTTGGTCAAATAAATTTTTGCACAACATCAAAGTTGTAGATCTTGAAAAGTTGAACAACTTTCATGTTGGGCACTTTTTCATTTGAGCTTTAGTTCAAAAGTTATTGCTTGTTTACAGAAAGGTCCCTGGAACTTTTGGAAATTGCAAAATCGCCCTTATGACCATCTCCCCCTCCCTGCTCTGCTTCTCGCCGCCGGCCACCGACAGCGCCGCCGTGGAGCGCCTTCCCGGCTTTCCCGGCCATTACTTCGCCGTGCGCTGGCTTCCACGCGTCGCCGGCGAGCTCCTCCCCCTCCTGTTGCCTCGCGCTGGAGCCTCCACCCCTCGCCACGCGCCCCCGCCGCGCCCAGAACCTCCCCGACGGCCGCCACCGCGACGCCGCCGTGGAGCGTCCCCTGCAGAGCCCGCCGCTCTATTCTAGCGAGCGCCCGAGCACTACAAGAGCCCCAGAACTCGATTTCGTGCTTCCCTTCGCTCTCTCATCGCTCCCACACCGCAGAACGCCGCCGCCGCCCTGCTTGAACCCCGGCGAGCTCCACCCCGCCGCGGAGCCGCCACCCCAGACCCGCTCCACCCCTACAGCCCCCACCCTTAGCACCGCCTCGACCTCGCGTAGCTCCCAGGCCATTTCCCCTCGCCCAAACCTCACCGGAGCACCCTCGCCGTTGCTCGCCTCCGCCGCCGACCCGCCCTGCTCCGCCGAGCCGCCGCTTCCGAGCCTCTCCCCGCGACCCTAGGCCACCCAGAGGTGCGCCTTGCACCCGTGAAGCTCACGCACCCCTCCACTCTCGCCGCCGGTGAGCCCCTCGCCGGGAAATCGCCGGTCAACCGCCGCCCCCTCTCTCTGACCCGGCCCAGGGACCTCGGGGTGGAAGAAACAAAACTTCAGGGTGTTATTTGAATAGACCTAGACTCATGTGAATAGTGCACTAAGGACTGCTTTGTAATATTTTTTCAGTGAACTTTGAAATTCTAGATCAATTCATACAAAATTCGTAAAATAGCAAATCTTGATGTTTTGGAATCCTTTTGGAGATCTCTATGCAGTAGAACCATAATATGTTAGGCTTTAGTTGCCAGTTTTTGCTGTATAAATGGTTTTGTGTCACTAGATAAATAAATACTAGATGTTTAGTCTTTTTCTTATCTGATGCTTGAAAGCTGTTATTGCTATGAAATTTTGGTGGTAGTTTACTCATGTAACACTAGCTTTGCTATAAAAATTTCATGGTCAGTTCCCTTGTGTAGCTATTGATTTGTTTTAATCTTTGTTTAGTACACTTTATTTATGGTAAATAGTTTCTGTTTGTAATAAATCATGATTTTATTTTGGCATGTTCTTTTTGAGTAGATTAGCTTGTCCAGGAAGTTTAAGCTTCAGTTCATGGCTAGAATAGGAGTTAAAATTGAATCTTGTTAAACTGGTGTCTGTTTTGTTTAATTTATCTGAATTAATTCCGTGTATATAAAATCATGAAAATTCACAGTAGCTAGATCATCCCTGTGTAGATCTCCTGTTAAATTTTGAGCTTCTGTTTTGATCTATTTTGATCTGTATAATTCAGGCTTGTACTAGGTGTTGCCTGCATAAATGATTTATTGTGATTAAATGGTTACATGTCTTGATATGATTTTTGTAGGGTAGATTACTTTGTTCATGTTCTGTTTAGTGTAATTTTGGTAGATTTTATTACTATTTGTACTTTGAGTTGTTGATTTATTTACAAACCATGACTTAATTGTATAGGAAATCACCACCACTCATTTTATGAAGTTAGTTAACTTCTTTTGTGCTGTTGATCTTGATGCCTTGTGTAGTTAAATTTGTTATTTAACTACTCTATAAACGATTGCCCATGTTTGTTTATAATGTTGTTCTTGCATTACATATAGATACGACTACTTTGTCAGACGGGACGTACGAGTTGATTCCGGAGTCTGACGGAGGTGATCTCGAAGCTCAAGTGAACACTGCGGAACTAACTGAAGCCCCGAACCAAAGTTCGGAAGAGCCTAGCGCTGAAATAGTTAGCAACTACCGAGAAGGCAAGCCCCGGACATAACCTATACTTCAAATTAATTTCATTTACTGTATTATTTTGCTTGTGCATTTACAGTTCATAGGAGTTGAATTGAAACTCTAGATGCATGATCCTAGGAACCTATGTACTGAACACTAGACTTGAGTTCGAATAATTGCTAAGCTTATAGGACCGGTAAAAGTCGAGTGATCGCCTGTCACTCGCGAGCTTTATAGGAATTTCCTGTTTACTTTCTGTTATCAATATAAGGACTACGGACGGGGTTGTGTTCGATATCATGACCTTATGTGATACCCCGTCTGTGTTGATGAACTTGCTAAGGTCGCGGTGTGTGGTAGTGCTGGTTAAGTTTTTGAAAGTACTAGTCACATGCCGTAAATATGGTACGCGGCAAGCCTAGTAGCCGATTGGACCGGGGAGTGGATATACCTGACACTCTCTCTTAGAGATAGGTTTTTATTTTATGTTGCGCAACACCACGACTTCTAGGGACAAGGGTGGACCGAGCACGGGTGGACCTTGGAGCCCTGTAGTCGGGGAGAGTGTTCCTATCCACAAGCCGGAAAGAAAGGTCAACGGTTGTTTGGGAATGACCCGACGGTATTCCAGACGTGTGTGCTAGGTTACCCTTGCAAGGTTGAATTTCGATTCAGAATCGTCCGCCTCTCACGATGACATGAGACTGCTTGATCTCTTTGCCACACAGAGTAATAAGAGCAACGATATTCTTATTAATCTTGATGTTTGCTTAGAAGTTCCACCATGTTTGGTTAGTAGATGCATACATAGAATGGTTAATCAACTAGAATCTTGAAGCTAAAACTTGAAAGTAAGGACCTACTCTTTATTGCTTTTCAGCAAAGGAAAAACCAGAGCCTTACAAAGCCTTGCATAGTCTAGCTAAGGTGGGCTTTTTATACCCGTTGTCGGTTAAGTCTTGCTGAGTATTAGAATACTCAGCCTTGCTGTTGAAACCCTTTTTCAGGTATGAGTTTTGAGGATCAGATCGCTAGCTTAACCTATCCTTGCTCGTTGCCTCCTGGCTGGTCCGTAGAGTGGGATACGTCTTCGGCCGGCAATGATTATGACGAGTGATACCATGCCTGGGCTAGCCTGGTATCCTTTTTGCGACGTGTTGTAGCCGTCGTGTTTTATCTTCCGCTGTTTTAAACTCTGATTCTACACTTATGTTTTGTATAACTGTTTTACTTAAGTTGGTTTTTGTAATAATCTTTTGAACTGGTTTGTAATCTTTAATATGCCTGTGTTGTAAAAGTGTGGTTGTAATATCTCTGAACTCGCCTTCGTGCGGGGTATGCTTGTTCGATCCGAGAATCGGTGGTTGTATCGGGACGTTACCCGACAGACCAAAAATTGTTCCGTTTGAAGTGCGTTTAAGCTAATGTTGCCTTTATGGTGATGGTTTACGCACTTGAGCCGGGATAATTTAGGCGGTTCTGCCACACCCGCGACATCGCCAAGCCCTCCGCCGAATTCAAGGACCCGCCGGAGCCGGGCCCCTCGTCCACCGGGTCCCCCGGCGGGAACCCCCCGGCGGACGGGGTCGAGCCCATGGACATTGACTTTGGGACCACCTCCGCGGACGAGGCCGAAGCAATGGAAGTCGACGAGGCCCCCACCTCGCGAGACTGGCGTGTCCAGTACCTTGACTGGATGATTCGAGGGATCTTACCCTCGAACCGTGCTCAGGCACGGCGCCTCGCCGGGAGGGCCAAGTCCTTCGCTCTAATCGACAATGAGCTACACAAGCGCAGTCCCTCGGGCGTCTTGCAGCGATGCATCCCCATCCCCGAGGGCAAGGAGCTGATCCGCGACATCCACGCTGGCATCTGCGGCCATCACGCCGCGCCACGTACCCTCGTGGGCAACGCGTTTCGGCAAGGATTTTACTGGCCCACCGCGGTCGCCGACGCCACCGACGTCGTGCGGACCTGCGAGGGTTGCCAGTTCTATGCTCGAAAAACACATCTTCCAGCCCATGCTCTGCAGACCATCCCCATCACGTGGTCGTTCGCCGTGTGGGAGCTGGACCTCGTCGGTCCGCTGAAGAAGGCGCCCGGGGGCTTCACCCACTTGCTGGTGGCGGTCGACAAGTTCTCCAAATGGATCGAGGCTCGACCCATCAGCAAGATCAAATCCGAGCAAGCAGTCCAATTCTTCACCGACATTGTCTTCAGGTTCGGGGTCCCGAACTCGATCATCACCGACAACGGCACCCAGTTCAAAGGCAAGAAGTTCTTGGCGTTCTGTGACAGTTTCCACATACGTGTGGACTGGTCGGCTGTGGCACACCCACGGACGAACGGGCAAGTGGAGCGTGCCAACGGCATGATCCTCCAAGGACTAAAGCCAAGAATCTTCAACAAGCTGAACAAGTTCGGCCGGAGGTGGCTCACGGAGCTACCCTCGGTCATCTGGAGCTTGAGGACGACCCCGAGCAGAGCCACGGGCTTTTCTCCGTTCTTCCTGGTCTATGGTGCCGAGGCTATCCTCCCCACTGACTTGGAGTACGGATCGCCGAGGCTCAAGGCATATCAAGAGCAACGAAACCAGCGAGCTCGCGAAGACTCGCTGGACCAAGTGGACGAGGCTCGAGACATGGCGCTCCTCCACTCTGCGCGTTACCAGCAGTCCTTGCGAAGGTATCAAGCGCAGAGGGTCCGGCGCCGAGACCTCAACGAAGGGGACTTGGTGCTAAGGCTTCGACAAGACAACAGGGGCCGCCACAAGCTCTCACCTCCATGGGAAGGACCGTACATAATCGCCAAGGTGCTCAAGCCCGGCACGTACAAGCTGGCCAACGAAAAAGGCGAAGTCCTCACCAACGCTTGGAATATACAACAGCTACGTCGCTTTTATCCTTAGCATTTCAAGCTATTTGTATATTGTTCGTACTCGCATTTTCAATTTCCCGAAATAATAAGGAAGTACGCTTTACTTATTGCTTTTTGGGAACATTCCCGACCCTCGAGGGCTCGGGCGCGCACGAACATCGAGGTACGCTCGGCTTTACCCTCGGCAAAGCCGAGCCTCCCTCGGGGGCTACTACGGGGGGAACCCCCGAACGTCCCCAAAAAGTCGCCAATGTTTTTTCGAAATATTTCCATCTCGACCCTAAGCTTCTCGTATCCTTGGAAAAAACGGATGCGAGGCGTAAGCAACTACGGTACAGGGCTGGCCGAGTCGTGGGGCCGCCTACGCCTCCGGGATACGGCACCCCCCTCACCACCGTACGCCTACGTTGCTTATGAACGCGAACTTCCTCGCAGATGTTTATCTAAGTCGCATACGAAGAACACGGAAGTAAAGTAAAGAAACACAGGCTCGAACACACGAGGCCTCGACAAGCCACACATTCAAATTATGAAATAAAATTTCATATATTCATAGGATACAATTACAAAGAGCGACTGTGATAAACACTAATCTATTTACAATGGGCTTCGAGGCCCAACTTTCCTACAGGCTACCATCCCCCCCTGCGGGTCTTCAGGGGCGTCGAATTCAGCGATGGGAGGGATGTCTACCTCGAGCTTCTCGGCGAGGACGGTGGCGAACTCCTCCGCGGCTGCGTCAGCTTCATCCATAATGACCGACGCGGCGTCCGCATCCGCATCATCGGGAACGACGTACCCCGACGACACCCTCTGGAGATCCATGAGGTAATGCGTCGAGGCCACGGCGAGAGCCCGCAGGACACCGAGGCGGAAGGTACTCTTGGCGTGTTCGGCAATCCGGCCGCCTAGCGCGCGCAGGCGGCTGATCACCGAACTGCCCGAGACGGCGCCCTCCCCCTCGAGCTCTTGACACACGCTCACGGCGGTCTGCTCCAGCTTAGCAAACTCCATCTGTGCCGCCGTGAGCGCGGTGTGGACCGCTTCCTTCGTCGCGGTCTCATCCGCCACCTTTTGCCTCAGCTCTGAGCAAAGGAAATCGACAGACATTAGCCATGAAAGAAAGCAAATCGACGAAAAATCGAAGGTACTCACCCGCCATGTTCTTTTGCGCCTCCGCCCTCTGGGTACGGGCGGCCTCCTCGAGCGAGGACAAGGAGGCTTCTTTTTCCTTAAGGCTAGCCCCCATGTTCTGGAGGGCCACCTCCCCCTCTTCGAGGGCCACACCCTGTTCCTGGAGGGTCCCGGCGAGCGCAACCACGGCCACCTCTTTGTGGAGGAGCTCGGCTTTCTGCTGCTCAAGAGTGGCGCTGAGGCGTTGCAGCTCGGCGCTCTGCGCCTCAGCCTCCCGAGCTCTTTCCTCGAGCGTCGTCCGAAGGTGCTGCAGCTAGGCAGCTCGCGCCTCGGCTTCCCGGGCCTTCTGCTCTGCTGTCGCCCTCTGGGCGTTCCAGTCATCGGTGACCCGCGCCAGTTCCTCCTCCAGCGCCCGCTGACGCGCCCCCAGATCGGCCATTTTTGTATTGGCGTCGATGTTTTTGAGCACCAGCTCGGCGTTGTGTTGCCCGAGCTGGCTCATCTGGGAGTACAGCCGGTTCATCTCGACGCTCTTTTGGCGTGAGATTTCCCTCAGCTGCTGCAAAGGGGGAGGGCGTGGGTGAGGACGCGTAAAAGCTAAAACCGAATTCGAGCAATTTCCGGGGGGAAATACTTACCTGGCTGACCTGGTAATCCGCATTCTGATGGAGCTGATAGGTGCGGTCGAGGGCCTGCAAGATCTCGCGCCCAACGCCTATCTGCTTGTTCCAGGCCTCCTCCTCCTCCTGCTCCTTGCGAAGGAACTCCGAGGGGACACCGGACGGGACGAACACCCCGAGGTGGCTCCCCTCGGACGCCCCCGCTTCGAGCGCGCCCGCGCTGGCCGACGCGAACTCGGCGATGTGTGCGGGGTCGATATCCATCGAATCCCCGTACTCCTCGCTGCTGTCCGGCAGCTCCACCACCGCCGTCGCACCCTCCTGCGCCGTTGGCACGGGCACTATTGCGACGGTGCCCACGTCCCGGGCCTCGGTGGGCTCCGAGAAGGGGGCTCCTTCTACCCCTGGCGCCTCTTGCGCCACGTCCTCTGTGAGGCCCCCGCCCTCGGCCCTCGAGGGCTCGAAGACGAGGGTCTCCTCCGTTGCTTGACCGGCGGGGCGCTCCTGCGCGTCCCCGCCGGTTTCTCCTTCTGTGACCGGTCGGGCGGCGCTGTCCGCATCGCCCTGACCGGCCTCAGCTTCAATAGCCGCCTGGTCGGCGCCACCGGCACGGCCCCGGCCAGTCCCCTCGGCATCGTCAGCCTGAGCAGCCGCTTCTGCGCCACTCTGGCCGGCGTCGCCCTCCTCTTGTGCCCGGGCTTGCTGCGCCGCCTGGGCCCCTCGGGCCATGGCCTCCCGTAGCCTAGCGGCCGCCGCCTCGAGATCCACGGCGGGCTGGGGCTGCGTCGCCGTGTGCGGAGTGCTGCGAGCCCCGGTCTTGAGAGTCTTGGCCGGGGCAAGCCGCACTGCATCCTTGGGAACGGCCCCGGGGCTGGAAGTCAAGAGGCACGAGTTGAGCGGGATCGAGAAATTTACCAAATACGTAACAAAAAACGAAATCCAAAATGCTTACCCAGATCGAGCACTCATGCTCCTCTTCCTCGTGGCGCTCTTTCGAGCCTGGGGCATCGAGCTGTCCCTCGAAGACTGCCCCGAGGGCGCCCCCCTCGTGTCAGCCTGATGGCTCGAGGCTGTCAGCACGGACGACTCCTCTCCCGCCGCGGCCTCGTGGCCGCGGATCAGCACCTGGGGCGCAGGCGACCCTCGCCGGCCGCCGGCGAGGATGACCCCCGTACCGCACCCTCGAGGGTGGGATTCGCCGATGACCCCACTACGGCCCCCGGCTCCTCTGGCGCCATGGTTGCTCCCTCTTCCTCGTCCCACAGGTAGAACGGTAGGGGGCTCGCGCCCTCCCCGTCCCCCCTCGGTGCGCGGTCCTCGGCATCCGAGGCCTCCTCCGAGTCCTCCTCCTCGTCCTCCTCCGAGGACTCAGGTGTGGCGGGCCGCGGCTTCCCCTCCGCCCGAGCGAGCTGGCGCGCCTTGTTGTGCGCCGCCTTCCTTTTCCTCTTCCTCTCGGCCTTGGCCTTCGCCGCGTCCTTCTGCCTCTTCATCTTCTCCGTGTGAAGGCGATCAGGCGCTGTTCTGGGACCGGGGGCCTCGAGGTGCCGCATCTCAAACCCTGTACAACACACCTGAGATGGGGTCAGGAAAGGGGAACTACACGATGCACGACGAGTTCGAAGCCTAAACTCACCAGGGAAATATACCCCGGCTCGGGGCGCATCTTGATCCTCCAAAGATCCGCGGGATCTTGGGGAAACTCCGCCACCGCATACTTCGCCCTCCGGGCGGCGTTGGTGTGGGAGAGAAGCTTGCTCGACGTCCTCGAGCCCTCGACCTTGCTCCCGGGGATGAGCCGGTAAATCGGCAGGGCCCTCTCCACAAGAGGGATCACCCTCTGCCGGTGAAAGTTCGCGATGACGGCCGCCGCTGTCAACCCCTTCCTCGCCAAACGCGCCAGCGCGTCGGTGAGGCCCTCGAGCCTGGCTTGTTGAGCTGGGGGCGACACCCCCCAGTCCCACTTTGCCGGACGCTCCCGAAGAACCTTGTTGGTAAACGCCGGGAGCGCGCCGCTGAAGTTTCGAAGGTAGAACCACCCTCGGCTCCACCCGGAGTTGTTTGTCGTCATCTTGCTTGTGATGTAAAAGTTCCGCCGGTTCGGGCGGACGTGGAGCGTCAAGCCACCGGCGCGCGCGAACCGCCTCGGCTGATTCCGTGCGTTCTCGACGAAGAGCTCGCCGCGGAACAGGTGGATCCAGAGATCCCAGTGGACGTCGATGCCGAGGTACCCCTCGCAGACGGCGATGAAGACCGCCGCCTGCGAGATGGAGTTGGGGGTGAAATTGTGCAGCTCCACTCCGTAGTACTCGCACAGCGCCCTCATGAACTTGCTGGCGGGGACGCCGAAGCCCCGTTCGTGGAGGCGCACGAAGCTCACGACGTAGCCCTGCGGGGGCTTCGGCTCAGACTCGTCCGGGTGCGGGGAAATCCACGCCGGTGCCCCCGTGTCGGAGTTCCGCGGCAGCAGCCGTTCGGCGACCAGCTGCTCCAGCACCGCGACGGTGGCGGAGGACTTCCCCCATGGCAAGGGCTCCTGGATGTCCGACATCTCCGAGAGTCAAGGGGGGATGGAAAAGGAAGACTCCGAAATGGCTAAAGTCTCTCTCTCCCTCTTTCTCCCTTCCCCTTCTCGCTCTTGGCTACGGGTTCAGAAAGCAACAGAGGCGGAGAAGGCGAAGGCGAAGCGGGACAGAGGCAAATGGCCAGGTGAACCCAAAACATTCCTTTCTTCTCAGTATTTATTTACTACGGGGGGCGCACCCACAGCCACGGCCCAAATCTACCGCATTCAATACGGTAGATTTTGCTATCACTGACGGGTGGGCCCCACGACCGCGAAGTTTCCCACGCGCACACGCGGCGATAAGTGTGGCACGGTAACCGGCGGGCGCGACGCGACTGTTGTGTTATCCCATCCATCAGCCGCCGCCCACGCCGCTCCGTCTGCCCGAGGCGGATGCCTGAAAAGGCGCGCCCACGCTGTGCCGCCCAAATCGGGCCACGTCGCCCGCTACCGGCGGAAGACCCGCGCGCGCGTGGCTCGCGGCTCTGCGACGTTTTCAGACCATGACGGAATATTCCTTCATAGGGTCTCTTTACCCTCGAAGGAATCGCATTTCGAGGCCTTACTGATTAGGGGGTCAAAGCCTGGCCCTTCAGGGGGTTCGACAGGCGCCCCAGATCACCAGAGTCAGGGACTGCAGAGATGTGCCGTACAAGCTACCCTCGAACGCGGAGTTCGAGACATCCTACGCAGTGTTCGAGGCCAGTCGAGGGTGCCTAGAAGGGGGATCCCATCGAGGGAGAGCATCGAGCCCTCGAACCCTACCGAATGGGTTCGAGCCCCGCCTAGCGAACCCTCGCGAGCGCTTTATGAGACGTGTCTATGGACCACGAGCCGACCCTATCGAACGGGGCACGGACGTCCACTTGAACAACCCGCTAATAGCTCACTGAAGCAGCCATAGCTCGCGGCCCGGGCATGGGTAGCATGGTGCGCTTCACCCCTCCTCCCTGCGGAAGGGCGACGAGGGTCGTAATTGAAGTCGAGGGTTTCCCCTGAATGCCTTCACACGGGCCTAGGCTCGGGGGCTCCTCGCACACCACGGTTCAAAACCACACCCTCGAATAAATCGACAACCATCACTTATGAAGCTCCACGCGTAAACCGAACCCACCGCTATTAGCGTACGTCCCCCTAACGGCTAAAGCTGAACGCCAGATCGCCGTACCAGCACTAAGAGTGCCGAGGCCGGCTGAAAAAGTGTCGAGGCCGGCTGAAAAAGTGCCGATGCCGGCTGAAAAAGACGCTGGACGGCCATCCCAGTAGAGCTACCCAGCGGGACAACGTTTATAGCCCTTGGACGAGCACAAACTCTCCTCCAAGGCCTCGGGGGCTACACCCGCGGGTGCGCTGACGCGCCCCCGCGAAGGTGACTTCACACATATTCGAGGGTCGTGACTCTCTATACACCCCTATACCCTCAGTAATCCTCCCCGCAGAGGAGAAAGGGGACTTTATTGCTCAAATGCAAGTAGAGATTACAAAGGGTCACCGGCGCGAAGCCATCGAAAGATACAAACACATTGCCACCTACGTGGCAATTTTCCCTGTCTTGGGGAGGAGCGAGCGACGAAGAAAGGCACCAAGCCCCTAGCTGACGCAGCGGCGAGGCTGCTAGGGATGCGAGAAGCGGCCCCCAGACCTCACGGGTCCAGCGGGACGCTCTCCTCACAAGCCTTCTTCTAGCGTCTCCTCCACCAAAGACCACGCGGGGGGTCAAGCTGGCGGACAGCGCCCTCCGCACCGTCTCCCCGAGAGCAACCTTGTCGCCGGGGGGGACGATGCGAAAAACAGCCGCCGGACCTGGCGCCAGCGCCCCGGTCAGGCGTCTCCATCCCCCTTCAGGCTAGGGGACATCGCAGGACCAGGACCCCACGGGCCCAACGCTCTTCTGCTGATCCCACTGAAGCTGAGGGATGGTGCGCACGCCCACTTCGGTCTTCCCCAACCGCTCGCAAGCATTCTTCTAGCGCCAAAAGCCTAAAAAAGCCAGGCCACCCCATCTGAGGGCCGGTCGCAAAAAGGCAAAGGAAACATTACAAGATTTAGGCAATGCTGGAAGAAAGAGTCGGAAGGCTGGAGAAGAAGGGAAATCCCACGACCCCTATTTATAGCTGCGCCGGGCACAAAGCTTCGAGCTTTTCGAAGAGCGGAGGCTTGTATCGCCCGTGACAAAGCGGCGCTCCACGAGCAAAGGATGTCCTCGGTCCCTGCGCCGAGACACGACCGAACGAAATAAAGCGGAGCTGAGCCCCCGGATGCTAAGCGGTGTAGCATCGGCCCTGGCCGGATGCCCTCGAACGGCGCGCCGTAAAGCAACCAGGAACGCTGGGGCCAAGGCCCTACGTACGGGACAGCACGATGGGAGCACCAGCTGCCAAGCAGCGGGTGCCACCGTCGCCCTGGCCCCCCTCAGTGCGCGGACACGTCTTGTCCTTTACACAAACAAACGAAGAGGCGCGCACCTCGAAGTACTCCCCCCACGGGCGTACTATCCCGACCGGCGTGTTGTCACATCCGTTGGGCCCGCGCTCAGGCGCGCCCAGCAGGTGCGCGACTTTGACTAAACACGTCGAGAGAGAAACCGCCGAATTACCCTTTGAACGAATCCCATGACTCGACCAAAGCCTCGGGGGCTACTGTCGGGTGCCACAATTAGGGACACCCTAATCGGAGTACTAAAACCACTTTCGAAAACACAAACACATGTTAAGGCAACTGGGCCCACGAAGGCCCCCGGCCTCCTTCCAAATCTAGAAGAGAGGAAAGGACTCAAAGAAGCCCAGCATGTGGCCCATTCACACCCCTCTCAGGCCCACCGGACAATCTCCGCCTCGCTCGAGGGTAGCGGATCTACCCTCGAGCGGGTCACTCATCTCCGCCTCGCTCAAGGGCTCCCCTCGGGACCCTCGACCGTGCAAACGCATCTCCGCCTCGCTCGAGGACAGCGGACCTGCCCTCGAGCGGGTGGCCAATCTCCGCCTCGCTCGAGGCCGTCTCTCGGCACAAGGGACAAACGGCCCCGCCGCCCAACCAACCGCCATACGAAGGCATTAAAGGCCAGCCACTCCACCACGGCTCAAAGGACGGGCGGTGTCAGACTGCCACTCCCACAGTGGAGGTGGCCGGCGTCCCGTCCACCGACCCCGGTCACCGCTCCGCCACCCCGGTCGCTGTAGCAACACAGTGGGCATTTAACGCGGGACAAGAAAGGCTGGCGCCGCCCCCGTTACTGTTCCACCGACATCAACCATCCGAACTCACCTCCCGCTGGGGAAGGGGTCTGGCGATGGCACGTGCCCTTCCGACAGGGGCACTCTGCATGCGCGGGCGGGACCCCGGACCCCCCTCTTGTGGGGTCCGAGACTTCCACGCGCCCCCGGACCTTCTAGTGCGCACGCTCGCACCCCGACCAGGGGGTCCGGGACCGTTCCACGCCATTACTACCGCTGGGACACTGCGGGACGACCGGCACAATCTTCGCAGGGCCAAGGACGGAGCCCAGGACGACAGCGACGCACGCCGCCTTCCCACAGTACACTTTCTACAGTGTTCGACCACTATACCCGCGATTCGGGGGAAGACGACGACTTCCACGTGCCCTACACTCATGTACACCGCCCCTCCTTACAAATATAAAAGAAGGGGGTGGGCTTCCTTTTGGGCAGGCTGATCGACTCTCTCCAATCGAAGGTTGGCAGCAGGTTCTCCGGTTTTTCTCCCTCAGAAAGGCCTCAGCACTACTGAGCACTCACCTCAACCGACTCCACTCCTAGCAGAGACTTGGGAGCTTCCCTCCCTCTCTCGCTTTGCTTGTATCCCCTACTACAAGCACTCCGGGTGCAAGATAATACAGTGCCCTCGCACACCCCCTTTGCTGGACGTACGGCCCCGCGGCCGGAACCAGGATAAAATCGTGCGTTACTGTGTTGCCTCTTGCATCATCATCTGGGACGAGGAAACACGCAGCATTTACTAGTTGGGACTCAGGCCCCTCGGGTCGGAACACCGACAATCTGCAACTTTCTATGCATAGGAATTCGTATCAATCATCAAATTTTATATCACTGTCATGTGGGGCTCACATGAGTCAATGACATGTGGATCACGATGGTATATATCTAACTTTGGGATCTTTTAGTGGAACAGATTCTATTTTTATGTTGCTTTGTTATATATTATAGTTGCATATTTTAGTACTTTAACCTGCAAAATCTTAATTTGAGGACTGAATTTAATTTTGGGTCATCTTGAATACGGATGCATACTGTACATATCTGTATTTATATGCCCACAGAATCGTGAATCTTTGTTGACCACCATCAGATTAGTTTGTATAACTGAAGGTGTTCAGCAATATGCAACATTTATGCCTGCCTACCTTTTCTATTCTCCTTTTTCTAGTTTCCTTACCCATTCAACGTTGTTGCTTCTTTATCCTTTTCTATTCTCTTTCTCTATACTTTTTTAGAGGTATAAATCACATTTGTGTTCCGTGCCTAGTGTTTTTTCATGTATTTATAGAAGATTAGACGGGGATAATAAAGTTAAGAATTATTTATGCTATTTGATTCCTCACACGACTAAGTTCCTGATTTTTCCCAATGCTTTACTCTTTATCCCAGCGATTATTATTTGTATGGAACTATTTGTATGCCCACAGAATCATGAATCTTCGTTGACCACCATCAGATTAGTTTGTATAACTAAAGTTCTTCAGGAATATGCAACATTTATGATGATAATGCTTGTTTGGAGAAAGCATTGATTCTTCGGTGGATATTTCTCTCACATTGATTGGCATGTGTATTCATTGGCCCACACTGACAATCATAAAAGTGCCGATGGTCTTGCAATAGATTGCAATATCTGAAACTCTACGCATTGTCATTATTTTTTTCATCCCTATCTTGATGTTTGGTTGCTCTAGAAGAAATGGATTGATTGAGTTCGGCAATGATTTTGAGTAGAATCCAGTGTGCTTCATGCATCTGTATGTACTGTAGGACGTTCTTGAGACTCGAAAAGTTGTGATTTGGAATCTAGGGCTAAGACTATGGTGGCGCCGTAGTGCAGGGCGTTCCGAAGATTTTTGAAAGCAATTATCTCTTTCTATAGTACAGACACAATACAACTATGGTCGCACTGTCACGCTTATACTGCTGTCATTTTTTTTTTGCATCTTTAAAGAGGGTTAATGCGAGACATAGATGGTAACATGAGCTTTTATGTCATGCGACCTCTATATTTAACTTTAGTTGGATACAAACACTTTTGGATAGTTTAGAATATTGCATCTTCACTAAATTAGACATGGACTCTGCCAATTTAGATGGCTAGATCTTCATTAAACCGAATAGTGTAAATCATATACACAAATACTATGTAGATCTCCATTAAATTGGAGTATTTATTAACTTTATTTGGCATGAAACTCAAAATTGGGTATTTATTATTGCATTTGACCTATACTATTTATTTAGCTATTTTCCTTCTTAATATGCTTCTTAATAACTATACACATCAACAATAATTTTTTGTATTCTAGTTCTTGCATTTATCTATTTATTAGTCATATTCGATGCCAATTTTTTATATTTTAAATATTTAATTTAGCTATTCGGCTAATATCATTTTTTATCGAGTGCTAATGCTATTTTTTATAATTTTATAATTTCAAATTTGCCTATTTAGTATCTTTGGTTAAGTCCTAATTTCCTTATTTTTAAATTTCAAATTAAGCTATTTACTAATCAAATTCGGCAAGAACTCTTTGTCATGTCCTAATTTTTCTTAATATTTTAAATCCGAAATTAGCTATTTTTTAATCATATTTAATATGGACTCTTGAGTTATATTGAACCGTTAGATCTTCATAAAATCCAACGGTGCAAATCTTTCTCTTTTTTAGATTAACGTGGGAATTTCTAGACCCTCTCGGCAAACGTGGTGGCTTCTTTTAACACTCCTTTAATAATATAATAGATAGGTAATGAAGCTAATAAGATAGATGGAGTTGTTCTAGGTGCGGAGCGCGCGCGCGCACACACCTCGTACACTTTAGCAAATGCTCCTCGACCAATCACCCGTTCGCTGGAGAAATCGTCGGTTGCCTTCTTTATGGTAGCCAGGGTAATACAACGAACGGCCTCCTTTTCCCAAAGATGTGAAGAAAGAACGGTGGTCATAGCAATAGCGCATCTAGGTGATCGAAAAGTACTAGTGCAAAATGAACGGCCTCCATTAAATTAAAGGGGGGAAGCAGAGACAGAGTATATTCGTGTGACTGACTGAATA
The DNA here is from genome assembly GCF_016808335.1 of Panicum virgatum. NCBI lineage: Eukaryota > Viridiplantae > Streptophyta > Magnoliopsida > Poales > Poaceae > Panicum > Panicum virgatum. Next base: position 48,758,577 of record NC_053142.1, read on the forward strand.
TCAATTCGATCAAACTATTGTCATGCAAGCGAGAAAAAAAATGATAATTAATTTACCCGAGACTCTAGGTTTCCTTCCCCGCCAAAGCATGAGTATCAATCCAATTATAGCAACAGCAGAAGCTACCAGTGCAGCAATGGCAAAAACAGGTAATTCCAGGCTCCTGAATTCACCACCACCTGTAATTTTAGTTTTGAGTTAGACATCGTCGGCACAATCACAATATACTATACAGGTTGCAAAGCGCTCATGAAAAAAAAAACAGAACACAGTCATGCATACAAAATACATACCTAGTTCAGACTTAGCTAGCCTCAGGTACAGATCTTGTCCTTGGTCGACAAATCGAAGATCCATGATGGTGTCCCTCCAAATGACGCAGCCGCTGCCTACGCGGATGTTGGCAGCTGTGTAGGCCAAGCAGGAGCAGTCAGCGAGGCACCTCCTCCTGCACTCTTTCACCGTGATGCCCGCGTCCACCGTCGCGTTGTGCGTGTCGGGGAGCTTCACTCCGCTCACCAGCACGAAACCGTCCGCCGCCGCCGCCGCCGTCGTCGTCGTCCGCCTGTGGCCGCAGTCGAGCTCGACGTTTCGCCGGCATCCGGCGGATGTATCCCTCAAGGACCACGCTAGCGGCGACGCGGGGCTGAATCCCCTGAGGCAGCTGCAGAACGGCGTTGGCGGCGCCGCCGCCGCGCTCGCGTCGCAGAGGCCGAACGCCCCACACTTGCCGTAGGAGTCGCAGACGTCTCTTGGCCCCTGGAAGGACTCCCACGGAATATTTTTTATTTTTAACCTATTTTTCAATTTTATTTTAAAATAACTCGCCCGGATATATATTTGCAGATCTAACCCTTTTGGTCGCGCCGGTCTGCGCAGCGTGACAAAAACACGCTGTCGCGCCACATGCATTGGCGTGACAAGATGTGCCACGTTGGCACGCTTCAGAGCGCTCGGAAGAGGTCTGCCAGCTCATATTCCACGTGTCAACCTTGTCACGCCAGTCCCACCGGCGTGACAGTACAGCCTTGTCACACCACCCCGCTGGCATGACAATGTCTGACTTTAGAAAAGTCATATCTTTTTCATACAAACTCGGATGGAGATGATTTTTATACAAAAATTGTAGCTCTCAACGAGATCTACAACTTTGTAGTTTTGAGTTTTTTCATTTGAAGTCATTAAGATTGTTAAATAATTAATTTAAACTTTTGACAGCATATTAAGCACTTTACCTCTATCAGATCATCTCTAACTTGACATGTTTGTCATGGTTCTACAAATTAAGTTCTATATAATGTTTGATATATGAAATAATATGGACTAAATAATAATAGTTCGATAAGAGATACAATGAGAAATCAAACTATATCATCATTAAGTACGGAATATAATGCAACACTCTAAGTATTATTAATTATAACTTAACTTGTGAGTTGGTCCATGCTAATAGCGTGGCTAGTTTTGCTACGTTTTGTTTTTTTATTATAAATACTTTGTTGTAGCAGGCTATTTTGTTTGTTTCCGTGGAGTTTGTTCTTCAACCACTATACATCACTAAGTCTTATTATACATATTTTCACATTGCCTATCAAATTACGTGCATATACATTATATCTATTTTGTACAAATCAACTCCGAAGTTACATGTGCATATGTACAACCGTTTTGCCACCACCACCTGTATGGAGACTTCTCTACTACCGTTGTGCCAAATTTCTTACGGTCACTGACGTTGTTGGAAGCACATATACAGATAAGCATATAAAATAATCAATAATTGTGTCATTCTTTTGCATCCATATATTATGTTGTTTTGACTCCATCATCATGCCCCATCATTTTACTTCCATCTATCAGCATCAACCTGTTTTGATCCTCATTAGACGTGCCATACGACGTAGTCTTGATTGGGTTGGAAAGTCTGACGAATTTTTATATTCGGCATGGACTCTATAATTATATTCTAATTTTTTAATTCTTTAATTATGAAATTAGATATTTTCAATTGTATATGATATGGCCTCTTGAGTCAGTTTAGATCATTAGTTCTTCGTAAAATCCAATGGTGTAAATCCTTCTCTTTTTTAGATTAATGTATAAATTTCTAGACCCTCTCGACGAATGTGGTGTCTCTTTTTTTTCTATAACAACACTTGCTTATTAATATAATATATATCTAGAGTGGTGGGACCATGGAGGCACTTTGAGCGATGATATTGGCTAGCCAAACCAAGTAGTGCAATCGATAAGCATTGCGCTGACCAAAGGAGATACAATGAAAAGAAGGACATAAGATGGAGAACAACAAAATACTCATTTCATCTAAACCACTTAATTACTAGTATAAAACTTACACATTTATATCTTTTTCAAACTGTTATCATATTTTAAGATCTTAATCTTTCAAAAAAATACTTGATCTAGTTTATAGCTATAATTAATAATACCTAGAGTGTTGCATTATATTCCGTACTCAATGATGATATAGTTTGATTTCTCATTGTATCTCTTATCAAACTATTATTATTTAGTCCATATTATTTCATATATCAAACATTATATAGAACTTAATTTGTAGAACCATAATAAACATGTCAAGTTAGAGATGATCCGATAGAGGTAAAGTGCTTAATATGCTGTCAAAAATTTAAATCAATTATTTAACCATCTTAATGGCTTTAAATGAAAAAATTCAAAACTACAAAGTTGTAGATCTCGTTGAGAGCTACAATTTTCGTATAAAAATCATCTCCATCCGAGTTCGTATGAAAAAGATATATTTTTTCTAAAGTCAGACCTTGTCACGCCAGCGGGGGTGGCGTGACAAGGCTGTACTGTCACGCCAGTGGGAGTGGCGTGACAAGGTTGACACGTAAAATATGAGCTGGCAGACCCCTTCCGAGCGCTCCGAAGCGTGCTAACGTGGCACATCTTGTCACGCCAATGCATGTGGCGCGACAGTGTGTTTTTGTCACGCCACGCAGACCGGCGCGACCAAAAGGGTTAGATATGCAAATATATGTCCGGGTGGGTTATTTTTAAAATAAAATTGAAAAATAGGTTAAAAATAAAAAAAATCGTCTCCCACGTACGCCTGGCCGCATCCCACATCAGCCGCTTGACCACGACACGAGTCAAGGGGGCGCGGGGTTTCGCAGTGAACCAGTAGGTTTGCTCCCCTGAGCTGATGGTCACCTGGCAGGTGACCAAGTTGTAGTCGGTGGACGCCTCCGGGATGCCGCTGAACCACCGGCCGTTCCACGGGCCCGTGCGGTACCTCTTGACGCCGCCTTGCCACAGGACGAACTCGGGGATCCCGCTGGAGTTGAGCACGCGGAGGTAGCTCCCCGGGGACGGGTCGTCAGGCCAGCTCCACGAGGCAAGGGACCAGTCGGCGCCGCTCCACAGGTTCTTGCCCATCTTCATGCCGGCCAGCAAGGTGTTGGATGGGTGATCGAACGACTGCCAAAAGAATGTGGAGCTGGCTGGGTCGCGCACGACGAGGTTGCCAGTGTCGAGGAGCTCTAGACGCGCTAGAGAGGAGGTGCTGGTGGAGTTGGAGGACCACGCGGTGATATGGCCGGCGGAGCCATGCAGCAGGAGGAGGTTCCCCGAGTCGGTGAACACGAGCCTGCCGGAGTTGTCGCTGAGAGGGCGGTCACGGTTGGCCACCCAGCTGATGGCGTCTGGAGACACGGAGAACCAGATGCCGAGGTATCTCCTGGTGGACACCCCGGGGGAGAAGAAGCCCAGAGTGAATGTGCCGCCGACGGAGACGAGCGTCTCGCCATCAGTAAGACGGCGGCCCTTGCCAAGCCTGGTGGCGCCGCTGGAAGCCAAGGCGGCTTTAGGAGCAAGTATGAGTAGGAGTAGTAGTGACAAGAGCAAGAGCAGGGGGTTGCAAGCAAGATCCATGATTATGCTTACCAGCTTGTTAAGCGCACCGGCTAATTAAGATCACCATGCATGCTTTTGTACTGGAGTGTGTAGCTGGGCTAGCAGCCTATATATCGATTTGCTAAAGAGCCGAGCCGAATGAGCATGCCGTCCGATCCTTTGGTTGGACAGGTGGCTAGCATCGGGAGGGGTCGGCACGGTGGAGAGTTTGCGGACGGTCCCCGCTGAATTTTTTTTCTCCCGCCGGTGCTCAAAGTAATAAGGGGGGACCTCTGTGTTCCACGGCGGAACGCGCGGCGACGCGGCCTGTGATCCGTCGACGTCCTTGGTGCCACCCCTCCTCCACGTGCCGGGTATTGGCGTGTTCTCTCATTACTATTCCAACGTATCTGCGCTGTTCCCATTCCAGCGGACGCTGTTTGTGACAGAACCGCCAAATTAAAACTCTAATTAAGTGTAATGGCCGTTATTTGAACACATCGGCCACATTAGTTTAACGGCTTAATTTGGCGATCCTTTCCCAACCCACGTCCGATCAAAACAACACCAGTAGTCCCACGCGAAGATGGGCGCAGATGGTACAAGCACAACCCATATTTGAAATATACAAGAGTGACATACGATAACAACAAGGAGTTTTATAAACCGAGTTCGAAATACATAATATTATACGAGTGTAGCTGTCTTTTATATAAAGTTTGATAAACATTAAATCTGCCCACTACAATGTACAAGAACGGCGAAGAATTACACACTCAGCCCACGAGTGTGCAATTCCAACACTCCAAAACTACGCGCTTGGGTCCTCGACGTTCCACCCATCCGCATCTAGTCGAACGAACTTGGCGCAACATGGACAGAAGTCCACGTGTGAGGGTCCTGAAATCATTTTTCCAACAAAACCCTGAGCAACTAATGCTCAGCAAGACTTACCCGACCAGTGGGTATAACTTAGCCTACATATCTAGACATGCAAGGCTTTTGACTGGTGGTTATTTTGCTGGAAACAGCGACTAAAGTAATTCAGTATTTTAGCCCTAGATTCTATTCAAATTAACTCTATTCTAATATTTGCATGACTCAACTATAGCAACATGTTGGTGCAATCAAATAATAATTCCATGAGTTCATTGTTATATTTATACATACCCTCTTCATTCTATCATGAGACTACGATGCAGCAAAGAGATCAAGGCCCTCATATCCGCGAGACACGGCGAATCGATCCGATTTAACCTTGCAAGGTGGACCTAACCAACACGGCATGTATTTGCCCCCGTCGGACTATACATGCCAACCATTCCCCTCCCCGCCTCGAACTACAAAACCGTCCCACCTACATATAGTCAGCCGAGCTCAACGAGAGACCACCAAAAGTAAACATATACATCCCGTTTCTCCGCGACTACTCGACTCGCCCTAAGGGGTGGTGATGAAGTTCTGTACTTTCGAAGCGAGGCAGTACTAGGCTTACCGGTTTCGACTACCTCCTACTCCCGGCATGCGGTTAGTACAGTTCAATCCCCGATCAGCACTGCCGACAACGACCGGTCCTTAACCGACACAGACGGGGCTAAGACACCCAGAAACCCTGTCCTGCTGCCATACCTATACATCATCATCATTCCCCGCCCGGTCTCACCTTTCCATTTATCCCATCTCATAATCAAATACTCATATACTGGAGTAACAAAAACTTCTTATATCTCGCGAGTAACCGGAAATTACTCGACTTCTAAATATCCTATATCTCGCGAGTGCAAGAAGTCACTCGACTTCTATCGAGAACTATTAAGCATAGCGATTCTATCGTCCTATACATGCTAGTATAACTCAGGGAAACCTAGGGATCATGCAACTAGGGTTCAAATCAACTCCTGAAACATAATGCACAATTAATAAATACATATATAGGTGTCATAATTTCAAATAATAGGATGTGCACCGGGGCATGCCTTCGGGCTGCTGCTCGACACTGGGCTCAGCTGGGCCTTGGGCCGGGTGCTCACGCCGCTCTTCTTGCTGAACTTGCCCCTGCTGCTCCTGTGGCTCGACGATCACCTCGTACACGGCTCCCTCGGCGGCGGCGTCTACACGTATGCACATGATATGAGAATGCATGCAATTACGATATGCAACAACAATCTTTGAAATGCCCAAGTAGAAACACTACAAATTTACCCTAAACTTACCCAATTCTACACCCAACAGTTCTAATAAAACCCGGAATATCCGGATTCATATCTAGAGTATCTGGACTCCGAAGTCTGGAGTTTCGGGGCCTATACCCGGAGTTTCCCCCGGAGTCTCCCAAACCCGGAGTATCCGGGCTTATACCCGGAGTTTCGCCCGGAGTGTTCAAAACCTGGAGTATCCGGGCTTATACCCGGAGTCTCCGGGCTTGACAGCATTTTCGCCCCAAAAACTAAAATCTTCATTTTTGGCAAAACCACCACACCAAATTTGAAACCCTCTTGAATCCTAGTTGAAGGATGCATATAGAGATGATTGACCCAAGAAAATCACCTAGAACATCCTAAAACAACCAAATCGGCGAGCCCTAGCTTCTAGTACCTTGAGCTAGTTCCTCTTGCAAGAAAACTCGAAAACGATGTCGCCCCAAGGTGGAATACTTGTAGAAGATGATCCCTCACACCGAGTGAAGCTCCCTTAGCCTTGGAATCAAGTTGAAATGAAAGAATTTGGAATCTAGAGCTTAGGGGAGAAGGCGAGCTCGTGAGGGAGGTGAGGGAGAGAGAGGTGACGGGAGAGAGTGAGAGTGAGGGAGAGAGAGAGTGATATATTCTATTTAAATGATTGTTGGGCCCAGAGAACAAAAATTATATGAACTAGGAACTCCATGTCCGGAGTATCCGGGCAGGGTGTTACACTATTCCAATTTCACTGGACGAGGTCGTACCAAACACAAAGATCCTATGCATGCTAGCCCGAGTTTCTTTTTCTTTGAAACGATTTACCTCTTCCCAAGGTTGCTAGATCCTCGTTCAACGCGAACATGGGTTTGTGCTGATGAGATTTTTTTTTAACGCACGGAACATATATAGGCATCAACCCAATCCTATGAATGACTTTTAACTTGATGAAGTTAGACTAGTCCGAGTCCGCACGGTTACCTCAAAGTTACGAAGATTTGAGGAACTAGTAATTGCATCGAGGGAGTGTTATCATCATAAAACTAACTCCGATCTCTTCTCTCGCTCTCCTCATAAATAACTCCATTATATCAGCAAATTTGCTGATGTGGTATGTATATTATATGACATCTAATGCTTATAACATTTTTATAATAATTTTATTGAGATTGGCCTTATGGTTTCCGTTGCTGCAAGTTTCCTCAGCTCCGACTCCGAGAGCAACGCTGTAACAAGGGACTTTTACCTTGCGGGGGTAGGTTACGGAATGCTGAGTTTAAAGTCGACCGTAACTCCAGCAATTTACGGTCGATTCTTTTTCCTCCCCCTTCCCCTTCCCCGCACCTTTCCCCTTCCTTTCCTCCCCATTCTCTCACGACGGATCAGGATCCCGCGCCTCCCCGCTGCCGACTCCCCGCCGACCGCCGCTCCCCTTCCTCCCCCGGAGCCGCGCTCCCTTACCTCCCCCTGAGTCCGCTCCCCTTCCTCCCTGGAGCCGCCGCACCTCCCCTGCAGCCGCCGCCGCCTCCATCGTTGGACCGCCTCCATGGGACGCCGCACGCTCCCTCGCCGGCGGCGGCGCCGGATCCGCCTCCCTGGGCCGCCGCGCACTTGCCCGCCGTCGCCGCCGCCGGTTCCCGGCTCCCTGTGCTGTGCGGCGGGGGATGGGTGGCGCGGTGGGCTGCTGCGCGCTCGCCCGCCGCCACCGCCGCCGCATCCCGGCTCCCTGCGCTGTGCGGCGGGGGATGGGCGGCGCGGTGGGCTGCTGCGCGCTCGCCCGCCGCCACCGCCGCCGCATCCCGGCTCCCTGCGCTGTGTGGCGGGGGATGGGCGGCGCGGTGGGCTACTGCGCGCTCGCCCGCCGCCACCGCCGCCGGATCCGGCTCCCTGCCCTGTGCGGCGGGGGATGGGCGGCGCGGTGGGCTACTGCGCGCTCGCCCGCCGCCACCGCCGCCGGATCCGGCTCCCTGCCCTGTGCGGCGGGGGATGGGCGGCGCGGTGCACCGCCGACGGGCCGGCGGCGTCGGCGGGGAGGTAGGTTTTTTTTATTTTACAAATTTTTTTACCGACCAAAATTTTACCTAATTTTTTTTCTTTTAGATTTTGATGCAAATTTTTTTAGTCTAAGTTTTTTTTTCGGATGCAAAATTTTTTCTATTCTTGATACAAATTTTCTCAACTTTTTGTCTCTCAAATTTTTGTTTCTAACTTTTTCTCATCAAAAAATTCTCTCTCCAAAATTTCTCTTAGAAAAAATTTCTAAAATCGGAAAACGACAAAAAAATTATTAAAAATGAAAAAAAAACGGTCGGGAGATCGAATGTAGGGAGCCCTTCCCTATGGTTAACTGTAAATTAGCGATACCCGGTAGGTTAGGTAGGTGGGCAAGTTTACAGCAGTGTTGTAGTGGGCATGCATTGCCTGCCTGTCAGTCGAGTAGTCACATGCAATGCACACCGTTTCATGTTCCCGCAGAGGTGGCTAGAATACGCGTATTGTAGCCGTTGCATCTGAGCATCCCGGGGAAAAAAAATTCAGCGGGAATATATTCCATCATCACCTCTATACGTACGTGCATGTGATCTTCCTGACCCGGTTAGATTCACAAGGATTTCGGAGATGCTTCAATTCATATATGTTCTTGTCCTGAGTTGTCGTCGTCTTTCTGGCTGATCTGCCGTGACCGCGTGAGCGAGGCTCCTCGGCTTCTTGATCCAGTTGACCAAAGTCAATCACTACCATCCTAATGGATGGTAACGCTGGACGGTACCACCCTATGCCGGCATGGACTCACTTTGTTCCAAATTATAATTCACTTTTTCGACCTCAAATTTGACCACTCATTTTATTTAAAAAAATTGTGCAAATATAGTCAAATTTATGTTATTTTTTAAAAAAATTTATTAGTAAAGCAATCCACGATAAAAGAAATAATATTTTGTATAATTTTTTAAGTCGAAAAGTTTAAATGAATCATAATTTGGAATGAAGTGAGTCCATGCCAGCAGAGTAGTATTTACCTAAAATTTTGTTGTAGAAGGCAGAAAAGGTGAGGAGGCGGCTTTTTGGCTGCTCGGGCCTTACCGTCAGGGCAGGGCCTGTGCATCCACGTCGGCAGGCTTGACCGTTCGAGTCATCACATCTCACAAGAACACATAGAGAATTTCCTTCCATTTAATTTAATTTAATTTAATTTAACTCTCTGAATGAATTTTTTAATCCCCGTGCGACCGCAACTACAACTGCTTCTGTTTGTGGCTGTGAGTGTGACGGCTGACGAACGGAAGTGCGTGGCCTCGACCTCGATCGAGTCGAAAAGGCAAGACAGCCAGGCAGGGGCCTCGAGAAGAGACCAACTGACCAAGGATCCGTCTCAATTTCCGAAGATGGGAAGAACGAAGTTGGAGGCCGTTTCGAACTCCACGAAGAAGAATTTGGTGGGTACGCAAGAGCCCCAAGCGGAGCCCACCCGGACATGTCCATATCCGTTCCCTTGTTTCTAAAAAAACCATAAAAAAAGGATAAAGCTATATCTTGCCCGAGTGTTTCTACCAGCTCCATCACCCGTTTATAGAGCCGTTCGATTTTTTCTGGGCACGCATCTGGGGTCGTCCATCTGGGTGGTGCCGGTCTGTCCTGTTCTTTTTTTATTAGCTTCTGTGGGCCCATATTGTCAGCCTTTATTTGTTTGTTTTTTGGAAATCGCGCCCATTTTAGCTGTGGGTGGCAGCTAGCTCAGGTCGCTTTCCCCATTTTTGCTTTTCCCGTTTGTTATCGAGGGCGCTCTGCTCGGAGCGAGGGGCGCTCTCTCGCCGTGCTCAGGTGAGGCGATTTCTTCATATCTCAGCCCCCCATTCGATTTAGTTTGCATATTTTGAGGTCTGCACTCTCTCTGCGAGGGTTTGTTGCGTTTTCCATTCGAGCTAGTTCGCTGCTATAGTTTGATTTCAACGTTTATTTGGAATTATTTTCGGGGATTCTCGTTCCTAGGTCTCTGTTTTTGGCGAATCCGAGCTCGTCCCCTGCTCCCCCACCTCATCCCCCTTGTGTGGTTTTCGATCTGCTTGTTCCCTGTGTGCAGATTGGATGGGCGACTCGAAATCCCCCCATATTTTCTATCGGTATTTTCTGCTGCGCACCCACACATCCCCTCTCTCGCACTTGATTTTCGATGTTGAATCCCCCCTCCCCCACCACCACCACCACGGCGCACGCCTCCGCTTGATTTTGAAGCTGGGAGATATTCTCTTTTAGTCGGCCTCAGCAGATGCATTTTTTGGTGTGTTTAATTTTGTTTGGGTATCTACGGCCGATCGATTGATAGAGATTTTTTCAGTCCATCTCGCCCCCTTTGCTCTGTTCTGGTACGCAACGCGGCTGCCGATTGGGGCATATTTGTAAGGGAATTTTGGTTTTCCCAGAGTACAGTTTGCAAATCTATTCGTTATTAGGGATTTGGGGATTCCATGGGGTATAGTGTTCTCGGTATTTTTGAGGGGCAACTAGTTATTCCAATTTTTGATAGTGCCTTCATGCACACACGCCCCACACATTTTCAGTTATGTGAGGTCAATTTGATAGGGTTATATGCTTTTTGTTTTTTATTTGACTTTTTCATTTCAAATGAAAAATGCACTGTGCTACAATTTTAGTGCTGCCCTTCCAATATTCCCAGATCATATTAATGCACTATATATCTTTTGTTGGTGTATATAGCAGTCATTTTACTTTATTAGTGGTGCCCGAACTACACCTGCAGCTTTCTCTGATCCATATTTTGACTACGAGATTCACTATGTCATATACATCTAGGATGAGACACATTTAAACTGTATTGCCTTTGCAATGAACTTAAGACTATCAATCTAGTACTGCTTAGTTTCTATACAGAGGTACCTGAACCCCTGCATTTGTCACCAACTTTGCGGAACCAATGGTTCCTAGTGTCATGTGCTAATTTTTAGAGTTGATGCCATACCCATCTCTGTCTCAACTGAATCTCATCTAAAATTTTCTGTATAGTTGAACAACTAAACACTTTTGCACTTTGCAGCTTGTTGAATATACAAAGCTGGTAGTTGCACTACATTTTTGTTAACTCTTGGCGCCCTTGATGATTGTTAGAGAATATATTAAGTAGTAAGCATTCTTTTATTTTTTTTAGTCCTCGTTTGTACTTAAAGTGTGTCATTCACATTCGTAGTTCTTATTTTCAGTTAAAGTTATATCATTATATATTTTCAGCTCTTTGCTAATTGAAGCTGCTCCATTAGTAAATGCAAAAATCTGAACCCTCCCTCCCTCTTGCTCTCTCGCGTCCCAGGTAAAGTTGCCTCTAGTTATCAGTCTTTTCCAATATCATATAGGTTCACTTATAGCTAACCTGGATTAAAGTTACAGCTAAATTTTGACCGTAATTTATGTGTTATCATTATGTAAATTTTGGATCTACTTGATATACAGTGTTTTGTTTTGTCATGTCCAAACTGAGTAATTTGAACCACCTATTCATATCAACATCTAGTGGCAATTGCTCTTCCTGTGCATTCGGCATTAGATTCAATAGCTGGTCATCTGCCTGGTTTCAATCTATTAGATTTTTTATAGTGGCATTTCGTTGATAACCCCCCCCCCTCAAAATCATTGATATGTGAGTCTTTGTAGCTAATGGTGTATTATGTTCATTTGATTATTTTGGTTCGGGGGCTCAAAGTTCTTAGGACATAGTTATTTGCTACAATGTGTATACTGTGAGAAATGAAAATTGATTGGGAATGGTATGAGTTTGCTACAGTACAGTGTGTGTTCTCTAGGAAATGGAAATAAAATTATTGCAGCTAAATGTTGGAATTCAGTAGTTAGTGCACAGCTTGGTTTTAGTATTTGCATGGGCTATTCTTTTTATTTCTGTATTAGAATATCAAATGCAATAGTGAAGTAATTCTTGCTCTGATCTCTTAATCAATTTGCTTGCTCTGCTAGTGGTCAATTGCCCCATAGAAATAATCTGAACTTCTATCATCTATACATTCAGGATTCACTTAAGACCCAAGTTATGTTTTGATGTGGTTTCATGTGCAAGATACACCTCGCATTCCTGTATGGTCTAGTAGGGGATTTTTGGTCTCGTCAGGGGTGGTTCTAATCTTAGAAGGGGGGTTGCAGTAATAGTTTTTATTCCACTTTTTTTTTGCCCCTTGATACTGCTAGTACTACAAACAAATATAATGTATTTTCCAAAGGGGCAGACATTGATAATATCTATGTAACTGCTTTTACTTTTAATTTACCACACATTTTATTCTCAGAATACAATGACTAGATAAGCAATCTATTTTTGCAAGTTTTATACCATGTGTATTTTTTTCCTTCTTTTAAATACACTATGACAATGTTTTAATTGCACCGCTCTGCTCCACTGTAAGTTCTGAGTTGGTGTCATGTATCAATTTTTATACATGTCTATTAGATGGCTACTAGAAGACGCAGAGAGCTACCTGATTATGGTATGAGTAACATAGGAGAAGAAGTTGATGACGCCCCCATTGATGAATGTTCATCCGATTCTGATGGCGCTGGACTGTCCGAGCCTGATGGTGATCCCGCTCAAAGTGAAGTTAGTGTGTCTGCCAATTTATATATTTCTAATTTCCCTTTCATTCCCATTTTTACTTGGTACATGCCTAGTTTCTTATTTTCATGTATTTTTTTAATCTAAATGATTCAGGGATCATCCTCTAGTGATGACCAAGCTTTGCAGCGAAAACTGTACAAGGAAGTTTTAATAGATGTAAGTTTTAAAACTGGACCCCCCCCCCTCGCCCCCTTTTATGTTCTGCATATTGTCCGTCTTTTTTCTATTTGTCTCTTCACTAATGTGCCTGTCAATATTTTTGTTTTTTCACGTTCAACAGTATGAAAGGCTTAAAGAATTGAAAAGGAAACTCAAGTTGTCTGTAACCCTTGAGGTATTTTTTTTCATTTTATGTACTCCCTGTTTTTTGCCTTCTCATGTTCTTGTTTTGCTTTATCTATTTTTTAAGCCCCGTTATCATGTTCTTGTTTTGATTACTTCCAATTTTTAAGCCCACTATCATGTCTTTGTTTTGCGTTTTCCTAACTTAAGCCCATTATTATTTTCGTGTAGAACAACAAGTCTAAGCCTGACCACAAACCCAAAGACGCTTTCACCCGGTTTTCTGTCACAGCTTTTTCTTCTGTTTTGGATTCTCTAAACCCCAGACAGAGAGAAGTCATTGAGAGCTATGGGTTTGGTTCCCTGTTGAATTTTGACAAGTGCTTCGTCCCTAACAAATTTGCAAAGTGGGTAGCTAATGTGGTTGACTACAAGTATGGAGATATAGTTGTTGATGGCAAAATTATATCATTGACCAAGGAATCTGTTCACTGTGTGCTTGGTATCCCTCTTGGCGGCGATCCATTTCCTTCCGACACTGTCTGCGGGAAAGAATTTGTTTTAAACAAGTTCCAAAAGAGTTCTATACCGCCAGTGACTTTCTTTTCTAACAAGCTGGTCAAGGAAGGAGGAACGTTGTCTGATGAGGATCTCTTTGTCTGTTTCATCATTGTTGCTTTAAGTAGTTTTTTGTGTGCAAACTCTTCATCAACCCCAAGCCCTAAGTATTTTGGTATTTTTGGTGATATCAAAAGAGTGAAAGAGTTTGACTGGTGTGGATATGTCTTGGATTGGCTACTTGATGGTGTCAAATTGTTCAAAAAATCTAAACCTTCTAGGGTCAAAGACAATCGCACTCTTGCTGGATGTCTCTACTACCTTGCTGTAAGTTTATTTCTTTAGTAAGTTTATCTTTTTTTTATTTTTGTTAATGAGCATATAGTCTAGTGTTTTTGCTTGGGGCACCCTTTTTCTCTCTTAATGCTGCATCATGCTCTCTCTATTTTTTACATGCTATTTCACTACTGTATTACCCAAAATATACAAAACTGTGAATTTTATGCTATTAATACTGCAATTTCATATGACTTCATTTTTTTGAAACCACCCCCTTTACACTCTTATTATTCTATTTTTAAATGCTGACCAATACTGTAACTATTATACACACAACTGTAAAACCGAGTAATGACCACTGTATATTTCTGGGTTTTAATATTGAACCACCCCTTTTTTGTTGTTTTGGTACAGCTGTTTTTTCCCATTTTCTTCAACGAGCACTGGTTTGTCTTTGTCGTTGACATAAAGGATCGCAAATTTGTTTTTCTGGACTCATTATATCAAAAAGATCATGAGTTTCATGAAATTGTCAGAGACAGACTGGTTAGCTATCTACCTATATTTTCCATTCTTTATTTTGAGGAAACACCATGGTGAATGCTGATTACAGCTGCATAATGTTTTTTTTCATTTTATCCTTTTATCTTGCAGATCACATCCTTTCAAGTCCATTGGGATAATTATGTGCAGGTTGATATGGGTTTTGGCAAATACGAGCTTTTGTATCCCAATGTCCCTCACCAACCACTGGAAAATAGGCTAGTTACTTTGATGTTTTCAGCCCCCATTTTTTCATAACCTCCTTACTGGTTGTCTTTCAAAAAATTGTATTTTATTTACTGGTACTTTTTTTTTATTTTTCCCGTGTGCCCCCATGCAGTTTTGATTCTGGCATCTACACAATGATGTTCCTTGAGCACTGGAAGTCACCCAGGACAGTGATGCGTAACATATTTGACTCGTCAGATATCAACATCATCAGAGTCAAATTTGCTAATGATCTGCTATTCCTCCCTGGAAATTCTAGAAACAAAAATCGCGTCATTGAATATAGCAATTGAGGCTTCATCTAACACGATTATTTGGCACATGTCAGGTGTTATTCTGACCACAATCAACCCCCTGTTGTATGCTTTTTCTTACCTTTTTTTCCTTTTCTCACACGTGACAAAAATTGCTAATGTTTTTCTTCTTTTTTTGTCTGCAGGCTCCCATTGAAAATATCAAGTTCAAGTTCTGCATATACATAAACCAGAAAGAATGTGTTATTTTTTCTATGCAAGAGGATATGACATAGTAGTCTACATATAGTGCTTCTTTATCCGTAGGAAATGATATTGTAATAGTCTGTGCAAGGTTAATACTCTCCCGTGCTATAGAATACTCATGTAATACCAAACAGAACTTATGTCACTTTTTTACATCGTATCTAGTATCTTTGACAAGAATAATGCCTTCATCTTTTCTCTTATTCCCTCCAAGGCCTTTTCAATCTTTCTTCTTTCTCAGCTGGTCACTCTCTTTTTGCAATGAGCTTTTTCTTTCTGCCGCCTAGTGCTGTATCTTGCTGTGTTCTTTTTACCTTCTTTTTTGGGTTCCCACTTTGACCTGTAAAAGACAAATTTATAGGCAACATCAGTTTTGTTTTTCTATATATGAGGCGTTATATTATCTTTCTTCCTTATTTTTCCACCTTCTGCCCCATCCGACGCCCTCTCTCTCATGTTCTTCTTGCTTTTATCATCCAAACCTGTCCAACATAATCAGGTTATGATGTATTTAAATGTATACAAAATAGATTTCCTAGCATTATGTAACTAAATCTTTTTGCGCAACCCCCTACCTGCTGCATTTTTCTTTTTGTTTTGTTTCTTCTTTTCTTCTTTTGCCATTTTCCGTCTTATCTCTTCTATAAGCGGCTTCAGCCTTGTGGGTAATGCTGGTCTGCCTTTTTGCTTCACCCGATCTGGGTCATGGAGGTCTGCAAGTTCAAGTAAGTTTGCTAAGCTACCTTGCCCCACAGTCCCACTGCCTTGCACACTTAATGATCCCACTTCACCCCCTGTATTTGTTGTAGATAGCAACAAATCAAGCATTGTGTCTAATCTGTCAAATTCTTCTTTCAGGTATTCCATCGTTTCCTCCATCTTTGACCCTTTTGAGGTTAACATTGCAGCTTTTCTTGAAAGTATGTTGTATCTTAACATTTCATGCGTCTTGGGAACAATCTCTGGCATTGGTAAGTTCATTTTCCTGTCCTTCTTCCTCCAACGGTTGATAATATACTTCTCCGGTATCTCACTGATATCTTCCTCAACTATAATTTTCAGTATATGCGAACATAGGATGCCATCCTTATTAAATTTGCCACAAATACAACTGAATTCTTCTTTGCCTTTTGTCAGATCGGTCAGCACAATATATTTCCTCATTCTATATGGTTTATATATTTGGTTATTTTTTGGCCAAACCTCAAAGCATTTGCCTTCCTCTATTTCCTTATACTTCAATCTTTCTGTTTGTTGTAGTTGGTATTGGAATTTTTGAAATATATTCCTGTTATATAACTCAATAGCCTGCTTTTCCACATTGTAACCATACATCAATTCTTTAGGCCGTTTCTCCCTGCTTTGGTTGTCTGCTATATCTTCTTTGATATTTGTCGCGTCCACCAGCCTTTGGAATTCCTTTAAGAAACTTATCACACTATAAGTAGGCCCGACATTCTCTTTCACTCTTGCATTTGTCCCCTCACTTCTTGATGTGCTTTGCAGGAAAGGAAAGAAGTCATCCTTGAAGTACACAGGTATGAACCTCTCTCTATTTTTCCCACATCTTTGTGAAATATTTGTTGTTCTCTAGGCCTTTATCTGCAATCATTTTCTGCCAGAGGTGCTCAAATTCATGTATTGTTAAAGAGTAGTTGATTACATCTTCAAACTCTTCTTGCAAACCTTCTTTTGCTGCAAAGCAACGCCCGTTCTTGTTGTAGCACTTGTATTTAATGTGGAAGAAACAATTCATGTGTCTTGCATCAGGCATCACCTGTTTTATAGCTGCTCGCATAGCTTTATCCTGATCTGTGATTATCGATCTTGGGTGTTTCCCTCCCATTGATTCCAGAAATGTTTCAAAAATCCAGACAAATGTTTCTATCTTCTCATCGGACATGAATGCACACCCAAACATGCAGGTGTGACCATGCCCAGTCACTCCACAAAATGGTGCAAATGGAAGATTATATTTGTTTGTCATATATGTAGTGTCAAAACTAACACAATCCCCATACTCTGCATAATATTTCAGTGAAGACCCCTCTCTCCAAAATAAGTTTCTAACCTTCATGTTATCATCAACATCAAATTTGTAGTAGAATGAAGGATCTTCAGATTTTCTATTCCGGAAGTACTCCAAGGCTTTCGTCATGTCATTACCAGTGATCTCTCTGTTAATCTTAGTCCTGAAGTTTGATACATCTTTATTTTTGTATGGCAGCGCAAGTAGCCCTCCCCTTAGATATGATAGTATTGCTATCATTTTCCTGGTTGGTATATTATTGTCATTCAATGTCCTTATCATTGATTTCTCAGCATCTGTCATGTACTTCCTCCCGCCGAATAGTTGATCTCTGTTACCAGGACTAAGTTCATGGTTGTGGTCCAGGTCTAGCCTGATTACTTTCCATATACCTTTAATCTCCTTAACTACCATCACAACTGGGCAATCTGTCCTAACTTGAACATTTGTCTTTCTTTTTGCCCCTTTTTCAGTAGTTGGTTCTTCAACACCCTGCTCCAAATCTTTGATTTGCTGCTTAGGTTCTTTCCCATAGCGGTGGCATTTCATTTCAACTTTGACAATCTCACCATTCCTTTTTTTACTTGTAGTTCTCACAGTGTGTGTTGTCACTACCCCAAACCCAGCAAGGAACCCGTAAAAGCTGAAGAAATGATGTGCATCATTCCTATCCTGGAATTCCATCCCAATCTGCGGTGTGTATTTGCTATCTGTATCTGCATTGTTGCCCTCTGATGCTGCTTGCTGCTCACAGCGAATAAAATCCTCAATTTGATCCTGGCTTCCTATATTGACATCATCATCTGTATGTAATTCTGTGGGTGTTGCAACTTCTGAATATTCCTCTTCAGCAGCGCCTCCAATTGGTTCAATCTGCATTATTATAGCTTCTTCAAATTTTGCACATACATATATACTGGCAGGGCCTCCCCCCTCCCCCCTCAATCAAACTGATATATGTGAATCAATATTTTTTAATACATGTTTTCTATGAGCGGGGTGGAGTGGGGAGAGGGGGGGTGGCTTTAGCATTTTTTTCTGCCCTGCGTACCTGTTGTACCTGCATACCTTGGAATATATCCTCTCTCCAGTTAGTGTGGTCATTGCCTGTTTCATCTTCTCCAGACAGAACCTGCATTTCCCAAAAGGGGGGAGGGATTATTTGTTATTGTAACATATTTGGGTCATCTAAAAATATTTTTCATTTTGCGGGATTTAATGTGTCTGACCAATCTTTTTTTGCAACATGCATCATACAGATTATGTATTATTTTTCATCACATTTCCCATTTTTCAATCTGTTTATTTTTTTACCTTCTTTTGTTGTGCTTCAATATCCACCAGGCAGTTTGCTGAATCTTCAAATATTGCTTCCTCATGTCGCTCAAAGTCATAAGTTTCCGACACAGTACCCAGCAAAAGGTATGTCTTTCTTTTTTAAAAAAAATGTCTGCAAAGATGAATATTTTTTTCATGTCATATATATATTAACCTCTAGGTTTGCGCAATGTTGCTCTGTGTGTGAGCCCACGTTATCTTGACTTTTTTGCCCTCCACTCATTGAACCCATTGAAAAGTTGGTACCGTGACATAATTCAGGATGGCAATGTTTAGCCGCAAATTCCTGCTCCCAAATTTGGATAACATTAATTAATACCTTTTCTGGACACATACATATAAGCAATAGTTTTTGTGATCTGCAGTATGTAACATTTTTACCTCATAATTATATCCAGCGTTGAGCTTGCCTACCAAACCTGAATCTATCTGTTGTGTCTCCAGTTCGATGTCTTGTTCTTGCGAGTTTTTAATCTGCTCAAACAGAAGCCCTGTGTATGCGCCCTGCAACACAAGTTTTGTGGTTCAATTGGTGCAGTATATACATACATATGTGCATGTGTACGTGCATGTGTATATTTTTTTCATAAGCTCCGTGTGCTGTTAATATCCTTTTTCATTTCTATATTTTTTTCACACTCACCGGGCAGCTGTTAGAAATAATGGTATTGAAGTAATCATTGAATCCAGGCATCCCATCATAATTGATCATCTGTATATCAAAAATTGATTCATCAGTTTTTTTTCGAAAAGACCTCCAGACTTGAGCCTGAATCAATATTGTTGTGGGGCTCTAGGGGTACCCACAGCCGGGTGGCGGAACGCATCCGCCTATTCCCAGTGAGGGAGTACTCGGGGAAGTACTAGGCGATGGGGCTGGATCTACGCTGAGAAAGGGACTCAAGAACACACGATTTAGAGTGGTTCGGGCCGCCGGAGCGTAATACCCTACGTCCACTGGGAGATGTATTGTTCTTGGTGGTGTGTATGAACCTATCCTCTGCTGGCCTTGGTTCTTGCCCAGCCTGAGGTTTTCTAGCGGCGCCCCCCCCTTTTATAGATCAAGGGGGAGCGGATACATAGGATGTTGGTGCCCCGACAGGTGGGCCCAACGTGACTGTGGCTACAGTGGTAGCGAATCTTTCCTCCGATATGCACACTGCTGCTCTTCTGACTCAGGGGGGTCTTTTCTTGTCCCGTCAGCTAGGCGCCCGTTGGAGTAGCGTAGCTTGCGGCGTGGCCTGGTGAGGCTATTATGTAGCGTCATAATGAGCGAAGCCGAGCCGTCGTATCCATCTGTCACGGCAGGCTGGCAGATGCGGTATGGGCGGCGCCAGCGGCTTCTCTGCCTTGGTAATACGCGATCAATAGTGTCCCCTGGTCAATGGAACGCCTCAGCTTCCGTCATATCAATGCAGACGTCCACCAACCGCAATGAATGCAATGGTGGGTGAACGTTAGTAAGGAAACCCAAACGGCCATATCTTGCAGACACGTGGCATCCCCAGACCACCCCGACGCGGGGTGCCGATTTCTTCCCTTAGTGAGGGGTCCGGTTACTATACAGGGGGTCCGGGACCCCATGAGGGGTCCGGGACCCTGCGGGGGTCTGGTCTCCTTGGGAGGTCCGGAGCCCCGGCTGCTTGCGCACGAATTCCTGCCTCTTCCGGGACACATGGTGTCTCCGGACCTTTCCCAACTGTGGAACGGTCCGGGCCGCTGCTGGGAGAACAGGACTCCGGACCGCAGGGGTCCGGCTGTTTGGATGTAGTTAAGGATAACTACAAGATCCTTGCCTGGACACAGCAAGAGGGGGTACCCCAGTCCTGGGGTACCGACAAATATGTTTCTATTTTTTGACTATACACCACACAAGTCACCTGTAGAAGTTGATTTGCTGGTAAATTTGACATCTGCAATTGGGTCTGCTGCTCGAGCGATAATTCATATCCCTTTTTCTCTGTCAGGTTTTCCAGTGTTAGCTGATCTTGTCCGCCCTATACAAAAAAGATACTTAAATTATGCTCAGGGATCATAACTTTTTCGTATCTGAATATGGATATACTTATATATCAATCACTATTTTCTTTTCTGGTTTTTACATATGGAATATATTGTATTTACATGACCATCATAGCTGTAAATTCAGATATATCGAACTGTAAAAACACATAACCAGCATATGGATGTTCACTGTGTGATCTGAAGTTGGAAAACACCATCTACAAGTTTTTTTGTACCTCCATATTTTGGATTTTGCAGCTGCATGTACTTTCAGTATGGTTTTTTTCAAAGTTTTGCATTTTCAAAAAGTGGCTGTAGTGGAGTCTCTCTCTTTGGAAAAGATTTTTTGTATGAAACATTCGGTAATCAGAAACATATGAGCAAATGCATGCATTACAATGAAATATATTGTATTTACAGTTTCATTCCACTTTTTTTACATGACTGACTCCACTGTAATTTGTGCTAAGTCTACTGTAATTTTTGGCCACTGTAATTTTGTGCTAAAGTCTACTGTATTTTCAGCATAATTGAACTGTAAAGTATGCAACTTAAGATGTCTTTTTGTCTAGTCTACAATATGCCCATCCTAGAATGCATGTTTGTACCAGATTTAATAGTCTATGCCCCCCCCCCCCCCACTACAGAAATTAGCATCTCGAAATATCAATTATGCTGGGGATTTTTCAATGCTGCTATTTTGTTGGCGTGCATATTCAAAGTTTTCTTTGATCTAATCTTGTGCATGTGTGGTACGATATGAAAACTTTTTGTCTGTATACTAATCTTGCAGCGCCCTTCACAGGATGATCACGAAATTTGCAATCTGAAAAGAGCAATCAAGTGTTTCACCTGGAAATTTGTTGATGCACCCCCACACTGTTGATTGTTGGTATGTACTCTTCCCCAGCTATCCTCCACTCGGTTATTCTCCATTGGGTTTTTTTGCGCCCCTGCCCTCGAGGTGTTCTTCCCCCGATCTATTCCATCGGCTTCGAGGTGATCTGGCTTTGAGCTTTCTTGCACGCCAAGTTGGGAAGTCTGCCTAGTGCCTTTTTCCACTTTTTGTGCAGCACTTCTCTTTTTTTATGGGCTGCCATTTTTTTGGGCCTGGGTTTTTGTTTTTTATGGGCCTTAAACCCCTGCCTTAGTTCCCACACCTCCCCTATTTCGTGGTTGCCTCCGTTTTGAGGATGGGCGGATGTTTTCACTGTTCATTTGGGCCTCAGCATCTATTCATTTACTGTTTTACACTTGTTTACACCCAATTTTACATGGCAAAGGCTACTGTAATTTTTTCAGTATCAAATTGTAATTTTCTTTTTTGAGGTTAATCTGTAATATATGTTTTATTTTGATACATGCTTTTTTGTTCCATTTTTTTGTAATGGATATATGATGTGTTTTTTAAGAGCCGTTAATCTCTAATCGGGTGGTTTATATATTCAAGTGATTGATTTGGGTCCATCACTCGAATTTTCTGGAAACCAAATTCAGGTGCTGGGGTACAACATATTGCCCGAGTGATGGTGAGTCTTAAATTGCACGAGTTACAGGTAGACAGATCCTTGGCCAATGCTAGCTTGCATGTTTCTCTCTAATTGAGTTGAAATGCTTAATTTACACCCAAATTTTACTACTGCAAAGTATATCCATGTCTCGACGTACGCCCATGCGTGCAAGAGCCATCCCACACTGTTTCATCAAAAAAAAAAGAAAAAGAGCCATCCCACAGTATACCATGGAAGCAACCATCATCCACCTTGTGAGCCTTCTGCTCTTGCTCTTGCTACTTTCCCACGGAGCCTTCACCGCCGGGGATGTCGTCGACACGTTCAGCACGGGCCGCAACATCACTGACAATGACACGCTCGTCTCGGCCGACGGTACGTTCACCTTGGGTTTCTTCTCCCCTGGGGCGTCAACCAAGAGGTACCTCGGCATCTGGTCCACCGTGTCCCGCGACGCCGTCTGCTGGGTGGCCAACCGCGACCGCCCTATCGACGACAACTCCGGCGTGTTGGCGGTCAGCGACACGGGGAGCCTTGTCGTGCTAGACGGCTCCGGCCACGTGATGTGGTCGTCGTCCAACTCCACCAGCACCTCGTCCCCAGTGGAGGCCCAGCTCCTCAACTCAACTCCGGCAACCTAGTGCTGCGCAACCGAGGCCGCAGCACCACCGCCGCCATTCTCTGGCAGTCGTTCGACTACCCGTCGAACGTCATGCTTTCCGGCATGAAGGTGGGCACGGACTTCTGGAACGGAGCCGAGTGGCACCTCACGTCGTGACGCTCCGCCGACGACCCGTCGCCGGGGCCTTACCGTCGCGCGCTGGACACCAGCAGCGGGCTGCCTGACAACATCGTGTGGGAAGGCGACGCCAAGAGCTACCGCGCGGGCCCGTGGAACGGCAGGTGGTTCAGCGGCATCCCGGAGGTGCTAACGTACCCGGACGTGATGGAGTACGAGATGGTGATGAGCCCGCACGAGACCACCTGCAGCTACATCGTCAAACCCGGCGGCCCCTTGACCTACGTAGTGCTGCTGGACACCGGCGTGGTCAGGCACCTGGTGTGGGACGCCAACGCCGGGGCATGGCAGACCTACTTCCAGGGGCCCAGGGACGTCTGCGACACCTACCGCAAGTGCGGGGCGTTCGGCCTGTGCGACGCCGGCGCCGCGTCGACGTCGTTCTGCAGCTGCCTCAGGGGGTTCGGCCCCGCGTCGCCGGCGGCGTGGGACTCGAGGGACACCTCGCGTGGATGCCGCCGGAACGTGAAGCTGGACTGCGGCGGCGACGGGGCCACTACGACGGATGGTTTCTTGCTGCTGCCCGGGGTGAAGCTTCCGGACGCGCACAACGTGTCGGTGGACAGGAGCATCACGCTGGAGGAGTGCCGGGCGAGGTGCCTCGCCAACTGCTCGCGCGTGGCCTGCGCCGCCGCCGACATCAGGGGCGGCGACGTCCGCAGCGGCTGCGCCATGTGGACGGATGAAATCATTGATCTTCGGTACGTCGACCACGGCCAGGATCTGTACCTGAGGTTGGCCAAGTCGGAGCTCCCGCCGCCCGCGGCGCCGCGGGCGTTTCCTACTGCGCCGGTTGTTGGTGCATCCGTCACTGTTGTTGTTGTGATTGTCCTTGTTTTGGTACTAACTGTGATTAGGAGGCGCAAGGGACCAACAATTTCAGGTAATAAATTGCAACCATGGTCACGTTGTCTCTTCTTTCCTGTTCTTCTTTTTTTTTTCTCACTCATCGTTTCAAGTTTTATTTTTAATACAGCATATGCTAATATCCACAGCACGTTGGATGCTCCAGGTGCTCGTAGTTGTGCTCTCAGTTTCCCTTGTATTGAACATCAGCAAAGTCCTGCTCACAGTGTCACATCTAGTTCTGCTCCTGCTCCGATTGTCCCTTATGTTGATCTGCTTACTTTGAGGGAGGCAACAGGGTATTTTTCCGAGAGCAATATCATTGGTCGTGGAGGATTTGGAGTTGTATATGAGGTTTGTGTGCTACCTTTATTTTTATTATTTTTAGGCTCTGCTATTAATTTGTCGTAGAATTTCTTTTAAAAACATCAGATTTATGATCTTAATTTGAATTTCTTTGTGACATTTTGCTATGATGATGAATTTATTTTTCTTTATTGAGTTGAAAATGTGATTACATGTTTGACTCTTCGAAGTCGGTTTAATAATATGTCTGTGTTGTAATATCCCAGGGGCGCATACATGATACATGATGGTAGAAAGGTTGCTGTGAAGAGGATCATACAATCTCCTCTAGTCGATGAAGGTGGTGAGGCTTTCATGAGAGAAGTGGAAGTCATGTCCAAGCTCAAGCATGGCAACCTTGTTCAACTCCTTTCTTACTGTAAGCGGGAATGGGCGGATATTAGTCTACGAGTACATGAAGAACAAGAGTTTGGACCTCTACATATTTGGTACATCATAATACATAGAGTGTACGTTAGTATGTGTATGATCATGATCTTCTCTCTGACCTGCTAGCTTCGGAACTAACAGGTGAAGAGCCCAAACTTCGTGCTTTGCTGAACTGGGAGCGTAGGCTGGAAATAATTCGAGGGGTTGCAAAAGGTGTTGCTTATCTTCATGGACTAAACGAGGAAGTGATCCACAGAGATCTAAAACCGTCCAATATTTGAGGGACCGAAAAGGCGACCAGAGGGGGGTGAATGTGAGCCGATCAAAATTTCTTTCGAAATCGATCCGTCGGCTTTTATCCCGAAAATCACCACAAACCCTCAAACCTAAGATATGAGAGAATAACTATGGACTAGCTATCTCTTTGCAGAACGCCCTAGGAAACTAAGCGGAAGATATTGCGGAAGCAAACACGAAAAACTAGCAAAAAACAGTCAGCCAGCAGCCCAACGGTCAGACCAGTTCAGGGCACCGGTCAGACCAGTCCTTCCCAGATAGCCTGAAATTCAACCTCCAAAAGATGAATCTTGAGCAAACGATGTCCAAATCCAACGAAACTTGAAGGATACATTCACAACTGTCCTGTGAACATATCCCCAAGAGATCTCTCCCAAAAGATCAAAGGAACTTGAGAATTCGAGGGATGATCAAGGAGGATTGGGGTTTTCTCAAGAACGTGAAAAACTCCAATTTGTGAGAACTCGCGATTTCAGGGGGTTTGGCACTAGGCTAGATGGATAAGAATTGTCACAACGAGTTTAGCAAAACACGAATCCAAGGCCTTGACTCCTCCAAACACAAAACACACCAAAAGAGGAGAATTCAAGCCCAAAACGCAAACCTTGAAAAGGGAGAAAGGGGAGGACGAAATTCCAGCACACAAGTGATGAACTTAACACGATTTCATCTGACGGTTGAGGTTCTTTCTTCGAAATAAAGTCTTCTCCGCGATGCCGCCATGTTGATGAAGATCCGATTCGCGGTTTTGGAGGGTCCGCGAAACCCGGGTAGGTGGCCGGTTTTGAAAAAAACAGCCAAAACTCCACGCGCGAGAAGATTCCCGCCTCCACGCCGTGGCCCTAGACGTCGTTCCCGCCTCAGCCTTCTGACGGCCCTAGGCGCCGCCCGACGCCCGTCACCTCCTCGCCCGCAGCGAGGCCCTAGACGTCGTCGACGCCCGTTCCTCCGCCAGTCCCGAGACCGACGCCCGTGCCTCCACGACTTGGCGTCTTCAACCGCCGTCCGCCTGCTTGATTTTGTGGCGCAAACCAAGAAACCCGTCATCCGTCGCTGCTTGCGCCCTCGATCCAGGAGTGGACGCTACAGCTGCCGCCTGGCCTGAGCTCCTCCACGGCAACTCTCCGTCGACACTTGACGCCCGTGTACCTACAACCAAAGACCAAGCACACGATCACACCGCACGGTTGACAATTCACTCATCACAGCCAGGAGTGAGTACTGCTCATTCCTCAATATTCTTCTGGATGACAATTGGAGGCCTAAGATCGTAGACTTTGGCACCGCAAAACTCTTTGTTGTTGACCAGACAGATCCAACACTAGTGCAAACAGTGTATGATCGTCAAAACCAGAACTCTCTCCTTTTTAGTTGTCTTATTATAGCTTAATTCCGAAGGAGACAGAGTGGTGCTGGTGCGTGGCCTCATTTTGTCACTATCATTGGCATCACTTTATTTAGTTTATTCTTTGTGTATATTTTCACATTATACACCAACGAAGAATTTTAGTAGGCTTTTTCTTACCAGTGCGAATCCTTTACTGTTAAGCCTTTGATATTGAATTGTTTTCTTTTTTTACCGAAGGGGATACACAGCTCCAGAATACATAATGGAACGGTATTTAACGCTCAAGTGCGATGTGTACAGCTTTGGAGTTATCATGCTGGAGAGTCAGTGGCCGAAAGAATAGGAACGCACTAACGCTCCGAAGTGCATCTAGACCGATAGATGCATATGATAAGTTTCAGTGATTAATGACAACCGTATGTGACTAACGTGTGTTTTGAAGGAAATATCATTTACAAGTTAAGTATTCATATGAAAGGAGACCCCTCAAATTAAATGTTTTTACGTGACAAGGACTCATTTATGAAGATTAAGGATCTTTCTAGTATCAAGTGTCACAAGGAGATGAAGGACATTTGATTTAGTTAAAATTTTATAGTTTTTTAGTTCTTGATCGTACTATTAAGGGGAGCTCTTGAGTTAGTTGCTTGACCTAGATGGAGTTAGCTTTAGAAATCTAGCAAACTTGCTTAAACTCAATCCAATATAGCTCCAAGAAGTCAAAACATCCCTTGGAAGAAGAAAAACTCAAAGAAGAAATCAAATCAAAGTCATTTGTGCAGAAACAGAAAAAATCAACTGCACCGGTCAAACCAATGCCGCTACATCGGTTCATCCGATGGTCACAGGTTACACCGACGCCCATTCATCGGTGTAATTCTCAGTGCAAAATGGAACCAAGTCAAGAATCTCTTCAGCACCGGTTTAACCGATGATCCAAATACAAGCATCGGTGTATTTACCATACTATCACATAGAGAGCATATTTTCTGGAAACAAAATTGGCTTCATCACCGGTTTAACTGATGGTGTTCACACAAGCATCAGTGCAATCAATGTACTATTACTCAGAGAGCATGTTTTTGGTGGAAGCAGAACTTCCTTCCGCACCGGTTTAACCGATGCACCAACGAAGCATGCATCGGTTCAATGACGCAAGCCTGCACACTGTGTCAGATTTCCAACGGCTACTATTTGGACTTAGAGAGACTGGTTTAACCAATGCCCCCCTCGGTTTAACTGATGCCCACAACTTTTGTGCAATGGGCTTGTACCAACTATGGGGGCTTCTCTACTCTATATAAGCTGACCCCCTAACTCATTTATGACTCATTTGACACATTGACGACCTGAGGCCACCTAAAAGCAAAGGTGAAGAGTGTTTGAGCCATGAGATGAAGATCTAGAGCTTGAAAGTTGATCCAAACCAAAAGAAATCATCCATTTGAGTGTAGCAAGCGTGCTTGAGCTTAGGGCCAGCTTAGTGTGGGTCAAGTGGAGATTTGAAAGCTTGTTACTCTTGGTGCTTGATGGTATTCAACGGTCTTGGTGATCGGGAGGTTCTTGTTAAACTCTTGGAATTTGTAGGAGCCCCGAAAAGAGAAGATTGTACATGCTGTGAAGCTCGCCGTTACAGAGATAAAAAAGGAGCATTCTTAGTGAAGTCTTACTTCTTTATGGGGCAAGGGAGCAAAACTCTTAGTGGGTGCTCCAACGTGGACTAGGGAGAGCGTCAACTCCTCGACCACGGAAAAAATCCAGTTGTCTCGTGTTTCTTGCACTTACATTCTAGCATTTCAATTTGTTTGTATTTGTTCTTGCTTTTGCTTACTTGTTCCATGACTAGATCACTTACATGCTAGTGTGATCTTTTGACTATGGTGTTCTTTTGCTAGTGTGATCTCAACTAGGCAAAATGAACATGTTAGTGTGTTTACTGACTTAAGGTTCTATTGTCAGTGTACTCTAGTTGATAGGAATAAATTTGTTAGATTGGGCAACACTAGTGCTAGGTTAAGAATTTAACAGAAATTTAAAAAAATTATAATTCAACCCCTCCTTCTTGAACGTCGATCCTTTGACGCTCCTTTCTGATGTGAGCACACTACTGACAGAGAAATCATGGTGTCTAACGCTGATGGCGTTTTTCATTTCTGGAACAAGCATATCAAATTTGTTTAACGCTTTACAGGACTGGGAATCTTGGAATGAGCATAGGATCACTGAGCTTCTGGATTCAGCCGGTGGCCCAGCCAGAGCCTGAGCTCCTGTTTGAACTGGACAGATGCGTGCAGATAGGCCTTCTCTGCGTGCAACAATCGCCCAACGACAGGCCTATCATGTATGCAGTTGTCACAATGCTCAACAACAGCAGCTCACAGATCCGTGCGCCTAAACGACTGGTGTTCAACGGCATGACGACCGAGCCTTCTTCTCTCCGCGAGGCAACCTCTCGTAGCAAATTCTGCAGGAAAGGCGTGAGAATAGCTATGGGTAAATTTATGATTTGTGAACTGCATCCATTTGTTCCTTTTCGGTTTGGATATTTTCAAAAAAAAATATTTTAGTTTGTGTACCCTAGTTTCATCATTGTGTGGCAGGGTTTCCATTGTTTTGTGATTTTTTTTATAACAGTTTTGTGAGTTCCTTTTGTTCCTTGTATAGCATTTGTTTTTCTTCCTTTCTTTGTGTGTAATCATACTGACCTGTGTTTGACGGCATGACGACCGAGCCTTCTTCTCTCTGCGAGGCAACCTCTCGTAGCAAGTTCAAGGCAAATTCTGCAGGAAAGGGGTGAGAATAGCTATAGGTAAATTTATGATTTGTGAACTGCATCCATTTATTCCTTTTCGGTTTGGATATTTTCAAAATAAAATCATTTTAGTTTGTGTGCCCTAGTTTCATCATTGTGTGGCAGGGTTTCCATTGTTTTGTGATTTTTTTATAACAGTTTTGTGAGTTCCTTTTGTTCCTTGTATAGCATTTGTTTTTCTTCCTTTCTTTGTGTGTAATCATACTGACCGGTGTTCGATGGCATGACGACCAAGCCTTCTCTCTGCGAGGCAACCTCTCGTAGCAAGTTCAAGGCAAATTCTGCAGGAAAGGCGTGAGAATAGCTATGGGTAAATTTATGATTTGTGAACTGCATCTATTTATTCCTTTTCGGTTTGGATATTTTCAAAAGAAAATCATTTTAGTTTGTGTACCCTAGTTTCATCATTGTGTGGCAGGGTTTCCATTGTTTTATGATTTCTTTTTATAACAGTTTTGTGAGTTCCTTTTGTTCCTTGTATAGCATTTGTTTTCCTTCCTTTCTTTGTGTGTAATCATACTGGCTCAGAATTTTGTAAAGCAGATAATTTTCCTCTTTTTCACAAATAAAGCAGACCATTATCATTCTCTTCAATATCACAGAATGAGAATAAAATGAAGCAATTAACCCAAATATATATTTGCTGTTGTTATGTGCATTCTTGGTTGGTTTAGAGAGGCGGGAGATTATTTCCTCTTTTTTTAGAAAGGCGGGAGATTATTTGCTGGGCCGACCTTTCTTCAGCCGGGCCGGACGAGAACCTAGCTAGGCCCACGGAGATCAAGGGCGTTTTTTCATTTTTTTCATTTTTTATTCTTTTTTCCCAGAAAAACACGGTCAAAATAAACAATTACAAAATTGGCTACCTGGCGCTCTGTTAGTGGGCGCCAGGTAGCATGGCGCCCCACCACTAGGCGCCAGGATCCCGATGTGAAAAAAATTATAAAAATCTTTGCGAATCAGTCCCTAGCACCCCCTATGGGCGCCAGGACCTGGCGCCCCTCCCATGGGCGCTAGGACCAGGCGCCCCCGAAAGGGCGCCAGGATCCCAAAACCTCGTAATTAAAATATTTAGACAACATTAAGCATATATAAACTTGGAATAGATGGCCATCAATCTGATTAAAGATTACACAACACATGAAGCATATATAAATTTGGCACAGATAAGTATAGATAGGCTTGCCCAACTAAAGAAAACGGTAGTGAGGTGGATGTGGTGGGCTGAACGGTGGGAAAACGGTAGAAGGTGGGAGTGGTTCAAATAAATCTTCGCGTTTGTAATCATCAGGATTCTCCAGTGACGGATGCCTGCGCGGAGGGGGCATTGGTATGAAAGCGTCATCATCGTCATCATCAAACTTGACTTCTCGCACGGTGCCTCCATTTGCACTACCACTGGATGACCCGGCATGGCTCCCATCTTCTGGCTCACACATATGAGATCTACCATGAACAACTTTGCGTCTCCCTCGTGTTCCTCTCGAACATCCAGGCATTACACCACCACCGAACATCACGTACATAGGTATAAAATTAGGGATATACTTGTTTATCAACTCATCATCCTCCGGATATTCCTACATCAATAGAGTGCAACATAAATATCATGATTTCTAAAACCAAAAGTAGCAGAGACATTACTTAAAGACACCATACCTGCACATATTTCTCATAGTCAGGGGGTAACATCATAATCTTGTATTCCATCCTAGAAAATCCGCTATAAGGAAGTTCAGCAATAGCACATATCCTTCTGTACTTTTCATGATACTCATTCAAAAGGCCCCTCAGAGCTTGTGCGGTGAAAACCTCTCCAGATGGACATGCGTTAAAACCTGAAGAAGCATTCAGCTTTAACAAAGCCTTTCTAATGTTTTTTTCAGAAACGGGTCATCTTTCCAGAAACGGCCCAACCTCTCGTATGACCACAACTGTAGTAGAAGTGGGCATCCCGTGAGGATCCCGTTTTTCTCGCTCTTCATGCAGCTCTCACATAGTCCATAGTACGCGGCTGCAAGAACTGCAGAGCCCCAGCTATATAACGTCAGGTCCTTCTCTAGGTCAGAATCAGCAATCTCCTATGCATAGTGAATGAGGATCTTGTTGATGGAGTTGCCATGGCCGTTGTTGAACATAATGTAGCCAAAGAGCCACAGCAGATACGCCTCTAGCGATCGGGACACACTATCCTCGTCAGCATCATCCTGCAACATATGCGCCTACATGAATGAAACAATCGGTAAGTAAAACAATATAAAAATGTAATTGTTAAGTATAACATATTGAGGTGGATGTGGTCAAGTAACCTGGAACTGCAAGATCCACTTCTTCGATGGTCCACATGCGGACATGGCATGCGGAAGGATTGGCCTAAACTCATCCTTGAGGTCCACATCCGCGAACCATACTTGTAGGTCGTGCATCCATGTTCTCGGAATCACGTGGGGTCCTACAGCCTCCCCAACTAGTGGTAGACCAAGTAGGAAAGAAATATCCTGTAGTGTCGGTGCCATCTCCCCGCATGGGAGGTGGAACGTGTGCGTCTTGGATTGCACTTTACTAGACATATCTGTTAATAACAGATAAAGTGCATTACTAAATATTATTCTAGAATAATTTAAAAACCTATAATAAAATAACTAACAACCTAATAAACTCTAATCTAAAATAACTATAATCTATTTACTAATAACCTATAATCTATTTACTATTACCTATAATTTAAAATAATCTATTTACTAATAATCTACACTCTAAAATAACCTATTACTAAAAACCTATTTACTAATATTTAACTAATAAACTATAATCTAAATTAACTAAAATAAACTAATATTTGATTTTATCTAAACATAATGTATCTAATTTACCATCCAAATATAATGTCAATTTACATAATTCAACTACTAAGAAAAGATAATTTATTTACCTGCTGACCCCGCAAAAAAACCAGCAGGGTTTCGCCGCTTCAGACTCTCTCTTTTTTCTGGACTTTGTGGGTGATGGATGGGGGAGGAGAGAGTTTATATACGCACAGGGGACCTGGCGCCCGCTGGTGGGGCGCCAGGATCCCCAAGGACCTGTTCGTAAAACTTTTTTCTCATATCGGGGTCCCTAGGGACCCTGGCGCCCATTGGTTGGGCGCCAGGCTACCTGGCGCCCACAGGCAGGGCGTCAGGATACTAATTTTGTAATTGTTTGTTTTGACCATATTTTTCTGAAAAAAAAGAATTGAAAAAATGAAAAAATGAAAAAACGCCGAGATCAAGAGTCAGCATATATAGGTCCGGCCCAATCAAGTGAGGTTGACTTCGGTAGACGATGGGTTCCTGCAGATAATGAAGGCTAGAGCAACAAAAATGGCCACAATGGCGGCGCACACAACAGATATGGCTGCGATGACGGCATTGCTCCGATCCTCTTGTTGGCCCTGGCATCATCCTCTAAGGAGAGTTGACAGATGCAGATTTCAGTTGCCAGAACTGAAGTTTTCCAGGAAGAAAAATGTCAACACACTTGAGTACTGTTCACTCGGACATACCTAGTTCAGATTCAGACTTGGCGAGCCTAAGGTAGAGGTCCTGCCCTTTGTCCACGTACCGGATGTCGACAACGTCATGTGTCCAGCACCGCCACCTCCTCGGATGTCCGCGGCGGCGTAGGCCACGCACGAACAGTCGGCGAGGCACCTCTCCCTGCACTCCTCCTGTCCTCCACCGCGATGCCCGTGTCCACCGACGCGTTCAGCGGGTCGGGGAGCTTCACGCTCCGCACGACCACGAAGCTGTCCGTCGTCGTCGTCCGTTGCCGCCGCAGTCCAAGGGCACGGCACGCCGGCACCCGCCCGAGGCCTCCCTCATGCGCCACTCCGCCGGCGACGCGGGTCTGAACCCCTCAGCGCAGCCGCAGAACGACGTGGACGCCGCGTCGACGTTGCACAGGCCGAACGGCCCGCACCTGGCGTACGCATCACACACGTCCCGCGGCGCGCTATGGAAGGTCTTCCACGCCCGGCTGCTGGGGTCCCAAACCATGCGCTGGACGGCGCCGTCCTCGGAGAACACGACGCGTGACAAAAGGGCGCCCCGACCTTGGCGCCGTAGCCGTAGGTGATCTCGCCGGAGCTCACCGTCAGCTGGTACGCGAACATGTCCGCGTACGACGGCTTCTAGGGGACGCCGTTGAACCAGAGGCCGTTCAACGGCCCCGTGCGGTACTTCTTCGCGCCGCCGCACCACACGACGTTCTCCGTCCCTCGCCGGTTGAACCCCGGGCCCGGGTCGTCTGCCGATCGCCACGACGTGAGATACCACTCGGCTCCGGTCCAGGCCCGGCCCTGGGGGGGGGGGGGGGGGGGGGGGGGGGGGGTCAAGATGGACGCCCGCCCCGGGCCCCCAAAACTATAGGCCCTCAGACTCAGATCAAGATGTATGCAGTAGCAGTATGCAGCGCGGCACATACTCCGTGAACGAAGGAAACAACGCTGGCCCCAACCTCCCAAGCGAAACAAACGCCGCAATGCGCCCATCCATGCATCTCCTGAATCGTCTCTCCTTTTTCGATGGCCTACGCCGCTACGCGAGAGGTGCGACCGCTCGTGAATTGTCAAACTGGGCCCTTGCTGCAATGTTGCATGCTGCCAGAGCGCGTCCATCACGGTGTTTCAGTCTCCCCGTCGCCGATTCAAGCAGAGAACTGACCAATACCAGCCAGAGGCCAGGGCCGCATGAACCAGGCAGCCAGCAAAGCAAGCCAGCAATCATGGCAGCAACCGGAAAAGAGAAGGTAGCATTTCCGATTTGACCGTCACAGGATCTTAACGAATAGATGTTTCATCTTTGATTTATTAATGATATTCAGAACAATATTGTGTGTTCATTCCAGTAGATAGATAATAGTAATTGATTTATTAGACATCTGCGATGGATAGATGATATTTGGATTTGTGATTAAGTGACAACATAATCAATGGGACTAATGAGTTTGTGAGATCACACTTGTAGGAGTTTTCAGGTCCCATGAATATGAGTCAACATGTCTAATTCATCGTCAAGACGCAATGTCCAATCTATCGTCGAGACGCCAAGTCCAATCCACCATCAAGATGACAAGTCCAATCCGCCGTAGAGATGTAAAAGCATAGTGGAAATCCAGAAATAGAATAAATTTGAAGGATCCAATTGATCGCTGCGATGCATTGGACGAGTTCGGCAGAAAACAGAGGCACCGGTTTAACCGATGCATGAGCATCGGTGCATCTGATGGTTGTCGGAAGATCCGACGCCTTGTCATCGGTGCAAGTCTGAGCGCCTCTATAGATCAAGGGAAGATCAACTGAAGAAAGAGTGCAGCACCGGTTGAACCGACGGTCCATTCAGAGGCATCGGTGAAATCGATGTACCATGTTCCAGAGACGATGTCAAGCGTGCAGCAGCCAAGCCTTCAGCACCGGATGAACCGATGGCCATCGGAGCAATGCATCGGTGCAATGACGTCAGCAAGGTGTAACGGCTATATGAAGATCAAATATCACCGGAAGTTCCGACGCTATGGCATCGGTTCATCCGATGGTCCCTGAAGTTGCTGCAGCAGTGTCAGAGATGCCAACGGCTACTTCAGAGCACAGAGTGACCGGAAGAACCGATGCCCTATGCACCGGAAGTTCCGATGCCTACGCAGAAAACTGGCCAACGGCTAGTAACGGATCTCTTGAGTTGGTGGCCTATATATACGCCTCACCCCGGCTATTTTGAGTTTGCTGGAGTCCCAAGACATCTCATACACACCCAAGAACACCTCCAAGCCATACAAGAGCTCATTGATCATATCCTTAGGTTTTAGCACTAGCTTTGTAAAGTGTGAGTGCTAGATTAGCTCTTGAGTGAGTGAACAAGCAAGGTTGAGATCCTTGTGGCTGGTTCTAGAGTGAACCACACTTGTATTACGGTGCGCCGGCCCCTTGGAGCAATTGGTGGCTCGCCGGCAAGTCAACGACCCTCCGGCTTGGTGTGGAGCGGCGTCGACGATATTGTGCGGGGGACAAAGACCCCTCCTTCGTGGGCAATCTCCCTTAGTGAAGATCGGGATCAAGGTGACTGTGATTGTGTTCACGGAAGAGACTTGATTGCCGGGAAGCGATACTCTTAGTGAGTGCTTCAACAACGTGGACGTAGGGGCGCCTTTGTGGCAAACCGAACCACGGGATAAATCCTCGTGTCGAGAGTTCGCTTCCTCTCATCCCTCCCTTTAAGCTTCCGTATTTCATATTGCAACTTGTGTGCCTTTACTTTCTTAGTGTAGTATCTTGTTAGGATTGGTTATAGATTGCAAAACTCTTTTGGGATGAGGGTTTCACACTAAGGTGAACCGTAGTTGTACATCTAGATAGCTTATTTTAGTTTAAGTTTTGTGCAAACTAGTTGGAGCCATAGGTTAAGATTTTAATTGTGCCTAATTCACTCCCTTCCCCTCTTAGGCTAAAGCACCCGATCATTTTCAGAGTCTTTGCTAGTAAGCAATAATATTTCTGTAAATTTATCTAACATTACAGCTTTGTGCTAAGCTGCCAGATAGTAGCTTCCAATTACTTATAATTTTATTAAATTTTCAGCATAGTCATAGTCATCAACAACTTCGCATCTAAAAATAGTAAAAGAAAAATTTAAAAAAATATATAAATATATTTAATATGCATATTGAATATTTATCTAGATTATTACTACTATTAGAGGGGTCCATATTTTCCTTTCGCCCCGGGCCCCTATATTTTCAGGACCGGCCCTGCTCCGGTCCACAGGTTCTTGCCGGTCTTCATGCCAGGCAGCAAGTCGTCGTAGACAACCAGGTTGCCGGACTCCAGCAGCTGCGCCACCGCCCAAGTGGCACTGGCTGAGTTCGAGGACCAAATGACCTGCCCAGAGCCGTCTAGGATGACAAGACTCCCGGTGTCGCTGAGCACCAGCAGGCCGGAAGTGTCATTGAGAGGCCGTTCCCGGTTGGCCACCCAGCACACGGTGGTCTCCGATACGGAGAACCAGATCCCATCGTACCTCCGGGTGGTCACGCCGGGAGAGAAGAAGCCCAGAGTGAACGACCCATTGGCCGAGATGAGCGTCTCGCCGTCAATGATGTTGCAGCCGGGATCCAACATGTCGGTGATGCCGGTGGCGGCTGCTGTTCCGAGAAGGAACAGAGGCAGAGATAGGAGGACGAGGACATGGCTGGACATTAAGCTCATGATTGATGGCTGCTTAGCTTGTTGCTCTTTTTTTTAACAAACGGTAGGACCGCTGCCGAATCATATAGGAGGGAGAAGCAAAATTTCATACGAAGTGCTAGATATTACATAAAATACAAGGAGCCTAGCATCAGTAGACCAGTTGGTCTGTTAGCCATTTGGCACCTGACCGGCCCAGGTTCAATCCCCTGTCGGGGTGAATTTGTTGGCGGTGGCGTAGTTTATCTGCACGTTAAAAAAAAATTCTTCGCCCGTCCCACTCCAAAACACAGGTCTAAGTTAGGTTCAGCCTCACAAGGGCTGCGGTGCCGGCGCAGTTTATCTGTGCATTGAAATCCCACTCCAAAGCACAGGTCTAAGGCAGATCCAGCCTCACAAGGGCTGCGGTGTGTATGGGTGGGGTGGAGGTTCGGGAGTTTTCTCGATCTATGTGAGGATGTCTTTTTCCTACAACACAATACCATGGGGCGGCCTTGTACCCCACAGGTTGAGTTTTTTTGTTTTCACATAAAACAGAAGGACTCAAACAAGGGTACCCCTAGTACTCTCAAGGCCGCTTGTCACAGGCCAATCTCCTCCTTGATAAAAATGAAAATCTGCTTAGGCGGCACCAGGACTCCTTGGAAAATCATTCCAATCTCCTCCTTGATAAAAATGAAAATCTGCTTAGGCGGCACCAGGACTCCTTGGAAAATCATTCGATTTCTCTCCTTCCAGGTGTCCCATACCGTGTACATGAGCAAAGCAGCCGCAACCCTGCGCTCGGCCTTCGGTAAATTGATGAGGGAAGATTTCCACCAATCCTCAATCTAGCTTCTTGCTCGTGATCAAGCAAACAAGGTCATGCGGCATTGACGGTTGTATATATACGTATGATCCCAGCATATACTTTACTACCCTAGGCTCCCATCTTGAATATTGACACGATTTTCAATATGACATTTCTATAAGAATATGTATAAAAGATGTAATTTTAAATAAAAAAGAGCTGCATATTATTGATAGTTGATTTCATGATGAATTTGATAATATCATATTTTACGTTGATCTTTATAATTTTTTTATTATTCATGTTGAAAAATTAACATATTTGACTTAGAATAACCTAGAAATGCTTATATGTGTAGGCTAGGGGAAATGTTTATATTTGTAAACTGAGGGAGTATAGGCTTGTCACCTAGGCTAGAGCCCCTTTTCCATTATGTAGGGGTAGAAATGACAAAATGAAGACTTATGTACATTACAGGGCGTGATTGGTTCGTTGCGCAGGTCAGCCTGGCTCGCATGCAGCAGGCAGGCTCAGCTGGGTTCGTCGCATACAACAGCTACCCTTCCGGTAAATTGTATAACTTTACCATTTTTTCTACTTTCTCTGTGCTGGGACGAGCCTGAGTACTGAATGCCTTCTAATCCAAGGCAATGCAATACCATTTTTGCAAGCACCAATATTTTGATTTCGCTCATTTGTATAACTATGCAGATAAAGGAAAAAAGTTCAATTTACTCCTTCAAGTATAGCTGAAGTCTGAATAATCTCCTAAACTATAACTTAGTTTAATTTATTTCCTAAACTATACCATTTAATTTATTTTACCCTATAATACAATTTATCCTTTTGTTTCTCCGTACACAAGTTGAATTTTAATTACAAATTTTGCAGGGTAGTAGTGGACATCAAAATGCACATTAAAAATATAAATTTTTTATTGTTATTTTTTATATAATTTTATACTCCAATGATTAATGCATTATTAAATATCTAACCTATCAAAATAATGATAAAAAATTATGACTGTTTTTTCTAACATGTGTTATGATGTATATCATCTTATAAAATTTTAACTTAAAACCCCCACCTACGCATGAAGAAATGGAAAAGACAAATTGAATTACGAAGTAATTTGAACCAAATGGCATAGTTTAGAGGTAAAATAAACCAAATAATAGTTTAAGGGTTACACGGACTTTGGCTATAGTTGAGGAGAGTAATTTAGATTTTTTTTCCCAGATAAAATACAAAATAAGATAGGAAAGTAAGACCAACAGATGAAACCAGTGCTTGGCTTGACCATTCATTTTTGTATTTTTTTTATTAAGCTAGCCGTGTCACTTGATTTGCAGAGTAGTTCATTGGCCGGACTAGGCCCAAACATCACATTCGATCCCTCAAAAACAACAGGATACCAGTTCACAAGAATCTCATATGATTTAAAACATTCACACGTATACACAATCAAAATTCCCAAATACACATTACAGTTCACAAGTTACAAATAAATCTATACCCCGGAGTACTATCTCTTGGACTAAGTATTCCGTACAAACACAATCTTAGTAATAGGAAGGAAGAGTAGAGAAACAGCATATCTAGCAATAAAAAGCGAGGCCACGTACAATACCATATGAAACTTCAGCAGCCTGAAATAGTGAGACTATCTGCCCTGAAGATCTGTGCACGTCAATTGATTACCTGACCCAGTATAGTTGTCATCCGCAGGAAGATGAGGAACCCTTCCAACAAAAAATGCAGCTTGCTTTGGAGACGGAGTTGTAACATCACCACTCAGCATCCTGAGCACTAAGGACATGGTTGGCCTTTCAGCTGGTAACTCCTGCACACACAGGAGACCCACCTGAACGCATCTGCAGACCTCATCATAAGTGTATGTGTTGCCCATCAGCGGATCAATAAGCTCTGACACACTGCCTTCCTTCCACAAGGTCCATGCCTGGAATGTATGTTGTGAATGAGAGACGACAAGCAAAAATTCATGATTGTTTGCAACTTTGACGATAAGGTGAGGTGTAGGAGAAAGTGCTATCTTACATAGCCCAAGAGGTTCATCGACCATTCTTCATCAATAAAAGTGCTGTTCCTCCGGCCACTCACAATCTCTAGGATCAATACGCCAAAACTGAAGGCATCAGATTTCTCAGAGTATTTACCCTCCATTGCATACTCCGGGGAGATGTAGCCACTGAATTCCACATATTTTAGCGCATTAACTTATGTCAGGTGATGTAATGTCAACTCAAAGGGGAGTTAATTTGTTTATTATCTGAGCGAAGCAGTAAG
Organism: Panicum virgatum; assembly: GCF_016808335.1. Classification (NCBI taxonomy): domain Eukaryota; kingdom Viridiplantae; phylum Streptophyta; class Magnoliopsida; order Poales; family Poaceae; genus Panicum; species Panicum virgatum. Next base: position 48,797,689 of record NC_053142.1, read on the forward strand.
ATTTGAAAGGTTGAAGATGCAATTAGTGAGCAGCACCGAACCAATAATTACAGAAGCAGATGAATTCAATTTCAGTTATACCATGGGACTCCATGTCCAACTATACCATAACCAGAAAAGAGAAAAGCAGCCTTACTAGGTTCCAACAATTCGACGAGTAAGGTCTTGAAGCTGGTGTTCACCAAAAATTCTAGCCATGCCGAAGTCGGATATCTTGGGGTTGAAATCATCATCTAGTAAAATATTGCTTGCTTTGAGATCCCTATGAATAATTTTCAGCCTGGAATCCTGATGAAGATACAGTAACCCTCTTCCAATTCCCTGAATAATCTTGTATCGTAATTTCCAACCTAATACAAGCCTCTTACTTTCATCTGATCAATTTATAGAAAGTATTAAATGTTAATCGAAAATTTCAGTTACTGTCTTACTCTATAAAATATGCATGTATAATCAGAACTGCAAGAAACAAACTGAAACTTACTGAAAATAAATGAGTCAAGACTCTTGTTGGGCATGTATTCATACAACATCATCTTCTCTTCTCCATGAATACAACAACCAAAAAGCCTCACTAGGTTCCGGTGTTGCAACTTGGATAGCACCATCACCTCATTCTTGAACTCTTCCAGTCCCTGCCCAGAGCTTTTAGATAGCCTCTTAATAGCAATCTCTTGGCCATCTGGTAGTATCCCCTGGAGATAGCAATTAGCATCATGTATCCACTATTATCCAGCTATTGACTTCATCATGTCACCAAGATGGAAATAATTAATTAAACATTCAACCATATTACAACAATTGGAGAAAGTATATGAATTATCCAACACTCCACCTTGTAAACTGGCCCAAATCCACCTTCACCAAGCTTTTCGCTGAAATTATTCGTTGCTGAATAAACAGTACTGAACTCAACTAATGGTGAGCTCAGAAATCCTTTCAATGAATCATCTTCATATATGTTATCATCTGCAGCTGATATTGATCTAGCTTCTCCAGCAGTCTGAAATGGTTTTTGTATTCTCCGCATGCCTGCAATTTGGTGAACAGTTCAACAAACATACTCTTTAGTATCAAATATCAATCTGCAAGTAAATTGAACAATGAGTGACATCTAAAAATCTTCTGCCATGGAAATTACACTGATACAAAAGGTTATATCAGATATCAACCTGCAAGTTTAGTATCAAATACGAACCTGCAAAGTTCATCATCTTAGCAACAGCAGATTGGAGACTCAACATAAGAAAGGATTAAAAAATATGCTGTACAAAAATTAGAGGTCTTATCGTACAATTCCATTCAAAGAAGCCAATAATAATAAGCAAAATATGAGGTTATTCATTGCCAATTTCGGACATAGCTTCATAAGAAACAAATAAGAAGGAGAAGAAAAATGAAGTCCATATGCATGTAAGAATAAGGCAGAAAACATCAGATCACCTATTTGCTTGATGATGTGCCTCTTCAGGAAACCAAACACGCAGAAATACATGACGCCAATCTGTGAAGCTAGTACCAAACTACCAATATGCAGAACTGATGAAGCTTTTATGCTTTGTACATATGGATGCACGTCAAACAGGAAATTGCATGACTTCTGCAAGGCAATAAATTGCTAGTGCTCCCTTTTCAATAGAAGCATTTGGTCAACTAGATAATGTCGCCTGATGATAAAAAAATAAAACCATAAGTTTCATATGATGGTGGGAGTGGACATGATGCTATTAGAATATGCTTTATCTTGTTTGACATCTTGGCTTAGACGAAATTACTGAAGAGTCCTTACTTGTTTATGTGATTATATTTGACTATGGTGAGATGACACTACATGTTGATGCCACCAGCGAACGCGTATCTTCTTAGAGAAGTAAAGAAGACCATATTTTATTTGTAAACAACGTCATCAGTAGGTGAAGACAGAGAGTTTTGACAGGCACAAACACAACAAACTGGGAAGCAAAAAAAAAGCTGGGATCACCCTAACGACCTGTTCCGGATGACTAACTCTGAATCTTCAGACGCGTAATGTGTATACTATACCTTGCAGCAATAATGGGCCATCAGGGTCACTCATTGCTGATATGACACTCGTAAGTCCTGATCCGGTGATCCCTAACACCTAGGAGGTCAAATGTATTGTCTGCGTAGAAGCAGTATGGAGCTGACACTAAATTTCGACAAACTATCCTCCTCACTCTTCGTGCAGACATAGGGAGGACGATATTAAATGCAAAATTTTTGAGAAATATAATTTTGTGCGGATACTGGGGAGAAATAGGCGGTTACCTTGTTACTGATGGCCGCATTGGCCCTTCCCGGCCGGCCGGTGGTCAGGGCAGTGGAGGATTTGAGCGGCGACGTGGTCGCGTTTAGGGCCGGCCGCCGCCTCCCTCGTCATCGCCGGCTAGAACTCCCCGGTTTCCGGCAGGCCGCAGGCGAGTGGGCGGGTGGGTTAGGCCTCGACCGAAGCCCGTCGTCGACCTCGCTCGCCGCCGCGCAAGCCCACGGCGTCCTTGACCCAGGTGGTTTACAAAGGACGCGGGATGGCCCAGCCTTGGTAGCGCAGGGCATAGAGCCCAAATGTTTCGATGGGCCATACTTATTGGGATCGTAATGGGCCAGATACGGTTTCCTTTTGAATTTGATACGGAGGCCTGCGACTTAGTAGGATGGATTCATGACCATCCTATCCTTGGCTCCTTGCAGCAAATTCAAAAAATAGTTAGTCTAGTACTTTCTCTATTTCAAATTGTAGGCTGTTGCAAATCTAGATACTTAGTGTATTGTGTGTGTTGTGTAGCAAAATGTATGTATTTAAATTTACCAAAATGACCTGCCACTTAGAAAACATTCTACAATTTGAAACGAGGGAGTACTACTTTGTTTATTTTCGCAAATCAAATAGAATTTTTCTCCTTTGCCTATCTTCTTTTTTTGGGTCGGGGGTCCCACCGGAATTTTATTGGTGGGCTTTTTCAAGCCAAAAGCTTTTACAACTTGGGCTCTTCAGCGGTTTTAGGAAAGGAAAAAGCCTAAATTACTACCCCAACTATCTGCTTTGTCCGAATAACCCCTGAACTATTTTTGTGTTTACTAAACCCCCACAGATTGCTAAACTGGGTTACTATTCACCTTTAGGAACTAATCTAATCTGGTTTTGATGACTAGGAGGGTGGTTTGCTGACTGGGCGCGACACATGGCATTCCAAAGTGGCAAAAAGAGTGCGGCCCAAAAACCCCTCACGAGCCGGCCCATCTGACTCCGTTTTTCTCCCTCCCCGTCGGTTTTCTCCTCTGCACTGAGACTCTACGGCGCCTCCCACTCTACCATCGTCACCAGGTTCGGCAGATCGAGCACAGGGGATGATCGCAGGTGGAACAAGTTGATCGACGAGAACTACGGCAACCAGAATTGTTCTGTTACCCTAGGATATTACAGTATGGGATGTTATCCATGTAGTTTGTGCTGCTAGGGTTGTAGCGTCCTGAACTAGGATGGAATCAATCTTGATTTTTTTCCGTTCTGAAATGTTGAAAGTTTGCTTTTTTCCCCTCTGCTTTTGAACTGTGTTGTGCTGACAGGTGCAATGGAACCACTCGATAGTCTACCAGTAAGATTTCATTTGGGAGGACAATTTGATTATGATGGATATGGACCAAACTATGTTGGAGGTGCAGTGGCTATGTCATATTTGGACAGGGACAAGGTGTCATTGCTAGAATCGAGGGGTTTCTTGGCTGATCATGTGACACTATCTGCAGACGACAACATTGATTTTCATTGGTTGACCCCAGGAGCTGAACTAAATAATGGACTAAAGATACTTGAAAATGACCAGGCATGCCTTCATATGTGTACATGCATCACAGAGAGAGGAGTGGCAGAAATTTATGTTGAGTTGTACAGTGCACATGGAATTAGAAAAGTGGGAGATCAGTTGGGGTTTAATGCAGTTAATGAACGAAGGGTTAATGATGATCAGAATGTAAAGGACATTGAAAAGGTTAGGCAATTCTATAGCTCACCAACAAAACAGAGTGATAACAGGTGGACTTTCTACAACCCAGGTTCTGATGATTCCAATAGCGAAGATGAAGACTATATTCAAGATGAAGATGACTCATCTACTGATGATGATGCAAGTCAGGAACTACATAATGAAACATCTGATTATGATGAAGAAACTAGTGAATTCAGGAAGAAAGCAAGGAAGCAGACAAGAAATCCATGGGGGATTGTCCAAAATCAAGGATTAAATCAGCTTGACCTTGCTGAAATTGAAGAAGAAGCACATAACTTGCAAGATGATGATGATCCACCAATCATGGATAGTAGTGAAGAGTGCAGCTATGAAGATGATGATCATGGAGAAGCCATTAGAAGGAAGAGCAGATTTGCAAGGTATAACCCAGAAGCAAATATTTCTATTTTCTTAGTAGGGATAATTTTTAGTGGTAGAGTGCAGTTTAAAGAAGCCTTAGTCAAGTATGGGCTTGCAACTAGGATACACTTGATATTTAGAAAGGATGAGACTAAAAGGATAAGAGCTAAGTGTTCATGGAAGGGTTGTCCTTGCTTCATTTATGGCTCCAATCACAATGACAAGTACATGGTTAAGACCTACAACAATGTGCACCACTACCCACAAAGAAGGGATAATAGGTTGGTAACAGGGCCTAGGATAGCAGACAAGTATGAACATATCATCTGGGCCAACCCTTCCTGGAAGCTGAAGAATATCCAAGAGACAGTCTTGATTGAGATGGGAGCAGATGTGTCAATTTCAAAGGTCAAGAGAGCCAAGGCTATGGTTATAATGAGGATATATGAGTCCGGCAAAGGAGAATATGCCAAGATTTTTGAGTATCAAGCAGAAATCTTGAGGAGCAATCCAGGGAGCACTTGTGTTGTATGCTTGGATCCTGATTACAACTTTCCAGTATTTCAGAGAATTTATGTGTGCTTTGATGCCTGCAAGAGGAGCTTCCTTGCTGGGTGCAGAAATATAATTGGAGTTTATGGGTGTTTCTTCAAAGGAGCATGCAATGGAGAACTCATTTGTGCTGTAGGTACAGATACAAATGACCAGATATATCCAGTAGCATGGGCAGTTGTAGAGAAAGAAATAGAAGACTCTTGGACTTGGTTTTTGGGGCTTCTACAGGAGGATCTACATATTCCCATTGGTGGAAATGGATGGGTTATTATCTCATATCAGTAAAAGGTAAAAAAATTAATTTTTATTTGTCAATTAATAGATATTGTTAATTCATGTCTCATGATTTTTATTTGTTGTGCATGGCAGGGGCTCCTCAATTCAGATGTAGAATTATTTCCTAACATTGAGCACAGAATGTGTACAAGGCACATCCATGCAAGTCGGAGGAAGAATTACAGATCTGAGGACTATCAAAAGCCTTTCTAGATGTGTGCAAAAGCCTCAAGTGTTCCCTTCTTCAACTACTACAGGGCCAAGCTTGCTCAGTTGACCCCTGATGGTGCCAAGGCCATGATGAACACTAATCCCAAGCACTGGAGTAGAGCTTGGTTCAACATTGGTTCAAACTGTGATAGCGTCGACAATAATATGTGCGAGAGTTTCAATAACTAGATAGTAGATGTAAGGGCCCATCCAATCATTTCAATGCTAGAAGGTATTAGGACCAAAGTTTATGTGAGAATCCAGCAAAATAGGAGCAGGACATCCAAATGGTCACCAAGTATCTGTCCAAATATATTAAAGAAGCTGAACAAATATATTGATTTGGCATAACAATGCTTTGCATTTTGGAATGGAAAGGATGGGTTTGAGGTTAGACAGAAGGACAAGAGTTTCACAGTTGATATTGAGAAGAGGACCTGTTCATGTAGTTACTGGCAGTTGGCTGGTATACCCTGTGCTCATGCAATTACTGCATTTTTTTACATTTCTAAGCCTGCTGAAGAATACTTAGCACAATGCTATTCAGTTGAGGTGTACAACAAGATTTATGACCACTGTATGATGCCCATGAATGAAATTAATCTATGGCCAGAAGACACAAGAAGGCCAAAACCTCCAGCCTATGCGAAGATGCCAGGTAGGCCAAGAAAGGAGAGGAGGAGAGAGCATGGAGAGGCCAAAAAAGTAACAAAGGTCAGTAAGATTAGAACCAAAATAAAATGCAGCAAGTGTCACTAGGAAGGTCATAATAGTAGGACTTGTGGGCCTAAATCTAATGCCAAGAGGAGGATTTTTGAAGCTGGCAAAGAGGCAAGTATATGTGATGCAGAATTTTTTTTTTAGGACTTGTCTGTTCCACTATTAACTAGTTTTCATCTACGCAGGTCCTTGAAGGCAGTAGGCCACTGAAAAAGCCGAGGAAGACAAAACAAAATCAAAACATTACTCAGTGTGATATACCTTCCCAATCAACCTCAACTCCAGTGAAGAACAAATCAGCTCCCAAGCCAAGGCACTCTAGTGTCAAGGCTCTTACAGGAAAAAAGAAGGGAGCATCTACTAGAAAATGATTAGATGTCTAGTAACTTATTTCTTTCAAAAGTTAAGCCAACTCTTATTGTGAATTAAGTTAGTTATTTGGATGTAACTACTTTAGTCAACTTTGGTTCTTCTACGTAAGTTATGGTACAATGCCACATATTAGTTATCTATCAGCTAAAGTTATACTAATGCAGTATGAGCTCTTGTCTTATATATACTGGTGCTCTTATGTACTGATGCCGTATGCTCTTATGCTTGATGGAAACCGTATGACAATTTATTCACTATCCACGTTCATAATGTTATGACCATCTTAGAATTACAATACAATGGAAACTGTATGACAATTTATTCACCATCCTAGAATTACAATCTAACACATTAATTCTCCTGAGCTTGCTGTTGTTGCCAATTCTCCTGAGCTTGCTGTTGTTGCCCTCCTTAGCTTCCAGCCGTTGCAATCTGAACCTGCTGAAGCTGTATTGGCTCTGCAACCTGAACCTGCTGGCTCTAAACCTGAACCTGGTGCCAATCCTCATGCGAGCCGCATCGGCGGCGCATCGACAACGAGATGTGGCGCCCGCGCCGAGCGAGCCGCATCGTCAGTGTAGTATCCTCCCGAACGCGCGGCGGTGCCGGATGATGATGGCCGACCAACGATGGGTTGGTGATGCGGACGCGCGGCGGCGGTTCGGGATGGGGGATGGCCGAGCAACGGCGGCGCGGCGGCGATGCAAGGCATGATGACGCACGACGGCAGCGGCGGTCGCACTGAGAGTTAGAGAGAGGGAGCGCTTGTTGGGCTGGGCCAGTCGGAGGGGGTTTTGTGGACCTTAGCTCTTTTTGCCATGTTGGAATGCCATGTGTCGCGCCCAATCAGCAAACCACCCTCCTAGTCATCAAAATCAGATTGGATTAGTACCTAAAGGTGAATAGTAATCCGGTTTAGCAAACGGTGGGATTTAGTAAATACAAAAATAGTTCGGGGGGTTATTCGGACAAAACGAATAGTTAGGGTAGTAATTTAGATTTTTTTCTTTAGAAAAACAGGGGGCACCCCTCAACTCAAAGCGACAATTGTGAGCTTCACGTGGGCAGACCTCATCCATGAACGCTGTAGCACGATTGCACCAATATAGGCGCACATCTATATTTATACTTATTTGTAAAGCGAGTAATATTTTCATCTAAATTTTTTATTTGGTCCGTTTGGTTCAATCCAACTCGCATTATTGACTGGTGGGTCTTAGTTCATCCCGCATGCGAGTCGGACCAACCCCTCCATTCACGACTCGCTCATATAGATCACTACAATTAACGCACGAGCACCGATACGTATTCGATACTTAGGGTGTATTTAGATGCTGTAAAAATTTAGACGAAATTCACTGTAGCAATTTTCAATCGAAGATTAGAAGAACTAAATATAATCTAATTATAAAACTAATTACACGGATGGACGGGAAACCACGAGACGAATCTATTGAGCCTAATTAATCCGTCATTAGAGGTTGTTTACTGTAGCACGATATTATCTAATCATGGTTCAATTTGGTCCGGGAATTATGGAATGCGTTTTATCAGTTATCCACATTTAATACTCCTAATTAGTAGTCAAACGCTCGAAATTACTATGGAGCTGAAAAAAATTTGGGATGTAAACAAGACTTTATACCAATTTCGTCCGTAGCGATGCACGGACATAATTACCTAGAATATTAGCAAAAGGCTCCTTGTATTATATGATCGCTAGGCCGGCGTATGTGGTTCATTTCTCCTCCACCTAAGGGTGTTTGTATCTCTTATTATTCTCTAGCTGCTTAATAAAAGCGGGGAATTCCCTAGCCACCTTAATAAAGGTGGGGGATTCTCTCTCAAAAAAGAACTATCTTATCCCTCTCCCAGTCACATGGCTAGCGCAAAATCGACATCCCATAACTATTTTCTCTCATCGTTGTACTAGAGGCGTGTCACGTCCATCAGTCCATGTGCTCCATTGGTCAAAACCAAAGAGAACCGATTGGCCCACCTGCAAAACCAAAATATAACCCCACGAGCACGAGGGGGCCTCGCTGGCCGTGGATCAAGGGGTACCACTGGTGGGTCAACTTCAACTCGATTGTTTGGATGAGACCGTAGCGAAATCCTCATGAGCTGATGTAAACCATCTTGTCCTCGAACATCTCGAACAAAACCATTCATTCAATCCGGAAGCGAATTTAAAACCCTCCCCCACTTTCGTCGCCTAGTAAACGCGATTTCCGAACCTTCGGTGTGACGCATTCGCCTTAACCCTCAAGAGTTTAACGCGCCTAAGCATCCGAGCCATCGCCGTCGCCGGTCGCCGCGCCACCGAACCCACCCCACTCGGCGCCGGCGGCGCTGCTCGCGCAGACGCGTCCAGTCCTCGTCGTCAGATCAACCGGTTGAAACTGACCGGGAGGTTCAAACTTCAAAGCCAACCGGCCGGCCGGGCGACCAGCATTGGCACGCGCCACGGCGCCAGGAGGACGAGGACGCGTCCACTCGCCTCAGGTTTCACACCACCGCGGCGCCCCGGAACGGAATCTCTCCGCTGGGCTGGGGGTCCAATCCACAGGTCCAAGTGGAAGCAGGCGCGGCCGCGCGGGCCACCAACCACCCACCGCGCCCACTTGTCTTGTCATGTCCCTCTGCGACCCTGCCCTGCCCTCTTCGCCGGCGTCGAGTCACCCGCGGCGGGATCACATGTCAGAGACGATGCTCGGAGGCTCGGATCCGCGGCCACCACCGTGCCTTTTATTTTTCTTTTCTTCTTTTCCGGCGCAGACTGGTTACGGTTGCGGCCGGTTATCGTGCCCGCAGGGTCATCAGCGACTAGTAAACTATATACCGATCACTGTCACGACGTTCTCGTCACGTTTTGGTTCTAGATGGAGAAGCAGACAGTGGATCGGTGCCCGATGCAATGTGCCTATCTCTGACGGTGGACTTGGATTTTTTGTGTTATTTAATTTGTACTTTTTGGCATCATCTCTAAAACAAATTGGGCCTCGTACCACTGCCTGCTGGCAATGGAACTGTCTCCTTCCTGCTAGAGTCCTAGCTGAGCTTGAGCGGAATACTTGGGCTGCGTCATACCAACATCTTCACTGCTCAACACAACTTGCTTTCAGAAATGACGAGTAATGGGCAAGAACAGCATTAGTGGAGGATACATCATTGCGGGGTAGCTAGTAGTTGTGGCTGCATAAGTGATTAAGATATTTTTTGAAATCAAGATTAGGACTTGATTTCATTCGATGGTTACATGACCTGCTCCCCCATGTGCATGTTATTGTTCGACGTTTCCAGGGAGAACCTCAAGTCGTAGTTTTCATGGAAAATATCAGTCAAAGTACAAGCTGGATTCAAATTGCCATAAAACTAACTACAAATAGGCTAATAAAAATAGGAAGGCCTATAACTTTTTCACTCCCAATCTTTGCTTCTGTAAAAATCTTCAAATTCATTCACACTGTAAATGAAACATTGACGCCATATAATTTGCAATTTTAACTTGGTAATAAGCTAAATACTTACTATAAAAAAACGGCTCGGCAATGTTTCTAATGATCTTTTTTTTTGCATAAAAAGATTGCTTTAACCACGGCAGAAGAAAGGAAAAGTGGGGAAAAGTCAGAAAGCAATGTCGTGCTGCCGTCACGTGACGCGATGCATGCCAATGGATGCTGCAGAGCAGGACAATAATGCCGAGCACCATCGGACGCAGGCAATTCGATCGCGGGTCCCTTTCTCTTTCTCCGCTGCTTCCTCAATCCTCAGCGCCGTCGTCCTCGCCTCCGTGTCTCCTCCCTATTAATATTGCTCTCATCCAAGCCCAAATCCACCGAATTCTCGCCATAGCGGGAGCCGAATTCACACGCGAAAGGACGCGAGGGAGCACCGGTTCTTGAGATTCCAGGTAAAATCATGGAACCCACCGACTTTGCTGTGTGTTTTCATGGGGATCTTGCCTGGGGATTTCTTTTCTCTTGGTTGCCGTATCTGAATTGCGGTGCCCTCGCTAGTAATCGGAGGATCTTGCTAACCGCTGCAAAGATCTCGATACATGTCCCCGTTTGGTGGTTGATTCTTGCTGCATCCTTCCCACTTACACTGATGGTGACGGATTTAAGCATGGTTCCCGTCCATGGACATGTGATTCTCATTTTTGTTTCGTTCCGTACAATTTCAGTCATTTGCCGTTAGTCTCGTTCTCTCCATTGTGGGAACATTGTGGCATTGTTTTGTTCGACGCAGATCTTCAGCGACTGTAAGGACTGCACGTGATATGAGCCATCCACTTTCCCCGCGAACGGACCAGATCTGATGCTACAGTGGTAAACAGTAATGAACAGTGCCCTGGTGAACAGTAATGAACAGTACCGCACATTGTTCCCCTCTCCCGCGACTGCTTAAGTTGCGGTCGAAGTAGCGACTGCACAGGAACTCGGTCGTGTTTTGTTTTACAGAGAAGAACTGTTGATTAGCGATTTTTTTACTTCCATTATTGTTTCCGAAAAATATCTTTTGAACACAATATCATTATTTTGTTGGGAAAAAGAATCAATAGGTGCCGATTTCTTTATTCGCTCAAGGCTAGCCTTTTGTGAACCTTCTGTTTCATCTTTATCCCGCTTTTTGTTTCTTGTTACATGACACTAAACGCAGTGAGCCAGTGATACATATTTATAATGCGAATTGAGAAGATGCTGAATTGGGAGAGAAGCTGTAGCAATTAATTGCATATATCTACCCTAATTTGAGTGCTTTCCTGTGGTGTTGATAATGGAATAAAGCAATATACTGCTATGTTCCTTCCTTCATTCTAGTATTACTTCCTGTTGGTCAATGCTCAAATCCTTTTGTAGCTATACATACTGCACCAACAATCCTGTAAAATGTGGATAGCATGGTTTTCTTCTTTTTTCTGAATGATTGATAGGTGTATACAGTAACGGGGAAGAAAATGGTGAAATCGTTTTTTCGCGACCGTGACTAGCACGTTTTCATTAAAAGGGAAGAAAATGGTGAAATCGTGTGGTTTTAGTTTTTTTTTTCTGAATGAAATCGTAATGGTGACAAGTGTATGGTTTTAGTTTTTTTTTTTAACCTTCCAGCATCCTGTAATTTCTTTCCACTTCTCCAGCTTGCATCAGCAAAACATAATTTTAACAACCATTGCTCATGGAAATGCTTTCCCAGGATGGATCTACACAAAAATGGCAATAACGGTTCCTGCCCCAGCTCATGCGGGCCACTGACAGAGTACTACATCCCCGATTACATACTGAAGCCGGACTCTGAACCAGTCATTATTGATAATGCACCATGTTGTCCTGTGGTAGTCTTCATCAACTCTAGAAGTGGCGGCCAACTGGGGAGCAGTCTGATCAAAACATACCGTGAACTTCTCAATGAAGCGCAGGTAAATAGGCTATCTATCAGCTTGGAAAGGCTGTGCAATACTGAAAATCTGCTTTACCTTGCACTCTGCCACATTAGCAGTTTAAATCATGTTCTTATCATTGGATCCACTCACTTTTCCGTAGGTTTTTGATCTCTCGGAAGAGTCTCCTGACAAAGTTCTGCACAGATTATATTGCAATTTCGAAAAGCTCAAGTGTAACGGTGACCTTCTTGCTATTCAAGTTCAGAAGAGCTTGAGACTGATTGTGAGTAACCTACTTATGAGTTTATTGCATCCAAAAAGAATTTCTTGTTGGATGTGCCCTTTTATTAACAATGGGAATTTTGAAATAGGTTGCTGGTGGTGATGGCACAGCAAGTTGGCTGCTTGGAGTAGTTAGTGACCTTAAGCTTTCACATCCACCTCCAGTTGCTACTGTGCCTCTAGGAACTGGAAATAACCTTCCTTTCTCATTTGGATGGGTATGTCAATGACTATATTTCACTTTGATCATACATATTTCAGTTCCTAATGATAATGAATGCCTCTCTACGTTTTTTTGGTTAAATTTCTTGTTTGACTCTTCATTATTTACAATATAGCCCTAAAAGTTAGCAACAAGAAATGTGATTTTTTTTATGAATGATTGTTAGCTACTGTAATTCTTTATAAGAAAACCATTATGCCTGCCTGTTAAGGAACATAGCTTTTCAGTTTGATGCAGAAAATTTATATTATTTGTTAGTAAATTAGTATAATGTTAGTTTCTATACAATTTTGCCTGTTCCATGGCCATGTTCTTCAGTAATTAAGTTTCTGTACTAAGTTTTGCCGTTGTGAAAACAATTTTCAATTTTAATTCAACTGCAGGGAAAAAAGAATCCAGCTACTGACCAAGCAGCAGTGAAATCGTTCCTGGGCAAAGTAAAAAGAGCAAGGGAAATGAATATTGATAGGTACTATCTTGTTTAAAAAGAAGAATTAAAGATAATATGCGCTGTGAAACTAGATCATCTCTTTCATCCATCGCACTGATGATCCTCTTCGGCGTGTTGAAGAAAACACTCAAATTAGCTACTTTTCTGTTTCAGTTGGCATATCATCATGAGGATGCGAATTCCACAGGAAGGCCCATGCGATCCTATTGCTCCCTTGGATCTTCCACATTCGTTGCATGCATTCCACCGTGTTTCAGACTGTGACTCTCTCAATGTGGTACGAAATATCTTTCAGATGCAACCTCTTTTCTTTTGTTACTTGTTTTGTTTTTTAAGGTAAAAGCAACCATTGATACTCACTTTCTAGTTTGGTGTGGCACACATATGTATATACCAGCATCTTATTTATTTTCGTTTACAGGAGGGTTACCACACATTTCGTGGAGGATTCTGGAATTATTTTAGCATGGGTAAGAGTTCCTCTGTTCATTATGTTCCCAGACAAGGGCCACCTACCAGACGGTTTCGTCAATATTGTTTGATGGTGTACTTATAGTACAGTAGACGCAAACTTTCACCATTGATAATCAAGATTATGTATCAGAACTTTAAGTATCAGGGAATTGCAATGTCCAAGTTTAAAAATTATAATCCATTTGCCTAGCATATCCTTAAGTAATATCGGAAAAGATTATTAACCATGATCGTCATAATTTAAACATACTGCAGGAATGGATGCACAAGTATCATATGAATTCCACTCTGAAAGGAAGAGAAATCCAGAGAAGTTCAAAAACCAGCTAACAAATCAGGTATATTTGCATTTTGTGTTTATTTTGAAGACAAATATTTTTCATTTCCTTGATTGTTTATTCAAGTTTGCAACCCCATCGATCGACTTGGTGTTTTATGGTTCTTATAATGCATTTCTTTGATTCAGGGTACATATGCTAAACTTGGACTTAAACAAGGATGGTTTGCTGCTTCCCTAACCCATCCTTCTTCAAGGTAACTAATGCAGCTATAATGCTTCTGAATTCTGATCGTGCCCCTATTGTACTTCCTTTTCGCCATCAGCATGTTCGGTGTAGTATCAAATAATGGATGACACTAGTTCCGTCTGTATATGGAACATTGGAACTCAGAACTGCACCATCAGTTTTAAGAGTCTGTATTCCTTGACCTCAGATGTGCATATGACCTATACATCTTCTACTTTCAGGAACATTGCGCAACTTGCAAAGGTGAAGATCATTAAAAGACCTGGTGGCCAATGGGAAGAGCTTAAGATTCCTCGCAGGTAAATAATCCCTGTAGCCTTTTGCACTCTCAGTAGTATGATTGCAATATTTTCCATTTCTACATCTGAAATCCCTGCTTCTTCCCACAATGATAATTGACGAACTTTGGTCTTCTTCTTTCAGCATCCGATCAATTATCTGCCTCAACTTGCCAAGTTTCTCAGGAGGATTGAATCCTTGGGGTACGCCTAGCACGAGGAAAGTACAAGACGTGAGTTGTTTTCCTTCTTGAAACATTCTAAGGATTCGTTGTTACTGTTACGTTGATGTGAAGATATTCATAAGTTTCCATGGCAAAATGCAGAGAGACCTGACTGCACCTTATGTTGATGATGGCCTTATTGAGGTTGTCGGCTTCCGTGATGCCTGGCACGGGCTCGTCCTGCTGGCTCCTAACGGCCATGGAACTCGTCTAGCACAGGTGAAGTACTATGCTGTCTGCCGTATCAACGTCTCGTACCCTGAGCTGAATTCAAGATTGCTGACGGCGTTCTACATGCAGGCCCACCGAATCCGTTTCGAGTTCCACAAAGGAGCGGCCGAGCACACGTTCATGAGGATCGACGGGGAGCCATGGAAGCAGCCTCTCCCCAAGGAGGACGACACCGTGGTCGTCGAGATCTCGCACCTCCGGCAGGTGGCCATGCTCGCGAGCGACCCGTGCAAGTCGAAGAGCGTCAACGACCCCTCCTCCCCGTCGTGCCACGGCCACGACGACGACGACAGCAACAGCCTGGAGGACGAGGACGAGTGGGTGGACGGGAGGAAGAAGTTCGGTGCGGCGGCCACCTTCAAGATCCCCGACGAGGTGGACATCGCCCATCTTAGCTAGAGCGCGTCCGTCCTGGCGTCCTGCCTCTCCTCCGTTCGTGCTGGTTGTGCGTGAGGTTTGGAAGTTCAGAAGCCATTTCAGAATGTTCCCTGCAGCTGTTAGTGATTCTGCTCCCTTTTTTCTTATCGTTTTCGGGAGTTCAGATTTCAGAAGTTAACGACTGCTGTTAGCGATACTGCTCATTTTGCTCTCTATTTTCCTGTAAATCACAAGTTTAGCGGAGGTGGCTGGACTACTCCATATGTTAATTAACTTGTTATCATTGTTTTGCTATCCGCTGCTCTTGACAATGGGGCGGTAATTAGAAAGGTTACCTTCCATTCAGATAATCACATCCAAAAAAATGCTAAACACTTACCGATCACTCCGTCACGTGAGTGACTTGCGGCTGTTAGCGTCTAGCGATTCGTTGCGTCATGTTAAACAAGACATGACTTGCATAATCACACAGGCACTGCACGACGTGGGCGCAACGTATACCGCTCAAGAGAGAAATTCTATTGAGTCTCCTAAATATATGAAATCCTGAGTATGTTCTAGTGAACATATTTTAAGTTTTTGAACGAGTTAAAAGAATAACAATATTTACAATATCAAGTTTTGTTTATGACAAATTTAGCATGCCTATCAAGCACCAATGAAGGTACACCATCAAAAATTCTGCAAGTGCTTACAGGCGATTATAAACTTTGTTTTTACTGAAAAACTGTAGGGAAAAGGTCTCTAGGTGTAACCTTTTTTATAATAAGAAACAGAAACAAAAGATGTTTATGTACAAGAAAAAAATTTTGTACAAGAAAAACTAGAAAATAAAACCTTCAACGCAATGCAATAGCTCAACTCTTCTCCTTGCGATGCAATCACATGTGTCCCTCTGTTTCTCGCCCTGAATAACGAGAAACCTCATGAGTTGTTGAAAATAAAGAACATGCTTTTTCTTAAAAAAGCGCGCGCAAGGAAAAAAAAAAAGGAAACAGAGGGCACTGCTTCTTTTTCTTCGTCCGGTAATTCCACGGCAAAGGCTACCGTGTTCGGTCAGAAATTCGTTTGCTCGTACCTCCGAAAGCAATAGAGAGTTCGTAATCTATCCGAGACACGGTCACACGGCAGGCAGAACGCGTTGCGGCCGACGTCACATATGACGCGAGCGACGATGGAGATTAGGATAAGCGGTGGCAAACGCCGGCTTCGGGAGTGCTCTGTTCCCGCGGCGAGCGCCCACTGTTTCAGTTAAACCACGCTCCGCGCGCGCCCACCAGAAACACACGAGACACAAGAGGCAGATAGGGCCCAGCGGCGCCGCCTTCTTCCCCAACACTGCTTCCTTCCACGGCAGTATAAAGCACCCGCGCCTCCTCACGTTCCAGGTCAATCCACAAATCCAACCAAGAAGTAGAAGACAAGAAGCGCTCGGTGACTTCGTTTCGTGTGGGAGGAGGAGGAGAAGAGCAAGGCGATGAGCTTGAGGTACATGAGCCGTGTGGGCGCGCGGGCGGCGCAGGCGGTGCGGGAGAGCACCGGCAGGTCCGTCAAGGACAAGGCGCAGTCGGCCTCGTCGTCGTCGGCGTCGATGGCGCGGAGCAGCAGGGCGGCCGGGTCGTCGGTGGACTCGGGTAGCGTGAGCGCCGCGGCGGCGGCGAGGAGGAAGGCGGAGGAGGAGAAGCGGCGCCGGGCCGAGCAGGCGCTGCGCACCGTCATGTTCCTCTCCGTCTGGGGGCCCAACACCTAGAATTAGCAGAGCGTCTCTCTCTGCGTGTGATACTAGTTTCTCTGCGTCTCTCTGCGCGTGCACACCTAGCGTTGTGCACGTTTGTGTTTGAGTTGAAGGAAAAAAATTGTAAATGATCTAATATATGGACACATCGATACTTTGATTCTTGGAAAAGCCTCTGGTTTGTTGTTGATTTCAAGCTGTATTCATTCCATGCTGATTCGTACCCGTTCTCTTTCGAATCTGCTTGCGCACATCCCATTCCAATTCTAGCACTGCGCGCGTCTGCCGGTTCCCTCGACGACCTGCTGTCAGTTGTGCTTGGGCTTCAGCCTTCTGTTCATGGCTAAATTCCTGTATAACTACTCTTGCAGATGGCCACCCTTGAGGTTGCGTGCAATCCTCTGCCAACAGGAACCACTTTTGCAAATGGCCAAATTCAGGACATCAGCTCTGAACTCTGAATTTGCAATTTGCAGACTGAAAATTTTTCTGAAGCATGCTCTCCACTTTCAGATTATAGTGAGGCAGTTCACAGTTCATGTACCGTCACTTGAGCAGCAGGGATCTGTTTTTTTCGGCGATGGCATCTGTTGTTGGACGCCAGCTTGAGTAGCAACAAGAGGAACACCCCGAATTGCAAGAACGCGCAGGGAGCAAAACTGCAGAACAAGGCGGCATGGATCAGAATCAGGTGGGGAGGGGCACAGCAGCGCCGCCATGGTACTTGTTGCTTCGTAATTCTCGTCCATGGTGGCGTCAAGGGCTCAAGGCCAGATGGCTGGCTCCGGAGTCGATTAGACAGCAGCGCCCGTGAGGCCTACGGTGTCGGTTCCGGCGCGGCTGACGGGCACGTTATCTCAAGAACTAGCGAGCTAGCGTGTGGATCTACCAACTACGAGAACGGTAAAACTTCCCAAAATGGTCAACATGTGGCGTCGGCTCTGAAATTGCAGGTTGCCAAAAAAAAAATTTACTGAAGCAGGTGATCCTTTCATCATGCATAGAGATTGAGCATGCTGCAATTAGAAGTTCATCGCTACTGTGACAATTTTACATCAGTGAACACATGCAGATATCTTATACAGACACGTACTAGTACTTCTCTACGACTCTGCTAGAATTCGTGGTGGCTGACGAGAAACTGGACGCCAAGAACGCAGCCTAGTTGGGTCCCCAGCACACGAGGTGCATCACGTTCTCGGCCTTCTGCGCCTTCCTCCTCCTCAGCTTCTCCACCGCGACCGCCTTCTCCACGGGCACGCTGCTCCGGCCGCCGCCGACTCCCTGCGGCCGCTGCGCCGTTGGTGCCGTCCCCGGCTTCACGCCGCCAGCCATCGGCCTAGGCGCCGCCGGCTGCCTGGCCCGCACGGCCTGCGCCGCTCGCAGCACCACCCTGCTCGCGTACCTCAGGCTCATCGACGCTGGCTGGCGGCCGCTGGAACTCTCTGTTGTTCTGAATCCAGTGGGTTTTTACTGTGCTGGTGATGGAAGACGGCGCACGCTGACTGTATACAAGCGGGTCGAGGAGGAGCACAGCGCCGTTCAGTTCCGAAACCGTCAGGGTGATCGAGCGGCGGCCGGGCACGCGGTTTCCGTCCATGATTTTCTTTTCCGGTGTGCGCAAATATGTGGGAGCGGCGGCGTGGTGCAAGTCCGTGGACGACACTGATGCTCCCGTCAGCGACAGGGGATCTCGAGTTGCTAGTGGCTCGTGCAATTTGGAGAATTGGAGGCCAGGTGAGAACAAAGCGAGCGAAACGGGGCTTGGTTCGTGCAGACAACTTGTGATGGATGCAGCCGGAGGGGGGCAGAGGGTAAGGATGCCAGGGGAGATGGACGGATGGGTTTGAGTTGGGGGTCTGTCAGTTTCAGGGTTATCATGTTGATGAAGCATTGTAGCGTGATGTGTGGTAACTTTGCTTCTTTCTGCCGCTTGCAGGCTTTGAACTTTGAAGCACACAGGCAAGGAATGTGGTGGGTTGGGTGAACGGGGACTTCTTATCCTGTGAAATTTCTGCCCAATGAGAGACTGCAGCTGGTAGAGGCGAATCCAACTAACATGAGGCTCATCTCCCTTCTCTTTCTTCTCCATGCACTTTCTTCTTCTGTCTTTCTTCCAAAAATGGAGAATGGGCTATTGGCATCACGCGAACAATTAATAAAAGCAAATTATCAAGACAACTAAGATGGGTCAAGCAGTGAGAATACGATACAACATCGTAAATCACTTATATCTACACATAAGCACAACCTATGAAATCATAGTAAACAACACCCTAATAGGAATGTTTATGATTGATTGATCCAAAAAACTGTATGTAAATAGTAGACCCAACCATAAACATTCTAAAAACAAAGTGGAACACTGTCAGTCTATCACTTACCAGTGACACATAGTTGCAGACTTTCGACTAACCTTCAAGATCCAAACTGAATTGTTAATGAGATGTAGACATCCTCTCCTCTCCAAGTAGATTGATTCTCCAAATTCACCCCTCTAACATGTACAGTTAGAATGTTGCGTGCAACGATATTTATGAAAGCTTTTGTTGCAATATTGTGTTGCAAGAATTATTATTTACATATTAGAATGTTGCAATATTATGTTGCAATACTATTGATTGATCTAAAAAAAAGTATGTAAATAGTAGACCCAACCATGAACATTCTAAAAAGATATGTATCAAGATTAAGCTTTTTCATATAAGATCATGTACTAGTTACTCTCAAAGATTATGTAATAAACAAACAATGGCAATTGTGAATCTGTTACCGATCTTTAAAATAATATTTACCGTTATGCTTTATCTCCTACTATCAAAGCATGAAACAATTTTCTAATAAACCTACTAATATTGAAAATTGTGAAAGCAAAGTCACCAGGATGCTAGAAGGACGCCCGATGTTCTAGTAACATTGATCGGTAGTCTACGGTATAATACCTGTGAGATTGACAACTTCTTTCATTCAGCAATGCTGATCCAACTGCTCCATTTGTTTCTCAGATCTTCATCCACTCTAGCGCATCCAATGTTGAATTGACTGGATACAAGGACAACGAGTCTGCCTGACAATATGCAAGTAATGAAAATGGCAATTATAAGAGATGTTCTAATAGAAAGTAAATGATTTTGGGGGATGTTAGGGGGTATCCATTGATATTGGGAATTGGGGCATGAGTCCCCTAGCCCTCCTAGATTCGTCACTGACAGCTGATTACAGATGGATTAATACAAAATGGTGTATTGTCAGTCTGCCACTGTATTGTACCAGTGAACAAAGTTGCGGACTTTCAATTGCGACGAACCTTCAAGATCCAAACTAAATTCTCATTTCAAAAATTCAAATTTTGTGTGTATAAATTGTGGTTATGATTTCAAGCTTCTAAAATTAGCATCAGAAACATGCACTTTCAAGTTTTTCGATTCAAGAAATGGATTTTCGATGCATTAGGAAATGGAGTTCTTCATCAGTTTTTTTTAAATCAATCTAAATACTATTCATTGACATTTTTAATTATTTTCAGCATTCTACTAGGATTTGTAAAAACTATCACAGGAGCCAATGGTTTGATACCTCCGTCGATCAGTCACTCACCTCAGTGGAGATGCTGCCACTGCTTAGACGGATAATTGCTGCGTCTCACTGAGTCATGACTACTCGGTTGATCCCTATTGAATTAATGGAGTTAGTTTGAAGGTAACTTGCATTTTGCTATCCATCGAGGTATAGGGAGAAGCAACATGCATTATTTCTTAATGTTTCATCAAGGTCAAATTTATTTGCAGTCTCCTAAATTATGGAACATTTGTCTCTCTGTTCATAGAGTTCAATAATAGATGATGCTTTCGTAGATAATGGAACAGGAGCATTCTTGCATCTACTTCCAAGAATGTACACTACCAAATATAATAACATTAAGCCACCTTTAAATAAATCATGGACACCTGGATGATATTTTGCAAAATTAAGATCTTGTTCATCAACAACTTTGCAGCGTACACGTTAGCGCACACGTTGGATGATCCATCCGCCCACACGAACTGATCGCGCAACAAACTATACATTACTACTACTCATCACACATGGATGAAACGGTAGCGCCTAATCTAACTGCTCATCGGCCAAACAAGTCAGTTGTTGGGTCCCCAGTTGCTGATGTACATGACTGTCCGGAGCTCCTCCTCCTGCTGCCTCGCCTTCCTCCTCGCGGCCGCCGCCGCGGCGCCCCCCGAAGGCAGCGAGCGCGCGGTACCGCCGGAGCCGGAGCCGCCCCCGGCGGCAGCCGCGCCCCTGGCGCGCTGCTGCGCCGACCGGAACGCGTAGTTCCAGCGGCACAGCCCTGCCTGGTCCTTGAGCGCCTCCACCGTGCCCACGCTCATCGCCGCCGCCCACGACGACGCCTTCGCCTTGCCGCCCCCGCTCGCCATGCGTTCTTCTCCCCCACCTGTGCTTGTCCCGATCGGTGAACTGAATGGATGCGCTCGGCTAGTCAGCTGCTTGGCCCCGTGATGGATGTGTTTGGACTTGAGAAGAAGATGGGGCCGCGCGGCTGGTGGTGGCTTTATAGGGGGGCGAGCTCTCGGCTGCGATTGCGACTTCGCCGGCGCTGGGACCTGGCAGCACAGGGAGTGTGCCGTCGCTGCCGCGGGAGAATACGTACGCGCGCGTGGTTTGGGGCTTGGACTCGCGGCCTCGCGTGGAAAACAGGGGGGGAGCTCCTGAAAACCGGGTGCAGGAGGTTGCGCGGACGCCGAAGATTAACGGCCCGGGCTGCCTCTCCGGCCAGCCGGTTGCTGGAAAATGCGGCGCGGCGCGGCGCGGCCCGTGTTGTCTTGTCAGTTGTCGGCTGTCAGTGTGCTGGCCACTTGCTCCGGATGCGGCTCGCGCCTTTTTTGCAGCCGTGTGTGTCGTGTCCAAGTCGGAGAGCTCAGTGAGGCACCCAGGCCCGGGCGTGCGCCGCGGTTCCGTCGCAGTCGTCGGGGCGTACGGTAGCGGAGAGACTGTTTCGAGCGATGGCGCGGAGCTGGCACGCTGCACGGTTCTCCGTACAGCGCTAAACCAGTAGCCCTAATCCTAATCCGCGTGTACGCGGCCCAGTGCCCACACTCTGTACAAGTGTTTTGCCTGTACGCACGTGCCCTTATGCAAGAACAAAGGGAAAAAAAAGGCTTGTCGTGTCCGTGGACTGTCTTGCTTTGAGCGGACAGGATGCGCCAATTTTTGACTCGCTCTAGGCCAACCGTGGAAGAACAACTCATGGTGAACCCTGACATGACCAAAAGGCCTTCTTTTGTTGTTGTTCTTCCCCCCTCACGCGCTGAACTGCACCGCACATGATACTCATCAATCCATCGATTCTCTTCATCACCGTAAATTCTTTGCAAGCGTTTCCTCAGGCGCTGAATTGAGCGAAGCTGTGTTTAGGCCTTGTTTAGTTGCGTAAAAATTTGGGTGTAAAACACTGTAGCACTTTCGTTTGTATTTGATAATTATTGTCCCGTCATGAGTTAACTAGGCTCAAAAGATTCGTCTCGCAAATTACAATCTAACTATGTAATTAGTTATTTTATTTAGCTACATTTAATACTTCATGCATGCGTTGAAACATTCGATGTGATGGGGAATCTTGTAAAGTTTTGGAATTTTGAAGGGGCCTTAGTTAAAAAAAAACTTTCCCCAAAATCCAAACTTTCCATCACATCTCCATCACATCAAAACATTAAATATAACAAATGACCCATGCATGGAGTACTAAATGTAGGTAAATAAAAAAACTAATTGCATAGTTTTGATGTACGTTGCGAGACGAATCTTTTGAGCCTAGTTAGGTCATGGTAGGACAATATTTGCCACAAACAAATGAAACGTGCTACCGCTACAGTGTTTTTTTCGGTGGAACTAAACACAGCCCGAGTGAACTTTGGGTTCTCGGTGCCAGCAACTGGGCAGCGCAAGAATCAGCCGGAGACAGACGTCGGTCATTGGATGGGCAGGGCAAACCAGGGGCTTGACTGGACATGGTTTTCCATGACACCGGGGGCTATGTGGGTCCGGCCTATCGTTTGCTGACGGATGCGCGACAAAAGCTCCACACGAAGAGGACGGAAGCATCTGTGCTGTGGTCTATGACTTGGTCACCTCCGTCCTGTGAGTTGGTACATTGCATGAGTCATTTGTCTCGTACGGCAAACATCAAATTTGCTGGGCTTTGTTTGGTTCGCACTACTAGCTCCTAGCGCACACAAGCCGAGAAAAAAAATCTTGTATGGAGTGCTAAATAAAGTCTATTTGTAAATTTTTTTTAGAAATGTGTATAACTTTTCGCGACAAATCTAATAATAGTAATTAATCGATAATTGGTTACAGTGATGCTACAGTAACCATGCTCTAATCACACGGTCCAATGTCTCATTAGATTCTTCAGGGTTCCTACCGTAAGGGTTCTGAGTTGGTTTTTAAATTAATTTTGTTTGACACCATAATTAACTGTCAAAATTTTCGAGTACTAGTGCAAGGAACCAAACAAGCCTTTGGTGTCATATGGGCGGATAGCCTGATCCTGCACAGTACTCCCAGACCCACATGTCAGTGTACCACGCCAGAGAACAATAGGGGCATAGGGCTGCCAGTAACGCATTACGCATCCATGTCGGCAGTGGATCCCGATGCAAAATAGTACACAATATTTACTTATTTAGGCCTCGGATCTCATTATCTTGTTTTATATAATGATAATGAAAAAAATTATCTGATTTCACCCTGCTCGTCCAGCGGGATCAGACCAATATTATTACTCATAGTAGCGACCACATCATGTTCTCACAAAGCACTGAGACTATAAAGTATATTTATTAAAAATCAATCCGTAAACTAAAAGATCATTCATAGGATGCGAAGAAATGAAGAGCCGATATCTCAACAAACGACATGCCGGATATCGTTGTCCTGTCTTTAGATAGCCTGCGATATAGATTATATATGTTGCTAGTTTTGTTCTCTTCTCTAAATGAATACAAGTGTTTGCCTCTCATGATCGGTTCCTTCGTATAATTGTCTGAGGCATGGTTCTGCTTTATCTAGTAGTAGTACATAGAAACTGCCAAGCTGAAATGAAGACTTTTGCTAGATCTTGCCATCACTACAGGATCAGTTCAGTTTTAGCCTAAAGTTCGGTGTCATGTTCGGTTAACGTGGCTGGCCTTCACTTAAGGTCCAAACACCACCTGGTTTATTTTTTCTTACTTGGGGTTGGCCTACGGTGATGAACCAAATTAAATGAACACTTATTATCATTTTTTTTTTGAAGACTCCTCTTCAGCCATCACAACAACATAAAATGCAGTGTTGACGAAAACACATGCTGTTATGTTTAGCTATTACGGCCTGGCTTATAGGAATACAATGACAGAACCAAATAAGCCTGTAATTAAACTGAAAACACCATTTGGCTTGTGTTTGCTAGAAGTTGGCCTGTGCTGATGAACAAAATTGCATATACCATGCGATGTGGTTCAACAGTTCCGGCTTGTCACCAAAGAAGAGAGTTCACAATTTTAACCCATATTTGCCATGGTTGTGAGTAATAATCCACTAGAACTCAAGAAGAGCTTGTTATAAACTGGAGCAATTTTATTTCCCATTCCAGTACAGTAGGATAGGCATTCATGTACTGAAACCGAGTGAGAGAACTTTTCATCATCATCATCGTAGTATGTTACAATCTGGCAACCGGCCAGCCCAGATCTGAAGCCGAGCTCAGTCGCCGAAAGCCAAAACAGAGACCGACAGCCGAAAGCCGACGAGCTCAGTTGGGCCCCCAGCAGCTGAAGTACATGACCATCCTCATCCCCTCCTCGGCCTTGTCCGCCCGCCGCCGCTCCGCCGCCACCGCCGGCGCCATCTTCTTGGCCTGCGCGAAGCTGCGCACGTTGGCCTTGGCGTTCCGGTGGGCGGAGCGCAGCGCGTAGTTCCAGCGGCAGAGCCCCGCCTGGTCCTTGAGCGCCTCCACGGCGCCCACGCTCATCGCCACCATCCACGACGCCTTCGCCGCACCGGCCATCTGCTGGTTCTTCTTCTTCTCCGGTTCTCGCCGCCTGATTTTGTCTTGCCTCCTTGGTGTACTCGAGAGCTTGCTTTGCTTGGTGATCGTTGTGATCGGAGCAGGTGTGTCACGCTGTGATGAAGAGGAGAGCTGGTGGGTTTATATAGGGGAGGGCGGCCGGCAGCGGCCGGCGAAACAGGTGGCCGCGGACGTTGGTTTTCCGAGATACCGGGGGCTCTCTCCGCTCCGGCCGGCTGATTTCTTGTTCAGGCAGCAGACCTCGCTTTCGCGGTTTCGCCTCGGCCCAGTGGCGCCCATCCCATCGCCTTTTGTCTATTCGTGGCGAGAGCGGCTGTATCTGCTGCGGCTTGCTACCGCTACCGGACCACGGCGGCGGACGCGTGCCGCTGCGGCTGCAGATAGGGGCGCCACGCAGCGCTGCTGCGATGAGTCACCCCGCCGGGACGGGGGTTCTGACACACCGATCAACTTGCAGATCCCGAGGGAAGCCGCGCATGCTCACCTGCCCTTTCCGGTTCACCGAACGGAGTCGTAGGCCAGTACTAGGTTATAATAAGATAAGATGAGATTGACTTTTATTCTTTCAAATTAGTAGTTCCAGATTGCGCTATTTTTTCTCAGTTACAGAGCAAAAGAGTTTTTTTTTAATATATATGGACAGAGCAAAAGAGTTAGGCAAGGTTTAGGTGGCCCATGTGCAGTGCAGTCTTGGCTTTCCATCAGCAATCAGGATAAACGGACGGTAGTACAGAAATCACATGGAGATCTGGCAAACTTTATGAGTTTATGTTAAGAGGCAATCCGTTCCTCAGGAGATGAGCCAATAGGAGTGCAGGGATCACATCCACTTGGATTAGCAACGTAGATTAATATTAGCCATTAGATGTAATCCTATAATCACGATGTAACCTCTTGTAAAGTTCTGTACGGACTACGCTACTTTCTTGAGAACCGACATCGCCGTCCGTTAGGCGACCACGTATCCGTGTCCCTGAACGGGTATCTCGCGACTCTCGTGGTGACGGCTCGCTATGTATAAATCCCCGATATCATTCAATGGAAAACTTGAAGTTCATTCATTTTTCTCTCGATTACACCCACGCTCAAACACGTTATCAGCACTGCTCGTCGAAGTCGAGAAGAAGAAGTTTCCCGTCGGAAAGGCAAAATGTCAAAAGAATTTGACCCACTTGCTCTTGATGGACATAATTTTCCAACGTGGTCAGTGGACCTCAAAGTTAGTCTCTCTTTACGAGGATTTTATGGGGCTATTGTTCCACCACAACAGGGTACAACGGAACCTGACACTAAAACAGTATAGTGCTTTGTACATCATACGGGCACATATACATCCAGACCTCAAGTCTGAATATTTAATGGAAGAAGATCCACGTGCTTTGTGGAATGCTCTCAAACAACGCTATGAACAGCAAAAAGGCAATTGTCTTGCCAGAAGCTTTGCATGAGTGGAATCATCTTCGTCTGCAGGATTTTAAGACTGTAGGGGAATATAATCATGCAATTCACAAGCTTTGTGCAAAACTCAAATTTTGTGAAAAAGAGCCTACTGATGCAGACAAAATAGAGAAGACTTTATCTACCATGATGCCTGCAGACAGAATCCTTCACCAACAGTACCGTGAGCGAAATTTCCAACTTTATTCTGATTTAATTAATACTTTACTTCAGGCCGAACGGCATAATGAGATCCTTCTTTGGAACTCAAATAAACGCCCATTGGGTGCTGCCCCATTACCTGAAGTACACGCAAATAATCAGAATACAAACAAGAAGAATGGTGGAAATAGGAAACCATTCAGGAAATTCAAAAGTAAAGGTAAAAGAAAAGGCGACAATAAGCGCAAAAGAGAGCATATATCAAATAATTCTTCCAAGGGTAAGGACATTCCCAAAAAGGATTTTGACAAATCCAAACTTTGTCAAAAGTGTGATTGCTACAGCCACATCACTAAGAAATGTCGCACCCCCCGTCACTTGGTTGACTTGTACTTAAAGTCAGTTGGCCATGATCGCCCAAATCAAGGACAGAAGTATGAAGCCCATTTCAACTTCCAAAATGGCGTTCAAATGGAAGACGTTGCTCATTAAAACTTCCCAAATGACATCAACATGGCAGAAGCTAGTTGCTCCAAGAGTGTTCCCGATGCACCAAGCAACCACAAGACTCTACCAACTACGGAAGACTTAATGGACACGGACAAGATGCTCGAGGAATTTGCATCCACTGACATGTTTGGAGATCTCAATTAGACTCCCATGATCCTTAGTACTACGTACTTATTTATGTCCCAATAAAGTGTTGTAAATTATTGCTACATATAGCAGTCTTGTAAAATATTTGTGGCTTGCTCGCTATATCATATATATAGCACATTTCTACGGGATAAATCCAATGGAGGAAATATGTCTAGTAGATAGTGGCACTACCAATTCTATACTAAGGGACACCAAATATTTTCAAACTCTAACTAAGAGACAAGAAAATGTTCTAACAATCGCTGGACGCGATGCAACAATAGTAGGCTCTGGCTGCGCTACTATTACACTTCCCATGGGTACTCAAATTACAATTGAGGATGCGTTATTGTATCCTGATTCAACTCGTACCTTACTTAGCTATAGAGATATCCGGAAAAATAGACTTCACGTGGAAACACATGAAGAACATAAAGAAGAATTTCTTCTCTTAATTAAAGATACCGGTTATGGCAAACAACTTCTTGAGAAAATTCCCTCTTTACCATCTGGAATATATTATACATACATCAAACCCGTACCACATGTTGCCTATAAAATAATTTTTTCAGAATGTTAATACATTCCAAACTTGGCATGATCGCCTTGGTCATCCTGGCATAGGGATGATGCGAAAAATTATAAACAATTCTCATGGTCATGACTTAGCTAATTCTAAGTTCCCAAACTCCTCTGATTTTATTTGCACTACATGTGCCACTGGGAAATTGATTTTAAGACCATCTTATCTTAAGATTAAAGCTGAACCACTTAAGTTCCTTGAAAGAATTCAAGGCGATATTTGTGGTCCTATAACTCCATTATCTGGACCATTCAGATATTTCATGGTTCTAATAGATGCATCTACACGATGGACTCACGTGTGCCTATTATCCACACGCAACCATGCTTTTGCTAAACTAATAGCCCAAGTTATTAGACTTAGAGCAAATTATCCAGAACATCAGATAAAATCTATTAGAATGGATAATGCTGCTGAATTTTCCTCAAAAGCTTTCAATGACTATTGTATGGCTCTAGGCATTCAAGTTCAGCACTCAGTTCCATATGTCCACACTCAAAATAGTTTAGCAGAATCACTTATCAAAAGAGTTAAGCTAATAGCAAGACCACTATTACAGAATTGTAATCTACCAACTTCATGTTGGGGTCATGCAGTAATACACGCTGCTGACTTACTACAATTGCGACCAACTGCATATCATACTGCTTCCCCTTTACAATCATATCATACTGCTTCCCCTTTACAATTAGTACGTGGAAATCCACCAAGTATTTTCCATCTGCGAAAATTCGGTTGCGCTGTATACGTACCGATTTCACCACCAAAGCGTACATCAATGGGTCCACACAAAATTAGGGATCTATGACGGGTATCAATCTCCGTCGATTATTAAATACCTGGAGCCCCTCACAGGGGACCTGTTTACGGCCCGATTCGCTGACTCTATCTTCAATGAGGATCTTTTTCCGTCATTAGGGGGAGATTACAAGTACCAAAAGGAATGCCCGGAAATAAATTGGGATGCACAAGACATCTCCACTAACGATCCACGTACACAAGAATTTGAACTTCAAGTTCAAAAAATTATAAATTTGCAAAACATTGTGAATAATCTGCCAGACGCATTTACTGATTATAAAGGTGTCACTAAATCCTATCATCCTGCTAGGAATGTGCCTGAAAGAATAGAGGTACCAAACAAAACTATTCAACTTCCACCTTAGAAACCGATTCAAGGTAAGAGGGTGAGAAGTAAGGCCATTAATCAGGATGTGGCGCCAAAACGCCAAAGGAAACAAAATAACAAAAATTCTGAATTAGTAAATGTAACTCAACAACAAGTTGAGAGGCACCAAGTGAATAAACAAAATTCACATCCCACATCAACAGTGCACTCAATATCTGATGTTGGGACATCGGAACGCCCTGACAATATCATATTGGGAAATAACGAACCGTCACAAGGGGTACAAGAAATTTCCATAAACTACATTGATTCTGGAGAATCATATGACCGAAAGACTACAATTATCGACATATACTTTGCCGAAATAATTGCTGAAATTATCCAAAACAATCCAGATCCAAAGACCATGGCAGAGTGCAAAAAGCACCGGATTGGAACAAATGGAAAGAAGCAATTCAAGCAGAGTTAGCCTGGCTCACAAAAAGAAAGGTATTCTCATCAGTAATGCCTACACCTTCAAAAATCTTCCCTGTGGGGTTTAAATGGGTTTTCATTCGAAAACGGAATGAAAAAAATGAGATGGTGAGATACAAAGCAAGACTTGTAGCACAAGGGTTCACGCAGAGACCTGGCATTGATTTCAATGAAACATACTCTCCAGTTATGAGTGGAATAACATTTTGATACTTAATAGCATTGGCAGTTCAAAATCATCTATCTATGCAGTTGATGGATGTAGTGACAGCATATTTATATGGGTCACTTGATTCGGATATTTACATGAAGGTTCCCGATGGAATCCCTATTCCGAATCCTAAAGCAAGTCGCAACACATATTTTGTAAAACTAAATAAGTCACTATATGGCTTAAAACAGTCGGGACGTATGTGGTACAACCGACTGAGTGAATTTCTATTACAAAAGGGATACATCAATAATGATGATTGCCCATGTGTTTTCATAAAGAAATCCCAAATGGGATTCTGCATTATATCCGTATATGTAGATGATTTAAATATCATTGGCAACCCACATGATATCAATGAAGCACGCAATCTCTTAAAAACGGAATTTGAGATGAAGGATTTGGGTCAAACCAAATTTTGTTTGGGTTTACAAATAGAGCACCTTCACTCAGGAATTTTAGTACATCAGTCTGCCTATATCCATAAAACACTAGAGAAATTTAATATGGATAAATCACATCCATCCAAAACTCCCATGGTTGTTCGATCTCTAGACATGGAGAAAGATCCATTTAGACCGAGGGATGAAGATGAAGTACTAGGACCCGAGGTCCCATACCTGAGTGTCATTGGAGCACTTATATATCTTGCAAATCAAACTAGGCCTGATATTGCATTTGCTGTAAATTTACTAGCTAGACATAGTGCTGCTCCAACTAAACGTCATTGGACAGGAGCTAAACATATCTTACGATATCTCAATGGCACCAAAGATCTTGGATTATTTTTCCAAAGAAACCAAGACACAACTATGATTGGATACACTGATGCTGGCTATTTATCTGATCCCTATAATGGCATATCTCAGACAGATTTTGTATTTTTATATGGAGGAACATCTATATCATGGAAGTCTTCTAAACAGACCCTTGTAACAACCTCTACAAATCATTCCGAAATTGTTGCACTATATGAAGCATCACGTGAATGTGTATGGCTCCGAAGAATGATTAATCACATACAACAATCTAGTG
Source organism: Panicum virgatum (assembly GCF_016808335.1). NCBI lineage: Eukaryota > Viridiplantae > Streptophyta > Magnoliopsida > Poales > Poaceae > Panicum > Panicum virgatum. The sequence continues at coordinate 48,828,146 of NC_053142.1, forward strand.
GAATTGGTTCCATTGAATCACCTACAATTATCTATGAAGATAATTCTGCTTGTATTACACAAATGAAAACAGGCTATATCAAAAGTAATATAACCAAACATATTTCTCCAAAATTATTCTATCCTCATGAATTACAAAAGAATGGAGAAATAAACATTTTGCAAACAAATTCTTGTGATAATCTCGCTGATTTATTCACTAAGTTATTACCAGGTCCCATGTTCCAAAATTTTGTTCATGGGATTGGTATGCGATGACTTAAAGACTTGCAAGCTTCAGGGGAGATACTCTCTGAAATTAATCATTTGTGTTAAAACATTATATTGTACTCTTTTCCTATTTATAAGTTTTTATAAACTTTCTCATAAATAAGGTTTTTAATGAGGCAATATACGATACATATCATATCATATTTCCTATTTTCCTCAAAAGAGGTTTTTAAAGGAAACAACAAAGACATTTTCTTCCTCATATTTTTTCCCACGTGGTTTTTGAGGAGGATATATTAATTATGGCTCATAATCCATAACATTGTTCTAAACTAAATTATGGATTTTTCCTTTATAGGTTTTTCCATATAAGTTTACAATGAACAATAACCTAAATATGTGTCATATCATTTCTCCTAATTTTTCCTACAGGTTTTGAGGAGTTTAATGACATATCAACAAACATTATCACCTCATATTTTTCCTACAAGGTTTTTTGGAGGTTCTGAAGCTATTGATTGATCTCAAGACTGGATGCCATCAGGGGGAGTGTTAAGAGGCAATCCGTTCCTCAGGAGATGAGCCAATAGGATTGCAGGGATCACATCCACTTGGATTAGCAACGTAGATTAATATTAGCCATTAGATGTAATCCTACAATCACGATGTAACCTCCCTGTAAAGTTCCGTACGGACTACGCTACCTTCTCGAGAACCGACATCGCCATCCGTTGGGCGACCGCGTATCCGTGTCCCCGAACGGGCATCTCGCGACTCCCATAGCGACGGTTCGCTATGTATAAATCCCCGAGATCATTCAATGTAAAATTGCAGTTCATTCATTCTTCTCTCGATTACACCCACGCTCAAACACTTTACTCAAGGCGAGCTCCATCCAAGAAACTTCCGGTTTTCTCGGTGACTGGCTGGGTGTTAAAAGTCGTAGTAGTAATCATTTTTTAACGCAGTAGATCTCATGGGGTTCAAGTGCACATTTTTTTTAAGAAAAAGTGCACACTGTTATTTACCACATGTTCAGAAGCTCTTGGAGTGGAACTGACATGTTATGGGAGACTGGGAAAACCAGGGGCTACAGGTCATGGCTTTTCACTTCTGCTGATGCCTTGTTTTTGTGACAAAAGGAAAAATTATAACCTGCGTATGCCTACGATTTTCAGCTTGTCTGCAGTTACATGAACGAATGCTTCACACAAACGGAAAATACGAGGTCTGCAAATTGTTAACTGTCGGTGAATACTAGTAGATCCTACTTACTAGACCTTTTGCCTTTCCTGATCCTGGCTAATTGAGCTCTGGACTTTGGATCTCCCTCCAGCTGCTGGTTCAGTACAAAGTAGAAACTGCCAAACTGATGGGAGAGGTTCTGCTGTCATTTCCCATTCTTGTAAGACACGCACACTTTTAACGCAAATTCTGGATGCCAGGATTAAGTTATATCTTTTTACAAGAATAGAAATAGCAGAAGGCCTAATCCGGCAAGTTCGGAAACTAAATTCGGTACACGACCTGGGGCATGCTTGTCAGTTGGAGATCTCCAGACTTTAGGAGTTGAGATTATCGTGATCACATTATCCAACATGGGTTGTCCTGTGGTAACTCGTAACACATCGATCCACAGAGTCTAGTTATAAACTCAAAACTCTGAGTTTCAGATTTGCACGACAGTACAGTAGCAGAATCACTGGTAACACACGGGAATTAAGTGGCAGAACTTTTCATCATCATCATCATCATCGGATATTTACAAATCAGGGAAGGGATCAAGGGAAGCAACCGGCAATGATCTCAAGCCAAGCTCAGTCACTGAAGATGGGGAAAAAGAAAAGAAAAGAGACCCATGACTAACTAATTAGGTCCCCAGCAGCTGAGGAACATGACGGTCCTCATCCCCTCCTCGGCCTTGTCCGCCCGCCTCCTCTCCGCCGCCGGGGCCAGCTTCTTGGCCTGCGCGAAGCTGGGAGCGTTGGCCTTGGCGGCCCGGTGGACGGAGCGCAGCGCGTAGTTCCAGCGGCAGAGGCCCGCCTGGTCCTTGAGCGCTTCCACGGCGCCCACGCTCATGGCCACCATCCACGACGCCTTCGCTGCGGCCGCCATTATCTCCTTGTTCTTTCTTCTCGTCGAGGCTCGATTAGCTAGAGAGCTCGATGATTGGGATCACTTTGATGCTGTGAGTGAGAGATTGAGTGATGCTGTGTAGACTGAGGTGGAGAGACGAGCTGCCGGGGATAATATAGCGGGGGAAGGCCGGGAGGGGCCGGCCGAAACAAGTGGCCGCGGACCCTGGTTTTCCTGGATACCGGGGGCTCGCGTCCTCTTGCGCACCGGCCCAGCGGTTGTCTTCCGCGTCTCGCGCAGGGACAAGGACGCACGCCGCGCAGCACCGTGCCACCGCCGCCATCGTCTTGGTATCTGGACATCTTTGTAGCAGTACCATCAAATTTGTAGGGGAAGTAAAATAGAGATAGTTTTATCCTACCTGTGGTGGCCGGCCGTGAATTGTCTTGCTTTCAGCGAACAGGATTAGGATCCGAGCTACTCGCACGAGGGACCCCAGCCGTCCAGGAATCTTATCGACTTCTTGTTGAGTTCGCCGATTAAACTAACCCGTTTCTTTAACGCGCGGGACGCATGGTTAATGGTTTAACTAAAGATTGTTACCACGTAACGTGCTCTCCGTACAGCGCGGAACGCATGGCTTAGCAGCAGTGAGGGCGCGAGGCACTGAGAGTCTGAGACTGAGAACGATGTCATGACTCATGGCATAAGCAGACTCTGTAGCCGGCAGGAGACATTGGTTTCCAGGATACCATGGGCTGCAAATATCCTTGGAGCCTAGCTGATGCAATTTATGCGGCTATTCGATTTTTTTTTAAGAAAACATGTACAAACCGTGGTGTACTGTGTGGGTGAGGACCATGGTGAGACATGTAACCTAACCAATGGTTGCGTGCTTGCATAGTTCATACAACAAAACAAAACAATTGCTCTTTCTTCGAGACACCCCCCCAAAAATCGCATTTTTGTCTTCCATGATCGTTTACGCCTACCCCCTTGCCGAGATAGAGATGCTAGTTCATCTATTATCTTAATACAATAGTGTTAAAAGAAGCCACTACGTTCGCCGAAAGAGTCTAGAAATTCTCACATTAATCTAAAAAAAAGAAGAATTTACACCGTTGAATTTTATAAAGATCTAACGGTTTATATTATTATGAAGAATTCGACATAAAAATCTATATTGAATAAAAAATTAGTATTTCCTATTTAGATATGGACTCTATTATATTTTGATGTAAACAGGTATACACGGACTAGGACTCATCTCTTCCGTCCAAAAGATGCCTTTGAATAAACAAATAATGAATCCCCTAATATGCCGAGGGAGTACAGTACAACAAGCAAAGTGAAATATATATTAGAGGTACAAACGCATGGAGTAGTTTTTTAGCTGGTATAAGTTCAGCATGTGCAAAGTCAAAAAAAAATCATAGGGTCCAACAAAAACTTAACAATCCTACTACATGCCGCTCACCCCATAATCAAATCTCGGCAAATAATTAGCCAGATGCCCTGATCAAAGAAAAGATTGTAAAGCATGAGTCTACATCTATCAGTGAAGTTAAAAATTGCCTTCCTCCACAATGCAGCTGAGGATATATTTGCCACCACATTCGCCCAAAAAATGTAGAAATTCTCTCAAGTTAATAGGAAAAAGATGAGAATATACACCATTAGATTTTATAAAGATCTACCGTCGCCTGAAGAGTCTATGTTCAATACGCCATGTCGAACATGATTAATAAATAACTATATTCATAATTTAAAAAGTAAAGAAGATTAGTATTTGAATTCTATGCCATTAATTTTATGGATTAAGTTATGATGGTGCTTACTAATCTAAAGAGTCCATATCGAGTACCACTAATATAACTTCGGAATTAAAAACTTTAAAAGATAGAACGTGATCAAAGAATCCATACCGAATATCGAGTACCACTAATATAATTTCGGAATGGAAAAAATAAGAAAATTAGCAGTTGCCCAAGAGTCCATATCAAATACAATTATTAAATAGCTAAATTCAAGTTTTTAGAAATTAAAAAATAGCAGTTGACCAAAGAGTCCAAATCGAATATGGCTAACAAATAGATAAATTTAAGAAATATAAAATAGGGAAAAATAGTTATTTTGCATAGCGATTAAGAAGCAAATTAGGAAGAAAAAATAATTTTTTGTAAAGTTCCCCAAATACGTAAAGTATTAGGGCATGTTTGTTGGAAGCTTTTCCAACAGTTTTTGTAAAGTTACACCAAATACATAAAAATAAAGTGGCCTTACCAACGAAGCCAAATGAAATCCCAGAACGGCTTAAAATGAGAGGAGAAAGAATAACTTTATGGCTTCTCTTGCCTCCTTAAGTTCTAAAGTGTTCTTAAAATTGCCACATTAGCACCAAGAAGCTGCTTTCAATTTTGTCTCCATCAAAATATGATTTCAGCATTGAAGTCAAAACTAAAGCAATTTTAGAAGCAGATGAGGTCCAACCAAACAGATTAATAGCGTGCAATTTAGGGAGTGTGTTAACAACTCTGAAAAATCATTAGAATAATGATGATGGAGAAACACATTGAATAACATTAGCTTACATTGAACAACTATGAGTAAAAGAAAATAGAGAAATAAATTAACAGGAGTCAGATTTCAAGACAATGATGATGGGAATAGAGGATGGCGAGCTTAAAGAAGATGATTCTACCTTAGCAATAATAAATGGTAGTCATGACGAGGAAAGATTCAGTAGTTTTATGCCAATATAGATGTATGTGTGCATAAAATTTTAGGATTAAAGATGGTAGAATACAAAAGTTAGCTAGCCGCGCTATTTGTGCGGGACACCTCGTTAGTTAAAAAAATAAAAAGGAAAATAAACTCATGATTTTCCTGTTTTCCTGTCATCGTCCGGTTTTAAAACTTTGTGTACTAATTCTCCAGCAGGTTGTTTAGTAGAAACTAGAAATTGCCAAATATACCGAAACGGCCGTCACTTTGCTCCTGCACAAAGATAAGCGCAGGTCTTCCTTGGAACTTGGAGATTGTGGTTAATCTCCTGGTTGGAGATCACTGTTAATTAACGTGGCCTAACTGTAAGGAGCACAAGGCTGATGTTGATTGGCCTGAATTTAAGGTCGTCAGGTAGCCATTTACTTATGCTAATTAGCATTTTGATCCAATGAATAATCGGCATAGTTGTGGATGCAAGAATTCTCATTATAATTGTTCTCCGAGAGCTAATCTGTTGTCAAATTCATCAGTCTCATAGTATCATCTCGCATGTGCCATGAACCATTCATCGTTCAGGATTAGCACGTGGAAGTAACGGATCACACTAAAAGATTGTTCTCAGCTCAAACAGATCCTAGTTCCATGAGAGTTGGCAAATAGAGTAGAAGCAGGATTCACTTGCTTGAGTGAAATTCCAGAAATTTTCATCGTCATCGTCATCGTCATCGTCTATATTACAATCAGAAAGGCCAAAGGCCAACCGAACCGGCACGCATGGACTCAAGCCAAAGCTCGGTTGCAGTTGCAGAAGGCTGAAACAGAGTGAAGACTAGTTAGGTCCCCAGCAGCTGAGAAACATGACTGTCCTCATCCCCTCCTCCGCCTTGTCCGCTCGCCTCCTCTCCGCCACCGGGGCCAGCCTCTTTGCCTGCCCGAAGCTGGGAGCGTTGGCCTTGGCGGCCCGGTGGACGGATCGCAGCGCGTAGTTCCAGCGGCAGAGGCCGGCCTGGTCCTTGAGCGCCTCCACGGCGCCCACGCTCATGGCCACCATCCACGACGCCTTCGCTGCGGCCGCCATCTCCTCCTCCTCTCTTCTCGAGGCTTTTGCACGGCCTGTTGATTTGGCTTGCGATTGCTGTGACGCTGTGAGGTTGTGTGCGATGCTCAGATGCAGAGATGCTTTGTTGAGGTGGAGACTGGAGGGGGGGCGAGCGGGTTAATATACGGGAGGGAGGCTGCTGGTTTTCATGAATACCGGGGGCTCGCTCCCACTGGTTGCTTTTGTTTTGCCCCACCAACCAACCCAAGCTGAAACGGCTCACTCGACTCGTCTTGTTTACTCGCGGCAGAAACGGCGTGCGTGGCAAGCAGCTTGTGCCAACCCCCCGGATCCAGACCCAGGCAGGAGAGGCAGCAATCACTCACAGTCAGCGCCATGCCACCGCCCAATCTCTGTATCTGGACTCTTTAGTCACAGATGGGGATCGACCAGTGACTACGGGTCTGTTTGCTTTGCCGCCTACGGCGCCGCACCGCGCCTAAGGCGCGGCGGCCGATTCGGCCGCCACACCTGCGGCGCGGAAGGTGTGGCGCGGTGCGGCGCCGTAGGCGGCAAACCAAACACGCCTTACACTACCTTTTTCTAATCGCGAAGCTTAGCACTGCAGTTAGTCCCAGCAAACATCATGATAGGCCGTAGTAGGAAAATTCTGAACTAACTCGAGGCAAAGCCTTGTCGAGAAACAGGAATCATCTTGCCTTCTCGGTGAAAACACGGCCGGTCCTTTTCTGAATTTACTGGATCATATGGTCAACTGTTGGCACAGTCCACAAGCTCATGTTGTAGCTGCGAAGCGGTTGGCCATGTGATGTGAAAAACACGGAACCAGTGGGGCAAAGGGTCTCCAGACAACCAGACACGCTCAGTCGCTCTAGTATACCGCGGTCTGACAGGATCCCTTCCGTTCGGAGTTGGGACTTTGCTATTTGCTGATGCAACGCATGAGGGCAAAAAAAAAAAAAAAGAAAACACAAAACTTGTCAAGATTTCACCTTGCATGATCGATTGCCTAGTCGAGCTATGTTCTGCACAAGGTTCTTCAGCAGTACAAATCTGAACCACCTGCTACTTCCGTCCTAAAAAAAACAGCTCTCGCTTATGAGTTATTTTTTTTCAAAAAAATAACTGAATTTATAAAAAATTACTACTATTTATGTCTCCAAATTATTAATTTAATATAAAAATATATTACATGGTTAATCTAATAATACTTATTTTGTAATATAAATACTACTATTATTTTATATAAATTTAGTCAAACTAAAATTATTTGATTTTCGGAAAGCGAGACTTCCATTATTTTGAGTACGGAGGGTGTAGCCGAAATGTAGACCTTGCTGACACTTTGCTTCACCACAACATAAGCACCTATGGCTATTTGGGGTATGTTTGGAGACGTTAAAGTTGAGTGCTAAACTTTAGCGTATATTTGCACTTATGTACGTACTAAATTTTTTGAATTTTGACTAAAGTTTCATTTCATTAATCTATTATTTTATTATTTGACCAACAAACGGAGCCTCCACGTTCGCTATCAAGGTCTAGAAATTCCCACGTTAATCGGAGGAAAATAGAAAAATAAAAATTATCCACCACTGCCATTACGATAAAAATTAGCCTAAAATACCCTTGTGCCTAATTAAAAATCACCCACCAATGCCATTATGAAAAATTAAATATAAAATATCTAATTAAAAATCACCCACCAATGCCATTATGAAAAATTAAATATAAATTATCATTTAGCTATGTATCAGTTATAAATATATACTATTAATAAAAACTATGAAAATAAAAATAATTATCTGCATAATATTATTAATGCTCAACAAATCAAATTGTTATTATAGGTAGATCATAGTTGAATTGTTTTAATCAACAATAAAACATAATTTACGATAATGAATAGGATGATGTACGGTAAAAAAATAGTATAATTTTTAAGTAAAGATACAACGACATGCAAATTTTTGAATTTTCAATATTAGCCACGCAAATACGCGGGCTATACGCCTAGTTAGCACTTATTTCATTAGCACTCCCGTTTGAAGAATTTAGTGCTAAGTTGTTGGAGACCATGACTGAATTATCTTTTACTGGAAGATCACGGTTGATTAATGCGGTGCTCTAGCCGAGAACTCCAAAGCTCATACGGATAGACCTGGAGCTGGAGTATTATCCATCTCATAGAGTATCTGCCGGGAGCAATTTGTTCGCTTTCGCACATCAAAGAGATCTTGTTACGAGCTCAGCTAAGAGAGGTCGTAAGCAAGCACAGTATCAGAAGCATGCACATTCATATATATATATATACTCGATCGAATAAAGTGGCAAAACTTTTCATCATCATCGTGGTATGATACAATCAGGAGCAGCAGCCGGCCGGCGAGGTCTCAAGCCGAGCTCGGTTGCTGCTTGCTGGAAGTAGAAACAGAGGACCTATCCATGATCCATCCCTAATTAGGTCCCCAGCAGCTGAGGTACATGACTGTCCTCATGCCCTCCTCCGCCTTGTCCGCCCGCCTCCTCGCCGCCGCCGCCGCCGGGGCCAGCTTCTTGGCCTGCGCGAAGCTGGGGGCGTTGGCCTTGGCGGCCCGGTGGAGGGAGCGCAGCGCGTAGTTCCAGCGGCAGAGCCCCGCCTGGTCCTTGAGCGCCTCCACGGCGCCCACGCTCATCGCCACCATCCACGACGCCTTCGCCGCACCCGCCATGTCCTCCTGAGTCCTGACCTCCTTCTTCGCGGGGTCTCGCAGGTCTTGGTGGGCTAGAGCCTAGAGAGTGAGAGCTCTGCTGGTGATGGTTGCAGTGCTGTGAGTGTGAGGTTGTGTGACGCTGTGTTGCGGCGGAGAGGCGGGGGCGGCCGGGTTGATTGATATAGCGGAGGCCGGCCGGCGGAAACAGGTGGCCGCGGACGCTGGTTTCCCCGGATACCGGGGGCTGGCTCTCTTTCTCCCGCACCGGCCCAGGTGCGCAGTGTACAGAGCACCCTTCATCTTGTTTATTTGGGGGCTGAAACGGACGCCGCGTCACCGTCCCACTGGCACAACTGGCACGATGCATCTTTGTATCTGGACTAGACTACTGTTTGGGCTAGAGATGTGTGCTGTACAAATTTACATTTCGATTTGAAGCAAACTGCGTGTGGTGGCCGGCCGGTGCATTGTCCTGCTTTCAGTGAACAGGATGAGGGATCTGCCAGAATTTACAAATCTTTCGTGCGAGGTTTTTAAAACTCACTCGAGGTGTCCAGGAATCTTCTTCTGGCCTTCGAGGTGAGCCGCACGGATTAAACTAATCCGTTTTCACGCGCTGAATCACATGGGTTAGCAGCAGACATTTTACCGCGTGATCTTGGACCAGCAGTGACTGACCGTCAGAGCGCGACATTGTGGGCCGGGATAACCATGCGCCATGGGACATGGTTCCCAGGATCCACTTACCCATTGGAGCGTTTGCTGATGCAATTTATGAAAACAAAATAAAATCTATTTTTGGTCATCCAACTCTTGCTCAATTTTGGTTTTGTCCATTAAACTTCAAAATCGGGTATCTTCAACCACTCAACTATGAAAACCGTTCATTTTTTACCATCGGGTTGTTTTAGTGACCGGTTTCGCTGACGTGGACACCACATGACTGTGGGACCCATTTGTCAGCCATCCTCTCTCCTCTCTCTTCTTTTTCCTCCCTTTTTCTTTCTCTCCTCTCTCCGGCGAGTGCCTGGACGGCCGGGAGGTTCCCGAGCCGCCGCTGCTCCCCCAGCCGCACCCCTGCCCCGGCGGCCTGTATCTCACAGTCATCAACCAAACGTTCACGGAAACAATCAAACATAAACTAGGTGTTAGATATCTAGGCAATTTTCGGTATATTTTAATTCCAAAATTAAATGTATAAACTAACAATATTTCTATGACTTTAAGGAGTAAAATAAAACATGTGAACATGTTTATACTTATCACACATATAAGCATAAACAATATAAATAACCAAAGTTTCAGGGAGTACCCTGAAGCGGGGCCGTTGCCGGAGGCATTGGCTGCGCTGTTACCAACTGGAGTAGACATCTACTCGGTTGGCCTCAGTCGAAGTAGTCGAACTAAATCGGTGCAGGAAGAAGTTCGCAGTGCAGTCCCGCGGACGGTCACCAAGATGTAGTCGACGTAGTCGTTCGGCCACCAGAATGTAGTCGACGTAGTCGTTCGGCTCGTCCACCAGGAAGTAGTCGTACAATCGGGCAAAGCCTTAGTATTTTTGAGCAGTCACGCTAAAGCGTTACCCAAAAACCTGATTGCCCGCCTATCCCGTGCAGGATCTCAAGGCGAGCAAGGTTTCGGAGGCCTGCTCACGCTAATTCTGTGCGCGCAGAAATTAGCGTTGGGGAACTCAGTTGTTGCAACTGGAGAGGGAGAAGAGAGGAGCCGAGTTGCCTCAGTGCTCTGGTGCAGAATGGATGAGGGGAATGGCACTCCTTATATAGTGACTCAGGTGCTCAGGATCGTTGAACCTGGACACCATCAACGCCACGCCGCACCGCACCGCACCGCACTGCACCTGCACGTCACGTCACGTCCGGCCGCGCACGCGCACGCGCACCGCACCGCCCGCCCGGCCGGCCGCGCCGCGCCGCGCCGCGCCTCGTCTCGGCCTCGGCCTCGGCCTCGGGCACGGCCACGGCCACGGCCACGGCCCGGCCCGGCCCGGCCCGGCGAGGCGAGCGAGTGCGCGCGCGTGTGGTTCACCGTCCTCCTCTTACCGGCTTCACAAGTGGTGTACACGAAGTCCACCTTTTAAGTCGGTTGAGATCCTCCTCAATTCCCGGTACGGAATTAAGCATTGATTCCCTAGCATTAATAGTGGGCTTTAAATTCTTTTAATGTTTTAGAATGAATGGGCCAAGCCCATTACTCCAACAATCCCCACCAAGAAATTCAAGCCACACTAGAAATACCCTCATTCCCTCATTGATATACCAGTATTCGACAGAGACTGTTAAGTTAAACTTCCATCTAGGACAAAGGCTACACTTATTCACAACTGTGCAATGGACTATGCCTTGAATTGCCAGTTTTGTGCAAACAAGTTTGACCAGAGCCCGACATTGGTACTAGGCTGCATAAGCATCCCCGCGGTTTGGAGCTTATAAGTCATACTCCAGGCCCTTCATGAGTTTCTAGAGAATACCCAATTCTCATAGACCATGACCAGTGGTCAAACTCATATAGGTGTGTTCCTTTCAGATGTTCTGTAGGACAACATCTTTGTTTCAAGAAAACAACTCATTTGTTTAAAAGAAACCACCTGGCACACATTAAGGTATAGACCAACCTGCCATACAGATTAGAAGAGAAATGCACCTTATACACGGAATGAGCCCTTTTCACAAAGGTTCTCTTCTCACAGTCAGACTTCAGTTTGTTTCACCATCCTAATTCACGGGATCTCCGATCACATAGGACAGGTTTCCACTATAGAATGACTCACGTGGGTCTCAAGCCCAATTCCATAAATGCATTGTCTATCACATTTCGTGAAAGACCCTTTGTAAACTGATCTGCCAGATTTTTAGCCGTCTGAACATAGTCCAGGGCTATAACTCCGGAGTTTCTCAATTTTCTGACAGATTTCAACCGCCTTTTCACATGTCTAGATGACTTCATGTTATCCTTAGAACTATTCACCTTGACAATTACCGTTTGATTGTCACAGTTCATTAGGATTGCCGGTAACGGTTTTTCAACTATCGGCAAGTCCATAATGAGCTCACGAAGCCACTCAGCCTCAACAGTGGCGGTATCTAATGCTGTGAGTTCTGCTTCCATAGTTGACCTCGTTAAGATGGTCTGCTTGCAAGACTTCCAGGAAACAGCTCCACCACCAAGTGTAAACACATATCCACTTGTGGCCTTTATCTCATCAGCATCAGAAATCCAATTTGAATCACTATACCCTTCTAGTACCCATTGGGTACCCGGTGTAGTGAATTCCATAGTTCATTGTCCCCTTCAGATAGCGCATTACTCTTTCAAGAGCCTTCCAATAATCATCTCCCGGGTTTGAAACAAACCGGCTCAGTTTGCTTACAGCAAACGAGATGTCAGGTCTTGTAGCGCTCGCTAAATACATTAATGAACCAATGATCTGAGAATATCTCAGCTGATCTCGCATTATCCTTTTGTTCTTTCTAAGAATTAAACTGGCATCATATGGTGTTGAGACATGTTTATAGTCGCTATAACCAAAGCGACTTAACACCTTCTCCACATAGTGAGACTGTGTAAGAATCACCCCACCATTGATCTCTTTTACCAGTTTTATATTAAGGATAACATCAGCTTCTCCCAGATCCTTCATCTCAAAATTTTGAGATAAAAACTCTTTGACTTCCTTAATCACATTAAGGCTAGTGCCAAAGATCAGTATGTCATCCACATACAAGCACAAAATCACTCCTTCAGCCCCACCATAGCGATAGTACACACATCTGTCAGCTTCGTTCACAACAAAGCCTGCAGAGGTCAAAGTTCTATCAAACTTTTCATGCCACTGCTTAGGCGCTTGCTTGAGACCATATAAAGATTTTAACAACTTACAAACCATTCCTTCTTGACCCTTTGATACAAACCCATCCGGCTGATCCATATAGATCTCCTCTTCTAACTCTCCATTGAGGAAAGCCGTCTTAACGTCCATCTGATGAACGAGAAGACCATAAGAGGCTGCCAGGGAAAGTAACACCCGAATTGTGGTCAATCGGGCAACTGGTGAATAAGTGTCAAAGAAATCTTCTCATTCTTTTTGGGTATAACCCTTGGCCACAAGCCTAGCCTTGTACTTTTCAATAGTACCATCTGGCCTAAGCTTTTTCTTGAACACCCACTTGCATCCAACCGGTTTACATCCATAAGGACGTTCAACGACCTCCCAGGTTCCATTAGACATAATAAAATCCATCTCACTCCTTACTGCTTCCTTCCAATAGTCAGCATCAGGAGATGAATATGCCTCTTCAATAGTTCTGGGTGTATCATCTATGAGGTATACAATGAAATCATCACCAAAAGACTTTACAGTCCTTTGTCTCTTGCTCTTTCTCGGAGCATCATTGTTATTCTCCTCAGGATTTTCTACAAGTATATGTTCATTGTGTTCTATCGGCTCAGCAGAGCCATCATCCTCGATGAACTCTTGTCTAGATGAACTTGTTTCATCTCTCATGGGAAAAATGTTTTCAAAAAATGTAGCATCTCTGAACTCCATTATAGTACCAACATGCATGTCAGGTACTCCAGATTTCACTATTAAAAATCTATATCCAACGCTGTGAATAGCATAACCTAGAAAGATACAATCCACAGTTTTAGGTCCAAGCTTACGTTTCTTGGTTATTGGCACACTCATTTTTGCCAAACAACCCCATGTACGTAAGTATGACAGTGTTGGCCTTTTCTTCTCCCATTCCTCGAATGGAGTTATCTCTTTATTCTTTGTAGGAACACGATTTAGGACATGACATGCAGTCAATATAGCCTCACCCCACCATTCCTTGGAAAGCCCTGCTGTATCTAACATGGCGTTAACCAAATCCGTTAGAGTGCGGTTCTTTCTTTCGGCAACCCCATTTGACTGAGGTGAATAGGGAGGCGTCCTCTCATGAATAATACCATGTTCCTCGCAGAATAAAGTAAATAAATTTGAGAAATACTCGCCACCACGATCTGACCTAACTCTTTTGATCTTTCTCTCAAGTTGGTTTTTTACTTCAGCTTTATAGATTTTAAAGTAGTATAAAGCTTCATCTTTTGACTTCAACAAATAGATGTAACAAAATCTAGTACTATCATCAATCAAAGTCATGAAATATTTTTTACCACCTTTTGTCAACACTCCATTCATTTCGCACAAATCGGAATGAATTAATTCTAAGGGTGCCAAGCTCCTTGCCTCCGCGGTCTTATGAGGCTTACGAGTTTGTTTTGATTCAACACATACATGACACTTAGAATTTTTGACAAAAGTGAACTTTGGAATTAAGCTCAAATTAGCTAAGCGCATCATACAACCAAAATTAACGTGACAAAGCCTCGAATGCCAAACATTTGTTTCATCAACGTTAATAACATTGTATGCAATTTTATTACAAACATCTGACAAAGAAAGACGGAACAAGCCTCCGCTTTCATAACCTTTTCCAACAAAAGTACCAAACTTAGACAAGATACATTTATTGGACTCAAAGACTAATTTGAAACCATCTCTACACAGTAGAGAGCCGCTGACTAAATTCTTCTTGATGGTGGGGACATGCTGTACGTTCTTCAGCTGCACGGTCTTCCCCGAAGTAAACTTCAGATTTACCGTACCAACACCAAGAACACGCGCATGTGATCCGTTCCCCATCAGCAAGGAGGAAGTCCCGCCGGTCTGGTAAGAAGAGAACAAAGAAGCATCAGCACAAACATGAATATTAGCACCAGTGTCAACCCACCACTCGGGTGAACCAAAGACTGAAAGAACAGTAGGTAATAAATTACCGTACCCCGATGTTCCTCTAGGCTCGCTAATAACCATGTTGGCGGAGTCGTTGCCTTTGCGGTTCGGACACTTTGCAGCAAAGTGATCCGTACTAGCGCACACATAGCAAGCTCCCGTCTTCTTCTTCTTCTTAAAAGTGGTTGTCTTCTTAGTCTTTGGTTGGTTCTGCGGTGGCTTTTTCTTGTTCTTGTGGGAGTTGTTCTTCTGAACAAGATTGGCACTTGAAGCACCAACAACTCCTTTCCCACGTATGTCCTTTGCTCTCGCCTTCTCCTCAACATCAAGAGTCCCTATGAGTCCATCTATTGTGAACTCCTGTCTCTTGTGTTTTAGAGAAGTAGCAAAGTCCCTCCAAGAAGGTGGCAGCTTAGAGATTATACCTCCAGCCACAAACTTATTGGGTAACACACATGGGGACTCTTTGCTGCAATTTTTGAGATCTTTTGCCAGAGTATGTATTTCATGAGCCTGTTCCACTACAGAACGGTCTTCGACCATCCTGTACTCAAGGAACTGCTCCATGATATACAACTCACTCCCGGCGTCAGATACTCCATATTGAGCCTCAAGAGCATCCCACAATGCTTTGCCAGTTGGCAGCCGGATATAAGAATCCACCAGGTTATCACTGAGAACACTAATGATCAAGCCTCGAAAGAGGATATCAGCCTCATCGAACGCACTCCCTTCCTCTGGAGAGAATTGTTCAGGCTTACCCTCTTTCACATGGATCACTCTCGATAGTGTTAACCACAGTATAAGCCGCTCTTGCCAACGTTTGTAATTTGAACCATCAAAAGGTGATGGTTTGATTGATGCAGCAAAGCTAGATATCGAAAGCCTATTAACACAATCAGGTTTTTGGATTGTTAGATATCTAGGCAATTTTCGGTATATTTTAATTCCAAAATTAAATGTATAAACTAACAATATTTCTATGACTTTAAGGAGTAAAATAAAACATGTGAACATGTTTATACTTATCACACATATAAGCATAAACAATATAAATAACCAAAGTTTCAGGGAGTACCCTGAAGCGGGGCCGTTGCCGGAGGCATTGGCTGCGCTGTTACCAACTGGAGTAGACATCTACTCGGTTGGCCTCAGTCGAAGTAGTCGAACTAAATCGGTGCAGGAAGAAGTTCGCAGTGCAGTCCCGCGGACGGTCACTAAGATGTAGTCGACGTAGTCGTTCGGCCACCAGAATGTAGTCGACGTAGTCGTTCGGCTCGTCCACCAGGAAGTAGTCGTACAATCGGGCAAAGCCTTAGTATTTTTTAGCAGTCACGCTAAAGCGTTACCCAAAAACCTGATTGCCCGCCTATCCTGTGCAGGATCTCAAGGCGAGCAAGGTTTCGGAGGCCTGCTCACGCTAATTCTGTGCGCGCAGAAATTAGCGTTGGGGAACTCAGTTGTTGCAACTGGAGAGGGAGAAGAGAGGAGCCGAGTTGCCTCAGTGCTCTGGTGCAGAATGGATGAGGGGAATGGCTCTCCTTATATAGTGACTCAGGTGCTCAGGATCGTTGAACCTGGACACCATCAGAGTCATTTAGGTCTTGACTTATATAATGCCAAGCCTGGTAACAAACCGGGAAACAAACTAACAACTAATCCTAACAGATCACGCCTCCTTGACTCCTGATTTGTTACGCCTCTTGAACTGAAGTCCGACCATGACATCTCTCCCCCCTGGACAAACAGCTCGTCCCCGAGCTGAAACTTGGGAAACAGCTGCTGAAATTCTTCCAAAGAAACCCAAGATGTCTCGGATGCTGGTGCGCCCTTCCATCGCACCAGAAGTTCACAATTACCTCGAGCAAGTCGGCTCCGAAGAACTTCTTCAGGTTCCACTAACACACGGCCATGACGCACAGGAGGCAACGGTTGCACCTGTGTTGGGGGCTCACCATGGAAAGGCTTGAGAAGACCCACATGAAACACATCATGAATACGCGCCCCGGCAGGCAGGCGCAACTTGTAAGCCACATCACCAATCTGCTCCAGAACTTGGAAAGGACCAAAAAATCGAGGACCCAACTTCCCACGGCCACGAACATCAAGTGACGCCGCTGGTCTGTGCAACAAACGAAGCCACACCCACTGTCCTGGAGCATAGTGCACTGGTCGATGACGGCGATCATACACAACTTTGTAGTGTTGCTGTGCTTGCTCCAACCGATCTCTAACTTCGGCTAAAAACTCATCACGGTCCAGCATGGCCTTTTCCACTGCTGGCAGCCGCGCGTCACCATGGTCATAAGACCGAAGAGAGGAGGTGGGCGACCATAAACCACCTCAAACGGAGAAGTCTTCAGCGATTGTTGATAGGAAGAATTATAACAAAATTCTGCCCAAGAAAGCCAGTCTAACCAATTGCGTGGGCGATCTCCTGTAAGGCACCGCAAATACATGGTGATGATCTTGTTTGTTACTTCCGACTGGCCGTCCGATTGAGGATGGAACGCTGAGGTGAACTGAAGCTTGACACCGGCCAGACGAAACAACTCACGCCAAAAAGAGCTTGTAAATACCGGATCTCTATCACTGACTATTGTCGCCGGTATGCCATGCAGTCGCACAACCTCAGCAAAGAAAGCACGAGCCACCGAAACTGCCGTGTATGGATGAGATAAGGCGACGAAGTGAGCTGCCTTGGAGAAACGATCCACCACTGTCATGATGACTGATTTCCCATTCACTTTGGGCAAAGCCTCAATGAAATCCATAGCAAGATCAGACCAGATCGATGAAGGAACCTCCAATGGTTGCAGCAAGCCTCCTGGTTGCAAGTGTTCAGTCTTGTTGCGCTGACAAACTGAGCAAGCACGGACGAAACCCTGAACAACCCGCCGATCATTCGGCACATGGAAGTCAGCACGCAGGTGATGTAACGACTTCTGAACCCCTTCATGTCCGGCATTATGGACAGACTCCAGAATTGTAGGCAGAAGCCCCGAGGACGGTGCAATGAAAATCCGACCTCTGAACAATATCAAGCCGTCCTTCACCGACCATTGTTCTGGCTTAGCTCCACCTCTAATGGCATCACGCAGCTGGGACAGGTCTGAATCTCCATTGATCTCCCGACGAACTGCCTGAAACAAGCTAAACGTGGGCAACGACAGGGCGGCCAGTTCACCGGAGTGCTCACCCCTGCGAGATAGAGCGTCAGCGACGACGTTCAAGGAGCCCGGCTTGTACTCCACAACAAAATCGAACCCCAGAAGCTTGCTTGCCCATTGATGTTGCGGAATAGTTGTCAAGCGTTGATCCAAGAGGAAACGCAGGCTGTGATGATCAGTACGCACGATGAAGCGGCGACCCCAGAGATACGGTCGCCAGTGCCGAACGGCTTGGACCAAGCCAATCAGTTCTCGCTCATACGCCGCTAGCTTGGTGTGGCGAGGAGCGATCGACTTGCTGAAGAACGCGACTGGCCCGCCGCCTTGATGGAGAACAGCGCCGAAGCCAGAGCCCGACGCATCACACTCGACGACGAAGTCGCGGTCGAACGCCGGAAGCTGTAGGACAGGCGCCTCCGTCAGGGCGCGTTGTAGCGTCCGAAATGCTTGTTCCGCATTGGGATTCCAGAAGAACCCTTCCTTCTTGAGCAGCGCGGTAAGAGGCGCGGCGATGGCGCCATAATTGCGGATGAATCGGCGATAGTAGCCCGCCAAGCCGAGGAAGCCACGGACAGCGCGTGCCGATGAAGGAAGTGGCCACGAGAGGACGGCCTCCACCTTTTGCTTGTCAACCTCGACGCCGCGCTCCGATATCACATGGCCCAGATATGCCACGGACGGGCGGCCAAATTCGCACTTGGACTTCTTAAGAAAGAGCTGATGGTCCTGCAACGTGCGAAGCACCGTGCGAACGTGGCGGAGATGTTCTGACCACGATGAGCTGTAAATTAATATATCATCAAAGAAGACAAGCACGAACTGGCAAAGATACGGTAGGAGGATGTCGTTCATCATGGCTTGAAACGTCGCCGGAGCATTAGTGAGCCCGAACGACATCACTAGAAACTCGAACAGGCCCTGATGTGTCCTGAACGCCGTCTTCTCAACGTCGTCCGGGTGCATGAGTACCTGATGGTACCCCGAGCGCATGTCCAACTTGGTGAAGAACTTGGCTCCGCGCAGCTCGTCCAGCAGCTCCTCCACCACGGGAATAGGGAACTTGTCCTTGACGGTGGGGAATAGGGAACTTGTCCTTGACGGTGGCGTCGTTGAGCGCCCGGTAGTCAATGCAGAAGCGCCACGTGCCATCGCGCTTGCGGATCAGTAGCGCCGGGGATGAGAAGGCGTGCAGGTGCACACGCGCACCGCCCGGCCGGCCGGCCGCGCCGCGCCTCGTCTCGGCCTCAGCCACGGCCACGGCCGGGCCACCTGCACCTGCACGCGCACCGCCCGGCCGGCCGGCCGCGCCTCGTCTCGTCTCGGCCACAGCCCGGCCCGGCCCGGCGATCGAGCGCGCGGGCGTGTGGTTCACCGTCCTCCTCTTACCGGCTTCACAAGTGGTGTACACGAAGTCCACCTTTTAAGTCGGTTGAGATCCTCCTCAATTCCCGGTACGGAATTAAGCATTGATTCCCTAGCATTAATAGTGGGCTTTAAATTCTTTTAATGTTTTAGAATGAATGGGCCAAGCCCATTACTCCAACACTAGGTTGATTACTGCATACTAGAAACTGGCAAACCAGAATGGAGGCCGTTCTGTTGCTTTGCTTCGCCACAAAAATAGGTACGGGCTTCCCCTAAAAACTGGGAGATCATGTCTGAATTATACGGAGTACAATTTTGGTTAGCTAGCGTGGGCCAGGTAATGAGTAGTACATGGCCGATACAGATGCAGACTGGCCTGTACCTGTTACCAATCGTCTTACATTTGCCTTGAGCCCATGAGCGATTTGTTCTACATTCGCACACCAAAGCATGGAACCACACGAAAGTCTTTGTTGTGACCAAAGCACATCGAACCACACGAAAGTCTTTGTTGTGTGAGCGCAAAGAGATCATACAGTAGCAGAAGTGGCAGAACTTTTCATCATCATCGTCGTCGTGTATTTACAATCAGGAGGCTAGGAGCAACCGGCCAGGCCTGAAGGCAAAGCTCGCTTAGTCGCTTGCTCTAAGCTGAAACAGAGCTAGACAACCTAATCACGCCTAATTAGGACCCCAGCAGCTGAGGAACATGACTGTCCTCATGCCCTCCTCGGCCTTGTCCGCCCGCCGCCTCTCCGCCGCCGCCGCAGCCGGGGCCAGCTTCTTGGCCTGCGCGAAGCTAGGAGCGCTGGCCTTGGCGGCCCGGTGGACGGATCGCAGCGCGTAGTTCCAGCGGCAGAGGCCCACCTGGTCCTTGAGCGCCTCCACGGCGCCCACGCTCATCGCCACCATCAACGACGCCTTCGCCGCACCCGCCATGTCCTTCTTCCTCGGAGGTCGGAGCTTATTAGCTGCCTGTCTCGAGAGATAGCTCGCTGTCGCTGGTCGCTGCAGTGAGGTTGTGTGAATTGTGATGCTGAGACTTGAGAGACGATCGGGTGAGGGTGGGTGGGTTAATATACTTGGGGGAGCGCCGGCGAAACAGGCGGCGGCGGGCGCTGGTTTCCCAGCATACCGGGGGCTCCCCTCCTCGGCGCCTCTGCTTGTCCGTTTGCGCGCCCATACCGCTTCGTCGGCGCCGGCCCAGTGGCTCCACCCTCTCGACGCGTTTTTTATATTTTTATATTTTTGGAAAATATTTTTTACAAAAATATATTTTCAATATCACAATTTACAGTTTTGTACCCCTACTGCCCGGCAGGGGGCGGTAGGGACTTATATGTAAATTAAAAAAAAATTTATTTGCGCGGAAGCCTTTGGCAGGAGCCTGCCGCCCGGCAGCGGCAGGCCCCCCTGCCGCCACTCCACTGGGCGGCAGGGGGCCTGCCGCCCGGCAGGCTCCCACATACTGTATAAAAGGTTTCTCTCCCCCTCTCCTCCTCATTTGCTTCCCACGACATCCAGAGAGCGGGAGGGAGAGAGGAGGGGTGAGGGAGGGAGTTGTAACGGCGAAGCCTTGCCGGATTTTGGATCCTAACCGCAGGTAATAAATATTTCTCAACTTTCTCGATCTAAATTTTTTATATGTTTAATTCTATAATTAGTGTATGCAGCAGTAATGATATTTTAGCGATTTAGGTAATGTTTTTAATATAATTTAGGTAGAATTAAGATTAGTTTTTAGAAAAACCAATTAGGTTTACCAACAAATTTTGTGGTATTGATTAGTTGTTTAATACGAGAAAAAATTTCGAGAAATAGTCAGAAATTGTAGAAAATGTAAGAAAAGTATATGAAACATTCAAATAAATGGTAGAAAATGCAGAAAAATTTAGAAATTGTTAGAAAAATATATTTATAAAAATATATTGTAAAAAATTGTAGGAAATGCACGAAAATGTTAGAAAAGTTTATGAAAATTTAAGATAAATTGTAGAAAAATGCAGAAAGATTTAGAAAATGTTAGAAAAATATATTTATAAAAATATATTGTACAAAAATTGTAGGAAATGCAAGAAAATATTAGAAAAGTTTATGAAAATTTAAGATAAATTGTAGAAAAATGCAGAAAAATTGTAGAACATGCAGAAAACTTATATTTTTTTGTGTTAGGTATGGCCGAAGATACGCCAGCTCTACTTGATGGAGTCATAGACTCGTCGCACCGGTCCTTCTTTGCAGTGGTTTATTCCTGTTGACCCACGATGGGTGCCCATGTGATATGTCGTCGGATTATATTTTTAAGAATACGTTTGTTTCGTATACGTTTCGTACATAATGTACTTACCTTTGATCGTTCTATTTTTCAGGTTGAGTGAGGCTGGTCTTCTTACTATAGGTCGTCTTGCTGAGAGTGGTTCAGTACAGCTGGACAGGTCCCTACTGACGGCTCTGGTTGATAGATGGAGGCCTGAGACAAATACCTTCCACCTCCCTTGTGGGGAGATGACACCGACCCTACAGGACGTTGCGATGCTGCTGGGTCTTCCTATCAGTGGGGATGCCGTAGGGCCTCGTGTCGTCCCGCCTACGTGGTTGGACGATCTAGAAGAGCGTTTTGCAAATATTGACATCGCGATTGATGTAGAAGAGCACCCAAAAGCAACAGGCCCTGCCAAGGCATGGATCCTCCAGTCCCAGGTACATACCTTGTTTTGTTACGATTAATGTTAGAGTTATGCTTTTGACAAGTGCAGTTATGGTTTTATTTTATAATTGATCTCGTACTCATAAATGTTCATCTTTTCTATGTAGCCCGACAATTTGGCACATGATGCTGATGATGATAGCGTCACTCGATCCCTTGAGGCATACCTGTTGTGGTTGTTTGGATACATAATGTTCAACAACTCACACGGGGCCTATGTGGATAGGGTGCTTGTGCCTTACGCACTGGAGATCGCAGAGGCAGCTGTGGAGGAAATGCCTCAATACAGTTGGGGTGCAGCGGTACTTGCAGCCACGTATCGTGGCCTCTGCAAGGCATCGGTGCAAAATAAGCACAATGCAATTCTTACAGGATGTCCAATTCTGCTACAGCTTTGGTCGTACGAGAGGATAGCAATTGGTCGCCCGCTTGTCGACCACTCACCGTATGAGCTGGATATGTACGGTGACACCGAGGACGATAGGCCCACCATGGGGACTCTCTGGTACACTCGTCAGGTACGGAAATGACTGCTACTCGTACTATTCTGTTGGCAATTCTGTTGCTTTGTTTTACCCTCTTTGTATTTCTTATTTGTACATATTATTATTAATTTTGTGCAGAAGAGGTGGGCCCACGTACAGTCTCGTCGGGCCTATCCTGAATTTGTGGCTGAGTTTGATCGGTTGACACCTGAAGACGTCGTGTGGGAGCCCTACTCCGAGTTGGCTATAAACACTCGTGCACCGATCGGGATATCTTCGGTTTGCTTTCAGGACCAGGCCTTTTGGATGACAACTACAGCGTTGGTGTACGACGTTTACATTGAGGCTCACTGCCCGGACAGAGTCAGGAGACAGTTCGGTCAAAGGCAGTTGTATCCTGTGCCGTCAGCATTGGATCGGGTCGACCGCCATGACCACAGGTAACAATTCATATACTATTTCAGTGACTATGCATTGTATAGTTAACTAATCATATTTGACTAAATTGTTTTCAATATTTAGTTTATCGAGGACTGGGCAACCCTTCTCCAACATGTGGGTGACAAGGGTGCAGCCTTGGGTCGATGGCTGGGACCAGGAAGAGTAGAACGTGGCGCTTGTGACCCCTGCACACACGGAGGCTTCGTACAGGGCGTACCTGAGCTGGTACCAACCTCAGACTCGTTGTCGCTTGATATATGCTGACATGCAACCACAGCCGCATGTTGCGACAGCACAG
This sequence comes from Panicum virgatum, assembly GCF_016808335.1. NCBI lineage: Eukaryota > Viridiplantae > Streptophyta > Magnoliopsida > Poales > Poaceae > Panicum > Panicum virgatum. The sequence continues at coordinate 48,851,171 of NC_053142.1, forward strand.
GATGGGTACGCACGACATAGGGATGAGGCATTATCTGGGGCGGTGAGTCAAAGTTATCATCGCTTTTCAAATACTTTGGATTACAGTGTTAATGCCTTTCTTTTTCTTGCTTGCAGTTTGAAATGTCCAGGTTGATGGACTTAGATGCCAGGGTGAATTTGATGAGGATTCGAGGGGATCTATGATGGATAGGAATGAGCAAGAGTCGGCCTGGACCCGAGTTTCACAAAGAGCCCATTCCATGCTTGAAGCCTTTGGTAGCCGGACATCGTACGATGACTCGTACGGTTCGTCTCAAGCCTCGACCTCGTTTTCTTGTGGTCCCACAGAGCAGCAGTCTTCCCAAGCACCTTATTGGTCTCAGCAGCATTATCCAGGTACGTGAGGATACTAACTAACTTCCTACTTTGAAGCCAACAATTAATTCTCAGTCCATACAGGTGATGCACACCCACCTTACCAACCTCACGGAGGGACTCAGTTTAGTACCATGGCACCAGCTGCAGGGATGTCATTTCAACCAACACAGGCACCACCACTACCTTTCGGTAGACATATAGTCAATATCTTAATTTCAATTAATTATGGTATGAAGTCTAATTCCTTTTGTATTTACATATAGGATCACAACAGTTATATGATGCTGGACCTTCTTCGTATTACCCTACGGCGACAACAGAAGGAACGCAAGGTAAATACCTAATCTGTAGCCCGAATTTATCATGTGCTTCTTATTTCTATGAATATTTTAAATAATTTGAACGGTTTACAGGATCGCACCACCAGCTTCCTGATATGGGTCATTCCTCGTATCCACCACCACCAGGTACGTATGATGAATATATACCAAAATATATGACTTATAAGACGATGATTAAGATATCTTAATTGCTACTGTATAGGGCCCACACAGGATACCTTTGAGGCGAACTTCGAAGATTGGAGTCGGTTATTTTCTACACCTAACCAGCAGGCCGATCCTACCTTCCAGACACCTATGGCCACCGGACGTCCAGGTAGAGACGTAGGGCCTCCAGAGTGGCACACCTACTCTACAGACCATGTCCACGCTCAGCGTAAAAGATGTCGATATGGCCGGGGTGGTTAGGAGGTGGTTCTAGCTGTTTCTGTATTTTTGTTATGGACATGTCGTCATGTTATACTTATTTCATTCTCAGGCATCACCTATTTCGTTCTCATTTGCGTATGTGTATTAATTGCTAACTTATACTTTTCATATTCATATACTTTACTAATGCTTTTTATTTCTATCCAAAATCCAAAATATCTAAAACCGGCCCATTTTGCGGGGAGGGGGAGCCCGCCGCCCCCCTGCCGGGCGGCAGGCCCCCTGCCGCCCAGTGGAGTGGCGGCAGGGGGCCTGCCGCCCGGCAGGGGGGGCGGCAGGCTCCCGCCAAGGGCTTCAGCACAAATAATTTTTTTTAAATTTACATATAAGTCCCTGCCGCCCCCCTGCCGGGCGGCAGGCCCCCTGCCGCCCTTCTGCCGGGCGGTAGGGGTACAAAACTGTAAATTGTGATATTGAAAATATATTTCTGTAAAAAATGTTTTCCAAAAATATAAAAATGAAAAAGACGACCCTCTCGACTTGTTGTTGCGGCGGGCCCACGCCCCATAATAGGGACTCACCAGACAAGGACGCCTCCTTGTCCTGCCGGCGTTGTTTGATGGGCTGCTTGCTGTCAAGCCCAGGGTTAACCGAACCGTCAGTAACCGGTCCGGTTTGACCAGTTACCGGTTAAACCGGTCCGGCCCGGTACCGGTTCGGTCTGGTATGAAACCGTTCCAAATTCAAAATTTAAATTTGAATTCAAAAAAATAAAAAATTCCCAAAAAATTCTTAAAAATACTTCAAGGTGCGACGAATCTAATGGTGTCAAATTTTCTGCAAAATTCGTTCATTTAGTATGGTTTGCGGAATTTATAAGTTAAATAAAAAAAGAAAAAGAAAAAAAGCCGCGGCCCATTAAGGGCCCATCGTGTTGCAGCGTTCATTTAACCTGGCGTCCGAGAACCAGAAGGCTCACTCGCATCTCCCTCATCCGCTCCCCCCTCAGTGAGTCCTGTCCGCCGCCAGAAGTCGCCGACCGCCGCCCGTCGCCGGCTAGCCGCCATCAGCTCCCGGCTAACCGGTCTCCCCCACCGGTAAGCCGGACCGGTAGCAGATCTACCGCTCCCGTCCGGTTAGCCGCCCGGGGGGGCCGGTTTACCGGCCTGGAGAGGCGGTAAACCGCCAATTAGCGGCGGTAAGCCGCGGTCAGGTAAGGTATTTTTTTCCCTAGGATTTAGGTGTATTTAGATGTTTTGTTTTAGGATTTAGGTGTATGACTTAGGTATATTTAGAATTTAGGGAAGATTTATTTGTATTACATGATTTTTTGCACTATGTAGTAGGTTTTAGCTAGATTTAATTTAGGTGTATTAGATGATTTTTGACACTATAACTTAGGTAGGAGTAAGAATATTAGATGATATATTTTTGTTGTGCATGTATGCAGAGACAATGGCAAGCAGAGATGTTGTATGGGAACACGGTGAAAATCTTTATCCCAGATGGTGATGTAACTATTGTCGTACGCAGAAAGGAGGAGGTGGTGCGACTAGATTGAAACAACATTTGGCTGGGCGCGGGGCAGAGGTGATCCATTGCAGGAATGTGCCACCTGATGTGCGGGACTTCTTTCAGCGTGAGTTGGATAGGGCAAAGAAGGCAACTGCTGACCGGGCCCGAGAGAGGTTGAGACGGGAGAAGGCTGCAGTAGAGGGAAACTATCCCGGTGATGAAGAAGATGAGGAGGCTCAGGTGCAGCGTGCCATGGATCTATCGAGAGCGGAAGTAGAGTTCCGACGGGGGGTGGAACAGAGAGGAGGTGCATATGAGCGTGGAGGGGGTAGTGGTTCGACGAGGGGGAATGTTATGCAGAGGATGTTTCTAAAGTCCACTTCGCAGAGGGAGAGTCATGTGGTGGAGGACTATAACTTGGCAGCTGGTGGGAGAAGAGAAATGACGCAACCAAGGATTGATACAGGCTCCTGGACGCAGAAGGGTAAGAACGCAAAGGAAGCTATTGGTAAAGCTTGGTCAAAGTTTTTCCATATTGCAGGAGTACCTGGAAGACAGGCTGACAGTCCATACTTTATCAGCGCGGTCAGGGAGACACAGAAGTGGGGTAAGTTTTCTTTCATTGCAATGATACCTATAAGCTTAAATTTTTGTATCTTATGATTTTCATATGGTTGCAGGTGAAGGTATCGCATCACCCACTGGACGGGATATTGATGGCAAGTACCTTGATCAAAATGAGCAAGACTTGAAGACGAGGTACGTAAAGTTTCAGAAAGACTGGCCCTTATTTGGCATCACGTTGATGTGTGATTCATGGACTGGTCCGACGAGGATGAGTGTCATCAACTTTTTGATATATTGCAATGGGGTCATGTGGTTCCATAAGTCTATTAATGCGACTGGAAGAACTCAAGATGCTGCATATTTGTTCAAAGTAGTCCCTAAACCTGTTCCATTCACATTGTGTATGTTTTATACTATGTTAGTTCAGGAATGGCAGACAACATCGGCGTGGACGGGCCAAACTTGGCAACACTACAAGGCTGAGCTGCTTAGAGTGCGAGGTATCGCTTTGATGTCCACCACCGAATACCAAACCGCGTCCCAAATTGGGGTCTTCCCATTCCTACGTTGAACTTTCATTTCATGTGTATAGGTGTATGACTCCGTATTTGTATGCACGATTATTACTATTGTATTTGTATGTATGATTATAAATTATTGCTTTGGTAGGGTCATTTACATTAAAATGTGCATAGCTAATACCGAAATTTTCTTTTATTTCACACCGGGGATCCATTTTTTAAGCGTCGGAAAACTGCACGAAACAACCGGTATACCGGCAAAACCGGCCGGTAAACCGGAATAACCGACCGATATACCGCTGGGAGCCGGATCGCACAACCGGCCGGTATACCGGCCAAACCGGCCGGTAAACCGGTCTAACCGGTCGGAACCGCCACCACGGCGAAATTTAAATTCAAATTCACATTTGACCGGTTCCGACCGGTAACCGGCCTAACCGGTCCGGTAAACCGGTACCGGAGCCCGGCGGTTAGGCCGGTCCGGTCGGAAAATTGAACCCTGGTCAAGCCCCCAGGTGCTGCTCTGTGGCGTCTTTTTTTATTTCTATATTTTTCAAAAAAAATTACAGAAATATATCTTTGATTTAACATTTTACAGTTTTATACCCCTACCGCCCGGCAGCGGGCGGTAGGGACCTCTATGTAAATAAATATAAATTTTATTTGCGTAGAGGTCCTTGGCGGGGGCTTGCCGCCCCGCTACCGGGCGGCAGGCCCCCTGCCGCCAAGTGGTGGGGCGGCAGGGGGGCTGCCGCCCGGCAGGGCGGCGGCAGGCTCCCGCCAAGGATATAAAAGCTCCGTCCCTTCCCTCGCGTCCTCATTTTCTGCCCACGAGATCCAGAGAGGGGAGAGGGAGAGAGGAGGGGTAAGGAAGGTAATTCCACCGGCGAAGCCCTATCGGATTTTGGATCCGAACCGCAGGTAACCAATATTTCTGACGTATTATAGAATTGTTTCTAAAATAATTACGAATTAGAATAGATTGAGTTTTTGGCTAGTGAAATATAAAATAGTAAATTTGGAATGACAGTACTTTATTGTTATTGCAGCATAAGGCAATGGCTGCTTCTAATTCTGTTGGATTTTCATGGACCGAAGAAAAATCTAGTATATTTCGTGAGATCATGACACATCTTGTAATCAGTAAGAAGTTGGATCCATTAGCGGATAGTACGATAGAGATGGTGTTGTCCAAATTAGTAGGGTTTAAAAATTTCACATTGTTTCGAGGTATTACAACACAAGATGTAAAGGGACACCTGCTAGAACGCCGTAAGATGTATATGAGGGTATGTGAACTAGCTAATCATCCTAATGTTATTGGTTTCGTACAAAGTACTTCTACGATATGGATGCGGTCAGAGGTGTATGAAATGCACATTAAGGTAACTATCATTCAGATCTAATATCTATAGTCATTTGTAATCCATATTCCGTAAATTTTAAAGTTGTTGTGTAATTATATGCAAGGATTACCCCGAGGACACGGAGTTGATTAACAAATCAATACCAAATTTTCGTAAATTGGTATGTATCTTCGGTGGACTCATGCCGCAAACAAGACGAAGGAGGCGTGGAAGATCTTCGGGTGATAGTACTTGGCAATCACATAGAACCGGAGGTTCGTCAAGTCAAACTGCACCACCTCTAGCATCAAGTTCTGTTAACTGGGATGACGACTTAGATGACTTCATGCCCCCAAAACCATGGCCTCCAAGACCTGATGTTCCTCCCCTTGTACATGAAAGTAGAACCATAAAAGAGAGAAAGGGAAAGTCAAGAGGTTCGTCAAGTCAAACTGCACCACCTCCAGCACCAAGTTCTGTTAACTTGGATGACGACTTAGATGACTTCATGCCCCCCAAACCATGGCCTCCAAGAGATGATGTTCCTCCCCCTGTGCGTGACTACCTAGATGATTTCATGAAATAATGTGTAACATATGGTGTTCATCGGTCTAGATTGTGAAGTAAATTGTACTGAAATAATTTGGATTCTTCAGTATCATGGATGTGTACTCATTTAGCTTTCTTCTATGTGTCACATTATGTGGTGGCTTGTGCTATAGGTGGCCACAAACCATGTGTCCAAACATTTGGGGCTAACCAATTTGATACAATAAACGAAATATAAATAGAACGTTAAACAAGATACCACATAAGATATTACATTGAAGGTTACGTTCATTACAACCAAATTCTATAGAAATACGCACTTCCAACTAATTAAACAAGATATTTAGGCATAGTACATACACAATATACCTAATTTTGTACACACAAATAAATGCACAACTAGATGCGGCGAATTCTTGTAGGTGGAGCCGATCCATCCGTCGGATTCCCGGAAGGTCCAGCCTCGGCAGCAGCATTGGGTACGGAAAGCTGTGGGCACTTCTTGTAAGTGTGACCGTCCGCTCCACACAAGTTGCAACGTTTTTTCTTCTTTCCAGTCTCGGACTCGTCCATTCCGTTACGGATACGATGTGTCTGCCGTCAGCCTATGCCCCGCTTCGTAGCTGCATCAGGGATGAGGATTGGATGGGGATTTTTTTGAGTGAATGGGCCTAGAATACCGATGCCGTATATCTCATGACACCAAGTCTGTGCTGCGGCTTCTTTTGTGAAATATTGAGAAACATATGACGCAACATCTAACCCAGATACAGAACAAGCCGCGATGACATGGGAGCATGGTAAGTGATGCACCTTTGGCTTCTGACATCGGTAGAACACCCTCCCGTCAATGGTTATCAAGACTTCTTGAATTACCCTTTGCCTGCGGACACACTGGCCGGTCCTATACCTGCATGATACCTCAAATCTTTGCTCCTTTGTGCCCATCGATATGACTGAGTGAAATCGAGCCTTTTCAATTTTTTTCTCCATGTACTCATTGACCCTTCTGCAAAAAATGCACTCCTGGATCATTAAGTAAGGGAGCGGCTGATGTGTATCGCTCTCTAAAATACCTTATACATCCATACATGATGAACTCAACAATACCAACAAGAGGAAATCCACGAACACGACGCATTACCATATTGTAACACTCAGCATGGTTGGTCGTCTCGATCCCATAACGTCTCCATCTGTGTCATACAGAAGTGACCACTTCTCTTTAGGCGCACCATCAATCCACTGTGAAAATGGCTTAGCATGTCCCACTAATGAATCTGTAGAACGTCTTCTGCTGGATGATGAGGCCTGTCTCTTAAGCAATTCGGCGCTCATATCATCAATTATACCCCACAAAGCATCGAACTTCCTCTGCTGATTCTGAGTGCATAATCGCTTGAACAAATTCATGAGATCCTTATTCTTGAACCGCTCATAAAAATTAGCAGTCATATGTCTGACACACCACCTACTGACAACATCTGGCCATATAGGAGGTGAAAATGTACTACCTTCTTGTAGCTGTCTTATAGCTGCAAGGAGACCTGCATGTCTATCACTGATAAGACAAACATTAGGCCTTCCAGCAACAACGTGATTCTTCAGACGTTCAAGAAACCAGTACCAGCTTTCTGTATTCTCATTCTCAACAAAGGCAAAGGCGATTGGAACTATCTGCTTGTTGCAATCAATTCCGATTGCCGTCAATATTGTTCCCTTATATTTCCCTGTCAGGAAAGTGCCGTCAATACACAGAACAGGAAGGCAGTAAATGAATGCCCTGACACATGCTCCAATGCAGAAGAAAGCTCGCAGCAGAATGCTTGGCCCCCCTGACAAGCTCGGTACATTGTATGTATCAAAAGCACTTCCAGGATTTCTGTGCACAATTGCTTCAAGCATACGAGGTATGTTGTCATATGATGCTTCATAAGTGCCAAACCTCATCTCAAATACTTTTTGTTTAGCCCGCCAAGCCTTTGCATAGCTGATCACATACTGTAAATTCTGTTCAATGTCCCTAATTATCAATGCAGGCTCGTAATCCATTTTGTCAAGAATCACCCCATACATCTTCTTAGCCATGAAAGTTGATGTGATATTACGATGATGTCCCACAACACATGTCAATCTACAAGTATGTGGTGTAACAATTGAACGTTCCCAGTGTGTCTTGAACTTTTCCTTGTATGCATGCACTCGCCATGTACAGTCTCTATCTGCACACCTCACCTCGTATTCTTTGCTGCTAGACTTCAGTACTCTGAATTCCTTCCTCAGAGATACAGCCCAGAGCTTCACATCATCCTTCACATCATCAATGGTACGATACTTTGCCCCTTGTACAACCTCATTCACTCTGTATTAAAACTCCGAACTCTTAATATCTTGTACCACTGCATTCCCAAAACCCTCTTCACGCCATTCACCTAGCACTGGGAAGTGTTCATCATCCGATGAGTCCCCACATTGCTCAATTATTAGCGCATCCTGGTCTTCTTTCTCTATTTCCTTCACAATTCTAGGTATCCGCTCGCCTTCATCTGCCAAACCTTGTGGTTCTGGTTCTGGAGCTTGCATGTTCTCTTCTTCTTTATCCTCTTTCATCTCTTCATTGCAGTCAGATGTTGTGTGTGTTGACCCTTCACCTAAATCACCGGTCTTCTGGTGAATCTGAATTACCATTGCGAGAGGCCACCCACTTTCAAGAGCTATGTGTATGTAATGTTGCCATTCTTCCGTACTACTTATATGCGTCAACTCCCAGAAATCCTCATTAGTTTTCCAGGAAGTCAAGGTATGAACCGTAAGCAAATGGGTCTTTGGATTCACATTGAACATCCTGTGAATACATTTCCGAATGGACTCAAAACTCCTCTCTAGGGGTTTATCTAGACTGTACTGTCTTCTTTCCAATGCTGATAGATTTACTCCATAGGAATCATGAGTAATTCTATAGAAGTCACCGTAATGAACTTGAAACGCCACTTTACTCGACATATCTGGCCTTCCAAAGACTTCATTTTAATTAATCTAATATCTAGAAATATGCTATGGCTTCAATTATAACCACTAATCCGAACCCTAAGTGCTTACAATAATAAAAAATACTAATCATAAAATTAAACATACAAAAATTTTGGAATGAAAAAGTTGAGAAATTTTGGTTACCTGCGGTTCGGATCCAAAATCCGGCAGGGCTTCGCCGGTGGAATTACCTCACTCACCCCTCCTCTCTCCCTCTCCCTTCTCTGGATCTCGTGGGCAGAAAATGAGGACGCAGGGGAAGGGACGGAGCTTTTATATCCTTGGCGGGAGCCTGCCGCCCCCCTGCCGGGCGGCAGGGGGCCTGCCGCCCGGCAGCGGGGCGGCAGGCCCCCGCCAAGGACCTCTACGCAAATAAAATTTATATTTATTTACATAGAGGTCCCTACCGCGCGGCACCCCTGCCGTGCGGTAGGGGTATAGAACTATAAAATGTGAAATGAAAAATATATTTCTGTAATTTTTTTTTGAAAAATATAGAAATAAAAAAGACGCCTGCTCGGTGCACACGCTAGGCTGGGCCTCAGTCATGACAGCCCATTTCCATTTAAGGCCCGTCGTCTACCTCGTGTGTAGTACAGTACGTGGCAGAGGCAACGAGCGTTATCCGTATCAGCACAAAGGGAGGTGCTCGCTCATCGGCTACCAGGCGATATGCAGAACATGATCAGCGCCTGCAAGCCGCATCAGTCGCACCGGGCGGCCGCGCTCCTGCCGCCGCCGAGGCCGGTGCTGCCCGGACGGGCAGCGTTCCCCCGCCTACTACCAGGTCGAGATTCGAGATCGGGTGACGAATTCTGTTCACCCCTGTTACCAACCGCTAACCTGACTCCATGTGCGGTTGCAGCGAGGGATGCGACGACCTCGCGGCTGGTGGTCAAGAGGAGGTGCCAGGGGGAGGACAAGCAGCAGCAGCAGGAGGAGCAAGAAGCGGCGGAGGGAAGCGGCGGCGCCGACGAGCAGGAGAAGAGGACCTTCCTGAGCCTGGAGGAGGCCGGGCTGGTGGAGATGTCCGGCCTCAGCACGCACGAGCGCTTCCTCTGCCGCCTCACCGTAAGTCCAGTGATCATTGTATGTAGGGCAGGGTTCACCTCACCGACGGTAAAGCGATTTTCGCCAACTAGCGGTATCGGTAAACCGGCGGTAAATCGCCGGAAACCGCTAGAAACCGCTCGAAATGATAATTCAAATTCAAAAAACCGGTAACCGTTGTTTACCGACCGGTAATCGATGTTTACCGACCGGTAACCGTCGTTTTTAACCGGTAAACACCGTATGACTTTGGAAAATTAAAAATTTTGGCAGCATTTCACCGTAATTTTGTAAATATCATTACTGATGGTATATATCAAACAATTATATAACATTTACACATACATAGAATAGAAGTTCATATCCATAAAAATAGAAATTCACATCCATAGTCCATATAGATCATCACAACAATAGTCCATGCAAATCATCACAACCATAGTCCTCACAAACCATCATCGTCAATATATATAATACATAGTAGTGGTTTCCGGTCCAAATGAACAAATGAACAAATGAAAATATATGTACATATTTGAAATATGAACACACATATATACATATAGCTAAAATGAACAAATTAACATCCAACTACCATGAACAAATGGATCCATATAGCTAATATGAACACATGTTTTTGAATATAGCTACACAACAAACATCTAAAAATCAATGTAAAAACAAGAAATACTCACAATGCAGTGGTTTCCGGTCCAAACACGCCGATTTCCGCTCGGAAAACGCCGAATACCGCTCGGGATTAGAGGATACCGCTCGGGATTACCGGTCCGAAAGTTTTTTTATTTTTTTGAGTGCCCAAACAGTCAAATATTTGAACATGTTCTATATTAGAATGATGTATGTCATCTCTACTTTCTTACCATATTTTTTCCTTTTTTATTTCAAATATTTTTGAAAATTTTAAATTCGGGCGAAATTTTTCGAAATTTACCGCCGGTATGGGTTGCCGCCTAGTAGCGGTATCGGTAAAAATCGGCGGTAACCGACGGTTACCGATCGGTAAGGAAAATACTGATGTAGGGTCGTCGAGACGACACACGAATAGACACGAGAGCTTGGAGGATGACGTACCGTCTGATGACTGCCACTACTTGTTTTGCGCGTTCCGCAGATATCGTCTCTGAATCTGCTGAGAGTGATCTCGGAGCAGGAGGGCGTCCCGATAGAGGAGCTCAACGCCGGCCGCGTCTGCGACTGGTTCATCAAGGACAAGCTCAAGAGGGAGCAGAACCTCGGCACCGCCGTCCTGCAGTGGGACGACCCTGCCTTCTAGTTCCACCTGCATCCCAGCACTGCAGGGCTATGGCGGAATAGAGTTTTTTTTTTTCAGGGCCTCTTCTGGATGTTCATGATTAACGAAACGACTTGAGCTTTTGAGGAAATGTTCACTTGTATTCTGGTCCCTAATCATACCTGCTGTATTCTCTAGTTGCATCACCATACCTGAAGCTGAAAAAAAAACCCTCCCAATTGGAAAAACAATTTCATGCGTCCTCATCAGAACGTTCGATTTGGTTTCATGTTTGCAAAGTTTCTGTAGCGTTGGACACTCTCCCGGGGAGCAAAATTCAGGCGAAGTGACAAACTGACATTGACGGTTATCGGGCGAGGCTAACCTCAAAAACGCCTGCCCCGCGCTCATTTCGTCGAACACCTGCCGCGCGTCTCCTCTTTGCCTCCGCCGCCGCAGTCGTCCGATGCGCCGCTTCTGCCACGTCCCTCGCGGCCGGCGGGCGGCCACCGCGCCCCACGACCACCAGCGGCTCCCGCCGCCGGAGTGGATCGAGCCGTACCCGGACCTCGCGGACCCGAGCCCGTACGCCTCCGCCTCCTCCGCCCCGCCCACCCCGTCGCCGTGGCTGCCCCGCGTGATCTCCCTCGTCCTCCGCTCCCCGCCCGCCACCCTCGCCGCCGACCTCCGCGCCTTCTGCAAGACCTTCCTCATCCGTCTCTCCCCGGTCTTCGTCGCCGCCGCGCTCCGCTCCCCGCAGCTCGCCCCGCATCCTCTCCCGTCGCTCCACTTCTTCCGGTCCCTGCCCAACGGCGCCGACCTCCTCGCCCACCCGCAGAGCCTCCTCAGCTGCTATGTCTCGCTTGTCCACTCCTTTGCCCGCTTCAGGGACGCAACCCCGGATGCTGCCGGCCAGGTGCGGCAGTTCGTCGCCGAGCTGCGAGCGCACGGGGACGCCGTACTGCAGCACCTCACGCCGGCGTCGTCGGCGTCGCTGATCCGCAGTCTTGCCGCACTCGGCCTCTCCGAGGAGCTTCTGTGGGCGTGGCAGGCCATGCGCCTCGCCGGCGTTGAGCCTTCCAGGCTCGCCTACAACTGCCTCCTGGATGGCCTGGTTAACGCCGGCCTCCTAGACACTGCCATCAACGTGTTCGACGCAATGTCCACGGAGGATCGGGTGCGTCCTGACGTGGTTTCCTACAACATTCTGATCAAGGGGTACTGCCGTGCAGGGAGGACCCAGGATGCAGTGACACGTTTTGCAGACATGCGGGAACAGGCAGAGCTCACGCCGGACAAGATCACTTACCTTACTCTCATGCAGCGGCATTACAGCGAGGGCACGTTTCCACAATGCATAGCACTGTTCCAAGAGATGGAAGAGAGGGGAATGGAGCAGGAGATACCTCAGCATGCTTATGTGCTGGTGATTGGAGCGCTCTGCAAGGACGGGAAACCATTCGAGGGGATGGCTGTGTTTGAGAGGATGCTGAAGCGAGGGTGTTCTGCTAATGCAGCCATGTACACTGCACTCATTGACTCGATGGGTAAGTTTGGGAGGGAGAAAGAGGCAATGGCACTCTTTGAGAGGATGAAGGCTAGTGGAATTGAGCTTGATGCGGTCACATATGGTGTGGGTGTTAATTGCTTGTGCCAATTTGGCAATATGGATGAGGCACTTGCATGCTTCAGGAGCTGTGTAGAGAAGGGTGTGGCAGTGAATGCCATTTTCTATGCAAGCCTAATTGATGGCTTTGGGAAAGCTGGGATGGTCGACCAGGCACAGGAACTCTTCAAGGAGATGACGTCCAAAGGTTTTGTGCCAGACTCATATTGTTACAACATTCTGATTGATGCATTAGTCAAAGCAGGAAGAACAGGCGATGCTTGTGCTTTGTACAAGAGGATGGAAGATGACGGCTGTGATCAAACAGTCTACACGTACACCATACTCATTGACGGTTTGTTCAAGGAACACAAGAATGAGGAAGCCCTGAAGTTCTGGGACAGTATGATTGATAAAGGAATCACCCCCACTGCTGCAGCTTTCAGGGTCCTCGCCAATGGACTCTGCCTTTCTGGCAAATTCAGCCGGGCATGCAGGATACTGGATGAACTGGCTCCAATGGGGGTGATCCCTGAGACAGCCCATGAGGATATGATCAATGCCCTGTGTAAGACTGGCAGGTTAAAGCAGGCCTGCAAGTTGGCAGATGGAATTGTGCAGAAGGGCCGTGAGATACCTGGGAGGGTTCGAACAATGATGATGAATGCACTAAGAAAAGCTGGAAACACTGACCTGGCAGTTAAACTGGTGCATAGTAAGATCGGCATTGGGTATGAAAGATCTGGCAGCATAAAAAAGAGAGTGAAATTTCAGACCCTGCTCGAGTGAGTTGCCAGTGCTGTTTTCCTCTAAAGTGTACTCCGAGGTTAACATCTCGTGCTCCAGGGCCCAGGCTATCTTCCTGAAGAAAGCATCCCCTCCGCACAGGATTTTCTGTTGAATGGTTTGGTAGCTTTGAGGGACCAGCTTTAAATCAATAAATTATATTGCTATTCAGTTTTTTAAGATACCTTTCCCTGATTGCTTGAAGAACCAAACTGGGATCAGTTTCTTCGATGGCACACCTGTACACTACACCGATACATGTTCTAGGACCAGAATCTACTTGGAGCAATTACTTCGTTTACAGCCAAAAGGAAAGGTAACTCACTCGATGAATCAGATCTGATTGCCGTAGCGTCAAAAATACTATCACAGAATATGTGAAGCAATGAAGACCAGCTGGTGCTGCTAAGGCACTTTTTAAATTGGTAGCACCAAACCGCAACTCAGAGCTACCCTGCTGAATGATGACTGATGAAAAGCTTCGATCCAGATTTAAATGAGTGTCGAGTAATGCATGAGAGATAGAAAGAGGGGGTAGTTCTTGTCTGGACCGTGCTGGTGATGACTACTGAAGGCCTTAAGCTTCGATTCAGACTTCGAACCCTGCTCGTGATGACTTATGAAAAAAGCTGAAGACTATGACACTTCTATGATATATCACTTATGAGCAGTAACGCACGAGATGAAAGTAGGTAGTTCTTGTTCTTGTTAGGCAAAATAGCCAATTGCATCCTTCAACTAATGGTCAAGGGTCAGTTTAGTTCCTGAACTATAACCGGCAACAGTATGATGAATACGGCATCCAGCATCGCTCAACTCCAAATACTGATGATCCTCTGCTTACACTCGTGGACAAATGTCCCCTCTCCATGTCTTAAAAAAATAAAAATCAGAGAGCACACAGCGCTACCACTCCTATGCCTTCCCACTACGAGTACCACTCCAAGAAGACAGCAAGCCCACAATCCTTCGATCCCAAGCACTGGGATGTAAATGGTATGGATATTTTCCGACTGTATTCGAATTCGATCCGGTCTGGAAGGATTTTTATCCGTCCGTATCCGATTCCGAGTATCCAATATCCGTAATCGATCCGTATCCGAATGCTCAAAATTTACATTTTTTGATGTCGATATTCATTACAATCTTATCCGATAAAAACTAACATTATCCGTATCCGACTCCGTATTCGAACACAAATATAAAAACAAATACGATATCAGTAATACCTGTCCGCATCCGATCTGTTTTCATCCATACCAAGCACGAACAATTAAATCTGCTTCAAACCACCTCTCAAAATCAAAGCAGCAGAGTAGCTCTAACATGCCACACTTCTCAGAATGCTTGAGATGAAGTGGTGTTACAACAGGGCATGCCACATAGGACGAAGCACAAGATTGGTCTAAAAAGAAAAGCTTGAGGACCGAAATGGTCACTTTAATAGTTTAGAAGATGAAATTAAGCCTCAGCTTATAGTTGAGGGATGAAAATGACTATTTTATCTTCTCATTAAGTTCATGCATTCGTTAGTTGACTAGGCTGAGTTAAGTATATATCCAAGTAGAATGTATCACAGGAAACCGGTGCTGAACTAAACACCATAAAAACTGTTACGACTTGCCTATATCACGGTTACCAAATCTTAGATATTTAAACAAATACCAAAACAGAGACCAGGATACCAACTTTTCTTCTATACTGTTGCAACATCAACTTATTAATCATCGGGCAGGTATGGCATTCAAAATAAGTGACTTGAAAGGTCAGTATATTTCCACGACGTTCTCACAGTTTACAGGGACACTCAGTCAATGGATTTAAATCATCAACCATCAGACACATACAAACACAAATAATCACAGTACAGGGCCTTTCTGTTCTAATAGGAAAAGGAAAGCACAAGATGTGTGGTATCCAATGGGCTCCGCAACGCATCTCCATAGATTCACTCCTGCAGATTGATTCAGATAGTTAGGCAGAACTACACAAAAAACTAATTCAATTAATCTACAAAACAAATTGAATATTTTATTTGCAGTTCAACGAACGTCAATGCACAGCATACTTCAATTAACAAGAGAATAATTTGTTAGTAATAAAAATGCTGAAGAGGCAATAAAGCCAACATTATCTCAGACGTCTGAATTCATGTCATATTTGATGCTATTTCTCCAAGTAGGTTTTCCCTGAAGCAGGGACTTGGATACACAGCACATCCATTTTGCAGACAGAATCATCACTGAAAGAAGAGTACTTGAAATTTGAAGTGACCTCTAACCAAAACGAAGGAACATGGAGAATAGGCATGCCAAAAAAGAGCAAGCTCAACTTTAGAATGAGAGGAAATAGAGTAGATGCAAAATTGTCAATGAAGCATTTTTTCCCACAATGCCTCAGATACATGATTTTGATGTCATGTTATTCACTGCTTCCTCAAGTAGGTTCTCCCTTAAGCAGGGACTTGAGTCCACAGGACATCCATTTTGCAGACAAAATCATCACAGGCAGCCAAGTTTCGCAAAGCACGTTATTTCGCTGAGTCCCAGTAAAAGGAAGATCATCTCAGTAATATGACTTGAGCAGTTAAAAAAATGGCAAAAAGCCCTAAGCACCGTTCCAAATCAGTCATAAAGAACAATTCTCATGCAGTATGCATACAAATAACATAGAAACATCTGGCATCGATTCCAAACCTCAGGAAATGCCCAGGCATCTCATTTGAATGTAGGACCCCAAGTAGGTTCTCCCTGAAGCAGGGACTTGGAAGTCAACTACACCTCGAATTGTGGACAACACATCATTGGTACATGCAAGAATTTCAAATGAATGCATTCCACTAATTAAGATACAAACACAACAGGGAAAAAAGCTGAACAGAGTACAACAGAGTACAGTAGCAAACTAAAAAAACACCTCAGAGAATGCCCAGAAATCTCATTTCAATGTAGGACTCCAAGTAGGTTCTCCCTGACGAGCAGGGACTTGGAGCTATCTACATCTCACACATCAGGCAAATCATCATAGGACTAGCAATGAAAACATGCTATAAATAAATGCACCATCATTTTCTCAAAACTTTGGAAAATTCTTCAATTATAAAGCTCAGTAAAGGCCCATATATCTCATTTCAATGTAGGACCCCAAGTAGGTTCTCCCTGAAATTCAGAGACTTGGAGCGATCTACACCTAATTTAAAGGGCAATTCATCATTGGATAGAAGCAAGTCAAATACAACTTTATCACTACAAAAAAAAATAGTACGTTAATTTAAAAGTGATGAAAAAAGCCTAGCGAACTGAAATTATATAACAACGATTGACAGACAATAACGTTAATATACCAGAAGTTAAACGTAATCTGAGAACAAGCAACCAGAGCCGATTTAGTGAGCGATTTTAGAAGCAATACCATAAGAAACAGCAAGCTTCCACGTTAAACTCACAAGTAACTCTGTGCCTCCATGACTGGGCTTCCTTGAGAGTGAACAATCTCAAGAAACCAAAGGTGAGGAGAGGCACAATCACTTCATTCTACACCGAACTAAGAATGTAATCCGCTTACCAGCCTAATCACAAGGAAGCATTCGGCAGGAACCATTAACAAGGCGCCAGTAGATGACAGTAAATAAAAACCTAACAAAGGAAAAGCTTACCCCATGTCAAGTGTTAGACTTCTTATCCGGCGAATTAGAAGACTGTGGAGAAGAACCAGCCGCCGCCGCAGGAGCGTCGTGGGAGCAGCATCCACCGGGGCCGTGGTGGTGGTGGTGATGATGGTGGTGCTTCTTAGGCTGCGGCTGCCGCAGAGGCTTGCGCATATCGAACGCGTCCTCTCCGTCGGCGTAGTACTTGGCCTCGATGTCGTGGATCTGGTACCCGAGTGTGGAGGTGTAGAGGTTGAAGGCGGCGCGGTTGGACCGGCGCACGTGGAGGGAGACGTACTCGGCGCCGAAGACCTGGTCCATGGCGGCCTGCGCGGCGGACATGAGCTTGGTGGCGAGCCCCAGCTTGCGGTGGGAGCGGAGGACGGCGAGGGAGGTGATGTGGCCGTGGCAGGGCTCAGAGGGGTCCTCCTCCATCTTGGCGAGCACGTAGCCGACGATGCGGCCGCCGTAGTCCTCGGCGACGAAGAGGAGCTGCGGCCACGAGAGCATGTGGTAGAGGTAGTACTTCATCTGGTAATTCTCCGGCAGGCACATCAGGTTGCACGCCTGCATCGCGAGCAGGTCGTCGATGGTCGCCTGCCGGATGCACACCATCTTGTCCGCCGCCGAATTCTCCCCTCTACTCTCTTGGGTGCGGTGGATTTGTGGTTCTCCGGCGAGAAGTGGTGATGGTGATGGTGATTCGGACGGCGGCGGCGCTTGGCCTGTATTAATAAAGGGAGGATCGGGGGAGGCCTTGACCTAACCCTAGAGGGAAACGGGCCGAAACAGGCATGTGGGCCGACGGAGTGTTGCTTGTGGGCCGGCCTATGAGCAACTACTCCCTGTGGAGGCAAACTGAAACTGGATATGACAGGCAATCTTGTAAATATTTCTCAAAAAAAAAGGCCAATCTTGTAAATTATTTTGGAAAGATGACCTGAGAGTTTAAACATGAGAAAATGATGGGGGAACATGAAACTGTTGTACATGTACATGACAGCACAGAAACATTGACGATCTGAATTTAAATGCAAAAAACGAAGACATCACAAACATGAGTCGTTTCCTTTGCTGCTGGTGCATAACAGGAGGAATGAAGACATGGAAGGCGTCAAACTTTTTTATATATAGTTAGAGGGCGTCAAACATTGATGAACGAGTTTGTTCCACAACAATGCGCGGCAAATAGTGCTTACTCATCAAATTAACCTGAAGCCTTTAGGGACAAGTAGTTCGTGTGTGCATGGTGAGTTGGTGACAACTTATGTACCCCTCGTTCTAATTTAAAACAGGCAAAAAAAATAACTCAATAGTAGTATCAGAAAAGAGGCAAAAACTTAAGTACATTGCAACAATACATTAGCAGCAAAGGGTCAACATTTTAAGTTGCACAATGGAAATTACAACTTCATCAGCAACGGGTAAATAATACATGAGACTGGAGTTCTTTTTCACTGGAACAGATGGTTCTGAGGGTGCTTTGAGAGCACGGTTCTAAATAACCAACCAGTGCAAGCTTATGCCCCATCGGCAAGGAAAGGGTTCGCGATCTCATCAGTTCCATCAGTTGGTGAGACCAGCATGACTGCCGTGCCCCTGCACACCTGCAAGGAACAGAAAGGAGCGTATAATGTTCAGATCGGCAGTTCTAAAGCCATGAAAAAGCAACATCGCATATACCAAAAGTATTCTAAAGCCCATCACAAAGCAACATCACATATACCAAAAGTAATTTATTTAGCAGTGACCTGAAAATCATGTAGTTTCTTACTAATATTCAGGTAACAACAGGAGGACTACTAAAAGTCTAAAATACTAGTGCCTGAGCCTACTTTGCGCTTATTCTTAAAATCGTTCATTGCTAACTAAATGGGCACAAGCTTGCGAGAACATCAGCAACATGGACCAACAGCTCCCCGATCGCATCAGTGAAATATAGAAAAATGACGGACAACACATGTTAAGTCTAATCTCTCAGAAAAGAATACTTACAATGAGGCCAAGCTGTCTGGTTTTCCCAGATAGCTTCAATGGGTCATCTTGCTCTACAAAAGAAAATGAATAGATTATGGATCATTCCATTCAGCACTACAAAAAGAACTTTAACAGTATTCCATCTGCGTACAAAGCATATGAGCTACAGAAATAAGGCACTATGACCCAGTTCTTTGCAGAATATAGAATCCAAAGCTTCATTCAGTCTTAACACTTAGTTGAGTGCTAGTGAACAGTTATCTCATCCCTAGCCAAATTTTAACTAAACTATCAGCTAGCAAATGCTAACTGCCCAAAATTATTGAGGCAACAATGTTGTAAATTGTGTCCTAAGTCCTAACTCTAGCCAATTTTAATGAGCAAGATGTTATACAACAAAACCAAAGGAATCAGACAGTACCTCTTTCGGACTCCACTGCTTCATCTAGCACTAAGTTGAGTAGCTGGTCGTATCCCTTTAAAGTTCCTGTCACTGGACACATGAATATGGTGGCAGGTAAGCATATACAGAAAAAAAAGTCCAGAAAAGGTACACAAGGGTCCATGTATTGAAATCACTAAAGAAGCTTACACATTCTTCAGCTACTAGCACAAGAGACAATAAGCCTATTGTGTAATAAGATGCTTCCAAAATAAAAGGAAGTTGCAAGTCAAGAGATTGTGCAAATGATTTGCAGTAAACATTCCAGATTGTAGTACACTTGTAGCCCACAAAAATATGACAACAATCCTAATTAATTTTCACTATCTACTTTATCCTTTTCCTGTTCTATAAATACATGTATGCAAACATAAACCCAGTTGGGGAGCAAGCACACATTATGTTTTCGAGTGAATTTCACAAAACCTAAGTTTTCTGGCCCAGGTGACTAACCCCAGGTTTTGTGGTTCCCTGACCACAAGTCCAACAAAAAAAAAATTATTATATGACTATGGGTTTAAACAAATGCCATGGTTATGTAGCAGATTTTGTGAACTTCACCCGATAACTCGCTTAAAACGACGGCACAGCAGCACAAGTTAACACAAACACCAAGCACATGAACATATCACAAGCTGGATAGGGAGCCTATCCATAGGATTCCACTTTAACTGTGTTAAATAGCTACATCCTCCTCATGGAGAAGGCGCAAATTTGGGGCACGAAATTGTTCAGACAATTAGAGGAGGAAGGAGGGGGATGTGAAATCAACCTTGCCGGCCGCCGGTGAGCTTCACCTGGACGCCCTTGTCGACGAACTTCGCCAGGTCGAGTGCAGTCTCCTTGCGCCCCGCCTGATCAGGAAGCAAACAAACAGCACCACTCAACCTCGCATCACGAGCCAGCCGCCACACGAATCTAAAACAAGCGAACTACTACGCGCACGAAAAGGGAAGTCCATGCTTAGTTCCTTACCATCTCGACACTAGCACGCGGCCGAACCCTTCGCGAGGCTGGCTCCTCCTACCTCCGCCCGAGCGCCTCAAATCGACGAGGGATTTGAGCGGGTTTCTACCCTAGAAATCGATGCGGCCGCCGCAGCTGCGGAACTCACGGAGAAGACGAGAAGAGGAGGATGGGGAAAGTCGCAGCTCACACGGCCCATGTAAACTTGCATAGGTATGTTCAATGTTGGCCCAGACCATAACTTTTTAGGGTCCTATATCCGTTTTCGTTTCCTCGAAAGCGTATTTCTCAGTTCATGCTTTTCATCTGCCCTTGTCTCCGTTCGAGACTTCGAGGGAACCGAGGACGGAGGGCGCCACCAGGGGGACAGGCTTGGACTTCCCGCCAGTGCCGGGCGCCGCGGTCTCCTCGCCAGGGCGGCGGCGGCTACTGGCCGCTGGACGGACAGGTAATTTCTTCTCCGTCTATCGCGTCCGATAACCTTGCGTTTCCGTGTTTCGCGTCGGGCTTTCTGAGTGGGGGCGCGCAGTCGCATGCGTGCAGAGTGGTTTTTGAATTTGTTCGTATTGGGTGTGGGGTCAATGTTCTTGCGCGCGGCACCTGTTCGACGAAATGCCTGCACCCCCTCCGTGGTGTTCTCTCTTGCACCCTTTTGCTGTATTATTAATTCATTTGTAATGTAACTTGCGCAACCGTTGGTTTTTGCAGTGACACCGCATGTTTTTTTTTTTTTTTTGCAGAAGGGATTGATCTGGTCAACTAGTTGAGGTCGAGTCCAATGTCTGAACCAGCACGCCCAATGTGAGTTCTCTTGCTCATTAGGTGAATAGGTGCCAAACTGCTAATCATGGAACCTGTTGTCTGGTCCTGTGGATTACTGCTGCGCACTGCATGGCTTGTTGGGTGTGTTCCAAGTACTTATTTTGTGAAATGAACTCAATTGTTGCAATTTAAGCAATTAAGCCATCGGCATAGTTGTTCCATAGTAATATAACTTGAAGGGCTGCCTGTTGTGTCATGCTGGGTTCTTTTATGTCAAGTGTCCAATGATGTCGCAGGGAAGGGGGAGGGGATATCAACACGCTCAAGGTACTTGTGGCGACTGACTGCCATCTAGGCTACATGGAGAAAGACGAGATACGCAGGTTCGATTCCTTTCAAGCATTTGAGGAGATTTGCTCATTGGCAGATCAAAATAAGGTTTGTAGGAATGATACTTCTGCTATTACCACTTGTTTTCCCGGCTCTTGTGAGCTCATGGATTGTTTATGTTTTATACGAAACTGAATTCCAGGTAGATTTTATACTTCTTGGTGGTGATTTATTCCATGAGAACAAGCCGTCACGCTCAACCCTGGTGAAAACTATTGAGATCCTGCGGCGCTACTGCCTAAATGACCAACCAGTGAAGTTCCAGGTTGTCAGTGACCAGACAGTTAACTTCCCAAACAGGTGAGCACATGAATGTTATTGCTTGATCAATACTTTGATAGTCAATTTATGTAAGTTCAAGACAACTTCACCACATAACTCTTATGGAGAAGTTGATCACCTTTCTTTTGAAAGATTTAGTTGATTATTTTTTTCCTGAGATTCATTTGTCTGATATATGATTTATGAGAACTTCTGGAAAGATGTGTAGATATGTATATGTGCTTATCTCATTTCGTTACAAGAAATTTTCTGCTGTATTTTCAGATTTGGACAAGTAAATTATGAAGACCCAAATTTCAATGTTGGCCTGCCTGTTTTCACTATCCATGGAAATCACGATGACCCAGCTGGAGTGGTAAGGAGATTGTTTTGTACCCTCTATATGGACATTGTTTTGTACCCTCTAAACTTTGTGTATTTTTACTGAAATTATGTGTATGATGGGATGTCAGCTTTCTTTGAAACATTTTTGCTTCTTGTTGTAGGACAATCTCTCAGCCATCGATATTCTTTCGGCTTGCAATCTTGTAAATTATTTTGGAAAGATGGACCTTGGTGGCTCTGGCGTTGGCCAAGTAGCAGTTTATCCCGTACTCATAAAAAAGGTGCACTACTTCAGCTCCATGGAATGACTTATGTTCAACATGCTAACTTCATTGCTTTCTATTATTTCAGGGCATAACTTCAGTTGCACTTTATGGTCTTGGCAACATTAGGGATGAACGACTAAATAGAATGTTTCAGGTGCCTTTCCATCATTTTCTTGTGACCTTGAAATATATTTTTGTCAGTTGAACAAGAGCACTTTTTTGATATTGCAAACACTTATATGCTGCCATTTTCTTATTATTTTTATCATGTTTTGTTTTTGAATACTTCAGACACCTCATTCAGTACAGTGGATGCGGCCTGGAACTCAAGATGGAGATTCAGTGTCTGACTGGTTCAATATATTGGTTCTTCATCAGAACAGGTGTGCATAGCAAGTTAAAACAACAAATGATTTATTTTGTTCATTTGGTCCTACATCCTGCTTACTGAAAATCAAATGTACACCAAAACTCGCATAGGATAAAGACAAACCCTAAAAGTGCCATCAACGAGCATTTCTTACCACGATTTATGGACTTTGTTGTGAGGGGCCATGAGCATGAATGCCTTGTTGATCCTCAGGTAACAGCTTGGGGATTTCGGTTTTTACATTTCATGATTTAAGGGCACTTGCCTTCTAATAAACTATTTAGAGGAGGTCCCTGGGATGGGTTTCCACATCACTCAACCAGGCTCATCAGTTGCGACCTCCCTGATAGATGGTGAAGCAAAACCAAAGCATGTTCTTCTGTTAGAAATCAAGGTCTTCTTTCAAAACAGAACTCTCTTATTCATGTTGAATGTGTTGTTTGTAGTTTTTCATTCCTTTTATGTTTCGTAAATAGGGAAATCAGTATAGGCTCATATTGTTTTGTAGGTTGATTACTCTGGGTTTTCAACAATAAACCCACAACGCTTTGGCCAGAAATTTGTAGGAAAGGTACCTAAATCACTAATTTGGTATTACTGAAGTGTCCTATCTCAATCTTACTTGGTTGAACTTGTTTGATGATTTTGCAAGGTGGCGAACCCTCAAGATATTCTCATTTTTTTCAAAATCTGCAAAGAAGTGTCAAACTGCAGGAGGTATGTCTTTATATTTTGAGAGAAACAGTGCATCTGATATCTATATATTGAGAAAAAAGGCTACAAATGATCCGATTATTTTCTTAATGATTTCTTTTTTAATTATGTCTATCTTCTAGACCATATTGATGATTCAGAGAAACTTCGTCCCGAGGAACTAAACCAACAAACTATTGAAGCCTTGGTTGCGGAGAGCAATTTGGTACTTATGATACTGCACATACTTCTTTGGCTCTCTTTGAGGATGGAATAAATGTTGGCATCAATTTTATGCTTACTGATCCCTCTAATTGTGCAAACTAAAAGAAAACATCTAATCTTCTTAATAATCCCCACACGAATTAGGTGTAAAAATGTTTTCTGTTAGTGCAGCATATCAATTTGCTTTCATCTGAAATATAATTTTACTGCCTGGAAAAATGCTTCTGGCTAGGGCTAGGAGCCGCGCGGGTAGGCATGAATAAACCACCAGTCATTATTTTGATGAAAGACATGTCTGTTCAGGTCCTCTCCCAATGTATGACATATTCTGGGTTACTGGGTGCATGCCTCATTCATGATGTGCTGTAAAAAGTATTTCATTTTATGTAGTTTGCATTTTTTTTGTGAATCCATTGGCTGATTTTCACCTTCTCTTTGTTTTCTGCAGTCATTATATGTACTTAAAATATAAGCTTTATAATGGCACACATTTCTCTTTTTTCAGAAAATGGAGATTCTTCCGGTGGATGACTTGGACATTGCTTTGCATGATTTTGTGAATAAGGATGACAAGATGGCATTTTATTCATGTTTGCAGCGAAATCTTGAGGAAACCAGGGTATAATTCCCTAGGATTGTGAGCTGTTAGCTTTTTGTTCTGGATGCCAGAGAAGAATCATGCATCTAATCTACAAATCTTGATAACAAATTTTGCAGAATAAATTGAGTTCTGAAGCAGATCAATCTAAAATTGAGGTAGAAGATATAATAGTCAAAATTAGTGAGTGCATGCAGGTATTTAAACTTTCTACAGTTGAAATATAGTTATCCAATAATGTTCTGGCTCAAAAGGGTTAACAAGTCCCAATCTAAAATCTAGAACCGTGTAAAGGAAAGGTCCCTTCGCTCTAAGGAAAGCGCACGGTTCACATCAAGCTCTCAAAACTTGGTCAGTTGGTTGTTATTGTCTTTGAGCATTAAAATTTCTTTTTCTTTATGTAATATTTTCTTTCCTAGAAAGCTTATAATGCTTATGATATTCATCTAGGATACTGGAGGCAAATCTGGTGCAGCTCAAAGCAGCCTGAACTCCTTCAGTGATGATGAAGACACCAGGGAGATGCTCCTTGGTGCCAGATCAACTGATGTTGGAAGAAAATCATCTGGATTTACTAGACCTTCGAAAGATAGTACTGATGTTGCTAAACTTGGGTCTCCCAAAAGGGGCAGGGGAAGAGGCACCAGCTCAATGAAGCAGACCACTCTTAGTTTCAGTCAGCCGAGGTTGGTTATTCTAACCATTAGTTGGGTTATCATCTTTCTTTCCAGCTTTGAACTTCTGAAATTCAATAGAATTTTGTGTTACTATGGAGAATGTAGTTATTCAGCAATGACCAAATAGAATAGCCATCCCAAGCCTAATTTTGCAGGTGCCCTGATTTTCAGGCTGCAGCCAAGCTAGAATGCTACTTCATTGCTAAATTTACTAACATAGCATCCATTTGCAGGTCAAGTGCCGTTATCCGCAGTGAGGAGGTGGCATCTTCCTCAGAGGAAGAAGCAGATGCAAATGAAGTGGTTGAAAATTCAGTATGTCTATTTACTCATTGTTTGTAGGTGCAGGTGCATGTAGATATTTTGGACTGCCTTATTTTCCTGCCAAATGATCTCGTTACCTGTTTTTATTCTCTAATGCTCACAGGAAGAGGAGAGTGCGCAACAAGTTGGGCGTAAAAGAGCGGCTCCTAGAGGTAGAGGCAGAGGTCGAGGTTCTACTGCGAAGAGGGGGAGAAAAACAGATATTGCTTCCATCCAAAGTATGATGAGCAAAGATGATGATGATTCAGAAGATGAGCCGCCCAAGAAAGCTCATCCTCGGGTGAGTGAACACCTCAGTATTCTCAGTTCGCATACTGTAGCTATCTCCACTGCCATGCAAATTTTTTTGCATTTTAAAGAAAACATATTGCGTGAAATGAGTTGATTTATTGAAAAAAAAAATATTGTTTTGCAGCCCGCCAGGAACTATGGAGCTGTCAAGAGGAGATGATCTTTAGGAAGTTCTTGGCTCCGTGCCCTTGAGAATATAGGCTAGCGGTTTGTGAGTTTTCTTAGAAGAGCCGGCTAGCTTGCATCAACATGGACGATGGTTTGTTTTGCCGGTGAACTAACTGTACCTTGTCACACTCGAGCGTACGGAATTATACATGCTTGTAGATGCTAAATCCACATGTCACGCATGAATTTTGACCAGGGATGTAGATGTTGAGGGTGTTCGTCAAAGCTTGCCTGCGCGTATGTATTGGGTGCATATTTTTGTACGAAGTTCTCGATCGACTGCATGGCACTCAAAACTTGCACAAAACACCATGAGAAGCATTCATGTGTAGCTATGTACATAACCATCTCTTAGACTTCAGAAGGACAGGAAATGGATCGAGCATCCACAGACATGAAAATCCTCAACAAGATAATCCAACGAACTGCTAAATCTTAAATGTGTGATAATCCAACGAACTGCTAAATCTTAAATGTGTAGCTATTGTACATAATGGCAGCAAAAAGGTTCCCTTGAACCTGAAAAGGATGAAATCAGACATATCCCTGTGATTTATGCATCTCGTGCTTTCTTTGCAAAACAAGTAATAGCTGCCATCAAGCTAATTCTAACTCCGCCATTGATTCATGTGGTTTGGGGCGGAACAGTGAGGAAGCCAGGGAGTCGGAGGTGTTGCTGGAGCAGCACACGGCGGGTAGTGCACATCTGCCATTAGTTGAAGAAACCATTAGAACATTGCTTCTATGTTTGACAGCATATTATGGAAAATCAATATAAGATCAGGGTGTACCAATGATTGTTAAATTCAGGCAAGAAGATGTGACAAGGAAACTGAATGACAAGTGAGCTAAACAGAAGACTCTATCAAGATGACTACTAATTTGCTAATGGAATGATAACTGTTGGTCTAAAAACGTCAATGGTTTTCAAGCATGAGTGATTAACCTAGAAATATACCATTATAATTATAGGTAGATTATGAACTGGACTAACAAGACCGCATGGTGTTCACTTACCAGACTGTTGTCCATAGGGCCTGTAGCTGTCAGAACTCCATGAGGAAGAACTACCTTGATTTGGCACCCACTGAGCAACTGGTTGTGAACTATATGCTGGAAGATTTGGTGGTGGCACCTGATGTGGCCTCCCAATCAGATTTGCAGCTGCATAGCCAGGGACCCCATAGGCTTTGGCTGACCCAGGTGCCTGGTAGAGGTTCCTATTAGTCATTGGACCCTGAATGCATTGGTGCATCTCAGGGTTATAAGGATTAGGATTGTATGGGCTCGGGTTCCTATGGGATCCATATGTACTCTGTCCATAACCAGGAAGTGGGGTACTTTGGTAGCTTCCATGTAACTGATACTGGTTTGGGTTATTCGGATAGCTTGAGGGCATCCGATATTGGTTCGGATCACTTGGGTAGCCTGAATGAAATTCATGTTGGTTTCCTGTTGGACTCTGAAACCTCTGAACACTAGACAGTGCCTGTTGCTGTGTTGTAATACCCACAGTATGCACACCTGTGCTGAAAGTAGCAGCACTTCCAGGTACCGTGCCACTATAACTTCCATATGAATTGGCCATTGGAGGGTGAATGTTTGCCATGGATGACCTTGGCCTAGTATCAACTGGAGCAGCAGTCACTGCATACGTCGAGCTAGCCTGTAAGCACGCAGAACATCAGAACACTAGTGTGTTATTTTGCATGCTGACACTGATCTTATCCATGATGACACAAAACAAAAAAGGAACTATCTCAAAATAACAATAAAGGAACCATACATTTTGGTTACTGGAATTGCCATAGCTTTGGGTCCCGGTTTTTGGCAGCAGTCGTTGCATCTCAAGTAGGTTTCTCTGGGCCTCATCCCTAGAAAGCTCTGTAAAAATTACCTGAAAAAATTTTAAAAGCACAGTGAACTAAGCAAGCATTTGAGAGTAGTCAGAAGATGAAGTATGATAATACCAAATTTTGAGTATACCTTGTTAAAAGGCTCCTTCGAATCAGGCATATCCCTTGAGAGCGGCAAGACAAAATTGGCTGAAACGGGAATGTACGGTAACTTTAAGTGATCGATGTAGAGACACAAAAAAGTGAAACTGGACAGCAAACATGTTATTTGAGAGTAAAATGAAGATGTGCATATGTCCAGGTACCTGTCATTTCGTTAACTGCTTCAGCTGGCACTTCCTTTCCCATCTCATCGAATCGCTTTGCTGCCCTGGATTTCAGTTCACTTGGCGGTGGGAATACGACCACAGCAGTCTGTTGCATACAAGAGAATGTAGCATTACACATTATATCAATATCAACCAATCCAGTGCCAAGACTTGCTAATCCAACCACCATACAGAAAATGCAGTATTTTTTACTCTTTTGCATCTTACCTTATGGTAGTTGGCAAATGGCCTCAGCTTGCGAATACGAGCATTCTTGTAAACATTTGTTTGATCAATGATAAAGTTGCGACGGGTGTTTGCAGCCCTGGTCAGCAATTTGTTGAAAATCCATGTAGCGCAGTCCATCAACCGATCAAAACGCTCACCATAGTTATTCTTACGCAACAATCCTGGCACCTGCAATGATCAAGGCTGTCACAAACTGAAGAGGCAGCACAAGTAAAATAACGCCATACTATTGCCGCGAGAAGGAAAACCAACCTTCATTTGCTCCAATGCAAGGTTAGTCCCGAGAAGGATAAAACGTTTCTCCGGATGCTCCTTGACCCACTTCTCTGCCCATGTCGACTTGCCTGAAGCCGGGAGACCAACCATCATCATGACCTCACATTCACTCTGTTCAAACAGAGGTCCAAATACAGCATTCCCATCAGCAAAAGCCGAGGCCCAGGGCTCATAACCATCAACTGGCTCCAGCCCATCCTCCCTGCTAAATTGCATCTCCACGACAACATTCTTCAGCAGGACATGGGGAAAGAGCGCTGATTCCCATTGCATCGGCCTCACAGCTGCGTCAACCAAGCCAAGCCCCTTCTCACCGGCATCGAAATGCTTCGCGATACCAAGCCACTGGCCGTTCCTCGCGAACCCGATCGACGCCATGGGCTTCGAATCGAGGTCCACGGCGCAGACGACCGTGTCCCCGACCCCGAACCTGACGCCGTAGTTGGCGAACCTCCGCTGGTGGGAAAACTTCCCCGTGCCCCCGAACCCGAAGCTGTGGTCGGACTCCCCGAGCGCCCCCACGGGATCGTCGCCCCTGGAGACGCCAATGCGGCAGAGGTGGCGCTCCTCGGGGGCCGTGAGGTCCATCTCCACGGGCTGCTCGGCGACGATTCTGCACCCGAAGCAGTACCTCCCGCCGCCCCTGGCGCCCACCGTCGCGCGCGCGCCCGACCAGCAGTAGGCGAACCCGCCCTCGTGCAGCGCGCTCCCCTTGAGGCCGCCCCCGCCGACATCGAAGTCTGGATGGACGAACGCCCCCGCCAACGGTTAGGGGCGCGATTAACGAAAGCGAAAGTGCAGAGGAAGACGGGTTGTCAGGTAAGTGTGTGTGTGTGCGTACCGAGATCGCAGTCCGCCGGGTTGAGCTCCACGCGCGGCGGAGGCGGAGGCGGCTGCGCGGCGTCCTTCTCCGCTTCGGGGTCGCGCCGGGAACGCTTCGGCGGTGGCTGCGCGGCCTCGTCGTCCGGCGACGCCATTGGGTTAGGGCCGGGGCTCTCGCGGTCGGGTTTACGAGGGCAGAGGTGGCTCGAGCGACCGCGAGTCCGCTAGACCGCAACCGACGTGGCAGGACCGCAGGAGAGAGGAGTCGTCGTCGAGTCGGTACGGCGGCGACTGAGGAGATGTTGCGTTGGGCTGCGATACGGGCTCACAGTTGGGCCGGCCTTATTCCCGTCGGTACTTTTTTCTTTTTGTGTCCTTTCAAAAAAAAGTTTCTTTTTGTTTGCTGTTAATTACCAAGATTAATATGATTATATAAATTAATTATACCAAGTATTAAATATATATATGTTAAATCTAAATTCATACACAAGTAAAATTGACGAAGGTAAAAGTGGTTTTTTTTTAATTTCAGATCTTATGATGGAGCAGCTTGGTATACAGGTTTCTTTGGGACCAATTGTTTGGTCAGCTTTTGGATGTCCATGATAACATGCCTATTAAAGGGAACGTTCCTAGAAATTTTTGTTATGTTTTTTCCCTCGATTTTTCTTCCGATAACATTGTTGAAATCTCTTTTCAAAGGCAAAGGAATATAAGGTTAGATAATGTGGTGAATGCTTTCGAAATCTTGGCTTGTGTAGTTGTGTTAGACATAGTTTGTAATAAATTAGCATCTTCGTTATTTCTGTACTTTTTTGCTTCGGTTTGTAAGCTAGATTTGTAACCCGTTTCCATTTCTTATCCTCCATCTCTTGGCTGGAAAACAATTGAGGGCGCATCAACAGGTTAAACCGGCTCCAGGTTTTACCCTACAAATTTGGTAATTTCTCTACTCCTACTTGACACCCCAAATGGTTCAGAACTATATAGGCACAGGACAGTCAGCGTGATCATTTTTAGATCTTGTTTGGTTCACACTTGGATTTCTAGTGCACATAAGTCGAGAAACGAATCTCGCATACATAAAGTGCCAAATAAAATTTATTTGTAATTTTTTTCAAAAATATATATAATTTTTTGCGACATATCGAACGACGGATGCTATCTGCCGCCTACTGAAATAACTCTGCTTCGCTCGCACGTCGCGGACAGCAGCATCGACGAAGCGGGGAGCCAGGAAAAGGCAGCCGCGGTGACTTGTCCCCCCTGGATCTGAACGGCGTCTGAGCCAGGCGGGCGGGCAGCCAGATCAAGTCGCAGAGCAGTCAAGCAAGGCACGTCGACGCTGCCCGGCCGCGCCGCGCGCCGCGAGATCTGAAGGCGCGGCACCGAGGGAAATCGAGCAGCTCGCGCGCGCGCGCGAGCGGCAGTTAGCGGCGCGTCTCGGATCTCGGCGCGGCGCCTCCCGCCCCGGCCAGTGCGGCGAGAGCAGCGGGGGCACGGGCGCGGGCTCGGGGCCGCCCCCCGCGCGATCCGATGAGGCGGCGGCCGTTCCTGGACCAGCGGCGGCCGTCGTTCAAGCGCCGGTGGCAGCAGCGACCGTGGTGGGTGCGCCTCGCGCTCTCCCTCCTCTTCGCCCTCGCCTGCGTCCTCCTCCTCACCGTCATCCTCGGCTCCCCCGACCCCGGCGCCTCGCCGTCCACCTCCACCGCCTCCTCCGGAACCGAGGCCACCTCCTCCCCTCTCCTCCGTCAGGTAACCACGTCGCATTTACCGCATTTCAGGGATCGTTTCGTCATCCGAGTATTTGACCACGAGCAAGCCAATCTTAGTTAGTAGGCATTACACCTGCTGAATCCGCTAGCTGTCTTAGTGTCTAGTGTTGTTAGCTTTCGCTGAAAGATAATGAGTGCGCTAGCGAGTAGCATCTGAACGTTTTCAAACCTCTCCTGTGCAGAGATCTTACCTGGAAGGCATCACGGATGCGCTCAACATGACTGACGAAATGCTGAGCGCTCGCTCGTTCTCCAGGCAGCTCATGGACCAGATTTATCTAGCCAAATCTTATGTCGTTGTCGCGAAGGAGGCCAATAACTTGCAGTTTGCAGCGGAGCTTAGTGCCCAGGTGCGGCAGGCGCAGAGCATCCTCGTGCACGCTGCAGCCCACGGGGGCACGGTGCTGGAGCAGGAAGCAGAGAAGGCGATCAGGGATATGTCTGTGCTGCTCTTCCAGGCGCAGCAGCTGCGGTATGACAGCGGCATCACAATCATGAAGTTGAAGGGACAGATTCAGTCTCTAGAGGAGAAGTCGAAAGCTGAGGCAGAGAAGAGCACAAAGTACGGGCAGATTGCTGCTGAGGAGCTTCCTAAGGGGCTCTACTGCCTTGGTGTCCGGTTAACCATGGAATGGTTCAAGAATTCTGAGCTTCAGAGGAAGTTTTCTGATAGGAGCCCAGTAGTGCAGAACAACCTAAGGGATAACAGCCTCTATCATTTTTGTGTTTTCTCAGACAACATCCTTGCTGTTTCAGTTGTTGTCAATTCTACAGCTACAAACTCAAAGCACCCTGAAAAGATTGTCTTTCACTTAGTTACCGATGAGTTGAACTATGCTCCAATGAGGGCATGGTTTGCCATGAGTGACTACAGAGGGGTCACTGTGGAGATACAAAAGGTGGAGGACTTTACTTGGCTAAATGCATCATATGTTCCTGTTCTTAAACAGCTGCAGAACACTGCTACTCAGAAGTTCTACTTCTCTGGCAGTGGTAACCGCGGAACACCGATTAAATTCAGGAACCCAAAGTACCTGTCCATGCTTAACCACTTGAGGTTTTACATTCCAGAAATATATCCTGAATTGCAGAAGGTGGTATTTCTTGATGATGATATTGTTGTTCAGAAGGACTTATCCGAACTGTTTACTATCAACCTCAATGGTAATGTGATGGGTGCTGTAGAAACTTGCATGGAGACATTCCACAGGTTTCATAAGTATCTTAACCATTCCCATCCTCTAATCCGTGCTCATTTTGACCCTGATGCTTGTGGCTGGGCATTTGGTATGAATGTGCTCGATCTTGTCGAATGGAGGAACAAGAATGTGACAGGTATATATCATTATTGGCAGGAGCGCAATGCTGATCATACCCTATGGAAGCTTGGGTCTTTACCGCCTGGGCTTCTTGCTTTCTATGGTTTGGTTGAAGCACTGGATCCCAAATGGCATGTCTTGGGACTTGGCTACACTACTGTGGATCCTGCTACTATCAAGGAAGGGGCAGTGCTGCATTACAATGGAAATATGAAGCCATGGCTCAAAATTGGAATGGAGAAGTACAAGAGCTTTTGGGATAACTATGTGGACTATTCACACCCTTTGATTCAGCAGTGCTTCATGCGTTGATTACTGTGTATCAACATTAGAAATTTTTGTAAGCACCCTAGTAGAAATGTTCCAAGTGCATGCTGCAACTGCCACACGTAAACATTGTACTTAGACCAGTTGGCTTCGCTTTCAAGTTATAATCTTAATCTCTGACGAAACATCAGTGGCTGTTTATAGCATCTGTAGTTGATGAAGTACAACAATCACATATACCTTCAGTCACAGGTCAACAGCACAAGAGCTAAGATTGCAATGCAGTAGGCTACTAGGCTGCCACTTGAACCACATCCACTACTATTGTAACTGCAACCGTCAATGTAATTTTTTATTTTTTATTTTTTGGGTGAGACAGAAGCACAGAATGGAAATGATGTAGAATTGATTCAAAATTCTTTGAAGTGTTACAAGTTTCGAGTTACATATCCATAATTACTGGATGTTAAGACAGCAAAGCTTTTCCTGTTTATTTATACATCTTGAGAAGTAAAGTTGCCATATCTCATTTGCACCTCTACTTGAATTTATTTTGTCCTTCTTGCAATCTTGCTGCTCAATGTTGTCACATCTTGTGTGAGGGATAGTAAAGTTTATTTACAAGTCCATGTAGTGTGGGAAAAGGTGTATCCATTTTATGCAGAGAGAATATCTTCATCACTTGTGGTTGAACTTCTTACAGAGGCTACAATTCAGGCAAGTGTTTACATAAAAATAAAGTGTAAATACAGTAAACAGTAAATTATCAAGTCCACAGAAGGAATCCATTTAAAGTATGAAAATAACTGTTATTTTTGCTGCCATCAGCTACAAATGACAACTGGTATTCTCTTTCTTCTCTACTTCACTTCAGCGATATTTGAGTGTACGAATGTGGTCTTGATTTTTGTCTCTTCTAGAACGCTTTTATGAAATTTGTATTTCTACTACTTCATCCATCATTGTGCTGCAAAGCTTTTCCAATCCAAATTTCATGGGTTTGCTGTGGCATCTACCTCCATTTGATGATCTCCATCATTGTTGCCGGCAGCAACCATGGCCCTCCTCTTCCTTCTAGATCTGGACCTTCTCCTCCTATGTCTCTTGCTTGATTCTTTTCTCTCATTATTCGTGGATGTGCTGGGGCTTATATCTGCAGGATTGGCACCAGGTTCTGCTGCTTGCATTTTGTTCTGGTTGGCTTCACTCAAGCTTTCTTCTGAGCTCGTACCTTCAGGATCTTTTTCTTTCCCTGCTTCTTTAACAACTACATTACCATCTTCATTCTCCAGCAGTTTACTATCTCTGCTGTGATTGCTGGCCTCGTCTTGAGGGTTCTCCACCTGTTTTGCACCATCTGGTTCTTCTTTGCTGGCTTCCTGACTATCTTCTTGTTTTTGGCTCCCCTGTGGAAGCTCAGATTTATCTGAATGATTTCCCTCTGGAGCATCATCTGACTGTTCATTTGCATCATCTTTATTCTCTTGTGGCTGACCATCTTCCATGTTAGTTGTTAACTTTAAGAACTGCTCTTGTGAGGTACTATTGTCTTCGTCATTGCTCTCTGATGCAGTGGTGTTGTAGGAATTGTGTTCTTCTGCTGCAGCGGGTACAAAATCATTGGTGTTTTCAGATTTGTCAGGTACCACAGCATCAGAAGTGGCATTTTGATTGTTTGCTCCCTCATCCTGCTGGCTGTTCTCTGATGCATTAATGATACTGGAATTTTCTTCTTCTGCTGGAGTAGGTATGGAGTCACCAGAGTTTTCTGGTTTGTCAAGTGTCGTTGTGTCTGAAGTTGCGTTTTCATTGTTTGCTCCCACAACAGTGCTTTCATCCTGGTGGCTGCTTTCTGATGCAGTAGTGCTGTTGGAATTCTCATCTGCTGTAGCAGGTATGGAATCACTGGAATTTTCAGATTTGTCAAGCTCAGCTTCTTTTTGCTGCATGAGTTCCTTTATAGGTGTTGTCTGACCAGAGTTGGAAGCAGCTGCATTCTCTTTCATTTGGTTGATATGGCTCTCTTTCTCCACAAGAGCTGCTTCTAATTCTTTCTGGGTGTTGGTAAGATATGTGGTGGTAGTTTCTGAATCCATGAGCTTGTTTTTCAATTCTGTCCTCTCAATACTTAGGACGGATGTTTTGGCTTCCAGTTCGTCCACTTTCCTTCTCATCTCTTTATTAATTTCCTTTTCTTTCTGTCATAAAGAAGATAGCAGTATTTAGCTGATATAATTATCTAGTAATTCTAAAGTGGGTCGATAATGTAAAGAGGGGTAGAGGTATACCTAAACTGACTTGGGACGAGTCGGTTAAGAGAGACCTTAAGGAGTGGAATATCTCTAAAGAGGTAGCTTTGGATAGGAGAGCTTGGAGACTAGCTATCAACGTGCCTGAACCGTGACCTTTGTTTCTTTTGGGTTTCATCTCTAGCCTACCCGAACTTGCTTGGGACAAAAAGGCCATGTTGTTATTGTTGTTGTATAGAACACACAACAGAAAACATGCATGGAAGGCTCTAAATCTGCTGCAGCTATGGCAGACCATCATCTCAGTATTATTTATTTGCAGAACAAGAGGGTGTTCCATTGAGTATATCAATCTATTTGGCTACTAGCATTTTGAAACTAAATTGTGATGTGACGCCTCCAGCTAAAAGTATGTCTGCAAAATGGTGTCAATATGAAAGTCTTTTCAGGGGTGATTTATTTGGACTAGTTTGTGAAGGCATGGCTCTAGATTGGATAGTTTCCTCATGGTTTGAGTGTGCAAAGATTTTGCGAGTGCAATACTGCAGTTTTTGTTGTATCCATACTTCTACCAGGGCCCTGTTTAGAATCTTTCTCGTCCTGTGGAAATTGTAATGTTTCCATTCGAACCCCGCAAATTTGTGTGTACTTACACCCTAAATTGGCACTGTGATGGCCCAGTCATGACAATACTGAATGCAAATAGAATTATACTTTCCATGAGATTGTATTATTTCTTATATTTTATCTACTAGTAAATAAAATGCCCTAATTTAAGCAGTATAGGCAATTAACTATATACAAGTTATAGTGGGATCTTGACTTTTGAACTATTATGCACTAATGTGTTTTAATCTGTTTGATGATGAACAAGGGAATTGATGATGTGGTATTCAATTAACCCATATTATTTTAACTCAAGTTTAGCTACAAACAATTAATCATGTACACTATCTTTTGCTTGGCCACATGTAATGCAGAGATCTGAAGGGGCCTGAAATTATTTGAATACTTGCTAGTCCAGAACCCTTGTTTGATCAAGGAATCTCACTAATCTAAGGGCCAAACATTCATCTACAGTGTACCGAATTTTTACTTGAGGACACAATATTTCCTATCATGTATCCATGGTATCAACATTTCAGTACTAGGCTACCCTCAAAAAAAAAAAATCAGTACGAGGCGGAAGTATGTTCTTTCTGAAGTTCAAGTGGACATCCTGAGCATCAATGTTTTTGTTACAGCTTGCAAACCGGTGAAGAAAAGGAGTAACACAACTGATTGTTAAGACTTAAGAGTACTTAATTGTTGATAGTCCAGGTTATAAAAGGAGAGCATTCATAATCGACTGGTGGAGCCAGTCGACAAATGCAAGAACAAAGAAGCAGGCAAGCAGCAACCACTTACTAGAAAGACGATTTTTGAATTTGTGATGCATGCAATTTTTTTTTGGAACACAGATGCATATGCTTGCAACTCATTCAGTCATATGCATACCTTTTTTGAAGCGAAAAGTCATATCCATACCTCGAGGAGGACTTGGAAGGACAGGAGCTGCTGGTCGCGTTCCTGGAGGACGCCGAGGACGCGGCGCTCCCTCATCTTGTGCAGGATGCCGACGCTCACCGCGGTGGCGCCGATCGCCAGCAGCACGAGCAGCAGGTACAGGGGCAACTTCTTGGTGGTGTTGTTGTTGCCCATTGTGTGGCCTCTCGATCTGTACTTGCTTGCTTCCATCTCCTCTCTGCACGCACCCTCTTATTGGCACCCTTGCAGGATCTTGTGCTGTTTACTGCAGGACGGGACAACTGCTCTGGCAGCAGTGTGAAGAAACTGGAGCTTCCTTTTTCCAGTTGCTTCGATTCTGGAAAGGGGAGAGAACTTGCTTAGGAATGGAGGAACGAGACACTAGGAGGCTCCAAGTCTGAGGGCTAGTGTACATTGTGTATGCTTCACATGCTCCAAGGTGATGCACATGCTTCATTTCACTCAAGTCGATTTGTTTGAACCTTAGAGAGGTATAAAGCCTAGCTCTTTTTGACTTTTTTTTTTTGAAGAGAAAGCAGGAGCACTGCTATGTCATATAAGAAGGGAAGCATGCAAGTTCAGTACAAAATTAATATTACATAAAACAAAAGAAACTCGGTGGTCGGCGGCCCCAACACTAGCAATAGAGCTAAACTTAACATGGATTGGACGGTACCACCGGCCCACCCACAGCGAGCTTCCTGATCGAGATCTCCGCTTTTATTTCTTGAAAGACCCTAGTTGCAATGGCCCGATTGTGCTCAAAGATGCGCTGATTCCGCTCCTTCCATAAGTTCCAGGCAGTATACATCAACAACGCCGCCTTAGTTCTCCGCAGCTTCTTTGGAAGGCCTGTCAGCTCTTGCTGCCACCATGTTGCCACTGAGGATCCCATGTCCGGTATCTTGACCAAGTTCTGTGTCCACCGTGCCATTAGGTGCCAAACCTCCTTAGCAAAGCAGCAGTGCAGGATTAAGTGGTCAGCCGTCTCTTGCTCTTGACTACAAAGCGAACACATAGGATCACACGGCCACTGCCGCTTGCTGAGATTGTCTGCTGTCAGAAGTTTCGATTGGACCAATAGCCATGCAAAGAACTTATGCTTTCCTTCCGCTTCCGCCTTCCAAATGGTTGACCCCTGGAATTGACTATGCGAACCTGCAAATTGAATGTTATAAGCCGTCTTTGCTGAATAGTCTCCATGTGACGTCCACTTCCACCGGATTGTGTCCGGCTCCTCCGTGAGTTGTACACTTTGCACCAAATCCCATAGCGTGATGAAGTTTGCCATTTCGTTCACACTTTCCATTCGCCACAGTCCCCTAGTCCAGCTCTGATGCTCCTGTTCCTCCATCACCGAACGGTTCTTCCGCCACGCCAGCTTGAACAAATCCGGAAAAATGTCCATTGGGGCGCGACCGTTTAGCCAGGCGGATTGCCAGAATGAAGCTCTCTTGCCATCTCCTAGCGTGACCACCGTACTGGCTCGGAAAAGCTGACGATCAACTGCATTTACAGGAGGCTCGGTGCCTGTCCATGGTCGACCAGGGTCTGTCCACTGGTACCACAACCAGCGTAGGCGTAACGCTCGACTAAACAGGTCCAAATCAAGGATACCCAGGCCTCCAAAATTTTTTGGCCGTAAACACCTTGCCCACTGAACAAGGCAATGACCACCCTGTGCTTCTTCAGTGCCTTTCCAAAGGAAACCACGCCGCATCTTGTCAATTTTCTTGATCGCCCATTTCTGTAGCCTGAAAACTGTGAGGTGGTACATTGGAAGAGATATTAGGACAATGTTGATCAGGCGTAGCCGACCAGCCCTGTTCAGCAATTTTCCTTTCCACGTCGCCAGTCTTGCTCCAATCTTGTCAATGATCGGCTGAATGTCCACACGACGCAGTTGTCTTGTGTGAAGTGGCAGCCCCAGATAAGTGCACGGGAAAGATTTGATCGGGCACTGAAACGCTTCCATGATGTGCTTCAGCGAGAGCCCTTCACACCTGATCGGATAGACAGCGCTTTTCTGTGTGTTTGTGATCAGGCCCGACGCAGCTCCAAAGCTGTTCAAAATCTGTTTCACTATTGTGACTTCCTGCCTCACCGGATTCAGCAGGATGGCAGCATCATCGGCAAAAAGACTAGTTCTTAGTGTTGCTTTTCTGCTGTTGATTGGTGTGAGAAGCCCCTGCTCAGTGGCCTTGTTCAACATGAGCTGCAGCGGCTCCATGGCGAGGATGAATAACATTGGTGACAACGGATCGCCTTGCCGTAAACCAGTGCTGTGACTGAACCAGCGTCCTCTTGTGCCATTCAGCAGAACAGTGGACGAAGCTGAAGCAAGAAGAGTGGTGATCCAAGCTCTCCAGCGATGCCCAAACCCCATACGATCTAGCACCTCAAGAAGAAAATCCCATCTCACAGTATCAAAAGCTTTGGCAATGTCTAGCTTCAAGAAAAGTGTTGGCATTCCCACCCTGTGCAGCTCCTTGATTATGTTCTGCGTGTAGAGGAAGTTATCGTGGATGCTTCGCCTCTTGATGAATGCACTCTGGGCTCTTGACACCAGGAGGTTAAGACTCCCAGCTAACCTTGTTGCTAGTAATTTGGAAATTAATTTGCCCGCACTGTGAGAGAGACTGATCGGCCTATAATCTGTGACAGCTGCTGCATCGGCCCTCTTCGGCAGCAGGATAATATGTGCATTGTTGATCAGTTTAAAGTGCTGGTCATGCTGATTGAAGAAATAATTAGTTGCTGCCACCAGACCCCCCTTGATTGTATCCCAGCTAGCTTTGTAGAAAGCCCCGATGAAGCCGTCCGGCCCAGGCGCCTTCTCTGAAGCAATATCCATCACAACTGCCTTTAGTTCATCTTCAGTGAACTCATCTTCAAGGTGTCGCAGGTCATGCCTTTGAATGTGAAGCTCTTCCCAGTTTAAGGTGAACTCCCTTGTCCCTGGTGGTCCCAGGGAGTTACTGAAGTGATTGTGAATGAAAACCTCCTTTTCTTCTTGGGAAAACAACGTGCCCTGGCTGGTGACAAGTCTATGTATGTGGTTTTTCCTTTTCCTGCTATTTGCTTGCAGATAGAAGAGCTTAGTATTTGCTTCCATTGCCCGAACGCTGATTAGTCTGGACCTCTGCCTTGCCCTGAGTTTTTCTATGGCTGTCAGTCCCAAAAACCTGACTTTGAGATCTCTCTTGAGTTGTATCTCTGCCTGGCTCAATTGCCTGTGGTCCTGAACCACGTCTAGTATCGCAATAAGCTGCTTTGCTGCACAGAGTAGTAGCTTGTTGTTTCCTATTTGCGCTCTTGCCCACTGCCTCAGCGCCTTGGCCGTTCTTTGCAGTTTTATATGTAACCGCAGGAAGGGGTTCATGACGTGCAGGTCCTTGTTCCAGGCTGAGTTGACCACGTCGCTATATCCATTAATGCTCGGCCAAAAAGCTTCAAAACGGAAGCCCCTATATTTCTTTGAGCTTTTTACCTACATGCCATTATAAAAGTTTGTAATGATCTACATACCATTCAAAATTGAGAAAATTTCTCTGTACCATTCATCGAAATTTTTTTTACCTACGTGCCACTGCTGTTAGTTTTTCCGTTAAAATGTAACTGCGATACATCCAACTGGTTGTAAAAAGACTCTTTTATCCTTCCTCTGTTCTGTTCTCTTCTCTTCTCTAGTTGTTCCCCGAGGGCTCTTATTCCCCTCTGTTCTCTATTTCATTCTCAAGTCTAACCCTAGATCGGCACCTCCCTCTCGCGCAGCCGCTCGCGCGCGCAGGCCTGAGCGCGGGGAGCGGGCGAGCCAGCGGGGCAGCGCCCAGCGCGCGGGAGCGGGCGAGCCAGCGCGCGGGAGCCAGCGCGCGGGAGCAGCGCGCGCAGGTGTGGGAGCGGGAGCAGGCGGGCCCAGCGCGCAGCGCGCGGCGCGCGGAGGGCTGGAGCGGTGCGCAGGCGTGGGAGCGGGAGCGGGCCCAGCACGCGGAGGTGCTGCGCGGAGCGGGGGAGCGGGTGCCGCGGGGGCGTGGTCTGTCTGCGGGATCTGAGCGGGATGGCGGCTGACCGACCGGATTGGCTTCTAGATGGGTGAGTTTTTGTTTGTGCTTTCAATTGCATAACATCAGTGTTATATTTGGTGTTGTTATGATTTAATTAAATTTTATAAATATTTATGTTCATCTGTAGGAATGATATCGGGACTAGTTTCAATCTAGAAATCAGGATAATTAGTACAACTATGCGAGGACCATGGTTTGCCTTTAACAAAGTTGTTGACTCAGACACCACAAATTTTAAAGACCTTGTTGATGAAATTGTTGATCAGTTTCCTTGTGGGTATGGTGATGTGGTGAAGTTGTTCTATTTCTGTGCTGCTAGCAAGTCCAACATTGAAATTCATTCTGACCATGACTTAATGAATATGTTCAAGAAACATATGAGTTCCAAATATTGTTGCATGTCAATTGCATACCATAAACCAGATGTTGATCCACCAAAAATTCCACTGTGGGACAATGTTGAAATGACATGCACCCCGTTAATGTCAGCCCCTAGCTATGTAGAATCTAGCAAAGCAATTCAATCTGGGACTGTTACAAAACCAGATTATGACATGGTAGAGGACAACAAGTTTATGAATCCTGAACCACAGAATGAATATGTGGGGGTTGATGAGGAGGGTTTATACATTGACATAGCACCTACTTCTCATGCAAATGTTGACACAAGTGAGAAAAAAGATGAAGATTATGATCCAGGTTCGAACTCTGAATCTGAGTCTGACTCTGAGTCCGATATGGATGCTGAGGTAGATGAGATTATTAAAGATACATTGCCATCTCACATATCTGAAGTTGCATACAACAAAGATGATCCTCCTATTGAAGTAGGGAGCATCTATCCAAATATGTTTGAATTTAAGTTGGCTCTTGCAACACATGCTATCAAGAATGAATTTGATTATAACATTGAAAAGAGTGAACCAGGGAAGTATCGGGCATACTGCACGGGCTATGTAGATGGTTGTAAGTGGAGGATTCATGTATCACGTACAATGAAAAATCAATCTACTATCCAGGTAATTTCTTTGTTCATATTTTGTGCATATTTTGTCACAAATACTTCATTCATATTTCTGATTTCACATTTCTCTGTTTCAAACTAAATTTTGTAGGTCAAGAAGAACCCTTTTCCTCATAGTTGTCATAGTACCAGGAGGAGTGGGAAGGTCAAAGGTGCTACCAAGTTTTGGATTTGTGAGAGGATTAAGGATTGGTTGGCTGAGGACAAAAATATTGGGCCTACAGAACTTCAAAGAAGACTTAAGGAGCATTACAAAGTCAGCATTAGTTACAAGAGAGTGTATGATGGCAAATTACTTGCTATGGATGAGTTGTTTGGTAATTGGAAACAAAGTTTTGACAACTTGTACAAGTTTAAGGCAATGATAGGACAAGAGTGCCCTGGCAGCTTTGTTGTTATTGATCATCACACAATAGAGGGCAAGATCAGGTTCAATAGGCTTTTTTTTTGCAATGGAAGCTTGTGTTCAAGGTTTCCTTAGAGGTTGCAGGCCTTATTTGGCTGTTGATAGTACATTCTTGACTGGAAAATTCAGATGGCAGCTATGCATTGCTTGTGCAGTTGATGGGCACAATTGGATGTACCCGGTTGCTATAGGGGTCATTGATTCTGAAACCAATGAAAACTGGATTTGGTTCATGGAGAGGCTTAAGGAAGCTATAGGTACCCCACCTGGTTTAACCTTTTGCACAGATTGTGGTCAGGCAGTCATGGCAGGAGTAAGTGAGGTTTTTCCAAATGCAGAGCATAGAGAGTGCATGTGGCACTTGCTGCAGAATTTTAAGAAAAGGTATAGTGGAAAAGTGTTTGATGAGCATTTGTGGGCTTCTGCTTATTCTTGGAATTCATATATGTTCGACAAGCATATCCAAGCTATGGCTGCAGAAAGTCCAGCAGCAATATTGTACTTGCAGCAAAACCATACAAAACTATGGACAAGAAGCCAATACTCTACAATACCAAAAATTGACTATGTGACAAATAATTTAGCAGAAAGCTTCAACAATTGGGTAAAAAATGACAAGGGGATGCATCTAGATGATTTCATGGATACTATAAGACAGAAGCTCCTAATCAAGTGGAACCAGAGAAAAAAAATTGCACAGATGTTGGAAGGTAAAATGTTGCCACACATCATAACTAAGTTAAAGGAACAAAGCAGGAACCTTAACATTGATGTTGTCACTAGCTCACCTGATGGGATTGCAGAGGTTACAGCAAGGGAAGGTTCTAGTTACAGGTTCGTTGTAAACCTAAAGGAAAGGACATGTTCATGCAGGGCATGGGAAGTTTCTGGATTACCATGCAAGCATGCAATTGCTTTTATCACCTCTATACCTGGAGAGAAGATAGAAGATCATGTGGACAACTACTACTCGATACAGATGTTTAGGGCTGCCTATGAAGGTAAAATCCCTTCTTTACCAGACAAGTCCATGTGGCCCAAATCAGAACATGGTTTCTTTATGCATCCTCCATTATTGAAGTCGACAGCTGGTAGGAGAAGGCAAAATAGATACAAGGCAGCAGTAGAGGGTGGTAGCAAAGGAGCTAAGGGTAGGCATCAGTGTCCAATCTGTCAGCAGTATGGACATCATTGGTACACTTGTAAGGATGGTGACCCAAACGACATAGCTGCAATGCTTGCGGAAAGGTACCAGGCAAGCTAAAGTTTGTAATTTTTTTTACATATTTGCTGCAATATAGGTTGCTAACATATTTTTTCGTGCAGAGGTCCACCTAAAAAGAAGAAAAAGAAGACAGCTCCAGCCAATACTGAGACCAGTATTGTGCTTGCAGCACCTGCACAAAGGATGGCATTTCCATTTGTACATGCTGTTGTTGATCTATCAAAGAAAAGAAAGAACAAATCATCCTCATCAACTGGTGCAAAGAAACAAAAGAGTAGTTCAGCTGCTGAGGCTAGTGACCCTTCCGTGAGGTAAACTAATTTTGTAACTTATCTTTTAACCATTATAATAGGTTTACTAATGTCACCTTTATTATCAGAGGGTCCGCAACAGGTTCAAATCAGCAAGATCTTTTGTTGATTACATATCCATCTGGATCAAGTAAGCAGCACATGGATGATAAGAGCACACGTCAGCAACAACACAAGAAGAAGAGGGCCATTAAAAAAATAACTCCAAGCAAGGCTAGTCCAGCCATGTCAACACGCAGCAAGGTCCCTAGTTCCCCTTCTAGTCCAGCCATGGGAACTAGAAGCAAGAAAAAACTTGATCTGACTTGATCTTTGATGAGTCTGTATGACATGCTTTTGTAGCACTTGAGGTCTGCAAGACAAAGCATTGTTTAGACTAGTAATGAGGTCAATGTGACCATCTTTTGTGTGCGAAATTGACTTTGTGATCAAGCAGACTATGCACTTGGATGATATATGTGGACCTCATTTATGTCTAATTCTGTTTAATTAAATACTAATTGTGGTTGTCTCAAATATTCAGTTTATATCTCAACTCTATGATGAGGGTGTAATTTTCATGTGCAAATATATAACGTGTGTTCCTGTACAATGCCACTAGAGTGAAGAATAGAAAAAAATGCTGCATTCTACTAGCAAGGGCAAAATGGTCTTTTCCGCAGCAAGTTAACTGGTGTTAGGGGTCAATTTGACGGCAATGACACTCAGGTAAAGGGAACTTTCTTCAATGGCATGGACAAACTTTTTAAAATTTTGATGGCATGGAGGTAACATACATCTTTTATAATGGTATGGAGGTAAAAGCCTCTATTTCTTTACTGGATGCCCTCCCACTAGAAGAATAGGGCTGGTCAGAGACCAAAGAAGAGATAGCATGCAGTAGGGAGGACGGCAGCATCAGATCCCAGTCCACCGAGCAGAAAGCTCTATCAATTCTCGTTTGTGTCATGTCATTAGACCATGTGAATTTGCGCCCCCTAAGGCTCAGCTCCTTCAGTTCCAAGTCATTAACCACGCTTCTGAACTCCCCCATCAGACGCCTATTGAGGTTACTGTTGCTCTTGTCAGCTGCATTTAGGATTAGGTTGAAGTCACCAATAACGAGCCATTTTTCCCCCACTGTGTCTTTCCACCCTTTTAACTCTTGCAAAAACTGCAGCTTCTCCTGATCTCCTTGCGGTCCATAGACCACCGTCACCCA
The DNA here is from genome assembly GCF_016808335.1 of Panicum virgatum. NCBI lineage: Eukaryota > Viridiplantae > Streptophyta > Magnoliopsida > Poales > Poaceae > Panicum > Panicum virgatum. The sequence continues at coordinate 48,895,742 of NC_053142.1, forward strand.
CCACTCTTCCTCCGTGCGCACAGATTTCAGCAATGCCGTTACTGAGTGGCAGCGGAATTCAGACTGTTGAATAGTGTAGTAGTCTTCATCTACTGCAATAAGAGCCCCTCCACGTGTACCCTGTGCTGGCAGGAAGGCAAAATTTGCCGCAAACTTCTCCCCCAGCGTTTCTCGGATAACCGAGACATTGAAGTTGTCCAGCTTTGTCTCCTGGAGCGCTGCAATGGTGCACTTGGTGTCTCTGACCAGATCTTTCACTACCCGCCGCCTTATTGAGTTGTTGAGCCCTCTCACATTCCAATTCAGAATTAAGCAGTTCTGTTTATTCATGATTTGAACGGGGAATCTCCCAAAGGCACTGCCATCTCATCAGAACAGCAAAAGGAATGCTCCGGCAACCGCAGGGACAGGGGGGTGCCAACGTGCTCCTCCAAACACACTTGACACTGAACAAACTTGGACACACTAAACACATCGGGCACCCTGGCAGGCACGGAACGCACCAAATGAACAGCACGATACAAGTTACGCGCGCCTACAAACACACGCACCCCAGGCACGGGAGGACCCCTCTTAGGCATCAGCATGTATGGCAAGAGCGCTGAGTGCATCAGCACTCCCGACATTATCCAGACCAAAGAGGTCCCTGTAGCCACCAACAGCATCTTCTTTCAGCTTCCCGGTGAACTGCTCTGGAAACTTTGCAATCTTATCCTTTACCATCAGATCACCATCGTCCACCAACCCACATTTTTTCATGAGCAACACCGTTGCCTGCTGCTCCATCGTTAGGTCAGTTTTTGGCTTGTTTGCAATCCGAATGCTCTTTCTTTTTGTTTGCGGCTGCTCCTTGGCTGTGCTTTCATTCAGATCCGGCCTGAAGCCCCTGGCGCAAGGAGGCGTCAGGAGCGCCCCTGCTATCTTGCTGTAAATCGGTGTTGGCGGCAGGCCTGCCTCCAGATTGCCTCCACTCTGACCAGGGTCGAGATCAACAGCATCCCCCATCGCCTGAGCCGGTTGGCCAGCACCCACCGCGCCAAACGGCCCACGAGAGTCCCGATCACAGCCCAGCCCAAGCTCAATAGGTAACACAGAACACTGGCCAGCTGCTCCGAACTTCTCCACCAGTTGGTCCCCCACCGACTCAGTATCCACCACTTGCTGCTGCCCACCTTGCGGCCATGTGTCTTCATCAGTATCAACGCATGTCGAACAGTGACCAGCCAACGTTTGACCCTGGTCATCGTGCACAGGGAGCTGGCCCACTCTCGCCCCCAGCAAGCTCTGGACCGTCTTCTCAGACTGTGGCGTTGCTGTCTCCTCCTGCTGGCGTCTGTCTTGTTGCGCAGCCTCCCTGCTAGCCTCCTCTCTCATTGGGTCTTGCGTTTCCTGAGTCGCAACAGGACTTTCACGAGAACGGCAAGGCAGGTCTGCACACCAGGAAGGCTCATCTGCAGCCTGTCTTTTTAGGATAACCACGGGCACCTCCAACTCGGTCGCAACGCCGTCCTTGGTCAGGTCGGGCCCTTGCAACGCGGTCGCATCACCGACCTTGGTCAGGTCACCGCTCATCTTCTTCGTTGCTTCAACGCTACCCCCTGGGCCCTGGCCATGCACGCCGGAGTACTGGCGCCCTCCAGCGCCACCACCATATCTTCCTCTGTTCTCTCCCTGATGGTTGTCGCTGCCCCTCGCAAACCCATGCTGGCTCGGCGGCGGGAACTGCCTCAAGTCAAGTCTCCCGAATCCGCCGCCTCCACCCGACGGCGAGCGGTCACGCCTCCGCTCACCCAGCCGTTCATGCACAGGCACTCTCTTCTGTACAGGGTAGCCATCTGGTACGCCCAATTGCCAGACGAAGCGATGCTGTAGCGGCCATTCCACCTCCGGCTCATCATCCGAGATCCCGCTCCTGACGCTCGCGTAGCTATGATAAGAACTTCTTGGCGGTGTTGTGTAGTCAACGACACGATCAACATGCAGGAACACTCTATAGTTCAACAGCTGAGCTGTGCCGACGTGCGCCGCCGATCCACTCTGCTCGCCAAAGACCTCCGCCGCGAACTCCGGCAGCTCCTCCACCTGAAGCGTTCCATCACGAGGAATGGAGTCTGGATCACCACAAGCGACCCAAACACAGAAACAAGCTTTCTCATCCTCCGTTGCCTTCTCATGATCGACGCTTTGGACGAAAGTGCGCCGATCAAACAATTGCCTCACGACCTCGATCTGCTCAGCATGAGGCGGCACACCCTCGATGCACACCCGAGCACGGTAGAACATGTTGCTAGCTGAAGCCCCAAACTGCCTGGTCCATGGCATAAGATGCAGCCGTGAGCGACCAAAGACAAGCAGTTCCCGCCCCAGGGCGGCATTCCTCTGTTGCTGCGTCTCGAACCGCAGCAAGTACGTCGCGGAACGGAGCTTCGAGACCTGAAGCAGATGCTCCGGAAGGCGCAGCTGGTTGGAAGCTCCCTGCTTGACAGCCTCACACGAAAGCCTCGCCGAGGCATCCATCTGAACCGCCACCAGAGTGTGGATCATGATGTCGCGCTCCGCCTCTCGCATGGCCGGCGAGCGTCGCACACAGGCCACCACCCTATTTGGGCGCCTCTCCGGCTCACCCGGGATGAAGTACTCCATCGGCGCCCTCCTCCTTGCAGTGGAGCTACCCTCGTCGCGGTCACCCGACTCCCTCCTGCGCTCTACACGACGCCCAGCCTCCGCACGTCGCCCGTCCGCCTCCTTGGCCTCCACTCGACGCCCAGCCTCCGCACGTCGCCCTTTCGCCTCCGTCGCCTCCTCACGACTCCTTGCCTCCGCCGTGCGCTCTGCTTGCTTTTGCGGCGCCTTGCAGTGACGAGCTTTGTGGCCTGACTTGGAGCAAAGAATGCACCGCGGCGGATCACGGCAGTGAGCAATGCGGTGGTCACGGGCAAAACAGTTGTAGCACCTTCCGTCCGCCTTGGACCTCAACAGCTGAAGAAAACTACTCCCGGCAGGCATGCGAGGGCCGAGACGATCCATAATGGTGGCCACCCGTACGCTGCCTCCGCCATGAATGCTCCCCTGCCGAGCCCCGAGACGCGACCACACAGGGCCACGCATAGCCCTGCGGCTCTCAGTATGCCACCTGCCATCCTCCTCACCGGACCTTGCAATAAATCTTGGACCGTGTTTAGTTGGGCGTTGTAAAGTTTTTAAAAAAACATCTTTCTACATTTGAAGTACTAAACATAGACTAATTACAAAAATAATTACAGAACTCGTCTGTAAATCGCGAGACGAATCTAGCGAGCCTAATTAATCCGTCATTAGAGGTTATTTACTGTAGCAATTTAGCATCTAATTACAACCTAATTAGGTTCATTAGATTCGTCTCGCCATTTACAGACAACAGTCGCAATGTGTTTTTTATTTCGTCTAGATTTAAGTCTCCATGCAGGTGCCGGAAAAAAAAATTGGAATTTTGATTTTTTAACTAAACACGGCCAAGGCTTGAAAGTCCGCGGCCGCAGCAGTGCATCCCTTTAGGAGACCCGGTGCACCGCAGGCTTGACAACGACCGAACGGAGGCGCCGTCCAGTCTCCGTCGCAGCAGCCCCAACATCACCACGTCCGGCCGGGGAGCCCGGACGCGGCCCAGAATCCGGCGCAGGACTACCCTCGTCCTCGGAGGAATCACAGTAGTGAAGCTCAACGGCCTCCCCTTCGTCGGCTTGGAAAGCAGACCGGTCCGCGTGGCCCGAAGGAGAAGGGGGCTTGCCCGCCGGTGGGTCACCGAGCGGCGCTTTGGCTGGAGTGGGAGCCGGCGGTGGGTCACCGCACGGCGGCGGCGGCGGTGGTGGAGAAACCATTCTCATGTTACCACTCTTTTTGACTTTTGCTGGTTAGCGTGAGACGTAGGCAATATTAACTACGATGCTTGCATTTGCTTCTTGATTTCACATTAAAGGTAGCTTTGATCACAAGTTTATTCGCAGAGACAAGCACAGCTCTGCCATGAAGTCTATCTAACTCTGCATTCCATGGGTTTATTTGGATGCGTTCGGGAGCCAGGCAGCAATCCGGTTTACGATCAACCGTCAAGACTCACTCTCCCGCACGAGGGTGCCATGGCAGTTCCCGACTCCAAGACTGAAACTCGAAGCTGCAGCATCGTGTCGCTGGGTCTCGATTCTAGAACAACAACGCAACCAATTTGATCATTGTTCGTTCAGCTTGAACGAGGACGATGTTGTCTACCTCGTAGCTGTTGACGCTTTTTACAGGCCAACACACGATCGCGCTAGGTCGCGCGACGCGAGGTGGGGCTCCTTGCAGCACCTCCTGCGTGGAGCGGTCAGACCGGTCAGAGGGACCGGTCAGACCGGTCGCCGTGCAGAACGGCGACGATCCTACGAACGCTCGCCCGGGAGGAACCCCGTCGGGGCAAGCGCGTGTAGGATTGCCCTAGGCTCGGCAGGCCAGCTAGGGCGTCCTCAAACGCCATGGAGACGAGAGGAGAACAGCATGTCGATGTTGGAAAAGTAGGGTAAAGATAAAAAGGATAAAAGATGTGTTTTTGATAGATTCGATTGGGTTCCCCCTTCAATCGGCCGTGACCCTTTATATTTATAGGGTGGGGAAGACATACCCCGCAAGAAATCCTGTTTACAGATCTAAATCTATTAAGAACTCTAATTGTACTCGGACTCCTCCTAGACCGGTCAGACCGGTCGGACCTACCGGTCAGATCGGTTGGTCATGCCAGACCGTCTACAGACGCCTAGACCGGTCAGACCGCCTGGACACACCGGTCAAACCGGTCTGTTCAGGTTACTGCCAATTTTGGTCGTCAACATATGCCCCCCTGTTTTTTTGTGATGCTAGCATGCCAAAAAACACTTCTCTGGACCAAAATTGTCTAAGGGCGACGATTAACAATACGTCGGCCATACATTATATTTAAACATGCTAAAATAGCCGAACTAAGAGAGCTAGCATGTAACAATTTCTAGCTTACGATCAGCAAACTATTTCGGCTTTATATTCCTTAACATGTTCAATAACAAAAATCTTGTGACGGCCAATGCGGCCGATTATACAAATCATAGCTCCTTGGTAAAGTATAAAACTGATAATCATAATATGGCAGCCAAGGATTATGACCAAACCATGGATTAAGCAAACCTGAATATGCAGACCATGGTACATGCATCGACGGGATGAATGACGAAGACCAATATGATGACCGTTGATGCTTTCTTGATCTTGGTGATGAAGAACTCCTTTTTCGTTTGCCTTCCAATTGATTGCTTTGTTTTTGCGCAGATATCTTCTTGTATTTATCCAGAAGCTCCTCAAAGGTCGGTTTGATCCTATTTTTTGCACCACCAGACTTTCCAGGTTCAGACCGGTCTGACCGGTCTGACAAACCGGTTAGACCGGTCCTGTCAGAACCGATATAGATGCTCTTATCTTGCCCCCCAGCCGAATTTGAATATTGTTCGACTATATTGTTTGAAGTATGGTCTCCATTGGGGACAATCTGAGCAACGGAACTAGCCTATGTTTCTTCAACGGTCGGCTTTTCTTTATCTTGTGTCAAATCTGAATTTTTATTGAATCGCCCATCTTTTTTGACACGATAAACTTGCTTGATCACCATGTGTTTCTTTTTCTGTACAGGCCGATTTTTTGGATCAAAACGGCCATTATTTGTAGGTGATGACTTACTAATTGCCGGCTCTCTATAGGTAATATAATTTGGGCACAAATATGTAGGAAGAGACGGTATATATGAATTAAAATACCATGACGGATAAAAACAAGGCATGCTATAATAAGACCCGTATGGTATATGTGTAGACGACCTATGTGATGAAAACAGCACTGAATTAGGAAAATTATTCGTCTGCCGATTCCGATCATGGAATTGTTGTCTTGGAGTAGATCTTGAGTGTTTTGGATGTTTTAGCAGACTAGCATCATTATTTCGTTTTCTGAATTTAGCCGGAAGATCTCCAAGAAAGGCTTCAGCTTTTCCTTTTGATGCTTGTGACGGCCTTTGGATTCAATAGTTTTCCAAACACCAATCTCTGGTTTCTTGGGCTTAACCATCTTAGGTTTCGATTTATTCTGCAAAACCCTAGATGAGCCGCTTAGACCGGTCTTAAGACCGGTCAGACTGGTTGCAGTGCAACCAGCAGATTTGTCTTTGTTTTGTTGCCCCCCGAGCGTTGAAGTACTAAATTTAGTCTCTGTGTTCTTGCTAGGGGATTTTGGTTCAATAATTTCGGCTTGGGACGGCCGAATTGTATCTTGACCAGCAACATCAGGCAAATTTTTACAAAGATTATTAGCCGGCTTTTCAATAACCGACTTTTGAACAACAGGAGCTTGAATTGAACTATCTATTTGATTAATCAAATCTTTGACAACACTGGATATAACATTAGATAAAGTACCTGAGGATCGCATCTCCATTAATATTTCAATGGTGGATGGAATCTGACACTCCTTTATCTTCTTGACTCCTTGCTCTATATAGCAGCGAGACAAGAATAATCTTTTAACTGCTCCATCGTATTCTCGCTTATACTCCTCAAGTAGCTTATCACGTGCCGCCATATGGCTAGGGTTTGAAAAATCGGTCATGATAACCTGATTCTCTTCCCCAGCGGAGTCGTCAAAATATGTTGACGCCTTTTACGGGCCAACACACGATCGCGCTAGGTCGCGCGACGCGAGGAGGGGCTCCTTGCAGCACCTCCTGCATGAAGCGGTCAGACTGGTCAGAGGGACCGGTCAGACCGGTCGCCGTGCAGAACGGCGACGATCCTACGAACGCTCGCCCTGGAGGAACCCCGTCGGGGCAAGCGCGTGTAGGGTTGCCCTAGGCTCGGCAGGCCAGCTAGGGCGTCCTCAAACGCCATGGAGACGAGAGGAGAACAGCATGTCGAGGTTGGAAAAGTAGGGTAAAGATAAAAATGATAAAAGATGTGTTTTTGATAGATTCGATTGGGTTCCCCCTTCAATCAGCCGTGACCCTTTATATTTATAGAGTGGGGAAGACTTACCCCGCAAGAAATCCTGTTTACAGATCTAAATCTATTAAGAACTCTAATTGTACTCGGACTCCTCCTAGACCGGTCAGACCGGTTGGTCATGCCAGACCGTCTACAGACGCCTAGACCGGTCAGACCGCCTGGACAGACCGGTCTGTTCAGGTTACTGCCAATTTTGGTCGTCAACAGTAGCCAAGGTTGGGCCACGGGACAAAAGGGCATGTGTGCTCGCTGTTAACTTCAAGAACAAGAGGCTCCAATATGTGGGCGTATCACTCTGCGAAACTCTGTGCTACATGAACAGTAACATCTCCAAGTTTTTTTTGTTACAACACTAGGTATTACTATTCCTAAGCACAGCACCGTGCATGTATCTATCTCTGATTGCATTTGCAAAACTTTCTTGGCCTACATTTTTGTTGAAAGGAAACTAGGAAAGTAAAAGAGTATCTTGTTACATATTTTGCTTCATGGACAATGTTTAGAAAAAAAAGGGGGCAAATTGCAGATTTGCCACTATTTTGACCTCCTAACTGGAATCTGCCATTAAAGAAACGTAGACTTGCAAAATTGCCACTCAACCATCCAAGGACCTATTCCATCTGCCACTGCTTCCCCTCAACCTCAAGATCATCCAACATGGTTCCAAGTTCCAACAATTAAGCCATGAATTCCACCTGAAATTGTGCAGATCCGTTGACACCAATACATGACAACATTAAGACGCAGAAATAGTGGAAACTGAAGAAGAGGAGGAGGTGAGCTTGAATTAACAAGTAATGAAGATTACCTGGTGCTAATCAGTTCCATCATATTGAGTTTCAAGTAACCAGGCATAGTTAAAGAAAAGGGCCTGCCCATTCCAGGAACGTGACACCACACAGTTATATGACCTTCAGAACTTCAGTGAGGACAAGCGCCCATTGTGTCCAATGTGTTCCTCCCTGCGCCAGTACATTTCAAGGGTGACAGCCAGTATAAGATATGAGGAAAGCTTTTATTTGGTGTCTCAGGGCTAAGATTCTCATCACCAGATTAATACTAACTTGAACCACTTGTGCACATAACATAGCAAGCAAATAAGAGATTAAACACAACGCAACGACCCTGAGTAAAAGTTAAATCAGGATCTCAGGTTACCTGGCAGAAGATGGCATATGGATCTCTCAAGGGCCCATCACATGATAGTTCACTTGTGCTTCCATCTATGAATGTCCCGTCGGCAAAAATGACCTGATTTCAGTGGGTTAATCACTTTGGTTGCTTCGTTTAACAGGGCACCATTTAATGTTGGAACGAGTCTCTCTTTCATCAGAAACTAAATTTGCGAAATAAACTTTATGTACATTGTAATACAAATGATAGCAGGAAGGTAAGAGCAATGCAATGATGAAAGGTATAGAAAGCTACAAACACACCTCTGAAGCATAGCCAGGAGTTTCCCCAGCAGTTGGTTTAACAAATGACCCTACTGGGCAAGTTTGTTGCACCACTTCACAGAATGCTATGAGTCTCTCCCTGTTACCAAGCTCCACTGCCTGCAATTTTATTTTTAAGTCTTCATTATTTATTGAACTTAAAATTCCTGAATACTTGCTATCGCTGAAATGCGCAATATGAAATGTTGTAAGGAGGTTTGGCCTTCTGTTTAACCTGCACAATATCATGGCGAGGAACCCTTGGAAGTGGTTGAACTCTGTAGCCCTTGGCTGACATGACTTCCGCAATTAGCAAACCTCCCTATGGATCATACTATATCATCAATTGCATATATAGTATCGTCGCAGATGTGAGAATTAAGAACCTACTTTTATTGCTTCTCCAACCATTTGTGGAGCAAGAAACAAGCCTTGAAAAAGCGAACGCATAACATGGCCAGGTGTTGATCCAAATTCTACTCCAAGGCCAGGGGCAGATAGGCGAGCAGCAGCTGCTTCAACAAAATTTCTCTTCCCAGCAACATAACCCCCACAAGGCGCAATAGTTCCACCCGGATTCTTTATCAAACTACCAGCAATCAAGTCTGCTCCCTGCCATGAAAACACACAATGAACAGAGGTAGAGCTAACCTTAGTGAGATGGTGATAATCAAGGACATACCACCATTGCAGGTTCAGATGTCTCAACAAATTCACCATAGCAATTGTCAACCATCACCATGCAGTTTGGGTTTTGCAACTGCAGAGATCCAAATGATGAAAATTGTCAGCACACAAAAGCTAATATAGATACAGAAGGTTGCTGGGCCCCAGACAGAAAGTAATCTTGCCTTGATCAAACTTATAGCTCTGTGAATATCTGCTACACTTAAGCTCTTGCGCCAAGAGTACCCACATGATCTCTGAATGAAGGCACATCCAGTTTCTGGTCTGATGGCACAAGCAAGAGCTTCCCAATCAAGGCCACCGTCTGCTGCGAGCTACAACTGAAGAACCATCAGTAACCCATCCTCAGCACGAGGCAACACAGTTAACCATCTAAATGTACTCTTAAGGGAGATATCTACAGACCGGAACTTCTCGGTACGCCACTCCAAAGTCTTTGAGTGATCCTACATTGGCCGACCCCCTGATCCCAATCACCTCCTCTAAGGTGTCGTACGGATGCCCAGCGACTGCCAGGAGCTGCAGGAATTCAGCATTCATCAGTCTGAAATGCCAATCAGAAGCAGTGCCAAGACTTGTTCGTTCAGTTCAATTCATCCCTTACCTCATGCCCAGGCCTCAGAAGCGCAAATAGCGCACAGGCAATGGCGTGCGTGCCGGAGAAGAACTGGCAACGATGGAGGAATTTGTACATCAGATAGGAGCTCGGTCAGACAGAGGTAAGCAACGAATGGAGCGAAACGAGACAATGTAGTGTGTTAAAGCCTCAAAGGTGGAACCTGGGGGCGCACAATGGCGGCCTCGGCGCCGACGATTTCGGCGAATACGGCGTCCAGCGCCTCCCGGCCGCCGCCATCGTCGTGGCCGTACCCCGTCGACCCACCGAAATGCTGAGCAAACGCGTTTGCTAGCGGAGTGAGCTCGGATGCCAGGCAGATGAGCCGTAGAGGAGTAGAGTGAAACGAGTGGGTTACGTGCGGGGCGACGCGGGCGCGGCGGAAGGCGGCGGCGACGCGGGAAGAGTTGAGGGCGAGGGCGCGGTCGACGGCGCGGAACTCCGCCTGCAGCGACTCCGCCGCGTGGGACACGTCCGGGTGGAACGCCACGTCAGACGCCCCGGCCGCGACCGCGCGACACCGGCCGCCGCGCAGGGAGGGAGAGGCACGAGGCCGCGCCCACGCGAGGGGGGTCGAGCAGCAGCCGCCGGTGGCCGTCATCGCCGCGGCCGCAGCAAGCAAGTGAACCAACCAACCCCGACCGGCGCCGGCGGGGTTCGCTCTGGCGATTATCCTTGCGGTCGCTTCGCTCGTGGGCTGCGGGTTGCCGCGTAAAATGGGCCGGCCCGTCACGCGCGGATCTGGATGGGCCTGATTCCGTCCGCTCAGGCCCGTTTAGATCAACAGCGTAGGCCCGGCGGCCATTGCGTGGGCGTGCACGCTTGCAAGGCCACGCCCAGTCGCTCGCCCACCCACCGAAATGGCAACGCTTGCAGCATCAGGCCCCGGCCCGGGCTCCATCGTCCCGTCCTTGTTGCTTATCTCGGGATGCCAAGCCAAAGCTGTGGTAGCCTAGCACCATTAGAGAGAGAGAGAGAGAGAGAGAGAGAGAGAGAGAGAGAGAGAGAGAGAGAGAGAGAGAGAGAGAGAGAGAGAGAGAGAGAGAGAATGGCGCACCTACTCAGAAGAGAAAATGGCCGGGGCTTGCAAGTTTTGCAAATGAGGTGCGTGCCGGCCATTGTCACAAAGTCGGGTTGGTTCATACACCCATGGCCACGGTTTGCCAGCGACTGAGCTACGGTCTACGGACATGTCAGATTCTATCACACAAACACCCTTGTCTCACTGACAAGTTGGGTCATATTTGTGCCGCTAACGTGTATCAAGTGGCAAATTATTGCCCGGTTAGCGAAGAAAGGAACGAACAGCGGCTTAATTCGAGTCAAAAATATGACATGCATTCGAGTCAAAAAGATGACATGCTCCCCAAAGATGACAAAAGTAGTGCTCATATGGTCACGTTGATCAGTCACTCTCACGACAGGGACCAGGGCGGCAAACCGAGATACTCGGTCGGTTCGGTTCCCCGGTTTCGGCTTGAAAGGCTTCAAAAAGACATGTCAAAGTCAAGCAGCCATATCTTCTGCCGCACGGCTGCGTTCGCTATTGAACCGCTGTTCGGATCGTCCGAAACTTCGTCCCCCTCAATAATGGCTTGAACGCTGTTCGGATCGTCCGTTATATCCAGATGCAATTACCAAGCAACTCATCAGTGAATTTCGATGCTTGTTGGATTCTGTTGCAAATTTCTGCCTTGTCCCAGAGGAGTGTGTTAGCTGCAGTGTAGTGTGCTAACACCTCATCACTTCTCATTCTTTTTCTTCTGTCTGAATCATGAGGCGAAATGGTGGCGCCATTTTGTGCACCAACGTCATCACTACAGGAGGAAGAAGACATCACTTCTCATTCTTTTTCTTCTGTCTGAATCATGAGGCGAAATGGTGGCGCCATTTTGTGCACCAACGTCATCACTACAGGAGGAAGAAGATCATGGACTGGTTACTACAAGTTTATAGCTGTAATTCATTTTTTTAGCTTTATAACTGATTTCAGAACTGTATCTAGCATATTTTAAATAAAATACACATCGTTTGTTTTTAATTTTTTGTCATATCCCAAGGTGCCGTTCCGGAACGTCGCAGGTTCATCATTTTTGTCCAAAAGTAATCATCATTCGATATTGTAAAACTGCGCCAATGCGACAATGGGACAGTCGAGACCTTGGGCAATGGTGGTGGGGGAGGTCGGGCACAGTCGAGTTGGTCCATTGACACTGTTCGGATTTCGGGACAACAGTCTTCGACAATGGGACAACAGTCCATTGACCGCAGTGGTTGGATTGTCGCTGTACGTCCACGGCCTGACCTTCCTATCATGAGGATCTCTGCATACAGCACGTGCTGGTAACCCAAGCATGTCACTATGTCAGGCCGTGGACAGGTGCGTGGACTATATATTCATCTCCAGATGCAATTACCAAGCTCCCGACCTCCCCCACCACCATTGCCCAAGGTATGGACAAGGTCGAACACTCGAACCACTTCTTGCACACAAACGCACACACCAGTAGAGATATCAAGATGGAATTCACGGCTGTGCTAATCAAGATTGTGGGCTTGATCTCGGAGGCCTGCCGCACGGTGGAGAAGCTGCCGGCGGCGCTGATCACGAGCGGCATCGTTCAAGCTGCAGCGGCGCTCGCGCTCGCCGTCTTCAAGTCTCCGTCAGGTATTTTCGTTGGTCATGGAAGGGCGCCCTTGTACCTGTACTACGGCATCCTCATCGCCGTCATAATCTTTGGATTCGTCGAGGCTTCTGCGGGCTTCTACGTGTCAGGCGACGTGACTCGGAGGCGCGCCGTCGGGACGACGATCCTTTGGGTCTCCATTTTGCCCATTGTCCTTGTGGCTGGGCTTGGAGGCTCTGTCATCTTGAAATAGTAGCTAGTTGCAGTCTTGCAGACCCTGCCGTATTTCACGTACTCTCGTTGCTGTATACAAATTCAGGTTCTTATGTGAGCGTCAGGTTTGATGCGCTTCCATTGTTATCCTGGAATCTGTGTGAGGCTTAGGCTATTATGCTGTATACAGCGGCACATGCTGTTAGCAAAAAAATAAAAGTTCTGGACTGTCATGCTGCTATGGTTTGTCATCTGTGTGTTTACCCCCTCTCTCTCTGAAAGCAGGGCAAAAGAAGAGCAACACGGTACTTTCTTAAGGAAAAAAATATCTCTTATGAAAACCTAAAAACTATAACAACTTAGGTAAAACTTGATCTCTTTGCATATGCGAGGAAATAGGCACAAAATCAAGATAACTACACCAAACCACTCATAGAAATATAACTACACAACTAGAGAAAACGCGCAAAGTCTCAACGTAGTAGCAGACACACATCTTTCAGCTCAAGTTCATAAAAGCAGAGCAAACGAGTTGCTTACAAATGTAACAAATATTTTTACTATTTTATACCCCATATTAGCCTCCAAATAAAACTGGTAGATTATTCCACGATGTAACCCGTCTAAGGCTGGATGAAAAATTCGTTGCTCGCTAGCTCGCTCAGCTCAGCTCTTTAGTGGCTCGGCTTGGCTCTTTAGTGGCTCGGTTCGGCTCGGCTCGGCTCGGCTTGTTGAGAAATATTACCAAGCCGAGCTAAGTATTTAGCTCGGTTCCTTAACGAGCCAGTGCTGGCCAACGAGCCAAAGGCTAAAGCTCATTTTCCAAATCTAAATAAGATCTGGTCCATCTAAACCTCAGCCCGATTCACTCGTCGTGCTCAAACCCTAGCTATCTTTGGTTTGTGCTACTTTCCCAGCCCCCTCCTTTCCCTCCCGAACTCCCCCGGCCGCCGCACAAGCGCACGGCGGCACACGGCCACCCGCCTCCTGAACTCCCCACCCTCCCTGCTCCTCCGCATCCCCGACCACCACGCGGACCGCCTGGCTGGCTTGCCTCCCCGACCTGACCTCCCCCGCTTTCGCCTCTGGCTCTCCCTAGCCAGCTGGCTAGCCAGCCAGATGGTAGCGCTGTGAGTGTATCTCCGCACCATCAGCACGCCGCGCGTCACGACTGTCATCGCGGCCCCACGCGCCACACCTTGACCTTGACGGCCTACGCTCCCCTGTTGTCTGGTGGCTGAAATGTTTTGAAGCTGGCTCATGAGCTAAACAAGCCAGCTTGAGCTGGCAAACGAGCCGAGCCCGACTTTTTATCTAGTTATGATAACGAGCTGAGCAGAGCAGAGCTTGATATCTAGCTTTAAACCCACCCAAATTTCCTGTCCTATACCTAATTCTGGGCCACCCCATCTGATGAACCGGATTCGACCCGTCCAAAAAAAACCCGATCTCGGTGAACCGATCGTGAATTGTACACCTTCTTGGTGAACCGATCTTGAGCGGTTTCGGTATCGGATTAAACATGTCTTAATTACTAAGCAGTGGCCCGGGACTCGACCGGGTTGTTTCTGGGAGCATCTGCAGTGGTCTCTGCTGATGTTACAGACTGGGAGATGCTGGAAGTGCTGGCGTGCAGGGAAGGACTGGCTCTAGCGAGGGACATGCTGCTGCAGCGCCTAGTGCTTGCAAGCGACTGTGCTATTGTTGTCAAGAACATCAAGGGAGCGGCTATGGGGCACTACGGACAGATTGTTCAGGAGATCAAGGCGACAAGCACAAGTTTTCGGTCTATCAAGTTCATCCACGAAAGGCGAGAATCCAACGTTGATGCTCATAATCTTGCTAGAAGCTGTTTGTACAAAGGCTTAGGCCGCCATGTGTGGTTCATTAGTTCGCCAATGGGCATTTGTAACTCGTACTCTGCCCAAAATAAAGATTGGCGGATTTGCTAAAAAAAAAACTAAAGCACGCATCTACCTCCCTCTGTCTGACTCCTGAGGTTACTGACGGGAGATGGCTGCCGGAACCGTGCGGCTTTCTGTTTAAGTCCTGGATTATTTGGAAGAGCAATTAAATTCCATGAATGAAAATGACGTGTCCAACAAAAGAAAAGGTAAAAGGTCCATCTCGATGCTTCAGTGAGGAAACGTAGGAAGAGCAAATGAGAGGGCAGTAGGGCCCTCGTGTAGAGTACAATTAATTGTACAAAACAGCTACTAGTAGGCTATAGAAATTGGTATGACCTAAGTACGGCCGGCGTCACGGTAATTTAAATCCCCGCATACAGTAGCACGTGCAAGTAATTTTAAAATTTAAGAAGATGTAGTTCTTAAACTATCCATCAAATTTAAATTTCGATTGTACAATTATATCTGTTTCGAAGAGACATTTAAAATAAGCCCCCACTTGTATATGTTTCGACAATATTTTTTAAAGACACAGAAATTGCTTTATGTACAAGGAAAAGTACCAAAATAAATTAGTTAAAATGCTCCACTGATCAGCTAAAATTGCTTATTATTGATCATACAATAAACATTCATCTATCTAACAAAGTTGTTTACCCTTATTCACTAATGACACCAAATAATCTATCTTCACAGGAACACCAATATGGCAATATGCACCTTATCCACCAATGACATCAACAATCTATCTTCACAGCATGAACACCAATATGACAATATGCACTTAACTGAACTCAGGCATGCGAAACAACATTCTGTTGCTGCGGGAAACGGACGGATACGGATCCGGCAGTCAACACAACGATGAACCGGGAGATCGCGCTGCTGCTGCCCTCGTCTCTCCTCGTGCGGTTCGTACTCGGCTTCGGTGATTTAGGGCATGCCACCTGACTTGACCTACAGCCAGGAAGGGGTGAGTGGTGCGACTTTGCCTCCTGCTTTTCCTGTATCACACAAAAGTAAATGTCAAATTCCTGCCGGGTCGCTCGGATCGGCACCTATCAACCCCAGTGTTTTGCATCGACGAGAATCAGCCGATCGGGGGACATCCACGGGTAAATCGGCACATTTGCCAATTATAGATACATTCAATAAAGAATAAGTAAATAAAATAGGAAAAGCGTTAAAAGAATATATAAACCTGCTCCAAAACATGATATAAGCAGATCTATCAGTCCAGATCGGCTCTTGCTACACGCAACCTAAATCAATCTAGGCACGCGTGAACATAACCTAGGATCTCCAAAGAAATCCATCTACACGAACAGATCTAACCCAAGACATATCGGGCAAGGTGCTCGGTACACGTTATTCTATCGGCAAGTCGCTTGCACGTGTTGCAGCGCACGTCGTGGATTGTAACAAACGGCTAGAAAACGTGTTCCGGACAAGCATATCGTAAATAGACAAAACGACCTTGCCGATCACGCAGATTGGCAAACTAGGGTATCGGTAAATAAATCGATCTGAAACAGACTACGATGACTCGATAGGCAAAAAGACTCTCCTATTGAACATAACAAATCGATTAACCAAAAGGGTTGGATGAATATAAACCATTTTAGATCGAAGACTAAATAAAAGGGCCAGATAAACAAAACACGTGAATATAGGAACATCCCGGGTTACCAGGGCCAGATAAACACCGTGTATGAATATAGGAACATCCTCAATGTAATCTACGAAACTAACATGGTAAGCGAACACATGAACACCCTATTTGATGAACCGATCTACTATGCACAAAACGACAAGAGGATGCACGAAAGCCGATTTACCTACAACATGCTAAACTATGCACTCGTATTGCATTAAACATGAGAAGAAAATAAATCATACGAGGCAAGAAAATAAATGGGAATTTTACAGCACTGATTCACTGTATGACCGGTTTTTTTTAGGGGGGGGGGGTACAATCTGTTGCTTCGTGCTAGTGTATTATCACGACTGGGAGGACTCTCTTTCACTGACTTATCTGCCCTTGCCGCGTCTTTCTGCGAGCACCTTACCTCTCTTCATTAGCTAAGACTAGTTGAGGGCTATGAGATCTGCTTTACAGATGAGCAAGAAAGGGCACTCGAGTTCCTTACGTCTCTGCAGGAGCTTGAAATTTTCGATCACTGCCGGTGATCGAATGAGAATGTTCTCATTCAGGCAGTGACCGTGACGGGCAGTACGGGCAGCCGCACTATCGGGTGCTCTAGCCTAAGAGGGGGAGGAGGTGAATTAGACACTAATAAAAATTTAGACCTATGGCTCCAACTAATTTGCACAAAACTTAAACTAAAACATGCTTTCTAGATGTGCAACTAGGTAGTTCTAGTGTGAAACCCCTATCCCAAAAGAGTTTAGCAACCTATAGCTTTTCCTAGCAAGAAATTATTCTATGAAAGTAAAGGCATACAAATTGCTAGTACGAAATGCGGAAGCTTAAAGAGCGGGATAGGAGATAGCAAACTCTTGACGCGGGTGTTTATCCCGTGGTTCGGTTAGCCACAAAGGCACACCTACATCCACGTTGTTGTAGCACTCACTAAGAGTATTGCTACTCGGCCACCAAGTCTCTTCCGTGAACACAATCACGATCACCTTGGCACCGGGTTCCACTAAGGAGCTTCTCCATAAAGGATGGGGGTCTCCACGTCCCCCGCACAAAGATGTCGTCGCCGTTCCACACCAAGTCGGAGGGTCGATGACGTTGCCGGCGAGCTTCACGCTCCAAGATGCCGGTGCACCAAGCTCTTGTTTTGGTTCGCTAATGAACCACAGCACAAAGTCTCGAAGCCTTGCAATCTCACTCACTAAGAGCTAATCATTTACACAACACTCTCAAAATGTGCTAAGGGCTAAGGATATGATCTTGATGCTCTTGTATGGCTTGGAGATGTTCTTGGGTGTGTGTGGGATATCCAGCAACTCCAGCAATCTTCAAATGGCCGGGTGAGGCGTATATATAGGCCACCAAGACTTGTAGCCGTTGCTCCAACGGTCAGCAGAAAATCTGCGTATCATCGGATCAACCGATGCCTCAGGCAGGGGTAGCGTCGGTTCATTCGGTCACTCTAAGACCTGAAGTAGCCGTTGAACTCCTGACAGCTGACACAGTGGCCACCGGTTCAACCGATGCTTAGCCGTCGGTTAATCCGGTCACTCACAGCACTCAACTATTCTGCTGACGTCATTACACCGATGGTATGCACCGATGCTTCACCGGTTCAACCGGTGATGAAGACTTGACTCTTGCGCCACTTGCATCGTCTATGGAACATAGTACGTCCAATGCACCGATGCCCCTTTTTGAACCATCGGTTCATCCGGTGCCTATAAGCTGACTTGGCTTCGATTCCCTTCTGCACCAAAATACCATGACATCGGTTCTTCCGACAACCATCGGATACACCGATGCTCATGCGTCGGTTCTTCCGGTGCTACTGACCGAAAAGCTTTCAGGGCCTTGCTACGCGTATCTTCTCTTTCTTTTTTCTCTTTGTCATCACTTGAACCTAAAAGCCTGAGAATGGACATCTTAACCATCATATTAGTCCAAGTGTTGTGTTGTCATTCGATCACCAAAATCATTCAAAATAGCATAAATGGTGTCACGTTCATTTCACTCTCATTCAGGCAAAGACAACAAACTCGCACCCATCGAAGACCCTGCGGCCAATGGACCAACTCGACTTTGTGACAATGGCCGCGTTCGCTATATATGCGCACACGTCTCTTTTTTGATTATCTTGATACCATGGGTTTATTTGGATCGTTGGGATTCGTCCAACCTCAGCACCAACCTCGTCCATGGAACGTCTTAGCTTTTCCATTTCCATTCCGTTAAAGCCACTACGTTGAGATACACTCACAGCGCTACCACCTGGCTGGCTAGCCAGCTGGCTAGGGAGAGCCAGAGGCGAAAGCGGGGGAGGTCGGGTCGGGAGGCAAGCCAGGCAGTGGCCCGCGCGGTGGTCGGGGATGCGGACGAGCAGGGAGGGTGGGGAGTTCAGGAGGCGGGTGGCCGTGTGCCGCCGTGCGCTTGTGCGGCGGCCGGGGGGAGTTCGGGAGGGAAAGGAGGGGGCTGGGAAAGTAGCACAAACCAAAAGATAGCTAGGGTTTGAGCCCGACGAGTGAATCGGGCTGAGGTTTAGATGGACGGGATCTTATTTAGATTTGAAAAATGAGCTTTAGCCTTTGGCTCGTTTTGGCTCGCTGCCCAGCTCTGGCTCGTTAAGGAACCGAGTTAAATACTTAGCTCGGCTTGGTAATATTTCTCAACAAGCCGAGCTGAGCTGAGCCGAACCGAGCCACTAAAGAGCCAAGCCGAGCCACTAAAGAGCCGAGCTGAGCGAGCTAGCGAGCAACGAATTTTTCATCCAGCCTTAGACGGGTTACATCGTGGAATAATCTACCAGTTTTATTTGGAGGCTAATATGGGGTATAAAATAGTAAAAATATTTGTTACATTTGTAAGCAACTCGTTTGCTCTGCTTTTATGAACTTGAGCTGAAAGATGTGTGTCTGCTACTACGTTGAGACTTTGCACGTTTTCTCTAGTTGTGTAGTTATATTTCTATGAGTGGTTTGGTGTAGTTATCTTGATTTTGTGCCTATTTCCTCGCATATGCAAAGAGATCAAGTTTTACCTAAGTTGTTATAGTTTTTAGGTTTTCATAAGAGATATTTTTTCCTTAAGAAAGTACCGTGTTGCTCTTCTTTTGCCCTGCTTTCAGAGAGAGGGGGGTAAACACAGATGACAAACCATAGCAGCATGACAGTCCAGAACTTTTATTTTTTTGCTAACAGCATGTGCCGCTGTATACAGCACAATAGCCTAAGCCTCACACAGATTCCAGGATAACAATGGAAGCGCATCAAATCTGACGCTCACACAAAAACCTGAATTTGTATACAGCAACGAGAGTACGTGAAATACGGCAGGGTCTGCAAGACTGCAACTAACTACTATTTCAAGATGACAGAGCCTCCAAGCCCAGCCACAAGGACAATGGGCAAAATGGAGACCCAAAGGATCGCCGTCGGGACGGCGCGCCTCCGAGTCACGTCGCCTGACACGTAGAAGCCCGCAGAAGCCTCGACGAATCCAAAGATTATGACGGCGATGAGGATGCCGTAGTACAGGTACAAGGGCGCCCTTCCATGACCAACGAAAATACCTGACGGAGACTTGAAGACGGCGAGCGCGAGCGCCGCTGCAGCTTGAACGATGCCGCTCGTGATCAGCGCCGCCGGCAGCTTCTCCACGGTGCGGCAGGCCTCCGAGATCAAGCCCACAATCTTGATTAGCACAGCCGTGAATTCCATCTTGATATCTCTACTGGTGTGTGCGTTTGTGTGCAAGAAGTGGTTCGAGTGTTCGACCTTGTCCAGACCTTGGGCAATGGTGGTGGGGGAGGTCGGGAGCTTATATAGCGAACGCGGCCGGGATTGAGGCGACGCGGAACTACACCCAATGTTTCTTTGCCTAAAGGAAATTGAGGAATAATTGATCAGTGACGATCCTCCCACTTTGCGCGCTTTAGCTGCGCGCTTTAGCTTATATATGACCAAGTCCGCCACACGTGACGTGACGTGAAGTAAGCACATCTGTTTAACCTGACCCTCTTTACAACATTTCATATTGCGTCATGACTTTGAGATTTCAGTATAGGGAACTTGCTTTTGGATTCTTATCGATCGTTGTAACGAACATGGCACCATTTATGCCATTTCGAGTGATTTTGGTGATCGAATGACAACGCAATCAATGGGACTAATGATATTATTGAGTGAACATTTCTAGATCCCAGGGATGAAGTAAAAAGGCCATGCAAAGCAAAACACGAAGAAAGAACTCAAAGAAACGCTGAATTGGACGAATTCTACTGAAATCAGTAGCACCGGAAGAACCGATGCTATAGGCATCGGTGCATCCGATGGTTGTCGGATGATCCGACGGCCTGGCTATTGGCCCAAGTCTGTGCGCCTCTGGAGATCATGTGAAGATCAAGTGAAGCACCGGTTGAACCGATGGCTTCAAGATAGGCATCGGTGCATTCAACGTACTATGTTCCAGAGACGATGTCAAGCGCGCAGGTGCCAAGTCTTCAGCACCGGTTGAACCGGCGAGGCATCGGAGCAAAGCATCGGTGTATTGACGTCAGCAGAAGAGAAGAAGGCCAACGGCTAGTTGAAGTGCTGTGAGTGACCGGTTTAACCGACGAACAAGCATCGGTTCAACCGATGATCACTGTGTCAGCTGTCAGGAGTTCAACGGCTACTTTGGGTCTTAGAGTGACCGGATGAACCGACGCTACCTCTGCCAGAGGCATCAGTTCATCCGATATTACGCAGAATTCTGCTGACCGTTGGAGCAACGGCTCCACGATTTGGATGTCTATATATATATATATATGGCATCCCTCGGCCATTTGAAGGTTGATGGAGTTGCTAGACTTCCCACACATACTCAAAAACACCTCCAAGCCATACTAGAGCATAGTGATCATATCTTTAGCTCTTAGCACACTTTGAGAGTGTTGTGTAAAGGATTAGCTCTTAGTGAGTGAGATTGCAAGGCTTCGAGACTTTGTGCTGTGGTTCATTAGCGAACCAAAACAAGAGCTTGGTGCACCGGCACCTTGGAGCGTGAAGCTCGCCGGCAACGTCATCGACCCTCCGACTTGGTGTGGAGCGGCGACGACATCTTTGTGCGGGGGACGTGGAGACCCCCATCCTTTGTGGAGAAGCTCCTTAGTGGAATCCGGAGCCAAGGTGACCGTGATTGTGTTCACGGAAGAGACTTGGTGGCCGAGTAGCAATACTCTTAGTGAGTGCTACAACAACGTGGATGTATGTGTGCCTTTGTGGCTAACCGAACCACGGGATAAACACCCGCGTCAAGAATTTGCTATCTGCTATCCCGCTCATTAAGCTTCCGCATTATATACTAGCAATTTGTATGCCTTTACTTTCATAGAGTAGATTCTTGATAGGAAAGGCTATAGGTTGTTAAACTCTTTTGGGATAGGGATTTCACACTAGAACAATCATAGTTGCACATTTAGATAGCTTGTTTTAGTTTAAGTTTTGTGCCAACTAGTTGGAGCCATATGTCTAAATTTTTAGAGTGCCTAATTCACCCCCTCTCCCTCTTAATGCTAGAGCACCCGATCCTTTCAATCGTCCAACCTCAGCACCAACCTCAGTATAGGGAACTTCCATTTCCATGGACTAGGTTAAACACCAACCTGAGGTTGGACGTCAGCACCAACCTCGTTGGGATTCGAATATAGATGGGGGTGGGGCGGGTCGGCCCGTCGGTTCGCTGAACCAGCCCACGAAAACGACCCTATTGGGCTCCGATTTGGAACCACGAAGCTGCCTCGGTTCAGTGGATCGGAATCACTTCAACCCTGGCCACGCAGGACTGGGCGCCGACGACCGGCCACGCGGGACGGTTGCGCCGGCGTCAGCGCATTCGGGGCCGCAGCCTCCGCCAAGCCGCGGGGATCGTCGTCGCCATCTTCTCAAAGGCTGTACACCGGTGGTAGGAGGCGCTTCGAGGTGGTGTGGTGCGACACCTGCGTGGAGACCCAGGCGCTGACGGTGGCCAAGGCGGCCAGCATCGCTACGCTCGAGCAGTTCAAGATCTCCGCCGACCGAGAGTCTCTTGCCCTTCGTCTGTCCTCAAATCTGCAGCTGCTTTTTCCTCAAATTTGCAGTCGATCCAATAGAAAAGAAACTAAGCAAATCAATCTGGTTTGGCACTGGTCATTGATCCCTCTTTTGAGTTCCTTTTTCCTCCGCTGTGCACACAAATTATGTTGTCAAGTGACAAGAAACGAAGCAAAGTGCCCTTCTTTTGCACTAATAAAAAGTTGATAGATTATGTTGAACATCGCTAATTTCTGGCCTATCTTTTCACTGCTTGCCTGGCAGAAAACACAAGGGGACTTTCCTCTTGTGCAAATTATGTGCTGTACGCAGTAGAACTACAGATACTGTCAATGTTAGGTGCTTTTACTAAACTGAGTCAGAGAGCATTGTTCCTTTAGTGTGGACGTGGATAACACTTGTTGACCCATTTCTTTAACTGAACTGAAAATGGCCTAAAGTTTACAAAACTGAAACATTTGTGTGCCTCCCTTCTAATACTAATTGAAATGGTAGGGAAGCTAACTATTTTGTGTTGAGCATTCTGCTAGCACGATGTTGTTATTTCTTTAGGCAGCTGCATGGAACCTGAAAAACTAATGAAGGTTTGCAAAGGCTTTAGGAATTTTCGTATATGCTGAATGTTTTTGAGGGGTCATATATGCTGAATGTGAATGGTTCCTTTTGTCTGGACAGACTAATTGAATGGTTTCTATAGGTTCGTGATCCCAACATTGCTTCGACAAGTTATGACCTTCAGTTCGCATGCAGGCAATCTTGAGAAGGAATGAAGTGTAGTGACCTTCTTTAGTTTTCTCCACGTCTACCTGATTTTTGTTTGGGCGAATTTGACTTCCCTGCCTGCAGCAGTTCTAGAGAGATACTTGAGAATAAATATTATTTGGAGTTACAAAAGTGTACTGATTCTATGATGCCATCTTTCACCTGCCCTCAGAATATAACCATCAGCCCAATAGCAAACCTCATCTGAACATATTACATAGATGCATTACAGCTTTGATTTTTTCCTATTTATATAGATGCATTACAGCTTTGATTTTTTTCCTATTTGTACCTTAGCTGAGTTGATATAGGTCAAATGTATTACAGCTTTGATTTTTTTCCTATTTGTACCAGCAGACATCAATTCCTAGTATTAGTCATGATAATTGATTAATCTTTTTAACTTGCTGCAAGAAGGTGGAAGTGGATAGGATGATGGATGTGCCACACCTCCAAGGAGTTGGAGAAGGACACTCAAGTGGTAGAAAGCGAAAGAGAACGCCTCGGGCAACCAGTGCTCCACTAGTTGAAGTAGTTGAAGGAGTAGACCTCAATAACAATGCTCCGGAAGTTGAACAAGTTCAGTCAAGCAATGCAGTACAGCCAAATGATGATAATGAGCTAGTTGGTGATGGAGAGAACAACCAGGGCATTGGTGATGGCGAGGATCAGAACATGGGTGACGGTTCGGAGGATCGGGACTTCGGTGATGGTTCGGAGGATCCTTGACATTATAGGTTCTGGTTGACCACACCGACTTCCTCAAGGAACTCCAGTGAAGCCCAATGCTTGATGTAGTAATGCTTCTCCGTGATGTAATAAATGGCAGTTGGCGCTTGACTTTGCTCCTGCCATGATGAACTGAAAATAAAACTGCTGTAGAGTTGTGCTTTTGCTAGGGAGGATTGGGGTTCACTGTGTAACTGCCTGTTACTAGTTTGCAATTGCTACCTGTAGCAATCTGTCTATTACACTGGACCAGTTTGAGGTGTTGATTCACTGATATGTGCTGGTTGCCTGCTGCTGTTTTGTCGTGAATCTGTCTATTAGGCTAGTCGGCAATTAACCAACTGTAAGCAATTGCATTGACAAATCCATCTGATGTTTGATCTGAATGTCTCTTCTATGCAGGCCAAAGATAAAAAGGTCTGATAGTGTGATCTGATGCAATAAGAAACTTTGATATGGCTACTGATTCATGTTCTTTATGTCGAAATCTTATGCATGCTCTTATAGTTTGATGTTGCAACTTTTGCGCAAAGTCGTATTTGATGTTTTATAAAAGATTTTGTACACAACGGTAGCCGGTAGTAAGCAAGTCGTGCTCTTGTTTAAGGAAGCTAGTAAGCAACAGGAAGCAATATGCTGATCGTCCTCTTATCTAAGTAATCAACCGACCCATATTATCCACTGGTGCACCACGGGTCAAAAACACATTCAAATGGAGTGGCCGGTGCTCCTGTACACATCAAATGGATCGGTGGGTCAGTTGCAGTTCGATCCATGGTTGAACCATCCCCATGCATAGATTCGATCAGCACTGGGATGGCACGGTTGCGTGCGGACTTGCTTTCGGTGAGACGCGGCGGTGCACCGAAGGTATGTGGTGCTGCCAGATGCGCGGATCAAATACCACTTCATGCAGCATGAAGGGCATATTTGTCGTTGTCATTTTGGTCCGGGGACTGATCTGTCTGGCGGCACCATGATCATCCTACCGCTGTGGCGCTGTCGGTGTATGGCAAGGAATTTCGTCTTTCTTGGACAATCTAAGACGTTCCATGGACGAGGTCGGTGCTGAGGTCGGACGAATGCTAATTCCGTTATGCGCACACGTTTGGTGTAGGATCACAAGGTTCGTCCATGGAACGTCTTAGCTTTCCGACGTAGGCATGCGGAAAGTGGGTAAGAGGATAACAAGGTTCATGAACCTCGTCCATGGAACATCTTAGCTTTTCCATTTCCATTCCGTTAAAGCCACTACGTTGAGATTCGATCTAGCGTCATTAGGTGCTGGTACCAGAGTTCATCATGTACGCCTCGGCAGTGGCGGAGCCAGGAATCACGGCAGGAGCGGCTGCTTCCCCTTCTTCCTCCTCTAGCCCCTCCCCTCCTTCTTCTTCCTTCTCAAATTTGTAGGAGGGGCTTAGGGGGGGGCTTCATGTAGATTACAGCGGTAGGGGGGGCTTGAGCCCCTCCCGCCCCACCGCTGCCTCCGCCGCTGCGCCTCGGTTGACCGATGGGTACATTGACCGCAGGGTCTTCGACGTGGACGCACCGGTGCCCATTGTCTTTTGCGTTGCCCATTTTCTATTGCGTGCTTCTACGTGTCAGGCGACGTGACTCGGTGGCGCGCCGTCGGGATGACGATCCTTTGGGTCTCCATTTTGCGCATTGTCCTTGTGGCTGGGCTTGGAGGCTTTGTCATCTTGAAATAGTAGCTAGTTGCAGTCTTGCAGACCCTGTCGTATTTCACATACTCTCGTTACTGTATACAAATTCAGGTTCTTGTGTGAGCGTCAGGTTTGATGCGCTTCCATTGTTACCCTGGAATCTGTGTGAGGTTTAGGTTATTATGCTGTATACAGCGGCACATGCTGTTAGCGAAAAATAAAAGTTTTCTGGACTGTCATGCTGCTATGGTTTGTCATCTCTCTCTCTGAAAGCAGGGCGAAAGCAGAGCAACAGGGTACTTTCTTAAGGAAAAAAATATCTCTTATGAAAAACTAAAAACTATAACAACTTAGGTAAAACTTGATCTCTTTGCATATGCGAGGAAATAGGTACAAAATCAAGATAACTACACCAAACCACTCAGAGAAATATAACTACACAACTAGAGAAAACGCGCAAAGTCTCAACGTAGTAGCAGGCACACATCTGTCAGCTCAAGTTCATAAAAGTAGAGCAAACGAGTTGCTTACAAATGTAACAAATATTTTTACTATTTTATACCCCATATTAGCCTCCAAATAAAACCGGTAGATTATTCCACGATGTAACCCGTCTAAGGCTGGATGAAAAATTCGTTGCTCGCTAGTTCGCTCAGCTCGGCTCTTTAGTGGCTCGGCTTGGCTCTTTAGTGGCTTGGTTCGTCTCCGCTCGGCTTGTTGAGAAATATTACCAAGCCGAGCTAAGTATTTAGCTCGGTTCCTTAACCGGTAGATTATTTTTCTCTTTTGTGGTCCTGTAATAGCCGGTTAGTTCTCTGATTAGTGGTGGGGTGCGTGTGTTGTATCAAACTCCCACTTCTTAATGAAATGCCCGTGTTCCTCGTCCGTTTCTTGTCAAGCATGACCAAATCGATCGGCCGGCTCCTGCAGGATCTGCTGGAGCCTGACGCCGCGCACGCCGTGAGGAACCTGCTCGCCGGAGGACGTGGGCGGCGACCTGTCGGCGCTGTGCGTGTGGCCGGACCAGGTCAGGCACTGGTACAAGTACAGGTGGAGCGGCCCTCTCCACTTCATCGACACCCCTGACAAAGCCTGCACCTTCGACTACGCGAGTAATAAGTTCTTCCAATTTCCAAGCAGTTTGCACTTGAATGGCCGTCGTGTCTCTCCATTCTGTTGCGATGAAATGCAATGGTGATCGGTGAGCAGGGGACTGCCACGGTCCTGACGGCGCCAAGGACATGTGCGTCGCCGGCGCCATCGCTAACTTCACGTCCCAGCTGCTGCACTACAAGCACGGCAGCGCCGACCGCAAGTGTAAGCAGAGCAGGATGTGTAGTTGTGCAGTACCTCATACAATTGGTTCCGTATCTCTACGTGTTCCAACCACTTTCTGATTGCAACGCAGACAACTTGACCGAGGCCCTTCTGTTCCTGTCACACTTCATGGGAGATGTTCATCAGGTAATTAATCCTGCTACTTGTTCTTTCTTTCTTTCATGTAGCCCATCAAAAGTGGCTAATTTCCTGTGTGCTTGCAGCCGATGCATGTGGGGTTCACGAGCGACCAAGGCGGTAATTCCATAGACCTGCGGTGGTTCAGGCACAAATCCAACCTCCATCACGTACGTGACGAACGCCCAGCCCCGGCCCCCGAAATTATGGGCTCCTCCCGTATACAGATCAATACATATCCAAGCAATACGTATCGAGTGTCCAGCAAATGAAACATCGCAGTGCTAGGCGGGACGTCCGAGGCTCCGATTTTGCAGCGCGCGTCTCCTGGTCTCTTCTATTTTGTGATGATCCTGTCTGCAGACTGCGCTACCTTTTTCCGCCTTTCCAATCCGAGCGAGTCGTGAGAACCAAACAATAACCCAAGCCGCCGGCTCCCGCCGTGATTGACGGAGTCGTCGTCGGGCAGGGCTGCCAGGCCGCAGGCTCCTGGTTGACGGATATATGGCGGTTAGGCATGACAGAGCCAATCGCAGCACTGCATGCTAATATCTTGGTGCGGGGAATGGTTTCGCGGCTGAGGCGCTTTCTGGACTCGCCGCTGGCAAAGGCTGCATGGCCGCTCGGCACTCCAGCGCCGGCAGCAGCAAATGCAAGCAGAGGTATAACATTTCCCAATTTCCTTAAGCCCCTAATGCTCTGACCGCATGCCGTAGCGCTCCCCAATTAAGATCACAAGACGATAGTTGACTAGATAAGTTCATAATTTGATATTTCTCGGTTGATTTATGAATTTCCATTAAGCTATTGGTAATCCATCGATTGGACATTGTTGACTGTCGATAGATTGATGATAACAGGATCCGATAGTACTACCAATTTCTAGCATAATCATGTCATCTAGTTAATATTACACCAGGAAAAAGAATCTTCACAAAGTTGAGATTGTTGAAGCAACATTCGAGGTCTATAATGTCTCGGTCAAGAAAGATTTAATAGATTGCCAACATTATACATCCAGAATAAGTTATTGGTACTTTCATAAAACATTTCACATCTAAAAAGAAAAGTAATATGTAAATTGTTCAATATAAATAGTTTTATATGCATACCAATTGTTTCTAATAGAATATTATTATTATCATTACTATGCTATAAAAGGGTCTCAACTTTTAGTTCGCCCCGGGCCCCCGAAACCTCAGGACCGGCCCTACGAACGCCCACGATCCTTGCTTGCTTGCACACGATGGTATATTCCGATCTGCACCGGTGAAATCTTTGTTGAGCCTTGTTTAGTTCCTCTCATAAAGTTTTTAAAATGGAATCTTTTCACATTTGAAGTATTAAATATAAACTAATTATAAAACTAATTACAGAACTCGTCTGTAAACTTCGAGACCAATTTATTAAGATTAAGTAATCCGTCATTAGCATATGGTTACTGTAGACATTACTGTAGCAATTTAGTGTCTGCCCATGGTCTAATTAGGCTCATTAGATTCATCTCGTAATTTACAAGTAAACTATGCAATTAGTTTTTTTATTTCATCTAGATTTAATACTCCATGTATGTAAGATTCTCGTTCAATATGATAGATTTGGAATTTTGAATTTTGAAACTAAACAAGAGCTCGGTCGTTTTCAGGTGCGGGACAGGGAGATCATACAGACAGCTCTCGCTGAATTCTACAAGGACATGGGCACCTTCCGGAAGCAACTTGAGCACAACCTCACCACCAAGGTAAGTGCAGACGACCCAGTGCTCTGCTGACTTTCAAACCAAGAAAAAGAACTCTTTTTTTTTTCGAAAGACCAAGAGAAAAAAGAACTATATCTCAATGTGTTCTTCATTCAGGGTACCAGGTCCGATGACGTATCATCTTGGGGAGACTGTGAGGACCTTCTGTCGTGCCCAACCAAGCTAGTATTCTGAATCCTGAAATCTCACTCTGGAACTATACAAACTAACCAGAACAACCAAGTACGATTTTTTGGGCCCTTGCTTTGAAGTGCAATTGTAGTTTTACCCTCATTTTTTTTAACTCTATGATTTTACCCTTTATTTTTCATAAGTCATTGCGAATTTACCCTTAGTCAACAGTCAAAATAGGGGTAAATACGCAAAAATCAAGGGCAAAATCGCAATGACTTATGAAAAATAGAGAGTAAAGTCATACAGTTGATAAAATAAGGGTAAAACCGCAATTGCACATCAAAGCAGGGGCAAAAACACCAAAAAAAACCTTTTTTCACTTCTGGTACTGTTTGCATGTGCATAAGATCATCGTGCTTCCGATCCTGATGCAACAGGTACGCCATAGAGAGCATAAGCTTGGCGTGCAAGTGGGCCTACAGCGGCGTCCACGAAGGGGAAACCCTATCCGGTAAGTTCGTGCAAAGGATAACTCTGCGTATCTCTAAATCGAAATAGCTGCTAATGCTGATGAAACTGCGTAATGGCACCATGGCTTGCAGACGACTACTTCGATTCGAGGCTGCCCATCGTGTCGCAGCGGATCGCGCAGGGAGGAGTAAGGCTGGCCATGTTCCTCAACCAGATCTTCGGTCGCCACCATAACCGCGTTGTTCGTTCCATTGTTGACCCTTCTACGATGGCCCAAGAACACGACGTGGCGGCGCCATCCTGACCAACGCCGGCAGCTGCAATTTAGATAGAATTTGAAGCTGTAACGTCCCCGTGGCCGCCGGCGATCGCCGTCGACGTGAGTAACAGCACAAGCGAACTTGGGTAGGAGGACCAGGCGGCGGACCTGACCTCGAGCCTCTATTTCTCAGCGATAAAAACATTCATGTCTTTACAGTTTTCTCCCACCGGGATTTAATCCCCCCCACGACTCACTCACTGGCCACCTGGCCCCACACACAACTCTCTATGCCCTATTACGCTTCCTTGAAGGCGCCTTTCAGCCGGCCACGTGACCCTCGGTCGCGACATCTGCCCCCCCTGGAGAGCGAGCGTGTCCCCAAGCGAGTGCTTCTGGAAAACGTTGGCGCAGCACATAGTAGTCTTCCCAGGTAGCTGACGTAGCTGGAAGTTTCGTCCACTTGATGAGCACTTGAGGTACCGCGCGACCTCCTTTCTTGACCAGGCGACGATCGAGGACGGTTTCCGGCAGGACGTCCGAGCCGTCGAGACTGACCAACGGTGGAAGATCGGAGAACACCGGAGTATGGTCAGGAGTATAGGCCTTCAGCTGTGAAACATGAAAAGTAGGATGAATTAAGCTAGTAGGAGGTAGATCAAGGGTGTAAGCTGCCTGACCGATCTTCTGCAGAACCGTGAACGGGCCGTAGTACTTCATGGCCAGCTTAGGAAATGGACGATTCACCACGGATGATTGAGCATATGGTTGTAACTTGAGAAGAACCTTGTCACCCACTTGAAAGGAAACATCAGTGCGTGAGCGATCAGCCATGAGTTTCATGCGCTTCTGTGCTTTCTCCAGATGCTCTTTGAGGAGGACCGAATGTAATTTATGGTCAGCAAGAAAATCCGCAACCAACGGAGGAGCATCAGATGGGGTATCCACTGGAACACCCACGAATGGGTCATGACCATAGAGTGCCTTGAATGGAGAACAACCAAGAGAAGAATGGTGTGAGGAGTTATACCAAAACTCAGCTTGTGGTAGCCAGGAGTGCCATTTGCTTGGAGAGTCACCAACTGAACAGCGCAAATACATCTCAAGACACTGATTAACCCGCTCGGTTTGGCCATCCGTTTGAGGATGATAGGCCGTACTGAGTTGTAACTGGACCCCCAACAGCTTGAACAATTCCTTCCATACATGACTGGTGAACACTTTATCTCGATCCGAAACTATGGAGTGAGGGAGACCATGAAGTTTAACCACAGTGTCAAAGAGTAACCGAGCTACTGAGATTGCCGAGTAGGGATGTTTCAGTGGAACAAAATGTGAGTACTTAGTGAAACGGTCGACAACCACCAGAATAACATCATAACCATTGGACTTGGGTAGGCCTTCTATGAAGTCCAGTGAGATATCCTGCCATGCGCCTGCTGGAATGGGTAATGGTTGGAGAAGCCCCTGAGGATGAGTATGCAAATGCTTTGCTTGTTGGCAGATGTGGCACTGAGAAATAAACGCTGCCACATCTTGTTTGAGGCCTTTCCAACAAAAGAGTCTCTTAATTCTGTGATAAGTTGCATGCTGCCCAGAATGTCCCCCTACTGCACTTGAGTGGAAAGCAGCAATGATCTTGGTCTGAATAGCCGAATTGGCACCCACCCACAACCTGCCTTGATATCTGATCAGACCTTGATGTAAACTGTAGCCTTGGTCATTGGGAGTGTGCACTGCTAGTTGGCTTAACAATTCCTGAGCCTTAGAATCAGTAACATAAGAGTTGATAACCTCTTGCACCCATTGAGGTTGTACCTGAGATATTGCCTGGAGTGCCAGAAGGTGTCCCACTCTAGATAGAGCATCAGCAGCTTGATTGTCTTTGCCTTTCTTGTAGACCACCTTAAACTGAAGGCCCATAAGCCGAGTCATAGCCTTTCGCTGCATATCTGAATGAAGATTTTGCTCTGTGAGGTAAGCAAGACTCTTGTGGTCAGTCTTAATCACAAACTCGCCTTGTTGTAAATATTGCCTCCACCTTTCCACAGCCATAATGAGGGCTAAGAATTCCTTTTCATAAATTGACATGTGCTTGTGTGATTCTCCCAAAGCTTTACTCAAATATGCCACTGGTTGCCCATGTTGCATGAGCACAGCTCCAATACCAATGTCAGAAGCATCAGTCTCCACCTCAAATGGTTCCTGGAAATTAGGAAGAGCTAGGACTGGTGTAGTGACCATAGCCTCCTTTAATCTGTCAAAGGCTTGCTGAGCTTCTTCAGACCAATAGAAATTCTTATGCCTTAGCAATTGTGTTAATGGTTTAGCAATCAAACCATAATGCTTGACAAAACGTCTGTAGTATCCAGTGAGCCCCAAAAACCCCCTCAACTCTGTGACTGACTGGGGAACAGGCCAGTTGACCATGGCAGCTGTCTTAGCTGGATCAGTGGTGACCCCTCCTCCTGAAATAATGTGGCCCAAATAATCCAATTGTAACTGAGCAAAAGAACATTTACTAACTTTCAAGTACAACTGATGTTCCCTGAGTTTATCCAACACTTGTCTGATATGTGTGATATGGGTGTCCAAGGAAGGGCTATAGATCAGAATATCATCCAAAAATACCATGACTGATTTTCTGAGAAAAGGTGCTAAGACTTCATTCATCAGACACTGAAAAGTAGCAGGAGCATTGGTTAAACCAATTGCATGACTCTAAACTGGTAATGACCTTGATGTGTTTTAAATGCTGTCTTGTGCTCATCCTCTGGCTTCATCCTGACCTGATGGTACCCAGAGCACATGTCAAGCTTTGTAAAATACTTGCTGCCAGCTAATTCTTCCAGAATTTCTTCCATGAGAGGCATGGGAAACCTATTCTTAATTGTTAACTCATTTAGGCGCCTGTAATCTACACAAAAACGCCAGCTGCCATCCTTTTTCTGAATGAGGAGCACTGGAGAAGCAAAAGGACTGGAACTAGGGACCACTAAGCCAGCCTGAATCATGTCCCTGACCTGCCTTTCTATTTCATCCTTGTGATGAGGAGAATACCTATATGGTTTAGAATTGACAGGAACTGAATTTGGCAAGAGTGGAATAGTATGGTCATAAATCCTACTGGGAGGAAGATGGGTTGGTGGCTGAAACACATCAGCATATTGGCTAAGCAACTCCTCAATTTCCTGGGGTCTATCTAGTGTTGTAGTGTCTGACTGCTGCTGCAAGACTGCTAGGGCCCAAATATCATTTCCCTTCCACCATTTCACCAACTGATCTGCGGACAACTCTTGAATTGAAGTGGCCTTGTGAGTGATGCCCTTCAGACACACAGTCCTACCCTGATATATGAATTCCATGGTCTTGTCTGTCCAGTGACATGTCATGGGGCTCAGAGGTTTCAACCAGTCATAACCCAATATGGCGTCAAAAGCAGTAATATTTAACACTCTCATATCAGCCTGCAATGTATGACCATTGCACCACCAAGACAGCTTGGGAACCCATTTATCAGACATTAGAATCTGGCCATTGGCTAGTTTAACTTGTTTAGGAGTAGTAGAAATGGGTTGAATGCCCACTTTTTCCAAAAATGCAGCACTAACAAAACTGTGAGAACTGCCTGTATCAATCAAAGTGAGCATGACCTTGTTCTGCACTAGAGCTCTGATGTGCATGGCATCACCATGGGAAGTACCAGCTAAGGCATTGAGGGAGAGTTGACAAAATTCTGAGGCTAAAGAATCTTCTAGCTCTATCTGGGCTACTACTTCTTCAGACAGTGGCATATCCAATGAATTAGCAACTAGGGCATTTACCTGAGCCTTGGGACGCTGAGCACAGATGGCTGCATGATTAGGATCATACTTCTCACCACAATAATAACATAGGTTGTTGGCCTTACGGTAGTTCAATGTTTGCCGTTCTTTCCACATAGAAGTCTGAGGAGTAACAGATTTACCATCTCCCTTGAACCCACTGGACTGAAATTTCTGTGGACTAGCATTCTTGTTCCATTTGTTCTTTCCTCTTTCCTGCACCTGTTCCTGAATCTTAGCCAAGAGAATAGCCTGGTCAACATCTCTGGGCACTTGAGTTCGTACTCCGGCACTAATATCCAGCTTCAGCCCCTTGACGAACTGAGACACAAAGAAGGTGTCATCATAACCATCATGATGCATACATAGCTCAAACTGAAGATTCTCAAATGCTGCTGCGTATTCGGCCACAGTATCTGTCTGTTTGAGTTCCAAAAGTTCACTCATGGCATCCCTGTAATCATTGGCGCCAAACTTCTGTTCCACTGCAGCAATGAAACTGTTCCAATCACCTAACCCATGTTGCCGTTTGTATACCTGCAACCACTTAGCTGCCTTGCCATCCATATTCAGAGATGCTGCCATTGGCCAAAATGCCTCATCGATGTTACAGAGCTCAAAGTAGTCTAAACACTTTGACTTCCAAATGCGGGGATTAGAACCATCAAAAGTAGGACAAGACATCTTAGGGGTAACATGTCGATGACCAGAAAAATCAAAAGGCTCACGCCTAACTCGATGGCCCTGAGGAAGAGGACGAACCGGAATACCAGAAGCAGCAGCGCGAAACGGATGGGGTCCTCGATCCAGAGAACTGTGGGAACGTGTAGGGCTTGGTGGAGGATCTGCGGGCTCTTGAGGTTGTGGGCGATTCAGGGTGATCCGTGCGACAGCTTCACCGGTCAGCTCGATCTGCTTGGCGAGGATCTGCTGGTCCTTCAGCATCTGCTCCATCACTTGGTTGCCCAAATTCATCTGCGACTCCAGCCGCTCTTGATTGATCCCAATTGACGCCACTCGAGCAAAGAGCAAGTCGAAATTCTCATTCACTTGGGTCCAACGCTCATCCTCCTGCTGAAAGCGGTCGTCCATCTTGGAGAGGACGAACTGAGTCTGCACGGAAGGCTTGGGGGGCGCCGTGGTGACTGCACCTCAAACCCGGAGATACTGCTCGATTCGATGCAACCCCACCCTCCGGGGCTCGAGCAGCGTCGATCCAAGCCGAAGGAGTACCGCAACCGCACACGAAACCCACGAACAACGACGAAATGTTCGCCGCCGCGCCGAACTGCAGACACAGAACACCGATCCCGATCTAATCCTAAGCGGCGCGAGAGAGGAGTGGTCGACGGCGCTAGGCAGCTAACCGTCGATTTGCGGTGGCCGCCGCCGACTGGGAGTCGGTAGGCGGGGCAAGGACGCCGGAATCGGAGCGATTCGCGGCGGAGCTGGTCGACGACGTCGGTGTGACGGTACTGACCAAATCGGGATCGAACCGGGGAGGAACGGAGCGCGCCGAGGAGCCTGAATCTGATACCACTTGTAACGTCCCCGTGGCCGCCGGCGATCGCCGTCGACGTGAGTAACAGCACAAGCGAACTTGGGTAGGAGGACCAGGCGGCGGACCTGACCTCGAGCCTCTATTTCTCAGCGATAAAAACATTCATGTCTTTACAGTTTTCTCCCACCGGGATTTAATCCCCCCCACGACTCACTCACTGGCCACCTGGCCCCACACACAACTCTCTATGCCCTATTACGCTTCCTTGAAGGCGCCTTTCAGCCGGCCACGTGACCCTCGGTCGCGACAGAAGCCACACGCCCATACCTTGCAATCTGATTGCCCTCCTGCATATATATAATCCATGCTAATAATCCCCGTGTTACGTGATGTGCAGTGCATTTGATTTGTGAATTGTGATAGACTAGCAGCTTGTGCAGAGATGATTGATCTTCCCTACTACCTCCGTTCTAGAATATAGCTGTTTTTATGTTTTCTTTGAGTCAAATGGTCCCAGATGAAAATGTTTTGACTTTGACCAAATCAATATTTTGGAACGGAGATAGTATATGAACACGGCTATGGACGACGGTGTATACTTTGATTTTTTTTCTTCTTTCGAGATGGTGTAGTGTTGTAGAACAGAGTACAGACGAGGTAGGAGTAGGGGTGGTAATGAACCATGATTCTAGTGGTTTTTTCACAATCTAACATGACCCTTAAATTTTTTAGCTCAAAATTGTATAAGATTAGGATCCGATCCTTAAATTTTCTAAACCAAAATCTAAAGCCCTTTTATCACCCCTGGGTAGGAGGATGGAGACGAAAGAACGCATGTACTAGGCACCAACTGTTGGATCGGCCACTGATCACGGCGCGGTTTGCGGTCAGGCTAACCTAATCAAGGCCAGCGCATCGAGCTCTCGGGTAGTCGGATCGATCTGCCGTGTTCCATCGCCTTCCATGTTCCAAATTCGGCTGGCACGAACAACTAGCTGATCTACCACACTCAAGCATCGGTGAGAAGCAGCTCAAGGAGTGAGATCAGTGAGAAAGAGAAAAGCCCAGATGCGCTTTGACTAGGCAGGGATGGCTGGTGTGGTGGGTCCACGTTGGATGATGAGTGAGCAATAAATTTTTTTAGAATATTTTTTTAGAAACTGTTGGCGTGGTGGGTTTTTTTCCTCTCCCAATAGTTTTTACTTTTTAGTATGTCCCAAAACTAGTTTTCTAGTCTTTATTTTTTATGCACTTTTAGAGATGCTCGTAAGCAGAAGCGTTGTCATCTATCTGAGTCGGCTTCTGCTGCGCGACCCGACCTGAACGGTCACGACGCGCGCGGTGCGTGACGACCGACGCACGAGCGAGCGCCCGGGTCACGTGGCGGCAGCCGGCCAGCTAGCCGCGGCGCGCGGCCACCGACAGGCCAGGCGATCGCCGGGCGCCGGCCGGCCGGCCGGCTGAGAGACCAGAGGCTAGGTACTCCGTGGTACTCTCACAAATTAAACTTCTCACGAATTTCTCTCGGGTGCCCGCGCATTGCGCGCGGACGTGGGGCCGTCGCCGATCCGGCAGCCGGCGCCGGTGCGGATGCTTGCGGATCGGTGCATGCCGCTCGCCGTTGCTGCTGCCAATAATCTCCGCCGCAGCGCCGCCGCCCTCAATCTCAATTTGATCGATCGTCGCCTTTCCCGGATCGTCCGCAGGAGGAGCGAGCGGCGAGCGGAAGAGAACGGGTGGTTGGTTGATGGCGGCGGCGACCAAGGTGATCGGCTCCAAACCATCGGAATGCTTCCAGTTCCAAGACCCTAATACCTGGTACTTTTCTGCCCTTCTGTCTCCCTCGCGTTCATTGTTTCTTCCTATGATGCGCTCGTATTCCTGGTTCGAGATGGATGTACAGTACAGCTGCAAGCAGACCAGTCGGCTGATTCGTTCCCGTGTTTTCTCGTGGTATATGCAGTGATGTCATCAGTGTCTTCGATCTTAATTAGTACATGTGTAAGGCATGGGCTGCACTAATCTGGCGAAATCTCTGTTCAAGATTGAAGATCCTGCTGAATTTAGTAAAATAATTGACTCGTCCAAGCCTCCACATAATAATTGAGAGTCATGTAGTAACAGCATAACAGGTCCAGCACTCTAGCATTTGTGCCTTTTCTGGTCAGATTCAAGTGAGATCCTTGCCTTTTAGAAACTCTGAGTGACGCCTATGACAGCATGGAATGAATGGACAGATGAACACTGCAGAATCTTTGATACTTTCTCCACACTTTTTTTTCTCGAATACGTAAGAGGGCTGCGTATCATTATATTAAGAAGAGAATGATTTGAAAGAGTACAGCAACGTTCGGACGTCTAAACACGCCGGCGGGATTTGACAATAGAAATCTTGCAGGATTTCTTGCTGTTGCTGATACTTTTTCTGAACTTTGACACCAGAAATCTTGCTGTTGCTGATAACCACAATGGCTTTCTTGCAGGATTTGCAATACTGAGCTTGAAGTTGAAAGTGATGTGGTAGTTGAAGTAGGAAAGATATCTTTCCATCTCCACAAGGTACATGTGCATGTACATTTTCCCCATCTCGTTCTTTTCTAGCACATCATGCCAATCATTTTTTCAGTGTTGTAATTAGCTTTCTCAAATATGGCGAAACCTTGCTGCATTGTGCTCCATGGCCTGAATTGCAGATTTGCAGATAATATCACATTAAAATGTCAGATAACTTGGAAACTTTCAGTACGCGCATTTTCTGCACACTGACAACGTTTAAACAGTGTCTGTACTTTTTGTCTTGTTCAGTCTCCATTGATAAACCGTAGCGGCACGCTGCAAAAGCTGATAAACGAGGCCACCAGCGATGACGACGCCGGCAAACCGTGCACGGTCCGGCTGGACGACGTCCCCGGCGGCCCTGAGGCCTTCCGGCTGGCTGCCATGTTCTGCTACGACGTCAGGATGGAGCTGAACGCGGGGAACGTCGTGCCGCTGCGATGCGCAGCCGAGCACCTAGCCATGACCGAGGACTACAGCGAGGGGAACCTCGTGGAGCAGGCCGAGGCCTTCCTCTCCCAAGTGCTGGGCACCTGGAACGACGCCGTGCGCGCGCTGCACGCGTGCGACGCCGTGCTCCCCGACGCCGAGGACCTCCTCATCGTGCCGCGGTGCATCGACTCGCTGGCGAGCAAGGCCTGCGCCGACCCGACCCTCTTCGGGTGGCCCATGCTGGAGTACTACACGGCGAAGAGCCTCGAGGAGACGGTGGTCTGGAACGGCATCAGCGCCGCCGGGAAGCCGCGGCCCCTGGGCGCGGACTGGTGGTACAAGCAGGCGTCGTCGTTGAGGCTGCCGGTGTATAAGAGGCTCATCGCGGCGGTGCGGTCAAAGGGCATGAGCCCCGAGAACGTCGCCGGCTCGCTGATGCACTACGCGAGGCGCCACCTCTCCGGGCTCAAGCGGCGGGGAGATAACAGCGACGGCAGCAGCTGCAGCGGCGCGCCGGCGACGACGACGGCCGTGCTCTCGGACGGTGACCAGAGGGCCCTCCTCGAGGAGGTCGTCGCGCTGCTCCCGGCCGAGAAGGGCGTCGCCCCGACGCGGTTCCTGCTCGGCTTGCTCCGCACAGCCACGGTCCTGCACGCCAGCGCGGCGTGCCGGGACGCTCTGGAGAGGAGGGCCGGCAACCAGCTGGAGGAGGCCATGTTGGAGGACCTGCTGATACCCAACACCGTCTACTCCGCGGAGACGCTCTACGACGTGGACAGCGCGCAGCGGATGCTGGAGCAGTTCATGATGACGAGCGCGTCGGCGTTCGCCGCGTCGCCGGAGATCATGGACGAGGGGCAGCTGGTGGACGCCCCCTCGGCCGAGCTCATGCCGGTCAGCACGGTGGCCAAGCTCGTCGACGGGTACCTCGCGGAGGTCGGCACGGACGCCAACCTCAAGCTCTCCAAGTTCCAGACCATCGCCGCGCTCGTCCCGGACTACGCCCGGGCAGTCGACGACGGCCTCTACCGCGCCATCGACATCTATCTCAAGGTAAAGCGGCAGCTCATCATCACCTTTCTTGAATCGATTGAGGCATTGAGCCATGCCCGTGGCGCGCGTGCAGGCGCACCCGTGGCTGACGAACTCGGAGCGGGAGCAGCTGTGCCGGCTGATGAACTGCCAGAAGCTGTCGCTGGAGGCGTGCACGCACGCGGCGCAGAACGAGCGGCTGCCGCTGCGCGTCGTGGTGCAGGTGCTCTTCTTCGAGCAGCTCCGGCTGCGCACGACGGTGGCCGGGTGGTTCTTCGTGTCGGACAACGCCGACCAGGGCTCCAGCTCCGACAACTGCGTGCTGCCACGGAAGACCCACGACGATGTGGACTTGGCTGCAGGGTCGGAGACGACGGACGAGGGCGGCTTCGCGGCGGCCCAGTCTGGCGAGCTGTCGCCGGCGATGAGCGTGGAGGAGGTCCGACAGAGGGTGTCGGAGCTGGAAGAGGAGTGCTCGAGCGTGCGGCAGGAGATCCACAAGCTCGGGAAGCCCAAGAGCGCCCTGAGCCGGCTGTTCGGGAAGCTCGGGCTCGGCGGGAGGTCGTCGTCGCGGGAGCGGGAGCGGGAGGAGCCGTTGCCGCTGCCGGGCTCCAGCGACAAGAGGCGCATGTCCTTTGGATGTTAACGTGGGAATTGGGAAGGTTTAGGCGCGAGTTGTTCGATGATTTATCTTCAAATGTAGGTAGAAAGTGCATTTGATTAATTCTATTTAACTCCTTTTGCAGAACAGGTGACTTTTAGAACGGGCATGTATCTTCTTTTTAGGGAACTCTGAACATTCTTAAGATTTCCCATACTGCTTCGACCTGCTACAGTCCTACTCATATCTAATCCGTCCACTAGATGACTACACACCGTGTAGACGGCTACATGAATACATGACTAACAGCAAAGAATCATTTGGCATACGTAAACTCAATCAGTTGATAACACTATAGCCTGTAAAAGGATTACATTCTGCAATTGCACCCAAAAGGCACTGCTTTAAGTGGCGACTGCAATGTCAGAACAGCAAGTAGCTACAGGGCAAAACTTATTAGCTCTGTTTACACGAGGAAAGTTAAGCAGGGCCCGCTGGAGACCGAGTGGCTCCCTATAGTATCTGATTTTCTCATTCACCACCCACCCATGTGCCGCATGGTCTGGGAAAAATATGCGGTTGCACAGAATACTGAAACCAGCAATATCCCCGTTGAACAAAAAGGGAAAATCCGACGGTCAAAATAAAGAGAATGTGGTCGAAGAAGCACAAGCATGAAGGAGAGCAAGTGTCTGCTCGGCGATTGCACGTTTCCTCGCCTGTTTAACCCACTCGGTAGCTATTTCCGCTGCTTCACTTCCATGTAACCCTCCTTCCAAGGCCTCGGCTGCTGTACTCAAGTCTCCATCTACGATCAAGCTTTCCACTCTGTTTATAAGGGACTCGATGCCATCTCCAGAATTATCCTCTTTAATCTGGAAACCAATAGAATGATCAGAAACTCAGCTAGAAATAGGATAGCACACCACCTCAGATATACTAATTAAGACTACAAGAGGCTCCCAGGGGGCAGCACAAATGGTGAAGCAACACAGTGCCTGCCCTAAAGTTAAACTGAGGTGTGCTATTGATTTCAGTGCTATCAGATCACTAGAATTCTTGACCACAAGTCAAAAATGCAATAGCAGACAAAATATTGCCAAACATCAATGCAGAAGTCATAAGTGCCCAATTACTTAGCTAGTTAGACAAAATACTGCGATAGGATTCACCTTGATGGAAGAAGCAACACGAGCAAGAGCATGTGTCAGGATTCCGCCACCTCCTGCTGGTATAAGGCTGAAATGTCTGATAGTTTCCTTCAAGGAGTTAAACTGCACATGAAAAAGTACAGTCATTTAGGCATTTAACTTGGGTGGCCAAACGATGGTTCTCAACAAGCATTCATGACATATTTTTGTGGTTCACAATCTTTGGATTATGAGTGCAAAAACTAGTCAGGGTTCACAAAACCAGAATCCAGGCTGTTGAGTACTGTGAGGTTAGTATTCCAAACTCCATAGTCCATTCAGAACAATAAGGCATGCGGCTATCATACATAAAACATCTCAATAAACAGTAGCTTGTTACATATTCAGTAAGGGTATGGACAGATGCATTCATGAAAATACCTTTTGTTTCAACTCCATCCGTGTATCTGACCCATAATCTAAAACATCTTCTGGAAGAGATGAAAGAGCCAATTCTAACAGTGAATCTTTGTCGATGCCTTCGACAGATTTACGCAATAGTTCCACCTCTGACCTGATTGGTGATCCACTGGATAAAGCATGTTCCAAAGCAAGAGTGCCCTGCAAGATAATAGCAAATTATGTCAGCATGAAATCTTAAAAAAGAAGATAAGATGACAATTATGCTTCAATAGTTAGAACTTGGAGGCAAGCACATAAGGAGTTACAAGGAAACTTACTAGAGCAAGCTTATGAACTGAATGACTCTGCCGAGCTTCTTCAGATCGTGCATAAAATGCCATACACAGCGCATCAATCTGAAACGGAAGCAAAAAAAAAACAAGGTTAGAGTAGAACCAAATACAAGCAAGCTGAAATTATGGATAACTTGTTTTTCTAGCAATTGAAGATATATACTGGCACAAAGGGCGCAGATAACTAAATTTTCTGCCTAGAATAATCATGTGCTGGGTAGAACATTGGAAGGTATTTGAGAGGTAGACTTTAAACAAATTGTTAGAACTGGAATAATCATGTGCTGGGTAGAACATTGGAAGGTATTTGAGCGGTAGACTTTAAACAAAATGTTAGAAAGCTGTATAGCAGTTAAAGATTTATACTGGCACAAAGAGACTATATAGTTAATTTGCTGCCTGGAACAATCTTGTATTGGATATAACATTGGGAAGGCACTTGAGTGGTAGACTCTTTTACAAAAAAAAAAAAAAGTGAGAAAGCTGTGCTGTCAAGAACATAGTCCACAACATATGTTATGACATCTAGAAAGAGTCAAAGATGCTTGACCTATAGAAGTACAAATGCGGCCTACTGAGTAACCGAAATAATTTTTTTTTACACGTCCAGTCATGTGCTGCTTCAACATCTTAATAGGAATCAGAGTTGGGATGGAAATATGAAACAAAGCGAGGACAGAATTTGCTACATACTGACAGGGAAATAATGCGATCTATTTCAAAATACTAAAATAGTCCACAATGTTCTAAATCGGGCCTACTACAACCACATGTGCATGCAACAAAGCATTTAAGTTAGCCAGGCCTCTGCATTGCATACCAACAGTGCAAAGCCAAATTTAAGAAAACAATGCCCCTAAGCCAAGCAAGACTATTAAACTGGGTGACATCATGTCCAATGGCTCTTTATAACACTGCAGACCCTAAAGAATATTGCATAAACTTCTTACATTGAGGTTTGCTTCAGCAATCTGTTCAATCTGGGTTGCTTTCTCTTTTGCAATAGCTGCAGCCAGTTCAGCTTTTGCCAACTCTTGAGCCTTTTCAATTTGTTGCTTTGTTTCTTCATCCTGTTAAATCAGCAAAACTGAGGTCAATTAGTTAATGAATTAGCATAAATAGATTAGAGAATCAATAGTAGGCAGAACAAATCTGACACACCTTCCTCTGCAGCTCATCCCTCAATTTTTGTTCAGCTTTTTCTTGAAGTTCCCTTACTGCAGCAGCATTCTTCAGTTTCTCTTTCTTCAATTCCTGAGAACATTGAGATAATTAAAAAACATGATAAAGATAAATAATTCATCGAAACTCAATGCAAACAAGGTCCACTGAGTAGCACTATAGCATATTATTGAATAAAGTGAAGAACACCAATGCATGATGCATTTTACAATTCTGCTTTAGACTTAAGAGTGCCTTTTTCAAAGAAAACTAGGAAAACACAACTTTAAAGTATTACTCCGTCCCTCCGGTGGTATCTAGAATTTAAACAAGTATCCAAACTGCTGCATGCTAACAAATTCTCTCATGATATGGTTATTTTAGTTAATTTAAGTATTTATGTTATGATAGTCAAAGCCTCGGTTTAAGGCAATGAAAAGCAGTAAATACCTACACTTTGGAATCTAAGAAACCCAATATGGACCAAATCATGTCATATGGACCAAATCTGCTGCTTCATACCTTATCAAGAATTGCTGCCTCTTCTGCATACATTAGTTCCCTGGCCCTAGTGTCCTTCAGCTCCTTTTCATATTTCTCCTGAGAAAATGCAAGGAATAGCATATAGAAAGTAGTACTATCAAATACGTTGTTATAGAAAATAAAGAAGTCTTAGTCTTCACCATTGTTTGCAAATTGCTTAAAATCCATGACAATTACAAAAGGAAATGGTGAAAATAATGTAAACCACAAAGATAAACTAATGTCAAACCTTGCATTTGCAGCAAAATAAAGACCATAAACAAGGAAAAACAGAAATTGTAAATTGTAAACGCACACCTTCAACTTTCTTTTCTCTTCCGAATACATGTAAGCATCTGCATCTGCCTGCTTCTTTTCAGCAGCATGAATAGCCTCTATGATATCAAGTACAACTTTACCATCTTCGGAAGTTTTTTCAGGAACAATTTCATCCCTTCTAGTTTCCTTAGCAGCCTGTTTTTTCATAGAAAAATAAAAGAAAAAAAGGATAATCAGATAAATAACGAGGAAGAGATGTTATTTAAGTGTCATCATCAAGTTATTTCCAGCCACTTCTTTGTCCATAGAAAGTCCTTCATCAAGATTGTTACAGTCTAAAGTGATAAGGACTTTGAACTTACTGCATCTTTTGGAACATAGTATTCATCTTGCAGCAAATATGTCTCAGAAAGAGAATTCTGTTCCGTCGAATCAGCTCCTGAGAGGTCCTATGAACAAGGATTGATTCAAAGGTCAGAGACAACATCATAAACCACTGCAGAAACAAGAAAACACGGACAAGTTTCTCAACATCTGTACATGGAAACTACTAGAAACCCCAAGCAACATCATCAATCTCTAGACAGACACATTGCGTGTGTATAGTTTGTAGGTCTAGCATACACATGGAGGCGTGCGTCTGTGTGAGATTGGGTTTGTGCACGCACTCAGATACTACTGCTGTACCTTAGAAGCCCAGGCTAAAAAAATGTTTACGACAATGTAAGGAAAGCTGAACTGTGGGATCTTCTCTGCAAAAAAAAAAGCCCCAGTAGTTCTCAAATTAACAGTCATACAAATCAAAACCATCTCACTACCAAAAGTT
This sequence comes from Panicum virgatum, assembly GCF_016808335.1. Classification (NCBI taxonomy): domain Eukaryota; kingdom Viridiplantae; phylum Streptophyta; class Magnoliopsida; order Poales; family Poaceae; genus Panicum; species Panicum virgatum. Next base: position 48,939,819 of record NC_053142.1, read on the forward strand.
GTTCAAGAGTGCCAGCTGTCTGACCAAATTAAATAGTCAGAAACAAATATAGACGCAAATATGCAACACGCCAACAACGAACCATAGGACCAGCACCTTATGAAGGGCGTACCTAATATGTAAACCAAACTGCAAGAGAATTTCATTTGCAATTTTTAGAATTTCATAAGATAAACATGACTCTTAATCATATAGCTAGGTCTAGTATCTAGATATTATAATCCATGCTAAACTCATAGAATCTGTCCAAATGCCATTTTGGACTATCAAATAGAAGATTATATTCTCTATCCATTAACAAGTAAATATTATGATAAGAAGGCAAACAATGAGAGCAAAGGAACCTATACCTTGGTTGCATCTACATCTGTGGGGGAATCATTGAAAAGACTACCTATTGTTGTGTTTGACTGTACTGTAGGAATTGTGCTGTCTGTCTTATCAGTTTGCTGTTCATGTGGAACTTCACCTGTTTCCTTATCATCAAGTACAAGTGGCTTTATCTCAACAGCCAGAGAATCTTGTGATGGCACTTTAGTATCAGATCCATGCTCATCTGGAACTGGATGTGTCTCGTGGGCTAGGATCTCTGATTTCTCTTCTTCTGCAGGAACAAGCTGATCCCCATCAGTTGGTGTCTCTGATGCACCCACCTCTTTGTTTGGAAGGTCCTTTGGAGTATGAGCCTCATTATTGCTAGCTTGAACAGTCTTGTTGTTAGGTTCTGATATGATTTGTGTCTGGTCAACCATTTGTTCAGAAGGAACCTTCAGAGCTTCATAAACCTTTGCGACATCTGGATTCTTGAAGCTAAATGGTAATTTCTTGTCCATCGATGAAAGATCTATATAACCAAGTTGATGTGCACGTGCACCCATAGCTGCAGCACCAACCACAAGAGTTCCAAGCACAAGCTTTGAAACATTGCTTCCTGACTGAGAAGGTTCTTCTTGAGGAGCTGGGGCAGTGTTCTGTGTTGAACTCTTTTGAGATGCCTTTGTCGAGTTGCTTCTGGATCTAAGGCATGTTGGACTCTGGGACAATAAAAAGGTTATTTCTCATTTCCACTGAACATATACTGTATAAACGAGTTTATGAAAGTAGCAGTAAAAAACCTACAACAGGTTATAGTCAGTATCCTACATGGAAAATCAAACAAATCGCTGGACCTAACAAGTTAAGATAAAAAAAAATACTAATAGGAATTAACAAACAAACAACATGTTCACATGTGACATTACTCTAGTCTAGGTGAGATAGTATTCCATTGTACCACATAAGCTTAAGTATCCCATTTAAAATTGCTACATCCAGAGCTTTCTAAAACAAGAACCAACAGCATCATAACAATCAGACACACCAGAGAAGAGCTGCTACCTATGATAGCAAGATAGTTTTACACTAATTAAGAAAATAGAACATTTCACAGGTCTTTGAACAATCACAAGCTGCCATCCTTTATTAGACATAGCATCCACAACACCCAGTGCCAGTATGGACTATCTAAACTAAACATAACATGTAATCGTTATCACTTTCATAACCAACAAGTAAACATTCCTAAAATAGGCAAACAAGGTGATTATCCTAAGAAGATCCTAAGACACACGAACAAGGAGATTAGCACACACATCAGAGCATTCTGCTCCAAACAACCCTTGCATCATTATACCTAACACCCAACATGTAGCACCTAAACTAAACATAAATTGTAATTGATATTACTGTCATAAGAAAATAGTAAACATTACTATTAGCTTGACACCGTCCCATCATCCTAAATCCTAGAACATCCAACGACAGGTGACCAAGGACATCAACACACCATTCACACCTTTGTGTTCTAAATAATCCTTGCTTGGTTAATTCAATATCAAGAGGCAGAAACTCAGGTATCACCTTGGTTAATCCAATAATCCTTGCTTGCTTGTTTAATACAATTACCAGCCTAAACAGCATTTCCAAACTAATCAAGCCAGCAGAAATCTACTTAACTAATTCACCACTTGTAAATGACCTGATTGAGCTCCAACGGACAACCGATTTTCTAACACAACAGACAACTCTGAGAACAAACAGCCTGACCGAGTGAAGCCCAACGGGAACAGAACCGCGTACCTCGCCGGAGATCGGTCTGGGGATCCTCGCGAGAGACCGCAGCGAGCGCAGATCCCGCACGCACCTGCAACAGCGGATATAGTGGAGCATTAGGCATCGAATCCCTAATTTGGGGACGGGGTGAGCACCAGAGTCAGTGCCGGTACCGGCGCAGCATGGTTGGGGGATGTCAGTGGAGACCGCCGCCCCTTGTTCCTTTCGCCGCTGGGGTAAGGATGAGGAGGTGGAGGGGCGGTAGAGCGATGCGGCCCTGATCGTTCTGCAAGCCCGCCACCCCGAGCTGCGCGGCGGCAAGGGAGAGGCAGCTGCGGGAGGGGAGGAGAGGGGAGGGGAGGCGGAGAGCGGCGCGTCGCCGGGCAGCTTCCCGAATGAACGCTTGGAGAGGAAGTTGGGGATTGTTCAGGTTAAACAGGGGATAGTTTTTTTTTTTAGAGACGGAGGCACTAAATCGAAGCACTTGCTGTAAATGAATTTGAAAGAAAAATATCATAAAAAACAAATGAATATTCATGAACATGGTACGTCCATCTTTCCGATCACTTTTTTTCCCTTCTCGGTCGTCTACTCTTCTTTTTTTAAAAAAAAAAGAAATAAAAAAAGAATAAACTGCAATCTAATTTGCACCGATCATATTCACATTTTTTTCGGGGGAAAAAACACGTCCACAACTCAAAAATCTGGCTATGTTTTAGAAGTGAAAGTAAATGGAATGGTTGGATTCACTTGATTGATAGAGATTACTATTTATATACAAGATTAAGGGAGGTCGAAGGGACATGCCCCTTCGGTATGGCCCCTTCGTGAGTTGGTCCTTTCGTGGATTGGCCCTTTCGTGATGGCCCTTTCATGAAAGGTAACCGCTTACTGACTAATCTTATTAACTATTACAGAAATTGATAACTAATTTTAATTTCTTCATAACACTCTCATTTAATCAATTTGTCCTTCTTGTGGTCTTTTAATCAATTTGATCTTCTTGTGGTCTTGTAATCAATCGAATAACTCCTTGAAAACCCTATGGAAAAAATTAGGAGATGCAATATAATATATAACTCCTCCAAAAATCTTTTAGGAAAAATGTGAGGAGAATTTTTGGAAAATCCTATGGGAAAAACTAAAGTAATACCGGTATACTAGGCAAAAACTCCTTAAAACTCAGTGGGAAAAATAAGAAGAAATACCATAATATACAATTACCAATGTTAGTAGACCCCTGAGATAAATCCAAAATCTTAGTCTAATAACACATTGAGTCTATGGTCAATATGCTTCAAATATCATCTTCCAAAAACCCCGGTGGGGAAAACTAGATGATATAGCATATAACTTTATGTTGTCATTGCCTCATCAAAAACTTTATATGAGAAACCTCAAAAGGAAAAACTCGCATAAAGAAAAGAGTACAATGTATCATATGTCCCAATATCATCCACCAAAAACCCCTTCGGGAAAAATGGATGATATGACATAGTCTTGTGTTGATATTACCTCATTAAAAACTTTATATGAGAAACCCGAAGAGAAAACTCATACAAAGAAAAAAGTGCAATATGATATTTTCAACAAGTTATTAATCAGAGAGGCGAGAGACTCTCCCCCTGAAACTTACAAACCTTTCATACCAATGTATTCAACACATATAAAATGTGAAATATGGTAGACTATGTGAAAATCTCAACGAGATTATCACAATACTTAGTTTGCAAATGTTCATATGTCCATATGACCTATGGAACAGAAAATCTTAATGCAAAATATTGCATTAAGTATAACTTGTCTCCATCTAAACAACACAATATGCATTACCTTTATAGATAATGACCTTTGATTCAATAGAATCAATACCACATAACTTCAGTATGTGACATATCATTATGTCAAGTTATACACATTCATTGTAGTCTTATACAATACAATATCAGAATGATTAATGGAATTGACCATTAAATGTCTACGTACTTAAACACTATTATATATTGGTCTTTCCATATTCATGTAAAGTTTATTTTAATGATTTGGAATATTTGGGATCTTATAGATAATCAGAATCATGATATCTACATAATCGGATCACGCATTATACCAAATCTGTATGTGCTATTTTAAGATATCAAAGATATTCTTAACTTCAATCTACCAATCTTAGGTAGAATAGTGCAGCTATTAGATAGCAAATTATTGCAAAGACAATATCCGCCCGGGAACTTTTGCAATATATATATTAGCGCATAAATAGCACAGGGATAATGGACCACATGTCCTATTATCTTAATTCAATCACTATGGCATAAAACAATCTCCCCTCAAATGTTTCTCTATCATGAGGTAGAACCACCATAGGATTCCCTTTCATATTAAATGATTCAATATGATGTGGATATAGATACCTTTACTATAAAAAACTGGGAGAAGATACTTGGATTCTAAACACAAAATAAAATTTTGGTTTAGACCGTTATCTTCCATCTCTAAACTCCGTCTTTAGATTACAACGTGTTCTTGACAAGTGTTCATTACCAATGATGTCAAAATTATTGACCATCATATAATACTAGAAAATCCAATTAAGGATTCTGAAATGAACACCACGTGTAATCAATCTTGTATCCTTCAATATAAGGAATACATACAAAGTCGATTGTACCAAAATCAACTTAACTGCCTATATAAGGAATACATACAAAGTCGATTGTACCAAAATCAACTTAACTGCCTTCAGTCATATATTGACTTAAGCAATACACAGTATTTGTTGCGATTTTATATATAATTAAGTATTGGATATGTAAATTCCTTTCCGGAAGTTTCACAATATACCAAATCAAGTGATCGAATGTAAATCACTACATCTATCAACTATCAACTGCAAAGATAGATGCTTTTGTACTGCCAGTCAAAAGGTAGTATCGGAAATTTATAACTTACTATGGAGAATAACCTGCATTGAAATCAATGCTCTGGGCTTTGCGTAAAGCCCTTGTGCAACTAGTCTTGCTTTAATCTCACCACCTCATTATTCTCAATCTATTCTAGGATGAAAATACTTTTGTACCCACAGTAAAGGTACGTTTAGGTGTTGGCTTTACTATCAAAAACACCTCTCTTCTGGTGAGCAAGACTATCTCTGTATGTATAACTTTACTCAACAAGTTCCAGTAAGAGTGACAAAGCACTCTGCCATGGTCTTATTAACTGGATAACTTTGAATAATGTATACAATTTATTCAGAGAAGTATGAGTCGACTCATGTAGCCTTTATATGATATAATTCTCCGGTTATCAAAACTCAAAAATGGACCTTGAATGACTCATCGTGACTTCCTTAAACAAGAGTCAGGACTTTCCGATATCCCAGCATCAGTATTTTGGTGCACCTCTGAGCTGGGTTGTGGATTATAAATATCCACATGACATAAAATATCCTCTAGATATCTATCAACCAAAGGTTGAGTTGCATTTACTACTTTAGAAGAGAAGTCTTCTATTGCTAGAATGAATAACCTGCTTTATGGCCATACTGCTCCCCCTCTTATTTACAATTGGGAGTTGAGTGGTTTTACTTAGTACCACTACTCTTTCTGGCACATACTTCCATTAGATTAATGATTAGTAAACGCATGTGACAGTTTATTTACAATACTATGCAAATCTTTGAACTCAAAGTTCAGTTAATTTAGTACGTGATCCTGAACTAGAAATGTTTTATGCATTCAAATATTTTCCGAGCATTATATATGGTACTTCTAATCTCCCCCTAATGCCTGGAAAAGCTCATTTATACTAAAATCCAGCATACAGGTTGTAAATAGATCCTCTCTAAGAGATCTAGGTAATGAACAATCGACGGAGATTTGAAATCTCAGATGATTCCCAATTTCCTGTGTGAACCCATCAATGTATGCTGCGGTGGTGAGAGTGGTACGTATACAACGTAACTCAATCTTACGCAAATAGAAAATCTTCATGTATTTCCACGTACTATATGCATATGGGAGATATGCACTTAATCATAAGTCAGGAGTGTGTAAATCTACCTGACTTCAATACGAAGTTGATGATAGCAATCCAATAATGATGATCATGTTATGACTTTAATGTTATATTTATATATTCTAATTTATCTTTTTGGATATGTAATTAAACTTTTGTTATACAAAACAATCGCCATTGTAGGTAAAAAAGCTCAGTAAATTCGGAATAATGCTCATAACAAAAGGCATTATCTACCAAATGCATGGCTGAGTGTGTAAACTTTACACACTCTAGATCATCTTATAGATGTATTTATACAACCATGAAATACCTGAATTGTCCATACAATTTTTGTATCGGACCCATATATATTCTTTTGAATATGATCAATGAATCTAATAAAGTCAACCTAATTTTAAGATAATAGGATCTTAAAATCTGTTTCCATGTGGTACTTATCGTATCCACACTTTGGCAAAGTTATGACCAAATGAATTGCCATTAATTTCTCACGCATCCCTTTGGATGTCCAAGTTGATCATTTCAAATTGAATAGATCAACCGTGTGAAAATTTGTATACGCAACATGTTGTACATGATGGTTGTATGCATAATACGATCAAAATGAGATCCATCTCATTACTTAAATGCCATATCTTTTGAAAGAATGGTAGTGGAAGAATTGAACAAACTATCAATGCATCGCATCAGCGATGACCAAAATTATTCCCTCTTCTTATCATAAGAACTGGGAATATTTTGCTTCCGTAACTATAGTGTTTGTGACAAATGTCCACTAGGCATATATCTTTTTTTTTGGAATAATTCCCATACAATCTATATATGACAAGAAACTATGAAATTCTTGTCAAATATAAAGAAATCTCAAAATATTGTCAAGTATCAAATCCATCAATATGATACTCACAATACTTCTGTATTGACAACAAGTGTTACAACATATTTCGATGGACTAAACAATATCAATGGACCATGAGATTATTCCAAATCTCAAAATAAGTGTTTCAAATTATATTTGATGAGCTTGTTGTCCTTGAATTTAGGTTCTTTTATGATAGAAATAGGAGCTTTTGTTATGCGATCTTAGATGATCCAGTAAAAACAATCAACTTCCTATAGAACTTGAAATTTAAGATTGAAAAACCATTCAAATCTTATGTCGTAGCTCCTGTTTTATCCCTTATTGATGTTTGATATAGATCAATTTTCCTTCCATAAGATATTCTTAATGATAATCTTTATGGATATTGCTCCTTAACAACAGTAAGGCATAATTTTTGTGATCTATAATAAATGACTCCAATCAAGGGTCATTAAATTCTTTTATTAGTTTATGAGATAAAACCGATATTAATGTCCATTGTCTATATGGCATATTGATGCCATAGAGAGCGAGTTCAACAGACTCCTCTGAAGTCAATAACCACAATATGATACAAACCATTGATTTAATGAATTTACACTTAATGTAAACTCAAATTATTATGGTGTTGTTGTGATCTCAAATGCAATATTTTTAATTGTATATCTTATCATAATTTTGGATCATCATATAAATGTATAGACCATACAACAAATCATCATAAATTTTTTTTATACACAGTATAGATAATCTCTATGTCAGAAACATAGAGTAGATCTTTATAGTATACAATGTAAATTGCTGCCTAAGCACGGTCTCTGGGCAGAATAATTCATAAGGAATTAAACACAGCCTTTGCTTAGGACTCTAATACCTTGTGTAATAATAAAATAATATGATGACAAAGAGCAATTCAAAAACTTTATTTTGATTAAAACACAACGTTGGTAATCATTATGTTTCAAAGAAACAAGATGTAGACCTCTCAATAATAGGTGATTAGATCACTGCTATGGCACGATCTCAGGGCAGAATAATTCACAAGAAATTAAACGCAGCCAATGCCATAGACTCTATTACCTTGTGTTTATAACCAAAATAATAAAAAAATTATTGCATATTTTAATCATAGATGGATTAATGTCTTCTTATCAAATGAGAACTTTGTTAAATTGCAATTATGTAAACTAGCAAATTTAACAAGTATGTGGTGCAGAATATGGTTTGCGGGCACCAACATACACAATTCTATTACATAGATACAAATGTAACATATATGTTGGTGCAAAACGGGGGTTTGGGTGCACCAACATATCACAAATTAATTATCAAAGTCACAAATGTAATATGTATGTGGTGCAAAAGGAGATTGGTGCACCACATACTCCGAAAATATAATAGAATTATAGATGGTATTGTAATATAATATATAATCAAACCACAAATTATATACAATTACAATACCTAGCAGATATAGTGCAACAATAACGCACAAAGTGCTATAGTTGGGTAGTGGCATAGTTTATGCAAAATCCCGTAGGACTAAAGCAAAAATCCACTTCCTATGTTAGCCTCACTAGCAAAAATGGTTTGCCTACCATATTGCATTTTCCGATTAGGCTCATATGAACCTAAAACAATTCGTGCTTAATTAACTATCAATTAATTAAGAGGCTTCGATTTTGTTGCAACTAAAAATATTTGCCAATCAAAATCAACAAATTATGTATATTTAGACAAACAATTTTCTGGCCTTTAGAGCAAAACAATATAGAGCAGTAAAACTCTATCATACAAATTCTGTTAGACTGACTAAAATAGAAAATCATAGACACAGAAAATATATCTAAATAGTGAAAAACTCCGCAATATAATATATTATGATGCAATTTTATAAAGACTCATATGTCTCAAAAACTATCTATTTACTCTAGGTAATAATTTGCATCATAAGGCATTTAAACTCAAAATCTAAAACAAGCATTTATATCATCAATTATAAATGCAATATATTGCAATTATAAATGCAATAATAAATATGTAAATAGATAGAACTTAGGAGGCCTTATTGCAAGATTGCATGAGAGAGAGAAAAAATAAAATAGCATAGTCTGACTCCGCTGGTGGCCTCATTTGGTCCAGAGCGCAGCAGCCTGGCGTGGCCCATCTTGGTCCGATTAAAAAAATGACAAGGAGGGGGAGGCGGTTAGGGGCCTCCAGGAGCCACCGCTCCCTGCCCGAAGGGCACGCCGCCGCCCGTTCGGGGCAAAGGGCGCCACCGCCGCCTGCCCTTCTGGGCGCCGCCGGTCCGGTCGGTCACCGTGCCTAGCGCCGCCGCAGGCGGTGGCCAGCGCCGCCGGGTCCGCGTGCACCAGCCGCCGCCATCAGTCGTCGTCGCCGTTCGGCTGCCCGACGCCGCCATCCGCCCGTCGTCGCCGTCTGTCTTTGTGCCCCGCCGCCGGTGTGCTCCTCCGCCGAGCCATGGAGCGTTGCTGCCACCGCCTGGATGTGCTGCCGTCGTGGGCGCCGAGCGCTGCTGGGGGGCTGCGCCAAGCGCCGCCGTTTGGGCTTTGGCCGAGCACCGCCGCGCCCCTGCTGGGCGCCGCCGTCGCCGCTTGGGCGCGCCGCCGCCTGCCCCAAGGGGCGGCACCTCTTCCTGCCCTGGAAGCCAGCCGTCGCCGCCCCTTGGCCCCTGCACCGCAACGGCCGTCGCCGGCGGGAGTCACCACCGCCGGCCCCAAGCGACGTCGTCTCCAGGTCCGCGCGCGAACGCCGTTCGCCCTGCGAAGGGCCGCCGTGACGGAACGCCCGTGTGTTGCCGTTCTTGGCACTGCACCGCCCCTGTGGAGGAGGGACGGGCACCGAGGACACTGCGGGTGCCTCCGCTGCCGTCGTCGTCGATGGCCGCTCTACGCCGAGGGCCCAGGCCTCTCTTTGTTCTTCTCGTCGAGTTCTTCAACCACAGCGCCAACCACTACTCCAGGGAACGGTGGGTCGGCTTTTCTTCTCAGTGGAAAGCAACGTGTCTGATAACGTGTTAGAAATGAAAGTGAATAGAATGACTGGATTCACTTGATTGATAGAGATTACTATTTATATACAAGACCAAGGGAGACCTAGGGACATGCCCCTTCGGTATGGCCCCTTCGTGAGTTGGCCACGTGATGGCCTTTTCATGAAAAATAACCGCCTACTGATTAATCTTATTAACTATTACAAAAATTGATCACTGTTCGACGAGATGGCACGAGAGCCGCTTGTTCTTTTTGAGGGGCATGTAAAGAAAATCAAGAAAAATCGGCGGTCATAGCAGAGCGCCGTCGTCTTGCCCCGTGGCCCGGGTTTGTATAACCTGCGAGCATGCTGTTTTGTAGCTTATTTCCACTGCAAATAAAAATGCACCCTCGTCCTCATCTCCCATCTTGTGGATGCCAACACATCGAGAGCTTCTCTCCAATCTTAGGTCTAGTGGGTCCGTGTAATGGCGGTGTACATGCTAACACCCCACAGATTCAGCTTGCATCCACAGATGAATTCATGCAGCCTACTAATCAGAACAGAAACTCATTCAACTTACCGCAATTGGGGTCTACCAAACGCTATGGCTCCCCTCGTCCATGGTAATGTACGGTTCAGTGCAGCTCCACGAAAGCCAGCCAAGCACACCCTATGTGAATCTTTAACCTTCCTGTCGCTCTCCTCGCATCTTTACTCTCCTCGCATACATGTACAGTACAACATGACGAAATGGCCAAATACAGACAGTACACTCTACAGCAGTCAGATCCTGCCTACCAGTCAGCGCTAAATCGAAGAAGAAGAAAAAAATGTCACAGTTCAACAGGACTAGGCTACCAAAAATGTCACTGAGATTGGGGGTGGAAGTATTGCATTCCAGGAGGGGGCGGCTGCATCAGCCTGAAAGGCGGCACCCCGGGCTGCTGAAGGGTGAACTGCATCTGCGGCCCCAGGCTCGTCTGCGGCATGATAGCCATTTGCTGCTGGGGTGCTGTGGGTGAGGGCCTTCCTAGGTTCATCGTCTGTGGCGGTGGAGGCGGGGGTGGGGTCATGGTGCTCATGTTGTAAGGCATGCCCATCATCACGCCTCCAGGTTGCTGGACGAAATGCTGGGAAGGAGCCTGGTAGATATTGTACTGGGGCTGGGGTGCAGGGCCTTGGCTCTGCATAGGTGCTTGCTGTACTAGCATTGCCTGGGGCTGCTGCTGAGCTGTTGTGGCAACCACTTGTGGCATGGGAACGAAAGCAGCAGCATTCGTGACACTTGGTACCTGCAAGGGTTGATCAGTCTTTTGCCTCTTATCTGAGCGTGTTTCAGATGAATTCTTCGCTTCCTCAGCAGCAAACTTGGAGAGTGCAGACTGCAGTATCTGCTGAGAGTTTGATGCTGCTGCAATCTTATCCGCGAGGATAGCAGCAGCTGTCTTCTGCTGCTCCTTTGCTTGCCCATTGGGAAGCGGCTTTCCTGGCTCTGCTGATGATGCTGCATTGGGCAGTGGAATGGTTGGCTCATTCTTGAGTCTCCGTTGCATGTTTGACGCTTCATGTACCATTGCTTCAGCCAGCTGTCGATTGGAAAGTTAAAACTTAAAAACATAAGAATGGCAACTGTTTACATCTTACAGAACAATACAAGCCTGTAATGACATTTCCATGGTTTGGGGGGACATTACCTGTAACTGAGTACGGACTTTCTCCAATTCGGATTCCTGGTTAACATAAACAAGTAAGATTTCATATCTTTGTACCCAAAATACAAGTAATGATGACAAGCAAATACAAATTCAAGGAAAAAAAAACTAAATGCATCATAACTAGTCAGGGATCATGTTGTTCCAACCTGCTCCTGCAACGCCTCCTTCAATTCAGACACAACAGCTGCTCTATTTGCTTCAACTACTTTCAGCTTTTCAATGCATTTTTTCATGTTAGCCTCCTCATCTTTTAATTCTGCACAAAGAACCTCACGGCGAGGATCTTCAACTGCATACAGAGAAAATCTTAAGAACGTCTACTGAGGTAGCAAAAATGCAGGACTCGGCTCAGGCTGACAAACAACTATTACATTTGCTGCATGCGCTGTCAACATCCTTCTCCAACTTTCCAACATGACGCATAGAAGTCTTGCAGTTTTCCAGGTCAGCATCTTCATCTGCTTGTTCGCTGTGAACAGTATGCAATGCGGATACAATTTTCTCTGCAGTTCCTCCTACACCTAGTCTCTGATCAAAGACAGTGTTGAGAGAATTTCATAGCAACGAACAATTGTTAAAACAAATTCTAGCAGGAGTAGAAATCTTACAAGTTTTACAGAACGTGAATCTCTTTTAACAATCTTTATGGCCGAACTGTGAGAGCGCTTTTTTGTCATATCTAAAACAGGAAGAGGGGCAGCTCCAAACATCACATCCATAATGCCCCCAGCACGTGAACCAAAAACTCTCCGTTCTTGCCATATGTCAACCTAGGACACACATTGGTATGTTACTAGTAAGTTTTTAAGCTGCACGGTAATATTAACAGGGTACATATGCATTTTCAAAATAGATATGCAACAGTAATTGGCCAGCGCATAGCATTGATTTACGATACTCACCAGCCTAGATGCCACCTTCTTACCACGATCATCACCATTCTCAGTTACATCTTTAAGCGCTCCAGGGAGTACCTTCCAAAATTCTTCTACAAACTCTGTCCCATTGCGCTTGCTGTTCTGTAAGATGTCATTAGCAAGATAAAGGAAAGGGACCTTCTGCTCCTTGGTAGAGCTGTGGAATTGCTTGTCCCAAGTCTGGACGATTTGCTCTGCATTCTTTCTATGATAAATGCACCAATGCGACAGCGCTAGTGGTCACGAAGAGCAATAGTCAAGGCAACAATCAAATAACATGATTACATGTTATGACAAAGAAATCAATCTATTTACACCCTAGATAGGTTAAAAGATTTAAAGTCATACTGTTCCAGTAGGCATTCTAGAAAAAGAACCGAACAGAGAGTCACCAACTAGTCAAGAATCTATCTGAAAATAGTGTAGAACGGGTACAGAAGAATTTGCATTTCCAGGCGCCTAAAAATTGCTATCTTGCGCACTACCTCCCTATCCGCTATTCGAAGAGACATCCTTTTGAACGAAGCTGACAGCAATTCGACGGGCGCAAGATTACGCGCAGACAAAAAGAGATGTTTCCACAGTCTAATCACATAGAAAAGTGAGGTTAAGCGCAGAAATTGCAACTTCACAGTAAACTTCCCTTGGCACCACAAAACAACCCAAAATCCACTGATTTAGCCTGAGAAAAGCAGAGCAAGGATACTCTCGATGCATTGCTGAGTGTTGTTGAGCTTGGCGAGCTTGTCAGCGAGTATGTCCTCGCTGAACGCGCTGTTCATGGCCACCCGAACAGCACGCAGAGCTCAAATCGCCGACGCGTCGCGCAAATCTTGGGGACGAGGAGGAAGCGGGACCGATGAACCCTAGATGCAAAGGGTGCAAGGAGACCACGGCGGCGGTGGCGGAGGCATCGGCCGCCGAAATCTCGATGTGAGGATGGATCGGGGAGGCTAGGGTTTGGGGAGGTAAGAACTAAGAAGAGGAGTGTAAGCGCGATTCAGATCGGCTCTGCTCGTGTGCTTCTTTGTTTTTTATTTGGATGCTTTATTTAAAAAAAGGGATCATCAACTTATTCTCATTTTAGTCATCAAATTACACAAGTTTTAAATTTAGATCAAGAATGACATTTGGTATAAAAAAAAGTACAAGATATTACGTGACATCCAAATGTTCAAAATAAATAATGACCTTCTGAAGCACACGTATAGGATTTAGGTTAAATAAGTATACTTAAAGCATCTCCCAAAAGTATCCTATTTCTCTTCCTCATTCTTATTTTTTTGAAAAAGACAAAAAAAACAATCTTCAATAGTTCCTCACCCTAATTCTCTGTCTCCTAACAATTAGCAAATTGAGTTCCCTTTTGCGTAAAAATACGCATGCCTCCGTCGCTCCCTATTGCCCCTCCCCGCGACATTTTTTTTTGTCGCGCCGTCTTCTTCTCCGCGTCATCCCTCCTTCGAGCCATGAATACAGTCCATTCTTTTGATTTTTCCCACATTCTATGATTTAGGGTTTAGTTTCTGTGGCCGTCACCGCCACCGTTGGCCTGTCCGCCATGGACTGCGCCCGCCGCTATTTCTTCCTGCACCGATTCCAGCCGCCACGGTGCATCACCACGCAAGTAAGAGGTAAAACGGAACTCTCTCGTCGTTCTCTTTCTTTTCCCCCGAATTTTAAGCCCTCTTGTGCCCTAAATCACCGGCAATCTAACTTGCAAGAAACTCCTGTCCGCTAGCCATGGAAGTTTCTCGTGAAATTATCCTTGTAGGGCTACAACTTCTCATTTTTGGAGTAAAATATGGAACTCTTCGAGATGGACTCTTTTTTGTCTTTTCATACCTATTTGGGGAGTTGCCAAACAACAAGTTTTGGGAAAAAAATATTAGAAACTCTTAGAGTTATCTCATCTCAAACAAAAATAAGATTACATAGCTTCCGTATCTTAATTATATAGCTAATATGCTCGTCATTACTACGGGAAGTCATATAAAATTATAAATATATATTGATTAGCATAGTAATTGTCGGTTGAGAACTTTAGTTTTTTATTATTTTACTCGCCAAACGCTAATTCTAAACGGTCTCGAACTCTCAACTCAGCAAACGGTCACCGGATTTTGATTAGAACTCCAATTGACGGACTAAGAAAACAATCCTTGCTTTAGAAATAGGTAAAGATTTTCACTCTTACTCGTCTCTCAACTTCATTTCACATTACATTTTTCATTATAGACGATTATCGACCCTCATACTTGGTCGAGCTAGTCAAACTTACATTCTAGGGGGCTTTCTCATGGTTGACCCTAGTTTCTCGACTCTCGAGCCATGTTAGTCCATGCCAACCTTTATGTTTAAGTACTACCTCTGTTTCAAATTATAGTTTGTTTGATTTTTTCGTCCCTAAGTTTGACCACTTGTCTTATTCAAAAAAATATGTAAACATTGCAAAATTTAAGTTATTTTTGAAGATCTTGTATTGATAAAGCAACTCACAACATAAAAAGATATTTTGCATAAATTTTTGAATAAAATAAGTGATCAAACTTGGGGTTAAAAAAGTCAAATGACCTATAATTTAAAACAGAGGGAGTAAAAATCTATTTAGCTTCTTCACGCCAAGACTTCTTAAGGATTTGTCGGTTTAGTCTCCCATAGATGTTTATATGAACTAGATTTTGTACATATATTTATAGATATGAGTATGCATGCGTATACATGAACCTATGCGTCTGTATTGTATGTTAAAAAAAACAGTCCATGACAATGTCTCATGCGGCGTAGAACCGCGGCCCAAACTAAGCACGCGTGAAGCTCCACCCCTATTGGGCAGCGCGACAAAGACACAAAAAGTAGCGGGGGGTCAACGCCATGAGCTAAGTCGGGATACCAAGTAGAGGACGGGTTCAAGGTGATAGTAGAGACATCGCTGTCAACAGGTGGAGCCGTGGAGGTTTGGGAAGCAGGGGCAACGACGCTGGTTTACGGGCACCGGCGGGTAGTAGGGCGGGCACCAAGAAAGTACGACACGGGCGGCTCGAGCGTTACCTGCTCCTTGGCATTGTAAAGAGCCCTTTCGTGCTGGACGATCTGGTCTGAACGAAAAGCTCAAGCACTCCTGGCTATGGGCTCTATCGTCTCTTTTCCAACCAGTGACTTGCTTTTGTTCAGCTCATCAGTTAAATTAGCTGAGATTTCAGTCGAATACAAACGTAAAATACACACAAAGATGCAAAACGAATTCATTATTGCAGGTGAAGTTAACAGCCGAGACTTCATGGTCGATTCTGTACTGAGATAAGAGATGGCATATTCAATCTCGAGGCCTTGATGGCATATTCAATCCCGAGGCTTTCATCACTCAGGTTGAATTATGTTAGCGAAACATCTGTTCAACTCCACTGAAGCAAGCAACAATGACAGAGTTCTCCCTAATTGCCTCAAATCATAAAAAGCCCCTACAAGCCCACACGTGCAGTGCCGCAGAACGTGTGGAGCCTTCGTAACTCTAAAGGAAAGTTCGATTGCGAGGACAGGACGAAAAGCGAGCCAGGATTCAGCACATGGTAACTATTGCCGGATTGAAGATCTTCACTTCTTCCTCTTCTTTGGGGGCTGGAGTGACTCTTCATCGTCATCTTCATCCTCATTCTCATCTTGGTCGTCGTCTTCCCCTTCTACACCCTCGTCATCATCCTCACCGCCATCTTCATCATCGTCATCATCATCATTGTCGTCGTCGTCATCGTCATCGTCATCACCACCACCGCCTTCCTCCTGGTCTTCTGGTTCTTCCTCATCTTCCTCACCATTTTCCTCACCATCACCTCTTTGTTTCTTCTTGTTCTCGTTGCCCTTTGGGTTATCATATCCCTCTCCTTCTGAGATGTCCTCTTCTCCTTCTGAGATGTCCTCTTCACCCTCCCCAAAGTCACCATCTTCGTCATCATCGTCACCGCCGTCATCTTCATCACCAGCATCAGTGGGTTCAAGCTCGTCACCCTTCTTTCCGCTCATTTTGAAGTCAGGCATACAATAGGTAGGATCCTGTACATTGATCAAGCAAATATCCATAATGTCAACATTCAGAACAATGCTAAAACACTGAAGAAACAGAAATTTGTATAGCACAAAGGGTAAGATATGTTGAGAATGCTTGAACACACATATCACAAAAATGCAACAGAAGGGAAGAAATAATCAAATTGCACCATAGCGAATGAACCATATGTACAGACGCAAATAGCTAGCTCGCCAAGGGGAAAAAACTTTTGATAGCCAAGAAACATCACCTTAGGCACAGCACAAACAGCAGACAATTAGATTTACAAGGTAAAATAGACGTCTGATCTCAAATAGCAAGAACAGTAAACCAATGTGCAATTATATGGTCCAAGAGTTCTGATATAGCATTCATGTGGCTGTCATAGAGAGGAACAGAAAGCTCATCCCGCTTTTATTGTCCAGGTCACCTAGATACATTTTTTTCATTCTTCCTGGATGGCTTCTAACTTGCAACCAGCTAAAGGGCTTGAGCCATCAAAGCTGGATTTTTTGTATTTAACATTGTCCTGTGTCGATGAGTGTAAAATAGGATAGTTTGCTGCAGAACTGACCTGGTACAGTCAACCATAACCATGTGGAGATACAGTATCATCCACCAGTCGACATGGTAGATGACTGGATCTAACGAACGAAAACGTGGATCTACTGCAACTGTTCAAGTACCAGCTCTGGAGGGTAGGCTGAAGAGTACAACTACCTGGGGCCACATGTCATCGGGGGCCGTAAGAACTTAGCTTTCAGTTCCCACCCTGAGCCTGAGGCCGAGGCATCTAACCTGCTGGAAATTTACAAACGGCTTCGGCAATGGAGGCATGGAGCAAAGGGACCACGTCAAAAATATCTCAGTTACGAAGGGACCCAACTGCAAGGCTCTAGTGTCGCAGTCGCATCTTCCTTGCAAAAAAAAAAGTGCAAACGGCAAGCACGCCGACCGGGGGGGAGACAGCCATGGCGTTAAAGAAAGGCTTTCTTTCTTTTTTGCGAAAGTTAAAGAAAGGCTTTCTCGTCCTTAAGGAAGTACAAATTATGTGCTGAAAATTAGATGCACAACAATTTAGAGAAAAAGAAGGATTTAACCGCATAATTACACTACAACAGAAAGCAGATCACTTTCTAATCATCTTGCTTAGAAGGTAAGCCACTGAATGAAATTGTCCACCAGTTTCTTGTTTTCTGGGGGGGGGGGAGCCTTTGAGAGTTGTTGATGAGGAGTAAAAAAAAATCTGAGGAGGCATCTATTGGTGTCATGGGAAGCGAATATTCGGGCGCGGGGTAGGCACGTAATTAGTAAGCAACAAGAGGGCGCTTTTTATATCCTGAGGTCCGGTGGGCCCACCCCCCACGGAACTCAAATCCCCAGCCGGAACCACGCCCTAAACCCACCCCCACAAATCCGCATCCGAAAAGTCCGAGACAAAGAACAATATCCCACCCACTCGACGGCCCAAAGCAGGCTCGCACCAGTATGATATTTTCCTCGAAAAAACAGAGGAGAAGGGCAAGCTAATCGAGGAGAAAAAAAAATATAGCACCGAATCAAAAGGACCAGAACGGCAAGATGAAACAGAGGCACGCCAGTGATTCTGCTAGTTGTTTTTACCTCGGCGCCGAGCGGCTTCTCCAAGACGACGGCGTCGCCGGCGCCGGCGTGGACGGCTCCGGTGGCGGCAGCGGGCGTCATGGTGTCCATCTGGACGGCTGTAGACGAGGCCACGCGGACATGCACAGGGAACAAGGTCCGTCAGATGGGACAGTATACCGTTGGGGCAAGCCAGCAAAACTTAAAAACTGGCAGCGGTTTACTTTCTCAAGGCCGAGCGTAAGGCCTTCAGCCCTGAGATTTTGTGCCCCCTAATTTTAGCAAAAACCCAATCTTAGATTTGCTCGCAGAGCACAAGTACAACTGTCAGGCAAATAAAGCTCTGGCGACTTGGGGGAAAAAATTGGATAAAACAGAGATGAACAACATGGCACTTCATATCACAAGAGAACCTCAAATGTTAGACATGTCTCTGTTCTGCAAGAGAAATATTTCACAAACATGCATATAAAAGGTACAGGCTATGAAAGAGATAAAAACTACATGGCTCCATGCATGAAACTACAAACCAGGAAGAGTTTAGGCGTTAACAGAGGCAACAGATAGGATTATCCTCACCAGCAAGAACATGAAGTAATTCAGTGTGGCCAGGCAAGAGACAGGGGCAGGGAGGTTACCTTTGTGTCGAGGAACTGGAACTGGGCGGCGCAGATCTGAAGGTTTCAAGGAGGCTACTAGTCGAACTCCGAGGCTGCAACGGGAGGATGGAGCAGAGGAAAGGAGGAGACTTTTTCACTCTAGAGAGGCCGGAGGGAGAGGGCAGAGGAGCCGGGCAGCTCGGGCAGGAGGGGCAGGGCAGGTGGTGGGCGCAGGATAGGCCGGGGCTTGCCGTGGCAACTGATGGGTGGAGGGCATATGCGTAAATAACTTGTTTCCCGGGGGGGCTTGAAGAGAGATCCTGTGGGCTTAAACAGTGAAGAAAAAAACTGAACGGCGAATCAGACGGCTAGCGTTACGCACGGATTAGTTAATCCGCGGTAACCTTGGACCGTCATCGCGGGGGTGGGCGCAGGGGCAGCGGCGGCTTTTGCTTCCCACTCGAGACCTGACCACCGGACGCTTTTGAAGCCTGAACTACTCGGGCTGAAAGACCAAACAGGCTGGCAACTAGCCAAAACGGAGGACAATTCCTCACCAGCCAAGCAAGCGCGCACGTCGCTAACGACGTCCTCAACGCCTCAGACATGACGTGATATACACCAAGGTTTCTTCTCGTGAATAAGAGGAAATTCAGTGTCACGCATTGAATATCACCATGAGTAGGTGGGGGGAACGGAGAGCCGTTGAGGCATCAGCGAGAAGCACGCGCTGCGGCAGAGTTTCTTTGTTTTTACAAGGTATAAAATCTGGAAAAAGATCTGTGCTAGTACGTCAGGACGACGCCCACCTGTTTTCCGCAGGAAGACCACCAGTTCCGGCATGCAACCCCCCCCCCCCCCCCCCCCCAAAACGCCTTTTATTTATAAAAAAAAATCCCAACGCCCGTGCGGCGACAAAATAGACGTCTTATCGTCCCAACGGGAGTTTAACAGAGGAAATCGCAGAAATGGTTGGGTCAACACAGCAGTACAGCACCATGCCGTGCCACCAATCCTGTCGGCAGTAAGCACCGCTCATTTTGATAAAACACTTATCTGCGGGAAACTAACAGAAAGGCAGTGCGCAAACGAAACCTAACAGGCTAGCAAGGGGAGGAAAGTTCAAAAAAGTGAATATTATGAGACAGCTTCAGAGAGAGCATCAGGCTACTTGCATGCAGGATGCTTGTGTAAAGGAAAGCTGTGCAAATTAGTGGGGGCGACGGGGAGTCAGGAATGGGATTCCTTTGTTCTGACGGTCTAAACATCTTCAACAACAATTGATGAATGTTCGAGTCCGAATCATTCGTAACAAGGGTAGTAAAAACACATACCTTCCAAATTGTGTGAGGCAGCAACTGTCATGGATACATTATACCATAGCTACACCCCTTGTAGAACAGTCCACACCGTGCCCATACCAATAAATAGTTCATGTGACGAAAACCATGTGCACGCAACTCAGATTCTAAAATATAGCTGAAGATAAAAAAAAGTGACATGTTACAATATGCTTTAGCATTCATGGTCAAGAGGATAGTAGCTTGCTCCCTGGAT
The DNA here is from genome assembly GCF_016808335.1 of Panicum virgatum. Lineage (NCBI taxonomy): Eukaryota > Viridiplantae > Streptophyta > Magnoliopsida > Poales > Poaceae > Panicum > Panicum virgatum. The sequence goes on from NC_053142.1 coordinate 48,960,224, forward strand.
GTGGTCATCACTCCACATAACAAATTATCTGACTGAGATCCCTTACACTTAACTGTGTTTGGGCAATCTATGAATCAAACAGGTTCCCTGAGATTTTCATCTTAGATTTAATTAAGACTGTACTGAGCTGAAAATCCTAAAAAACCACAAGAACTTGGAGCAACGAGTACAAACATAACTCTGTAATAAGCCCAATCAAATTGTATGCTGTATAAGAACGATCATGTGCTCATAAGAGGCTCATAGAAACCACATTCCGTAAGGATGCAAACATGATTATAAGTATAGAAGAACACAACAATATCAATAGAACATTAATGATACGAGGTTGAATAGTTCTTCAATAGTTAGCAAGACAATCTGGCACAGAAAGGCGTAATCATGACAGTGATAAGCAGATCCAAAGGAACATTGACATTCGATCACCAGAGAGTATAATTATGTAAGCAACAAATAGCTTTGTTGACAATGAAGCAAAAACTAGAAGGGTCAAAAACAAAGGAACAATTATTAGTAGTGGTATGTGAGACTAAATAAAACATTTAGAACTGTTAGCTATCAACTATCATGACAATTCCCCCACACAGGAATAGAAGATAACTGTCGTCATAAGAATGGAATACCATTACACTTATCTGCAAAACTTGGGCAGGCTAGAAGGCATAGTCAATGGGGTCAATAGTGCTGTAATGTTTACTAAGAGGAATTTGCTAGTGCTAAGATGAATTAATGGATTAAGCAAAAGTCGCAGGGAGCTGAGATCTGCGCATGAGCTTATAGTCTGAAGAGCAGGGTGCCCATTAGTCTAAAACCCCAAGAAAATAACATAACAGAAATGCCAAACAGAAGGTGACCTAGCCTGGCCTGTGCCACCTGGTCTAGCAAAACATGTCATAAGGCAGAATGCCCCCCCCCCCCCCCCACCCACACCCACCCACCCCACCCCCACCACCAACCAGCTGAAGTGTGTTTTCTGCACTATATGAGCTATTACTGTGTTTTAGAAATTGCAATGTGGTAAACCATGTTAGATCAATTGGTCATGTGCCCAAGTTCCAACTGTATTACTTCAACTATAGCAGTATTATTCATATCTAGAAACAAACACTGCCCAAAAGCACCAAGATAAAACAACCACGACCAGCCAGTCATGTAGATCATCAATAGCAAAACTAATTCCATGTTGAAATAAATACAACAGTTGCATAGCCCATGAATAGTACTGCTACTTTCATGTTCTGCAAAGAAAACATAGTAGTCTGGTTGCATGCATAAGGATTAAAAATTATTGATACGACTTGGCAGTTTCATCCTGGCTTACTCTGGAGTTCTCATGAGACTCAACATTTCAGATGTCACCATTGAGCTTCTAGAGAGGGCTCAACAGCTTAGTCATCTACCAGCAGTAAGAACAAATTCTAGTAATCAAAGTCTTATTGCCTTATTGAATCTAATAGGAAGATTGCAAGAAAAACCTTTCATTTGTCCTTATCCATCATATCCTAACATAAGCAATTAATGAAAAAAATCAACTAAAGTGGAGGTATAGTTCAGGAAAGGGGCTAATTTATTTAGTAATCCAGTTATGAAGTGTCAGGACAACAGGCTATGAGCGTGTATAATAAAGTAATCCTGGCACAAAAAAGAGCTCCAACTGTTATGCTTCAATCTCAGAGAACTTCTCAAGGTATATGAACACTAGATACCAAACAGAAATACCATAAGCTAGGCTCTATCCCTCAAGTTCACTTTATAAAGCACGGTATACATAATAGATTCAATCAATCTACACAGCTACTGTTAAACACCGGGCAAATTTAGAAATAAACTTGGAAGGCAACAAAGCTGCAAGATATTTAAGATCTTAAATGTTGTAGTCCCTGAACCCAACATCAAAGCAGAAACTTCCAAGTTCCAAGTTGAAGGCAAAAGCCATCAATACCCACCCATACATCCAAACAGCACCACAACTGTAACTGCAATTAAAATGTCTTCGAGTGCCCAGAAAAACCATTTGATATTGCTGACGAGACCAGATAACAGCCAAATTGTCAAAATACAGATATTTCGGTACATGAAATCCAATACAGATGATAGAGTACATAATTAATCCGCAATAGCAAAACTACATTGTAGGCAATAAAAATGACATAATTCTTCAAGAAAGTTTCTCCTTCAAATACTGCCACAAAGGTATCTGTCAAATCTGGTAAAGTCAACAGCAGGAACCCTTTCACAACATTTTGGCACCAACATAGACTTAAAAGCCATCCGAATGGAAAATCACATGAACCAACCACGACCCGCAGATGCCAAACTAAAATACAAGGAAACGAATCAGAAGAGTATACGAGCAAGATCAACGAATCACAAAAAAATGCATAGAGAATGAAGGAACTCAAATCAACAGTAAAAATGTGAGTCATAAAACAATGTAACAGGTTTAGAGTTAATATACCTAGTTCCTTCAGTATCCACCCTGAAAACCAGTGCCCCCGATCTGAGCACCAGGCACTTGGCCCTGCCCAGCAGCCCCAGCCTGATAACCAGCAGCACTAGCGGCGGCGGCCGCAGCTGCTGCAGTACTAGTCTGGGTAGTTGCTTGGCCAACCTGAAACCCAGGTGGCCCTTGATAACCAGGGGGAGCTCCAGCTCCTTGATATGCAGCAGCAGCAGCTTGAACACCCACTGCATTTGGGAAAGTGGCACCTCCAGCTCCAAATGCCTGTGTCCCAAATCCCTGAGCTCCAAAACCTGTAAGACCAGCTGTGTGTGCCTGCTGCCCCCCAGCACCCAGTGCAGCAGCAGCAAAGGCCGGGTTCATAGCTGCAAGCATGGCTGGTGTCATCCCCAGCGCGGCTGGGTTCTGCATTGCCGCTATCATGGCAAGCATTGCATTGGGCTGCGCAAATGCCTGTTGTTGTGCACCTAATCCCAGCATAGCAGCTTGTTGTGCAAAACCCAAATCAGTAACAGCAGTAGTACCATATGCTGATGCATCATATGGGCTAATGGCAGCAGTGGCAGGAGCAGTCATTTGTGCGGCTGCGGCCGCAGAGGCAGTGGCGGCATTAGAATTAGCATTTGCATTTGTCCCAGATGAGCCCTTGGTCCTCCCATCTATAGCTTTCTGCACATTCAGCATCTTGCCATCAAAATTCTTCACTGGGTCCTCCAATGCACGGCGGGCACTCTCCACAGACTTGTAAACAAACAATGCAAATCCCTTAGGTTTGCCAGTGTTCTTGTCAAAGCCCAAGGGCCCCTCCTCAATCTCACCAAACTGCGAGAAGTACTCAAATAGGCGGTCGACGTCCACATCAGCATGCACATTACCAACAAATATCTTGCGTGGCATGTTATCGGGTTGCGAGGATGAGGAGCCAGAAGCATTGCCGGTGGTACCGGCGTTGGAGTTGGAATTGGTGTTGGTGTTGGTGTTGGCGTTGGAGGTAGGGTTCTGAGACTGAGAGGCTGGGGGTGCGGGACCTGAGGCGGCGAGGTGGCAGAAAGCAAGACGACCTCCGATTTGGAGCTGGGGGCGGCGGAGGGCGCGGAGCGCAGCGCGGCGGGAGCGGAAGAGGACGAACCCGTAGCCCTTGGATCTGCCCGACTGCTTGTCGGAGATGACGCGGCAGTCCTCGAGCTCGCCGAAGCGTGAGAAGGCGGAACGGAGGTCGTCGGCGCCGGCGCCCCACCCGAGGCCGTGGACGAAGAGCTTCCTGCTCGCGGGGTCGGCCTCCGCGGCGCGGCGCACGGCCGCCATCGTGACGGGGCTCGCCTCCGCGGCCGTGCGGAGTAGCGACACGAGCTGCTCCCGCGACAGCGGCTCGAGGAGCTTCCCGATGTCCTCCGCCTCGCCCTCATCGTCGATGGCGACCTCGTCCTCGTCCTCCTCGGCGGAGGCGGTGGGCTCCGGGTCGTCGGTGATGGGGAAGTAGATGGTGCCGCGGGGCTTGTTCTCGGAGGACGCCGGTTCCTGGCTGCGGTTCCCGGCGGCTGGCTCCGCGGCGGCGGCGGACTCGGCCGGATCGGCTTTTCGCTTCTTCGGCGCCATCGGGAGGCGAGCTAGGGTTTAGGCGCACGCTTGTCCGCAGGCAGGGGAGATTATTGGGAATTTGGGATTTCCGGACACTGATGAAAGGAGAGAGAAATGGAGGTGGGGTAAATATACGAGGCCCTCGCCTCTTCATTAACGGCGAGCTGGCGGCGCCGAAAAGCCCATGAAAATTAGGCCATGCTGTAGAGGCCTTTACTGGAGGCCCAACAGTCATCCTAAGTTTTCTTCTTGCTAAGCTCGGCCCGGGAGCGCCCACATAGCCCAGATCATCGCTGAATTTCTTCCATCCCATTAGCTTCAGAGGCTGTCCTTGTACTGATTTCTGCAGAATCACCACAATTTTGCATATGTGTGTTGAAAATAGATGTTACTAAAGGCATCTGAGTTCAACTGCAAGCTTTTATCTGCAGTCAAAACAAGGAAAACTTGGTCATTTTTAGAAGAAAAAAATAACCGTAAGCTGCATTTGAACAGAAATCAGTCGCCCAAAGTCATCAGAGCAATAAGGACGAAATCGGGCAACCCACCTTTTTTTTACACGAGGAAGGCCCCATTTCCATTAAAGAACGGAAATTCCACAGTTTTACAAGTAACCAGAACAGCCGGATTGAGGAATGACAGAACAAGAACTAAGCAGTTTGGAGAGTTGGAAGGACTGACATTCAATCCCCCAACTCCCAGCAACCAAAAGAAGACCCTAGGATTCCTAGGAAGCGACCTCAACACAAAGAGGCCTAACGTTCACAGTACTGAAACCACCGTAAAGAACAGAAGACACGGAAAAAGAGCAACAGACGACATCACGCCTCAGCATCAGTCGAATCATCCATATCGTCAACTTGAGAGTGAGCCGGCGGCAGCAGAAGCGGAGGATTGGGGTGTTGCTGCTGAACCATCATCCGACTAGCACAGGAAAGCAAGAGCTTCACTCCCTCCACGATCTTCCCTTGCATCTCCGCTCCATATAAACCTGCCCAGTAGGACATAAGCGCACAAGCATAAGACAGGATCTCGGCTGGATTTTTCAACCTTTTATTTTCGAAGTAAGCTGAGTTTTGTTTTTTCCAGATGGCCCAACAGATGGCCGCAACACAAAATGTATATACTTGCTGTCCATCAGGTAGCCAGTGGGAAATCCATTGTTTGTATTGTGTTAAGTTCCCTGGTATGTTAGATGCGCCAATACAAAGGCCAATCAAGCCCCAAAGTACCTTTGCAATAGGACATAAGAAGAAGAGGTGGTCGATATATTCATGAGAAGAGCAGAAGTAACATGTTGGGGATCCCAACCAATTCTTTTTTAGCAAATTATCTTTTGTAAGAACAGCATTGTTCTCTAAAAGCCACATAAAAACTTTAATCCTGTGAGGAATTCGAGCTTTCCATATGTGGTTAAAGGAGATACCCTGATCATTTGAGGTCAGAGAATCATATATTGATCTGGTAGAGAAAACACCGTTCTTGTTGCATTTCCAGGAGATCACATCTTGAGAATTATCAAAAGGATAATTGTATATCTCGTTCACTAGATCCAACCAGGAGGTGAAAAGAATAGGAGAAAGCCATCTTGTGAATTGCAATTGTGCATTATTTGATAAAAAATGATGGACATACACCCATTTGTCTGCACAAAATTCATATAGAACAGGGTACAGTAAGCAGAGAGGTTTGTCATCAAACCAAGGGTCTTCCCATAACAAATCGGGCAACCCACCTAGTCAGTCAGAAAGCACAAGGGAAACGAAGTCAGCATCAGAGCAATAGTGAGTATTTTGCGACCAAACGCGAAGTCAAAACCCAAAGGCATAACGACTCCACTCATGAGTCATGAGTTGTATTGCTTGCTCATCAGCCACAAACTACACTTGACCAATTCAAGGCCAGCCATGGTGACGCACACAGCGTTCTTCCTCTCCACAAGTTGAGGCTTCCTGTGCCCAGTGCCTCTGGAAGGCAGCAACTTGGGCGTCCATGTGGCCGCACGCATGGCTGATGGCTGCTCATGGAGAGCCTACCGACCGAACCCAACCTGGTGTCTGTCCAGATAAAAGAAAAATGTGAGGCAGAGATGACATTGGCTGCTCCATTTTCTGCATATAGGGCCCAAATTATTGGCTCCAGTGGGGGATCGCATCGTATTTTCGACCCCACCAATTCATTCTTTGTTGGGAGTTGTTTTCAGAGAAAATAGGTGTGCAGTTTGCTTGCTGACAGCACTACGGCAGTCGGCAGATAGGTATGGTAGCGAAAAGAAAAGTTGTTTGGTTTTCTGGTTGTAGATGAAGGATGTTAACATAAAACCTGATAAAAAAAATAGACTTCCAATAATTGTTGCGTCGAGCTTCGTTCCTGATCAGCGTTCAGTGATCACTGATGAAGCAAGTCGCTGCCCATCCCGTTGGCAGGTACAGTGTGAAGACACTTCTGCACCATTTTTAAACCGAGAGAGAGAGAGAGAGAGAGAGACGTGCGTATCTGAACATGTATCATAGAGTGATCATTTTGGCCGTTGCGTATTGACTGACTAGTGCTGTCCAGGTGTGGCCATACCTAACAGAATTGCATATGCAAGCCTATCTGAATGTCTGAACAGGTCTCCGACCAAAGAGATTCAGCCTGTGCAGATGCAAATGATGTGTGCACTGCTGCATACAAAGTCAAAAGTTGGGGTTCCTTGGATCAACACGAAATGCCTTCCTTCGTCCAGTGAGCATCTCTGTAGCTGCACCGGCATGCCTTTGATAGTTGATACCCAAGGTGATCCCCCTTTAGGCTTTTAGCTTTGCAACTTTTTTTTTTCTAGCTTTGCAACTGGAGAGTAAAGTAATTGCACGCGGTCTGTCGAGTTTGCCGTTTGCGTCTCCCTATCCAAATGCGAAGACGAAAGCCTGCTGCTCCATCCTGATCCCCTCCGTGCTGAGTAGATTGCGTTCGCGACTGATGTGAACGATGGGTGATACCGCGCCCAGGCACCCACCACCACCGACCGCGAGGGCACTGCAAGGTTTGCGCAGAACTTTTCTGAATTTATCTGATTTTTTTAAACGACTTTTCTGAATTTATCTGAATTTGACACTCACAAATTCTGAAGAGTTTTCATGGCTGGTCCGTCTCTTGAAAGAGTATATCTTCGGTTCACCACGTAATGCTCGTCTCTGTTTCAAGAAGAAATATACATATACCCAGGCAGATGCGGATATGCCTTGAAGAAGACCCATCGATTGACACTAGTCACTAGCCTTCGAACTTTCAGGCCAAGCTTACAATATGAACAGCACACTGATCATGTCGGCCACGCAGAGTTTTCCCTCGCAATAAGGAAACACCAACTGGGCTCCGATTGGCATCGGTCTATAACTCATGACCAAACGCATTTCTTCTCTCGGATCAACAAAGCAGAGAGACCAGCGACCAAAAGCGCAGAAAAAGAAACTGGGATCACCTCGCTGCTCCTTGTTTATTTCTGATTGGGTTGTTCAAGAAGATGTCAGGGCTCACGTTGGCCTCTGCTAGCTCAGTGTGAAGCAACTCGGAGAGAAGAGTATCAGAGAATCGTCCCATGGCACAAACCAATAGCCAAGCTCTGCTCTGCTTACACTAAAGATCATAGGAGCAACTTGCAGCAAAGCCATCATTCGCCATCAGCTTAGGCCGCATCTACTCAGTGATCAATACGCTAACGCATAAGGGCTTTGCTATGGTACACCGAAGTAACTGTGGACCGTTGATCTAATGCAATATTACCTCTTAGGTGGTAATAGTTTTAATATTTTCAAATCAGAAAATAGAGAGTTAGAACTAACATGCATGTAGATTAGTTGAGATATTAGATTTATGTTTTTTCCACATGATGAGGTGCCCGCCATAGGAATTAGTTGAGATCTCATATTTGTTTCTTAACGTGAATAAAAGCAAACATGAGGTGTGTGTGGTTACTTTGAAAAAAAACATGTTCGTGACAAAAACATGTAAACGTGACAAACTTGAACAAAAAAAATATTTTTAGATCCATATCATGAAAGGTGCCTATATAACTTTTGTAGCATGACAGGTGCGTATATGTATCATGATATAATCTAGTGGTAGGACTTGGTCTAACGTGACATGCCTGTAACAAATGATATGAAAAAAAGAGATGTATGTGTTAGATCTAGGCGTTTATTTTCTATAGTGTGACAAATACATGTGCACATGTTATTATTATTTTTGTGTGAGAGGTGCTCTGCATTTTAACTGTGTATATAATTTTTTTTCTAAACTCACTAATATTGCTACATTTTTTCCATACAGGTACATGCATGATTTAGTTAAACGGTCTGCATGCATGATTAGAAAACGAGATTTAGCGCGTAGTTCCATGATTTTCGGATCTGCATGCATGCATGCAAGATAATTAAGGACATATACATTTTTTATTTTTAAGATGGATTTAATTCTTGAAAATTCAGTGGCTCAGATTTATTTGAACTCTTACCTCTTAAGAGGTAAATGGAGTACCGTAGCATCGCCCAACGCATAAACAGCCAAGATCCAGGGTTTCTTTGAGATTCTAATACTATGTTCGTTTACTACTTTTCACCCACTTCGTAATTAAAATAACTTATCACCGTGACCTCTCACTCGCCAATTGCGAGGTTCTTTTGGTCCTAGGAACGAAACAATGGCGAGCACAAACCGGCAATTGCCACCTTCCTTTATCTTTTCGTTATATAAAATGCACGCTGTTAACTTCTACAGATTTCGACCACACATGCAGAAAACATATCCTGTGTTTTTTATAAACTTGTTGAAACATAATTTTAAAGAAGCTACCACCATATATTCGACTGGATACCGTGTTAATGTCTTTTTTTATAATATACATGCCTTTTTTCTTTTCTGGAATTCTAGGAAATAATAATACTTTGACCGCTAATTATGGCGTCAAACAAAGTCAGTTTACAAAACCAACTTCAGAATCCTCGCGCTAGGAATCCGGAAGATTCTAATAAGGCCTTTAACCGCGTGATTTGATGATGGTTACTATAGCATCACTGTAGCTAATCGTCAATTAATTATCATCATCCAATTCGTCGCGAAAAGTTACACTCATTCCTAAAAATTTTACAAATAGACTTCATTTAGGACTTTATGGGGAGTCTAGAAGACACATTCTAAGATGGTTCGTGTAGAAACCAAACAAGGCAAAAAAAAAAAAGAAACATCGAGCAAGCATGTAGCATGTCAATGCCGTTGCTACAGGTAAAAGTAAAATGGAGGCAGCAATGTAGCACTGCTCACGTGAGAATCTTTGTCATGCACCATTATGCTTGCTCACTTGGTGAAATGTATCTTCCCTCTTGCTTTTTGATGGTGCTACTGCAACTTTTTACTTATTTTTCATTCTCTTCATCGCACTAGTTTCATGCGAATTTTCTTCACCTCGTACTACTTGGATATGACAACCAAATTTTCTTCACTTATCTGTGTCAGAGATCGAAGTATCAAACCGAAAGCATCCAAATATATTTGGCCATCGACTCCTAATGCAGGGTCTCAAAAAAAAAAATCCTAATCCGGGAGATTTGGCTGAGAAACTTTCGATCTGATCTGTCAGAAACTCGGAATGGCTACCTGAACGCTGCTGCTTCAGAGATGCCGTCCAAGACCCAGGCAAGATTGGCCCGCCAGGTACAGCATCAGTGTTCGTTTTCAAGGTGGCATTGGATGCCCGTCAACCCAACCCTCGTTCCACTTCTCCAATCTACCGCCGCCTACTTCTGCCTGCCGAAAGCTAGCCAACCGGAATCCTCGATGCCAAAGAAACCTGAAATTGCATTAGCAAGTAAGCAATTCCTTTTTCAGATCAATACAGAGTACGACCTGCACTTTTATTATCTGTTGCTTTGCCCTAACTTCCCTGAAATCAAACAGCCGCATTTGATGTTTGAAAGGATAATTTCTTAGCCTGATCAACCCGCTGCCCTTCCTGGATTATTTTATTTGTAGGATTCAAGGTCCCAATAACTGGAGGGGCTACAAAATTACCCCAACTTTTTACCAGAATTTTTCCCTGAAATCATACTGAACATCATGAACACTGGAAAGGGGGCAAAAGGAGGTCGGGAAAAGAAGGGCGCAAACCAATCAAGCAAAAGGAAGACAAGGCAACGAAGGAATCAAACAGCCACAGCCACGACTATTGCTGCAACGTATTCTCACTCAAAAAGGGGGGAAAACACACAACATGATGTAGACATGCATGAATAGCTTCAATAATGCTGCCATCAGCAAGCAGGGCCCCGTTTGCATTAAGGTTCAATAGTTTGCATTTATTAGCAAGACTGCATCATTGTGGCCTAATTATACTACTAATTGATCCCTCGTAGTGCTTTATCTTATCTCTTCTTCTTTAGGTTGCCCGTCGAAAGGTTCCTCTTCTTTTGCATCTTTATAGCAAAGGAGAATTCTTCGTCGTCGCGCACCAGGGTTACGAAATTCGCAAAAGAGTAGGTGCCCCCACTAGGTGTAATATATTCCTCTTCGTTTTGTTTTGCTTTGCTTTGGATCAGATTATTATGCAGTGTAATTTCCTCTTGCTTTTGGAAAGATATGAGCAATGATTGCCCAATAGTGGGGCGACTTAAGACTTGTTAATGAGTAGGCGATGTAGTATTACAAAACCAAATAAAAATTCTTAAGAGATTTGTACTTTGTTTTAAGCTTTTTTTCAACTGATGTTTGAATTCAGTTTCTCGTTACCAAGATAGGTATTTCTATTTCATAATTAATTGACTGATCAACAGGATATGTTCTTCTCAACAAGAATGTATATAGGCCACTGAAGAAAGCACTAAGGAATTGGAGACAAATAGCATTGGAGCAAAAAGATGATGTAAAGGAGGCTTCTTTTTGGGAATGCTGAGGAGGTCTAGTGATAAGGAGGGATACCCCAGAAATGGGAAGTTCCACCTTGCACCAATTTGGTGAATCTAGTGATGTCCCTTGCATCATGGAATCTAACAGGACCCCATTATAGGGTCATCACAACGACAAGCATATACTTAAATCCTTATGGCCTTCTTGAGGTTCCAAAGCTCACTTTATAATTTTGTGTGAACCTAGTGCTGTCCTGAGCTCCATCTGACTCGTAACCATTTATGTTTGGACAGTTTCATCTGTACCTGTGAGTAACAAGGCCAAAAGTGCAAGGACCTTCAATTTGTAGGTGTTCTTGTGCCAAAAGAAGCTCCTTCTGCACCGAAATCTTCTCATCTATGAGTAATTCTGTCACCTTTCTGCCTAATCAATAAGTGACAGCAGATGTTGTGTATTTAACCATCTTTTGCTTGGTGGAAGTGGAATTGTAGTACAATGTACGTGGAAACTACTTGGAGTCATGCCTTTCCAGGGCATTGCCAATCTATTGGGTTAACTGATACTATTGAACACCTAATGTGTCGATCTCTCTAACTAACCAAGTGTGTGCCTGCACTGCAGGATTAAAAGCATGCTTCTTTTACACCTGAAAGTTACCGTCTTTCTTCTCTGTCAAAATCATGTGCATACTTTTCAGGCTCTCACTTGTTAGGTGATGATGGATGCGTATATGTATTCCTCTGTGCAAGCAACTTCACACATATCCAACTAGTTTACGTAAAGAATAATTAGTGCATCCTAAGCATGAGGCCCAGGTGATAATATTAGATACTCAAAGCTCTTTATATTTGGCTCCTCCTTTTAAAGGGAAGGCAGCTGGCTCCTTATATAAACCCGGCATCACTTCCTCCAGCCAACTGGTGGTGTCCTTTGGAGCTGAGCTAGAGCACATCCGTGAAGGCCCTTGTGTTCAGTGATTTGATGTCCTCCGTTATCCTTTACTGAAGAAACTGCAACCAGGTAATAAGTTTCCCTACTTATTCGTTGATTTCGCCTGTTCATTGTGTGCTGATCTTAGTCATGAGCAAGTAGAATTCTGTTCTTTGGCTGCTCTTCATGTATGCTGTAGCTAATGATAGCTGGGGTTTTGGTAGAAATTGGCAACAACGAAGGAATCACACTAGACTACCAAACATGGCTTGCTTATCTCTTCATCCTTGCTGGCTCGAAAGAAATAGGGCATGGTTTGCTTGGGCTAAGACATGTTAGTTTCTCAGTGGATGGGTTCTTCTACATATGATTCATGGCTATTTGAACATTAGTTAGTCTTGCTCAATTTGTTGTTGGCTTCTTACTCTGTATGACTTGCTGTAAGGATACAGAGTTAATAATCAATCATTTTGGCTCCTCCAGTAAATCTGGAATAGCACTCTTGCACCCATGTTTATGAGAATCTTTACATTGTCGGCCAGAATAAAGTGATCAGAGCAAGTGATCAAACATTTGTATTTTCAAAAGAGTATATCTTTCATAACAGTTTTTTTTTCTAAGACCATATCTTCTTTCATGTTCATTCATCACTAGACAGCCTAGAGCAGATGCGGAACCTTCAAATTTTATGAATCATGCAGCCGGTATTCTCGTTTTGGTAAATTGGATTGCTATTTTCTCTTTGACAGATACGAGGTGAGGTGATCAGTCTAAGTATTACTTTAAGAGAGGTCATTTTGAGCATGTTATGATGGAGCTCTACCCTGGATACCTTGAAGATCATTTCAACCTTCACAAGCTTAGGTGCGTATTTCCTTGGACCTGATCCCACTGTATCATCTGAACGTTTTGCCCATCTGATCCTTAGCAAATACCAACGTTTTGACTACTACCCAATTAGTCAGCTGAAGTAGAACGAGACGTGAAGTAAAGAGAGCCAATAGCTTTGGTGTCACTAGCACTAATAGACTAGTAGTGCAATTTGCATAGATTTTCATTACCTGTGGGTGGCACCTCATGATGTAAACTGAACACTAGATCTTTAGAGGTGCAAGTGGACTAGTGCATCTAGAGTGAGATCATGTTAGCTAAAATAAACAAAGCGAAGCTCAAAAGTAGGAAAAATAATACGATGGCTACCGTCTTTTGAAATCACCAGTTAGGACCAAAACGCATGCTACATCAAGAGATACTTTGTGCTAACTCTCTCCAAAAGCAGACTGTGAAGTCAGACGTGTCCCTTTGTTCTCTGCATAGCCTAGAGCCCTAGACAGCCATATGCTCTCGTTTTCGACAAGCTTTTCTTGCTTCCCACAGGTTCCACTGAATTTTGCAAGACACTAGACAAATAGCTGTTCCTGAATAGAACACATCAGCCATCAGTACCATTCCTTTTAGCTGCCATGATGGTGAGCTTTGCATCAGGTCTCTCGTTAGCTGAGGTCCTCTGATAGTTGACCCCCTAACGGAAAAGGGCCGGGAGCCTTATTTGGTAAATAGCGCATTGGCAGTGAGGCACTAGGCTCTGGTGAAGGAAAGGTATTTGTTTTTGCGTCATCTCCAACGCCTCAAGGCAGGGGCTGCCGCCCCCCTGCTCAAGTGGCCTGGTGCTGATCTGAAGTGGTGAGTGGTGACCAGTGCTATGCATTAGCAGCACTGGCAAATCAATCAGACATTCCCTTTTCTTTTGTTATCAGCCATCACATTTCCTTTTCATCAGCATCATTGCGCACAGTAAACTCATACTACAAACAACTTGCAGAATTTGTTCCTTATATTTTATAGTACGCATGCAAGCATGGCATATTATGTTCTTTCTTTTTTGTGTGTTTCTCCTCTCTGCAGTCTGCACAATTGGCTTGATATGGGTATATGCCATTAGAGATGCATCTCGTAGACTGTTTCTATAGGAGAATTGGGATCCAGATCCTTGCATATAAACCTGGTACAGTGACAAAACACACCCACACGTTCAGATGACTTGGATGGTGGGGTTCAGATGATGCCCAGTGGCCAGTGACCGTTCCTGTGTGCTGGATAGAGCAGAGACCAACCTAGCCTGCTTTGCCGTAAAAGCCAAGTGGCCTCGCCAATAATTGAGGGGCCGTCCAATCCAAACCCTCTTTTCGCCCTGCTGGATGGCTTGGCAAGCCCTCCACTACGTGTGATGAAGCTTCTGTTTCCTGCCGTGCAGGACGCAAACATTGCATTGCACACAACAATAATTGAGGCCCGTGAATCATTGAACAGATCATGCTAGAAACACACTGTCGTTTGTTATGGTACAGCCCCCCTTCCTACTTAGGACAGGATCTGCGATCATTACTGAGTTCGCCTCATGGAAGGATTCGATTGTTAGCGCCGAAGCTAGGGTTGCAATTCTGAACTCCCATCTGGTCATGTGGAAGATAACAGAAAGAAGAGGATCAAAACTCAAAAGCATACAACACATGCATGCGTGCCGCCGTTTCTTTCTGGGGTTTTCTTCAGGAGCCTTCACTGCTATTCCTGCGGTCTGATGTCACGGCTGATGAACTGATTGGCGTCACTGTCGCCACACTCTTTGCATGCTTAATCCTTAACCACTAGTTTAACATCTGCTACTAAGAAATGGCCGGAATTCCTGGCAGTGGCCGGTGTGGTGGCCGTCCTTGTCAGCCCCGGCCCCCGGGGTAGGGATGTAACTTGGGCCGCACAGCGTCGCCGCCGGTCGGCCGGTACGCGCCTGACTGAGACCGGGGCGCGGCTATCGCCTCCGAGTAGATCAGCACACGGGCTTATCCTGTATCGCGCTTGCCAGCCGCACGCCGCGCACCACGACGTCGTGCAGTGGCCGTGGACTCGCGCCCTCGTGGTGGTCGGCCGTCGTGTCGCGCTGGCACTGGGTGCGCGTCCCTGAGCCGTCGCGGCCGGGCGGCGCCGCCGAGCATCGCCGGCGCCGAAAGAATGGGGACGAAAAGCAGCTGCGGTGAGAAGCAGGAGCCCCGCCGGAAAGAGGTGGCAACGATCTCTTCCGTTTCGCGTCGAGCCCGGGCTCGATTTATTCCTTCCCGCCGACACGCTACCCACCAGCCAATCACCATCGATCACCACTGCTCCCCCCGCTGCTGTACCTGTACTGCTTCTGCCTTTGGGAAAGCCGCCGGATGGCTCCACGCTCCAGCCGCCGGATTCGGGATTCCAGATTCCAGGCTCCACTCGAGGTCGAGGCGACGGCGGAGGGTGGCATCCAGCCGCCACTGGCCAGGGCAGCGGCCTCTCCAATTCTCTTCTCTTGAGGCCGATGCAGATGCACCCCGTCCCAGTAGGCTAGGCTAGGCAGCACCAGCACAGGTTCTCGCATCCCAGTAGGCAACCTCAACCCGTAACCGCAGCTCGCCGTCGATCGATCCACCGAACTTTTCCTCCTTGTGAAACCAGTGCCGTCCGGAGGTGACAGCGGCGCCGTCGTGGACGGTAAGATCTTTTTTTTTTCTTCGTGGCCGGAGTGCGCGGCGTCATCTCGGCGCCCCATCCATCATCATGCCATCATTTGTTGCGTACGTTGTCAGCCTCGGCGGCTTTGCCAAAAGTGCTCGCCGAGGCCGCCTTTCCGCGGCCGCACTCGGAGAGCGAGCGAGCGAGCATATTTTGCCTTTGCCGCTGTGCTCATTCCATTTGGAGCTCGAAAGCTTGGCCTACCTTTCTTCTTTCTTTCTTCCTCTCTCTTTAACCTGATCGCCACCTGCAACGAATGCTCTGCCGTTACTCACGCTGCCTCTCCCCGCTGGTTGTTTCTGTTGGTTAGCATCGGCGCCGCCGCCTCCCCGCCGGAGTACATGACCTCTGCGCCCGCGGTGCAGTTCGCGGCGGCGCCCATCAGAATGGGGGTGTACGAGCGGCCGGCGCCGGCGCCCGTGATGGGCATGTGGAACAGCGACCCGTTCAAGGTCGACAGCGGCCAGGCCACCAGTGGGTCCACCGTCATGGAGGCGGACAAGTTCGACACTAGGGTGAAGAACGATGAACTCATCAATCAGCTTGGTTCTTTCATGACTTCTGTGATTTGGGCAGAGTACTCATGTTGATGAGCTTTGCGCAGCTAGAAGATGTTCCACAGGTAGCACTGGAGCCGGCAAGAAGTACGGATCAGGAAACAAGCAGGCCGCCAGAGAGGGTACAGTTCAAGAATCTTTACTTGTTTTTTTTATTTTCTGCTTTTGACTGGCACACATGCTTAGGCCTTGTTTAGTTCTCAAAAATTTTCCTACAGTACCTATCACATCGAATTTTTTGAGACATGCATGGAGTATTAAATGTAGTTGAAAAAAAATAACTAATTACACAGTCTAACTGATTAGCACGAGATGAATCTTTTAAGTCTAATTAGTTCATGATTGGACATTATTTATCAAGTAACAACGAAATGTGCTACAGTACCAAAACCCAAACTTTTTTCGCGAACTAAACACAGCCTCAGTATTTTTTTAAATACTACTATGTTCCAACAGAGAAAAGTCTTTAGTTCTTAGCTTCAACAGTCCATTTCATAGGTTGATTGATTTATTGTTGCAAGAGAAATAAATAAAATGCTCCGAATATAAACCTGAAATGATTTGCCTCAGGTCCTGCGAAGACTTGCACAGAACAGAGAGGCTGCTCGGAAGAGCCGGCTGAGAAAAAAGGTAACCATAACCACAAGAACTTCACCAATCTTTAGGTGCTATCAACTATCATGGTATGGGTTACCCCTACCTTGTACGTAGTACCTCACAATTGTTGCCGTTTTACTGCTGTTCAATAGGCGTACATCCAGCAGCTAGAGACAAGCCGGATGAAGCTGGCGCAGCTAGAGCAAGAGCTTCAACGGGCTCGACAGCAGGTACAAGAAAGGAAACAATCCGTTGGTTAAAACCATTTCATCAGTCCCTGCTACATTCCCTGATCCCCAGTGCATTGGCTGCTGATCTGCAGGGTGCCTATGCAAATGGGAATTTGGGAGACCGAAATCTCGGATTCACAGGATCAATGGTTCCAGGTTAGGTTTTGCGCACATCGTTCGTTCTGAAGAACAAACACTAGCTGTCCAATGGCTTATTTGTGCGGTTTCCTTTCCACAGGTGTTGCTGCGTTCGAGATAGACTACAGCAACTGGGTGGAAGAGCAGAACAGGCACACAGCCGAGCTGAGGTCCGCTCTCCAGGGGCAGACCACGGAGCTGGAGCTGCGCATGCTCGTCGAGACCGGGCTCAACAACTACGAGCACCTGTTCAGGATCAAGGCGCTGGCCGCCAACTCGGACGTGTTCTACGTCACGTCCGGCGTGTGGAAGACCCCCGCCGAGCGCTTCTTCCTGTGGATCGGCGGGTTCCGGCCGTCGGAAGTGCTCAAGGTGGCCGTGCAGCTTCAGACATGCAGCAAGTGTTGTGTCCTCTGTCGATCCGGAGCGGTTTGTCTGACACGTTGGGCCTTGCTGTTGCTGGTGCCAGATCCTGAGGCCGCAGCTGGAGCCGCTGACGGAGGCGCAGCTGATGGCCGTGGGCGGCCTGCAGCACACCTCGACGCAGGCCGAGGACGCCCTGTCGCAGGGCATGGAGAAGCTGCAGCAGAACCTCGCCGAGACGCTGACGGCCGCGGCCGACCCGTTCGGCCCCCCCGACGGCTACATGCTGCAGATGGAGACCGCCGTGGAGAAGCTGAAAGAGCTCGTCGGCTTCGTGATCCAGGTAACCAGCTGATCGAACCGAACCGGTCGCCAAGCATCATCATCATCATCGTCTACCATGGATGGATTGCTCACTAGCATATGCGTGGGCGTGGCCTCTGCTCGGTCGGGTGTGCAGGCGGACCATCTCCGGCAGACGACGCTGCAGCAGATGCACAAGATCCTGACGACGCGGCAGGCGGCGAGGGGCCTCCTGGCGCTCGGCGACTACTTCCAGCGCCTCCGCGCGCTCAGCCATCTGTGGGCGACGCGGCCCCGCGAGGCGCCGACGCTCAGCCATCTGTAGTTCGTTGTATACTTCCCAAGGTGCAAGGCCCGATGACCAAAGACGACGACGACGACGAAGAAGTCGTGGACCTCGCTGGGGTTGGAGATGAGGAACGCAGAGGCTTCGTTCTCAACCAGCGGCGCCGTGCCGCCGGTGCCCGCGTCTCCGTGGAACAGGAAACTGGTGTGCGTTTGTCGGGTGATGAAAGAATAACGGAAAAATTGAGGGCTTCCGAGACGTGTACAGTTTTGGTATACCCTGCCCGGAGGCTTTCTAGAGGCCGTATAATTAACTGGTATAAATGATGGGTTTTACAAGTAGTGTTATTTACGGTATATCATGAATGAATTTATATGATGTAACGATATGTAACTAGTATCTGTCCATTTCTCATGAGTAGGGCACGCAGTCCTTGTGCAAATGTATTGTATGGAACAAGTTAGTCCACTTAAGATGAGATGCATCCGTAGAGTTTCAAATTTGCAGCTTCCTAGTGTGCGTGCGGTTCAGGCTTCAGAGGAAAAAAAAAAGCATCCGTTCGTTTGGTGCGCTCTTGTAATATTGTTACTTCTTTGTGAGTTAATCCGTGATGATTAAACGCAAACACACAGAACTGGGTA
Organism: Panicum virgatum; assembly: GCF_016808335.1. Classification (NCBI taxonomy): domain Eukaryota; kingdom Viridiplantae; phylum Streptophyta; class Magnoliopsida; order Poales; family Poaceae; genus Panicum; species Panicum virgatum. The sequence continues at coordinate 48,978,724 of NC_053142.1, forward strand.
CGTGGCTATAGGGGGGAGAAAGAGATTAGAAAAGAAGAACCAAGGGGCTAACGTGTAAATAAACTTAATAAGAAGGAAAAAAAGAGATCCTGTTGAATCGGGGGTTTGAACCCAACGTGAATCGAACACGCAACCTTCCGATCTGGAGTCAGACGCGGTACCAGTGCGCCACGGATCCGGAGGTGTCCAGTAGCTCCCGTAAGTTAATATGTTCTTACTCAGTCTGCAACGTCCTTCTTATCGACGATTAACGCCCCCGTGTGTTTCTGCGGTAATGCTCACACAGTTACGGGTTAGCAAACTTCATTCCTCAATTTCCACTAGATCTGCGGCATGCAATCTTCAGGTGTTCCGCTCCGTATCTCTCTGATCTTCACACCAACAACAGAACAACAGGAGGCTGGATTCTCCGCAATCCAATCAGGAAGCAGGGCCGTCGATCCGGAGTATCAATGCGAGCTCCTCTGCCCACTGAACTTCCTACTCCTACGCATCGCACCAGGGACCATGCACGCCATGGCTTTGGGATCCTGCTAGCCTTTATCCAGCGAGGGTACGCGAAGCACGGACGAGTTCAGAGAGTTGGCGCACAGTTCCGGCGCGCGCGTGAGCAGGGGAGACTGGAGAGAGCCAGTCAGGCAGAGCGAGCGCAGAGCAACGCGACAGGCGGAGGCTCATGCGCCGCAGTAACTGATGGCTCTGAACGAACTCTCCCACAGTGCGCGCGGTCACGGAGCAGAGACGCGGAGTAAATGGGGCCGCGCCGCGCTGGCTTCATTCAAAGCCGCCGCGACCCGCGTCGCGGCCTGCCTCGCCGCTCGCCGGCCCGTCGCCTCTGTCTCCGGCCGGCGGGGTCACGACACGAACCCCTTCACGCGCCCGCAGTCGTCGCGGCAGCTGCGGGGGCTCGCGCAGCGCGGCAGGCCGAGCTCCCGGCCTTGAATGGCCACGCCGCGCCGCGCCTTCTCTCGACCGCGACCGGCCAGCGGCCTGCGGGCTGCGGCGCGGCAGGCTAGGGGGTCATTGAATCCGTGTGAGGGGGGCCGAGGATCATGTGACGCACAATCAAAGGTCCCCCCCGCGCGGCGCCCCTCATCAATGGCCGCGGCCTCATGCACGCGGGTATATATGCGCGTCGACGTGCAGAACCCAACGCCACCATTTGGCTGCAGAGCTCAGCCTCGCTCCTCGCGCAACAAGCAGTACGAGTAGATAGCCTCTCAGTGTTGAGCCAGTAGGACGCAGCGTCCGGGCAGCGAACAGCACGCCGGTTCGGACGCCGCGCCTCGTTCTCGCAGTTTCCTTGGGCTGGCTGATGGCGATGGGGAGGCACGCTCCTGCCCTGCTCGCTCTGGCGGTGGCGTCGCTGCTCGCTGCCGTGAGCGATGGCATCAGACCGGCTCCTGGTAAGTGTGCGGCTGCTTAGAACTCTAAAAAAAAGTGTGCTCGCCGCCCTGTTCGATGCCGTACGCGTGCTAACCATGATCGATCTTCTCATCTGAGCACAGCTCTGGAGCATGGGGCGACGACGGTGGAGATGACCATACCTTCGGTGCAGGTATGCTGCTGTTACGACTTACGACAACCAGCGCACTCAACTAACCTTGCATTGGCTCCATCTGAATTTCTGAATGGACCAACGACCTGCGAGCTCACGTTGAGGTTGGTTGGCAGGAGCAGGACCTGGTGCTGCGGGAGGAGGAGGTGCGCGCGACGGGGTCGAGCCTGCCGGACTGCTCGCACGCGTGCGGGGCGTGCTCGCCGTGCAGCCGCGTCATGGTCAGCTTCAAGTGCTCCGCGGCAGAGCCGCTGCCGTGCCCCATGGTCTACCGCTGCATGTGCAGGGGCAAGTGCTACCCGGTGCCCTCCAGCTAGCTCTCGCCCGGTGACGCCGCGCCACGAGGCCACGGCGGCGCGAGCAGAGAACAAGCAAGCTCTGGCGCGCACCGCTGCACACGCGTGGAGCACCTACGCATCTTTACGCTGATGAATGAAGCATTGTACGTCGTCGCCCGAGCTTACGAAGACTTGAGCGTGTGTTGGTTGTGTGCCACACCGTCCGGGATAGTTTTGTAAATGATGATGGTCGAAGATGAGTAGTTAGATAGTTATTATTAGCTTATTAGGCGAGTACGTGTCCTGTGAGAAGAGAGATTCTCGATGAGCCAGTAATTTTTGGGATATGCCAGCATGCCTCGGTGCCTTTAGTTGTTGTATCTATTTCCCTTATTTATGATTTCACATACCTATTTTTTTGTCTATTTTTGCATTCACACACACAAAAAAACCATTCCTACCCTTAAAAAAAAACCATTCCTCGTATTTCCTAGAATTTTGACATTGCATCCATCCAATCGCAAATACAGTGTTCAGCCACTTCATCATAAGCTCCAAAACGCATCACGTTCTCATTCCTTTTGATTTTTAAACAAATTAAAAAAAATCCAAATCAACTAGTAAGCTAACCCTTTGCCCATCACATCAACACTACAGCACTGAACACAACTCCCCATCTTCCACGATTGCAACTAAATTAAGATTAAAAAGCCCTCAAATCATCCACTAAACCCACTTAAACAACCATTAACGCCCACACCAGCCGATGTGTACACACAAAAAACAACACACACAAAGCACCAAGATTGCCAACCGGGCTGGTGGCGGCAGCCGTGTGCACGTAGCAGTAGCAGAGAAGCAGCCTGCGACACCAGCAACACCTCGCGCTGTGGGCCCCGCCCCGCAGACCACCCACAAGCAGCAGAGGCGGAGGCAGCCAGCTGCCAGCCAGGCAGGGCACAGATACGATTCCGGATTCCACCGTTGGCGTAAACCCTCCTGCCTTTCCCTATCCCGCAACCCCAACACCTCTCTCTCTCTCTCTCTCTCCCTCCGAACCGAACCCAAACTCTCCTCGCGCGCCGCCGCCGCCGCTCCATTCGCGGCCGCCGAATGCCCGCGCGGCCCGGCGCGTCCTGACCCTGAACCCTAACACGCGTGCCTACCCCGCGCCGCGCGGTGTTGTCCAAGACGGCGCCCTGCGGCCTCGGTTGCGGCGGCGGGGGAGCCGGGGGAGGGGCCGGGAGGCTGAGGCGGCTCGTGGGGTCCATGGCGATGGCCGGGACGGCGCCGGCGCCGGCGCCGGCGCTGCTCCGGCGGTGCCCGTGCTCGGCGCCTCCCTGGGCGCCCTCGCCCTTCCGCCCCCGCCGCCGCGGCCGCTCGACGATGTCGCCCTTCACCGGTGGCAGAAGGTTAGTACCCCTACTGTTTTGAGGTTTTAATGCTCAATCAGTGAAGCTAGGTAGCCTGCGTGATGTGTGAATAGGTGGTAGTGCTAGTGATAATCATTTTTTCGAGGTTTACATGGGGCACTAGGAATTAGTAGGATGCTGGCCTATGGTTTCAGGTTAGGTCGATGCTGTGAGCCTGTGCTAGCTGGCAAGCTGCTACTGCGGTGGTTACTGTTCAGTGTCGTGTTCTGGTGATACTAGTACTTTCTATGGACCAATCGTGGATGAGTGAGCCTAATACTATGTCTGCTGCGTAAATTTGCTCTGCATCCATATCCTGTATTCCCGTAGGACTGACCCTATTGTCTCTGGCCCGTCCCTGGTTATGGTATTTGCTTGAACTTTGTTAGCGAATCAACATTTGATGATGGTTCTCCAAAGTATCCTAGTTGTGCATCACTTTGGTGTTTTCCCTCTAACTTTAAGAACGGTTCTGTTTGTCAGGCAGGAGTACTCTCATAGTTCAGGTGCTGGAATTCAAGACAACAAACCTCTTAAGTTTGGAGTATGTGTCAACTTTAACGTGCAAAGTAGTGGGGCGCAAGAATGGGCTGCTGAGAGCAAGAGGTTATCTGCCATCAGAACCAGCAACGGTACCTACAAAGGTTCCAGTCACCTAGGGCCAGCTATTCTTCATCATGAACACCTTGAAGATTTCAAGAGCTCCAAGCAGTCTTCAGCTCACAGTTTAAGACAAATAATGGCGCCGAATTCACTTGCAAATAGGCATGCCAATATGGAACCTGCAAAGCATCACATGATTAATCGTGCTGCAACTGCTGTGTCAGCACTGGCCAGTGTTGTTAAAGATGACACCAAACCAGTTAACAGGCATAGTGAATCCGAAGTGGAGGCTCATTGGCCAAATGGTTCCAAGTTTCATGCTTCTCTTCCGAAAATTTCTGAAATTGAAACAAGCTTGCCATTTGATGACAAGGCTACAGAAAGCGATCCTAAAGATGAAAATGAATGCTCACCCAAGGAGACAGTACAACCTTCTCCCGCTAAAGCACCCTTGTCCAAGGAGTCTAAAGATGCACGGAAGGCACTTGCTACCATCTATGAAAAAGTTCTGGTGGTTGATGATGTCAAGTCAGCTAGGAGAGTTGTTCAGTTGCTTACTACGAAGTACAGAAATTTTATTCATGCATGTGATACAGAGGTAGGGATGAAAACCCTTGGCGATTGTTTGAACCTCTATAAGATCCTTTGCTGCCAATCTGCTATTGACATATTCAATAAGGCATTATATACTCCTTTAAAATCAGGACTCAGGGTTTTACATATGCATACATACCCACCTTTTTTAAATTCCAAATGTTTGCTTCTGATTTAATTTACATTTTTCTTTCTTTCTGTGACTTCCTTATGCACCATGTATGCCTGCACCTTTTGCTTTATTGTTCAGTATGGTGTCCATGATAAATGAGGGGTCTCATGGATATTGAACAGAATTAAGCAGATACCCATTATTATCTTGTGTTCTTTGTTCGGTGTTATGGTACTGACAATTAAGTTATATGTTGGAAAGATTTGTTTTCCTTTTGAATGCAAACCAACTCCTTGTTATTGTTTATAATTTAGGAGAGCTCAATGCATGCAGGTAGCTAATATTGATGTTAAACAAGAGACACCAGTTGGCCATGGAAAGGTCACATGCTTTAGCATCTACTCTGGCACTTCTGGTGCTGAAGCTGATTTTGGAAATGGCAAGACATGCATTTGGGTGGATGTGCTGGATGGTGGACGGGATGTCCTCATGGAGTTTTCCCCATTTTTTGAAGATTCATCAATTAGGAAGGTGAAATGCTGCTCACTTTCTCGTTCTTTTTGTTTGACACCACTTAGCGGGGTTATTAGGACTTGGGCCTCTTTCCTGGGCAGGACACCAAATCCATGTATCTTTACTGATTAACTAATTTCTCGACGCTGGGGTTGATCCTAAAGAGATTGTACTGGTGTCCTCTCTATTCCATTATTGTATAAGACTATTGTGGTATAAACAAATCCAAGAACAAGAGTATAATTGCAATTATTTAGGGAAGTATAATTGCAATTATTTACTATTTAAGGAAGTACATGATATGTCACAGTCAGATTCAAAACTCATGCTTACTACTTTACGATGTGCAGGTGTTAGCCAAATTATCCGTTTCTCTGCTTTTACCCTTTTCTTTTGATATCTGTAGCCAAACCTTGCTATTCCTGGAACCGTAGGATAAAACATCTACCTCAGTTATCTCATTATTGGAATGTTCTAAAGAAAGTATCTTATTTTCGTTATGTAGGTTTGGCACAATTATAGTTTCGATAGTCATGTCATAGAGAACTATGGAATTAAAGTTTCTGGATTTCATGCTGATACAATGCATCTCGCACGACTTTGGGATTCGTCAAGAAGAACGGATGGGGGATATTCTCTTGAGGGACTTACAAATGATCACAGGGTCTTGGGTGTTGTCCCAAAGGAAGTGCAAAAGATCGGGAAGCGGTCAATGAAAACCATCTTTGGTAGGAAAAAGATAAAAAAAGATGGATCAGAAGGTAAAATTACTGCAATTGAGCCTGTTGAAATTTTACAAAGAGAAGATAGAGAACTGTGGATCTGTTATTCTTCACTAGATTCCATGAGTACGTTGAGGCTTTATGAAAGCTTGAAAATCAAGCTTGAAAGGATGCCATGGACTTTTGATGGTGTCCCCAGAGGTTCAATGTACGATTTCTATGAGGAGTATTGGCGTCCGTTTGGTGCTATTCTTGTCAAAATGGAAACAGCTGGAATGCTTGTCGACCGTGCTTACCTTTCAGAGATTGAAAAAGTTGCTGTTGCACAGCGCAAATTAGTTGCTGAAAAATTTCGGAAGTGGGCATCTAAGTATTGCCCTGATGCAAAATACATGAATGTTAATAGTGATATTCAGATTCGACAACTCTTCTTTGGTGGTATAGAGAACAGGTATGAACTTCACCATTTTCTCTGTTTAAAATTCCTTTTGGGCATCCATATTTATGCTGCTTTAATTTCCCATCTAGGAAAGTCTTATTTAATTTGTTACATATTAAATAAAAGGAGAAAAATTTAAGTCAATATATATTTAATTCTGTTTCCTAGATATTCCTTGGATGTAATCCCTATAAATTTTTGACGTTCTTGATTTCTGACAGATTCAAACCTGGTGAATTTTTGCCGAAGAGTAGAGCTATTAAAGTGCCTAATGATGAAACTGCAGTTGCAGAAGGCAAGAAGATTCCAAAGTATCGCACAATTGAACTTTTCAGTATTGTCGAAGACCTCCAAACTGAAATATTCACTGCAAGTGGCTGGCCTTCAGTTAGTGGGGATGCATTGAGAAATTTGGCTGGGAAAGTTCCATCGGATCTTGTTTACACAACAGATGATGTAAGTAATGATGAATGTGGTAGTGATTCTGAAATTTCTGATTGTGACCTAGAAGACACCTCCTCTTATGGAACTGCATATGAAGCATTTGGGGGAGGCAAGAAAGGAAAAGAAGCATGTCATGCCATTGCAGCTCTATGTGAGATCTGTTCTATTGACTCGTTGATATCCAACTTCATTCTTCCTTTACAGGTGAGCTGGCTCCACATACCCTAGTGTAGATTGCAGCAGTCATTGTTGTACACGGCTATGTGAGTTTGGCTTGAATGCCAACTATCACAAAGTATAGCCTTAATTTGTGTCTTTATCCTAATTATCTCCTTTTGCTCCCCTGACAGGGAAATCATATATCATGTAAGGAGGGGCGGATCCACTGTTCTTTAAATATCAACACAGAAACAGGGCGTTTATCGGCGAGAACACCAAATTTGCAGGTTGGCATTTACGATTTTAGGGATTGCACCCGATTGTAGTATAATGGCATTCTCAAGGTCAATGTTATGGGCAGTTGGCTAGGCCTTATGGGCTGGATCCATTAGGGCTAGGGTTAGAGATAGGTGACAAGTAAACCTCATATAAAGAGAGGGGATGTATCAATCAAAGGCAAGCAAGAATGAACCAATCTATTATCCCAGTTCCCTTCTCCTACCTCTGCCCTTGTAGTGAGGTTGTGCATCTTGGGTTCGGAGCTATCCACACTCGTGTTTATGACAGTCAATAATTATACAGGACTTTCAACATATTATAAAATTTTAGAAAAGGACAACAGGCTGTTTGAGTGTTGGATCCTAACTTGAAACATAAGGCATAGTGTCATTACTTATTGTCGATGGGATAAAGTTAATGCGCTGAATTGGAATATGAACTATGATACAAATGTATTTAGCAGTTAGATTGGCAGCTTCTATATTCTTAATATGTGTGGACTGGATGAAGCTTAAACAAGGTACTGTTATGCAAATCATTAAGCCATGTTCGTCAACTCAATAAGCAAGTTGTTAGCCTGTTACTGATATTAAGTTTGAAAATGAGCTCTGTAGTTTCTTTGAACATAATGGCCCAAAATAGTTATATGAGGTTGTTGCAGCATTTAATCTGATAACCAAAAGATGAGAAATGTTTTGTCAAGTCTTGCAAGCTGTGAGCTGGTTGGTTGCTTTACATCTTCTAGTATTTTGATACAAATAACCAACATCAAATAATTTGTTGAACTTGTGATGTAAATTCCTTCATGGCAGAACCAACCTGCACTTGAAAAGGATCGGTATAAAATTCGCCAAGCTTTTGTCGCAGCTCCAGGGAACACTCTTATTGTTGCTGATTATGGTCAGGTATTGTGCTCACTGCTCAGCTGAGTTTTCAAATATTTGTATGCTGATATTAGTACAAAGCAAAAATGACTCACTTCTTTTGCATGTAGCTGGAGCTCCGGATATTGGCGCATCTTGCTGGTTGTAAAAGCATGTTAGATGCTTTCAAAGCTGGCGGTGACTTCCATTCCAGGACTGCCATGAACATGTACCAGCATATTCGCGAGGCTGTTGAAGAAGAGAAAGTAATTCTTGAGTGGCATCCTCAACCTGGTCAAGAGAAACCTCCTGTGCCACTGTTGAAGGTATGCTAGCTGTAATGGTATTTCTGAGAATTATACTGATTCCTTCTAATTTGTTAAAACTATGGTCAGGCTTGCCAGTTTATCGCTTCATCTTGTGTACTGCACTATGTTGCACTTACAGTTTCCTTTATTTTCCATGTCTTTTGGTCCAGTATACACCGTGGAGTTAGTTATGGATATGGGTCCATCAAATATTATTAGCATGAGAATGTATGTGACGTGTCTGGAACGAAACTCTAATGCTTTTCTTGTGATTTAGGATGCTTTTGGTGCTGAGAGGAGGAAAGCTAAAATGCTAAATTTTTCCATTGCATATGGAAAAACAGCCCATGGACTTGCTCGAGATTGGAAGGTACAAACTTGTCAAATGAACATATCTCTAAAATCTAAATTAACAGCAACATTTCAACTTTGGGTGTGTTTTCAGTACCAGCTTGGCCTACTGGGTTAACCAATCAGCTAGAAACCAGAAAACAACCTGCATGCTGATTAGCCATGTTTATAAGACATGCAGCCTTATGTAATTTCCTCCCTTATCAGGTTTCTGTTAAGGAAGCAAAGGACACACTGAAACTCTGGTATAGTGATCGAAAGGAGGTTAAGGCTTGGCAAATGAAGCAGAAAGCGCTAGCACAGGAGAGGTGTGAAGTTTATACTTTGCTTGGGCGATCACGCCGTTTTCCAAACATGGCTCATGCAACTTCTGGCCAAAGGGGTCACATTGAGCGTGCTGCTATCAATGCTCCTGTACAGGTAAGTACTGCCTATCGCAACTCATAGTTGTTGAAATTAGTTTTGTGCTTAAAATGTTTTCTTTTAACGCCATAGGGCAGTGCAGCAGATGTTGCTATGTGTGCAATGCATGAGATAGACAGGAATACTCGTCTGAAGGAACTTGGTTGGACGCTACTCTTGCAGGTATTTGATGTGTAAAGTTACTGATCACTGTTTAATGTTGGCATACTTTGTTTCCCCCTTTGAAACTGAAAAGGGCACTGACATTTTGTGACTGGTGAAACTTGGCCATTAGTATCCCATTTTTCTGAGTCAAAATGTATGCAGTTGGTGCTCACAATGTTTACTTTGGAATATTGTTTTAGATTTAGCCTTTTTGGGTAAATGCAACACAATTTAGACCTAGAAGAAGTGAAGAACTGACAGCTCCATATTTCAGGTACATGATGAAGTGATACTGGAAGGGCCTGCCGAGTCCGCTGAACAGGCCAAGTCCATAGTAGTCGAGTGCATGTCTAAGCCCTTCTATGGCACCAACATCCTGAAGGTCGACCTGGCTGTTGATGCCAAATGTGCGCAGAATTGGTATGCAGCTAAGTAGACCATGTTGAGCAAAAACGGTAAGGTTGTGCCTCATCAATTCCTGCGGTGAAATTCAGTGCCTTTTGAACTGGTATCAACTGGTAGAGTAGTGCGGCCCCCCAGGTTGGATGCCATGCACTATTTATTTCGCCATGGGCAGTGGGCGATCGGCACTCGGTTGGGAAGGCATTGTGCTAAAGACCGGATTAGCTTGACTCCCACTCTCCCAATTAGGATCTGTGTCGATCTGTCGTTTGCATGATGTAGTTGACTGTCCCGAAGAGAAGTAGTAAAAACGAAGCATGCAATGTTTATAAGATTTGTCTAGCATGCTGACGTGTTAGTTTTTTTTTTAACGGACGTATTAGGTTAGCTGACCTATTCTGCTGATGCTGAACACTTCGCTACGTACTGCAACTGAAACTATGTTTTGGTAGAGACTCAAGGGAATGTAATTTAGCGTCGTTCTGTTCGTAATCTTGTTTTTTTTTTCTGCGGCATTGTGAAATTGTGCGTAGCAGTGTTGTGATGATGTTCCAGCTCGTCAAGAATTCATCTCCAAATGCCTTACTTCAGCACCTGTGTCTGCCGAACTTCGTCTTGAAAGTTGCAGGAAAAAAAAGAGGGGACGGGATGACAAGTGACAGAGCCAAGTGATGACAGAAAAAGAGTTACAACTTGAGATTAGGTAGGTATGTCAGCGAAACCATGCCGGCACAGTTAAACGGGCCAGCGAAGAATGTTGCTATTTCAACTCATTCAGAATACGAAGCAGCAGCTAACGGCAAAGCCAGAAGCTCAGAACCAAATGACAGTGCAGCACGCTTAATTGTTTACACATATGCCTCTGTATTGCAAATAGAACATGCTTTTATCAGCTTCTGTTCTGCTCGAATCATCTTTAAACAATGTCAATGCCAACCTCCAAATCTGAACCTCAACACACATTACGCAGGAGTCAGAACAAAATGTTAAATCCATCACCCTGCTAGCTGCAGCTGCTGGCAATGGTGGAGCAATCACCACGCGAGCTCCGCTTGCAGTGATCAAGAGGATACATCTCGAGGAGTTCGGGCGCCTGATCGCTATACCTCAGTATATACCTCTCCACAAACCTGGCCTCCGAAGCTCTCACGATGTTCACCAGCCGCTCCTTGCCGATGTCCACGCCTCTGGCCTTCAAGGCCTCGATGGCGCGGCACCGAGGCACCATCCGCTTGCTGAGGCTGAGCGTCAGCAGCACGGGGTCCCTGACGATGTGGTCCGCGCCGCACCCGACGGTGCCCACCAGGAACTCCACCTTGCGGCGCAGCAGCTCGGCGGACATGAACAGGAAGCACGGCGCGCGGCGGAACATGGCGAGGAACTCCTGCTCCGTGCACCCGGTCCCGCGCATCACGGCGGCCCTCTTGGCCCGGAACGCGGCGTCGCTGACGTTGTGCAGCGTCAGGAGCGCCCACGCGTACATCCCGGAGCCGCGCGGCACCCCGCAGGCGTCGACGCGCGCGGCGAGCGCCCGGAGCTTGGCGGGCGACTGCATGATGAGCGACGGCTTCAGGCGCACCGTGGCGGCGAGGCGCGCCTCGGGGACGCCGTGGCCCCGGAGCGCGTCGAGGTTCTGCAGGAGCGCGTCGACGCTGTTCCTGAGCAGCCACGTCTTGGCGAGCCATTTCATCAGTAACCTGGCGGACCCGAGGAGGTCGAGCCAGAGCAGGAGGCGCGGGAGGAGGGTGGTGTGGACGCCCATGGTGAGCGCGGCCGGGTAGAGCGCGAAGAGGCGCGCGGCCTCGGCGCGGGTGAGGCCCAGCGCCCGCACGGCGCGGAACTTGGGCGCGATGGTGGCGTCCACGTCGCTGAGGAGCACCGCGGGGTTCCAGGACACGACGGCGCGGGCCTGCGCGCGGGTGAGCCCCCGCGAGCGGAGGAAGGCCAGCGCGGCGTCGGGACGGGCCGGGGAGCTGAGGTGCGCGAACCGCGGCGCCGCCTTGGCGGCCTTGTCCGGCGGGAGGCCACAGGTGGAGACGAGGTAGTCGACGATGAAGTGCGGCTGGTCAGACGAGGAGGTGGAGAGGCGGAGGAAGATGTGGCCTCGGATGCCGGATGAGAAGGATGCGAGCGGCGGCGGAGGTAGGTGGACGCGGTGGAGGGCGCGGCGGGCGAGCGGCCGCAGCGTCATGGATCCCTCGGCTGGGCACCCAGGAACAAGGAGGGAGAGCCAGGCAAGGGACCATGAAGTGTGGTTGTGTACCCTGTGAAACCAAAAATTCGATCAATCTACCGTGCAAGTCCATTTTTTTTAGAGGATCTAACCGTCCAGTGTAAAGTGTCCGGCCGACCTTTTTTCTTTTTTTTTTTTTGGGGAGAGAGGAGTGCCCGGGCCAACAGGCAACAATCGTACAATTTTTACCATCAACCTCTAGCACTCTGAGATTTGTGTGCGGCGAGATTTCTTCTCTTCTCTTCCAGTTTTCAGGGCTCGGCGATCAGACATGTGTGGAGTCTGTGCGCGTCTCTAAGTCTTGAGTTTTCAGGGCACGTCTCTACGGCTTAGGGTTCGGGATCCAGAGCAATGTGCAATGTGCTTCTGTCCACACCCACATGTGTGGAGTAAAAAAAAAAACCGGTGGCCGCAGTGAGTGTGGGTGGCGGGCGGCGAGGCGAGGCGAGGCGATGGAGCTAGGGCTATGATCGATGGACGATGGGCAAAACCTTAGGAGGCGCGGTCAAGTGGGAGTAATGTATCGCCGGTCTTCGAATTCGGCTCAGAGTGTTATACCGATCTCCAAACTCTTAAAATGACCGTTTACATTTTCAAACTTGCTAATTTCATCATTTGAGATCCAAATCTCCTTAGCTTCCATTAAATTCAATGTATGTCTGATGTGACCTTGACATGTGGTGGGGGATTGCTAGTTAGCGAGCGAGCGTTGAGGGGCTTCCCAGCAAGCAATCGATTGGGACAACACCCAACTTTCCTTTCTTGAAAAGTTTTTGTTTTCCGCAATTTTTCATTTTTAAAAAGTTACAAAGTTGTATATATGACTTTTGTGTATAATTTTTATATCATTTTTTTTAAAAAAATCTTTTCAATGAAATTTATGTTAGAGAAGTTTCGAACAAAAGTTTTAGGTATAACTTATCCTTATAATTTTTTAGAATAACTTCACAAGTTCATGTGACAATAGTGCCAATGAAGTTTATGAGTGATACTATAATTAAAATTTCTAAGAAATTTTTTTCTAATATAAGTTTATAAATAATTTGTACAAGCAACATCATCGTAAAATTATATACAGAACTTATTCTGCACAACTTTGTGCATAACTCTTTCTAGACAAACTTTTCAAAAAACATAAGATTGTAAGTACCCACATGTTAAATAAAGAAACGAAAAAATGAAAAGGAATGGAAAAGAAATGCAAGAAAATAACTAATGTAGTAATGATTGTGGATACCCACACGTTAAGAAGTAAAATCAAAAATAAAAAATCAAAGGAGAATAAGGAAATAATAACTTAACTCTACCCACGCAGGTGGGCAGTTGGGGGACCATCCTAAGGTAGGCGCCAATCCTATACATCTTTCGGTAGATTTTTTCTTCTACATCTTCCAGTATTTGAGATTCGTACAATCATCTAAACCATTGGATCTCATACACTCAAACCCTATCCCTCACCTTCTCTCTCACCTCACGCCCTTCCCTGTGTGCCCAGCGCCGCCGCCCCGACGCAGGCACGCGCGCTACCGGCGGCCTTCCCTGGCGTGCTCCGCCGCCGCCGCTTGCCTTCCCCGACGCGGGCACGCGCCGCCGGCGGCCTTCCCCGGCGCACCCGCCGTCGCTGCCGGCCTCCCCTGGAGCGCCCAGCCGCTGGCACGCGCCGCCGCCGGCCTCCCTGGAGCGCCCCGCCGCCGCCCGACGCGGGCACGCGCCTCCGTTGGCCTTCCCCGGCGCGCCCGCCGCCGGCGGCCTTCCCCTGCCCGCCCCGCCGCTGCGCTCAGCCGCCGCGTTGCCCCGCCCCGCCCCGGCCAACCCTCCCGTCGCGCCGCCGCTCCTCGGCCTGCCGGCGCGCCGTCGCGGCCTACCTGCGCGCCGCCGCCTCTCACGCGGCCGGTCGGCCGCCGCGGCCGCCCGTGCCACCGGCGGCGGAGAAGATGGTAGCAAAAAATTGTCGAGATTCAACATTTTTTAAATATTGTTTAAAATTTTCGAAATATTAGTTCAACATTTTCAAAATGTTAGTTCAATATTTTAAAAATGTTGATTCAACATTTTTAAATGCTAGTTCAACTAATTTTTTCAATAAAATATTGAATGAATCATTAATTAGGTCTTAATGGGCTTTTATAGATGAGTTGTTTAATTATCTTCCAGAAGATATAAGGTAGGCCCCAAGGTAGGCCCCTTGGAGCGGAGCGCACACGCCCGGGCTATAAATCTCGCCTCCATCGCCTCAAGGAAATTAATTGGAAGATTCAGCTTCAATTCAGCCCGACAGTGGATTTGGCCCAACACGGGCATGGAAGATTTGGCCCGTTAGCTTGAGCTGTGCACGTGACGACCTGGGCTCGGAGCCGTTTCCTTAATGTTTTAGCTTGATGGATTCCACTACGGCCCGTTCAATTTTTTTGATGGTTATGCCCGTTCAAGCCTTATCTGTTTCCACAGCGGGGGTATTTAACGGAAAATAAAGCAAGGTGAGCGTTCAAACCCCATACCCACTACATAAGAAAAGAGTGCACTATCTATGCACCATTGATTCATTTGTTATTATTACTCGGTGCGGATCTTTTTAAGTATTCCCCATATCTATGATTTTTTTCATTCTATTATTTTCTGATGATACTAAATTCTCAATTATTGTATTCTAGACTCATTAATTGGTGTGTAAAATAATTTAGTTATATACTAACTTGTCCAACTCATATTCATATTGTCTCAAAAAAAACTCATATTCATATTCCATTTGTATATAAAAATAATTTATTTGCCAGGTGGATGTGTTGTTCTTCATGTAAAATTATCTATCTTTATGTACATGTTTAATATTTTGTTCATAACATAATATTATTTGTTCCTCATGTTTAGTTTTTTGTTCGTAGAAAATTATTATTTGTTCGTGTTGTTAAAATATTTGTTCCCAGTAGCTGAAATTAATTATTTAGTATTAAAAAATACTTTAAATAATATCGGGGAAAGATAGGCAACTGTGGTCTTGTTTTGAAGATCTTGTCATAAGAAAGATAATGATGTAATCGGAATTTAATTTGGATACATATTTTAAGTTTTATAGATTTTTTTACTTTTAAAACCTCTTTGCAAGTGGGTGACGTCATGGATTTTTGTATCTATTTGCATGCATGCATCTTTTATTCTCTTACCTCCTGCTAGAGTACTACTCGTCCAGCTATGAAGTTTATGGAGCAGGTAAATGAAATAGAGTATAGAATCTGTTGGGCTGCCGGCCCATTTAATCGCTGCTTGAAAATACTCTTAAGGCGATGGTTGCTGATTTCGTCGCCTCTGGTGATGCATAATCGCACCCGAGCGCACAGGCGCATGCGCACGATCGCCAGCAGCAACTCCAGCGAGCGATCGCTGATTTGGATTCCTGCATGTGGCGCCCACATGTTAGGCTCGTCTCCCTCCTCCACTCCTCTCTCATTTCCCTCTCCCGCATGGTTGGTGCCGGGCTGGCACTCCCTTGCTTGCCCACGGTGCCACTGCCGGCTGGCTACATGGCCGCGTGGGCACTGCCCGCGGCACCGCGCGGGCGAGGCTGGTGTGGGCCGGAGCGTCCTAGCCCGCGGGATAGATGCCCACGGTGCCGCACCCTTTGCCGGCATGGCAGTCACCCGCTTGGGCGGTGTTGGGCCAACGCTCCCTGGCCCGCCCACGGCGCTGCCACCGCCGACCGGCGCATCCTTGCCCACCTGCGGCCTGCTGCGCCGCCGCCTGTCGATGCATCCTGACATGGCAACAACAAGCTTGGGGACGACAATGTCACCAAGGCCTGGGTGCGAGAAGGTGCAGCCGAGGCGGCCAGCGATGGAAGGGGAAGGAGGAGGTGAGGAAGAGGCCTCTGATTTAAGTAAGGCCCGCTGCCGCCAAATCGTGGCCGCCCAGCCATCCACCGTGTGCAAGCAAGGCCAACGGCCAACGTCCGAGGGAAGGAGGAGGCGAGGAAGAGGGCTTGCTTTGGTGTTGGACGGCGCCGCGGTGGCGGGCAGAGGTAAGGATGGCAGCGCCGGTATCGTGGGCGGGTGAGGGAGCGCCGGACGAGAATGGAGATCACGGTGAGGAAGAGGTAAGAGGAGGTGAGGATAGAAGATATACATTTCCGTTGATCTGATTTCGGTCGATTAGAGTGTTGTGTGAATAAGCCGGAAGCATTCAAATATACATAACATCTAGATCCAGAGATTCAAATATACATAATTCAAACATCCCATATTTTCGGTTCAATTTTTTCTAGGCATTAGGTGATATGAACTTTTCTTCCTCTTCAAAAGTGTGCAACAGCAGTCAGCTGGTACTCATGCTGGTCAATAAGATCCAAGAACGTCCCTTTCTAGCTACTTGACGGTTGGACAGCTCATATGTCCCCAGGCAGGCTCCCCCAGCAAAGGAAGGAGGACGGCAGGCAGTCACTCTAATCACACTAATAACAACTACTCCCTTCACCCACGAATAAAAATAATTCATATAAAAAATATTTAAATAGACATTTGGTAATATTTAATTTTTTATTGTTGGCAATCAAGGTAAAAATATTTATCTTATAAGAAATTTTGTGGACATAGAGAGTGCGACGCAACGCTTTCAAAGTCTCATATTCAGATCATCTAGAAGCCATTAGGTAGTAGCCACACCTACACACCGGTCGGCTGTCAGTTGCTTTCCGGCCCATGCACATGCAGTGTGCAGCGATGTCGACGCGATCACACGAGGCGTTTAAATGCCGGTCAGCAGCCGGTGCCCGCCGGATAAAGCTCGGAATGGAAATCACTTGTCGCCGTCGGAGTGCCTCGTCCAGTCGCCCGCACGAGCCCACCACCCCACGTCATGTCCTGATAGTACACGCTCGGTTCAACCACCATGCACCACAACCCCCAATAGTGGCGTGGAGTCATGGATAGCAAATGCTGAGCTGAGAAACAATGCCGAGCATCTCCAACAGGTTGTGAAAATCACCGTGAATAGGTAAAAAAAGAGAGAAAGCGTTAAAACTCGTTTTCAACAGAACAGCTAAAGTCGTGGACTCGCTTTCTCCTCCCTCATCCCGACAAAACCGGTAAGAATCTTTATGGATGCCCTGCCACTCGCCATATATGATCTTTGTTCCAGGTCATTTGTTCCGGTTATCTTTGGGTTTGGGACAAAATATGGCTTTTGTCCCGGGTCCAAAGGCTAGCCGGGCCAGCGGGGGACATAGGCCTTTTCCCTTTTGTCCCGGTTGGTGGCTCCACTCGGGACAAAAGGGCCAACCCTTTTATCCTAGTTGGTAACACCAACCCGAACAAAAGGGTGACCCTTTTATCTTGGTTGGTGGTACCAACGCGGACAAAATGACTCTTTTGTCCCGGTTGGTGTTACCAACCCGGACAAAAGTCCCCTCCATGTGATAGTTCAAAAGAGAGTTATTCTTTACTGAGTCACATGTACTACTTAGGTGAGTTGGCAAGCATGCCATGCGCTAGGCAATAAGTCTTGGGTTCCAATCCCGCAGGGCGCAAAGATTTTTTAGCGCGAGGGATATTTTGTCCCGGTTCTACCACCCGGGACAAAAGACTCCAGGGCCGCTTTTGTCCCGGCGGCCGAATTCCGGTTCTAAAACCAGGACAAATAGCCTTTTGGAACCGGGACAAATGACCTTATTCTGTATGTCGGTACCCTGCAACTGGGGTACCCACTCCTACTATACCAAGACTCGCGTAGTTATCCGTAACTACGCCCTAAGGAGCTGAGCAGCCGGACCCCTGGGGTCCGACTCCATCTCACCGGACCAACGGTCCCGGACCCGCTTCCCACTCGGGGACGGGTCCGGTGTCACCACGTGTCCCAGAGGTGGAAATACTCAGTACCTATGGCCGCGGACCCGGACCCCCGCACGTGGGTCCGGGACCTTCACGTGCCATCCGGACTCCCGCAGATGGGTCCGGGACCTCCACGTGCCTATCCGGACCCCCGTGAGCTCTCGGCTCAGCTAGCTGCCCGGGAGGGGTCCGGAGCCGCCACATGTCACGCAGACGCGGGCGCAAGCCTTCCGCTGGAAGCTCCCTCACTCACCCGCATTAAGTGCGAGTGGTTGAGACGTGCTCTGCTGCCGCTGGGCACGGGGCAGCTTTTGTCAGTCCACACTGTGGATCGCCAGTTACCGAGGCGGCTCGTCAGTTACCAAGGCAAGCATTAAAGACTCAGCACCGCGAGCATGGACGACGAGTCATGATGACCAGCTACTGACTGGAGCAATAGTACACGCTGCTACAGTGACTGAGTCAGTAGTTCGGCGCTTCATCATGACCTCGACGCGCGGCTGCAGAGGCTAGACTCTACTCTGACAGGACAGCTCAAGACCATCCCTGGTCAGAAGCTACGCACGGAAACCGACGACAAGATCTCCGGATCTGAGGCATTGAAGGCTAAAGTGTAGTTTATAATACATCGCCGGGTCCACATGTCGGGCCCCCGCTCAGTGTACGTGCTCCCCTTGGATATATAAAAGGGAGAGCACGCCCTCCTAGCAGAGAGATCTCTCGAACAAGCTCTCCGGACACACAAGCTCTCACAACTCTCTCACTCTCGTGGGAGGGCAATACAACACACAGTGGACGTAGGGTATTACGCTCCGGCGGCCCGAACCACTCTAATCCCGCTGTGTTCATCGTGTTCTTGAGCGAGATCGAACTAGGACTAGCTAACCCCCGAGTACACACCCTCTGGACTAGGGCGGGTGCCTTCCGCCACCCGACTGTGGTCTGCAGCATCACGACACTATAGTAGTCATCCCTCCTCCCGCATGGTCCCGCCCTCTCTCCCGTGCCCTCTCCCGCGGCGCCTACCTGCCTGCAGGTGACCGCGCCGTCGCCACCGCGCTCCCCAAGGTCGCCAACCGTCACGCTCCCCATTCTTTTAGACCACCTGCTCCAGCTGCGAGTTTCTCCTACTCGCCAGCGTACAGCTTGTGCGCGCCGGCCGCGAGCCGGAGTCCATGGTGCCAGCATTGCACACAGTGAGCGGGAGGAGGGAGAGAGGATGGGAGGATAAGAGACGAGAGGATAGGAGAGAGGATGACGTGGAACTGATTTTGATTATAGCCATGATATTTTACCTAGTTAATCTTTTGGATTATCTCATAGAATTAGATGATTTTTTATTCTTACAAAGAGGTATAATCTTTAAATTTAGCTAACATAACACATAAACTCTTGGAGACACTCTTACGCCGTATGCAGTACAGTGCAACAAACAAATTGTGTGTTTTTAAAATAAAGCCATTCCCAATTTTATTACTCAAAACGGAAATTCGAATAGCTCAAAACTAAACACCACTCATCCGACCCGAGCAGCTTGAGGAGCTCCGACTTGAACGCGTCGACGTGCACCCACTGGAGCATGGACACCGCCACCTGCACCCCGCTGCCGTCCCTGGTGCGGACTAGTGCCACGTGCCCGGCGTGGTTCATCCTCGCGTTTAGGGGCGGAGCCAGCCGATGGAGTCGCCGGTGTCATCTCCATTAGAAAACGTTGTCAGCTCACTTGATGAACAGAACGTAACAGTGATTTGTCACTAATTTTTTTAATAAAATCATCGTTATCAGCTGACCACGACAAACAGGCCCGGCTCCTCCCTGCTCACGTTCTCCGTCCGCCACGGCCTCCCCCACCCGAAGTCGGCGACGTCGGACGCCCTGAAGCCCGGCGACCCGGACACGGTCACCACCCGGTCGATGGGGGTCCTCCCGTCGCGGGCCAGCTTGAGGAAGTCCCCACCCGGGCGACGAACCCAGCGGGTCCTCCGCCATCTCCCGGATCGCGTCCTGCACCGCCGCGACCTGATTGGTTTGCTGCTGAGCTGGGCCAGGCTCGTGCCGGGGAGCTAGGCTTCGGTGGCTATGCATGCAACACTCCTTTGATTGGTGGCCAGACAGGCATGCATCTCATGATCTCAAGAGTCAAGAACGTGGAAAGAACAAAATCAGAAAACCAATCACTCTCAGATTTGGTTGACGGGTTGGACTTGGACAGTTCATATATATGTCCCCAGCCAGGCCCCCCAGCAAAGGTCCAAGGAACGTGGAAATAACCAGTGGCGGAGCCACCACTAGGGCGAGCCAGGGCGGCCGCCCTAGGTCCCTCTAAGTGAAGTCCAGAGTATATTTGTTAATAGTAGAGGTAGCAGGAAAAGAGAAGAAGGATGGATCTGAAAAACATAGGAAGAACATAAGAGAATAGGAAATTGGCTTCCGCAGAATAGATTACTTGAGAAAGGAGTAAGAGTTCAAACAAGTTGTTCGATACCATTCCTCCTCGCACGCACTCAGTATTTAACTAGCGACTCTCTTGCGTTTACATGGGCTTGACCTGATATGTGCGCGCAGGCACATCTAGCGAACTCATTCGCGCCAAGACAGACACTAGGCTTCCTGGTGCGGCGGCCCATTGTAGGAGATGCTTTCTCTGGTTCGTGGGTGCTGACAATATCCCCGTTCTCAACTCCGGCAGGGGCTCATGACGTTGCGGCGGCGCCCCCCGAACGCGAGGTCGAGTGGGCTGCGGCCTCTTAAGTGGTTCAACCTAGCGCCCCAGCCCAGCACTGCATCTTGCCACCAGATGCAGCTGCCAATTTCGGCAGTTCACCATCTACCTCCCCTGCAGTCCCGCTCAGGCGCTCACGCTGGCGTGTCAATGCCGTTGTGCGACGCCACTCCACGCCCGTCCGTTCAGCAGCCCCATCTCGGCGCCGGTCGGTGGCGACAGCAGATCCCGTGCGCCGCCGGCGCAGGCGCCTGCAGCCGGGCAGCAAGTCTCGGCGTCTCGCTCTGGTCGTGCAAAAAATTTATCTAAAAGTCCGCCCTAGGTCATTTTCTGGGCTGGCTTCGCCACTGGAAATAACTGCTCCCTCCACCCACGAATATAAAAGAATTCATATAAAATAAATTATTCAAATAGAAAGAGTTGCATTTGGTAATATTTATTTTGTATTGTTGGCAATCAATTTCAGAATATTTATTTTGTGATAAATTAGAATTTTTTATATTTGTGGACATAGAGATTAGAGAGTGCGTGCCACGCAACGCTTTCGAAGTCTCGTATTCAGATCATCTAGAAGCCATTAGGCAGCAGCCACACCTACCACGTTGACGCGAGTCACCCGAGGCGTTTACATGCCGCCGGATACAGCTCGAAACAGGGACGCGCGCGCCGCGTTGCGCATCCCGTCGACGGTGAAATGACTCGTCGCCGTCGGCGTGCCTCGTCCAGTCGCCCGGCACGGGTCCACCACCCCGTCCTGTCCTGACCGTACACTCTCGACCATGGCCGACTCGGCTAAAATCAGCTAGCTTATCGGATCAGCCGAGCAGTCTCAAAATATCTGTTTTTAATAAAGCCATCCACCATTTCAAATACGACTATTTTCTACAAGAGTAAAGAGGAGAACAACCACTTGAGCAGGCAGAGCCTCGAGGGGAAGAGTTGAGACATTACAGACAAAAAATGAAACAGTAGGTAACCCACGACTCGAAAAACAGCTGACAGAAGGGACAACTACTCATCCGACCCGAGCAGCTTGAGGAGCTCCGACTTGAACGCGTCGACGTGCGCCCGCTGGAGCAAGGACACCGCCACCTGCACCCCGCCGCCGTCCCTGGCGCGGACCAGCGCCACCTGCCCGTCGTGGTTCATCCTCACGTTCTCCGTCCGCCGCGGCCTCCCCCACCCGAAGTCGGCGACGTCGTACGCCCTGAAGCCCGCCGACCCGGACACGTTCACCACCCGGTCGATGGGGATCCTCCGGTCGCGGGCCAGCTTGAGGAAGTCCCACCCGGGCGACGAACCCAGCGGGTCCTCCGCCATCTCCCGGATCGCCTCCTGCACCGCCGCCGCCGCCGCCGCCAGCGCGCGCTCGGCGAGGAGCTCCCGCGCCGGCAGCTTCACCAGGCAGCAGGTCAGGCACGCGCCGAAGTACTCCGTGCCGGCGGGAGGGTCGAGGCGGTCGCGGGCGTCGGCCAGGAAGAAGAGGAACACGTCGTCGTCCACCGGGAAGGACCGGCAGCGGACGGCGCAGGTCCATGCTAGCGAGACCACGGCGACGAAGCTGGACGGAGGGCGCCGCAGCGGCGCGCCGTGGGCCTCGCCGAGGCGGACGATGCGCTGCTTCAGCCGCGCGATGCGCGCCGCGTCCAGGGTGAACGTCCGGCGGGTGAACCGCAGCCGGTCTTGCTTCAAAATCGCGGGCATAGGCACCTGGTGGTGTGGTGTAGTGGCAACAAAATCAAAACCCAAATCCAAATGGGAGAGATGTGAAGGAAGCCACATGCGCTGTGCTCGCGGGAACGCACGTACCACCGGCAGGTCTGGCATGTAGTTCCGCACGACGCTCCGGGCCAGCTCCTCGCCGCCGGGCAGCGCGACACGCGAGCGGTCGAAGCACGGAGGCGGCTCGGGCGGCGCGTCGCCGCGGCACGCCGCCGCCCAGGCCTCCACGAACCTCCACATCGACCGCCCGTCAGCGACGGCGTGGTGCAGCGTGAGCCCGAGGGCCACCCCGCCTCCTCCCCCGAGGCGCGTGGCCTGCACGGCCAGCAGCGGCGCCGGCTGCCGGTACATGTCGACCTCCGGAACGAGCCCCTCGAACGTGACCACGTCGTGGTCCTCGTCGCACGCGAGGCTGCGGGCGTCGGCGTCGGTCTCCGCGACCACGAACCTGACGCCGTCGTCGGCGGCGGAGCAGCGGATGGCGACCTCGCCGGTCTCCGCGAGGTGATGGAGCTTGCCGGCGAGCGGGGCGTGGGCGGCCAGCGTCGCCGCGAGGGAGGATTTTAGGGACCGGACGACGTCGTCGAAGGGCGGCAGCTGGTCGCCCTCGAAGAGCAGGAGGTGCTGCAGCACCGGGGCCACGACCCACTGCACCTCCATGGCGTTGAGCTTGATAGGCCCGGAAGGCGCCGCCGGCGGCGGCGCGGGAACGTAGGCGACGTCGACGATTCTCACCGGAGCCATTGGGTCTGATGAGCGCGGCGCTGCAGCCACGAGCTGAGCGGCCGGATTAGAACTGCGTAGCGTCGCGCGGCTGGTGCGGACTGTGGACGCGGAAGGAGAACGTGACGAGCAGCGCGGGTCCGTGTCCCGCGTGTTTCGTGTTCTTGATCCACGGGGACCATGGATCCTGAGTGTCTGCCTATTAATGGCTTCATTCACCGTGTTCGGCAGGCTAGAGCTGGAGGCTGGAGCTGGAGTAGTGTGAGAGAAAAACACTGTTATCTGCTTGGTGGCTGGAGACTAGTGCTGCAGAAATGTAAGAGAAATCCTGTAGGGCTGGAGGCGCTCCAGCCGAACACGGTGATTCAGTATCTTCGAATCCAAGAGGCAAGAGCCCAAATACCTAAAAATGGCTTGATTCGACTCGACGGAGCAATATTGATTCCACACGAAATCTCAAATTTTTTAGATTTTAATTAAAAACTCACAATGCACGCATTTTAAACCCTATAAATCCATATATATATACACGCACTAAAAGACAAGGAGGCCATCATTATCACGTCACGAAGATCACGGGTCAGAGTCCCGTGTGTTTCGCATTCAGGATCCTCGAATCCAAGAGTGCAAATGCCTAAAGTTATCTCTACATCCATAATATCTATAGATGGCGGCTAAGAAAAAAATAAAAAACTACTCAATGCATAGTTTTCTACAATAAATAAATAAAATAAATTTGATCCAATCCTCAGGCTTCTCTCCTCTCTCTTCTTGCCTCATCCTATCACTCTTCTTCTTTTTTTTTGTTCTTGTGTAGATATGGTGTCTTACATGAGAAACCATGTATATATTTTTTCTCATTAACTCTCTTGCCATGTCACAAAATTTCTTACGTACCATGCTTGTTGCGGGATTTCTAGGGTACCCACAGCCGGGTGGCGGAACGCACCCGGCTATTCCCAGAGAGGGAGTGCTCGGGAAGGTACTAGGCGATTGGGCTAATCTAGCTCTGAGATAGGCACACAAGAACACACGGTCTAGAGTGGTTCGGGCCGCCGGAGCGTAATACCCTACATCCACTGGGAGAGGTTTTGATCTCTGTTGTATATGAATCTATCCTCTGCCGGGTCTTGGCTCTTACCCAGCCTGAGTTTCTCTTCTAGCGGGCGCCCCCCTTTTATAGACCAAGGGGCGCGGATACATAGGACGTTGGGGCCCCGACAAGTGGGCCCAACGTGACTGTGCTGCATACAGCGCAGAGTACTCAAATGGCTACTGTGGTTACGAATCTTTCCTCCGATATGTTTCCATCCCCTGCTGACCCTCTGAGGCTCTGACGAAGGGAGGTCTTCTCTTGTCCCGTCAGCAAGGTGCCCGTTGGGGGAGCGTAGCTTGCGGCGCGACCTGTTGAGGCTATTATGTAGGCGTCATAATGGGTGAAGCCGAGCCGTCGTGTCCATCTGTCATGGCAACCTGACAGGCGCGGTGTGGGCGGCGCCATCGGCTCCACTACACGTCTTGGTAATATGCGATCAATAGTGTCCCCTGGTCAAAAACTCGCCTCGGCCTCTGCTATATCAATGCGGACGTTCACCTACCACAATGAATGTAGTGGCAGGTGATCCTTAGTATGGAGACCAAGCGGCCTTACATACGTGTCTGTGCTTGCAGACACGTGGCAGCTCCGGACCCCCCTGGGGCGGGGTGTCAACCCTTTCCCTTAGCGAGGGGTCCGATTACTATACAAGGGGGTCCGGACCCCATG
Source organism: Panicum virgatum (assembly GCF_016808335.1). NCBI lineage: Eukaryota > Viridiplantae > Streptophyta > Magnoliopsida > Poales > Poaceae > Panicum > Panicum virgatum. The sequence goes on from NC_053142.1 coordinate 49,003,309, forward strand.
GCGGGTCCGGGACTCCGCGGGGGTCCGGACCTCTACGGGAGGTCCGGAGCCCCCGGCTGTTCGAGCTGAGCGCCTGCTTCTTCCGGAACACGTCGTGCTCCAGACCTTCCCCAGCCGGGGGACGGGTCCGGGACCGTTGTCATGTGAACTGGGCTCCGGATCGCAGGGGTCCGGTTGTTTGGTTGTAGTTAAGGATAACCACAAGGCTCTTGTCTAGTCACTGCGAGGGGGTACCCCAATTCTGGGGTACCGACAGTGCTCATTAATCACTCTGTTCTACTAGCAACCAGCAGCAGTACTTTTCTCTCACATCAAATCAACACCAGCTACCAGCCAGCCAGCAGTATTTTTCTCTCACAGTGTCGGTACCGTGATTAGGGGGACCCTAATCAGGGTACTAAGATCACCCTGACAAATGCGAACACATGTCAGCCAACCGGGCCCACGAAGGCCCACGGCCTCCTTCCAATCTGGAAGAAAAGAAAGTACTCAAAATAAGCCCAATATGCAGCCCATTCGCACCCCACTCGGGCCCGCGGGACGATCTCCGCTTCGCTCGAGGGCTCCCATCGGGACCCTTGAATTGCGCCCCTCATCTCTGCCTCGCTCGAGGGTAGCGAATCTACCCTCGAGCGGGCAAATCATCTCCGCCTCGCTCGAGGGCAGCGAACCTCCCTCGAGCAGGTAACTCATCTCCGCCTCGCTCGAGGCCACTCCTCGGCATAAGGGACAAACGGCCTTGCCGCTCAACCGCCCGCCGTACGGAGGCATTGAATGGCAACCACTCCTCCACAGTGCTCAGGACAGATGGCGTCAGACCGCCATTCCCCACAGTGGATGTGACTGGAGTCCTATCCGCCAACTCCGGTCACTACTCCGCCATCCCGGACGCTGTGGCAGCACTGTGAGACCTGCGACGCGAGACGAGACGTGCTCGGCACTGCTCCCGTTACTATTCTGCCAACTCCGGCAGTCTGGACTCCACCTCATCACACGCATAGCCCCAGACCCGCCTCCTGCTTGGGAAGGGGTCCGGCGACGCCACGTGCCCCTCAGGAGGAACGCTCAGCACACATAACCGGAGTCCTGGACCTCCCCCCTCGAGGGGTCCGGGACCTCCACGCGACCCTCAGACCTCCATTAGTGCGAGTACCGGCACTTTATTAAGAGGGATCCAGGACCGCCGCGTGCCCCGCCATCACTGGTGCACGCAGGACCCTGGCCTGTAGGGCCCACGGAACGTCATATCCGGAGGACTGAACATCCTACAGTGACGACCACGCCGCCTGCTGGAGTTGGCAGGACGCCGGCGCGATCTCCGCAAGACCAAGGACGATGGCTAGGACGACCGCCACACCCGACGCCATACCCCACAGTGTACTTTCCACATTACTCGATTATTGTATCCCCACAACTCGGGGAGAAACGACGATCTCCGCAATCCCCTGTGCATGTACCCGTCCCTCCTTGTGTCTATAAAAGGAGGAGGCGGGCATCCCTTAAGGGGGTCGGTCGGCTCTCTAGGCACACACCACTCAGAGCACACGCACTCGCTCCGAGCTCCGACATCACTATTCGCCACGCTCAACCCCTCTTCTAGCAGGGACTGGGGAGCTTCCCTCCCTCTCTCGCCTCGCTTGTACCCCCTACTACAAACACTCCGGGTGCAAGATAATACAGTGCCCTCGCACACCCCTTTGCTGGACGTACGACCCCGTGGCCGGAACCAGGATAAACCCGTGCGTTACTGTGTTGCCTCTTGCATCAACATCTGGGACGAGGAAACACGCATCATTTACTAGTTGGGATCCGGACCCTCGGGTCGGGACGCCGACACACAGTAAATCAGCACCAGCCATAGCCAGCCGAACAGAGTGAATGTTATGGGAACTATCTGAATTCGACTCCACGAAGCAATATTGATTAGACACGAGAGCTCAATTTTTTAAATTACACAGTACAATTCTTTTTTTAGTTACACAATATAAATTAGACACTCGCAATGCACGCACACTCATCTCTATGAATCCCTATGAGTACACGTATTGAAACTCCACCCATATAAATATTTTTGAAGACTGAGCCGTCAAATTTTTAAGATTAGCGAAGTCATCATAAACGTCTCTCTATCGATGAAAATATTACCTACCACTGGAAACGTAACATTGTTAAATTGTTACACGAGAGCTCAAATGCAAAAGACGAAAAAGCGAAAGAGGGAGGCAAAGATGATCGTCTACCCAGTACTCGGCCCAAGAGGCCGAAACAAAAATCATGGCCCCATTGCGGCAGGCCAGCAGCCCGCGCAAGACCCACGTGATGGTACGGGCCCATAGGCACAGCGCGCGCAAGGAAGGAGTAGTCCGCGCTTTTTTTATTTTTTTATTTTTTATTTTCGTTTTTTACAAAAATATATTTTCAATATTACAATTTACAGTTTTGTACCCCTACCGCCCTCCTGGGGGGCGGCAGGCCCCCTGCCGCCCCCTAGGAGGGCGGTAGGGACTTATTTGTAAATAAAAAAAATTTATTTGCGCAGACGCCCTTGGCGGGAGCATGCCGCCCGGTAGGGGGGCGGCAGGCTCCCCCCTCCTGTATAAAAGGTTTCCCCTCCCCCCTCCCCCCTCATTTGCTTCCCACGACATCCAGAGAGCGGGAGGGAAAGAGGAGGGGTGAGGGAGGGAGTTGTAACGGCGAAGCCCTGCCGGATTTTGGATCCTAACCGCAGGTAACAAATATTTCTCAACTTTCTCGATCTAAATTTATTGTATGTTTAATTCTATAATTAGTGTAAGCAGCAGTAATAATATTTTAGCGATTTAGGTAATGTTTTTAATATAATTTATGTAGAATTAAGATTAGTTTTTAGAAAAACCAATTAGGTTTACCAACAAATTTTGTGGTATTGAGTAGTTGTTTAATACGAGAAAATATTGGAAAAATATATTTATAAAATTATATTGTACAAAAATTGTAGGAAATGCAAGAAAATGTTAGAAAAGTTTATGAAAATTTAAGATTAATTGTAGAAAAATGCAGAAAAATTGTAGAAAATGCAGAAAAATTTAGATAAATTGTAGAAAATGTTAGAAAAGTATATGAAACATTCAGATAAATTGTAGGAAATGCAGAAAAATTTAGAAAATATTAGAAAAATGCAGAAAAATTATAGAAAATGCAGAAAATTTATATTTTTTTGTATTAGGTATGGCCGGAGATACGCCAGCTCTACTTGACGGAGTCATAGACTCGTCGCACCGGTCCTTTCTTGCTGTGGTTCAGCGCGTGAAACTTAACGTGCTGCGTCCACGTCCACCAGCGGAGTTTATTCCTGTTGAGCCACGATGGGTGCCCAGGTGATATGTCGTCGGATTATGTTTTTAAAAATTCGTTTGTTTCGTATATGTTTCGTACACGTTTCGTACATAATGTACTTACATTTGATCGTTCTATTTTTCAGGTTGAGTGAGGCTGGTCTTCTTACTATAGGTCGTCTTGCTGAGAGTGGTTTAGTACAGCTGGACAGGTCCCTACTGACGGCTCTGGTTGATAGATAGAGGCCTGAGACAAACACCTTTCACCTCCCTTGTGGGGAGATGACACCGACCCTACAGGACGTTGCGATGCTGCTGGGTCTTCCTATCAGTGGGGATGCCGTAGGGCCTCGTGTCGTCCCGCCTACGTGGTTGGACGATCTAGAAGAGCGTTTTGCAAATATTGACATCGCGATTGATGTAGAAGAGCACCCAAAAGCAACAGGCCCTGCCAAGGCATGGATCCTCCAGTTCCAGGTACATACCTTGTTTTGTTACGATTAATGTTAGAGTTATGCTTTTGACTAGTGCAAATATGGTTTTATTTTATAATTGATCTCGTACTCATAAATGTTCATCTTTTCTATGCAGCCCGACAATTTAGCACATGATGCTGATGATGATAGCGTCACTCGATCCCTTGAGGCATACCTGATGTGGTTGTTTGGATACATAATGTTCAACAACTCACACGGGGCCTATGTGGATAGGGTGCTTGTGCCTTACGCACTGGAGATCGCAGAGGCAGCTGTGGAGGAAATGCCTCAATACAGTTGGGGTGCAGCGGTACTTGCAGCCACGTACCGTGGCCTCTGCAAGGCATCGGTGCAAAATAAACACAATGCAATTCTTACAGGTTGTCCAATTCTGCTACAACTTTGGTCGTACGAGAGGATAGCAATTGGTCGCCCGCTTATCGACCACTCACCGTATGAGCTGGATATGTACGGTGACACCGAGGACGATAGGCCCACCATGGGGACTGTCTGGTACGCTCGTCAGGTACGGAAATGACTGCTACTCGTACTATTCTGTTGGCAATTCTGTTGCTTTGTTTTACCCTCTTTGTATTTCTTATTTGTACATATTATTATTAATTTTGTGCAGAAGAGGTGGGCCCACGTACAGTCTCGTCGGGCCTATCCTGATTTTGTGGCTGAGTTTGATTGGTTGACACCTGAAGACGTCGTGTGGGAGCCCTACTCCGAGTTGGCTATAAACACTCGTGCACCGATCGGGATATCTTCGGTTTGCTTTCAGGACCAGGCCTTATGGATGACAACTACAGCGTTGGTGTACGACGTTTACATTGAGGCTCACTGCCCGGACAGAGTCAGGAGACAGTTCGGTCAAAGGCAATTGTATCCTGTGCCGTCAGCATTGGATCGGGTCGAACGCCATGACCACAGGTAACAATTCATATACTATTTCAGTGACTATGCATTGTATGGTTAACTAATCATATTTGACTAAATTATTTTCAATATTTAGTTTATCGAGGACTGGGCAACCCTTCTCCAACATGTGGGTGACAAGGGTGCAGCCTTGGGTCGATGCCTGGGACCAGGCAGAGGAGAACGTGGCGCTTGCGACCCCTGCACACACGGAGGCTTCGTACAGGGCGTACCTGAGCTGGTACCTGCCTCAGACTCGTTGCCGCTTGATATATGCTGACAAGCAACCACAGCCGCATGTTGCGACAGCACAGGATGGGTACGCACGACATAGGGATGAAGCATTAGCTGGGGCGGTGAGTCAAAGTTATCATCGCTTTTCAAATACTTTGGATTACAGTGTTAATGTCTTTTTTTTCTTGCTTGCAGTTTGAAATATGCAGGTTGATGGACTTAGATGCCAGGGCGAATTTGATGAGGATTCGAGGGGGATCTATGATGGATAGGAATGAGCAAGAGTCGGCCTGGATCCGAGTTTCACAAAGAGCCCATTCCATGCTTGAAGCCTTTGGTAGCCGGACATCGTACGATGACTCGTACGGTTCGTCTCAAGCCTCGACCTCGTTTCCTTGTGTTCCCACACAGCAGCAGTCTTCCCAAGCACCTTATTGGTCTCAGCAGCATTATCCAGGTACGTGAGGATACTTACTAACTTCCTACTTCGAAGCCAACAATTAATTCTCAGTGCATACAGGTGATGCACACCCACCTTACCAACCTCACGGAGGGACTCAGTTTAGTACCATGGCACCAGCTGCAGGGATGTCATTTCAACCAACGGCGACAGCAGAAGGAACGCAAGGTAAATACCTAATCTGTAGCCCGAATTTATAATGTGCTTCTTATCTGTATGAATATTTTAAATAATTTGAACGGTTTACAGGATCGCACCACCAGCTTCCTGATATGGGTCATTCATCGTATCCACCACCACCAGGTACGTATGATGAATATATATCAAAATATATGACTTATAAGACGATGATTAAGATATCTTAATTGCTACTGTATAGGGCCCACACAGGATACCTTTGAGGCGAACTTTGAAGATTGGAGTCGGTTATTTTCTACACCTAACCCGCAGGCCGATACTATCTTCCAGACACCTGTGCCCACCGGACATCCAGGTAGAGACGTAGGGCCTCCAGAGCGACACACCTACTCTACAGACCACGTCCACGCTCAACGTAAAAGAGGTCGACATGGCCGGGGTGGCCGGGGTGGTTAGGATGTGCTTCTAGCTGTTTCTGTATTTTTGTTATGGATATGTCATCATGTTATACTTATTTCGTTCTCATACATCACCTATTTCGTTCTCATTTGCGTATGTGTGTGAATTGCTAGCTTATATTTTTCATATTCATATTCTTTACTAATGGTTTTTTATTTGTATTCATATCTAAAACACATTTAATGGGCACAGCGGGCAGGGCAATATGTCGGGGAGCCTGCCGCCCCCCTGCCGGGCGGCAGGCCCCCTGCCGCCCAGTGGAGTGGCGGCAGGGGGCCTGCCACCCGGCAGGGGGGCGGCAGGCTCCCGCCAAGGGCGTCCGAGCAAATAATTTTTTTATTTACAAATAAGTCCCTACCGCCCTCCTGGGGGCGGCAGGCCACCTGCCGCCCCCCAGGAGGGCGGTAGGGGTACAAAACTGTAAAATGTAATATTGAAAATATATTTTTGTAAAAAACGAAAATAAAAAATATAAAAATAAAAAAGCGCGAGTAGTCCAGCCCCAACACGGGCCGGCTGGCCGGTCAGTCCAGCTGCAGCACCGGGTAATTTCTTAAGCAGTCAAGCTCCATGGCCGTTCCTGCGCCCCACATGGCTCCGCTCCCCTCGCCCTCGCCGCGTTAGTCCAGCGGGTATCTCGTCGGGAACGATGCACGGTCGCCACGCAAGCCATCAGGGAGGAGCGCGCACGCACACGCTCTGCCGATACAAAAGTTGCACGAGGTCACGAGGCGTTGGAAGGAGAGTTCGATAGGTTGTGCCCTCCAGTGTGGCGGAGCCACGGCCCGGGCTGCCCGTGCTTCACTTCACCCCGGGTTCTTGACCTAAAAATACATGGAAACTTGATTTTGTGTACAAACATGTCAGTAGTGATCAGCGGCGGGTCCAGCAGGGGGGCTAGGGGGCTCCAGCCCCACTAAGCTCCCCTAATTACACGTAAAACACTGTAGCAAAAGCATCAAATCACTATTAAATTTTCACACAAATCAACATCTCCATTGTTTCAGCCCCCCCTTGCCTCTCATCCTGCATCCGCCACTGGTAGTGATGTTAGTAATTTGAAACTTTGAACTGGTTCAACCCGGGGCCCAATGCATAAAAAGTATGTACTATGTAGGAGCATTTTTAGAGAACTGTTGTAATCAGTGTAATCTTCCTCTTAAACCTGTTGTAATGGAAGTTTCATCAAGAATTTATATATATTAAAGTGAAAAGTCCATTTGACCTCCTGAACTTGTCACCGAATCTGAAAAACACCTCTGAACTCAAAAACCAGAAATCTTACATACCTAAACTTTCAATACCGACTAAATTACCCCCTTGACCACGTCGAAGCTGTTTTGTTGTTGGTGGTTTTGCTGATGTGGCACGTGTGGGTCCCACATGTCACTATTTTTTTCCACATCACCTCCTCTGCCTCCCCCCTCTCTCACTGACTGAGCAGCCCCACATGTCAGCCCTTCTTCCACCTCCAGACCCCCTCCACCGCCGACGCCCCTGCTCTTCCGGTCACCTCCCTCCAGCCTCCGGTGGCGCCCCCCTCCTCTCCTGTCATCCGCACACGGCGCGCGGCGCGAGCGCAAAGGAGGAGCCCGCGGCGGGACTAGCGGGCCAGGCTTGCCCGCGGCGTGGGCTCAGCGGCCTGCGGATGCAGGAGGCACACGCACGTGCAAGGCGGCTCGCGCGGGCGGAGCGGGAGCAGGGGCGGCGGAAGCTTCGCGCAGGAAGGGGGAAGGCAAGGGCCCAACAGCGCGCGGATCCAGCGGCGGCGGTGCGGGCGGGCGTGCGGGGGAGGGGGGGTGCGGCGCGGAGCAAGGCGGCCTCGGGCAGCGGCGGCGTGCGCGCAGGCGAGGCGGTTGGGGGAGGAGGCGGCGCGCCGGGCGCGCGGTCTGCGGGCAAGGAGCAGGGTGCACGGGTGCCCAGCTCGTGTGCGCCAGGAGGAAGAAGGGCTGACGTGTGGGGCCACTCAGTCGGTGAGAGAGAGGGGAGGAAGCGGAGGTGATGTGGCAAAAAAATAGTGATATGTGGGATCCACATGTGCCACATCAGCAAAACCACCAACAAAACAGTTTTGACGTGGTCAAGGGGCGTAATTTGGCTGGTATTGAAAGTTTAGGTATGTAAGATTTCTCGTTTTTGAGTTCAGGGGTATTTTTTAGATTTGGTGACAAGTTCAGAGGGGGTTAAATAATATGCCAAATTAGTAATTTTGCTGATTTAGTAGTATCAAGGAGAGATGAGAGAGTTTCACGAAGTTGAGAGAGGAGTTTCGTCCTCTTGAAACCTTGCAACCCCTGCCGGCACACAAGTTTTTAGTTATGATAATTGTGCAATGGAACACGAAACGACCAGTTGGACCCATGTAAAGCTGTCCAATGAAAATCTGAATCCGGATCGGACATCCACATTCAGACTTTCGGGCATCATCCGATCCATCGTGTTCATTCGATTTTCCCCAGGCGTGTGCCTGGCGATCGATTTTAGACTTAGTACACCTTTAACTTGTGTGCCACATATATGCAGGACACAAGCCGGTCAATCGGATCTACTACAACCTCGAATAATTCCATGAACACAAAGCACGTAACACTCACTCGTATGGAATGGAATGGAGCACAGGACACAGTATATAGGTGACTGATTGTTGGACTGTTTATATATACACCAGCAGCAACAAACTATGATCTGAATTCTGAAGACAACAAACAATTAATTCTACCACCCACACACATCGAGTAGCAAACGCACGTATCGGGTATTGCAGCTTAAACACGCAGATAACTATACAGATAACTACAAACTTTCAGAGTCTTATTTCAAGTTCAGATCAGAGAAGCCTACGCAAACAAGAACCGCATAGCCACACCTACTACTTTATTTATACTAAGTTAAAAGATGCTACACACGGCCATAGCTTCGACGAACAAAATACATCAGCTGCCGCCTGCCGCGGAGGCCGACGCGTCACCGTAGTTTCATCACCAGCTTATTTTGTTCGCGCAGATGGAGAAACGTCGTCTAGTGGTGTACTCCGCCATTGCCCCCGCTGCCCTCCCTCGGCCTCCTCACCGCCCACACCCTGGTCACCACCTCCTCCTGCATGTACAAGAACTGCAACGGATTTCATATTTTCACGGGAGCCATCATCAGTCGTTCGGTTACCGGAGAAACGAGCGTGGAAATCAAGTCATGAAGCGGTGGCAAATCGATCCACACTTACGTTATTAGCCTCCTCGCCGCCGCCCTCTCCTTCCTTCGACGACGCATCCGCCGCGGCGTCCGGCGCAGCGACAGCGGCCGGCTTCGGGTCGGGCTCGTCGCTGCTGAAGTAGCCGTGCAGGCCCAGGCAGCCGGCGCAGGCGCGGAGCAGGAGCTGCAGCAGCGAGCACGGGTGCGCGAAGAGCGCCGGCGAGGCTTCTCCAGAGCTCACCACCTCCTTGACGAGCAGCCCCGCCGATTCCTCCGCTTTGTACCCCGGGCGCTGAGCCACCGGTGATTCTTCGGCGGCGGCGTCTTGGCGCTGCCCCGCCGAATCTTGGGACTTGTTCTCCGCCTCCTTTTCCCCGTGCTGATCCATTGTCTCCGGCTCTCCGCGGCCGCTCTCGGTAGATGCTGGGAGCTTCTGGAGAAGGGAGTTTGGGGGCGGCGGTTGTAGTATAGTCTCTAGCCTAGCGCTACGCTACTGTATCCTTTGCTCGTCAACTTTTGGGTGGGTGCCCTCCCTCGGTGGGATGCCGATGGCGGCGTTCAGGAGTATTTACTCCCCCTCTATGGCAGATTCATACGGGCGTCGAGCCCTAATTTATTTCGCCGGGACGAGGGGAGATGGGCCCCAGAATATTTCCTGTAATACCCCTGGAGGGTTCGACTCGACGTCCTGTAGCCGGCACTAACAACCAGTCTAGTACTAGTGTACATTGTACAAGGGTAAACTTGTAAATGTCCATACTTCTTGCAGCCATGGCAGGTAGGGCGCCTTGAATGCCGACGCGGACACTGACGACAACCAGCTGCAAGGCAGCGAGGGGCATTGAAGTACACCTCAGCAACCCGGCTTTTAATTTCTACAGAGCTTTGCCTTGCCGCACCTGCATGCAAGATAGTAGACCTGGGGCCTGACCGGTCAACATCTCTTCATCAGGATCAGGGTACAAGCTGTTAATTATTCGGCACTGGGATTCTCTTTCTCTAACCCGCACGCTTATCCACTTAAGAGAACACTAGTTTTTGTCCATGTTTATCTGTCGCATTTCAGGCTTGAGAATCTGGGGTACGAGCGAGCGACAGCACAAGGTCGATGTGAGCTCGCATCTACCAGCCTACCACATGCTCTGCTCCTGTGTTTTTTCCTATGATCTCAGCCCGGCCCGGGGAATTAATTATAAGACTTGTGCTCGACGAAAAGATCACCTGTATTAGTGTACTGCCTTCTGGTTGTGGTATCAACATCACATTCTACTGTACTGCATTTCTATTAGTGTTGATCACCTCTCAAAATCGATTAGCTCGAGGCCATGTAATGATGTGTCCCGGCCACCCTGGCTTTTGGACTCCTGCCTGCTCGCTGCTCTTAGCTGGCCCTGCGAGCTTGCAAGCCTCACATGAGCTGCACGACCACTCAAATCGGTGTCCTCTGTTTGATCTTGATGATCTGGCTGCGATGCTGCGAGTTTGCTACCAGTATAGAACTACAGATACTACGCCGCGCTCGCCTACTTTCTTTCTTTGAGTGCAGAAGATGAATGTGAGTTAAGTACGGGCCAGGGAGCGTACATGATCGTAGCACCCTTCGTCTTCGTGGCAACCAGCATTGAATCCAGCCGCGTCCTCGTCTGCGCACTGCACTGTGGTCTACTCGTGTTCCTGATGGATTGCAGCTTTTTTTTTTTGAGAAGCCGGATTTTTATTCATTCAAATATTTGGTGATTACAGCCCAAATTACAAGAACACCTTTGAAAGAAATAGAAATTACATTCAAATTCTTGTGCAATCCCGGTCGTTCTCGCCGCCGCCGGCCGGAGCTCCCAGCTTGATGCCGACCTCCTCCCTGGCGAAGAACAAGATTTTTTTGGCGCCGTCTTGAGTAGCACATCAGAATCGACATGCTGTATAAACCACTGAACGAACCGGCAGACAATCAACAGGCAACGAGAGATCCGCCGCCTCAAGGACCTCCGGAAACCCCACATCGCCAGACGACAAAGAACCCCGAAAAGGGATCAGAACCACCAACCCGACTTCGATTCGTGTTGGTACATAAAACTTCTCCGATGAACAAAGGAGTAACAAGCAATCTTCCTCCCGCCTCTTGCAGCCTTCTCGGTGGTTGCAAGGCCAGTGGCGCTGTGGCTGGCATGGACACATCCAGCGTAGGGAAGCACACGGCAGATTCGACCGACGACGCAAAAGACAAAGACAAAGAATAGCATCGTCGTCGTCGAACCGCCTGCACAAGACACCGAAGCGCTCCACCCTACCAACAGCCACCACCATACTGCAGATCCACTACCAAAGACCACATAGAAAACATGAAGGAAGCAAAAGATCCCCACCATAGCCGGCCGCAGGGAGCACGACGTCTCCATTTCAAACACAAAGAAACGGAGAGCAAAAGACCATCTTCCGCCTCTGCCGCCAGAGCCGAGAGATCCTCCACAGCCGTAGAAGAAGACCCCACCCTCCGGGACAAGAACAGAGGAGGCAAAAGAAGCTCACAGCATCTTTGTCAAAGATGACTCCGCTGTCATCACAGACGAAGAGGAGCTGGAGAACCTTTATTCGGCAAAGGAGAAAAACTAACCACCACAGCAAATCACCGATGACACCTCCTCCGCAATTGACGTGACTGTTGGAGTAATGGGCTTGGCCCATTACTTCTAAAGCATTAAAAGAATTTAAAGCCCACTATTAATGCTAGGGAATCAATGCTTAATTCTGTACCGGGAATCGAGGAGGATCTCAACCGACTTAAAAGGTGGACTTCGTGTACACCACTTGTGAAGCCGGTAAGAGGAGGATGGTGAACCACACGCGCGCGCTAGCTCGCCTCGCCGGGCCGGGCCGGGCCGGGCCGGGCCGGGCCGGGCCGGGCCGGGCCGGGCCGGGCCGGGCCGTGGCCGAGGCCGAGGCCGAGACGAGGCGCGGCGCGGCGCGGCCGGACGGGCGGTGCGCGTGCGCGTGCGCGGCCGGACGTGACGTGCAGGTGCCGGTGCGGTGCGGTGCGATGTGATGGCTATTTTGCCGTTGACAGCAATTAATCGTGCGATTAAACGTGCAATTAAATCTATAATTAATGGCCATAACCGCATCACCTAAATGACTCTGATGGTGTCCAGGTTCAACGATCCTGAGCACCTGAGTCACTATATAAGAAGTGACATTCCCCTCATCCATTCTGCACCAGAGCACTGAGGCAACTCGGCTCCTCTCTTCTCCCTCTCCAGTTGCAACAACTGAGTTCCCCAACGCTAATTTCTGCGCGCACAGAATTAGCGTGAGCAGGCCTCCGAAACCTTGCTCGCCTTGAGATCCTGCACGGGATAGGCGGTCAATCAGGTTTTTGGGTAACGCTTTAGCGTGACTGCTCAAAAATACAAAGGTTTTGCCCGATTGAACGACTACTTCCTGGTGGACGAGCCGAACGACTACGTCGACTACATTTTGGTGGTCGAACGACTACGTCGACTACATCTTGGTGACCGTTCGCGGGACTGCACTGCGAACTTCTTCCTGCACCGATTTAGTTCGACTACTTCGACTGAGGCCAACCGAGTAGATGTCTACTCCAGTTGGTAACAGCGCAGCCAATACCTCCGGCAACGGCCCCGCTTCAGGGTACTCCCTGAAACTTTGGTTATTTATATTGTTTATGCTTATCTGTGTGATAAGTATAAACATGTTCACATGTTTTATTTTACTCCTTAAAGTCATAAAAATATTGCTAGTTTATATATTTAATTTTGGAATTAAATTGTGCCCGAAATTACCTAAATCTCTAACAGTGACCTCCGACGAAGACACCGTGGTGGGATATGGAACCACCACCGACAAGCACCGATAAGGAAGAATCAAATCTACAACCTAATCTACTAGACTAAACCTAAAGCTAGCAGATATACAGGACCTCACTCGTTTCTCGAGCCGATTCCCTTCCCTTCCGGCGCCGGCGACGCCGTCAGAGAACAGGAATTGGCGAGAAACGGGTGCGGGATCGAGATTCGCATGGAGCTCGCCGCTCTCTACTGGAGCTTGGGGAACGGGACGCTTCGCGAGAGCTCTAAATGGAATCCATTTTTCATGTCAGAAAATGGCAGATAATACCGGAGGAAAACTCCCTGATGGATTGCAGCTGGAAACAATAAAAGCGGCACGGGAAGAAGGAACCGCGTCTCCGATGGACTTTGGGCCGCAATCACCAACCCATATATTGAGCCTTGTGGGCTCACGTTACGAAAAAAAAAACAGAAGTCCTTTCCCTGAAAGAACATGGGCTTCCCATGGTCAATTTCGAAAGCCCAGACAGAATGGCCGACCGGTACGCCCGCACGCGCGTAGTTAACGGAGCAGATGCCGACGCCAGCGGACTCCGGAACACAAGTTTGTTATGTACATGTCCATACATGTGGACATATATGTTACAGGACACGTGCATGACGCAAGTTTGCTGTGGAGTATTTATTTTTGTTTTTCCTATTTCTCTTCACTTTTCTTTCTTATTATTATATCGTTGGTTGTAGTTTCTAGGTTTCCTTTCTTCTTTTAGCACGCATGAAAGCTGGTCATTGTCGGTGTATTATTTTTTTCCTCCTTCTCTCTTCCTCTTTTTCTCATTTCTTATTCCTTTTCATATAACAACTGATTTTATTGTTTTTTCTTCTATTTTGTTATTATATTTTCTTTTTTGCCTTTTATACTTAATTTTCTTCCATTTCCATTGAATTTTTGGATTACATTTTTTATTTCTTTTCTTCAATAATATGATTTATTTTTAAATTTATTTATTTATTATTTATCCAACTTTTAATAGAAACTTATAAATTTTAGCACTGCAACACTTAGAAAATTTGTTAGTAGTTAGTATATTTTTTCACATGCATATTAGTGTTTCAATCCGTTCCAAATTTGCTATTATTTAGTATATTTTTTCTCACATGAAAATTCATTTCTTCGTATTGTAGATTCATAAATTGGTGTGTGAAATGACTTATTTTCTTTATATACTAATTTATTTTAGTGCGTGTATATCCTTATAAATATATTTTTTATGTGTGAAATGATTATATATATATTTGATTGTATTGCATATGTATTTATCTTCCTGTAAAATTATTTGTCCGCGAGTAACCAATTTGTTCACAACATCAAATTATTTGTTCACTTTTCAAATTAAATTGTTCCGTGACCTTGACCCATTTGTTCGCAATATTCATTTTCTCATTAGTTATCGTATACAATCAAATATTCACGGTGTTTAATATTTTTTTCATTTTATATTATTAGTTGTTCATTATGTTTAATTATTTTGTTCGTAATAATAATTATTTGTTCTCAGGATCTAGAATTAACTATTTAGTATTTAAAAGATATTTTTTAAAAATATCATGCAAATATAGTCAAGTGAGGTCTTATTTTGAAGATCTTGTTTTAAGAAACACAATGGTGTAATCTAAATTTACTTTAGATAAACAGTTAAAGATCTATAGTATTTTTGGTTCTGAACTTTGTTGTGTGTGGGATGACATCGTCAGTTTTGTTTTTTCTCCGTGCATACACTTATACTATGATCCTAGCATGTTGTGTTGACGGCCCATTTAACCGCATGCGGAAGATGACTCCTGACGTGATGGTTGTATATTTTGTCACCTCCTCTAATGCATATCCGCGCCCGGCGGACTCGGCCGGCCGCCTCGCGGCTCCGAACCGCAAGCGCAACCGCATCAAAACACCCCCCGCCGTGCGTCCTCCGATGGTCAGCGAAGATCCGCAGCCTCAGGCTATCCATCGCGCTCGAAGCCGGCCGATCGGTGGAGCAGGCGGGCCGCGCCGGCTGCCGCACCACCGGTAGCGCGGGCCCAGCTTGCCTCCCTCCGTGATGGCCGACGTCGACGCGAGCGCCGCCGAGGAGCCGGACCACAGGGCGCGCTCGGCGTCCCTCTCGTCGTCGGAGGGGAGCGACCACGACGACGCCGCCGCGGGCGAGAATCCCATGCTGGGCCAGTCGGCGCCGTCCCCGGCGCGCTCCGCGGGCCACGCGCTCGAGGAGCCGCCGAAGCGGAAGGCCCCGGGGCGGCGGTCGCGGCCGATGCGGATGTTCCAGAGCATGTGCCGGTCGCTGCCGCTGCTGAACCCGCGGTGCGGGCGGCCGCTGCAGTCCGGCGCGTGCCGGATCGCGCCTCCCGCGCGCCTCACCCCGTCGGACTCCCTGCTGTCGCAGCTCATGGGGTCCTCGTCCAGCGCGGCGGCGGCGTCCCGCCACCGCCTCACGGGCACGCTCTTCGGCTACCGCGACGGCCGCGTGTCGCTGTCCCTGCAGGACAACGCCCGGTGCCGCCCCACGCTGGTGGTGGAGCTCGCGCTCCCGACGCACGCGCTGCTCCGCGAGCTCGGCGCCCACGCGGGCGCGCGCATCGTGCTGGAGAGCGAGAAGCACGCGGCGGGGCCCACGGATGCGGGCGACCCCACCGGTGGCGACGGCGCCGGCGCTGGCGGCGCCAGCTTCAAGCATCACGACGACGACGGGTGGGTGCTGGAGGAGCCGATGTGGACCATGTTCTGCAACGGGAAGCGCGTGGGGTACGCGGTGCGGCGGGAGCCCACGGAGGAGGACATCGCGGTGCTGGAGACGCTGTGGGCGGTGACCATGGGCGGCGGCGTGCTCCCCGGCCGGTCGGACGTGGACGGGCCCGACGGCGAGGTGGCGTACATGCGCGGGAGCTTCGAGCACACCATCGGGTCCCGGGACTCGGAGTCGCTCTACATGGTCAGCCCGCCCGGCGGCGAGGGCCCCGAGCTCGCCATCTTCTTCGTTAGGCTATGAACCGGGAACCATCATCCCTAATCTTCGCTGCGCAGCGGCACCCACCGTCGTGGACAATTTTTTCCTCCCCCTCCTCTGTACGTACCGTCTCGTTCGTCAGCCTGAGCGTCAGAAATTTTCGCTGCCGCCATCAAGGAACTTTTTCTTCTTGATGCAAAACGAAAGGAGTACTCAAACAAAAAAAAATGAATCACGAGAAGTCTACATAATTCCTCGCCGTGCTCGGCGGACATGTCACGCCGGCCGATCATGACCGCCACGTAGCCTGCAGGCACACCATCGATGCAGACCGCAGCAGGCAGAGGCCACACGTCTGGGCTCTGCATGCATGCATACAGACGCGCACGGCCGGCACGGTGGCCGCGGACGTGCGCACCTTTGGCAGCGAGCACCCTGTCAGTCAGGAGCACAGTTTATGTCACGTAGTTCCACGAATCAAGCACGGTTCCCCACGCAAAAGAATAGTAGCTGCGGCATTGATGGAACAGGCAGTTAGCCCTGTTGCTCTCAGGTCTCAGCTCGTCTCGTGAGAACACGGCGGTGCGGCGCACTGTGCGGAGATGCCCGGACCCCTACTCCCCCGCCGTGCGCCCGTACCCTGCCGCGACCGGCGTGCGCGTGCAAGTGCATGGCGCCCACGGGGTACGCGGCGCCTGCGCGGCGAGATCTCAGAGATCTGCGGGGAGAGACGCAGACGCTGAGCTGCCGACGGTGAAGCGTGCTGCTGAAAAAGCATCGCGTTGCGTTTGGGCATGGTGCATGCAGCAATGCACGGCCTTCTCAGGTCAGGTGTCCGCACGATGGATCATGGGCCCGGCAAGGCGGCAGCCGTGCACTGCACACGTGGAGAAAAGGCGTGGACGGCAGCGCGGCACTGCACATCGATCCACGAGGACATGGATGCAGTCGATGCAGTGCAGCGCAACAGCGGCGATTGCCTGTCGTCTGCCGCTGCGCGTTTTCACGTGCGTCCTGTGACGACTGATGAGCCCCTGCTGGCTGCTGGGTCACCCACACACACTAGCTAGCTGGTGCTGCTGCTCCTCCAGCGCTGTCGCTGAGGCTCCAATCTTCAGATCACAAGCTAACCACCGATCTTGATTTGCTTGATAAACTGGTTTTCGTTGGCAATGGGGAAAGATTAGATTCAAACCAGGCCCCATGCATGCATCATGTGCATCTCGCACTGAAACTGAGCCTTGCATGGAACTAGCTAGCGACCCGCGCGTGCAGGGAGTATATATGGGCATGCAACCCGAGCCCGTTAGACCGGCCCGAGGCCCGAGGCACGTTTTTTTGACCCGGCCCAAGCACAGCCCGACCTGGTGACCTACGGGCCTGGGCTGGCACAGCCCGAGGGAGCAGGCCGTGCCTGGGCCGCACCCCAGGCACGTGGGCCGGCACGGCCCGGTCCCAACGGTCGGCCCGATAAGCGGCCCGGTGCACTAGCGCCCCTCCCCAGCCCAGCCCACAAAATTCTACCCTTCCCCACAAAAATTCCCCACGGCGCCTCTAACCCTAACCCTATTCCCCACCCCGCCGATTCCCTACCCGGCCACCCCGTCGTCCCACCCCCGCCGCGCTCACAGCCCGCCCCCTCCTTCCTGGGCTCCTAGCCTCCACCTTGTCCTCCCACACCCACGAGGCCACGAGCGGCGCTCTGCCGCCGCTCCGCCGCGTCGTCGCCACCGCCTGGTCCACCTCATCGTCCCGCACTGCCACGAACGGTGCTCCGCCGCGTCGCCGCCGCCGCCTGGCCCACCTCGTCCTCCCGCACTGCCACGAACGACGCTCCGCCGCGTCGTTCCTAGCCCGCGCCCTCCCTCCTGGCCTCCACCTCGTCCTCCCGCACCGCCACGAACGGCACCAGTGTCGCCGCCTAGTTCCTCTGGCTCGCCTCCTCCTCCTCTGCCCTCACGAGGGCCACGGCCGGCAAGCCCTCGAAGTCTGTCGGACCTGCGCGGGTCGACGGCGAGCTGCTGGACGACGGCGAGCTTGGACGACGACGAGCTATGGGCTGGCCCGGCCCGTGAAATTTGCCATGCTTCACGGGCCAGCACAGCACAAAAAAGTCTCATAGGGCCGTGCCTGGGCCGGAGGCCAGACACGAAGCCCACAGCGGCACGGCTCGTGAGGCCCGTCAGCCCGTGTCGGCCCGACGCCATTCGGGCCGTGCCATCCCAATGTCGTGTCGTACTGGGCTGGGCCGGGCCGGCCCATTGGCCATCTATAGCAGGGAGATTCTCGAGTCTTTTCTGGCCAGGCGTCCAACAACGACAAGAATTTTTGGCATTTGCATGCAGCACACGCAGTCAGTCTCGGTCACTCCCTACGCGACGCAGTAGGCATGATCCCCATCAGAGTCAGGGTCATATTACGCAGAGAGCCACAGAGCTTAGCGGCATGGCGGCCCATGCCCCCAACCAGGCTTAGCCCATCCTCTACCGCAAAGCACCGCGTCGCGATCGGCGGGGCCGCAGTATAAAGTCAGCCGGGAGCTCCAGGGAGGAGGCCTTTGGGGGACCAGGGAGGGAGAGGTCCCCCTGCCCCTGCTGGTCTCCTCCTCTCTTCTATCCGAGCTCGGCGGAACTCAAACGAGCTGCCTGCATGCGGCGGCATCTGCTGCGAGAGAGGCTTGGAGATGCCGTGATCTGGTATGGGTTGGTTCCGCGGCTCTCCACTGATGTTCTGGATATCCAGTCGTGTCTGAACTTTCTGTGATTCTGTTTCTGCCCGTGCATGGCTCTGAACCTGTAGTTCTCTGCATCTGTGTGAAAGCAGGGTTGTCGATCAGTTGGCGGCATTGGCGCCGGTCACCGGAGCTCGGATGGAAGCAGAAGGAGAAAAAAAAAACGGGTCATGTGGCTAGCAGCTTCTGTTTTTTACTTCCACTATGGTCGATTGCTGTTGTAGATTAACTGCTTTGTTGGGAGAGGACGGACTTGTAAAACGTGTTTTTGCAGGATCTAGCTCCCACTTCGCTCCTAAGATTTCTTTGTGCTCGCAAAAGTGATGTCTTTGATGTGGCCTCATTCATGTTTCATTGCTCTGTGTTCCATTGTTTTTTTTAAAAAAAACACCCAGATAGATTGTGGCCGGTATATATTAGTAACAAGGTTTTAAATCTCCCAATATAGCTTCCGTTATAGCATGCTATAGCTATTTCAGGCATACATCACTATTTGAACTCATGCGTAATTTAGTCGCTATAGCCTCATTCAGCCCGCTATTAGCTGTTTTTAGAGTCCAGCCGCTAAACCTCTTAGCCCGCTATTTAGAATCATGATTAGTAAGAAGAAGAATTACATGAGTAAGATACGCAGAAACAACGACCTACCCTAGTCAGGTATGCTAAAAGAATTACTCACTACTGAATGGAGCAACTAAAGAAGAAAGGGTTTTAGCCCAGCAAGGCACCAAGTTTTGACCTCATCATGAATGAGATCAAAGACACGACCTGAAGAGTTAAGGTATTTTACGGTTTATAATACTAGATTATACTAACATTTGAAAAGAACTATTATATTAGTATTGGACGGTTAAAATTAATTGCAGGTAGTATACATAAGTATTATGGGTACTCTAATAGTATTTCAGGAAAAGATCATAGATGACATCTCAAACTTTTGTAATTAACCTAGCGGTGAAACGATCCCACTTACTTTAGGTTATCATTTATCAACCTATCATGTTCATCTAAATTAATAACAGATCAATAATTACTATATTACCTTCACTAATAGATGGTTAGATCTTTTCTATATCATACACCACTACGTGATAGTATTATGAACCGTAAAAGACCTCAAGTTCGGATACAAAGCTTACTGGTTCTTGTTCCATCATTCTAATAATCCAGGGGAAAGAAATAAAATATGTGGATGGATGGACACTTGACCCTGCTGTGTCTAGCTCAAAGGTTATCTTTGTTACAAGCCATTGGGAAAATAGTTGCGAGTTGTGAGCTGGCTCATCTTTCTTGAAGGAAATGATGTGCACATGATGCCAAATTCAGACAGGCGTTTTGTTTGCCACTTCTCCTGCTGTCCTGCATTGTTGTTGCCTCATCAAGAGAAAACGAGAGCAAAACTCTCCCCAAGTTCCGTAGTGCGCGAACAACAGTGGTCACCCCATGTCTGGTTTGTCCATTTGGCGGGCTGACGGCGAGGGCCTAGATGCCAACCGTAACCGACGGAACCTGACTCCAAAGCTCGCACGAGAGCCTCTTCAGCTGCACTGCACGGGCCGCAATCTGTGGTACGGAGGCAGGTGGCAGGCCAACCAGCGGCGGCGTGGCGAGGGAATGCGGATTTGGTGAGCGCAGTGGCAGCTGCCCCCCCCCCCTCCCCCCCCAGCCGTCGCCGGGTCCGCTGCCGCCGCCCATCGGCTATCGAACCCCGCCCGGCCGGGGGTGCTGTCACCCCCCTCACCCGTGCCGCCGGACCAACCGCTGCCGCCTCCGGGCCTGCCGTCGCCGCCACCATCCTCCTCTAAGCCTGACGGGCATGGCACCCCGGAAATCCGAACTCCCTAAGCTCCGCCGCCTCCCGCCGCCAACCCGGCCGCCGGCGACCTCGCCGGCGACCGCTCCGCCCACCAACCACCCTTGGATGGCACCCCGGCGGCGCCGGCGGCAGCACGAATCTTGGCGCAATCGAACGGGAGTCCAGAGGGAGGACAGGAGTCGCTGCACTCATCAGAATGTTAACGGTGGCGAGGCCATCCTAAGCAGGGACAGTCCAAAGACGCGCCACCGTCTCTATGCTGCGAGTCGCCGCAATTCCTGCCGGAGCCGCTGGAGGCTCATAGATCGAAGGATCCTGAAGCGCTCGCGGCGGGAGGATCCTCAAGTGCGCGGAGTGCCGCTCTATAGCCGGCAGACGGCAGCGGAAACGCGGTGACTGCGGCCGCGACGGGGAACAAGGGTGGACGGTATTTCATTTACTGTCCACCCCGGAGGTGGGGGGGGGGACTATCCATCACCTGAAGTGATATTTCACGGAACCATCGCTTCAAGAGTATGATTATAGTTTGGGTCGGCCCATTTATATTGAATTGCTGTGCTTATTGATAGGTAATCTGTGCATGCATGCAGAAATAGACAAACATGATGATATCACACATGTATGCAAATCTAAAACTAAAAAAACTATAATTATTAAACCAAACACTTGGATTAAATTTGAAATCACCATTATCTTTCTAACAACAAGATCTTTAAAACAAGATCACACTTACCTATGTTTGCACGATATTTTTTAAAAATATATTTTTAATACTAAATAGTGAATTTCAGATTCTGGAAACAAATATTTTAAGAACACGAGCAAATGATTATTTTCTACGAACAATAAATTAAATGTAATGAACAAATAATAATGTACAACGAACAAAATATTACACACCACGAATATTTGGTTGTATAGAATAAATAACATCACGAACAAATGAGTCAACATCACGGAATAATTTAATCTACATAGCGAACAAATTAGATACACACAGACAAATAATTTTATGTGAAGACAAATTAGCATATAAAAAAGAACTAATTATTTTTTTCACATACTAATGTATGAATCTACAATATATATAAATTAGTCCACATTGAGTATGAATCACTTTTAAATGTGAACAAAAGAATATGCAGGCTTATTTATATATAAAAATAAATCTTTATATGCAGGCTTAGAGTAAAAAAGGAAAAAAAAAAGAATGAAGGAAAGAAATAAAAAGAAAAAAGAAAAGAAAACAATCGGAGCAGTATAGTGAAAAAATAATAAACTAAAAAGAAGATAATGTTCAGCCATGCGTATGCGCATGTTGCATGCAACTGCCCAACTCAATTGCATGCGGATGCAATCGAAAGAGAAAGTAAAATTTGGACATAGTACCTGCATGTGATGTTATTAGGCCAGATGGAATTAAAAACAGCTTAATCTGTGCTTCAAACGATGGATCTGACATCTGTAGCCTATATATATATATATATATATATATATATATATATATATATATATATATATATCGCCTTTCCGGTCACGGGGGCGTCATATCAAAAACGAGCGGCAGGATTCGTAGCGGCGGAGGCAAGAGAGAGCGTCGGGTGGGCCGAAAGGCGGCCAGCGCGGCCCAGTTTGCTGCCGAGGCCCAGAAAATGAATAGCAGGCACACTCCGTCCGTCATCACCGCGCCGGCCAACGCAGGTAACGGTGCCGGCCGTCATGCCGCCGTGCAGGAACTCGCGCCGCCGAGTGCCGGAAAGGGAGGAGATGATTGCCTTGCAGGAGCTGTCCTTCAATCATGGCGGGAGGAGGAGCACAGATTACACTAGAGCCGCTGCTGAATGCCGCAGCTTCATTCAGGTCTGAGGAGAAGGGATCGGAGTAGCTCGGCGGGAGCCACGCCGGCGTGGCCTTGACAAACCTCTATGCTTGCAGAATCGATGGTGCTAGGTCTCCGTCTTATTGGCATCACTGCAGCAGCGAGAGAGTGGAATCTTGCAGAAAATCCGTCCGAAACCAGTTGACCTGCCTGCAGACTCTGATGTTTTTGGTGCTTTCCCCCTGCAATGGTGCTAGGTCTCCATCCTTGCCTCCTTGGACGCGGGGAGGCGGACGCTCCGTCGAGGTGGATGGTCGGCACAAGCGCCGTTGACAGCGTTGGTCAGCACGCACCTGCGCGCGGGCGTCCGGCCGTGTGCCTGCTACCTTGCACGCGACGCGGCGGAGCCGAAGGGCGGCGGGGCTCCGATCCGGCGAGCAAACCGAGAGCGGCATAGTTGGCGTTCGTGGACCTGGACGCTGTGGGCTGGACCCATCCGAGTCCAAGTCTGACGAGGAAGACGAAGACTAGCGCAGAGATCAGAGCCGCACATGCTCGATCGGACGACGCGTAGACACCCAGGGGGCGGACGGTGTTTCAAATACCGTCCACCCGGACGGTATCTCAGGTACCGTCCGCTCCGTGGGATCGCCAGGTCGCCATGCCCACCGCACGCCGCGGCTCGCCCGTGCGCCGGCGAGTCCTGCCGGCCGCCGGATCACATGTTCTTGCTCCTGGAGGCCCTCGCACTGGAGATCCTGCAGCGAACACTCGGCACCGGCGAAGGCGTCTTTGCGACCGCTCCTCGCGGCTCGCGCTGTGCTGCCTGCCATGCCCGCCAACGGCCGGCACCTGCCCGTGGCCGGCCGTGTGCTAGTTGCCTTGCACGCGCGTGCGCAACTGTGCGGTTGGCATGGGCACCGAGGAGCCCCAGACAATGGAGCAGGGCCGGCGGGCGGCAGAGCTCCGGCGAGCAAAGCGCGGCGTGGTTGGCGAGCCGTCAGAGTCCACGTTCACATCTGGGTCTGACAAGCAAGACACAGAGACTCGCATATCTTGTCCGTTCAAATCCAATCGGACGGCTTGCAGGCACCTAGGGGGTGGACGGTATTTGAAATACCGTCCGCCCGCTCTGTCCACCGTCCACCCCGTGGGGGTGCGAGAACGCCGTCTCCGCGGCACGCCATGGCTCGCCCGAGCGACGGCGACTCCCGGAGGCCAGCGCCTAAGGCGTCTTTCCTCCTGCACACCGTGCCGCCGCCGCCGCCGCCGCGGCCGCCGCAGTTCGCATCCACCATGCGCTGGCGTCGTGCGCTCCCAGTGCCCCTCCTCCCTCTTTTAGCCCCGCCGGCAACTCCACGCCCGCGCGCCGATCACCAGCTCGCTCTGCGATGGCGACCGAGCAGCGTGGATTCTACAGGATCGTCTCTGCAGATTTTGCAGTCTGTCGGCGCGTTCATCCGACGACCGCTTATGGATGGATTTCGTTGGACGGAACGTCCAGTCAGACATTCAGCAACGAATACAATCAAGATAACCAAAGATCAGTGCTGCACCGAATTGAAACGGACGGGGCAAGGGATTCAGGTCTAGATGCTTATCGCTACACCTTATCCCCTCCATTATTGGCCTTCCGGCGAGGTGGATGGTTTCGGCACAGGCGCCACAGAGACCGGGCGTCCGGGCCAGGCAGCGGTGGTCAGCTCCTGCACGCCGGCGTCCAGCCGTGTGCCCTTGCTCGCGACGCGCCGGCGCCGCCCGTCCCTTGTCTGGAGTCCGTGTAGCGCGTACGCGTGGTCCGTGCAGCAGCGAGGAGCCCAAGATAGAGGAGCGGGGCGGGCTGACGGCGGAGCTCCGGCGAGCAAAACGAGCGGCGTGACTGGCGTTCATGGACCTGGGCGCTGGATGGACCCGTCAGAGGCCAAGTCTGACGAGACGAGGAAGATGAAGAGGAGACTCTCTCGGCAAGCGCCGATCTGGACCGCACATGCTCGATCGGACGACGCATAGGCACCCAGGGGGCGGACGGGGTTTCAAATACCGTCCGCCCCGTGCGATCGCCAGGCCGCCGTCCCCGCCGAGCGCCGCTCGCGCCTGCCGCCGGCTCCCGTGTCCTCATTCCTGGAGACCTCGCCGCCGCCGCCGCCGCCGCCGCACTGAAAGGTGGATCCTCGATCGATCAGGTGCCAATCCGTTAAAACTTAAAACGATCGATTCGGCGACATGAATTCAGAGCTCGCAGCACAGAGCCACAGACCATCGGAGCCTGGTGTTTCTGCAAGCAGCTTCGTTCTGCTCGCCACCATGATGAGCTTTGCTTGTCGCCCATGTCCCGTGCAGCAGCGAGCCCCAGGCAAAGGAACAAGGCCGGCAGGCAGCGAAGATCCGGCATGGAAATATTTTGTCACTCGAAGCTGATCTATAGGTTGCAAAAGTGATAAAAAGCAACAAAGAAATTCAGGCAGTCCCAACTCCCAAATCAGGTACTCCCGATTATTAGAATCAGATTGGCTATATGTAGCGTCGTTCGAAGTTGATCCATGGTTACAAAAGTTACTGAAAAGTAACAAAAAGTTAAATCACTTGAGAAATAGGGAATCCCTTGTGAACAGGCGGAGCTCTGACCATTGACACAGCAACTGATGCATATCAGCAGGGGCGGATGCACACCCCGGGCCACCCGGGCCATGGCCCGGGGTTCGGCCCAAATTTTTTTCATTTTGCAGTAGCTTCTACCTCTGGACTTGGATCAATTGCTGAAGAAGGACTTGGATCAATTGCTGAAGAAGAATAAATATATTACTTCACGATGGCGCTTTTTGTATGTTATCTATCTTTCCGTTTATATTTTTATGTATCTTTTGAACTGTGAGTTTGTGGACGTCTATACTTAAAACTCGGCCCGGGGTTCGACTCAATCCTGGTTCCGCCACTGCATATCAGTATTCAGTACACATGTGGAATGACGAAGGTTTTTAGAGCCAGGGCGGCTCTTCCCGGCTCATCGCGTGTTAAAAGAAATGGAAGTCGCACTTTATCGTGTCGTGTGGCCCCAAAGATATTGGAAGAAAGCATCAATTGATCATTGCCCGCGGCAGTGTAATCGATGGTTCGTGCTGAATAATCGATGCAAAATAAATAAAAATATTAGGATTAATAATCAATTGACCATGGTCGAGTCGGTAATCATATCATGCAATGGATGCAGCGCGTAATCAATTGATCGTGGTCGAGTCGGTAATCAATTGCTGAATAAAGAGCAGCGCTAGCTCATTTCTCCAGGCGAGCCTTTCTTTTCACAGGTTTCAAGCGGCGCGATTGCTCGCCAACCGTGTGAGACGCGTGCGATCTGAAAACTAGTACTAGCTCTGAATTCCTGAAAGGCGAGGCATGCCGAGTACCCTCTGCTCTGCTCTGTCCCTGTCGTGGGCCTCGTCCAGCAAAGCCTGACGCGTCCGGCGAGCCGCCACGGCGTGTATAAATGGCACGCTCGGCGGTCGCCTCCGGCACTCACCGCTACTCCACTGCCAACCAACCATAGTAGGCAAGCAAGGCAATTCATCACCGAAAAAATCATCGTACTAGCTAGCAGCACGCAGAGCACAAGCTACGAGATCATCGTCGTCCATGGCCAACTTCGCCGCTCAGCTCAAGGACAAGCTCCTCGGCCTCGTCGACCGCGTCGTCAGCTGCGGCGGCCGCGGCGCCTGCGCAAACAAGGATGTACCGGAGGCGCCCGCCAAGTTGCCAAATGTTCAGGTGTGCTTGCTTCATCAGAATCGCCTACGAGTTCCTGTCAATTACTCCTCACATGCTTCTGCTACATCCATGGATCGCTGACTTGTACTGTGGCACCGTTTACTTTTGCAGCCCATTGCGATCAAGCCGAGAGATCCCAACGTGAGCCAAGGATCAAAGCCCGGCTTCAACTGAGACCAACCGCGTTAAATAAACGACTCGACTTGTTCATCGTTGTTGCGTGCATGGTTGATGACATGCTTGCCGGTGTTCCAAATAAGAATTCTCCTGTTCCATTGGTTGTAATGGAACCACCTTGAGATTTATTTTTTTATTTTCCTTTCGAAGTTTCCCTTTGATCCATGAGGATCTGGGCGTGTATTTTTATTTTGAAACATGCAACCTCAATAAAAATAGTAGTTTGATTAATGGTATATCCACTCAAGTGACTGATCGCCTTCCATGTATTCTTTACCATTCAGATCCTCTCGTGCATTATATTCGCCATATAAAAAACGCTGAAGGTGAAGTTTGAGATTGAAATGGGCTCAATAAAATCTGATGTGGGCCTGTGGCTGTTGTCCTGTGCCACCCATATTTTTTTCTTTTAAAATTGTGTTTTGTAAAAATAATATCCCGAGTCAAATTTCCAAAAGTATACTAGCTTATACAGTGAACACAAAAGGCCAACTTAAATACCTCCAGTTGAAATGGCAAAATGTAAATATTTGCATTTCTACTGGTGAGATATCCTTTTTCTTCGCATCACTTATTCAGGAAACCGTAACTTTTATGTGTGCTCAAATGAAAATGAAAGTTATGAAGCTCTTCAACTTTGTATAAAATGCACATATCTATTTATAGATCCAAATATTGTATTGATTATTTTTTACACCCAACATGGCTTTTAATGAAAAAGTAATGGTGTAGAACATAGTTATATATTCCGGAAAGATAAATAAAGAATAACCATCCAAACTTTATTTCCATCGGAGGTCATATGGAAACGTTATTATTTCTAAAATTACACTACACTGAGCGCTGGTGACTGGAAAGATAAAAAATGATGTATACATAGATCTACAACTAGAGACCAGAACACTTTATCGATTACTTGGGTGTAAATACTGCTTCAAATGTAAAAGTGGCGAGCCACAAATTTGCAGACCTCATCGAGCGCTATAATATTCACATAAATTTTATCTTGAGCCCAGCTCATGTGAAGAAGTTAAGATTTTTTTGAAGATGTGCTGCGTAGCCCTTTGTCTTGTTGATATTAAAATTCTGCGATTTGAATTGGCGGATCTTAAATATCGCTGCTTGAGTTGGTGGGATACTATATATGTTTGCAAATTTATGCCTTGGGATATTAGTTTTGCAAAGAAAGTTTAATAGTAATAAAAAACTCCACAGCAAGTTAATCATCGATCGATCGTATGTTCAAAAATAATAACATTACCCGCAAAAAAATTAAACCTCCATATGCCATACTAATGTAGCCCAACTCAGATCTTTATGATGGCACACATGGGCCAGCCCACCACTTGCACTAGTTTTATCTTTGCGCCCCCACCCTCCGGGTCCGGGAGTACTCCAGAGTCCAGAGTATTGAGTACAGAGCGACCCCTCCATCGATGATCGATGCCTGGAAGCTCCAACCGACCTCCATCCATGCCTGGCACGCCAATAAAGTTGAGTCCTCTTTCAAAAAAAAAAAAAATCAGTCCTGAATCCTGATCCACGATGAGGCATGCATGCACCACATGTGGAATCACGAACATTCCTTCCTCCTGATCGCTCTCATGTGTCGCCGGGCAGCCACCGCGGGCAGCACCTGCTCCAGGGCGACGGGAGCCGGCGGGCTGCGCGGCTGGAGCGCCCCCGTGCGCGAGGCGGCCGACCGCGCGCTCGCGGCAGCGTGGCGGCGGCGGGGGCGGCGGCTGAAGGGGATCGGCAACAAGAAAATTGGAAAAAAAAAGACAAATCAGTAGGATACATAGTTGGGAGTCCAAATAGAGAACCACCAAATTAGTGGGGTGAGGGAGAAATTTAGAAGACCTACTAAAATGGCAGTCTATTTAGAGCATCTCCAGCCGGGCAGCCCAAATATAGACCCCTATTTTGTATTTTTAGGCCGATCTATAAAATTTAGAGGCTTGAAATTCTCTCCGGACTCCAGTCAGCCCGACCAAATGATAGCTCCTAAATCAATCTGGCCAGTGGGACCCAGTTGTCAGCGAAACTCTCCCCGTCCTCCCTCTGCTCGCGCTCCTCTGCGCCGGCGACCTCGCGCCTCGCCGCCGTCCTCCCTCTCTCCCTCCCGCACCCGACAGAGACCTCCCTCCCGCACCCGCGGCGAGTTCGTGCCGCGCCGGCCGCCTCTCCCCCGCGCCGCCGTGCTCGTCGGCTGCGGGGTCGCACTGTGTGACATAACCGCCAAGTTAAATGGCTTAATTAAGCGTAATGGCCATCATTTAAACGCATCAGGCGCATTAGCTTAATTAAGTGTAACCTGACAGCCTGTTTCCAACCCACAGGCCGATCGAAACACACCAGAAGTCTCATGCGACGGCGAGCACAGACGGTACCAGCATGATATAATTTCACAAAAATAGATAATAACATAAATATTTCCAAAACAGCTTTAAATTTAGAATTTACATAAAATAAATAGCAGCAGCGGAAGAGAATATGACCTGAGAGAAAGAAATTTGATTGAGAACCAATAAAACAAAACGATAACTATGAACACGTGAGGACGTCACATTGAGCCCACTGATGCGATTCATGTTTAGCTTCTATACCTGAAACAGGGTAAACAACAAACTCTGAGTATACTAATACTCAGCAAGACTTACACGACTTTTGGGTATATTTAGCCCACATATCTAGACATGCAAAGCTTTCTGGCTGGTGGATTTATTTGCAGAAAAGCATCTAAGGGTGGATCCTTACTTTCCATATTTTAGCTCACATTCTATATAAATTAATATTCTCTAGCCATTTGCAGAACCCCTTCTAAAACAAACATAATAGAAGATCAATTAGTAATCTCAACATTTCCTTCAACATATACATTTATATTCCATCTCATTACTACGATGCGGTGCTGCGATCAAGGTGCTCATATCCGAGAGCGACTGACGGCGAATCAATCCGATTTAACCTTGCAAGGTGGACCTAACCAACACGGCACGTATTTGCCCCGTCGGACAATACAAACCAACCATTCACCTCCCCGCCTCGAACTACAGGAACCAGCCCAATGACATATGGTCAGCCAAACTCAACGTGAGACCACCAAAAGTAAACACATGCATCCCCATTTCTCCGCGACTACTCAACTACCCCAGGAGTTGGGTGCGGGTTCCTGTACTTTCGAAGCAAGGCAGTACTCGGCTTACCGGTTTCGACTACCTCCTACTCCCGGCATGCAGTTAGTACAATTCAAACTCGATCACAGGGCCAGACAACGAATGGTCCTTAATCGACACAGACGGGCTAGCCTTTCCCCGCCCGGTCTCCATTTTCTTTTCTTTCTCCAACCTATTCCATTATTCCATATACTCAAAATAACGATACATCCTATATCTCGCGAGTGACCAGAAATCACTCGACTTCCACCGAGATCTTATTAAGCATAGCATTTCTATCGTCCTATATATACTAGTATAACTATAGGGAACCTATGGATCATGCAACTAGAGTTCCAAATAATTCCTAAACCTAATGCACAAGTAATAGAAACATATATAGATGTCATAAATTGAAATAATAGGATGTGCACCGGGGCTTGCCTGTGATTAACACTAGGTCAGTGTTTGTTAGATGACACTCGCTTGGCGAGTATTCTGGCCCAAGCATGTACTCCTGGTTCTTTGCCTCTTCTGGATATGTCCACCAAACATCGTCTTCGTGTTCGGTTCCATCAGCACGTGCCTCACATCCACGCGTTGTATATCTAGCGCACCTAAATGATATGCAATGATACGAGTGCATGAATATAAGAAAAATAACACATGATGCAATGCAATGTGACTAATAGAAAAGATATGACTGGGCAATTATTTACCGAGTAAACATAACAAACGAGCTCACAAGGCAAATGGGTTGGGGCTGCAATACAAGAATTCATTCAGTTTATTTTAGCCTAAAGTGTTTCCTTCAAAAGCATTACTAAACTTATTTAGAAAAGCCAAGCAATACGATAAAGCAAGAAGGATTAAACTAGAACTTGATGTAACAAGCGAGCAAGCATAAGCAAGATAAATAAAGACAAACCACATTTTGATATATCCGATTTAACATGATTTATACATGAACAAGAATTTAATAACTGAATTTACCATTCAATACAATATTTATAAAAAAGTTTGTACAACTAGAGAGCAGACACAGGCAGCATATAGAGAGATGCTTATCAATAGTTGCATCAACCCTACACTAGTTTAACACACGGGCACTTCATACAACCAACATAACCAACATGTCAGATGTAATTAAAGTGTTTCAAAATTTTGTTAGACAGCTCATGAAAACTAGCTCCGATGACTAACCACCAGTCATGACATCATATGTACAAAACAAATATTTATTTTCTTCTAAACCTATTATCCACGTTCTTAATATTAAACAAGCCTATTATGAGGTAAATTAGTAACTCAGGATATGAAATTCTTACCTTAAACTACAAACATTATCACTAATTTACCATGAAATTGCTAAAGCATTTGAATTGTTACAACTTCATTTAAGGAATTATTACAAATTATCCACATAAAGCATTAACAAGCAATTATTGATTTCCAACAAAATATTAAACTAAAGCATGCCATATTATCTACCCAAAGCATATATCTAGTCGTGAGGGGCATAACAAAATAAATCTCGTCACTTATGGTTCAAACTATAATTTACTAGGCATTAAATAAGTTTAGCACATTTTCTATTTTTACACCTTTCTATTATTCATAATAATTTATTAAGCACTATCCAACTTAAATCAACAACTCAGTCATACATGCATCAATAATTCTGAAATTTTTATCACAGAACCTACATCACATGAATAACCTACCATAAAAATTTCATAGCAAAAGGAGAAACATAACTACATATATGATTTTATCCCTAACAAGCATGGATAAAATTCTAGGACAATATTTTTCTACCTACACATGTCATATTATAGGTTCACTACATAGATCTAATCACAAAGATTACAAAAAGTCCTTATTTGTCTTTTTAGGATTTTTCTACTATTTTTAATTGAATTTCCAAATTTACTGCAAAAATGTAAAAACAAAACTAGATATTATGTTTAAGTCCCTAGATTTGCAAAAAAACCCCTAGAAAGATTTGGGACCTCGCAATCTAGCCCTTGGCCGGGGTTGGAGACAGGGGAGGCGGCGGCGGCCCGTTTTCCGGCGCCGGTGATCGCCGGCGGCGAGGGGGACTCTGGGGAAAAGCTAGAGGGGGTCCAGGCGAACCTGTAGAGGGACTTGGCCGGCGTTGGGGTGGCTCGTGGCGGCGGCGCCATGCGAGCAGGCGGCCGGCGGCGGCGCTAGGTCGCGGCGGCGGCGCTCCGGCGAGTAAGGGAGGGCGCGGCTTGGTCGATGAGCTTCCTTGGGAGGTAGGGAACGTGTCTGGGTGGTCGTTTGGGGAGGAAGGAGGTCGTAGGTAGGGGCTCCATGGCGAGCTCCGCTCGGCGGCGACTATGGCGGGTGGCGGCGGTAGCTGGCGGCGGCGGCGAGCTCGGCCCGTGGCGGCGGCGGCGAGCTCGGCCCGTGGCCGCAGCGGCCATGGCTCGGCGCTGGAAGGCGGGGCGAGCGGGGCGGAGTGGCACGCGGCGAGTTTGGCTCGCGGCCACGACGGCCATGGCGGCAACGGCGGGCTCGGGAGCGCACGGTGCGTGGCGTGCATCGGCGACGCGAGGGGCGACGGCGCAGGGCACGCGGGCTCGTGGCAGGCGGTGTGCGTGCGAGAGAGAGACGAGGGAGTGAGCGAGAGGGACGCGGACGGCACTGGCGAGGACGCGCGGCACGCGCGCTCGAGCGGCGCCGTGGCCAATTTGGCGTTGGCGACCCCGGCAAATATCGGGGTGTTACACACTGCTCGCCCGCCGCTCCGCCGCGGCCCCTCGCCGCGAAGCCCAGGGACGAGCCGGACCCCGACGACGGCAGGCAGAGGGTCGTCATCTTCTTCGGGACGCAGACCGGCACCGCGAGGGCTTCGCCAAGGTTCCCACTCAACTGTGTCGTTTGATTTTTTTGTTGTTGTTTTTTGGCACAAGCAGAGCTCGGTGCTCTGCTCTTGCTTCCGCTGCTGGTTGGATTGAAGTTGATGGCCCTTTTGGCGTGGATTTGTAGGCGCTCGCTGAAGGGGCCAAGGCGAGGTACGACATGGCCGTCTTCAAGGTGGTCGATCTGGTATGCTGCAGAGGCTTCACCCTTTCGCTGCTGCTTAAAAATTCCATGCTTCTAGCAGCTCAGCTTAAAAATTAATCTGTTTGGCCCTTTAGCTATCCGTGGGAAGCAATGCTAGTATAAATGGGTTTCTTATTTTGATTTCCTCCAAAAAAAGGTCCTTTGTGTATCTTGGAAATGATTTCTCGTCAATGGGTGATGACACCTGCTTGATCTGACCTGACACTAAAAGAACAATCATGCTTCAGTGTCCAAGTCAACTTTTCTTGTTCTTGTCACTCTGCCAAGCTATATCTTTTTTATTCACTTCAATCGCTTTCTTGTTGACTGAAACTTTATATGTATCATTGAACAAACTCCAAGCAACTAAGCCACATGGAACAACTGTTCAAGATAATATCATCAAGTGATTGTTAATTTGCAGCAAATAGGAAGCAGCAATCTGACACTGATTGTTAATTTGCAGAAAGCTTAGCACATTACTCCATTGATGGCTTATCAACTAATTCAGGTACTACATTGAAAGTAATTATGTGTACACATTCTTTACATCTTATAGAAAAAAATCCTAAGTTTTCGTTTTCCAGATTTTCCAGGTACTACATTGGTTGCTTTGAGCTTCAAGGAAGCTTGGAAGGAGACCTGGTACTTGGAAGGATGGAGAAGACCTGGTACTTGGAAGGCCCCTGGAAAAAAACAGGCTGCCTGAGCATCCAAACTGATGTGATTACTTCTGGGAACTGATGTGACTGAATGTTAAATTCAGGCTGTAACTGATGTGATTACTTCTGCAAACTGATGTGACTTCTGTAAACTTCTGTAAACTGTTGTTTCAGGCACTTTACATGATAAATGTTAGTAAAAATCCTTCCTGTAAAGGCTTAGTCAAAAGCCTTATTTGTGATTTAGGAGCTATCATTTGGTCCTTCCTGCTCGGAGAAGCTCGGCGTTTGGGCCTTCCTGCCGGCGCCGGTGAAGACAGAGCCGTGATATGGTGTTTTATGGCGCACGGGAGCAGGCAGGAGGGGGCCGGGTGGAGGCGATTGGAAGAGCTGGCGAGGCAGCAAGGCGCCGGGTGTGAGCACGGCGTCGGGGACCTAGCGTGGCCGTACGCCACCGGGATCGACCCCGGCGTCGTGGTTCTGGTGAGGTAGGACGCCGCTGGGACGAGGACCTGCCGGCCGTGTGGGTGTCACGAATGTCGACCGGCGTTTCTTGGATGACGAGGTAGGCGCGGCCGGCCGGGGAGGGCACCCATCGCCGGAGATGACGCGAGGCGGCGGCGGCCTGGTCCGGCTCGGCCCATCGCTGTCGGTGCCCCAAGGGGGGATCCGTCCATGGCGCGGAGTCTATCGGCAGCGGGCGAGGATCTCCGACGACGGCAAGGCGGGATGGTGGCGGCGGCGGCCGGCGCGGGAGCCGCGACGTAAGAAGGGACCGAGCGTGCGAACGAGAGGAGAAGGGAGAGAGGAAAAAAAGAAGTGGGGCCCTCATGTCGGGTGGAAATAGATGGCCTCCAGTTCTAGGGGCCCTAGGCCAAAGTTTGGTGGCCTCCACAAAATGGTAGCCCGTTTAGGGGCCCGGCTAGAGTTGATTTTTCCACCTGGGAGACTAAATGAAAAGATAGAGGCCCATTTAGTCACCGGGCTAGAGATGCTCTTACTCCCCCTGCTGGTGATTGATTTTTGATGTCCACCGACTAAATTTTCATATGGAAATCCATTTGCTCTCCCTGCTGGAGTTGCTCTTAGCAAATATATATATATAAATATAAATATATAAATGCTATAAGTTGCCGTTGCATCCATCACTGATCACGATCAGATTATATTATGTTATCACCAAGTACTAGTACCAACTAGTTACCCAAAAAATAATTAATTTCGCATCGCATCACATGGCGCTAGCAGACGCGTACTGGTGCGGAGCGGGCAGCAATTAGGACAGTCCCGATACATATTCCACTCATAGAGTCTTAAATCTCAAAGACTCTATCACAAAAAACTATATTTCTCAAAACAAAGTGTGTAATAGTAGTTTCTATACGTAGAATTATTTATTGTTTTTCTTCCATCACAAGATCTATGGACTCCACGCCCTCTCCACAACGCGAGTCTCTTTAGCTTCTTGGGCATTGAAGGGCACGTAGACTTGAGGTCTTATCTAAAAACCAAGTCTTATTTTTTTCTCTCTCTTCAATAATTAGAGTGCTATATCAGAAAAAAACTATAAATAGATGACTATAAATATACTTAGACTCCATGGTAGAGTCTGGATTGAGACTGCCAACAATTCAACCAGCAGCCTTGCTCGTAGAAGCGAATGAATTAACCAGCTAATAATGGCCGTGTTTGGTTATTTTCACGCACGTTTTCCGAGAAGAGAATCTCGCATGCATGGAGTACTAAATGTAGTCTATTTGTAAAATCTTTTCTGGGACGGGTGTAACTTTTTGAGATGAATCTAATGACGGTAATTAATTGATGATTTGTTACAGTGATGCTACAGTAACCATTCTCTAATCACGCGGTCAAAGGCCTCGTTAGATTCGTCTCGCGATTTACACAGGAGGTTGTGGAGGTGGTTTTGTAATTAGACTTTATTTGATACTCTAAATTAGTAGTCAAAGATGAAAAAAAATTCCATAGAATCCTAACCAAACACGGCCAATGAGATCGAGAGCTCCGTTTTCAGGTGCTCTCGCTCACCAACCATATGATACACACGCGCGGCGGCCGAGAAATTCTCTGATGCCTCGTCGTGGGTCTGTCTGATGATGTCTGATGAACACGAGCTCCCTTATTCAGTTCTTGCAGGTCTAGCGCCCCTGGCTACACACCCAACTAATTCCATCAGCTCCCTTATTCAGTTCTTGCAGGTCTAGCGCCCCTGGCTACACACCCAACTAATTCCATCAGCTAATTAATTTAGCTCGATCGGGAGGCAGTAGCACCGCTGCCTACACATATACTAGCAACGACAAATTAAAGCTCTTCTATCTAGTCCAAACCCATGGCTAACTTCGCTGCTCAAATCAAGGACAAGTTCCTCGGCCTCGTCGACCGCGTCGCCGGCTGCGGCCGCGCCTGTAACAACCCGAATAATGACTAAGATCTACTCTACACATTGAGTAAACCACACCTGCTAAATAACTATCTTATGTTTTCGTCTTCGCTTCGCGCAAAAGGTTCGAACCGGAGTTACTAGCTTCCCAGGGACCGGCTATTTAAACTGGTTCGACTCCCTCTCTACTTTCAGTTTGGGACTAAGGAGCTGAGCTCCGCGGTGCTACAGTAGCTTGCGCTACAATAACCCACGCAGTTTAGTCGGCCCGTGGGACAAAGGAGCATGATCACCTCTCTTGGGCCACGTCCCATACGTCTAGTGCTACAATCCCTCTCTTGGGCCACGTCCCATACGTCTAGTGCTACAATCCCATGTGCCACGTCCGTGGATTCACTGGTATCTGTGTTTCCACGCGCCGACGTGTTCATGTACGCGCACTTCTGCCCGTACGTGGCATGAAACCGCGAGAGTATGGCTCTGATACCCCTGTAACGACCCGGCCCAGGATAACAGCTAAGATCTACTCTACACGTTGAGTAAACCACACCTGCTAAATAATTCTCTTGCGCTTTCGTCCTCGCTTCGCGCAAAAAGTTCGAACCGGAGTTACTAGCTTCCCAAGGACTGGCTATTTAAACTGGTTCGGCTGCCTCTCTACTTTGAGTTTGGGACTAAGGAGCTCCGCGGTGCTACGCCCAGTCGGCCCGTGGGCCGTGACAGCGCCGGCACCGGCAAGGACGTGCGGGAGCCCATCAAGCTCCACACCGTGCAGGTATATATGTATCCTCATGCATCGTCGATCGATCTGTTAGTGGTGTCCAACACATCATGCATCCATCCGGTCGAGCTAATGCCGCCATTTCTCTGTTGCTGGATTATTTCGTGTTGCAGCGCGTTGAGGTCAGGTCCAGAGGCGGAGATAATCCTACCGTGCCAGATGGATCGCACGCTGGGGTCAACTAGGGACTGCTGAGCGGACGCCGTGGATGTACAACTTCCTTGCCTGCCGCTCTCGCTGTGTCACGACATTTATTTGCTAGCTAGTGCTCTCAACTCTGAATGTAATGTTTTTTTATTTACAGAAAATAAAGTTCCTTTGTAAGCCGTGCGAGTCGGTGACCTCGCATTTCAAATCCTGCGATTGTGCTCGCCAGCATTTTTGAATCTGTGTATGACCATGTAATGTTGATTAGTTGATTTATACGTTTCCTCCTTAATTTCTAGTTAAGCCATATATATTTGTGCTTCCCATGCCTAGCGCCACAACGAACTACTGTAGTGTGGTGGCAGAGTCTTGGTCTGGCAACGAGCTACTCTACTAGTCGTGTTGATTTCTAAATTCAGTCGCAGTGACCCACACCCGAACACTGAACTCTGTCCCTGCCATATCTAATAATCACGTAAATTATCCTATATTTTGTCCTTTGCCTTGGTGCAATCAACAAGACTTCGAGACAAATGATCACGTAAATTTGCTAGTGCAAATTCAAATACTGAGGACTGAACCTTTTCCTCGTCCAGCTGCCTTCTCTTGCTTGTAGGGCTAGACACCGAGCCAACTCGGCACGGCTCGGCTCGGTCTAACTCGTTAGTCTAACGAGCCAGCTCGGCTCGGCTCGTTAACAAAACGAGCAAAAATAGCAGCTCGGCTCGACTCGTTAATAGCTTGAGCTAGTGTAACAGCTCAAGGGAACAGTAGCTCGAGTACTATAGCACGTCGGGGGTACTGTAGCGTCGCAACACTGTTCACCCGCGGGGACTTGTCCCATACTGAAAACTGATTGAGAGCCAGACCAATTTAAATACCGAGTCACGGGAAGCTAATTAATTCCGGATCGATTTTTTTTTGCGCGAAGCGAGGACGAAAGCGCAAGAGGATTAATTAGTAGGTGTGGTTTACTCAACTTGAAGAGTAGATCTTAGCCGTTATCCCGGGCCGGGTCGTTACAGTGGTATCAGAGCCGACTCTCGCGGTTTCACGCCACATACGGGCAGAAGTGCGCGGGCATGAGCACGGGCGCGTGGGGGCGCAGATGCCAAGGCATGTGGACGGGCGCGTGCGAGGCACGGACGTCGCACAGGGACCGTTGGCACTGGACGCACGGACGTGGCACATGGGACCGTTAGCACTAGACGTATGGGACGTGGCCAAGAGAGGAGATCCTGGTATTTAGTTTGGTCTGGTACTCGACGGGGACGTCGAGTCCTAAGGGGGAATAATTGTAACAGCCCAAGGGAACAGTGGTGGGCCGGTACTGTAGCAGACGGGGGGTACTGTAGCCGAATTGGACCGGGCCTGGTGTCGATTACTGTAGCTCGATTACTGTAGCACGTCGGGGGTACTGTAACGTTGCGACACTGTTCACCCCGCGGGGGATTGTCCCATACTGAAAACCGATTGAGAGCCAGACCAATTTAAATACCGAGTCACGGGAAGCTAATTAATTCCGGATCGATTTTTTTTGCGCGAAGCGAGGACGAAAGCGCAAGAGGATTAATTAGTAGGTGTGGTTTACTCAACTTGAAGAGTAGATCTTAGCCGTTATCTCGGGCCGGGTCGTTACAGCTAGGTCGTTAGGCTCACGAGCTAGGTCATATGGAGCCTTCTGAAAGCAGTAGGTAGCTAGGTTGTGTCTGTAACATGCAAGTTTCTCGATCATACTTTTGTAATAATAATGTTTATGGAGTAATTTAGCTCCAAACAGTGTATTAATTTTTCTTCGGAAAGTGTATTTTTTCCAAGTTTCTTGTTGGTGCTCCTATGTATTTTTTCTCTCCATGCTAATAATGCTCTTTACGTTTGTTTTTAATGTAGCTGGTGTTGTAGCAGATTACTCAAAGGATATATTTGAGCAAGAGGGAGATGCGTTTTGATGATCACAAAAAATATTTTGGTATTGGCGATTGAATTGGTAATCTGCTGGAGCACCTCCAATTACCAAAAGAACAAGTTTTTAGTATTGGGGACGGTGATGAGTAATCTACTAGAGATGCTCGTGTATGACAACACTAGCATTCAATTAAAATCCCGATCATAATTAACATGATGATTAATCACGATGGCCAGCAGTCGCTCTGCATGACGGGCATTATTCTCACCAATTTCTCGGCGTCATCCCAAGGGTGAAGACAGGTACAAGGACAAATTCCGCGATTTCTCATGTGACGCCCGATATTTATTTGGTAAAACAAAACGACACGGCCGATCGCACCATGCTTAGCAAAATATAGTAGCAGGTACAATTTGCTGAGTCATCTCTGATCACTCTACTCTATCTGTTATTGTAGTATTGATTTGCCGATACAATACAGCAAGCATAGCAGGGGTAACTGGACACACAAAGGTGAGATATAAATATAACACATCGAGCATCTGTGCCTAGAGATTCCTAGCCGAACATCGAGCTTGCGTTGCAACGATGACGCTTTTCTGGTGCTCTGAAATCTGAATGCGTGCCGGTCTTTCTTGCGTTCGTGGTAGCACTAGCAGTAGGGCATCGGGCATGTATATCTATGCTCTACGTATATGCCTCTGTAGCTGTTTTATTTATACCCTGCTATATATACTTGAATACTTGATCACCATATGACCAATACAAGTGATGAACATATTAGAGATGTGGAGCTACATACATAGTTTTTTATTTTTTTAATACAATTTTTTACTATAATTACGGAAT
Organism: Panicum virgatum; assembly: GCF_016808335.1. Lineage (NCBI taxonomy): Eukaryota > Viridiplantae > Streptophyta > Magnoliopsida > Poales > Poaceae > Panicum > Panicum virgatum. The sequence continues at coordinate 49,042,577 of NC_053142.1, forward strand.
AATACTCTAGATATTATAAATTTCAAAAATAGGTCATGATCGTCTGCCCAGTGGACGAAATTGAGATTTCGTCAGCTGAGCAGACAAATTTGCTAAATTTCATCCACTAGTTGGACGAAAACAATTTTCGTCCAATCATTAGAAGAAGAAACCAGCAAATTTAAAGATGATCATGACCTATTTTTTAAATTTATCAAATTTGAAGTATTATTCCGTAATTACCATAAACAATCGTATTAAAAAAATAAAAGACACCGTAGTAACGAGCATTATTGCTGCCTGTTCCGAGGTACGGTCGAGGACAGGTAGAGGGACAAATGACACGATTTCTCATGTGGCGCCCGTGTGATTTGGTGAAGCAAAACAACCCAACCACTGCCATACTTAACAGATAATATACTAGTGCAATTTGTTGCCTCCTCACTAATCACGCTGCATCATATCATTCTCTCTGAATATTTAATAATCGAGCTGCTGCTCTCGCCAGCAATATAATACTGAATAATATTATTATCCTCGCGTGCGCATGTGGGCCTCCATGTCCGGCGACGATGCCCCCGCCGTGTATATAAATGGGGCGCCCGGGGATAGCGGGAGGACTCACCAGTCGCAAACTCAGTCACACAACAGAGCAGATTGTAGCAGCGGCTGCAACTTCTGAGCTCTGAGGAGAAGGTTAGCAGAAAGCACACAGCTCCGGCAGCTCCTCGACCACTGCCTAGTTAGCTCCCATGGCCAGCTACTTCGCCGCGCAGCTCAAGGACATGTTCTTCGTGCTCGTCGAGCGCGTCACGGGCTATGGCTGGACCACCCAAGCTCAGGATGGTTCGTCACGTTTATGTTTATATTCTCAAGCATTATTGCCGCTCTGGAAAATGCTAGTACTTTTGAAGTATGTAAATTAAATTAAATGAAGTGGGTGCAGTGGTCAATTTTTTCTGCTCTATTACTTCATGCAGGTGCACAAGAGCCCACCAAGTTGACATCTGAAGCGGTCTCTCCAGCTGAAGAAGAGGCGACCGTGGTGCAGAACATTCATATCCGAGCAAGAAGCAGCGCGGATCCCGTTGTGTCCAGTGGCACAAAGCCTCAGGTTAACTAGCGTTATGAAGGGACTATAGAGCTTGGCTGCAGTCTCTACTGTGCCTGCTTCCATGGCCTCGAGAAGATGCCTGCTGGTGTTTTTAACTTTTCAAGCAAGGATGCGTATGCGTATCCCAGTCCTGTTGCGTCATGCAATCTGATCAGAGCGTGTTCGAGTCCTATAATTCACTTAGTTTGTAATCCCTGTCATGTATGTTTGTGTCGGCTCATGGTCGAGCTTGGTATTAGGTTGTCGGTGTTATGTTTGCTGATCAAGCTTGTAGTGTTCCTTCATAAAGCGTGCATTAATATGTTCGATCCATTCTTCAGCTTAAGCAGTGTACCCAAAGCTTCTGTCTTTTGCCGTATATATGTGTTCTATCTACGTGATTAAACAAGCAAACTTCGTTGTATATTACGAGACGCATCTGATCCCCATTACATTTTTTTGAAGAAAAAAATAAAAAATGTGGGCCCTGGCCCCTTACCACTCCCCTAGAAAAATGCAAATAGCCACAGAGTTTCCAACAGAATAATTGAACAACAATGATACAAACACCAGTCTATCAATGCCGTAAAACTCCAAAAAAATAAGTAAAATTCCAATTTTAGTTGCGATATACGCTATGAGAATAGAAATGATGATACTATTCACTGAGATATACCTATCTTATTCTTAGTAGTGTCTCTCCGTTCTCCATAGACCATACATTTTAAGTAGATAACCGTGTAGTTTCTCACATGTTTTCATGACGATCTGTAGCACTCCTAGGGAAGTCATAATATACTAACATGTAGTACATGAAAAAAGAACCTGGGGGGGGGGGGGGGGGGGGAGCTAGGGGATTTGGAATTTTTTCGACACTCTAAAGAGCAGCCTTTCAGTTTTGAGTCTCCATGCTCTAAAGCTTTTCTCCTAGAACATTGGCTCATTGATTCCTTTTGCCATTATCCAACTGTCTCAGAAAAAAAATACTTTTGCGTCATACACCTAATGTCACAGTACACTCACATCGTGAGCTGGTCCGTTCCAACCGTAACGACAACACCAGCACACAAAGCGATCGATCTGTGTCTGAAGGTCCATTTTGAATATAATCATGCGTGCTGGCCTGCCAGAGCGTGGTTTGGGGCCATCCCAAGCAATGGGCCAAGAAGACTAGTAGTAGGACGGCAAACGAGACGATTTCTGATGTGGCGCCAGAGATTTGGGACAGAAAAACAACAAGATCAGGCCATATTTAACAAAGAAAAATATATAATAATGCAATTTGGCGCCTCATAGAGATCTCTATGATCAACAGCAGCCGTTGCGTCCAGGTTGCGTCGTAGTCGTAGGACAGACACAGTGGTCTCAGTGGTCAACAGCAGCCGGAGCATGCCGTTGATGGACGGAGATCGCTTTACTGGAATGAAGGGGCAAAAAGAATTGATTAGGAATTAATGTTATCGAGAGGTGCTCAACAACCACGCATATGATAAACATGCCGGACGATGGATCCAGAGATTACGATGATTCCGGTCGCGGAGATCCTCGCATGCGCGTGATGAATCATGGTGAGTGGGTGACCCAGTGATCCTATCTGTATATGCCACGTCGGCACCACCCACCACCCACCAGCCGTTTTTCTGGACCTGGAGCTCTGAAAGCTCACAAACATCCGAAAACGTGTGCTGCTTTTTGCAGCAGGCTGGCTCACCCTGAATGCGTGAAGAGCTAGCAGGAGAGGCGACTTGGACAGCTTGACAACCAGTTGATGATTTCTGGACAAGAACCACGACCTTGTAATCTAAAGCTTACGGCCTCAAAGTTCGTCTGGTCGCAACCTCGATCAAGCCTAAAAAATATTTGCCCCTTGCAGCTATGAACAGTTAATCTAAAAAATCGCTCATCTCGATCCAGAATTCTGCATACGTACAATCATACTATAGTGATCAAAGATGGAACGAATAGTCTAGTCATAATCCGCACCTGATCACCAAACACGTGTGCCCGATCTCCCAGTACTCGGGACGAAAGGTCGAAAGGTCTACGACAAGGGAGAACCGTCGGATGGGGGATCGGACGGCGCAAGAGTGGTCCCTGAACCTGGAGCGCCGATAGCAACGGCGACTGTGTCCGAGAACGCCGCCACGTCCGTCCGCCCGCCCCCCATGCCGGCGTCTCGGCGGAAGCAACGGTGGCGTGGGCCGCTGGAACACACGGGAACGCGACAATCTTACGGCCGCGGGCGAGGTCGACGGGTGAATCCGGGGCCCGGAGTCCCTTCAACACCGGCCAAGCGCACCCGCGTGACGTGTCGGCGTGCGGGCGTCTCGCCGCGAGTCCCCGGCGGCCTCACCAGGCGGGGCTCGCCTTCACCGGGCGGTGAACGGCCGCGTCGCCCGCCGCTCGCTGTCCCTGCCAGACTTTCAAAAAGGGCGGCGAGTCACCGGTTGGTTACTCACAGTCACAGATTTGCGATCGGATTCCAAGAAGCCGAGTGAATCGCACGCAGCTCGTCGAGTCGAGTCCAGAGGGAGCGCTGCGCACGGACAGAGCCCCCCGCCATGGCGGCCGCGGCGCGCGCGATCATCTGCGAGCTGGCGCCGGAGAAGGTGGCGTCGGTGCCCGCGCCGCCGAAGAAGCGCGACGCCGGGAAGGCGGTGCTGCAGCCCCGGCTCTGCACGCTGCGGTCGTACGGCGCCGGCAGCGGCGTGGTGACGCGGAGGATTCTGACCGGGGCGGAGGACGGGAGCGGGGCCGCGGACTCGGGCGGCTCTGCTGCCTCCCCGTTCTTCGCATCGCTGGCCGACTACATCGAGAGCTCCGCAAGAGCCAGGACTTCGAGACCATCTCCGGCCGCCTCGCCATGGTGAGTCAACACTGAAGACTCCTCCTCGCTTCTTCCTCCCTCGTTCACCTGTGCACGTTGGACTCGAGCTCATGGTGCTGCTTGCTGCAGGTGGCTTTCTTGGCGGCCGTGGCGGTGGAGCTGACGACGGGCAGCTCGCTGTTCAAGAAGCTGGACACGATGGAGATCGAGGAGGCGGCGGGGTTGTGCGTGGCCGTGGTCGCCTGCGCCGCAGCGTTCGCGTGGGCATCCAGCGCGCGCACCAGGATCGGTCGGATGTTCACGCTGGGGTGCAACGCCTTCGTCGACTCCCTCATCGATAACATCGTCGAGGCGCTCTTCTCCGAGAGCGAGCTCCAGGACTGGTCCGACGACGTATAAGTATGCAAATATATACGCATAGAGACTAGATATAGACAGTACAGTATATACATAGAGAAAGTATTTACAGATAGATCGTCAAGCTGTTGAGATCCGCGGATTTCGCAAGCTTCGTCCGTTGCAACGGCAAGGAAGTTGTTCTGAATTTTTGTTCAGACATTGATCCTGAATCCAAGGTTATCAGACATGGATCATACAGGGTTCCAAACAACTGGCAGCTGTTGTCCACGGCCCTGCAAGGATGAACTGTGATCACAAATCTGCAGCCTGTGTAGGAAGACAAGCAGAGTATCTTTGACCTTTGTGTAGCCAGGCAGTCCGTCAAGGTTGTGAAATATGTAGATCTCTACATTTCATCAGAGAAATAGTGTACAGGGGACGGGGAGGATCAGCCCCTTAATTCAACTGCACCTACTAGTATAGTGAGATTGTAATTAGTGACTGAAGCATGGGAGCAAAACACCGTGTTTTCTTTAGGGGTCAAATCCGGAGTTTGACTCTTGAGATTATAATACATGGAGTGCAGACAAATCTACACATATATGTCTCCCTTGCTCCATTCCTGTATACGGGCTCTGAAGAAATACAAACACTGCTGTGTCGATTGAGCTGCAAAATTGACTTTCATTGTATTTGCTTTGAGGTTGTCATCTATACGACATTATCAATGGTCAAACAATGCACTCTCTCAAATCTCAACCCAACTCTGCTAAACCATTCCCCTTTATGACTGAAACAGGGGAGAAGTATTTCTAGAGGACATTGCAGCACATTTACTTTTATACATAACACAAGCCAAATTAACCCATTGCAAATATTAGAGGTACCTATCACAATTTTGACTGCCCAATAACCAATTAAATCCCAAGGCAAAGATTAACCAGTTACGCCAAATGATGCAGTCAATACAGCCAGAACCACACCTGTGACCCAAGTTAATTCACGGGGTTTTTTAAAATCCACCTGTGGGAATTTAGACGAAGATGCAATGGGAAGAGAAGACATTTTCCTGCTAGAGCTTGAATTTAACATCTTTTCATGTTTTCTTTAACGACATCTCTGAACCCAATCATGTTAGGACACTCAGGTTACATGGGAATCAGGAGGCATTCTCTATTGCTTCAATGCACCCCAACACGCTAGCCTTCTGGGACATTGCCGACATAAGCGCTTCATGAGCTGCTTTGTTGTTCTTCAGAAGTGATGCGGTAAACAGGACCTGCAATTCCAAAAGAATGGCATCAATCGACATGTAAGTTATGGCATGGTTCTGCTTCTGATAGTTGAAGAGAGATGAAATGATAACTCACTGCCCATCTGGTAAGGTTTTGCTGCTGATCTTTGCTTAGTTGCGGCTTAGTTCTGTTTATGAACCTCTAGAAGCAAAGAAACAGGAAATTCTTCAGATGCAGTTTGCTGAAGATATCGCCAAGAAAATGTGACAATATACAAATGGAGAGGATAGGATAAATTCGTAAGCACCTGGAGGGTGAAAAGGTCTGCTGATTGACCTACAACTTTGTCATATTCTAGACCTTCAGCGGCCAGTCCTGCCATTGAAACTACAGCTAACCTGAAGAAATTCTATAGGTGTCAGCAGCTTGTTCAAATTTATTTGATCCTGGCGATATTTGTGCAGGTGTGCATTGCACAGTAATCAAATTTACAATGTATTGTCACTAATAAGCAGATGTACAGAAAGTACCTGTCTAGTTCCTTTCCATCAAGCTTCCCACTGTATATTAGCTTCTGTAACTGTTCATCTATCAAGTTGACATGCTCCTTTCCAATATCCAAAGAATATCCCAGGATAGGGAGGCCAATCAAATAGGCGACTGAATTTTCAGGAAAGCTTGCCATTCAGTGAATTCCTACTGCAGATATAATCTTGTTGGGATGAGAGAATCACATACCCAAGAAGTGAGCAGCTTCATGCCTAGCAATTCTCTCCTGGTAGTCAGGAAAGACTGTAGAAAACGCTCCAATTGCTGCTTGCAGAAGACTACAATGATAGTATGCATTATTACCATGGGTCCATAATTAATCTGCAACATTTTTACATAGAACATCGACATTACTCTGCCCCAAAAAAATTGAGCACCATTTACATAGGATTCCAGTTTTTTCATGTTAGCAGTATCTTGAATGATCAATGCATTGAATTAAACGAAATTTGGTATTTTATTGATTTTTTTCTTGAGATGTTAAAGTTATTTGAGGATGCTACTTTTGCCTCTTTCCTGTCTAAGCAAACTTTACTCCAAGAGTTGATGTCTTTTTGGAGCCAGGCATATCCATGTAAGGTCATACGGAGTAGAAAAGATCTTTCATTTGAATTACTCTCCAAACTTGCAGAGGTAAATAAACACGTACCCCGGAGCAACGCTCCCGACAGCCAGTACGATCAATGAAATGCTTCCGATCAAATAGGGAACGAAGAAGCCCCAATCCTGTCACAGATAATTTTAGAAGATTTAAACATTTGCTTCCTTTTCATTTGGACATCAAGATCACAGTCAATTTTGCAGGTACTCCATGACTTCAAGTCCTCTATGCTCAATTGCTCATCTTATTTGAAAGTACATATAGCAGGTGTCATGGATGGAAATAGTAATACCCCAGGGAGCTGGCCTGCAATGACGGCTAAGAATCCAGTGGTACCGACGACCGTAAACAAAAATGCTGCCTGCAAGATTAAACCAAAGAGAATGCAAGATTACATTCTGAATGATGCTGCAGTTGTTCCAAAAACTTCAGTAAAACCATCACGCTTTGCCTCAGCTAACAAGAAAACACCATGTCAATTTTTGAATGGTTGGTTGGAACAGCACTTACATCATTTCTAACACTTGGAATAGCCAAATTCTCGGCATTCTTAATTCCAAGGGTAGTCAGTTCCCGCAGAGATGTCTGTTCAGTTCAGAACGCAGGCTCATCAGTTGCAAAACAATCAGACGCTCCCATGCAGACACAACGATCAATTATGGAAGAAAAAAAAGGCAACGATCAAGGGTTACATGATGCTTGCAGAATTGCACCGGGAAATGCATGGCAGAGTCATGCCTCCTGCAAACAGGAAGTGTTTGATCATTGATGCTTCAGAGGAGGGCAGTGCACTGACCGTGCGACGCGACACGTACGGCTGCGAGCCCCACCGCTTGGCCCAACCCAGCTCTCTCAGCTGGTCCAGCGCCTGCTTGACATCACCGCTGCTCTTCTGCAACACTATCCGGCTCAATGCGTCACCTCGATCATCAAATTGCTCCAGGAGTCAGGAGCCGATGCAACCGCCGCTCACCTTGTCGATGGCGGCCTGCAGCGCCTTGAGCTCCACCCCGGAGGCCGCCGAAGACGAGGCTGCCGCGGCGCGCCAGCAGCGGCGTGGAGCGGAGGAGCTCGGGGTGGTGGGAGCGACGAGCACGGCCACGATCGCCATGGATCCCACCAAGGTTCTCTCTCCCCGCGCGGCTCTGCTGCGGCCCACGGTAGGGGATAACACAGTTCAGAGTCAGCTACGAGACACGTTTCGTCGTGATCTTCTGAGGCGGAAATTGTGCGCGATGCTGCACGCGCCGCGTGTGCCGCAGTCTTTTTAGTTTCACAGGAAATGCGACGCCACAATAAATCCAAGCCTCCAGGCTTTCTAAACACCACTCCCTTTGGCGCCTAATCCCCTCACTCCAGTTTCGTCTTCCTCTATCCATCTCCTCCGAAATCTCCATTCACCCTTCGAATCCTCAAATCCTCCGCGTCTCGAGGAGTCCAGATGCTTCTACTCCAGCCCCGCGCAGTCCCTGCGCCCGCTCTGCGAGAGAGGCCACCGCCACCTCGGCCCCGGCCTCGCCGGCGACTGGCGCCGCCTCCTCTCGCCGCGGCGTCCGGCTCCATCGCCGTCAACTCCGATGAGGATGCCTTCACCAGGTGCTCCGGGTACCTGTTCGAGGAGGGCGCGGCCACCGAGTCGGAGCTCCCCAGCACGTACGACCTCCCTGGCATCGCCGCCGTGTACCGCCGCCGCCCGCTCCTCGTACTCCGTCGCTCGCTGCAGATCGGCACCTCCTTCGGCCGATGGTTCGCGCTGCGCTACCTCGACCGCGTCAACGAGCGCGCCGACGACATGTTCGAGGTCCGCCCTCACGCTGCGCTTGCTTTTGATTGGACCTGCGCATGCTTGCTGTTTGATCAAATTCCTGGCCGTGCTTTGGTTCACCGATGATTTGGTGTTGTCTTGCAGCTTCGGGCGGCCCAGCTAAGGAGGATATTACTGGAACTTGGCCCAGTCTGTTTCATTTCCCAATGCCTGCTTGTTCATGTGTGCGACTCCCTTATGTGATGATCATTAGCTTGTATATGATGCTGCTCTTTTAATCGCAGGCATTTGTGAAGATCGCGCAAGCAGTTTCTTCACGGCCGGTGAATTTGACTAGTTGCTACATTTTCACTTGACCTATTGAAATCGCATGCTTGGAGTGCCTTAACTTTGACTTTATATGTGATAATTGCTTGTTTCATTTCCTGCAGGATATTATTCCGCCTGCATACCTTGATGAGCTGTCGCTACTTCAGGACCGCATAGCACCATTTTCAACCGATGCTGCATTTAACATTATAGAAAAAGAGCTTGGGCTACCACTGGATATGATTTTCTCTGAGATATCACCTGAGCCTGTTGCTGCTGCATCTCTTGGGCAGGTCCGATCAGTTTACCATTTTTTTAAATAAATGTCTTTATGGACCAATTGACCGCTCTTAGCAGCATTTTGCGTTTCTAACTAAGGAAGCAGAGCACAATTGCATATGGTCAGTTTCATTATGATAGTTGAGTTATCTGACCGTATCCTCATTGCTGCTATTTGAACTTTGAAGTTTGAACACCAAAAACTGATATGCAACTCAACTGCAGTTTGCAATTTTGCATGTTAATATTCGTTACTGGATGTTTCCCTGAAGGAACCCATTCAATTCAAATTTAGGAGCAACTGAAGTACTGTAGGATGGAAACCTAAACATGTATGAAGTTTCAGTCACGTGTTTCCTTAAAGGAACCACAAATAGGTAACTTACGGACTTGAAATTTAAAGAAAAGCGCCCAGTCCGTAACAGCAACTAAAAGGCACAATAAGATGGAACCATGTACTTGCATCATAAACTCAAATATTGATTATTTCACACTTCTCAATGTTGGCATTCCATTTTTCTTACATCTGTAGGTTTACCAGGCTAAACTTCGCTCCAATGGGAAGGTCGTTGCTGTCAAAGTACAAAGACCTGGTGTTCAAGCAGCAATTTCATTGGACATATATATCTTGAGGTTCCTAGCTAGTCTTGCAAGGAAGGCTGCCAAGTTAAACACAGACCTCCCAGTAAGTTTGTACTATTATTTATCCATGTAATCAACTGAAGAAATTTTTTTCTTTCAAAGATCAAAAGATAGAAAAATAACCCAACAATAAGGGAAATTTCCTTTTAAAATTTCAACTATGTTATTCTGTATCATTTATGTTGTGTCTGTTCTGTTTATTGATTTTTAATCACATGTATTTGCTTCTCTAATATGCAGGCTGTGCTTGACGAGTGGGCATCAAGCCTATTTCGGGTAACTTTCCCATATATTATGATCTGATATGTCATTTCCATGTGAATTTCTAGACGTCATTTTGTTTTACTTTGGCTCATGTCAAATGCTAGTCAATAAAATTCACAATTTGCCTGTGGCATACTGGCATGATATAGCATCTGACAGAAGTATGAAAAGTAACCATTAACTAGAGGTCTAGAGGCATAAAATAGTATGCCTATTCCTTAAGAATGGCTTCATTGGGGTATGTGGGTAATAGCAGTCTGGTAGGAAAACAAATTATGGGCAGTCAACATCCAAAATCTTGGCTATGAACATTTAAATTATATCTGCAGTATTTTACTATTTTTTGTGCTACCATTTTATTCAAAGTTCACTCAGCTCAAGTAATTTGAAGTTTGCGTATGAAATTATTAACACATGTATTATAGATATATATCCAAGGAAGAATGTAAATACCAATCATTTCCAATGTGACAGTGGTTTAAAATAATTACATTCGTACTTTTTAGCATGGGAGTCCACAGCTTTTCTGATAAGCTCTAGAGCCTGATGAAGAATAGATGTTATTATTCTGGCAAGACTGTGCTCCAGTGACTAGCAATTTTCTAGTTAGAGCTGTTAGGCTCTGTCAGGCATCTGGTTAAAATTTTAGCTGCATATTCTTAGAGATTCACATTGAATACAGGTAAATCACATTTGATGCAGGAGATGGATTATAGAGAAGAAGCAAGAAATGGACTTAAGTTCAGGTTGAATTCTTCATCCACTAGACAAAGTCCCGTTCAACTTATTGTCTATGAAAATACACCTTCATTGAGAAATATATGATAATTTAGAACCTGAATGGTCAAACATCCGTCATTTTTTCGCTACAAACATGTGCAAACTATTTAGATTGAGACCATCAGATTTAATTGAGAACTACTTTCCTTGTATAATATTTGTGCTTTTTCAGTAAAGTATCTATTCTTTACATTTTTGTAACATTTACTACGGAAATTGATTATTTGAGATTATGATTATTTCATCACGAAACGGTTTCCTGAAACATCTTTTGATTCTGTGACAGAGAGTTGTTTGGGAAATTTAGAGATGTCTCGGTTCCTGAAATGTATATGGAGCAGACTAGAAGGCGAGTCCTTGTCATGGAATGGATAGAGGTAAACAGCTTCTGATCTTATTCGACTGTTGGCAACCAAACATGCATGCAAAATTGCAGTATGTAATTCTGCTTGCTCTCTGTGGTCTTGTAGGGTGAAAAGTTGTCAGAAGTCAGAGATCAATATTTGGTTGAGGTAAAGGACCTGCCAAAGTTCAAGTAAACCACGTAAAAGTTGGGCTTCACTAAGCAACATTGATCAAATATTATGCTGGCATATTTTACTTTACAGGTTGGAGTATATTGTTCGCTTTCCCAGCTATTAGAATATGGATTTTATCATGCAGATCCACACCCCGGAAATCTTTTGCGTACGGTTGATGGGAAATTAGCATACTTGGGTAATAGTTGTATTTTACTATCTCTCCACTATAGATTGATGCGTATAGCCCTGTGGGTGACTTGGGCTCCAAGTTTGATTCTTTACCACCCATTGAATGAAGTTCACACTGTTTCAACTAAATATGACACATTATTTGTTAATAGATTTTGGGATGATGGGTGAATTCCGGCAAGAGCTTCGCGATGGATTTATTGAAGCCTGTCTTCACCTTGTTAACCGTGATTTTGATGCTTTAGCAAAAGATTTTATCACTCTTGGGTAAGAAAATTACTCTGAAATGAAACAAGTCAGTTTATGTTAACTTCCATAGGTTTTCATACATCGGGTTGATTGTCAGTTATCAGTATCAGTATGTGATATGTTATGCTTGTGAAATGGAATTCATTTATACTAATAACTTTTTCCTCTCTTATCTTTACATGTCTTGCAGTTTGCTTCCTCCAACTGCCCAGAAGGGTGAAGTCACAAAGGCATTGACAGGTAACCCAGTTCAAGATGAATATTGTATATGTTTGAATATAACTCAGAATTAGTTGATATAGATACCTTCGTACTAATCTCAAATCTTTAGATCAGAAATCATGTCATAATACTTGTCCAATTGGTGACCACTCAGTGGCCTAATCTTTTATATCTGTCTCAGGTGTATTTGAGAATGCTGTTAACAGAGGAGTTCAGAATATAAGCTTTGGAGATTTGTCAGGAAATCTTGGACGAACAATGTACTAATCTAGTTTACAGAGAACCATTTCTTCAATGGATACACTATAACTTTGTGCTATTAACTAGAGCTAGCGTTGTTTCAGGTATAAATTCAAGTTCCAGATACCTTCTTACTTTTCCCTTGTAATTCGAAGGTAATGACTAATGAGTTCGTCCACAATATTTGAGCGAAGTGCTTCACTAACAGAGCTTGCATACAGGCAGATGCTATTGAATATTTCTGAGGTGTCTGATATTTGTGTTTGTCATAAAAGAGGTTTGCCGTGTGATTTTTCAGCCTTGCTGTCTTGGAAGGTATTGCAATCAGCTTTAATCCAAACTATAAAGTGCTGGGCAGTTCGTACCCATGGATTGCAAGAAAAGTTCTCACTGACAATTCACCAAAGCTCCGATCAACTTTGCAGGCTCTTCTTTATAAGGTTGAATTTGCATTTGTATTTTCAAAAAATTTTATATCATACTCCCTCAATTTCAAATTATAGGCCATTTGACTTTTTTGACCCCAAGTTTGACCAGTCGTCTTACTAAAAATTTGTGCAAAATATCACTTCTTTTGTTATGGGTTGCTTTATCAATACAAGATCTTCAATAATGACTTAAATTTGGCAATGTTTGCACAAATTTTTTGAATAAGACGAGTGGTCAAACTTAGAGTAAAAAAAGTCAAACAAACTACAATTTGGAACGGATGTAGTATTAACTATTGAGGTTTCAATCATGCTTACAAGTTTACAAGACCAATAACGACAGTTTACTCCGAATTACAGTATTTTTCAAATTTCCTGCCTATGTTATGCCCAAGATTCTCTCTGTAAATTTTGTAAGTTTTGACTACCTTTTCTTTCTTCAACTAAAATATGTTACAGGATGGCACTTTCCAAATTGATCGTCTGGAGTCTTTGTTATCTGAGGTTGGTTTCTTCCGTTCTATGTCTTAGATACTTCCCATCCCAACCAATGAAGTTGTGTTATGTCTAATGCGATATTTGTGATGTGAATAAAGATTTAACTGTTTGAAACGTGGTGGGACTGTCTAACATGAGGAAGAAGGCAGCCTATTACAGCTAATTCGTAATTTTTTAGATTAAAGCTAATTCGTAATAATGATTCACATATTCATTTGGGTCTTGTCATTATTCATTAAACAAAATGCCTAAAGCTGAAGCTCTAATTAATTGCACTATGAAACTATCTGCCTTGGTATGTGGTACCTACTTCTGAGCATATTCCCATTGCATGGTTCTTTTTACAGTCACTTCGTGCCAGAACAGAGCAATCATTGGTCAGAAATCAACAAGAAGATGTTGATAGTGCGAGATATGCAATTAAGCAAGTCTTGTCATTCACGCTCACGGACCAGGTAGGACCAAACCAGGCCAATAATTTTTCGACACCGAACTAACTCTTCACAACAACAAACAAGATTGAACCTGATAAATAAATATTTGATGCTCTGTGCTGCCTTTGCAGGGTGCCTTTGTGAAGGATTTACTTCTTCAGGAGATTGCTAAGGTAGTACCCTGTTAAAGGCACAATTAAACATTGAGTTAGCTTGATCATCATAATATTTGGAAAATCCAAGGCATCTTAAGATTCTGTATTCTAAATATTTTACGCCTAAGCATTTAAGCAAACAGGTCGCAAAAAGGTTAATTCATTTTTTTAGTTTCTTTTTTATTTTTGAATTTGAATTCATTTTTATCGCAAAAGTAATAAGTCACTCCAACCGCTTAGGTTCCATTTTCGACATTCTACGCATGCTGACAAGGAAGGTATCAGATAATATATATAGTATGTTTTGAAATTAGTAAATTTGTTAGGGAAATTTCTTAAATGGTGACAGGCATTCCTTGTTGTTCATCTTTATTGGTTTTCAATAAATTTCGATTGACTTTTAGAAGATATCTTCTAGCATTATTCATGTTGGCTTAAAGTGAGCTTGCATACCTGTTTGATAAGAGTACTTTCTGGCTATGCGTTCTCAAGAATTTAGTGTGCAGGGAATAGATGCACTTGGTGTAGCTACATTAAGCTCAGCAACATCTGCAGCAGCTTCCAGATTGCCATTTGCTGGTGGTCCATCTCCATTAACCTCACTAGATGATGAGGATGTCACTAACTTGAGAAATCTATATCGCCTGCTCCTACTTTTATCTAAGGTTTCTCAGAAGGAAAATTCATCTCCGGTATGTACAATTTTCAATAGATCTCAGCTTTCTGCTTTCTTTATCCATTTGTGTGGAAATGGAAAAAAAAATTTAGGTTAGATATGCATGTGATTTATCAAAAGCATACATATATTATGTTGTGGATTATCAATACATGTCCCCACTGACATGAGTTAAATGACTTCATACATCGTATTGCAAGATTTATAACTTTTTCTTTGAGCCTTTGTTTGTTTTGTTCATTGTGTATAAGTTTTGTAGATTCCTGGAAATAACAGTGCCATAGAGAAGGAAGGTGGTAGCACAGATGAACTTTCTCTTGTGCTGTATGAAATAACATCTCTGCCAGAATTTTTGCCAGTTATTTCCATCATTCCTGAGGTAAGTGGGAGATACAAGTTCAGTGAGACTAATATATGTCAAAATCCACATGGCACATGGCTCATTTGTTTATGTCCTTCTCTATTGAAGCTTCCACTGGAGTCCCAACAGCAGTTGCTTCTTCTGCCAACAGATTTAGCAAGCCGTATTTTATCTCGGGCTGTTGCTAGAACCATTAGAAGAATGTTCATATAAAGCTGAAGGTACAAGTTTTCCATCCCTGCTTCCTTAAATGTTTCTTTAACTATTATTTTGGAATCACTACTAGAAGACTAGGAGTTTTTCCCCCCTTGCAGTAGCATCTAATCTAGAATCCAAGATCAAACTGATTTTTGTTATGAATGATTTTGGGACACTTCTTTATTATATGTACATATTTTTCAAACAAAACGAGGCCCTGTAAAAGGCCCTTTCTGTTATGTCCATATGGTATACTAATGAAGTTTTGAGTTAAATTTATGTGTGATAAAAATAGAGTAAAATGCACCAGAGGCCCATCAACTTGTAGTCACTTAGGTCCGTAAACTCTAAAAGTGTATTTCTGGGTGCATAAACTTATAATTTGTATCACTTAGATCAGGCCCGTGAACTTGTAATTTGTGTCCCATATATCATGCACTGAATGGCATGGATTCATGTTATTTGATTTTATTTCACAATCTATATGACATAACGAAATGGCAATAGCATGTTAACCTGATGTGCTCTTCAACCATTCATTAATAAGATAAAGAACAAGTTGCGATTATTTTACTTAAAACTATTCTCTTATTCATCGCACAAGTACAAACACTCAAATAATCATCTTTCATGTTGCATGAACAACAATCTAACAGTACTGTAAAGAGCTCATGCAAAGGCATATGTACAAGCACAATTAAACAAACAGGGGCCATATGCTGTTGGTGCCCTTTTCCCCAGCAACAAGCGGTCAGTTTCTGACCATGGCCTTCTCAGTAAGAAAACTTTCCATCTTTAATAATGCCTGAAAGGGTTGAGGCGAAAAAATCTCAGTTAGATTTAGTTGTGAAGACCAATTCAGCTAAGGCGGAACAGGAAGAAAACAGAATTTCAGGATACCTCAATGGCAATGGTACTAGGTGTAAGTATAGTGACATCATTATGCCCTTGTTTTAATGCAATATCTGCATCAGGAAGAATTTGATCAATTAATTGAATTATGTGAAGCATTGTGTTTAGTGAGTTTGTCAGTAGTATAAAGGATCAGCAAATTCAGGATTATGCATAGCAGACATTGTTATTGAAAATTATAGGAAATTTACGTTCAAGTGAAACTCTGGCATCCGCATTAGCATACGAGTCCATTCTTTTCTCAAAAAGTGATGTAAGTTTTGCATAAGCCTGCATTAGGAAACAAAAGGCCTTAGCACTGAAAGGGTTACCAAAGTAGAATATTAGTCAGACTGGAGCTCAAGAGCTCAAATCTCATATGACAGTGAGCAACAGTATCTACCTTTGCATATGGGTCACCAGATTCCTGATGCAAGAGGGGCCGAGATGCAGTTCCCACGGCAGCAATCCTTCTTGCAAGTGCATCCAGTGGAACATCTAACCACACAGTCAGCCCTTTCTTCATGTAACTCCTGCAAATTCCTTGCAGTGTGAGAATTGGTTTCGAAGAGCAACCTCAGGGTAGTTTTGTCACTTCCAGTACCAATTGATTGGTCGGATCACGGCACCACCTCCAGTTGCAACAACTAACCGATGCATTGATGACAAATCCCTTAGGACCTCACTCTTGACAAGTTGAATGAAAAAAAAAAGAGGATATCAGAAAAGTTGGTTATCAGGTATAGAGGTATTTGAATAGGAGCTTAATGCTGTCAGCCTCTATTGGATTACAGCATTTATATCAGAGGTGAGGAATTTTCAATTCGATCTTCCTAGAAAGAAACATGAATGCCTTGCAGACTTGGGAGTCTTTCCCAGGCCTCCATCCTTTAATAAGGAAAAAAATTAATAGATCTCATTAGAGAAATGGGCATGTACCTCATTATCTCTGAAGAATGCTTCACTGTGGAGCTGAAAAATCTCAGCAACAGATGATATACCGACAGCCTTCTCTACCAACTTATCACTGCAATTGGAATAGGCCAGTAAAAAGAAAGAAAAAAAAGAGGGTACTTCTAAGAAGATTTGGTGGACGGTTGGTGAAGTTAATTATCAGAGAGTAGTACAGACCTGTCGAAGAAAGAATAACCTAGTACTTCAGCTAATATCTTCCCAACTGTAGTTTTGCCTGAACCCATCATTCCTGTATACCAAAGTACGCAAATATCATATATGCAAACCGCGACATAATGATGTGCTTGAGCTGAACTGGAACTAGAACTAACCGACTAGATAAATGCATCGGCCATCCAAGTAAGGGAGAACATCCTGGGCTTTTTGCTGGAATTAGCATGGATGTCAGTTATGTAAAAAAAAAACTATAGCTGGTCGGTTGATGTTTTCTCTCTCCAGTCAACTCAATTATCATTATATTACTTCCTATTTGCAAACAACTTATTTACTGACCTGTAGTATGAGAGCTTCATCGGCAGAGTAGTGGACCTTTTCAGTACCTGCGAGCCGCCATCATGTACGTATCAAATCTCAACCGTCTGGTACACGCTAAACTATGACTAATAACAGTACAACTATATGACTTAAATATCAAGCGTTGACATTGATTTGGAATCAATTGTACGAAACACAAGTAGCTATATCTTCCCTTAAAAACCACAAAACAGCCTAATCACTAGTATATGTTTGTGTCCATTTCAACTTCCAATGTTTTCTTGTACCTGGTTTGGAACGGCAACTTCCGAATGTATGGCCCCCCAACACCCAGAAGCCACTACGAACTGCTATATAGCCAACAAAAACCGTATGGCAACACTCGAGTTCCGCCACTTTGCTGTCCCCTCCCTCAGCCGTCGCGTGTCACGTGTGTGAAGCGTGTCAGGCGACCGACACATATCCTATCGGACCTAGCTATCTATCTCCCGAAATTCAGTACAACAAATAAATAAATAATAATCGATCAGCAAGCCCAAGCATAATCTGCCATGTTCATCGGCATCTATCCCATCTTAGCATAGCTAATCCATTTCCTGCCCTGCCTGGTAATCCCAGTACTTGTTAACAACAACCGCATGAACACCAAAGGAGAGAGGCAATTGAACTCTGCACCTGTCGATTTCTTGCAACACGAAGCTTTCATCTTTGCGGCACGGAGCACAGGATCCGTGCTCCTCCGCGGATCGGTTCCCAGAGCCAGCCTCGCCGGCAGCTTCTCCGCCGTGAGCCCCGCCGCCGGGACTCTTGCAGAGCAAGCGCCGCGCGGCTTCTCGAGCCCGGCCCACGCACCGGGCCGCGCCCGGATGCCCACGCTCGCCTCCATCTTCCTGTCGATCCGCGCGGCTTGATGTGTTGCTGTGACGTGTGGCTCAGCCGCTCGGGCGAGATGTGCTAGACGTGATTGGTGATGGTGGTTTTGGATAGGCCGGCCATCGCCGGGGTAATGAAGAGCTCGCCGGCGGCAGGCGGCGGCGGACGAGGAGGGCGGCCCTCCGTGCGGAGACGCGAGATGAGAGGGAATTGAAGGAGGTGGGAATTGTGGGCTCGCGGGGCTTTTATACAAGACTCCTCCGAGAGGCGGTCGTGAGTTTGGTTTCGAAGTGGTTGGTTTCTTGCCGCGTGGGTCCGGCATGTTTTCATTATTTTCAGGATCTGAAATCCTCATATTTTTCATAATATGAAATACAAGATCATCTAGCGTGACTCCAGTTTGATCATACGCCTGTCATTATGACCTGATGACAAACAAGAGCAGAAAATTGTACTGTATCTAAGTGACCTGCCTTTTTTTCTTTTCTTTTTTTTTAAAGTCGCAGTTTGACCTGGTGTGGCGTCCAACGTCACATGTTACAATGTTCGTAACCGTTTAATTTAAATCATATGGACATATTTTTATATACATAAATCAAATCATATTGAATTTGGATGGTATAATCTATCTTTAAACCTTTTTTGAAACGAAGTCTATCTTTAAACCTAATTATCAAAGAAAAGATGAGGCGGCAGCATATCAGATGCAACTTGTGGCATAGAATAGTCCAGAGACCTGCCAGTACGCGCGCCAACAGAATTGGCTTTAGCGGTTTCGGGCTTTCGGCTGTTCCGAGGACGAGAAAACCTTGCGAGATTTCTTACCTGCCCAAACGACAATCGAGAGTTAGGGATCACATCGTGCGTTAAATCCACTCAGGAGTCAGGACCAAGCCAAAGCCAGTAGCCACCCCTCCACCAAACACAAAATGGGCAACCGCGGGCTGCTCACGTGACGGGAAGGGCGTTTCCGTCAAGTACAATCCAGAATGGGCCCGTCGGGGTTAGTTGGGCTGGGTTATCTGGGATGTCCCCGCGCTCTCTCTCTGCCGGCCGGCGGTGGATCGATCCAACTACCACCGCGCCCGTCGTCCCGCACGCCACGTCGGATGCGGCCGAGCCGTAGGAGGGTTTGGTGGCTGATGGCGACGCCGCGCGAGGTGGTGAGACCGTGAGAGACAGAGACGTCCGAGCTTTCCCTTTCCTGCGGCAGACTGCTTTCTGAATTCTGAACCTGTCCTCAGGCGTCGATCTTTTGACATGGAGTTGGAGTCCGGACTAGATGGTGCATGCACAGTGCCGTGCAAGGTCATCTTTTTTTTCCTTTATTTTTTTTAAAAAGCTGAAGAACGTGGGGTAGAAAAATTGGTGGAATGTGCTAGAGTTCCACATGAAAAAGTGTGAAGGGATAAACAAGGATTTACATTACAAGGAAGTAAATGTAAGATTCCGACGCAAGTTTTTTTTTTGGTCTTAGTACAATCGTCGGTTTTCAGGTAGCGTCAGGATTCGATCATGTACGTGTAATCCTTGCGTTGACCGGGATCTTATATGCACATGCATATGTACTTATACCTACCTACCCTTCCCCGGGATCTCTAATAAGGGGGAAAAGAACAAAAAGGTTTAGTGAGGACAGTTGTTAGTGCATCATCCACATAAGCACCCACGGGCCGAGCTTATCCGGTTGGAGACACTAATAATGGCTCGTGAATCATTTAGCGGCACCACCTAATTAAATCCCCGTAGGCCATGCCAATCGCAGCATATAGTCATGGTTTCATCACCCGGATCTTGTTCGATTCTGCGACAGGGGGAGGGCCGTGCAGGTGCAGGCAGCCGCGTTTCTCAACAAGAGCGTCATTGGCCTAACTTTTTCTTTTTTGAGAATTGCGTCATCGGCCTAACTAAAACCAAACAATGCTCGGCTGGACAGTTTTGTATATACACAAAAATCGTGCTTAGCCCAGCCCGGTTGTGGCCCATGCTGCCAAGGGCCAGCAGGCCAGGAGAGGTGGTCTGAGGATGGCCCGTTGTGAAGAGATAATGGGCCTAGCCCACTTGCCAAGAGACTTGGAACGGGCCCACGCCGCTCGCCGCTGACTCAACTCCCGCTCCCGATTTCCTCTATTGTTACTGTTGCGTGATGGACTAGTATGTGTGCACAAGTCTCCTTCCTTTCATAATTTTATAAGAGGGAGATGGTAATTTTATAAGGAAACATATCAGGTGTAAATCAACCTCTCCGAGGCTCAGATTGAAGTTTGCACAGTTTACACGAAGATGGGATAGCGAAGATGGGATAGATACACTGATGGGGGTTCAAGGAAACTGAACTTTAGCATCAGGTGATATGTTCAGGTGATATGTTCTTCTTTTTTCTAATCTTATAAGAGGTATGCTTCTTTCACAACACAATAACCATTTGAACACCTTGAGTTAAATCTGAAGAAATGAACCAACTCTTCTCCCTTTCAGTCAATTACACTTCTCCGAAATTACAATTGCAAATGGACCCTCCAAATGAATCCAATACCACCCACCAAACAAAGAGACTACGCTGCCCGTGGATGATCCAATTTCTTTCCCAACGGGAAGCCCTTATTGCTGAACCTCCTGAACCAATTCTGACGAGCCCTCCTCCCTCCCCGACCCATCCAATCCCCCAATTCCAGCCAGCTGCCTCGTTCAAAGGCCGCCCTACCCATTGCAGTTTCCTTCACACCCTCAGGTCGAGCGTGTGCTTGAGGTCCCCGACGTGCAGCGTGTGGCTGCCCAGCGCCACCTTCCGGTTGCCCAGCTCGTCCACGACGCTGAGGTCCCTGCACACATCCACCTTGAACGCCACCACGCCGGCCTGCCCGGGCTCCAGGGACACCTTCTGGAACCCCAGCAGGTGCTTCGCCGGCGCGCCGTGCACCGGCGGCGGCGACGAGAACAGGAGCACCGTGTGCCCGCCGCCCAACGTGCCCGCGTTCCGCACCCGGAGGTGCACGTCGAACGCCAGGTTCTCGCAGTGCCCGCCCTCCGCCTCCACGGACAGGCACTGCTCGGTCAGGCACGCGTGGCCCTCCAAGAGCTGCACGGCCACCTGCGCCGGCGCGGACACGAGGCGGTGCGCGAAGCTGGTGTAGCTCAGCCCGTCCCCGAAGGCGTACACCGTGTCGCCGGTGTAGAACCGGTACGTCCGCCCGGGGTACCCGGTCGACGGGTCCGGCCGCATGCGCATGTCGGTCATCGGGATCTTGGTGAACGACTCGGGGTACCACGTCACCGGCAACCTTCCACCTGCGATCATCGTCGGCACAAATAATTCAGAACTGATACTTTAGAAGAAGAAAAAAAGGTTCAGGAACGGCGATTCAGTTGCCAACGCGGTGCGGCGATTACTTGGATTGTGGTAACCGAAGAGGACGTCGGCGATGGCGGCGCCGCCGGCTTCGCCGGGGTAGCCGACCCAGAGAATCGCGGCGATCTTGTCGCTGGACTTGGCGAACGAGATGTCGAACGGCCCGCCGGACATGATGACGAGGATGCACGGGCCGCTGGACGCGTTGGCGACCGCGGACACGAGCCGCGGCTGCTGGCCCGGCAGGAGGAGGCTCGTCCGGTCCAGGCTCTCGCGCTCGATGGACTGGTCGGCGCCGACGATCAGCACGGTCACGTCAGCGCTGGCCGCGGCCTTGGCGGCGGCGGCGAGCTGGAGGCTGTTCCCGCTGCACCCGACGTTCGTGCAGCCCGGCTGGTACACGGTGGCCACGTTCGCGCCCAGGCCCTGCAGCGGCGTCGTGTACTTGCACGGCGTACCTGTATATGTATGCCATCGGCAACAGACAATCGATGAGGGATCAATTTCTGTTTCGTAACTGGACAGATTGGGAAGCTAAGCTCTCAACAGTAAGAAAGAAGTTCGGCAATAATTACCTTCGTAGTTGCCGATCATGGTGAAGCTGGCATTGGCGTTGGGGCCAATGACGGCCATGGACTTGATGGACTTGGTGGAGAGCGGGAGCGCGCCATTGTTCTTGAGGAGCACGATGCCCTGGCGCGCGGCCTCGCGCGCCAGCTCCTGGTTGGAGGACGTGCACACGTCGCTGGGGCCGAGGCTGCCGAACGGGAGCTTCCGCGGGTCGCCGTCGAAGAAGCCCAGCCGCATGAGCGTGATGAAGTTGTTGGTGATGGCCCGGTCGACGTCGGACTCTGAGAGCTTGCCGGCCTGCACGGCCGCCACGGTGTGCTGCGCCAGGAAGGTGCCGCAGTTGAGGTCCAGACCTGCCGCAGTTTGGCCAAGCAACGTCAGGAGGCATTTCAAGTGACTACAGAAATGGAGCACCAACACTCAAACTGAACTATGAGCATTTCTGCTGTTTGCATCGTCAGTTAGGAGGGAAATGACCGAACCTGCTTTGATCGAGATGGCGGCCGCGTCCTCGGGGGTTTTGGTGTAGTGCTGCTTATTGTACAGCACGTCAACGGAGTCACAATCTGATGAAATGTATCTGCAGGAAACACGTAAGTAGATGATTGAATCAATACTTCTGAAGCCACATTTCAGTTTCCCTGGACTTTGTAAAGATGTTCTTTTGAACACGAGATGACTGCAGTTCATCAGAAGTCATGGAAGACTGAGAAGAGGAAACAGGGAGATACCCGTTCAGCTTCCAGTCCCCTCTGATGACTCCTGACAGGAGATCCTTGTCCGCGCAGGTGGGCGTCCCGTTGACCTGATTGTAGGAGCACATGACGCTGGCCACGTTCCCGTCGACCACGCAGCTCTTGAACGGCGGCTGGAACGTGTCGTCCAGATCCTGCTGCGACACCTGAATTCACATCACAAAACCGTGTTCAGGATGCTGAAACTCGGACAGTTGAGTTCAACTTTTCTGGTCCATCTTGGTAGAGATCTTCAGAACTGCAACCATTGACACTCCAGTGACTCCACAGCTGCAATGCCGGAGCAAGTGATGAATAATAATGTTGCTGGGACCTAGGGCTGAGACAGGTTCAGATGCACGATACTATCTAATACGACACACATGATTAGGTTAGGCATGCCACTGTGTCATCTGCCTAGCATTCCCATAGAAAAATTAAAATGTTCTTCTCCAGATCTCGTCTTTGCGAACACTAGAATAGAACGGTGCTCTGCCACCGAGGCGCAGAGGCAGGTTTTGTTTATGCGTCTCGGTGGGTGGAGATGGCCGAGAGATCGCCCATTTCGGGTATCTGCAACCACGGGAATCTGATGGGGTTTTAACAATTCAGAACGCAGACATCCGTAGTGATCAGTGGTGAGTGACACATGCTGCAGTTTGTTTTGTCTGTATGTAATCTATACAACACGCCTTGGGACATTCCCTAATCAATCATTGCTCTTTCTTAATCTTGGGTATCCTCCACGTATCTGTCAGTGGTTAGCCTTATCTTAATCAAGATGTTTTCTTTAAGATACGTACTAATCAAGGTGCCCTGCCATGCAAGAAGCACTAGACATTACGGATTACTCCCTCCTTCCCCGTTTATAAGGCATGGTAGAACATGACACGGTCTTCTAAACAACACTTTGACCATTTATTTATCATATATTATATCATTTTTGATTATAAACTTATAATCGTTGTAAACTATGTTTGATTATGAATCCAATCATATGAAATTTGCATTATAAAAATAAAAATTTAATAGTCAAATTATTGGTCAAAGATGAGAATGTTTGAATCTTGATATACGTGTATGCCTTATAAACGGGGAAGGAGGGAGTACTACTAAAGAAGCACACATCTTTGCATTGCAGCCACGGAACGTGTACGGCGGGCTTGGCGTAAAGGCTCAGTACATGTACGCGCTGCTGTTGTCGGTGCGAGTCCTTGTGCACGAGCACGGAGTGGATCCGATCTACGGCGTCACTTGGACGTTGATCATGATTCAGGGGCCGTACAAAACGGACATGGATCACCTAAACAAAAGCACGAAAGGGGACGCTGGTGGTGGTGGGGGGTTGCCACAACCACATGGGTCAATCACCAGCATGACCCTGGCCGGACGCGCTTTCTGTGCTGCAGGTTGCAGCCGTGCAGTGCACAGCATTTACTCCCACGTATCAGCTTACGTCCCTTGCAGGCAGGCAGGCTGGCTGGCTGGCTGGGACTATTCAATTCGTGCAAGACGGCGGCAAGCAATCCGCCGGCACGGCGACGCCATCAAGTCCAGTCACGAGTCACGACAGGTCGTCGACAGCCCACCGGTGCAGGAAAAGGTGGACCAATCCGGCACGGCGGCGCGACCGAACGGCGCCGCCGCAAGGGTCTGAAGAGAGCGGTTAGCTGGCAGGCAGAGAGCAGCTGCTTACCACGGCGTTGAAGGTGTAGCGCTCGACGCCCTTCCAGTTGTCGACGTCGTAGGCGGTGTAGTGCTTGCAGCAGGCGGCGACCTTGAGGCTGTCGCCGGCGCCGGAGCCGGCGTCCTGCAGGCCGGTGACGTAGCCGACGGCGTACTTGCTGGTGAGCAGCGGGTCCTCGCCGGGGGTCTCCTGCCCGCGGCCCCACCGCGGGTCCCGGAAGATGTTGATGTTGGGGCTCCAGAACGTGAGCCCCGCCAGCCCCACGTTGTGCATCGCCCGCGCCTCATTCGACACCACCTGCAGACCAAATTGCCGTCAGAAAACAATTCACCGTGAGCGAATCCATCAGAAAATTCAGAATCTATGCCGATGTGTCAAACATGCACGCGAATGCAGATACAGTACTGTACTCCGGTAGGTAGGTGCAACCGAAGGAAAGAAAGGTAAGATGCCAGCCAGACCGACAGGAGCCGGCATTGGTCAGTACAGTGCTCAGAGGTCACTGCTCAGTTGCTGCTGAATTCAACCACCATTCTAGTATCGGAGCCGAGACGGCATCGCCGCCGCGTTTTCCCCAACAAAACTCGACGACGAGGAGGCCACGAGCTAGAGGAAGATGATGGGCTGCGGTTGCGCTTTGGCAAAGCCCGCCACTAACAAGATTCAGATCGCACCACCCCTACAGGCGAGGAAATCTTTTTCGCTGGACGAAAATTCTCCCGTCCCATGCCACGAGAGACGGTGACAGTGACGCCGCAGCGGACAGGAGATTGGGAGGGAGGGTCAGGTGGAGGTGAGGTGGGGGCACCGCCGCGCCGCGCCGGGACCGGACGACGAAAAGGCGATGCTGCTAGCGTCCAATCCACGGGACAGCGTCGCATGTCCAAAAGAATCGCGGCTGCGCATGTCAGTATGCACTGTGCTTGCTTTATCCTATTACTTATATCCTAGTATGAATGAACGCAGGAAGGTCACCGACCCCAGGACCGATATTTCCTTCCAATGTGGTTCTTGTTTTTGCTTGCGCATGTTACTCCTAAATCCTAGTAATCCAGTCAACAAATACTGCATGCTAACTAGGGCCATTTTAGCATTACTATCATGCAGTTACTACCAGGTGTATGAACTTCTAGTACTACTGCAGAATTCCAGTGAACTTTCTTTTGTTAAAAAAAATAGAAAAAACTGTGAACAGCCCCTGCTCTGTATGGAGGGCGGGCGGGCCCCACTCACGGCTACGGTGCTGCTGCATACCTTAGCCAGGCCAGGTACCCGTGATGTCTAGGACGGCCAGAGACCAGTTGCATTGCATCTTATCAACTCGGCTGTTGTTGGATCAGCCACGTACCGCCATAATTATGCGGGGGCGCACCCTCTAATTATCAGTCCTTGGCTGAGGCGCTGAGCCCCTTTTTTTCCCTTTTTCTTAACGGCGAGGAATCCCAATGATTCCTGACGCGTGACTTGTAAAAATAAATAATCTTAAGACTCAGGATTAGCAACTAATTCATCTGTTTCTTCTCCTTTTCTCGCTAACTAGTACTATAAGGCCGTGTTTAGTTCCCCTTAAAGTTCCAAAAAAATTTCCAACGCTACAGTAATTTTAAACATTTGACCACTAATTAGAAGTCTTAAATGTGGATAACTGACAAAATTCATTCCATAACCCCCGGGTGTAATTTCGAGACGAATCTTTTAAGTCTAATAATCTCTAATGATGGATTAATTAGGCTCGTTAGATTCATCTTGCGATTTAGAACCCATCCGTATAAAAAGTTTTATAAATAGATTTCATTTACTACTTCTAAATGCCAAAATTCCGTTTCCAAAATTTTTGAAAAACGGAACTAAACAAGGCCTAATCTAGATATATCATCTTTTTGTACTCGACCTGTCGCCATTGTCTTGCCGTTTGAACCGGCTTGAACGCGCTAAGCTTTTCGTGCAGCTCACTGCGTGAACCGTACTAGTACGGAGCATGGCGCCGCATCTCCATCCGCCATGACTCTCCACGAGCAAGAAAACAAGACCAGGCAGTGCCAAGTATAGTGCAGTGCTATGAACTCTCCGATCCATGCTAGGCTCTAGGCAAGATTACAAATTGCTAATACAGCCACTCCTTGTTTTAACCTGATAGGTAGGTAGATTAGAGATAGCTAGTATGAGACTGCGTCGCCGGTTGACATCTAAAGACGCCGGCGAGAAGGGTCCAAAACAAATACCGGTAGAATATATGATCCGGCGCACACGCTTTTGCGGCTTTTCTTGCCGTGCCGCATCGCATGAAGGGAAAGTCGGGAGGGAAAAGCAAGGCACGGCATTCGCGGCGCCGGCCGGATCACACCGATCCAGCGCACCAACCGCCACCGGCGAACGCGACGGCTCGCCGTCAAATCAACCGCCCCCACCAAGCGAGAGCAGGGGCGGCGGCGGCAATGCAGGTACGGTGGCGCGGCGGAGAAAGAAAGAAAGAATCAAAGAATGCAATGCAGGTGTACGGAGGAGAGCAGAGCGTACGGGGAGGAGGGAGGAAATGGCAGGTGAGGTGGGTCGGGGTGGGTGGGCGGCTGACTGAGACTGACCTCGCCGATGGCGCGGAAGAGCGTGGCGTTGAAGGACGCCGCCGTGAGGATGGGCTGCGGGAAGCTGGTGGCGCCGGGCACCAGCGGCGAGAACCGCGTGCCGGGCCCCACGTAGGACACGCCGTGCAGCGCCTCCGACCACCACTCGTACGCCGGGATGCCCAGCCGGGGCAGCGCCGCCTGCTTGTCCACCAGGAACCCCACCTTCTCCGCCAGCGTCAGCCGCGACACCAGGTCCGCCGCGCGCGCCGCCGCCGTCGCCGACCGGTTGCAGAACCCGTACGCCGCCAGCGTCGCGTTCGACGCGTCGCACGCGAACACCGGCGTCTGCGCATTGCAGCCGCCGCCGCTCAGGCAGAGCAGCAGCAGCAGCGCCGCCACCGCGGCCGGGAACGGAGGCGCCGCCGCGGCCATGATAGATAGCTAAGCTAGCTCTCGATTCCTGGTCACCACCACCCCTCCCGTATCACAGGCGCTAGCAGCGGCATATATAGAGTGGTAGGACGGAGTGGGCGCGCGCGGCAGGGTGGTGGGTCATGGGTGTGAGCTGGTGAGGAGGAGGGCGGCCCGTGACGGGGACGGCGGGGGAGGGGAGGAGAACACGGACGTGGGGGGCGCCCTTATTTTTCTCGTCCTCTTCTTTGCTTGTAGTCTTGTACTGTGCTCGCGCCTTGTATTCTTCCGAGTCCGTGACGCCCAATTCTTGGAGCCATCCTTTCTTTTCTCCTGACGAGTCTCTCTGCATGGACTGTGTATGCTTGATGGGTCCATTTGCTGTTGCCCTGCTCTGCTGTTACGGGCTAAGGAACCTACTGATGGTTTAATTAGGGTCATCTTCACTAAAATTGTAGTTGTATGTATAGTTCCTTTTTTTTCCGAAACATTGATCAGTAGATCCTGCTGTGTTGGAAGAAGCATTGATCACGTCATATCGACAATACTATAGACAACCTGAATTTTTTTAATGTATGATAAGTTCAGACCGGAACTAGCTTATAACTACTAGCTGATACTTATCGAAGAACAGCTGACAAAATTATATTGTTGTAGGATGTGGCCAGAAAAAGGTTACCTGAGTTTAGAAGCCGTGCGCCGGAGAACCTGGTGCTTAGTAAGGGTAAATCTTTGTTATAGTCTAGTAATCTATACTGTTCTAGCTGTTCCAAGAAAATGCTTTTAGCTATCGTAGAAAAGTCACCGCGTTTTACAGTGCTCTGTATAATCTAGTGATTAGTTAGTGTAATAGTTATTAGTTACTGTACTATTTACAAGCTAGAAGATTCATTAAAATGCACTTTATTGCATTAGCAGTATTGCTGGTTGGAGTTCTTCAAATGGATGCTGAAAAGTTTTTTTTTAAAAAAAATATTGTGGCGCACTTGTTTCAGATTGGAGATATTGTTATTTGGATGGAGTATTTTATCCGCAGCTTAAAAACGTCTGAGTTTAGGCGACGCACTTCATATTCAGATGTACTATTAAAATTGGAGCTAGAGATAATGGCGTCGATGTGGAGGGGCCACCACGGAAGAAAGGCGCCGCCGGCGAGCAGAACGGCAGCGCGATGCAGCTACAGTGCTACCGTACGTGCCCTGAAAGTTCAGTTGAATCTTTTTTACTGCCGTATTCTTGCTCTTTTGTTTGCGAAACATTCTTGAGATTTTTAAAGTGCCACCGTGCCTGAAAGGATGAGCAGCAATACTGCTTGTCCATGAAAGCGAATACTTGTAATTAGTAAAAAAAAAGTGATGATTTACTTGCCTTGTACGTGGATGTGATCCGGTAACTGGGGCTGTCCTGTCAGTTTGTTACCCGACTGAAAGCAAGGTGAGGAATACTGGAAATACAGAGTGCATGACCGATCCGGTGGCTTGGGGACCGGAGATTCTTCCATGGAAAGCACGGTGGTTGCCATGGAAAGGCAAAGGCGATCGGACACCAGCAGGGGCCATGGCTGGTTTCCGGTTCCGAAACGGACCATGCGTATGATATTACCGACACATTCGGTGGTTGGGGATCGATGGATGGATCTCATCTGCTCCTGATCCCAATACAACACCAGACCATCACACAACACACTGTCGTGAGCAGCTCGAGTTCGGCGTTGCTCGCTCGCCGCTCAGCAAGCCTCCAAACTCAGCGTGATGGACGCTCGATCAAAGGACCACCGGTGGTTACGCACACTGCTTTCAGCCCGGCCGAATACCAGAAAGAGATACGAGTGTACATCTGGACGTATACGGTATACGTGTTTCCTCTCCTCTGCATCGATCCACAGGTGTCATCTCTCTCACATGAAGCAGTCAGTGCATCGATCGACAGTCAACACGCAGGAACTGTGTCTCCGTGCAGGCTGAGAAATCGGTTTCAGATGATCATTGTGTCTGTCCATGCCGTTGCCACGGTTCAGAGGTCGAGATACAGGTCCTGATCGCATGGGTGGACCTCCCTTTTTCCAACCGCCCTTGCAAATTGGATGTGCATTTAGCTCGATGTCGACGGCGATGAACGGCGAGGTTGTCCGGCGACCTACCGGGGTCGCACATCAAGCAGATTTTGCTCGTAAACGTTTCGCAGGATAAAACGGCAGCGTCAACAGCCAGATGGGAACGTTGCGTCTGAAAAAACAGGAGGGCAATGTGCCTTGCTTTTGCAAGTCAGAGTTGCAAGCGTGCCAATCTCTCTCGATCATCGGTGTCTGTGTTACCGGTCCATGCACCGGCCACCGCATGTGATGGAGATCTCTTGCGTCGGCAGGGGTACGGGGGGCTATACGATACGAATGACTTCCGTGACGCGAGTACGGTAGCTTCTGAACCGTCCCATTTCCATTCCGGCACCATGCCGTAGAGCAGACACAAGAGATGCCTGTCAGGCTGCACCCTTTCTAAATTCTGATGGAAAGAAAAGGAGTCGTCAGAGGGTGCGGATCCCAGATCGAGTTGATGGAAATGCCGGTTGCTCTACAGTCAAATGGCCCTTTTGGAATGGCCCTTTTGGCTTCACAATGGCTGAGCGCATGATTCCCTACCGGTTACAGGATGCGGGTTGCTTGCAGTGTGATAAAGCAAGCGGATTTAAAAATGCTTTGGGTTCAGGATACGAATGTAGGCACATTCCTGCATCGTTCTGAAGAAAGGTGCTGTGAGAACCCACGACGCATAGGATGCGATGCGACCAAACAACAGCTTAGCATAGCACAAACCAGGCTGGCTGGCCATCCACAATTGGTAAACACGCGTCAGCGAAGCCGTAGATGTGAGCTGGTTCCCGTGAGCCTAGGCCTGATACCTGACTGCTGCAGCCTGCAGCGCGCACCACGAACACTGGCGGCTGATGCAGAACAGTGCAGGGCGACGAAGAACACTGGCAGCAGATGCTACTCGGACGGGGGATCATGGGTCACGACCAGGACACGAGCGAGGATCATGTACGGCGACGCACGATATTTTCCTTTCTCGGATCGGAATGAATCGCCAGGCACCAGCTGCAGCGGCCTGAGCCAGCAGAGCCCGTGGTGCCTGCAAACGTGCATGCACCAAAGCTAGCAAGACGCCACGGCCGCGGCCGGCCAAGCCCGTGTCGCACTGTCGCGCGTCCCCACGGCCGGCGCGCGCGTAAAACGCCAGAAATGGGCGTGGATTCCCGTGACTCCCTGCGCGCTGGCCTGCGCACGGCGGCACGGGCACCTCTGCCACGCGCGGCCGCGGCCGGCCGGCGCCCCGGCCGGTCACGGGCGCGCGCGTCCTGCCGCGGAACCGGAGCCGAGCCGGAGACGAACCCCACGGCTCCGATCGCGCGATGTGCGGCGGTGCTTCGACTCGGATCTGGGAGATGCGCGCGGGCGTGGTCATCGACTCACCGAACTGAATCCGTTGCGAGGCAAAGCTACCCAGAGCGTGAGCCGTCGCTGTCAGCAGGTCTGCATGACGCGGTGAGGCGTGCGAGGTGCAGGACAAGGCACAATCCGTTGGAGCCTAGCAGATGATGACTCCATCGTTCGTTGCTGGTGCCGTCTGAACAGTTGCATTGCTCGGAGCAATGCTGCAAGCGCAAGGTATCAGGCAAATACAAGTGCTGAAACTTGATCCCCCTATTGACTGCCATGTTAAACAAGTTTTAGCACAGGCTTTTACCTTCACCTCTCCATGTGTACTTCAACACCATTTCGATGGTTTATCACGCGTTTTCTGTTCCGAGTGCCGCCACTCTACTCACCTCAAAAGTGCCGATTATTTCGTTGATTGACGAGATGCGGTTCCAAGTTTCATCATTGGGTCAGTTAGGATGTAGATGGTGCAGGCGCCGACGAGTGGCTGGTGGGTCTCCCTTGCTTACAACGAACTCAACGCAGGTCTGGTATCCACTCATCAACTCAAAACGCCGCGCGCTGCAGATCGAGCAGTCATGCAGCTGTCTGGGAAGCATCATGCGTGTTGTTCTTGGTAGTACATCATGATCGAGAAGGTTATCTGTATGTACTCTACTCAGGGAGGAAACGGCCTCACAATTTCTTCATTAAGAAAAAGCTCTATTGGCTTACCTAGGTAGAGAAATCTTCCAAATCCTGGTCCACGCCCAAGAGGGCCAAGCTTCGCGGCGAGCATAGTGAGAGATTTTTTTTATCCCAACAGCTAGAAGTATGCTTTTGATGAGAATCAAATTCAGGACTTGTCGGTGTGCGACGCTACCGGGCCGGGCTAGCCAACTCAGCCACCCGACCTTTTGCGGATATCTGGATGTACAAATTGAAAAACAATATATACGTCTTCTCCTGAATTCGTAATTGTAATCAGAGAGATTGGCTAGTACTTTGTTTTGGACGAACAATTGGCTAGTACTTGATCCAGTATTCGCTTCACTTGGAGCACATGTTGTGACACACGCTAGCTGCCGGCTACTGCAGAAGCATGCCAAAGTACATGTTGTGACTTGGGTACTTCAGACGACCTAACTCTGAACGTATTAGCTGTCGAGCATTTGGGGACCCATTGGATCAGAACCCATTGGGAACAATAGCCAGGAAGAGTGAGTGTGCGTGTGTGCCTACCATTGGATCAGATCCGCGGTAGCATCCCGTTGTATCATCCAACTCTGAAGTCTGAACGCAGGCTGCATCCCGTTGCTCCGCGACAGCTCCGGTTGTATCATCCACTGTCAGGTCATGATCTCATGCTGATCGATAGAATATCGAAACGTGCTCCAGCATGTCATATTGTCATGGGGTCACCGGAATGTTCAGCTCCCCAGAGGAGACAGGCAGACAGCGGTGGCGTCTTCGGATCTGAAGGATCAATCAATTCCGGCCTCCCCGTTCGTCGTGTACCGATCTGATCCGTCGCTTTTGCTAAGACTACAGAGGCTTACTAATTCGCAACATGCAATTGCAAACCAAGGCCAATGATCAGAGCTTTCTGAGTGAAATATTCTAATCAAATCGAGATCAGGCCCTAATGGTGCCACATGCCTAGCACGTACTCCAACGTCACGAACAGAGACAGACACAAGTGGGCTGCATCAAGCAATGGGCTGTCTCTAATTTATGGGCGGCGTCACGCGGCGTGGCACGTCGCTCGCGCGACAAATACGCGAACGATCGCCTGAAGCGTTCCTTCTTCCTCCATCTCGCCGCCTCCACCTCTTCGTCTCCTCATCCTTTGCCTCATCGTCGCCGGGGTTTGGGTTAGGGATTTCAGGGTTCGGGTTGCCGGGGTTCGGGGTTGGGGTTCGTCGCTGCTGCTGTTCCTCGACTGTAGAGGGAGGGCCCGTGGGCGGCGGCGGACCGGCGGTGGCGATGGGTTGTGGGCGGGGCGGCGGGACGCCGCCGGCCGCGGGTGGTGGAGGACCCCCGGTGGGCGGTGGATGCGGCGGGGGCGTCATGGTGAGGGTCCGGCGGAGGTGGTCGGTGGAGGCGCATCTGACGGCGGCGGCGGGTGGCGGAGGCGGATCCGGCGGCGGGCGGCGGCGGCGCGGGGGCGAGCAGGTCACTCGGAGCCGGAGGTGGCCGGCGGCGCGGGGGCGAGGATCGGTGGAACAGGGAAGAAGAAGAACAGTAGATTCGGTCCTGTGTGGTCGTGGGCCGCTCATGGGCCTCGCCCTTGAGGTGATGGTTCTTACACTATCACGTCCCTTAAGCCCGACCTTGCCCTTTTTTAGGCCCATCCCATACAACTTACAAGTTCACGGCCTATCTCGTTCCAGGAGCCTGCCAGCGGCGGCCCAGCGTTGCTCACACCGACGCCTCCGGTTATCAAGTTCTCCCACGC
Source organism: Panicum virgatum (assembly GCF_016808335.1). Lineage (NCBI taxonomy): Eukaryota > Viridiplantae > Streptophyta > Magnoliopsida > Poales > Poaceae > Panicum > Panicum virgatum. The sequence continues at coordinate 49,075,811 of NC_053142.1, forward strand.
CGTCGCCGCCTAAACCTTCCCCCCACCGCCCCCACGCGCCTCTCTCCTCGCCGCCGGCCGCCGGCGAGTAGCAGGATACTCGTGCCTCTGCGTTTTGAAGGTCTCTCCGTATCAACTGAGCTTCTGTTTACCGGGGAGAGTATAGAAGCAGTGTGAGGAGCAAGGTGAAGCAGGGAGGTGGGTATGGCGGAGGAGGTGCATCTAGGTCTGCCTGGTCCCTGGGCGGCGGACTACCGGGAGAAGGCCGACCACTACACCACTAAGATCGGTGGAGTACCTGTAAGTCTTTCTTTCTTAGTCCTGTCTGTAGCTCCTCCTGTCTCTTACTTCTCCTTTTGCCTAAGGAATTAGAGACCGAGTTATGCATTTTTTAATCGGCTCCCCCACCACAATTACTAATTTTAACTGACGATCCTCTAAGATGGTGGAATTGTTTTCTAAGGGATTATAAGCAACGAGGCATCAGTATTTCAACACCAAGCTCCTTTTGATTCATTTGCTGAAATTTCTGCAGGATTGGCCAGCTGGTGATATGGGCATTAAGCCTGAAATGCTTCAGTGCAGCTTATGTGGAGCTAAGCTTTGTCTCGTTGCTCAGGTGAGCATTGTTGATTTAGCTAGAAATTAGCAGTTGGAGCGTTCTGGCGGTCACCCGTATGAGAAAATGTTTTAGTGTAATGTTTAGGCATCAGCTAGTAAGCTGTTATGAACTTGCAACGTTCAGGCGTAGCATTGCAAAACCTGTTCATATACTGGACTGGCCTATGATGGTAGAGAATGCTTATATGACAATACTGTTCTTTTTTCCCTCACTCTTGTTTTTGTGGTCCTAAACTCAGGTATATGCACCTGTGGTGAAGCTAAACATTGAGGAGAGGGTAATCTATGTGCTTGTTTGCCCGACACCAGAATGTGGGCCTAAATCTCAAAGGCAAATGTATACCTATTTGATTCCATCTTATTATTAGTTATTATTTGTATCCTGTACATGATATTAAGTTAGTTTATCTCCTTTACTAATTACTATTATTCTTATAGTTGGAAGGTCCTAAGAGTTCAAAGATGCGGTAATGTTGAGAAAACAGAAGGTGGCAATGATGAATTAGGTCAAGCGACTGGACCTTCTTCTACAAGTGTCCCAGAAGAACAGATTGATAAAAATAAGAGTCCTGATATCAACGATGATGATTTCGATCTAGACGCCTTAGCTGAAGCACTTGAGCAAGCTGCGACATTGGCATCTAACTCGAAAAAGAAAAATAAGTCAAAGCGTGCTAGTGCCCCTATAAAACGCCCTGTATTAAAGGAGAAAACAGATGATCTGAGCATACCAGGTGAGGAAAATTTCTTAAGAATTCGTTATCATGTATACGAAGTCTGAATGTTTTGATCTGATTGAATTTTACTGCAGTTCTTCCTTGTTTTTACATATACTATGATAAGGAACAATACCGGGGAAAAGGTACTATGGGTTCAAGTAGCAATGAATTGGTTTTGGACAAAGAAATAACAGATACAACAAATGATGAAGAAGAAAAATGGGAAGGAGAAAAGTATGAGTATGATAAAGCTATTGGTGCCGACAGAACTTTCTTAAAATTCAAGAAGCGGTTGGATGCATATCCTGAGCAATGCTTTAGGTAGTTAAAATTTAGAGTAAATTTCACTGGCGGTCCCCAAACTTGTCCCGAGATTTCAAGTAGGTCCCGGTACTCTCAAAATGCACGTCTAGGTCCCTGAACTTGTCCCGAGGTCTCATCCCGGTCCCGGTACTCTCAAAATGCACGTCTAGGTCCCTGAACTTACTAATCCATTTCATATAGGTCCAAATCTCCATAACATGCTCTCCAAATAGTACGATTAAGTGAACTAACAGGTGGGGCTCATATGGCAGTCACACCTCTCCCTTCTCCCTCCTCCCTCTGTATGGGCGCCGCCGGACCCCACCTCTAGCGTCTGTCGCCACCCGTGCGCCTGCGCTACCACGATGGACCTCAACTCCGCGCCGCCCCGGTCCTCGTTCATGCCCCAACCGCCGCTTGGCCACGCCGACGGCAGACCCTGCATCCCCGCCGCCCCTCCACCGGCCCCATGCCCTCCCTACCCAGCCGCGCTGCCGTCAAGACCGTCGTCCCACGCGACCCTCGGTTACCCCGCTCCCTGGATGTCGTGCCACCCCGAGGGCAGCGCCCTCCATGGCCACCACCGCCGGCGCGCCCTGGCGGGCGAGCCCCGCTCCGGTCCTGGTCCCGGTCCAGCGCCCGCGGGCCCGCACAGCGCCGCCCCGGCTGGCGAGCCGGCGACCCCCTCGCCCGAGCCTGCCCCCTTCCCCATTCTCAAGGTTGAAGATGGCCATGGCCATGGGCGGCGACGTTGGGAGCAAGAGAGGAGGGAGAAGGGAGAGGTGTGACTGCCATATGGGCCCCACCTGTTAGTTCACTTAATCGTACTGTTTGGAGAGCATGTTATGGAGATTTGGACCTATATGAAATGGATTAGCAAGTTCAGGGACCTAGACGTGCATTTTGAGAGTACCGGGACCGGGATGAGACCTCGGGACAAGTTCAGGGACCTAGACGTGCATTTTGAGAGTACCGGGACCTACTTGAAATCTCGGGACAAGTTTGGGGACCGCCAGTGAAATTTACTCTAAAATTTACCTCACAGTAGTCTTGTAATCTGACATGGTTGTTCATAAGACTTTTGCCTGTCGCCTTTCTTGGCTTGCATTACCTGAATCAAATTATGGCATGTATTGTTTTTAGGTATTCTTATGGTGGCAAGCCACTGTTGGCTGCAACAAAGTTACAAGATGCTGGCACTTGTAGGCTGTGTGGCTCATCACGCCAGTATGAATTGCAATTGATGTCTCCATTATCATATTTTCTCCATGAAGCTAGTGATGATTGCTCAAATTATGCAGCCAGCAGCTGGACTTGGCTAACTCTTATCATATACACTTGCTCAAAGGTACAATCTCACTCTTCAATTTCCTGGTACTAAATACACGATGAAGTTTAAGGATTTATTAAGGTTCTACCTGCATGTACATTACACCAAATTTGTGTAACAAAGAGATTCCTTCGTCCTGCTTGATGTTCGTTATATACCCTTTGGAATGGCCAGAAAAGGATTAAGATATGCTGTGCAAACGTTTGCCATGAATTAATCCAGCCTAAAATTTTAGACTTCCAATGAATTCTGTTTGTATTTTAGATTCCATCTTGGAGACATTTTCTGTCATCCATGCTATGGTGAATCGATTTCTATGATCCCTGAAGATTTAAATGAACTTTCTAGGCATATGGAATCTTAGAGGCTAGGTGGGAAGCTACATATATATAGTTGACATTGTTTAGTATTTTGTGTTGGTACTGAAATGTGAAAAGTAAGCATTTGTTCACTATCTTTTGTTTTTAGTTTTATATATTTTGTAGGGATTTATATATCGTGCTAATTTATTGCAGAGCTGCTGCCCGTCGTCATGTGGTGGAAAGCCTTGCAGCTGTTGCTGGGGTGTAGCTGAGGAGGAGATAATGATTCAGGAGGATGAAGCCGTCTAGCACCTAATCTGTTGATTCCTGGTAGCTGTTGAGGAAGTCATGATCCAGGAGGATGAAGTCCTATCTGATCTAATTTGCTGAGAAACACCGTTCCTGGTTTGAGTGTGTGATATACAGCTCCTGTTGCCGTTTCCCATTGTTTGAGTTGTAATTTGTAGAGCTATCTGCAATTTTGTGCTACTTTTGTGTAGATCCTGCAAACTGTCAAAAACAAAATACGGCCGCCTTGCCTGGTCACAAGGGATGTCATGAACATTTTTGCCTGGAGTCTGAACTCTGAAGAAACCCTGGTTAACACGAGCTGGTTGGCTGCAAGTCCTAGCAATTATCCTGTCAGGCTGTAGCTTTTGATCGGCGTGGCATCATTCCTGCTTCAGATGTTAAATCCTATCTTGCTGCTTGAATTGTCAAAACTCCAATCAAGCAAAGTCATGTTAGCACTCGATTATTGGGCGGTGCGCGATCCTGTTTGTACTATGTTCTTGTTTTGCCCCGTCAGTTCCACCACTCTTTTATGTCCTTGTCCAGAATCCCCTTTTTTTTACACTCAAAATAAAATATTCTCCACTATTTTTTTTAGTTTTATTGAGCCTGATAATTGCACGAAAGTGCTGGTTCTGATTAAAGTACACCTATAAAAGCTGTAAACACACTGCTGCAGCCTATAATAATAATTATAGTAGACGAAGTGCATAATTCATCAGCTGTATTATTCTCTCGCTGCCAACTCCACCTGCACCGACGTTGATGCTTGCATTTGCAACTTGGCTTTCGAATCGCCGGGGCATGGTGCCAGCCTGTCCACAAATTGGCCCACAATATTCCAGTACGGGTTCAGCATATATTATATTATAGTAATGGGATTGAGCCATGTTTTCTCCATTTGAAGAATCTTAATTTAAACGTACTAGAACGTAAAAGATGTGCACAGTATTATTATACCCCAACTCACGGCCACCTAATCTCTTTGTAGCTTTGCTGACTTCATCTCACGTTGTTTTTTTTCCCAAGAATTTCAGTTGCAAAAAAAAAAACTATTCGCTTGGCGTTTTGTGTAAATTAAACTAGGACTAGCATATGCTTGTTCCTCATTTGGCATCGAGGTCTCCTCCGCTTGCTACCAGTAATCCGTCCCCGTCGCAACGTTTCGAGCCCAAGACGGCACGTCGCCTGGTCTAATGGTTGATCGCCTGACCTGCTGACGCAGAGACAGAACAGAACACGACGAACATCTCGCCCTCACCGCTCGGCTCGGCATACCCGATGCGGCGCCTCGCCATTGGGCGGGCCGGGTAAACTCCTCCGCCGGACACGCCACTCCCCAGCCTGACCTGCTGCTGCCTCAACCGTGCAGTGCCAGTGCGTGCCCCCGGCGTGCGGTGCGCTCCGCCGCGAGCGTGCGGTGAACGGTGATCTCCGCCTAATCCTGCTCTGCGGCCTTGCCATTTTGCCAACGCCGAGAACGATAGTGACCTGTGCGAGTGCGATCACGAGCGGTGGCCGGGCAATGGAGCGCGGGCACGCGCGCACGTAGCGCCGCGTGGACGGACGCGGACGCAGCGAATGGGCGCGCGGCGCGCGGGTCGGCGGCAACCGGGGGCGGCCCACGCGCGCGCCGCGCCTTGACTTTTTCTCTCGCGGTGTTCGACAGCTCTCGCCAGTCGCCACGCCTCGTCGGAGCGCCGATAGGCCGAGGGAGAGCGGCGCCTCACTCAACTGCCGCACGGACTCTTCTCGCCAGTCGCCACGCCTCGTTCGTTTTTGGCATGTCGCGAGTCGCGAGCTGTGAGGGTCAGTCTCCACGGTGGGCGCTCGCTCGCTGTCCATCGGCAAGGTGACTGTGCGCGGGCACCACAGGCAGGCGATGCAAGGGGTCCGTCTCGCTCTCCGGCCTCGCGCTGATCGGCTTGGGAGATTTGCTCGGCGTGAATGATTGGGGTGGGGGCGCCTCCAGCGAATTGGCCAGGTCGATTCCAACAAGTTTACTGTACGGCAACAGCAGGTGCCATCGTTTTTCAGATCCGTGTGGACTCGGTTTACGTTGCACTGGTTTTGGTCGATTGCCTGTTCTTCGGGTGGCTGCTGGTACCGTAGAGTAGAGATGATCTTTCAGGCACAGCAAAAGGAGACTCCAGCAGACGCCTTTGTTGCTGTTCTATGCGGGGGACACGATCCCGTCAAATTTTTGAATGTTTGACTACCGGTAACTTGTAAAATAACTTACTTGAAAACATAAATTGTTATGATTTGGATTTGTCTCAAAAAGAAAGAAAATCCTTTCGCTATCGCATGATTCCAGCAGAGAAGCTACTCTGCGAGATCATACAAACACTGTTTTTAGAAAATTATCGTTCTAGATCCAGGGGATTGTGGCCAATCGAACGGCCAGGAGGCGCTGACCCACGTGACGCTAGCTTACGCGCGCCGGACAAAAAAACAAACAACGAAGCTGTTCGTGGCGTCAGGTTGATTGGAGGGGCCACCCGCACCGCACCGCAGCGCGCCCGCCGTCCGCCGCTCGCCTCGCCTCGCCTCGCCTCGCCCCGACGCGACGCGGCGCCGGCCGCCCACGCGCGGGCGGGCGTGCGTTGCGGCCGGCCCCACAGCCGGCTCACCGCGTCGCCTCGCGACCGCGCGCCGTGGCTGCGGCCGGAGCCGAGCGCCAGGCACCGTTCCCCCCTTCCTCTCCCTAATCGCGCGCATGGTTAGTTGGCTGATGCAGTGATGCTAGTAGGAGGGCTTGGTGGGTGGTGCTCCTCCCGAGCCCCCAAAAGCCAAATTCCATTCCCCTATGGCATCGGCATGATGCCATAAAGCTCCCAGCTTTCCCTCCCCACGCCTCTTTTTATCTCCCGTGCCCCCGTCCCCATCGCCTCCGCGCCGGCCTGGTCTCCTCCACCCTTTCGCTTCGCCGCCTCCGGGTTCCCTGCGCCGGTACTGATCTCCGCTTCTCAGCTCTTTCTCTCTTTCTCTTGCTAGGAAACCTTCTCCCCAGTTTTGATTGTTCTTTGAGGAGAATTGGACTTTCCTTCGGCTGTTGAGGTAGTAGTACTCGTTTGTTCCGTGCTGTGATTATTGGAGTTTCTTCGGGTGGAGTACGTGTAGCAGTCCTTTTAGTTGCAGTACTTGTTTGCTCTGTGCTGTGAAAGGACAAATGACTGCATGATCCTAGTGAACGAGTTTTAGCCGAAAACATGGCAAATTGAAGCCTTTGATGTAACTCTTGAGAATTTTTAGTGGAAATTTGATAAGTCGTGAGGGTTCAAGCCCCTCTATCCCCAAACCCTCTTTTATTCCCTAACCATAGTAGTTATCCTTTTTTTTCTTTTATCAATGGGTTTAAGATTCATTAGCTTTCTCATTCTACTCTTTCACAAAAGAGTGCGACGAGAACTCAATGAATCTTATGCTATTCATTAAATAGATGATTTATTTTTTATTTGATAGGGTTACCCCGCCTCATTTGATATTCATGTCTTTGTAGAGAAATTACCCTGTAGTTTGGGGGGAAAAATTCATGCTATATGCTGTGACTTGCTATACTTATCACCACTTGTCGATTTCTGAGGCATATTTCTGCCAGAGTTTTAAACTAAAAAATTCAAGGATGTCAAGGGTACTGCACGACAATTTTTGCACATATCTGTTTAATGGTTTCTAGATTTTGTAATATTATCATGAGCTCACGGAATTTGTCTGGAAAGTTCACAGTTCTTTCCTTCTTCCTTGTTTAATTTTATTCTCTTTTAATCGCATGTTTTGAGAATTTGAGGCTTCATTATCAGTGGACTTCGTGTGGCAATCATTTCATGACTACTTGTTTCTTCTTTGTTGGAGTTATTGAATGTGCGGAAGTTAAGACGTTGCCTTGATGCCTTGAATGATTGTCTCTATCTATGGTCTCAGTGAATGGATTTTAGTTGGAAAAGTTAGCATAAATCAACTTATCTGAAACTTTTTATGCATGCTTGTTGAAACTATTTTCATTAAATTTTGGCACGTTCTTCAGGCTGTTCGAATCCATTTATAGTTTTATACCAGGTCTTGTGGTACCCCTTTGCTTGTTTGTAGATTTCAGATACCATTGAATTGCTTGATATTTCCACCTTTTAGTTTCTTCTCTCACATTGTTCACATCAACTTCAAACAGTAGTCTTGTTATGATTCAATCTTGTTTGTTAAATTCCATTTATGACCTTAACTTGCTTCACCTGCAGATCTTGGAGGACATTGTATGAAGTCCGTTTGTGGTTCTGGACGCATAAGATAGTGTGCATATGATTTGTGTCCATAGTCCTGCAACCTCATCCTTTGCCATTTGGGATCAGTAAGCTTCATGCTCATGGACAGAGCTGATACATCAGGTTTTGTCAGTGGTGGTATACATTACATGAACATCCATGTGTATTTTCATTTCGTGTATACTATGTGCTTCCTCAGTGGTGAAGTTGTAAAGCTGGGATCCTGAGTTCTGTTAGTTGGATTGAAGCATCTGGTCTCTAAACAGCACTTAAATATTATTCTATCATAATCCTACCTTATTCATATTAAGCAGGATGGACCTCAATATGACAAATCTTTGGTTTCATGGGAAAGAACATATAGCTGCTGCTTCATTCTCCCAGGCTCAACCGACTGCAATAAATTGCAGGAATGAAGAACTAGCTGCTTCAGCTGTGAACTTGGGTTGCATTGGGAGCACAGAAATAGCAGAGAACTCTAGAAAATCATTTCAACATGGAGATCAAAGCTTGGCTGTTCCTGATGATGGCTGCAGACTGGTCCTTGGACTCGGGCCAACGCCAAATCTATATTCTGCTGATAGTCACTCATTTCGTGGAAATAAAGCTTATGAATCTGCTACTTTGCTCACTCAACATTGTGCCACAACCAATCCTGGTTCAATGTTGGGTCTTTCAAGATGCTATTCAAGAAATTTACAACATGCAACAGCGAGTAGCAGCAAGAATTATTCACATGCAAGAAAAACTGGTATCATCTTCCCAATTATTGATGAGGGATCAACTTCAGCCAAAAGGAAACCAGGTGGTTATATGCTACCACTTCTGTTTGCGCCAACATCAGATGATCTTTGTCTTAATGGAACATCTCCAGACGCCGATATCCAACAGCATGATGGAATTGAATATGATACTGAAAGTGATCATGATATATCTCTTAATCATCATGAGGTTCAGCCTAGCCCTGATTTGTCCATAACAACTGATTGTTCTTTTGCTACAACTTCCGATGTGGTAGTTGGTACAACTAGTGGGGAGCAGAGAAGTCATCAGCGCCATCCAAAGAAGTGCAGGTTCAATGGGTGCTCAAAAGGTGCCAGAGGTGCATCAGGACTATGTATTTCACATGGTGGTGGCCAGAGGTGCCAAAAGCCAGGTTGCAACAAAGGTGCTGAGAGCCGCACAGCATATTGCAAAGCTCATGGAGGAGGGAAACGGTGTCAAGAGTTAGGCTGCACCAAAAGTGCCGAGGGTAAGACAGAGTTCTGTATTGCTCATGGTGGTGGGCGCCGGTGTGGGATTGAGGGATGCACAAGAGCAGCAAGAGGGAGATCAGGATTCTGCATAAAGCATGGTGGAGGGAAGAGGTGCAGGATTGAGGGCTGCACTCGTAGTGCTGAAGGATACCCTGGGCTGTGTATCGCGCATGGAGGAGGTCGCAGGTGCCAGTACCCAAACTGTGGTAAGGGGGCGCAAGGAAGCACTATCTACTGCAAGTCCCATGGTGGAGGCAAGAGGTGCATGTTTGAAGGCTGTACCAGAGGTGCTGAGGGCAGCACGCCCTTCTGCAAAGGGCATGGTGGCGGGAAGAGGTGCCTCTTTGAGGGAGGTGGGGTGTGCCCAAAGAGTGTTCACGGCGGGACTAGCTTCTGTGTTGCGCATGGAGGGGGGAAACGCTGCAATGCTCTTGGGTGCACCAAGAGCGCTCGTGGTCGTTCTGATTGCTGTGTGAAGCACGGTGGCGGCAAGCGCTGCAAGTTCGATGGGTGCAACAAGAGCGCGCAGGGGAGCACAGACTTCTGCAAGGCCCATGGCGGGGGAAAGCGATGTGCGTGGAACACTGGCTGCGACAAGTTCGCCAGGGGAAGGAGTGGTCTGTGTGCTGCCCATGCGACCCAGATGGCTTCCAAGGCAGAGCATGATCCTGGGCAGGGTCGAAGCATGGCCGGGCCAGGCCTCTTCAGTGGCATTATCTCTGGTTCTTCAGCAGCTGGTAGCAGCATGGATCATGCCATCTCGTCCTCTGGCCAGGCCACTTGGTCGGACTGCGTCGACTCGTCGGGAGACATGCAGAGCGGCGGCAGGCTCCTGATACCGCATAAGGTGCTGGTACCTGGCTCATTGAAGGCTGCGTCTTCGTGCGGCCTGGCCGGCAACAGCCATGAAGATGGAGGGAGCCGGAGCCAGGGCTTCGGGCTCGTTGTGCCTGAGGGAAGGGTGCACGGTGGGGGCCTGATGTCCATGCTCGGAGTTGGGGGCAACCTGGGGAGCAATCCTGATGGTTCGAAAGCCTACAATACTGAGCATGCCACGTAGTGAGCGCAACGCAAAGTACTGAGGCTATTTTGTGTGCCTCTCTGCTATAATTCTTGCATGTAACATATGCATGATTTTGATTTGGCCATTGCGCCTTTTCTGTCAAGCTTAAGTAGAACTGGATAATTATGTGCCAATTGGCCCTCTGTGTAACACATACTTTCTATTTAGTATTTACAAGAGTGCTTGCATCATTCAGTCCTTGTGTATAGAGCCAGGAGTTTTATTGCCTGAAGCTGGGTTCAGAAGCAGGGTTCTGCCTTTTCATTCAGCTACAAACCGAGTATATGATACACATGCAGAACACCCTTGAAGTTGAAATTCTGTTTAACAGGAATGAAAGCTGCTGAACCGTGACGGCCCTGGGTTCAGGAAGTATATGAAAGCTTGTAACGTTGTCTCTCTGAATTTTTGCAAGCCTTTTAGCCTGATGCAGAATGCAGTGCTCCTCGAACAGTGGGGAGTGTCAGAGTGTGTGACTCTCTGTGAGAGCTAAATTGAAACCCATATCCACGGACGATTTGTTGGAATTTGCTGGGGCGAAATGACGTGGGAATACGAAGCGCGCTTACCATTGTCCTGGCCGTCGGTTGAGTTTCACTTGCCTGGCAACCAGCAACTGTTTTTTTTTTCCACACCAATTAGCACTAGCTAACAGTCTAGTAGTATTTTTTTTCTCATAGCAAATCAACATCAGCCATAGCTAGCCAAAGAGAGTGATTTTTGACTTGTGGCGTTCACACATCCGTTCCTGTATTGTAAACCTGCGAAACGGCGATGAACCGTGATCGCGCACAGAAGATCCCACACGGCACCCCTCTTCCCTGGATGACTGCCTGCCCGTTGGATGCCCTGCAGCGCACCATGGACGGCGGATCTTTCTCTGCAGATAGACACCCTATTCGCTGGGCTGGAGCGGTTGGCTGGAGCTGATTTATGTGAGGAAGAAGTATTGTAACGCTGGTAGTACTGTAGCAGCTGGTTACCGTAGAGTTCCAAATATCGAGAATCTGACCACATACAGCGATACTGTAGCAACGGTGGTACTGTAGCGCTGGTCAGACTGGACAAGCCAAGCGAATAGGGGTGAGAGTCCGTTTCACACAGACGCCGGGCCCCACAGACCAATCCCGTCCGGTGGGCCAGCCTGTCAAAGCTCGGGGCATCGGTGACGGCGACGCAACATTTCACTAAACCCCCTCCCTGGCTCCCTCCCCGTCCCGAGGCGCTTCTCCCGCAGAGGCACAGGAAAGGAAATCCCTCCCTCTCCCTCCCCCCCTCACGCTCGGGAGCATCGACCCCATCGCGCGACGGACTCGTGGTCCCGGCGAGCTAGGGTTCGGCTCCGGCGAGGCCACCGCGCGCGCCCCCAGGGTCGGGTGCGCGTACGGCCTCCGCAGCTCCCTTTCCCGCCGCCGGGCGCCGGATCCTCGACCCACCACTCCCCAGTGCTCTAGTGCAGGGGACATCCATTCAGGTGCGTGGATCGATCCTCTGGGTTTGTTGCCATGTCATTCCAACTTTGATTGGATGGATTCCCCTGTTCTGAGCGTTGGTTTTGGTTTTCATTTAGTTGGGGATTAGATTGCTGCGTTGGTGCGAGGTTAATCCACCGCATTCGTTAGTGATTCAACTAGATTTGTCTCTTCAGCGTGCAATACTGACACTAGTTTACACCGCGGAGGTTCTCACTACCCAAGGAGCGAATGCAGTTTATTTTCCGTGTCGTTTGATGGTTAAACTGAATCCATACGAGTATATGACCCACCCAAACCCCCATGTCAAGTTCATCCCCCTGGTGATAATTCGTTATTGTGAAATAAGATAATGCCGCAGTGGAGTAGAGGGGGTTTTCGGTTCTGACTTGCTTGTGTAAACGATTTACGTGTGACACCTGTCCAGTTTCTTAAGTTTGTGACCCATTGATGGATTGGCAAGGTGTTGATAAGCGATGGTTGTCGTTTGTATATCATTATTTTCTGATTTTTTGGGCTGTATGTTAGGGTGGATCAATGTTTTTAAATCGCCTAATCGTCTGATCGAACAATGGGTGGACCAGACGACTAATCGTGATTAGTCGTCGACTAGGGTCGATTAGTCGGGTCTGATCGACCCTAGTCGTCCACTAGTCGTCCAGGACATTTAGGATCCATATATATATATATATATATAATATTCATTAGCTTCAACAAAGAAGGACAAAGGAAAGGAAGGAGACAATTTCTGAAAACTTACTAGGATTTTTTCTATCTCTATCTCTTATTGCTCCTTGCTTATCTGGAGCTCGCCAGACCAGTCACCCGTGCTCACGCTCGCGCGCCGGCAGAAGGAGGTCGCCAGTTGGGGTAGCTCACCGGAGAGAACAGAGGGAAGAAGGGAGCTCGCCGGAGGGAAAGGAGGGAAGGAGGTTGCGAAGGCCAGGAGATGAGGGGCCGGACAGCGGCCTGGAGAGGAGGGTTCGACGGCCGGCAGCAACCTGTGCTCAAGAAAATCAATTAATACGCGCTGAGCTTTGAGGTTTTGTGCTAGGGAATTGGATGAGTGGCGAGAGCAGAGCGAGGCGCATTGGATTGTCCGGCTGATCTGAGCTAGAAGGTGAGGGAACGGCAGCGCGGGGTGGAGCTCCCCGTTGGCAAGCAGCGGGAGGTCGCGGGAGCCGCCCCCCTGTCGAGACGAGTGGCTGCCGACAACCCTAGACGCGGTCGTGCCCCTCCAGTTTTGTTTCTAACCAAGTGGGCTTGGGCCTCTCACTCTCCAGTCCAGCCCACAAGCAAACCAGCTACACAAACCTAGTCGAGATCACGCCTAGTCGGACGATTAATCGCTTCTAGTCGCCGATTAGTCGGTCGACCGGTCGATCAGGGTGCCTGATCGAGTCGTGGAGCCTAGTCGAGCACGCTGGACCGATAAGGTCGATTAATCGCGATTAGTCGCGCGATTTGAAAACACTGGGGTGGATTTATCTGATTTGTGCTACCGCTCGCTCCTTATGTTTTGTGCAAACTGTAAGCCGTATAAATGATTTAGCACCATACTGAGGTTGAGGCACACAACTTTGTGGGAAGATCCTGCAGGCATGCAACCGCTCATGCCATGTGCGCCTCGTGAGCGTGTTTTCCATAAATCATTAATGTTTTCAGTTTCTGGATGTCAACAATGCACTCTATATGGCATGTTTTCTGTTGAAACGGTTCATTTCGAATTGACTGATTTGGTGAATTTGTTATACTTGATAGGGTATAAGCTGCCAGTGTTTGTGCAATGGAAGAGCTACAGAAGGATGGTGGGCAATCACCAAACTGCTCTGATTCTGAGCTAGAACTTATGGTAGTGGATGAAGATGGAGCGGAGAAGTTCCATAACATGGATGAGGGAAGCAATGATTCTCCTATACATGTTGATGAAGGACAGTCCTCTATGGATGTGGATGTGAAGGGAAAAACATCCCTTGCTGATGAATCCTGTGATGATGGTGCTAATGGAAAGTCTTCTTCCGAGCCATGCTCAAATGTTCCAATCGACATGAGTGTAGAAAGCCTAGAGAAGTTTTGCAAAGAAGCATCAAGGTCTTTCTTTGATGAAATTGGTCTGATTAGCCATCAGATAAATTCCTACAATGAGTTTGTCTCGCATGGGCTCCAGGAGCTTTTTAATTCACTGGGCGAAATCATTGTTGATCCTGGTTATGATCCTTCAAAGAAAGTGTCAGGTGCCTGGAAGCATGCCATCATCAAGTTTGGGAGAGTGAAGCTTGAAAAGCCTGTATTCTTGTCTGGCAATGACGAAGTTGATATTGATTTGAAACCGAGGCATGCTCGCCTCCAGAATATGACATATGCTTCCAAAATTAAAGTAGAAGTGACGATTCAGGTCCAAAATATTTCCACGCTTTATATATGTCAATCATTTGTTCGTTCTGCCATAATTCCCCCGAAAATGAGCCACACATTCATACAAGATATAGAATCCATGGCGAGAAAAATGAATAAATTATAAACTGCTTCGCTATGGATGTCATGATCAGAATAATACATTGCAGGCAACAAGAAGTTCTGTTCAGTTCTCATAAGTAAACTTACAAACCAATGCCTTGGCTATTATTTTGCTACTGAGCAATATTGACTCGCCTGCATTTGATTGGAGTATTCCCCTGGTACCCTAATCAATGTATTGAATTTGTCTGTGATTGAACACCATGTGGAGGAGCCTAGTACTGGATGCATGATTGGTCTTTTCAGAACACCATTAGTTCTTTCTTTTTCTGCACACTGGATTGCAATTGAAGAATTAGGCCTTCAAATTTACTTATTCGCTGTGCTCAATGAAGCTAGAGGCATGAATTCATGCCACTGATTTTGGTATCACACGCACTGTTACTCAGATTTTCTTAGGTGTCACAGTGACATGATTATCTGATCTGTTTTTAATTGTATCAGGTTTATTCTTTAGAGAAAAGTGACAAGTCTAAAACAGGGACTGACGGTTTTGTTCAAAGAAGGGACTTTATGAATGAAACTCATTCGATATATATTGGTCGCCTTCCGGTTATGGTGAAATCAGATTTGTGCTTGCTTCACAAGGAAAGTGACTGCCTGTTCGATGTCGGCGGATACTTTTTGGTTAAGGGAATGGAGAAGGTATAACTCTGATCTCTGTTTGCCTTTTCCTTTTTTGTTAATGCATGAGAACCAATCAGTACCTAGGTTGGCAGGTAATGTGAGTACCTCCCAGAGGGTTTGGTACTCCACTCCTCTCTCTTAAGACAAAGCCAGGTGTTCATCTTCTCTCTGTGGCTGAGGTTTTTTTTTTGGTGTGTGTGTGTGTGTCCTTTGGGGGGTGGGGGGCGTATGCAAGATGATTGAATCGTCACATGTTTCAAGTGGCCCATTTGTTGTCTGAGATTAGACTATAGGGCAAACTTTCTTAGAGCCCAGTCAGAAAAATCTTATATGCATTACTGGCAGTTCTTAAGGTGGAAAAGAGGTCCGCATGTATTTTTCAAAAGCACTAGTAGTATAATGACTATATTTGCAATGTCATGAATTGTAGTTATATAAACATGGGGTGCTATCAAAGGAACTATCTTTGGCACAACTCCACACAAGGCTTCACCCCATGTTGCCGAACCTCGATCTGCCTCCTTCGGAGGCACCGGTCACTATGCCAGGATTGCATCTTCCACGAGCTTGCCGTGCCAAAAAAGAGCGGTGTGAGCTTACCATGTTTTATGCAGGTCTCAATGTTGCAAAGTCTCCATGTGGGACTAAATTATCATCCATATGATAGAGATTGATGTCACATCTTTGTGTATGGCCTTTTCCTGTGCGTCATTGCTGGATGAACAAAGAAGGTCATGGGCATTGCTAGTAGTAGAAGAGGAATAGACCATGGAAGGATAGAATATTGAATCGAACAATAAGTCAAATAGTAGCTAGGGATTGCCAATACAAAAGCAAAGAGTAAAAGATTAAGCTATAGCTTGATTGATAATCATTT
The DNA here is from genome assembly GCF_016808335.1 of Panicum virgatum. Taxonomy (NCBI): domain Eukaryota; kingdom Viridiplantae; phylum Streptophyta; class Magnoliopsida; order Poales; family Poaceae; genus Panicum; species Panicum virgatum. The sequence goes on from NC_053142.1 coordinate 49,091,427, forward strand.
CACCAACCATTTGAAATCGAACCTTTGCTTTTGGTATTTAAATTGCCAACACAACAAGCAAAGGCTGTATGGGCCTGGCCCATTTCGGTCCTTTCTTGGAATTGTCCAGCACTCCAGCTGTACTATGCACTCCAACATGTATGCAGGGTAAAATATGGACCGCACGGCCGTGTATGCACTTACGCATAGCCTGCTGCATGCCGTGTGCACAGAAAGTGGCCAGGTGGGACCTAGCTGGCATCCACACAGGGAAGCCAGGTGGACGGGATTGATGCACATGCAGCATGGATACACGGGCCCAGACAGACCGACACAGGTGCTCAGTTGGAAATGGTTTGACGGACCAAAAATCAGGCCAGAATCATTGCCTGCTTTACAAATAGTAGAGATATGTTCTAATTGTGCGGCAACATATTAATAGGCATACCATGTAGATTCTAATAGCTTATGGAAAATTTAATGAAGATTATTTATAGGAATAATGAGGTTTGTTGATGACATACTCTGACATCATTTCATGATTATAGAACTGAAGAGCTGATTACTCCCTCCGTCTTGAAACATAAGGCATTGAAGGGTTTAAAATTTGTACCCAAATATAAGGCATCCTAGGGTGTTTTGGAAACTAATTATTCCCAGCCAGCCATGAAATCAACAAAATGACAACCAAACAAGGCATTAAACAGGGGTACATGCATCATTTCCTCATCTCCTTAATCTGTCATGAAAATGCTAGGATGCCCTATATTACGGGATGGAGGGAGTATTTGCTAAGTTCATTTGGAGTTTCCTTTTGGGATGTGACTCTGTCAGAGCAACAGCTCTTTACTGCAAAGAAAACGTTGCACCCTATATAGCATATTTCTTCTATCTAACTATGCTTCCATTTTGTGAAACATCCAGGTATTCATTGCTCAAGAGCAAAGATGCCTGAGCAGGCTTTGGATTGTTGATCGACCTTGCTGGACTGTCTCTTTTATGTCTGAAATGAAGCGAAGGCGCATATATATTAAACTAGTGGAATCTACAAAGAGCGAAGATTTCAGCAGGAGCAAAATCATTTCCATTTCCTTTCTATATGCGACAATGCCAATTTGGTTGATGTTTTTTGCACTAGGAATATCATCAGACAAGGAAGCTTTTGATGTGATAGATATGCATGATTGTGATGCTTCTGTTATCAACACAATATCTGCAACTATCAAAGAATCTGATGAACTGTGTGAAGGTTTTCGTAAATCAGATAAAGCACGTCAATATGTTGACGAGTTGGTAAAAAAATCAAGATTTCCTCCAGCAGAGTCCTTTGATGACTATATTAATAAGTTTCTCTTTCCTGATATTAGTGGATATAGGAACAAAGCACTTTTCTTAGGTTACATGGTGAAATGCCTGCTAATGGCTTTTATTGGAAAGCGCAAATGTGACAATAAGGATGATTTCCGGAATAAGAGGTTGGACCTGGCTGGTGAATTGCTTGGAAGGGAACTTCGGGCACATATTAGGCATGCAGAGAGACGCATGGTTAAGGCTATTCAAAGGGATTTGAATAGTGACCGCGAGTTACAAGATCTTGCACATTATATTGATGCATCGATTGTCACTAATGGTCTAAATCGTGCCTTTGCCACTGGTTCTTGGTGTCATCCCTACAAAAGAACTGAACGGTGCTCAGGAATTGTTGCGACTCTAAGGAGAACAAATCCTCTTCAAATGATGTCTGACTTGAGAAAAACCCGTCAGCGGGTTGCTTATGCTGGGAAAGCTGGTGACGCTAGATATCCGTAAGTAACATTATTTTCATGAACCAAGTGTTGCATTTTCTATCTTATGATTTTGTACGTTTTAGTGTAAATTCCATCCTATTGAAAACCCTTACGTACAGGAATCCATCCTACTGGGGAAAGCTGTGTTTTATGTCCACTCCTGATGGTGAAAACTGTGGACTTGTGAAAAATCTAGCTGTTACTGCTATTGTTAGCTCTAGAGTGGTGCAGCCTTTGATTGAGAGTTTCATTTCTTGTGGAATGAGTAAGCTGAATGAAATTCCTACTGAGAACATTCAAAGAATGGATAAGATTTTTCTGAATGGCAATTGGGTAGGATCTTGTACTGATTCAGCTTCATTTGTATTGCGATTAAGGTGCATGAGACGCAGCAGTCTGATCGATCCACAGGTTTGCTCTCTTTCCCATGGTTAGATTGCTACACTCTTTCTGATTTTACTAAGTTGCTTGGGTTGCTGGTTCCATGTCTGTATAACGTTTTTGTTGCGGAAGAGTTTCTCTTTCCTAGTGACTTGTCATAGCTTTGTACAAAGGCCAATCTTCATGCATCCATATAACTTGTACAACCTGCTTGTTTGACAATGGTTTACCTTAGATCACTTCTTGTCTTCTTATTTAAACTTTCCAATCCTGTTGAGAATCTTGATGCTGTCTTATATATGTTATCTATTTCCTGAGAATTAGTTTTTTTTTTCACATTTTGGTCAATGAAATAAATAGGTTAAAATCTTTTCCGGTGAAGTGATCAAGTTGTTATCTTGGTTTGTTTATTACCAGTTTCCCAAATTGTTTTGTGTGTTGCCTTTTCTGTTCCAGTTAACTGTGAGCATTTCTTGTGATCTTATCTGCCTTGAGTGTTGTGTAATTTCAGATTGCATCCTTTTGTCAGTGCACAAACGTGATTGGTTGATTTTATTTTTTACACCTCAATTTTATTGTAACTTGTAAGATTATTTGACACCAAGATGTTCCTTATAATGTTTCCTATGTTTCCTGTTCGATCTAATTAGGTTGAAATCAAAAGGGACAAGCACCAAAAGGAAGTTCGTGTGTTTTCTGATGCAGGGCGACTTCTCAGACCCCTTCTTGTTGTTGAAAATCTCAATAAAATCAGAAAACCAAAGAGCCGCCGATACTCTTTCCAGGAATTAATGCAACAAGAAATAATTGAGTTCATTGGTGTTGAGGAGGAGGAGGATATACAATGTGCCTGGGGAATCAGACATTTGTTTGGGAGTAAAGGAGAGATATCTAGTTATACTCACTGTGAGCTGGATCCTTCTTTTCTGCTGGGACTAAGTTGTGGTATCATTCCTTTTGCAAACCACAATTTTGCTCGGAGGGTACTATACCAATCTGAAAAACACTCACAGCAAGCTATTGGGTACTCCACGACAAACCCACACATCAGAGTTGATACTCTTTCTCATCAACTATATTATCCTCAGAGGCCTCTTTTCAAAACAGTTGTAGCTGACTGTCTTGGCCGATCAGATTGTACTATTGGAAGAAGAGATGACTTTTCTAGACCAGAATATTTCAACGGTCAAAATGCGATTGTAGCAGTCAATGTTCATCAGGGATTTAACCAAGAGGATTCGCTGGTTATGAATAGAGCTTCTCTTGAACGTGGTATGTTTCGGACTGAGCACCTCAGGAGCTATAAGGCAGATGTTGAAAACAAAGATGGAACCAAACGACTGAAGAAGGAAAAGATAGACTTTGGAAAAATGGAAAGCAAAAGAGGGTGTGTTGACAATCTTGATGATGATGGCTTACCTTACGTTGGTGCAAGTCTTCAGACCAATGACATTATTATTGGGAAAGTTTCGGAATCTGGAGAAGACCACAGTATTAAGCTGAAGCATACTGAAAAGGGAATGGTTCAGAAAGTATTGCTTTCCGCAAATGACGAAGGGAAGAATTTTGCTGTTGTTACTTTAAGACAGGTAAAATGTTGATTGTCTTAGCAGAGAACTATTAATCCTGTAGCACATTCCTTGAATTTTGACCTCAACTTGCGGGTATACTAACCTTACTTATTAGACAGAATAATGCTGCATTTTTCTCTTGACCTCTCTGTGTTTCTAGGACTAGGATTGATAGAAACCATCGGCATCGGCAATGATTCTTAGTTTTTGATGGCCATATATAAAGTTTTTTGGCTGATCTGATTTCAGGTTCGAACACCGTGCCTTGGAGATAAGTTTTCTAGCATGCATGGCCAGAAAGGTGTTATTGGCTTTCTAGAATCTCAGGAGAACTTCCCATTTACTCACCAAGGAATAGTCCCTGATATTGTGATAAATCCGCATGCCTTCCCAACACGTCAAACTCCCGGCCAATTGCTTGAAGCTGCTTTGGGGAAGGGAATTGCCCTCGGAGGTACAATGAGATATGCTACACCATTCACCACAGCATCAGTTGATGTTATCGCAGAGCAGTTGCACAAGTAAGTGTTTCTTGTTCTGATGGATGAATAGGTGCATTCCTTAATTCAGTCACCAGACTATTGCGCTCTAAACAAATAGATGAAATGATTTGAAATGATTGAGCATTTTAGTGAGCATCTTTTAGTTGAACTTTGTGATTAGTAAGTTTGTTACATCTGATAAGGATCTTGTGCTCATTAGTGCACCCTATGCTCTGTTACCTAGTACGTTCTACTTAGGTAGTGCAGAAGAAAAAGAAAACAAGGGAAAGAAAAGACACATGCACAGAATCTGTTATGGTAAATGGGCCGACCTAGGCCCACGAGTACTGTAGCGCGTGCGTGAACAATGCTGAATCATATTTGATTAGGTTAATTTGGTTTATTAGGAAAGAGATAAGATAGACTGATTCGGTTAGGATATTGCTTAGGGGTCAAGTCAGTCGTCTCTATAAAAGAGACTATCATGTATCAGTTAGAGGCAAGCAAGAAGAACCCTAAAAGTAGTCAGAGCCTCCAAGGGAGGGCGACGAACAGGTTCTTCGTGCTATCCCTAGATCTACCATAACATTTGGTATTCAGAGCCTTAGATCCTGCGACCCCTGCCATCACCAATTTTTCCCCCTGCGCATTAGATTGATTTCACTCCCAAAAAAAAATCTCACCCAATCCCACCCCAGATTGCATCTGTTCGCCCATCTCTTGCCGATCATGGGTGAACCCATCACCAGAGCTGACCTTCAAGCCGGGGTTGACAAGATCCTCGCTGCGATCGAGTCCGTCATCGCATCCATCTCGACGTCACCCACGACGACGGCACCAACGACAGCTGCACCAGCATCAGCGCAATCTCAGGCGCCTACACCACTTCCTGCATCGGCACTTTCACCGGCGCCGGAGACAGCGTTGGCTACATCTGCATTTGCAACATCCTCTGCCTCGACTTCGGCCCCAACGATTGCAGCAGCAACATCATCCATCACCTCGACGGCCGCGGCACCTTCACCGCTAACCACCTCGTCAGCAGGACCAACGCCACCGCCGGACCAGCCACCGACGACACCAGCTGCGCCGCCCGCCGTCGTCGATCCGCTCGTGGAAGGGGAGCAGCAGCCACTGCCAGTCAAGGATCCGTCACCGCCGGCCCGTCGCCGCCTGTCGAGGCCGCTCTCGTCGGCGCGGATCTTCGCCGGCGGCATCTCCGCCCGCTATGGATTCGGTTGCCCCGCCCGTCGCGGTGCCGTCCGCACTCCTCGGGCCGTCCGTCGAGATGGCCATCCTCCATCACGGTGGATCCATCCCCGCCCATCGCGCCCCCGTCCACGGCTGTCCGTGCCTATCCGCGTCCGTCGCGCGGCACCAGTCCGCCTCGTCCGCGCTCCCCCATCGCGCGGCCCATGTCCGCCACGTCTGCGCGCCTCCATCCGCGGCCGGCCGCGCTCAGTCCGCGCACCTCCGTCCGCGACCGCTCGCACGCCAACAGCTCTGACGGCAGCGGTAGAAGCAGCAGCAGAGGCGCATCGACACCCCGCGAGGCGCCATGGCACGCCAGCAGCTGCAGGTGCTGGTCGTCCCCGAGCTGCTCGGCTGCATCTACTACACCGACATCGCCAGGCCCGACCACGGCATGCTGCCGCCCAACGCCGCCGCAGCCGTGAACGGCGTCGTGTTCTGCGGCGTGCTCGCCGGGCAGTTCTTCCTCGGCTAGCTCGGCGACAGGCTTGGCCGCACAAGCAGGTCAGTGCTGCTCATGGCCATCTGCTCCCTCGCGTCGGGCTCACGTTTAGGAGCTCCCCCGCCGGCGTCATTGCCATCCTCGGCTTCTTCCGCTTCTGGCTCGGCTTCGGCATCGGCGGCGACTACCCGTTCAGCACCACCATCACGAACATCACGTTACTCACCCAACACATCAAGCAGGCAGCCGTCGAGATCCAGATGGACATCTTCATCAATAACAGGCTACTTCAATCCTCTGCCTTTAGTCTGAGCACTATTGCAGCTCGAGGACGAGCTGTCTTCGAGGGGTGGAGAAGTGTTATGGTAAATGGGCCGACCTAGGCCCACGAGTACTGTAGCGCGTGCGTGAACAATGCTGAATCATATTTGATTAGGTTAATTTGGTTTATTAGGAAAGAGATAAGATAGACTGATTCGGTTAGGATATTGCTTAGGGGTCAAGTCAGTCGTCTCTATAAAAGAGACTATCATGTATCAGTTAGAGGCAAGCAAGAAGAACCCTAAAAGTAGTCAGAGCCTCCAAGGGAGGGCGACGAACAAGTTCTTCGTGCTATCTCTAGATCTACCATAACAGAATCAATTGCATAGATCAGGTGGTAACCTCATATTTTATATATTGGTAAAATTGGCAAAACATTCACTGCAGTGTTCATCTTGCTCATGGTTTACAATTGTTATTTCATAGACATTTCATATGCACATACCTTTTTATAGTTTTTTCTCCAAATTGTGAGAGTGTGCAGCTGTCCTTTTGTTTATCTTATATTATGTATCAGTTGATGCTTGTCATTTTCTTAACCGACACATACATAGCAGTGCTACTAGAAGATATCAAGCTCTGAGTGTACCCATACATTGACTTGTTGGTATCAATGAGCATCTTACTTTAGATGATCAAGCATATTTTGCAGGGGATAGATCTGAGGTGTAGACTTGTTTAGTCAATTTCCAAAGTCTATGTATCTCGTTGCATTGCAGGTTTGGATTTTCAAAATGGGGAGCCGAGAGCGTTATAAATGGCCGAACTGGTGAAAGGATGCAGTCCTTGGTATTCATGGGCCCTACATTTTACCAAAGGCTGATTCACATGTCCGAAGATAAGGTGAAGTTTCGCAACACTGGACCAGTGCACCCCCTCACAAGGCAGCCTGTCGCTGACAGGAAAAGGTTTGGTGGAGTTAAGTTTGGAGAAATGGAGCGTGATTGCCTCCTCGCCCATGGAGCAGCTGCCAACCTGCATGAGCGGCTGTTCATGCTTAGTGATTTCTCCCAGTTGCACATCTGCCAGACATGTGAGCGGGTGGCTAATGTTATCATGAGGTGTGTCCCAGGAGGGAAAAAGATCAGGGGCCCGTACTGCGGCTTTTGCAAGTCTTCCGAGAACATAGTGAGGATCAATGTGCCCTATGGTGCAAAGCTTCTCTACCAGGAACTCTTCAGCATGGGGATCTGCCTCAAGTTCGAGACAGAAGTCTGCTAGAACTCCTAAACCTATTTGCTATCCAGTCATGTACATAAACCTGTGTGATGCTGGCATAGCAAGGATGGGCGAACCCTGTGGAGTGAATTGCACTGGCTGTGGCAGCAGGATATTTCCAGTGGGTAGGGGGCGTCTGTCTCAAGTATCAGAAGAAACCCTGTTGAAACTAAACCCTGTAGCGTTTATTACTCCGCCCATCTGGTAAACTATGCCCAAGTGAATGAACACTCGTGTCCTGTTTCCTGACTGAATTTCTCTGTTGCGTGCCTTCAAATTTGGAGATTTTGTTTTTTATGTTGGTGCTCCGTGGGGATTTGGAAATGTGTCCATTGCGGCCTGGTGCAGACTGCTGAGCTAATGGTGCGATGGTTCGTAGGTCTGCAGCATGATTCATGACATACTGAAGTTTAAGAAGCAAAGGGTATGCTTGCCTTGAGAATCGTAGGTGCCAATAGGCTTTTAGACGTTTGATGGTTTGAGTCTACACTCTACAGACTCCAGTCTGCAAATTGAGCGAGCTAAAATTGTCAATAGACTCAGTGAAACTGCACATGTAGTCTGCACTGGGATCGTTGATCTGGGAGCCGTGTTGTTTGGATTGACGGAATAATTACTAGTTCGAGTTCATCTTAATCCTAGGGTTTGGAGGGGGGCAAAATACAGAAAATGTTCTGCTGTTAGCTAGTGAGTCTTTACTTGTTTCTAATCTGCAATCTAAATGATTAGCTCTGCTGCTGCCTGTAAAATACATACTCGTCACCATTCAACCTAAAACTAGGATGAAAGCTTCGTCTTTTTTTTTTGGCCTTTGCCCTAAAGAAAAACGAGCATCATCTTCCCTTATCATCTATGATCATCAAGAAAAAGCTGCATGATGGAAGGTACACTGTACACTTTGCATTTCTGCAGGCGAATCCATCACAATTCACAAGCATACACACATGAAACTGGGATAAAGTAAATAAGTATATCATGAGAGAGCTTGGATCGATCGTTACTCATCAACGATTTATTTGCACAATTGCATTGATACAAACTAAGGTACAGAACGCATGAGGATGATCAGAGACGAATCCGCCTCCCCATGAACTTGGATGAGCGATAAACCAGCACGGAAACCAGATCCTCTCTACCTGAGGGAACGAGCAGGGGACCAAGAAGTGAATGGGGGAACTCCATGCGAGGCCTCTCCTCCCACGGGCTACAGCTTGAGGAAGAAGAACAGTGCCCGATGCATCTTTGCCTAGCTTTTACGAGTGATGCTCCTCGATCCAAAGGTACTTATACTGCAAACACCCCGCCCTCCATCGCCCCCAAAGTCTTTCTCATGGCTGCTGGAACAATTGGACTTGGACCTGGCTTTGAAACATGTCTTGCAGTGACGGTCACAGGGGAGGTCACATACATTGAACCTGGACGCCCCTTCTTTAGCTTTTGCGTTTGGGCATATGGTTTTTGGCCTTTTGGGATTTGGGAGTACGAGTCATTGATTCTCTGGTGTCGTCCCGTCCCAGCTCTTGTTCTGCCTTTATGCTGTCATGCCCATTCAGTAGCGCACAATGACACAACTAGCCCACTGGGTTTTTTTTTTCTTTTTCATTGGGCAGATTTTATACTAGAAAAAGAAAAACTCAGACCCGTCGGAGAAGATGTCCCCGGAGGTACTGTGATTAAGGTAGAAGATGACAACCTCCACCACAGATTGAGAAAACATTTGAACTCCAGCTTTTGCCGGCAATAGGATTTTTTTTTACACCAGTCCCGTAAATTCGGCCCAACTAGGATTCGAACTCGAACCTGCAGGTGCTTACTCAGTTGCTCTAACAGCTAGACTATACTAGGAAATTCCTGATTAGGTAATATGTTTAGTTTATTGCATGATCGCTGTCATCATCTGTTTAATATTGGTGAACCTGGAAGTCCCACCGACAACCACCATGTAGGACAGGGAATACTTCGCGCGTCATGCCAATATCCTGCAACTGTATTATTTGATATCCTCAATTCAAAATTCACATCAGCCTGATCATGTTCATAAGACATCAATAATAGATGCAAAAAAGTTTTGTTTCATCATGTTTAGCTTATTGTTTCATCATTAGTCGCACGCACATCTCAGGGAACTAGCTATATGCCTGTAACTGTAATTAGGCTAAGCTGTAACAGATGAATTTCTCTTCTGCCTTTATAACTGAATTTATTTGACAATTGCTTCTTCAAGACTAACAATTAATGGTCCAGAGAGCACTATCAGCTAAAATGCCTCAATGCGCCTGTTGCTGTTGTGCCACATCTGAATGACTGAACCAAATATTCACACGAGGCAATCACAGAGTGTCAGGTTTTTGCTGGCAGCTACTACTCGATCAGTGTGATTAACGCACAAGTTTGACAAGGTCTGCATGTTGTTTTGAGCTGAAAGAAATGTGGGTGGCCAGGAACCGAGCGACGACACATGCACGGCATGCAGCGCTCTGCTCTGCTGGAGATAAGGGAATTTGCAGGGCGGGCGCTTTTTGCTCCATGCGCTTTCTGCGATTCCGAGCTCGCGCCGCGCGCAGATCGACCAAAAGCCTCACGAGATTATTCCCTTGGCTCCCCGGCCGGCTTCTAAGCTGCTAGCTAGTTAACCTAGGCTGCATCACGGCCAGGTGCATTGCCAACTCCATCCACACTGCGCCGAAGTCCACGTACAGGTGGGAGCAGCCTATCTAGCTACTACGAAGAGTACTCTTCAGTAGCTCATCAGTCTGGCAGCTAGACTTATAAATAGCATCCAGCTCTGAGCTCACCATCAGTGGCGGATTAAACAAGTCAAGTGGTCCATGGGGAGTGGAGTAAGTAATTAAGAGTCCTCGCTAGATAATTGGTTGGTTGTCACCTGGAGTTCTCCTCAAACCACTTCAGTTGCTACACACGTTTCATGGCAATGTTTGCATGTTTGTGTGCGCTCATGGGGCCGGAATTGTGTGCATAGTGAAGTGTTTGGGGGAACTCTGGGTGGCAATCAACAGTATGATGTGTTAGGTCTGTAAGTTCGGCAGCATGCATGCACTTTTTGCTAGGTGCTGCATGTACTTTGTAGGTTGTACTAGATCGACCATCATGTGATGTACTAACATAGTGGGAAGTGACTAAGTGAGTAGGTTTGGTGTCCCCAGGAGTTCTCCCCAAGCACTTCACGAGGCACTCTTTGAGAGCTTTAATTTGTGAAGTGTTTGGGGGAACTCTTGGTTTCACTAAGCATTTGCTAGATACTCTATATTGGTCACATGCATGCCACAGCGTGCGTGATGAGTTAACAGCAACAACGTTTGGTGCTACTAGGAGTTCCCTAGAAGCACTTCACAGGGCCTTGGATGGCTTAATAAGGCTTTTGTGAAGTGTTTGGGGGAACTCCAAGTGTCACCAAGTATGCAAATATGATGGTCATGTGGATAACGTCATATATGCGTCAATGAACAATAATGTCGTCCGGTGTTACCATGAGTTCCCTTCAAGCACTTCGCGTGAAGTGCCATTCATATTCCCTTTAGGAGTATTATTAGGTACAATGTGAAGTGTTTGGGGGAACTCTTGGTGATACTCGACATGAATCCGTGAGAAGTTGGTGATACTAACAGTAAACACTCATGTAAGTTTTCAAGATCCCAGCTCTTTGCATGAGAGTATTAGACATTCATGTTGATCTATACAAAACATGCAAAGCTCACAGGGGATGACCCCATGGATCAGGTAAGATCAGTATGAGTAAGTTCTGCTAAAAGTTGTTGTATTCCTTGAATTTCTGGCTAGGACTAAATTAAACATGAGTCCGGGCTAAACTTTAGGTGACTAAACATTAGGTAACTAAACTTTAGTCCATACCTGTTTGAATCCTTATGGATTAAACTTTAAGTGGGACATATACTCCCTCCATACCCACAATTCTTGACGTTTAGGACATGATTGTAGTAACCAAGGAGTCATTAATTAGAAGTAATTTTTCCCTGTCTACCCCTATTAAATATAGTTGTGGTATGCTTCACCCGAGAAACAAACCAAGGGCGGACTGGCTAGCCCAGCGTGGTGGCTTCTGTCACCGGCGTCGCACAGGTTCGATTCCCCGCGGCCTCAAAAAATTTTGCAGCTTGGGATTTTCATGGGACTGCATGGCTCTGTGCGGGGCTGTCGCTGGACCTGCGATTTTTGCCGTTCGCGCTCACATTTTCGGTGTGGCACTCGCTGGACGATTTGCCGCTCCTTGTTTTCGCGATTTTTGCTCGGTGGATGTTTTCGCGCTCGCGTTTTCGCTGGAAGTTTTTGGTGCCGCTCCTTGTTTTCGGCTTGGACGACGATTGGGTCCGTATATTTATACGCCTGGCCGGATTGCAACACAAACAAAACACCCGCACAAATGGCCTTCGATCTAAACGTGCCTGTAATGGACCTCAACGAGCCTCTACTGGAGGACATCAGTAAGTTTGCTTCTTTTCTTGCTTCTTTGCTTTCTTGTTTCCTTGCATCCTTGCTTCCTTGCTTTTCGATCGGTAAGTAGAACATGTTGTAGATGACGACGACACCGCACCCTTGCCGGCGCTGGAAGACGACGGCGGCGGCATCGATGAAGTTGATGACGACGGCGGTGACTCGACGGAGTCCGCGACGAGCTCCACGGAGTCCGCGGCGACCTCGACGTCCGCGGGGACCGGCTGGACCTCCTCGGCGACGAACACGTCCTTGGCGAATGTCTCATCCGAGTCTGCGGACACCGACGCCGAGCCGTGATCGATCTTCCGGCTGGAATCCATGGCGGCGCTTGGCCAAATGAGATGGAGCGAGGGATATTCCTGGCTGCGCGTGGAGACGGAGCACGAGGGAGGCGCGCGATCAATGCGCGCGGGAGAGAAACGAGGAGAGCCGGCCCACGCGCGATATCAATGCTACTGCCATGCGGGAGTGGAGCGGACGGCATGCATGCGGGAGTGGACCCGAATGGACAGGGGCAATCGCGTCAAACCAGTCTCCCGCGCGGCTAGAACGTCAACTTTTGAGAAAACACGCATGTAGGCTAGAACGTCAAGAATTATGGGTATGGAGGGAGTATAGAAATATAGAAATGGCATTTGCACCCTTGGATTATAGTGTTGTTGTGCCTACATGTGCATAGTGAGGGGTAGTTTGGTCTTTTCGTAGTTCGTAGGTTGGTTAGTCCAAATTAGATGGGTTTTGAGAACTGATGGACTAAACTTTAGTTAATGTGGAACTAAATTTTAGTCCACCTGTTTGGATCATTTTAATAGACTAAACTTTAGACCTAAAGTTTGGATAATCCATTATGAAAGAAATAGAATACATTCTTTAAAGAATCAAGATTTGTAATCAATCGTTGTCTTGTTTGTTGGATTAGGTCTAACTTTCTTGACCAAACTGCATGGAACTTTACAAAAAGAACTCAAAAGAAAAGAATAATTGAAGTAACTTCGAATCAACTTTGGTTGGGCTTAAAAAATGAATAAAAATAAAGTAAATTCAAGAAAGAGTTCCTTTTTCAGCGTGGAATGCTTTTCTTCTCCTCTTATTCCATATGGAATACAATGAGTTGAAATTAGAAGGAATAGGAGAATATTTAACCGTTTGCTCCAAAAAGACTGTTGATGGATCCAAACGTGACCTTAGCCATAGATTAATTCCATCCATATGATCAATTGCATGCTTCAACATCTAACGGGCTGGCCCACCGCGGGAGAAAGGGCCGCAGCCCAAATCAGGCGACAAAAGGCCATCGATTCAAAGGGGAGAGCGCGGCCAGCCCGCGACTACTTGAGAACGCTTTCAGTAAGCGCTTGTTGCAAGCCCATCGTCTCTGACCGCCATGCTTTGCTGAAGGCTTCCTGCAACAAGCGATCAGAGAAGATGGGCGATGACTGCATCAACTTCGAGTCTTCATTCAACTCAAGACGAAGGACAGAAAGTGTTGCTCTCGTGTACTGTCGTTGGATGGTCTCTTCTCCTGTAATTCTGGACATGGGTTTGCCCGTTGTGTTTGCTGCTGATTGTGATGCACTAATGCTCACTAACCCTGCTGTGTTCCTTAATTATAATTCTGTGGGAGATTCTCATGCAAACCATTCCCATCCGATAGCCTAAAACAGTCCAGTCGATCGATGCCTAACCCAAAGCAGGGCCCTAATTATAAGACGAGCGAGCAGAGAACTCCTCATGTCCACACGCTACGCCGGAGACGCCGCGCGAGCCCCGTGGCCGCTCATATCATATAAACCTCGCCGCGACGCCTCGTGGCTCGTCCTCTCAGGTACCCTCACCCCCCGAGAGGCTCTCTCCGCCGCGTGGCCGGCGCCACCACCCCCCGCAGCGCGTGATCAGCAATGGCCAACAAGATCGCCGTCGCCAGCGTCATCGCCGCGGTGGGCATCGTGGCCGTGATCGGCACGATCGCCGCGGTCACCGCCTCCAAGAAAGGGGGCGACAAGGACGGCGGGGGCATGTCGGCCGGCGTCAAGCTCTCGACGGTGTGCGCCTCCACGCTGTACCCGGAGAAGTGCGAGCAGAGCCTCAAGCCCGTCGTGAACGACACCTCCAACCCGGAGGACGTCCTCCGGGCGGCGCTCAACGTGGCGCTGGACGAGGTCGCCGCCGCGTTCGAGCGGTCCGAGCACATCGGCAAGGGTGCCAAGGACAACATCACCAGGAACGCCATGGACGTGTGCAAGAAGCTCCTCGACGACGCCACCGAGGACCTCAGGGACATGGCCAGGCTCAAGCCCGTGGAGGTGCTGGACCACGTCAAGGACCTCCGGGTCTGGCTCTCGGGCGTCATGACCTACGTCTACACCTGCGCCGACGGCTTCGAGATGCCCGAGCTTAAGGAGGCCATGGACAAGGTTCTGCAGAACTCCACCGAGCTCAGCAGCAACGCCCTCGCCATCATCACCCGCCTCGGCGAGCTCCTGCCGGAAGAAGCAAAAAAGGTGAACGCCACCGCTGCCGCCGCCGCCGGTCACGGCCGCCGGCTTCTCGGCTGGCGGATGCGCGAGGCCGAGGAGAAGACCAGCGGCCGAGGGGTTCCGGCTGCTGATGGCAAGCTGAACGAGATCGCGGACGTGACGGATGCAAGCCGGCAGCTCCTGGCGGACACGCTGGACGAGATCTCGGCGCTGTCCGACGACGCGAGCCGCCGCCAGCTCGGCCTCATGTTCGCCAAGCTATACAGCAGAGGAGCCAAAGGCGACCTCCTCTGGCGCCGCCGCCATCTGCTGACCATGTCGCTCTCCGTCATGACCGATGAGGGCGAGGAGCAGCGCATCCATATGAACCATCACCTGGACGCCATCGCGAACATGTCCACGGAGACCAACCGCCAGCTTCTCGCGGAGGAGCTCCCCGACGATCTCGATGGCAGGCGGCAGCTGCTCTCCAGGAGGCTCGTGGGGATCAGCGAGGTCGCCGGCGAGGCCAAGCGGCAGCTCGAGGCGATGGACCAACCTGCTGATGACCACCACAGGGTACTGATGACCACGAACCTCGTCGGCACGTTCGACGAGATCGAGGACGGGCGCAGCGGGCTGAAGTCCAGCGACCTCCCCAAGTCGGCGCCGGCGAACCAGCGGAGGCGGCTGATGCAGCTGCCCGGCGGCCGGAAGCAGCCCAGCAGGAACAGGTTACTGACGACGGACGTGATCGGCACGCCTGACGAGATCGAGGACGGCGCGCGCAGCCGCAGCGGGTGGAAGGAGCAGTCCGGCGACGACGCCCCCAAGTGGGTGCCGGGCGACCTGCGGAGGCTGCTGCTGCAGATCCAGAAGCCCAACGCGGTGGTCGCCCAGGACGGGAGCGGCGGCTTCAAGACCATCACCGCGGCCATCAACGCGGTGCCCAAGACCTACCAGGGGCGCTACGTCATCTACGTGAAGGCCGGCACGTACAAGGAGTACGTGACCATCCCCAAGAACATGGCCAACATCTTCATGTACGGCGACGGGCCGACCAAGACGGTGGTCACCGGCGACAAGAGCAACACCGGCGGCTTCGCCACCATCGCCACACGCACCTTCTGTAAGGAATTAGGAGATTCATTTCACTTAATCACTTCACGGAATCGGCAGAGAATCACTTCTCTCTGAAAAATTGTTTGGCAGAGCTCTTGCTGTCGATTCAGCAGAGAATCATCTCTAGGAGCTCTGCCAAATGCACCCACGCATGATCATCAATTTTGATGCCTGGATCCGTGCATGCAGCGGCGGAGGGCAACGGGTTCATCTGCAAGAACATGGGGTTCGTGAACACGGCGGGGCCGGACGGTCACCAGGCGGTGGCGCTGCACGTGCAGGGCGACATGTCGGTGTTCTTCAACTGCCGGTTCGAGGGGTACCAGGACACGCTGTACGTGCACGCCAACCGGCAGTTCTTCCGCAACTGCGAGGTCCTGGGCACCATCGACTTCATCTTCGGCAACTCGGCGGCGCTGTTCCAGAACTGCCTCATGACGGTGCGCAAGCCCGGGATCAGCCAGTCCAACATGGTGACGGCGCAGGGGCGCACCGACCCCAACATGCCCACCGGCATCGTGCTCCAGAGCTGCCGCATCGTGCCGGAGCAGGCGCTCTTCCCCGACCGCCTCAAGGTCGCCAGCTACCTCGGGCGGCCATGGAAGGAGTACGCCAGGACGGTGATCATGGAGAGCACCATCGGCGACCTCATCAAGCCGGAGGGCTGGTCCGAGTGGATGGGGGACATCGGCCTCAAGACGCTCTACTACGCCGAGTACGGCAACACCGGCCCCGGCGCCGGCACCAGCAAGAGGGTCAACTGGCCAGGCTACCGCGGCGTCATCGGCCAGGCCGAGGCCACGCAGTTCACCGCCGGCGTCTTCATCGACGCCATGACCTGGCTCAAGGCCACCGGCACGCCCAACGTCATGGGCTTCACCAAATGACTGCACATGTCCGATCGATCGAGGGGAGAAAGCAGATAAAGACGATCCAGATTATGTATATACAATCGAATCGATGATGCACGTGCATATAGTATATACAAGCAGCAGCAGGTGAGAGCGAGAGAGAAAGGCAGCAGCAGCTCAAAAAATTAAAGCAACAATTAAGCAACAGATTTAGAATCACCTTTTTGTATCTATTAGAATGTTGACAGCAGCAATCAATCTGCCGGGTTGTTCATAAATGTCGTCTAGTTTGTTTTGCAAGACTAACTTTGTAACTATATTATTATGGAGGGAAAAAATCATGATTTGCCACAATGCTATGTTTGCCATTTCAGGATTTACCTTTCCTAAGCCTGCCTCACACTAAAAAACAGCTCTTGATCCCTGAACTTATATTGTCTTCTAAACAGATTCAACCAATGACAGTGTTAATACTCCCCTTCGTTTCTACATATGTTAAGTTTTAATTAAATGTCGTATATTCAGAAACAGAGATTATTTAGAGTTAAATGTCATTTGAGTTAACCGAAATTTGATTGAACACGAAAGTTAACATTATAAAATTTTGGTAAGACACACAAAAAGTATCCAATTCTACCTTATTTTAAAAATAATACAAATGGTTTTGAGTATTACAATTCTTTTCTAGATGACATGCTCAACAACAGGGAGACGATAGAATCTGACTGAACATCCATTAAAGAAAAAAAATTAACAAATAAATAGAGAAAAAGTTTGTTATAAAACAGGGAAGAAACTTATAGCTACTAGGCCATACTGCCTCTGTCCTGAAATGTAGAGCATTCTAGAGTTCAAATTTTGTACTCAAATGTAAGGCATTCTAGATTGAGAATGGATCAAACCGTCTTAATTGTGCATCGTTTCTGGGTCTTTTCCAATAAAAAGATGTGCATGCAGCTATGTAGGGGGAGATGCATGGGAAAGGGCATTCTATTTCAATCAACACATATTTAGTTACCCAAATAGAGTCTCAATGCTTAATAGTTAGGGGTGGGAGAGTCTTTTCTCCATCTCCATAATCTGTTGGAAAAATCCTAGAATGGCCTACATTTCAGGACGGAGGGAGTACTTCGTTAAATGACATAAAACTGAATGAGCGTTGGTCTGAGACACCTGTCGTAGACTGAGCAAATAGGGTTATTCCCGCCTCTACAACAAGGCATTAATGGTAACTTCATACTCCCTCCGTCACATAAAAAGTATAATTCTGAATTTTAAAAAAATCTCATAAAAAATGCAATTCTAGAGATTAGATCTCAATTACCTTCCTAATTAAGTGGTCAGATTTAATTTACATGTCCAAACTAACCACATATGGCAAAAAATGAGAGCATGCATTAGAGTCTTGTCACACGACCACTAATCTATCTGAAAAAGTTAGAATTGCACTATTTATGAGACGAAGGGAGTAAGTTTGAAGATCTTCTTTATCAACTCGTAGAGGCGCGCGCATCTCTAAGCCTAAAAATATATATATAACAACATATAAAAGATAATCACATGCCTATGGATCTTCCTGGAAATGAATTATTTTTCTAATTTCCAGAGGCGTCATTATTTATCAAATACCTTAGATTTAGATAAACTAAAAAACAATTTAATTGATCCAAGTAGGAAATGGAAATATTACATCAGGTAGTATACATTCAACTTTGTATGGAGTTCATTTTTTAATGTAAATGCTCCAATTGTATGAACTAACCTTGTGACTTCTTCCACCAAAATTACATAGTTTTTCATGCATTTTTATTCTGGAAGTAACAAAGAAAAACAAAACGGTAACTGGATTTGACTTTCCTATCTATACAAGGGAATTGTACACGCCTTGGACCCAACAATGATAAATCTTATCATGTCAAATAACATCTATTGAATTTTCATAAGGCCAACTTTGCAAGCGAACATATACATATATTTTGAGAGATTGTCAAACCATTGCAAGAGTTTTTCATCTCCGCTAACAGTTTTTTATAAGTGGGTAACAATATTAGTGGAGTGGGGTCGACAATTTTCTAGTATGATTTCTAACATTCTCAGAAGGTTTGGCTAAGTGCCAACATCATAATCCCCCAGAAACTCATTACCCATAGATTTTTAGCTTGTTAATAAAATGTACAAAAAGTTGTTGGACATTTCTTTAAAAACCTCGGGAAAAGGTCATTGATCTTGATCTTGTAGTGAATTTTACAAATTAATACCTAGCTATCCTAAAGGTGACCAATGGCGCCCATAGGCTGCAAATAATAATAATCACGAAAATGTTTTTGTGAGTCTCATTTCTTTTTATTTCAAAGGAAATAATCCAATTCATGTAGATTAATTTCAGTTACACATATATTTATTAATGACAGGATTATTAAAAACATACGTGTCTTTCTTCCATTCATCAGCTCCATTCGTGCAAGCCATCATCCGTAGCCATCTCCAACAAGCTATATTCAATACTTCAATAATGTCAACAAAAATAAAGAAAACGAAAGAAGGTCCAGAAATTGAAGTCCCAGCCTGCAGCTGGCCTCTCTCTCCTCAACCTCCTATTCTTGTCACTTCCGTTCTTGTTTCCCGGCGTTTCATGGAGACTAATTAAGCTAAGCCAAACTGTTGGATCCATTCCTTCCTTGAAAACCGCATCACCTTCAGGTTCCTGCACCACCAAGAACCCATTCTTTGCCCCGCCATTGTCCAGCACCGAGAGCTCTAGATCCTTGCTTGCAATTGCGCCGCGGTGCCGTTGATCTAGCCGCGCGTGCATGTGTACGTGAGCAGCGCGCACGACGCAGGCTAGCGCGCGTCCACGCCGTCGCGCCGTGTCCCGTCAGCGATGGGGTGCGTAACCTCCGTCGAGGCGCGGCGCGACATGGTATGGGTCGGCGCCGAACCCCGGGCGCGCCGGAGCTTCTCGCTGCCCTCCGTCGACCGGCAGCGGCTGCGATCAAGGGCCGTGTCGATGCTGGGCACCCTCGGCCTCGCCGGCAGCGCCCGGCACTCCGGCTCGTACAAGTACGCGACCCTCTCGGTGGAGGAGATGATGAAGGGCGTCAATGACCGCGCCAAGGACGACGCGCTCCCCGGCGAGGTCTCGGCGAAGCGGCTCGCGAAGCCCAGGACGCCGACGCTGACGCCGCCCAACGAGCCCGAGGTGATCAACGCGTGGGAGCTGATGGCAGGGCTCGAGGACGACGCGGCGCCGGCGCCGACGCCGCGCGCCGTGCACCAGAGCTTGTCGTTCGACGAGTCGCTGCACGGGTGCGTCGTGGCGGAGCCGCCGCCGCCGCAGTGGATGCAGGCTGACATGGACATGCCACCCGTCGCCTTGGACTTTGATCCGGAGATACTGTCCGGATTCCGGGAGGCTCTAGAGGACACGCCGCCGTCGCAGCCTACAGTTATCTCCTCCGCGGAGGACGAGACACCAAGGCAGCACAAGTGCCTTGACAAGCCAATGTCACCGGCCACCGGCGACATGCCGGAGCTTTCCGGCATCGTCCGTACCCGCATCAACGCGTTCCAAGAGAAGATCGAACGGCGGCGAAGCAAGGGCTGCGACAACAAGGTGTCGCCTCTGTGGCCGCCGGGGGGCGAGCGGAAGGCGGTGGTGTACTTCACGAGCCTCCGCGGCGTGCGCAAGACGTTCGTGGACTGCTGCGCCGTGCGCAGCATCCTGCGCAGCTACGGCGTGCGCGTGGACGAGCGCGACGTCTCCATGCACGCCGTCTTCAAGGCCGAGCTCGCGGAGCTCCTCGGCCAGGGCTTCGCCGGCGCCACGCTGCCTCGGGTGTTTGTCGACGGGCAGTACATCGGCGGCACGGAGGACGTGCAGTACTTGCACGAGGCGGGTGAGCTCGGGAGCGCCCTGGGCGGGTGCGAGGCCGCGCCCCAGCGGAAGCTCGGGTACATGGAGGCGTGCGCCGCCTGCGGCGACGTCCGGTTCGTGCCGTGCGAGACGTGCTACGGCAGCTGCAAGATCTTCGTCGAGAATGACGACGCCGGCGACAGGTATCACGACGTCGGCGAGTTCCGGCGGTGCCCCGACTGCAATGAGAACGGCCTCGTCAGATGCCCCGTCTGTTGCTGCTGATGCTTGTACGGCGTCTGCTGTGGTAGATTAGTTGTTTTTTTCGAAAAGGGATTAGCTGCTTATTTGTCTCTGCTTTTTGTAGTTTGTACAGTGTGAAGAGCATTATGACAGAGATTTGATAGGATCCTTACAACTCTTTGTGCCTTTACTGTTATGAAAATAAAAGAATTTCAACAGAAGCTGCTCTTCCTGTTGATGATCATGCAAGACGGCTGAATCAGAGAGAATCATTCTGATGAGGCTTCAGAAGCATAAGATTCGTAAAATGAAACATTTGTCAAGGGAGGAGTAATACTCTACCTGTACAATCCAGTCCTCCAGATAACAGATTTCTCTAGCTGCAGTCAACTGAAAGTTGCCTTTTGTTGAGAAACGGAACATGTTCAATGGCTACAGAGATTGTTAATAGATAAATGAAATATGCACAACATCTGATGACCAGAACATATAGTAGATAAACAAATAAATAGACATACGCCAATACGAACATAAAGTCAAAGGAATTCGGCCAGCAAGGCAAGGGGAGACAGGACTTATCAGAAAGAATACGAAATGAGCACAAGTCACTAACATGTTGCACGATCACAAACATGACTGCACGGTCACAAACATGTTCGTCTCCTTTTACAATATTGTTGTCTGTTATAATATACATCGAACATTTGAAGCATCATATTTTGGTGTTTGTCCACATGTTTAATAACTGAAAGGATGCATTGACTGTTTATTTTCACTTAACTCTGCCTACCATGAGCAGCCAAATCTGCTGCCGCCTTGGCAGCCCTAGTAAAAGCGTCAGACACCATCATGGCTCCTGCAGAGAAGTAGCTGCTAGTGACGATGCTGTTTGCCACCTTAGCTGCTGTTCTTCCGGTGGCAGTCGCAACAGTCTTCGTCGTCTCAGATACGCGGTATGTCTCGTCCACTGATCGCATTGCACCAACACCAGCATTGATTGCACTAACACCAGCATTGACCCTGTCAGTTAAACCAAATCTCTTGCTCAGCTCTGCGGCCTTGGCTGCAGCTGATGCTGTTAACCCACGGGACTCATCGAAGGCTCTAGCCTTAGCCAAAGCATCCTTGCTTAGCACATATCCCCTTGCTAACATCGTCTTCACAACATCTTGAGCCACTGTCAAAGCTTCCTGTGGAGTAGTGTTGAACTGGCATGCTTGGTAGTTCTGTTCATAAAATCAAATGTTAGCCCCTACATTTGGGAATTCAAGAGAGTGAATTGCTATTTAGACATCAAATAGGATTATTTTTATTAGACTAGTTTATCTTAAAATAGCCAAGCAGGAGTGTTTCCTTCTTCTTTTTTCTCTATTGTTATTACTATCCATCTCTACAGTGTGAAAACAGCATTCCAACTTATCCTTCACACAAATGAAATGAGCATAACCAGGTGCATTGGTCAGTTACATGGCACATGAAGTTATATCACCATTTGTGCAAAAGAGCATCTAAGCTTATCACCACCAACTCTGCCACAACAAGCTTCTCTAAAATCAACATGATTGATATGACACAGATGTGTATGATTAGAGATAAATTGGTTGTCTCAAGGCACAAATTAATTCTATCTTCAAAATAATATTCCCTTGTCGTACTTGAATACTATTTTAACTAATAACTATGGGAAAATTGGTAGAATGAGAGATGCATACCCTGTATTCGATTTCCTCCTCAACCTCCCAACTTGGCCTATCCCAGAAATTAAAACTCTCCTCAGGTTGTCCCCAATAAGTTATGCATACTGGCTGATCCACAATAGTAGCCCCCTGTTGAAAATGGTGAAGTATTGTCAAGGGCACAACCCAGGAGACATGTAGACAAAGCATTGATGAAAGTGGTCGGCAAAGAAACATGGGCATGTGGCAAGCTTCCAGATCACTCAAAAGTGAAGCAGAAAAAGGATTATATCAAACTGAAAGGATGGGGGTTTACTGCCCAAAGATGTATAGTGTATACACAATCTTGACTGACACTGCACATTTGTTACTGGTAACAGTTTACAGTTATAAGGACCTAACCCACCCCTACTAATCCACATATGACATTTACTTGCAGTTGATGTCTAGGTCTCTAGGACAGCAAGGTAAAATTATTTGTGTACATCAAGCTTTGGGGCTCTTCGGTATAAACAAATTTCAGAGAAACTTAATCTGAAAGAAAAATTCATCTGAATGGCGTATGCACTAAAGAAAGATCCAGGAACTGTTTTATGTTATAGGAAAGTTAATTTCTCAGTAAATCAACCGAGGGAACACGAAGCAGTCATAACAAATAGACACATCAAGATAGGAATCAGACATTCAAGATAGTTAATTCTGTGGAGAATGTTGTTGTCAAAAAAAGAGAAAACTTACACTAAGCAATGCTGCAGTTTCCAAGGCATAGCGTTCCTTGAATGTCACATAAGCAGTAGAGCCATATTCTCCCGATCTGTAAAATTAACTCATCATGAAATAGATGACCATGGTATGTCATTAAACAAAATTTTGAATTGTGAGATCAGGATACAATAAGCATGGTGAATTTAAACAACTGTTCAGTGCATGTATATCAAATAATATCAAATAACTGAATGCAATGGGTTTTTTTTTGGACCAAATGCATTTTGACTGTCGTGTTTGACTGGATAGAACATGTCGCAGGTAACAATTATCCTTTTTAATAAGAAAATCAATATGACATTTGTCTAGTATGAAAAATGGGCGAGATACATCAGATTTGCTTTCTCTGAGAAAAAAAAAAGTAAAAAAGAATCACCTGATAAGTTCTATATACTCAATAGGACCAGAGAACGAAAAGAATTCATGAAGATCGTTTTCAGATACCCTGCTAGAGAGGTTAGTGACTTGTACTGTGTACCCTGTTTCACTCATGATTCTGGAGGTCATCAAACAGAAAAGAACATTAGTATTTCCTGTGATACACTTGTGAAATTCGAAAAGTGTGGTAGTTTCGGACTCAAATCAGTATATTACATAACATCAATAGAAGCACGAAGAAGTTTTAGCTTGTGTATCTCATACGAAAGAACCTTTTGCTTAACCTTATTGTATCCTATCTGTCTGTCCTAAAGAATAGTTAAGTGTTTGGTCTCCTTCAAAACTAAAATTTAAATGGATATAGGTTGCTTTCCACCAGTAGTAGAAAATATTACACGACGATCAATACTAATGAAACAGAAAGGATATGTCATACACCCATCAGCAGATCGCTGGCCCACTCAAAAGTCCATCTTTCTATTAGAATCTTTACAAAACTAAGTGATAGCATCACCAATATATTGACATATATTATACAGTCTAATGCAAACAATATGCAAGCACAAGGTGACCTATTGCACCTTAACAGCGCATACATTTGTTCTTAACAGTGCATACATTCTCTCTTTTTTTTTCTTTTCGGATGGGGATCAATGAGTTAAAGTGTGAATTTCACTGTGATCGCCTTATGCTACATGGCCATTGACAGAAGGGAAACCACTCTCGTTCTTAATTATTTGGTTCCATGAAACTGAACTTGTTATAATTGGCCAGCAAGGAAAAAAATCTGATGACAAGATCAATGCTGAGGCAAGATTGGTTCCCTAAGTAGCCCAAAAACAAGGAAGGCATAAACAATAAGAGGTGACAGTTACCTATTGAAGGGAATTAGCACAACCTTGGTACTGTCTTGACTGTTGTACTTCCTGCTAACAGGGAAAGCCTGAAATAGGAGAACATTGTTACATTGAATAATCAAACACCACTGTCGGAGAAGCATCAATTAGGTGAACTTGCAACCATCAATGCAGCAGCATTTCAGTAAACCTACTACACCAAAATATTAAGACATGTTACCTTCTACTACCACTCCTTTTTTCAGAACTTAACCACTCGCCATATTTTACAGCCCAAAGTCCTTAAACATTCATTCAGCACTCTCTAGAACCTCAGCTACTAAACTATGCACCCTAGACCAACCGATATTCACATTTTTCCTGCAAATATTGGCGGCACTAGCACACAGCTGATCCGTATTAAATGGATAAACTAAAGAAAACAGAGAGAACAAAGGTTACAGAATATGCAACGGAAACTGAATTGAACAGGTCTGAAGGAAATTCGGGCACAAACTAACTCGATATAGAGAGGGGAGATCGAAGCATGTCACAAACAACCTAGAAAACGATACAGTATCCACACAATCCCATCAATCATTCAATCTAGGCTCGCCGGTGACAAGCAGAAACAGAAATCCCAGTTCCCCCGCGGCAAATCACCACAGACCTAACTAGAAATGAAGCAAGCATCACGCGATTAAGTGGGGGGAAACGAGCTCAGGAGACCTTACCCTGCTCGGACACACCCCTTACTACTTCCCCTCAATCCGGGCAGGCTTGACGATCCTTGTAGCAACCAGCACCAGCACCCGCACTCCACCCACCGCACAGGCGCAGAGATGGGGCGGTAGTGGCCAGGCCGAGCCAGTCCAAAGCGGCGGAACCCGTCGGGGCGGCGTTTGGTAGCGTGTGGGACACGGGAGCGACCTCGATCTCCCACCAAACCGAAGCAAGCGGCTTCCGCCCACGCGCGCGCGCACCGGGATTCACGTCGGCGGTTGGGCGGAGAGGTGACGGGGAAGGGTGTCGAAGGGCGGCGGCGTTTTCGTCTTCTCGAGATTGGGGCCAGTGTGGAGTGAGGGGATTGGCTGGCAGTAGTGGTTGACTGGTTTCATGGACCATGGTTTGGGCTCCCGCGTTTGGACTGTGTGCGTCCCCGCGTCGGCGGCGCGCGGCTTCGACTTCTCGTCAAAGGGAAAGGGCTTTTATTGGGCCGAGAGACGTGTCCCGAATTCGGCTCTGGGCTGGGCTGCGGATGGGCTTCGATTACACTGGCTCGTCAGAGCAAAATACCGTGAGCATATATGAAAAGTCTTCCGAAAAAGCACGGTTTTATATATTTCATTCATAATGTTCAAGTGCTATAGAAACCAAGGACATGCATAGTTATTCGTATATCACAGTTGAGGGGTCAGGGGTGGTGCCTACATGGAGCCCCTTGAGCATCTCATAACCCTTTTTTACAGAACCATGTTTACCAATGCTTTTCCAGCAATCCATATAGAAAATCAGTGATAAGCGCCCCCAGCTACTTCACATATGTCCCATGGAACAACCAAATATTACTCCCTCCGTCCCAAATTGTAGGTTGTTTTGGCAAATCTAGATACGTAGATTTTGCTATGCACCTAGATATGTGCTATGTCTAGATACATAACACAAACTATGTATCTAAATTTGCCAAAACGACCTACAATTTGGAACAGAGGGAGTATTTGATAACCTCGTTATAACTGACGGCAATGCAATATGATCCATCCTATTAATTCAGTGTAAAATCCCAGAATTAACATTAGATCTTCAACGCAAAGGCAGCAAAGCATCATCACACCATTGTTTTACTCAGCTTCATTCCAATGCATGGTCACGTGATCAACATATGGGTAGAAAGAACACGATAAAGCCGATATCCCTTTCTAACGCTCAGAAATCAAATTAATTAAAACACACCGTTCAGTACATTATCACTGTCAGACTCCGCTTCCGCGCCGGCAACTAAGCTGCCAGCTCTTTCATTGGCTTAGGGTGAGAGTCCCTTGGCAAGCATTTAATTTCCTCGTCATAGTACTTCCTAGCCAAATCCACCACACCTTTTAATTTGCAGTGATGCATCAATAATTAAGCACATTGTGTGCAAACGCATCCGGGCTAAGACGACCCTGCTCTTCCATTGCCTTCCACACAGGGAACAAGGAGTTCTTAAAAAGGAGAGAGATCGAGACGGGCCACCCGACCGACAAGGATCATGGAATGACCCATGAACTGAAGGCGTACGAAGCCATTTATATAAAGCCTAAATTGTCGCCTCATCAGCTGAATTAATTAAGCTCTTCAGTTGGCTTGAATGTACATTTCGTGGGGTTTTTTGTGGGAGTACATGCATGCATGCAGGTAGAATGGCGCCGAAAGCAGGGTGCCAGGACAGACGTATGATGCTTTTTGCCGGATAAGTATGTACGTGAGTCTGAAAGTAGTATGAACCACCAAAAAAAGGCGAAATTGTCTGGAGACCGAGACCGGCCTTATTATGCATGTGTTTGGTTCGGTGGCCTGTCTCCGACGTACTGACGGGTCCATGCAACTACCAGTCTACCACTACTCCCGGCCAAACACCTGCGCGATGAATAAATATACGTACATGGACCCATCACACGTTGCCCCTCACAATCCCAGATGTATATATGCTCTCGATCTGCTAGCACCTGCGGAGAATAAAACTGAACTTAGTCACAATGAGAGAATAAACTCGATCCTTTGCGGTGTTGTAATTTGTCTACGTACGTCGGCTTTAGGTCGGTTCAACTTAATTTGTGCTGTAAAGTTCTTGCATCTTCTTAGTAAAATATTGTTCTCCTCCTCATAAGTTCTCGAAAAAAATGAGAGAAGCTTGATATATATATATAATAAAATTATAAGACGCATTGTATGCATGTGCGGCGCCGTCTTCTCAAATTAAATGGAAAGAAGCTTTTATTAGGAAAAGGAGAAACACTGCTAGCCAGTTAATTTGTACAACATCGATACGCAGCCAACAGCCTATACTACGTGTGCTGCATATCTAGTAACACTAGCGCACACAAGTCAACCAGCTGTATCTATACGTTGAAAAAAATGGCCGGCCGGCCGACACGCTCTCGCCCCGGCGTCGCGCCCATGGATGGTGGTCGCCGGAACGTGGAGGTGAGACGACGTCGTTCTCCATCCGGCTCGCGCCGCGCGTTCGTCTTCAGTTTTTTTAGAAAGGGTTGGATTTTATTTATACAGAACTTTTACAACCAAACCCCCTGACTAGGTACCCCTGAAAGAAAAAAATTACACATAAGTTCAGTATAGGAGCCTCCGGTGCCCGTCGCCGTCGCCGACCATCGCTGCCATCGCCTGATTCTCCTATCTCTCCGCAATGAAGAAGATCCAGAATGAAGCTTCCGGTCGATTCCTAATTCGACGAAGTGTCTCCAAATTACCTGCGCGATCTGCGCGGCGTGCGTGCGATTTCTTCGTGGCGAGGCCCCCGGCCGCCGCGAGATTGCATCGTGTGGACCGAATCGGGACAGGTCCGGGGAAGACCGAAGACAGCGAGCTAAAAGGCCCATGGGATCTCGTGGCCCAACACGGTACGCACGCATGCTGCTTGTCCGTCCCGGTCACGACTTGTGTCCGCGGTTTCCTCGTCCAACTTGTCACAAAAAGGGCGACAGGCTTTTTGACTTTGTATACGTGGGAGCCCTCAGCGGAACAGAGATGGTAAGAAAGACGTGGACATGGCTGATATTGGTCGGATCGGAGTGGGATGCATTGTGAATCCGATGGGAAGGAAATTCGATTGCCATCTCCGCTCTCTCGAACCCTCGCAGATTATCTAGGATATAGATTGTCTTCACAAAATAATATATTTTTTCTACATATTTTATCCTCATTTATGCGCACTCAACTTTTTTTGCACATTTTATTCTCATTCATACGCACACAGGAAGAATTTCATTGTCAGTTACCCATTCCGAAATTGCTCCAAATTAAACACGCTTAACTGATAACCGATGCACCGGGGCTTGCGGCTAGCGCCGGTCATGGTGTGACGCTGGACCTGCCGGTCTTGTACGGCACGCCAGGAGGGATGGGCGGGGCATCGTTGCTCATTGGGAGGAGGCAGCGCTGCCCGTGGGGGAGAGCGGCGGGATCGAGAGCTAGACAGCGGTAGGATTCAGAGCAGGCTTAATGATTTAGCTCACTGCTGACTGTAAGAATCTTTACAGTTCGTCTCTTAATCTACTTATACAGTGGTTTAGCTCTCCACCATTAATACATGATCTATTTGTCTCTCTCACAAAATTTCTTAGTTCCTATGTCCGAGCTGGCTGTAAGCTTACAACCTGCTTCCCTTCTTTCTGCTCTTCTCTATTCTCCACCTCAGCGTTTAGTCAGCTTACATCCTTTCATTATACTTGCTCAGAGGAGGAGGGATTGGAGTGGATATCCATGATTCCGAGATAAAAAAAGTCATTTCATTTCTTTCATTTGCGTTGAAAAGAATTGAAACAAGATTTTCGGTGAACAAATATAATAGAATGGTACTTTCCGGTAACATTTCTATCTTTCAATGATATTTTACAAAAGCGAACACTTTTAGTGGTATTTTACGGATCTCTCAATGCTACCAAACCAAATTTTCCTCCCACATTAGCAGGCTAACAACGGCTAGTGTTGCCTTTTCCCCATCATGTTAAATTTCTCGTTATTGTCGGCCTATATACAGTTGAGTGCTTTTGTAGTAGCTAGATAAAAAAAACAGTCGCAGTATCCGATACCGCAGCACTAATTAACTAAACGAACGCCTGTGTGCAATTCAGAGCTCGTCAACAACAGTGAATCCCCTATTCTTCTGCAACGTTTGTATGTCTCTAATTAATCAGGCAAACCAGATTTTGGCCGTGGATTACACGATTAGGTACTATTACGAGATTAGTTGCACGGTTGCAGTCATGGTCGTACGGTGTATCTTTGATTTCCTGCCTCCTGTCGCCCCACTTAGATAATATATATGATTGTATGCATGCATGGTCCATGCACCCACATATGCATAATTTTGCACGACGTACTTACTCGATTGCGTCCAAAATATTTCTCTGTTTGATATAGTTTTATCATAAACGTCCTTTTAATGAAAAGGCACGTTTGCAAAAAGGAAACTACCAGAAATTAAACTAAAATACTTGATGCGCCAAGCTTAAACTAAAATACTTTGGAGGAGCATGCATATATATCTGAACCTAAGTGCATCAGAAACTTTTCAAATTAGCAATAAATTATTTTTATTGTACTCTTGTGAGTTCATAGTACTAGTATATTCGACGTACATATATGTACTGTATTATTCTGCTTAGTATGTATAATGTTTTTTCTACTGTTATATATATGGTGAACTTTCACATAAGTTTAGTATAGGAGCTAATGGTAGTAATAAAAAAATAAAAATAACAACATTATTATTTTTCAATCTTTAACTATGCACGTATATGCATGGAGGAATGAACGTACTGAGTGGACTCCGAAAATTGGACTTGATGAGATAGTCACAATTGTACATACACTACCGGAAAACCGATAGTTGCCGAGTGTCTCGGTCTTTGCCGAGTGCCAGACCACGGGCACTCGGCAAAGATGTGGTTTGCCGAGTGCCAGGCCGCGAGCACTCGGCAAAAACCAGGCACACGGCATGCCCGTGCGTTGCCGAGTGTCGGCCGTCGGCAACGTCCTGCACTCGGCAAAGATTGATCTTTGCCGAGTGCTGGCCCGGCGGCACTCGGCAAAGCCCTAGCACGTGCCCAGCACGCGCGCTCGCCGTGCGCCGCCCGTTAGCGTGGCTGACGGCGTTAACTCTTTGCCGAGTGCCTCTACCTGGCACTCGGCAAAGCCCCAATTTTGCCAAGTGGCTGCATGCAGCACTCGGCAAATCTACTTTCGCTGAGTGCCTGGCTCCAGCACTCGGCAAACTTTGTTAAAAAAATTTTGGCCTTCAAATTTTTTTGTTCTCTACTTAAATATAAGAATTTAATCCCCTAGTAATATAAAATATTTTTATTGAATGGTTTACTATATTCTGTAAATTATTTTGTTTGCTGGGAATAATCAGTCGAAGTTAATTTAAAATTAGAAGTGGGTCGAAATTTCGAAATCAATGAATGCAAATTTGATATTTATGTACGTGAATTAAAACTGATGCCGTATGCGCGAAACAACTTAAAAGTTGAAGCATCTTTATCAGGAAACTTGATCACAACAGTGTGCACGGACGTTCGGAAAAAACCAAAAATAGCATACAATGTCCAAAAATTATGGTACTTGTGCAAATCTCTTGATTTCATACGAGGATAGAGTGGAAAAAAATTGATAGCGTTTCGGACACGTGTCAAGGTACACTGCTTACAAGCCGGAGGATTTCCGAACAAGTTTCAGAGAGATGTGTAGTATCCGGTTGGATTTGTGTTTGAAATGAAAGTTGCATATGACTTTCATTGTGAAACTTTTTATATAGAGAAATAACAACAAAACATGTGTCCTGTGAAGATTTGGTTAATTTTTTATTTTCTTATCTATATATGAAATTATTTTTGGCACACATTGGAAATCAATATATTTAGTTTTAACTTGCTCTTTAAACACATGAAATAATAGGGTTTTTTGCATGAAATTCATGAACCATAAATTGTTGCATTATTTTGGCAAATTATTTAGTTGGTAGTCACTAAATTTTTTATACATACCTCATCAAAACGAATTTGTTGATATAAATTCAATTTGACTTTAGAAACACATGAAATAATAGGTTTTCTTGCAAAAAATCATGAAACTTGAATTTCAAATTATTTTAATTTGAGTTTGAAATAATTATGCATGAATAATGTTTATTTTTAATTCATATCTTATTTATTTTGTTTTTTGCAAGTAGTGGTACAAAAAAATTTTGCCGAGTGCTAGGCACTCGGCAAACTCTGGCTTTGCCAAGTGCCTGCCGATCTGGCACTCGGCAAAGGGACGAATAAAGAGCCGATCCGACACTAGGCAAAGAGCGCATCAGGAGTAAAATAGACGCGGCGCTCCGACCACTCTCTCACACTTGTGTTTCTTCCCCGCCCGCACCGCCGCCTCCCCGCGCGCGCCACCGCCGCTCGCGACGCCGCCGCCCTCCTCCACGTCGCCGTCCTCCTGCACCCTTGCTGCCGCCCTCCTCCACGCCTGCCGTCGCCCTCGTCCACGCATCCCGTCGCCGCCTCGTCTCACCGCCTCCCCGCACCCCCCGTCGCCGGCGGCACTTCTCCTCGCCGGCTCCCCACCGCGTCAAGCCTCCCGCGCCGAGTGCGGCCGGTCCGCGCCGCCCGGCGGCCGAGGCCCGCGGCCTCTGCGCCTCCACTCCGCCCGGCGCCTCCACGCCTCCACGCCGCCCGCAGCCTCCGGGTCTGCCGCTCCTCGGCGCCCGAGGGCGCGCCATTGAGCGCCGACGGCTGCCTCCCCACCGCCATTGAGCCTCCCAGCAGGTTAAGGTGTTTTTTTTTAATTTTTAAGTAAATTATTAAGTTGAATTTGATCTTGTATATTAGACTAGGATTATATTCTTTATGTAGATTTTTAGGTAGATATGCATATTGTTTATTTAGTTTATTTAGAATGATTTAGTTTATTTAGTTTAGGTACATATAATTAGAGATTAATTGTTTATTTAGTTTATTTAGACTTGTTTAGTTTAGGTACATATTAATTGTAAATTGTTTAGTTAATTTATTTAGAGATTAATTGTTTATTTAGTTTATTTAGACTTTTTTAGCTTACGTATACTGGTTTAATTTGTGAGGGCGGATTGTAGGTGTTAAATGTTTATTTAGTTTTTATGACCAATTTAGTTTTTTTATAACGAAATGAAAATCAACGTACACAAGTTAGGCGTCTCCCGTTCGAAAAAGATACGGTTGGAAGTATGCAGATATTTGCATATTGATGGCCGTATCTGTTTCGAATTGTCCACGTTTTTGGACAGCCCGAGTATGCGTAGATGGGGTTAGTTTATATGGTCCACTTCGATCCGAGGCAGAGTTTTGGCATCATCTCCCTGTTGTTCTTTGGATACACAATCTCTCTTTCGGGACGTGTATCTGGAGAACAGCGGGGAGGTGCTGCCGAAATTCTGTCTTGGATAGGAGTGGATCATATAAACTGACCTCATCTACGCATGGTCGAGTGGGATTAGGACCTATCTTTACCTACTAGAGTCTAAGCCGAACGTCTACATGCATTTAAATTTGATAGTAGTCGCTGATATCTTGGAAGATGGATGACCGTGAGTGGATGTATACCGGCCGGGTAACTCGAGCTAGCATGACCAATGAATGGATTGAGAAGACTAATGAGTTCTTGGAAGGGGCATGGGCGCAAGCTGAAGGGTCGAGATTCATGTGGTGTCCCTGCAAGAGTTGTGGAAACCAGAAACGAAAGACAAAGAAGGTCATGGGCGAACATCTTGTCAATTATGGATTTACGCTAGACTATATCCGGTGGATCTTTCACGGTGAAGCCCATCGTATGAGGGACGAGGTCGTGAGGCAACGCATCGATGAATGCGATGCTGCTGGTGGGATTGGAGACATGTTAGACGACTATGAGGGGGCACATTTCGGTGAAGGACCGCAGGAGGAGGAGCCAGAGGCAAGCACAAAGGCGTTTTACGAGATATTGGAGGCGGCACAGAAATCTCTTCACGGCCAAACAAAGGTTTCTCAGCTAGACGGCATTGGACGCCTTATGGCCTTAAAGTCCCAGTTTGGCCTGAGCCGAGATGCCTTTGATAGTATGTTGACCGTTTTTGGGAGCATGCTTCCGGAAGATCACATTCTGCCCAAGACAATGTATCAGGCGACGAAAATCCTTAGTGCACTGAAGATGTCATATGAGCAGATACATTCTTATCCTAATGGGTGCATCTTATTTAGAAAAGAGCACGAGGCTGAAACTTACTGTCCAAAATGCAAAGCCTCAAGATTCCTGGAGGTGGATGCTGGTGACGGTCAGCCTAAGAGGCAGCTCACGATTCCTGTGAAAATCGTACGTTACCTTCCGTTCATTCAGAGGATCCAAAGACTCTATATGACCGAGGAAACCGCGAAATAGATGACATGGCACAAAAAAGGTGTTCGATACAACCCAGATAAGATGATGCACCCCTCCGACGGTGAGTCATGGACTCATTTTGATGAGATTCATCATGAGAAAGCTAAAGAAGCTCGTAATGTACGTGTTGCGCTGGCAACCGATGGGTTCAATCCTTATGGTATGATGGCCGCATCGTACTCATGTTGGCCCGTGTTCATTATTCCCTTGAATCTCCTCCCCCCCGGCGTTCTCTTTCAACGACAAACCATATTTGTGTCGTTGATTATTCCTGAGCACCCAGGGAATAAAATGAGTGTTTACATGGAGCCTCTAATCGATGAGTTGATCAAAGCATGGGAGGAAGGGGTGTGGACGTACGACCGAGCGACAAAGACAAACTTCAGAATGTATGTGTGGTACCACTACTCTCTGCATGACCTCCCAGCGTATGGCATTTTCTGCGGGTGGTGTACACATGGAAAGTTCCCATGCCCAACATGCAGGCAACTCTGCAGTTCATTTGGTTGAGAAAGGGGGGCAAGTATTCGTCGTTTGACAAACATCGACAATTCCTTTCTGCTGACCATCCATTTAGAAGAGACATTAAGAACTTCACGAAAGGTGTCGTAGTTACACAATCTGCACCGCAGATGCTGACAGGTGTCGTGCTTCATGCTCAGATAGATGCTCTCCAGGTCAATGATGCAGGTGGTTTTGTGGGATATGGCGAAGAACATTCCTGGACTCAGGTCTCTGGCTTGTGGAGGCTTCCCTATATTAATGATCTCCTCCTTCCACACAATATTGATGCCATGCACACTGAAAAGAATTGGGGCGAGGCTCTTTTTGGAACTGTCATGGACATTCCTGATAAGACGAAGGACAACGTCAAGGCTCGAGTGGATCTTGCAACATTGTGCGATAGACCAAGATACGAAATGAAGACTCCGAGACCAGGGAGACAATGGAGGAAGACTCCGGCAGATTTCGTCCTAACGAGGCCCCAAAAAAAAGAAGCACTAGAGTGGATCCAAAAGTTACAATTTCCAGATGGGTATGCAGCGAATCTGAGGAGGGGAGTTAATTTGACTACGATGCGAATCAACGGGATGAAGAGTCATGACTACCACATATGGATTGAGCGGCTTCTTCCTGTAATGGTTCGAGGCTATCTCCCTGATAATATATGGCGAGTGTTGGTAGAGTTGAGCAATTTCTTCCACCAGCTGTGTGCCAAGGAGTTATCTCGGGTCGTCATTTTGGACATGGAAAAAGTGGCCCCTGTGTTGCTATGTAAGCTGGAGAAGATCTTTCCACCCGCCTTCTTCAATCCGATGCAGCATTTGCTTCTACATCTTCCGTACGAGGCATGGATGGGGGGGCCTGTGCAGTACCGTTGGTGCTATCCAATTGAGAGATGTCAGAAGGTCATTCGAACGAAATGCAAAAATAAATGTAAAATTGAAGCTTCTATTGCTGTCATATATTTTGGAGGAGGTGTCAAACTTCACAACCAAATACTATGGTGACAATCTTCCCAGCGTGCATAATCCACCCCCTCGTTACAATGATGGCGATAATGAATCGAGTCTCAGCATCTTCCGAGGACAACTTGGAAGTGCAAGTGATGCGAGGTACAAGACCTTGAACCATGAAGAGTGGCGCCGTATCATGCTATACGTGTTGACCAACCTTTCCGAGGTGGAGCCGTATATTGTGTAAGTACTCAACATGGTGCCCAATTCACGAGTTTCCGTTTCACAAGTTTTCACTACTTAGCATCCAACCCTCTTTGTCATTTTTGATACAGGGAATTTCAACAACTATTTTGGCGTCGCTCAAGGGCTCCAACCCCGATGGAAATGGAGAGTCTTCTTAAAAATGGCGCGGGGAATTCACAACCCGATTTCATTTATTGGTTTCAACAGAAGGTAGTCTTGAATTCATAGTTCTATTCCATTTCGTTGTCCTCGAACTATATGACAAACTATCCTGCATACGCTTGCAGGGCCAAACTGATTCGTCCATGAGTGCCGAGTTGAGACAGGTTGCCGATGGTTTTAGCTACAGGGTCAAGTCGTTTAATGTTTATGACGTGAATGGATATCGCTTTCACACAATGACATACGAGCAGAGTCGACCCAATCGAAGAACCACTAATACCGGCGTTTTTACGCCAGGTCAAGACGGAGTCGAGTATTACGGAAGAGTTGAAAAAATATACGAACTCAAGTTTCATGGTTCTGTACCGCTCACTCCAGTCATTTTCAAATGCCATTGGTTTGATCCAACATTAACAAGACATACCCCTAGTGTTGGTCTAGTCGAAATTCGACAGGATTCAACGTTACAAGGTGAAGATGTGTACATTGTGGCTCAACAAGACATACAAGTTTATTATCTCTCATACCCGTGCCAAACCGACCACCGTCTTCGGGGTTGGGATGTTGTGTATAAAGTATCGCCACACGGCAAACTACCTCTCCCAAACAACGAAGATTACAACAATGATAGAGAGTTTTTTCAAGAAGAGGGGCCACAAGGGAGTTTTGAGATAGACTTGTCCGACGAGATTGGAATGGAAGTCGACAATGAAAGGGAAGTTGACGAGGAAGGTGGAGATGAGGTTCAAAATATTCAGGACTTACAATTACTAGAGCGACTACATTTAGCCAGAGACAGTGAAGACGACATTCCTCCTTCGGATTCTGCTGGTTATGTTGACATAGCTGATAGTGATGATGAGGATTACGATCCAGCTAATCCCGATTATGATGACTACTTCTAAAACATGTAGGACTCGCAATATTTAATATGTATTATGCTAATTTATAGTTATATTTTCTTTATTTTCATTTATTTGCAAGTATTGTTTATCCTGACTAATTCGTTCACTCCTTTTGATTTCGGATAACTAAACAAAGATGCCAGGCGGTCACAAGATGACTTGGCTGAGCTCCTTGTACAGAGGCAGTGGTGGCGGAGGCGGTAGTGGGTCCGACGCACCCGAGGGGTTCGGGAGCCGTAGTGTTCACAAAGGTGGTGGAGGAGGGGGAGGGAAAGGGAGACGGAGAGGGAGGGGTGGAGGAGGAGGTAGTGGGAGTGGTGGAGGAGGTAAGGTGAGGAGGGGGAGGAGGGAGAGGACCCCTTCTCCTGTAGAGGACGAGGAGGAGGAGGAGGAGGAGAGGTTGGAGGACCAGGGGAGCGAGGAGGAGGAGGAGCACGTGGAGGGGGACGAGGAGGAGGCCGAGGAGGGGGCGGCAGGAGATGAGCGGGTGGTGTGGTTGCGTGGACCGTCGCAACTCCCGCGACGTCCGATACCTCTAGTGAGACGCCCGATGATTCGGTCACTAGAGCCTAAGTAAGTATGTTAGTACTTATTTATTATGCATTACATATATTTAAAATTGCAATACTAACTAAAATTTTACCTTAAACACTCTTGCAGGGGGTTGTTTTTTGTGCAGCCTGGTGAGCACAAACGGAAGCCCAATGGTATCTTGGGTCTTTTGTGCGGCTGCACTTCCTCGGGCTCGTGATGCATGCTGGGGTGCTGGAGCCGGCATACACGTGGGACCACTACATGGCCAGCCCGGACGCTACTGATCGCGAAGGAAGGAACTTTACCACCAAAGCGAGGCGGGTGGTCGGGGAGTTGTGGGTAAGTCATCCTCGCACTAAATTGTTAGAAATATCACATTATGTTTCAATTTTTGGAATAATGATTGCAATTATCTTGTGGGTATATATGCAGCATTTCTACAGGTGCGAGGAAGGCTATGAGGCCCGGGTGAACGAGCGGGCTCACCAGGCTTGCTACAAGCTGGTGAATGACATGCACTACGAGACGCGTGTCCAGGCCGTCATTGTGTACTGCGCCGAGTTCGAGAAGAGGAGTGTCAAGAAACCAGCCGCAAGGGACATCTTTCTCACGCGAGACCAGTACTTAAGGGTAAATAAATGTCATATCTACTCATTTATCCTGTATTTGTTATTACAATATGTCATGCACTTCATTACGTTTAGGTGCCTCCGAACTGGTGCGCAAACAAGGCCGAGTGCTGGTCTATGATGGTGGACAAGTGGATCAGCGAGGATTGGGCCCGCCAGCACGCCTTATGCCGGGAGCGCCGCTTGATGATGCCGGGTCCGGCACATCATCAAGGGAGCCTTAGCCTCGGCGAGTACAAGAATACTTGGGTAAGTTCACTAATTTCTTCATTCTTTCTAAAGCTATATTTTTAATTCTTACTAATCATCTTGTTGACTTCTTGGCAGTCGGAGTCTCATCCAGGCCAGTCTTGCAACGACTTCATAGCGTACGCCATGTCTCACATGGGAAGGGCGACGTCGGACGTGGCCTACAACCCGGCGGCTCCACCAGAGGCCTACACAAACCCAAGCATCCACGCGCGCATCAATGCATACAAGGAGGTGGAAAGGGCGCTCCACGGGGAGACTTGGGATCCGACCACCGCGCCACACTCCGGAGAAGCCATCATGAGGGCGGGATAAGGGAAGAAGCACGGGCGGTACTTGATCGCCAACAGCTTGGTCGACACGGCGAGTACGCCCAGTCTCTCGCATCTTAGGGCAAGTACCACCGACTCGACCCCGCCCATACGCCCACGGCCTGAGACTTCAGTGGCCAGCGTGCACCAGAGACAGGTTAGTTTAGATTTAGTTGCCGTTCTATGATTAAAATGAAACTTTGCTTCTTATTGTAACATGGAGGTTTAAATCTTGTAGGTCGAGATGGAGGCTAAGTTTGAGGAGGAGAGGAGGTGCCGAAAGGAGATCGAGGCCAAGCTGGAGCAGGAGCGGAAGCTGAGGGAGGAGCAGTCGGTTATGTTGCACAGCATGGTCACCTGGATGCAAGGACTTGGCGCGTCGATGAACTATGCGATGCCGCCTCCTCCCTTCACCTTACCGGCTCAGCCTTACTTTACTGCAGGACCTTCTGACACTCCCGTGAGTATGCTTTGTTTGTAGATATTAATTATTATATCTTTGTTATTATTACTCAAATTATGTGTTTCTATTTGCAGAATCAGTCATGGAACGCATCGAACGACCCTCCTCTGGACCAGAACTCGCCGGCGGCTCCGTGGCAATCTTGCCCCCCCCCCACCTGACCGTGAGTGACACCTGCTCGTAGCTTGTACACTAGTGGACTTGGCGCGTCGATGGACTCTTAGCTTGTGGACATATTTTATGTATTGGACTTTATATATGTGATGGACTCGTTCTATGTGATGTATTGTCTATCGGACTTGTGATATATGTGATGGACTCGTTATTTGTATCAATGCTATTCTCGTATTTGTCGATTATATATTTATTGTTATAACTGCTTGTAATGTCCCTGCATTTATATATATTGTTGTTGTATTTATATTGAAAAAAAAAATGTGCCAACTTTGCCGAGTGCTTATGCAAAAACACTCGGCAAAGTGGTCTTCACATGTCAGCAGAACATCCACTTTGCCGAGTGCTAAAGTCCTGACACTCGGCAAAGATTTGAAAGTTTGCCGAGTGCCAGGACCCAGCACTCGGCAAAGAGACCACATGGAGGGACCCTGCGCGGCCGTTTTGCCAAGTGCCTGGCGTTAGGCACTCGGCAAAGATTTGAAAGTTTGCCGAGTGCCAGACCCAGCACTCGGCAAATCGACCACGTGGCGGGACTCTGGGCGGCCGTTTTACCGAGTGCCTGCCGTTAGGCACTCGACAAAGATGCCGCCCAGGGTCGTGCCACGTGGCTCCTATGCCGAGTGCCAAGGCTCTCGGCAAAGTCTTTGCCGAGTGCCCGAAATCCGACACTCGGCAAAGACCACTGTGCCGTGGGAGGCTTTGCCGAGTGTTACACTCGGCAAAGAGTTTGCCGAGTGGAAACTGGCCTTTGCCGAGTGTAACCGGCACTCGGCAAAGCGGCTGAATCCGGTAGTGATACTAGTACTATGTTTTGTAGGAAGAAAAAACATGCATCCATCCATTTTACTTGAACAATTTCATTTTCAGCATACATAGTATTAGTACGCTAAAGTAGCTGAAAAACGAGGATGGGGCACCAATCTTCCCTCCCCTGTAACTGTAAACTCCAACATTATTAGAAAAACGCAGGGCACTGCAACCTCACGCAATCAAGTCCAAGAGTCGCAATAATTTTAGTATGTGGCCCATCAAGAAAACAACCGCCCGTGCATCAGAGCCAAGTACTAGCAAACTTAATTAAAGCACCACTGCATTAAACAAAGCCAATTAGCCACCCCAAAGTACATCAACACACATGAACCTCTAGCCGGCCTGCTAGTAGTAGTATATATGTATATCTTCCATAATTGAAACATCTTGCCTGTTTGTCCGTCTCCCATTATTTGCAAAACCTCTCACATCACATCCAACTTGGATTAACAGCCAAACCAATCGCGAGCGAGCGAGGTAGAGACGATGACCACAATGCATGCAAGCTTACATCAAAGTACAAGAATCACACACTGCTATAAGCTGCTAATAATGAGTATAGCTCACTAGTTACAGATGTGCGTGCTTGAGCAGTAGTAGCTAGTTTTAGTAGCTAGAAAGCGCCAGGGCAGCTAATGAGCAGTTGCGAAGGTAAGGTAGCTAGCTAGCTAGGCACGCCTGGAGATCTAACGAGCGGCCGTGCATGAGCGCGCACATACACCGAGCTTTGCCACCGGGGGAGATCACATCACATGAGGAGGCTCCTGATGATGGCGGCCTGGTCGCTGGTGACGTCGGCGGAGGAGAGCAGCTCGGCGAGCGTCTCGCTGAGGTTGTCCACCTCCTGGTGCAGGCTCCTGATGTAGCTGCACGTATCCTGCAGCACCCTCGCCGCCGAGCCCTGCATTCGAGAGATGATCATTTGTTTCCACGAGTAAGCTCGAGGGCTCCAGCTACCTTAATCAGATGGCAAATTAGCAAATCTGCAGCAGAGCGTGCTTACCCTATGCGCGCCATTGCGAGTTTGAGACTCCGGGAGCAGCGCCTGAAGCTTGGACAGGAGCTCCGAGATCTGGTCCTCCGATATGGACCTCGACGACGACGACGACGACAGCGAGCTCCCCGCACGCCGCGTGCGTGACCTGCGGCTGCTGCTGGACATACTCAACCGATTACTCCCTCCTTCCCCGTTTATAAGGCATGGTGGAACATGACACGGTCTTCTAAACAACACTTTGACCATTTATTTATCATATATTATATCACTTTTGATTATAAGCTTATAATCATTGTAAACTATATTTGATTATGAATCCAATCATATGAAATTTGCATTATAAAAACAAAAATTTAATAGTTAAATTATTGGTCAAAGATGAGAAGGTTTGAATCTTGATATACGTGTATGCCTTATAAACGGGGAAGGAGGGAGTATATATCTAGCTAGAGAGCTATCTAGCTAGCTAGTGGAGTGGAAGCAGGTAGAAGATGCAGCTAGAGAGCTCGCTGACTAGCTAGAGTAGCTGCTTCTGCTTTTATGGCAGGTGAGTGGCGGTAGCAGAGCGCAGAGCTAGCTATATATAATGAGGAGATGGCCGGCGGGCTGCGGTCCGTGATGGAGGATGGGGGGAAGCAATCGAGAGAGGGGGGCAGGCCGGAGGGAGAAAGCGAGAGTTATAATGTGCGAGCAAGACGTGCTGAGGTATGACCGGAGAGGAAGCTAAGGAGTGGCGGATGCATGGGGATGGCTACTGCTGTGTGTGAGCATGGAGGAGCAACCAAGTGATTTGGCTCCTCCACTTTTTATTAATCCGGCCTCCGGATTTGTCTCTTGTACTTTTTTTTTTGAAAATACTGTCTCTAGCTAGTACTATGTGTGGGTTTTCTTTTGTATAATACTATCCATGAGCGCCTGTGTGGCACCATCTCCTGGATCTGCCGAGCATCCATGCAGCAGCAGGGCATCGACCCCTGAATTCAATTCATTAGATTATTAGTCACGATCGGTGCTAGCAGCAGCATCCTGTTTGTTGTTGAACGGAAATGTAAAATAAACCAGGAAAAAAATAAAAACTGCTTTATTTTCGAGGGTTTATTAAGCAACTCCAAGTACTACTAGTACCACTCTAGTACACTGTTTACGACTATTTACTGATGATGATTTGCTCTGTAAACAGTTGGAACATCTAGGGATGCTGGAAAATTTGTACTCAGGGTTGTCTGAATTGAAGCTGCGTGGTGGTGAATTGGTGATTACTCCCTCCATCCTAAAAAGAATATAAATCTCGTTTTCCGAGGAGTCAAACACTTCTAATTTTGACTAAATTTATACAAAAAAAATTACTAACATTTATGTCTCCGAGTTGATGTAGTATAGAAATATATTACATGATTAATCTAAAGATACTTATGTTGTAATACATATATTAGTACTATTTTGTATAAATTCGGTCAAAGTTAGAATTGTTTGACTTTTCGAAAAACGAGATTTACATTCTTTTAGAACGGAAAGAGTACAAAACGTTCCCTGCAAAAGTCCTTGCTTGCCTCGTGCGTGGATTCCTGCAGAACTACTGCCAAATGCCCGAGCCCGGCCGATCGAGATGTGGGGTTGGCCATACATGCTGGTGCCACGAACTGACTCCACGTATGTGTTCATGGCTACTAGCAGCTAGCTATATACTAGTGGTCGATCGTCACAGCAAGATCTCCCAACACCTCAACTGTCTGGAACAGTCCCGGGCAACAGTTGGGCTTATAGAAATCTACCAACTACCACCTTCGGATCCGATCCGTCCACCGCCTCATGATATAGATCCCAATTATACAAGTTTGACCAGTTTTTCTTTAGAGCTTTCGCTCCGGGTGACGATCACCCAGCGGAACACGTCGCTG
This sequence comes from Panicum virgatum, assembly GCF_016808335.1. NCBI lineage: Eukaryota > Viridiplantae > Streptophyta > Magnoliopsida > Poales > Poaceae > Panicum > Panicum virgatum. The sequence goes on from NC_053142.1 coordinate 49,133,509, forward strand.
CATAGTGATCGGCAGAGTAGTGGATACTGGATACCATACCAGATGGTCCTGGAATCATTGGAGCTAGCTAGTCAACAACATGCATTGTTTCAGTGATCTCGGAGGCTCCTGCCTGATGCTGTATGTGAATTCAGTGCAGTGTGCCCAGCAGAGCCTTATGGGTAGCCTTAAACTTTTCCCCCCGGAATGGCGACCTGAAACCATAACAACAGCGACAACTGATGACTGATGACAGGGAGAGGAGCTCTCGGCGTGCGAAATGGGGTCCGGAGGAAGAACCTGCTGCTGGTCTGTAGCGGCCTAGGTGAACTGCATCAGTCGTCACTCGTCAGTCAGTCCAATCCTCAGGGTGTGTGTAAAGTTAAAAAGGCTGCTCGACCGGTCGGTCTCGCGTTTTGTTTCGTGATGCAGTAGTTGTGTCTTGCCTAGGCCTTGTCTGAAAGTGTGAACCGTATATATGTGGAAACGAAACCCCCGGCCTGACAGGTTAACAACTTAACATCAGTTAAAAGAAAGTGATTGTGTGTTGCTGTCCGTGTGTACGCGACCCCACGCACACGGTGTGCTACTTGGAAGAGTCCAGGGGGGTCCCTGCCTGATGGCGAACACCTGAATGCGCCGCTATCAGTCTTCTTGTATGCAGAGAAGCCACTCGTGTTCAGAAGGTATATGTGCAGAGAAGCCAGAGAGGTGCAGTGAGCTTCTGCTGAAGCTGAATAACATTCACAGTGCAGTCACTTTTTGTCAGCGGGAGGTTCTGTTTTTTGACCTCTAGCTAGGATCGGTCGGCCGTCGGCTCCTAGAGATGAAATGAGCTAGGACAACAGAGAGAGTGGTCACAGTGCTAAGCTAGCTACTACAGTAGTAAGAAAAGGAATTATTGGGTGATTCTCGTCCGGCGACGACGTTTGAACGGCAATCATGGCGCCATGATTTGTTTGCGACCGCACGCACCTCTCTCGAGCAAGCGAGGACGAAGCTAAACAAAGCGCGAGCCCGGCCACGGCCACGGCACGCACGCACCCAGCCCACAACATGGCACAGGACGACGCTTTGTCCCCAGCTCGGTCAAGACAAAGACCAACGAACCAGAGCGGCAGAATCTCTCCAAGCCAAGGACCACGCTGGCTGCAGGACAGAACCTAACGCTCTCTCCGAGATGGCCGCCCCCCGCCTCCTGATGTGATTGGGGCTGATGGCATCTGGCGATCCGATCCCGAATTCCCCATCCCCACGGCACCCCGTGCCCTCTGGATGGAGCATGACGCATCTCGTCTGCACCCTGTCTGTCTTGCGGGCAGCGCATCACGGCACATGCCGGCGCGGCGCGGCCGGCGGTTGGGTTGGGTTCGATCGTTTCTTCTGCTAGCCGGTAACGAACTCCGCAAGATCTAGCGCGGCGTCGTCGGCCGTCGGTGGTGGTGGTGGTGGGCCTCGCCACCTCGGAGAGAGCGCTGGGCGAACGCCGGCCACGGCGTGCGGCAGCGCGCCGACCATGTGTGCCGTGCGTACGTACCTACCGACGAGCCCGGATCCAGTGAAGTCGATCGAGCCCATCTCGTTTATTAATCGCGCGGCTGCGGGGCACACAGGTGTGTCTGCTCCTTCCATTTCAAATTATAGATTATTTGATTTTTTCGATAGTAATTTTGATCACTCAACTTATTCAAAAAAATTATATAAATATAGTCAAATTTAAATTATTTTTGGAAACTTTGCATTGATAAAGTAAGCACAACAAAAAAGTAATATTTTGTATAAATTTTAGAATAAGATGAGTGATTAAATTTGACCTACAAAAAATAAATGATCTATATTTTAAAACGAAGAGAGTACTTGGCTCCCATAGCGCGCTGGAGGTGGAGCTTCTGATTGAGGCCATACCCTGGGCAGTCCGTATCCATGTGCCACGGATCGAGGGAGATCGGCTTTGATGACTTCTGACCAGTGAGTTACTGCGAGTCAAATTTTGCAGTGCAGGTACATCGATTTTGTCTCTCTTCTGATTGAGCCGGTCGGTCGTGAAGTAGCAAATATTATGGTGCCAACGAGACGGGCGAAATGAGCATCCACGTCAGAAAAATCTCTGCTGGCAGAGAGAAGTGGAGAGAGAAGTGGAGAGAGAAAGAGGAACGGGCGCTCCACTACTCGCCGGCTCTTTGCTGGCTGAATCACGCGGCTCGAGACGAAAACGTATGGGTACATGCGCTAGATGTGTCTTGTCATCCTCCGATCCCGTGTGCTGATTTATCCGTGTGCCAGGTATATATGTGTGCTGACCACATAGATGTTGAACACAATAGATCGTATGCATATACAAGCATTAAGTATTTCTATATTAAATACAGTTCACCTCTTTCAGCCAAATCATAATATGAGCCAGCTGAATTATAGACGTTGTATGATATGGTAGTTCTTTTAGCCGGCAACCGGTGTTATTATAAGTCTTGCTTTAAGACCCTATTTAGTTCCCACCCCATAAACCCGTAAACGCAAAAAAATCGTCACATCAAATATTTTGACATATGCATAGAGTACTAAATGAAGTCTATTTACAAAACTTTTTGAATAGATGAGCTGTAAATCGCGAGACGAATCTAATGAGCATACTTAATCCATGATTTGCAACAGTGATGCTACAGTAACCATCCGCTGATTATTGATTAATCATGAATTAATTAGCATCATTAGATTCGTCTCGTGATTTACAACCCATCTGTGCAAAAAGTTGTGTAAATAGACTTTATTTAGTATTTCAAATTAGCAAGATTCCAACGCAAAAAAATTTTGCGCTCCAACTAAACAAGACCTAAACTAACATATTGTACTTCTTTTCTATAAATTTGATTGAACCTTTAATAGCTTAGAAAACAGCTGACAAATATCTAACGATTCTGCCGGAGCCCGATACATCCGCGGCGTCTTGGCTCGTACCGCACGCACGGGCTGGTCGGTCTCGGCTGATTCGCCGTGCCCGGCATGTACCGTCACGGGTCGCTCGCCGTACCCAGAGCAGCAGCATGCAGTCGGCGCTCGGCCTAGCCGCCCAAGTGTATGTACCTTTTGTTGCGAGCTACTAGCTAGTCCGCCACGTCGTGCCGCGTGCCGTGCCACCCGATCACGCGTCGGTTTGGAAACGGAGGCCGGCCCGGCCGGCGGTCTCGGCTGGGGCCTGAGAGCGTGTCGACACCGATCGACGTCGACCTCCATGATGTGCAGGCTTTCCAACCGGGTGGACTACGGCTGGTTCTCTCAGGCCCATCACGTACGTTGCTTTTGTACTAGCTAATAAAGGATACGGATCAGGAACCTGCTGCAGCATACCCATGCATGTCGCCACCGACCGATACCGTGGTCTGCGAGAGCTGAGAATTAAGCGTCCACGTGGCGATCGCGGTCACTCGGAGAAACTGGAACCGGCCGCCCGATCGAGCGGGCGGGCTGGCTGGCTGGCTTCTTCCAGGCCACGGGACAACCACCCAACTTGCTGCGAGCGTGCTGGCGCATTGACTCGCGCCGCTGTGCGCGGCTCCGCCCCGTCCACCCGGGGCACAGTGTCCCTGCTCTGCCTTGCGCGCTCGACTCGGTTCGGCATCGGCGCCGTGCTCACCGATGGGGACGACCAAGATACCGTGCCGGGCGCGTTAGCTGGATGGAGCAAATTAAAACAAAGCGCGTGTGCCCAACGAAAGCGTCGCCAACTTATTGGCGCACAGGTACCGTGCCGTAGCGGCGTAGCTTGTAGGAGTAGCACGTAGCAGGCCGCGGCGCTGAGTCCACACCCGTCTCAACCACCGCCGGGGGGACCAGTGCCCACGCGCCTGCGCGTTGCTCGGGAGGCCTCCACTTCCGGCCTCCCCGTCCCCGTCCAGCCGCGGCGGCCGCGTCGCCGACCTGCGCCGCCACAGTGCGCCGGATACCCCGCGGATCGGCCGAAACAGTCGCCGCCCAGCAACCCGCCGCCAACCGGCCGGTCAAGCGGCCGCCGGAGCCCGCCCCCATCATTGCGCTGAGCCCGACCGCGCGCTGCTCCGCCATGCGCATTCCGTGCGTACGGCCGGAGAGCGGCCGCCGCTGCATCTGCAAGTACGTACGCCGCGCGCAGGGGAAACCGGGAAACCAATCCATGGCGCTCACCCGGCGTCGTCTTGCGGCGGGCGAGGCGACGGATCGGAGGAGCCCCACGCACAGCGCGCGCGCCAGGTTACGTTACGTGCCACCTACCGGAGGAACCAGGTGTACCGGCAGGGTGTGTATGTACGGCTGCTACGACCGGCGCCCCCCTGCGGCCGGGCCGGAGGAGCTCGACGTGCCAGCGGCCGAAGACGCCTAGTTTGGCTGGCACGCAAAGTGCAGGTGGGCCCACCGAACCCTTCATTAATTGCGGGCCTAATTGTGCTGTGCTCAATGATTATGGACGAGGACGGACAGTGATCAAGGGAAAATTAAGCTAAGCTACGATTTTTGTTGACGGTGTACAAAGACCGGAAACGGACAAATCAGCTTGGACCGAGGAACCTTTTCAACGCCTCCACTATTGTTACCATCGGAAATGGTCATAAGTCGCAATTTTGGCACAACAGCTGGTTGGGTGGAGAGGCATCGAGGAACCTTGCGCCACACTTATTTGCGCTAGTGAAAAGAAAAAAACAGAACGGCGAAGCAAGAATTGAGCAACAATGCATGGATCAAGGCACTGCGGGGTAAGATCACATCTGCCACACATGTTGAAGAATTTGTCTCACTTTGGATTCATGTGCAGGATGTGCATTTGCTGCCAGAGGTCCCCGATAAAATCACCTCAAAATGGACGAGCAATAGACAATTTTCAACAAAATCAGCATACCGTGCACAATTTCTAGGCTCCTACAGCACCCTTCAAAATCAACTCATTTGGCAAGCTAAAGCAGAAAATAAGTGCAAAGTTTTCACTTGGATCCTCACCCAAAACAAAATTCTCACGGTAGATAACTTGGCGCGACGTGAATGGCCCCATCAAAATTCATGTGCGCTTTGTAACGGGCCCTTGAAAACTGGACAACACCTCTGTTTGCTCTGCCCCTTCGCCAAGATGGTTTGGACTCGGGTTGCCACTTGGGAGAACTTCACGATTGTCCAGAACAAATCCACCAAGTGACCATATTGGCATCGCTGAATGGTGGGAGACGACAACTTCGAGGGTGCCGACCGATCGGAGGCGAGACTTCAATGGAATAGCCATCTACATCATGTGGAATTTGTGGAAAGAGCGAAACTACTGTATCTTCGACAACATCCACTCGGCACGACAGGTAGCTGAAAGGACAAAAGAGTGCTTAGAATAATTTAAGCGGGCACATTCTTTAATACCGGTCTGAGTCCTTGTGTTACTTTGCGTCCGTGCTTGTGTGTTGCACCTAGGACTCTTGTCCAGGCTGCACAGCAGGGGTACCCGGCCCCTTTTCTATTTTTGTTCTTGTACTTTTAAACTCCTTTCCTCTTAAGAGCAACCACAATGTTTGTCATAAGGCAGTCCATAGCATTAAAATATTCACTACAGGTTAGTTGAAATATTGTAGAAGTGGTTCATATAGCAGTCCATAGCAAAAGGTACCCATATACCCATAAAGAATAAACAAATATTACTCTCTCTTCCATCTTTTTCTCTCTCATTTCAGATTCTATCATGACAGATCCATATATATTATGGTAACAACAATAGCTATAGACTACTTATACAAAAACTATCCTACTTAGTCTATATATATTGTAGTTGCTCTAATTGAAAGGCAGTGCTCTTGCCCGTTCAAAAAAAAAATCAGCTTGGACTCTACATTAGGCCAACAGGCTGCATAGGCCTAAGAAACAGCAACCTTTCAGCGTATGGCCCGAGCGGGGCCTCTAGGAAAACACAATGTGTGGGCCGAACTTGACTCTCTCAGCTGTCGGAAATTTTTCTAAAAGATTTTTTCTTCTCCATCTTTCAGTGTTTGAGATTCGTACAGACCATCTCATCTGTTAGCTCTACTCAACCTTAACCTTCTTCCTCCTTCCTCTCATGCGCCTCCGCCGTCGCCCTCTCCGTGTCCGCGTCGGAGAAGATGGATTGAAAAAAAATATTGATCTAGATTTTAGTTTGTTGAATCTACTTTTTTGAGATATTGAAATAGTTAAAGAATGTTGAATGTACTATTTTCAAATGTTGAATTATTTTTTCAAAATGTTGAAACTAATTTGATCCAAATAGACTTTATATATATATAGCTTATACATCCTCCACGAGTTATACAGGAGCGCCCCTCAGGCTATCCGCGCTCGTCATCCTTTAAATTCATCTCCTAAAAAATTATTCTCATCCTAGTCAACAAGATTCTCTTCTTTATATTCAATTTTGCTACACTCGTTCATACTCTATATGTATACTCTATATCAACTACCGGCAGATGGGACCACGCGTCAGATTTTTTCTTTTTTCTTTTACCTCGGCACCATCTCCCTCTCCTCTCTCCTCCATGGCTGAGCTCGCCCATCTCTTCGCCCCGCTCTCTCTGGCCCTCTCCTCCGGCCAACTCCGCGCCTCCCTAACCCGCCGGCGAGCTGCGCCTCCGCGAGCGGGGGCCGCGGGGCGAGCCGCGTCTCCGCGGGCGAGCGCGCGGTCGAAGGGGACCGCGGCCTGCGGGGCGGCGGGGCAGCCCTGTGCGCGCCGGCGGGGCTCCTCGGCTCTGCTCGAGCCCCGCGCGCGGCGGGGCGGCCTGCGCGGCGACGGCGGGGCGGGCCTCGGTGGGGCTCCTCGGCTCTGCTCGGAGCGCGGAGGGCGGAGGCGGCGCATGGCGGAGCGGAGGGCGGCTTGATTCCGGCGAGGACGAGGCAGCCGGCGGGGCGGAGGGCTCCGGGAGCAAGCTGCGCCGCACCTCCTCTACTCCTTCTGTCCGCGAGCCGCCGCCCCTGCTCCCCATCCCGCACGCGGCCGCGGCCGCGAGCCCCGCGGAGACTCCTGCGGCGGCGCCCCTGCTGCGGCGGAGGTCGGCGCGGCACCCCGAGCGGCGGCGGCGGCGGGTCCTCCGGGTGGCCTCGCCCTTGTCTCCCTCCTTGTCTCCAGCGAGGTCCGCGGGTTGGCGCGACCGCGTGAGTGAGCGGTGGTTGGAAGATGCTGCGGCGGAGGAAGGGGCCCACGTGATGGCGTTGCCCTGGGAGTGCGGTAGGAATAGCGTAGGGGCGCTCATCCGGGACGCTTGCGTAGCTTTTACCGTGCCCCGCTGCAGCCCTCCGGTCCGGTAAATGATACTGGCGGACGGTTTACCGTCCCCCAGTGCGGGTAGCCTCAGCTGCTGCCTCCTCTCCGTCCCATTTCCGGAGCTGCCATGACCGCCAGGAGGACCGTCGCCACCGCGCCATGCCCGCCGGGGACGCTGATGTTGGCTCGGCTCCGACTCCGACTGCGACAGTTCTCGGGGATCATACGACCTGCGGCCTCCGTGCAGGTGAGGAATCAACCAACGCTGGGTCCCCTGGAACATAGAATGCGCTTGGCTGTGGGGCATCTTGATCGATTCCTCTTCAGAATCACATAACCATTCATTTCACGACGCACGTAAACCCAAAGAACTGAAGAAGAATGCGAGAACAGAAAGGGGGGACGTTAATAAAAAGAAGAGTCGCACCGTACATTCCGGGGAGAAGATACAGATCACAGGTTCCAAGTTTAATCTTGCGATTGACAGCATTAACACATACACGATTGCCCTAGTATCTACATCCGTACGACCACCGCCAACCGAAAAAAAAATTCCGGCCATCCCAGCCTCCAAAATGAAGGTGTCATCAGGTATTTTAATCAGAGGATGCTCCTGCACAGCGCCGTCAGACACGGTGGTGCTGCAACTGCAGCAGCCGCGAGTACGCGCCCTCCGGCCGGGTCAGGAGCTCCGAGTGGCTGCCGTGCTCCACGATCCGCCCGTCCTGCACCACCGCGATGCGGTCCACCCCTCGGATCGTGGAGAGGCGGTGCGCCACCAGGACGGTGGTTCGCCCCTTCATCAGCCGCTCCAGCGCCTCCTGCAGCACGCACTCGGACTCCGCGTCCAGGGCGCTTGTTGCCTCGTCCAGCAGCAGGATGGCCGGGTCCTTGAGCACTGCCCTGGCGATGGCGATCCGCTGCTTCTGCCCACCCGAGAGCTGCACGCCACGCTCGCCGACTGCTGTCTTGTAGCCGTCAGGAAGCTGGCTGACGAAGCCATGGACGTTTGCTGTCTTTGCCGCCTCGATCACTTCCTCCTCTGTTGCACCATCCTTGCCGTATGCAATGTTTTCTAGTATGCTCGCTGCGAAGAGGACCGGCTCCTGCTGCACCAGGCCAATCTTGAGCCGCAAGGACTTCAAGTTCAGCCTCCTGATGTCCTTTCCATCAATACTAACTTTTCCCCCAGTCGGATCATAGAATCGCTCAATGAGAGCAATGACAGTGCTCTTCCCTGAACCGCTGGCTCCGACTAGAGCCTGGCTGCGCCCAGCTTGAATTTTCAGGTTGAAATCCTTGAAGATCTGAATGTCTGGGCGTGATGGATAGGCAAAGTCCACATGCCGCAACTCAATGTCCCCTCGGATGGTGGTAACACGCTCCGACTCTGGATCATCAGGCTCAATTCTTGTTGCCCTGTTGAGGATGCCAAAGATGGATCGGATCGATTCACCTCCGCGGACGATCTCTGGGGCTAGGCTCACTGTCTCAGCTACGGAGTTAGCAGTCACCACAAGGACAACAAAAACCTTGATGACCTTGGAGAAGGTGGATCCATGTGACCGGACCAGATGAGAACCATACCAGAGAATGAGTGCTTCTGAGGAGTACAGGCAGAGCTGTGAAAGGCCAAACAGAAGACCTGATGTCTGGCTACGTCGAAGGATTTGCTGCTCTGGTATGCGCAGTTCATGGCTGAAGAGTGACAAGATCTTGCTTTGAGCGTTGAAGGCAGCCACGGTGCGGATATTGCTCACTCCTTCACCTGCGACCATACTGCTCTTGGCATGCGCCTTTGCTGTGTCACCAGCAAAGCCCTTCATTGAAATTTGCTGAAAGCATAAAAACAAACATTGTTATTTTAGACACATGAAGTTGCATTCATTCTATATTTCCTACACAGCTGAGCGAATCTAAGGATTATTCTCATTTTGACAGATTTTTCTAAATTAGCTAATATATGTTCTTATAGATGGACTTAGTATATTGGGTGCATGGACTAAGTATAGATGTACTAGTATATTAAGTTAACAGTGAATGGAAGAGATAGATCGCTTAAGAGTAGGCCAAGAAATTACCTGGGCAAAGTTGGCAAGCACAAGAAGCGGGAAAGTAGCCAGAATAAGGAGTGCCACTCTCCATTCAATGATAAAACCGACAACAAATGAAGTCATAAGGGACGTCATGTTCTGCAGGATGACTGATATTCTCTCAGCTATAGCCGACTTCACATCTGCTGCATCGACTGCTAGGCGAGCAGCCACAAGACTTGAGTTGTTTTCTTCTTCGTCAAACCAGCCCACTTCATTCCTAAGTATTGCTGCAGTAAACAGAGTCGATATTCATACTATACTCAAGTTGGCACCACAAAAACTGATTGTGGAATGGAGATAATACATACCAGATAACATCATCCTCCTAACCCTGGTTGTAAGATTTTCTCCCATGATGCTGAAGAAGTAATGCTGCACAAGATAAGCAACAACGGCATATATACCTGTGCCAATATAGATGAACACATATAGCTTTGTTTTCTTCTCCATTTCATTGGGGTCCCTGTAGTAGAACACATCAAGCATTTCACCCATAACAATTGCAAATGTTGGACCAATAAATCCCGAAAGGACAGAACCAATGGCGCCCAACACAGCATAAGGCCACTCAGGAGCATTCAATTTCAGGAGCTTCAAGAAGTAACCACGTGGTGCTGGGTATTTGCGGTCATTATCTGCATTGGAGATCATCTCGATGCGTCCATCTGCTCCAGTACTGTACTGATAGCTCAAGTTCCTTAGACTTCCCGACCTCAGGCTAAGAGATTTTGTGGAAAGTGAGCTTGTCAAGTGCATTGATCGTGACCTGCGGGTAGATGCACCTCCAAGATCCCTATTCCGCATTGATTCCTGAAAACGGACCAGCGAGGCATATGCTCCAGTGCTTCCTTTTGCTAGGAGTTCATCATGTGTCCCAGTCTCGACAACTTGGCCTTGTTGGATCACAGCAATCATGTTCACATTTCTTATAGTGGACAGACGGTGGGCAACAACTACAGTCGTCCTCCCAACCATTAAACGGTCAAGAGCTTCTTGCACAATGCTTTCTGAGTCTGCATCTAAAGCACTGGTAGCTTCATCAAGGAGCAGAATCTTCGGGTTCTTCAGCATAGCACGAGCTATCGCTATACGTTGCTTCTGACCACCAGAAAGTTGGGTGCCTCGCTCACCCACCTGTGAACAATAATATGATAAAGTTAATATTTGTTGATTACACTCAACTGCATGCAAGAGGGACAGAGGGAAAATATACACGCACCATTGTGTTGTAGCCATTTGGAAGAAGAGAAATAAAACTATGAGCATTGGATGCAGTTGCTGCAGCCTCAACTTCTGAAATAGTGGCATCTGGCTTTCCGTACAGTATATTCTCTAGGATAGTGGTTGCAAAAAGAGCAGGTTCTTGGTTTACTAGACCGATCTGATCTCTCAGCCACCTTAATTGGAGTGTTTTTATGTCAACATTGTCAAGCAAAACCTGGCCTGCAATGCAGTGAAGTTTAAGATTAGAAGGATCTATACATTCACAAAATGTGAAAACCAGCCCTCTGAGGCAAAGCATTTGTTACCTTCATTAGGATCATAAAACCTTTCTATCAAAGCAACAACAGTGCTTTTTCCGGATCCACTGCCTCCAACGACCGCGACAGTTTTACCAGCAGGAAAGAAAAGAGAGAAGTCCCGAAAGATCATCACATCAGGCCTTGAAGGATAACTGAAAGTAACTTCCTTAAATTCTATGTTTCCATGGACCTCAGCCAACCACTTTCCATCCTTGTGATCGTTGACTATAGACGGTTTCTGGCGAATGACCTCAAGCAGTTTGTAACCAGCAATTTTCCCTTTGCTGAAGGCTCCAAGATTTGAGAAAGCCTGCCCAAGGCTCCTGCAGAAAAAAATTAAGCAGTTATCAGCTCATGGACAGGGGAAAACAAATGGAACAGAATTATCATAACATCATCTTTTTTTTCACTTACATGCCACCAACGATTGCAGAAAAGATTGCCGTAAAAGCCTTTCCACCATCAGTCTGCCCATTCCTGATGAAAACACCAGCATACCAGAATACCAGAGCCCAAGACATGCATGCTATCCCATAAGTACATCCGATTCCAAGACCTTTAGCCATCCCAGCTTTGTAACCGAGCTTCAGTGTGTTCTGAATCGCCTCAGAATAGGAATTGAGTGCTTTGCTCTCTCCAACAAAAGAGTAAACTGTTCTTACTTGGGCAATTGCCTGTTCAAGGATGTTTCAGTCAGCATTTTAGTAGATTACAAGCAACTAATTTTTTATAAATTGCAAGATGGTTCAAAAGGCAGCGTCAAGCAAAATAATTTGAATGTTATTCGATAACCAAATCAAAATTGTTTATTCCACCTATTGTTGGTAGCAACATAGTAGAGAGAAGTACTCCATCATTATAAATAAAAGTGAAATTGCACAAATCCTAAGGCAATTGGGATTTGCATATGAACATATATGTAGTTTTGTTCTATAAAAGCTACATATGTGGTTCCCATATGGAAAGAATCAAAGAAACAAAAGCATGCGCATGCTTTGTGTTATTAACAGTTGATCATCTGCATCATATGGCTAAAAATGGTAACTCAACTCCCATATTCCTCTAACACTGTGTCGGTACCCCATGACTGGGGTACCCCCTCTTGCTGTGTCTAGGCAGGAGCCTTGTGGTCATCCTTGACTACGTCCAAACAGCCGGATCCCCGCGGTCCGGAGCCCTGTTCACCCAACAACGGTCCCGGACCCGTCCCCCGGCTGGGAAGGGTCTGGGAGCACCACGTGTTTCGGGAAAAGCAGACGCTCAGCCCGAACAGCCGGGAGCTCCGGACCCCCGCGGAGTCCCGGACCCCCCATGGGGTCCCGGACCACCCTGTATATTAACCGGACCCCTCACTAAGGGAAGGAATTGACACCCCGCCCCGGGGAGGTCCGGAGCTGCCACGTGTCTGCAAGCACAGACACGTATATAAGGCCACTTGGTCCCCATACTAAAGGTTCACCTTCCACTGCATTCATTGCGGTAGGTGGACGTCCGCATTGATATAGCAGAAGCCGAGGCAAGTCTTGGATCAAGGGACACTATTGATCGCGTATTACCAAGACGTGTAGTGGAGCCGCTGGCGCCGCCCACGCCGCGCCTGTCAGTCTGTCATGACAGATGGACACGACGGCTCGGCTTCACCCATTATGACGCCTACATAATAGCCTCAACAGGCCACGCCGCAAGCTACGTTTCCCCAACAGGCACCTTGCTGACGGGACAAGAGAAGACCTCCCTGAGTCGGAACGCCAGCAGGGCATGGAAGCATATCAGAGAAAAGATTCACAACTACTGTAGACATTTAAGTACTCTGCGTAGTATGCTACATAGTCACGTTGGGCCCATCTGTCGGGACCTCAACGACCAATGTATCCGCACCCCTTGATCTATAAAAGGGAGGGCGCTCGCTAGAAGAAGTCTCAGGCTGAAAAAAGGCCAAGGCCCGGCAGAGGATAGGTTCATACACAACCAAGAACAATATTTCTCCCAGTGGATGCAGGGTATTACGCTCTGGCGGCCCGAACCACTCTAGATCGTGAGTTCATGTGTGCTTGCCTTCGTGCTAGATTAGCCTAACTGCCTAGTACTTCCCCGAGTCCTCCCTCACCGGGAATAGGCGGGTGCGCTCCGCCACCCGGCTGTGGGTACCCTAAAAATCCCACGACATTTGACGCCGTCCGTGGGAAAGATGCAGGCGTTGGCTAGATCTCCAAGCTTTCGAGGCTGAGCTCATCCTCTACAACAGCAGCGAGAAGATGAAGAGAGGCATGGTGACACCTACGCCGCATGTCACTACATTGAGGCACCAGCGCCCTCGGTGCGGCGGTGCACGGCAGCGGCGCCTGCTGTGCGTCGCCACTGCGACGCCTCAGAGCCGGCACGGTGGTGCGCGGGGGCGACGCCTGTTGCGTGCCGCCCCGCGCCATCCCAGTGTCGGCTCAAGGTTTTCTCTCAAGCAACGGCCACGCTTCCTCTGCGGAGGCATGGCGTCGGCTCAAGGCTTTCTCTCAACATGGAGCCTGGAGCCAACGGCCATCCTGGAGGAAGTTGGCCGTGTCGTCGTGCCGTCTCCGGCACCACACGAGGTGCTTGGTGCTGCCGCAGACAGGACCCCGCCACCAGGCGCGGGGCCCCTGGCGCTAGCGCCAAGGACAAGCCGGCGAACGACCGCCCTTCTCCACGCCCCGTGCTCGTCCATACGAGCACCCGTTCTCCTACTGCGCCAGGCCGGAAGACCAGGTTCTGCCCCAGCAAGCGGCAGGCGGGCTGGCTCCCGGTGGCAGACGACGACGGCAGGGGGGCCTCTCCCATTCAAAGCCAAAGAATTTGTCTCATGCTACCCAAGCATATGACAGCTCTTAGACAAGGAATGGTCGCCCGAGCTCCTGAGGTGATGCTGGATGATGCAGTTCAGACACATCCGGGGCGCCTTCACCTCCGACGACTATGAAGAATCCAGGAGTAGCGGTACCACTTCCAATCAGAGAAGGACATGCTGTATGGGATGCAGCCGAAGGTTACTATTAAAATAAGACTAAGAGAATTCCTCCTTTGTAATAACGTGGCGCCTACGTGTGAGTCCAGAGCGGTCAAGGTCCGACCTTGTAAACCCGACCTCTGGCCCTATCACACAAACAGGCAAAAAAGACGGTCCGGAGCGGTAGAGGTCCGACCTCGTAATCCCGACCTCTGATGTATACCATGACAACCACAATAATAAATGGGGATTTTCTTTCTCAGTTTTATCTAGGCTCCACTGTGATTACATTTATTCGCCTTGATTTAACTATTCTTTCATCTTAAGCAGAATCTTCCTTTTATTGCTAACAATCCAAGTTAAGTTGCTGGCTTGTGGCCAGGTAGGGACACCCCTTCTAGCTGGAAGGCAGTTCGGACCCCTAAGGACCTGCTCCGGAGAAGTAGTATTCGTATCCTGGGGTAGAGAAGCTCCGCGTAGCTTAGCCTGGTAATGTACCCTAAGTTTACGTACTTCACTACCCTGTTACAAGTACTCTAGTATCCGAGACTGCTGTCTTTAGAAGTCCCGGGCACCCTTCTAGTATAAGGCTTGGTTTCTCGCACCTTACTTTGAGGGCCGGTGACATATTTCATCGGATCGTCAGCAACGACTCAAGTCCACTCCGGTGGCCCGCTCCGGCGGAGACCGCTCGCTACGGTCGACTCAAGTCCACTCCGGTGGCCCGCTCCGGTGGAGACCGCTCGCCACGGTCGTCTCAAGTCCACTCCGGTGGCCCGCTCCGGCGGAGACCGCTCGTCACGGTCGTCTCAAGTCCACTCCGGTGGCCCGCTCCGGCGGAGACCGCTCGCTACGGTCGACTCAAGTCTACTCCGGTGGCCCGCTCCGGCGGAGACCGCTCGCTACGGTCGACTCAAGCCCACTCCGGTGGCCCGCTCCGGCGGAGACCGCTCGCTACGGTCGACTCAAGTCCACTCCGGTGGCCCGCTCCGGCGGAGACCGCTCGCCAAGAGCCGGGTCCGGGAAGTGGTGCTTGCTCCCTGGGTGATCCGAGGTCTGTGTAGCCGCTTAGCTTGGTTCCGCACCCTAAGCCTACACCTTTGTCGCCCTGTGGAGAGCGTTCTAGTACCTGAACCTGGCAACCGATGTACCGGCCTCAGGGGTCCGGAGTGCCCGCTCTCTGCATGAGCACACCGACGCAATCAAGTTTGTGTGAAAACACATCACGATAGTAGGCCCCACCCGCGGGTTCGTACCTCTCCCGAGGAGGGCCCGGGAGCCACTGTCGGTACCCCAGGACTGGGGTACCCCCTCTTGCTGTGTCTAGGCAGGAGCCTTGTGGTTATCCTTGACTACGTCCAAACAGCCGGATCCCCGCGGTCCGGAGCCCTGTTCACCCAACAACGGTCCCGGACCCGTCCCCCGGCTGGGAAGGGTCTGGGAGCACCACGTGTTTCGGGAAAAGCAGGCGCTCAGCCCGAACAGCCGGGAGCTCCGGACCTTCCGTGGAGTCCCGGACCCCCCATGGGGTCCCGGACCGCCTGTATAGTAACCGAACCCCTCACTAAGGGAAGGAATTGACACCCCGCCCCGGGGAGGTCCGGAGCTGCCACGTGTCTGCAAGCACAGACACGTATATACGTATATAAGGCCACTTGGTCCCCATACTAAAGGTTCACCTTCAACTGCATTCATTGTGGTAGGTGGACGTCCGCATTGATATAGCAGAAGCCGAGGCAAGTCTTTGACCAAGGGACACTATTGATCGTGTATTACCAAGACGTGTAGTGGAGCCGCTGGCGCCGCCCATGCCGCGCCTGTCAATCTGCCATGACAGATGGACACGACGGCTCGGCTTCACCCATTATGACGCCTACATAATAGCCTCAACAGGCCACGCCGCAAGCTACGTTTCCCCAACGGGCACCTTGCTGACGGGACAAGAGAAGACCTCCCTGAGTCAGAACGCCAGCAGGGCATGGAAGCATATCAGAGAAAAGATTCACAACTACTGTAGACATTTAAGTACTCTGCGCAGTATGCTACATAGTCACATTGGACCCACCTGTCGGGGCCTCAACGACCAATGTATCCGCACCCCTTAATCTATAAAAGGGAGGGCGCCCGCTAGAAGGAGTCTCAGGCTGAAAAAAGGCCAAGGCCCGGCAGAGGATAGGTTCATACACAACCAAGAACAATACTTCTCCCAGTGGATGTAGGGTATTACGCTCCGGCGGCCCGAACCACTCTAGATCGTGAGTTCATGTGTGCTTGCCTCCGTGCTAGATTAGCCTAACCGCCTAGTACTTCCCCGAGTCCTCCCTCACCGAGAATAGGCGGGTGCGCTCCGCCACCCGACTGTGGGTACCCTAAAAATCCCACGACACACTGCATGCTACATGTTTTCCAGTGATTGTCTGTTACCCAAAACAGAATTAGACGATATTATCCAAAAAAAGTTGCATCACTAAATTTTATTCACACAGTGCACCATAATTGACAACCTGCATAAGAGATATCGCAGTTCAAACTGCACGCAGAACTATTACGCATAATTTTCCAACAATCTAATCTACTAATACTAACAAGTAGGTCAACAGTGTGTTCTTCACACAACAACTTAATAGTCATTTTGTTAGGCTTAGGCATAGCCTGCCAAACCTACTTGCTTAGTAATAAATTAGTCAGGAAAAAAAAAATCTTTTTGCTATTTTTACTGAGCCATCAGCCTAGTGCAAATAGCCAGTCCTGATCAAAATCCATACACAGAGACGTAGAAAATGGGGCGGCAGCACCACTACACCAAAAGTTGAGCACACAAGTCCCGTGGAAAGGAGAAAGCCGCAAGCAATGCCCCGACCAATTATTCGAATGGCTCATAGGATTCCCAAAGCATACAAAGTTGAAAAAGAACAAATCGCATGTTGGTCAGTGTCTTGCAGCATAAAATACAAGATTTTTGGCTCCTAATCAGCAGACAGAACCAATAAAGACTACCTACCCACCAGTCCAATTCCCTCATAAGTCCAACCGCGCACTACCGAAATGTATAGATTAATCTAACACGAATCCTAATCCTAATCCTAATCCAAGAGAAATATATGTGATGACACTAAGCAACAGTGCAAAGAACAGCTGCTGCCAAGTTCCGCGGGAAACACGACAGGAGGCAAAGATGCCAAAGAGTCTGTTACCTGCTCCGCGACGACGCCGGCATTGGCATAGGACTCCCGGCTCTTGGAAGTGAGGCCGGTGAGCGTGTACGCGTACAGGCCACCGGCAAAGGCGATGGCAGGGATGACGGCCACGCTGAGCAGCGCGAGCCGCCATGCCGCTACGAATCCCACGACCAGCCCGGCCAGGAAGGTGGCGATGTAGTGGATGAAGTTACCGACCTTCTCGCCGATGGCGTCCTGCACGAGCAGCGTGTCGGTGGAGACGCCGAACACGATGTCGCCCGTGCGCGCGTCCGTGTCGAAGAACCCCACGTCCTGCCGCAGCACGGCGTCCAGGTATGCCTTCCGGAGCGCGATCACCTGCCGCTCCCCGGTGTACATCCAGCACGCAATCTCTGGAAAACGAGAGAACGCAGCTTCAGCCAGTGTTCAGGAACAAAGATTGTGCCGACGATTGCAACGCAAGCCATTGTGTACGGATGCAGCAAGCACGCCGCCGGCATGGACGCCGGCGAGCTCGCTTGCCGGATTCGTCGACACGAAAACGAGACAAACATGGTACAGTTTGCCCGTCTGGTGTGATGGCGACGGGACTTGTGTTGGCGAGTGGGGTGGTCTTCGAGATGCCCCACCGGCCATGACCAGATCCTATTTCGCAAATAGGCCCCTGTACTCCACTACTATGCTTGAAAAGAGCCTTTGGTGCGTCGGAGAAGACAGCAAGTGATGGGGAATCGTACGGAACTCGAGGGGGTGGGGGAACAGCGGAAGGATAGAGAAGGTCACCTGCGTAGGAGGAGGCGCAGACCACCAGCCCGAGGTAGACGAAGTAGAGCGCATACTGCAAGAGGAGAGGACGAATCGGTCTGTTAGCAGCATACGCACTGGCGAGTTGCGACGAGAAGCGGCGATCTCGGCGGAATAAGGCCTCTATCCGAGATAGGCGGCTGGTAATGGCAAAGCTGTTTGAGTGAGCCAAGGGGGGAAAAGGAAGTACGGACCTTGGCGACTTCGTCGGTCATGGTGCGGAGGTCGGTCTGGTTCTTGCCGAAGCCGTTGATGAGGTCCCCGAAGAGGAGGAAGAAGAGCGGCATGGCCGCGCCGTGCGCGAGCGCGCCCAGGCTGCCCGCCGCCATGAGCATGAGATCCCACTTGTCGGCGAACGAGAAGAGCTCGTGGAACGCCACGGCCTGGTCGGCCCTCTTCTTCCCGTCCCCCGCCGCATCGCCGCCTCCCCCTGCTCCGTTCGCCGCCGCCTTCCCGTCCGCCGCCGCCGACTCCGCCATCGCAATGCGCTCCCCCGCCCGACCTCGACAGTCGACAGCGCGGCTCGCCGTCCCGCACTCTCAGGCCGCCGCCGCGGCGCCCTGCGGCATTGGAGACGGCGTCGCCGCTTTTCCTTCTTTCTTGGCCTGCGGTGGGGGCTGCAGAGCAAGGAGGGGGAGCGAGCGCAGGCCTGCCTCGGCTTCGCCTCGGTATCGGTGACGTGCAGGCGAGGTTTGTGTTCCGCGCTGCGGTGGTCAGGTCAGAAGCTAGCGCGGCGTCGGGGGGAGTGATAAAGAGGAGGCAGTGCAGTGTGGGGCGCGGGGTCAGGAGGCAGAGGGAGGCGGCAGAACCCAGCTGCGCTCACTTGCGGTGAGCTTTACCACCCGCTCTCCTCTTTCGGCTCAGCAGGATGCAATTTGCAGATGTTTAACCTGATTGTTAGTTCTATAACGGTGTGGACAGGAGTGACATACGATGGCGTTGGAGTAGGGAGACTCATAAGTTACAAAATACAATTGAAAATCGAGCTTATTTAAGGTTGCATGAGATGATGTTATACAGTGGTATTAGCAAGGAGGTAGATTCGGCATGAAAAACGGATAAAAACAGAGTATATAAGCAGTGGCATGAGATGTTATATGGTGGTATTAAGTAAGGAGGTAGATCTGTCACGACAAAGGATGAAAACAGTGTGTGCAGTTAGGGTGGCATAGTATCCAAAACACATCCCAAAAAGTCTTGTTTTGAAAATAAACCAAAAAAATATGGCTCCAACAGTGGCCTATCTCGACGGCCAATTTCTCCGCAGTTCCAAAAACGACGTCGTCCGGAGCTAAATTTGCGCCGCTTGGATGAGCTCCCAATCACGAAAAATATCACCTCGCGCCAGTCCCCGTTCGTGCTATCCCATGCAATTAGATTATACTAGTGAAAGAAAACGGCAAAGTTTGTTAATCAAAGGTGGGCCCATATATGATGAGGCAGCAGCGTTTTGGATCCAGTGATGATAGAGAACTAACTTTTTGGGACTTTATTTTTTTAGTCATACAGTGATGATAGAGTAAAATACAATAAGGACAGAGTAAGAAGATCCATTCGTCATGAAGCGCGGCTGGAAATAGAGCATGCAGTGAGGTGGCATGGGATGATCTAACAGTTTGTGATTTTTTTTCTAGAAATATGTTCATTGTAAACGTCGCTAGTGTCGTGGTGTGGCAAACCACAGCCGGGTGGTGGAATGCACCCGCCTAAGCCCAGAGGGTGAGTACTCGGGGGTTAGCTAGCGACTAGTTCGATCTCGCTCAAGAACACGATGAACACAACCAGTTAGAGTGGTTCGGGCCGCCGGAGCGTAACACCCTACGTCCACTGAGTGTTGTATTGCTTGTGTCTGGATCAGCCTGGAGCTGAGTCCAGTGTGTGTATGAGTGTGCTCTAGCGTGCCTCCTGTGCACAGCGAGTGCCTCCCTTTTATATCTCAAGGGAGGCGCATATATGGCCGTTGGGTCCCCGACAGATGGGCCCATCGATGTAGTACAAAATAACGTACTGCTCATACATTATAGCATCGCAGGCGAAGGAGATCTCTCTCCTGGATCTCCTTGTCTGCTCCTGGAATCCCCTGTTCAGCGTGTCCAGGTGCTGTCTTGTCGGGACGGCGCCAGGCGTAGCAAGCGGCGTCGCCTGTCACATAGCTGAACGGGCTGCGTAGCTTGCGGCGTAGAAGGCATGATGAAATAGAGCTGTGCCGTCGTATCCAATTAATGCGGCAGACGGCTCTGCGCGGGTGTGGCGCAGGCGGCCGCACTGTGTACCTCGGTAAAACACGGTCTACAGTGAGGTCTGACAAGGTCTACCCCGCGAGCCGCGGCGGCAGAGCACGCCTCAACCCCCGCATTGAATGCGGCGGGTGGGCGAGTCTTCCAATGGAAGACTCACGCCCGCGCCCACGGAACACGTGGTGACTCCGGACCCCCCCGGTGGTATGTTGGCTCTACACGCGTGGGAGGTCCGGACGGGAGTGAGGAGGTTCCGGACCCCTATGAGAGGTCCGGGATCTCGGTGGCTGGCTCGGAGCTTCCCTTCCTCGGGGACACGTGGCATCTCTGGACCCATCCCAGAGCGGGGAGCGGATCCGGGGTCGTTGGCCCGGTGAGGTAAGAGCCTGTCTTGTGGGCCTCGGCTGCTCCGCCCTTTACCGCGTAGTTACGGATGACTACGCGGGTCCTGCCTTGCTGCAGTAGAAGTGGGTATCCCTTTTACAGGGTACCGACAGTGGCCCCCGGGCCCACCTCGGGGGAGGTTCGAACCCGCAGGTGGGGCCACTACTGCGATTTGGCCCTGATAGCTTAAAGCTTCTCTCTGCAAGGGTCTTGACTGGCCTTGACCATTCATCGGGTTGGTTGCTACCTCATCACATCGCAACGGCTTACTGACTTGTGGCCCCCACGCACAGTGGTTCACCTAGTCACGCGCGCGATGCTCGGCATTGTTGCGGCCGGAGTAAACGGGATATTTACTACCGGCGCAGATCCCGAAAAGCCCGGTCATGCCAGCGCTTAATACGCACACGTCAGCCTAGCTTCCACCTTGCTTCGCGCGCGGGCGACGGTTCAGATCCCGCCTTTTCACACCTTTGTTTGCTACCCGCTCTCCATGACAGGTGGGCATGGGATCCCTTGTCATGGACTGGGCGGTTAACACTAGGTGCGGGCGTCGCTTGGGTTCCAGCGACGGTTCTGGGGCGCGCAGGTTGGGTCAGGCTTCATAAGGGGGTGAACCGCATACCGCGGTTACTTTCCCGCATTCGCCTTCTTCCTTCCAACCTTTGCGCCCCTTGCTTTCGATCTTCCTCGCCCTTTGCTCCCCCACGTAGATTGCTCCTCTCCTCCGCAGCGAGATGGCATCCCTTGCTCATCTCCACCGTTTCCAGTCCGAAGAGGAGCTGAGCACGGTGCGCCGCCTGCATGAATGGAGTGCACAGGAAACGGCTTTGGGGATTCGAGCTAGCTCGGCTCCCCTCGGCAACCTGCGCGCCAGGGAGTTTGTGCTGTTCATCTCGCACATCTCCACCGGCTTGGGGCTGCCGATCTCCTCCTTCTTCCTACTGCTGCTGGAAGATTTCAGCCTCCAGCTTCAGCACCTCACGCCGCACTCCATTCTTCTGACGGCCATCTACGTGCACCTGTGCGAGATGTTCGTGGGGGTGCGGCCCTGCGTCATCCTCTTCCGCTACTTCTTCCAGTTGGTGAAGTCGGGGAAGAGCAAAGACAAGGTGGGGGCCTACTATTTCCAAACAAGGAGCGACCTGCAGTCGCCGTACATCCCCGGACTCAATGACGGAAAGTGGGAGGAGTGGCGCAAGGAGTGGGTCATCGCCACCACTGAAGCCAACGAGCGCCTGGTCATGCCGACCGAGGGACCCACCTCCGACCGGGGATCCTGGAGGGCCAAGCCATCCCTGCCGCCGGATTTCGACTCCGTGCTGGGCAAGATCAGGTCGCTGGTGGAGAGCGGCCTCACCTCGCTGCACGTGCTTGGAGATTTCCTGAAGCGCCGAATCGCCCCCATGAAGCAGCGGCCACGTCCTGCTTGGAGCTTCACCGGCCTCAACGACTGCAGCAGGACCCACCGCGGAGAGGGGAGCGACCTGACCCAGGAAGCCCTGGAGGTTCTGGTGCGGGCGGTGACGGGGGAAGTCTTTGTCCCGGAGAACCTGATCCTTCTTCAGGGCATCGTTCCCCTCTGCGAGGACTCGCGCCTGAGGACGGCGGTGCTGGCTACCCTGCCAACTCTCGACGACGGTGGGCTGGCCGCACGCCAGACCGGAGGCGACCCGAACCGTGGGCTCCGGAGCCCTGGCGCGTTCGGGGATCAAGCTATTCCAAGCGCCGCGGGGCCCGGCCCCACTACGAAGGGGAAGCAGGCCGTGGCCGGCAGCGCCGCCACAAGCGGCCCCAGCCAGGTCTGGAGCAGTCCCGGTGCATCGTCGGGAGATGCAGGCCGGCGCAGGTTACTCAGGGGCGACGGGACCCCAGTCACGGAGCCCACCGCGAAGCGTCAGAGGACCACTGAGGGCGCGGGCCAGGGAAGCTCCCGGGCCTCCGGCCCTCGCGGGTCCTCCGGGGCGACGGCGCCGCCACCATCACTGCCGAGAGATAGTTCCCTCCGGCAGCAGCGGCGGCGGCAGCCACAGGAGCAACAGCAGCAGCAGCAACAACAACAACAACAACAACAACAGGAGCAGCAGCAGGAGCAGCGGCGGCAGCAACAGCAGGAACAGTCTCGGGTTGCGCCTCCGTCGCCGCCATAGGAGTAGCGGCAGCAACAGAATCAGCTGTCGAGCCTCCGTGGTCGCTGGATACCCGGCGCTTCTGGGTTAGTTTTATTCTGCCCACTCTGCTTGTTCTAGGTGCCCTGTTTTTGCTGAAGGCTTCTTCTCTTTGTTGCCAGAGCCTCTCACCCAAGCAGTTCTTCCACCAACGTTAGCTCGTCGGCTGGTGCCCAGGAGACCGAGGCCGCGGCGGTGACAGTGGGAGCGACGGCGGGTGCGGGAACCTCGGATGCAGCGACGTCTGCTATCCCGGTGGTGCCTGATGCGGTGGTGGCAGGTGCGCCATCATTAGGCTCAGCAACGCCCGACGCAGCGACGGCGGATGCACTAGTGTCGGGTGCAGCCGCACTCGACGCAGCGGCGGCGGAGGCGCCAGTGCTGGGCGCAGCCGCACCCGACGCAGCGGCGGCAGAGGCGCCAGCACAGAGGCCCCGATGCTTGCGCCGGAAGCTCCCACCTCCAGCTCCGATCCTGTAATGGAGGAGTTGGAGGTGGTATTTGGCAGGCAGCTCCTACAGGGTCCCTTGGAGGAGGAAGCGACTCCCCTCCCCCGGGTGCTGGTCTAGGTTCGGCAGTCGATAGAGGAAGCAACCTCTTCTGCCGACGCGGCCTTCCGGCGAGAGTGGGCTGCCCTGGAGAGCGAACGCCAGCGCCTCTCCGACTGGCACACCCGTCTGGAGGCGCACACGAAGGCTGAAGCCTCCCATGCTACGGAAGCTCGGTCCAAACTCAAGGCCGACCAAGAGGCCTATCGAGTCAACCTTCGGAAGATGTTTGACCGGGAGTTCGCAGTATCGAGCCGGGAAAAACCCCTTGCGCAGCGAGAGGAGGCTTTTGCCCTGGAGGTTGTCGGCTTCGCGGCTCAGCGGTCCGAACTTGAGACTGGCCTCGCGGCCCAACGGTCCGAGCTTGAGAATCACAACCAGGGTCTCGAGGTCCGGAGGTAGGAGCTCGACAATCTCTCTACAACTCTGCAGGGATGGCGCGAGCAGCTGTAGGAGAGGGCCAGCAAGCTAGCGGTTGCCGAGTTGGAGCTAGAGGACGATAGGAAGTCCCTTGACAGGCGGGAATCCCTTGCCACCAGCATGGAGAGGCAGCTTGGGCGCCAGCGCGACTCCCTCAAGAAGCTGAAGGAGTTGGCGGAGAAGAGGAAGGCTGAGCTCGAGGAGAGGTCCCGTGAGGTGGAAGCGGCCAAGGCAGCTCTGGACACCCGGGTGCAGGAGGCGGTCCGGAAGCTGCAGGAGGATCAGCGCCTGGGGGGCCCAGCGGATAGCCGACAGGGCGAACGAAGCGAGCTTAGCACTGGTGCCACTTGGAATGAGCCCAATCCAAGTGGCAGAGGCGCTGAACTCCGCTTCGGATAGGCTCAGGCATCTGGAGCCGGTCCTTGCTGGCCAGCTTGAAGTCGAGCGCCGCGAGCTGATCCGGATGGTGATGGAGCACATTCTGACGTGCCTCCGGAGCCCTGACCCGACCATCTCGCTAGCCCCCATGCTCGATGGTCCTGTGGCGAAGACGAAGGCCGCCGCTCGGGACAGCGTGCGGGAGGTCGTCGACTTCATAGCCGCCTACTTCAAGCGGGAGCCTGCGGACTCCTAAGATGCACATTGTACCTTTGCTTTGTTTTTTGAGTTATGTAACAAAACATTGTACCGTAATGGTTGAAATTTTAAATAGAGGAAAATTTCAACTTAGCTGCTGCTTGTCAATTGCTCTGGTTGCGGCATGCAGCACCCTGGCGCCCTGGCCCCCTGGCAGATAGGTTCAGTTGCTAGGACCTATCTGCCATCCGAGCCGCAGAAGACACTCCGGACCCCCAGATCCGGTGGAACAAGCGTCCTTAGGCATAGGTGTAGCATAGATTGCAATTCGAATGAGCGTCTTATTCCCTGTGTAGCAGAGAGAACTACAGGGGGAGAATCAACTCATTTGTATGGTAGTAATGATACTGCAACTTAGCTGTTTGACGTATGCAGAATCGATCCATGATGACAGTCTGAAAGCGAATGCCCCGGCCCCCTGGGAGACAGGCTCAGTTGCTTTGAGTCTGTCTACCATAGAGACTGGATCTCTTTCTGCATGAAGCCTTTAAAGTGGATGCTGGGACCCCCTGGTAGGTAGGCTCAATGAATTGAGGCTAGCTACCACCAGTCAAGGCTTATCCTGTGTACCACTTCAAAGTTACAGTTTAGTAGCAGGCCCGCGGGACCTATTGTGGACCGGCCCCCAGGCTAGTATGAGGTCCGGAGCTCCGGATACTCAGGTCCAGGCAGTTCAGTGCTTGTTACAGAGTGGTGGAGTGCGTAGTCTTAGGGTGCGGAACTAGGCTAAGGCGCTACATAGGGCTCCGGACCACTCCAGGAAACAACACGACTTTACCGGACCTGGTTCCGACGCAACAGATCCCTCCTAGCAGTGGGTGAGGTCATTCCTGTCGTACTTGATCCTTTGAGATATGGAGCTGGACCTGCCGTGTAGGACCTAGGAAGCCAACCCTTGAGCTTAGAACGAGGTCCGGGCCCCTAATTACCCGGCTCTAGGTACTAGAGTACTGGTTGCAAGGTGGTGGAGTGTGTAGGCTTTGGGTACGGAACCGGCGAAGCGGCTACACAGGACTCCGGACCACCCCAGGAAACAAGCACTCCCTCTCCAGAGCAGGTCCCTAGGGGTCTGAACCCCTCTGCCAGCAGCAAGAGGGTCCAGACCTGTACGGGAGTCCACCAACTCAATACAGATCTTAGTTGTAGCGACAATAGTGGCAGTCCGCGCAGGGGTTAGAAAAGCAAAAACTCGAGAATCGGAATGCAAAATTAGATTTTGACACAAAGACAGAACTGGGAGAAAATCTTTCCTTTGCAACTTAATATACATGGCTTGCGCGATGGATGCCAGAGGCCGGGTTTACAAGGGCGGACCTCTACCGCTCTGGCCGCACGTTAATGCTAGCCGAAGGTGCGATGGATGCCAGAGGTCGGGTTTACAGGGACGGACCCCAACCGCTCTGGGCCGCACGCTGACTCTATCTTATTACAAAGGAAAAATTCATTTCCCTGCTCTGCCTAAATGTAAAACTTACGCAGATGCTCTATGTTCCATGTGTTGGGCAGCGGTACTCCTTCTGTGGCAAGGCGAACGCACCCGGGCCGGCATACCTCTGTAACCTTGAAGGGCCCCTCCCAGCTGGGGGAGAGTTTGTGGAGCCCTGCTCGGTTCAGGATCCGTCTCAGGATGAGGTCGCCAGCCCGGAGCTCCCTACTGTGCACGAACCGTTGATGATAGCGCCGGAGCGCCTGGTTGTAGCGTGCATTTCGGATTGCTGCTCGCCACCTTCGTTCGTCGATGAAGTCCACATCATCTCGCCGCACCTGTTCCTGCATGGATTCGTCAAAAGCCTGGGCCCGTGGTGAGCCCAGGTGAATTTCTGAGGGAAGGCATGCTTCAGCCCCGTAGACCAGGAAGAATGGAGTCTCCCTGGTGGCCCGGCTGGGTGTGGTCCGGTTGCCCCATAGCACGCACGGAAGCTCATCAACCCATTTGGCACCATGCTTCTTCAAGCAGTTGTAGGTGCGGGTCTTGAGTCCCCTGAGGATCTCTGCATTCGCTCTATTAACCTATCCATTGTTGCGGGGATGTGCCACGGACGCAAAGCATAGCTGGATGCCGATGTCCTCGAAGTACTATTGGAAGAGACTGCTTTTGAATTGGGTCCCGTTGTCCGCAATGATGCGGTTTGGGACGCTAAATCTGCACACAATGGACTTGAGGAATGCGACTGCCGACTTTTTGGTGATGTTCACCATAGGGGTAACCTCCGGCCACTTTGTGAACTTGTCGATGGCGACGTAGAGGAACCGGTACCCACCGACGGCCCGGGGGAAAGGCCCTATGATATCCACACCCCACACGGCAAATGGCCATGAGGGCGGAATCATTTGCAGAGCTTGAGCCGGTGTGTGTATTTGCTTTGCATGGAACTGGCATGCTTTGCAGGACTTTACTAGCTCAGCCACATCCTAGAGTGCTGTCGGCCAGTAGAAACCATGCCGAAAGGCCTTGCCAACAAGCGTGCGAGATGAGGAATGGCTTCCACACTCGCCTCTATGGATCTCCGCGAGCAACTCGCGGCCCTCCCCCTGGGAAATGCACCGCATGAGGATACCATTAGCACCACAGCGGTAGAGATCCCCTTCTACCACCGCGTAGCGTTTAGCCAATCGTACTATGCGCTCAGCGGACACATCGTCATCAGGGAGGATATTGTCTTTCAGGTAGTCCCGGATCTCGGAGATCCATGCATCGGGAGCTCCCTGAACAGGTGGGAGTGGCTCTACGAGGTCTCCAGGATCCTCGACAGAGCTCACAACCCAGGTCGGGCACCATAGATGGAATGCCGCCGGGACCGCCAGCTTCGAGGTGCTAGCTTGATCCCCTTCACCCAGTTCGGCCGGCTGGGTGGTAGGTCTCAGCAGCCATCTTTCGAGGACGCCCCGGGGCACAGGTGCCCAGGTTGATGCTCTCGCGGAGAGATCATCTGCTGCTGAGTTGAGTTCACGGGGAACATGTTGCAGTTCCATGGCCTCGAAGTCCTTCTCGAGCTTCCTCACGTGGATGAGGTATGCTGCGAGCTGGGGATTGTTGCAGCTGCAATCCCCTCGGACCTGCTTGATGATCAGCTGAGAGTCCCCCTTCACCAGAAGCTGCCAGACCCCCAGAGACAGGGCTTGTGTCAGGCCAAGGATCAGAGCTTCGTACTCCGCCATGTTGTTGGTGGCCTCGAACTCAAGGTGCACCATGTACTTCAGCTGATCTCCGTTTGGGTCGATGAGGACCACACCAGCTCCGCCCCACTTCTTGCGGACGGACCCGTCGAAGAAGAGTGTCCAGTGGGGCTCGGTGAAGACTGGTGTCCTGATTTCCGGCTCTGGGGGTCCGGCGTTGAAGTCTGGTCCCCCAAAATTGCTTGAGGAAGGAGTCAACTCCGCTATAAAATCAGCCAGGATTTGGCTTTTGACTGCATGGCGGGGCTGGAAGTCCAGCTAGAACTCAGCCAATTCTGCTGCCCACTTGGCAATATTGCACGTGGCGTTGGAGTTGTGCAGGATCGCTCTTAGCGGGTAAGAGGTTACTACGACAACTCGGTGAGCCTGAAAGTAGTGGCGCAGTTTTCTGGACGCAATAAGTATTGCATAGATAAGCTTATGCGTCTCAAAATACCTAGCCTTTGCCTCATGGACGATTTCACTGACGTAGTAGACTGGCTTTTGGATGGTCCGGGCCCTGGTGACCGAGTCCGGCTCGTCCTTATCCACCATGTCAGGTCCTTGGGCCCCCAGCGATTATGGGATCCCACTGGGACGAGGCTCCTCCGGACCCCCCCTGTCCGGGGTCCGGTCCTTCAGGCAGAGGTGAGGCTGATGGGCCCCCGTGTTCGGGGTCCGGCTCACCATCCTTGGCCGGGGAGACCCTGGCGCCCCCCTGGAGAGGTTGCTCCGCCCTCTCGGTGTAAAACCCTAATTTAAATTTCAGCATTTATTAATAAATTTAATTGGCTTTATTTAATTTTCTAAGGTTTATTGTGTTAGACTTGCATTTAATCTAAAATTTTTGTTCCTTAAGTGATTAAAATTTTGTCTCAGGTTAAAACTTTGTTGTTGCATTCATGCTGGTGCATATTTTTATTTGAGTGTGGTTTGAATTCAAATTTTTATTTGAATTCAAACTTTGTTTGAATTAGAAATAGAAGAGAAGAAGAAATAGAAATGGAAAGAGGACCCAAACCCCAACTAAAACCAGCCCAAGAACCCAGTCGGCCCGTTCTGTTTCTTCCCCCGCACCGGCCCACTCACCCACCCCACGCGACCCACACTCTCGCACTCGCCCGGCCCAGCTCCCTCCTGCCTCAACCCGCGCGCGACGCCCCACACCACGCGTCCCTCGGTGAGCCGCTGCAATCCGGCCCCACCTGCCAGCGCACCCCGCCCGCTCTCAGCCGCGCGTCGCCCCTCTCCTCCCCCGCTGACTGCTCGGGCCCGCCTGTCATCCCCTTCCCCGCTCCCTTCCTTCTCTAGCGCGCCAGCAGAGCCCGATCTCCCCGCCGGAGATCTCACCCGCGCCCAACAGCACGGAGGCCCAGGATCACCGCCCGGCCTATAATTGGCCCCAGCGGACCCCCCCAGCACCCTCACCCCCAAGCCAAAAGGCCGCCACAAACCCTAGCCGCCGCACCAGTACAGCCCCACCGCGCGGAGCCTCTGAGCCGCCGGGTTCCCGCCGCCCCGCCGCACCTGAGCTCCGTCCAAGGAGCACGCCGGCTCCGCCTCGACCCCTGGAGCATCTTTGAGCTCCTTGGCCCCGGACCGAGTCACGCCTGCACCGGGAATTTTGCTAGGGACACATCGCCGGTAAGCGGTTCCGCCGCCGCGATTTCTTACCGCCGGTGACCCCCGAGCCTCCCTAATCCCCGTGGGACCTCTGCAGGACCGCCTTGGGTCGATCTGCGCCGTCCAGGAGCCCGGAGGAGCCCAGCACCGCCCGGTCCCCGAGCTCCGCCCGTGCGCCGCCGCCGGACCGACGCCGTCAACCCTTCTACGCCACCCGCCTGCCCGATTCGGTGTTAGGTGAGCACAACCCTGGTCTCCTCTACGTTTTGCGCTAGAATCTGGTCACGTAGGCTATTCCAGTGGCCGGAACACTCGCGCTCCGGCGAGCGCCGCCGCGCTGACCCGCCGTCGCCGGTGCACACTCCGCCACGGACCTTCTCGAGCCCAACCCAGGCCCCAGGTGGGTTACGTGTAATGCGCTGACCACGCCCGAACCAAGCACGGGTCGAAATGACCCCCGGAGGGCCGGAAACGGCGTGCTCCGGTGACTCCCCACCGCACGTCGCCGCGAAATAACTCGCCGGCGACAAATCGCCGCCGCCCCTGCGCCCAGTTAGGTCCGAACCGTTTGATCTGAGACCGACGCTCGAGATTAGATCCTGATCCAGACAACCTTGAGCCCTCAGATCTCGATCCAACGGATCAGATCCAAACTTACCCCATCGCGCTGCTCCTTTTGCTAAAGAGACCCTATGTTTTCCTTGAATTAACCCGCCGTCCCAGCCTGTTCAAAAGTATTTACAAACCGGTCCTGTTTTATTCACTTAGACCCCTGGTTTTTCTCAGATTTGAACCCGCAGTCCTGAGCCGTCAGTTTTGCACGCTAGCCCTTAGATTTAATGGTTAATTACATTTAAACCCTCGGTTTTTGCAGAAAACCCCCTGGAACTTAGTTTTTATCGCAGATAAGCCCCTAGAACTTGTTTTTAGCCTAGAAAATGTGTTTTAGCTCCGTTTCAAGCGTTCTTTACGTCCACGCAATCGTTGTAACGCGTAGAATAGTTTTAGACTAGTTTAGTGTGCTGTTTTTATGTATTGATGAACTGTTTCTTAGCTTTTGTTAGTGTTTGCTTGTGTGCTTATTATTTGAGCATTGTTTTGGCCATGTGTTCGTGAGTAGACGCTGATCCAGTTGAGGAGCCCCAGTACCAGTACCCAGAGCAGCCGTCTTCCGAGCACTTTGAGCAGCAGCAGGAGCAGTACGAGGAAGGCAAGTGTAACATGAACAACCTATCACTTTTAAATATAATTTCATACTGCATTTAATAATGTATGCCTATAAGGATTTCCTAGCCACATTTATCCTTTATATATTACCTTGGGTTGCATTTTGGTTAGTTGTGCTAGGTGCCGCGCTATAACACTTTCTGGTCCTTTTTAATTAATTTGATTAATATTTTACTTGAACTTAATTCTGAGAGTGGCCCTCTGTGCTTCGTGCTTGGGTGGCTCACGTCTTGTTAAAATATGGTTTTTATAGAAACATGGTTTAGGGGGCCAGCACGGTGCTTACTGTCTGGTTGGCCACTCTCCATAAGGACCGGTTCATAGAGCGACAACCTGGGACAACAGCGCTACCACAAGGCTAGAATGGGATAGACTTGGCGTAATAATTAGATCTTTTTTGTTTGGAGTAACTTACCTGCGGGGCAGGGGCGGTAAGCTTCTATGGCCCTCGTGCTGAGTGGCCTCGTCTATGCTTCGTGTCTTGACGCCCACTAGACCTGCTCCATAGTCGCCGATCCACCCTCGCGGTTACTCCCTGCCAACGAGATTCTTTGTAAAGGCCTCGTAGTGAGTCGCTAGCCATCTCACCTAAGGAAGTGTGATGAACCTCTAGCGTAGCTCACGACTTGTGGGTAAAGATGTGCAACCTCTGCAGAGTGAAAAACTGGTATACTAGCCGTGCTCACGGTCATGAGCGGCCCAGATCCTCCTTTTGATTAGTGGGGTTATCTCCTTCCGACGAGGGAGGTGCCTCTCGGGGTTACCTTGGTGGCTTGGTTTCAGTTTGGTTCTCAGTAGTAACATGTTTAATCTTGATTAATTACTATGTAACTGGGTTAATGGTAATTCATCAACTTGTAGTAAATAGCTTTAATAAAATCTTGCCAACACTTAAAAGCTAATGAAGTTGAGTCAGCCAACCTTAGAGCCTCATAGTTTGTGTTATACTTGTTGAGTACAAGTTGTGTACTCACTCTTGCCTCTTCTCTACTTTTTCCTCTTGGCTACGCTACTGCTGCTCAGTTCCTGCCGACACGAGGGAGTTCGCTCAGCGCTACCAGGACTACGAGGACTTCTAGGCGTTCGTCTCCCAGTCGACGTCCCTGTGGCGCCCTGCTCAGCTTCGGAGAGTTTATCATATTTTGTACTTCGCTTCCGCTGTATCAGACATTTTGTCATTAATGTAATAAATAACATTCGTATTCGTTTTATTATGTCTTATTCGTGATATGTGCTGTGATATACTGTTCATTCTGTTGTATATACGTGTGACTTGATCCTGGCACGTATATGATTGCTCGGTTTATGTTCTTTTATAAACCGGGTGTTACACTCGGCGACCAGCACCATGCTGACCGCCTCCACAGACGCAGCAAGATATAGAAACAACGTCTCACCTGGCTCTGGAGCCACCAATACTGGCAGTGAGGTGAGATGCTGCTTCAGTTCCTGGAAGGCTTGTTCAGTCTCTTCGGTCCAAGAGAATGGACCGGACCTCCGCAATAGCTTGAAGAAGGGGAGGGCCCTCTCAGCCAGCCTCGATATGAAGTGGCTGAGAGCAGCGAGAGATCCTGTAAGCTTCTGGACGTCCTTGATGCAGCTAGGAGGCCTCATCGCTTCGATTGCCTTGATCTTGGCTGGGTTTACCTCGATGCCTCGATGTGAGACCAGGAAACCCAGCAGCTTTCCTGCCGAGACGCCGAAGAAGCACTTCTCGGGATTCAGCTTCGTGCGCGTGGCGCGGAGTCGGTCGAAGACGAGGGACAGGTCCTCCACTAGGGTTGATCCTACCTTCGACTTGACCACAATGTCATCAACATACACCTCAACAATATCTCTAATTAGATTACAAAAGGTTTTGTTCATAGCTCGTACAAACATGGGTAAGGCATTCCTCAGACCATACGGCATGACAATGTAGCAATAAAGCCCATCTACTGTTACAAAAGCAGTATGCTTCCTATCCTCTCTAGACATCTGAATCTGGTGGAAACCAGAGTATGCATCTAGGAAAGACAAAAGGTCACACCCGGAGGTGGAATCCACAATCTGATCGATACGCGGAAGAGGATAGGGGTCTCTAGAACATGCCTTGTTGAGGCTGGTGTAGTCGATGCACATCCGAAGCTTCCCGTTGGCCTTTGGGACGACGACCGGGTTGGCCAACCACTCGGGGTGGTGGACCTCCTCGATGAAGCCAGCGTGTAGGAGGTTGCGGACTTATTCGCGGATGAAGTTCTGCCGCTCGACAGACTGCTTCTGAGGCTTCTGGCGCACCAGCGTGGCGTCAGGGTAGATCCTCAGATTGTGCTCGATCTCTTCCCTGGGGATCCCGGGCATCTGTGACGATTCCCAGGCGAACACGTCCACATTTGCCCGGAGGAAAGTGATGAGCGCGTCTTCCTATTTCTCCTCCAGGTTTCCCGCGATGTGGGTGGTCCTGGTGGAGTCCGCTCCGATCTGCATCGTCTTCACGGGAACATCATCCGGATTAGACGGCTGAACCCTGGGTGCCTTTGCAGGCGCCCTGGTTTGCGAGGTGGATGGGTCCTCCTCGGAGCGTGCAGCCTCTGCCGCCAGAGCATGCAGCCTCTCAACTGCAGCGATGGCAGCAGTGCGGTCACCCCGCACGGTGAGGACACCAGCAGGGGAAGGCATCTTCAGGAATAAATACCCGTAATGGGCAATGGCCATGAAGCGGTAGAGAGCCGGCCGGCCAATGATGGCGTTGAACGGGAGGTTCACCTCCGCAACATCGAACTGAACGCTCTCTGTGCGGAAGTTTTTCTCGGTCCCGAACGTGACCGGCAGTGTGATGCTCCCCAGAGGGAACACCGGATGTGGGCCCACTCCAGAGAATGGGCGAGAGGGAGTCAGCTTGGACTCCGGGATCTGCAGCTGCTTGAACGCAGCATAGCTGATGACGTTGAGGCTAGCCCCACCGTCAATCAGCACGTGATAGAGCCTGACGTTAGATATGACGGGAGTGGTGACTAGAGGTAGTACACCAGCCCCGGCCATATTCTCCGAGCAGTCAGATGGCCCGAAGGAGATGGTGGTGTTCATCCACCTTTGGTGCGGCACCGCCTTCGGGACCCCCGTCTTCACCGAAACGACCTCTCGGCGAAGGGTCTTCACGTCCCGCCGGGAGACAAGCTCCCAGCTTCCGCCGTACATTACGTACAGCTTCTTGCGGTGGTCGTCGTTGTCAGAGTCGGAGTTGTCGTCGTGGTACACGCCCTTCAGTTCCAGAGTGGAGGATTGGTACCCCAGCTCCTTCTCCCCGGCCGCGGCCCCGCTGTCGGAGGCCTTCTCCTTACCAGGCCGCTGGCGAGGAGGGGGTGAGCCGTCCTTGGAGGACTGCTCACGCCGCCCACTGACCCACTTCGTGAGCTTCTGGATCTCGTGGCAGTCAGCGGCGCTGTGGCGAGCGGTGGGATGCACTGGGCATGAACCTCCACTGCCACCTTGCGGGCGAGGGCGTTTGCCATGAGCATTCTGGCCCCCAGCCGCTGCCGCAGCAGCTGGTGCTGCGGCTGCTACGGCTGGACCGCCAGGTTGCGGCTCCCCGCGACTCCGGTTCTTGTTCTTCTTCTTCTTGCCACCGCCCTGAGCTGTAGCACCAGAGCCACCAGCTTTGGCGTCTCCGTCTTGGGGAGCTGAGTGCCATGCGCGGCCCTCAGCGGCCCTGGCAAATTTGTCTACCAGGGAGAAAAGCGTGGTAATGCTTTCCACCTCGTGCGTCGCCAGCTTCTCGAGCATCTTCTCGTCACGTACCCCCTGACGGAAAGCAGAGATAATAGATGCATCGGAGATACGAGGAATGGTACCCTGTACCTTGGTGAAGCGCGAGATGAATGCCCGGAGCGTCTCTCCGGGTTTCTGCCTCACAACATGGTGGTGGGCCTCCACACCATGTTGCTGGTACGCACTGGCGAAGTTTGCAGTGAACCTCGCACAGAGCTCCTCCCAAGACTGGATTGTCCCAGGAGTAAGGTTCATGAGCCAAGTCCGGGCTGGCCCGGTCAAGGCTACATGAAAGTAGCTCGCCATGACGGCGTTGTTACCACCAGCTGCTATGATGGCGGTAACGTACACCTGTAGGAATTCTGACGGGTTAGTGGTACCGTCATACTTCTCCGGCAGGTGCGGGCGGAACTTGGACGGCCATGCCACTGCACGGAGGTGATCTGCCAGCGCAGCGCAGCCCACCTCAGCCACCGGGGTGCCCTCAATGTTGAGACGGCGCTCGCGTGCCCTTTCCACGGAGATGCGGGCGTCCTCACCCGCGCACCTGCGGTTGAGCTCCGCCCGCAGGTCTTCTGTTCGTGCACCCCTCACTGTGGGGGAGCGCACAGATGCCAACGCTCCGCCCTGGCCCTGGTGGTAAGGCACCACCGCATTGCCTGGTGGAGGTCATTGCCCAGTCCTTGCAGAACTGGGGGAGGCCTGAGCCAGATGGAGGAGACGGTCAACGTCGTCCCGCCACTGCCTCAGGGCGTCCGGTGAGGCTGCAGCGGCCGGAGGTTTGCGAAGCAACTCTCTAGCCGCCGCCAGCGCTCCGCCGCTCGCAGCTTGTGAGGGGGCCCTTGACGGGCGCCCTGACTCTTGCCGGCGAGCAGCGCGCACTACCGCCGGCGGTGGCTGCTCCACGGGCACGGTTTCCCCTGGAGCAGTTACGCGAGAGGCGTGTGGCGTCCTCCACGCCACACCCTCTGTCATCTCCACGTCGTCCACTCGAACCATGGAGACGAGCAAGAGATGAAATGAAACCAGCTAAACATTCCCCTACCTGGCGCGCCAAATGTCGTGGTGTGGCAAACCACAGCCGGGTGGCGGAATGCACCCACCTAAGCCCAGAGGGTGATTACACAGGGGTTAGCTAGCGACTAGTTCGATCTCGCTCAAGAATACGATGAACACAGCCAGTTAGAGTGGTTCGGGCCGCCGGAGCGTAATATCCTACATCCACTGAGTGTTGTATTGCTTGTGTCTGGATCAACCTGGAGCTGAGTCCAATGTGTGTCTGAGTGTGCTCTAGCGTGCCTCCTGTGCACAGCGAGTGCCTCCCTTTTATATCTCAAGGGAGACGCATATATAGCCGTTGGGTCCCCGACAGATGGGCCCATCGATGTAGTACAAAATAACGTACTGCTCATACATTATGGCATCGCAGGCGAAGGAGATCTCTCTCCTGGATCTCCTTGCCTGCTCCTGGAATCCCCTGTTCAGCGTGTCCAGGTGCTGTCTTGTCGGGACGGCGCCAGGCGTAGCAAGCGGTGTCGCCTGTCACATAGCTGAACGGGCTGCGTAGCTTGCGGCGTAGAAGGCATGATGAAATAGAGCCGTGCCGTCGTATCCAATTAATGCGGCAGACGGCTCTGCGCGGGTGTGACGCAGGCGGCCGCACTGTGTACCTCGGTAAAACACGGTCTACAGTGAGGTCTGACAAGGTCTACCCCGCGAGCCGCGGCGGCAGAGCACGCCTCAACCCCCCGCATTGAATGCGGCGGGTGGGCGAGTCTTCCAGTGGAAGACTCACGCCCGCGCCCACGGAACACGTGGTGACTCCGGACCCCCCCGGTGGTATGTTGGCTCTACACGCGTGGGAGGTCCGGACGGGAGTGAGGAGGTTCCGGACCCCTATGAGAGGTCCGGGATCTCGGTGGCTAGCTCGGAGCTTCCCTTCCTCTGGGACACGTGGCATCTCCGGACCCGTCCCAGAGCGGGGAGCGGATCCGGGGCCGTTGGTCCGGTGAGGTAAGAGCCTGTCCTATGGGCCCTGGTTGCTCCGCCCTTTACCGCGTAGTTACGGATGACTACGTGGGTCCTGCCTTACTGCAGTAGAAGTGGGTATCCCTTTTACAGGGTACCGACAGCTGGTATATTTTTCCTCTCAAAAACATATATATTTTTTTGAAAAAGAACTAAAGAAGTATAGGTATTTATTGTCAAATGTCAATTGTACTGAAGTCACTTCCTACCTCTTCTTTAGGCAGATAACATCTTCAAGGTTGATGGATAAAAATGGGGAAATTTGATACACTCTAGTTTTGTAAAGCTCACATACCTAAGTGGCTTATTAAATATTTTATTGTATTTAATAGGATATCAAATCTTTAGATACGTCAATATGTCATCGAAATCTAATAAATTTCATTAAAATTCTGAACAATCATTGTCTAATGGTGTTATTATTGTTGCAAAAAGAAAATTTTTAGATATGTCACAAATACAATCCAACAAAATATAAAAGTATTTGCTTCATGAAAAAAGTGCAGCGTGTGTCGTCTAAAAATTGTTGGATGCGTGACGTAAATCGATCACCGGATGAGGAATGTTGAGTACTCTATCCTGCTTGTGATGAGTGAATTGTCAACCATGCGGTGTGATCGTGCGCTTGGTCTTTGGATTGCAGGTACACGGGCGTCGAGTGTCGACGGGGAGCTGCCGTGGAGGTGCTGTGGCCAATGGACCGTGCGGTGGACGGCGGTGAAGGGCAGCCCGGACCGGAGCTCGGACCGGGTGGTAGCTGTGGCGTCCACTCCTGGATCGAGGGCGCAAGCGGCGATGGAAGGAGGCGGACGGCGGTTGAAGATGCCAAGTCGTGGAGGCACGGGCGTCGGTCTCGTGACTGACGGAGGCGACGGACGTCGACGGCGTCTAGGGCCTCACTGCGGGTGAGGAGGTGACGGGCGTCGGGCGGCGGCTAGGGCCGTTAGAAGGCGAGGAGAGAACGGCGTCTAGGGCCACGGCGTGGAGGCGGGAATCTTCCCGCGCGTGAGGTTTTGATGGTTTTCTCAAAACCGGCCACCTACTGGAGTTTCGCAGACCCTCCAAAACCACGGATTGGATCTTCATCAAGACGGCGGCATCGCGGAGAAGACTTCGTTTCGAAGAAAGAACCTCGGCCGTCGGATGAGATCGTGTACAGGGGGTGCTGCAGGCCAACCGGTCTGACCGGTCCCGCGGGTATAAATACCCCTTCACTTGTGTTAGGTCAAGTGCGGCTTTTGTAATCTGTTCGTGGACACTTCTGTTCTCCAGGCCGCCGCCCATGTGTCTCCCTCCCTCTGTTCTTCTCTTTAGAGTAGATTTGTCCATGGATTTGTGAGACTTTGTATTGGATTTGATTGGGAAAGGAGGCCCCATCCTCCTTGTGCCCTCTGGGCTTTTAAATCAATCCAATTCTGTCCCTCTTGTGCCTTTTGTGATGGATTTTTGTTTCGTTGTTGATGCACTTGATTGCGACGGGTCGTAGAGCTTTTTGGAGTGATTCTCATGCTTCTAGCTTCATCCCAAACCCTCTGGAATCACGAGCTCTTGAGAATTGGAGTTCTTGAATTTTTGAGAAAACTCCAATCCCGCTTGATCTCCCCTCGAATTCTCGAGTTTCTTTGATCTTTAGGACGAGATCCCTTGGGGATATGTTCACGGAGTAGGGGCGAAGCTATTCCCCAAGTTTCATCGATTTTCGTGGTCGTTTGGTTGATTTTCATCGTTTGAATCCAAGTTTTCGGGGGTTTTCTAGGTGCCACCGGTCAGACCAGTAGGCAAGACCGGTCAGACCGGTCTGCAAGTTTTTGAACAGCCGCGACCGGTCAGACCGGTCCAGTGCACCGGTCAGACCGATCCTGGCAGATCAGTTCTGCAGTTTTCCCAATTCGCTTCCGATTTGCTTCGTGGTTTCTCTCGCTCGTTCGAGGCCTTTTGTGTTGGTTTAGCTTTTCCATAGCTATTCCAAATTTTGGTCAGAATGCTTGAGGGCTTGGGTGATTTTTGGGATATAGGTCGACGGTTTGAATTTCGGAAAAAAATTTAATCGGCTCTCATTCACCCCCTCTGATTGCCGGCTTCGGTCCCTCACCGGACAACGGTCAGATTCTACTGCAACGTGTATACCTGGGTCAGCGAAAGAAAACCTCGTTGATCGGCCCGGCCGGTTGACCTCGTCCACGGCATCGCTTGGCCCTTGCTCCCATTAGCTAGTGAGCGGCGCCTTGGGGTCACTGGCGGTGACAGCACCCGAGGCCAAGAGGTGGGGCGCAGTGCAGCGCATGGGGAGTGAAGTAAAATAAAGAGGAGAGAGAGACACCAGCCGCGGAGCAGAGGCTACAGGACAGTAATATTTTCCTCTCACATCCTCCTACAATAGTTCCAAATCACCAGCTAATTAATAATATTTTTTTCTCACACCACTACAGCCACCATCTCCAGCTACAGCTCCAACGGAAACGAGCTGGTAGAGCTGATTGATGATGGCGGCTCGGAGAAAAAGCGTGCCCTCCACCAGTTTGCACGCGAGCTAAAATAATGGGGGCGCCACGTGGGCGTAAGTGTACTTTTCACTAGACTAATCGCCAAATTCCCAATCAGAATGTGAACCCAAACTTTGACACACACTGAAAGGTTCGTGACGCCGTAGAAACAATGGTCACGGCAGCTCCAGGATATAACAATTACTCAAGCTTTCAAAAGAAGAACATTTTTTAAAAAACAAAGGAGAGAGGAAATATTAGCATGGCACGATACACACAAAGAGGTTAGTGATTGTGCGTTCTACAGCGAGGTCGGCAGAAGATGAACATCCGCCTTTCTTTCCTCGCCCTGAGGGATCTTTGAACCGGGCGAAAGCAAAATTTGACACAACACTCACAAGCACTCACCGCAGCTACTGACGATGGAGACCCTTTTTGACCGTCCGTGCCATGCGTGTGCATCTTTCCGGGCTGATCGGTCGACGACGTACATGGAGTCACGATTCGGATTTTGGTTTCGTCGATCAGGACGCTGACGGCTACGTTAGCATTTGGCAACCTGGCCGTATTATTCCTCGTGGCGACAGCGATTCTGGCCTGTCGAAATCACCAACCGGTTGGTCCGTTGGTGGATTGGTGAGTTGCGCTTTCAGTCAAAGCCTCACTGAATTTTTTGACAGCGGGTAGCATCAAGTTGTTTGGTAGTAGCACGATTGAGCAGAGGTGGGTGCCTTCATGGCTTCAGTAGCAGTAATTCACAAGGGGATGAACCGGCAGGCAGGCGTTTCAACAGTTCTGGTCGATCAAATGGAAGACAAAAGGGGCGGTGAAATAAACAATAACCGCCGGCTGTGCAGGATGGCCGTGGCAGAAGGGCCAGATTGCAGAAATGATTGGAGCAGCCAGAGCAGCCGGCAGCCACTACAAAATTTCCAAGTCACAGTGACAGTATACTACGTGCACATACTCGTATAAGGGCACCTTCGGTGTGGTGCAAAAACGATGCTCCCTGAGCATCGTTTTTCCCACTGCAACACTCGATGCCCAGTTGCAAAATGCAAGCACCGAGGACAGTACTGGCGTCGATGCTCATTCCATCCAATCAATAAAATAATACTACATTAGCTAGTTTCAGCGGTGGCCGTAGAGGTTGTTGTGCCGAGTTCTTTTTTTTTATTTCGACATTGGGCCCGTGATCTTTTCGGCACCGATGCTTGCGCGCTGTGGTAGAAAATATTTTGAAGCCTTGTCAGTGAAGTGACATTCTAAGCCTCGACTACACTGCGGGTGCTCTAATGAACTGAAACTGCTGCGGCACAGTGGCATCTTGTGGGGGGGCCTCGCTTTCAGTTTCAGATCGTCACTACTCCCCACTCGATCAGTGCCCCCACATGTTTCTGAGCTGCTCATCGCCACGCTTTACAGGGAAAACCAGATACGCTCATGGATAAAGCAGCCGTGTTTTCCTCTTTCTCTTTCTTCCTTTCTTTCAGCTCACCAAAGGTTGGCGATGGCGATTGAGGAGTAAACAAAAGGCTGTGGCGCTCCGTGTGCGTCCTGGACGACACACGCCACCCTGTCTGCCTCCTCCTCGTGCCGCTGCTGCCGCCATCAAAAGCAAGGAGCTGATGCGAACGAGCCGTAGCTCGAGTGGCACGCCGCTGCTGCCGCCATCAAAAGCAAGGAGCTGATGCGAACGAGCCGTAGCTCGAGTGGCACGCTCGCCAGGTGCGCGAGCGCGCCCACCCGTGTTCGATTCCCATCGGGAGCAACGCGAGTGTCGCATTGGGACTGAGCAAGTGGTGTGTGTGGGTTTGTGGGTGTGTGCGTGAGTTTGCTCGGTAGGCGCGTCTCGAGACTGCTTGGGCAGTCTAGTCTGCGTTAAATCCAGTTAGTGTGGGCACCCAACCTTTTATATGACTCCCAGTGCTCTTGGTGGTAAAAAAAAGGGTGTGTCTCCAGATCAGTCGCCTGATATTTGCATTATCTCTCAATCACTCACCGTAGCCGTAGATTTCCTATCCAACGGCAATCTGACCAGGGGAGGGCGGGAGGCACGGCCGGGGCTCGTCCGGCTCCGACACCATCCCCTGCTCCTCCGCGCCCTCCTGATTCAGCGGCGAGAGGGCCTGGACAGCAGCCGCCCCCTCCCTGACTCCCCGTGTCGCTGGAAAAAGAGACGGAAACAATAGAGTGGTGATGTTCTTTCGAGAAGGGCAGAGGTGGACGGTCAAAAGCACAGCAACAGACACACAGACCCGTTAATATGAATCAGGCAAGTACAGCGGGATACGATAGGCTGGAATACAAAAAAAAAATCTCGTTAATCCATCTCTGATCGGATGGAGCAAGGCGTCGATTGAGACATAAACAGAATTTCAATCAGTTGATATGGAGCAAATCTGTAAAAAAAAAAGACTGCCCCAGTTTCTTTCCGAAAGGATTCAGATTTTCAGCCGTCCCCTCCACTGCTCCTGAACCCCTGTCCCGTGCAACTCCTCAGGACGTTTCCTGTATCGGCTATCGCCCGTCATCAGGCTGGCCGCTCAACTGTGGCTCGGATACTTCTCGGAACCCACTCCCATCGTGTGCATCTGCTTGGAAGGCAGCAGCAGCACAGCATGCGGCCACGCGCTAGCATAGCACTACAGCACCAACGACGGGAAAAGGCGAAGCATTTTGCAATAAGAAATGCGCTCGACAGCTTCGGCTGGGCGATCCTGCACGATTCGCAGAATGTTTTAGGGCCATTTGATCGATCCGTCCAGCTGCCGCACGCTTTCCTCGTCACTGTGAGCTCTCTCACTCGAGGCAGGAGGAGGCACAGCCAGGCTTGATTTCGTACGGTAGCTTTAGAGAAGGAGACCCCCGTGCATGATTAGGGTTTGTGGGAGGCATGATCCTCCGCCGGAATGTGGTGTTCATGGCTGGTCCCCCTGCAATGTCGAGGATTAAGCTGGATAGAGCCAGGGATGCTGATCAGCACCGGTCTCGATACCTGGCTTCCATGCAGCACCCCCAAAGACTGCCGATCGCATACGCTTGTCCGGCAGAAAAAGGTCGGGGAAAAGCAAACAAGGCTCCGAGCTGTGACACCGCCGGGAGCGCACGCTTCCCCACCGCAGGCTATAGCTAATTGTAATGTCTAGCATCGCCATTAACTAATCGCTGTTAGTACTATACTAACCCAAAGGATGGATAGACAGCATCATTGCGCTATCTGACCGTCTCCGTCAGCCATATGCAGGCTGCTTAAGATAGGGTGAGATTGGTTGCTTGGTGAGAAGAGTCTGGAGCAGGAGCCCTAGATCAGGTGTAAAAGTTCAGAGATCTCGCGGGATGGAATCGTTAGACTTGCGTCCAAGCTTTTGCACGGTAACCGAGCGTTTACAAACACGCATGGCCACGGGATTTCAGGGCAGAGGCATGGCCTGTAGATTGTTGGGCTGCAGGACGCCACTGTGCTCGAGACTGTTCAGATGAGGCAGGGGCAGGGGAGGGCCGCCAGCCGCTGGGTGCTCTGTTCTACTAGTCCGTTCTGTACTTCTGTTCCGTGCTCGCGAGCCCGGCGTCCGGCCTGCTCTGCCTCTGCTGCCTGTGCCCAACGGCGCGGCGCGGGCCCAGGCGAGCGTACGCCTTCTGTTTTCCGTGGACGATGAGACGCGAGCGGGCAAGCGAGGTGATTGATGGCGCGCCCTGCTCGACGCAACATGTCACCCCAGTCCGCCGCTTGTCCGCACCCGCCGCCCTCGGATTCATTCAACCACTCATGATCTCCGATCATGTTGAGCGCCGTGCTGGTAGCGGCGGTGACGGCGAGCAGAGCAGCCTCTGGGGATCCGGCGATCCGAGGTGGCTCTACAGCCTCTCTACTGCATCTGCATTGCCGTGTCGGTGGGACGCGGTAAAAGCCGCGTGCAGTAGCTGCGCCTTTTTCCTCCACAGGTGATACCAGATCGACTGTGACCCATGTACCCGTTGCAGTGCCGGGTACGTATCCCGTTGCCCGTTGGAATTGTTTGCACGTGTGCGGCGCAACAGAGTGCGTTCCTTGAGCACCGCGTCTGAAGCTCCCAACAGCAGAACAGAAGACTGAATGCGTGTGATTGCGTTATTCGGAGGAAAGGCAAACATCGATGAGGCAGGAAACATTTTTTTTTCTTAAAAAGAGAGAGAAAGAGCAGGCATAAGGAGCGATCGAGACCGGTACTGGAGTACTGATCGAGTGTCGCCATGATCCATGATGAGTCATCACAGTGGACATCGTATCAAGGCGTCTCCAAAAGTTGCAGTAGCTACACCACCAGACTGTGCTTTTTTTTTGTTTGATCTGACCGACTTTGACTCCTTCCGTAACGGCAATTCCGCAATTGTAGCATGATGGAAGGAACCCTTCCAAAACGGGATCTAGCCATCTAGGAACGGCGTCCAGGGAGGGGAGAAGTTGCGTTACATCGAAGAGACGCGTCATGATGCAGGGAGATGAATGGAGTGGGAACAGTCGTTTACCGACGCAGGGGTGGCATGTGTGCACTGCGTCCTGTGGCCTTGTCAGCCTGCATCCTTCACGTAACAGTGGAGTGCAGCGGTAACCTGTCCGTGTTTTGGGGCTGTCTGCCTTCTCTGTACATGTTGACTGACTGTTGCTGTTTTTTTTTTTTTGAGATTAGACTGTTGCTGATCGGAACATTTCAAGAGTTTCAGAAAACAATCCACGTACGACGTACCGGACCCAACCTCACGAATATTCGCAAAAACAGCGATGAGACACAGGCCCAGTACTGCATTCCTCAATCTCACCCAGTCCACCACAGTCCACTTCCAAGTGGGACCGCGGCCCTTCTCATCTCCACCACTTCCCAGGCTCGCAAGCCGGCCCACCAGCATAAATGCGAGCCCATCAACGGCCCTTCGACTCGACCACACCACCACCGGTGTGACTCGACTCGACCTCTAGCGGACCGGTGCGGTGCTCCAGCAAAGTGGGATCCAGCGATTCAGAGCTCGACTCATGGGCGACTGGCACGTGGTGGGTCTCCCGCCGGGGTATTATCTCCCCTCTTCCTCTCGTCAGCATCCAGACCTTTCCGCGTGTGACACCGGACCGGGACTTAATAAGATTAATATATACTCATATCAATAAGTTGTAACTTTTTTTTCGAAAGCCGATCTCCAAAAAACTCCAAGGTTAAGCGTGCTTGGTCCGGAGAAATTTGGGGATGGATGACCGACTGAAAAGTTCTTCCCGAATGCGCACAAGTGAGAACAAAATGTGCAAAAAAGACTGGTGTTGGTCTGTGAGGACAGTTTATATCCTAAAAAGCAGCCAGATGTAAGTGGACCTGACCTCGGAGAGGCGGGACGTTACAGAATGG
This sequence comes from Panicum virgatum, assembly GCF_016808335.1. Classification (NCBI taxonomy): domain Eukaryota; kingdom Viridiplantae; phylum Streptophyta; class Magnoliopsida; order Poales; family Poaceae; genus Panicum; species Panicum virgatum. Next base: position 49,177,333 of record NC_053142.1, read on the forward strand.
TATCAGAGCCGACTCTCGCGGTTTCAAGGGCACGTACGGGCGTAAGTGCGCGGGCATGAGCACGGGCGCGTGGGGGCACAGATGCCACCGGCATGTGGACGGGCGCGTGGCGGGTCAGTGCGCGGGCATCTGGGATGCGCCATTGGCACTGGACGTACAGACGTAGCACAGGGACTGTTGGCACTGGACGCACGAACGTGGCACATGGGCCGTTGGCACTGGATGTACGGAGCGTAGCCAAGAGAGGATGTTCCTGACTTAGGATTGACTAACGAGGACGTCGGTCTCTTAACGAGGTGAGTATGTGACACCCTAACCCAGGGCTTAATAGGATACCCATATCAATAAATTGTATTTTTTTTCGGAAGCCGATCTTCAAAGAACTCCGAGGTTAAGCGTGCTTGGCCCGGAAAAATTTGGGGATGAGTGACCGACCGGGAAGTTATTTCCGGATACGCACGAGTGAGGATAAAGTGTGCAGAAAAGATTAGTGTTGGTCTGTGAGGGCAGTCTATGTCTAAAAAACAGCCAGATGTAAGCGGGCCTAGCCTCGGGAAGACGGGACGTTACACCGCCTGTCATCTCAGCCGTTCTCTCTTGGTCTGGATCCGGCTCCTACGATTTCCGCGCGATGCGACGGCCCGGCTGCTTGGAAGTGCGGTGAGCTTCGGACCTGCGAGCGACACGGCGGCCCGGCGGTGGAGAGGTGCAGCGAGCGTCAGAGCTTTGGGTCGGCGGCGCAGCAGCGGGCTCCCCGGAGCAAGCTTCACGCACGCGGCGGCTCGCACCCAAGGCTCTCGCCGGCGGCGACGGAAGGGTCCTCCCCCGGCACTCGCCTCCGACGGCGACAACAGCGAGCTCCCTGAGTACCGTCGTTGCTTTTTCTTTTTCTTTTTCTATTTTTTGGATCAAAAAATTTTACAAATATTGTTCTCTCTTTTGGTTTTGGATGCAAAATTTTTTTCTCAACTTTTTTTTTTCAATTTTTCTTAAAACTTTCTCTTTCTAAAATTTTTCTCATTATTTTTTTCTTGTCGAAACATTTTTTTTGAAAAAAATTCTCACTAAAGTTTTTTCCTTTCTTCTTCCAATTTTTTTTTGAAAATTTTCTCTAAATTCTTTTCACAGAAAACAACAAAAAGTATATCAATAAAGAAAAAAATGGATGGTTGGAAAATCGATCGTAAGGACGTCTCCTTACGGTCGCCCGTAATTTAGAATCGCCCGGACCCGCCCGCCAGCGGCAGCGGGAGAGGAGAGCGCCGCGTCGATTCGCGCACATGTGACGGGAGCCCATAAATGGTAGCCGGACCCACGGCCCCATTTCGAATTTCGGGGTCCTGTCACCGCCGCCGCCAACGGATCTGCCTGCGCTCAGGTTACTTTAAAAGGTCCGGTGAACGGATGCGAGCAAACGCCCACTAGCCTAGCGCCGCCGTTTCGCGTGGAGGCGTTTCGAAAAGTTTGTTTCACAGCTCGCGACCGAGGGGGGGAAGGAGGCGATGGCGGTTGCGGCGGCGGTGTCGAGCATCGGGATCATGGACGGCGCCTACTTCGTGGGGAGGGGCGAGATCCTGCACTGGATCAATGCCACCCTCCAGCTCTCCCTCGCCAAGGTCGAGGAGGTCATGCCCCTTTCTCTCATCCCCATTTTATTGGCCACGCTTGCTTGGTTCGATTTGCCAGGTTAAGGGTTAGGGTTTGATCTGTCCGAGAGTATCGCCTTCTCTTGTTCGCGAGCGAGAGGATTGCGTGGTTTCGGAACTGTTGGATGTGTGGCGCGGTGCGGAGTTTTGTGCTGATTGGTTGTTTGTTCTTCCTTTGCTGCAGGCTGCGTCGGGGGCGGTGCAGTGCCAGCTGATGGATATGGTTCATCCCGGAGTGGTGCCGATGCATAAGGTTTGATTTCGATTTCGATGCTGCTTCCTTCCTTTTCGTACCAGCTTCTGACTTGATTGATCTGCATTTGGGTGCGCACGCGTGGTGTCAGCCTGTTAGGTTGTTTAGTTGATTGTAACTACTGTCTTATGTGCGTGTTTGCAGGTTAACTTTGATGCGAAGACTGAATATGAGATGATTCAGAACTACAAGGTTCTTCAGGATGTGTTCAACAAGCTGCGCATAGTCAAGGTACTGACTGTTAGCCTTTTGATTGCGTGCTTGATGCATTTCGATCTGTGTAATCTGTATGTGATCTTCTCTTGAGTTTGCCATTGGGAAAAAAATGTGTGTACAACAGTCAGGCTTCTGTGGTAGATTGTGTTCCAATTTGGAATGGATGTCTGTAAGTGATTGCGAAATTGGGATTTAGCTCTTCTATGTGTAAATTCTTGTCTGCAGCACTGCTTTTTGGTTGGGTGCAGCTCACGTGCAAAGTAGTGTGTGGAATCTGGCAGACTTTAGACAATATTGATCACAAATACCATTTTTGATATAATATGATCAGGTGGTGCTAGATAAATGGACAATGGTAGTGTTTGTTTCCATTGTTAATTTTATAGGAAAACCTTTATATATCACTACAGTAACATGGACATTACCTTTTCCATCTACTTCCACAAAAGCATCAATAACAAATTTATGCTACCAGAATGTTAACTGATTTATGGCTCTTTTTCTAACAGGAGCCAAGAGTTCTTTTGCAGCATAGAAGTTCTTTCTTGCTCTGATAGATGACTATTTTTTTTTTCTTGCAGAATATTGAGGTCAACAAGCTTGTAAAAGGACGCCCATTGGATAACTTGGAATTTCTTCAGTGGTTGAAAAGATATTGTGATTCTGTTAATGGTGGAATTATGAATGAGTACGTGAATCTTGATTTTGTTGACTGGAATAAAAATTTGCCCCTTACAACGGAATTGAGAAAACTATGTTCTTGTTTTAGAAACTACAATCCTGTAGAAAGGAGATCCAAGGGATGCAAAGAACGTGGTTCAAAGGGTTCCAATAAGTCATCTAAATCATTGCAGGCCAATAGACTTTCTGGTGGTGATTCAGCCGATGGAGGTGACAACAATTCATCTGACCTTTGATTAAGTTGCCTATTACTAAATAACAAGGCTGCATCTAGAAACCATCCTTTTCTTTTTCAGTATAGTTGGTTGCATACCATGCTTAATAAAATTACCATAATCCCTATTGTATTTTTTATGAAACCGAAATAATCGAAATAATACACTACAGGGGATGTCAGACACTTGTCTACTTATGCCTTATTAATATCTCCATTCTGATCTGATTTTGCAGGCCCTGGAGTTGGAAAAGTATGTAACACTTTTGCTGAAGAGCATTACATAGAACAGATTCAGCAGCTGTCTGAAAAGGTATTGATTATTTACTTTAGGATTCAATTGATGTACACTCTATTTAGAGCCAGAGTCTTTTCCTTTGCATTTCTAGTGACCGGCATGACAGTCCACTCTGATTTCAAATATTACATTGTCTGGTAGCTGTTTATGCTGATAAATGTGACCTTTAATTGAGTCATCCCATGAAATTTGTACTTCACAACTACAGCAGCGATGTTGAATTAACTTTAGCTGTTGATATCTCTACTTCCTTTGTTGAATTGCAGATCGCAGGCCTGAAAGTTTCTGTGGACAGCATGGAGAAAGAAAGAGATTTCTACTTCTCGAAGCTTCGTGATATTGAGATACTGTGTCAACGACCTGAGTTGGAGCATCTACCAGTAAGAAAAAAAAATAAACTTGATATTCATGTGTTTGCACAGTTTTACTGGTTTTACATGTTTCGCCCAGGTTAAGGGAATTAAATGCAAGGTTCCAAGTACAACAGGAACTTGCTTGCCGTTATCCATATGTAATATGCTATCCTGCTGGTATCCAAATGTAGTTTACTAGGCTGTTATCCATACGAGGAGTGAGTTGAATGCCATCTGAACTCATATGTGATTCAGGAATTGAATAATCTGGGGTGCCCCTCCCCTTTTTTTAATTTTTCCTTTTGAACTGCACAATGATTTTGAGTTGTACTCCTTGTTTTTGTTTCTTTAAGTGATTCACTACTGACCTGAACTTTCTTTTGACAGATGACTAAAGCTGTTCGGAAGATACTTTATGCGGCTGATGCAAAGGATTCACCACTACCTGATGCGAATGATATAATCACCAAGTCACCGGGCTTGTTCACAGACGAAGCTGAATGAGATGTGTACGCTGCATGAGCTAATTTGCGGCAATCATTGTAGTTCTGAATCTGTAAATAACATTTGACATGAGCCATCGTTGCATGTCAAAAACAGTTTTCCTGTAAGAACTTGCTACTTGCGAGTAGTTAACTAGTTATGGTGCATTCATGCTCAACGTGCCCCTTCACATCTTCCCAGGATAGTTTGTTCTGTGATCCTTGGTTACAGCCTTACAGGCAACTTATTTATCTAATGTTTTGCCTGCACGAAATTCTTCAAGATTGGGGTTGAGAAATGTTTAGCATGACTGAACACGCAACCCTTCTGTATTTGTGTGATTCATCACTATTTGAGGCGAATGATTCACAGAATCTTTAGGCTTGTTCTCTGGTGAAACCGAGTGAGATGTGATGCTAGATGGGCTAATTTTGTGGTCATCGTCTATTGTTGACCAGCGTAGTTCTGAATCTGTAAATGTAACATTGATAAGGCGCCATCAGGACTTGAGCCTTGTAGTTTTAGCTACGCCTCACAACAGGCACTTGTAATCTATTATTAACTACATAAAGTGGGTGGAACCACTCCTGGTGAAATTTTAGCCAACTCATAGCGCACTTGTCAAACAAACGGGCACACAAATCAGAGTATGGAATCGAGCAATGGCACAACCAAGATAACTCTCGTTGCAAATACAATGCTAAACGTGCTTTAAGATTTAAGAGGCGTCCATCTTAGAATCTAACATGTATTTGTCAATTCCCACTCACATTGAACCGGACCTTGTTCCGAAAGCGCCGCCGGGTCCCCCATCATCTGAAGCCCTATGCTTCCCCCTGGTACCTGCAGAAACTCATAGGAAGGCAAAATTCTCATCAGCGCTATGGGTGGACCAACTACTGACGAAAGCAAATCTCCAAGCATACTGCCTGGCAATGCTTATCAATCCAAATGGCACATGAAGACTATGTACCTGGGACATAACCTAGTACCATCTCGAGTCTACCAATCACCGCCCAAACATAGAACATTGTATATTTCATTGCGTCAGTCATTGTAGGCCTCAGAATCTGCAAGTATCCCAACATTAGAATTACAACACGGAACAAAAGAGGAAGGAGACCATTTATATGACAAAATATAATTAATACCCAACCTCATATGCCTTGGCACTCTTTGAAACCGCCCTGAATTTCTCTTCCAAATTGTCCATTTTTTGCTCAAACTCGCGCCAACAAGTGTCATCGGCGTCCAAAACTAGACTGTAGTTTGACGAGCTATATCCTACATAGTTGACATTTGCCGCGGAAACTCCACTCAAGATTCTGATGATACCATGATAGATCGACACAAGCACGAGTACTTCTTCCTCCCGATCAGAAAAACAAAGAAAATCCACTCAAATGATAGAACAATGCAAGAAGACGCAAGCACGGATACGTGCTTCTCCCCATCAGAAAAACAAATAGAGAAGCACGAGTGCACGACTGCCTCTACTTGTGGTCTGACGCAACGAGTTGCAGGCAAACTTTTACCTCGCAGTCGGGGAACGGCAGGACCTCGTCGTCGTCGTCGTCGTCCTCTCCCGGCGCAGCGGGCGCGGCGGCCACCACCACCGCCACCCGGCCACCCTTGGACGACACGAAGCCCGCGGGCGGCGCTCCGATCCTCCAGCACCGACGATGCCGAAGCGTGCGGCCGCGGCGCCCCCCACCACCGCCAGCAGGTCACCCTTGGAGGCCATGACGCCCGCCATCTTCCCGTGACGGGGCGGCGCTCCTCCAGAGCCGACGAAGCCAAAGCGAGAGAGCTGGACTCCTACTCCGGTGAACGCGCTGGCGGTGGCGGGGGACGCCGTCGCCGAGATGAGGCTCGCCATGGCTACTACTTTGGCTTGTGTAGTTGTGTGTGTAGCAAGGGCTGACGAGGCCTTGCTTTATAGTAGCGTGTACGTGGAAGACCGGACGGGGGAGTGGGAGAGGGCGAGAGGCCGGCCTTCGTTCCACCGTGGATGTCTACTTTTCTTTGTTTCTTTTTGTTCCGGTAAAGTTTTTGATCGAGCAGGAGAAAGTAAAAAAGCATGCCACTGCTCATCAAAAAAGAAAAAAAAAGCCTGTCACTCGCAGTCTGACGACGTTGGTGAGGAAACGAGCGAGGACCGTATGCCATCGCAAGTATGTATAATTGTTCGGTGAAACGAAGCATGTATAATAATTTGAGAGTATGCATAAACCACAGTTACTATGCTTCATGGTAGAAGAGTAAATTGCACAAAGGGTCCCCAAACTTGTCTCGAGATTTTATTTAGGTCTCCAAACTCTCAAATCGTCCACCTGGGTCCCTAAACTTTGTTGAGTGTTCCATTCGAGGTCCCAAATGCGTCACGCCAGCTTCCAATGCTGACGTGGCATGCCACGTAGTGTCAGGCTGGCAAGAATTTACAAAAACCCCCATCCATATTCTTATCTTCTCCGTTCTGCTCCTCTCTCTCCCTCCTCCAATCTCTCTCTCTTTCCTCTCTCCCTCTATCTCTCTCACTCCCCCTGCCCGTGGCTGCCGCCACACACCGGTCGCCGCCACGCCGCACGGGCCACGCGCCGCCGCACACGCCGGTCGCCGCCACACGCAGGCCACCGCGTTTAGGGTGGAGGCGGGCTTGGTGGCCGTGGACCCCGAGTTCGGCGAGAGTGGGTCCGGACGGGCGTGGCCTCCGCGTCCGCGCCCCCTGCTGCTGCCGGTTCGACGGCAATGGGTATCAGCGTGAGGAAGGGGAAAGGCAGATCCGCAGCGAAGCTCGATCCGACGGCAGCAGAGCTCAATCCGGTGGCGGTGGAGCTCAATCCTGCTGCGCCTAGCCGAACCCCGCCGGCCGCCGCCGCACCGGCGTCGACCTCCCCCGCGTCCATCGCCGTGCCACCACGATGGCCGTCTGAAGCGTCCCCTCATAAGAGAGAACTTAAATGTGATACCAAACACCAGTCCCAGGAGGCTGATGCCACATTTATTACATCAGATGGTTCATAACCGTACAAACCTTGGAGGACACTCGATACAGATAATGATAATAAGTAACCAGGCTACAACATAACACCAGACCGCAACCCACATGGGGTCTAGCTCGGGTTCAGAGTACTGTGTCAGCGAAAACATCTCGAACAGGGCCGGTTCCACAGACAAGGTTGGGTGTAGAACGATAACCCTACTCGGCGTCGTCTGGTACGAAGTCTGGGTCTTCTTCTGTAAAAAGTAAGAATGGGGTGAGTACAAACGTACTCAGCAAGTCCAACCACACCCACGGAGGGGGTTATATCAGAATAACATGCACGGGTAAATCAAGGGTAGGCTTACAGTTTAATTTGCAGAAAGCTAAATTTTATGCAGGGGTTTATTTAGCAGAAAACATTTCAGAAACCAGTTTTGTATTGAGTAACACGGAGTTCAAGTTTTAAAACTGCTACCGGACTCCCCGTCCGTCGTAGCACACGGCACATCTGCCGGACATAATTCCAAAACAACTCACGCTAACCCATCCCCAAAGAAACACTAGTTATGTGACCACACCATAACTCGCCCAATACCGTGGGCACGGACTATTCGAATAGATTCTTAACTCTGCAGATGTGTGCAACTTTACCCACAAGCGGGTACCACAACACGAGCACCGAAGTGTCGGTGTAGATCCCGACATAGCCATTACCCACCTTAGCTAAACCTGACTAGCCATCACGGGATGCACCAAGGGGTCATCGACCGTTCACTTAGGTATAACCAGGCATAAGTCACTCGGGGCTTATCCCTTCTCCTTAGTCACCCGTTGCTCTCAGCTCTCCTGATGGCTATCAAATCAACTAGCGGGATTTATGCTAAGCCGTTGCCCATTCAACGGTCGAGTGGTTTGCACGATAGTGGAGTTAGGTGAGATGATACACCAACTCGGTCCTTAGACACGACAAGATGGATATCTCCCTTCTTTGCCCTGCCACGCAGGCACGAGCACACCAAATGGCAAATCACGCAGAAATGCCATCCATCCCATCTAAACTCACTTTTCAAAAACATCACTTTTATCCCATCCCACATACACACACATTTTCTTTATAAAAATAAATCATATTATGAGTAAAGTCCTAAGCATTCTAATATCGATTAATGTCCAAGCAAAATCAGACATTAATCTAGGTGGTCAAGGAATGGTTACAACAAATCAAGGGGTGGCTATCCAACCGTGTTTTAATGCAAGCAAAACTTATGCAATTTTATAAAGCAGGCCATAGGGTTGTGTTTATAAAAACTAGGACAGAAACATGCATCAAAGGATGGGATTGAACTTGCCGTCTTCGTAGCCTTCAGGGAGGTCCTGTCCTTCGGGCTCGGGGTCGCGGAACGGGTCCTCGTTCACCTGTTCACGGCACTGCTCGCTGATGAGCTCTCCTTCGTTCACTTCGTGGTCTACAGCGCACACAAACAAGCACCAAATCAATACAAAGATCTATCGTTGAGCTCGAATCGGGAACACATAAGATATGGGGTACGGAGTAATATTTTTGGGTGGATTCCTAATGGCATGGTCAAAACTATGCTATGAAAGGCGTGGTAGAGTTTCGGGTTGATCAGAGTTTATTTGGTGCATGAAATGATAGGTTAAACAAAGGTTTAGGGGTTAAATTAGGGTCCAGGGGCCTATTTGAAATTAATTTTAAGAAGGCAGGGGCTTGGTTTGTATTTTGGAAACTTTTTGGGTCATTCTAAAAAGGGTCAGGGGCCTAATTATAAATGTTTTCATAAGGTGGGAGGGTCTGTTTGGAAATATAATAAAAGAAGGGGTTTCTTTTGCAAAATGGTCAGAAGGTGGGAGGTTCCTTTACTGAATATAGGAAAGGGGAGGGGGTTTTGGGCTAAATGGCCCTTTCTTCCTCCTCTCTCCACGGGAAAACAGGGGAGGCGGTCAGGGGGGCGTCGGCGGCGCTCAGCCGGCGGCCCTGGGCCTCGGGAACGGCCGGAGTAGTGGGGGAAAGGGGGAGGGCGACGTGGGAGGTCGATCCCCTCCCTTGATTTGAGGAATGGTGGCCCGTAGGGGCGGTTCTACGGCGGCGGGTGGCGGTAGGCGGTGGCGAGCATGGGGGCGGCGCCACGGAGCTCGTCGGCGGGCCGGTCCCGGGGAAAAAGGAGGAGGGGGTCTCGAGGATCCCAAAGCCTACCTTGGCTCGGGCCGTGGTGCTGCCGGGAGGGGAGCTCCGCGGTGGCTGTCGCTCGGGAGCGGCGGCAATGGCGAGTGGCGGCGCTAGGAGGTCAGAGGGGTGGCTGTGGAGCTCGGGCTGGGGATGTGGTGCGGAGGAGCGGCGCCGGGGCCTTTTATAGGCGCGAGAGGCGGTGGAGGTTCGGCGGGACGCGGCGGAGGCCGGCGACCGAGTTAATGGCGGTGGGGCTCGCTCGGCGCTGTGCGGGCATCAACGGTGGGCGGGCGTGCACGGCGAGGTGACACGACGCTGCGGCCAGGCGGCGACCGTTGCAGGCGGCGCTGTGCCGGGGTCGCCGGCGCTGTGCGGCGTCAACGGCGGTCGGCCAGCGTCGTGACGTGCCGTGCGTGCGCGCGCGGGGACAAGAAAGCAGCAGGCGGCCGGCTGGGCGGACGCGCGCATTCACGTGGGCCGGTGCAGCGGCGGCCGAGCGGAGCGAGCGCGTGCGTGGGAGGCGAGCAAGCGTGCGGAACAGAGCGGCCGGGAGCGGGGAGGGGTGGTGCGGCCCGGCGCGCCGCGTGCGCGGGTGGGCGGCGTTCTGGGGTCGGCGGCACGCGGTTGGGGGGCGAGGTCGGGGACCGGACGGCGTGCGCGCGGCCGAGCAGAGCAGGAGGGGAGAAGGCCGGGTCGGGGCGGCGTTCTGGAGCGGAGAGAGAGAGGAGGGGAGGCCGGCCGAGCGGTGGTCGGGCCGCGCGGCAGAGGAGGGAAGGAGAGAGGAGAAGGAGGAGGGAGGAAAAGAAAAGAAAAGAAGAAAAAGGAAAAAAATAGGAGAGAGAGAGAAAAAAGAAATGGAGGGAGAGAGGGAAAGAAGAGAGATGGGGCGGGATTCGCGGCGTCACCGGCGCTCGGTCGGCCACGCGCGGCGCCTGGGCGCGCGTGAGCGCGACGCGCGGGTCGAGGGAGAAACAGGGTGCTGGATACGGGTGTCGGGTCAGGTCCTTCGGGGATCGGAAGATTGGAACAGGGAGGTTCCCGGAAAGTTGGGGTTAGGGTTTTAAGGAGGGGTCGAGCTCAACGACGAGAAACAGATTTAGTGCACGATTTAATTTAGTGAGTTTTCGGGATGTTACACTATCGCCTGCGCAGGCCGCCGTCGCACAACGTCCGCGGCAACATCCCTCACGGCCGCCGCCGCGCCACCTCAATGGACGCCGCCCGCACAGGTCGCGGCCGCATCCAGCACTGCCTCCCTCGCCGCCAAAGCGCCATGCCGACTGCCGCTACCTGCACCGGCCGCGGTCGCATCCCGCACCGGCCTCCCTCGCCGCCGTCGCGCCAGGCCGACTGCCGCCGCCCGCGCCAGCTGCGTCCGCGTCCGCTCGGGTAGCTCCAGTGGCGGACGGCGGTGGTGCGGAGAGAGAGAGAGATTGAGAGGGGGGGGGGAGAGAGAGGGGGATTAAATGGGGGAAGATGAAACTGTGGAAGGATTTTTTTGTAAATATTTGCCACTGTGGTGCCACGTGGCATGCCACGTTGGCATTGGAAGCTGGTGTGGCGCGTTTGGGACCTCGAATGGAACACTCAACAAAATTTAGGGACCCAGGTGGACGATTTGAGAGTTTGGGGACCTAGGTGAAATCTTGAGATAAGTTTGGGGACCTGTGGTGCAATTTACTCATGGTGGAATATAGAATACTCTAGAAATTAGATATTTGTATGGTTAGGTAAGTATGAGGAAAATTTTAGAGTTGCGAGTAAATATTTTGTAAAAAAGTGTGTATAAGATGAATACATGGTAAAACCATATAAGCCATGGAGTCCTATAAATAGGGGTGTTCCCCTTTCCTCTTGCCATGTCATGACATAAGAGGTTTCAAGTACTCCGTAGGAGATGACAAGGTTGTCATGTGTGCAAAAGTGTTATGGTAGGGTATCCAAATAAAGAGTGCAAGAGTCTTATGTTGTACTAAGTTATGGTGAATAAAGAGTTGAGTTCCCGTGTAGAGTCGGTCTCTCATATTAGTGTCTAGGTGAAAGTCTTTTTGATGTAGTGTGGGTATAGTTTCCATAAAAGAAGTTGGTTTCAAGGTTGGGAGGGCTGATTTCTCAATATATGATATTTATAGAACCGCTAAATGGGTTAACTAGGCTATAGCCCACTATAGTCTTTCTTAGCCTCTACAAACATCAACCGCTAAATGACTTAACCCGCTGTTTTAAACACTGCTACTGATAGAATCAGCCTTGGCGCTATGCGGCCTGTCACTGCATGTGGCCAGCCATGGGGAGGCACCGAGAGTCAGGGAAGAGATGCGCGCACTTAGCCATGGCGCCCGTAACTGTCACCTGGCTCAATTTTAGTTTTCCAAAATGTGAAGAGGCCGGCCAAGTGTCTTCCTTTTTGTTGATCCTGCAGGCACTGGATTTTCCAAAAATGTGAAGAGTCCAAGTGTCCCTTTTTTTTCCTGTTCTCTTTTTTCAAAAGAATTTATAAACCCAACTACCAATCAACATAAGTGGGAAAAGTATATGATGATCAAGTAATACTATCTAGATTGGAGGTATCAAGCAACATAAGTGGGAAAAGTACATGATGATCAAGTAATACTATCTAGATTGTAGGTATCAAGCAGGGAAGCATGCATGTTGCTAGGGTTTCAGACGGAGACCTTATTATTGAGAGGTGTGCTCTGGCTCCACATAAGAGCAGTGACAATTGAGAATCACATTTCTGAGATGGACATATACACGTAGTTAGCATTGCGATCCCTCATTATTATGATAAAATAAAAAAATCAAAACACATTGAATTTGTCGGTGGTTTTAGGAATGTCCTGTTCACTTTAGTTACTAGTACTTTCTACAACATACTAGACGATTCTAGTGGTTTTGAACTAAAAAGATTGAAATACATTGTGGAAAATCTTGAACTTTGAACTGGGCGAGTAGCCAATGCAGCACGCTTCACGGCCAAGCAAGTTTCTCTACTCCTTCTTCTGTGCTGACTGATTGGGGCTCGGAATGCTTTTGGCAGGTATGGTATGAATCTGTTTGTCAGTACACAGGTGGTGCAGGCCTGCAACCCCAGGCGGGGTCCTTGCATTGGTCAGCATGCCGCTGGTGGTGGACGCGAGTCGTGAGAAACCCTGGCCGCTCTGCTTGCATCTGCCCATGGCTGCTCAGCATATATTGGGCAATACTAGCAAATTAGCAACAGTACTAGCAAGAATTGGGCAGTATATATAGAAGATAATTCCAACTTATTAGCTTCGATCATGGTGTTTATCGCACAAGCTAAGTTGGAAAAATTATGTCATACTGTTAAGCTTTGACACGATGAACATGATGGTATACCGCGTGCCATAGGGATCGGATGTTCTGGAGATACGCTTGCATGCATGGTGACCCGGCTCGTTCTGCAATGCGAGGTGGTCCAGATTCTCCTCTGATTTCTGGCAGCCAGAGATCGAGACAGCTAGCCGACCAGATGATCATCTGGTCGGTCTGCTTGTGCACCAGAGTTGTCGCCTGGCAAGCACGACCGGGGACGGACGGGAGAAAACCAGGTTTGGCCATGCATGGCACCGTACTACTTGCCTGCCTGCCTGCCTGAAAAAGAAGGGTCTGTGCCGTCCATGGAGCGCCTTTGTTTGTCTTCGCCGTGGGGATCGCGCTCTTGCTACGCGCCCGTGCAACAATTATATTGAGTCCCCATTATTCACAAGTAGTTCTAGTTTTTCAAAGTGTGAAAAGGACAGGCATGTCTTCCTTTCCTTCTTCATCTTTTTGTTAAACCTGTTACACGTACTGATTTTCCAAAAAAAGTGAAGAGGCCAGGTGTCCTTTTCTTTCCTTCTTGAAAAGAATTTCCAGACACTAAAACCCTAACTACAAACCAAACATAATTGGCAAAAGTACTTAATGATCAACTGTCAACGTAGATTGTTTGCAAGCTGATGTTGCTATTGTTTTGTCTCCAAGCAAGCGGCACGCAACTTGTACTGTCCCAAGGATTGCAAGGACATACTAGAGATGCTTCATACATGAATAATTGTGATCTCCATCTAGCATTCCAATAAAAGAATCATGCATAAGATGCTTCATGGATTGCCACTCAAATAAAAGACTCATAGCAGTCAGAAAACTTCAGCAATACAGTTTGAGATTTCCCTTAATTTTATCATAGTAGCGAGGTGTCGGAATGCAAGCTATCGTACCCAGCGTCATCCATCTCATCAGAAATGGGATTCTCATGCTCCCATGTACCGCTGAGCCGGAGTCAGGTTCCCCTTCACCTGCAGCACTTGTGGCATGCCTACCCTTGATGCCTGCAGAAAGGCACTGTCATGTTGTTATCATCGAGACAACAAGCTCCACATCCCGCGAAAAACCATCTCAATGCACGGATGAATCAGATGATGGATATATATGATGGTGTTTTGCCTAGTAATATTTTTTATGCCTAACAGCACAGAAAAAATATTTTACCAGGGATATGGCTTAGGACCCTTTCATATCTAGTGACCATTTGTGAGACAAATAATATTGTAAGTGTAATCGCCTTCTCCATTGTAGGCCTTAGGAGCTGCAAGACTCAAAGTGCAGGCGGGGCGGGTTGCGGGAAAAAAATTCCGTGCGGACGGACCGCACGAGCGCTCCCGTGAGGACCCTCTCCCGATGCTGCACGCGTGGCAAACAAATTCATCCGACGCTCCAATCGCACGCTCGCTGCCTCATCTATCGAACGCTGGCTCGGCTTGCGCTAGCGCAGGGCCGCTCCCTTTGCGTCGTGCGGCTCGCACAGCTCGGTTCCCAGGCTTGGCTCGGGTTCTTCTCCATCAGGCCATCACGCCACTTCGTCGGGAGCCCTGACGGACGGTTTGTTTCTGATCTTCTAGATCGCAACGAGCAAGGGCAGACGTCGGGCGCCATGACAGAGCTGATCCAGAGTTCCAGACATCGCAAGGGCTGCAGCCCGAGCTCCAGCGGAGCGGAGGCCATGGCCGCGGGCTCGCTCTCTCTTCAAGCTCCGGCGGCGGCGGCCGGAGCCGGCCCACCGTGGCTGGCGGCGCGAGCGCACCCCTCCTACGTCGTGCTCCGGAATGGCGCGGCGGCGCCTCGATCCGGCCCGCCGTTGCGTCGATTCAGCACGGCGGTGGCGCGGGGACGAGGCGCCGAGCAACCAAGCGTCGCCTGGGAATTACCGCGAGCCGCATATGCGAGGGAGCAGCGATGCGCCTGTGCGAGCCGAGCCAACGAGCGAGGCAGCGAGCGTGCGATGGAGCGTCCGATGAATTTGCTGGCCACGCGTACAGCATCGGGAGAGGGTCCTCACGGGAGCGCTCGTGCGGTCCGTCCGCACGGAATTTTTTCCCGGGTTGCGGCCACTCGCAAACCCACAACGCTCGCCGCAAAATTAATTGGCGGGTTCGTGGCCGTCCACTAATTAATATGGCTGCCGAATTTAGCTTCGTGGTCTTGGTGGCCAACCTTCGGGAACCCGCATGGCTCGCATGTGCATGTGCTTGCTTCCTTGCCTACGCTGCATGGTACTACACACGTTTGAGTTTGCTCTTAAAAATTTCAGGAAAAGCAAATCACAAATCTTTAACACCATCAATAACAAAATGTTCAAAATATTGCAAAATAACCTCTTGCTTCAGATCTGCAAGTTTCGAAAACAATAACATTTATCATTAGAATTTGCAGGAAACTTTGACTACAGGTTAAAAGCATGTGCAGATTACATTAACTGACAAAACACTACTTCCAGTAGATCGGCATGCTCTTCAGCACTTCAACTCGATGATCTCATAAGTTTTCATAAGACTAATCAAATCCCAAATCTTGGCACTGCGGTAATCTTGATAGAAGCCTATGATCTGAAGTCGAGACTCTAACAATAGCAACAAAGTAAAAGTATGAATCTTTATCCTCCAATCTCCATTCTTTCTTCGAATCTGATAAGTTAAAAAGAAAAGGAAAAATTTTATGAGAACTGCATTATTATGTTCAGAATCTAAACCTGTGCATAATTATAGTTTAAGTTCATGCACTAATGATTTTACTCTCTATATAGAGAAGTGGCAAAAATCTGATCACAAAATGGAAAACAGTATTGTCAGTTGCTTCCACATAAGGCTCTGCTCGATCTGACATGAATTCTGACGTTAGAGAATTAGTGGCCACAAGCATTGTGTGTAAACTACATATTAGAGATAGTCAATTATCTTCTTTTAGTTCAGATCTTGTCCGTGCATGTGAGCTCTCAGATCTTGTACGGGCAATCTAGTAACAGCTAGCAAGCTGGAAAGAACCTAACTGAATGCAGTATTATTTTTAGAATGACAGACATAATTCGAACTTTCTTGTGGTACTTCCAGAACTACTCTTATTATTTTTTGAAGACCCCTAAACTGTGATTAGACTATTGAATTCAGAAATAAATCTAACAGAGCAGTGCAAGAGGCTTCATCAACTCATATCAGATTTGTTAGCTACACAACAAACCTTACGCAATATAAAATGACAGATTCAACAGAATGAAGTGTGGAGCAGAGTAAAACCTCTAAGCAAGACCATGACTATAGAATGAAGTGGCAATATTTCCAGTGCATGCCAGGAAAGAAAGAAAGGGATCCTTACCCTGGTATCGCCAAAAATAAGCTAAAATCATGGCTTCATTGCTTGCAGCAGCTCCACTCTTTCATGCCATCATGAATTAAAGGCTGAAATAACATATGTTAAGAAAATGGATGATGATTTATTAGACATCAATAGCAGAGTTCAAGTTTGTCAAGTCTGAAAAGCAGGATGCATGTATAACAGTACAAGTTACTAAAAATGAGATTCCTAATCCCTTATAGGCACACTGCTGCATAACATATTCAACAAGAAAATACCAGATTCAAGAAAAACAAGTACTTCAGTACCACCATGCCGCAAAATGGTAAGACATTCAGTAAACAATACCTGACTTCGGTGCTCCCGCTCGGCCGCCGGTCCTCCTCCTCGTCAGAGCCCTCCTCCCCATCCTTCCCGTCCTCCAGCCCCACCATGGAGGAATGCCAGCCGAACAGGTCGGCTCCGTCTGCCGCCTCCATCTAGTGCCGCTGGAGCAGTGGCGGCGTAGGGCGAAGATGCGGCGTGGACGTCCACTAGACAGTGGCGGTGGTGGAGATGCGACCTGTGGTGCGCGCCGATGGGTTGAAGTGCAGCAGGACGATGCTCCACTCTGGGTCCGCGCAGGTTGGAGATGCGACGCCGGTGGGCGGGGGAGCAGCCACGCCGGGAACGACGGTGGGTGGAACGGGAACGGAGGCAGCGGTGGCCACTGGTTGCTCCCCGGGTTGTGCGGCCACGGCCACACGGGGACGGAGGCGGGTGGGACAGGAACGGCGGCAGCGGCGGCCACTGCCCGGTGCCCGGCGGGCGCGGCCATGGGAACGGCCACGGCCGGTTCAGGCCGTGCGGGGCGTCGGGCGACGGAGCAGCGGACGAGCTCCGGCGGCCGGGCTTGCGGCGCCGGCGGCCGGGCGGACTGCCACCACGCTAGGGTTGTCGCGGGTTGTATCTAGTGTTCGCGGGTTTCAGTGGACTGTTCACTGTTGGGGCACAAAAATATTGCAGCTGGGCCGCATTGGTCGCAATACCTGTTTTTGCGGGGCGGGTTAGTGGGCTCGTTTTAAAACCCGCCCCACCTACAATCTGATGCAAGACCCACATTAAATGTAATAGGATTACAATGCTACCAAAATTAGGGGTGGGGGTGGGGGAGGCTCAATTATATGTAAAGAAAAACAATGTACCCTACCCTACCTCATATCTCTTGGATTTGTTGTTGGTGAGGATTGCCCTGAATTTGTCTTCCAATTTGTTAATATTCTGCTCATACTCGTGCCAGCGCTGTTTCCTGTGTCCTGTACTAATAAACTATAGTTCGACAAGCCATATTCAACATAGTCAACACTTTCCAGAGCATCCTTAACCAAGATGTGGCCTATTGCTGCCACACCCTTAAAAGCACCAATAAGAGAAAATACAGACTCATGATTAAAGTTCTTAAGATATGTGACCTCTGCCAACTTAACAAAGAAGGACACATACATTGCGAGGGTCTGCATTTGAAATAAAAAAAATCATTGCACTTTTACGCACTACAATTTTAAAACTATCCACTTGAAACGTTGTACGTATAACGAGTTACATGTTTTGTTGTGTGTAAGGAAATTTCATCTTGCTTATCAAGTCTTAAAGCTGCATTGTCCTGAAATTATCTCAAATTAAATGAATTAATTAGTATGATGCTTGATATACACAAATTAGAACAACTGGTGTTGAGAAAAAAAAAGTCAATGCAATTACCATGATTCTGGAAGCCAACTTCACACCTTTTGTTACTACCATGCAAAGATACAGCGATAACGCTTTAGCTTCCATTTCCTACAATTCCGACAAATGTGGGTCAGGTTTTTCGGCATGTTCCTAGTTCCTGAGCACCTTTCCATTACCTTACAAATCTATCTAACCAATTATCATGCAATTAAAATATTCGACGTCCCTATGACTACGTTATCCTCGAAGAGTTATACATAATAAGGATAGGGAAGCTACAAAAATAATACTTCCTTACAGTCATCACCCTACATTGGGATTTTTTTCCTGCTAGGAATAATAAATCTCTTTACAGTTTTACTCAATATAAATATTAAATATATTATGAAGAGGACTTACAAAGATGCTAGTGTTCCAAGAAGTTATTTTCTTCCAATATTCACAAATTGTTTCGATCTCCTCTCAGAACAGCATATCCTTTCGAAACCAATAAGATCAAATAAAAGCATTAGGGGGAAATAGTGTAATAATGAACAAAAGGATAATGCATTGCCAAAGAGTATATGATATTCACGGCCGTGAATCATGAATAAGAAAGATTCAACCACAAAAATATATAGAAGTAATACCGACCTTATCCAATTCACAATGCTTCTTTAATTCCTCATCAAACTTTTTGAATTGTTCATCGGTCTGAATTGAAAACACATCAGCAAAAATAAAAATCTACATAGAATGATATAATCTAATAAAACAATTGTGTGCACTTCTCTTTACTAAGGAACACCATTTACAAACAAACAAAAATTAGTGCACAAGTAATTTGTTGTAGGCATTTTTTTATAAATTCGGTCAAAGTTAGACATAGAACAGATTAAAACTGAAGTGACAAGTAATTTGGATTGAAGTGAGCATGTTTTTGGTGCATAAACGTTGTTGTATCAATAAAAACGGTATTGTACTGATTTTGCAGCAGTTGATAAAAGATTGTTAAGCTAAACTTTTAATTTTTTTTCAATCCTAATATATGTCAAAAAAAGGCAGAAATAAAGTGCACATTATAGCTGCGTTGTGGTGAACTCTTGAAGCATGCATCTAGCTGAAACTATGCATTGTCCAATAATTCAAGTAGTACACAGTGTGACTTTATCTGCGGCCGTGAACAAGTACATCAAATTAAATTCCAGCAGTGAAATTATATTATATAAAAAATAACAGTGACAAGTGAAGGGTCAATAGCATGTAATGTAACCAAGAATTATAAGATGAGTGCATTGCCGTTAGGTGTGTCACTATACACAAATCTGAGTTATATCTATCCTGGGATCCTGGTATCGTTCAGCACGTACAATTAACAACCAGCAGCAGCGATGGGGTCATGCAATGGCAAAACTATCATGGAGAGTGCGAGTTAAGGCATAACACGGGTAGTTACGTTGGAGGTGAATTCCTTTTACCATGCGATTATTGTCGTCCAGTTCTACGCCCATGGGCCAATCGGCGGCGCCTTTGCGAGCACCGGTTGCGTGACGGTCGCGCAGGCAGGGAGCCGCCCTGCCCGCCAACCAATGGCCAACGAGCGAGGTGCTTCTTCCTCCTTGCCTGCCGAGCGCCGGCACAATGCGAAGAGAAGACGACGCCGGGCTGCTGATGCACGGCCGCCGCGCGCCGACGACGACATGGACAGATGGACACGGCCGGAGCGCGGCCATGGCGAACCCAAGCTAAGGCTGGTTGTTCTTCTTTTCTTCGCGGCGATCGAATCGATCGGTGGCTGTGATTTTTTTATATTTATTTACGTTTTTTAGGACTGCTTCGTTTCTTAGTTGGACTCTTTGACTGACTTGGTGATTAGCAACAAAGCCTCGTATTTAACATCCAATGATGCGAGCTGGGCCGGGTAAACCCAGCCCAGTAACGAGTCGGTTTTCCCAGCCCAACTGCGTACGGCTGGCACAAAAATTTCCCCAAAATCCACCTTCACCATCTGCATCCGTCTCGTCGCCGATCCAACTCGCCTCCACATCGATACCCGATCCAACCACACCACGAGTCGGCACACGGCCCCGCGATCCCCTCCCCCTCCTCCTTGTTCAGATTCGCGGCGATCTAGCCGGCGGGCGCCATGGCGGGGCAAAACCAGCGGCTCAACGTCGTGCCGACGGTGACGATGCTCGGCGCCATGAAGGCCCGCCTCGTCGGCGCTACCCGCGGCCACGCGCTGCTCAAGAAGAAGTCCGACGCGCTCACTGTCCATTTCCGCGCCATCCTCAAGAAGATCGTCGCCGCCAAGGAGTCCATGGGCGAGACCATGCGCGCCTCCTCCTTCTCCCTCGCTGAGGCCAAGTACGTCGCCGGCGACGGCGTCCGCCACGTCGTCCTCCAGTCCGTCCGCGCCGCCTCCGTCCGCGTCAAATCCCACCAGGAGAACGTCGCCGGGGTCAAGCTCCCCAAGTTCACCCACTTCGTCGACCCCGCCGCGGCCTCCGGGGGGGCCTCCAACGCGTCCCCGAGCCTCACGGGCCTCGCCCGCGGCGGGCAGCAGGTCGCCGCCTGCCGCGCCGCGCACGTCAAGGCCATCGAGGTGCTCGTCGAGCTCGCTTCGCTCCAGACCTCCTTCCTCACGCTCGACGAGGCCATCAAGACCACCAACCGCCGCGTCAACGCGCTCGAGAACGTCGTCAAGCCCAGGATCGAGAACACCATCAGCTACATCAAGGGGGAGCTCGACGAGCTCGAGCGCGAGGACTTCTTCAGGCTCAAGAAGATCCAGGGATACAAGAAGAGGGAGATCGAGCGCCAGATGGCCAACGCCAAGCTATTCGCCGAGGAGCAGCTCGCCGAGGATCTCGCGCTCAAGAGGGGCATCTCCGTAGGCGCTGCGGCAAATCTGCTCGTTGCTGGAGGGGAGAAGGACGACGACATCATCTTTTGATCATGGTCATCCAATTATTCAATCGGTGCGTAGAATCATCAATTCCTTGTCAACTTATTTTGGATCTGGACTGCTGCTGTAGTTCCTTGGATTGTACTAGTATATCAATCGTGTACTGCAGTTGATTCTTAGATGGATCCAAGTTAACTTCCCTAAGATGTGTACGTGATGTCCAAAGGTATTCCCTGCCTGTGATAATTCATCAGAATTACAAGTAGCTGTTCATTAATGTGCACAATACACCAGCAGATTGGTCACATTGGTTTTATTCCTGCTTGTTCATCTGAATTATAAAGTAGCTGTTCATTTACTTGAACTCTAATAATGTGATGTCTGTTCATGGAAACAAGATTTTGCAATCACAAACACATGATTGATTTACTCATGGATACATGATATTGCCTTTGCACTTCATCTAGAAACTATGCTTACGATTTTAGAAACCAGATCTTCACTCAATAGTGTTTCGACGTGATTGGTCAGATTGGATCTATTTACCAGAGAATGAAGACATGGTGCATGCTACTAGGGAACATATCTAGTGCAAACCACAACTTCGTGAAAACCCGTGCAAACCATGGCAAAAAAGTCGTCTAAATTCACCCAAAAAAATCACACATGTAGATGATATGATGATACACAACTTTGTAAAATATCTTGTCCAAACTCGACTTCGTTTGTGAGATATAAAAGTAACAAATTTCTAACAAATCATCTGGACAACTTCCTGGCTTGAAATTTGTTCTTTTTATATCTCACAGACGAAGTCGATTTTGGACAAGATATTTTACAAGGTTGTGTATCATCATATCATCTAGGTGTGTGATTCTTTTGTGAATTTAGACGACTTTTTTGCCATGGTTTGCACAGGTTTTTACAAAGTTGTGGTTTGCACTAGATATGTTCCCATGCTACTAAACCAGGAGCAATAAGTGTGATAAGTATTGTAAAAAGATATAGCAATTTATCTTAAGTGCAAATTAGCAGCAGTATAGCTCCAACTTCCTGGTATTCATTGCACAAGTTGGGAAAAGAGAATACTCCCACTCCACTTCAAATTATAGGTTGATTTGGCTTGTCTAACTACATAGTATAAATATAGCTCATATTTAGGTGCATAGAAAAAATCTACTAGAAAAGCCAGGAGGGAGTGTCATAGAACTTCGTATACTCCATATATATCGTAATGCTATAGTTTCTTGTTGAAGAACGTTATGTTTCTCAGTAAAATTAGCTTGAACTGTTGAACATCCTGTACTATATTGCTCCAAGGCATAGAGGGAGATGGCAGTGGTGGAACTATGTTTAAGGGGCCGTAGGCCAAAGGGGGGTTTGGTACTCCCTTAGCAGTTGAAATTCCTTAATGATGCCAAATTTGCACATTAGAGGGGGAAAAAATGCCAGCCCTAGCCCCTTGATTTTCCTTCAAGCTCTGCCACTGGGAGCTAGCAGAACATGATGATATGTCCTAATAGAGAAGGTAGGGCTGGGAATGATTGTAGCACCAGCATTGCACAAATAGTTTTATCTCGTTCCTAATTTTATGTGATAGTGTAAGACATCAGGATAAAGTTTAGGTGCAGATTATGAAGTACACCTATGTAACACAGCAACCTTGATTCTTCAACTTTCAAGGCCAGTTCAGTTTAACATTTTTGCATTTAGTATTTGGGATAGAGTTTAAGTTTGGTTTATGAACACCTGCATAACACTGCAAGTGAATTCTTGAACTTTGAAGGCCGGTTCAGTTTAGCTTTGTTAATTGAAGCTACTCTACTGTTAGTTTGCTTGAACTCTGTTGGGGATTGGACCTTCGGGTCAAGCCCTCACCCTCGGAAATGCTCCCTAACCTGTTTGCAGGGCTACAACAAAATGGAGCTAAGCGCACCCGAAAGTATCGGATGAACGCTGAGAGGCGCAAGCTTACCATGACCTTCGGTCCGAAGGATATCACATTCCGAAGGCCGAAGGTAACGGATAGTTACCCTGAAGCGCAAGCACAAGCTCCAAGACCTTCGACCCGAAGGATTTAGTCTCCACCGCGCCGAAGGTGACGAACGTCTACCCGGAAGCGTAAACTCGAAGTTCGAGACCTTCGGAAGAAGAGCCCGCGACCGGGAACGGTGACGACTGACCGGTTGTTGATGGGACCGTCAAGACCCAAGCTCCCGGAGGTACCCGAAGGTTATGGTGACCTTCGTCGACTGAAGACACGTGAGTAAAACGTGAGTATGTAAGAAGGTCGGAGTTGTACACCCTCCAAATGCTGAGAAGGTCGGATTTGTAAACCTCTCTTGTAATTTTACCCCGGAACCGGCCAAGAGTGAGCTGTAAATGAGTTGGGAGGGGGCAATTTAGGAAAACCTGGCCGAGGGCTAGGGGTATAAATAGCCTCCTCTCTCCACAGTGTACGGGGTGGAATTTTCGAATCTTTACTGGAGAGTTCGCCTTCCGTTTTCATTGTCTTCGTATTGTTCATGCTCCCTGTTTGGGCATCTAAGAAACAAAGATCCCAACAGAGGCGCCCACCGTTCCAGCACGAAAGACAACCCTCGATGGCCCCAGCGAAGAAAAAAGCCACCGCCGGCACCACAAGCACCACTGAGCCTGGCCGTATCCTCGATGGCCCTCAACCACAACTCGAAGGAACCAACCCAAGGATCGAAGAAATCACCAACGAAGTTGCCATTCATGGAGAACTGGCTGATAACACTGAAAACACTGTTCATCAACTCACAGAAGCAGCACTGAAGCTCAAGGCCCTGGAAATGAAGAAAAAGAACATCGAAGCTCAGCTTGCAACCAAAAAAAGGGCACTGGACCAAACAAACAAGCTAGCCGAGGCCAGGCGCAGGCTAGCAGAGATGGAGGCAGAAGTTGAAAACCTGCAGAGGGCATACCAAGAAATTCCCGAAGGATCCTCTCAGCAAGAAAACCGCTACATCCTCCAGACAGCCTTCGCACAAAATGAAGACAGAAGACGCCACCTGTCAACCTTCCATTTGACCCAACTTCGCCACTCTCAGTCGCTCTTCAGCGAACTTCATGGCCGCTCGGCTACAAGCCAACACAGCTCCCCAAGTACAATGCTACAACAGACCCAACCCAGTTCCTCATGGCCTACGAAGCAACCATCGCTTCGGCCGGAGGTGACGACTCCACCATGGCCAAGTCCTTCGTCATGGCCTGCGAGGGTTCGGTGGCCAACTGGTACTCGTACTTACCCCTGCAATCAATCAACAATTGGTATCAGCTGAAAGGAAGGCTATTACAGGACTTCCAAGGTTTCAGAAGGCTCAACGCCAACACTGTAAAAGACTTCAAATGCCCCCAGCATGACCGTGAGCCTCTCTACGACTACTTCCGAAGGTTCGTCCAAAAGAAGGCTCAAATCCCAAACTTCCCAGAGAAGGACGCGATAGAGAAATGCATCGAGGGTCTCCTGCCTGGCCAACTTGCTTCACACCTCATAAGAGAACCTCCGAGGACTCTAGAGGAGCTCTATTCAGAAGCAGAAAAGTACGCAAAGTCAGACGCCGACCATCGCAGAAGGGTCGAGCAAAGAAGAATCATGCGTCAGGCAGAGAAATACAACCAACAAACATGGCAGCAAGAAAAGCAGCCAGCTCACCAGCTCGTCTTACCTCTGGAACCTTCGAATGAAGATGAGGACCAAATGACCTTCGATCCCTTCCTGACACCACCAGAGCACCAACGCACAAATGATAAGCAACCATCATCCGGAGCACGAGGCAGAGGTCGCGGCAGAGGAAGGGGCCAAGGTCGTGGACCTTCGCGCGACCCAAAAAAATTCTTCTGTCACTTCCACGGATCTGACTCCGACCACAGAACAAACCAGTGCCCGGAGAAGAAGAAAACCCTTGATAGAATGGAGGCCGAGAAAAAAGCCAAGCTAGTTGGGCACACTACATGGCCACAGAACCAACCTTCTCAACAAATACAGTACACACAACCTTCATACATTCCACCACCTCCATTTACACAAGCGTACCGCCCACCCATGTTTAATTACAACTACAATCACAATTGGCAGCAGCAGCCAAACCCACAAACGCAACCCATTCAAACCACAACCCAAGCTCAACCCACTCAGGAGCAGCTACCTCTACCCCCAGCTCACCCACCAAAGCAAGAAAACCAAACCACAAATAGCCAACCCACGGCACTACCATCCTTCGGCATGATCATGCCCATCTCCGGAGGATCGACCCTGGACTTCGAAAACAAGAGGCAGCGCAGGGACTACTTCAGGCAAGTCCATTGCATCGTCTCCGAAGGTCCAACCAAGAGAACCCAGTGGTCACACTCTCCAATCACCTTCTCCGAAGAAGATGTCAACCTCATCAGCTACCCACACACAGATGCCCTCGTCATCGAGGCAAACATTCAAGGCTGGAGGATTGGCAAAATATTAGTTGACACTGGCAGCTCAGCAGACATCATATTTTCTGACACCTTCGATAAGATGGGTATTGACCGAAGCCTGCTTCAGCCTTCAGACATCCCTTTAATGGGATTCGGAGGAAAGAGAGTGAACGCAATCGGCAAACTGTCACTACCCGTGTCCTTCGGAGACAGCCAACGCAAGAACAGAGCACATCACCTTCGATGTGGTAGAAATGCCCTACCCGTACCGCGCAATCTTAGGAAGAGGGACAATCAACAAGTTCGAAGCTATCGTCCATCAACTATACTTGTGTATGAAAATGCCAGCTCCCGCGGGAGTCATCACTGTCCGCGGAGACCAGCAACTTGCGCGGGACATTGAGCGGGGATACACACCCCAGGACAGAAAAATGTACACAACCTTCGGAATGAATCCAAGCCCGTTACTTTCAAAGAGCAGCAAAAGGACAGCGAGAAAGCAACCTTCGAAGAAGACTGCGAAGTTAAGAAGGTCACCCTCGATGAACATCTCCCCGACAAAATGGTCACTATCAATTCAACCCTAGAGCCCGAAGAGGAGAAAGAACTTCTCGAGTTCCTCCGCAAGAATCAAGATGTTTTTGCATGGTCCGCCAGCGACCTTCGGGGAGTCAGCAGAGACATCATTGAGCATCGCCTGGACATCAATCCAAACATCAAGCCGAAGAAACAGAAGCTTCGCAAAATGGCAGATGAAAAGGTCGCAGCAGTCAAGGCCGAAGTCCAGAGACTACTAGATGCAAATGTCATTAGAGAAGTCAAGTACCCAACATGGCTGGCAAACACTGTGCCGGTCAAAAAGAAGAATGGCAAATGGCGGATGTGCATCGATTTCACTGACTTAAATAAAGCCTGTCCGAAGGATGACTTCTCGCTGCCAAGAATCGACAGAGTCGTTGATGACGCAGCAAACAGTCAACTCATGTCTCTGCTGGATTGCTTCTCTGGATACCATCAGATATGGATGAGAAAGGAAGATGAAGAGAAAACAAGCTTCATAACACCTTTCGGCACCTACTGCTTCGTAAGGATGCCCGAAGGATTAAAGAATGCAGGACAGTCTTTTTCAAGAATGTCCTCCGTGGTTTTAGAACACCAACTTAGAAGGAATGTCCTGGCTTATGTTGACGACATCGTTGTAACCAGTTCAATAAGAAGCAACCATGTGGCAGACCTGGCCGAAACCTTCGCAAGCCTAAGAAAAGCAGGGCTGTCCTTAAACCCCAACAAGTGCATCTTCGGAGTCCACAAAGGAAAGGTGCTAGGATGCCTGGTTTCCACAAAAGGCATCGAAGCAAACCCTGACAAAGTAAAAGCCCTTTGGAAAATGGAGGAGCCGAAGTCCATCAGGGACGTACAGAAACTTACAGGGCGAATAGCAGCCCTAAACAGATTCATCCCCCGCTCAGCAGACCGAAGCCTTTCGTTCTTCAAGGTCCTTCGCAACGCAAACAAATTTCAGTGGGGCCCCGAGCAAAGCGAAGCCCTCCAGGCACTAAAAAACCACCTACAGAACATGATCAAAATGACCTCACCTGACCCGAAGGATGTGCTGCTCCTGTACATCGCAGCATCCTACTCCGCAGTCAGTGCAGCGCTCGTGCTCGAGAGAGAGAGTGAAGGGAAAAAGAAGCAACTACCTGTTTATTTCGTATCAGAAGCTCTCGCTGGCTCGAAGCTCCTGTACTCAGAGCTAGAAAAAATCGCATATGCAGTAGTCATGTCTGCCCGGAAGCTTCGACACTATTTCGAAGCTCACAAGATAATAGTGGTCACAGATCAACCTTTGCATGATTTGTTCAGTAACAGGGAGGCATCTGTCAGAATTGCCAAATGGGCTTCAGAACTCTCCGAGTTTTACATAGACTTCGAAAGAAGAACAGCCATCAAATCACAAGTATTGGCAGATTTCATTGCAGATTGGACATCCCCAACCTTCAGGGAGGAACCTTCGACTGAAACCTGGATCTTGCACTGCGACGGGGCCTGGTGCAACGACGGAGCCGGCATCGCTGCAATCATAGTCTCCTTCGGGAGCAAAAACAAGATACGCAGCACGGCTGACCTTTGGCAACTTTGAATCATCAACCAACAACACCACTGAGTATGAAGCCTTACTGTTGGGCATTCGCAAAATGAAAGCCCTCGGCCATCAAAATTTCATAGTAAAAACAGATTCAAAGATCATCATAGATCATATCGAAAAAGACTCAGAGGCAAGAAAGCCAGAGCTCATCGAGTACCTCGATGCCGTCAGATCCATGGAGAAGTATTTTAAGGGCTTCGACATCGTTCACATCCCGAGACACATGAACGACGAAGCTGACAAGCTAGCAAAAGCAACATCAAGAAAAGAGCAATTACCTTCGGATGTATTTTTTGAAGAAATCACGGAACCTTCGGTCAAGCCGAAGAAAGAAAAACAAGTCTCAGTCATTTCACCCGAAGATTGGAGAACACCCATAATGAAGTACCTTCGGGGAAACATCGAGCTGCCAGATGAAAAGGAGGAAAAGAAAATGTTCCAGAGAGCGAGAGGCTATGTGTTAGAAGCTCAATTCTAACTCTCATTGAGCTGAGAGGATAACAATGAACTTGGGGCAATTTTCTGGTTTTCTCATATTCACAAACTCAAAGCCATGCCAACCCAAGGGGCTGGGGATACATACTTATAGGCAGCCAAGGCAGGCAGCCAAAGCTTGCTGCAGCAAAAGATGCTAAGATGCTAGTCAAAAGAACTAAAGCTAGATGCTGTCCTAGCAAACTGACTGTCCTAGCAAGATGCTGTCCTAGCAAACTGAAATATGCTAAAGGAATATATGCCCTGGTCCTTGCAAGGACTCTATGCCTTATCCATCCAGCACAAAGACTTATCCATCATTCTCCCCCTAAGTCTTGTGCGTCGTCTTGTGGGAGGATTGGACCATCCCGGTCCTGGAGCAGAGCTCAAGGAACTTGATCCTCCCAAGGGGCTTGGTGAGCAGGTCTGCAAGCTGGTCCTTGGTGTTGATGTAGCTTGCCTTGATGCTCCCGTCCTCCAAGCAGCCTCGGATGAAGTGGTACCTCACCCGGATGTGCTTGCTCCGTTCATGGAAAACGGGGTTCTTCGCCAAGGCCAGGGCGGACTTGCTGTCCACCCTGAGCTCCACCGCTCCAATGTCTCTGCCGAGTAGATCACCCAGCAGTCGAGCGAGCCAGAGCGCCTGAGTCGACGCAGTGGAGGCCGCTATGTACTCGGCCTCGCAGCTGGACAAGGCCACCACCTGCTGCTTGACCGACTGCCAGCTAACGAGGCACTCGCCAAGGAAGAAGAGGATCCCGCTCGTACTCTTGCTGGTGTCGATGTCGCCGGCGTGGTCGCTGTCGCTGTACCCGACGAAGTGTGCCGCCCCAGGGCACCTCGGGTAGTGGAGACCGTGGTCGAGAGTCCCCGCAACATAGCGGATGATCCTCTTCACGGCCTGCTGGTGCTCCGTCGTCGGTCGCTGCATGAACCGACTGACGTAGCCGACGGAGAACGCCAAGTCCGGCCGTGTGTGGGCGAGGTAGCGGAGGCTCCCCACAAGACGCCGGTACTGAGTAGCGTCCACCTCCTCCGCCGTGCTGTCACGGCTCCGCTTCAGCCTCTCCTCCATCGGAGTGAGGGCTGGGTTGCAGTCGGTGAGCCCAGCAAGCTCGACGACGCGCTTGGCGTAGGCGGTCTGTCGAAGTGTGATCCCGGAGTCGTCCTGGTGCACCTCGATCCCCAGGTAGAAGGAGAGAGGCCCCAAGTCGCTCATCTGGAAGGTGGCCTTCATCTCCTCCTTGAACACTGCCACCTCCGCATCCTTGGTGCCGGTGATCACCAAGTCGTCGACGTAGACACTCACCAGCAGGGCATTGCCTCCTTTGCCCCGCCGGTAGATGGCCGCCTCGTGCGGGCTTTGCTCGAAGCCCATCCCCTTGAGCGTGGAGTCCAGCTTGGCGTTCCACGCCCTCGGGGCCTGCCGCAAGCCATAGAGGGCCTTGCGCAGACGTAGCACCTTACCCTCCTTGCCGGGGATCGCAAACCCCGGCGGCTGGTGCACGTAGACCTCCTCCTTCAAGTCGCCGTTGAGAAACGCCGACTTGACGTCCATGTGATGGACACGCCAGCCCTCCTGGGCAGCTAGCGCAAGGAGGAGTCGCACGGACTCCATCCGTGCCACGGGAGCGAAGGCATCGTCGAAGTCGACTCCCTCCTGCTGCACGAAACCTCGTGCCACCAGGCGAGCCTTGTGCTTGACGACGGTGCCGGCCTCATCCCTCTTCAGCTTGAACACCCACTTAAGGGTGATCGCGCGGTGACCGCGAGGGAGATCAGCAAGCTCCCAAGTGCGGTTCTTCTCAACCGCGTCCATCTCCGACTGCATCGCGGCACGCCAGGCCGCGTGTCCCTCGGCCTCTGCGAAAGACCGAGGTTCGCCATCGTCGCACGCGAGGTGCAACTGCGCCTCCAGGTCGTGAGGCACCAGTCCCGGCACCAGCTGGTCACCGAGAAGGTCCTCCATCGTACGGTACCGCAACGGCTCGCCGTCATGGTACGCGTCGACGCGCTCCTCGTCGTGAGAGAGCGGAGTAGCGAACTCCACCGGACTGTGCTCAGCACGAGCAGGTGTCGAAGTAGACGGGCCCGGAGGAGTAGCTATCGGTACTGGAGTGCGCGGCGTCGCCGGCTGTGGTGGTGCAGCCGAGGAACTCGGCGCAGCCGGAGTCGTAGCGGAAGGGCGTGGTGCCGCCGGTGTGGCGGGC
Organism: Panicum virgatum; assembly: GCF_016808335.1. Taxonomy (NCBI): domain Eukaryota; kingdom Viridiplantae; phylum Streptophyta; class Magnoliopsida; order Poales; family Poaceae; genus Panicum; species Panicum virgatum. The sequence continues at coordinate 49,207,139 of NC_053142.1, forward strand.
GCCGGAGTCGGTGGAGGCTCGGGGACCGGGGTAGGCACGCTCGGCGAAGAAGAGCTGCCTACTCCCCCAGCTCCCTCGAAGTGGACGTACTCGACGGTGAAGTCGTCGTACGTCGGAGCCGAGCCGTCGTCCACCGCCTTGTCCCACGCCCATCCTCGCCCTTCGTCGAACACAACGTCGCGCGCCGTGCGCACACGCTGTGTCTCCGGGTCGAGAATGCGGTAGGCCTTCGAACCCGCTGCGTAGCCGATGAACACTCCCGGAGTGCTCCTGTCGTCGAGCTTGCCGATGTGGCCAAGCTCCTTGGCGAACGCGAGGCAGCCGAAGACCCGCAGGTGGGAGACCGCCGGCTTGCGCCCATGCCAAGCCTCATACGGCGTCATGCCGTCGAGTGCCTTGGTGGGCGAGCGGTTGAGGATGTAGACGGCCATCACCACCGCCTCTCCCCAGAAGACAGCCGGCATCCCCCTCTGCTTGAGGAGGGCCCGGGCCATCCCCACAACCGTCTGGTTGCGCCGCTCGACGACGCCGTTCTGCTGCGGGCTGTACGGCGCGGAGTAGTGGCGCTGGATGCCCTCATCCACGCAGTACGCCGCGAACTCGGCCGCCGTGAACTCGCCGCCGTTGTCGGTGCGCAGCACGCGCAACTTGCGGCCGCTCTCCGCCTCCGCAGCAGCCTGAGCACGCCTGATGGCGTCCGCAGCCTCTCCCTTGCTGCCGAGGATCATCACCCACATGAAGCGGGAGAGGTCGTCGACGAGCAGCAGGAAGTAGCGCCGTCCTCCTGGTGTGACCGGTGTCACCGGGCCACACAAGTCCCCGTGTACGAGCTCGAGCCGCTCCTTGGCTCGAAAGCTCGCCTGCTGGGGGAAGGAGTGCCGCCTCTGCTTCGTCAGCACGCAGACGTCGCAGAGCTGCTCCACGTGGTCGAGGCACGGGAGGCCTCGCACCATCTCCTTGGCGCCGAGCCGCTTCAGGGCCTCAAAGTGGAGGTGCCCAAAGCGCTCGTGCCACTGCCATGCCTCGTCGTCCCTGCGAGCTGCAAGACAAAGAGGTTGGGCCACCCCGACATGGAGGATGTAGAGGCGGTTCTTCCCTCGAACCACCCTGGCGAGAAGCTGGCGACGGTGGTCCCAGATGCGGAGGACCCCGCTGTCGATCACCACACGGGAGCCACTCTCATCGAGCTGCCCAAGGCTGATGATGGAGTTCCGCAGCGCCGGGATGTAGTAGACTCCGGTGAGCATCCGGTGCTCTCCGGACTTGGCGGTGAAGATCACGGAGCCCACGCCCTTGATCTCCACGGCGGAGGAGTCCCCGAACCTGACGGAGCCACCTACGTCAACGTCCAGGTCGGAGAAGAACTCCCGCCGCCCGGTCATGTGGTGCGTGGCGCCGGAGTCGAGGTACCAGCCATCGACCCTGTCGTCGTCGGAGCCGTTGCCGAGGAGAACTCGGGCACGCGGCTCGTCGAGGTGGAGTAGAGCGGTGACAGGCGGTGCCGTCGGGTGCGGCTCCATGTCCCCGTGGAGTAGGAACAGAGCCGGCTCGTCATCCGGCTGGGCCTCCGCGACGTGGGCTTGGCCCCCACGCCTCCGCTGCGGGCAGTCCCTGGCCCAGTGGCCGGGCCTGCCACAGTTGTGGCAGGCGTCGTCTCGTGCCGCCTTGGGCCTGTCAGCGGCGCCGCCCTGAGCATCTCCGCGGGCGCCACCCTCGGCGCGCCCTCGTGCCCCGGCTTGGGCACCTCCGCGCCCCTTTCGCGGCTTGCCGCGCTTGCGGCCACCTGTCGAGGAAGAGGGCTCCCCCCTCCTCCTGTCACCGCGCCGAGCCTCCCACTGCTCCTGAGTGAGGTGGAGCTTCCCACCGATGGAGATGCCTCCCGAGGGAGGCTGTGGCTCATCGCTGTCGACGACCTTGAGGCGACCTATCGCCTCCTCGATCGTCATGGTGGAGAGGTCCAGCAGAGACTCGATCGAGCGAGCGGTCTGTCTGTACCTCTCGGGGACGCAGCGGAAGAGCTTCTCAACGGCTCTCTCCTCGTCGTAGGTGTCGTCGCCGAACTGCACCACCTTCTGCAGCAGAGTGTTGAGACGGAGGGCGAAGTCATCAACATCCTCACCTGGCTTGAAGGCCAGGTTCTCCCACTCCTTGCGAAGTGCCTGGAGAGTGGTCTTGCGGGCGCGGTCGCTGCCGATACGTGCCGCAGCGATGGAGTCCCAGGCCTCCTTGGCAGTTCGCTTCTTGGAAAGCGTGAACTGCATCTCGGACGGGGCTGCTGCGATGAGAGCATCTAGCGCCCGTCGATCCTCATCGTAGCCGACGTCGCCGTACCGGACTGCCTCCCACATGTGCCGCACCTGGAGCTTCACCTCCATGACTGCGGCCCACTCGACGTAGTTGGTCTTGGTGAGGGTGGGCCACCCACCGCCGGGACCGACGTCCCTGACCACCGCCTGGAGGCCGTGGTAGCCGGGGGCGCCGCCGCGCGCACCCCAACCAGGAGCGCCGCCACCGCCCTGCGCGCCGCCGCCAGGGGCGCGGCCGCCGCCGCCAGGGGCGCCGCCTCCGCCCTGCGCGCCGCCGCCAGGGGCGCGGCCTCCTCCGCCGGGTGCGCGGCCCATTGGACCGTCGCCGGGCGCACCGCCAGGCGCGCCGCCGTCCAGGCAGCCGCCGGGCGCGCGGGCCCCTGGACCGTCGCCGGGCGCGCCGCCGTCCAGGCCACCGCCGGGCGCGCGGGCCCCTGGACCGCCGCCGGGCGCGCCGCCGTCCAGGCCATCGCCGCCGGGGTGGGCTGCTGCCCACCGCATGGTCCGCTCCCGCGCTCTCTCCCTCTCCAACTCCTCAAGGTCCTCGTCGGCGGTGGCGTCGCCGGCGATGGAGCCGCTGAGGCTGCCGCGCAAGGTCTCAACCTCGACCTCCGCCGCACGCGCCGCATCCTCCGCCTCCTCTGCTTCCACCTCCGCCCTGGCCGCTGCCAGCTCCGCTGCAGCTAGCCTGGCCGCCCTCGCCGCTGCTGCAGCGGCTTGAGCCGTCGCTCGCCTGCGCTCCTCTGCCGCGGCGAGCTCGGCGTCTCGCTGGCGCCGTGCGCTCGAGGCGACCGAGCGCTGAGAAAGCTCGCCTGCTGGGGGAAGGAGTGCCGCCTCTGCTTCGTCAGCACGCAGACGTCGCAGAGCTGCTCCACGTGGTCGAGGCACGGGAGGCCTCGCACCATCTCCTTGGCGCCGAGCCGCTTCAGGGCCTCAAAGTGGAGGTGCCCAAAGCGCTCGTGCCACTGCCATGCCTCGTCGTCCCTGCGAGCTGCAAGACAAAGAGGCTGGGCCACCCCGACATGGAGGATGTAGAGGCGGTTCTTCCCTCGAACCACCCTGGCGAGAAGCTGGCGACGGTGGTCCCAGATGCGGAGGACCCCGCTGTCGATCACCACACGGGAGCCGCTCTCATCGAGCTGCCCAAGGCTGATGATGGAGTTCCGCAGCGCCGGGATGTAGTAGACTCCGGTGAGCATCCGGTGCTCTCCGGACTTGGTGGTGAAGATCACGGAGCCCACGCCCTTGATCTCCACGGCGGAGGAGTCCCCGAGCCTGACGGAGCCACCTACGTCGACGTCCAGGTCGGAGAAGAACTCCCGCCGCCCGGTCATGTGGTGCGTGGCGCCGGAGTCGAGGTACCAGCCATCGACCCTGTCGTCGTCGGAGCCGTTGCCGAGGAGAACTCGGGCACGCGGCTCGTCGAGGTGGAGTAGAGCGGTGACAGGCGGTGCCGTCGGGTGCGGCTCCATGTCCCCGTGGAGTAGGAACAGAGCCGGCTCGTCATCCGGCTGGGCCTCCGCGACGTGGGCTTGGCCCCTACGCCTCCGCTGCGGGCAGTCCCTGGCCCAGTGGCCGGGCCTGCCACAGTTGTGGCAGGCGTCGTCTCGTGCCGCCTTGGGCCTGTCAGCGGCGCCGCCCTGAGCATCTCCGCGGGCGCCACCCTCGGCGCGCCCTCGTGCCCCGGCTTGGGCACCTCCGCGCCCCTTTCGCGGCTTGCCGCGCTTGCGGCCACCTGTCGAGGAAGAGGGCTCCCCCCTCCTCCTGTCACCGCGCCGAGCCTCCCACTGCTCCTGAGTGAGGTGGAGCTTCCCACCGATGGAGATGCCTCCCGAGGGAGGCTGTGGCTCGTCGCTGTCGACGACCCTGAGGCGACCTATCGCCTCCTCGATCGTCATGGTGGAGAGGTCCAGCAGAGACTCGATCGAGCGAGCGGTCTGTCTGTACCTCTCGGGGACGCAGCGGAAGAGCTTCTCGACGGCTCTCTCCTCGTCGTAGGTGTCGTCGCCGAACTGCACCACCTTCTGCAGCAGAGTGTTGAGACGGAGGGCGAAGTCATCAACATCCTCACCTGGCTTGAAGGCCAGGTTCTCCCACTCCTTGCGAAGTGACTGGAGAGTGGTCTTGCGGGCGCGGTCGCTGCCGATACGTGCCGCAGCGATGGAGTCCCAGGCCTCCTTGGCAGTTCGCTTCTTGGAAAGCGTGAATTGCATCTCGGACGGGGCTGCTGCGATGAGAGCATCTAGCGCCCGTCGATCCTCATCGTAGCCGACGTCGCCGTACCGGACTGCCTCCCACATATGCCGCACCTGGAGCTTCACCTCCATGACTGCGGCCCACTCGACGTAGTTGGTCTTGGTGAGGGTGGGCCACCCACCGCCGGGACCGACGTCCCTGACCACCGCCTGGAGGCCGTGGTAGCCGGGGGCGCCGCCGCGCGCACCCCAACCAGGAGCGCCGCCACCGCCCTGCGCGCCGCCGCCAGGGGCGCGGCCGCCGCCGCCTGGGGCGCCGCCTCCGCCCTGCGCGCCGCCGCCAGGGGCGCGGCCTCCTCCGCCGGGTGCGCGGCCCATTGGACCGTCGCCGGGCGCACCGCCAGGCGCGCCGCCGTCCAGGCAGCCGCCGGGCGCACGGGCCGCTGGACCGTCGCCGGGCGCGCCGCCGTCCAGGCCACCGCCGGGCGCGCGGGCTCCTGGACCGCTGCCGGGCGCGCCGCCGTCCAGGCCATCGCCGCCGGGGTGGGCTGCTGCCCACCGCGTGGTCCGCTCCCGCGCTCTCTCCCTCTCCAACTCCTCAAGGTCCTCGTCGGCGGTGGCGTCGCCGGCGATGGAGCCGCTGAGGCTGCCGCGCAAGGTCTCAACCTCGACCTCCGCCGCACGCGCCGCATCCTCCGCCTCCTCTGCTTCCACCTCCGCCCTGGCCGCTGCCAGCTCCGCTGCAGCTAGCCTGGCCGCCCTCGCCACTGCTGCAGCGGCTTGAGCCGTCGCTCGCCTGCGCTCCTCTGCCGCGGCGAGCTCGGCGTCTCGCTGGCGCCGTGCGCTCGAGGCGACCGAGCGCTGAGACGGTGCGTCGGACATGGCGCGCCTCCAAGGGGCTGTTGCGTGGAGAGGGGGAAGGGAACGGGGAAGAAGCGGCTGGTGCAGCAGCTGCTGCTGCTGCTGGTGCAGCAGCTGCTGCTGCTGCGCTAGCTGCTGGTGGTGGTGGTTGGGCTGCTACAGAGGCTTGGGAAGGGGAGGAGCAAGAGATATCCAACCTACAGGAAAGTACGGCTCTGATACCAGATGTTAGAAGCTCAATTCTAACTCTCATTGAGCTGAGAGGATGACAATGAACTTGGGGCAATTTTCTGGTTTTCTCATATTCACAAACTCAAAGCCATGCCAACCCAAGGGGCTGGGGATACATACTTATAGGCAGCCAAGGCAGGCAGCCAAAGCTTGCTGCAGCAAAAGATGCTAAGATGCTAGTCAAAAGAACTAAAGCTAGATGCTGTCCTAGCAAACTGACTGTCCTAGCAAGATGCTGTCCTAGCAAACTGAAATATGCTAAAGGAATATATGCCCTGGTCCTTGCAAGGACTCTATGCCTTATCCATCCAGCACAAAGACTTATCCATCACTATGTAATCTCCGAGGGAGAGTTGTTCAAGTCAGGTGTAACCAGCCCATGGTTAAAATGCATATCCATAGCCGAAGGAATCGAGCTCCTCAAGGAAATTCACTCCGGGTTTTGCGGATCACATACTGGCTTCAGACAACTTGTATCCAAAGCCTTCAGGCAAGGATTTTTCTGGCCAACGGCGCTGAAGGACGCTCAGCAGATAGTGAAAACCTGCAGAGCATGCCAAATGATGGGCCCAAAATGCTCAAAACCTTCGGAGCCAACTCAGCTGATACCCCCGATCTGGCCTCTTCAAAGATGGGGAATTGACCTAGTGGGACCTCTACCCACAGCACAGGGCAACTACAAGTACGCAGCAGTCGCCGTCGAGTACTTCACAAAGTGGATCGAAGCCAAGCCACTAATCAACATAACCTCAGAAACGATCAAAAAATTCTTTTGGCAGAACATCATCTGCAGGTTCGGGGTCCCAAGAGAGATAACAGTAGATAACGGGAAACAATTTGATTCACAAATCTTCAGAGAATTCTGTTACAGCATGGGTACGAAGGTAATCTTCGCCTCGGTGTATCACCCGCAATCCAATGGTGCCGTCGAAAGAGCCAATGGCATCATCTTCGGCAGCATCAAAAAATGACTGTTCGAACAGAAAAAAGGAAAATGGGCCGACAAACTCCCGAAAGTCATCTGGTCCCACAACACCTCAGAATCAAGAACCACCAAGTACACCCCATTCAGGCTATTATATGGTGCCGAAGCAATGACACCAGAAGAACTCAAAAATCGAAGCCTAAGGGTGACACATCAAGCCGAGATAACCCCCTCGGACGACAAAGACCTCATAGAACTAGATATCCTCCAAGCTTCAGAAAATCTAGAAAAGTATCAACAAGAAACCACGAAGTGGAAAGACAAGAAAGTCGTGAAAAAGGGCATCACAGTCGGAGACTGGGTCCTGAAAAGGAAGCCAAATGCCGAAACCTCCGGCAAACTTCAACCAAAGTGGGAAGGGCCATTCCTAGTAATCAAGAGCAACAGGCCAGGGTCATACCACTTGTCCGACGCCGAAGGCAACGAGCTGCAACATCCTTGGAACGCAGACAGCCTCAAAAAGTTCTACATATAAACTTGTAAAAAGGACACATCGATTGCGTACCTTCGAATTTATTTTCAGTTCTTTTTTACATTGCAAACGGGCCGTACTCTTTTCCTCACAAGGGGAAACTCCACATCGGAGGTGAGGTTTTTGACGAGACGGACCCATTGTAAGCAATTTCAATACAATGAATTTCCCCAAACAAATTGTCACCTTCACCGAAGTAGCCCAAGTGGCAAGCTTCGGCAAACACCTACATGCGGCACCAAACAGTAAGTTAGCAAAGTATGCAGGATCCACAAACTTTGCATACTTATCCAAACGCCAAGGGGCTTCGACCTTTTAAATGTCCGAACCATAAAACCTTCGGCAGAAGCACAATAAGTGCAAAAATAACGCCAAGGGGCTTCGACCTTTTAAAGGTCCGAACAATAAAACCTTCGGCAGAAGCACAATAAGTGCAAAAATAACGCCAAGGGGCTTCGACCTTTTAAAGGTCCGAACCATAAAACCTTCGGCAGAAGCACAATAAGTGCAAAAATAACGCCAAGGGGCTTCGACCTTTTAAAGGTCCGAACCATAAAACCTTCGGCAGAAGCACAATAAGTGCAAAAATAACGCCAAGGGGCTTCGACCTTTTTAAGGTCCGAACCATAAAACCTTCGGCAGAAGCACAATAAGTGCAAAAATAACGCCAAGGGGCTTCGACCTTTTTAAGGTCCGAACCATAAAACCTTCGGCAGAAGCACAATAAGTGCAAAAATAACTTCAAGGGGCTTCGACCTTTTAAAGGTCCGAACCAAAAAACCTTCGGCAGAAGCACAATAAGTGCAAAAATAAGACCAAGGGGCTTCGACCTTTTAAAGGTCCGAACCAAAAAAACCTTCGGCAGAAACACAATAAGTGCAAAAATAAGGCCAAGGGGCTTCGACCTTACAAAAGGTACGAACCGAAAAGCCTTCGACAAAAACGAACGATAAGCGCAAAAAAAAAACGCCGAGGAATTCGAAAGATGGATGCCAGAAAGGGGGAGACGTTTTTCCTACAAGTAATTGGCATCCATCATCCGACCACAACCCGAGACAAAACGCGCAAGAAAGGGGGGAGACGTTTTTCCAAAAACAAAACTCGCGCTCTGCCTCGGGCAAACTCATGATAACCTTCAACAATAACAAGCGGCAACCCGAAGCACAGCCTTAACGCATCCTTCGAACTAAGGACCCAACGAGCCAAGTGCGAGAAAGGGGGGACGTTTTTCTTAACATTACTCGCGCACTTAGCTCGTCGAGTAATAACAATAACAAAATTATAGACGTTTTTCCACATACAACAAAGCACCTCGAAGGATGCATACAAAAAAGCACATCGAAGGATGCATACAACAAAGCACCTCGAAGGATGCATACAACAAAGCATCTCGAAGGATGCATCCAGGGATACAAAGCGAAGGATGAATAAAGAAAGACATGCGAGAATATCATACATTTCAAAGACCCTCGCAAAGGTAACGTTCGGGCAACAAAGCAAAAATTACAACGAATCACGACCGGACCAAAATAAGTACTCCGCTACGCCGCATCCAGGGTGAGCAAGGCTGAAGGCCACCCAGCTCATCTTTACCCTAGCATTGTTCGCGTCCTGCAGTACGGGAATATTTACAAAAAAATACAAGTCCTAGAAACAAATCCCCACAAGCTAATCTTTAGACCTGTGCCCCGGAAGAACCAGCGGCACCAATCCCCGAAGGAGATCTCTGATCCTCGGACATTCGATTATCCTCCGAAGGACAATCAGGAGATGCCTCCTGCACCAAATAGACAAAACCAATCAAAAAACAAACAAAAGACAGAAAAATCGCTAAAAAAAAACCTACCTCAGCAGCTGCGGCAGCCAGAGTCCGAACAGCAACCTTGCCAGAAGTTTCCCAGAAACACTCAAAAAAAGAAGCCTTCAACTCTTGAATTTTTGCCACCTCCACCGCCAAACCTTCGTACGGTACATATTGAAAACCATCCAGTCGGGCAAGATCAACTGCACCGACACGAAGAAGATTTCCAACAAGCCCCTCGAAGGAAACAGAGGCCGCGTTGTCATTTGCCACGCTCATCACCTCGCCAAGGCCCTCAAATTCCGACTTCAACCAGTCCAAAAGCAAAAAGAAAACTTGAAGACCTTCGACCGGCTTAGGCAAGGGCAAAGGCTCAGCTCCAAGGGCACCAAGAGCCTTCTTGTACTCCTGGTACACTCCTTCGGCCCGCCTGGCAACCTCGGGTATGACCCGCTCGAGTTCTGCCATTCTAGTCTAAACCCATTCCAACTCCGTGATCCTACTTTTAAGGGCAGATTTCTCGTTTGCATCCACCTCAACGGCCCTCCGTAGGCTCTCTAGAACCTTCTCGTTATCCGAAGCGGTTGACTCCAACTTCGAGCACTTAACCTTCAGTTGTTGGTTCTCCTCTCTCAGAGCGAGAACCTCCGCCTCAGCCCGCCGCAGTTTATCAGCCAGGCTCAATCTCTCGGTGGCTCTTTTCTCCAGAAGATTAGCATCTGCCTTGGTCTTTTGTATTAACATCCGACTAGCATGGGTAAGCCTCTTACTTAGCTCACCAACGATGAAAGCAGCGTCGGAGGTGGACGCTTCAGCCACCGCAGCCCCAAACCCTGAGGCAAAAACAAAATCACCTTCGGGAACTCTATAAATTGTTCAAGAAACAAAAATAAAAAAAAATCCACAAACCTTTCTCGGGAGGGAGAATCCCAGTCGCGCCAGGCCCGTGCATCACGGCCAACAGCTGCTGCATCGACGCCGATACAGCTGCAGAAAACAAAAGTAAAAAACCCTTCGGACGCGGCGATCAAGCTAGGAAGTCAGGAAAGGAAAAGTAGGCGAAACTTACCAGACTCGTCGAAGGTCATCCCCTCCAAAGCCTCCACCTCCCTGTCCGAAGGTGGAGCAGAGGAAACTCCACGAGCCTCCCCACCTCTGAGCGCCATCAGTGTCTCACCCACCAAGACCTCCCCCTCCTCGATGTTCAACGCAAACACAGGCTGCGCGACCTTCGGGGCTGGAGAGTCCTTTAAGACATCGGCCGTCGAGGCGGCACCCTTCGGCACGGGCGGCCTCGGAAGGTCCGCGGGCTTGGTCCCAGTCTTGGCGAGGCTCTGAATCCTCCGGCGTTTCGTCGTACCTTCGGATGAACAATAAAGATTAATCAACGCTTTCGCCACCTCAACCCGACGGCCGGAACCGAAAAGCATGGTCCCGTACTCATCGCTAAGATCATAATGGGATCTAAAAAGCCTCCCCTCGGGAACTACAATCTCCCCGCCCACCGTCCCCACGAGCTCTTCCATAAATGAGGGCGTACCGCTGTCGCCCGAAGAAACCTCCTCATCTTGCGCCTTTCTCTTGGCACTCTCTGCCCGCGCAACTGAAACCTTCGAGCCCGAAGGTTTCCGACCGCGACCGCGCCCCCGCAGACCGGCAGACCCGGAGCTTCCCGCCACCTCCGCCTTAGCTTTTCCTTTGGACTTCGCCTCAGGAACCTCCGAGCCTACGTTCCCCGGCGGTGTCATCCTTGCAATGGCGTTAGCCGGGACCGGCCGAGGCTCGTAAGCGACGCCCATCTCAGCTAAGCAACGGTTCAACCGAAGGTTCCCACCGCACACCTCAACCAAAGAGCGGTATTCCTTTTTGTTCCATGGCCCCAAAATCTCCGCAGCCCGACGCTCTAGCTCATCAACAATAACCTCATCGCTGGCACCTTCGGGTCTTCGAAGCCCAAAAAACGGAGAAGTCACTTCGTACTTCAAACCAGCAAAACTCTTGCGCTCGAAACTCACCGGAGACCAGCCAGCAGCCAGTGGCCAAACCTTCGCAGCCAGAAACTCCTCGACAGCATCCCGGCCACCACAAACTTGGCAAGCTGTCATGAAAGCTTCCAGACACGACTTGAAACCTGGCCCTCGTTTGTTGAAGGCAGGCTGATAAACGTGATCGAACATCTCAATGTCCGAAGCAAGAAGGTGCTTCTCCTCGTTAGAACCTTCGGGATCGGGGAAGCCAATCTTCGCGTAAAACCAATATTCCAACCAGTTCCCTTCCCACTTGTTCTTGTAAGCTGTCGAGAGCATAACCTTCAACAGGCCAGTCCTTTTGTTCGGTTTGCGAGGAACGAAGGTGCAGCAGCCGTTCTGAACCTCGCTAAGCTCATCATCGTCATCTACATAGACCTTCCGAGGCTGGCAGTGTAGCTGAAAGAGCCTGCAAAACGCATCCACAGACACCTCCCCTCCGAAACTCCGCACTACCCACAGAAACTTGGACAGTGTAACAATCCCGTTTGGAGTGAAATGGTGTAGCTTCGCGTTGAATGGCTCCAAAAGCTTCGGCACAATTGGATCCATCGGAAGTCTAAGCCCCGCTGTAAAAAAATCCTTAAATACTACAACCTCACCGGTCTCCGGTACAGGAATCAATTCTGCCCCCGGAGGGCGGCAAACCCCCTCGGCGAAATAGCCCTTCGTAACGTAGAAGTCTATCATGCTCTGAGATACGACAGATGGCTCGAAAAGCAGAGTCTTACGTTTCTCTGGAGCCATCAGATCCGAAACGTCCGCAGAAACAGCCGAGAGGCTTTCGCTGGACCGCTGCTGTTGAGAAGGCTGCGAACCACCCGCCTCCCCTTCGGAAACTGCACCAGAGTCTGTACGGAGAACCGCCCTCTTAATAAATTCCATAACTACAAAAGTAAACAAAATACAGTCAAATCACAAACAAAAAAAAAACGAACCTTCGATCAGCCTCGCTGTCTGTTTAGTGCGAGCCATGAGCCGTAGTTACTTACACCGAGGAAAACAAGCAGATTCACCACGCACAAGAACCTTCGGACAAAACGCTTTATAGCAAAAAGCGACGAAGGATAGCAAAGCTCGAAAGGGCACAGGTTCTACCCCCCCTCCTCCGCTTATATAGACGGTGAAAAGGAACAGTTCCAGCGGTAAAACCGAGGAGACCCCAGCCCAAGCGGCGCAATCAGGCAACGACACGTACACAACAAAAACCGACCGTTGCAGCCGACGGTTCGGGAGACGTTTTTTCTCGGGAGCTTCCCGAAGGTTACACGCAATCTTTTTCATTAACAAGGGTTCGGACCGTCGGCTTCGGACCTCGCCCTCGAGGGGCTACTGTTGGGGATTGGACCTTCAGGTCAAGCCCTCACCCTTGGAAATGCTCCCTAACCTGTTTGCAGGGCTACAACGAAATGGAGCTAAGCGCACCCGAAAGTATCGGATGAACGCTGAGAGGCGCAAGCTTGAAGACCATGACCTTCGGTCCGAAGGATATCACCTTCCGAAGGCCGAAGGTAACGGATAGCTACCCTGAAGCGCAAGCACAAGCTCCAAGACCTTCGATCAGAAGGATTTAGTCTCCACCGCGCCGAAGGTGACGAACATCTACCCGGAAGCGTAAACTCGAAGTTCGAGACCCTCGGAAGAAGAGCCCGCGACCGGGAACGGTGACGACTGACCGGTTGTTGATGGGACCTTCAAGACCCAAGCTCCCGTAGGTACCCGAAGGTTATGGTGACCTTCGTCGACTGAAGACACGTGAGTAAAACGTGAGTATGTAAGAAGGTCGGAGTTGTACGCCCACCAAATGCGTGAGAAGGTCGGATTTGTAAACCTCTCATCTTGTAATTTTACCCCGGAACCGGCCAAGAGTGAGCTGTAAATGAGTTGGGAGGGGGCAATTTAGGAAAACCTGGCCGAGGGCTAGGGGTATAAATAGCCTCCTCTCTCCACAGTGTACGGGGTGGAATTTTCGAATCTTTACTGGAGAGTTCGCAAGCCGTTTTCATTGTCTTCGTATTGTTCATGCTCCCTGTTTGGGCATCTAAGAAACAAAGATCCCAACAAACTCATAGTCCATTGGGCACAGTGCTCAGTTAAAAGAAAACAAAATCAAACACAAAAAAGACTGAAATCAACACATCTTAGCATGTGAATTCTAATCTAGGCTAAATACAACTATAATGAACATGCTAATAAATCAATCACTTTGTGTGGCATGTGTGCACTTCCCGCTCTTCTTTCTGAGATACTGCTGTGTACTGTGGATTGGATGATCTGATCAAATGCACCACACAGTTTTTACTTTTCAAATGCACACATATGTAGTCACCGCACATGGAATTAGTCTATTTCATTTTCATATTTTTAATGGTTTTCTTTTCCTTGCAGTGGTGGAAACAATAAGTTGATGCTGGAGCTCCAGAATTGTATCTGTTTATAGAGTGATGGCGGTTTTGTTTCAGCAAGTAGTTTGGAGCCTGGTCATCCAAGACCCCGAATAATCTGTACTTTGAAACCAAATATTGCCAATGAACTTTAAAGCACGGAGTGGTTATGTGCAGCTGGTGTAGTAAATTCAATTGTATTGTTTTTCCCCCCTGCATGTTCATTATAGTTGTATTTATATTTATTGAGAGGTGTGTGCCGATTGCTGCAAGCCTGTACTAGGGGTGCGCCATTGGGTGCATGCAACGTATCCGCCTGATTCTGGCAATTGATCTGCAGTTGTTTTTTCCCCTGGTTTCGTGAAGCTGCTGTCAAAGGAGATCATGTTTTATTAGCTTCCCAGCTATGCCGACCATTGGCCGAAACTAATGGTCAAGCATTTGCATATTCATATTGCTGATCTTGCCTCGTAGTACGGCAGAACTCGCTCACATGGGTGTCGCTGTCTGTTTCACTCAATCATCAGCAATTCCACGAGGAAAATATCTAAATTCTACATGCGTGCAGCCAATTTCCTCAGTATAACACATGACATGTCTCGAACTTGTAAGAATGGACAAATGGGCCTTCAAAACCCGTGACTCTGGTAATTGCTTGTTTGATAACTCAGAGTAGGGCAGAGAATCCTATATTGCAGCTAGCGTTCGGCCAACAACGGAGGGACAAAACTGAAATTCTGCAGTGTTTGCTCAAAGATGTGCCCTACTCTCAGCAAATTTCCCTGGATAAAATGGAAGAAGTAATAGTTAGTGTCTTAGTGAGTTATCCAAAAGAGAATCGCTATGCTTGAAAAAAGGTTCATGAACCGAAAGGCGAAAGTAGAGCTGCTCAGATCCTGAAACATCACAGAGTAATCTCCAATATTATGTCAGCAACAGCACAATGTTACCTCACTGAATGGAGATCCGATTATCTGTAGTCCAACGGGGAGCCCTGCAGCTCCACCTTCAACAAATCCACAAGGCACAACCAATGCAGGAAGCCCGGCCAAATTAACATTCACCTACATAAGTTGTGATTTCAAACCCCTTAAGATTTCTATCATAATGTCGCAGATCGAAGAGAATTTCTTGTCATCAGGTACTTTGGAACAGAGTTCAAAGTAGGCACAAGTCAACATCAACAAAAGAAAAAGTATTGAATACCGTCATGATATCTCCAGCGTACATTGCTAATGGATCATTTATCTTTTCACCTGCCAAAAAGATTTGAGTTATCAATCCTAGAGAAATCAGGGAAGGGACCATACTTATAAGCAGATTACAACATACCTATTTTGTAGGCTGCTGATGGAGCAGCTGGTGAAATAAGAATGTCATATCTTTCCAAAGCACCTTTGAAGCTTTCCTTAACCAGTGTCCTCACCTACTACAGTGCATGTACTTTACTATTTTTGTGGCATAGAATTGCATAGTAAGTGGTATAATAATCTAAACACAAACATTGAATTAGATGCCACTGCTCTGCCCTTACCTGTTGTGCTCGTTTGTAATATGCATCATAGTACCCAGCAGAAAGGGCATAGGTTCCCATCAAAATTCTCATTTTGACCTGGAAAGAAACAATCAAAATTGTTTTGTGATGTAACTCAAAATGAAAAAAAAAATATTTCAAACACAAAAGGTTCAAGCACTACCCAATACTACAGATCCAATAGCACGCCATGTGAATATAATGCAATAAAGAATCGAAGATATGTGTTAACATTCCAACTAGCACACTGTTAGCATCAAGATTCAAGACATGCCCAAAATGGGCAGACCTACATGGACTAGCATCAACATTTCCACACAACACAAGTTTACAAGTGTAGCTCACAACAGCCAAATGTGGCTTTAATTTCGAAAGCTACGCTTAACAAGGGGCGGATATGTTTTCTAAATTGGATAATTTTCTACTTGATTTTTGCAAGAAGAGCGGGAGCATTTAATTGTTTTTCCAATCAAACCAAAGATTTAGTGGCTATCCAATATCGTAAAAACACTAAGAAGAAAAAGCATTCAAACAGAATTGGAAAAAGTCTATATCACCCCCTCAACTATGGGGTTGGTCTACATAACCCCCCAAACTATGAAATCGTCTATATCACCCCCTGAACTTTCCAAAACCGGTCAAATTACCCCCTAAATCAGTTTTGAAAAATCATAGTAAATCACAGAAAAATCATAAAATAGAAAATCAAATTGTGTTAGACTCCAAATGAGTAGATCTACACAATGAACATATAATATGGTATGCTTTAGTACAATTTTTTTGCTGTAGCTTTAGATCTATGTTTTTCTTCATAGCTATAAAAAATTGTACTAAAGCATACCATATTATATGTTCATTGTGTAGATCTACTCATTTGGAGTCTAACACAATTTGATTTTCTATTTTATGATTTTTCTGTGATTTACTATGATTTTTCAAAACTGATTTAGGGGGTAATTTGACCGGTTTTGGAAAGTTCAGGGGGTGATATAGACGATTTCATAGTTTGGGGGGTTATGTAGACCAACCTCATAGTTGAGGGGGTGATATAGACTTTTTCCAAACAAAATTTATGGATTGCTAGCCTCTGAGCTGCAAGGACATGGGGCAAGTGCATAACTGTACACAATGGGACAGCTCTGCTCCTATAGTCGTAAGCAGACTACTTAGCTAAGATGCATGACTATTGACTATATCTGCAGTGCAGTTGTTGGCTTTAGAACACAATAACCAGGTGAGCAACCTGCTCACCTTCCTCTCCCTCTCCTTGACTCCAAGGTAGAAGAAGAGCTGAGCTCCTCTGCACACACACACACACACAGCTCTCTGCGTTGGCTGAGTTAGAGACTGGAATGTGGCAAACTGAACTGCCTTTTCTCATTGCATTGCACTCATATTTATACACCATTTGCTACCTACTCTAAGGTGCTAATAACTTCTATCATTATCTGAACATTAGTGGCCTAGAGCCACAAGTCAACAAAGGCTGCAAGTCAACAAAAGCTGCTAGCAAACTGCAAACTTGCCTTGCTAGCAAACTGCAGACTTGCCTTGACTTAAACAGATAAGGGACAGCTGCAGATTAAGTCCTACATTACTTCCCCTAATCCTGCTGCTAGCCCTGGACCTCATCCATGCCGATCATCTTCCTCAATTCCGAGAACCGAAGACGCCCGAGCGACTTGGTGAGGATGTCAGCGAGTTGCCGTCCGGTGTCGACGAACTCGATGACAAGGTGCCCCCCATCGACGCAGTCCCGAAGAAAATGGAACTTCACATCGATATGTTTGCTTCAGTCGTGAAAGACGGGGTTCTTTGCCAGCGCAATGGCCGGCTGGTTGTCCACCTTGAGTGCTGGCGGGCGAGCTTCAACGCCAGTGAGCTCACCCAACAGCCGGCGCAGCCACACGACTTGGCACGCCGCGGTGGCCGCTGCAATGTACTCCGATTCACAGGTTGACAGCGCCACCACCTTCTGCTTCAGTGACTGCCAAGCCACCGGTGCGGTTCCAAGGGAGACGAGCACACCTGTGGTGCTCTTCCGTCCATCCACATCTCCAGCCATGTCCGCATCGCTGAACGCCGTCAGCTGAAGCCTGCCGTGCCTGGGGAAGACGACGCCCATGTCCAGAGAGCCCTGGACGTAGCGCAGCACCCGCTTGGCCGCTGTCCAGTGGTCCTCCCGCGGGTCTTCGAGGAAGCGGCTCACATACCCGACTGCGAACGTGATGTCCGGCCGCGTATGTGTCAGCCACCGCAGCCCGCCGACGATGCTCCGGTAACGCGTTGCGTCCACCCTCGCCGCCGTGCTGTTCTTTGACAACTTGATCCGCTCCTCCATCGGCGTTGCCATGGGCTTGCAGCCCGTCATCCCGGCCTGCTCCAGCAGCTTGAGCGCATAGGCGCGCTGGCCCAGCGCGATGGAGTCCCTCCTCTGCTTTACCTCGATGCCGAGGTAGTAGGAGAGTGCGCCGAGATCGCTCATCTTGAAACGAGCCGCCATCTCGCACTTGAACTCTTCAATGTCCTGCGCCCGAGCTCCGGTGACGATCAAGTCGTCCACGTACACGCCGACGATGAGCTCTTCCTTCCCCCGTCGTCGTGTGTACAGCGCATGCTCGGTGGCGCAGCGTGCGAACCCAAGCTCATCCATGGTGGTGTCGAGCTTAGCGTTCCACGCCCTGGGAGCTTGGCGCAGCCCATACAGAGCCTTCCACAGCCGGAGCACCTTGTGCTCTGCCCCCGGCACCGCGAAGCCCGGCGCCTGCTTAACGTAGACCTTCTCCTCCAGGTCGCCGTTCAAGAACGCCGATTTGACGTCGAGGTGATGGACCTGCCAGTCCTTTGCCGCCGCAAGAGCTAGCAGCAACCGCACCGACTCCATCCGAGCCACCGGTGCGAACACCTCCTCGAAATCAATCCCTTCACGCTGCACAAAACCACGGGCAACGAGCCGAGCCTTGTGCTTGACAATGGCGCCATGCTCGTCCCGCTTTACCTTGTAGACCCATTTCAGGCCAATCGGCCGGCATCCCGCCGGCGGATCGACCAGCTCCCAGGTGCGGTTGTCCTCGATTGACCGCATCTCCTCCATCATGGCCTTCCGCCAGTCCGCGTCACGCTCCGCAACCGCGAACGTGGCCGGCTCCTCCGCGCTCATGAGCATGAGCTCTGGATCGGTGAGACGCGAGGCCAGCCCCGGCAGCTCTGCATCACCGATGACGTCGTCCACTCGCCTGAATCGGAGCTCCTCTCCGTTGTGGTAGGCATCCACGAACTCCGAGTAGGAGGACGGGGGGGATGCGAACTCAGGATCCGCCGCCGCTGTCGGGGTCCCCTGTTCTGGAAAAACAGGGGAGGCTGGGGACGCTGAACTCGCCGCGCCAGGACTTGGCGGAACCTCCGCCGTGCCAGGACTTGGAGGCTCCACCGCCTCCGCTTCTGGTTCCTGCGCTTCCTCTTCTGCGCCACTCCGGCGCTCGATCACCAGCTGCTCGACGACAAATTCGCCCGTCAAGCCGCCGCCGGACCCCTCTGCTTCCCCTGCCGCGGGCGTGCTCCAACTCCATGCCGCCGCCTCGTTGAAAACGACATCCCGGGACACCACCACCTTCTCCCGGGCCGGGTTGTAGAGCCGATAGGCCTTCGTCCCATCTTCATAGCCCAGGAACACCATCTTGGTGCTCCGATCTTCAAGCTTCCCAAGGCCTGGTTTGACGGTCTTCACGTGCCCGATGCAGCCGAACGTGCGTAGGTACGAGACGTTTGGCTTACGCCCATACCACGCCTGATACGGCGTCATCCCCTTCAGGGCCTTGGTCGGTGAGCGGTTCAAGATGAACACCGCCGTGCTCACCGCCTCGCCCCAGAATTCCGCCGGCATCGCCTTCGCCTTCATCATCGAGCGTGCCATCCCAACGATGGTTTGATTTCGCCGCTCGACTACGCCATTCTGCTGTGGCGAATATGGCGCCGTCAGTTGACGCGCCACTCCCTCTCCTGCGCAGTAGCTGGCGAATTCCACCGCCGTGAACTCGCCACCACGGTCGGTTCTGAGGACGCGCAGTCTCTTCCCGGAGTCCGCCTCTGCCCGCGCCTTGAAGCGCCTGATGGCCTCCGCCGCCTCATCTTTGCTCGTCAGGAGCTGCAGCCACATGAACCGACTGCAGTCATCCACGAGCAGGAGGAAGTATCTCCGACCACCATGCGTCGCCGGCGTGATGGGCCCGCACAGGTCTCCGTGGACCAGCTGGAGCACCTCCTGCGCCCGGTACTTGGCCGCCTTTGGGAACGGCAGACGCCTCTGCTTCCCGGCCAGGCAGCTGTCGCAGAGCTCGTCGACGTGCTTGATCTGCGGCAGCCCGGTCACCATCTTGCCTAGGCGTCCAAGCGCCTCGAAGCTCAAGTGGCCGAACCTCCCATGCCACAGCCATGGTTCCTCCGTGCACGCCGCCGCGAGACACACCGGCTGCTCCACCTTCAAATCCAGGAGATAAAGCCGGTTACGGGAACGTGTTACCTTGGCGAGAAGACGCCGTTCCCGGTCCCTGATGCTTAGTACTCCGGCCTTGATGAGCACCTCCGACCCGTGCTCATCCAGCTGCCCCATGCTCACGATGTTTGAGCGCAGCTGGGGAATGTAGTACACGTCCTGGAGTGCGCGGTGCTCGCCGTTGCGGCACCTGAAGAGGACCGTGCCCTGCCCGCGGATGATGACCCGCGAGCCATCGCCGAACTTGACCGTCCCGGTCTTGCTTTCGTCGAGGTCAGAGAAGGCGGCCCTGCTCCCCGTCATGTGGTTGCTGGCCCCAGAGTCCAGGTACCACCTCTGCTCCAGCTCGTCGCCGATCGCGCCCAGCAGCACCCGCGCCTGTGGCTCGTCAAGGTTGACGGGCTGCGGCGCAGTCCTCTGCTCCGTGTCCGCCTCCTCTGCTTCGCCATCCTTCAGCGCGCAGTACTGCGCCATCAACAGCGCGTGGTCGTCGTCGCTCTCTTCTTGAGCTAGGTGGGCCTCCTCCTTCTTCTCTTTCCGCTCCGGGCACTCCTTAGCCCAGTGCCCGATCTTGCCGCACTTGCGGCAGGCATCGAGGTCGAAGTTCTTCTTCTTTTTCCCCTTCCCGCGCGGATTCCCGCGCGCCTTGTTGCCGCCGGCATACCCGCCGCGGCTTGAGGAGTTCTCCCCAGTCCGCCGCTTCATGCGCGCGTTCCACTCCTCCTCGGTGAGCAGCAACTTGCCGCTCTCCTGCCTCCGCTCCAGCGGCGCATCAGAACGCCCTTCGGCCAGGCGAAGTCGACCGACGACGTCCTCGAGCGAGACCTGATCCAGGTCCAAGGTGGCCTCGATTGTAACCGCCATCTGGCTGTACTTGGCCGGGCACGCGCGGAGCAGCTTGCAGACGACGTCCTCCTCCTCCAACTTCTTCCCCAGCGTTGCCAACTAGCTTGCCAACGATTGGAGTCGGAGCGCAAAGTCCTCCACAGCCTCGCCGTGGCGGAACTTCAGGTCGTCGAAGTCCCTGCGCAGCTGCTGCGCCTTGGCCCTCTTGGCTCGATCCGAGCCAACTCGAAATGAAGCCAGCATGTCCCATGCCTCCTTCGCCGTCTTCTTGTTGCCGATGGCCTCGTGGAACTCTGGTGGCGTGGATGACAGCAGTGCGTCCATGGCCTGGACGTCTTCATCCTCTTCTTTGGTGCCGACTTCCACGGCCGTCCAGAGCTTGCGCGCCTTGAGCCGCCACTTCATCAGCACCACCCACTCGCCATAGTTGGTGCGAGTGAGCTACGGCCAGTCCCGCGAGCTCGTCTCCCGCACCGTCCTGATCACAACCTCCGAGACATCCTTCCCCTTGTCGCCTGCACTGGACGCCGGGGAGTTTTCGCCAGCCATCGTTCAGCCGCTAGGCTAGAACGACACCGTACGGCTCTGATGCCACTTGTTGGCTTTAGAACACAATAACCAGGTGAGCAACCTGCTCACCTTCCTCTCCCTCTCCTTGACTCCAAGGTAGAAGAAGAGCTGAGCTCCTCTGCACACACACACACACACAGCTCTCTGCGTTGGTTGAGAGTTAGAGACTGGAATGTGGCAAACTGAACTGCCTTTTCTCATTGCATTGCACTCATATTTATACACCATTTGCTACCTACTCTAAGGTGCTAATAACTTCTATCATTATCTGAACATTAGTGGCCTAGAGCCACAAGTCAACAAAGGCTGCAAGTCAACAAAAGCTGCTAGCAAACTGCAAACTTGCCTTGCTAGCAAACTGCAGACTTGCCTTGACTTAAACAGATAAGGGACAGCTGCAGATTAAGTCCTACAGCAGTGACATCATCCATATTGTTAAAAAGACAACTGATGAGTATACTAGTGGAGTATGGTCATAATATATTGATAACTGAGAATACTGCACCTCATGACCCAGACCATCAGCACGGGACTCTCCATAAATCTCATTCAGGTCATCAGCTGAAACCTGCCTTCCATACCTGAAAATGGTGCTCCAAAATATAAATCCTTCAAGACTGCGAAAAGACAGGGAAAAGAATTAGGTTTAATTACAGCAAGATCACCTGATACCATCATAGCGTGATAGATTAGAAGATGCTTCAGATGATGCTAGTATGTAATATGCTGGTAAGCCAAGAGAAAATGAAGGCAGTGAAACCTGAAATATGATAAAAGACAAAAGTTCAGTAAAGATTTCTTTCAGACATCCATTGTAAAAAAAATTAAAATATATACTTCTTTATTATTATATATTTAGGATAGGAAAGAGTAAAATATCAAACCTCTTCCACCACAGATCCCAAGTGTTCCAGGTGTGAAGCAGCATCCTTGATTGACGATATGACTCCAGTATCCACGCCTTCTCCAAGAGTTTCTTGTATAATCCCAATTCTCAAACCATTGAGTGGTTTTGATTCAAGTAAATCTAGAGAGACCAACTCTGATACATAGTCTGGAACATCCTGAATAAAGTGACCAAAGAGATAAGGTTCAGTAGCAACGAATCAAACTTTAATGTTTGCCTTCCTGCATTTTTCAGTGCTAATAGATCATGATCCAATTGCAGAGGTGTAAATTTGAAGAGGGATAAAATCAGGTTTAAGGAGACAAACAATGCAAGCCTACTGTATTCTTTTTTATCTTTTTCCATTGTTTTGGGATATTATCCTATAGTTTGTTTTCCAACCAAGGGAAAATCACCCATGGGGTGCCTTCTCTTATCTTACTATTAAAAACACGAAACATTTAGGTAGATAAAAGCAAAAAATAGTGGTCCTTATCAGAAGTTCAAAACACTGTGGGCAAGGAAATCAAGTCTGCTGCCCAAGCCTAGAACTAATCCATACGTCCCAATGAAGCAAAGAATATTTGTGAAGTCACAGACTAATAGTTATTGCATTGCTTGCCAACAATAGCAATAAACATCAGGTTCAACTTTCACTATATCAACCTAAGCATAAACACAATGCAAGTAGTTCCCAATTAACTCACATGAGAACGTATTTGAAATGGAATGCAAAAGGCAAATGTAGTTTTAAGGTGAAGCCGCAGTTTCTTTACCTGCGAACTGCTAGTTGAATCCATCTTGTCATGGCCAGCAACAACAGATAAGATGGTTGCAGTGTCAAAAACAGATGAACCTAAGCATCCCACAACATCCAACGATGAAGCATAGGCCATGAGGCCAAAACGAGATACACGACCATAAGTTGGTTTCAACCCCACTACGCCACAGAATGATGCCGGCTGTCTCACACTTCCACCTGTATCACTTCCTAGTGACACTACACATTGCCTAGCAGAAACCGCAGAAGCAGAACCACCAGAGGATCCCCCGGGAACACGTGAATCATCCCACGGGTTTGTTGTCACCTGCATACCACCAACAATATCTGTCACATCCCCATATCAACATGTTAGCACATGAATGCTATGTTGAGATGGAAAAGATTCCAATTGCAGGTTTAATTCCTCCTCGGAAGAAATTTCGACACTTTAACATCAATAGTGGCACGCAACTAACCAACTACTTGTCTTAGAGCTGCCTTGCATTAATACGGCCCTAACATTGTCCTTTTTTTTTGAACTCCCCTAACATTGTCCTTGAACCAACCACAAAAGCGAACAGAGTTTGGCAGCGTTACAAATATTTTCGTGTCATTGGTTGCTACAACCATACTTGACACTTAATTTCAATATTTCAGCCTGAGCCATCCTGAGCGGCAATGCTTCAAAAGTAAATGACCCAGTAAAAATGGTATGAGAATTGGTCCCCAAACCTGAAACGCGGAGCCCTCGGTGGTGCTCCCCATGCCGAACTCGTCGAGGTTCGTCTTCCCAACCACAATGGCGCCAGCATCCCGCAGCCGCCGCACCGCCGTGGCGTCGTATGCCGGCCGGTATCCGTCCAGTATCCGCGACCCGCCAGTGGAGGGCATGTTGGCGGTGCAGAGGTTGTCCTTGATTCCCACCAGCACTCCAGCGAGCGGCCCCACCGCATCCTTCTCCCCGGAGGCAATCCTCCGGTCGAGCTCCTCCGCCTCCCGCTCTGCGGCGGCGTCCGCGACGTGGATGAAGCTACGCACGCTCGGCTCGGTGCGGCGGAGGCGGGAGAGGTACTCGGATGTGATGTCCGCCGCGGTCCTCTCACCTGAGAGCAGCGACTCGCGGATGGAGAGGATGGAGGATGTGGCGGGGCCCGGGGCCAAGGTCGTGGCGGGAGCGGATTGGAGGGAAGAGACGGCAGTGAACCGGCGGCGAGCGGGAGTGGGTAGGCGGCGGTGGGAGATAAGGAGGCGGTGGGCCTGGAGAGGCGGCGGCATGGCGGCGGCCGGCGGGGAGGTTCTCCGGCCGACGCCGGCGTGCGTGGGTTTTGGGGATTGCAGATGAGGAGGGGGATGGGGAAGGTGCGCGGATTTGGGATTGGGATGGGAGTGTACGACGGTTGGATTGGAGCCACGTGGAACGAGAAGTGATCGAACGGCGTCGGATCACATCAGGAGTCACGGCAGGCAGCCTAGGAGAGAGGTCAATAGTCAACGCATTCGTCTTTCCTCCCATATAGGATAATAGGAGGGATTTGAGATATTATCTTTTTCTTTCTCATTCGTGTTTTGCAAATGATCTGTACCATATTTACTGTGTTTCATAGAATTAAGTTACATATTTGACCGTTAGTCACAATAATATTAAGAAAATAATGGATGCAGAAGACACTTGCTTCAAATACTCAAGTAAATCCTAGTGTTCCTCAAATAAACTTAGCCTAATTTGATTTTATAATTTGACCACCCAGTATGATTATCTTTAAGAAAAATAGCATCAACCATGGCAATTATAGAGGCTTCTCAGTTCTCATGATCAAATGTCATCAATCATAGGGAGGAACTTATATGAATTTAGTTTGTGGATCACACCAATCAAGATCCTTGGTCTCACCTAAGTCAAATTGGATACCACATGAGCATGAGCAGTTAGATTAGATGGATGTATTGCTACCTACCCTCAACCATTAGATCTAAAGATGTCTATCTCAATGGGGACTACGCATGTTTTTCCCATTCACATACGTTGATGGTCAGATCCAATGTCTTCTAAGTTGATTTTTATCACATTTTTCTTGCTAGACGACTTTGTGCTATCTCAATACCATCTACTCTGTTTCAAAAAAAAACATATACTATGTAGGATTTTTGTATTCTGACGAAACCACTGGTACGGTTCATTTTAAAATATTTTTTGGACTGCATTTTTTTAACATATTTTGGTCACGACCCTTGCGAGAAGAACAGGCATTCATCGCTACGACATATCCCTTGTGAAAAAACGCTCACGGAAGTAGAAGGCAAACAGTGGCACGCCCGCAGAAGGCGAACGCGTGCAGCTTGGGTTGCTCCACCCACAGATTGGTGTGCGCGAGCGCAGGTGGGGGGAAGAGAAGTGGAAAGCCATCAACCACATCGCCCTCCCCTTAAAAAACCTCCCTCACCTGGGGGCGGAGCTTTCGAAGCTCGCCCAACTCCCTTCCACCCTCGCAACCATCACCGCTGCCCACCGTTCCCGCCGCCGCCGCCTCTATATCTCCTCCCTTCCCCCTCGCATGCCCCGCTCGCCGCCGCTACTTCTCCCTCTTCCTCTCCCTCCTTCCGCCCCCAAGTGAACCGCGGCTGCCTCCACCGCAGCCGCATCTCTCCCTCGCGCCGCCGCCGCCGCCGCGAGATCTCCGGCTGCCCGCGCCATGGTCGCCGCCTCCGGCCTCGCGCTGCCGCGGGCGGCCGCACCCTGCCCGGCGCGCACGCGCGCTGGCCTCCGCCCCGCCTTCCTCCGATTCGTGCCGCCGGTGGCGCTGCCACCGCAGCAGCTCCGGTGCTGCGCGTCCACAGTCGACGATGGCGTGGTGTCCGCAGAGGCCTCCAAGCCCCGCCTCCCTAGGTAACTCCGGTGCCTCTGCCCATCTATGAACCCCATTCACGCAATGGTCGGGCTCTCGTGACGCGATTGCGGAAGCTGGGATGCGATTTTTCTAGCCTGCTCTCGTGCAGACGGTGTGATTTTCGTGTTATTCGTATACTCGCTTTGCTACGGCCGTTTATTTTTGTGGGAATGGTGTGAATGTCACGGTTTATACCTATTTTGGCTTTCCCAGGTTTTCCTGCCAAGGTTGGCACCAACTGCATCAGGTAGCTCTGGGACTTGCTTTTCTGCACGTATGGGTTATATGTCCTTCTCATGATCGAAATCCAGTAGTTCCATGTAGGCTGGGTGTCATAACTGTTCCGGATGTTCCATCCCTTGATGCTCTGACGGTGTCTGTAGCTTAGACGCCTCGAGTTGATAGTGTTACCATGTCTCACCACTCACAGTAATAGGCCACCCTGATGTATAAAGTAAAGTCGACGGTAGGCCGTGGTTTCCCTGATTATTGACCGGGATCTGCATGTAGTCAGCTTACTCATTAAATGTCATGGTGATTGTTGCTATTTTTGTAGCTGCCACTGTATGGCAATACTTGTGTTGGCCCAACTGTATTGCCAGGATAAATTCTTTTATCTGCGCCTTTTAATCACAAAGCCTACAATCTCCACCTGGCGGATGACCTCTATTAGATGAATGAAAATTGCAGAGTGGTTGGTATGGGCTCAAAGCTCGTTGGATGCGGATCAGCGATCCCAGCACTTAGCATTTCAAATGATAACCTTTCAAAAATAGTTGAAACGTCAGATGAATGGATTGCGACTCGAACTGGGATTCGGAATAGGCGAGTTCTTTCAGGTAATTATGTTTCTGACCTCTTTTAAATTCTCTCAATTAAGCAAAGCAGCCAAATTAGGACAGTTGTGTTCCCCATATTGAATATGTGCAGCTTATGTTCGTTGTTGTTCATTTTTTAGTTGAGTGATAACTGATAACTGCTGGTGATGTGTGCAAACAGTCACTACATAATTTTTTTATTCTAGAAGCAGGCGACATGAATCCCACCGATTTTATTCTGTCAAAACACTTATGGAATATTATATTAAGTAAAACTACAATGGTATCAAGCCTTATTATGTTGCCTGCTTGTCTTCAAATCTGCATAAATAAATGCAGTATTTTTGTGGTTTGACTACTGATCTGCATATAACCAAACAGGCTTGGGACAGCATCTAGAAGAGTTCTTTTACCGTCCCTAGAGTGGTACCATTTATTAAAACATGAGGTACTACAGATTGGTACTTTAGGGACAAAATATGGTATCCTTTGGTACTTTTCCAAGGATTCTGAAAAACATCAACCTAGCAATTAATTTCTGTCTACATAGATAGATCCCAAAAGAAAACTGTTGGTAGTTGTTGGAAGTTTATGTGGTATTACTAATCTACTAAATATGTGGGTATAGCATTTAAAGCTGGTTTCTCTGTTAGCTGGAAATTATATTTTGTTATCACAGCTTTAGGTTGAGATGGTTTGGATATATCCAACGGAGGCCTCCTGAGGCGCCGGTGCGTAGTGGGGTTCTAAAGCGTGTCGATAAGGTAAAGAGGGGTAGAGGTAGACCTAAACTGACTTGGGACGAGTCGGTTAAGAGAGACCTTAAGGATTGGAATATCTCTGAAGAGGTAGCTTTGGATAGGAGCACTTGGGACGAGCTGTTGTTGTTGTTGTTGTTGTTGTTGTTGTTGTTGTTGTTGTTGTTGTTGTATCACAGCTTTAGGTGCAATAGGTTCTTACTTTTGCTTTATTACCTCATGTTTCTACTTTCCAATGTTGACAGGAGACGAAACATTGCGGGGGCTCTCAATACAAGCAGCGCAAAGGGCACTTGAGATGGCTCAAGTAAAAGCTGAAGATGTTGATCTTCTTGTCCTTTGTACATCTACTCCAGATGATCTGTTTGGAGGTGCCGCCCAGGTATTATGCGACACATTTTAAGCATTTGTACATTTATTATTGTTATAATAAATATAGCCTTTTGGATTAAACCTCGTATGGATCTTAGAATGGTAAAGCACGCCTCTGCAAAAGTGTTCAAAAAAATATTGCTTAATCTTTCGAAATTAAAACCAACTATTCGGAAATGTTAAATGCTAATGTCAAGCTATGCACATTATTAACCATAGCCAATGGTCCTGTACTACTTTTTTTTTTCAATTTTCTGCCCATTTATGCTTTCAGCGGGCACCATCCTTTGCTTGAGATCCGTGTCTGCTTTACACTTTTACTGTATCTATCAAAAACCGGGCCTGTGAAAGGGTATGATTTTCTTTTTATACACTATTAATGAATTTGTTATTTATAACTGCTCCTTATATTGTCTTGTTTTCTGTTCCGTACTATCAGCATGTTAAGCACCGAATCTGTTTTTTGTGTTTTCTTTGAAGAAAAACAATTCACGCTCATATATTTACAAAATCATTTTTATAATGCAAGCAGGTGCTGGCGGAAGTGGGGTGCACAAATGCATTTGGGTTTGATATTACAGCTGCCTGCAGTGGATTCATTGTTGGCTTAATCACCGCTACACGTTTTATCAAAGGTATTTCAGTATTAAATATTTAGTAGGTGCAGGAGCTCTGTCAAAATTCATATATCATTTGGGTAATTCATGGTGTTGTTGTAGGTGGGGGTATTCGGAATGTCCTTGTAGTTGGTGCGGATGCTCTTTCAAAATTTGTAGATTGGACAGACAGAGGTACATGCATCCTTTTCGGAGATGCTGCCGGTGCTGTGTTGGTTCAGGTACAGCTTACTTCCTGTGTAAATATTGCTATTATTCCCCTTTCCCAGTAAATTAGTTAATGTTCCATGGCTAAATCTGATTGAAACATAGATCGATCTTTGTTCAGTAAACACATAAAAGCACTTTTAATTACAAACCTTTCTGCAAATTCTTTTGTTCAACTTCTTAATTTTAGAATTTTGCAGGCTTGCAATGCTGATGAAGATGGCTTGCTAGGTTTTTGTGTTCAGAGTGATGGCAATGGACAAAAGTGCGACTTCCTTTTGAAAATTTTGAGATACTGGCAGTCCATGTTAAGTATATGTTGGCTAACTTGGTTTCTCTTAATTTACATAGGCACCTAAATGCTGCATCGTCAAATGATGAGTCGATCTTGTCCAATACCAATGGTGTTCCTGGATTTCCACCAAAGAAGGCAACCTACTCATGCATTCAAATGAATGGAAAGGAAGTTTTCCGCTTTGCTGTACGATGTGTGCCACAGTCCATTGAGAAGGCTCTTGAAGAAGCTGGTTTGCCTGCCTCCAGTATTGATTGGTTGTTGTTACATCAAGTGAGTGTCCTTACTAAGAACCTACTTTACATGAAGCATTGCTGTTCTAAATGATCTTCTATGTTCCAGGCTAATCAGCGGATTATTGATGCTGCTGCCAGTCGTTTAGATATCCCATCTGACAAGGTTATTTCAAATCTTGCTAATTACGGCAACACTAGTGCGGCATCCATTCCATTGGCATTGGATGAGGCTGTTCGGGGCGGCAAGGTGAAGACCGGTGATATTATTGCGGCATCAGGTTTTGGAGCTGGACTTACCTGGGGTTCCGCCATTGTCAAATGGGGCTAATTATTCTATGTGAAGTCGTGAACCATGGCAACAGATGAAAGAGATTGCCTCAAAGGCTCTGCATTGGCCTCGGGGCCCCTATGTTTAGTGGTTCATTTACCCATTTCTCTGTGCAACATTTTTCTTTGGCATCTGTCAGTCTTTCCTGCACATGAAAAATTAGTGGCATTTTTCCTTATTCGTCTATTCCTTTGGCTCGTTACACAGCTCAGTTCTCCATGTGGCTAGCAGAAAGCTTGTAATGTAGATCGCGGTAGTTTTTGAGATGATGGAAATATTTGCATCTTGCATGGAGATGACAATGACGCACTACAGAGGAGATTACACTGTAAAGTTAATGGGCCCTTTTTGTTGGGGAATTTTACTGAGCTATGGTCGATCTTGTGGCCCCAATCAATAAACATGTAAAAGGAGAGATGGGCATATGATGATGTAGGTCGATGCACGGTATATTTTGTTTTGCTTTTGTTGTGCTCCGTGCGGTAAAGAAAATTGGAAGTGACCTTTTGGGTTACATCAGATTGGCACAGAAGGAATGGCATGCGTGAATTTCTACCTGAATTGAACTGTTGGTATTGGAGTTCACTAGGTTTTTAAACGTACTGTGATACAGATATAAGCTCATAAGCAGCGAAAGTTTCATTGAAGATCTGTCAAAAGCTATGTATCGAGTAGTGCTAGACTCATCGATATCCGCAAGTACATGATTTGGCGACATCATTAGCTCCCCTTCAACTCAAGGCATAAACATGATCCCTTTTTTTTTATGGGAACATAATCCCCTTTTGATTTTAGCGGAAGTTGTAAATTCGATTGGCTGTAACCCTGTAGCTAACAGAAGACCTCGTGTAGTAGCATTTCATAAGCGTTACTAGAAACATTAGAGCAGAGGACTCGAGTAGAAATTGTAAGACGGTTTCTGACTGCACACACACCCAGACCAATTTGAAGAACCTTCAAAGATCACTTTATGAGTTTTATGACCTACATTTGAATTCAACGCATTTCTATCAACATAGTAGAACGCGAACGCTGAAACAGAATACATGAAAACGATTAGTAATGAACGGCAAAAAATCTTCCATTGCCGGGATTTGAACCCGGGTCGCCTGGGTGAAAGCCAGGTATCCTAACCGGACTAGACGACAATGGATTTGTTCTTATGTGATGTCTCAAAAGATCTGTTAACTCTTTCTCAATGGCTGGCCTCGGCGTTTGCTTCTACCTACGCTCCCGCCTGCCGTGGCTCGGCGTTCTCACACGTTCTCTTCCGCCCCCGCAGCCCCGCTTCTCTGCGTTCCACGCCCTTCGCCACCCCAAGCTCCAAATCGGAGGTCGTGCTGCTTTCTGCCACCTCGCCGCCTTAGAGTTGTCGAGCACACGCGCTGACCCCGGGGCGGCGTCGCCGTTGCGTCGCGTTCTCCCACTCCCAGTCCCAGGCTGGCTCCCGCGTCGTGGAGATGCGGCTGCCCGGGAGCGCGGCGAAGGACCTGGCGGAGGACCGCGCAGTGCTGCTGGGTCCGTGGGTCCCTGAGAGGAGGGCCGCAGCGGCAAGGCTCCCCAGCAAGAGCAGTGTCGGGCTCCCGCTTCTGTCCTTGGGAGAAGGGATTGAAGACCGAAGCGGAACGGGTTCCCCGCCCTGAACAGGGGCGGCGGCACGGTGGCTGCCGCCGGCGAGGTTAGAACAAGTGGTTGTCCAAAGAGGGTTGAACCGTGAAACGTCCAAGTGTTTGTTAGCCTTTCTAAAAAAATGTTCTACCGGCCGCTGTTCCCCACGCTGCGACGGTTGATCGTGTCCTTCCCTCGAGGGACCTTCAGGCTGACCAGACATCCGGCGCCTCCTATATAACTTGTGGAAGATGATTAATCTATCTCTACTATAAAAACAGGCTAATGTGACAAAAAAAATTCAGCGGTCGGCCCCTGCTCTTTCGTCTTTCGTCATTTGGTTTTGGTCCCGTCCGCCCCATCGTCGCCCCCTCATCCCGTCGGGTTCAGAAAAAAAAAAACATCATCCCTCGCTCCCGCTGCATGCCCGGCACCGCGCCGTCCCTCTCCCAGTCTCCCTCCATCCCCGGCCGCGGCCGGGTCCCCGGCCGGCGATCCGCTCGGTCCCCATCCGCCGATCCGCTCCGTCCCCGGCCGCCGATCCGCTCCCGCCACCACCATGAGGCGCGCCTCGAAGAAGTCGTCGTCATCCGCCGCGACCGCCAGCGCTGGTAACGCCCTGCCCTCGGATCCCTCCCTCCTCCCCTTGTTCTCGTGTTGCCTGATAGGGTCTCCAGTTCCCGGGCGGCGTTGATGCTCCCCTGTTCGCGGGATTGGATACGGGTGCTATTTCCTCTGGAAGATCCAATCTCGAGACCGCGCCTTGGGTTTGAGTTAGGTTGGGGGGCTTCGGCGACTTGGCGTTGTGGTTGTATGAAAAGGTGTTTGAATCTTGACTGAATTTGGTGCGGAATTGCCAGTCGATTCGCTTTGTCTTGTAACAGATTTGTGCAGTCGGCAGGTTTGATCCTTTGCCGGCCTATGTGAATTAGTTTCTAAGCAGACAGTAATGATGCCGTTTACTGTGTCTGTTTCGATTCGTAGACTATGAGAAGCTTAGGTTGCTAGGTGTAGGTTTGAATTATATGCTTATTCTTAACTGAAGGAACTATTGCTGCCATTGTGATGGCCATATAATTGCTACTTTAATTACTTAGGTGGTTAAATTTCATGATTGAGTCCCACTTTTCTCAGAAATTTGTTGTGGAAAAGCACAATGCACGCCCTCCATAATTTAGGTTAACCTGTTTTGGATGAAATAGCTGCCAACACTAACTCGACATTGTGTGGTCTACGTGCTCCATTTTCTTACATCTCATTTAATTCAGGCTCTCTCGGCCTACATCCCCGGCCGGCGATCCACACCGTCCCGGCCGCTGCTACGTCCACTGCGCCGCTTCTACCCGGCCTACGACTACTCATCCTTGTACGATTCTTGAATCACAGGTTAGTTCTTCGTCATCTACTCTTTTCCGTTTTGCCTATTCATGTTCTAAATAACTATAGTTAAGCTTGGGTGTCAATTTGTTTCTGTAATTTATGATGATGGGTCTAAACTGAAAATCATTAGCCAATGTTCAGTATTATTACCAAATTATGATCAAATCTGCATGAGGTGTGTGTCCTGTACTGATAGGCATTATGATCAAATAATCGGAAGGCAATGCTGAAATGGTCTATTGCTTAATTACTCACCTATTCAGGTTTAGATTATGATCAAATAATGTTACTAGAATTTGATCAAATCTGAGGTGTGTCAGTGTGTGTGTCCTATACTCCTAGGCATGCCCTGTAGTTCTAGGCATTAGCCTTTGAGCCCGTGCCTTATATGCAATTACCTTTTAGGATTATTTGAGAATGTGTGAAGCCCTTCACTTACTCTCATATTTTTTATTTCAAAATTTATGAGATTTAATCATATTTATTTATTTTCATGTAGTTCCTTTCAGCTACCTTTTCGAAGGTTAGAAATTTGAGGAGAGTAAGAACCAGGAAGGACATCTTCAGGTTGAGAGTTGGGATAGGGGAAGACCTTTTGTTAATGGATCATACTGTAGCCTCACACCATTCGCGCTATTTCTTTAATGTTGGATTATCATATCTGAATGCCCTTTCAGTAGCTGGCACTATATGTTCCTGATGTTGAAACCCTGTCTGTTTGCTATGCAGTTGGTGTAAGGGAGCTTCTATTGGATGGCACAGTGATGATAATAAACCTAATCTTAGGCACAGGGCATTCACAGTAAGGACCAATCCTTTTTCTCTTTGGAGTTCCATCAGTTCAGCGTTGACCTTTTCCTGTTATATACTTATATGTTGAATCTGCTGTTCCTATCAATAATTATGGCACACTCTGCTCAAGCGATTAATGTCCGTGTCATCTGGATCCTCTTCATGTAGAAGTCAATGCTGTTAACCTGAATGTGGCAAAATTATTAACAAATAATTATTTTGTATATACATTGGGAGGATAAGTTGTGGCTACTTCTGAGTAACCTTGAGGATTGGAAGAAGCAACTGCGGAAGCTCCTCGATGTCACCATGGTGACTGATAGTCATGGTATGATGGCCAACAACAATCTTCCACTTAGCAGTTGATTTATTCATTGCTTCATGGTGGCCATTTTTTGTCAGGATCATGTCAAGAGTTAGCCCTCTTTCTGAGGCTTCTCAAACCTAGCAAGTTTTTCTGAATAATATACAAATTTGTACATGCGTTCACGATAAATGATCTCATGCAAATAAATCGCCTATCCAAGTTCTGTTCTCCAATGATTTTCTACATGGGACCAAGCTAAAGGCACGCCCATCTCTATGGTGTGTATAATTGGCATTTTTTTAAAAAAAATGTTACTTGCTTCTATCACTAAAAATTTACAATTTAACAATTTTTAATCACAGGATGCTCGCTCACTGTGGCAATTTCATGGTTGAAAATCCTTCAATGTGTTAAGATATATCTTAGTCGCATCACATGCAAAAATATCTAAAAGGGAGATATGTACGTTTGGATAATGTATTCTAGCCTGTTTGATTCTAATACAATTTTAGTATTGGTGAATTAGTGTGAACATCATTAATATCAAATATTTTGCTTGTTTCAGTATCAAAATAATGCAAAATCCACTTATGAAATTTCCATTCTACAATGCTATGTTGGTATTATGTACTATTTGTAATCTAATGCTCATGGAATGAATTTGTTTCGCCCGTAGCAACGCACGGGCACGAACCTGTGTATCTATAAAGCTCACTAGGTTCAAATTAAATTCAGCATTTTTGAAAAATTAGTTTAGCATTTGAAAATAACAGATTCAACATATTTTAGAAACACATTGCAATAGTTTAGAAAAAATTACTACGTTCAATATTTTTTACTGACTATCTCAACATCTTAAGAGAATGCATTCAACATTTATCAATACCTAATCTAACATTTTTATAAAAAGGATCCTTCACAGCTTCTTCTCCGGCACTGGGGTGGCGGGCGGCGGCAGCAAGCAGCCCAAGTAGCAGCGCGGCGGGGGCAGCTGGGCAGCGCGCGGCATGCCCAGCAGCGGGGGCATGCAGCCCCAAAAAGCAGCGCGCGGCAGGGGCTGCTGGGCAGCAGCGGGGGCATGCAGCGCACGGAGGCATGCGCGAGCTCCGGCGACGACGCGCGGCTAGCAGCTCACGGCGGCAGTTTCGGGATCGAGCAGGAACAGTAGCAATGGCGGCGACGGCTGTGGGCGAGAGGCCGGTGGAATTGGATGATGAAGGTAACGAATCGGACGGGAAAAAGTCATCTCCACAAATCTCCAACACTAGAAGATGAATAGCAAAAAATTTTGTGAAAGATATATAGGTTCCACACCAGACATCCAGCTTGGTTCCTGGGCCTTGCCAGGCCCCTAACAGCGAGATGGGCCTGCTTGTGGAGGCTGCGGGCTCCGCGGCATCTGAAGCTGATGACCTCTGCTGCAGCGCTTTTTTCTTTTTTATATTTTTTAAAAAATAAAAATTTCAAAAATATATGTTTGTTTTGAAATATTTCAAAAATACCCCGGTCGCCCCTATAGCGCGACAGGCCCTAAGTGTAATTTTTTTCTTTAAATTTGTAACGAGGTCCCTGAAAAAAAGGGGCTTGTCGCCCCCCCTCGGGCGACCACTGGGCCCAGCCCACGGGCGCGGCAGGGGGGCCTGTCGCCCCCCCCGCGGGCGACAGGCCCCCCCTCGGGCGACCGGGGTAACCCCCTTATATAAGATCCAACCCCCTCTTCCCTCCTTATTTGAGCCCGAAAATTCCACCAAAAATCTAGAAAAAAAGAGAAAGGTGAGGAGAAGGGAAGCGGCGAAGCCCTGCCGGATTCAGCACTTGTGATCTGCAGATTAGTACATTTAGTTTATATATTTTTCTATTTAAGTACTACGCATTTAAGTAGGAGTAATTTAAGTAGGGGTGAGTAATTTAATTTAATTAGTGCTATAGTAGAATCATTTAAGTAGGAGTTTAATGATACTTTAGTTTGTAGTTATGTAGTAGTAAATTAGTTTAGAAAATTAGTACTACGCATTTATTATTACAATTGCAGTACTATTAGAGACGTGTTTATAAATTAATTATAATTTAGAATAGAATTTGACATATGCAGTATAGAATTTGAGTGTCATCACGTAGTTATGAATACTTATACGTTGTAGTTGAATTTCATACTTAGTTTTTACGGATTATTGAATAAGGTAGTGAAGTAAAGAGTATAACTCGATAAGTATTATGTGATATACAGATATGTCGAGCAAGATGCAGTTTCAAGTATTTTATGGTGACTACAATGTTATGTATGGGCCAAATGGAGTAGATCTTTTTGCCTTTAAGTGCACATCTAGCGCCATAGATAAACCTCTGGAAAGGAGTTTTGGTTCCATATGTAAGTGGCTGCAGCGTGGGTTCCGTGTTGATCTGTTGACACATGTGATCACCGTCCAGTCTCTTGTTAATTGGGAGGTAGAAAGTGAATTATGGGAATTGATGATGATACACAACACTGATGACTGGCAGAAATACATGCAAGCAGCTCTAGAGCGTGGGGGCCTCTGGCCATTCTTGTTCAAATCCGGGAGAAGACACAAAATGAAATCTAACATTGTGCAGATCAAGGAACTCCGAGTATTCGAAGAGAGACCAATTATGTTGAACAAGATGAGTCAGAAGAGACAGAGTACCAAAACATTGGACCACAGGGCCTTGCTGATGAGGGAGAGAGAATACACATCATTGTGGACGAGATGGAGGCAGAAGACCAAACCGCAATAGAGATGGAAGAATATTAGGGCTCATCTGATGACGAGCAGTACTCATTGCCAAAAGAGTGGAAGGAGCATGATTTTGGCAGTCATGTCGCAGAAGATGTACGAAATCAGGAGTGGGAGTACAGAGGGAATAAGGTAATGCAAGGTGCAACATATCCAAACATTGAAGCCGTAAAAGATGCTGTGAGACTATGGGCAATATCATTGAAACGAAAATTTAGAGTCGTAAAGTCTGGCAGTAAAGAATATGAGGTAAAGTGTGTGAATGATGGATGTCCATGGCGAGTACATGCATTCAAGGGAAAATGGAAGTCAAACTGAAAATGTTCCATTGTGACAGAGCACACTTGTTTGCTGTCAGAAGTTCTTTCCTCACATCGCAATATATCTTGCGACTTTGTTGCAAAGCAAATGTATGGGTTTATTACGGACAACCTAAATTATGAGAAAAAAATGATTGTTCGACACATTGAGCAGACTTACCAGTACACCATCAGTTATTTGAAGGCATGGCGAGCTAAACAAAGGGTGTTCGAGATGCGGTTCGGCACATACGAGGCATCATATGATAACCTACCTCGTATGTTATCCCAGGTTGCTGGTATAAATCATGGAAGCTTTTATGACACATACCTCATACCAGCCGTGACTAGGGGACAAAGAATTATGCAACGAGCCTTCTTTTGCATAGGTGCTTGTGTTAGAGCATTTCAGTTTTGTCTTCCGGTGATCTGCATTGATGGCACATTTTTTACTGGAAGGTATAAAGGTCAGATACTCACCGCAATCGGTGTAGATTGCAACAACCAAATAGTTCCGCTCGCATTTGCATTTGTTGAGAATGAGAAAATAGACAGTTGGTATTGGTTCCTTGAACGAGTGAAGATTCATGTTGTTGCTGCACGTCCAGATGTGTGCCTTATTAGTGATAGGCATGCATGTCTGCTGCAATCAATACTAAAATTGCAACGTGGAACTGCGACAACGCCTCCATTGTGGCCCGATGTCCAAAACAGGTGGTGCATTAGGCATATGGGTGCAAACTTCTATGACCACTTCAAGAACAAGGATCTTAAGAACCTGTTTAAGAGGTTGTGCACCCAAAATCAACAGAGAAAATTCAATGCATTATGGCAGATGATTGATCAGTTGACTGCAGAGCTAGTGAAGGTAAGGGCATCAGGAGCAGGCACGAGTCAGGCTGCAGAGGCTAGGGATTCAATTGAGAAGCCATTTTCACACTGGATTCGAGGTGCACCTAAGGAGAATTGATCATTCCTTTACGATACCAACGGAATACGGTATGATATTCAGACAACGAACCATGCAGAGTGTTTCAATATGGTTATGCGTTCTTGTCGTGCCTTTCCTCTTGTGGGAATTGTTGAGTTCATCATGTATGGGTGCATGAAGTATTTCAGAGAGCATTACACGGCTGCAAGCATAAACATCAGCAACCCCCAAATTCAGTTTTGCAAAAGAGTGACACAATATATTCAAGAGAAGATTGAAAAAGGCCAAACTGCACCGCGTCATATCGACAGGTACAATGGAGCATAGATTTGAGGTTCTATGCAAGGATAGAAGTGGTCGTGGTATCCGTAGAGATAGGGTGGTACAAGAGAGTTTGATTACAGTAGAGCCTTCTGCTCCTGCATGAAGCCTAAGTTATTGAGAAAGGAAAAGATGGAAGAAAGGGAGACCCCATAATATGGGAGGGGCCTCTTGGACCTGATTCCTTTCCAGAACCAGTGTTTGAGTTTCCGCCACAGCACAAAAGTGAATTTACCAATGAAACTCCTCTTCGACAATACGATAACCGTAGAGAACCGTGGCCAAAATGCAGACATGGTGAGGACTGCTTAGTGCAGATGTGCACCGACGGGATGGATGGCGGTCGGCGTTTCTTTAAATGTCCACCCGCATGGGTAATACTCGGTTCTTTTATTTCTTTATCTTCAATGAGACACCTTACATGAAATTTATTTTGTAGTCTTTCGATGCTCCAGAAAACTGTGGTTTTACTAGGTGGGTCGATCCTGCACCAATTGATTCGGTTCAAGAGTTCATCGAGTATCTCCAGATAAAGATCTTTGATCTGGAATGCAAGGTGAACCATTATGAGAAAGTGAGTGAGGGTAACAAAGACGACGAAGTTGATGATACCAGCAATGCTGCCGGTTCACAGGATGAACCATGCACTATTCCTTACTGCAACGACCCTTGTCACAAGAAGAAGGGCTCTGCGCCTCCGGCACCACCGCCTGCACCACCTGCAATGGGTGGATACTGCGGAGAAGGCTTAACGCAGTTTGCTACGTGGGGGTACGGTGTAACATCCCGAAAACTCACCAAAATAAGTCATGCGCTAAAGTTGTTTTATCGTTGAGCTCGACTTAAACCCTGAACCCTAAATTCCCAGAGCCTCTCCCGAACAACCCGACACCCGAATTCAATCCACATCCCATCTCTTTCCCCATCCAACGCGACGCGTCGTGACCGGCCGCCGCGAATCCCGCCCCCTCCTTTTCCCTCTCTCCTCCGACCGCGTGCCCCACCTCCCGCGTCCCGCACGCCACGCGTGGCCGACCGCAGCCGCGGTCGCCGCTGGCGCGCACCGCCCCTCCCCCTCCTTTTTCCTTTCTCTCTCTCTCCCTTTTCCC
The DNA here is from genome assembly GCF_016808335.1 of Panicum virgatum. NCBI lineage: Eukaryota > Viridiplantae > Streptophyta > Magnoliopsida > Poales > Poaceae > Panicum > Panicum virgatum. The sequence goes on from NC_053142.1 coordinate 49,245,508, forward strand.
CATTTTCTTTTTCTTCGTTTCTTTTTCCTATTTTCTTTTTTTTCTCTTTATCCTTTTTCCTTTTTCTTTCCTTCCCTTCCTTCCTTCCCTCTCTCTCTCTGCGCCCGAGCACCGCCGTGCCCGGCCCTCCTCCCCGCCTCCCAGCCCTGGCCCGCCTGCCCGCACGCGCCCGTCCTTCCCCGAGCACGGCCGCACGCCCCCAGGACCCCGCTCCCGGCCGCTGCCCGCGACGCCGCCACGACACGGCCGCCCGCGCCGCGCACACCGACGCGGCGCACGCGCGCACGCTGCTGCTCCTGCCCCGCGCGTGCACGCGAGCGCGCGCCTCGCCGTGCCCACGTGCGCGCCGCGCACCGCTCGTCGCTGCGCCGCCCGCCGCCCGCTGCCCCGCTCGGCGCCGCTCGCGCGCACCGCCTCGCCCCTGCGCGCCACGACGCGGCCGCCTGACCGGCGCCCCGCCATCACCGCCCCGCCGCCCGCCGCGACGCCCACCGCTGGCGCCTCGCCCCGGCCCCGCTCGCCCTGTGCCCGCGTGCAGCCGCCGCGCCGCGCGACGCCTAGCAGCAGTGCCGCCGCAGAGCCGCCGCCTCGCCGCCCGCGCCAAGGCCAGCGCCAGCCTTCCCCTCCACGTGCCACAGTGGGCGGTCTCGACGCCCTCGCCGCTGCACGCCGCTCCGCGACAACCTAACGCGCCCGCCCGCCATTACTCCCGCCCGCAAGCCTCGCCGAGCCGCCACCTACCTCCACCGCGCCACCGCCTCTCCACGGCTATAAAAGCCTCCCCAACGGCACCGCTCCTCCACACTCAAACCTCCCTGGCCACCGCCGCCTTCCCTCCCCAGTGCTAGCGCCGCCGCCCCGCTTCAGCGGCGCCGCCGCCGCCGGCCCGCGTCGCCCCGCCTCTGAGCGCCGCCCCAGCCCGAGGTGAGCCGGGGAATCGAACCCCAAGTGTCCCTAGCCCCTTTTCCCCCCACTCCCGGCCGCCGCCGTGGTCCAGGACGGCCAAATCGGCCGCCGCCGGCGCCCCCCTACCGCCTCCCCTGTTTCCCAGTGCGAGGGGAGGAGGGAGATGGCAGTTTTGCCATTAGGCCCTCCCCCTTCCCTCTATTCCATAAAGAACCCCCCCATTTATGGCTCTTATCCAAAAACTACCCTGCCCTTTGTTTTAATCTCAAGTAAACCTTTCCACTTAAAAACATAATACTAAGTATACCCTTGACCCTTTCAGTTTAGTCCAAATATTTCTAGAAATTACAAACAGACCCCTCTCTTCTCAAGAAAATAATTACAAGTAGGTCCCCGCTTCCTGATCTAGCCCCTGAACCCTTACAAAACCTATTATTTCATGCGCCGAAACAACTCCGATTGACCCCAAACTTTACCATGTCACTTCTATTATAGTTTCGGGCCGCGTTAGTACCAAACCACTCAAAGATGTCACTTCTATCTCCATATTTTATGTGATTCCGATTCGAGCTCAACGATAGATCTTTGTTTTGATTGGATGCTTGTTTGTGTGCGTTGTAGACCACGGAGTGAACGAAGGAGAACCCGTCAACGAGCAGTACTGTGAGCAGGAGAACGAGGACCAGTTCCGCGACCCCGAGCCCGAAGGACAGGACTTTCCCGGAGGCTACGAAGACGGCAAGTTCAATCCCATCCTTTGATGCATGTTTCTGTCCTAGTTTTTATAACCACAACCCAATGGCCTGCTTTGTAAAATTGCATATGTTTTGCTTGCATGAAAACACGGTTGGATAGCCACCCCTTGATTTGTGATGACCATTCCTTGACCTCCTAGATTAATGTCTGATTTTGCTTAGACGTTAATCGATATTAGAACGCTTAGGACTTTACTCATAAAACTATTTATTTTATAAAGAAAATGTGTGCGTGTGGGATGGGATAAATGTGGGGTTTTTGTAAAGAAAGTGTAGACGGGATGGATGACATTTCTACGGATTTGCCATTTGGTGTGCTCGTGCCATTGCGGCAGGGCAAAGAAGGGAGATATCCATCTTGTCGTGTCTAAAGACCGAGTTGGTGTGTCATCTCACCTAACTCCACTATCGTGCAAACCACTCGACCGTTGAATGGGCAACGGCGTAGCATAAATCCCACTAGTTGGTGTGGTAGCCATCAGGAGAGCTGAGAGCAACGGGTGACTAAGGAAAAGGGATAAGCCCCGAGTGACTTATGCCCGGTTATACCTAGGTGAACGGTCGATGACCCCTTGGTGCAACCCGTGATGGCTAGTCAGGCTTAGCTATGGTGGGTAATGGCTATGTTGGGATCTACACCGACACGACGGTGTTCGAGTTGTGGTATCCTACTTGTGGGTAAAGTTGCACACCTCTGCAGAGTTAAGAATCTATTCGAATAGCCGTGCCCACGGTATTGGGCGAGTTATGGTGTGGTCACATAACTAGTGTTTTATCGGGATGGGCTGGTGTGAGTTGTTTTGGAATTGTGTCCGGCAGTTGTGCCGTGTGCTACGACGGACGGGGAGTCCGGTAGCAGTTTTAAACCTGAACTCCGTGTTGCTGCAAAAACTGATTTCTAAAAGGTTTTCCGTAAATTAAACCCCTGCATAAAATATCATTGTTCTGCAAATTAAACCGTAACCTTATCCTTGACTTACCTATGCATATTATTCTGTTATAACCCCTCCGTGGGTGTGGTTGGACTTGCTGAGTACGTTTGCACCCACCCCACTCTTACTTTTTACAGAAGAAGACCCAGATTTCGTGCCAGACGACGCCGAGTAGGGTTATCGTTCTACACCCAACCTTGCCTGTGGAACCGGCCCTGTACGAGATGCCTCCGCTGTCGCAGTACTCTGAGCCTGTGGTAGACCCCATGTGGTTTGCGGTCTGGTGTTATGTCGTGGCTTGGTTAATTATTATCATTATCTGTATCGAGTGTCCTCCAAGGTTTGTACGGTTTTGAACCATCTGATGTAATAAATGTGGCATCAGCCTCCTGGGACTGGTGCTTTGTATCACATTTAAGTCTTCTCTTATGAGGGGACGCTTCATACGGCTACTAGGACTACCCTAGTGGTAGTGACATGCTGCATCGTTGTGTTTGTTCTATTTTTTTTTTAAATTTACCTAAGGCATGTTAGGTTAGTCCGAAATCTGTTTACCGTAGTTTGCAACGGGTTCTTCCATGCCACTGCATGTGTGATATATGTTTCATTATCGTTATATTATGATGTAAAATTTGATGGTTCACATTAGGTAATGCATTTCTTAATTCTTATTTCTTATCGTTATATTAATTAAATATGTGCTTTTTAGTATTCTAGTGACATGTTTATACTTTGATGCTCCATTACGACTAAGTACGATTCAAACTCGACATTATGTACATGTCCAGTGAATGCAAGTTAGGTACGAGACATAGATACAAGCATAATACAACATTAACAATACTAAATGTGAATACATCTTAAACCGATGAACATCATATGTTATAGATCATGGCATGAAATCATCTAAGTTGTCATCCCAGTTGACAGATGGTGGTGCTGCATGTGGTGTAGTATGGCTCGACGAACCTCTTGGCTTTCCCTTTCTCTCTTTTCTGGATCTACGTTCATGTACAGGGGGAGGAACATCATGTGTTGGAGGCCATGGTTTGGGGGGCATAAAGTCATCCATGTCGTCATCCCAGTTAACACAAGTTTGTGCTGCAGGTGGTGCAACATGACTTGACGAACCTCTTGCCTTTCCCTTTGTCTCCTTTCTGATTCTAGGTTCATGTACAGGGGAAGGAACATCATGTGTTGGAGGCCATGGTTTGGGGGGGGCATGAAGTCATCCATATCGTCATCCCAGTTAACACAAGTTGGTGGTTGAGGTGCTGAAGCATGACTCGACGAACCTCCGGGCATCTGTTCCTGCGCAGGCCAAGTACTATCACCCGAAGATCTTATCCGTCTCTTTCGTCTAGTTTGCGGCATAAGTCCACCGAAGATACATACCAATTTACGGAAATTTGGTATCGTTTTGTTAATCAACTTCGTGTCATCGGGGTAATCCTAGCATATAATTAAAAACAATGTTACTGTTTTATAAATATGGATTCGAAATGACGGACGGGATTACAACTGAATGAGAGTTACCTTAATGTGCATCTCATACACCTCTGGCCGCATCCATATCTTACAAGAACTTTGTAAGAATCCAATGATATTAGGATGATTCGCTAGTTCACATACTCTCATGTATATCTTCCGACGTTCAAGCAGGTGTCCCTTTACATCTTGCGTCGTAATACCTCGAAATAATGTGAAATCTTTAAACTCTACTACTTTGGACAACACCATCTCTATCGTACCATCCGCTAACGGATCCAACTTCTTACTGATAACAAGATGGGTCATGATATCAAGTATTATATTAGATTTTTCTTCGGTCCATGAAAATCCTCCACAATTGGAGGCAGCCATTGCCTTATGCTGCAATATCAATAAGGTACTTTCATAATTCTATTCTAATTCATAATTAATTTAAAAACAAGTCTGTAATAGTACTGAAATTGTAATACTAAACGAGTGTTCTAAAGCACCAAATCTAATTCAGCTAATCTGCTAATTAAATTAATTTTTTTATACAATATCAATGGATTTATACGAAAGTTACCGGTAGATCACAAGTACGCAATTCGGCAGAGCTTCGCCGCTTTTCTTCTCCTCACCCCTCTCTTTTTTCCTGAATTTTTAGGCTCAAATGATAAAGGGGATGGCGGCATATGGCGGCCAAGGCTTATATAGGGCAAAGGGTCCCTGTCGCCCGCCCAACAGGCGACAGGCCCCTGTCGCCCCCCCTAGGGCGGGCGACAGGCCCCCCCTTTTTTTGCCAGGGACCTCGTTGCGAATTTGAAGGAAAAAAAATTACACTTAGGGTCTGTCGCCCTATAGGAGGGCGACCGGGGGATATTTTTGAAATATTTCAAAACAGATATATATTTTTGAAATTTTTATTTTTTAAAAATATAAAAAAGAAAAAAAAACCTCTGCTGCAGGGCCTTCTCCCCACCGCATTCGCCGGTGGACCTGCCCGACCAACCACCAGCCCAGGAGCACACCGATCAGACGTCTGCTGCGCCTGAGGCTCGTACACTACAGGCCGAGGAGCACCCAATTGCGAAGAAATATCGTTTCACAAAGAAGACAAAATAAATATTCCGTAAGAAACAAAAAAAAGTTCACAAGACCGGTGATGGCCTATACGATTTGTAGCATCTCCAGGTGGTGGGTTTGGAACGGTGAACATATCAAGTGCAAATCAATTTCTCCGTATAAATTATAAAAACTTCAATCTGAGCCATCAGATAAACATCCAAAGGGAGGGGTGAAGAGAGGTGGGAGAAGGGATTGGCAAAGTGTGATTATCCAATCCAAAGGCGGATCTAGATTGTAAAATTACTCAATCTCTCATATCCTTTGAATGCTGATCTAGTGATTCAGATTGAAATTTTCATAATTTGCACTGAGAGGTTGGTTTGCATCTGATGCGTTCTCTTGGAACTGTTCGAAGCAATTTGAGGTCAGCAGTCTACACTACCACACGATGGTGCTGTAGCCGGATAACATTTTTCTCAAGCAAATTGTTTTTATTTTAAATTTTACAGCCCCAGTTTTGGTAACAACATCTGGAAGAGGGGAACTTGGAATTGCTGTAACAGACCGTGCAGCTCCTATACTTGATTTCTGCTATCGAAACCGATTTCCCAGGCTAGATAGCATATTAGGTGTAACACCCCGGTGTTTCAAATTTCAAAATTTGGAAATTAAACCCGTTTTGGCACAGCCGGACCGGTCCGACCGGTAGGCCAAACCGGTCAGACCGGTTGGACGTCTTTAAATAGCACTAACATTTTTCCATCCTTATATGTTCACTCAGCTCTCTCTTTCTTCTTCCTTCAGACAGAGCCGAGCAGAGCTCGCTCCACCACCGCCCCTTCCATCGATCTCCTCCCTCCGGTCGCCTTGCTACGATCCCTTGCGCATAGAAGTTCCCCACCGCCTCCTCCACCTTCCCCAACCTCCAGCCTAGCCTCTCCTCGGCTGAATCGGCGAGAATCGAAGCTCCAATCATCCATGGACAGTAGCTCCGCCCCTCGCCGTCGATCCGCCTCTCCGGTCGTCCTCCGCTCAAACAAGTCCCCAAAATGGGTTCGTGATGAGCTCCTCATCCTCCTCGGCCTCTTTCCCCATGGATTCTGGTGCCGAGCCGCCCGGGACGCCGCCGGCCATGGCCCTGCGCCATGGCTCGACTATGACCGGTCTGACCGGTTATAATAACCGGTCTGACGGGTGGAGCCTTTTAATTCATTCGGCGAAAACTTGCAGATTGCATAACAATTCAAGGAAAAATCCTAAAAATACAAAACTAGTTTTGTTTGAATGCGTAGATCTAAATCTCCAAGGGAAAAATATTAATTCTTGTGAAATGACCTTTTTGCCTCCGATAAAGTTTAGGTTGTGTTTTAGAATTGTTTAATTAGTTTCGGTAAATAGGTTAGTCCAAAAATTATGAAACTAGGGCAGTGGCTTGCTTTAGGAATGTGTAGTTCATTGCAAAAGTTACAAGTCTAGAAAACATCGTTTAGTATGGTAATCAACATATCCGTGTACTAGTATATTTATTAGATAATAACTAGTTTATGTTTAAGAAGGATATTGGCGCATACAATTAACACATTTTATCGGTGTAATGTCATGCTAATTTTTGATTCACCATTAGAATGCACGGATACTCCAGAAAATTTGTACCCGGACAATCTGGGCTAAAACCCGGAGTCTCCGGACGTGTGGGTTTGTAGCTTCTTAATTGTTAAGTTCATCATGAGTAGGCTTAAATAAATAGTCTTAACTAGCTTCTTATATGAAAATTTAGTATTTAATTATGAATTATTCCTAAACTAGCATATTTCCCAATTAATTAAGGTTATACTTTTAAATAATCTCTTAGAGTTGTCTGACTATTTTAGCCTCCTATGTACTACTTCTTTGAATTCACCCAGAGGTTGATTGAGTAAAGAAAGAGTCTAGTAGCTGTAGCTTGCAATATATATACTTAGGACATTGCTCGGTTAGGACCGGTCTGACCGGTAGTGTGCTTGGGGTAATTCGGACCGGTCTGATGGACCGGTCTGACTGGTGTGGCGGCAGCTGAGCGGGTAGGGTTAGGGTAGTTGGTCCGAATCATTAGCAATTCTCCTCAGTTATGGGTTATTTTTTGTAAATATGTAATTCATATATGCATTCTCTCATATCATATGCATATGCACACATATAGATTCCGGTGCATGCGATCTCGTGACTGTGGAACAGGCGTAGCCGTGAAGCCCAAGAGCTAGCGAGGCAGGATTGAGAAGGAAATCGTGAAGACCCGGCCCAATGGTCGGAAGGGCCCAAGGCCGAAAATAATATTAGCACTAACTTAGTGTTACCCTCAGGCAAGCCCCGGTGCATGTCCTATTAATTTAAATTATGATTCACTATGTATATGTTTTATCTATTACTTGTGCATTACGTATTAGGAATTGATTGGAACCCTAGCTGCATGATCCCTAGGTTTCCTTTAGTTTTACTAGTATGTCTAGGTCGATAGCGGTGCTAGGCTAAATAAGACCGGTAGAAGTCGGGTGACTACGTGTCACTCGCGAGACACAGGAAACTTTAGAAGCCGAGTAATTGCTGGTTACTCGCGAGATACATTATTATCTTTATATTTCAGTATTTGAGAAATAGATTGAAATGGATATGGAGATGTGAGACCGGGCGGGGAGGATGTGTAGGTATGGCAGCAGGACAGGGTTCCTGGGTGCCTTAGCCCCATCTGAGTCGATTAAGGACCGGTTGTTGTGGCAGTGCTGATCAGGGATTGAACTGTACTAACCGCATGCCAGGAGTAGTAGGTAGTCGAAACCGGTAAGCCGAGTACTGTTTTGCTTCGAAAGTACAGGACTTCAACTCACCTCTTGGGGTAGTCGAGTAGTCGCGAAGAAATGGGGATGCATGTTTACTTTTGGTGGTCTCACGTTGAGCTCGGCTGACCATATGATAGTGGGGCGGTCCTGTAGTTCGAGGTGGGGAGGGGAATGGTTGGTGCGTGGGGTCCGACGGGGCCTATACGTGCCGTGTTGGTTAGGTCCACCTTGCAAGATCAAATCGGATCGATTCGCCGTTTCTCGCGATCATGAGGGCTTTGATCTCTTTGCTGCATCGTAGCAAAATATTAGAATGTGAGTTATGTATATTTATGTAAAATATTGAGCACATGAAATTATTTTTTTGCTTGCATCACCATGATTGCTATAGTGGGTCTATGCAAATATTAGATGAGAGTAATTTATATAGAACCTGGAGCTAAAATAATGGAAGTAAGAAATTACTTTAGTCACTCTTTCTGCAAAACAAACCACCAGTCAAAAGCCATGCATGTCTAGATATGTGGGCTAAGTACACCCAATAGTCGGGTAAGTCTTGCTGAGTATTAGTTGCTCAGGGTTTGTTGTTTACCCTATTTCAGGTATAGGAGCTAACTTGGCTTCACATCGGTGGGCTCGATGTGGCGCCTTGTCTTCACGTCTCGGTAGTTCTCGATTTATTTAGTTCGTTTTATTTATCCTCTAGTAAAAATGCTCTGTAAGTTAGATTCTCTTCCGCGGTTATCTTTTCTTTTGTAAATTTTAAATTTAAAACAGTTTTGTAAAAGCCTTAATATTATTTACTATTTTTGTAAGTTTTTATCATGCTGGTACCTTCTGTGCTCGCCTTCATACGAGACTTCTGGTGTGTTTCGATCGGCCTGTGGGTTGAAAACAGCATGTCAAGTTACACTTAATTAAGCTAATGTGCCAAATGATGGCAGTTACGCTTAATTAAGCGTTTTAACTCGGCGGGTCTGTCACAGAGGTGATGTTGTCGTTGTGGACGACGTCCTCGGGCCTGGACGGTGGATTCAGCTGGGCCCTCATCCGCCTCTGCAGGTTCTCGTCCAACACGAACCCCTGTAGCGCGGCGCCTCGCCGATCTTGGCCGTGAACTCCGGCAGCGGCTCGACCCACTTATCGCCGTGCAGGCTGAAGAAGAAGGCGAACGAGTGCCTGTGCACCGGCTTCATCACCACCCGGTCCATCGGGCTCTTAAACTTGTTGTTGGTCAGCACCTACCCAGCCACCAACGTTTGATCAGATAGATCAAAACGACGACATGATCGATCTGTTCTTGGGACAGTGCTGTTGTGTACTGTACGTACCTTCATGATGTCGCCGATGTTGACATTGATGCTGCTGTCGACGGGCTCCGCTGCCGTTACCCACTCGTCGTCCTTGAGGACCTCGAGGCCCCCGACCCCGACGCCGTCCTGGAAGACGAAGGTGATGCAGTTGCCGTCCTCGTGCACGCTGAGGCCGTTGTTCCCCTCCTCCGTCGCCGGGAAGTAGTGATGCGCCGCCATGAAGTCGAAGCTGCGGTCGCCGTTGTAATCCCTGAGGAAGCCCGGCGGCAGACCCATGCACTTGTTCAGGACGTCCTGGAGGAGCAGCCCCAGCTCGGTGAACTTGGCGTAACACTCCTCCACTGCTTCTCTGAATTCGATCGGGAAATTCGAAAAAGGAAAACCTTTTAGAAATTCTGATGAAGGCACAATTTAGAATTGCGAATTTGTATTTCGACTGACCTTAATCTGGCTCAGCGGGGTACTCGTTGAACCCGCGCTTCGGATCAAACACCAGCACGGTCTCGAGCTTGTCGGCCGAGTGCGCCGGCTGCCGAATGTAGCCAGCCGGGACGGGCGCCACGGTCCCCTCGGCCTGCCGAGCCTTGGCCTTCTCGTCGTCCGGCAGCACGAAAAACGCGGCCGACAGCTCGAGCGCGCGCGCCATGAGCTCGGCCGGCACGCCGTGGTTGACGACGCGGAAGCAGCCGTGCGTCCGGCACGCCTCGAGCACGGCCTCGGTGGCGCCGGCGCGGCCGCCGCTGTCGTCCTCGGTGAAGAAAGGCGCCAGATCCACCACGGGGAAAGCGCCGCCGGCCGCCATGATTCTACCACCTTTGGTTACACACGAATGCGATCGAATTGAGATGCCACAAGCTTAAGCGTACTGAGCAGTGGTACTTATATTTCCTCTTCTGACTCCTGTCTCTTGCATGCCCCCTCGTCGCCCCATGAGCTCACCGAACTAACCCTGGCAGTTTCCTTCGTGCGAATACAAAAGTTCAGGCATCTCGCCCCACGTTGGCCGTCATGCCTGTCGCCTCTGGTTTTTACGATTGAGATGCCACATGACGTCAAGACGAGCGTACGTATAGCAACATATTTCACAGGCTTCGCTAGTAGACAACAGCCAATGAGCTGTAATAAGTAGATCAATAAGAAGATGATATGATGATGCGGTGGGTGGTGGATGCCGTTCTTTGTTTTTTCAAAAAAAAGAAAAAAAGAAATGGAACTCGTTCGTTCTGGTGTCCCCTTCGTTCATGGAAAGAAAAAAACAATGCAACTCGTTTATGGTGATGTCCTAGACACATATATAGATGGGCCTCAAGCATCATCGACTTCGACTGGATGAGAACGCCACCCCCATAACCATAAATCAGACCACCAGCACCTTGGCCGGCCTATAGGAAATGAGAAAAATCCCTATTTGGCTCTCTTAAAGTTGGCTCTTCCGCCAAAGGATGCTAGATCAATTGGTTGAAGCACTTCGGCGGCACCCCACAGGTCTGGGTTCGAACCCCACGTGGGGCGAATTTCTAGCTGTATGCAAAAAATCTCCCTCACTGGCGTGGCTAGGGTTCAGGAATTTCTTGCTTGCTAGCGAGGTAGAAAATAGTTGTATGATAAGATACTCAGTAGCCATACTCATGCATAAATGTGTTGGTTTTTCAGAATGTTTAATATTTCAGTTTTGAGCAAATCAATTGTGGACAAGTTATTTAGAAGTTGCAGATGTTCGTTGTATAGATCCCACGGAACCATATGAACCGATAAGTGAATGGCATAGTAATATGGAAAGGCAAGCTAACAGCAACACAGAACAAGATGAACAAAACTACTTTTACATCCCATTTGCAGAGAATGAGCATGAAGGTAACTACAATGGTAAGTTTTTGGCATTCCTTACAAACATGCACTTGCATTTATCATCCCACTTAGCAATACCCTTCTAAAGAATAATGTCGACCATTATTTCTCCATTATTTTTTTTAAATCTGCTTATGTCCAACTAATTTCTGCTATGGACGACAAAAGGCAATGGCCTCCACCTAGCCATGGATTTTTCATGCATCCACCAATGTTGAAAGCCGCAACTGTTAGGCCTAAAACTGATAGGCACGGCCTCAACTGATAGGCACGGCCTCTGTGGCGCGGGTGCGGCTGCCGGTGTCGTCATCGGTGAAGAAAGGCGCCAGATCCACCACGGGGAAGCGCCGCCGGCCGCCATGTTTCAATCGCCTTTGGTTACACGAATGCGATCGAATTGAGATGCCACAAGCATACTGAATATAGAGTATAGTGATATTTATATTTCCTTCTCTGTCTCTCGTCTCTTGCCAACCATCCTGGCGCTGCTTCCTGCGTGCGAATACAAAAGTTCAGTTCAGGCATCTCGCCCGCTGTTGGTTCGTTCCTGGAAATAAAGAGAAAGAACGGCGCGGGCCGGGGAGCGCGCCGCTGCTGGCCGTCATGTCTGTCGCCTCTTGTTGCACACGATTGAGGTGCCACAAGACGTCAAGACGAGCGTGCCGGTCGGCAATATTTCACAGGCTTTGCTAGTAGACAAGCCAATGAGCTGTAATAAGTAGATAAAGATCTTTTTTTAAAAAAAAAGTAGATAAAGAAGAAGATGACAACGTCACTGGGTGAGCCACGTGCCCATATGGATCATTGGAACAAATTATTATACCATGATGAGATGATGATGCGGTGGGCGGTCGATGCCGTTCTTTTGCTTATTAGCCCTCATGATATAATGACATGTGAGACATGCTTTACCCTAATTCAAAGTGTCGGAAAATTTTATTTTGAAAATGAAAAAACATGAGCAAACTCTCATGCTCAACTTTGTCAAGTCCCATCCAGAGCCATATATACATGATCGAGTTGTGAACCCACGTAGCTATCTTCTACGTTTTGATCTCGATCAAACATCATTGCCTCTTGAGTTATATCATGCTCATCCTAATACCTCGGTCTTCTCAAGCAGCTCTCTTCATCCCCCTAAAGAAAAAAAAAGAGTGAGAAACAATCTTGCTCAAGTAAAAAAAAGTTAATTGGATATGTACCATTATAACTCTATCTCGTATTTAAAGCGCGCCATTACTTCTCGAGAAACTATACCACTACCATTACAATTTCACACTTAGTCGAATCATACTATTACATACCCTTTCGATGTATTTATGAAAAAATTTGGACCAAAACACCCTCATCTTCAACCTCCCACCCCTATCTCATTTGTCCCCAATCTCGACCGCCGGAGTGTGGCCGCTATGGTTGTCGCGGCCGCGCAGAAGGGCGGGGACGCGGTGGATGCGCCGTTCGTGTACGAGCTGTCCGCGTTGTACACACATGGCACGATCGAGGCCGTGGCAGGCGAGGTGGAGGGTGGTGGCGCCGCACTCGAGGAGGAGAGAATGTACCTCGCCTGCGTGGTGGATAAGGAGGTGGAAGCGACGGGAAGGTGGAGTGGCGGCGCTGTAACGAACATGACACCATTTATGCCATTTCGAGTGATTTTGGTGATCGAATGACAACACAACACTTGGACTAATATGATTGTTAAGATGATCATTCTCAGGCTTTTAGGTTCAAGTGATGACAAAGAGAAAGAGAAAATAGGCGTAGCAAGGCCCGAAGGTCGAGGGGGAGCCGCCCCTCGCGGGTCTCAGGGCAGCGCCCTGAAAGCTCTTCGGATCAGGAGCACCGGAAGAACCGACGCCAAGGGCATCGGTGCATCCGACGCTTGTCGGAAGAACCGACGCCATGGTACTTTGGTGCAGAAGGGAGTCGAAGCCAAGTCAGCCTATAGGCACCGGTTGAACCGACGGGTCAAAATGGGGCATCGGTGCATTGGCCGTCCTTTGTACCAGAGGCGATGTCAGTGCCCAGGAGAAGTGTCTTCAGCACCGGTTCAACCGATGGGGCATCGGTGCATACCACCGGTGTAATGACGTCAGTGTCCAGGAGAAGATTCCTTCAGCACCGGTTGAACCGGTGAGGCATCGTGCAAAGCATCGGTTCAACCGGTGGTCTCTGCGTCAGCCGTCAGGAGTCCAACGGCTACTTCGTGTTATGAGTGACCGGATGAACCGATGCTACCCCGCCAAGAGGCATCGGTTCTTCCGGTGGTACGCAGATTTTCAGCTAACCGTTGGAGCAACGGCTACAAGACTTGGTGGCCTATATATACGCCTCACCCCGGCCATTTGAAGATTGCTGGAGTTGCTGGACATCCCACACACACCCAAGAACATCTCCAAGCCATACAAAAGCATCAAGATCATATCCTTAGCCCTTAGCACACTTGAGAGTGTTGTGTAAAGGATTAGCTCTTAGTGAGTAAGATTGCAAGGCCTTAAGCCTTTGTGCTGTGGTTCTTTAGCGAACCAAAACAAGAGCTTGGTGCGCCGGCACCTTGGAGCGTGAAGCTCGCCGGCAACGTCATCGACCCTCCGACTTGGTGTGGAGCGGCGACGACACCTTTGTGCGGGGGACGTGGAGACCCCCATCCTTTGTGGAGAAGCTCCTTAGTGGAACCCGGGGCCAAGGTGACCGTGATTGTGTTCACGGAAGAGACTTGGTGGCCGAGTAGCAATACTCTTAGTGAGTGCTACAACAACGTGGATGTAGGTGTGCCTTTGTGGCTAACCGAACCACGGGATAAACACCCGCGTCAAGAGTTTGCTATCTCCTATCCCGCTCTTTAAGCTTCCGCATTTCATTCTAGTAATTTGTATGCCTTTACTTTCATAGAATAGTTTCTTGATAGGAAAGGCTATAGGTTGCTAAACTCTTTTGGGATAGGGGTTTTACACTAGAACAACCTAGTTGCACATATTGATAGCATGTTTTAGTTTAAGTTTTGTGCAAACTAGTTGGAGCCATAGGTCTAAGTTTTTATTAGTGCCTAATTCACCCCCTCCCCCTCTTAGGCTAGAGCACCCGATCACTTTCAGGCGCGGGTGGAGCGCCATAATGGGAGGGAGGGGTGGGATTGGGCCGCTACGGCCTCTTGTGGCTCGCGCTGGTCGTCCTGGACGTCGTGTGGCAGGTGGGGCTACTGCAGCCCGGCGGCCACTCCGGCGGTCGAGATGGGAGAAAATGAGATATGGGTGCGAAGTTGAAGATGAGGGTATTTTGGTCCAAATTTTTTATAAACAGATCGGAAGGGTATGTAATGATATGTTTCGAATAAGTGTGAAATTATAATGGCACTAATATAGTTTCTCGAGAAGTAATAGTGTGCTTCAAATACAGTAGAGTTATAATGACATAGATCCAATTAACCTAAATATAAATACCCCATGTACGCTTGTGGCATCTCAATTCGTATTGCAACAGAGACATGGCTGCTGGCGGCGCTCTTCCCGTGGTGGATCTGGCGCCTTTCTTCACCAACGACGACGGTGGTGGCATCACCCGCGCCACCGAGGCCGTGCGCGAGGCGTGCCAGAAGGACGGCTTCTTCCGCGCCGTCAACCATGGCGTGCCGGCCGAGCTCATGGCCCATGCGCTCGAGCTGTCGACCGTGTTTTTCGCGCTGCCGGACGACGAGAAGGCCAAGGCCCAGCTGGCCGAGGGGGCCGTGGCGCCCTTGACGGCTGGCTACCTGCGGGCGCGGGCACCGGCGCCCTCGGCCGACAAGCACGAGTTCTTGATGGTGTTTGACCCGAAGCTCGGGCTCAATGAGTACCCCGATTTATCATGACGAGAATTAAACCTAGCATGCATGACTCTAACATACTAGACAATACGTATATCATAAACATGATCTCAGAAAACATGATTAGGAAACATATCTGATCACAAAATACGTACTGTGCGGGAGCCGCCGGGAAGACGAAAGGCGCAGACGAGACGAAGATGGTCCTTCGAACGGAGCGCAGCAACTGGCATTGCAGACGACAGTACGCCGCAGCTCCTGACTTAGACGGAGGACAAGCCGTGGCGAAGAAGATGAGCAGTCGCGCTTAGCGCTTCCCAAAAATCTTATTCGCCCTCTCCCGGTGCAGGATCACAAGAGCGAGCTGTTCTGGAGACCTGCTCTCCCGTTCGCCGGTGCACGTCGGCGCTCGGGATGGAGAAGACTACGGTGGCGGCGCAGCAACGAGAGGAGGCAAAACCCTAACTCAGATTAGATCTTCTTATGAATTCCCAAACCTTGGGGACTCCACGTATAGCGATCTATGGTTCACTTTTTCCATGAGGGAGGTGGTCTGTATTTAAAGGGAGAAAAACTCCTTACACCCTCGTCCATTAGCAATACGAGACTAATAGATGGTGTACCTCCTCTTAGCGCTAATGGGCCTTTGAGATTTATTAGGATTATTTATATGGGTCAAGCCCATAAATCTAACAATCCCCCACCAGATCTCAAATACCCATTTATAGATTTTGCCTATTTCTCACTACTGTTTGATATACCAGTGTTTTAGTGAGGACTGTTAAGTTGAACTCTCACCTAGAGCTCCAAGCTACACTTATCCACAACTTGAACAATAGACTACGCTTTGAATTGCAAGTTTGGTGCGAACAAGTTTCACTCAAAGTCATAACCAGTACATGGCTGCCAGTAGCCTTCTCCGCGGGTGGAGCATATACGTCGTACTCCCTGGTCTCTTCATGAGTTTACTAGAGATCACCCAAATCTCAGAGACTGCGACGTTAGACAGTCAGACTCATATAGGTGTGTTCTTTCAAGAATGCTCTGTAGAACATCACCTTTGCTCATTAGAGCCAACAGAAACACATTAAGACAAATAGGTTGGGTTACCACTGTGGCAACTTATACGGGTCTCATACCCATCTCCCTTGATGCACTATCTATCACATTCCGCGATAATCCTTTTGTAAAGGGATCTGCCAGGTTTTTGTCTGTTTGAATATAAGTCACACTTATCACTCCGGAGTTTCTCAACTTCCTGACAGACTTCAGTCGTCTTTTAACATGTCTTGATGACTTTGCATTATCCTTAGCATTGTTCACTTTGACTATCACCGTTTGATTGTCACAGTTCATAAGGATGGCAGGCACTGGTTTCTCAACCATAGGCAAGTCCATCAAGAGCTCACGCAGCCACTCTACCTCAACAGTGGCTGTGTTCAAAGCAGTAAGTTCTGCTTCCATGGTTGACCGCGTCAAAATGGTCTGTTTGCAAGACCTCCATGATATCGCACCACCTCCAAGGGTAAACACATACCCACTCGTGGCATATAGCTCATCAGCGTCAGATATCCAGTTTGAATCACTATATCCCTCAAGCACAGCAGGGTGCCCAGAATAGTGAATCACATAACTCATAGTACCTGCTAGATAGCGCATAACCCTTTCAAGTGCATGCCAATGATTAGTACCCGGGTTTGACATGAACCTGCTCAATTTGCTCACAACAAAAAATATGTCGGGTCTCATTGCACTATCTAAGTACATGAGTGAACCAATAATATGCGAATATCTCAGTTAATCTTTGGCAATTTTCCTATTCTTTCTCAACATCACACTAGGGTCATAAGGTGTTGGAGAAGGCTTGCTGTCGATATAGTCAAATGGCTCAAGACCTTTTCCACATAATGGGATTGTGAAAGAGTAATCCCATTCTCAACCTTAATAAGTTTGATGTTAAGGATAACATCAGCTTCTCCAAGATCATTCATATCAAAGTTCTTTGAAAGAAAGGACTTGACCTCATTGATCACATCAATGTTTGTGCCAAAGATCAGTATGTCGTCCACATACAAGCATAATATCACTCCTCCACCCCCACCATAGCGATAGTACACACATCTATCAGCCTCATTAATGATAAAGCCCGCAGAAGTTAAAGTTCTGTCGAACTTCTCATGTCATTGCTTAGGTGCTTGTTTCAACCCATACAAAGACTTCAAAAACTTACACATCTTGTTTTCTTGACCTTTCATTACAAATCCATCAGGCTGATCCATGTAGATCTCCTCATCCAACTTTCCATTTAGGAAAGCTGTCTTAACATCCATCTGATGAATGATAAGACCATATGAGGCAGCCAAGGAAATTAATGCTTGAATAGTGGTCAATCTAGCGACAGGTGAATAAGTATCAAAGAAGTCTTCGCCTTCCTTTTTGTGTGTACCCTTTAGCAACAAGCCGAGCCTTGTACTTGTCAATAGTACCGTCAGGCTTAAGCTTCTTCTTGAATATCCACTTATATCCTACTGGCTTGCAACCATAGGGTCGTTCAGTGAGCTCCCATGTTCTATTAGAAAGAATTGAGTCCATCTCACTTTGGACTGCTTCTTTCCAATCATCTGCATCTGAAGATGCATATGCCTCTGCAATGGACGTGGGAGTATTGTCCACAAGGTACACAGTGAAATCATCACCAAAGGATTTTACAATCCTTTGTCTCTTGCTCCTTCTAGGAGCTTCACTGTCATCCTTCTCTAGGACATGCTCATGTTCATCGGATTGTTCAGAAGACTCGATAGGTACTGCATGTTGAGGAGTTATCTCTGTCGAAAATCTAGAATTGCTATGCATATCTTTCATAGGAAAAATATTCTCAAAAAATGTTGCATCACGAGATTCCATAATAGTATCAACATGCACATCTGGTATCTCAGATTTAACCACTAAGAATCTATAAGCAATGCTCCTCTGAGCATATCCTAGAAAGACACAATCCACTGTCTTAGGTCCCAACTTGCGCTTCTTTGGAATAGGCACATTAACTTTCGCTAAGCACCCCCACGTGCGCAGATAAGAAAGTGATGGTTTTCTCCCATTCCACATCTCATATGGAGTTTGATCTTGATTCTTGTTTGGAACTTTATTCAAGACATGACACAAAGTCAATACAGCCTCCCCCCACCATGCCTTAGAAAGACCAGCTGTGTCTAACATGGAGTTAACCAAGTCAGTCACCATGCGGTTTTTCCTCTCGGCAATCCCATTTGATTCGGGAGAATAGGGAGGCATCATCTCATGAATAATTCCATGCTCCTCATAGAATTCATCAAATATTTTGGGAAAATACTCGCCACCATGATATGACCTTAGACACTTGATCTTTCTCTCTAGTTGATTCTCAACTTCAGCTTTATAGATTTTAAAGTAGTCTAACGCTTCGTCCTTAGTTCGCAACAAATAAACATAGCAAAATCTTGTCGCATCGTCAATTAACGTCATGAAGTATCTTTTCCCACCTTTTGTCAACACACCATTCATCTCACATAGATCAGAATGTATGAGTTCTAGAGGTGCAAAGTGTCTCTCCTCAGCAGCCTTGTGAGGCTTCCGAGGTTGCTTTGATTGCACACAACTATGGCACTTAGAACCTTTAGCAATGGTGAATTTTGGAATTAAACACATGCTGGAAAGCCGAGACATCAAACCAAAATTAACATGACATAAACATGAATGACAAACACTCGCATCATCGCTAATGTTGCCACAAATATGGTTCACCGACTTATTACAAAATTCAGCAAGAGAAAAGCGGAACAGGCCTCCGCAATCATAGCCTCGGGAGGCATAGTATTCTCGAATAGGATTGAGTTTGTATGGTTTTAGATTGAAACCATGGTGCTGACCGGTTAGGATTGAATCCCTCGGGATTAACCAAGTGGGAATAGCACTATAAGGGTGTTCAAAGCCGTAGTTTAGTATGGGTTTCCTTTTAAAAGGAAATGTTTTATTAGCACGAAGCTAATATGGACTTTGTTGTCCAATCAAGGAGAAAACTCTTGTTGAGTATTTTAGGAGGTATAATAAGTTTCTTCATAGATAAGAAGGTAGGCATCTCGACAACTACTCAAAGTACTAAGGGAAAACATGAGTTCTTTTTGTATCTCAAGCAAGCGAGTAGTACCCGTCAAGTACTCGAAGCAAAAAGATTCTGTAACGGAGATTCCCATAGTAAACCAAGCAAGCGGGAAACTTGTGTCAACTTATTTTAGAGTATCAAGGGCTTATCTGTACTCTTTGAGGGGTGTTTGTAGTTGACCATTTAGAATAGACCTTGTTTGGTTACCCAGATAATATGCAGCTGTTTACGAAAACGGCCCGAACTACTCGATCGTATTGAGTAGTATGTCCTATTAATGGACTGGATTGATTTCTAGAATAGGACTGTTAGGATTGAACTCCGTCGAGTTAACCAAGACATGAATATTCTAGAAACATCCCAAACTTACTCGAGCAGAGCGAGTAAGGTGTCCTACCTGAGGACTGGAGTAACTCTAAGGCAATTGTATTAGGTACTAACCCCGTCGGGTTGTCCAAGATGAAGGTGCCGAAAGAGTATCCAAGACCTACTCGAGCCAGCGAGTAGGGTGTCCTTTAACCAAGGACTAGAGTAATCCGTAAGACATAACTGTTAGGTACGAACCCCGTCGGGTTGCCCAAGATGTAAATGTTGAAGGAATATCCAAAACTTACTCAAGCAAGGCGAGTAAGGTGTCCTTTAACCGAGGACTGGAGTAATCCTTAAGACAGAACTGTTAGGTACGAACCCCGTCGGGTTGCCCAAGACGTAAATGTCAGAAAGATATCCAAAACTTACTCGAGCAAGGCGAGTAAGGTGTCCTTTAATCAAGGACTGGAGTAATCCTTAAGACATAACTGTTAGGTATGAACCCTGTCGGGTTGCCCAAGACGTAAATGTCAGAAAGATATCCAAAACTTACTCGAGCAAGGTGTTGGCTCTCCTTAAGAACTCATTTTACTATATGATTAGGAGTTGTTTTGGTAAATTCTTCGGGATGATTCATGTACTAACCCGCCACTTGGCACCCAAACTTGACCGTTTTCGATTTTGTCCTGGATTTTGGAGCATGTTGCATTTTGACAGGAAATTGGACATTTTCGGAGATGTTTTGACGCATGGTTATAACTGGGCTAAGATGAAGAATAAGAGAAAGATTCAACACGCGAAAGATGGGACCGAAAGGGGCCAGAAAGGGCCCAGGGCGGCCGGCCTGGAGTCCTTGGGCCGGCCGGCCTAGCCCTTTTCGGAGCCCAATCGATCTCGGTTTTCTTCAGCACGAAGTATGCGTCAACCCTAATCTATGTTTTACCAAAACCACCGATCATATCTGCCTATAAATACCCCAAAGCCGCCGTCAAAGAAGGGCAGCAGAAAAGATCGAGAGGATCCAGAGAAGAGCATCCAGAGATACATTCGAGTTAGACACAAGAGAAAGGCGACACCGGAGGCCTCATCGTCCCTCGGCGCCGCTGCAAGTTGGAGGATAGCAAGGGAACCATCCCTTGCCGGAGATTTCATCACCATGATCGACTACACTTCGCTTAGCTTCATGGGGTAAAGTCCTCGTTTGTTCATGGGGTTGTAAGGAGATCTTGAGTTGTAATTGCCGAATCCTTTATGAGATTGATCTATCACGATTCTTGTTGATGATGCTTTGATGCTTAATAGTTCGCGACTTGGCTTTGGGTTTGCTTTGCTCTTGCATTGTTTACTTAGATTACATCAACTATCGTGTTCTTGTTGATTCGTTACCGATTATCCTCGTGTAGTGACAGTATGCGGGAGGGAAAGATTTTGATCTTGAAACACATCTTTGTAGATTAGATCCGTTCTTCGTTGCTTGGCAATTACATCTCTAGTGATCCTAGACCCTATGGACAAATGCTCTTCATATCTTGTGCACACATCTATCATTGCTCACTAGTCTAGATTAGATTAGATTGGTTAGATTAGATCTATTTCACACTCAAACACTCAATATAGATCTTCTACCAACATCATTAGTGCTTAGTTAAGCATAGTAATACACTTGTTTCGTGGATTGATAAACCTTGGGGAATACTCTAAGGGAAAAGCTACACGATCTGTGCGCTTGCGGTACGTAAATTGGCGCTTTAAGAAGCGTCAACACAAGGCGAGTAAGGTGTCTTTTAACCAAGGACTGGAGTAATCCTTAAGACAGAACTGTTAGGTACGAACCCCGTCGGGTTGCCCAAGACGTATATGTCAGAAAGATATCCAAAACTTACTCAAACAAGGTGAGTAAGGTGTCCTTTAACCAAGGAATGGAGTAACTCTTAGGGCAAGTCTGTTAGGTACTAACCCCATCGGGTTGCCCAAGATGAAGGTGTCGAAAGAGTATCCAAGACCTACTCGAGCAGGGCGAGTAGGGTGTCCTACCGGAGGACTAGAGTGTCTTTTAGGACAGAACTGTTAGGTACGAACCCTATCGGTTGTCCAAGATGTAAATGTCAGAAAATCACTCGAGTGAGAACAATAAAAACTACTCGATAGCTGCTCTAATGCCGAGCAAGACTTTCGAGGTGGGGTATTGGTCATGTGAGCGAGAGCCAAGTAGTCGATATAGGAGAAATCAACTTTATTTGGATTTGTCGAAATTACAATAACTGTAAAGTGACAAACTCTGACTCTTAAGACATACCCCTTGCTCGTTGGACGTGAGCAATGGTTTACATAACTGAATAAAACTTATTCGAAGATAGTACTAGTCGATATGGTGGTCGACTAGATTTAGGGTAGAGCTAGTCGATGCAGAGGTCGACTGGTTTTATTAGTGGGGTCTCCTTCAGGAGAGGTGCCCCAAGGGCCTTGCGGAGTGAGTTACACTGGAAGATCGTGTGAGAGCTCTTTGGGTGGATAAAGCACTTGTGTAGCAGTACTTTGTTGATCTTGTTTCCATTCTGAGACGATTCAGCTTGATGTTGGGTGCATGGTTTACCCTGAGGACGGGTACTGAAGGTTGCCGGCTTGTGCTTCTTGAAGGATGCGGAAGCCGTTGGGGGGATGCGGTAGTTGGAAGAAGGGCTATATGCCTCGACTTCCTCCCGTTCCTTTCTCCTTGAGATGATGATGTTGTGCGCATCGCGCCCAACATTGATCACACTGTGGAGGTCGCAGTTGGAGTAGTCGTAGTTGTCGCCTTGCTGTTCCTGTAGGCTGTTAGCAAGACGCTGATGCCTGAACGCCCTCTTCTGGTTGAGCTGGCGATGATGTCCGTAGAGATCTTCAGCTGGATGCTGCTTATCTAGTTGGACGGTGACGGTCACTGCTGGTAGTGACTTGGGCTTCTGTGATTGTAGGAAGAGTAGTTTCCATGTTGTCGGAAAGGTACTCGTTGAAATCATCAGAATTGTAGTCATCGAGGTTGAGACGCTCCGTGGGATCGCCCTCAGGTTCTTCGGCGATACGAACCATGAGGATTTCATGGCAGAGGTCTTGAATTTCTTGGTCTTGTTTGCTTGAGGACGGGTCTAAAGGAGTGCTCTGTTGGTAAGGCAGATCCGCTAGCTGTGAGGCAGAAGCGTTGGGATCTTGTGCCTTCCTGAGGTGAACCGTCCGTCCTTGCGGCGTTGCATATATAATCAGGTTAGGGAGGGAGTCCTGATCGGACTTGAGGTTCTTAGCCGAGTTGGACTCGACTTGTTTACTATACTGGATTAGGTCGTCCAGTTGTTCCTCCAGATCGGAGGAGTACTCAGATTCGGAGTCGGTTAGCCCACCGATTTTTGAGTATGTATGTTTTGGGTGAGCGAGAAGCGGTATGCCCATCTATACACGGAAGGCGTTCTCGTTCATCCAGTGTAGCCATGATTGAGTAGGAGTTAGCCCCTCAGGCTCCTTAATCCAGGGTTTGTCATAGACTGAGTCGCATGATTGTTCTGGAGCCTTGGCTTTTCCTTTTTTAAGCTTGGCCAGTTCCCAAAGAGCGTCGGCATGCTCGGTTGGTTTGGCCATAGCGTCCATGAACAGCTCGACGTTGTCTGACCACTCTTCAAGATCGTCAAATGGTTCAAAGTTCTCGAGACCATTCATGAAGTGATCAAAGTCCTGATCGAACTTGGACTCGACTGGTTTAGGAGTCCGAGTGTGGGCAGGTTTCGGTGAAGGGCTCTGAGGTATCCTGGAGATAGACGGTCCCATCCGAACAAGCCGGGGGTTTGTCTCACCAGCTCCCCCACAGATTCCTCCTCCCGATTTCGGCTTTTTGTTTTGCAGAGTGCTTTCAGCCACCTTAATGCAGTTGGCAAGCTTCGGATTTACCCGATCGACCCCTGAAAGCATATCACCCGACCTCTTCTGCGGTGGGTTTAGTGCTTTAGGGTTCTGCTGTGGCGCAGGTGAGCTGAGAGCGGTTTCTGCAAGTTTGATGCAGCCCTCAATTGATCGTGAAACTTGATCTACTCCGACGAGTAGTTCTGAGTTTTTGATGTTAGGGTGTTTGATTGTCTTGAGATGAGCCAGGTATTTTCCAAGAGTTTTGGAAAAGTGAGGCTTTACAGAATCAGAATTTATGTCGAACTCGACCAAACCAGGAGTTCGGTTTTGAGTTGACATGTTTCCCGGGTTGTCCGAGTCGAGTTCGGGTGGAACTCTTTCTTCGTCGAGATCCGCGAACTCGCGGATGTCGGCGAGTTGGGAGTAGGTTTTTGATTTAGGCGAGTTAGGCGTGACAAAGTGGCTGGAAAAGCCTCCTGTTTCGTCAGCCGTGCAAGCCCAGGAACCGAAAATGAAGGTCGTGCCTTCTGGCACGCCGTTGGCGTTGCTTGGTCCGGCCATCGAATTCGTTGGTGAACTCGCCGAATCCCCTACCTGGCGCGCCAGCTGTCAATGTTTACCGCCAAGCCTGCTCAGGGATACCCTTAGCAGTAGGGTTTGTAGGTAGGGATCGACGGCTCTAGAACTCGATGGTGCAAGGAATACAAAGATTTAGATAGGTTCGGGCCGCGAGTTGCGTAATACCCTACGTCCTGTGTGGTGGTTTGTATTGCCTCAGGTGTTGATGATCGTTTGGAGGGGGTCCCTGCCCGCCCTTTTATATCCAGGGGAACAGGGTTACATGGAAAGTCCTAGCCGAGTACAGTTCGAGTCCTACTACAACATAATCGGGTAGTTTCTTTTGTACTGCAGCTAGTTCTATGCCTATTCGGGTAGTTACAAAAGAGGTAAGGTACATACATGAGCTATGCCTTACTCTAGAACATTCTATGTCTATAAGCAGTCCCGCTGTCCCGGGTCTGACAGGAAGGAAAACAACAGATTCGTTTCTTCCCTCATGAGGAAAAGACTCCCCCACGGATCCACGCCAATGGATCACTTTCCGAGGTTGAAGAAGATGACTCTCAACCAGATTCAAAAGGTGGGAGTCGCCGCACTTACTCGATTTCCACCCATGGACCCCCGCCTCACCAATAGCAGACGCGTCAACCTTCCCCTTCGAAGTAGATCTCTTCGGCGCCATTGGAATAAGTCTCTCTCACCTCACGCTCGGGGGCTAGCGGTGGTTAGTTTCACGCGGCACTCGAGGGCGAGAGCAGATGCGTTTTGCGGCGGCGGAGAAAGAAGAGGGAGCGTGCTAAACCTAGATTTACCGAAGCGGTTAAATAAACAGAGACAGGGGCAGTACGGTAAAAAAACAAGAATTACAAAAGGCGTGAACCTAGTTCCTGTAACACCCAGGTGTTAATCACCTGTAATTAGAGTTAATCATATGTTTAACAAGATGATTAGTACTAATGTTAATCATGTAAAGACTTTCAATAAAGTTTGTTAGTACTTTAACACATGAAATAACGAGTTCTTCAAATTACAGTTTTTAAACGTTTAAATCTATATTTCAAATTGTAACAAACAGGTTTAAAAATAAATTTCAAACCTTTGCTTACCTGGACTTTTGCCTAAAACCAATATTATAGGTTTTCGAATGATGAACAACTTTCGTGTTCAAAACTTTTTGGGTTGCCACACAAAAGTGGGAGAAACAGTTGAATTCCGAAGTGTATAGGACATTTTCAAATGCACTCAAGTTTCAAATTTTATCTTTCAAACTATTGTCCAAATGGAAATGTGCCTAAAACGAAAGTTGTAGATCTCGAAATTTTAACCAAGTTTGGTACTCAAAAGTTTTTCATTTAAGGCCATGAAGATGGAGAAAAGCTGAGTTTACAAATTGGACTTTGAAGCTTTGAGTTATTTACAAAACTGCCATCACCACCGTCTCCATCTCTCTTCCTCCTCTGTTTCTCGCCGTGACAGCGTCTGTGCGCCGGCGTGGCCTTCTAGTCAGCCACGCGCCGTGCCCCAGCCAAATCCGCCTCACGCGCCCCTAGGTTGCCTGAAACCGCCCCGCTGGCGCCGCCCGGAATCGCCACGTGCCTTCTCCAGTGACCGCTCGCGCCGTCGCCGTCTCGACGTCGGTGCCCCACGCGTCGCCGCGCCATTGCATAGTAGCCGCTTTAAGCCATTCCTATCCGTTCGCAAGCAAACTCCGATTTCCCCTCTTCTCCTCCTCGCGCTAGACCCAGAGCTCGAGCTCTACTGCGCCCAGAAACGCCGCCCGCGCCATGGCCTCCGAGCTCTGAGCTCGCTGTGGCGCCGCCTCTCCACCCTAGAGCTGACTAAAGCAAGTAGCCCGCGACCTTCCCCGCGCCCCACTGCAGCTCCCCGGCCGCTTCCCGCTGCCCAGGCCTGCTCAGAACTGCTACCGGCCTCCATGAGTGCCGCCATGGACAGCTCGCCGTGGAGCCCCCTACCTCGGGCCGCCCTCCTTCCAAACCGGCCACCCTGCCACCTTCCCCTCGCTCCCAGGAAGCTCCCAGGCCCGAGCCCGCCTCGAATCCGCCACCGGAGCGCTGCCACCACCGTGCGCCACCACCGTCTGCCGCCTGCTCCCGTGGAGCCGCCGCCTCCGACCGCCCCAGCCTGAACCGAGACCACCCTCAAGTAGCCCTCGCCTCCCTCGTGCTCCCCCACCCTTTCCTCGCCGCCGGGAAGCACCCCATCGTCGGAATCGAGCTCCCGAGCGCCTCCTCTATTTCAGTTCATGTGGGGGACCCCAGGCAACAATAGAAACAAGTGCAGGGGTCTTTTTGCGAAGCCATAGACTCAGATGAATAATGTCGCGCTGGACCTTTTTGAAATTTTAGCTGCAATATTTGAAAATCTGGATAAAATAGTAGAAAAATGCTAAAAATGGAAATTAAAATTTGTTGGATTCCTTGTTCTATGATCTAAAACTTTCCTTACAGGTTGATCTTCAGTTTTTAAATAGTTTTTGCTCTAGTTTAAATGTTAGTTTAAGTGGTTGTAAGATTTGAAAATCCTTAGTAAATAGTAGAAAAATGAGAAAAATATAAAACTAGTTGGGTTAGTTTTGTTTTGGCATGTAGAACTTAGGAAAAATATTTAACCTGCTTTTGTTTAATGTTTTTATGATGTATTGATTTAACCATGAGTAATGCTTGTTTTAGCTTGTTTATTTAATATCTGTAGTTTGGGAAGTCAAAAAATTATGGAATTTATGCAATAGCTCACTCTTTGCATGCTTAGTTCACTGTAAAAATTTCAGAACCAGAAGCTATGTGAATGTTCGTTAATCTATTTTTGTTCAGTTTGTCTTGTTGAGGCTAAACTAAATACTTTATGTTAGCAATAAATGTTGGTAAATTGTTTTTTTACACTCCTTTTCAGTATTTTATAATGCGAGTTAATCTGTGCTATCAGATCCTTGCTGCATGTCAAGTTGTTGCATTTGTTTGGTTCCTAGATATAGTTCTTATTTTGTGTGTTGTTAAGAGGTGCTTTCCTACATGTTAATTTCAGTAGTTAATTCTTGTCCCTGTGTAAATCATATTAACCTTTTAGGACCAGAATGTTGGTGGTTTTTATAGAACTTGCTTTTGTTGGCTTGTTTGGTCTTAGTGTGTTCTCGTGCTTATATTTGCTTGCTAGTTAAATAAAGTTCTAATCTAACCCTTCCTGCTTTACAGTGTGGCTTAGCTTTTCTAAAACAAGTTTAGTAATGCTTTTTGAAGGAAACACTTTAGGCTAAAATAAATTGAATGAACTCTCTTATTGTAGCACCAACTCATTTTGCCTTTTGAGCTTGTTTGCGGTGCATACTCGATAAATGATTGCCCAGTCAGGTCTTTCTTGTAATTGCATTGCATCATGAGCACTAATGCATCATGTGTTGTTTTCTTTATGATCATACACTCGCCTCGTTGCATATCATTTAGGTATGCTAGACATACAACGTGTGGACGTGGAGCACGTGCTGACGGAACCGAACCACAAGACGGTGTTGGATGGACGCATCGTGAAGAAAGAAGGACCAGCTGGAGCAACCAAAGACCCGGCTCAAAGTCGGAAGGGCCCAAGGCCTTATTAGTACTAACACTGACTCAGTGTTATCCCAGGTAAGCCCCGGAGCATAACCCTTACTTTTAGTATTCAACTTTGTATGAAACCTTAGTATGCATGTTTCTCCATAGGTACCTGTGAGTCTCTACTAGTGTGCAGGTCATTAGTACTGCATTGCTTAATTAGGATTCGGTAGAAGTCGAGTGATTTTTATCACTCGTGAGTTATAGGTCCTTGTTTTTCTAATGGCAAAGTTACTTGAGAATGAATGAATGAGAAAAAGAGAAATGGAGACCGGGCGGGAATGAGTTGAATTATGGATAAGGAATCAATGAGGAAAGAAAATCTCTGTCTGTGTCAATTAAGGACAGTACCGTTGTTGGCATTATTGATCGAGGATTGAATAGTACTAGCCACATGCCGGAAGTAAGAGGTAGTCGAAACCGGTAAGCTGTTGACCTGATTTACAACGATAGCTTGAACTGCGACCAGCTACTCTGGGAGTGGAATGATGGCGGGTGTTGGAGTGTATGTCGCCTCCGGGTTCTCTGGGAGTTCACCGAGGGGGGCCCTTCACCGGGGTTTTGGCGGGCGTGGTTCAGGTGTCGTGGTAATGACGATAACAGTTGATGCGTGTGGCCCGGTGTGGTTTGCATGTGTTGTGTGAGTTAGGTCCACCTTGCAAGGTTAAATCGGATCGATTCGCCGTGACTCGCAGATATGTGAGCCTTGGTCACTGTGTCACATCGTAGTAAAGAAGTGGAATGAGAACAGAATGGAATGTTTGGTCTGTGTGTTGCTGAAGGATAATCTGATCCACCATGTGTGCTCTAGATACTTAGGCGAACTTAGTTAATACTCGCTATACTAAATGAAGCTAAAATATTGAAAGTAAGGATCCAGTATTAGTAGCTTTTCAACAAAACAAACCCTAGAGCCAAAAGCCTGCATGTCTAGGAGTCGGCTAAGTATATACCATAGTCGGGTAAGCCTTGCTGAGTATTAGTATACTCAGGGTTTGTTGTTATCCTGTTTTCAGGTATTTGTTGCTGGTTGGAGCTAACCAGGATTCACATCGGTGGGCTCGATGTGACGTCCTCACATCTTCGTAGTTATTGTTATTTTTAAACTAAACTTCTATTTAAATTCCGCCGCATGTTGAACTCTGATAATTTATTTAAAACTCATTTTGTAAAGCTCTGCTTTGTAAATTAAATTTGAGAATTTTTGTCTGCTTGTAATCATCTGTGCTCGTCTTCGTGCGAGACTTCCAGTGTTTTTCGATCCTTAACACGACAGACGACCGGATTACACCGTTTTAAGTGCGTAATAACTTGATTAACTATTAAGATGATAGTTAGCGCACTTAAGCCGGTTTAATTTGGGCGATTCTGTTACAGTTCCCAGAGTTATCTCAGCCAGCAAACCCCTAAACTCATCCCAAAGAAAATACAATTACAAGGATTACATTCAAATAAAAGAGAATACACAGATCTCGACGGTTTCACCACTCGAAACCACCCGATCTCAACTACAAAGAGGACAACCCAAAGGCCGATACAAAGATACAAAGCTTGTTACTCCCAAAAGGGGGTAATCTAGATACATTCGGGGAGGAAAAGGCTTGTTGTCAGAAGATATGGATGCATCCAGAACATCGCAAATCCTCTTATTGCACCTGCTCCTCTCCCTGATATGTTTTGCAACAAAAACAATGCCATCTCTCCATAAGCCATCAGGGGGGAGACAACCACAGTTCCCACCCGAAAAAAGCTTCTGATACGGCTTCCACCAGCTCACCACAAAAACAACCAGAATGGCTGCGATGTGAGGAGCAAAGGCGGCGACCTAAGAGAAAACAAGTGCTTGTGCTGCTCGCAAACACTCTTCTAGCACCTACAAGGACAAATCGAGTACTCTCATCAAGAGGTTGAGTACTCTCAAGTGGGGAACTATAGCAGACCGACCTAAATTAAACCAGCTTAAGTGCACTAACTATCATCTTAATAAATAATCAAGTTACCACGCACTTAAAACGGTGTAATTCGGCAGTCCCTCGGGTAATTCCCGATTAAACTACTGTACTCCAGGATCACATTTGCACTAGAAGACTCGCACGAAGATGAGCACAGGTGATACAAGTGTACAAAGATTCTCAAATTAATTTACAACACGAGTTTTACATAAAAGCTTTGAATACACACTACAGAGTTCAACACAGCGGAAGTTAAAACAGAGTTGAAAATACAATACGGTAATTACGAGTGACGATATAAGGTGAGCTCCACATCCTGCCCACTAATGTGATGCCAACCTGCCCGTACTTCACAGGGAAGATGGGGCCCACTCGACGATCCACCCAGGAGGAAGCGATTGTCCAATCCAGGATGCACAGACCTCCTCGAAGTCAGCGAGGACACAATCTGCT
Organism: Panicum virgatum; assembly: GCF_016808335.1. Classification (NCBI taxonomy): domain Eukaryota; kingdom Viridiplantae; phylum Streptophyta; class Magnoliopsida; order Poales; family Poaceae; genus Panicum; species Panicum virgatum. Next base: position 49,275,303 of record NC_053142.1, read on the forward strand.
CAGAAGGGTTACAACAACAACCCTGAGTATACTAATACTCAGCAAGGCTTACCCGACTCTGGGTATACTTAGCCCATTACCTAGACATGCAAAGCTTTTTGGATCTGGAGTTCTTTTGCGGAAAGGCTGCTAGCGGTGAATCCTTACTTTCAATATTTTAGCTCAAGTTCAGTATTGCAGTACCAACTAGATTTTCTAAAACAACTAGAGCACACATGGTAGATCAGATTAAACCTCTAGTAAAACACAATTAAACATCTTCATTCCATTCTCATTCCACTTCTTTGACGCATGTTCAAATCAGCCTGAGTGAAAAGATATTTGAGACTCTTGTGATCAGTATAGATGTTGCATAATGTACCCAAAAGATAGTGTCGCCAAATCTTCAGAGCATGGACCACAACTGCTAATTCAAGATCATGAGTGGGATAGTTTTCTTCATGCCGCTTGAGTGATCGAGAAGCATAAGCAATCACTCGATTCTCCTGCATCAAGACACAGCCAAGTCCTGTGCTAGAGGCATCACAGTAGACATCAAAAGGTATTGTAGTGTGAGGCTGGGCCAAGATTGGGGCCGAAGTAAGGAGCGTTTTCAATTTTTGAAGGCTTCCTCACATTGACTACTCCAATAGAACTTGACACCTTTCTTAAGGAGTTCAGTCATCGGTTTAGCAATTTTGGAGAATTCTGGAATGAACCGACGATAATAACCAGCTAAACCCAGAAAACTGCGAATTTCAGGAGCTGAGGTTGGGGCTTCCCAATCTAGTACATCTTGTACTTTACTGGGATCCACAGAGATACCCTCGGCAGATATGACATGACCGAGGAATGGAACTTCCGTCAGCCAGAAGTCACACTTGCTGAATTTGGCATAAAGCTGGTGCTCTCTAAGACGCTGAAGTATTATATGAAGGTGTCGAGCATGTTCCTCTTCATTCTTGGAATAGATCAAGATATCATCAATGAAGACCACGACGAACTTATCTAACTACGGCATGAATACCAAATTCATGAGGTACATGAAGTAAGCGGGAGCATTGGTTAATCCGAAGGACATCACCAAATACTCGTAAAGACCATAACGAGTAGAGAATGCTGTTTTTGGTATATCTGCCAGTCTGATTTTGATTTGATGATAGCCAGATCGAAGATCTATTTTTTAGAATACTTTGGCTCCAGCTAACTGATCAAAGAGAAGGTCAATACGAGGAAGTGGGTATTTATTTTTGATGGTGATCGCATTCAGAGGTCGGTAATCCACACATAATCTTAGCCCGTGATCTTTCTTCTTGACGAACAGAGCCGGGCATCCCCAAGGTGAGGTGCTCGGTCGAATGAAACCTTTATCCTGCAACTCTTGCAACTGGACTTTTAATTCAGCTAACTCACTTGGAGTCATTCTATATGGCCTTCTAGATATGGGTGTTGTGCCAGGTTGTAACTCAATGACAAATTCAATATCCCGATCAGGAGGCATGCCTGGTAAGTCCTTCGGAAACACATCGGGGTATTCACAAACCACAGGAATTTCTTCTAAGGATTTTGCCTCAAGATGGAATACTGCTTCAGTTGGAATCTCGTGCTGGGAAAGATGAATATCCATTGGACCATATGTGGGAGAGTTAAACTGGATGACACGAGAAGAAGTATCAAGGATAGCACAGTGTTCCTTCATCCAATTCATTCCAAGTATGACATCTATCCCTTGGCTTGGAAGGACAATGGGCTTGGTTTGGAAGATTTTTCCACCCAAATCAAGGGACTCACTCGGAATCATACGATGGATGTGCAACTGTGCACCCGGTGCATGAATAACATAAGGTCTTTTCATTTGAATTACTTGCAAGTTGAGTCGTTCTACGCATGCTTCACTAATAAAGGTAGGGGATGCCCCCCAATCAAATAGCACAATAGCGGGGCAGTGATTAATAGAAAACATACCCGCCATCACTTGAGTGCCCTCTGGAACGTCTTCTAGGGTGGTATAGTTCACACGACCAGCCTTAGAAGGTACAAGCTTCTTCTTCTGATCCTTCTAGCTGGAACCTTGACCCGGTGCAGGTGTCTTGTAGTGATTCTGCCGAGGTGGCATACGGCAGTATGCATGTTGTATGGAACCCTAGTATGCATGTTTCCCATAGGTACCTGTGAGTCTCTACTAGTTTGTAGGTGACGTTAGAAATGCTTTGCTAAGTAGGAATGCGATAGAAGTCGAGTGATATCCTGTCACTCGCGAGAGATAGAGCTATGCTACTTGTTAAAGTTCTTGAGTATGAACCCTGACGGAAAGAAAAGTGGAGACCGGGCGGAGACAAGTAGAAATAAGGATTGAGAATGAATGGAATGTAAGTCTTTGTCTGTGTCGGTTGAGGACCGTACCATTATTGGCACATTGATCGAGGCTTGAACAGTACTAACCACATGCCGGGAGTAGGAGGTGGTCAAAACTGGTAAGCTAATTACCTGAATTGCAACGATAATTTGAATCGCGACCCTCTACTCTAGGAGTGGAATGATGGCGGGTGTTGGATAGTATGTCGCCTCCGGGTTCTCTGGGAGTTCGCCATGAGGGGCCCTTCACCCGGGTTTTGGCAGGCGTGATTCAGACGTTGGGGCGAGCATGGGAACAGTTGACGTGTGTGGCCTGATAGGGTTTTCACGTGTCGTGTGAGTTAGGTCCACCTTGCAAGGTTAAATCGGATCGATTCTGATAAGGACACGCCTGCGCGGTCCAAATAATTTTGCCCAATCTTTCACGGTACAGTTATCGACAAAACAAGTTTCTGAAATTTCAAGTATTCTATTGAATGTTCCTCTGAAGAGCACAAAGCAGCAGCAAAATAACCAAGGTAGCAATAAAAGGCCACACGACAGCAAGAATTAATATCTTAATCTTAATTGGCACACGGGACTGAAGCTAGTAGCTCACGCTATTCACCCAATACGTGATCCTTTCAGTAGCCACAAGCGAATTCAGATAGTAGCAAGATATATATCCGGTCACTTCTATACTCCACGGCCTGACGAGATAGGAAGACTCTCACGGCAATAATAAATATCACAGACACAGACCAAAGAAACTTCCGTTTGATCAATCACAAATAATTGCCGTAGCAAAGATAGATAAGGGATTGGCTTACAAGATTGCAGACCAAACCCTAATAACAGCGACCTTCTCCCACCTGTGCTTCCGAAGAACACGATCAGAAGAAGAGGGATCTCAACAAGAAATCCAAGCGACGCACCCGAGATGTAGCAACTCGATCACGCGCTCCACACAAATCCGAGAGGGATCGGCAGGGTAGATGAGATCGGACGGCGTCTCGCTATTCGTAGGAGGAACCCTAGACGAGAGACACAAAAATATTCCAATCTGCGTTACAAGGGCCAGCGCCCAGACTATATGGCTCGCAGGCCAACCAGACTCAACCCCGAAACGTAGTCTGACTCGACCAAGTATCCTAACCAAACAAGACCAGAACTCTAATAGTATAAAATAACTACTACATGCATACGTGAAGCATACATATGGAGTAGAATAATATATAAATGATCCAGCTAGGATGCTAATGACGTCAACTTCTTCCAACACGTCAAAGTGATATAAATATAGTGCCATATTTAAGTTGGAAATACTCTTGGGATCTCCACATGCATGGAGCCAATATTAATTTTGCCCAATCTTTCACGGTACAGTTATCGACAAAACAAGTTTCTGAAATTTCAAGTATTCTATTGAATGTTCCTCTGAAGAGCACAAAGCAGCAGCAAAATAACCAAGGTAGCAATAAAAGGCCACACGACAGCAAGAATTAATATCTTAATCTTAATTGGCACACAGGACTGAAGCTAGTAGCTCACGCTATTCACCCAATACGTGATCCTTTCAGTAGCCACAAGCGAATTCAGATAGTAGCAAGATATATATCCGATCACTTCTATACTCCACGGCCTGACGAGATAGGAAGACTCTCACGGCAATAATAAATATCACAGATACAGACCAAAGAAACTTCCGTTTGATCAATCACAAATAATTGCCGTAGCAAAGATAGATAAGGGATTGGCTTACAAGATTGCAGACCAAACCCTAATAACAGCGACCTTCTCCCACCCGTGCTTCCGAAGAACACGATCAGAAGAAGAGGGATCTCAACAAGAAATCCAAGCGACGCACCCGAGATGTAGCAACTCGATCACGCGCTCCACACAAATCCGAGAGGGATCGGTAGGGTAGATGAGATCGGACGGCGTCTCGCTATTCGTAGGAGGAACCCTAGACGAGAGACACAAAAATATTCCAATCTGCGTTACAAGGGCCAGCGCCCAGACTATATGGCTCGCAGGCCAACCAGACTCAACTCCGAAACGTAGTCTGACTCGACCAAGTATCCTAACCAAACAAGACCAGAACTCTAATAGTATAAAATAACTACTACATGCATACGTGAAGCATACATATGGAGTAGAATAATTTATAAATGATCCAGCTAGGATGCTAATGACGTCAACTTCTTCCAACACGTCAAAGTGATATAAATATAGTGCCATATTTAAGTTGGAAATACTCTTGGGATCTCCACATGCATGGAGCCAATATTAACATATTGCCTTGCCTTCTCTTTCTCCTCTTTTCTGAAAAATTCTGCACCTTTAAAAATGAGACTTGACGACAGGCCATCAAGATTAAATATTCCTTCCTTCATAATATTGTGCTCAACACAAACAGTAAATGCACTGAGGTTAATATTTTGATGAACCATGGGCTCATCAGATTCGCCGTCTCTCTCAGTTAAGAGAACCTTGATCTCTCTGTCACATCGTAGTAAATGATGGAAATGAGAATGGAATGAAGATGTTTAATTGTGTTTTACTAGAGGTTTAATCTGATCTACCATGTGTGCTCTAGGTGTTCTAGAAAATCTAGTTGGTGCTCCAATACTAAACTTGAGCTAAAATATTGAAAGTAAGGATTTGTCGCTAGCAGCCTTTCCGCAAAAGAACTCCAGATCCAAAAAGCTTTGCATGTCTAAGTAATGGGCTAAGTATACCCAGAGTCGGGTAAGCCTTGCTGAGTATTAGTATACTCAGGGTTGTTGTTGTAACCCTTCTGAGCAGGTTGTGTCCCCGCTGACTTCAAGGAGGTCTGTGCGTCCTGGATTGGACAATCGCTTCCTCCTGGGTGGACCGTCGAGTGGGCCCCGTCTTCCCCGTGAAGTACGGGCAGGTTGGCATCACATCACTGGGCAGGATGTGGAGCTCAACTTGTATCGTCGCTCGTAATTACCGTATTGTATTTTGAACTCTGTTTTAACTTCCACTGTGTTGAACTCTGTAGTGTGTATTCAAAGTTTTTATGTAAAACCCGTGTTGTACATTATTTTGAGAATCTCTGTATGCTTGTATCACTTGTGCTCGTCTTCGTGCGAGTCTTCTAGTGCAAATGTGATCCTGGAGTACAGTAGTTTAATCGGGAATTACTCGACGGACTGCCGGATTACACCGTTTTAAGTGCGTGGTAACTTGATTATGCAATAAGCTGATAATTAGCGCACTTAAGCCAGTTTAATTTAGGCGGTTCCGCTACAGGAACTCCACTTGGAAATCTTATCTACAACTGCAAGGATGAAGACTCAAGCGCATCGGACCCTGCTTAAATAGATGAAGCAGCAGAGCCGCAGCTCAGCCCGTGACATCCAAGGACTGGGAGGCTCACAAGCGAAACAGAAAAGATTCTACAAACAGTACTCGCCACGTGAACCCACTAGCTAACAGTACACCGCACGGCCACCTTTTCAGAAGATTCGCTCCAGCACTGATGAGCTCAGAAAGATTGAAGAGGACGTGATACTACCTCTTGGACCCTTAACCTCAAATCACAGATCCAAATTCAAGTCTCGGGGGCTGCGGGATACGTATCATAAATTGCAACTTTTTCGAAAAAAATTCCAGACTTCAGACGGAAGGTCGAAGAACCCAGAAGACTAAGCTGACCCTCAGCCTGACCCATCGGTTCAACCTAAGGCTCGGAGGCTACTCCATATAGAGCGCGAGTACATCGCGCGCCATATCAGGAGGAGAAATTCGGGGCGAGAGCACCTCATAGCCTCGACGCAGCCAAGAAAGTACTCGGGAGACTACTCGAGGCGCTCGAAGGACTCCAAGACTGAGCAATGGATTCCAGAAGCACTCGAAGGCACTCGATGGACACCTTCAGAAGTACTCAACGCCTGCACGACTCGACTACGAAGAGCTCGGGGCTTGTCGGACCTGGGACAACGGGACTGCCCACAGGCACAGAATATTCTAGAGTAGGGAGTAGCACATGGATATGCCCTACCTCTTTTTGTATCTACCCGAATAGGAGTAGAACTAGTCGACGTACACGGGAACTAGCCGAACCTCTCAGACTAGGCTCCTAAACTCACTCGGCTAGGACTTTTCGTGTAACCCTGCTCCCTCAGATTATATAAGGGCGAGCAGGGACCCCTCCAAAACATCGAACAATACCAGAGGGAATACAAACCACCACACAAGACATAGGGTATTATGCTCCGGCGGCCCGAACCTGTCTAAATCCTTGTGTTCCTTGCACCATCGTGTTCTAATCTCAGCGAGTCCCTACTCATAACCACTCTCCTCGGGATACCCCTCGGAGAACCCGACGGTAAAACACCGACAACCTCCTCCCACGTTTCCATGTGATTTGACTGATTGCCTTATACCACAAGGTGTTAAATTTGAGTTAAGTGGAATACCGATAAAGTCGTGCCCTCGCCTATCACGCGACAGTCCTTTTTGTAGTGGTTGCTAACTTGCTGCATTAGACTGGAGACTGCCATAATTTAATCAAAGGGTAGAGGCCATGTTTAGTTCACACTACGGTTCCTAGTGCACACAATCAAAGAAAAGAATCTTGCATGCATGGAGTGCTAAATGAAGTCTATTTGCAAAATCTTTTTAGGGATGGGTATAATTTTTCGCGGTGAATCTAATGACGGTAATTAATCGATGATTGACTACAGTGATGCTACAGTAACTATTCTCTAATCACGCGGTCAAAGGCCTCATTAGATTTTTCAAGATTCCTAGCGCGGGGTTCTGGAGTTGGTTTTGTAAACTGGCTTTATTTAACACTGTAATTAACGGTCAAAGTTTCCTAGTACACGCTAGTACGGAAACCAAACAGGGCCAGAGTAGAGGGATGAATCCCCTTCATTTAGGTAAGAGGAGATGTGTTTTGTGTAACTAAAAAAACTTTTTAGATAATGCGGCAATTGATTGGTGATCTACTGGAGCATTTTTTTTTTGAAGTTGATCAGCTGGAGCACTCTAATCATCAAATTTTTTTATATTAAAGAGAGATGAATAATTTTTTGAAGATGCTCTCCACCGTACGCGACAGGAGCTCTCCAAACCCTGCCAGCTACGTGTGAATACAAAAGTTCAGCCATCCCCGCCCCCCCCCCCCCCCGTAGTTCATTCCTGAAAGGAAAAAAAAAACAGAACACCTCCATTGCTGTAGAATATTCTACTCGTTTGAGCAGTCCCGCTGCCCCGAGTCTGATAGCTAAACTCTCTAATTCGAATTGTAATTATTAATTGTGATCCAAACATTTTGCACATAGATCCTTAACCAGCGCTTGCTATCCCTCCCTATTCTCTTCCACGACCATGGCCTCCCTTCTCGTCTGCCGTCGTAGATCTTAGATGGCATAGTGGGCGACGTGGACGAGGTCCTCTATCAGTCTATCCTGGCCGGAGGATGGGTCTTGTTCCTCACGCGTAGCTGATGATACTCCCTGTACAGGAACCTCCTGTACCGTGGCGGCTCGCCGATCTTGGCCGTGAACTCCGGCAGCGGCTCGAACCACTTGTCGCCGTGCAGGTTGAAGAAGAAGGCGAATGAGTGCCTGTGCACTGGCTTCCTCACCACCCGGTGCATCGCGCTTTTGAGCTTGTCGTTGCTCAGCACCTGCATCCAAAATCAGAAGAGACCCTTTTACAGAATCTATCGTCCGGGGATTCATCATGATGTCTCGCAGATTGTCCGTTGGTAGCAGTGGCGGAGCTTTATTGGGGCCATGGGGGCCTTGGCCCCCCTGGCCAATGAAAATTACCACTATGTGAATAGTAAAATGGCAACTGTTTGTTACTGTAGCAAAAGCGTGGCCCCCCTATTTGTCTGAAATTCAAGGTCAAGCTCCGCCACTGGTTGGTAGTGTTGTACCTGTATGACGTCGCCAATGTTGACAATGATGCTGCCGTCGACGGGCTCCGCCGGGACCCAGTCGCCGTCGTTGAGAACCTCGAGGCCCCCGACGTCGTCCTGGAAGATGAAGGTGATGCAGTTGGAGTCCTCGTGCGCGCTGATTCCGACGTTCTCCTCCTCCGTCGCCGGGAAGTAGCGCTTCGCCGTCATGTGGTCGAAGCCGCGGGCGTCGTTGTAGCCCCTGAGGAAGCCCGGCGGAAGGCCCATGCACTCGTTCAGAATCTCCTGGATGAGCAGGCCCAGTTCGGTGAGCTTGCGGTGGCACTCCTCCACTGTCTCTCTGAACATGTCATTAACGTGATGCGTCAGGAATTTTTTTTCATTTCATGGAAGATGTCAATATGTCTATCTAAATGATGACAGTGTGCGAGTAATTGGTCAATTGTTGACCAAGATGCTATCCAGAGTTAATTTACGGTCCTTCAAGAGATACCAAATAGTAGCTCTGATCCTTATATCTATAATATATATGCCTAAACATTGGTCAAAATTAATAATTTTTAACCTAAATACCAAAATTGATCCAAAGAACTAATCAACAGAGATGATCAGTGGACCCAGTGCTCTGATGTTCTTCAAGAGCTTCGCAAATTTGCATTCAAACTTACCTGAATGCAGCTGGCTCAGCAGGGTACACGTTGAACCCGAGCTTGGGATCAAAGACGACCAGGTACTCGTTCTTGTCGGTCGAGTGCGACGGCTGCCGCCCGTAGCCGACCGGGAGGGACGCCTCAGACCCCGCGCCGCGGCAGGCCGGACCTTGGCCTTTTCCTCGTCTGGCAGCGCGAAGAAGGCGGCCGACAGCTCGAGCGCGCGCGCCAAGAGCTCGGCAGGCACGCCGTGGTTGACGGCGCGGAAGAAGCCGTGCGTCCGGCACGCGTCGCGCACGGCCGCGGTGGCGCGGGCGATGCCGACCTCGTCCCCGGTGAGGAAAGGCGCCAGGTCTACCACGGGGAGCCCGCCGCCACCGGCTGCCATGCGGATCGCGGGTGCTGCGTCGTTCGTTGGAAGAAGATGCGATTGGAATTGCTGTGCTACCTACCAGATGGGTTCTCTGGGTGAACTGCTAATGATCGTGACTCACTGACTCTGTACCAAGATATTTTCAGATATGCAATACATGTTCTGGAACCAAACATATGTACTGTTTTTTAACCATTCATCTTAGATCTAAAACTATATGAAAAAAAAATCTCTCCTGTTGTGCAAAGCCAGAAATTTGGGTTAGGAGGGGCCAACTGGGCATAATGGACAATTTATGTGTTTCAAAAAATATTCACTACTCATACAACTCAGGTAATGCACCATGCACTATTATTGATGATTCTATTAAGAAAAAAATTGTAAACACCATCATTGCATTGTATAGAAGTAAGTGGTATAAAAACATAAAATTGTCCGGAGGCCGGAGAACGTTAGTGAAGCTTGAGCAGAGAACTGTCTGCAGTGTGTGCCGAGCTGTCGGGGCGTCATGCAGCACGGTTAGAAATTTGGGGAAACAAAAGGGCACTGTCGTGGCTTCTAAGAGCAATAGATTCTGAACGAGTTGCATATCTTGGATACAGATCAAATGTGCGGGTTTGGTGTCTAAACAAAATGCAGACCCTCGGCCGTGTCATGTCCGGGATCAAATGCTGTACCGGACCATGCAGCTCTCATACATTTCTGAACAAATTTCCCAGCGGGCTAGATGGCGTAGTGGGTGATGTGGACGACGTCCTCGGGCCTGGACGGTGGATGTGTCTTGTTCCTCATCCGCAGCTGCTGGTACTCGTTGAAGACGAACCCCCTGTAGCGCGGCGCCTCGCCGATCTTTGTCGTGAACTCCGGCAGCGGTTCGATCCACTTGTCGCCGTGGATGTTGAGGAAGAACGCGAGCGAGTGCCTGTGCGCCGGCTTCCTCACCACCCGGTGCGTCGCGCTCTTCAACCTGTTGTTGCTCAGCACCTACCCACCAACGTTTGATCAAAACGACATGATCTATTCTTGGGACAGTGTTGCTCTGTGCTGTACGTACCAGTATGACGTCGCCGATGTTGACGATGATGCTGCCGTCGACGGGCTCCGCCGGGATCCAGTCGCCGTCCTTGAGGACCTCGAGTCCCCCGACTCCGTCCTGGATGATGAAGGTGATGCAGTTGCCGTCCTCGTGAGCTCTGAGGCCGTAGTTCTCCTCCTCCGTCGCCGGGAAGTAGTGATGCGCCACCATGAAGTCGAAGTCGCGGTCGCCGTTGTAGTCCCTGAGGAAGCCCGGCGGCAGGCCCATGCACTCGTTCAGGACCTCCTGGAGGAGCAGCCCCAGCTCGGTGAACTTGGCGTAACACTCCTCCACTGCTTCTCTGAATTTGTACGTGAAGCATTCGATGGGGAAAGAAAAATACTTTTAGAAATTCTGATGAACACTTTAGACGTTTGATGTCTCTACCTTCCCCCCCGGGTCGCTCTCCCCCAAGTATAGATGACCAATGGGCTCGGCCGAGTGGGCCACACGAGGCACGGCACGAAAAGCACAATCCTAGGCCGACCCGGCCCAGTATAAAATGTGTTAGTGCCAACCCGACCTGACGTACCGTGCCATGTCATGCCGGTCCGAACATGACATGACTAATATTCCCTCTTCTCACTACAGCTCCCCCTCTCCCCGTCTACTCCCGGTCTCCTCTCTCCCATATCTCTTTCTTCCCCGGCACACGGTGCCGGCACAACACGGCACGACTAAACTGTATTGTCTAAAAATGTGATTGCCGAATTTTGTCATGCGACGTCGTGTTAGTGCCGTGCAGCTCATTTGGCTATCTATACTCCAAAGGGCAACTCGGGGGCTCCTCGCCCGCGCCGCCAAGGTTCGATCGGCCCGCGACAGTGCTGAAGGCGGCATTTGCGTGCTCCCTTCCCCTGTCCACTTCCCTTTTCTGCCCCTTCCTGTTGCACTACCCCCACCATGGACGTCATTCTACTTGCCCACTTCGCACGAAGTGCTCTCTCCGGCCATTGCATCGCCAAATCTACCCCCTCCCGTCTCGGATCTACTGTTTCCATGGTTGGGCCGGTCGCATTCCTTTCCACCCTCAGGTTATCCCCTCCGTCATGGCTCACCTCAGTCCTCAGGTCATCAGCTTGGGCCACCATGGCTCGCCTCTACCGGCCTCGGGGTGGCCGCTCGCCGAAGGACGATCACCGTTGGCGGTTGGCGCAGCAGTCCTACCTGTATCTGGCCATCCCTCCACTGTGTTACGAGCAGCCCCCGGTCCATCGTTGCGCAGATCCGCGTTCTACGGTCCTAGGGCGGTGGCCCCAGGCTGTCGGGTGGCTTTCTTTGTTGGTGCCGCCTGTTGCGTCTCTGCACCCTTTGGTGGCCGCCGTCGTTGCTATAGCTTGCTGCTGCAGTCCTTGTCACCGCCTATTCTTGGTTGCCTCTGCTTGTACATTTGTTTGATAGTCATCTCTGCTCCGAGAGGATTCTTGTGCCGGTCATCGTCTCCGGGGATATGCTCTTGTCTATGCCCTGCGTGTTCTGTGAGGTTGGGGGCGGATGCCACGTGCAAAAGCCTGGCGCGACATCTGTACTGGTGCTGACAACGGCTGCGTCCGTGGGAGTAGCTTACCCAGCTGGGGCGTGGTCTTGGTGAAAGCTCGTTCCGCTCAGATGCGGACGGACAACGTTGGCGTTCTTAACATCGTTTTTTTTTTTCATGAGGCATCGTGTGACTATTCACATCCTACTTCTGGTGGGCGTAGTTTTTATTGACGGTGGCCATGGTCACTTTCGCCTTGTTTGGATGCGCGCTAGAATCCTAGCGCTAGAAGAGAATCTTTTCCGCATGAAAGACTGAATGAAGTCTATTTGCAAAATTTTTTTAGGGACGGGTGTAACTTTTCGCGACAAATCTAATTACGGTAATTAATCGATGATTTACTACAGTGATGCTATAGTAACCATCCTCTAATCGCACGGTTAAAGGCATTATTAGATTCTTCAGGGTCACTAGCGCGGGGTTCTGAAGTTGGTTTTGTAAACTGACTTTATTTGACACCGTAATAAGCAGTCAAAATGTCACTATTCACTAGCACGCTACAAAACCAAACAGGACTTTTGTATCCGCAGGGTGTAAGATTGTGTCCGTGTGGGTGGTGTTTGTGGATTTCTTTCAAGTTGCCTTGTTGTGCGCCACTGTCTATGTGGCGGCCTTGCAACCTTGGGCTTCGGGTATTCTTCTGATGTTGTGTCGCAGTAATTCTCTTTCTCTCAATGAATATGTGCTCAGGCATGGTCAAAAAAAAAATTGTATTTTGGCTGACCTGAATCCGGCTGGCTCAGTGGGGTACTCGTTGAACCCGAGCTTCGGATCAAACACCAGCACGTACTCGCGTTTGTCGGCCGAGTGCGCCGGCTGCCGAGTGTAGCCTGCCGGGACGGGCGCCACGGTCCCCTCGGCCTGCCGGGCCCTGGCCTTCTCGTCGTCCGGCAGCGCGAAAAACGCAGCTGATAACTTGAGCGCGCGCGCCATGAGCTCGGCCGGCACGCCGTGGTTGACGACGCGGAAGCAGCCGTGCGTCCGGCACGCCTCGAGCACGGCCTCGGTGGCGCGGGCGCGGCCGCTGCTGTCGCCTTCGGCGAAGAAAGGCGCCAGATCCACCACGGGGAAAGCGCCGCCGGCCGCCATGTCGTCTAGCTCTGTCGCCTTTGGTTACACTAATGCGAATTGAGATGCCACAAGCGTACGTGAGTACTAGCTGCTACTGCTAGTGGTATTTATATTTCCTCTACTGTCTCTCGTCTCTTGCCCGGTCGTCGCCCCAAGCTCCCCCAACCAACCCTGGCAGCTTCCTTCGTGTGAATTCAAAAGTTGGCATCTCGCCCCCCGGTGACCGTCTTGCCTGTCGCTTCTGGTTGTTGCACGGTGGAGATGCCACAAGACGTCAAGATGACAAGCGTACATATGGCAATATATTTCACTAGTAGACAACAAGCCAATGAGCTGTAATAAGTAGATAAAAAAGAAGATGATGATGCGGTGGGCGGTGGGCGGTGGATGCCGTTCTTTGTTTTTTCAAAAAAAAAAAAGAGAAAGAAATGGAACTCGTTCGCTTTGGTGCCGTTCGTTCAGGGAAAGAAAAAACAATTGAACTCTCGCTCGTGCTGATGTCCTAGACTGTTGGATTTATGTTCAATTAAATCAATAATATTTCAGGCTCACAATCAATGTTAGAGGGTACTAGAGGGACGTGACGCGCTTTGCCAGCTTGGCTCGGTTTTGCACCATTTGACATTAACTACAAGAATAATCATATATTGATTGTTGGAGTTGATGATGCCTGGAATCAAATGGCCGTGCAGGGCGTCAGTTGTTGGATTTGACGGCTAATTCCGAATGGCATAAAAACGGCGAATTCCTTACAGAGCGCGCGCGTCGCTATTAATTGCAGCGAACAGTGGTCATGTGCTTAGAGATACTATTTCTTAATTATTCAGCCCGCCGAATCCCAGATACCGCTTCGTATATGCGTCTTTCCCCTTCCTTTTCCCCTTTCTCCTTCCTTTGGCCTCGAGCTGCAGGCGAAAGGGGATTGCTGGATTTGAGAGATTCGAGGGAGACAGGGCAGCGAATCACCGGAAACCCGTGTTGATCTCCACATCATGCGCCGCGCTTGCCGTGCGATTCATCTGCGCCGAGGCAGAGTACGCACGAGAAGCGAGCGGAAGCCGCACCGAGGTCCCCGCGCACTCCGTCTCACCTGCTTCATCGGGGAGTAAGCCGGAGACGAAAAGGCAGCCACTGCGCCTAAGGATGGCAACGGGTCGGGTTCGGTTCGGGTGGAGTATTTGGGCACCCAAAACCGAAACCCGAACTTGAAACCCGAACCCGCCCCGAAATCCAATTCGGGTCAGAATTCATACCCAAAACCGAAACCCGCGGATATCCGAAACCCGACGGATAATCCGAAACCATGGAAAACCCAATTCGCAGGCATGCATTCAGCATGGCATTGTCAATCTAATCTGAGCCCAGTGGAGCAATGAAATTCTCGTCATTCGAAGCCTATGAATCGCGGCAGATCGGAGCAAAACGAAAGCATCAAAGCGTCCTGGATCGAACGAACAGTGCACCAGGAAGCAGACACCTCAATACCCCGAATGGATCGGAGATTCGGAGAATGCTTCTCGCGCATGCTCCAACCCACCCCACCCCCGAGCTCGGCGGAAGCCCAAATCCCAAGCAGAGGAGCAAAATCTCGAGCGCTCGTGCCGGCGACGACCACGAGAAGGAGGCCACGGCACGAGAGCTCCCCAGGCCCCAGGCCTCTGTTTCTCTTCGCAGCTCCAGCGGCAGCGGCAGCAGAAGCGTCAGCAAGAGGAAGATGTCGTCGGCGTTCAGCGGCGATAAGACCGCCGCCGGCGGCGGGGCGTGGCCGGGGAGGGGGGGGTGCCTGTCCTGCGGGGCGCCGGCGTGGGGCGCGGCCGGGCGGGCTCCTCCAACGTGCGGGGCGCCGGCACTGGGCTAGGCCGGGAGGGGCGACTCCACCGTGCGCAGCGCGGGCGCGGGGCGTGGCCGGGCGGGCGCCTCCGCCGTGCGCAGCGCGGGCGCGGGGCCCGATCGGGCGGGGGCCTCCGCCGTGCGACTGGCGTGGTGCTGGGGCGCGGGGCGACGCCCCGGCGGTGGGCGGGCGGGTGGGGTGGGTGGGTAAGGATGAGATTTTGGGTTTATATAGCTAGGGTTGCTAGATGGGCTTTTACTGGGCCAAGTTTTGGGGCCCCAATGGAGCTCCGCGGGTTAAATCTGGAATCCGCCCCAAACCCGAAATGTTTCGGGTACCCGAAACCGCAAATCTGCGGGTGAAAAATAGAACCCGAACCCGAAACCCGCAAACCCGAAACCCGCGGATATCCGCCCCGAACCCGATCCGCTGCCATCTTTAACTGCGCCGAGGTCCACCGCATTTTGGTCGACGCGCGGAGTCGATGAGCCAGCCGTGCCGAGCTTGCCGCGCACTCCGTCTTGCCTGCTTCGTCGGGGAGTAAGACGGAGACGAGGAGGCAGCCGCCGCGCCGAGCTCCACCGTATTTTGGTCGACGCAGGAGTCGAGCAGCCAGCCGCGCCGTGCTCGTCGCGCACTCCGCTTCGCCTACTTCGTCGGCGATGTGTGTAAGGGTCCGGTTTATTTTGTGATGAGGGTCCTAAAATAAATTAGTTTAGGTCAAAATAAATATCTGCTGAAAGCTATTGTACACTAATTTCAAAGTTTTACATATCTAGATGCAAAGTTTTCAATATATCTGCCCAAAGTTGTGCCCTCCTCCAAAAAAAAAAACTCCACATTATGACATGGAACTCTTTTTTGTTAGGCATACAAGTTTAGTTAGTGTTGTGAATTGAGGGGTTCAAAGTTTTTATTTCATGGCTTGATATATTTATTACTTTTGTAATCATTTTTCTAAAGTTTTTATATACATGATATGAAAGTTCTCAATATTTGCATTCAAAGTTTTCAAGTAGTCAATTTAGAGTTTTAGCATGGAACTATATAAGTTTGGACATGTGATGTTTTATATGCTTCGTAGTTTTTTTCACAAATACGAGTATTAAATTTTCAAATATATGCATTCGAAGCTAGGTATTCTATTAAAATTTTCCATATAAGAGGCAAAAGCTTTCAAGATTCTACTATAAAGCACCATCTGTAGAACTTCAAATATATGTAAATTTTTGTAGCATGGAGTGCATAGTTTACATTTTGGCAGTACATAGTTCCATATATTTATAGTGCAAAGTTTGGAATTATAAAGTTTTTTTCCATAAGTACTATATTTTTGAAATGTGCAAGCAACAATCCCTTGAATATAGAATGTAAAGATTAGAATAAAAGGTTTATACTAAACACAGACTTAGTTATTTTTTGTTTTTACTAAACACAGTGTCCTTTTCCCCAATCATTCATGCATACTATTTTTGGATGCTAAATTTGTTGTAATTACAAAGTTTTAGAGTTTGGAGTACAAAGTTAGTAATGTTATATTTCTAAAGTTCATGTGTTCTAATGTTTAGGGCAATAACATTTTTTCAGATAAAGTTTTAGAACCGAGAGATACAAAGTTCCTGATAGGCTAGAACAAAGTTCCCAATATGGGAATGCAAAGATTTTTAATTATAAAGTATTAGATGTAAAAGGATAAAGTTTTGAATGTTTTCTCACAAAGTTCCATATTTTTGAAGAGTAAAGTTGGGTTCACGAGAATACAAAGTTTATAACATGTTAGTAGAAAGTTTTCTAATTTTGGGATGCAAAATTCAGAATTTATTTTACTAAAATTTTTACAATGGGGTATCATTGCCTTAATATTGCTTTGTACCATTCTCACAATAGGGTATCTTATGAACAATAACACTACACTACAACCGAGATTATCTTTTTAGACTAAACACAGTCTCCTTTCTTCAATCATGTAGATATATTTATTTTTGTAGATTGAAATATGCTAATTGAAAGTTAGAAGCATAGAAAACTTTTTCATATCTTGCTAATAAGTTTTTCATATTCAAACGTAAAGTTTGAAATATGAAAACTTAGAGTTAAGAATGTAAAATATTTTAGATGTATGAGTCAATAGTTTTTCAAGTTCAACTATAAAACCTCAAATATATACCTCAAAAGTTGAAAATACTTTATTTCTAATTAGCATATTTTGACGTTCGAAATATGTAATATGAAAGTTGAGGACATAAAACATGTAGTACATGATTTTGAAAGTTGTATGAAATCGAGTGCAAAGTTTTGTATATGTGATTCAGAAGTTTATGAAATTCCTATTAAACAGTGTCTTTTGGGCTATTTTCAGACAGAAGTAAGCATGAAAAAATATCATAGATGTTAGCTTGTAACTAATACAACAAAAATCTTGGAAATTAGAAAATATAAAAAAATAATTATCTAAGCTAGCAGCTTGTTTTATACACCCACTATTTGGCAAGTGGAAATGCATTGTAGATACGCACCTAACCACCCAGCTAGCAGGACATTTACGAAGTATAATAAATATAAAATATATTTGCAAGTCGCTAGCAACAACCACCAACGAGCATTCATTAGCAGCGCACAACAGTGAACGCGCACCCATTAACAACCCCATATTCAAAGAACATAGTTTCATACTTCGAAATTTTTGGGACTAAAAAGTTTCTTTGTGTGCTAGTTCAAAGTTTATAGTTTCAGATTTCAATGGGGAACTAAAGTTTAATTACTGTACTACTACTAAGTTTATATATTCAAATTTCAAAATTTTTGGGACTACAAAGCTTATTATTGTGCTAGTACAAAGTTTATAGTTTCAGACTTAAAAGTTTTTGGAGCTGCAAAGTTTATTACCGTGGTAGTATAAAGTTTATAGTTTCAGATTACAAATCTTTTGCAGCTACAAATTTTATTACTGCGGTAATACAAAGAACTTGGTTTTAGATTTGAAAGTTTTGGAACTACAAGTTTATTTGTGTGCGCGTACAAAGTTCGTACTTTCATATTTTCAAAGTTTTGGAACTACAATCTTTTTTAGTATGCAAGTACAAAGATCATACCTTCATATTTTAAAGATTTTTAGAGCCAATAAAGTTTATTAATGTGATAGTAAAAAGTTCAAGCTTCATGTTGGAAAGTTTTCGAACTAATAAATTATTGTTACGGTACAAAGTTTATAGTTTTAGATTTAAAATTTTTTTGGACCTACAAAGTTATTAATATACTAGTACAAAGTTTCTTAGTTTTTCATATTTGAAAGTTTTTTTAGAATTACAAAGTTATTAATGTGCTAACAGAAAGTTTGTAGTTTTCCAAATTTAAAGGTTTGTGACTATAATTTTTTATGTATCTTAATATACAGTGTACAATAACAAAGTTTTATATCTAGAAATACAAAGGTCCCAATATTCATAGTGGAGTTACATTCTCTTTTTTGTAATTTTTTATGTAGAACTTTTCTCATTTTTTCAAAATTTTTATTTAAAACCAATTATATAAGTTGAGCACAAGTGTTACAATTTTTCTCATTTTTCAATTTTTTTAGAGTATTACTGGTTAAAAAATGATAATAATGTTGGATGAAGAATATGGACGGGCCATTAGTTTTTTTATTTATTCTATGTTGTAGAACGACAGTCAATTAATTTTTTATTTTCCCCTCGTGTATGACTAAACTTGAGACACTAAAGAATTGTTCTGCATCTTATTTTTACCAAATCTTAGTCTTACTAGTTCTACATGCATATGTATGTGAACCCCCGCCCATTCACCCACCCACCACCCGTTATCCCGAAAAGGGAAAAAGAATAGAGTAGAAAGTAGAGTAGAAATCAAATGTATATTCGCTACTACAAACTAATGGTGCACGTGCACTGGTTCGGGTTCCTACTCGCGGCGCTGTTCGCTGCAATGGTGCCGCGGCGCACGATCGTCAACTAATGACCTCCCATAAACGGTGGCAATAACTATGGTGTTATGGCCATCGATGCAGTCCAGGGGTCATCCACGACTACTTCCTGGTGTTTGTTGCTGCGTACATCTGCTCCCGAACAACTACGCTCTTTACATTGGAAAAATATTCTATGCACATGGGGCTAGGTGCACACCGTCCAACTGGTTGGCACGTGTAAAGGTAATTGAGGATCATCACAATGGCTAACCAGCGATTTTGGACCCCTAAATACTACCAACCTACCGATCGCTTATTGGGGGTGGGGAAGAGGTTCACTTTTTCAGATGGTAGTGGGGGTTTGCACCTTTTTTACAGGACGTAGTGGCCGCGTGAGTGCTGTGCAAGGAAGCACATTTTTTTAAAAAAAAATCTGAAGCGCACTTTCAAATCACGCACATGCATTCAAGGACTATTGGGCAGCACTCATTAATTCAAACAATATGGCAAACTCATTAATTTGTATATCCAACCAAAAAATAAGCACACCCTAGATGGTTTCGGGGCCTCCCGTCAGAAAGCTTTTGGATTTTGGTCCTCGAACATTCTAGCAATTCTTTTACGCCTCTGGTAAATGTATTAGATCGTCAACTTTTCCCCGGGGGCAAGCACGTCGGTTTTTTTTTGTTATAAGAACGGAGAAAATATAAATTTTGTATATTCATGGTTGCATGGGCGGGGTGCCAAAAAGGATATATCCCATGATTTCTATGGTCGCTGTCAGTGTCAGAACATTCATGAATAAGAGTGAAAACACAAAGGGAATAAATCTGGTGGAAACCACGATCTTCGTGAAAACTCGTGCAAATCACGGTAAAAAAATCATCTAAATTTACGGAAAAAAATCACACATGTAGATGATATGATGATACACAACCTTGTAAAATATTCCATCCAAACTCGAGTTCGTTTGTAAGATATAAAAATAAAAAATTTCTAACAAATTATCTAGACAGCTTCTTGGCTTGAAATTTGTTATTTTTATATCTCACAAACAAAGTCGAGTTTGGACAAAATATTTTACAAGATTGTGTATCATTATATCGTCTGCATGTGTGATTTTTTGGTGAATTTAGATGACTTTTTTGTCGTGATTTGCATGGATTTTCAGGAAGATTTAGTTTCCACCAGATATATTCCCAAACATAAATTCGTTGAATGTTTTCTCACGCAACACTGCAGACCCAACTGGTTCTTTATGTAATTTGGAACAGGAAAGGGCTGCACGTCATGTACAACACTGCAGTTTGCCACTACACGTAGTGGAGGGTGCAAAAGCAGTTCAGTGTTTCAAATAAAAGTTGTCTCCCCAATACTCGTACAACCCATCAACCTATGGTTGTTTGCAGGGTAAATGCATGCTGATTAATCTAAATGCATGGAGGATACACGTCACGTAGCACGAATCTCGCAGCATCTTTTGAAATGAATGGAACGATTGATGGGTGGGCACCTGAACCCGTGCGCACAAAATCCACACTCCTTTACATTCCGGTGGCCTTAACGACAACTACGTCTACTTTTTGGTGGCTGTTCATGGGACTGAATGGCAAACCACTTTCTGTATCAATTTCGTACGGCTACATCAAACAAGACCAGTCGAATAGTATGACTATTCCAACTAGTAACGACGCAACTAGTGTCTCCAGCACTAGTCCCATCTCGGGGTACATTCTAAACCATCTGTGATTTATTATCTTGTTCATATTTTTAGTGAGATTAACATGAACACCAGCACATATTTTGTTATCACGCAATCACTAAGTTATGGCATAGTGGGTGATGTGGACGACGTCCTCGGGCCTGGACGGTGGATGGGTCTTGTTCCTCATCCGCAGCTGCTGGTACTCATTGAACACGAAGCCCCTGTAGCGCGGCGCCTCGCCGACCTTCGTCGTGAACTCCGGCAGCGGCTCGATCCACTTGTCGCCGTGGATGTTGAAGAAGAACGCGAGCGAGTGCCTGTGCGCCGGCTTCCTCACCACCCGGTGCGTCGCGCTCTTCAGCCTATTGTTGCTCAGCACCTACCCACCACCACCAACGTTTGATCAAAACGACATGATCTGTTCTTGGGACAGTGTTGCTCTGTGCTGTACGTACCTGTATGACGTCGCCGATGTTGACGATGATGCTGCCGTCGACGGGCTCCGCCGGGACCCAGTCGCCGTCCTTGAGGACCTCGAGTCCCCCGACGCCATCCTGGATGACGAAGGTGATGCAGTTGCCGTCCTCGTGCGCGCTGAGGCCGTTGTTCTCCTCCTCCGTCGCCGGGAAGTAGCGCAGCGCCACCATGAAATCGAAGCTGCGGTCGCCGTTGTAGTCCCTGAGGAACCCCGGCGGCAGGCCCATGCACTCATTCAGGACCTCCTGGAGGAGCAGACCCAGTTCGGTGAACTTGGTGTAACACTCCTCCACCGCCTCTCTGAATTTGTGAATCATTTGGGGAAAAAAATAGTTACAAATCCTGATGAACAATAGTTTTAGACATGTGAACTTGTATTTCGACTGACCTGAATCCAGCAGGCTCAGAGGGGTACACGTTGAACCCGAGCTTCGGATCAAACACCAGCACGTACTCGTTCTTGTCGGCCGAGTGCGCCGGCTGCCGAGCGTAGCCAGCCGGGAGGGGCGCCACGGCCCCCTCTGCCGGCCGGGCCCTGGCCTTCTCGTCGTCCGGCAGCGCGAAGAAGGCGGCCGACAGCTGGAGCGCGCGCGACATGAGCTCCGCCGGCACGCCGTGGTTGACGGCGCGGAAGAAGCCGTGCGTCAGGCACGCCTCGCGCACGGCCGCGGTGGCGCGGGCGGCGCCGCCGCTATCGTCTTCGGTGAAGAAAGGCGCCAGATCCACCACGGGGAGAGCGCCGCTGCTGGCCGCCATGTCTTTTGTCGCCTACTCGCCTTTGGCTACACGATGGAGATGCCACGGGGAGTGTGCTAGTACTAGTATTGTTGGCAAGCTTGGCTGGTAGCGAAATAGCCAAATGAGAGGACGAAGCATGTGTGCTATTTCCTTCTCTCTCTTCTCTTACCCCACCCGTGATCGCCACAAGTGCAATTTTAATAAATATTAAATATTATAAATTTAACCAGATTTATGGAGAAAATATTAAAACTGATGACCTGATGACCTGAGTATAAAACAACTTATAGCAATATATTTATCCTTAATTGCCGTCACCTGATGACCCGAGCTCCCCGAACCTCTCCATGGCCCCACGCATGTACCCTATGGTTACGGTACACGATTGAGGTGCCACAAGACGAGCGTTCATATGCCAGTATTGTTCACCTACTCCGGTAGACAACAAGCGAATGGGCCATATATAAATAGAAAAAAAAGAAAAGGCAACAATGTCAGTGCCTGCGTCATGGATCATTTGGAAGCGTGCGAGTACTTTTAAGGGTTGTTAACAAATTATTACCATGAGATGATGATGCGGTGGGCGGTGGATGCCGTTCTTTGTTTTTTCAAAAAAAAAAGAGAAAGAAATGGGACTCGTTCGTTCTGGCGCCGTTCGTTCAGGAGAAAAAAAAAGCAATGCAACTCGTTCATTCTGATTTTTTTGTGTGAGGAAAACTCGTTCATTCTGATAACCTAGCAAAGATAGATGGGCCTCAAGTATCATCGACTTCGACTTTGGATGGAGAAAAAAAAACCCCGAGAAGTCAGCCCAACAGTACCTTGGCGGCCCATCCAGCCAAGGCCTCCACGACGTGGGCCCGCCAGCCGCCATGGGGCCCCGCCCGCCCACGCTGTGACGGTCGGACACGGAGTAACCGAAGGACTGGGAAAGGAAGGCCTCGTTGACTGTTTCTCGCCTCGCCTTCCTTCCTTCCTCGGTCCTCCCTCCCCGTCCCCGTGCCTTTTCCCCTCTCGTTCGCTCGCGTCGCGCCCCCAACCCCCGACTCCCAGCGGCGCACGGCCTGCGAGCTCGGCGCCGGAACCTCCCCCTCTGCGAGCTCGAATCAGCACGCCGACGCCGACGACCCGCGCTGCCCAGGTAACCTGCCAACCCTCTCGATTCCTTCCTCGAAATACTTTGTCGGATCCCTTTCGCCGCGCGGAGTTCGTCGTGAAACCGTCCGTTCGATTCCGGGAGCTGTGATCCGTGCCCTCTCGTCCAACGTGTAGATCTAGATTACCCTGCGAGGAAGGTGATTCCGGCAGTTCGCCTGCTACCGTCGTTGCTAGTCTCCCGGGGAAACGGAGGCGTAGCCATGTGCCGTCTATTGGTGGGGCACCCCCAGTTGTGGAAATGGAACAGTGGCGAGTCCACTGGACTGCTCTTGCGGAGCTTGCCCTTTAGCTTTACTGTCTCTTGCTTACGGCTGGCTGCTCAAGAGTTCTATTTTTAGCGTGTCATGCATGAACGGTTGTGTTTCCTGAACTAACTGATTTGCCTCTATGACGCCTGCTTTCCATTTCTGTATGCCCATGCATTGTATGTGAGGAGCTTTACTGTTTTCGTGTGTATTGATTATGCCTTGTTGGTTAATTGTCTCAGGATCAGGGCGATTTTGGCGTGCAGGGTGTGTGGTTGGCTTCTGAGTTCTGAGATCATGTAACCTCGGTGGATATGAATATAGATTCCTGGAAAAGTGGTTTGCCACTCCTTGGTGATGCAGAGGGTTTCTCGTGCCCTTTGTCGTTAGCTCCACACCTCCATTGAGTTAGAGGTATGCTGCTGTATTAATATCTTTGACAATCATTTCACCATCCTTAGTTTCGAAATTTGTGCAGTGTCTGTAAAATGCAAAATTGTAAAGCTTGTCTTGGAGTCTGTATCTCTAGTCCTGGTAGTATGAGTCATGATGGAAAGGCACTTATTTGTTTGCATCATTTTATTCTAGCTTTTATCAATCTGGCGAGCCTTGTTTATAAGAAAAAGAACATTGTCGCGTGTGTGTGTGGTGGAAATGTAAGTTCTGTGTCATCAGTTTCTTGTGGCAGTACCGCAGTACATTGATATTGATGGTGTAATGAGCAGGATCTGTTTTAGAGAGAATTCCAGGTGATTACATTTGTTCTGAGCATATATGTGTAGGTGCTTCAAGTGTATGATTTTTTTTCTTTTTCTTTTTGGCTGTCCAATGGCCTGTGGTGGATGAGTATATATGTATCCTGTTAAGATGAATATCTGCTGTAATGCTGTGAAGTGAAAGCATCTCTTTTGTACTGCCTGGTTCACTAATTTATGGAGTGTTTTTGTTTAGAGTATCTATGATACATCCTGCCATTATGTGATCCTGGAAATTTGCATAGGGTGCATCATATATTCCTGAATTGTCTGCTCTAACTCAAAAGTGAATAGAAGAAAATGCTGTTGCATGGTTTGTCAAAAGAAACCATTTTTTGAACGTATCAGTACTTACAAGTGTAGAGTCAACTATCTTGTATACGAAAGGTTATATGTGCTATTATGGTAGTTAACCTCCAACATCATTATTTCAACTTCACTCTCCCAGTTGAATTATTGTCTCAGTTTCTTTGATACGTACTTTTTAGCATTTTGTGTCTGTTATCCCTTCTGTATAATTCACATGACTAACTGTTTCATTTATCATGCCTGGCTGAATTTTCAGCAATTTTTGGTTGTATTTCCAACTTGTGCAAGGATGTTTGACAGTGCTCAAAAAGCTCAATACATGGATGGGCACAGAGAGAGGTTTATTAGGTTTGTTTATTCTTATGGACACCTCACAATGCTTGCACATCTATTCTAATTCTCTCTGGGAGTATCACATGGTTCATGTAATAATGTCCTTTTCCTTGTGTGTGCTGAAAATCACGTTGCAGAAAGATAATTTTCTGTACACTGCATGGCTACAACAATATTCATAAGTTGTTCTTCTATAGTTTACCATTTACTCCCTTCTATTTTCTAGGCAAAAATTTATATGAATGAAAGGAATTATTCTTGAACTTCAACAAGTAGAAAATTTTCCCACTATTTTAGTCTTTTGGTACCCTAGAAATCTGGTTTTTATCCTAGCGCTCATTTGTAGTTTGAACGGGTCTTTGACACTTTACAAGCTTTATTATTTTGGCCGCACCTGTGAGAATTGCCTCATGTTGAGTGAGTGATGAAGTAAATGTTTCTATCAAATGTATTGTAGATCCGAAACTTTTTTCGTTCCATAGGCTTTTTCTGTTCTTTGTGTTCAACAGTTGGAGCTTTTTTTAATTGTAGTTGTATCATGATATTTTCTGTAGGCTGGAGGAGTCAAGTCCTAGGTCATCTGTACCTTCTGAAATGGGAGGCAGGAGTACCTTGAGGTTCAGCATGCCTGGGTTTGGTTATGGTTCATTTAATGCACTGAGATCTTTCTTGTCAGGGGTTCGAAAGGGTTCTGGACGACTGAAGTCACTTAGACAGTCACTTACGTCTGGAGCTCCTAAAACAGCTTTCGCGGAAGATCTTAAATCATATAAGATAAATATATTTGATCCCCAGGACAAACTTCTTTTCCAAATGAACTGGGTTTTCTTCGTGTCTTGCTTATTTGCTGTTGCAGTGGATCCACTGTTCTTCTTTCTACCCATCATCAACAATTCAAACTGCATTGGCATAGATAAAAAATTGGCAGTGACATCAACAATAATACGGACGATTATTGATTGTGTCTACCTTATACGTGTGTGTCTTCAATTCCGCACTGCTTATGTTGCCCCATCTTCTCGTGTGTTTGCAACTGGTGAGCTTGTGATTGATCCAATGCTAATTGCAAAGCGGTACTTTAAAAGTTACTTTGCAATGGACTTTGTTGCATTGCTACCACTTCCACAGGTAAACCTCCTTGGCATCAAACAATGCACTAATAATTGTTCTATACCATTTTTTGGGCATATATTGGTGTGTCAGCATTTGTATGTTCTGGTTCATTTGGTCATGTTATGTTAGAATTAAATGTTGGCAAATATTGTAGATTTTATTGTTCAAAAAAAATATTATTGCAGATTTTCAGCAAGCAAAACTTTCTATTTTCTTTTCCAGAATGATTAGAAATTGGTTTCATTTGCAGAGAAGTTGTGCTCTATAAACTTTGTAACCTGCATTTTCTTAGGTAGGAGGGTTCCTGATAATGCTTTCAAGGTTCAAGTTCTGCTGAAATGAGTTTCGTTCTCCCAGTAGAAAGCCGGGACAATAATAAGCTATAATATGAATCAAAATTAGTAAAGACTTTAATTATAGTCAAACACTATTCCTAGCTTCTCCAAAATGCTAATCCCCACAATCCAATCTTCAATGTGGGTACTGGATGCATACCTCACTATAATTTAAAACATTAAGTTTTGGATGCAATAAACTATTGCTTAACTACCTTGCATCTGTATGCACTGTTGTTTTATCAAGCCTTGATATTGTTACATGCATGCATGGCCATGATCATTCCATTCATATTCTGAAGCTTTCTTGTTTTTAATCATTTCCAACCTTACCTTAAACTATCTTATTGGCGATCCAAAGATTGTTGTTTGGAGGTATCTCCACATTCCAGATGGCCCAGATGTACGGACAACAAAAACTGCACTGGTCTGGGTTGTCCTGGTGCAGTACATTCCAAGGTTGCTTCGAATATTCCCTGTGATCAAAGATTTGAAAAGAACAGCTGGTGTTTTTATTGAAACTGCTTGGGCTGGTGCTGCTTATTATCTTCTATGGTTTATGCTGGCTGGTCATGTAAGCTGCTTCCTTATGCTATGTACTATCAAGTATAATTTCCATTTTTTGCTCATCGGAACATGTAATGGGAATGAAGTTTATCTCTGGCTACATTATCAGTGAGATCTTACCTGAGATATTCTTATATTCTGAATAACTGGTTATTTTCTAAATTTTGGTAAAATTTGTGTTACACACTCCAGTAGAAACTGTTTGACTCTTCAGCTATGATGTTAGTTTTTAAGATGTAAAATGAGATCTGTGTTCATATATTTTAGACATCAGCATCTTCATATAATTGATTTTGAACTATTGTTCGAAAATCTTTTCTTGACTCATATAGAAGAAACAGTCACTGTTAGCACTGTCCATCAAAGACTGTTTCCCATAAATTTATGTCTGCAATCATGTTCCACATGACTAATGCTCGACCTACATACATGTTATCTGCTGCACAAAAAAAATCATCATTTGTTCATTGAGACCACCTTATAGCTTTTTACATATTCCCCATGACTTATGCTGTAGTTTTATATGTATTATTTGCTGCAGAATGTAGGTACTTTGTGGTACTTTTTAACCATACAACGTGAAGATAGCTGCTGGCATAAGAATTGTGATCCCAATGGTGGATGCAATAGCAGCTACTTGTATTGCAATAATACTCGGGATGATAACTACGATAAATGGCTTAATAGTACCCAAGTATTCGACCTGTGCAATGGTAACCAACCTGATCCTTTCAACTTTGGCATTTACCAGCAAGCACTGGTCTCTGGAATACTTGGTCCAGGAAATTTTGTCAAAAAATTGTGTTATTGCTTCTGGTGGGGATTGCAAAATCTAAGGTACTTCATTGCTGTTGTTTACGAGATTTCTCACGTTGCAGAATTTAAATTTGTTTGGATAATTCTGAAGCTGAACAGTGCCCAGAAAATGAGCCCAGCTTGCTCTAAATAGAAACTCCTTTTAGATCCGGTATTAGGAGCTGTTCTATTTTACAGCCTTTTTTTTCTTGCTATCTTAATTTCCGTTTCCATTTAACAGCACCCTTGGTCAAGGGCTTTCAACAAGCATATACCCTGGAGAAGTGCTATTCTCAATTTTTATATGTGTGCTCGGACTAATCCTCTTCGCTCTTCTCATTGGTAACATGCAGGTAGAGTGATATTTTAGTATGTATTCTGCTTTTGGTAACATGCAGGTAGAGTGATATTTTAGTATGTATTCTGCTTTCCAGCCTTTTTTCTTAGCTTGACACTGATTAAATATTTTCCAGTCTTATCTCCAATCAGTTGCTATACGTCTCGAAGAAATGAGAGTTAAGAAACGTGATGCTGAGCAGTGGATGCACCACCGTTCACTGCCACCGGAAATCAGACAAAGAGTGAGGCGTTATGAACGATATAGGTGGTTGGAGACGAGAGGAGTAGATGAAGAAAGTTTGGTTCAAACACTTCCGAAAGATCTTAGGAGGGATATCAAACGACATCTCTGTTTGGGTCTCGTTAAAAGGGTCAGTTATGGCTGGTTGAGTAACCTGTTCTGCTTTGTTTAATGATTTCCACTTATTTGTGTTTTAATTTTGCTGCTGGCAGGTACCTTTGTTTGAGAACATGGATGAACGATTGTTGGATGCAATATGCGAGCGACTAAGACCTGCACTCTACACTGAAAATGAATTCATCCTGAGAGAAGGTGATCCGGTGGATGAGATGCATTTTATTCTGCATGGTTGTTTGGAGAGCGTAACCACTGATGGTGGACGAAGTGGATTCTTTAACAAAGTCCAGCTAAAGGAAGGTTCTTTCTGTGGTGATGAGTTACTCACCTGGGCATTGGACCCCAAGTCGGGTGCTAATTTCCCAGCTTCTAGTAGAACTGTCAAGGCACTCACCGAGGTTGAGGCATTTGCCTTGTGCGCTGAGGAGCTGAAATTCGTGGCCAGTCAGTTCAGGAGGCTGCACAGCAGGCAGGTTCAGCACACATTCAGATTCTATTCCCAGCAATGGAGGACTTGGGCCGCCTGCTTCATTCAAGCGGCATGGCGCCGCTACTACAAGAGGAAGATGGCGGAGCAGCGTCGCAAGGAAGAAGAGGCAGCAAGCAGGCCAAGTAGTAGCCACCCTAGCCTTGGGGCGACCATCTACGCATCTCGTTTTGCGGCCAACGCCATGAGAGGGGTTCACAGACTAAGAAGCAAGGCTGTCCCCGCAATCGTCAGGCTGCCAAAGCCCCCAGAACCAGATTTTGGTGTCGATGACGCTGACTAACGAATCAATCGCACTGAACTCGCTTGTAATTGTACTCTACAGTGTCGGTAGATTGTGTACAAAATTCAAAGACAGCTGCAGAAGATCATGTTTGTAAAAGCTTGTTGCCACGCAGAGACCATAACGGAGGTCATGTTCTTGATGTCTATAGGAATGCAAATGTATAACTACAGTTTTTGCCTGATTATGGGTCCAAGTTTGGCAGCCAGATCCAGTTATCATTTTATTATTGTGTCCAGTGACCTGATGTTTTTGCTCCCTGCAACGCACATCGGCGGCCGGCGGCCGAGCTCAAAAATTTCCCCCGTTTCGCGGACGTTTCCGTGCGGTTTTCCCAGTGCCCCTGCCATCTGTGGTCACGGCACCGTAGCAAGCGGCTCCCATCTCTGCTTGTGAGATGCTCTTCCTCGTCCGCCGCCGCCGCCGCGCCCTCGCGCTCCCCTTCTCCACCCTACAGGCGGCCGCCCCCGCCTCCTCCCCCACGCCGCCCTCCTCTCTCGACGCCGCGGCGGTGCTCCAGACGCTCTCCCTCTACGCCAATGACTGGCGCCGCGCGCTCGACTTCTTCCACTGGTCCGCGTCCCCGGCCGGCGCCAACCTGCCCCCGACCGCCGCCACCCTCGCCCGCGCCGTCGACATCCTCGGCAAGCACTTCGAGTTCCCGCTCGCCACCTCCCTCATCCTCTCCCACCACGACCCCGCGCGGCGGGACCCCGCCTTCCTCCGCCCGGCGCTCCGCGCCCTACTCAACCGCCTCGCCGCCGCCAACCTCGTCGACGACGCCGTCCGCGCGTTCGAATCCACCGCCGCCTCCATCGGCCTCCGCGATGAGGCCTCCTTCCACCTCCTCATCGACGCGCTCTGCGACCACCGCCGCGTCGACGAGGCCGATCACCTGTGCTTCGGCAAGGACCCGCCGCCGTTCCCGCTGGGCACCAAGACCCACAACCTATTCCTCCGCGGGTGGGCTAAGACCCGCGCCTGGGCGCGCCTCCGCCAGCTGTGGTTCGACATGGACCGCCGCGGCGTTGCCAAGGACCTCCACTCCTACTCGATATACATGGACGCCCTTGCCAAGTCAGGCAAGCCGTGGAAGGCCTTCAAAATTTTCAAGGAGATGAAGCAGAAAGGCGTTCCTATTGATGTCGTTGCGTACAATACTGCGATCCATGCGGTTGGGCTCGCACAGGGCGTCGATTCTGCTGTAAGGTTGTACAGACAGATGGTCGATGCTGGTTGCAAGCCGAATACCGCCACTTTCAATGCAATTATCAAGTTATTCTGCAAGGAGGGAAGGTTCAAGGAGGGGTATGCGTTTGTTCAGCAGATGCACAAGACTGGGTGCAAGCCTGATGTGCTAACATACCATTGCTTTTTTCAGTATTTGAGCCGCCCACAGGAGGTCCTCGGGCTGTTTGAGAAAATGCTTGAGAGGGGTTGCCAGCCTAGGATGGACACATATGTCATGGTCATAAAGAGGTTTGGGCGCTGGGGTTTCCTTCGGCCAGTGTTCATTGTGTGGAAGGCAATGGAAGAGCAGGGTCTTAGCCCCGATGCATTTGCATACAATGCACTCATTGATGCATTATTGCAAAAGGGTATGGTGGATTTGGCTAGGAAGTATGATGAGGAAATGCTTGCGAAGGGACTCTCACCTAAGCCAAGGAAAGAGCTGGGGACTAAGTTGCCAGAAGCGGAGTCTGACAGTGATAATGTACTGAATGGTGTGCTTTGATTTCTGAGGGCTAGAAAGGGACAGCAGCATTATCATGTTCCTACTTCCCATTTTGTTACAATTTTACCATTGGAAGCTGATTAAAACAATGGTGTGATGATGCTCATGTTCCAAATATATGTTTCTTAGCTGCCTTGGCATCGGAGGAGATCAAATGTTAATTCATGGATTTTTACAGTGAATTAATAGGGTGGATCATATTGCATTGTCGTCATTTATAATGTCGTTGTCAATTAATATGTTGTTGTTCCCTGGGCTATATGTGTAACGGCAGGGGCTTAGCACAGATTTTGTATGGATTGCTGGAAAAGCATTGGTAAACATGGTCACATGTTCTGTAAAAAGGGTTAGCAGATGCTCAAGGGGCTCCTACCCATGTTGACATGAGTGAACTGAAGGACTAAGAAGACTGAACAAACAAAGCACAGCTCAGGGAGTTTGAAAAACTATGTCCACGCTCAGACTGTTTCAACTTACTGAACAGCCTGACAGTGTATCGTGTAACAGGAATGCTGCACATATTTATTCCAACAAGTTAGCATATTGCTCGCCAATTCAGATCAAAATTGGAATGGAAGTTCAGATGAAATGCAAATTCTTCACTTGGTTGCTCCTTTGGTAACAATGTTTTCACATTAGACAAACTGCTAACCCGTCAGCTTTGTTATCACAGTTGATCGTCAACTGTAACTCTTCAAAACATATTTGGCACATGATGGCAGCTTGGTCAGGGATGGATTCTCTCGCGCCTTGTAATTCTTCAGAAACTGGAGGCTCGGGCATGTTGAAGGGAGTAACATCCAGGCCCATGAAGAGAAATTCAGACCATATATGTTTTGAACATATGAAAAGAAGAAATTGGCGAAAATGTTTTAGAGCAATTAGCTTGGACTTCACGCAGGTGATCCTAATTATTAAACAGAACATTGGCATGCTAGGTACTGTGCGTTCAGTAGCACAGTAGGAAGGAGAGGAAGTGATGTAGGAAGTCTGCATTGCTGGCTTTGCTCACTATTGTTGGAAGCCGTCCGAAAGTTTTCCATCTTCTTCTTCTTTTGGTTTTCTTTTCTTTCCAAACAACTTGTTTTAGATTTCCTGGTGGCTCTGAAGCTGCTTACATGTTCCTTTGGCTGCAGCCTCTCCTTTCTTTTTGCTGGATCTGTGACATGGTAACCTGAATTGTCCAGTTTTTGGCTGGAAAGAGCAACGGGGAACATGAGTTCCTTAGTTCATTTAGCTTTTTGGCTGATGAAATTGCTGTGTGTTGGAGCAAGGCATCAGTGCAGTCTTGTGACAGTTTTGCTCCTGTATGCACCACCTCTCAACTGTGATGTACTAATACGAAGAATAATTGTACATGTCCTTGACTTCTACAATACTAACACAGTAACCACCGTTACATGTTGAATCCACAGCTAAATCGAGGTGACCATCAATGTGCAGACATCATGTTGGACTCTCCTCGATACGGATAGACTCTGTAGCCAGGAGCTGGTATGTGGTGTGGACAGGCGTGTGGCTACGGGTAGGGGTGGTAATGGGCCATGGTCCTAATGGTTTCTTCACAGCCCAACAAGGCTCTTAAATTATTTAGTTCAAAATTGTATAAGGTTAGAGCCCGATCCCTTTAGGGTCCGACCTTTAGATTTTCTAGTTCAAAATTTTGGACCCTTTACCACCCCTAGCTACGGGGCGTACACTTTGTAGACCCACGCATTCCCCTGTGCTGTGCTTGATGCTTATCAAACCTATCCACCAAACGGTCGACAGCCTCGCCAGAACAGCAGCGGCTGCCCCTGCCTCCTCCGGCCACGGAGCACGTAGGCACGGCCCTGCTCCCGGTAGGCTCTACAGGGCGCTCATGGCCGTGTCTGCGGGCGCGCGTACCGGCAGCTACCGCCCTGTCTCCTTGGGGCCAAACGGCTTGCCTGAGATCGAGACGGATCACGCACGCAGGTGAGCCGCGCCTAGCGTATCGATCGCCGTCTCGCCGATCAACCGCCGCAGCACCTGGGGGCAAAAAAAAAAAACCACCCGTCGGCCGGCGGCGGCCGGCGGGTCCGGGCCGGGGCGTGGCTGAAGCCGTCCGTATCGGCCGGCCGGGAGAGCAACGGAGTAATGGCGCCGTGCCGACGGCCTGGGACATGTCAAGGACACGCGAGCCCCGCCGGGTCGATACGGCGCCCGCTCGATCGCGCTCGCGGCCGTGCGTTAACGATCCTGTCCCCGGACGACAGGGCGGCGTGCGCAGGCAGCCGAGTTGGGGACCATAGCAACGCGGCCACGCACGGCCAACCCACGCGCGGGCAACCGTCGGTAGGGCGGTAGAGGCCGCGTCACCGTATGGCGCCGTGGGAAACGAACGCGGCCGCGCGCTCGGCCAGCATTGACCGCTGCGCCGGCCGGCCGCCATCTCCACTGGTCGATCGGTAGATCTGTCGACCGCCACCTGGGACGTCGACGATCCCTCATTGTCGAATCGGAATCGAATCTGCGCGCGCGATCTAGGCATATGTCTCTCCCTCTCCATGTTTGCTCCATGTTCGTCACGGCGACTGATCCATCGGCATCGCACGCACGATTTGGACCGTCAGGTCTTGGATCGGGTCGACTGCCATGCCAATTACAGCCAGGCAATGCGCGTGCACCGCCCATACCTCGCCGACACGGAACGGCCACGACGCCCGGCCGGCACGGCCCACGCCCGACATGTACTATTTGGGCCGTCGATGCCGTGGTGGCGAGGCTGCCGGCAAGCCAGCCGGGCCGTGGCGCCGATCGAAAGGGGCGATTAAAATGGTACGGCGAGCTCGAACCACGACCTCGCACCTATCGATCGATCGATCGGGACAGCGGGGGCGTCGTCGCATCGTGTGTCCGCGCGTGACAGCGGCAGCTAGCTTATGGCTCCCGACGCTTGCGACGGCGTACGGCAGTAGCAGGCTCCGGCGGCCGGTCGCCGGTCGATGAACAGCCCCGGCCGATCTGGTGATCCGTGACCGGACACGGCGAGTGATGGAGACGGCGACGTTGGTGTACGTACGCAACGGCCTGCCGGAAACAGCAGCACAGAGCACGCAGCTGGGCTCCCCGGATTGACGAGCTAACCGCTGTGCATCAATCCGCCGCGGCCTATTGGGTTTGGCATGTCGTCCACTCGGCGCACGTTTTGTGGCTAGCTAACATTGTGGCTGGCCTGCTATTAGCTTAAGGTGCATGTGCCGACAAGCTTTGGAGTTCGGAATGTGAGTGTTATTCTGCATTTTATTATGATTACGACATTTCCATGAATGAAAGTATATAAACTAAAGAGAAACGGTATATATATATATATATATATATATATATATATATATATATATATATATATATATATATATATATATATATATATATATATATATATATTCAATCTGAATCGTTCGATTTTGGTCTTGGAACTACAAAACTGGACATTCTACACCTCCAGCTGCCAAAACCGTTCGAAAAAACAACCCTGACCTCAGCCTAACGCGGTTTGGCTACAGTATAATTTCCGAATTTCTAGAGTTTCACACCTCTCTCGATTAAATAATAGAGAAAGCATGTCGGTGTTTACCGCCAAGGCTGCTCAGGGATACCCTTAGCAGTAGGGTTTGTAGGTAGGGACCGACGGCTCTGGAACTCGATGGTGCAAGGAACACAAAGATTTAGACAGGTTCGGGCCGCGAGTTGCGTAATACCCTACGGCCTGTGTGGTGGTTTGTATTGACTTAGGTGTAGATGTCTTTCGAGGGAGTCCCTGCCCGCCCTTATATATCCAGGGAGACAGGGTTACATGGAAAGTCCTAGCTGAGCACAGTTGGAGTCCTTCTACAACACGATCGGGTAGTTTCCTTGTATTGCAGCTAGTATTACGCCTATTAGGGTAATTACAAAAGAGGTAAGATACATCCATGAGCTATCCCTTACTCTAGAACATTCTATGCCTATGAGCAGTCCCGCTGTCCCGGGTCTGACAAGCTCCCGAGCTCTTCGTAGCCGAGTCCTGCAGGCGTCGAGTACTTGGACGGCGTCTTCGAGTACTTCAAATAGTCAGAACATCCTTCTGGTTGCTTCTGAGTCTTCCTTCTGATGCGCCGAGTAGTCCTCCAAGTAGTCGTGGTTGCTCCGAGGCTGTGAGATGCTCAAGCTCCGAAATCTTGATCATATATGGTGCGCGAAGTACTCGCGCTCCATATGGAGTAGCCCCCGAGCCTTATGTTGAATCGCAGAATCAGGCTGAGGGTCACTTCAGTCTTTTTTCCTTCTTTATTTTCAAAAAAATTAAAAAATAAATCTCTGATGCACATATCCCGCAGCTCCCAAGTCTTGAATTTAAATCCCTCCATTTAGATTTAAGAATCAATGTAAACTCGTGGCAAAAACTGAAATCTTCCCTGAGAAGGGAAGAATCCGTTGGCATCCCAAATATTCACAAAATTACCTCTGAAGACCGTATAAAGCCGGTTGAAAGCCTCTAAAGGTTTTACCCCTTGAACTCCTGGCCGCCGTCAAACTCAGATTCACATTTGCCTCTTCTCAGTCAAAATCCAAAAGCTCCTCTCGTAGCCCCCGAGCTAAAATCAGTGACTGTGAGATGGCTCCCAAGAAGAACAAGTCTAAGATTGAAGAGAGAATAATCACCAATATGTCCACAGGCTGGCGTAAAAGCAAGATGTCTGAATCACTGGTCCGGGAGTTGGAGAGTATGAGTCTCCTCCAAGAGCACGGCGTGAGCCAATGGCGCACTGGTGAAGGAGAAGATTACCCTATGAAAGGTACTCTTGAGACCGTTATGTTTCGCGATTTTGTAGAATGTGGTCTCACTCTTCCCGTGTCAGATTTTTTCTATAGATTTCTTCAGTTTTTGGGAATTCAATTACACCATCTCACTCCCCAATCTATCTTGCATCTTTCAATTTTCACTTATTTCTGTGAGGCATTTCTTGGAATTCTCCCCCATCTCAACATTTCTTCTTCCTTGTTCCAAGCCCTAATGCCACCAATCCCGCCGTCGTCGGGAGATGTGAATTGGTACTCCGACCTGAGAACCGAGGCGAGTACTTGGCTTATGATCCGGCGGGTCAAGGAGCCGAATGAAAGAAATTCTGATTCCATGTTGGGAACTTTGAATCCCCACTTCCAGATAGGACTGCTGGTGCCCCCCAAGTCTAGGAGAGCTGGTCGAGTAGAGGACCTGGTGGCAAGCAAGTTGAAGCCATTCTTCGTGCGGTTGCCATTATTAAGAAAAAAGGAGTCACTGGAGATCATGTAGTCTTCTCATTTATCAGTCGCCGTACGCAGCCTCTCCAGCTGCGAAAGCATCCTGCATTTAGATATGAAGGTACGCAGGATCCCACTGGGATGTCCTCAGAACCAATGGCTCAGTCTGAAGTAGTAAAGAGATGCTGCAAAGTACTCGATAACTTTGACAAGTCTTTGACGCTTCCAACACTCTTCTCGGCACAAAATCCTCCCGAGAATGCCTGGGTACGTGCTTTGGATACCATGTCGAGTACTTATAGTTAACCATTTTTTGATCTTCTGACTAAGTATTGGCTCCTTTCTGCAAAAGAATTATAAATCCTGGTATTGTATGCCTCCCACTTCTACAAATGCTGATTCTGACGACAACAAGAAACGAAAGGTGGCTCTCGGATCAATGTTGCAGAGGAAAATTCCTCGTCTCGATGCCAGCCAGTAAGTATATAATATTTTGTTGATTGTGTCCCGTTTGCCTCAGCTTTCTTATTCAGAATTTTGCTTGGCTAGAATCCAACATCTTTCACCGCATGAGAAAGATCAAGTCCAAGACTTCCGCAACTGGGTGTCGAGTGGTTCGGAAGGAACTAGTCGATCAGCCCCTGATTCTCCTATAATTGGGTTGATCAAGAGCCCGGCTGCCAGTTTTCCGAGTGCAGGCACAGCTGAGAAACCAAGCGAACCAAGCCCTAAAACATCTGATACTCCTGCGGCTGTTGAAGGAGCCTTCAAAGCTGGTGGATCTAGGAGTAGTGGAGCGGAAGGGTCAAAAGTTCCTTCCGTTCGACTGGTACCATTCCAGTCTATGCCTCAGTCCGCCCAGGAAGAGTTGGGAAAGAAATTGTTTGATGATCCACTGTTGTCTCTAGACAACATGAAGAAACTTGCAGATTGTATGCAGTGGAGCTTTAAATTTACCAAGGTGAGTCTTCTGCCACTATTTGTCTTTGTCGAGTAGTTATTGATGTCTGACCAGATTCGCCTTGTATGTCTCGGGATGTAGCCAATCGATCTTTCTTGAAGTCTCATGCTTTATATAAGATTGTAGATAATCGGAAGATCTTAGAGGAACAAAAGGCCATGATTGCCAAATGACTAGATGAAACTCTTGCTGCTCGGAACAAACTTTATGAAGCAAGTCAGTAGCATCATCTGGAGATTTGTGACATGAAGCGCCAGATTAAGAACCTTGAGGAAGAAAGATCAAAACTTCAAGAAGAAAATTCCAGGCTACAGAAGCAACTACAGACTGCCCAAGCCTGTAAGCACTCGATCTTTTGTCTTGATTTTGCTTTGTCATATCAATTTCTGAGATATCTTCCCATCAGATTCTCCGGAAGACCATACTCGACTAATAGCAGCAGCTCAAGCCCTTGTAGATGTGGTTGATATTGAAGAGGAGTCGTCAAGTAGCAAGTCCTTGGTGGAGCGCTTGGAAGAAGCTCCCCAGAAAATTTTTGCTGCCATGACGGCTACTTTCAAGAATTATCTAACCCATATGATAGGAGTTGTCAAGTCATACTTGCCTCAGTTTAATTTAGCTCCGATAGCTAAAGGAAAAGCTCCCAGTTGCTCTGATGAGAAATTCTGAGAATATTGTAAGGAATCAGAAGTAATTGCGGAGGAAATTCTAAAGAACATGGCAGAATAGACTGCTTGTAACAACTCTTATAATCTTTAGTGAGCTCTTGTCGTTGTTCATAGCTTGTATCCTATTGGTGTGTCTTCAGAAGCATAATCTGATACCGTAGGATAAGTATGAACTAGTCGATAAGTCGAGTAGAATACCCACATGGAGTAATCCTTAAAGTTAATCAGTTAGGATGAATCCCGTCGGACTATCCAAATAGAAAAAATTTGTAAAGATATCCATAAACTACTCGATCAAGCGAGTAGTGTGTCCTTACCAAGGACTGGAGTAATCCATAAGACAAAACAGTTAGGTACGAACCCCGTCGGGTTGCCCAAGACGTAAATGTCATAGGGATATCCAAGGCTTACTCGAGCGAGGTGAGTAAGGTGTCTAACTTGTAGACTGGAGTAACTACTAAGATTGACCTGTTAGGGCGAACCCCGTCGGGTTGCCCAAGATGGACAAAATGCAGTAGTATCCATAACATACTCGAGCGAGCGAGTAGTTTAGCCTTTATAGCAAGGCTGGAGTTCCTTATAGTTGACCTATGAGGATGAACTCCGTCGAGTTACCCAAGATGGACAACTAGTAAAGGTATTCATATACCTTCTCGAGCTAGGCGAGTAGGTTGTGCCCTTATATTAAAGGAAAGGATGCGGCTTGTGTAGTTGTCTTGATGGAAAACTGTGTAAGTTTATCCTGAACTAGTGATGCCGTCAAATTGCCTTTAATGTAGTCGATATGCCAATAATGATCCTCACTTTATTAAGGAAATCAACTGACACCACTAAGCTGCTTGGATCAAGGATAAAACTTGCGCAAGTGCTCGATGTTCCATGAATTCGGTACCTCATTGCCATCTGCATCAGTGATTCTGTATGAACCTGGTCTTGTAACCTTAGTTACGATGAAGGGATCTTCCCATCTAGAATTTAACTTGTGCAGTCCTGTCTCATCCTGAATCCGGCAAAGTACTAGATCTCCAATGTTGAAGGATCTTTGCTGGACGTTGTGATCATGATAGCGTTTGACTCCTTGAAGATATCTAGCCGATTGAGTTAAGGCATTGACTCTGGCCTCTTTGACTGAATCTAACTCTAGTTGTCGAGCTTCATCTGCTTCTCCTTCTTGATAGGCTTCTACTCTTGGGGATCTCCACATGATATCAGCGGGTAGTATAACCTCTGACCCATAGGTAAGGAAGAAAGGAGATTGTCCAGCTTTTCTAGGCTGGGTTCGCAGCCCCCAGACTACATGAGGTAGTTCTTGAATCCATTTGCCACCTTTCTTGGTGTTGGCATCATAGAGTCTTTTCTTCAAGCCATCGAGTACTAAACCTTTGATGCGCTCAACTTGTCCATTTGCCCGAGGATGAGCTACTGAAGCATATTTGACCTCAATGCAGGAGTTGTCACAGAAATCCCGAAAAGATTGTGACATGAAGTTAGAGCCAAGATCTGTAATAATGGTGTGAGGAAAACCAAACTGATGGATAATGTTGGAGATGAAGTCCACTGCTCTATCTGATGAGATCTTGACAATGGGCTTGTACTCGATCCACTTGGTGAACTTGTCGACTGCTACCAGCACATGATTGAATCCTCCTGGAGCTACGGTTAATTGTCCGATCATGTCTAAACTCCAACAGGCGAACGGCCATGATGGAGGAATTGTTATCAAGTTATGTGCTGGGACGTGAGTCTTCTTGCCGAAGAATTGGCAGCCAGGACACCGTCTGACCAGGTCTTCTGCGTCCGAGACAGCTGTTGGCCAGAAGAATCCTGACCTATAC
Organism: Panicum virgatum; assembly: GCF_016808335.1. Classification (NCBI taxonomy): domain Eukaryota; kingdom Viridiplantae; phylum Streptophyta; class Magnoliopsida; order Poales; family Poaceae; genus Panicum; species Panicum virgatum. The sequence continues at coordinate 49,314,417 of NC_053142.1, forward strand.
GCCTTGCCGACTAGTGTCCTTGATGTAGCGTGATTGCCGCAAACTCCTTCGTGTATTTCTCAGAGGATGTCTTTGCCTTCATCAAGGGTAACACACTTCATGAGGATGCCTGAAGCAGAGCGCTTGTATAGGTTGTCGCCGATGAGGAAGAAGCCCTTGCTACGCCTGGTGATGCGGGCAGCTTCAGCGCTTTTATGATCAATATGTGGTGGAAGCTTGAATTCCTTGATTAAGTCAATAAACTGAGTCCGCCAATCTTCATCAATCATCAGCGCTTCTCTGACTGTGGCCGGGAGTTCCGTGTCAGTGGCTTGTTGGCTTTGTTCCTTGACTGATGGGTGGTGAAGTTCATAGACAAAAACTCCTGGTGGAACAGCTGCTCGAGTCGACCCAAGTTTGGAGAGGACATCAGCTCCCACGTTGTTGTTGCGGTCGACTTGGTGGATTTCCAATTTTGAGAAGTTGTTTTTGAGCTTTCTGATTTCTGCAATGTATGCGTCCATTGTATCCTTGTTGACGTCCCATTCTTTATTGACTTGTTGAACGACGAGTAGAGAATCGCCGCAGACAAGTAGTCGCTTGATGCCGAGAGATACTGCTAGTCGGAGGCCGTGTAGCAATGACTCGTATTCAGCTTCATTGTTGGAGACCTTGAACAAAATTTGGAACACATACTTCAATTGTTCTCCCTTGGGGGAGATGAACAAAACTCCTGCGCCGCCTCCATCGATCTTGAGTGAGCCATCGAAGTACATCACCCAATGCTCTGAAATGTTCTGGGGTGCTGGAATTTGATTTTTCCCGCCATTCAGCAAAGAAGTCGACTAATGCATGTGACTTGATTGCTGTTCTTGGCTTGAAGTTGATTTCCAAAGCTCCCAGTTCAACTGCCCACTTTGAGATTCGTCCAGTGGCATCCTGATTGTGGAGAATATCCCCCAATGGGAAGTCAGTTATGACTGAGATCTTGTATTCGTCGAAGTAATGCCGGAGCTTCCTGGAGGTGATTAGAATCCCATACAGAAGTTTCTGAATTGATGGATATCTAACCTTTGATTCAGAGAGTACTTTGCTAATAAAGTAGACTGGTCTCTGAACACCGTAAGCCTGGCCTTCCTTCGGGCGTTCGACTACTATCGCCGTACTGACTACATGGGTAGTCGCAGCGATATAGAGGGGTAATTCCTCACCGAGTAGTGGAGTTGTTAGAATCGGCGGTGACTGGAGATGTTGCTTGAGATTCTCGAGTGGTTCCGCGGCTTCTGTAGTCCACTCGAATTTATCTTGTCGCTTTAGGAGTTTGAAGAAGGGTAATCCCCGTTCGCCAAGCCTGGACAAGACCTGTAAGCTTCTGGACGTCCTTGATGGTAGCTGGGGCGTCCATGGCCATGATGGCATTGATGTTCTCTGGGTTAGCTTCAATTCCTCGGTTGCTGACGATGAATCCGAGTTGTTTTCCAGAGGGTACTCCAAAAACGCACTTGGTTGGGTTGAGCTTCCAGTGGAATTTTCGGAGGCTGTTGAAAGTCTCTTCCAGGTCAGTAATGAATTGATCCTGGGTCTTCGCTTTGACAACGATGTCATCAACATAGGCTTCAACATTGCGATGTAGCTGATTGAAGAAGCACAGCTGTATCGCACGCTGGTAAGTAGAGCCAGCGTTCTTCAACCCGAAGGACATGGTCTTGTAGGCGTATGCCCCGTAAGGGGTGATGAAGGCCGTCTTGATTTGGTCTTCTTCTTTTAGGGTGATCTGATGATACCCTGAGTAGTAGTCGAGGAAGGATAACATGACACATCTTGCTGTCGAGTCGATTACTTGATCGATACGTGGTAGCCCGAAAGGATCCTTCGGGCAATGCTTGTTTAGATCAGTGTAGTCGACGCACATCCTCCACTCGTTGTTGTTCTTCTTCTGAATTAGCACATGGTTGGCCAACCAATCAGGGTGGTAGACTTCCTTGATGAACCCTGCTGCAAGTAGTTTTGCCAGCTCTTTCTTGATGGCTTCTCACTTGTCCGGTGAGAACCGCCGTAACCCTTGCTTTTTTGGTGTTGCTTTAGGGTCGACCTTCAAGGCATGCTCGATCAACTCCTTGGGCACCTCTGGCATATCCGCTGGTTTCCACGCGAATACGTCTCGGTTGGCCCTAAGGAAGTTGACGAGCTCGAGTTCCTATTTGTCACCCTGTCCTGCTCCGATGATGGCTGTTTTGGAGTCGTCTCCCTCTTGTAGCTGGATAATCTTGGTGCCCACATCACTGGTCGGTTTAACTGATGATTGGGTTGGATTCTTGGAAGGCATCGACTCCTTAAGTGAGAGTTCCTTAGCAGCAGCAAATATTTCGCTGACAGAACTAGGGACTCGGGTTGTGGCAGCATGATCAATTGCTTCCTTGTCGCACTCGAAAGATTTAAGGAGGTCTCCATGTAGTGAAAGGACTCCTGAGTTGTCTGGCATGTTGAGGAGCAGGTAAATATAGTGCGGTACTGTCATGAATTTGGCTAGTGCAGGTCTTCCCAAGATGGCATGGTAGGAAGATTCGAAGTCGGCTACTTTGAATTTGATGTATTCTGTCTGGAAGTTTTGTTCTATACCAAATGTGACTGGGAGAGTAACCGAGCCAATTGGCGTAGAGGAATTTCCGGGGACGATGCCGTAGAACGGAGCCTTACTTGGAGTAAGTAGACTCAGATAGTTGAGGCCCATCTTTACCAATGTTCTTGTAAAGATCAGGTTGAGCCCACTTCCGCCATCGATGAGTACTCGAGTAAGTTTGGAGCCCTGAACGACTGGATCGAATACTAGCGGGAATTGTCCAGGTTCAGAGAAGCTGGTCCACTGATCCTCCCTGGAGAAGGTAATGGGGACCTCGCTATATTTGAGTGGCCTCTGAATTGCTAGCTCGACTGAGAGGATCTCTCTGAGTAGGAGCTTCTAAGCTCGCTTGGAGAAGCTGGAATCTCCTCCAAATATGACATTGACGAGGTTTTGCTGCTGTTGGAAACCATCACGGTCTTTCTTGTCGTCTTCATCATCTTTGTCTTGTTCTTTCTTTGGAGCAGTTGCAGGTACCGACTGGACGGATCTGCGCAGGATTGTGCACTCCCACATCGAGTGGTTGCTCTTGGGGTGGATTGTACATCTTTTGTTGTGAAGTATCTTGTCGAACTGGTCCTGCGGTGTGTCGCCCTTCTTACCACACGGTGTGCGATCCAAAGTGCTGACAGTGTCGTCAGGCTTACGCTTACACGTAGGATCCCGCTGGTTGCTGGGCCCTCCACGGTCGTTGTGGCGCTTCCCGTTGTTGTCGTTGTTGTGGCGGGGAAAGTGACTGCGTTCTTGCTCTTCTTCATCTGCCCAGCGCTGCATCATGTCACGTAGATCTACCACAGTTTTAGGCCGATTACGCCCAAAGTCGCGGTATAGCGACTGGACAGTGATACCGCTCTGGAAGTAGTCGATGACGTCGGCGGCGGCGACGTTGGGGATGGTAGCTCTTGTGTCGAAGAAGCGCTTGATGTAGGATCTGATCGACTCGCCTTGCTCCTGCTTGATCATGGATAGAGCGTGGCGAGTAGCTACTCGGTGTAGCGACCCTTGGAAGTTGTCGACGAACACCTTCTTCAGGTCCTCCCACGAGTGGATTGACTCGTACGCCAAGCTCTCGAGCCACGTGAGGGGTGCGGGCACCAGGGCCATCGAGGGGTAGAGGACCTTGGTGTTGGTGTCTCCCCCTGCAACAATAATAGCGGTCGAGTATAATCGTAACCATTGAGCAGGGTCTTGCTTACCGGCGTACTTTTGGATGTTCGTAGGTTTGAAATCCTTCGGGTACTCGATATTGTCGAAAGCCTTGCTCAGGGCTTGAAAGTGGTCGGAGTTGTCTGCAAGTTGCGCTCTGCGTCTTGCGTTGATGATGTCCCGTGCGTCCACAATGGAATTGGCTACCTCTTCCCTGTTGTTCCCATGGTTGTTGTTGTTGCGGTTTGGCTGAGGGCCAGGAGCTTGATTTGCTTGTGGTTGGCCACCTCTGGGGCGATGACTACTCGCAGCTTCCTGATCCTCTTGGTTTCTTTGGTTCTGCTGTTCCTGCTGCTGTTGATGCTGGTGGCCTCCGGGGGTACGGCTTGCTTGAGGTATTGCTGTTGCAATAGCCCTTGATCGCGTACCATGAAGCGAGGACAGGGGGTTCTGTCTCTCGAGTTGTTCGACAGCATTTTTTGTGAGATTTATGACTCGTTCCAACTCTGGGGCATCGTCATGAGTCACAGGGTTGCTTCTGTCATTACGGCGATTGGTGTTCTGAAGATGGGATCCGCAGCATTGTTGAATTCGTTGTTGAGGTTGCATGGCGGGAGATGAGCACGTTCGGCCGCGCGAGTCCTGCGTACTTCTTTGCGTTGATTCCTTTCCATGCGGGCTATACGAGTGACTTCGTCTTCATCAGCTGGAGCGTCTTAGGTCAGATTGTTTGCTGAGATCTGATCCAAGGCTTCGTTTGGATCGTGGTTGCTTGGAGCACCCCCGGGCTGGATGATTACCAGAACCAAACGCTCGTGAGAGAAGCTTTCCAGGTCTAATTCGTAATCAGCTAGGGCAGTTCCACCGGAGCCAGTTTCCTTCTCGGTTTTGAGGGGACTGTCGTGTTGAAACGGGAGATCGTCAATGCTGGGAACTTCTCGCAGGTTGTCGAGTAGTTCTGCGAGGGTATCACCTCGGCAAGATTTGAGTAGCATCTTAGCCAGCACATTGGTGATGAAATCCAGACTGTCTTGAGGTGACTCGACTAGATCTGGGTAAATGTCAAAAACGGGTGCCTCCCGGCTAGTGGTGGCTGATTGGTTTTTGACGTGAAGTGGGCGATCCAAGCTATTTTCATAGGAGGATCTAATCATCTATTTGTAAATAGACGATGAGTTGCGCAAGCCAAAGACGGATCGCGCAATAAGAGTCCCAATCCGAGTGGATTTTGGTTTGAGATCAATCTGAGTTCGAATAGAACTCGAGTTGTATTCGAGTTTCGGCTCGATCTCCTTGGCGAGGTCAGAAAGCAACATAACGCCGCGATCATGAGATCTGGCGAGCTTGTTGGAGTCTTCCGACGTGGAGTTCTTCGGTGCGGGAGAGTTGGTTAAGTGGCTATCAAAGCCGCCTGAACCATTGGCGACGCAGACCCACGAACCGAAGATGAAGGTGGCGCCTCTGGGAGGCGTCATGGTGCTGAAAGCGAAAGTGGCCATCGAACTCGCCGATGAACACGCCGAATCCCCTACCTGGCGCGCCAGCTGTCGGTGTTTACCGTCGAGCCTGCTCAGGGATACCCTTAGCAGTAGAGTTTGTAGGTAGGGACCGACGGCTCTGGAACTCGATGGTGCAAGGAACACAAAGATTTAGACAGGTTCGGGCTGCGAGTTGCGTAATACCCTACGTCCTGTGTGGTGATTTGTATTGCCTTAGGTGTAGATGTCTTTCGAGGGGGTCCCTGCCCGCCCTTATATATCCGGGGGGACAGGGATACATGGAAAGTCCTAGCTGAGCACAGTTGGAGTCCTTTTACAATACGATCAGGTAGTTTCCTTGTACTGCAGCTAGTACTACGCCTATTAGGGTAGTTACAAAAGAGGTAAGATACATCCATGAGCTATCCCTTACTCTAGAACATTCTATGCCTGTGAGCAGTCCCGCTGTCCCGGGTCTGACAAAGCATAGTTAATATTGTCTACAAATCATGATATTTTGCTGAGAGGGAGAACAAGAGACAAGGAATCTATTTTGGCTACATGTGCTACATTAGACATAAAGGAATTTGAATTATAAAATTTTAAAAATGTGTAGAATTCAAAATTCCTTGAATTTTTAGGCCAGCTAAACCTTTGCTAAAAATATGATAATTCATAATTTTTTATTTAGTTTAATAAGATAATTTTATTGGTCCAAGTTTTGTTGAAAGTTTTTGAATTCCTTCACAACGCTCAAATTTAAATCAAATTTGATTCCTTAAATTTTTACTTTGAGAATTTTCTATAGAACTTGGACCAATGAAAAATAATTTGTTAAATTAAATAAAAAAGTACATGTTATCATTTTTAATGCATTTTTATCAAAGGTTTAGCTTAGCCTAAAAATTCAAGGAATTTTGAATTCTAGCCATTTTTAAAATTTTATAATCAAATTTTCTTCATTTCTAAAGTAGCACTTCTAGCCAAAATAGATTCCTTGTCTCTTGTTCTACCTTTCAATAAAATATCATGATTTTTAGACAATATTAACTATATTTTCTCCATTATTTAATCGAGAGAGGTGTGAAATCCTAGAAATTCAAAAAATATACTGTAGCAAAACTGCCTTAGGCTGACTCAAGGTTATTTTTCGAACGGTTTTGGTAGTTGTAGGTGTAGGATGTCCGATTTCGTAGTTCAAGGACCAGAATCGGACAATCATGATAATTCAGAGTTGAAAACGGACTTTACCCAAAGAAAAAACAACTTGATCAATTCTGTAATCTCACTGGTTTGGCGTTACCGTACCAGAGCTGATGAACGGATAATGCTTACCCCACGCGCCGTTGGATTATTGAGCACTGGCGGACCCAAAGGGTGGCCAGGGTATTCCGTGGCATACCCTAAGTGGCCCACCAGGCCCACTCAAGAGCATGCAATCGGCCTGCTCCTTCCCAGCCCCAGCAAGCGGAGGCACGCAGACGCAGCGGAAAAGAAAAAAAAAAGAGAGAGAGACGCGGACTCCGACTCCCTCACGCCATCACGCGCCGCCTCCGCGACCGCCCGTCCGCCCATGGCTCTCCTCCGCTCGGCGTCGCCCAGCAGCACAGCCGCACAGGTCGCCGGAGGGCTAGACGCCGGCTCGCCGTGCCAGTCGCCAGTCACCCCCGAGGCCCCGAGGCCCAAAGACCTGTGAGCTGCTGGCCTGCCACCGGCGCCGGCCAGTGCCGGCCGGCGACCATCCTCGGGGCCAGAAAGTAGATTATTCATGTATTCTATTTTATGACATGGTTTATAATCTTCTCAAATTGATCTTGTTTCTACTTGTGGTAACGGCAAGTGTTGAAAGGGTTTTCTCTGCATTGACTTTTGTAAAAACTAAGCTGAGAAATAAGATGGGAGATAGTCTTTTGAATGATTGTCTACACACATTCATCGAGCGAGATATCTTCTTCCAAGTGGATGAAAATGATATAATTAATACTTTCATGAGCTTTAGGAAGCGTAGGCCTAATAAAAAGAAATAAGGTAATCTCTTTGAGCTATTGTTGGTGTGTAAACTTATTTTATGCAATTCTAAGATTTAATACGCTTCTACTATTTATATTATAATTAAGTGTATGTAAGTACCGAATATAATTGCTTATATACCGAATTGCTTATATACCGAATTGCTCGAATTTTTTTGTTATGTACTATTTTTTAGATTGTATCAATACCGAATTAAATGTTGAATTTTTGACGCGACATACCCCTAAGTTCCACTCCTAAATGCGCCACTGATTGAGCCCCTAGTTGCCATCTATCGTCGGACGTCCAATCCGGGGCGCATCAAAAACCGCGAGCGCGAGCGGCGCGCGCCGCGGCCGCGGCGACTGACACGATCGATCGCGCCGTAGTACGTGTCCCGTCCCGGCTCCTTGAGCCAAGTGGCACAGTGCAAAGCGCGGCCCTCTCCACCGGAAAGAAGGGGGCCTTTCCTCTTCGTGCGCCGCGCTGCATGCGCACCATTGCTTAGTTAATTGGAACATCCGTCCAGCCGTTCCCGACCAAAAATGCTGGTCGCGTCGTTCGTATGTATGCCGACAGGTTGAAGGACACATGCATATACGACGACGGCTAACAATTGCGCACAGTAAGTATACGCGTGTGTGTGTGTGATACAGTATTTCTCATTTCCTTTACATAACATATGTCACACTCACGTACGTATGAATGCTGGCCACGCACGTGTCAACGCCCATGCGTGCATCGATCGGTGCAGGGCAACGCATGCAGGCTTGTGCAGTCAGGTGACACTAGCTAGCATCACATAGTTGCAAAGAATGTTTAGCCACGGAGTAGGGTAGTAGTAGCAAGAAAGGAGTAGCTAGTAGCACTATGTGCGTACACAGGACTACGCCCGCGCGGCGTGCGTGCCCGGGCTTTGAACAGCATCTGGTCAAAGGCGCCGTCGGGCCGGATCTCGCCCACTACTTGGACTTGGAGCAGTGACACCACCTGAATCCCTCCTGATCCACACCACACAGGAGCTGAGCAAGCTTTGAATTGATGAGTGAGCCTATGGTACGCCTATACATGCGCGCTGCTCTTGGCCAAGTTCCAACGTGCCCAAACTCCCACGCCCCCACCTGGCCAGGCCATGCCGCCATTGCCACCCTACCTCTCTCCCGGCAAATTACCTGGGCCTCTCTTTATCTACTACTCCACTCCTCATCCGGTTTTACTATTTTTTTTCTACACCAACTTTTACCATGCACGTATGCATCATCATGCAAACCATGATCTCAAGCTTCTTTTAGAGTTGGGGATCTTTTTAGTTAAACTAACACCTGAACTGACATGAACCCACTGCTGGGAGAGGGGGACAGGGTTCTTGTTCATTACAAAAGCATGCGGCTGCTAGGACAAACAGAGAAGCCATAGGCCACAGTACGGGCTGGTACAGTTCATCAACACTCCTACAATATGTTAAGAGAGAATAAGAACCTGACCTTCTCAAAAGAATAGTATTTGGGGCCTTTCCGGTCACAGAGGATCTTGTGTGGATCTAATGCGTCCGATATTCTAGTGTTTCTGATGTGCTGCCGAGGTGGGCGTAACTAGTTTAAAAATGGGTTAGCATATAGTATAGGTCATACAATCAGATCATCGGTAGGGAGTATAGTAATCCTTGCATGTCCATGCCCAAGAGACAAGGCGATGTGCCGGTTCCATGGAGAGCCACAAGATCAGGTGGTACATGGCATGTTTGCCGTATGAGCGGCATTGACTCGGTTGGAACTCGGGAGCTTTGCCTTGGGAACCAAATTTGTTCAACCCTAACGTACGTTCGGACGTTCCCTTCACATTCTTTTTGCTAGTCCATCCTGCGTGCACGTACGACACACCGATAGCAATAATGCCGTTATTGCAATTCCCACCTATCACCATAAAATTATCTTTTAAATAGAAAGGATACTAATTAATTCAGATGGCGTATGATTCAACAAAAATTTAAAAATAATGTGGTATATAGAAATTAATTAATTGCATGCTCGGAGCACGTTACAACTTTGTAGTAGTAGTACTTAGTAGTTTCATTTCATTATCTCAATCCTCTGATGATTTGCACTAGGGAACAGAAATGGGTCTTTTGCAGATTTCGTTCACTGGCCAACAATCTCTGGCCAGTAAAGAAAAAAAAAACACGCAAAATGTACTAGAGCTGCCTGCTTCGATCTGAATCAGTTACGGTAACATACTATATCTGAATTCATCAACCGTACTTTCAAGCAGCAGGGACCATCATATCCTCTTCTGCTAAGATTCAGAAACTCCAGGGGACTTTGGACATTGGAACAGTAATCAGAGGTAGCAAACCTGCAACACTGAACAGCTCCTGCAGTTGAGTTTGGAACAGTAATCAGAGGCAGCAAATCTGCCGGGGTACTGCTCCAGTTTATTAGTTTTATTATAACTACGTCAGGACAAGCACAAGTATGCTAAATTAATCATGCACCAAGTTTTGGGGGGAACATCCTTCCTTAAAAAGTGACAGCCCAACCCAAACTCAAGCAAGGTACAGCCACGCATACAGGGCTGGATCTGGATTAAAGAATTAGCTTCGATCCAGCGTTCCTAATTGTTTTTAACCTTTTTCTTAATTGCGGAGTTTGACATGTCAGTACTCGATCAGCCACTGCTGGTGTATATAAATATACAGGCGCCTGAGGTCACCCGGTCTCAGGCTTGCCGCTTGCTCCCATTCCCTACTCCGACTGCTCAATCTACTTCTCATTCAGCGGGACAAACCACACCACCGCATCTGGTTCCTCGATTTGTTTGGATCAGCTCGGAGAGATGAGGACTTCTGCTGTGGCCTTTGCTGCTCTTCTGCTGCTACTTCTTCTGGCTACAAGAGCACATGGTATGCTTGCTTCAGGCATGGCTACTCATCATTTAATTTCCTCCATTAGTGGCTCCTTGAATTGTGAGGTGTAGCCTGGAGTGATCTGATCATTCTATTTTGTTTCTATGTATACACAGGAATCAGGCTGAACAGGCAGTTACATGAAGCAATCACAAGCAAGGTCAGTATGTGAACGAAAGCTACTATGATGGAATCACTGCTCCCGCGTTATGGAATCAAACTAGATTCGCAATTCTCCTTATTTGACCGTGTTTCAATCTGTATCCACAGGAGATGGCCCATCCCAAGCCCGGCGCCGGCGAAGCATCCATTGCTGACTCGGTGAAGAAGCACTGCACTCCCGAAGGGCGTTGCTCATCAGGTACTCCAACGAAGCAGATGAGTCCTACTACTGTTGTTGCCAAGGATAGCGAGGTGATGATCAGAGCGCATGCGGCACCAAGGTTCCATGAGGATTACTATGGGCCAAGTGGCCATGAGCCTAATCACCACTGATCGAGCTGCTGTCCGAGCACGCATATCGATCCGCATTTACCAGGCCTTCTTCTTTTTATCGCGTAGCCGTCGTAGTTATTCCTTCTCTCTTGAGTTTTCATGCTGGGCTTTGGCTTGGAGAGTGTAAAGTGAGAAGGGAGCTAGTTGTAGCACTGCTGTTCTGCACCAGCTTCATTGCTGTTATGTACTTGGAATCTAGTTTATTCAGAGTCCTGCACAAAGTTCCAATCTCTCCTGCTCCTCCACTTGATTTTCACTGTACATAGCTGGATGCATGCATTCACTCACGTGCGACACCCGTGATCTCTGCACATGTGCATAGTTAAACTAACGATACTACTATCTAGTAGCACAGATGCGAGAAATAGCTAGGAAAGTCAGCAACTCAGCATGTCAGTGGCCGGCTACGGCTAGGCATTAGTACAGTAACACTTTCTCGTGGTGCACTCACTTGTACGTAGTAACAAGTTGAAAGATAAATATCCTTGGCAACTTTTCGAATCTTTTACCTTCCACGGCCAGCTTTTTCATCTAACAGGTCGTTGCAACCTTTGATGCAGCAGGAAAGGTGAAAAAGGCTCTGGCGCGCGCTGGTGAAACGGCAGAAGCGAAGCAGCAGCAGCAGGTCAGTGTGTGCTCAGGCTAGCTAACTTTCAGCCACCACCATCTGATGAACATTCTCACAGTATCATGTCATGCATGCACGCATGGAAATGGTTTACCATTTACTATGTAAACATTTACAGATCGGCTCGTCGGTAAACGTTCACGACACGACGGTCGACGCCGGGGCAACGCAGCAGCAAGCCGGCCAGCGCGAAGCGGCCGGGGCGGCGAGCCAGGGGTCCCCGGACGACGCGTCCGCGGGCGCGGCTTCCACGCGCGTGGCGGCGCGGCAGCGGCAGACGGCGACGTACCCGGACCTCATGGAGATCGCCGGCATGGACTACTCGCCGGCCACGAGAAAGCCGCCCATCCACAACTGAGGGCCGCCGCCGGCAAGCCGACCGGCCGGGCTTGGTGGTAAAAGAAAGATGAGCACGTGAGAGCAGCACGCAGTACAAGTACTAGCTATAGCCAGCTACTATAGCTAGTGCTTGCGACTGGCCTATTAGCTTTGTTTGTTCATTAGTTTAGCTAGCTATAAGCTATAGCCGGTAGCCGTAGCTGCTAGCGAGCGCGCTCCGGCGATCCTGATTCCCGAGTCGTGACCCCCGGCGGCCCTGCTGATGAATAGAATAGTGCGTACAGCAAGTGACCCCCATGGATACTGGACAGCATCGCAGGAAATGCTGCACCTTTTGTGACGACGATACTACAAAACTTGGCGTTTTCACTCTCTTCTCGCGGATGGAATGTAACATGCCCTGCCTGTCGTCTGAGTGACAGTACTCTGACCGCATGCACTTGTAACGCCGCGCTAATTTTGACCGCTTCCCATCATCTTAATCGACCGGTTAATCTCACACTACTCTCTACATTTACCGGTGACAGTGGGATTAAGTACACGCCGTCAACAAAAGTTCCTTAAAAAACATGCCGTTAACAAAAAAGCTTCACCAATCAGGAGATGGTTTGGTGAGACGGCGGATCGACAAGGAGGGATGCGTCACATGCGGCTGCTTGAGCTTGATTAATTAGGCGGCCGGGTGGTGGGCTGACTGAGCCGTAGCTCAGGTGCGTGCGTACGCGCGGAGGCCCGTACCCATACGTGCCTTGTTGGCTTGTGGCATCGCACGGCGCGGAGCCGCGGCGTGCAGTGCGGATCGGAGTCGGAGGGATGATGACCGGGTCGGGGACGGGGACGGCACGTTGCTGTCGCGCGCCCGCCGAGCCGCGTCGCTCTCGATCCGGCTCCGGCCGCCGAGGGCCGACTGGGCGGGGCCGGGCAGGGGCAGGGACGGCGACGCTTTTGATGTCGCGCCGCTCTCCCGCCGGCGATGGCGATGGCGACGTGGTCGGCGGCGTGCCGGGCCGCAATGCAAGCGCTGCTGTGGTGGAGCCACGCCTGCCGCGCGTCGCGAAAGCCGGGGCAAGATACATCGCGAGGCGCCGGCCGCGCGTGCCGTGCCCACGGAAACTCGCCGCGCGCGCTTCGAGCCTTTGACGAGCCGATCGCGGGTACGTGTTCCGTAAGCCACCGTCGCGTTCCGGTCCGGTCTTGGGTTAACTTGCTTGTCAACGGTCACGCTTTGCTTGCGTACCCCTACGCCACCGCAAGCCCGGCCCGTAGAAAAATGCAGAGATCTCTTGAAGTAAACGGCGCAGCGCTCGGCGAGTTGGCGATGCTGTGCTGTCACCACCAGCCACTGTAAGATTCAGAGGTTCTACTGACCGCTACAGTGTTGGACCGGGCCCTCACTCCTCTGCGGCACATGTATGCATGATGCGCGCTTTGGGATGTGTATCTACAGGGACCAGCCCAGGCGCAGGCCGGCCGGGTAGAAATTAAAAACCACCGCCACCGTCGGGGATGCAATGCAACGCAGCGCAGCGCATGAATTGCGATCGATTCAGCAGCCACGCCCTCTGACGGGGGAGGCCATGCATTTCTTTAGTGTTTCGCGTTCACTGTAGTCTGTGCTCGCGTTTTTGTATGGCTGTACGCTGACAACCACCTGACACCGTTGATCAATGCCTTCTTTCAAGCCTTCGTGCGTGCCGTTCTGAACTTCTGATGGATCGGAAGCGGGAGATAACAAGTCGCAGCGGCCGGGCAACGCGGAACAAGGCGGGTGGATACGTGCTCTTCGGTGCGCGCCCATGCTGTCGACCAGATAGAAATATGGGTATCCTAGTCGATCAGAGAAGACTTGTGAACCAGCTCCTGTTACGATTTTCTTTCCTCTTTCGTTTTTGAACTTTAGTATACTACTGGGACAGACTGAGAAACCAATCTGTCTCCTCGAATATACTACTATTACATGCTGCATTGCACTATTGCAGCGGCCTGCCTGCACAGGGGAATGGGTAAAGAAAAATTTAAAAGATCAAAGCTCGAGTATGTTATTTTATTTTTCCTCAATACTTTAAGCTTCGAGTTTTGGGGAGTTAAGATGGGAGACCATGTTCCGTTCAGTAGGAAATGATGTCCTTGCATTGAGTCAAAGTCAAATCAAAGATAACTTAAACTATTTGAGAAAACTGTGAGCATACAGACTTGACGGTTGACGCAAAACTGCTTAATTTCCTTTTCATGGGAAGCTGTGGAGAGACAACTGTAGAAGAGATCCCCGGCCCATTAGCTATGCCTCTAGAGAGAGTGAGAGACTACCATCATGGGCCGAGATTGCAGGTTGGGCTTAATGGGCCGAGCGACGTGTGTCCCAGGCAGGGCCCAAATGCCCAATGGCTAGCTGGGCCGAGCGAGCCTCGAAATCCAATGCACGCATAAACCCAACCGACGCATTTGGTCGCCTCTGCGTCTCTGCGATGCTATTTTTGGCATAGCTGTTTTGGAGGTGCGCCAGCAGGCAGGGGCCGTCCCCTCCGTCTCCGGCCCTCGCCATTACCGCACTCCCACATGGGAGCGAACGCCGAAACGGGCCGAGGGGACGGGAGGGAACGTACGATGTGAAAATTCCCCCACAGGCGCGAGAGAAAGGGAGCCACGCCGCGCTCCGGCCTGGATCGACCAGCCGCCGGATCCCTGTGGAAATCCCCACCCGTAGCGCCGGATCATCGTGCCCAGCTTGAGCAGGAAGCCGGGGAGGCGTGACGGCCGGCCGGCATTCCCATTTCCTGGGATGGCCCCGGCCTCCTCCCCCTCCTCGTTCGCCGGCGCCGCGTGCTTCGTCCTGCTCCTCGTCCTCGCCGGCGCCTCCGTTTCGCACGGCTCGTTTCTGGGCAGGCGCGTTTTGTCAGGTGTCTCCGGCCCAGCCCTCTCTTTCGGTGACCTGAATTTACTCAGCAGAAGCAAATAGAGAATTTTTTTCCTTCTAGTTTTATGATCGAGATTGGTAGGCACGCCGGCTGATATTGATAATAACCTGCGGCCCTGAATTCGAGCAGATGAACAAGCCACGGGGATAGTGGCTCTATGGAGGAGATCGCTTGCCGACGCTGCTCCTCCACCGAACAACTCCCTCGTCTTGGCCTCGCAAAGAACTCGCCGGAGCGACCCCTTCGCCAACCTCACCGCGTACACCGGCGGCTGGAACATCAGCGACCAGCACTACTGGGGTGTACGGCAAGCCATGTCCCCAATCCTACTCGCAAGTTTCAGCGTCCCATGCGTTCGTCTCACCTTCTTCCATCCTGCCCGACCCCTTCTCTCTGCAGTCCGTGGCGTACACCGCGGTTCCCCTCTTCGTCATGGCCGTGGTGTGGTTCGTCGGCTTCGGCGCCGTGCTGCTCATCATCTCCTGCTGCTGCTGCTTCTGCGGGGGCAAGGACGGCGCCTACTCGCCGTGCTGCTACTTCACCTCCCTGGCGTTTCTCATCATCCTCACCATAGCGACAATGTGACTACATATTTCTTCACCGATGCATGATTCAGCTCAGGGTACATGATTCAGTATGTGCTGACGATTGTATTCGTTCCCTTCAAAAAAAAACTGCCGATTTCAGCACCGGGTGTGTGATCTTGCACTGCGGTAGCGATCTCTTCCACCACAGCTCGATCAAGACCGTCGACTACGTCGTCGGGCAGGGCGACCTGACGGCGGACAACCTGAGGAACTTCGCCGGCAGCTTGGCGGCGGCGAAGAACATCACCATCGACCAAATCTTCCTCCCAGCTGACGTCCAGCGGAAGATCGACATCGTCGAGGAGAAGCTCAACTCCTCGGCGAACGAGTTCTCCACTCGCTTGCTGGAGAACTCCATCAAGATCAAGAAAGTGGTGAACCACATGTGCGTGCCGCTGCTTAACACGATACGTTTCGCTTCAAGTCACTTTTCTTGGCCTCAACCGATACCAAAATGTGCTTCCATTTTTTTATTTTTTATTTTTTTTGCTGATTTCAGGGAGCACGAATTGATGGCTGCTGCCGCTGTAATGGGTGGCCTTGCGGTATTCGGATTCCGTAAGCGTTACTCGTGTTTCAGCTACCGGAGCCCTCTGATGTCCCGATCTGAATCCTGAACGTTTTTTTTTTCTCCTTTTTGCAGTGTTCTCCATACTGGGGTTGCGGTTCCTTGTCTCCATGTAAGTAGTGTTTTCATTCATGTCATTGTCATGACCCTGCAGTTCCTGTCTTTTTTTTTTTCTCATCAAGAGACATGCATCTCTGCAGATTGGTGGTCTTGGCATGGTTCAATCTCACCGTCATCCTCATGACCTCCGGCGTTTTCCTTCTCTTGCACAAGTAAGCAAAGCAACACGTTCAGTTTCTGAATCCTGAACAATCTTGGAGATGCAGAGTGAGGAAAGGCTAATGTGGCAAATGGCAGCGTGGTGGGCGACACGTGCGTGGCGATGGACGACTGGGTGACCCACCCGCAGGCGCACACGGCGCTGGACGACATCCTCCCGTGCATGGACGTGGCGACGGCGAACCTGTCGCTGTACCGGAGCCAGGAGGTGACGGCGCAGCTGGTGGCGCTGGTGAACAACGTCGTGGTCAACATCTCCAACCGGGAGTTCCCGCCGGGGCTCCTGCCGCTCTACTTCAACCAGTCGGGGCCCCTGATGCCGGTGCTGTGCAACCCCTTCAACCCGGACATGAGCCCGCGCGCGTGCGCCCCCGGCGAGGTCGACTTCAAGAGCGCGGCGCGGGAGTGGAAGCGGTTCGAGTGCCGGACGGCGGGGCAGCCGGGGGCGGAGGTGTGCGCGACGCCGGGGCGCCTGACGCCGGCGGCGTACGGGCAGATGACGGCGGCGACGAGCGTCAGCCAGGGGCTGTACGAGTACGGCCCGTTCCTGGTGCAGCTGCAGGACTGCTCCTTCGTGCGGGAGACGTTCCTGTCCATCAGCGACAACAACTGCCCGGGCCTCGAGCGCTACAGCCGCCACGTCTACGTCGGCCTCATCATCATCGCCGGCGCCGTCATGCTCTCCGTCGTCTTCTGGATGGTGCACACGCGGCAGCGCCGGCGGCGCGCCATGCAGGTCCAAGCAGCTGCGACTGCGACGTCGTGACGGCGGCTGCCATGCCATGATCGAGCGCTTCTTCGTACGTGAAGAAAGTCCCTCTGCTTTGACTCTGATTGAGCTGTATGCAATTGGCATTTGTGCGTATGAATGAAAGTGAAAGCGAAAGCGAAAGATGACGCATGGTTGCTGTTGCTGTCTCGGGTGTTTGGCTATGGCAAAATATTTTGCCAATGACGCATGGGGAGGGGAACAAACGTGGGCTGTTCAGAGTTGGGACGACGCCTGTGAGCTGGACAACAAATGCCCTGTGTTCTAGTAGTACCGTGGGGCATTTCATCAAGTTCCCTGTGTTGGCCCTTCTGATTTTCCGGTGTACTAGAAGAACATGAAAAATACCTATACAACCATAGGTAGCTGTTGGCTGTTGCGTTTGCATCTCGCAAGAATTTTGTGCGAGGCCTGTTGTGTCACAGACGCTTAAATAATTGAGACTACCAAGTGACCATTCACAGGCCCGACAGTATTAGAGGTGATCGTGACCACACAGACTGAATTCCACTTGACCACACAGGGTTCAGACACCGCAGAGCATGTTTGTTTAACCGTCTCCTTCACGGCTTCCGCCTTTTTCATTTCTACGAAACCACATGTTTCCAAGGTCAAAAAGGAAATGTTCTTTCTATGATTGAAAGTAGTAGCAGAAAGCACTGTATCTTCAGAATGTGCAGGCCCTGCTCGCAGCCATTTGCCTACGGGCGAAGTTATTAAGCGTGATACGATGCAGCACTAGCTCGTGCTGATCAACCAAAGCAGAGTACATACGTGACAAAAAAGTCACAGGCACCAACTGTGCCGTGCCGTGCCGATTGTCCAGCCTGGAGAAACGGACGGCCCGGATCACCCCATCGTTCTCCATCATACGCGACATGCAATGCAAGCGTACATGATTCCAGAGAAAATGCACAGCCCGTCTGGGTCCGGCCGATTACCCACTCCCCGTGACTTCATATAAACTCTCAGCTCCTACCCCGATCGCCAGCGGCCAGAGACCAGATCACGCACGCACAGCCGCAGGCAGCAGCAGAGCGCGGCGGAGCCAGGCGAAGGCGCGCGGGCAAGGGCATGGACTGGCACGCGTGGCTGTCGGGCGCGCCGCTGGAGCCGGCGCTGGCGTACGAGTACGCGCTGGTGTTCGCGCGCAACGAGCTGGACGCCGGCGACGTGGCCTTCCTCGACCACGAGCTCCTCCTCAGCATGGGCATCTCCGTCGCCAAGCACCGCCTCGAGATCCTCAAGCTCGCCTGGCGCGCCCGCCGCAGGTCGTCGCTGGCCCGCCGCCTCCTCGGCCGCGTCGCCAGGTGCGTGCGCTCTCTCGTGCGCCGCGGGGACGGCGGCTCCACGGCGCTCGTGCTGGTCCCGAGCCAGCAGCAGCCCGACGACGGCCGCAGCCCGCGGGGCGCGGGCGTCCCAGCCGCCAGGCAGCGGCGCCGCGGCAAGGCGCTGAGGCGGGCCGCGTCCGAGCCCAAGGGGTACGCTCCCAAGGCCGCCATCGGCGGCAGGGCCGCCGCCGCCGTGCACGCCGTCGGGGACGTGGACAACGGCGACGAGATGGTCAGGTGGGACCGCCTGTTCAAGGACCTCAAGCCCAACTGACGCCGCCACGAAAGACCTCATGATGATCGAGAGGTGCAGGGACGATAATCTGTATCTAGTGTGCTAATGGTTGTGCTTGTGTTTGATGAGTGAGTGGTGTTGGTTTGCTCTACTCCGTGTCCAGTCCCGTTCATCTTGTTGCATGTATAGTCTGCATAGTCTATGATAGGAACTGGCCGTCGGACGTCTGCTTTGGTTTGGTTTGATTTGATTTGCCGTCCCACGGTCTTAGGCTGTTCTGTTGTTGTCATGCTGTATAATAAACATGGTGATCTCTGCTTCTGTTCTTTGCAGTTTGCACAAACAATATTGCCATGCAATTCGAATCGAATTACTTCACAGTTTATTTAGTTTGTTTTGGTTCTCTCGGAGTTCCATACATGACGATGAGCTATTTCGGAAGTAGAAGTTGGCGTTTCAAAGTTCAACCCAACATCGATTCAGAGGTTGGTCACTAGCAGACAGTTCCCCTGCAGTGGTTGCTCGTAGTTTAGTCCGGGCAGTTGGTACCAAGTCCCAACAGTGCGCCAGTACAAAAGCAACACATACTCCACACAATCGATCAAGCGGGGCCATCAGTTGGCTTGGAAGGGTTTTTTTTTTTTTTGAAAAGTAAGGCTCGCAACTTCTTCTTGGCCATGTTTGGTTGGAGTGTGGAAAAATTTTGATGTGAGAGGAATAATACTTTGACTACTAATTAGGGGTATTAAATAAAGTCTAATTACAAAATTACTTCCACAACTGTGGTACTGTAGCAGTTGCTCTAGCTAACGAGGTCTTTGACCGCATGATTAGAGGATGATTGAGCGCGGTTACTGTAGCATCACTGTAGCCAATAATGATGAAACTTGGTTCATTAGATTCGTCTCGAAAAGTTACACTCATTCCTAAAAAGGTTTTGTAAATAAACTTCGTTTAGTACTTCATGCATGCATTCGTCTTTTTTTGCAAAAGTTTTCATCCATTCATCCAAACACGGCCCTTGCTCGTGCCAGGCTTCAGCGATCTGATTCACGAACGACAGCCTGCGCTGTCTAGTGTAACTTCCAAAGGACGTTACCCAGCACCAGCAGTCAGTAATCCGTACGGCGTTGTACGAGAAACTACTGCATCCAACTAACAGCCGTACAGCAATTCACACCCTCAAGACAAAACAGTACCAACACTGTTGCAGTTTGATTGTTTCAGCCCATTTTGACAGCTGTGACCCCAAGCGGATTTAACTGATGTAAAAGCGGTTAAACGTTTCATGCGTCCATGACGCACTGATGTGTGCTTGAACCACCATGAAAAAGACCCACGTGAGGAGTTCCAACAAAGAAATCATCGAACCCAACTGTCAGTGCTGACTTATTGTTTTCATTTCCCAGGCAAACTACGGACTGGCACCCATACAGTTCAGTACTCCTACTAAATGGGGAATCCAAATGAACAGGAAGTAATTAGCAGAATCAATACTGTACTCAGTTACCCATTGTTAAGACAGCTGCGCAAGCTTCGCTTACATTGTTGACCAGAATTGTTTCCGTCTCTTTTATGCAGAAGAAGGGGATACTAATGATCCCACATCTGCCTCATCATTCTCTCTGTTTTCTTCATTTTACCAGACCTGATGAGCCCACATCTGAATCATGAAGTTGTTACTGAGTTTGGTTGTGCCATTTGTTAGGTACTCAGGGCAGTGACAAAGTGGTAAATATGGTAATAGCAGCTACAGTGCGAATATGAGGCCATCCCCTTATAACATTTCAGGAATCAGGACAGCTATCCAAGTATGAATGTATGATTTGAAATCGCCACCACATCCAGAGTGAAATTCATTTACTTTGAACAAGCATACGAGGCAGGAAGCAGTCACCCACAAAAAAAATGATAAGGAAAGGTAATCGCCCATAGCAATGCATTGTTTACATTTATTTCTTCACTAAACTGAACCGGGGGGGGGGACCAACGTATTTCATTAAGAGGAAGTGACTTCGGCTCCTCACCCGGCCGGAAAATCCCGAGAAACCCCCCGAACTCTGGCTCATGTCCACAAGACACAAGGGACAATGCCTGACCATGTCTTGTGGCTAGACCTGGGCATGGGCTGCCCGACCCGACGGACCCGACCCAACCCGCCCGAAAATAGCCCGACCCGACCCGAAGAGTTTGATGGGCGGGCTCGGGTCAAAATTTTTGACCCGGTATGACTGACGGGCCGAGCACGGGCTAAAAATTTTGACCCGAAAAACCCGAAGGAACCCGACATTTTACATAGGCCCGGCCCGACCCGACCCGGCCCGACTGGCTGTCGGGTCGGGTGCGGGCTCAATTTTACGGCCCGGCCACCGGGTCGGGTCGGGTCGGGCACGGGCCGCTAGAAAAAACACCGGGCTTTTTTTGGCCCGACCCGAACCCGACCCGGCCCGGAGGATGCCCAGGTCTACTTGTGGCAAGCATAGCGAAGAGGATTTTTTTACCCCAAACACCGAAAATTCGTCTCACGAGGTAGGAACCTTAGGCTCACTAAATTGCACATATCAGCTTATATCCTACTGTTGATCAGTCATGCTTTATGCAATCCTGGAGCACAGGAGAGCAGTTATATACTTGCACCAAGCTTTTGAAACGAAGTGAAAACCATATAAAACCCTTTTGCCTGCCTAAGTCAGTAACAAATGTCGTGGCATTGAGAATCTGATTTTTCTATATAAAGTTCCTAAGATATAGATAGCAGACCAATATCAGTAAATTTATCTAGGTATGACCATAACTTTATGAATCAGGTAAAGGCATTGATGAGATTTCAACCTGAAGGTTAAAACCGTAAATTATACAGGTTGACTTTAGAGGATCAAATGACATGTCAAATAGTAGCTTCTTGAAGACAGAGCTATCAATCTAGGAGTAGCATTGATGATTTTTGTACAGAACAGAAATTAGATGCGAAAAATTTGCGAAAGGTGAAGCTGAAAATTACTGTAGCGCTTTTCGTTTGTATGTGATAAATATTGTCCTACCATGGGCTAACTAGGCTCAAAAGATTAATCTCGCAACGTACATCCAAATTGTGCAATAAGTTGTTTTGTTTCCCCACATTTAGTGTTCCATGCATGCGTCATTTGTTATATTTAATGTTTCGATGTGACGGAAAGTTTGGAGGAACTAAACACAGTCTTTGTTGGATAAGATTTGTCAATACTTCCTCCATACTGATAAAAGAAGTCGTTTAGTACAAGGTTTGAGTCAAACCTTGGAAATATAAATTATGAATAACTCTCAAGTTGTTGTACTAAAAATGTGAAAATTATATGAATAGATTTGTCTTGAAAAAATACTTTCATAAAAATATAAATATATTATTTTTTGACACACATTTTTATAGAAACAAGAAGTCAAAGTTGTGTTTTGAAGACCGTGCCGCTGTCCAAAAACGACTTTCTTTACTAGTATGGAGGTAGTATTTTCCTAAAAAAAGAACTTACATTGCACATGGTATCATAGTGCAACAACTAAAGATGTTTCAGTTCATGAGACAGTGATATTGAAGTTCAGTTCAACAAAAGATATTACTTGGTTTAGGCGTTTAGCTAATATATGTTGTTAGAGCAGGAGGTGTTCCGTGCCTCGTTCCTTCTCATGGGTTTCGCTTTGAGTGATCCATTTCGCCGTGTGATTCTGATTCCTTTTTTTTTGCGGGTAGATTCTGATTCCAACCCAGGCTGTTGTTGATCATCGGCAGCGCGTTGTTGCTTCGTTCTAGCTTCGCGTGGTGCTCATACTGTTGGCTCGAGCTCCAATGCCTCGTTCGTGTCGCAGGCGTGTGTCGAAGGTAGCGGATACCTCGAAGCAGAGTTGCATGGTGCAGGCGTGTGGCACAAGATGGATTCTTCACCACTAGAAGCTTCGAGGATGGCATATGCGCATTGAATAATTTTCTTTTTCTTTCAAAGAAATCGGCTTCAGCCTGAGCAGATTCGCAGGAAACAAATCCCTCCATTGCATGCCTCCCCGCGCGCTGCCACACGACTAAGGACGACGACCGAGCCCCTGCCCCGTGCGAATCTCGCCCCGATCAGGACCGCAAGTGGATGATCTGACGGTAGGAGGGGACCCAGGGGTGGACGGTATCTCAAACACCGTCCACCCCCGGTAGGGATTTGGAGCGCGGCCCGGCGCGCACGTCACTCACGCCGGCGCAGGACATCGGCGAGGCACTGAGGTCGCTCGAGTGTTTCGCTAACAGCTTCTCAAAGCGGGCTGCATCGTGAGGCCGCTGGCCGCCGGATGCGTCGCTTCATCAGACATTCAGACGCCGTGCACCCTTGATGTGGACGCGGCGGCGGATGCGGGATGTTGGTTTTCCGCGACACGGTCGACGGCGGAGGTCCGGCCGCCCCCGGATGCGCGGCCACCGCGCTGCAGTCTCCACCCGTCGTCCGGAGACACACGCACGAGACGGGAGAGCCACGAGGCGGAGCTTCAGCCGCTGGCAATGAGAAGCGCCGCCATGCCAGACCCGCCGACGCTGCCACTCTTCGCCATCCGCTGCGGCGTTGTGCCGTCGACCAGTTCCGTCCGATGAGAAGCTCGAGCCCGACCGCCGCCGCCGCGCCGTCCGTCCTTCCCGCATGGCCAACCCAGCTCCCACGCCTGTCAAATGGCCCGAGGAAGACGATCCCATCCCTGCGCCTGCGAACCACGTCCGATCCAGACCGCACGCGACTGATCCAACGGCTGGCAGGGACCCAGGGGGCGGACGGTATTTGAAATACCGTCCGCCCCCGGTTGCGGCTTGATTTACCGTCCGCCCCTGGTTGTGGCCGCCGACGCGACCTCCGCTGCATGCTGTGGCTTGCCGGAGCGCCACCGCGCCGGCCTACCAGTCCGGGATGTCTTCCAGCGTCCCGTCGCGCTTCGCCGCGACCACGAGTGACGGGAGCCTCCGGGGTGGCGCGGTCACCAGCAGCTCCCTGCTCGCCGGGCGCGCGACACGACGTCCTCGAACGATGAAGCGGCAAGGTCTCCCGCGTCATCGGCCGGCCGCCGGACGCTCCGCACCGTCTCGGGACGGCGGCGTTGCGTCGAGATCGACTGGGTTCGTACACAGCAGGGGCACTCGTGGCACCGTTGCTCGTCCGCCTGTTCGGCCGTTCGCCATTGGCTGCGGCGGCATGCCCTCAACCCGTTCCATCTGACTGACAAGCTCAAGCCCGAGCACCGCCGCCGCGCCGTCGTCGAGGTCGTCGTTGATCGTCAGACATTTGGCGTCGAGCTTGAGCACCCCCGCCGCGCCGTTCGACGGTCTCCCCGCGCGGCACCATCCAACTCCCGCGGCTGCTGAATGACCAAGGACGACGACCAAGTCCCTGGGCGTGCGAACCTCACCCCATATCTGAACCACACGTACTCCATCCAACGGTTATCAGGGATCTAGGGGTGGACGGTATTTTATTTACCGTCCACCCCCGGTCAGCATCTCGTTTGCCGTCCACCCCTCGTCGTGGCCGCGACGCCGCCTCTGCTTCATGTCATGGCTCGCCGGAGCGCCGCCGCGCCGGTCGGCCAGTCTGAGACGATTTCGAGCGTCCTTTCACGCTTCACCGTGACTGCGATCGATGAGAGCCTCCGGGGGTGGCGTGGCCACCGCCCACCACCAGCCGCCTGCTCGCCGGGCGCGACAACAGGACTTCGTCGCCGCTGATCCGGTTCTTCCGGCGGGTCTCCACCGGCCTCGACTTGGAGGATTAGTTCTTGCATTGCAGGCAGCCGGCGGAGAGATGACCGTCGGCAGGTTGTTAAGGTCCTGGATGGATGCCATCGGACTTCCGTGCCGGCAGCGGCACCGAGGTTCCGCATCAACGGCATTCTCTTCTGTATGCAAGCTTCTGCAGGTTCAAGCTGGCGTGTGAGTTGCTTTGCTTGATCGCACACTACTGAGTTGCGATTTCACATCCTGTCCATCTCTCCTTTTCGGCGGCTAATTAACAAGCTCCTCCAATGTACTTCTAGGGATAAAATCCATAAACACAACAGCATGAACTGGATCATGCCGACACACACACACTCTCTCTCTCTCTCTCTCTCTCTCTCTCTCTCTCTCTCTCTCAAACACAATTTAAATTTGTGTTTTGACGTCACTTTGGGATGAAAAAGGACTATGTCCTCAATGACACTCCAGCTGGCCTGCAAAACAGTGAAACACCCAAGCCTGCCACGCCCTGGATCATCGCTCACCGTCACCTGGCCCTGCGGCGTTGCAAACTTGGAGCGGGATGCAGCCAGGCTCCGGCGAAGCTGGCGGCGTGGTTCGAGCTGGGGACTTGGGGACCGCGCGCAGCTGCGGTCGACGGACGCTTTGCCCAGAGCTAACCGGGCGAGGTCTCTCGCGCTGTCGACCGGTGGATACTCGCCACCGAGCTCGAGCACCGCCGCCGCGCCGTCCGGCCGGCCTCCACGCATGGCCCACCCAGCTCCCGCGCCTAGAAATCATTTGCAGACTCAACAACCATGGTTCCTTGTAACATGCCGTAGGGCTCATAAATTCTTATTGTTCTCTTAGGAAAGGGGAGGAAACTGAAAGGGAATCCGAATCCCAGAACCGGAGTGGCAGGTTGCCAGTGTCGGTGTCCATCAACATCATGCACACAAGAAGGAGATGAGGTACCGAATGCGGGTGGGCTACCCGAGCCCCAGCTGCGCAAGCCAACCGAGCCCCAGCTTAACTCTAGAGAGACAGTGGCTCCAACTCATATTGGTATGATTGTTATACGGTAAGCTGTTCTTTTAGTGCAAATGGGGAACAAAAGGCCCTTGACTCTAACAAAAACAATTATATTCAGCTTGAGAGCACGTGAAAAGGCATTTGAAAGGTGCATATAACATATTCTCAACAACAGTGTTGAGCGATGAAGGAATGACTACATCAGTTGATACAATATGATGAAATCAAATGCATATCATGCTTGAGAGTTAACTTTAGAGAATGCTGACTTGCTAAGCAGTAAGAATCAAGTGCCAATGGAGTTACAGTACTATCAATTCAAGGTTGATTATTCAGGTGATGATGAATATTTTGCACAGAGAGAAGATGAAGCTGCATGAGACTAGCAACATCAGGCATAGCATCCAATTTGCAGCACCACACAAAAAGTTAGCAGTTGGCTGGTCAAGTAAAGCAATGGATTAAAGCAGCTCACGTACAAGATTAGCATAAGGTACATATTTACATAAGCATTCCAGATGGATGATGCTGGGATTACATAGACTACTATAGTACATTTACTGATTTCGGCTTACCAAGCTCAAATGTGCAGCAAGAACATCCCTGATCCTCTCCCCCTCCTTGTCCTTGTCACCCTCAAAGTCTCCAAACTCATCAGCGTCAGCATTCCCCTGAAAATTGTCTACAGGCAGCGGCTCGCCGCATTTGTTGAGAAAATTGTGGAGCAGACAACCAGCAACCACAACATACGGCAGTGCCTCTTGGCACTCGCCCTTCCAGCTTTCGTCCAGAAGCCTCCACCTTGCCCGCACACGGCCAAAGGCATTCTTCACCACCCGAAGCCCGTGCGCGTGCACATGGTTAAAGATGCTCTCTTTGGATAAGTCATCGGTGGCAGCATCAACATGCTTGTACGGTGCCACAAGCCAGGGGAGCAGCGGGCAGCAAGCAGGCCCCAAGAAGTAGCGCGGCACCGAGCCACCGATGAGCTCGCCCTAAGGCGCATTTGCGAGCAAGATGGATTGGGAGATGTAGAGCTTGGTCCGTGGGAGGATCTCCGCCGGCGTCATTTCCGGATCCCACCCGATGGAGACGTCGAGGAAGCGGCCGTCGGCGTCGACCAGCGCTTGCGCGATGGCGGCCTCCCCGAAGCGCGCGTAGCCGAGCGCGCCGCAGCAGTTGGGCAGGGAGAGCGCGCAGAAGCCCGGGACGGCGCGCGCGATCCGGTCGGGCGCGGCGAGGTCGAGCAGCACGGCGAGGCGGTCGGCGATGGCGCGGCAGACCTCGTAGAAGGCGCGCGCGGCGACGGCGGGGGACGGGAGGCCGAAGCGGCGCGCGACGGCGCGCGCGGGCGCGGCGTGGGCGAGGCGGAAGAGCGCGGCGCCGAGCTTGTGGTCGGGCGGGAGCGCGAGGGAGGAGGAGGCGGCGGCGGGGGCGGGGAGCGCGAGGGCGTGGAGGAGCTGGAAGAAGGCCGGCTTGGACATGCGGAACGCGTCGCGCCAGGCGGAGTCCGGGAGCGCGGGGGAGGAGAGGAGGCGGAGGAACCAGGAGGAGGGCAGCGGCGGCGAGGGCGTGGGCGGGGAGAGGGAGAGGGAGGTGAGCGTGAGCGTCTGGAGGTGGAGCGGGAGCAGCGCGAGGAGGCGGGACACGGCGCGCGCCGCGGAGAGGAGGAGCGGGTCCAGCGCCAGCGCCTGGGACGGGAGCAGGAGGAGGTCGCGGTCGGACGCGAACCGCAGGGACAGGGTGACGGAGGAGGCGAGCAGCGCCAGCAGCGACGTCAGCTGCGGCGGCGACGACTGGGGAGCCGGTGGCGGCGGCGAGGGCGTCGCGGGAATGGGCATGCGGGCGCGGCGGGAGCGCTTGCGGCCGGAGGCGGCGGCCATCGTCGGGAGGCGAGCGCGCGAAGTGGGGAGGTGGTGGTTGTCTTTTTGCGGGTTTCGGGGAGCTGGACGGTAGCGGTGGTGGCGACGGCGACAGGTGGAAGTGGGAGCAGTGGACTGAGCCACCCCGTGCGCGAGCTCGTTGGCGCGTCCTGGGGGGGTCGGGGGGAGGAGGCTGCCTCGTTGGGTCAAGAAGAGATGGGCTCCCCTCGCCTCGGGCCTGACGACGACAGGGGTGGGCTTTTGCAGGTTTGGAGCTTGCGGCAGGGCCTGGTCGGGGGCGTTTTTTTTTCATTTTTATATTTTTCAAAATCATTTTTTATAAAAATATATTTTTAATTTCACAATTTACATTTGTACCCCTACGGTCCGGGGCCACAGGCCCCCTGGCCCCTGCCGCCCCCCGCCGGACGGTAGGGGCTTATATGTAAATAAAATTTTTGTTTTATCGCATATAGGCCCCTGTCGCTCGGCAGGGGGCGGCAGGGGCCTACCGCCCGGCAGAGGGGCGGCAGGCTTCCCCACTAAATGTGTCATGATCTCAAGTATTATACTATATTTTTCTTCGTTCCATGAAAATCCTCTAAAATTGGAGTCAGTCATTGCCTTATGCTGCAATATTTAGAAACAAGTTTAATACTATATTTCACTATCCAAAATTTAATTCTATTTTAATTTATAATTCATTTAGAAACAAGTCTGTAATAAATTTAAATTTTAATACTAAACTAAAATTTTAATACTATAGCATTAATTAAATTAAATTTCTTTACAATATTAATGGATTCATACGTAACTTATCTGCAGATCACAAGTGCGGAATCCAGCAAGATTTCGCTGTTGCAACTCCCTCCCTCACCACACGTCTCTCTTTTTTCCCTCTATGGATGTTGTTTGTTGTAAATGCAGGTGTGGGGGACCTCGGCTTTTATATTGGGGGTGGGAGGCTGCCGCCCTCCTGCCGGGAGGTAGGAGTCTCCATGCGATATAACAGAAATTTTAATTACATATAAGGCCCTACCGACAGGAGGTGGCAGGGGTCTGCCGCCCTGCAGATAGGCGGTCGGGCGGTAGCCGGTAGGTGTACAAACATGTAAATTGTGAAACCGAAAATATATTTTTATAAAAAATGATTTTAAAAAATATAAAAATATAAAAAACGCGGTGGGGGACTCCGAGTACTGGCGAAATGCACAAGTGGGGCGGGAAACGGGGGGGGGGGGGGGGGGGGGGGCTTTCTCGAGAGACGGATGATGGGACTGCCACGTCGTCGGGTTCGATGGGGCAATGCAATTAATTCGCATTAATTTCCATGTCAGGAGTCATCAGAATGGGTTGGGGGTTCATGCGGACTGTTGCTGCTAGCGCGGTCCGACCCAGTTAAGTATTGGGCCGGGCTGCTCAGCAAAATGAAGGACGGGGAAATATAGGGTCCTGCCAAGATAAACAGGCCTAGGACCTGCTACTGCTAGGTATGGAAATCTTTGTGGGTAAGCAAAGAATATGGTTGTGCAGTTATATGCTAGTATATAATGGACCAATGGTGGAAGAGCAGTGCGCATTGTTTCCAATCCACCTCAGCGAAACGAAGCATCAGGTAACTTTTTTTTTTGGGTAAGTGAATAGGGGTGCGCCCCTACAGGAAATCGGGTAACTTTCAGTAACAGAGGGTCAAACCACGGCATCTCCTTGGAGGAGAAGGGCCGTCCTCGCTTCTTTCTTGGAGGAGAAGGGAATCACACCAGACCAGACATCAAGTGATAGGAATATCTTGAGTTTCAGTCTAAAAGCAAAACGTATTTACACCCAAAATTCGATTGCAGTACTCATACAAATTAGCAATAAGATAGGCTCTACAGGAAAAAAAATAACTCGACCCGAGAGGGTGTGACGCCTCCAGCTGTTTTTCATCAAGAAAAAACGATTGAACTTTCCGATCGAGAAAACTCCAAAACTGTCGTTTTTTAGCTAGCGAGGGAATTTTTTAACCCCTAAAATTTACTTCCATCAAGATCGAATCCAAAATTTGAAGAGTGCTATCTGAATCATCTAACCAAATCAGTTAAAGACTCTTTGGTCATAAAAAATATATATCCCTGTTGAACCATAAGACGAGCGTCCAACAAGTATTAGTATCTTATTAAATTCTGAACTCAAACTCGAATTACAACGACCCCTTTATAGATTGGCAACAAATCTAGCTCTTACAACTATATTTTGGTGAGTCAATCATAAATATGTTTTTTTTTGCGGGTAATCATAAATATGTTAACCCACCCGCAAAAAATAAATATTTTAACCTAAAAAGTCAATTTTACAATAAAGAGTTCACAGTAAATCTCAACTATCAAGCCCCCCGAGTCTCCCGACCCTATCTGCCTAACAAATCCTTTCTAGCCCCGTATATAAAAGCGGACTCTAAAAGCGGAAAGAAAAACAAACCCTGTTTCGTTGATGCTATCCGGCGACAGCGCCCCCGCCCCAAAGCCAACGCAAAACCATCGACGCACCCAAACACTCGAGCCAAGCCCCCCCGACTCCGATCACCCCGATGGCGTCCGACGAGGCCCCCAAGCCGGCGGCGGATCGAATTCGGGTGGTCGGCAAGTGGGTCGGCGCCCTGGAGGTGGAACTGGGCGCCTGGACGGTGCCGATGCTGCGGGCGGAGGTGGCGCGGCGGGTTGGGGACGGCGTGGAGCCCGAACGCGTCGGCCTCATCTTCGGCGGCCGCGTGCTCAAGGATGAGCCCCCCGCCTCGCTGCGGGAGGCCGGGCTCAAGGCCAACGCCAAGGTGCTTTCCTCCCTCGCATCCCCAGATCGCGCCAAGGAAATCGCCGCCGAAGCCGCCAAGGCGAAGGCCGAGGAGGAGCACGCCGCTAGGCTTGTCAGGCTCTGGTGAGGATTTTCTTTTCAATTTGGGGAATAGTTATGTTTTCTGCTCCCTTGTCTGGAGCCGAAATTGCAGTCGTAAGGGCATGATTATACTTGGCATTCTGAAACTAGGGGACAGGACGCGCTTACTTCTGTAGTTGCATTTTTTTTAAACTGCAAAACTAATACCAATTTGTTCCTGGTTATGAGATTGAACGCAATAGCAAGAAATTGTCAAGTCCATCCTGATTTATACACCCACGATTCATTTGTATGATTCTGTGATAGTATGAAAATTAGGAACAACTATAATTTGGTGAAAAATCTAATGAAGATCACAGTCCTACTTTGTAATGTGGAAAATCTAGCACTCCAATCAATGAATTCAGATAAGGATCGTGTCTGCAGGATGGAGGTTTGTTTGCCTGTACGCTTTGAAACAATCTTTAACCAGGATTGAGGTCGCACTGAACCCCTCTAGCACAGAATTCGTTCATTTGACAGAGTGATTTTCATGTAGGGATGCTGCGAAAGCAATGTCTCAAAGGCACACAGATGGGTCCTTCCTTGAAGGTGAAGACTACAACTTAGATCTTGAGGATCAAAGTGGCCAGAAAGTGATGTTTGGATCTGTTGATGATATGAAGTAATGTACTAAATCTTCTATTCAGAATTTCCCCTATGATGTATATAATATTTAACTCCATCATCTGTGCTATCTTTAGAGCTTTGAAGATGGCTCTAATGCTTCACCAAAAAGCTAAAACTCAGATGAAGAGAAAAAGGTACAAGGAAGCACTAGATGTATTAATAATGGCTGAGGTATGCTGCCTTTTACTGTCCTGCTATGCTTTCTATCTAGCTTATGTGATTGTATACTGCAAGAAACCTGTGCAGATTTTAAACTGCTATGCTTTCTATTCAACTAAATTTCTCTACACTCACAAATTCTTTGTTGTCTTTACAGGAAGCTTTCTCCCTTTGTGACTCAAAACTCATTGAGGTAACTTGAATAGTTAAGAATATACTTCACTTTGTATCAATAAGAATGCTGAAACTTTGCTTACAATTGATACGTGTTCTGCAGAAAGTTGATAATGTGCCAATGCTTCAACTAGATATAGTATGGTGCTATTTTGTGCTTCGTGATGTATCATGCCTGGAGGTTGCAGGGACTCGCCTTGAAAAAGCACGAGTAGGATTTGAACGTTCCCATGGGAAAGATTCCTCTCGCTTCAGAGTACTTCAGGCTGGCCGGCAAGCAGATCTTGCTATGTGAGGCTCGTTTTGTATTGAATATATTAGTTACTGAGCATGCTTATTTTCATCAGAAGTCAGAATTGCTACTTTTAGATACAAATGTGTGGGTGAATGTCCCAGCATCTTCTTTTCTTAAAGGGAAAACAGACCAATATATGGAGGGCGATATAGAAATTGCATTTTTTTTAAATGCTATGGATTTTACTCAAATAACTGCCCTTTTGAATCATTCTACAGTTGACTTGGTTGACTCCTAATTTTTTTTTGTCTCCATGTGTTATAGTTACGTAAGGCTGGAGCTTTTGGAAGGAGTGGTAGCATATCATAATGGTCAAACTGAAAAGGCGAGTGGATATCTCACTTCTGCGCAAGCTAAATACCTGCAGGTACATTCTGCTGATCATCTTTCTTTTAGTTCTTTAGTATATTGTTGTTTCTGCTCTTCGGTGCTTTATCACCTTTTTCATGTTGGACAAATCAGTCTCATTTTTAATTTCCTTAAATGGATATGAAATTCAGCTTCAAGTACCAGATGAAGCTATATCAATGTTAATGGATATGGGCTATGAAGCACGATCCGCAAAAAGAGCATTGAAGATGACTGGCTATGATATTCAATCATCTGTGGATCTCCTGTGTGAGGAACGTGAAAAGAAAATCCGTAGACAAGAGGAGGACCGAGAGAGACAAAGAGAGATTCTGTGAGTAACATTCTACCCTCCCTTTTAATTTTTGTCTTTATCTTTTTTTTTTTGCTTAGTAGTGAACTTTTCATGGTGTTATCATAGGGAACAAATGAGATACGGTAAAACTCCCATGAACAAGGCAGTTGACCTGCAGAAGCTGAAAGGCTTGACTAACATTGGGTAAGAACTAAGAATGTTGGTCTTTTTACACTTAATCTCAAGAGTTGTTTTTTTAATTGTATTGTCAAGAGTTCTAGTGAATTGCAATTGGGATTGGGGCCTAAACCTTGAAAACCAGGAAGGGGCTCCGAGTCAGTAAACCTGAAAATAATAATGGAAAAGTGCTTTAAAAGGCCATCTGATTGCTCAGACAATGTCAGCGTTTATGTTGTTTATGGACTCAATTTTATGTAACATTTGGTTGATGTTTACAAATATTACTAGTCATATTCAGATATACATTTGTTGTTAGTTGTTACAGAGGAACGTTATTGAACAAATGTTTGTGATGGAAAGGTAGTAAAATTTCATTTTGGGGGCACATGATTTGTGTTGGCTAAATCTCTATAGCATCTTATGATAGTTATTATTGTTTCTTTTCAGCACAAGGATTTTCGTTTACAACTTGACTGAAGTTACAGCAACATTACCTTACTTTTCCATGTGGTTCATGTTATATAGACCAAGCTTAGAGGACTAGAAGTGTTTAGATAGTTTTAGGACACCTATTCCTGGCAGCCACGCTGTACCTTTATAGAAATTGAGTACTGATGTCTTATTCAAATGCAGAATAAATTTTAATTGATTGTGCTTGGTGTCGCTAATTTAAACATTGATTTTGATTTATGCTGTTGCATTTCCTGTTGTTACTGATGAATTGTTTTCATTTTCAAGATTCGAAAAGTATCTTGCCGCAGAAGCACTGCGCATAAATGAAAATGATGCTGATAAGGCATTAGATCTTTTGACAAATCCTGAAGAAAATTGCATCCTGCAAGTATGCCTTCTCTGCACCCCTCTGTTTAGGTATTCGTAAAATGCTGCTCCACAGCTATTTACACATTCTCTTCGCTTGCAGAATAAAATCCAGGCAAAGAGGAGCCGAGCAACTCGTGGTATGTATGGGCTAATATATTCATCATCACTCTTCGAAGTTGTGTGTCCTCAAATGAATTGGAGTAATGAAATTTCGCGCCGTTTTTTGGTTCTCTTCTTTCTTTGCCGGATTTTGGTGCAGGATCATCGAGTTCCAGGGCAGCTGCTGCTAGGACTGCTCGAGGAACCAACAATCGTCAGGCTTTTGTTAGAGCTCCACCACATGCTGTCGATGGAAATGCTCCTCCAGATGCTGCAAATGGAAACCTTCAAGAGGGAAACCATGCAGATGGGAATCTGCCAGAGGGAAACGATGTGGACGGCAACCCTCCAGAGGGAAACGATGTGGATGGAAACCCTCCAGAGGGAAACGATGTGGATGGCAACCCTCCAGAGGGAAATGGTGCCCAACTTTTGGACTCTCAAGAGGCTATGATCAATGAAGAATCTGTGAATCAAGATGTAGTTATGACTGATGAAGTAGCTGTTAATGATGAAGAGACAAACTCTCATCCAGTTCCAGCCAGGGACGTGTCCATGGAAAGTGAGCTTGCCCATGAACTGACGGGGGATGCCTTGGATGACTATGATATTGAGGTTAGCGACGAAGGGCAGGCAATAGCTGAGTACTTGAGCTTACTGGAGTCTGCTGCTAGTTCTTAATGTGGAAAGATCTACACTACTAGATAGGTAACTCCAGCTTCAGAATAAAAAATACATGTAGTTTCAGATGTCGAGTTTGACTTAGTATGGTGGGCTTGTACATAATGCTACCCGTATGGATTACATATTTACATGATACCTGGAAATTTCCTATCGTTGCGTCGAAGTTGTCTACCTTGGATCGCTGCTTGGTTGCGTAATGTTGCGTTTTAATTATGCGGGGCTCTGACATGTTTGCTGGATATGATAGTTTTAAATTCACATCCTTTGCAGCGGTGTTTTTCAGAATCGAATCTTAAGGCCTCCTGATGTCTTCCAAGTTTCTGGACATGGGAATTGACGATGTACCTTAATTAAACGCCATTTTCAGAGAGAATCCTCTACCTTGAAGGGATTCGAGTACAACAAAGGAAGCAGTACAAACATGAATTGAATTGGCAGAATTCGGAACAAATATAGTTTGTTACAAGATACAAAAAATACAGATCCATCGATGACATTTGAGGTGACACTAGTTGCATATACAAACATGCAACAAGAAAAGATATAGCAAATCAAATCAAATAAGGAATGGTCGATGCACTAGCTGAACGACCCGGAAGCGATCGAGTGGCGGCTTCATCACCCAAATCCGTCGAGGAGGAGCTAGCCTTTCAAACTTGGTGCTCGAGTCGGGGGGGGAAAAAGAAAAGGAGACCTTTGCTGTGCACGCGTGCACGGGGGTGGTGGCATCGTTTGTTTAAGCGCATTTGTAGCCGGGCGGGACGGCGCAGCCGCAGTTGAGGAGCACCTCGAGCGCGATGGGCACGTAGACGGAGAGGTCCAGCACCTTGGCCTTGAGGGCGGTGCACAGGCACGCCGCGGCCGAGAGGCCGGCGACGCCCTTCACGAGCGGGCAGCACTTGACGTTGGCGTCGCCGATGTGCACCTCGTTGCCGAGGACGTCCACGCACGCGCCCAGCTTCAGCGCGTCGATGGGGCACTTGTCCGAGGACGGCGGGTGCGTCGGGGTCGGGGGCGTGGGCGTGGGCGTCGGAGGCGGCGGGCACGCCTTCCGGCCGCCGGGCGTCTTCGTCGGCGGGCTCCCACCGATGATCGGCGGGACGGGCACGGGGAGCTTCGGCAACGGGGGCAGGGGGAGCGACGGCACGGCGACCGGCGGCAGGGGCACCGACGGCACGGCGACTGGTGGCAGGGGCACCGACGGCAGAGGGACGGATGGCAGGGTGACGGGGGGCAACGGGAGCCCGCCGGCCGAGGGCGGCGTGCCTTTCTGGCACGAGCCGCACTCTGTTTCCGCTTTCTCCCACGCGAGGGCGAGCGGCGAGGAGGAGAGCGCGAGCACGGCGGCGAGGACCAGCACCGCGGAGAGCTTGGCGAACGCCATTGCTGCCGCTGCTAGCTAGCGAGCTGATGAAGTGATGATGCTTTTTGATGCACGAGCTGCGGGGTGGCGTCGTCGGAGCTCGGCGCTTTTATAGGAGGCCGCCGGGGCGGGCATTATTGCGCGCGCCGGGGCACCGCCGGCGCGGTGGCACGCAGCGCGGCAACAGCTCACGTGGAGCCAGTGGGATTGGCAGTGCTGGACGCCTTGGCTTGTTGCCATGGCGCAGCGGCGTGTGACACTCGCTTGGCCGCGCCCGCGGGCATGATTGAAACGTACTGCTGACCGCATCGTCCCTTGCGTCGCGCTTCGTTGTTTGCCTGGTGGTGGTGCCCGATTTGCATATATCCAGGCTCGTCGTTTGCCTGCGCCTACATGATGTGTTCCCGTAAGAGCAAGCTGGCAATGCACATCTTTTAGATAATGGAAGAATGCATATTATTCCGGCTTCGACGACCTTTTCCACAAAATGAAATCACTCCACATTAAAAGCCAATGCGTAAGATAAAAACCAATCGTCTTCAGAGTTCCATCTGCTAAGATGATAAAGATCAACATCTCATTTTGGGTCCTTCACTGTGGCGCCTCGCAACGCAATGCAGATAGATGTTTGAAGCGTGGTTCAGAAATCAGAAACACATAAGGGATGACGCGGTGAAAATATGCGTGTGCTGTTGTATGTTTATGTTCACCATCCTCTTCGATCCTTTGTTTCTGTTGTGCATGAGTATGTGCTTGAATTATGCATGCCTACAAGTCTGCAAAATCAGTCTCTAGTTGAACTTGATCTCACAGTAGTGCTCATGCAGCCCTAGCCCTCGCTTCCCAGCAGTTGCATGCGAGTTACTGACAGAACTAGATCTGGCTGGGGTCAGTCAGCCTAGCTAGACCAATCACGAGCACTTCCATGCATGCACAGATCTGGGTCGGATAACAGTGCCCTGGTGTCTCATCATAGCGTGCGAAACCAGCACGTAGTAGCCCCTCCTGACAAGATATACGTGACCCGTCTGCTGTTCGTCATGTGACGAGGGCGTGGCGGCGTTACTGGATCAAACATTAGAGTCATGGCCACTCGAGAGCGATGGGACATTCTGCCTGCTTTCTGCTAATAAGATGTTCTCAGATCGATCCCCAAATTGATTCAAATCACATGTATTTTAAAGCAAGCGACTCTTCATGTCACGCAGAACAAACAAATTTACGGCTACAAATTTGACAAAATTAACCAGCATAGGGCAATAAAGGACGGTGATGCAATGCAATGTTACTTTGAACAAGAAAGCAAGCCAATAGGTTTCACATCAACACCAAGAGCTATCCATAGCCCACAGTGAGGAATAGAGGATGTGTGTGCATGCACTAGCTAGTGAGACGTGACCATCGTCGTCAGACACACTTGAAGCCGTCGGGCAGCTCCGTCTTGCAGGCGCTGGCCAGGGCCCCGACGCCGACGGTCCACTCCGTGGGGATGCCGAGCACGGTCTCCTTGATGGTGGTGCAGAAGCAGGCGGCGGCCTCGGCGGCGGCGAGCCCTTGCACGACGTCGCAGCACTTGGTCCCGAGCTGCGCGCCGGCCTGCAGGCCCGCGGCGCCGAGCGCGGCGACGCAGGCCCCGAACTTGACGGCGTCCCGCGGGCACCCCAGGTAGTCCTTCCAATGCAGCACCTTGCGCGACGCCGGCGACGCCGCCGCGGCGGAGACGGTGGCCGTGGCGACGAGGAGGAACGCGAGGGTGGCGGCCGCGGTGGCTTGGCGGGTGGCCATTGTTTCTTTGCTCAAGCTTCAAACGTTATTACGTGGTGACAGGCTACGCGCGTTTCCTACTCTTTTATAGCGTTCACTTGGGGCCACGACATGTATGGCAGTACGTACGTACATATATAGGTGCTGCAGCCTGCAGGGGAAGTGTGCAATTTTAGTTTCAATATATAAGTTGTTAGGTTTATCTTAAGTCAACATTTTTCAACTTCTAGAGAACGTGGTGACAAAAAAATTAACTTTTTTTTGCAGCATGGTGTTGATGCAACTACATTCACCATAAAAAAAAATTTAACTAGCTTGTAGTGGTGTGCAGTGAATCTCGTAGAATATACGATGTGTGTTTGGAAGTACATGATGCGGCGGCCGGTCATGTGGCGTGTCGCGCTCGTAAAACGACGGGCATGGACGGCGAACCGGCCGGAGCGACGAGCCCTTGCCAATTTGCAATTCCGGTGGTCCACGGCCACGTCGCTCGTCGCCGGCCGCAGCACCGCCGCTAGGTGAGTCACCAGCAGCAGCAGCAGCAGCAGCGTGCGAGAGCTCATGTGAGGAGCCGGTGGCTCCATCGATGCAGCGAAGCGAGGACAGGGGTGACGATGGCGATGAGACGCTTGCATGTGCCGCGAGTGGCGACACCGGTGCCAGCCTACCGCCGTTCGAGCGAGCTACGCTGGAGTACGTCGCCCATCTCAGCCAGTCGCCGCCGCACAAGTACTGACTCTCTGCAAGGATGTGGGTGATAAGAATCGATTGGTGTGGAGGAAGGACAGCTGACGACCGCGCGGCCTCCGACGACGCTTCACCGATGCAAACGCGCGGCGAGGCTCACGGCAGCAGGCGAAAGCGAGCTGCAGAGCTTGGGCTTTTTAGGTGGCAGTCTTGGGCTTGAAAAGTTCCCCCCGAAAAAAATCTAAAAAGAATTAATTTTATCTATTATGCTCTCTTTATTTCAAATTTTTTTTGTTGATTAGCCACCCAGTGTCTCTATTCTGGCTCGGTCACCACCATTAGTAAAGCAGACAATGAACAAGGTACTTGGGAAATTAAGGTCGTTTTGTATCTCTTGGTGCAAATATATACCACATGTATCCAAAGTTACATACAACTATACAAGCTGTACAGGGTGTGACCACTGACCAAAATGCTCTGGTTAACAATAGAATGCACCAAAAAGTATGGCTTAGTTCTTATACGCACGAGAAACACTGTATGATCGCTTACATACCTTGCTGGATTTTAACTCTTATCCAGTTATCATAATCTCCGCATGTTATGCTTTTGAAACGTACCTTAGTGGAGCTCTGTAACAATGCGTCACGCGCCACCAAATCTAAGCAATCCACGGCACAATTAAATCAGACAGTTGGACGAAGCGAAGACATGGCAGCCAGCATGCATATATTCATTTGTTCCCGTACCCTTGCAGATGACCTTGTGATCTCTGTCCACGTTTACAGGAAGGATATCAGGGCCTTCACAACCTTCTCTGGCCTGCACAACATGCCAGAAACGTCATGGATCAGCATAATGGTCAACAAGGTCTAAAGATCAGAGGATGTAGACATACTATCAGTAACATATGTATCATTTATGATTCGTGCAGAAATGATATAATATAAACTGTACGCAAGGATGCACACATACTAGAATGTGCATTTAGGATTTATAAACTGTATATAACAAGTACCAGTCCTCCTGCGGCATATGACCAGCTCCTTCTATCGCCTCCAGTTTTACAACACTGGGATTAGCTTTCTTGAATTCCTCAGCTATCGATAATGGTAAGTACTTGTCAGATATTCCCCATGCGAGCAGTATTGGTTTTTGCCAACTGCAACAAGATTTTTCTTGGTCAGAACAAAGAACACATCGTCGCAGGTTTACATGTCTATTATTGATTGCTCATATTCAGAATGAATTCCTTGATGCAGTGAGGTGCTTCTACAAATTTTTATGACTAATGGTGCATCGGTAATGTTGTAGTTTTAGCGACTCACATCCTGACTGTACAGTGAAATTCCAAGCTTGCATATAATAAACCATAGTCTGCCTGACTGCACATGGATGCTTGGCGCTTACCTGTTGGATGAAAATCCAGCCGAAATTCTATGTAGCACATCTTGGAAGTTGACCTTCCTGGCAGCTTCAAGCAGAGCTAAAAAACGCATACAAGTGAGAACTCAAAATTACCAGACAATTGTAGCAAGCAACTAGACTATTTACAACCTCATGAAAACCTAGAAAATCTGCAATTAGATTACTACATTATTCATTGAGAAAAAAATATGCTCGTACACAATACGGCAAACAATTCTGGATGTGCACAATGCCATTCATTTATGGAAATGCATGGTGTCAACTATCAAGTGAAAATAATTCAAGCATTGTGAATATTCTTCCGTGATTGGGAAAGTACATCAAACTGAATGGCAAAGCAACACGTATCAAGTGGTGGAAAATAGATGGCTTAGGAGTACGAGCTCACCGAATCCAGGTGCACCACTAGATAGATATGGTAATCTATATACATCAGCCTTTTCCAATTTCAACACATAGCTGCCAAATAAATGGAGGACAAAATGAAGCATCTTAAGCCACTGTGCAAAATGAATAGTATAAAAATATAAAATGCATATAACTGACAAGACTAATACAAAAACACATCATATGGACAATAAACCAAACTTTATTATTCTTTCAAGAAACCCACACTACAGAACGAAGGAAAGAGGCACAATGAATAGTTTTTTGTGCAGTAAGGATACATACGCGCTACCTGCTTCAATGAAACGCTCGGCCAAAACAGCATTTTGACAAGTAAATTCACCAACGAGTGGCCACCTGCAATGCAAGGTTTCCTCTGTTTAGTTATAAAACTAGAGTATTGACTGAAAATAACCACAACATAAGTGAAAAATCATGAATAGAAGCAGGGTATACTCAAGCCAATATTATACAGGGAAAGATGACCGCCCTACATCAGTGAACTAAATAAAATAGATAACTTAATCAACCTCGACCTCAAGAATTTTTACAGAGTAGTATACTGCAAACTTAAACAGAACTAAAAGGAAGAGTGCAAATGCATATTTTAGTCAACTTACATGCAAAAGTTCATATGATTATATGCCTATTCATATCACAAATCCACAAGTTTTGAACTCATGTGATTAAAATGTACCAAAGCATGCATATAGGTTGAATTATAAAGGAGAAGAACAGGAGAACTACTAAGAGAGAGAAACCAAGCTGGATAGAAATAACTGACTTTAGCTGCTGAAACAATCCAGGGACTGGAGAAGAAACAGTAAGTGGACTATTCAGGATTGCTAACTTGAGGACTTTGTTTGAGTTGTTCAGTGCCCATGTCAGCCCATAAGAACCTACAAGAAATCCCTGCAATGAAATGAAAGGAAAAATTACTACATTAGAAAAAAAAGGATTTCCCTAGTCCATGATTTTCCTGGAAGTTTCACATTTGTACCTGGACAACTAAGAAGAAGGGCTCAGTGATATTTAGAGTACCAAGAAGATCATCAAATGCCTTGTGGAACTCCTCCTCTGCAAATGATACGATATGCATAAGTCAATAGCAAATTCCTCTAGTTTAACACACATTTTCCTGACCTTTAAAGTCGAACCCATATCCAGGCTGTGGCATCTCACTGAACCCAAATCCAATCCAGTCAGGTGCAAAGCAGTGGTAGCCAGCATCTGCCATCTTTTAAGTTCAACAGCTACTTAGGGAATTGAATGATTGATGAAACAAAAACAGCAGTGTGGTTAATAACAATAATTTCTTAGGCTCTCATGGAAGTATTACAACTACATATGTTCAAAAGGAAACAACATATTTTGTTGCCGTTGTATAAGGTTTCAATAGCTTATAGAAATGCAGTCATTTTGTTTGCAAAATAAAATAAAACAATGTCCGTGCAGCACTCCAAACTTTTATAATGAACTTTTGCACATGCCAACGGATAGTGTCTTTTTCTAATGAAATATCAAATATGTCTTCCTAAGTAAGAAAATGCAAATAAACTGCCAGAATGAGCACCCTGTTTATTGCTGAATAATGCACAGTACCAACAACCGATTGTTTCATAAGTTGTATTTATTCCAATGGCCTACAGGTTCAATGAGGCTAACCTGAGCCATAACCACGCGGTAACTAAATGATTGAGTAGGAGCCCCGTGAAGGAACACAATAGTCCCACGTCGTGCATCACGTGAACCTACAATGTACAGCAAACACATATGACCGACAATTGCATGCCTTTTACTTATCCAGGGTTAATTAGACATGAGGGTTGTGGTTGCAGGCTTGCAGCCCTTTGGTTCATCTCATTCAGCAATAATAAAACTAGTGGATGAACTTATATTTGCATATTGCACCTGCAAGGCTACAATTATGAGAAGCAGAACTGCTCTGTTTTCACTTCACACCAAAGCTTTACAGAGTCATGTTGTATCTAATCTATGTTAATGGAGGGTGGTAGAACCTTGTTGGCCGGGCACCATGCCATCGAGTGTATCCAATATATCATGCAATGTTATCTGTAACCACAAACAAATAGATGAACGAATAGTACCTGTTTCCCTCACAAACCATCGGAACTCTCCTGACCTGACATACGAGCCGTACTCCCTCCCCTTGTCCTCGATCCTCTGGACGCAACAAGGCGAGTCACTAGTCAGATGGTTGCATACATATGGTACTATGGTTCATTGATGTGTAATTATTAGAAGGATCGGGCACACAGCGACGAAGCGAGGAGTGCGGCATTACGTAGAGCATCTGGCCGACATTGCCGTCCTCGGCGGGAACCGCGGGCAGCTGGATGGCGCTGCGGCTGGAGGGGTTGTCCGTGACGAACCCGAACGGATTGAACCCCGGCTCGTCCTTTTCCTTTTCCTCTTCCGCCGTACCACTCCCGTCCTTGCCGCTCGCCTCGACTGTCGCGCACCTGCCTCTCGGTCTCGTCCCCCACCGCAGCCTCCCGCTGACACAGCTGAAGGCGCCAT
Source organism: Panicum virgatum (assembly GCF_016808335.1). NCBI lineage: Eukaryota > Viridiplantae > Streptophyta > Magnoliopsida > Poales > Poaceae > Panicum > Panicum virgatum. The sequence continues at coordinate 49,356,071 of NC_053142.1, forward strand.
CGCACGGGGAGAAGGCAACCCTCCTGCTGCTGGCGGTTTTGGAAGCGGAAGAGGCGGGAACGGAAGGGAGGAGGAACAGGGAGGGAGAGGAGGAGGTCGCGCAGGGGCAGCAGCGCGGCATGGCGGCGGCCGGTGGTGGGTCGCTGCGTTGGGCGTGCTCGGGTGCGTGGATCCCGTGGCCGTCGGTCGAAGTGTGGCCGCGAAGGAGGCGGGAGCGCCTCGCGCGGGTGGCGCAGCGGCGCCGAGCCACGCGACCGAAGACTCGGTGGATTGGTGTGGGGCCGGCCAGTTCCTTCGTCTCGTGGCTGTGGCTGCGGCGGCGGCGGCGGACGAGAGAACAACCGCTGCCCAGTGGGGCCTCTGGGTGTCAGATTCCGAGTTGGATCCGAATCCGACAAGACCAAACGATTTCAGAACAAATTTGAGGCACGAATTGAACCAAATTCAGTTATGTTATGGCCATCACCGTCATGGCCGTTCAGTATCAGATAACCTGACAGTCGGCATCATCATCAGAAAAAATGATGAACCACACGAGCAACGTATCAGCATTAACTAGGTTCACTATCAAAAAAAAAAAGGGCCACAGAAACAAGGTCAGGCCAATGCAAGCGCCCCAATGTAGACGACGCCACTGACAACTTTTCGAATTCGTAGTGATGGTGATCTAATTGGTGGTGCATGCAGATGCAGGTAGCTAGTCCAGGGCGTGGGCGTGCCGAGACGCCCGGAGGTAGAACAGCAGCACGGCAATGGCGGAGGTGAAGACGGAGGCGGACAGGGCGAGCAACGCGGCCGCCTTGTAGCCGCCGCAGGCCCCGGGTGCCAGGAACGCGCACGCGCGCGCGTCCCGCTCCAGGTAGACCTGCACCGCCAGCGCGCACGCGCCGGCCGCGTACGTTAGGCACGACAGCACCTGCAGATCGACATAGGATGGTCAAGCTCAATCCGTGGAGGGCCGGCCATGAACTGCTGCTGGAAATGAAGCTAGAGAATGGGTTGGGCAGGCGGCTGCTCACGCATTCGCCGGCGACGATCGCCAAGGAGGCGCGACGCCCGGGCAGCGGAGCGTGGAAGAGGGTCACCGCGGCGTCGTACGCCACCCTCGCTACGCTCCAGGGCAGCTGCAGCCACAGCGCCACCTCGAGGAACCTGTGTTCTAATGATATGGAACCTGCTGAATAAACAACAGCAAGACAAGACTTGATTTCTTACCTGAATGGGGTGTAGTCATCAGCATCCCTCGCCGCACCCACGCAGGCAAGGGACGCACTGCAGAGCGCGATCACGGCGACCCTGCAAACCAGAAGCCAAGTCGCCACCAGGGTCCTACGCCATGAAACGAAGCTCTGTTAGAAAAATTGAACAACCTTTATTTGACATGCGTATTTGGCGATTAAAATGCTGCAAAATCCGATCTTGAACGGTGGTGGTACTGGTCTGAAGAATGAGCGCACCTCATTTTCAGTAACTGCCTTGCACTGGCCACGAAGAAGCTGCCGTGTGTTGATGCAGAGAGAGAGAGAGAGAGAGAGAGAGAGAGAGAGAGAGAGAGAGAGAGAGAGAGAGAGAGAGAGAGGTAGGCCCCTCTCGTCGTCTCTGCAGATTTATTGTTCGTTCAACTTGAAAGAGACCATGCTTACCGAAGAAGCGCGCGAGCCGTCCGTTCGACACGAATGCCATCCACGAGCACAAAAGAAGCCACCGGAAACAAACTCAAGCAGGCCAAGTAACACCCTGTTCAGGTAAGTGCCCTCTAGCACCGCAAACAGCGTACCGGAAATGGCCGTGCAGTCCCTAGATTCTGCACCACTTTAACCTTTCCTATATACATGCAGTATATATATTACTAGCACTGGAATTAAAGATAAGATGGACTCATGGATAGGACGACAGATGCTTCCTCGTGCAGTTGTTCAAAAGAAACACGCCCACCTCTACGCACCAACCGCGTAAAATGCTGATTGGATGTCTCTGATAGAATGATAGAGACAGATATAACACACGCATAGATGATCCCCTTCGACAAAGCATCGATCAGAGGAAATTTTTTAGGGAACTACTCGATCAGATAAATTCCATCAACTCGTGCATAAATGAAATGAGCCTAGGAGGATTCGACGACACTCAGAATTTAGTTGAATATCGAAAGGATTTGAATCTGAATGGCGAAGGTTGGATCTCGTATATGGTCCTTTCAAAAAGTAGACTTGGTTCCTGGAAGAAATTAATGAGAAATGGAAGCACGATTGCCACAATGAATAAAGCAGATCGCCCGGCTATTATTTTTCAAGCATCGTCTATGCCGCAGATGCATCATGTTGACTCATGAACCACAACAAGAACGACGCCATGACACACGACATATATTATTGTCAGTGAGAAAGTTTGAGACTACTAGCGGCTAAGCTGTGCTGCCAATCGACGGAGAGCGCAGACCTTGAGCATCATCGGATGGCAACGGCGCCTGTGACGCCGACGGGCATCTGGGGGCGCATCTCAAGCAGTTTTGCCTGCAGATGTCCCAAGACTCGAAGCATGGCTTGGGCTGATTAGTGTTACAGCAGTAGCATGTAGTGCCTTGTTTACATTTCTCCTTCACACAAAATACAGCAACAATCGTACTACTGTTAACACCACTCGCGTTCGGACCGTCCGACAAAGTCTGATTGGCTGCGACAGTATAGTTCCTTCTTGTACTCTCACCCTGCCCCAGTAGAGGGCGATCTCCCCCACCTACAAGTATCACCATAAAAACATTATTTTCATCAATGTAAAAGATTAACAGAACATAACAAGCTATGTATAATAGAACATGTGAATTATTAGCATACTTCCTCTGCTTTATGTTTTTGCAGTAAGGTGTTCTTTGAATTGATAATACTTACAACGGGCTGAGGCTAGGAAGAACCCAAAGAGCACCACCAACAGCATCAAAGTTGCATTCATCCGACTAGTGTCCGGGGACCCCATTGATTCCTATACTGGGATGAACTGAAAAGAGGGAGACGAGATCGACCCTCATTTGCTTGTGTGGTATATATAGATCAGCATGATATATGCATCAATTTAGGGTCATTTATTACACATGTAGATTTAATTAGGACACCAATTACACACCTAATCAATGTATATTATTATCTACTGCATGCCAATATCCCAGTATTCTTCTTTTAGAAACTATTAACTCAGAGGAATTTCATTTTGGTAATTAGTTAAAACTTTCCTATATACTCCCGCTATACCATGAAGAATGTAATTTTGACACCTGGACAAGTACTTGTCTAGGTACATAGCCAGAATTTTATTCCTTTTTAAACGAAGAGAATATAAAAGCATACGATTAATTACACCTGCAATGAAAAGCAAGCTATCATGCAGCTATAGTGGCCATGGTCCTTGTCGTCGTACCATTTCTCCCACAATGTAGTGTGATGTAGCATGAGGGCCCAGTCCAGCATAGTGGAATATGTTAGCATGAAGGCCCAGTCCAGCCAGAGGCCCTTTCGCATGAAAATATGTTAGTATCAAACTAATTAGTGAATTAATCTAAAAAAACTAATTAGTGAATAAACTAATGCATGGTTATGGTGCAAGTTAGCAAGGAGGCACGCAAGGACATATGGATTCTACGGGATACTCAACAAAGGAACACCTCATCTGCTTTAAAATGTCCGATTTTACCTCGATAAGTCTTAAGACGACTAGTATTCAGAGGGATTTTGGTTCACTGCCCCATCATGTGCTTAGTTAAATTTTAGGAGTATTTAACAAAATTTAGCTTGGCTACGTTCTGATTGGCCAACATTTTTTCATAACAGATCTAAGCACGACTTAGGTTGATCTCATTGTATTGTTGTACATATATTAAATGTGTGCCACATAATATTTTTTTTACATGGCACGAAGGTACTACTTAGGCTCAATATCCAACATTTTTTTTAAAAAAATAAAGTGTACTATGGATCCATAAGTCCATTGTCATAAATACTCCTACTGTTTCAAGTTAGCTACCACAGTACCACTATGACGTATAACAATTTAGTTATCGTTCTACTCCTAGTTTTCTTCCAAATCAAGCATTTCTATCTTTGATTATCCAATCCAATAAACATTTCTGGTGAACGGGGACACGTAGAGCGCACGCGCGTCTCGCTACCCTTTTCCACGGTCAACAACGTAACGTAACACCCGCGCCTTGACGAGATCTGATCCTCCCAGCGCGCGCGCGCGCGGCCCCTCCCTCGATCGATCGTCTCCTGCCAGCACCGCCCGCCCGGAGCATGGCGTCGTCGCCGGATCACCTCTTCGGCCTCCGCAACAGCTTCTACATCGGCGCGTACCACGCCGCCATCACCAGCAGCCAGTCCGTCCCCGCGCACGCGCTCTCCCCCGACGACCTCCTCGAGCGCGACGCCCTCCTCTACCGCTCCTACATCGCCATCGGCTCCCACCAGGTGCGTGTACGGACGCCCGCGCTTAATTGGCGTGCCAACTCAGATTCCCGTTGACGCCGTGTACGTCGGCAATGCAGCTGGTGATCGGCGAGATCGGGCCCGGCGCCGCCACGGCGCTCCAGGCCGTCAAGCTCCTCGCGGCGTACCTCTCCGGCGACGCCGGGAACAGGGTCGGTTCCATGTCTCTGCAATCTTCTGTGTTCTATTCGTTTCATTACCACATTGTCAGCGAAAAACTCTGCATTTCCACCTTTGGTCCGGAATCTTAACTAGTTTGGACGTGCATTCTGTGATCGTTGTGACAGGAATCGGCAGTCTCCAGGCTTCGTGAGCTCCTTTCAGATGCGGCGATCGGCAGCAATCCGATCCTCCGGCTGATGGCCGGCACCATCTTCATGCACGAGCGCGATTACGCCGAGGCTCTTAAGCACACCCACTCTGGTGGGAACATGGAGCTGTAAGCATCGGTTTCCCCCTGCGCTCTTTTCTCCTTTTAGTCATCTGAAGTATTCATTGCTCTGCATCGTGTTTCGCCGAAATCATGCATGTCTTATTCCGCGACTCAATGCCTCATAGTTAGCTACTGCAGATTTTTCAGCTCCTCAGATACTATGCTTAACAATGCACAAAACATTTTTTTTGAGCGTGATACAATGCACAAAACACTAAGGGCTCGTCGTTCCATTTGGTGATGCAGGCTTGCTCTGAATGTCCAAATATACCTCCAGATGCACAGGGCAGACCACGCAGAGAAGCAACTCAGGGTCATGCAGCAGCTGGACGAAGACCACACGCTGACGCAGCTCGCCAATGCATGGGTCGACCTTGTCATGGTAGGCACACGCCTTTCCTGCGAGTTCTCTATGGGATATCCTTTCAAAAAAAAAAAGTTCTCTATTGGAAGAAATGGCATGATAAAAAAAAGTTACTGTTGTGTTTGGCCATCAGCTTCAGTGTTCCAGTTGAGCCACTTTACTTTCTGAAGAAAATTCAGAGTTCTCCAAATTTTGTTGGCATGATACACCATGACCTTGCCATGGTTCTCAGGGTGGGTCCAAGATCCAAGAAGCGCACCTCATCTTCCAAGACTTGTCTGAGAAATACCCACCGACCTGCACGATCCTTAACGGGAAAGCTCTGTGCTCCATGCACATGGGCAACTTCGAGGACGCGGAAGGCTTGCTGCTGGAGTCACTGAACAAGGTTAGCTCTGGCGATCTCTTTGCCCAAACGGGCGCTTCCTTTGCCGAACACTCAACGCCATCGCAGCACACGCCGATGTCGTGCTTCTGTAACCGAATCCTCGATCTGTTCTTCCTTGTGCTCAAACGAAACTGCTGAAACTGTTCAGGACGCCAAGGATGCTGAAACTCTCGCGAACCTGACGGTGTGCAGCCTGAACTTGGGAAAACCTGCAACGCGATACCTCAAGTAAGTGAACGCCTGCCTGTAGTGCTGGAAGAAGCTGCCTGACAAGTCTGAATTTGTATGGTTTGATCAGAATTAATGCGAGCAAATCCGGTTGGTTTTGCAGCCAGTTGAAGCTAGTAAACCCGGAGCACACGCTGGTGAAGCGAATGTCCTCCGCCGCCGACAGTTTCGACAGAGCCTGCCAAGCCATGGCATGAACTTGATTGATTTCCTGTTACCCGTTGCGTTTTCTCTAGGATAAATCAGAATAACCCTGGTGTAACATCCCGGATTTTTCCGAAATGTTATAAAGTCAAAAATGTGAAATTCAAAAAAATTTCATAGCAATGCTGTAATTATCAACTTAAGTAGGATTTCTGCCTCCCCAAAATCCTAGTAACTAAAACTTTTGTATAGAATTAAGGATAATATTTGCTAGTGTGAGAATATTGGAGTTATTGGATTTATTTGGCTCTACTTGTTTAATTTGAATTTGATTTGGATTTATTTAATTGTATGAAATTGTGTGGAAATTAAATCGAGGTGTGCCTCTCAATTTAATTTCATCTTCTAACGTTTGTGTGTGATTTAATTTGAATTGAGCCATTCAAATTAAATCCGAGCTCTAACCTCTAACCCTAACCCGCTAACCTATCCTAGCCCTGACCCAAACCGGACGAACCCACTAACCAGTCCAACCCGGTCCAACCCGAAACCCAGCAGAATCCAAGGCCAAGCACAGCCGACCACAGCTCTTGCGGCCTGCCCTGCCAGCCCGAAAACCAGCACCGGCCCAGCTGGCCTTTTTGTTTTTAGCTCAACCAGCCCGCCTCGACCAGCCCGCGAACGTGCCTCACCACCGGCCCGATCCTGCGCGCGGCCCGTTACCAACCCGCCAGCCTGCAACCAGCTCGACTCTTCACGCCCCGGCCCATTCACGCGCGTGGCCCAGCTCGCACGTGCCCGAGTGGACGTCGCCCTCCATCACCCAGCAGTCACTGCCGCCCGGGCCCGCCTGTCGGGGAGGGGAAAACTATTCCCCTTTCTTCCCCGTCGCGGACGACGCCTCTGCTCCGCCTTTTTGCTTTTGACCGGCCGCGTCCCTCTCCGCCTCTCACGCCGGCGCCGCCTGCCTGCTCGCGTCACCCGCCTGCCCCTCGCCTCGCTTTTGACCGCCGGCGCCCAATCCTAGCGCCCCGCACCGCGCAGCCGCGCGATGCGCGCCACGCAGCCCCGCGCGTGCGCCCAAGCCGCCGCCGGCGATCCTCGGCGTCCGTGCCTTGGGAGCGTCTCGCGCCGGACCCAAACCCTAGCCACGCGCCTATAAAACCCCGCGGCCGCCGCAGACCCTAAAGCCCAGAGCTCCTTTCCCCAATCCGCCGCCGCTAGCCGCTAGAACAGAGGAGAAGAAGAGGGGTAGAGGAAGGGAGGAAAGAAGGAGGAGAACCCAATCGCACCTGGAGCCCAGCGAGGAGGAGGAGGACCGCCGCCAGGGGAACGCCTTCGTCGAGCCTACGCCCCGATCGACGACATTGGCATCCCTGTTCTGCTCCGCCTCTCCATGGCCGCGCCTCACCCCTGCATCGCCATCGTCTTCTTCGAGCCCGCTGGTAGGAGCCGCTAGCCCAACCTGCCTTTCCTCGTGTTGCCTGCCTGTGTGCCATTCAGACTAGTTCCCTCACCCTTGCACCGTCGTTCGGCCATGCCGTGGCTTCGCCACGGTCGTGCCTGGAGCGGGCACCCGTTCACACACGCCCATGCACTGTGCCGGCCGAGAAGGCCGAGCCTTTAGGCCCTCACCGCGCCTGGAGCACCCTGCACACGCCCTGGCCGCGCTCACCACTTCGCCGCGGCCATGCCGTTTCGCGCACACGCCCGCACGCGTGCGCCTCGCCGCTCACTGACCGGCACAGCCTCATCCCGGAACCCCCTAGACCAGACCTGTGTCGCGACGCCCTCGCGACGTCGTGCGCGCGCACACCTGAACCCTCGCCGTCGCCTCGCAGTGGCCGTGTCGCGCTTGACGCGCGCACACTTCGCTCCGCACGCGTCGCGTTCCCAATGCACCGCATCTCTGTTCGCGCTGGCCCTGCCCTCGCCAGCATGCCCCGGAACACCGACCATCCCAACCATGGCGTTGCCACGACGCACCGCGCGTCCTCGAGCCGCTTGAGCTCGTTCCGGCCGCGCCGCGCGTTGCCATCTCTGCGTCTCTGCCCTGAACCCAAGGCTGCACCTTGACCCCGCCGCCATGCCGTTCGCGCTTGCCCGCGCCACGCCCTCGCCTTGCTCTGGCACGCCGCCGTAGACCTAGTTCGCCGGCGACCTGCGAGCCTACACCGGCGCCCCTGCCTCGCTGCCGCCGGCCCTGCTCTGCGCCACCGCGGGTTCGGCTACCCGAATCCTCGCGCGAGGGCCCGAATCGAGCCAAGCCTGAGCCCTGACCCGTGCCCTCACCTCGCTGTAGCTGGACTGCCGTCGACGAGCCTCCGCCCCGCCACCACGGAAGGAGCCAAGCCGCCGCCTTGAAGAGGAGGAAGCCCTTCATCTCGTCGTGCCGCTGGACCACCACTACGGAGCTCCGCCGCCATGAAGCCCGATGTGCCTCCGCCCTTGTTTCCCCGTCTCACCACCTTGCCTCTGCTTGCCTCCGCCCTCGTCCTCGTGCCGCCGCGCCGACCGTCGCCACCCGGGGGAGGAGCCTCGTCAAGCTAATCCAGACCCCGCGCGCGCCAATCCCGAACCTCAACCTCGCCACGGGATGCCGGTTCGCCTCGCTGCCTCAACTCCGCCTCGCCGACGAACCGGAGCCGCTTCATCGCCACCACTGAAGCCCAGCGGGCCTGACCACCGTGGAAGGAAGCAGAGGAATAGAGGAAAAGAGGAGAAGAGAGAGGAGACGCCGCCGTGTGGGCCATCCCCGTCAGCCAAAGGGAGAAAAGAGAAGAGGAAAGAAGACGGGCCGCTTTCGGCCCAACAGACCCGAAGCCGAGCCGGCCTTTTTGTCCCTTGCCGCCCGAGCCGGCCTGGGAAGCCGCAGGCCGAGCTGGCCCTCTTCGCGAGCCGAGCCGCCCATCAGTATGAGCCGAGCCCTTGTTGGGCCGCATGTACGCTTCCGGCCCGTTAAACCTTTACCCCTTTTTTCCTTTTTCTTTTCTAGTTTAACCTGACGTGCGGGTCCCACTTGTAAGTCTCTAGTGAGAGACTGACTTGTGGGGCCCACTGACCCGGTTGACCAGTCAACGGTCAATGTTGACTTGGTCAACACTGACATCAGCAGGGCCCACTGCTGACGTCAGCAGAGCTGACCCATCTGGTGACGTCATGATGATGTCATGCTGCCACATGGCATGCTCTGGTGCTGCCACGTGTCACCTCTGTGCTTTTCTTTTTCGATAATCATTTATTATTTCTAGAAAATACTTTAATCTTAGCTAATGCATAATAAATCAACCGGAGCTCCGAAAAATATGAAACCAGTTTCATAATTCTTCTAAAATCATGAACTACGCGTTAGAATAGGTTTTGTTGTGAGTTGGATCTCTTTTGAGCCTGTTTTGTGCATTCTTGCACTTGGGCCCCTATATTTATATGTAATTACGATTAGGTCCTGACGTGAAGGAGTTGACCGACATCCCGGACGACCAGAAGATCCAGAAGGACTACCCCGACACCCGGAGGACCCAGAGGGACGTACCCGGAGACCAGAAGCCCCGGAGGATTAGGAAGGCTACGAAGACCTATCAGGTTCACGCCCGTCTGCGATTGAATACCTATTAGGCATTTGCTTGCTAGATACGCTACGCTCCCAAATTGAGTGTGATGAGATGAGCTTGCATGGCCACTTATTTACTGTATTCCTTGTTTCCCATACTTAGATGTGAATTGTTGTATGCTATTGCTTCTATGTTTGAGATTGGGTATGGGAATATATGATGTGATAGTCTTTGCTTGCTGGAAGATGCCTCCACATATATGGGAGTTGGTGATTAGGTTACCGCAGGGGCGAGCGGACCCTTTTCTCCGATCTTCGGATCGAGAGCTGGGGATCGTGTGTTGGGCACGATCCTGTGAGCACCTGTAATGGGTGACGGGCACCTATGGCGGGTGCTAGACCGTTCTCGTGGCCGTGGGAACTTAGTAGAGGTGTAGTTATGGGGGAGATACCTGTAATGGGTATCGATTGCAGACCGTGTTGATGGGATGCTAACTTTGGACGAAGACGCTCGCCTCAGCTGGATGAAGGACTTGACTTTGTGGCCCTAGTGACGGAACTATGTCAAACGTGCACACCACTTATCCTTTATGAGGGGGGACCCAGCCCGAGCTAGCTATGCGTGGCACCATTACTGCAGGAGGATAGTGTTTCAGTGTCAGGGGAAGAGGGCAGGACCCTATCGCCTCCGATCGCAGGATCCATGGAGATTCCATTCTAGATAGCTTCACAGCCCCGGGCGACCTTTTGCGGGAGGACGCGCCCCAGACCGGGAGTAGGATGGTGCCGTAGCCGTTAGTTTCATTGACTGGTGCCTCGGAGAAGGTCGGGTCGCTCTTGGCCGGATTCGTGGCGAGTGGGTACAGGTGTACAACCCCTGCAGGGTGAAAACTATACGTATAGCCGCGTACTCGGTCATGTACAACTCTGGATCTGGCCCCACAAATGTAGTTAGAATCACATATACTTTTCTACCTCCCTCTAGTACCACTTTTTCCTGCTCGGATAGCAGCTGAGGTGCGGGGAGAGGGAGTTCCCGCACCGAAACAGGGTTGAGATACTTGGTAGAGGAAGATAGGAGACCGGGAGTCCGGGATGCCGGAGCTGCCCGTGTTGAAAGGTGTTTCGGATGACTTATATTACTTGCATAGGAAACCATAGCCTATCCTTGGCATTATCTTTATTCTGTTTGCATCAACCAAAAGCTTGCATACGGATGGTGACGTGAACATATCCCGTCCTTGGGGATAGCCTGATAGATGCAGGATCCGAGTGGAGGAGTCGACAGGATAATAACGGAAGGCGACGTGAAGAAAGGCCCGAGCTACTCACCGAGCTGCCTGTGGAGAGGATTCGTGAAGATGAAGTCTGCCTAGAAGACTAGATTCCGTTTCTGCTTTCTGTTTGTTTTCTTTTAGCCCAAGGGGCTTGTACTCTGAGATTTGTAATACAATCCTTCGGATTATGTAATAATTAAACCAATGTGATATTGTAAACGTGAGTTATGTCTGTGATATTCGATTGAAGTGGGTTCTGTACGTGATAGCTACTGATTCAGGGACTATCACGACAATACAGCGAGTCAGGTTCGTCTTTCATAACCTGGTCTGTTTCACCTGTCATTTTCTCTGAAGCAGAGCAGCTAGTACGCGCTTGGATAACTTTACAACTCGCAATTAAGAGACATGCCATACCTGTCAATAAATTTGTATGGTACGATCTTGGCTACGATAAGAAACGTTATCATATGATGCATTTTTGTAATTATGATTATGATCCCACGCTTCGCTTTTGAGTGCTCTGATGGAGCACCTGTACTGTTTCAGACACTAAATACGCTGCAGTGTGAATTCAGAAGATTTTGCATCTGTACTGTTTCAGACACCAAATAGCTCAAAAGAATTTGCAATAACCTTGCTCTGCTTCTACTTCTACTTCTAAATTTCTAAAGCGACAGTTTTTTGACGTGTCTGTGCTTCTACTTCTAAATTTCTAATGCGACAGTTTTTTTTGGGAGCTGGTAGTTGTTGTTTTCTTTTCTTTCATTCTTACTTGTTTTTTTATGAAACAGATAACCAGCTTTTATAGAAAGCGAATAAAGGTTTGTAACTCTTACTTGTTCTTTTGTTTGTTGTCTCTTCCGTCTAATGATGTATCATGGCAAAGCTCTCTCTGTCTTTCGAGGAAATAATAAAAAGCGTTTTGGCAAGTATAGTTCGAGAATTAGTGCACTCTAAGGCAGTGGCGGAGGACAGGACAAAAATTGAGGTGTGGCGGAGTCAATTGATTCTCAAATAATAAAACTCGCAACATGTTGTGCGTCATAGTATAAGTGTAGAAGTGAACTGGAATTTACAGCAGTGGACTACCACGAAAAAAAACAAGGTATGGCGCCTGCCATACCCGGCCACCATGGTCCTCCGCCACTGCTCTAAGGGCCTCTTTGGCAGGGCTCCAAAACAGGCTCCAACACCGGCTCCGGCCGGAGCCCTGCCAAAGGGGGCAAAATGGAGCCGCTCCAAGCCAGGAGCCGCAGCTGGAGCCCTTAGCGGCTTCCACGCACGAGGTGGAGCCACGAAAACGTGGCTCTGTCCGGCTCCGCGCGTAGCCTCCTCTCAGTTACCTTTTTTGACCCCTAGATGGCACGAGCCCGAGGCGGAGGAGGGGCCGGCGGCCACCGGCAGGAAACCGAGGCGGAGCAGGTGGTGCAGGCCACCGGAGATCGAGATCGAGATCGAGACTGAGGCGGCGGCGCGAGCAAGCAGGAGGTCGGGATAGGGGCGGCGGCGCGACAGGGAAGTGGGCAGGCCGCCGGAGGGGAGCTCAAGGCCGTGGGGGGGGGGGGGGGGGCGGAGGTGGGAGCTCGAGGCGGGAGAGGGGGCCGGCGGCGGCGGGAGATCGAGGCCGGGGAGGGGGCCGCCGGCGGTGGGAGCTCGAGGCGGGGGACGGGGGCCGCCGGCGACGAGAGCAAGGCGGGGGAGGTGGGGCTGCGGCGAGAGCGAGACGAGTGCCGGGGGAGGGAGCCGAATGGATAAGGAGGAGGAGCGAAAAAAGAAAAAGGAGAGGAAAAGAAAAGGAGGGGGAAAAGAAAAGAAATCAAAGGGAAAAAGGAAAAAAGAAAAAAAATAAGAAAGGGCAATTTACACATTTTACAACCTCATCCCAACTGGTGGAGCTGTTTTGCTAAACGTTTTCCAAAACGACTTCAGCTCCACCTGAGCAGCCGTTCCACTAGAGGAGCCGGAGCCGGAGCTGTTTTTTAAGGAGCCGGAGCTCTACCAAACGGGTCCTAAACCTGCCGCATGATGTCCTGGATATGGCCAATTTTGATCCCATCGTCTGAAAGTGACACTGTACCATAATACTTTATTTAATATTCCACCAGATGTACTAGTTTCTTCAGGAAAAAAAAAGTTTCACAAATCTGTCAACATATGCAGGGACCAAGGCACTCAAAGGCTCTAACTAAAATACCAGGAGACAGACTCACGGGTATCAGAGAGGATCAAAGAATTAAGCCGAAACAAGACACAAGATCCAGCACAAATTCCATGGCCACGAGAACCAGATCCAAGCGCACGCGACCCTCGTACGGTCTACCGTCGGACGGATAACGCCGAGAAGATCTTGACCTGATGAACAGACGCGCATCATGCTGCCCCACATCGGCAGCTGTTTTGGACACCAAATACGATACACTAGTGTGAACTTCTGAAGAATGTAGTAGCTCAGAAGATTTGCAAAAACCTTTGTGTGCTCCAAACTTTTTGACAAAAGTGTAGGTTGAGAATTACGTAGTTCACTTAAGCTGCCACATGATGTTCCGGGCATAGCCAATTTGTGCCCTGAATCCGTCATCTGAAAGTGACACCATACCAAGAGACCTCGTGATCCATTCATTAATCCAGTAGATCTAGTATGTTCGGATCGACAAATCTGTACTCACTTTCTTAAATATCAGGCAGAAAGAATCAAAAGGATCAAGCAGAATAAGACGCAAGTGTCCAGCAGTCCAGCACGCATTCCACCCGCCAGGGGAATCTGATCCAAACGCACGACGCGACTTCCGGGCACGGTGGCGCCGCGAGATCTTGTCGGTATACCCGAGGAGCGCCGCTCGCCGCCACCGTGAGCCGCGGTTTCCATACCCGGACGCCCCCACGCGAGGGTCGCGTGCCAGTGCCACCGTCACGTCCATGCGGGACCCGGATATTTCTGGTCCCACCGGGCAGTGTCACGTCGATAACTATCTCTCCAGTTTGGCCTTCGGTTGTGCCTCTCTTCTAACTAAACCCAGCGTCCCCCCAGCGAACGCCACTTCCCATCTGCTCGCGTCAGTTACTCGGCTCGGCTGCGAGTGGCGGGCAGCGGAGCGGCGGAGGCGATGGCTCCGAGGGACCCCAAGGACGGAGGAGGCGCCTGGGGCGGCGCGGCGGATCCGGAGGCAGACATCGAGGCCCCGCTGCTCGCCTCATCGGACTCGTCCTTCTTCCTGGACCCGGCGGCCGAGGACGGCGACGACGAGCAGCGCCGCCGGCGGAGGCGGTTCCTCCTCGGCAGCCACACGCAGTCCAACACCACCTCCCAGGTCGCGCTCGTCGGCGCCGACGTCTGCCCCATCCAGAGCCTCGACTACGAGTAGGCTCGGCTCCCCTGCTCTGCTGCCTCCTCCCCAATCTGAGTATCTGACCGACGCGATTCGCTCGCTTTCCTTCCGCTTTTTCACCGACGCTTGCGGCGCCTCTTCCCGTGCAGGCTGATCGAGAACGACGTGTTCAAGCAGGACTGGAGGGCGAGGGGCCGGGGCCACATCCTGCGCTACGTGGCGCTCAAGTGGGTCCTCTGCTTCCTCGTCGGGGCGCTCGCCGCCGCCGCCGGCTTCGTCGCCAACCTCGGCGTCGAGAACGTCGCCGGCGCCAAGTTCGTCGTCACCTCCAACCTCATGCTCCAGGGCAAGTAAGCAGCACCATGCTCTAGCACTTGATCAATTGGAATTTTGGCGTGGAAGTGGTGTTGAGTGAGAAGTTAATTTGGTCAGACACGGGTCGGCGTTTGCGGTGTTCCTGGCGTCCAACTTTGCGCTCACCATGTTAGCGGCGGTGCTGACAGTATTTGTGGCGCCGGCGGCCGCCGGATCAGGCATCCCGGAGGTCAAGGCCTACTTAAACGGCGTTGACGCCCCCAATATATTCTCTCTGAAAACTCTGATAGTGAAGGTAATTCTTCCTACCTCTTTCATTCATTAAGCAAAAATGGCATTGATAGTTTAGAGTGGCATAATGTAATTACGCCCTTACACCTGGTTCTGTGTCTAATGTGATATGAACAGGTTGACTGAATTATTGGTCTTGTCACTTGATGGTTGTAGTGCAGTAGCAGAGATATTTCTAGCCGGTTGTATCAGACTCACAGGCTCTGATGTGGTTCTGTTTTTTGGGTACTTTGTCATTCTGGTGAAGTGAAATTCAAGATCCTGGTAGAGATCGTTTACACTTTACAGTAGTTGGAGTACTGAACATGATCAGTTCTTTACAGGCTATAAAACTACAGCATGGTATATGCATTAAAAAAATTGGAAGTATAAATGTATAATATTGCACCTTAAGAGGCCATCGATTAATTAGATTATGATCTAGTAACTCCTCTTTGATGGGAAGTGTTAAGGAGCACTGAGAATGTATATGATAAAATTTACAAGTCAATTTGCCCTTTTCAGTGCAGCTTCTATTATTATGGACACACATCCTATTTATGGTTGCCTAGAATTAGGTCTTAGTTTGCAAAAGAAACTATCCTTTCTCAGTTCAACTTGTTTCTTGGCACTTGAAAACATAGAGCTCTTATGTTAAATATCTAATACAAATTAGCTGGTTTTGAGCAGATTGTGGGGTGCATTGCTGCAGTATCATCATCACTGCATGTTGGAAAAGCTGGTCCACTGGTACACACAGGTGCATGCATTGCATCAATACTTGGACAAGGCGGGTCACGTAAATATCACATGACATGTAAATGGCTAAGGTACTTCAAGAATGATAGGGATCGGAGGGACCTTGTTACTTGTGGTTCTGCTGCTGGTATTGCCGCTGCTTTCCGGGCACCGGTTGGTGGAGTCCTTTTTGCCCTGGAAACAGTATCATCATGGTAAGTTCTTTGAAATGCATTTCATGATGTCTTTTTGCACTCCTCTCGTTTATTAGATTTGTTTTTATTGAGGAGAGAAAAGGAAAGTGAGAGTGAAAGCTTCAATAACTTTTGATCCACGATTTGAATTATTATTAATTACCTCCATAACCTGCCTTGTCGGTACCCTGCAACTGGGGTACCTACTCCTACTGTGCCAAGACTCGCATAGTTATCCATAACTACGCCCTAAGGAGCTGAGCAGCCGGACCCCTGAGGTCCAACTCCATCTCACCGGACCAACGGTCCCGGACCCGCTTCCCGCTCGGGGACGGGTCCGGTGTCACCACGTGTCCCAGAGGTGGAAATGCTCAGTACCTGTGGCCGCGGACCCGGACCCCCGCAGGTGGGTCCGGGACCTCCACGTGCCATCCGGACTCCCGCATATGGGTCCGGGACCTCCACGTGCCTATCCGGACCCCCGTGAGCTCTCGGCTCAGCTAGCTGCTCGGGAGGGGTCCGGAGCCGCCACGTGTCACGCAGACGCGGGCGCGGACACAGGCCTTCCGCTGGAAGCTCCCTCACCCACCCGCATTAAGTGCGAGTGGTTGAGGCGTGCTCTGCTGCCGCTGGGCACGGGGCAGCTTTTGTCAGTCCACACTGTGGATCGCCAGTTGCCGAGGCGGCTCGTCAGTTACCAAGGCAAACATTAAAGACTCAGCGCCGCGCGCATGGGCGACGAGTCATGATGACCAGCTACTGACTGGAGCAACAGTGCACGCTGCTACAGTGGACTGAGTCAGTAGTTCGGCGCTTCATCATGACCTCGATGCGCAGCTGCAGTGGCTAGACTCTACTCCGACAGGACAGCTCAAGACCATCCCTGGTCAGAAGCTACGCACGAAAGCCGACGACAAGATCTCCGGATCTGAGGCATTGAAGGCCAAAGTGTAGTTTATAATACATCGCCGGGCCCACCTGTCGGGGCCCCGCTCAGTGTACGTGCTCTCCTTGGACATATAAAAGGGAGAGCATGCCCGCTAGAACACAGGTTCACACGGACACAAGGTCTCACAAGTTTTCGCACATGCAGAGACAGGCATAGCTCCTCCCCCAACTTGCACACAAGCTCAAGCAATACAACACACAGTGGACGTAGGGTATTACGCTCCGGCGGCTCGAACCACTCTAAATCCTTGTGTGCTTCCGTGTTCTTATGCCTCTAGATCGAGCATTCCTTGACTGCCCCCAAGCACATCCTACACTGAGGATTAGGCGGGTGCAATCCGCTACCCAGCTGTGGGTTTCCACACCACGACATGCCTTATTGTTGATCAAGATTCAAGAATGATGCCCCCATCGTCTGAAATGATCTAGAACCATGTGCTCGGAAAAAAAAAGGTTTATCAAACAACAGAATATGAGCTCAGCTGATGGATATATTTGTTGAATTCACAAAAAACAAAGCCTCCTATTTATTGAATTCACAAAAAAACTGATGACTTTGAAGTTATTTTTGCATAAAAATAAGATGGATGAAATAAGGTAAGAAAATTCCATAATAGGAACTGCTACTTATCATTTGCAGCCTCTTTCGTCAAACAGAAAGCGTCCCTCTTTTTTCACTCTTTTTTCACTACTTCCATTTGGGACTTTGTTTGGAACTAACAATTTGAACCAATACTCTACTATTTATATATCTGTTTGAATTGAAACATGTTCAAGGATGGGTAGTATTCATGCATTTAAGGGTAGGGTGCAGCAGATGTGCTCTGTATGCATATCCCTTATAGTTATAAGGAATGACATAGTCAAACACTTCTGTAAAATGGCTTCTTTCATGGAGAAAGTTTTTCTGTACAATTTACAAATATGAAGATATGTTCTTTTTTATTTGCAGGTGGAGGAGTGCCTTACTATGGCGAGCCTTTTTCACAACAGCAATGGTTGCTGTTGTCCTTAGGGCATTGATAGATTTCTGTAAAAGTGGCAAGTGTGGATTATTTGGTGAAGGTGGCCTTATAATGTTTGATGTGACAGCAGATTATGTCACCTACCATTTGGTCGATTTACCTCCAGTAATCACTCTAGGGGTTTTTGGAGGAATACTGGGGAGTCTGTACAACTTTTTCCTGGACAGGGTTCTCCGTCTCTACAACCTTATCAACGAGTATGTACTGATGCTGCCTTAATTCTAAACAACCCTCACTTTTACAGTTTAAACTGCACATGCTCTGTTTTGTTAAAGTTTCATTTCAATACCCAAGATGCGTACAGTATTGTCTTCTACCACTTTCGAAAACAGAGACTGTTCAAAAAAAAAAAAAACTCCAACGTGTATCTGCTGAACCATGTATACTTGAGATTCATATATTTGCTTGAAATCACTCAAATATTTGCAACATCTTCTTGCCTAAAGTCTTTCATTTGCTCTCAGGAAAGGGAAAACATACAAATTGCTCCTGGCTGCAACAGTCACTGTTTGTACATCCTGTTGTCTTTTTGGCTTGCCATGGATTGCATCGTGCAAACCTTGTCCAACTGATACAGAAGAAGCTTGCCCATCAATTGGGAGATCTGGTAATTTCAAGAAGTTTCAGTGTGGAATGAATGAATACAATGACCTGGCTAGCCTGTTCTTCAACACCAACGATGACACTATTAGAAACCTTTACAGCGCCGGCACTGATGATGAATTTCACATGTCATCGATACTTGTGTTCTTTGCTGCATCATATTTTCTTGGCATTTTCAGCTATGGCCTTGCTCTACCATCTGGTCTTTTTGTGCCTGTTATTTTAACTGGTGCAGCTTATGGTCGTCTGGTAGCCATGTTGATTGGGTCACAATCAACTTTGGATCATGGTCTTTTTGCGGTTCTTGGCTCTGCTGCTCTTCTAGGTGGATCGATGAGAATGACAGTCTCAGTTTGTGTTGTTATCCTAGAACTGACTAATAATCTGCTTATGCTTCCTCTGGTTATGCTTGTCCTTCTGATATCAAAGGTTGTGGCAGACGCTTTCAATACAAACGTCTACGATTTGCTTGTTAGATTGAAAGGGTTTCCTCATCTTGAAGGATATGCTGAACCCTACATGAGGCAATTGTCAGTCAGTGATGTTGTAACTGGTCCTCTACAAACATTCAGTGGTATAGAGAAGGTTGGCCACATAGTGCATGTCTTGAAGACAACAGGTCATAATGGTTTCCCTGTAGTTGATGAACCACCATTTTCAGATAGCCCAGCGTTGTACGGTCTAATTCTTCGAGACCACCTGCTTGTTCTATTGAGAAAGAAGGATTTCATCCGCAGTTGCACGGCTTCTACACTAAATGCTTCAAAGCATTTCACACATGATGAGTTTGCTAAACGAGGATCAGGAAAACAAGACAGGATTGAGGACATTGAATTAAGTGCAGAAGAGTTGGAAATGTTTGTAGACCTGCATCCGTTCACAAATAAATCTCCTTACACTGTCCTTGAGACTATGTCTTTGGCTAAGGCTCTTATACTTTTCCGTGAAGTTGGATTGAGACATCTTTTGGTTCTGCCAAAGTCCTCTAAGGTTAGTCATGTTTGCGCTTCAGTTACATTATTATTATTTATGTTGTCTATTTCAGGATTCTAGTTCGTATTTCCTTTTCATGCTTGCCTTGATAAGTCTTAGCTCTATTTCAATTCTGAGCCTCTTGTTAGCAGCAATTTTTTGTCTCTAACCATAATGCCAACTATAAGATTAACTGTGACGTGTAACTGCACGGATATGAGAGCAGATGGCATTGACAGGAAAGATCAGCATGGCATATTTGCATTTTTATTCCATGCTAGTAGCATTGTCCTTATCACACAAATCAGTATTAGGAATTACAGATACTTCACATAATTATCACTGACAGATTTGGGCTGCTTAATTTTGTTAAATGCAGAGGGCACCTGTTGTTGGCATACTGACAAGGCACGATTTCATGCCTGAACATATACTGGGTCTCCATCCTTTCCTCTTCAAGAGTAGATGGAAGAAGGTGCGACTTGGCAAGTTAAACGTCAGCAGCATATTATGATGCCTCCGAGTAACTTAACTGGTGATCGCATTGCTGCTGTTTTACTCCAAAAGTCATCGGGGGGAAGGGGGGGGGGGGGGGGGGGGATTGTGCATTTTTCAGAGAACAACTCACCTTGAATAGTAGTGCAGATTCTTTTGTTTTTGTTTTTGTGACGCGTTAGTGAAGGAAAATAATACTGTATGTTGTAAGCTAACAAGAGGGAGGACATGACTGCTAATGAGTTCGTTCCCCACAAACAAGAGGATAACAACATGTTCATGTAAATTCATTCACACGCAGCAGTTGAACGGATCAGTTTGTTATCGGGTCGATTGGTGGTGTTGTACTAGCCTCATGTGATGTGACTACGTTTATTATTGCTTATGATTCCGTGAAGCGCATCTAGGCCGATAGATGCTAATGGTAAGTTTCGGTGATTAATGACAACCGTATGCGACTAACGTGTGTTTTGAAGGAAAAATCAATAATTAGATTAGTCTCATAGCACAATGTTTATATATGGAATAAAATATCATTTGTAACATATTTGCATAATTCATTAATAAGAGCATCCAAGGTTTTCACAGTCACAATACCAAGGTTCACGGTCACAATACAAAGCCATAATACCATGGTTCACAGTCACAATAATTTTCACAAAGTCACAATTCACACTCACAATACCAAAATTCACAGTCACAATACCAAGGTTCACAGTCACAATACCAAAGTTCGTGCATGCTCATTCAAACAAAGCACCGATTTGTTTCACAGTCACAATAGGGGATCCATTCCCACCCGAGCCCGCGCGAGCCACCCGCCGCCGGCCGAAATCGCCCGCCTTGCGCCGCGCGGAGCCGAGTTCCCAGCTACGCCGATTTCTCGTGTACGCGAGCAACCAGGCGGAGAGGGCGCTTTTGGCCCCCGCAGGCCGAGCCGGGGGAGACAAAAGTGGAGCCAAACACTGGACTGAGCTCCCGGGAGCGTAGCCGAGCCCACGGGCCACCCTATCAAACACGCTCTACCTGCCCAGTTGCGGCGCGGGCAGTGCGGCACAACACGACGACGGTGCGCCATGGCACAGGCTGCACGCTGTCCAGCGACCGCGGCGTGTTCTCCGTGACCGTGAAGCACACTGCACGCCATGGAAACCGGGACTTGATGGACGGTGTGGATTCCAGGATGGCGACCTGGGCCACCTCATCATCACTGGAGATTGGAGAGTAGATGGCGTGTGTTTGTTCATACAGTACATACATTGCCTTCACAGCAAAAATAGATCTCCGATTCATGTCGAGGAATAAAGGGCTACGCCTAATTAATAACCTTTGGCAAAATAGATATTTTGATCCCTTAACTTTGAGCTGAGGGTCAAGTTCATTCCTCAACTTTTAAATAGGCCAATATGGTATCTCAATTTTTATTTTTAGATCAAACTCATCCTTATGCTATACTATACTCCACACGAAATTTATGCAAAAAATCCTCTTTACCCTTCTCTCCTTCCCCTTCTAATTTCCTCAACAGTTTATTATTATTAAAAAATATTTAGCTATGCAAACCAATGTAGTGGCACGAGCATCAATGCATTTAGAGGCTGAACATCACAAGTGCTAAATTTGAAATATAGAATTTTATTTATTCATGCATCGCATTGTATTATGGGTGCATGAAGAGTGGGAAATTTAGGTGGGGAAGAATAAGCCAAGGGTAAAAAGAACTTTTTGCATTTACCTCATGTTATTATGGTGTATAATATCAGCATAAGGATGAAATAAAAGTTGAGGGACTGTATCGGCCAATTTGAAAGTACATGTACAAATTTGACCCTTGCAATAAAGTTGAAGGACTAAAATGACTATTTTACCTTAACCTTTTTATTCTTTCTATTTTCTGGCGAAGTCTCTCATTTTGCCTTGCCTATCTTGTATGGTGCTCTGAAAATGCAGGTGCGACGGTAGTTTTAGTTGTGGACCAAAAGACTTAAATTTTTTAAAGTTTTCTGATGTACATTTAAATATTAATAACTAGGTCCTCAGCTCCAAACCAATGGGCATTGAAGTTGAAGGATGTTAAAATAGTCCTCCTTGAACAGGATAGTGATAGTTTGTGTAATATATTTCTGTTCTTTTATAAATTGTAATAACGTTCTTTTTATAAGTGTTTGATAGTGCCTAAATCATGTCAACACTAGTTCTCTGGCTCTTCAAGATTTGTCATATTTTAGATGTCAACAGAAGATTTGTCATATATATGTAAACAACCCCATCAACGAGAAGTCATTTATCATTCTCTCTACTTTTACTTCCAACACGTTAGAAAATCCAAATATAAATACAGAGTCATGGACTTCACTGGTATGCAGGTAGTTAAGCATTTGATTGTGAAATTTAGAATATAACTGTGATCTCTTGCTGATCAGATTTGTTTACCCTAATAAAAAAGGATAAAAAATCACTAGGCAGAATTTTGCAAGGTAGCACAGATAATAAAACAAACATAGAATTCAGTACCATTCATATTCCAGCCGCAAAACAGGACGAGCAAAAAACTTAGCAAACCAACAAACCACCTAGAACAACCGCTACAATATGAACATGATAGAACCACCTAGAACCACAACAGTCTGTACATGAGATAGAACCACTTAGAACAACGCAACAGTATGAACATGGTAGAACAACCTAGATCCACAACAGTGGATAGAATCACCTAGAACAACCAAGCAGTCTGAATATGTGATAGAACCACCTAGAACATCACAGCAGACTGAACATAGAGTAGAACCGCCTAAAACAGGGCAAGGCTATATTTCTAGCGCCAGTATGCCATTGACTCAGCCAGTGGTACACCACCAAGAAAAATGACAGTTCAGCAGAGTCCAAAGCATTGTGTGGCGCTTCCTGTTGATGACGTCTTGCGGAGTGGTTGGGTCGTCTCCCTCTGGAAGGAGTGGGTTGACCTACCACCCACTCCGTACCGTACGGGGCGTGGAGCGGTCTTATCCCTGTTTTCGGGGGCCATGTGTGTGGACCTTCTTTTGACTGGTGGCGCCCCACCTTTGTTGAAGTCTTTCATTGTCGTGTGGCAGAGTGGGCCCCTCCTGGGCGAGATGGAGTCTTCCTGCGGTGGTCGGGCTAGGTGGAACCCTTCTTTGTGAGGGTCAGCCGAGACGGAGCCCTCCTGCGGGGGTCGGCGATGCAGAACCCTCCCGTGGGGGTCGGACGAGGCGGAATCCCTGATCGGGCCACGGGCCGCTTTCGCCTTGCTGGGCCACCCTGGGCCGTCAGACCCCGGGCTGATGTTTGCTGATCCCACGATCTTTCATATGCACTAGCCAGTAATAATTCAGACACTACCAAGTAGTGTTATATAGACACAACATATAGATGTTTCTATAGTTTATTCAAAATAAGTTCGCATTGAATCATTTTCTTTTCTTTGTCACTGCCCCTTGATTGAATAGTTACAACCACTTCAAACCAGATGCATAATGCTGATTTTTTATGCATGTTAGAGATGAATTACTCCAATGTTAAATTGCCCATAGCAGTAGCCTTACATATTTTTAATTCCTCACCGCTTCCCTCTTTTCCTTCCACTTTCCAAAATTTTTGTGTCAGTGAAAGTATTCTGCTGCAAGCAGGACATTCCTTATTTTACAAGGCATTTGGCCATCTTGTATTTTTGCTAGTAACCGAAGACATGAAAATAATCCTCTTAGGAAGCATGAAAATAATAAAATGATAATGGGTGTTCCGTTGAGAATATATATCCAAAATGGCAAACCACAAAATGAATCAATATTGCACAATTGCACTCATCAAATCCCTAAGTTATTTGCACCCAACTAATACAAGAAGTGAGTAATCTTTTTATCAACTCAACTCACTCATTTTACTCGAAATAAAAGAAACTTTAACACATTTATCACACCACCTTTGGTTGTCAGCACTGTCTTGAACACTCCTTCCAGATGATGCCTTGGGTATTTGATGTCAAGACCTTCATAGAGTACTGTGCATGAATACACTAGGGAGGCAATGCCCCTGTAGTAGATGATTTAGCACAGAATTGAGTAGAAAGTAGGGAAAATGCATGGAAAATCCTACCAATTTTTTTCTGGTATACACTATGCTGATTTAACAACTGAGGCACATAAGATAGGGACCTATAGGATTTTAGAGTTATAAAAATCCAAAATATGAAGAAAAAAACTTAGAATGACAAACATGAGAAGTTTACAGAGAATAACATTTATTTTCTAGCCATATTTTTTTATCATGATATGTTAACATTGATTCGGATTTGCAATTGAGACCACGTGTGGCTTGCTGCCTGCATGCTACAATGAATCGCTAATTTGTACAACTGTACTTGGCATCCTGACCCTAGACATATATAAAGCTGCTAAACAAAAGTGCTTACACAGTAAAATCAATATATATGCAGTGCATACACCAATCATATCCCAAATACAATAAACTACAGGATATATATACATATATATACATACATACATACATACATACATATATATATATATATATATATATATATATATATATATATATATATATATATATATATATGACATCATAGAACATTTCTAACAAATAATCAGCAGTTGGACAGGCTCAAGGGTATGAAATATAAAACAAAATTAACTCAAAGCCTAACCAAGTAAACTCCGTGAAGTGGAAGTAAGAGTCCTAAAAGAAAAATGAAAGCAAAGAAACAAAGTCGGTCAGTAAACATAAAGGCAATCCTCATATAGAGCTAGGGGAGCTTGGGTCAGTTTCCTTTCTAGCAGGACACACCTTGATAGGGTTGTTACACTTGAAGAATAAAATAACCATAAGAACTGCATTGAAAAGAAAACAAACTGCATTGAAAAGAAAACGAAGTGAGATCACTTATCTCTGCTAAGGTGATCATAGCTAAGTAAATATATCTGAAAACTAAGAGAGTTTCCCGACATGAAATGCTCTGACAACATACAACTAAAGAGTGCACTAAGATTGTATTTTGTATGATTAGATAACAATAATAGAACAATCACTGTAACAGTTTGTCGCGGGATTTCTAGGATACCCACAGCCGGGTGGCGGAACGCACCCGCCTATTCCCAGAGAGGGAGTACTCGGGAAGATACTAGGCGATTGGGCTAATCTAGCTCTGAGACAAGCACACAAGAACACACGATCTAGAGTGGTTCGGGCCGCCGGAGCGTAATACCCTACATCCACTGGGAGTGGTATTGATCTTGGTTGTGTATGAATCTATCCTCTGCCCGGTCTTGGCTTTCACCCAGCCTGAACCTTTCTTCTAGCGGGCGCCCCCCTTTTATAGACCAAGGGGTGCGGATACATAGGACGTTGGGACCCCGACAAGTGGGCCCAACGTGACTGTGCAGCATACTGCGCAGAGTACTCAAATGGCTACAGTGGTTACAAATCTCTCCTCCGATATGCTTCCATGCCCTGCTGACCTTCTGACGAAAGGGGGTCTTCTCTTGTCGTGTCAGCAAGGTGCCCGTTGGGGGAGCGTAGCTTGCGGCGTGAGTTGTCGAGGCTATTATATAGGCGTCATAATGGGTGAAGCCGAGCCATCGTATCCATCTGTTATGGCAGACTGACAGGCGCGGCGTGGGCGGCGCCAGCAGCTCCACTACGCACCTTGGTAATACGCGATCAATAGTGCCCCCTGGTCAAAGAATCGCCTCGGCTTCTGCTGCATCAACGCGGACGCCCCCCTACCACAATGAATGCAGTGGTGGGTGGGGCTTGGTATGGAGACCAAGCGACCTTGTATACGTGTCTGTGCTTGTAGACACGTGTCAGCTCCAGACCACCCCGAGGCGGGGTGTCGATTCCTTCCCTTGGCGAGGGGTCCGGCTACTACACAGGGGGTCCGAGACCCCAAGGGGGGGGGGTCCGGGATCCCGCGGGAATCCCGCGGGGATCCGGACCTCCACGGGAGGTCCGGAGCCCCCAGCTGTTTGGGTTGAGCGCTTGCTTCTTCCGGAACACGTGGTGCTCCCGGACCTTTCTTGACCAGAGGACGGGTCCGGGACTGTTGTCGGGTGAACAGGGCTTCCGGACCGCAGGGGTTCGGCTGCTGGACGTAGTTAAGGATAACTACAAAGCTCTTTTTGCCTAGACACAGCAAGAGGGGGTCCCCCAGTCCTGAGGTACCGACAGTGGCCCCCGGGCCCACCTCGGGAGAGGCACGAACCCGCGGGTGGGGCCTACTATCGGGATGTGTTTCCACGCAACTTTGATTGCGTCGGTGTGCTCATGCAAAGAGCGGGTGCCGCGGACCCCTGAGGCTGGTACACCGGTTGCCTGGTTTAGGTTTTGGAGCGCTCTCCGCAGGGCGACGAAGGTGTAGGCTTAGGGTACGGATTCAAGCTAAGCGGCTACACGGACCTTGTCGGTACCCTGTAGCAGGGGTACCCACTCTTACCGTAGCAAGATAGGACCCTCGTAGTTATCCGTAACTACGCGTAAGGACGGAGTAGCCAGGCTCCACCGGACAGGCTCTTCCCTCACCAGGCCAACGACCCCGGACCCGTTCCCCGCCTGGGGATCGGTCCGGAGACGCCACGTGTCTCTAAGGGATGGAAGCTCCGAGCTGACAGCCAGGCCTCGGACCCCCCATAGGGGTCCGGGGCCTCCTGCGCCGTCCGGACCCCCCCTTACCGTGCGGAGGTCCGGAGACGCCACGTGTCCCGGGGGCACGGGCGCGGGCTCATGCGCGAGTCCTCCGCAAGGGGGACTCGCCCACCCACCATATTTAATGCGGATGGTTGACGCATGCTCTGCCGCCGACGCACGCGGGACAGCCTTTGACAGGCCCTGCTGTGCACCGCGTATTACCAAGGTGCACAGTGCAGCCGCCTGTGCCGCGCCCGCGCAGAGCCCGTCAGCCGCATTAAATGGATACGACGGCATGGCACCTTTCCATCATGCCGCCTACGCCGCTCCCTACACAGCCGTTCAGCTACGTGACAGGCGACGCCGCTGGCTACGACGGGCACCGTTCCGACAAGACAGCGCCTAGACATGCTGAACGGGGGACTCCAAGAGCAGGCAAAGATATCCAGAGAAAGATCTCCTTTGCCTGCAACGCCATAATGATGAACAGTACTATATTTTGTACCGCATCGCTGGGCCCACTTGTCGGGGTCCCGGCAGCCATGTACGCGCCTCCCTTGAGATATAAAAGGGAGGCACTCGCTGTGTACAGGACAGCTCCAGACAGACTCAAGCTCTTACAACCTTCTCACTCTCGTGGGAAGGCAATACAACACACAGTGGACGTAGGGTATTACGCTCCGGCGGCCCGAACCACTCTAAATCCTGCGGTGTTCATCGTGTTCTTGAGTGAGATCGATCTAAGACCAGCTAACCACCGAGTACACACCCTCAGGGCTAGGGCGGGTGCCATCCGCCACCCGGCTGTGGTTTGCAGCACCACGACATTTGGCGCGCCAGGTAGGGGCCTTTAGCTGGTCGCAGTTCATCTCTTCTTCGTCCCCATGGTTCGCGTGGACGACGTGGAGATGACGGAGGGTGTGGCGTCCTCCACGCCACATGCCTCTCGTGTTCCTGCTCCAGGGGCAACTGTGCCTGCGGAGCAGCCACCGACGGCGGCAGCGCGCGCTGCTCGCCGGCAACAGTCAGGGCGCCCATCAAGGGCCCCCTCACAAGCTGCGAGCGGCGAGACGCTGGCAGCGGCTAGGGAGTTGCTTCGCAACCCCCCGGCTGAGGCAGCCTCGCCAGACGCCCTGAAGCAGTGGCGGGACGACGTTGACCGTCTCCTCCACCTGGTTCAGGCCTCCCCCTGTTCTGCAAGGACTGGGCAACGACCTCAGCCTGGCAACGCGGTGGTACCTTACCACCAGCGTCAGGGCGGTGCGTCGGCGTCCGTGCGCTCCCCTACTGTGAGGGGTGCACGAACAGAAGACCTGCGGGCGGAGCTCAACCGCCGGCGCGCGGGAGAGGATGCCCGCGTCTCCGTTGAGAGGGCGCGAGAGCGCCGTCTTAACATGGAGGGCCGTAACCTCAACGCCGACTTGGACGTAGTGGCACCCAAGCCCCCGGTGAACGCCCGGATACAGCCAGGCGCACCGGTTGCTGGGGTGGGCTGCGCTGCGCTGGCGGACCACCTCCGAGCAGTGGCATGGCCATCCAAGTTCCGCCCCCACCTGCCGGAAAAGTACGACGGTACCACTAACCCGTCGGAGTTCCTGCAGGTGTACGTTACTGCCATCACAGCAGCTGGTGGTAACGCTGCCGTCATGGCAAGCTACTTTCATGTAGCCTTGTCTGGGCCAGCCCGGACCTGGCTCATGAACCTCACACCTGGGACGATCCAGTCCTGGGAGGAGCTCTGTGCGAGGTTCACAGCGAACTTCGCCAGTGCGTACCAGCAGCATGGAGTGGAGGCACACCTCCACGCCGTGAGGCAAAAACCCGGAGAAACGCTCCGGGCCTTCATCTCGCGCTTCACCAAGGTACGGGGTACCATTCCTCGTATCTCAGATGCATCTATTATCACTGCTTTCCGCCAGGGGGTATGTGACGAGAAGATGCTCGAGAAGCTGGCGACGCACGAGGTGGACAGCGTCACTACGCTTTTCTCCTTGGCAGACAAGTGTGCCAGAGCCGTTGAGGGTCGCGCATGGCACTCAGCCCCCCAAAGCGGAGACGCCAAGGCTGGCGGCTCCAGTGCTACCGCGCAGGGTGGTGGCAAGAAGAAGAAGAACAAAAACCGGAATCGCGGGGAACTGCAACCTGGCGGACCAGTCGTTGCAGCGGTGGCACCAGCGGCGGCGCCGGCTGCGGCAGCAGCGGCTTGGGGCCAAAATGCGCATGGCAAACGCCCTCGCCCGCAAGGTGGGAGCGGAGGTTCATGCCCAGTGCATCCCACCGCACGCCACAGCGCCGCTGACTGCCGCGAGATCCAGAAGCTCGCGAAGCAGGTCAGTGGGCGGCGTGAGCAGTCCTCCAAAGACGGCTCACCTCCTCCTCGCCAGCGGGCTAGCAAGGAGAAGGCCTCCGACAGCGGGGCCGCCGCCGGGGAGAAGGAGCTGGGGTACCAATCCCCCGCTCGAGAGCTGAAGGGCGTCTACCACGGCGACGACTCCGATTCCGACAACGGCGACCGCCGCAAGAAGCTGTACGTAATGTACGGCGGAAGCTGGGAGCTTGTCTCCCGGCGGGACGTGAAGACCCTTCGCCGGGAGGTCCTCTCGGTGAAGCCGGGGGTCCCGAAGGCGGCGCCGCACCAGAGGTGGATGAACACCACCATCTCTTTCGGGCCATCCGACTGCCCAGAGAGTATGGCCGGAGCTGGTGTACTACCTCTAGTCACCGCTCCCGTCATATCCAACGTAAGGCTCTATCACGTGCTGATTGACGGTGGGGCAGGCCTCAATGTCATCAGCTATGCAGCGTTCAGGCAGCTGCAGATCCCGGAGTCCAAGCTGACTCCCTCTCGCCCATTCTCTGGGGTGGGCCCACACCCGGTGTTCCCTCTGGGGAGCATCACATTGCCGGTCACGTTCGGGACCGAGGAGAACTTCCGCACAGAGAGCGTTCTGTTCGATGTGGCGGAAGTAAACCTCCCGTTCAACGCCATCATTGGCCGGCCGGAGCTCTACCGCTTCATGGCCATTGCTCATTATGGGTATTTGGTCTTGAAGATGCCTTCCCCTGCCGGAGTCCTCACAGTGCAGGGCGACCGCACCGCTGCCGTCGCTGCAGTTGAGAGACTACATGCTCTGGCAGCAGAGGTTGCACGTTCCGAGGAGGATCCGTCCACCTCGCAACCTAAGGCGCCTGCAAAGGCTCCCAAGGTCCAACCGTCCGATCCGGACCATGTTCCCGTGAAGACGGTGCAGATTGGAGCGGACTCCACCAGGACCACCCGCATCGCGGGGAACCTGGAGGAGAAATAGGAAGACGCGCTCATCGCTTTCCTCCGGGCAAATGTCGACGTGTTCGCCTGGGAACCGTCACAGATGCCCGGGATCCCCAGGGAAGTGATCGAGCACAATCTGAGGATCTACCCCGACGCCACGCCTGTGCGCCAGAAGCCTCGGAAGTAGTCCGTGGAGCGACAAAACTTCATCCGCGAAGAAGTCCACAAGCTCCTACATGCCGGCTTCATCGAGGAGGTCCACCACCCTGAGTGGTTGGCCAATCCGGTCGTCGTCCCAAAGGCCAACGGGAAGCTTCGGATGTGCATCGACTACACCAGCCTCAACAAGGCATGTCCTAGAGACCCCTACCCTCTTCCGCGTATCGATCAGATCGTGGACTCCACCTCCGGGTGTGACCTTTTGTCTTTCCTAGATGCATACTCTGGTTTCCACCAGATTCAGATGTCTAGAGAGGATAGGAAGCATACTGCCTTTGTAACAGTAGATGGGCTTTATTGCTACATTGTCATGCCGTATGGTCTAAGGAATGCCTTACCCATGTTTGTACGAGCTATGAACAAAACCTTCTGTAATCTAATTAGAGATGTTGTTGAGGTTTATGTCGATGACATTGTGGTCAAGACTAAGGTAGGGTCAACACTAGTGGAGGACCTGTCCCTCGTCTTCGACCGGCTCCGCGCCACGCGCACGAAGCTGAATCCCGAGAAGTGCATCTTCGGTGTCTCAGCAGGGAAGCTGCTGGGTTTCCTGGTCTCACATCGAGGCATCGAGGCAAACCCAGCCAAGATCAAGGCGATCGAAGCAATGAGGCCTCCTGGCCGCATCAAGGATGTCCAGAAGCTCACTGGATCTCTCGCTGCTCTTAGTCGCTTCATATCGAGGCTAGCTGAGAGGGCCCTCCCCTTCTTCAAACTATTGAGGAGGTCCGGTCCATTTTCTTGGACCGAAGAGGCTGAACAGGCCTTCCAGGAGCTGAAGCAGCACCTCACCTCGCTGCCAGTATTGGTGGCTCCAGAACCCGGTGAGCCGTTGTTTCTGTATCTTGCTGCGTCTGCGGAGGCAGTCAGCATGGTGCTGGTCGCTGAAAGGACGGAGCAAGCTCGCCAGGGGGACACCAGGGTCTCCCCGGCCAAAGATGGTGAGCCGGACCCCGGACACGGGGGCCCGTCAGCCTCACCTCTGCCTGAAGCCCCGGACCCCGCACAAAGGGGTCCGGACGAGCCTTGTGCCAGTGGGAACCCAGAGTCACTGGGGGCCCAAGGATCTGATGTGGTGAATAAGGGCGACCCGGACCTGGTAACCAGGGCTCGGACCGTCCAAAAACCAGTTTACTACGTCAGTGAAGTCCACCACGAGGCAAAGGCCAGGTATCTTGAGACGCATAAGCTTATCTATGCGATACTTATTGCGTCCAGGAAACTGCGCCACTACTTTCAGACACACTGAGTTGTCGTAGTGACCTCTTACCCGTTAAGAGCGATCCTGCACAACTCCAACGCCACAGGCAATATCGCCAAGTGGGCGGCAGAGCTGGCCGAGTTCCAACTGGAATTCCAGCCACGCCATGCAGTCAAGAGCCAGATCCTGGCTGATTTCATAGCAGAGTGGACTCCTTCCCCAAGTAATTCTGGGGGTCCGGTCGTCAACGCTGGTCCCCCGGAGCCGTAAATCAGGGCACCAGTCTTCACCGAGCCCCACTGGACACTCTTCTTCGACGGGTCCGCCCGCGAAAAGTGGGCCGGAGCTGGTGTGGTCCTCATCGACCCAAACGGAGATCAGCTGAAGTACATGGTGCACCTTAAGTTCAAGGCCACTAATAACATGGGGGAGTACGAAGCTTTGATCTTTGGCCTGACACAAGCCCTCTCATTGGGGGTCCGGCAGCTCCTGGGGAAGGGGGACTCCCAGCTAATCATCAAGCAGGCCCGAGGGGATTGCAACTGCAACAATCCCCAGCTCGCGGCATACCTCATACACGTGAGGAAGCTCGAGAAGGACTTCGACGCCTTGGAACTACAACATGTTCCCCGCGAGCACAACTCAGCAGCAGATGATCTCTCTGCGAGAGCATCTACCTGGGCACCCGTGCCCGAGGGTGTCTTCGAAAGACGGCTACTGAGACCTACCGCCCAGCCTGCCGACCTGAGTGAAGGGGATCAAGCTAGCACCTCAAAGCCAGCGGTCCCGGCAACACTCCTCCTGTGGTGCCCAACTTGGGCCGTGTGCCCTGTTGAGGATCCTGGTGACCTCATAGGGCCACACCCACCTACTCAGGGAGCTCCCGATGCATGGATCTCCGAGATCCAGGACTACCTGAAGGATAACATCCTCCCAGATGACGATGTGTCCGCTGAGCGCATAGTCCGATTGGCTAAACGCTACGCGGTGGTAGAAGGGGATCTCTACCGCCGTGGCGCCAACGGTGTCCTCATGCGGTGCATTTCCCAGGAAGAGGGCCGCGAGTTGCTCGCGGAGATCCATGGAGGTGAGCGCGGAAGTCATTCCTCCTCTCGCACGCTTGTTGGCAAGGCCTTTCGACATGGTTTCTACTGGCCGACAGCACTCCAGGATGCGGCTGAGCTGGTGAGGTCCTGCAAAGCATGCCAATTCCATGCAAAGCAAATACACACCCCGGCTCAAGCTCTGCAGATGATTCCGCCCTCATGGCCATTCGCTGTGTGGGGTGTGGATATCCTGGGACCATTCCCCCGGGCTGTTGGCGGGTACCGGTTCCTCTATGTCGCCATCGACAAGTTCACCAAGTGGCCGGAAGTTACTCCTGTGGTGAATATCACTAAGAAATCGGCAGTCACATTCCTCAGGTCCATTGTGTGCAGATTTGGCATCCCAAACCGCATTATCGCGGACAACGGGACCCAATTCAAAAGCAGGCTCTTCCAAGAGTACTGTGAGGACATTGGCATCCAGCTATGCTTCGCGTCCGTAGCACATCCTCGCAGCAATGGACAAGTTGAGAGAGCGAATGCAGAGATCCTCAGGGGACTCAAGACCCGCACCTACAACTGCTTGAAGAAGCATGGTGCCAAATGGGTTGACGAGCTTCCATGCGTACTATGGGGCAACCGGACCACACCCAGCCGAGCCACCGGGGAGACTCCGTTCTTCCTGGTCTACGGGGCTGAAGCATGCCTTCCCCCAGAAATTCACCTGGGCTCACCACGAGTCCAGACCTTTGACGAATCCATGCAGGAGCAGCTGCGGTGCGACGACGTGGACCTCGTTGACGAGCGAAGGTGGCGAGCAGCAATCCGAAACGCACGCTACAACCAGGCGCTCCGACGCTATCATCAATGGTTCGTGCACAGCAGGGAGCTCCGGGCTGGCGACCTCGTCCTCAGACGGATCCTGAGCCGAGCAGGGCTCCACAAACTCTCCCCCAGCTGGGAGGGGCCCTTCAGGGTTACAGAGGTATGCCGGCCCGGATGCGTTCGCCTCTCCACAGAAGATGGAGTGCCGCTGCCCAACCCATGGAATATAGAGCATCTGCGTAAGTTTTACACCTAGGCAGAGCAGGGAAATAAACCTTTCCTTTGTAATAAGATAGAGTTAGCGTGCGGCCCAGAGCGGTTGGGGGCTACCCTCGTAAACCCGACCTCTGGCATCCATCGCACCACCGGCTAACGCGCGGCTCAAAGCGGTAGAGGTCCGACCTCGTAAACCCAGCCTCTGGCATCCATCGCGCAAGCCATGTACATCAAGATTGCAAAGGAAAGATTTTCTCCTAGTTCTGTCTTTGTGTCAAAGTTAAATTACGCATTTCGATTCTCGGAGTTCTCACCTTTCTAACCCCCGCGGGAACCTCTACTCTTGTTGCTACAACTAAAATCTGCATTGAGCTGCTGGACTGCCGTACAAATCTGGACCCTCTTGCTGCTGGAGGGGGGTCCGGACCCCTAGGGACCTACTCTGGGGAGCGGCTACTTGTTTCCAGGGGTGGTCCGGAGCCTGTGTAGCCGCTTAGCTGGTTCCGTACCCAAAAGCCTACACACTCCACCACCCTGTAACGAGCGCTCTAGTACCTGGAGCCGGGTAATTGGGGGCCCGGACCTCATTCCAGCTCAAGAGTTGGCTTCCTAAGTCCAACACGGCATGTCCAGCTCTATATCTCAAAGGATCGAGTACAACAAAGCGACCTCACCCACTGCTGCGGAGGGTCTGGGACGCTGAAGCCAGGTCCGGAAGGATCGTGCTGTTTCCTGGAGTGGTCCGGAGCCCTGTGTAGTGCCTTAGCCTGGTTCCGTACCATAAGCCTACGCACTCCACCACTCTGAAGCAAGCACTGAACTACCTGGGCCTGTGCATCTAGAGCCCTGGACCTAGTACCAGCCTGGGATTGGTCAGGAATGAGCCCCGCGGGTCTGCTACTAAGCTATAACTTTGAAGTGGTACACAGGTTAGCGGTAGTCAGTCTCAAACCATTGAGCCTATCTGCCAGGGGGTCCGGGTATCCGCTTCAAAGCTTTCATGCAGGATAAGAGCCAGTCTCGATGGTAGACAGACTCATAGCAACTGAGTCTCTCTCCCAGGGGGCCCGGGGCATCCGCTTTGGCCCAGACATCATGGATGAATTCTGCATGTGTCAAACAGCTAAGATGCAGTATCGTTGCTACTATCTAAGCGAACTTGATTCTTCTATCTGTACTCCTGTATACTACACAGGGAACAAGGCGCTTGCTCGTCTTACAGGCTATGCAGCCCTATGCCAAGGAGGTCCGGAGTATCTTCTATGACCCAGTTGGCAGACAGGTCCAAGCAACTGAACCTATCTGCCAGGGGGCCAGGGCACCGGGGTGCTACCGGGGTGCTGCATACTGCAAATCAACAACTGACAAACAGCTAAGTTGAAGTTTTTTCTACTTCAAAAAAAATTTCAGCTAGTACATAATGCAATAGGAAAAAGATACAATGCCCAGCTCAAGGGTCTGCAGGCTCTCGCTTGAAGTAGGAGGCGACGAAGTCAACGACCTCCTGCACGCTGTCCCGAGCGGCGGCCTCTGTCTCCGCTACAGGGCCATCGACCACGGGCGCCAACGAGATGGTCGGGTCGTGGCTCCGGAGGTAGGTCAGGATGTGCTCCGCCACCATCCGGATCAGCTCGCGGCCCTCGGTTTCGAGCTGTCCAGCAAGGACCGGCCCCAGGCGCTGGAGCCTATCCGAAGCAGAGCTCAGCACTGGGAGCGCGTCAGCTATCGAAGCTGGCGGCTCCGCCACCTGGATTGGGCTCATCCCAAATGGCACCAGTGCGAGGCTCGCTTCGGCCGCCCAGTCAGTGATCCGCTGGGCTCCTGCGCGCTGGTCCTCCTGATGCTTTCGGACCGCCTCCAGGACCGCCTCTTGCACCCGGGTGTCCAGGGCCGCCTTCGCCACCTCCACCTCGCGAGACCTCTCCTCGAGCACGCGGGACCTTTCCTCGAGCCCGCGGGACCTTTCCTCGAGCTCGGCCTCCCTCTCTTCCGCCCGGTCCCTCAACTTCTTGAGTGACTCACGCTGGCGCCCAAGTTCTTTCTCTATGCCGGTGGCGTGAGCCTCCCGCTTGGCGAGGGACTTCCGGCTCTCCTCCAAATCCGCCTCGTCGGCGGTTAGCTGGCGGGCTCTCTCCTGCAGTTGTTCACGCCATCCCTGCAGAGTCGCAGAGAAGACGTCGAGCTCCTGCCTCCGGACCTCGAGGTCCCCGCTGCGAGCCTCCAGCTCGGACTGTTGAGCTGCGAGGTGAGCCTCGAGGTCGGACCGCTGAGCTGCGAAGCCAACAACCTCCAGGGTGAAGTCCTGCTCCCGCTGCGCCAAGGATTTCTCTCGGTTTGACACTGCGAACTCTCGGTCAAACACCTTCTTAAGGTTGGCTCGGTAGGCCTCTTGGTCCGCCTTGAGTTTTGACCGAGTTTCCGCAGCGAGGGAGGCTTCAGCCTTCGTGCGCGCTTCCAGGCGGGTGTGCCAGTCGGAGAGGCGCTGGCGCTCGCTCTCCAGGGCAGACCACTCCCGCCGGAAGGCCACCTCAGCGGAAGAGGTTGCCTCCTCGATCGACTGCCGAACCTGCAACAGCACCTGGGGAAGGGGAGTCGCATCCTCCTCCGGGAGTTGGAGCTGCAGGAGCCGCCGGCCAAAGACCACCTCCAACTCCTCCTCTGCAACCGGACCGGAGCTGGAAGTGGGGGCTTCCGCTGCGGCACTTGTCTCCGGCGCCCCCGCTGCCGTCGTGTCGGGCGCGGCTGTGCCCAGCTCCGGCGCCCCCACTGCCGCCGTGTCGGGCGCGGCCGAGCTCAACTCCGGTGCCTCCGCCGCCGCCGCGTCGGGTGCGGCCGTGCCCAGCTCCGGCGCCTCCGCCGCTGCCGCGTCGGGTGCGGCTGCGCCCAGCTCCGGTGCCTCCGCCGCCGCCGCGTCGGGTGCGGCTGCGCCCAGCACCGGCATCTCCACCACCGCGTCGGATGCGGCAGCGCCCAGCACTGGCGCCTCCGCCGCCGCAGCGCCGGGGGCCGCCGCGCCCAGAGCTGGCGTTTCAGCCGCCGCGGCATCGGGTGCGGCAGCACCCGGCACCGGCGTCTCCACTGTCGCCGTGTCGGGCGTGGCTGCGCCCAGCACCAGCGCCCCCGTCGCCGCTGCCGCGTTGTGCGCTGCGGAGTCTAAAAATGACACGCCAGTCAGCATCATGACATATGCCACGAAGCTAGCAGCAGGTCGCCGTACCTGTGGGTACCGCATTTGCTGTCGCCGTCGCTGTCGACGCCGAGGCCGCCGACGCCTGGGCACCTGCCGATGTGCCGGCGAGGGTAGAAGAGCCGCTGGGGCGAGGAGCCCTGGTAACAAAGCAGAAAAGTCTTCAAAAAACAAAACAGAGCACCGGCGCAAGGGAAGAGAGCAGGATGACACTAACCCAGAAGTACCGGGTACCCAGCGTCCCCGGAGCCCGGGCCTCTTTTCTTGCGGCTGCTGCTGCTGCCCTTGCAGCTGCGATGCAGGCGCAACCCGGGCTTGCTCCCGCTGCTGCTGTCCCTGTGGCTGCGGCATGGGCGCAACCCGGGGTCGCACCTGTTGCTGCTGTTGCCGCCCACGTGCCTGCTGCCGCTGCTCTTGCTGCTGCTGCTGCTGCTCTTGCTGCCGGCGGGAGGAATTCCTCGGCGGCGATGGTGGTGGTCCAGTCGCCCCAGAGGGCCCGTGAGGGCCGGCAGCCCGGGAGCTACCCTGGCCTGCACCCTCAGAAGACCTCTAGCGCTTCGCGGCGGGCTCCGAGACCAGGGTCCCGTCGCCCCGGAGTAGCCTGCGCCGGCCCGCGTCGCCCGACGATGCACTGGAGCTGCCCTGTGCCCGGCTGGAGCCGGTTGCGGCCGCGCTGCTAGCCGCGGCCTGCTTCCCCTTCGTGGTGGCGCCGGGTCCCGCAGCGCTCAGCGTGGCCTGATCCCCGGATGCACCAGGGATCCGGAGCCCGCGGTTCGCGTCGCCTCCGGTCTGGCGTGGGGCCAGTCCCCCGTCGTCCAGAGTCGGCAAGGTTGCCAGCACCGCCACCCTCGCGGAGTCCTCGCAGAGGGGGACTACGCTCTGCGGGAGGATCAGGTTCTCCGGGATGAAGGTGTCCCCAGTCACGTGTAGCAGCACCGTCCAAATTAAACCGGCTTAAATGCACTAACCATCATCTTAATACTTAATCAAGTTACTGTGCACTTAAAACGGTGTAACCTGACAGGCTGTCGGGTAAAATCCCGATTAAACTACTGTACTCTAGGATCACAATTGCACTTAGACCCGTACGAAGACGAGCACAGGTGTTACCAGCAACAGAAATCTTCAAATTAATTTACAACACAGGTTTTACATAAAAGGTTTAAATACAAACAACAGAGTTCAAACGCACAGCGGAAGTTTAAAACTGAGTTCGAAATACAATACGATAGCTACGACGACGATAAAAGGTGAGCTCCACATCCTGCCCACCGATGTGATGCCAACCTGCCCAATCTTCACGGGGAAGACGGGGCCCACTCGACGGTCCAACCTGGAGGAAGCGGCTGTCCAATCCAGGACGCACAGATCTCCTCGAAGTCCGCCGGGACACAACCTGCTCAAAAGGGTTACAACAACAACCCTGAGTATACTAATACTCAGCAAGGCTTACCCGACTCTGGGTATACTTAGCCCATTACCTAGACATGCAAGGCTTTTTGGTTCTGGAGTTCTTTTGCTGAAAAGCCGCTAGAAGTGAATCCTTACTTTCAATGTTTTAGCTCCGGTTAGTACATCAAGTATTAACTAAGTTCGCCTAATCATCTAGAGCACACATGGTAGATCAGATTAATCTTCAGAACAACAGATATAGCATTCCATCATTACTTTTCAATACTTATTCCACTTCTTACTACGATGTGACAAAGAGATCAAGGCTCTCATAACCGCGAGTCACGGCGAATCGATCCGATTTAACCTTGCAAGGTGGACCTAACTCACACGACACATGTAAGCCCCGTCGGGCCTCGCGCGTCAACTGTTTCCACATTACCACGGCATCTGAACTACGCCTGCTAAAACCCAGGTGATGGGCCCCTCGCAGTGAACTCCCGGAGAACCCGGAGGCGGCATCCTATCCAACACCCGCCAACTCCCACGCCCAGCGTAGCATGGCGGAATTCAAATCACCGCTGTAAGGTGGTACACAGCTTACCGGTTTCGACTACCTCCTACTTCCGGTATGTGGTTAGTACTGTTCAATCCTCGATCAGCACTGCCAACAACGGAACGGTCCTCAATCGACACAGGCGGAACTTACTTTCCATCTATTCCATACCAAAACCAACTCATTTCCGCCCGGTCTCCATTTCTCTTTACTCAACAATTAATTCCAAGCCAAAACTAAGGGATCAAGACCCTAAACTCGCGAGTGACAGAATCACTTGACTTCTACCGAAATCCTAATTAGCAAAGCATTTCTATCGACACCCGCATACTAGTATAGGCCCACGGTACCTAGGGAAAACATGCATACTATGGTTCCATTCAACTCCTAGAGCATAAATGCACAATACTTAAATAAACATTGAATAATTTAAATTATGGTTATGCTCCGGGGCTTGCCTTGCAGGTCAGCGGGGTTAATAAAGTCTGCTGGAGCGTGCTCAACGGTGACCTGCTGCTGCTCCTCTGCTCGTGGCTCCTGGACCGGCTCAACGATCAGCTCGTGGACAGCTTCGTTCGAGGCGTCTACACGAATAAAATATGCCATGCAACAGATTAGAACCCAGCAATACATGAATGCTACTGATGCGATTCCAAAAGTTAAAATATTTTAGCCTGAAGTGTTTCCTTCCAAAAACAACTAACAACACCTAAATAACGAAAAGAGCACGGCTAGGGCAAACTATAAGCAAAACCCTATCTTGCAAACATTATCTAGCAACACAATTAACCCGCGTAACGCGAAGACAGTAAAGCATGCCAAAGAATTTTTCCAGCAATTAAAGATATAGAAACACATTTCTTTTAGCCCTAGAAAAGGAAAGCAAACACTAACAGATGCACAACCAAGCATAAAGGCTAAGCATCTAAAAATTTTACAGTGGATTACACATGCAAGGATAAGGCCACTGCAAATTTTTCATAATTTTTAGAGCAACAAAACAAGTGGTACAAAAAAAAACTAGGTTAAACACAAATTGAATTTTTCATCAGAGAAAAAGTGACAATTCACATGAACCAGTATTTTTCCTCTGAATATCATTATTTTAGAAACCTAACAAAATTTGTTTGGCATTTTTCGCATTTTTCTGTGAATTTACACGGATTTTTAAAGTTTCAGCTAAAATAAGAAATGGAAAACAATAAAAAGGGGGGGCTGACAGCCGGGCCCACTTGCCAGGGACCCAGGCCCGCCCCCACCTCCTCTGTTTCACGCGCGCCGCGCGCGCCACGGCCGTGGCCGGCGGGGCGGCCAGCACCGCGGCGGCGGCGGCGTCCCGGCCCGCCCGCTGCTCGCCGGCGGCGCGGCGCGTCCCGCCCGCGGCCCAGGCAGCTCGGCGGAGCCGGCGCCCGCGGCGGCGCAGGGG
Source organism: Panicum virgatum (assembly GCF_016808335.1). NCBI lineage: Eukaryota > Viridiplantae > Streptophyta > Magnoliopsida > Poales > Poaceae > Panicum > Panicum virgatum. The sequence goes on from NC_053142.1 coordinate 49,395,818, forward strand.
GGGGCGCGCGCGCAGCGCGCTAGCGGCGGGGCAGGGGCTGGGCGGCGACGGCGCGCGGCCGTTCCGGCCCGGCCGGCGGCTGAGGCGGCGCTAGGCGGCGGGGGTGGCGGTCTGCGGCGGCTGGCGGCGGTGCGGCGCGCGACAGCGGCGCACGGGGAGGCGCAGGGGCGGCGTGCGCGCGCGGTGGCGGCGCGTTCGCGGCGGCGCGGCGGGGATTCGACAGCGGCGGCCGCGGAATCGGGTGGGGGAAAAGGCCGGTGAGCGAGGGGAGGTCGCGATTGAGCTCACCGTGGGTCGATTTTGGGCGGAGGAGACCTCGGAGAGGGAGCTCGACGAAGAGGGGCGGAGCTCGGCGGGAACGATGATGGCGAGCGGCGGTCTGAGCTCGGTGCTAGGTCGATTCGGCCGGGGTAGGGCACGGCCGCGCTCGTGGAGGGATGGACGAGCTTCGGCGCGAGGTTGCGCCGCTCGGAGTGCGACGAATCGAGGCGGGGCGGCGAGGGTTGGCCGGAGCGACGAACGACGGCGATGTCGCTCGGTTCTGCTCGCTCGCTCGAGCTCGACCTAGCTCAGAGGAAGGAGGAAGGAGGATTGGGACGGCACGGGAAGCTTCGAGGCGACCGTGAGAGGAGAAGAGCGGCGTCGGGCGCGATTGCCGACGCGTGGACGCGCTCGCCGGCGACCACGGCGGCGGTATGGGCGTCGGGGCACAGTGCCGAGCACAGGAGGGGCACTGTTTGTTCGTTTAATGATTTTAGCCCGAGTTTGACAAGTTGAAACTCAATTTTTCAAATAGGAACTTGAAATTTGGCCAAAATAAAAGTTGTAGAGAAAAAGAAGATCTACAACTTTCGTTTTGGGCGGAAGTTGATTTGGAGCTCAGATCAAGGACAAAAACGAGATCGAACACAGCTAAGTAGATGTTTACTAAGCGAACGCGATTAGCGTTAACGACGAATTTGAGTCCACGATTAGCGAGATAAATCGTGATTAGCAGGACGATTAACACAGGGGTGTTACAGCCTTCCCCCCTTAAAAGAATCTCGTCCCGAGATTCAGGCACAAAGGAATAAAGACAGGCAGAAGGGGTTCGAAGTTGTAGTACCTGGATGAGTGTTCAAAAATTCCGGATACTTGGATTTCAGAAATTCCTCCTTCTCCCAAGTCGCTTCATCTTCGGAGTGATTACTCCATTGAACTTTGTAGAATCGGTTGGTTGTGCGACGAGTAACTCGATCCTTGCGATCAATGATCTTGATAGGATGCTCAGGATAGGTGAGATCAGACTCTAATTGAATCGAGTCACTTGCTACAGCTTCAGTCGGAACTCTAAGGCACATTCTGAGTTGCGATACATGGAAGATGTTATGAACTGCAGAAAGATTCGCTGGAAGATCCAACCGATAAGCCACAGGACCGCATCGTTCCACAATTGGATATGGACCGATGTAGCGGGGAGCTAGCTTTCCCTTTATTCCAAACCTTTGCACGCCTTTCCAAGGTGATACTTTTAAATAGACATAGTCACCGACTTTAAAGACGAGTGGATCTCTTCTTTTATCCGCATAGCTCTTCTGTCGGGACTGTGCAATCTTTAAGTTGGCTTGGATAAGGCGGACTTGTTCTTCGGCCTCTTGAACCATGTCGGGCCCAAAGATTGTTCTTTCTCCGGTTTCAGACCAATTGAGAGGTGTACGGCAGCGACGACCATACAATGCTTCAAATGGAGCCATTTTGATGCTTTCTTGATAACTATTGTTATAAGAAAATTCAGCTAACGGCAAACATTGATCCCATTTCTGTGGATAGGTCAAGACGCAAGCACGGAGCATATCTTCCAAAATTTGATTTATCCTCTCGGTTTGGCCGTCTGTTTGAGGGTGATATGCAGAGCTGCGAATAAGATGCGTTCCCAAGCAAGCATGTAATTGCTCCCAAAAACGAGCAACGAACTGAGTTCCACGATCAGAAATGATAGTCTTTGGCACACCATGTAAACATAGTATGCGATCCATGTACAATTCCGCATATTGCTTAGTCAAGTACGTCGTCTTAACTGGGAGGAAATGTGCCGACTTGGTCAATCTATCCACTATAACCCAAATAGAGTCGTACCCCTTTTGAGTTCGAGGTAAGCCGACGATGAAATCCATACTTATATCTTCCCATTTCCATTCTGGAATACTCAAGGGCTGAAGAGTCCCAGCTGGTCTGAGATGACTGGCTTTAACCCTTCGACAGATATCACACTCTGACACATACTTGGCTATTTCTCTTTTCATCCGAGTCCACCAAAATCGTTGCTTCAGGTCTTGGTACATCTTGTTGCTACCCGGATGAATTGATAGTCGTGAAGTATGAGCTTCGCCAAGAATTTGTTTTCTGAGCTCAATATTCTTAGGCACCACTAACCGGTCCTTGAACCACAACACATTCTCATTATCCTGGTGGAAGCAATTCACTTTAGGGTCTCCTTCTGATAGTCTTCTCTGAATTTCCTTAACCCCCTTATCTTGCTTTTGTGCCACTATGATGAGATCGCGAAGAGTAGGAGTAAGCTCTAGATGAGCCAATGTGCCATGTGGTACAATACTTAAATTCAGCTTTTCCATTTCAAAGCAAAGAGATTCGCTTAATGGTATAGCTGAGATGCAATGACAGTGAGCTTTGCGACTCAGCGCATCGGCAACTACATTTGCCTTGCCAGGATGATAATGCACTTCGAGCTCATAATCTTTAATCAACTCAAGCCATCTTCTTTGACGCATGTTCAAATCAGCTTGAGTGAATAGATATTTGAGGCTCTTGTGATCGGTATAGATGTTGCACAATGAACCTAAAAGATAGTGTCGCCAGATCTTCAGTGAATGGACCACAGCTGCTAATTCAAGATCATGAGTGGGATAGTTTTCTTCATGACGCTTGAGTGATCGAGATGCATAAGCAATCACTCGGTTCTCCTGCATCAGAACACAGCCAAGTCCTGTGCCCGAGGCATCATAGTAGACATCGAATGGTTTTGTAGTATCAGGCTGGGCCAAAATTGGAGCAGAAGTGAGAAGTGTTTTCAATTTCTGGAAAGCTTCCTCACATTGATTACTCCAATAGAACTTGACACCCTTTTTCAGAAGTTCAGTCATTGGCTTCGCAATTCGGGAGAATTCTGGAATAAATCGTCGATAATACCCAGCTAAACCCAAGAAACTGCGGATTTCAGGAACTGAAGTGGGAGCTTCCCAATCGAGTACATCCTGTACTTTACTGGGATCCACAGAGATGCCCTCAGCAGATATGACGTGACCGAGGAATGGTATTTCCTTCAGCCAGAAGTCACACTTGCTGAATTTGACATAAAGCTGGTGCTCTCTCAGACGCTGAAGTACTATATGAAGATGCTGGGCATGTTCTTCCTCATTCTTGGAGTAGATCAAGATGTCATCAATGAAGACCACGACGAACTTGTCTAACTCCGGCATGAATACCGAATTCATGAGGTACATGAAATAGGCTGGAGCATTTGTTAATCCAAAGGACATCACCAAATACTCGTATAACCCATAACGAGTAGAGAATGCTGTTTTTGGTATATCCACCGGTCTGATTTTTATCTGATGATAGCCAGATCGAAGATCTATTTTTGAGAATACCTTAGCTCCAGCTAATTGATCAAAAAGAATATCAATACGAGGAAGTGGATATTTGTTTTTGATGGTGACTGCATTTAGAGGTCGATAATCCACACATAACCTCAGTCCGTGATCTTTCTTCTTCACGAACAGAGCCGGGCAACCCCAAGGTGAGGTGCTCGGTCGGATATAGCCTTTATCCAGCAACTCTTGTAACTGGATTTTTAATTCAGCTAACTCATTCGGAGTCATTCGATATGGCCTTCGAGATATAGGCGCTGTGCCAGGTTGTAACTCAATGACAAACTCAATATCCCGATCAGGAGGCATACCTGGCAAATCCTCCGGAAACACATCGGGGTATTCACAAACCACTGGAATTACCCCTAGGATTTTCCCCTCAAGATGGTATATGACAGTGGCTGGAATTGCATGCTGGGAAAGATGAATTTCCATAGAACCATACATGGAAGAGTTGAACTGAAGGATACGAGAAGAGGTATTGATGATAACGCCATGCTTCTTCATCCAATTCATTCCAAGTATGATATCTATCCCTTGACTTGGAAGAACAATGGGAGTAAGTGGAAAAATTTTCCTACCCAAGTTAAGGGGAACATTTCGAACTACTTGGCCAGCATTTAATCGGGTGCCAGGTGTCTGAATAATGTATGGTCTCTCTAAGCATGTTACTTGTAAGTGAAGTCGTGCCACACATGCTTCACTGATAAAGTTATGAGATGCTCCTGAATCAAATAACACAGTAACGGGGCAGTGATTAACGGAGAACGTACCCGCCATCACTTGAGTGCCCTCCGGAACTTCCTCCAGAGTAGTGTAGTTCACACGACCAGTCTTGGCAGGTACAACCTTCTTTTTCTGATCCTTCTGGCTGGAACCTTGACTCAGCGCAGGAGTCTTGTAGTTATTCTGCCGAGGTGGCAGACGGCAGTCACGTGCAAAGTGCCCCAGATTACCACAATTATAACATGGGTAGTTGTTGGGGCGTGGAGCTTGTAGCATTAGGGGCCTCTGCTGCTGTGTCGTAAAACGAGGTGCCCATTGCTGCTGTTGCTGGGGTGGCCTAGCGACCCAACGGCCCTGCTGTGGAGGACGGTTTGAAGCCTGCTGATTCCCTGTCTGAACCAGCTTGTATCTCTGGGGTGCATTGCTGGAGGATCCAGCAGGTGCCTTTCTCTTCTTGTCAGCTTTGTGTGCCAGCGTGGCATCTTCCTGCGTGATGGCCTTATTAACCAGATCAGTAAAGTTATTGCACGTGGTGAGAGCTAGCTTGTCTTGAAGCTTTGTGCTGAGTCCCCTTCTGAAGCAATCCTGCTTCTTCTCATCAGTATCCACATGAAAACCGCCGTACTGAGATAGCTGATTGAAGGTTTGAGCATATTGCAGCACGGTGTTAGTCCCTTGTTTCAGGGCTAGGAACTCTGCCATCTTTCGCCTCATTAAGCTCGTAGGGATGTGGTGAGCTTTAAACGCTGCCACAAACTCATCCCAAGTGAGACGTGTACCAGCGGGAAGTAGAGCCTTATGATTGACCCACCATATTTTCGCAGGTCCTCGCAGCTGTTGCGCTGCAAAGGCGGCTTTGTCCATCTCTGTGCAATTGAGGATGCTGAACTTATCCTCAATGGTGCGAATCCAGGCATCAGCCTCAAGGGGATCATCGGCCTTGTGGAACAGGGGTGGCTGGGTGGCCAGAAAACCGACATAGTCAGTTTCTGCTGGTGCTAGCGGGGGAGCATGTCGACCTCTGCCGGCATTGACTTGGGCTTGCACCAGTTGCCTTATTAACTCCGTCTGCTCGTTGCGGTCAGCGATAAGAGCTGCAACGGCTTGAGCCAAAGAGGGAGGTTGTTGGGGCAGTGCCTCGTGATTGTCATTGTCATGATTATCACCCATCTGCAAAAATAATCATTCCCCTGGTTAGCCATTTCGCTATCAGGACTAATTCATGCAATATAAAGAATGTGCATATATAATATGAACACACAGCATGAATCCTTCCCCTCGCGATATGGTTCACCAAGGGAAGATAAACTAACTTGCTTTGGTTGAAAATGTATCAACACAACAAGTTTTCGTCCAGAGTAGCTCTAACGTATGCAAAACTGAACCTCGCTCAACAATGTTTCAGATTCGAAGACGATCAAACACAACTCAAATCTGAAAATTCACACACTGACAGAAAAGATCACCACGGAAGTAAAATTTACAATAAGCAGCCACGCTGCTTCAGCTGGAACAAGGTTCAGCACAAACCAAGCCGTGCTACGGCAACAAACTAACATGGGAGAAGGGTTCACAAACGACCCTACAACACACCACTACGGGGTCTTACACGACCCAGCTACACACCACACTAGGAGGGTTATCCTACATGACTCGAACTACTGAGCCACAAAAGAATTCTCAACCCAAGGTTAGCCTAAAGATCTATGTTGGTCATCCTACCCAACTATCCTACAGTAAGGCTACACTGCAAGGGGAGAATCAACACTATCCCGCTGCGTCCTCACGGAGTCCCTGGTCCCGACTCGACTCCAGACACTCCCTCGATCTCCTCAGGGTCCTCTTCCTCTTCTTCTTCTTCTGGCTCCTCCTCTGCTGCATCAGCCTCCATCTCTGCTGCTGCCTGCACCTGAGCCTGGGCGTCCTCAATCCACTCCTGTGCCTGCTGAAGCTGCCCCTCAAGGTGCTGCACCATCTGAGTCCTGTTCTCCAGCTCCTCCTGCAACTCCTGAATCCTGATCTTCCTCGCTCTGGACTTGGCCTTCAGGGTCTTGATCTTATCCTGAGTACCGATCATGTGCTGCTCATGGAGGTGAGCCTCTCGAGCCTTGCTCCTGCATATCGCATTTTCCTCGCGAAGCTGCTCATACATGTTGCTCAAGGCTGAGGAGTAGCTGAACGAGAGTGCTGTCCTGACGCTGTAGTCGGGCATCATGATGTTCAGGTTGCGGTTAACCCGATCTGCATAGGCCTGAGTGGTCTCATCCCTCAGAGGAAACACACTGTAAGGAGTATCTATCACCTCTGCATTATGCTTCTCTGAGAACTCCTCAATAGCCCTCCTAGCTGCAATCTCCCAGGAGTCTGCCAGCTTCCTACCATAAACAGTGAGCTGCCACGAGTCCCAATCCAAGCGAGCGGGGCAAGCAGGAATCTTCACAATCATCTGACAGCGCTCGGTGCCCAGCAAGCTAGACTCGTGTCCGGAGTACTGTGGGGGCTCAGTGTAGTCAAACGCCCTGAGCATCTGCCACAGCAGACGAGGAAAGTGGCCGGTGTGGAGGGCATTGGAGTGCGCCCAACCTTCAGCGTCCACGATCACGTGCGTGAAGCTAGCCATCTGTAAGAACACATAGCACTAACGTAAGTCACAGTTTTCAAAAGAAACAGGTTTAAACTTGGCAACGCAACACAAATAAATTTTTAAGAACACATAGTAAAAACATGGTGATCCAAATAAATTTTTGTGAAGCGCAACCGAAGGTAACAAAACAAACACACAACTCAGGAACACAAGATGCATGCCACGTTCTAGCGTTTCTCACCCAAACAAGTACCAAAATATGGTATACGAGAGCAATCGGTGGCACAATTACGTTCTCTCCCTATATATAGACTAGTCGTTCCTACGATCAAGGATTTTATAACGCGCTTACGGAGTTAGTTTCCTGCAGAAGAACACAGAGACAGATATAAATATCCATTTCTGGACCCTTCGTGCCAGCACACACGAACGGCCCCCATGTGTCCTACGCCACACGGGTAACGCATATGCAGTTTCCCACATATTCACACATACATTACCATCCACTATAGAGATGGCACCCAGACGTTCGACGCTGAATGGGCAGCGCTGCATACGTCACAACAATGTATTCACTTCCCGTACACTCGCCTTACGGGACATCCAAGGGTAGACGTGTCCCAAGGGTCACGGTCATGGCCAACCGCATGACAGGTTTACATCTCGTAACATTGCCTTACGAAATGGCCGTGATCACAATCACACGGCATGAAATCCGCACTCCATATCAGGCGGCAGATAGCGACAGACTCGTTTGAATTGAGCCTTATCACCTCCTCGTATGCTCAACATACGGGACCCGCGCACGTATGAAACACGTGGGCTATTCTAAGGACTACCAGAATGCTTACCTTGCTTACCTCAGCGTAGGTGCGTCGTTACCGAAATAAGGTTTAACAAAAAGGAAAAGCTGGAAGTGCTGGAATAAAATAGATACTTAGTTGCCACCTAACTTATATAAAACATAATTAGGGCATACGAACTATCTATTCTATTCCTTAGCGCATCTAGCGTCAACTTTTCGAAAACCCGAAATCGTTGCAAGGTAGTCACCCCAGTGCAATTTAGAGCTCTGATGCCAGCTGTAGCAGCACCGTCCAAATTAAACCGGCTTAAATGCACTAACCATCATCTTAATACTTAATCAAGTTACTGTGCACTTAAAACGGTGTAACCTGACAGGCTGTCGGGTAAAATCCCGATTAAACTACTGTACTCCAGGATCACAATTGCACTTAGACCCGTACGAAGACGAGCACAGGTGTTACCAGCAACAGAAATCTTCAAATTAATTTACAACACAGGTTTTACATAAAAGGTTTAAATACAAACAACAGAGTTCAAACGCACAGCGGAAGTTTAAAACTGAGTTCGAAATACAATACGATAGCTACGACGATGATAAAAGGTGAGCTCCACATCCTGCCCACCGATGTGATGCCAACCTGCCCAATCTTCACGGGGAAGACGGGGCCCACTCGACGGTCCAACCTGGAGGAAGCGGCTGTCCAATCCAGGACGCACAGATCTCCTCGAAGTCCGCCGGGACACAACCTGCTCAAAAGGGATACAACAACAACCCTGAGTATAATAATACTCAGCAAGGCTTACCCGACTCTGGGTATACTTAGCCCATTACCTAGACATGCAAGGCTTTTTGGTTCTGGAGTTCTTTTGCTGAAAAGCCGCTAGAAGTGAATCCTTACTTTCAATGTTTTAGCTCCGGTTAGTACATCAAGTATTAACTAAGTTCGCCTAATCATCTAGAGCACACATGGTAGATCAGATTAATCTTCAGAACAACAGATATAGCATTCCATCATTACTTTTCAATACTTATTCCACTTCTTACTACGATGTGACAAAGAGATCAAGGCTCTCATAACCGCGAGTCACGGCGAATCGATCCGATTTAACCTTGCAAGGTGGACCTAACTCACACGACACATGTAAGCCCCGTCGGGCCTCGCGCGTCAACTGTTTCCACATTACCACGGCATCTGAACTACGCCTGCTAAAACCCAGGTGATGGGCCCCTCGCAGTGAACTCCCGGAGAACCCGGAGGCGGCATCCTATCCAACACCCGCCAACTCCCACGCCTAGCGTAGCATGGCGGAATTCAAATCACCGCTGTAAGGTGGTACACAGCTTACCGGTTTCGACTACCTCCTACTTCCGGTATGTGGTTAGTACTGTTCAATCCTCGATCAGCACTGCCAACAACGGAACGGTCCTCAATCGACACAGGCGGAACTTACTTTCCATCTATTCCATACCAAAACCAACTCATTTCCGCCCGGTCTCCATTTCTCTTTACTCAACAATTAATTCCAAGCCAAAACTAAGGGATCAAGACCCTAAACTCGCGAGTGACAGAATCACTTGACTTCTACCGAAATCCTAATTAGCAAAGCATTTCTATCGACACCCGCATACTAGTATAGGCCCACGGTACCTAGGGAAAACATGCATACTATGGTTCCATTCAACTCCTAGAGCATAAATGCACAATACTTAAATAAACATTGAATAATTTAAATTATGGTTATGCTCCGGGGCTTGCCTTGCAGGTCAGCGGGGTTAATAAAGTCTGCTGGAGCGTGCTCAACGGTGACCTGCTGCTGCTCCTCTGCTCGTGGCTCCTGGACCGGCTCAACGATCAGCTCGTGGACAGCTTCGTTCGCGGCGTCTACACGAATAAAATATGCCATGCAACAGATTAGAACCCAGCAATACATGAATGCTACTGATGCGATTCCAAAAGTTAAAATATTTTAGCCTGAAGTGTTTCCTTCCAAAAACAACTAACAACACCTAAATAACGAAAAGAGCACGGCTAGGGCAAACTATAAGCAAAACCCTATCTTGCAAACATTATCTAGCAACACAATTAACCCGCGTAACGCGAAGACAGTAAAGCATGCCAAAGAATTTTTCCAGCAATTAAAGATATAGAAACACATTTCTTTTAGCCCTAGAAAAGGAAAGCAAACACTAACAGATGCACAACCAAGCATAAAGGCTAAGCATCTAAAAATTTTACAGTGGATTACACATGCAAGGATAAGGCCACTGCAAATTTTTCATAATTTTTAGAGCAACAAAACAAGTGGTACAAAAAAAAACTAGGTTAAACACAAATTGAATTTTTCATCAGAGAAAAAGTGACAATTCACATGAACCAGTATTTTTCCTCTGAAGATCATTATTTTAGAAACCTAACAAAATTTGTTTGGCATTTTTCGCATTTTTCTGTGAATTTACACGGATTTTTAAAGTTTCAGCTAAAATAAGAAATGGAAAACAATAAAAAGGGGGGGCTGACAGCCGGGCCCACTTGCCAGGGACCCAGGCCCGCCCCCCACCTCCTCTGTTTCACGCGCGCCGCGCGCGCCACGGCCGTGGCCGGCGGGGCGGCCAGCACCGCGGCGGCGGCGGCGTCCCGGCCCGCCCGCTGCTCGCCGGCGGCGCGGCGCGTCCCGCCCGCGGCCAAGGCAGCTCGGCGGAGCCGGCGCCCGCGGCGGCGCAGGGGGGGGCGCGCGCGCAGCGCGCTAGCGGCGGGGCAGGGGCTGGGCGGCGACGGCGCGCGGCCGTTCCGGCCCGGCCGGCGGCGGAGGCGGCGCTAGGCGGCGGGGGTGGCGGTCTGCGGCGGCTGGCGGCGGTGCGGCGCGCGACAGCGGCGCACGGGGAGGCGCAGGGGCGGCTGGCGGCGTGCGCGCGCGGTGGCGGCGCGTTCGCGGCGGCGCGGCGGGGATTCGACAGCGGCGGCCGCGGAATCGGGTGGGGGAAAAGGCCGGTGAGCGAGGGGAGGTCGCGATTGAGCTCACCGTGGGTCGATTTTGGGCGGAGGAGACCTCGGAGAGGGAGCTCGACAAAGAGGGGCGGAGCTCGGCGGGAACGATGATGGCGAGCGGCGGTCTGAGCTCGGTGCTAGGTCGATTCGGCCGGGGTAGGGCACGGCCGCGCTCGTGGAGGGATGGACGAGCTTCGGCGCGAGGTTGCGCCGCTCGGAGTGCGACGAATCGAGGCGGGGCGGCGAGGGTTGGCCGGAGCGACGAACGACGGCGATGTCGCTCAGTTCTGCTCGCTCGCTCGAGCTCGACCTAGCTCAGAGGAAGGAGGAAGGAGGATTGGGACGGCACGGGAAGCTTCGAGGCGACCGTGAGAGGAGAAGAGCGGCGTCGGGCGCGATTGCCGACGCGTGGACGCGCTCGCCGGCGACCACGGCGGCGGTATGGGCGTCGGGGCACAGTGCCGAGCACAGGAGGGGCACTGTTTGTTCGTTTAATGATTTTAGCCCGATTTTGACAAGTTGAAACTCAATTTTTCAAATAGGAACTTGAAATTTGGCCAAAATAAAAGTTGTAGAGAAAAAGAAGATCTACAACTTTCGTTTTGGGCGGAAGTTGATTTGGAGCTCAGATCAAGGACAAAAACGAGATCGAACACAGCTAAGTAGATGTTTACTAAGCGAACGCGATTAGCGTTAACGACGAATTTGAGTCCACGATTAGCGAGATAAATCGTGATTAGCAGGACGATTAACACAGGGGTGTTACATCACGTTATAAGCCCGATTCAACCGGCGCGCTCCGGAACCATCGCCAGAACCCAAGCGACGCCCGCGCCTGGAGTTAACCGCCCAGTCCATGACATGGGGGCCCAGGCCCACCTGGCGGGGTGAGCGGGTAACGAACAAGGGTGCGAAAAGACGGGATCTGAACCGTTGCCCGCGCGCGCGGAGCGAGGCGGAAGCCGAGCTGACGTGCGCGCATTAAGCGCTGGCATGGCCGAGCTTTTCGGGAACTGCGCCGGCGGTAAATGATCCATTTACTCTGGCCGCAAGAATGCCGAGCGTCGCGCGCATGACTAGGTGTACCACTGTGCGTGGGGGCCACGAGTCAATAAGCCGTTGCGATGTGATGAGGCAGCGAACAATCCGATGGATGGTCAAGGCCGGTCAAGACCTCTGCAGCAAGAAACTTCAAGCTATGCAGAGCCAAATCGCAGTAGTGGCCCCACCTGCGGGTTCGTACCTCCCCCAAGGTGGGCCCGGGGGCCACTGTCGGTACCCTGTAGCAGGGGTACCCACTCTTACCGCAGCAAGACAGGACCCTCGTAGTTATCCGTAACTACACGTAAGGACGGAGTAGCCAGGCTCCACCGGACAGGCTCTTCCCTCACCAGGCCAACGGCCCCGGACCCGTTCCCCGCCTGGGGATCGGTCCGGAGACGCCACGTGTCTCTAAGGGATGGAAGCTCCGAGCTGACAGCCATGCCTCGGACCCCCCATAGGGGTCCGGGGCCTCCTGCGCCGTCCGGACCCCCTCTTACCGTGCGGAGGTCCGGAGACGCCACGTGTCCCGGGGGCACGGGCGCGGGCTCATGCGCGAGTCCTCCGCAAGGGGGACTCGCCCACCCACCACATTTAATGCGGATGGTTGACGCATGCTCTGCCGCCGACGCACGCGGGACAGCCTTTGACAGGCCCCGCTGTGCACCGCGTATTACCAAGGTGCACAGTGCAGCCGCCTGTGCCGCGCCCGCGTAGAGCCCGTCAGCCGCATTAAATGGATACGACGGCACGGCACCTTTCCATCATACCGCCTACGCCGCTCCCTACACAGCCGTTCAGCTACGTGACAGGCGACGCCGCTGGCTACGACGGGCGCCGTTCCGACAAGACAGCGCCTAGACATGCTGAACGGGGGACCCCAAGAGCAGGCAAAGATATCTAGAGAAAGATCTCCTTTGCCTGCAACGCCATAATGATGAACAGTACTATATTTTGTACCGCATCGCTGGGCCCACTTGTCGGGGTCCCGGCAGCCATGTACGCGCCTCCCTTGAGATATAAAAGGGAGGCACTCGCTGTGTACAGGACAGCTCCAGACAGACTCAAGCTCTTACAACCTTCTCACTCTCGTGGGAAGGCAATACAACACACAGTGGACGTAGGGTATTACGCTCCGGCGGCCCGAACCACTCTAAATCCTGCGGTGTTCATCGTGTCCTTGAGTGAGATCGATCTAAGACCAGCTAACCCCCGAGTACACACCCTCAGGGCTAGGGCGGGTGCCATCCGCCACCCGGCTGTGGTTTGCAGCACCACGACAGACCTCGGATCGCTCAGGGAGCAAGCACCACTTCCCGGACCCGGCTCTTGGCGACCATGGCGAGCGGTTTCTGCCGGAGCGGGCCACCGTAGTGGACTTGAGCCGACCGTGGCGAGCGGTCTCCGCCGGAGCGGGCCACCGGAGTGGACTTGAGCCAACCGTGGCGAGCGGTCTCCGCCGGAGCGGGCCACCGGAGTGGACTTGAGCCGACCGTGGCGAGCGGTCTCCGCCGGAGCGGGCCACCGGAGTGGACTTGAGCCGACCGTGGCGAGCGGTCTCCGCCGGAGCGGGCCACCGGAGTGGACTTGAGCCGACCGTGGCGAGCGGTCTCCGCCGGAACGGGCCACCGGAGTGGACTTGAGTCGACCGTGGCGAGCGGTCTCCGCCGGAGCGGGCCACCGGAGTGGACTTGAGTCGTTGCTGACGATCTGATGAAATATTTCACCGGACCTGAGAGTAAGGTGCGAGAAACCAAGCCTTATACTAGAAGGGAGCTCGGGACCTCTAAAGACAGCAGTCTCGGATACTAGAGTACTTGTAACAGGGTAGTGAAGTACGTAAACTTAGGGTACATTACCAGGCTAAGCTACGCGGAGCTTCTCTACCCCAGGATACGAGTACTACTTCTCCGGAGCAGGTCCTTAGGGGTCCGAACTGCCTTCCAGCTTGAAGGGGTGTCCCCACCTGACCACAAGCCAGCAACTTAACTTGGACTGTTAGCAATAAAAGGAAGATTCCGAAAAAAATAATTAAACCAAGGCGAATAAATGTGATCAAGGTGTAGCCTAGATAAAACTGAGAAAGAAAATCTCCTTTATTATTGTGGTTGTCATGGTATACATCAGAGGTTGGGATTACGAGGTCGGACCTCTACCACTCCGGACCATTGCTTGCCTGTTTGCGCGATAGGGCCAGAGGTCGGGTTTACAAGGTCGGGCCTTGACCGCTCTGGACTCACACGTAGGCGCCACGTTATTACAAAGGAGGAATTTTCTCAGTCCTATTTTAGGAGTAACCTTTGGCTGCATTCTATACAGCATGTCCTTCTCTGATTGGAAGTGGTACCACTACTCTTGGGTTCTTCATGGTCGTCGGAGGTGAAGGCGCCCTGGATGTGCCTGAACTGCATCATCCAGCATCACCTCGGGAGCTCGGGGGGCTACTCCTTGCCTAAGAGCTGTCATATGCTTAGGTAGCATGAGACAAATTCTTTGGCTTTGAATGGAAGAGGCCCCCTGCCGCCGCCGTCCGCCACCGGGAGCCATCCCGCCCGCCACTCGCTGCGGCAGGAACCGGCTTTCCGGCCTGGCGCAGCGGGAGAATGTGTGCTCGTATGGACGAGCACGGAGTGTGGAGAAAGGCGGTCGTTCGCCGGCTTGTCCTTGGTGCTCGCGCCAGGGGCCTCCGCGCCTGGCGGGGTCCTGTCTGCAGCAGCACCAAGCACCCCGAGTGGTGCCGGAGACGATACGACGACACGGCCAACTTCCTCCGGGATGGCCGTCGGCTCCAGGCTCCATGTTGAGAGAAAGCCTTGAGCCGACGCCATGCCGCCGCAGAGTAAGCATGGCCGTTGCTTGAGAGAAAACCTTGAACCGACGTAGGGGCGGCAGCGCGCAGCGGTACCTCCGCTGTGCGCTGCCGCGCCGGCTCTGAGGTGTCGCAGTGGCGACGCACAACAAACGCCGCTGCCGTGCGCCGCCGCACCGTGGGCGTTGGCGCCCTAGTACCACGGTATGTGGCGTGGGTGACGCCCTGCCTTCCTTCATCTTCTCATTCGCCGTTGCAGAGGGTGAACACAGCCCCAGAAGCCTGAAGATCCAGCCAGCGCCTGACTTCCCCACGGACGGCGCCAAATGTCGCGGGATTTCTAGGATACCCACAGCCGGGTGGCGGAACGCACCCGCCTATTCCCAGAGAGGGAGTACTCGGGAAGATACTAGGCGATTGGGCTAATCTAGCTCTGAGACAAGCACACAAGAACACACGATCTAGAGTGGTTCGGGCCGCCGGAGCGTAATACCCTACATCCACTGGGAGTGGTATTGATCTTGGTTGTGTATGAATCTATCCTCTGCCCGGTCTTGGCTTTCACCCAGCCTGAGCCTTTCTTATAGCGGGCGCCCCCCTTTTATAGACCAAGGGGTGCGGATACATAGGACGTTGGGACCCCGACAAGTGGGCCCAATGTGACTGTGCAGCATACTGCGCAGAGTACTCAAATGGCTACAGTGGTTACAAATCTCTCCTCCGATATGCTTCCATGCCCTGCTGACCTTCTGACGAAAGGGGGTCTTCTCTTGTCGTGTCAGCAAGGTGCCCGTTGGGGGAGCGTAGCTTGCGGCGTGAGCTGTCGAGGTTATTATGTAGGCGTCATAATGGGTGAAGCCGAGCCGTCGTATCCATCTGTTATGGCAGACTGACAGGCGCGGCGTGGGCGGCGCCAGCAGCTCCACTACGCACCTTGGTAATACGCGATCAATAGTGACCCCTGGTCAAAGAATCGCCTCGGCTTCTGCTGCATCAACGCGGACGTCCCCCTACCACAATGAATGCAGTGGTGGGTAGGGCTTGGTATGGAGACCAAGCGACCTTGTATACGTGTCTGTGCTTGTAGACACATGTCAGCTCCAGACCGCCCGAGGCGGGGTGTCGATTCCTTCCCTTGGCGAGGGGTCCGGCTACTACACAGGGGTCCGAGACCCCAAGGGGGGTCCGGGATCCCGCGGGGATCCGGACCTCCACGGGAGGTCCGGAGCCCCCAGCTGTTTGGGTTGAGCGCCTGCTTCTTCCGGAACACGTGGTGCTCCCGGACCTTTCTTGACCAGAGGACGGGTCCGGGACTGTTGTCGGGTGAACAGGGCTTCCGGACCGCAGGGGTTCGGCTGCTGGACGTAGTTAAGGATAACTACAAAGCTCTTCTTGCCTAGACATAGCAAGAGGGGGTCCCCCGGTCCTGAGGTACCGACACAGTTGTTGAACTTTGTGTAGCAGCACCGTCCAAATTAAACCGGCTTAAATGCACTAACCATCATCTTAATACTTAATCAAGTTACTGTGCACTTAAAATGGTGTAACCTGACAGGCTGTCGGGTAAAATCCCGATTAAACTTTTGTACTCCAGGATCACAATTGCACTTAGACCCGTACGAAGACGAGCACAGGTGTTACCAGCATACAGAAAATCTTCAAATTAATTTACAACACAGGTTTTACATAAAGTCTTAAATACAAACAACAGAGTTCAAACGCACAGCGGAAGTTTAAAACTGAGTTCGAAAAACAATACGATAGCTACGACGACGATAAAATGTGAGCTCCACATCCTGCCCACCGATGTGACGCCAACCTGCCCAATCTTCACGGGGAAGACGGGGCCCACTCGACGGTCCAACCTGGAGGAAGCGGCTGTCCAATCCAGGACGCACAGATCTCCTCGAAGTCCGCAGGGACACAACCTGCTCAGAAGGGTTACAACAACAACCCTAAGTATACTAATACTCAGCAAGGCTTACCCGACTCTGGGTATACTTAGACCATTACCTAGACATGCAAAGCTTTTTGGCTCTGGAGTTCTTTTGCTGAAAGGCTGCTAGATGTGAATCCTTACTTTCAATATTTTAGCTCCATTTAGAATATCAAGTATTAACTAAGTTCGCCTATTCATCTAAAACACACATGGTGGAACAGATTATCTTTTAGTAACTTCCAAACCAGTCTTTTCCATTCCGTTTTCATTCCACTTTCTTACTACGATGTGACAAAGAGATCAAGGCTCTCATAACAGCGAGTCACGGCGAATCGATCCGATTTAACCTTGCAAGGTGGACCTAACTCACACGACACATGTAAGCCCCGTCGGGCCACGCGCGTCAACTATTTCCACATTACCACGGCATCTGAACTACGCCTGCTAAAACCCAGGTGATGGGCCCCTCGCAGTGAACTCCCGGAGAACCTGGAGGCGGCATCCTATCCAACACCCGCCAACTCCCACGCTCAGCGTAGCATGGCGGAATTCAAATCACCGCTGTAAGGTGGTACACAGCTTACCGGTTTCGACTACCTCCTACTTCTGGTATGTGGTTAGTACTGTTCAATCCTCGATCAGCACTGCCAACAACGGAACGGTCCTCAATCGACACAGGCGGAGATTTCTTTTCATCCATTCTATACCATTAATCCAACTCATTTCCGCCCGGTCTCCATTTCTCTTTTCTCAATAACTCATTTCAAAGCCATAGCTAAGGAATCAAGATCCTAAACTCGCGAGTGACAGTAATCACTCGACTTCTACCGAAATCCTATTTAGCAAAGCATTTCTATCGACACCTGCCTACTAGTATAGGCCCACGGTACCTAGGGAAACATGCATACTATGGTTCCACTCAACTCCTAGAACATAAATGCACAATACTTAAATAAACATTGAATACTTTAAATTATGGTTATGCTCCGGGGCTTGCCTTGCAGGTCAGCGGGGTTAACAAAGTCTGCTGGAGCGTGCTCAACGACGACCTCCTGCTGCTCTCCTGCTCGTGGCTCCTGGACCGGCTCAGCAACTAGCTCGTGGACAGCGTCATTCGCGGCGTCTACACGAATAAAATATGTCATGCAACAGTTAGGACACAGAGTAATGCATAAGAGCTTATGATGCGAAAACAAAGTTCAAACATTTAGCCTGAAGTGTTTCCTTCGAAAACAACTACTAAAACGACTTAGGTTAGCATGGATTAACATGAGTTTGCTTTGCATGCACGAAACAATTAACCATCAACATTAAATAAGGAAAGAGCATGGCTAGGGGCAAACTATAAGTAAAACCCTAACCTGCACTCAGGACCTAGCAACACAATTAACCAGATCAACGTGAAAGCAGTAAGCATGCCTCACAAAATTTTCCAACAAAAGCTACTGCTATCAAAGCAATTAACTAACCCTAGCAAGGAAAAAGAACATAAATAGATCTACCCAAAAGTGCATAGCAACAGGTCATGAAACTTTTACAGTGGACTACACATGAAATGAGTAAGCCACTGCGAATTTTCCACAATTTTTAGAGCCCTAGAACAACCGGTAATAAATAAACTAGGTTTAACGCAAACCGAATTTTCAGCAGAGAACAAGTGACAAAATGCATGCTTAAGTATTTTTCCTCTGAATATCATGATTTTAGAAAGCTAACAAAATTTACTTTGCATTTTTAGGATTTTTCTTCATTTTTCTACAAACTCTAGAAGTTTTCAGCCAATAAAACTAAAATGAAAAACACTAAAAAGATAAAAGGGGGGGACTGACAGCCGGGCCCCACTTGCCAGGGACCCAGGCCCGCCTCCCCTCCTCCTCTGTTTCACGCACGCCGTGCACCACGGCCGTGGCCGGCGGGGCGGCCAGCACCGCGGCGGCGGCGGCGTCCCGGCCCGCCCGCTGCTCGCCGGCGGCGCGGCCCGGCCCGTCCGCGGCCCAGGCAGCTCGGCGGAGCCGACGCCCGCGGCGGCGCAGGGGGGCGCGCGCGCAGCGTGCTAGCGGCGGGGCAGGGGCAGACGGCGGCGGTGCACGGCCGTTCCCGGCCCGGCCGACGGTGGAGGCAGGGCTAGGCGGCGGGGTAGCGATCCACGGCGGCGGGTGGCTGAGAGGCGCGCGGAGGCGGCGCACGGGAAGGCGCAGGGGCGGCTGGCGGCGTGTGCAGTGGGGGTGGCGGCGCGTTCTGCGGCGGCGCAAGGCAAAACGGCGGCGGCGGCTGCGGATTCGGGCGGGGAGGGGGCCGGAGAGTAGGAGGGGGTTGCGAGGAGCTCACCACGGCTCGATTTGGGGCGGAGGGTGGCCGGGAGGAAGGTCGTCGGCGGAGAGGCGAAGCTCCGGTGAACTGCAATGGCGGTCGGGGCGATCTGCGGCTCGATTCGTCGGAGTAGGGGCTCGGCTGCGCTCGTGGGTGGTCGGAGTGGGTGGACGGTGAGGCTGCGCAGCTCGGGGTGCGATGAATCGAGGCGGGACGGCGAAGCTCAGCCAGTGGAACGTCGACGGCGAGCTCTGGTCGCTTCCGCTCGCTGCTCCGAGGAAGAAGAAGGGGAAAACGGAACGGGACAGGAACCTTCGAGGCGTTCGCGAGGATAAGGGCGCCGACACCGAGGTCGGGCGCGATTGCCGATGCGTGGAGGTGGCGCCGACGAGCACAGTCGCCGGTATGGCCGGCGAGCTTCACAGTGGAAACGCTGTCGCTACAGTGAACTCATTTGAAACGAGTTTGACTCAAGTTTGACCCTCTAGAACTCAAATTTTGATATAGGAACTTGAAATTTGGCCAAAATAGAAGTTGTAGAGAATTAAAAGATCTACAACTTTCGTTTTGGGCGGAAGTTGATTTGGAGCTCAGATCAAGGACAAAAACGAGATCGAACACAGCTAAGTAGATGTTTACTATGCAAACACGATTAGCGTTAACGACGAATTTGAGTCCACACTTAGCGAGTTAACTCATGATTAGCGAGACGATTAACACAGGGGTGTTACAGCCTTCCCCTCTTAAAAGAATCTCGTCCCGAGATTCAGGCATGAAGGAATAAAGATAGATGAGAGGGTTCGAAGGCGAATTACCTGGATGAGCGTTTAAGAAGTTCGGATACTTGGATTTCAGAAATTCCTCCTTCTCCGAAGTAGCTTCATCTTCGGAGTGATTACTCCATTGTACTTTGTAGAATCGGTTGGTTGTGCGACGAGTAACTCGATCCTTGCGATCAATAATCTTGATAGGATGCTCAGAATAAGTGAGATCAGACTCTAATTGAATCGAGTCACTTTCAACAGCTTCCGTCGGAACTCTAAGGCACAATCTGAGTTGTGATACATGAAAGATGTTATGAACTGCAGAAAGATTCGCTGGAAGATCCAACCGATAAGCCACAGGACCGCATCGTTCCACAATTGGATATGGACCGATGTAGCGGGGAGCTAGCTTTCCTTTTATTCCAAACCTTTGCACGCTTTCCAAGGTGATACTTTCAGATAGACGTGGTCACCGACTCTAAAGACGAGTGGATCCCTTCTTTTATCCGCATAGCTCTTCTGCCGGGACTGTGCAATCTTTAAGTTGACTTGGATAAGACGCACTTGTTCTTCGGCTTCATGAACCATGTCGGGCCCAAACATTGTTCATTCTCCGATTTCAGACCAATTGAGAGGTGTACGGCATCGACGACCATACAGTGCGTCGAATGGTGCCATTTTGATGCTCTCTTGATAACTATTGTTATAGGAGAATTCAGCTAATGGCAAACATTGATCCCCTTTCTGTGGATAGGTTAAGACACAGGCACGGAGCATATCCTCCAAAATTTGATTTATCCTTTCGGTTTGGCCGTCTGTTTGAGGGTGATATGCAGAGCTGCGAATAAGATGCGTTCCCAAGCAAGCATGTAATTGCTCCCAAAAACGAGCAACGAACTGAGTTCCTCGATCGGAAATGATAGTCTTTGGCACACCATGTAAACATAGTATACGATCCATGTACAATTCCGCATATTGCTTGGTCAAGTACGTCGTCTTAACTGGGAGGAAATTTAGTTAGCCTGTCGACCACAACCCAAATAGAGTCATAACCCTTTTGAGTTCGAGGTAAGCCGACGATGAAATCCATACTTATATCTTCCCATTTCCATTCAGGAATACTCAAGGGCTGGAGAGTCCCAGCTGGTCTGAGATGACTGGCTTTAACCCTCCGACAGATATCACACTCCGACACATACTTGGCTATTTCCCTTTTCATCCGAGTCCACCAAAATCGTTGCTTCAGGTCTTGGTACATCTTGTTGCTACCCGGATGAATTGATAGTCGTGAAGTATGGGCTTCATCAAGGATCTGTTTTCTGAGCTCAAAATTCTTAGGCACCACTAATCGGTTCTTGAACCATAACACATTCTCATTATCCCGGTGGAAGCAATTCACTTTAGGGTCTCCTTCTGATAGTCTTCTCTGAATTTCCTTCACCCCTTTATCTTGCTTTTCTGCCGCTATGATGAGATCACGAAGAGTAGGAGTAAGCTCCAGATGAGCCAATGTGCCATGTGGTACAATACTTAAGTTCAGCTTTTCCATTTCAATGCAAAGAGATTCGCTTAATGGTATAGCTGAGATGCAATGACAGTGAGCTTTGCGACTTAGCGCATCGGCAACTACATTCGCCTTGCCAGGATGATAATGCACTTCGAGTTCATAATCTTTAATCAACTCAAGCCATCTTCTTTGACGCATGTTCAAATCAGCTTGAGTGAAAAGATATTTGAGACTCTTGTGATCCGTATAGATGTTGCACAATGAACCTAAAAGATAGTGTCGCCAGATCTTCAGAGCATGAACCACAGCTGCTAATTCAAGGTCATGCGTGGGATAGTTTTCTTCATGACGCTTGAGTGATCGAGATGCATAAGCAATCACTCTGTTCTCCTGCATCAGAACACAGCCAAGTCCTGTGCCCGAGGCATCACAGTAGACATCAAATGGTTTTGTAGTATCAGGCTGGGCCAAGATTGGAGCAGAAGTGAGAAGTGTTTTCAATTTCTGGAAAGCTTCTTCACATCGGGCACTCCAATAGAATTTGACACCCTTCTTAAGAAGTTCAGTCATCGGCTTTGCAATTTTGGAGAATTCTGGAATGAATCGGCGATAATACCCAGCTAAGCCCAAGAAACTGCGGATTTCAGGAACTGAAGTTGGGGCTTCCCAATCGAGTACATCTTGTACTTTACTGGATCCACAGAGATGCCCTCAGCAGATATGACATGACCGAGGAATGGCACTTCCTTCAGCCAGAAGTCACACTTGCTGAATTTGGCATAAAGTTGGTGCTCTCTCAGACGCTGAAGTACTATACGAAGATGATGAACATGTTCTTCCTCATTCTTGGAGTAGATCAAGATGTCATCAATGAAGACCACGACGAACTTGTCTAACTCCGGCATGAATACCGAATTCATGAGGTACATGAAGTAAGCGGGAGCATTGGTTAATCCGAAAGACATTACCAAATACTCGTATAAACCATAACGAGTAGAGAAAGTTGTTTTTGGTATATCCACCGGTCTGATTTTGATTTGATGATAGCCAGATCGTAGATCTATTTTTGAGAATACCTTAGCTCCGGCTAGTTGATCAAAAAGAATATCAATACGGGGAAGTGGATATTTGTTTTTGATCGTGACTGCATTCAGAGGTCGATAATCCACACATAGCCTCAGTCCGTGATCTTTCTTCTTCACGAACAGAGCCGGGCAACCCCAAGGTGAGGTGCTCGGTCGGATATAGCCTTTATCCAGCAACTCTTGTAACTGGATTTTTAATTCAGCTAACTCATTCGGAGTCATTCGATATGGCCTTCGAGATATAGGCATTGTGCCAGGCTGTAACTCAATGACAAACTCAATATCTCGATCGGGAGGCATGCCTGGCAAGTCCTCCGGAAACACATCGGGGTATTCACAAACCACCGGAATTATTTCTAGAATTTTCCCTTCAAGATGGTATATGACAGTGGCTGGAATTGCATGCTGGGAAAGATGAATATCCATAGAACCATACATGGAAGAGTTGAATTGAAGGATACGAGAAGAGGTATTGATGATAACGCCATGCTTCTTCATCCAATTCATTCCAAGTATGATATCTATCCCTTGACTTGGAAGAACAATGGGAGTGAGTGGAAAATTTTTCCCACCCAAGTTAAGGGGAACATTTCGAACTACTTGGCCAGCATTTAACCAGGTGCCAGGTGTCTGAATAATGTAGGGTTTCTCTAGGCATGTTACTTGTAAGTGAAGTCGTGCCACACATGCTTCACTGATAAAGTTATGAGATGCTCCCGAATCAAATAACACAGTAACAGGGCAGTGATTAACGGAGAACGTACCCGCCATCACTTGAGTGCCCTCCGGGACTTCCTCCAGAGCGGTGTAGTTCACACGACCAGTCTTGGCAGCTACAACCTTCTTTTTCTGATCCTTCTGGCTGGAACCTTGACTCAGCGCAGGAGTCTTGTAGTTATTCTGCCGAGGTGGCAGACGGCAGTCACGTGCAAAGTGCCCCAGGTTACCACAATTGTAACATGGGTAGTTGTTGGGGCGAGGAGCTTGTAGCATTAAGGGCCTCTGCTGCTGTGTCGGGAAACGAGATGCCCACTGCTGCTGTTGTTGGGGTGGCCTAGCGACCCAACGGCCCTGCTGGGGAGGACGATTTGAAGCCTGCTGATTTCCTGTCTGAACCAGCTTGTACCTTTGCGGTGCATTGCTGGAAGATCCAGCATGTGCTTTTCTCTTCTTATCAGCTTTGTGTGCCAATGTGGCATCTTCCTGCGTGATGGCTTTATTAACCAGATCAGTAAAGTTGTTGCATGTGGTGAGAGCTAGCTTGTCCTGAAGCTTTGTGCTGAGTCCCCTTCTGAAGCAATCCTGTTTCTTCTCATCAGTATCCACATGAAAACCGCCATACTGGGATAACTGATTAAAATTCTGAGCATACTGGAGCACAGTGTTGGTCCCTTGCTTCAGGGCTAGGAACTCTGCCATCTTTCTCCTCATCAAGCTTGTCGGGATGTGGTGGGCTTTAAAAGCTGCCACAAACTCATCCCAGGTGACACGTGTACCAGCGGGAAGTAGAGCCTTGTGATTGCCCCACCATATTTTCGCAGGTCCTCGCAGCTATTGCGCTGCAAAGGCGGCTTTGTCCATCTCTGTGCAATTGAGGATACTGAACTTATCCTCAATGGTGCGAATCCAGGCATCAGCCTCAAGGGGATCATCGGCCTTATGGAACAGAGGTGGCTGGGTGGCCAGAAAACCGACATAGTCAGTTTCTGCTGGTGCTAGCGGGGGAGCATGTCGACCTCTGCCGGCATTGACCTGGGCTTGCACCAGTTGCCTTATCAACTCCGTCTGCTCGTTGGTCTGCGATAAGAGCCGCAACTGCTTGAGCCAAAGAGGGAGGTTGTTGGGGCAGTGCTTCGTGATTGTCATTGTCATGATTATCACCCATCTGCAAAAAATAACCATTCCCCTGGTTAGCCATTTCGCTATCAGGACTAATTCATGCAATTTAAAGAATGTGCATATATAATATGAACACACGGCATGAATCCTTCCCCTCGCGATATGGTTCATCAAGGGAAGATAAACTAACTTGCTTTGGTTGATAGCGCATCAACTCAACAAGTTTCGCCCAGAGTAGCTCTAACGTATGCAATACTAAACATCGCTCACAAAATTTCAGATTTGAAGACGGTCGAAGCGCAACTCATAGCTGAAATTTCACACACTGACAGAAAAGATCATCACGGGAGTAAAATTTACATTAAGCAGCCACGCTGCTTCAGCTGGAACAAGGTTCAGTACAAACCAAGCTGTGCTACGGCATCAAACTAGCATGGGAGAAGGGTTCACAAACGACCCTACAACACACCACTACGGGGTCTTACACGACCCGGCTCCACACCACACTAGCGAGGGGTTATCTTACATGACTCGAACTACTGAGCCACAAAAGAATTCTCAACCCAAGGTTAGCCTAGAGCACTATGTTGGTGATCCTACCCAACTATCCTACTGTTAGGCTACACTGCAAGGGGAGAATCAACACTATCCATCCACGTCCTCACGGAGTCCCGGGTCCCGACTCGACTCCAGACACTCCCTCGATCTCCTCAGGGTCCTCTTCCTCTTCTTCTTCTTCTGGCTCCTCCTCTGCTGCCTCGGCCTCCATCTCTGCTGCTGCCTGCACCTGAGCCTGAGCGTCCTCAATCCACTCCTGGGCCTGCTGAAGCTGCCCCTCAAGGTGCTGCACCATCTGAGTCATGTTCTCCAGCTCCTCCTACAACTCCTGAATCCTGATCTTCCTTGCTCTGGACTTGGCCTTCAGGGTCTTGATCTTGTCTTGAGTACCAATCATGTGCTGCTCATGGAGGTGAGCCTCTCGAGCCTTGCTCCTGCACATCGCATTTTCCTCGCGCAGCTGCTCATACATGTTGCTCAAGGCTGAGGAGTAGCTAAACGAGAGGGCTGTCCTGACGTTGTAGTCGGGCATCATGTAGTTCAGGTTGCGGTTCACCCGATCTGCATAGGCCTGAGTAGTCTCATCCTTCAGAGGAAACACACTGTAAGGAGTATCTATCACCTCTGCATTATGCTTCTCTGAGAACTCCTCAATGGCCCTCCTAGCTGCAATCTCCCAGGAGTCTGCCAGCTTCCTACCATAGACAGTGAGCTGCCACAAGTCCCATTCCAAGCGAGCGGGGCAAGCAGGAATCTTCACGATCATCTGACAGCGCTCGGTGCCCAGCAAGCTAGACTCGTGACCGGAGTACTGTGGGGGCTCAGTGTAGTCAAACGCCCTGAGCATCTGCCACAGCAGACGAGGAAAGTGGCCGGTGTGGAGGGCATTGGAGTGCGCCCAACCCTCAGCGTCCACGATCACGTGCGTGAAGCTAGCCATCTGTAAGAACACATAGCGCTGACGTAAGTGACAGTTTTCAAAAGAAACAGGTTTAAACTTGGCAACGCAACACCAATAAATTTTTAAGAACACAAAGTAAAAACATGGCGATCCAAATAAATTTTTGCGAAGCGCAACCGAAGTAACAAGACAACAACAACTCAGGAATGCAAGATGCAAGATGCATGCACGTTCTAGCGTTTCTCACTCAAACAAGTACCAAAATATGGTATACGAGAGCAATCGGTGGCACAATTACGTACTCTCCCTATATATAGACTAGTCGTTCCTACGATCAAGGATTTTATAGCGCACTTAACGTGGTTAGTTTCCTGCAGAAGAACACAGAGACAGATATAAATATCCATTTCTGGACCCTTCGTGCCAGCACACACGAACGGCCCCCATCTGTCCTACGCCACACGGGTAACGCATATGCAGTTTCCCACATATTCACACATACATTACCATCCACTATAGAGATGGCACCCAGACGTTCGACGCTGAATGGGCAGCGCTGCATACGTCATAACAACGTATTCACTTCTCGTACACTCGCCTTACGGGACATCCAAGGGTAGACGTGTCCCAAGGGTCACGGTCATGGCCAACCGCATGACAGGTTTACATCTCGTAACATTGCCTTACGAAATGACCGTGATCACAATCACACGGTATGAAATCCGCACTCCATATCAGGCGGCAGATAGCGACAAGCTCGTTTGAATTGAGCCTTATCACCTCCTCGTATGCTCATCATACGGGACCGGCGCACGTATGAAACACGTGGGCTATTCTAAAGGACTACCAAGAATGCTTACCTTGCTTACCTCAGCGGAGGTGCGTCGTTACAGAAGTAAGGTTTAACAGAAAGTAAAAGCTGAAAGTGCTGGAATAAAATAGATACTTAGTTGCCACCTAACTTACAGAACATAACTAGGGCATACGAACTATCTATCCTATTCCTTAGCGCATCTAGCGTCAACTTTTCGAAAAACCCGAAATCGTTGCAAGGTAATCAACCCAGTGCAATTTAGAGCTCTGATACCACTGTAACGACCCGGCCCGGGATAACGGCTAAGATCTACTCTGCAATTTGAGTAAACCACACCTACTAATTAATCCTCTTGCGCTTTCGTCCTCGCTTCGCGCAAAAAGGATCGATCCGGAATTAATTAGCTTCCCGCGACCGGCTATTTAAGCTGGTCTGCTCCTTCCTCTGATTCGGGATCATGTCTGGCGCTACAGTGTCCCGCGATGAACAGTACCCCGGTGCTACAGTACCTGAGCTACAGTACCAACATTGGCCCGGCCCAATTCTGCTACAGTACTCGAGCTATTGGGCTACAGCCGGGTGGCAGAACGCACCCGCCTATTCCCAGAGAGGGAGTACTCGGGAAGATACTAGGCGATTGGGCTAATCTAGCTCTGAGACAAGCACACAAGAACACACGATCTAGAGTGGTTCGGGCCGCCGGAGCGTAATACCCTACATCCACTGGGAGTGGTATTGATCTTGGTTGTGTATGAATCTATCCTCTGCCCGGTCTTGGCTTTCACCCAGCCTGAGCCTTTCTTCTAGCGGGCGCCCCCCTTTTATAGACCAAGGGGTGCGGATACATAGGACGTTGGGACCCCGACAAGTGGGCCCAATGTGACTGTGCAGCATACTGCGCAGAGTACTCAAATGGCTACAGTGGTTACAAATCTCTCCTCCGATATGCTTCCATGCCCTGCTGACCTTCTGACAAAAGGGGGTCTTCTCTTGTCGTGTCAGCAAGGTGCCCATTGGGGGAGCGTAGCTTGCGGCGTGAGTTGTCGACGCTATTATGTAGGCGTCATAATGGGTGAAGCCGAGCCATCGTATCCATCTGTTATGGCAGACTGACAGGCGCGGCGTGGGCGGCGCCAGCAGCTCCACTACGCACCTTGGTAATACGCGATCAATAGTGCCCCCTGGTCAAAGAATGCAGTGGTGGGTGGGGCTTGGTATGGAGACCAAGCGACCTTGTATACGTGTCTGTACTTGTAGACACGTGTCAGCTCCAGACCACCCCGAGGCGGGGTGTCTATTCCTTCCCTTGGCGAGGGGTCCGGCTACTACACAGGGGGTCCGAGACCCCAAGGGGGGGTCCGGGATCCCGCGGGGATCCGGACCTCCACGGGAGGTCCGGAGCCCCCAGCTGTTTGGGTTGAGCGCCTGCTTCTTCCGGAACACGTGGTGCTCCCGGACCTTTCTTGACCAGAGGACGGGTCCGGGACTGTTGTCGGGTGAACAGGGCTTCCGGACCGCAGGGGTTCGACTGCTGGACGTAGTTAAGGATAACTACAAAGCTCTTCTTGCCTAGACACAGCAAGAGGGGGTCCCCCGGTCCTGAGGTACCGACACAGTTGTTGAACTTTGTGTAGCAGCACCGTCCAAATTAAACCGGCTTAAATGCACTAACCATCATCTTAATACTTAATCAAGTTACTGTGCACTTAAAACGGTGTAACCTGATAGGCTGTCGGGTAAAATCCCGATTAAACTACTGTACTCCAGGATCACAATTGCACTTAGACCCGTACGAAGACGAGCACAGGTGTTACCAGCATACAGAAAATCTTCAAATTAATTTACAACACAGGTTTTACATAAAGTCTTAAATACAAACAACAGAGTTCAAACGCACAACGGAAGTTTAAAACTGAGTTCGAAAAACAATACGATAGCTACGACGATGATAAAATGTGAGCTCCACATCCTGCCCACCGATGTGACGCCAACCTGCCCAATCTTCATGGGGAAGACGGGGCCCACTCGACGGTCCAACCTGGAGGAAGCGGCTGTCCAATCCAGGACGCACAGATCTCCTCGAAGTCCGCAGGGACACAACCTGCTCAGAAGGTTTACAACAACAACCCTGAGTATACTAATACTCAGCAAGGCTTACCCGACTCTGGGTATACTTAGACCATTATCTAGACATGCAAAGTTTTTTGGCTCTGGAGTTCTTTTGCTGAAAGACTGCTAGATGTGAATCCTTACTTTCAATATTTTAGCTCCATTTAGAATATCAAGTATTAACTAAGTTCCCCTATTCATCTAAAACACACATGGTGGAATAGATTATCTTTTAGTAACTTCCAAACCATTCTTTTCCATTCCGTTTTCATTCCACTTTCTTACTACGATGTGACAAAGAGATCAAGGCTCTCATAACCGCGAGTCACGGCGAATCGATCCAATTTAACCTTGCAAGGTGGACCTAACTCACACGACACATGTAAGCCCCGTCGGGCCACGCGCGCCAACTGTTTCCACATTACCACGGCATCTGAACTACGCCTGCTAAAACCCAGGTGATGGGCCCCTCGCAGTGAACTCCCGGAGAACCCGGAGGCGGCATCCTATCCAACACACGCCAACTCCCACGCCCAGCGTAGCATGGCGGAATTCAAATCACCGCTGTAAGGTGGTACACAGCTTACCGGTTTCGACTACCTCCTACTTCCGGTATGTGGTTAGTACTGTTCAATCCTCGATCAGCACTGCCAACAACGGAACGGTCCTCAATCGACACAGGCGGAGATTTCTTTTCATCCATTCTATACCATTAATCCAACTCATTTCCGCCCGGTCTCCATTTCTTTTTTCTTAATAACTCATTTCAAAGCCATAGCTAAGGAATCAAGATCCTAAACTCGCGAGTGACAGTAATCACTCGACTTCTACCGAAATCCTATTTAGCAAAGCATTTCTATCGACACCTGCCTACTAGTATAGGCCCACGGTACCTAGGGAAACATGCATACTATGGTTCCACTCAACTCCTAGAACATAAATGCACAATACTTAAATAAACATTGAATACTTTAAATTATAGTTATGCTCCGGGGCTTGCCTTGCAGGTCAGCGGGGTTAACAAAGTCTGCTGGAGCGTGCTCAACGACGACCTCCTGCTGCTCTCCTGCTCGTGGCTCCTGGACCGGCTCAGCAACTAGCTCGTGGACAGCGTCGTTCGTGGCGTCTACACGAATAAAATATGTCATGCAACAGTTAGGACACAGAGTAATGCATAAGAGCTTATGATGCGAAAACAAAGTTCAAACATTTAGCCTGAAGTGTTTCCTTCGAAAACAACTACTAAAACGACTTAGGTTAGCATGGATTAACAGGAGTTTGCTTTGCATGCACGAAACAATTAACCATCAACATTAAATAAGGAAAGAGCATGGCTAGGGGCAAACTATAAGTAAAACCCTAACCTGCACTCAGGACCTAGCAACACAATTAACCAGATCAACGTGAAAGCAGTAAGCATGCCTCACAAAATTTTCCAACAAAAGCTACTGCTATCAAAGCAATTAACTAACCCTAGCAAGGAAAAAGAACATAAATAGATCTACCCAAAAGTGCATAGCAAAAGGTCATGAAACTTTTACAGTGGACTACACATGAAATGAGTAAGCCACTGCGAATTTTCCACAATTTTTAGAGCCCTAGAACAACCGGTAATAAATAAACTAGGTTTAACGCAAACCGAATTTTCAGCAGAGAAAAGTGACAAAATGCATGCTTAAGTATTTTTCCTCTGAAGATCATGATTTTAGAAAGCTAACAAAATTTACTTTGCATTTTTAGGATTTTTCTTCATTTTTCTACAAACTCTAGAAGTTTTCAGCCAAAAAAACTAAAATGAAAAACACTAAAAAGATAAAGGGGGGGACTGACAGCCGGGCCCCACTTGCCAGGGACCCAGGCCCGCCTCCCCTCCTCCTCTGTTTCACGCACGCCGTGCGCCACGGCCGTGGCCGGCGGGGCGGCCAGCACCGCGGCGGCGGCGGCGTCCCGGCCCGCCCGCTGCTCGCCGGCGGCGCGGCCCGGCCCGTCCGCGGCCCAGGCAGTGGGGGTGGCGGCGCATTCCGCGGCGGCGCAAGGCAAAACGGCGGCGGCGGCTGCGGATTCGGGCGGGGAGGGGGTCGGAGAGTAGGAGGGGGTTGCGAGGAGCTCACCACGGCTCGATTTGGGGCGGAGGGTGGCCGGGAGGAAGGTCGTCGACGGAGAGGCGAAGCTCCGGTGAACTGCAATGGCGGTCGGGGCGATCTGCGGCTCGATTCGTCGGAGTAGGGGCTCGGCCGCGCTCGTGGGTGGTCGGAGTGGGTGGACGGCGAGGCTGCGCAGCTCGGGGTGCGATGAATCGAGGCGGGGCGGCGAAGCTCGGCCAGTGGAACGTCGACGGCGAGCTCTGGTCGCTTCCGCTCGCTGCTCCGAGGAAGGAGAAGGGGAAAACGGAACGGGACAGGAACCTTCGAGGCGTTCGCGAGGATAAGGGCGCCGACGCCGAGGTCGGGCGCGATTGCCGACGCGTGGAGGCGGCGCCGACGAGCACAGTCGCCGGTATGGCCGGCGAGCTTCACAGTGGAAACGCTGTCGCTACAGTGAACTCATTTGAAACGAGTTTGACTCAAGTTTGACCCTCTAGAACTCAAATTTTGATATAGGAACTTGAAATTTGGCCGAAATAGAAGTTGTAGAGAATTAAAAGATCTACAACTTTCGTTTTGGGCGGAAGTTGATTTGGAGCTCAGATCAAGGACAAAAACGAGATCGAACACAGCTAAGTAGATGTTTACTATGCAAACACGATTAGCGTTAACGACGAATTTGAGTCCACACTTAGCGAGTTAACTCATGATTAGCGAGACGATTAACACAGGGGTGTTACACTTTGTTAGCATGGATTTATGTTAGGCAGGCCTTTGGGCCTTGGGAGGTATACTGGCTGTGCTGCCCATCAGGGGATACTTTCCTAAGTTCTCAGATATATGACACCATCACTTCTCCTCAACTTTGACCAACAATATTTATTTAATGAAACTAAATAAAGTTAAATGAGTACCACTACATATATCATTAAAATCTTTAGATTTAGCTTGTAGATTTATCAATTTGCATAAATATTTAAGAACAGAGGTAGTGGATAGATAATTTCTTCCTAGGCAAGGATCTCCTAATTGGTTCCGTTTCTATAAGCCATATTCTAGGACCTCCTTGCATATATACATGTGTGCACACATTGTCCTCCTAAATCAATCTAGGCTACTTATTCCAAGCCATACTTGATTTCAAACTTGAACTCATAAATACTATAGAATAATGAATTGTTTAAAAAGGAGAATCAAAACATGGGATGCTCAAATCTAACTGAAAAGTGAATTAGTATTACACAGCAATGTGATTTAAAACCTAACACAATGATCGATGCATACTAGTACAAAACCTATTAATATGTAATGAAGGTTCTTTTACAATTTTGATCCCCGCTCATTAATTCTACACACAATGTTTTGTTTTTTTTGTTTGTACGGTTTGATGTACCACTAAAGCTAAGGGCATACCCATCAAATTTATCATCACAGGTAGTGATTGAGATTTGAGAATAACTCTTTGTGGGTGCATATTTTGTCAAATAAGTGGGGCAAATTATTGGACTCACCACACTGAACCCGAGCACATATATTGTTCGCTTTCCTATTTCTTTTCAACTCTGCTGCTAAAACACTCAATTTGTAGAATATGTATCCCAGGATGATATCCATGAAGAGGTTAGGAGCCACTTTGTAGAGCTGGCAAATACCAGCCACGAGAAGCAATGCACCTGTACACAAACACATAATCTCCTCAGGAACTCATGTGCCATAATTCTTTAGCGGTTTGTCATGCAAGGTGGATGCCACAAGAGGTGCTTCGAAAAACGAGAAGTGATAAAAGACTCCTTTTCAGGAAAGGTAAAAATAATGTTGGATTGTTTTATCTAGAAGATCAAAAGAAAACTTAATGACAGAAACATGATGGAGTATATATGCAGACGTAGGTTTGACGAGACCTGACACTAAGCCGGCGTGGAAGCAGCGGCAGCGCAAGAAATTTCCGCCGGTGGCCACAATCTCCTGCAAGGCGAGCCAGATGGGCCGGAGAGGGTCCCCGACCAGAGCATCCCGTATAGCCAGCAGCTCCTCCACGCCATGCCCCGTCGTCTCGACGAGATCCTCTGGACGCAGCGGCACTGTCCACCACTCGTCCTCCGAAGCACATCGAGGAGCCCGCTGCAGCCGCAGCTTTGCGCCTCGCATGCGATCCGGGTAAAAGCGGAGGGTGCTGACGGTGCTCCTCCGCGTGGCGGGTCGGGTAATCGCGTTGGTGGCAGCCTGGGAGAAGCGGATGGTGGCCGACGGTAGCGCCATGCTTGATGTTTTGGCGATGGATCGGTGGATCCGTGGATGCGACGGGAGGAGGAAGAAAAGAAGGGGAACGACGGCGGAGTTGGAATCGACAATCGATGGAGTTGTCGTCGGATCCCGCGTGTTCATTTAAAAAGGAGTGTTTGGTTTGGATTCCTACCCACACACGGCCCGACTCGGCAGGCAACTTTTGCTTTGGGCCATCTGCATACGGCCCAATTAGCATCAGCATCACGGTCGCAACACAGCGGCAGGCAACAACTTGTGTCGACTGATCTTTTTTTTTTACTTTTTTACTTTTTCTTTTTCCTTTTCTAGATGACTGTTTCAAGCTTTGGCACTAAGCTTTCTATTTCTTTAAAATTTATTCGTAGAGCCCAATATTTCTATTAAATAAAATTTTTAATTATAAAACTTTTTTTCATATATGGGTGCTAATTCGGGAGACGAATCTAATGAGTCTAATTAATCTATGATTTGCAATAGTAATGCTACAATAATAATTCGCTAATCATGAATTAATATATCTCATTAGATTCGTATCGCAGTTTAGCCCTGATTCTGCAATTTGTTTTGTAATAAGACTTTATTTAATACCTTTAAATAGTAAGATTCTTTTTGATGTGACAGGAACTAAAATTTAGTCTTTGAATAATAGACTGAAATTGTTGCTGCATGTATATACCCTATTTGGCTGGGTTCTACTGGCTCCGGCTCCGGCTCCAGCTTCTTCGGAGAAATTCTACTGAACATTTTGTAGGAGGAGCTATCTTTAGCGTGAACTAGAGAAGTCGGAGTCATTTTGGAGCCCTCCTCCGGACAATTTGTGGTTCGTCCAAAAAAAGCTCTGGCCTCCGGCTCCTGTTTCGGAGGAGCCCTGCCAAACGAGCCGTAGTATGTATCTAAATCAATGGACATGATGAGAGCTGGCTGTTGCTGGCAAAGTGGCAAAGGGTCGGGGGGACCAGGGCCAGATTGGCCGATGAGTAGCTCTGCCAGTGTACTGTGCTAATTGCATGAGAATTAGAGGAGTCATTTTGCAAAAACCAATTTTTTTAAAAAATTACACAGTACAACTCAGACACTCACGACACACGCATACTTACACCCCTATGAACACACGTACGTAAACCCTACTCTTATGAGCATCTTCGAAGACTGAGCCGGCAAATCCTCAAGATTGACGAAGTCACCACAGATGTCTCATGTCGACGGGAATGTTGCCTACCACTTAATGCACAACACCGTTAAATCTCAAAATATTCACTTTCATGGGAAGTCGAACCCAGGTCCTCAGATGCTAATGAGGTTCTTATAACCACTGGACTACAGGACCTTTCGCAACCAATTTTTCTTCTTAAAACACAAATATTATGGTGACGTTCAACCCAGAACCGTTTCACTGTATATTAGGTCAATCCAGTTTCCATATTTATAATATATACAGAAAACTACATTCCTGTCTACATGTTCTTCGAAATAAATTTGCACTAAGGCTATGTTTTCTTCCCAAAAAAATTCCAACAGTACCATCACATTGAATCTTTAGACACATGCATAGAGCATCAAATGTAGTTGAAAACATAACTAATTACACAGTATAATTGTTTCATACGAGATGAATATTTTAATTCTAATTAGTTCATGATTAAATATTAATTATCAAATAACAATAAAATGTGCTATAGTATCAAAACTTAAACTTTTTCGCGAACTAAACATAGCATAAATCCCCTTCCTATCTTCTTTTTTCCTTTTCTTAGTTATTACACCAAGTTATTTTATTGCATGAGAAGTCGTTTTCTTTTCTCTCCTCCTTATCTTTACTATCACATTATTATTTTGCTTACATATAGCACCCTAATTAAGTGCTATGAAATCACCAAAATCATCCTATTAGAACTGCGCTAATATGAGTAGCTCTACCTAGCTCTAACCTAACATTAAGAAAATGTTGAACCAGCCGTATCCTTTGCACTACATTTTCATGCCAAGCATCACCTGATTTGAGATTATCAGCTTCACCTTCACAGAAAGCTGCCCTCGTAAAACAATTTTCCACGCTCACAAAAAAAGTTCAAAAGCTTGACCAAATGGCCATTTGCGCTCATCGCTTTCCGAATGCTATGCTCACAAACAAACACGTGTTCAGATAACCTCAACCCGGCTAAGCTAACACCACACCATGGGACAAAAAAAAAACCGATAGAGAGGAAAACTACACTGATCGGTGATTGCTCGAATGGTAGTTGCAGTGCCGCACGGACGCAGGAGCTCAGATCAAGCCCAGATTTCTACTAATCTTATTATTTTTAAAATGATTTGGATATTATCTTTTGACTTAGGAAGCCTCGAATACGAATCGATACGTTCCTCCATTTGGCTATTTCCAACCCATCACACGTATCCAGAATTTAAAAAAAAAAAAGCTACCCGCAAGACCGTCCCCCATCCGTCACACTCACACGTCCTCCCGACCCAACCCACCCGCTGTCCTGCGGACCCCACGTAGCCAACATCCCCACCTGTCAGTGGGGGCACTCTAACCCTCACCTGCTCCCCGTCCCCCACCGGGCCAAAGCAAAAGGAAACAAAACGAAACGGGCACCCGTTTCTCTCCCCTCCAGAAATCTCCTCCCGTTAGCTCTGGCTGGCTGGCTTTTCCCCCCCTCACGATTTCCGTTGCCTTGTCTGTCTCCGGGTCTCCGCATCTCCGCTCCCCTGGCTGTAATCCGGCCGGCCGTGCTCCTCCCGTCGCGCGCCGGCATTGCCCATCTGCCAGAGGGCGTGCCTGCAGTTCACTAGCTCCGCCTGCTTCTTCACTCGCTGTCTCCGTGGTGTAGCCGGCCCCCGGATGCGCGTCCGTCGTGTAGCGGAGGCCGGAGGGTGGTGCTGCCGGTGAGGTGAGGACTCGGGCGAAGGAGGAGGAGGAGGAGGGGCAGCGGAATGGGGTTCTGGGTGGGGATGGTGCTGGGGATTGCGGCGGGCGTCGCCATCATCGTCGGCTTCGCCCGCTGCGAGAACTCCCGCGCCGCCCGGCGCCGACAGCTGGTAAGCGCTACGCTCCCCCGTCCTCGATTGCGTGCTGCTTGACTAGGAATATTGGATTCGCAGTAGTAGCAGCTCCGAAGAAATTGCGTTGCCTATGAATCGAGGCGAAGGCGAATCGCTTGCCTTCCCTTGGTAGGTGGGGGGCGCTAGGCTCCCCCTGTCGGCATGCTTTTCACTGGCTTGAGAGAGTAGATTTGGCTTCCTGGTGCGCCGAAAAGTCTTCGGTGTTTCCTTTTTGGGCTTATTACGATTTAGTATTCACAGAGGTGCTCTAGAGGCTAGTTGGAGTGGGAGGTTTCAGTAAATTATTAAGGGAAGCAATCCTAAGCAGGAGAAACCGAGAATGTACTAGCCAGGATGTTTGGTTCAGGCAGTGCAATGCTGGAACCTGAACCTTGTAGATCAAGTGCCTGTCTGTTTGGGTGCTTGCTGCAATGGTTGACAACATGCACAAGTTCATTGTTGTCATGGTCTGATTGTCACACCCTCTCACACTGTGCAAAGAGTGCATAATATCCACATACAACAGTTCTGCTGCTTCCATTCTACTAATTTCCGCCCATGAGATTACTATTTTATAAGTATAACCCAAAAACTTTGAACGGTCTCCACTTTGTGTGTGTCTTTGTTCTGACTGCTGCCGTGCCTAATACTAAGAGGGATTTCCCCTTTTTTGGTACAGGCTGCTACTGTTGCTAGTTTTTCAAAAATGACAATCGAGGATTCACGAAAGTTACTCCCATCTGATCTGTACCCTTCCTGGGTTGTTTTCTCATCGCAGCAAAAGGTATTTGGCTATCTTTAGTTAGCTCTCATTCTTCTGCACTGCATGTGAATGCATGTATACTGACGTGGCAATATTGCAGTTAAAATGGCTTAATCAAGAGTTGACAAAGATTTGGCCGTTTGTAAATGAGGTGTGCATTTCTTGCAACTGAACTCCAAAACTTGGACTCAACTTCGTCTTTGTTCGACTTGGCTTCCTTTATATACATTCTTATCATGTACGCATGTTTTTGTTTGGTCATTGGCCATTGCAGGCTGCATCAGAACTGATCAAAACATCTGTAGAGCCTGTTCTTGAAACATATAGGCCAATAATCATAGCCTCCCTGAAGTTCTCAAAACTCACTCTTGGAACTGTTGCACCACAGTTTACTGGTAGGTCTCTTCAAACTATTCCCTTCATTGATTTTCATAAGGGCATCCCAAACATTTCAAAATTCAAACTACATGATTGTGGTTTCCACTACTGGCATGCTTGTGTTTGGAAGTACTTTCATATTATTATGGTTTGGCAGTTATGTATAACATATCATAAAATAGATCAACGTGTGAGGTTTTGATTTGAGACAATGCCACATGGAACTGCACAGCATGTTATGAAAATTCTAGTGTGCTATCCTGTATACTTCTATTTGATGTTATTCCCCATGACACCGAATTTAACTGTTTAGTTTTTACGGAACTGTTTTCTGGATAAGAGCTTATGAATTCAATTTAATTTGGTTTAAACAAGAGTGCATTCAAACAAGACAGTGTGTTTATATTGTAGTGAG
This sequence comes from Panicum virgatum, assembly GCF_016808335.1. Taxonomy (NCBI): domain Eukaryota; kingdom Viridiplantae; phylum Streptophyta; class Magnoliopsida; order Poales; family Poaceae; genus Panicum; species Panicum virgatum. The sequence continues at coordinate 49,433,195 of NC_053142.1, forward strand.
TGATGGCTGAAGTATTTGAAATAAAACAAGAATCAGAAGGGTTTGAGAATCCCTTACCCCTTTGGTTCTTTTAGATGCATAATACTCTGTCAATAAACAGCCTTTATATAGTTGATAATATACGCTCACTTCTACTATCCATTCATTTTATAGTGCAGAGACTATAGAGGTAATATGTTATTTTGTTATGGTGAGTTTGAAGCAGCCTTTGATTTTGTGGTCTCTGTTAATTGATTTTCATTTTATGTATAAACTCATTAAACATGTGGTGTTTTAAGTTCCTCGTTACCATGTGGATGCTAAAATGTAAGTTCTGCTGATTTTGGTGCAGGTATTTCCATCATTGAGAATACTCAGGAATCAGGTATTATGATGGAGCTAGAGATGAATTGGGATGCCAATGCAAGTATCATACTTGATGTAAAAACTAGACTTGGTGTGGCACTTCCAATACAGGTGACATATTCCACAGCTATGCCTTAGTATTTTTTGTATGATTGACACAATATGAGGATGTATTACATGCATGAATTATGCCTAGCTTACACAATTGAGCTATCTGATATTCTGTTGGAACAATGAGTTGGTCTTCTTGTGCTTGTAATAAATTCTAACTTCTCGGTTGCACCAACTTTTCTCTGGTTTACTCAAAATTTTAAAAGTCAACCTACTATGTATTTCATGCACCATAATCTTGTGATTTCTCTTCCCATATAGGTGAAGGACATTTGCTTTACAGGAATTTTCCGCTTGATTTTCAAACCCCTTGTTGAAGAGCTACCTTGCTTTGGAGCTGTTTGCTTTTCTCTACGAAAGAAGGTTTCTTCCTTTTATTCTTTTTGCCTATGATTATTCGAGTTGCTTTCCCTTAATCTCATGTATTTTCCATAATCATTTCAGAAAAAGCTGGATTTCAGACTGAAGGTCATTGGTGGTGAAATTTCTGCTATACCTGGAATTTCAGATGCTCTTGAGGTTTGGCAAAACATTAAATTTTGTAACAGAAAGTTAGGGTGCTGTACTGCTGTGTTTCCTATAATTTAGATGATGGTTGCAATTATCCTTTGTACAGGACACTATAAAAAATGCTGTTGAAGATTCAATAACATGGCCAGTAAGGAAAGTCATCCCTATAATACCTGGGGACTACAGGTAATTATTGATCGACTTGTGGGTACATGCTACTGTCACTGTTGCTGCTTGTGGTGTTAAATCGATCATAACTGATTATATAATGCAGTGATTTGGAACTGAAGCCTGTTGGTACATTGGAAGTCAAACTGGTGCAAGCAAGAGATTTGACAAACAAAGATCTGATAGGAAAATCAGATCCTTTTGCCATTGTATATGTCCGTCCATTGCCAGACAAAATGAAGAGAAGTAAAACAATTGTAAGCACAGTTTTTTGTTGTGATCTCTGTCTTTTGGAGTTGATTCTAACTGCTTTAATCAACTACTTCACAGAACAATGATCTTAACCCTATCTGGAATGAACACTTCGAGTTTATTGTTGAAGATGCCGATACTCAAACTGTAACCGTGAAGATTTATGATGACGATGGCATTCAGGAATCTGATCTGATTGGCTGTGCTCAAGTCAGGCTAAAGGATCTACAACCAGGGAAAGTGAAGGATGTCTGGTTGAAGCTTGTAAAGGATCTGGAGATTCAAAGGGACAGGAAAGACCGGGGCCAGGTGAGCCTGATTTTCATGGAAACAGAGCTGCTCATTTTCCCTCCCCTTGATACCAGAAAATGCTTTATTTTCTCTCCTTTTGGTGAACAAGGTTTCTTATTATCATTCACAGCTGGTGTTGTCATATGGGTACGTGATATTTTTCTCATGGCATACACGATCTCAGGTGCATCTTGAGCTGCTCTACTGTCCATTTAACATGAAGGATGAAGCTCCAAATCCTTTCGCACCACAGTTTTCTATGACTTCCTTGGAGAGGACAATGACAAGTATGGAAAACGGATCAGGAGGATCTAGTTTTGACATGAAGTCTTCATCAAGGAAGAAAAAGGAAATTATCATGCGGGGGGTTCTGTCAGTAACTGTGATATCCGGGGACGATTTGCCGGCAATGGATATGAACGGAAAGTCCGACCCATATGTTGTACTTTCTCTCAAGAAGTCAAAAACAAAGTACAAGACAAGGGTAATTTCTTCATCAAGTACCAATGAGTGCTGGGTGCATATCTTTTAGTCTAGTATCAACCTAATATATTTAACATGTTTGTGTTTGGTTCTATTTTAATTGGGCGGGTAGCAACCATAAGATTTGGTATTGTTCTACAGTCACAAACTGCTTGGTAGAAGCATGTTTTTTTACTGTTTGTTATCATGTAACTGATCGCAGGTTGTGAATGAAAGCTTGAACCCAGTCTGGAACCAGACTTTTGACTTTGTTGTTGAAGATGGTTTACATGATATGCTTATATTGGAAGTATATGATCATGACACATTCCGGAGAGTAAGTTCTACTGAAGTTTCCATTGTATTACTAACCTAGCAGCTTGCCGTATGCATATGTATTTAGGTAACTGTTGAATATGTTTTCTGTAGGATTACATGGGGCGGTGCATCCTGACCTTGACAAAAGTCATGTTGGAAGAAGAGTACGAGGAAAGCTTCAACCTGGAGGGGGCAAAGAGTGGGAAGCTGAAATTGCATCTGAAGTGGTCGCCACAACCAATCATGCGTGAAACACGGAAATAGGACAGCTTAAGGTTCAGTCGTTCAGATAAGCCCAGAAGGGCAGTAGGTGTGGACTCATGGGTGCACACCTGATTTTTGAGGTTGGGGTAGGGTTGGTTCATGGTTCTGGCTTGGTTCGTCTGAGACCTACATGGTTCAGCACTTGTCATTTTTCATGTGCAAATTGCTCTGTTTATAAATGCACTTGTTATTTTTGCGATCAGTTAACTCCAGTCCCGCTGATCGCCTGATCGCAACAGTATATGTGCATCTTCTTTGTTAACACCATTATCAAAGTAGAAATGTGTAAATCAGAAATCTAGTGGAAATAAGCTTAGCTGTTGAAGCAACGAGGAATGGTTACCATCAATCTTTGTTTAATCCTTGTTAACACACGCAGATGCTGCTGAGACACCGCATTTGGTTGAAAGATATACTTCGACTAGAGTTGTTTTCCGCAACTGTGTCTGGGATGCAGCATGCGAATGCTACTGTCAAATTGTGACATCCGAACACGAGCAAAATAACATACATACTTGTGTTTCACGTGCAGCGTATCAATGCTATCGTTAGAAAGGCGAGGGACAAAAAGGACGCTTCTGCCCGTGTATTCTGAATTTCTGATGTACTCTCATGTGACGGATTGGTGAATCATCTTTGGTGGCAAAATACCATGTATTTACGTCAACTGAAAGAGTCTGAAACGGGTTAGGTCTTTGCTCCCAATCTCTACTGCAAGCAGCTGCAACAATTACAGATGGATCAAGTGCATGAACAGTTCACCTCAAATCACCACCAGTTTACAAATTGTAGCAGGCACCCACTTTGTCCCATCTCTTAGCATAACACATACGAGCCCAGTCGCACCAAACAAAGCGCCCAGAGCTCCGTGTCTCTTCCCAGACACATGGCGGCTGCAACATGCAAACTATAATCTCTGTCTCTCTGACGAACTCCGGTCAATGGACGGACGCGATGCCAACAAGCCCATTTCCCAACCACCATCTGAAAAAGAAAAAACAGTGCTGCCAAAGCGCACAAGAGATTCTCTCTCATACTGGACGGAGCCTTTCAGAGCCGGACGGGAGCCACACGGGCATCCCAGGGTTTCCTTCTTCGGCGGATTCGTTTGAAGCTTTTGACGCCATCGCCCGAGACAATCAGACAACCGGCCGGGCTCCGCGAGAGGAGGCATCGGCATCCTCCGCGCTTGCTCCGTCCGCCCGCGCCAATGAGACGAGCTCCCGGCGCATGGGCGGGCACGGTCGTCCCACTAGAAAAATATGCGGCCTCCACCCCTGTTGCTGCTCGCACGTCATGGTTGCTCCAACGCTTTGACAGTGAGCAGGGACGACGCCTTGGGATTGTACGGCGATCTCTGCTTGTGGAAGGTAAACTGTAAACAAACTGGAGAGGGAGACCGACAAGATCCTTTGGGAATGAGTGAACAGCCGAAACGGGCAAAGTACAAAAGCTGCAGGCTCTTTCTTGCTTTATTACCTGGCGAGGCTATTTGGTTGCGAGTAGCTTCTATTTCTAGGATGTCACAAAAGCTGATACCGTCACACTGAAGCGATGAAACTTTAGCATCTGAAGATGTTTTTTTTAATAACGGACTGCAAGTAAATACGTATTATATTGCTTGCGCAGATAAATAAAGAACCTTTTCTCTCTGTTTTTTTTTCATGTCCACACGCGCAGCCGTGCAAATTGCGACACGGTGACAACATTCGCTCATGCAGTCATGCGTCCATGTCTGCGAGATTGTAACACATCATTGCACGCACGAATGGACTGTGGGCATCGGCTGGACTCTTCCTCGTTGTCATCTACTCCAACTGGAGTGTTTGACAGATTTACGGTATGCAATGCGTACTGGCAACCGTCCTCCTCCAGACGGTGCTTAAGCTTAACTGGGGCAATAAACAAACAGGTCCAGACCAGACGTCGCACGTTTCCCCTTGGAATCTACTACCACTACTACTTTTTGAGCTGGCAAGTCTTTTTGTAACAAAATGTGGAGCCTTTTGCCGTGCTTGCATTGGGAGGGTCCAATGCATTGTTCTCTTGTAAAACGGCACTTGGTGTTATGTACTTCTGTTACCAGCAGGCAACAGCACATAGAGCAATCAGCTATGCTACAAACAATTCTAAAGCAGCACCGAAGCCCATGCCATCATGCTTGACGCACCCATTTCACACAAGGGAAGGCCAAAATATCTTCCTCTCGAAAAAAGAAAGTGCAAATATCTCTGTCTTTGCAATGCAAAAGAAAAACAAATATCGTTGGCTAGTCACTAGTGGCTTAAAAACTAGTGATGTCTTTTAGGCGGTATATATCAGTGCCGTGGCTTAAAAACTACTAATGCTGTCTTTTAGGCGGAATCAGGTAATGACACGTGATCTTAATATGTTACTTAATAGACAACAAATATAATGGTCTACTTTAATCATACACCGTCGGTTGTATTGTATTTTAAAGTCATGTTTGGTAAAACTCTGGATCCGGAAAATCCGTGGATTCCTTGCAGCTATGTATTTGTAGCTCGAAGAAATTCTAGACCTAGAGCTGGAGGCATATGGAGCATTTCGATGAATCATTTAGAGTTCAGACAATCAGACTAAATACATGACATTACGTAAGACAGTTATAAAACCTCTTGTGAGACTTGCGCAGAGCAGGGGCGTAGGGGCCTGCCCGCTGCCCCCGCCCCCGTCCTATGATCTGTAGTTTTGCATTGAAAATTTTAAATTTGATCAAATTATTAGATAAATTAGCACTGTTGGCTCCCTTAACAATGGAAAAAATAAATAAATTTCTAGTTACGCCCTGTGAGCACAGAGTAAACCTGCAGTGGGTTTGCCTCCGTCCGTCCTAGTCCTAATCCGACCTAAATACCCGTCGGCGTTCTCCAAGCTCATAATCACGCTCCCCCGAATATTCTATTTCTACCCGACTGAACCACTCCATTGCCAGTTTGACATCCCAATTCACCACCCGGGTGCTAGGACTAGGAGATCGACCGCGAAACGACTGGAGCGCATCTTACATTGTCGTGCATGAGATTCAATAATGCGCCCTGGTTTTGTCACCGTCTCCCTCGTGCCCCGCGTGTCAGACGTACGCAGCCCAGGCCACGCCCCTCGTCTCCGGCTCGTTCCGGCCACCGGGACGCCGCCCAATAGAACGGCTCCGGCCTCTGGCGGCCTGGCCGTGCCCGTTCGCGCGAGCCATCTGGCCGCAAGCACCAGCCACGTCCAGCCGTCCAGGCCTCTCGCTCGCTCACCGTCCCGTCCCCTCTTGCTGCCGCCCAGCTGTGTGCCTGCCTGCTTTGTCCTCCTCGCCCCGGCTCCTCTCCTCCCGTGGCCGTCCAATCGCTGCCGCACCGGCGCCGTACCCGCCTCGCTCCCGCACGAGCCGGTCACGGAGCTTTCGCACAACACCCCCGACCCATCCGCATCCGTCTCCTCTCGCTCTCGCCCCCTCTCCCTTTCCGCTGGTGCTAGACTGGCTGGCTAGTAGTACGCCGCACTGTAGCGCGGTGCATGCAGGCTGCAGCGCAGCGGGGGGAATCAAATCAACCTCGGCCGTCGACGAGCCGGGCCGGCGGCGGCGTCCACCAGCGGTCCAGCGCGGGGCGAGCTGGGGCCCGCCTCTCGGCCCGTCGCCGTGACTGCCAGCGTGGGCCCCCCGCATCGGACGCTACCGGCGCGCCGGAACGAGAGGCCAGGATGGCGAGGCGCTGAAATCCGTGGGTCTGATGAGATGAGATACCACGCAGGCCTCACATCCTATATCCTCTCCCCCCGCTCCGGCTCCGCTCGCAACACCCACCCCCCTCCTCATTCCTTCTCGCCTCCTACCCCTTCCTCTGCTTCTCCTTCTTCCTCCTCCTCTGCGGGAGCAGGAGGGGGCTTAAACCCTTCCGCCGTCGGCTGCCACCGCGCCATTCGCGCTCGAGGGTAGTCGCCGCCGGGCCGGAGGGTGGGAGCGTGAGACTAAGAGCGAGGCAGGGCAGGGAAGCCAATGGCCCCCAAGGCCGGCCGTGGCAAGGGCAGGGGCGGCGGCGGCGGCAAAGGCGACAAGAGGAAGAAGGAGGAGAAAGGTATATCATATCACCACGCGTGCTCTGTCGAGTCGAAGCCGCCGCCTTTGTTCATCGCATACACGCGCGCGCGCTGCTGCAGCTTTGCGAGTCCTTGCCAATTGCCATAAACGAAGCTTGCTTGTTCTTCTTCTTCTTCTTCAGAACATTCAACCCAGCTGCATGATTCTAGTTTCCCTTCTTTCCATGTGAAACAAAGGCTAAAAGAGAAGGATTGCTATTAGCCCATTATTAGCGTCTAATCCTTTTCCCCCTTTGTTCTTTTTTTTTGAAGCAACAGGAGGAGTTCAAGACTCCTACTGAATATATATATTAAAACAAAGTAAAAAAGTCTTTATAACGCGGATTTCAGGAAACAAAGAAAGAAAAAAAATCAAAACTAAAACTAGGCTCAACCAAAGGAACTTATCCATTCTTCTAACTGTGGTTTGTGTTTCGCCTTGACTCGATGCATAAGCAACGCGAGTTTTTTTTGAAAGTAGCCCGGCACTGTTCCAATGACAGTTGAATTCTTTGAAATATCAGTTTATTTCTTGCTGTCCATATGGTCCAACATAACAAGATAATTAAACTCATGAACATGGGTGAGCTGATTTGAGCCTTGATGCTTTCTATGGTTCCAAAAAATGAATCTGAGTCCACTTGCAACATATTCCAGCAAGTTAAAGCTAGCGGGCATTGGAAGAACAGATGTTGTAAGGTTTTCTCAATGCCGTTATTATAGATAGCACAATCATACGATGGTAGAACCATATTATTTCTTCTGAGAATATTTCGAGTACTTAATCTGTCCACAATTAGAGGCCAGAAGAAGATCTTGTGTTTGTTTTGACAACAAGATTTCCATAGCCACTGGAAAACTGGACGAGCGTCTGCATGAACCATATTATTCGCTTCGCTTGCTTTTCTCCGTACTGAACCGGAGGATTTTTTTCTCTTGCTCTCTGCTGATGCTGCTGAACCCTTTTCCATTGGGGGGTTTCGTGCTCTGCGCTTCGCTATGCCATGATTGCTCCTTGACCCGTCCATCAGCTCCTTTTGTTGTTCCATTTCAGCTGGTGATAGCAACCAACCAGGACTGGCTGCTACTATCATCCAGCTCCTTTTACCACTTCCTTTTGTTGGTGTAACGCTCCCCGTTCGGTTGGGTGGGTCATGCGGTTCGCAAGAGCCGAGTGAATCGCGGGCTGCCGCCGTGCGGGCTCCGCGTGCTCCCTCATTTCACGCGCTGCTGCTCGATCTCGTGCCTGCTGCCTGCTGCCTGCTGCCTGCTGCCTGCTGCTGGAGAACAGACCACTGATGAACCGGGGGCTTTTGTTTCTTGTGTTGTGCAGTTGTGCCCAGCGTGGTAGACGTCACGGTCGTCACCCCCTACGAATCCCAGGTGACACTCAAGGTATGTGCGGCCGGGCTCCATGCCTTCTCCCACACACGAACGAATTAACACACACAAAGCCACTTGAAAAGGAACAAGAACAGGACATCCAAAAGAAGAAAGAGAGATGAACAGTGGCTTGGCATCATGTCTTTGACAAAGTGCAGGTGCCGGTGCCAGCTGAATGCATGGTTTGCACTTTGCACACCCATTGGTTCCACCGGGACACCAAGAGTGTTGCCATGAAGAGCAAGAGAGAGACGAGGTTTGTGTGTGGTTTGTTTGCTAATGCCGTCTCTTCTGCTGTTGTTGCTGCTCTGATCCCGTAGGGCATATCCACGGACCGTGTTCTGGACGTGCGGAAGCTGCTGGGGTCCAACGTGGAGACGTGTCACCTGACAAACTATTCACTCTCCCATGTGGTAATGTTCGCCCTCCCCTTTTAAGTGTTAACTGCCAATCGAGTACCTTCTCCAATTTCAATCGCAGTACGGAATGCAGTACCGTAGAGGGACTCTCCCTCAATGACGTGTGGGTCCTACGGTACTCGGACCCACGCGTCAGCGGGTGAGTCCCCTGCGGTACTACCGAGGAGACTCAACCTGTCATCGTTAGGGGGAAAAAAGAGAAAAATCCATCCATTCATCAACCGGGGGTTGGTAAATTAGGGCATGTTTAGATTTTTACCCGTAAACCTGTAAACGCAAAAAAAAAAAATATCACATCAAATGTTGGGACACATGTACGGAGTACTAAATGAAGTCTATTTATAAAATTTTTTACATGGATGGGCTGTAAATCGCGAGACGAATCTAATAAGCCTACTTAATCTATGATTTGTAACAGTAATGCTACAGTAACCATCCGCTAATTATGGATTAATTAGCATCATTAGATTCGTCTTGCGATTTACAACCCATCTATATAAAAAATTTTGTAAATAGATTTCATTTAGTACTTCAAATTAGTAAAATTTTAACGCAAAATTTTTACATGTAAAGAATTAAATGTAAAGAATTAAACAGGGCCTTAGTGCGGGATAGTTGGTTGCTTGCGTTGCGTCAATGCATCAATGCATGGACACTGGCTGGCTGGCTACCTGACTCACTGATATGGTGGTCGCATGTGTTGCTTGGCAGGCACGCGGGCCGCGGCTGGAGGACGGCGTGGAAATCGTTGCGCTCAAGCCCTGCACGCTCCGGATCGTGGAAGGTAGGTGCCTCCCGGCTGAACCCGCACGCCACCACCGCTGGAGCGCTGGTGCTGTGCTGCTGTCTCCTCCCTCGTTTCTTCCGTACGTTCACTTTGCTGGTGTTTGGTGTCGCCGGAGCTTTCACATTGTTCTTCACTTCACCTTGGTGTCCAAACGCGAGTGAGATGGTAGCTGATGGGGGCGTGTCATCGTGTAGATAGAGCCCCGAATCAGCGAGTGCTTCAGTACAAGGAGCAAGCAGCAGCTTGACAAGCTAGCTTGCAAATAGACTTCCATTTAGTACTTCAAATGACCAAGATTTCTTTGCAATTTTTTTTTGCAAAATGAACTAAACAGGCCCTTAAAAACGTGCGTACTCGGCTGTCCAAGCAAGTGCACGTGCACCAACAGGACACCCCTCTGTTAGTCTGTTGCAGGCCAGTCCAAGCGTGCATCAATGATTGATCGATCAAGGGATGCCACTGCTTCGGTCGCCATCGCCACACGTGGTTTGCTGCTCGATCAGAGTCCTTACCGCCGGCCATTCAGAGACCAGGAGACGAGCAAGAAGGGCAAGCGTGGTCGTCGTCCATCCAAACGGCATCGAACCCCGATCGATGGCATGGCCGGCTGAATCCATTTCCAGCGTCGCCGTGGCCGGGATACGACGCGCCGCCCATGGCGGCGACGCATCTTGAATGGAGCCAGTCGTGCGCCTCCGTCACGCCCCAAACCCAACAGTTGCCGGCGTCGATGCTGACCGCCATTCTTCAGATCCACTGTCTTCTTCCCGTCAGTCAATGCTGGACACCGAGGCAGCTAGCCCCGCTATAGCTCAGTGCGTCCGGTCTCGGGCTCCTGATCCGGTGATCCCAGTGCCTCCTGCACTCGGTTACCAGCCGCGCATCGTGCTCGTGCCCCTGACGTCCGCCCCTCTCGGCCCCGGCTGCCCCCGGGATTCGGAGCTCCAGACGCCAGGGAGTCTGCCCCCCGTCTTGCCGGTGCCCTGTCGACCGGCGGATGGGACGGCGGTGGCCAACCTCCCCCCCCCCCCCCCCCCCCCCCCCACCCACCAGTTTCTTGCGTCCTGCCTATGCGCATGTGCTGCTCGTGTCTCTTTCCGTGGCGCGTCATCGCACCCATGTTTTCGTGACCGGTACGGACGGCGGCGGCGGCGGCGGCATCGCGCGACTTTCCACGGAACGTGCCCGGCGTGGTCGCTCCATGTGTGTGGGAAAATCCAGGCTCGTCAGACTTGCAGCTGCTGGCTTGCTAGGCTCCTACACAGTCCTGCTACCTACTAGTCCTAGTCGCGCCCATATGATTCTGACCAAATCTTTTTTCTTTTATTTTTCAGCGAGATTTAGGACCCCAAGGGTTTGACGGGCCGGCTTAGTTATTAACGATTGATTAGTCATCAAGCACGGGGAAGTTGATTGCTCAGTCTGATTGAGACGTCGTCGGCACGCTTGATAGAAAATGTTAGCAGCACAGTACTAGTGGTCATGCTTTTGTCGTCAGTGTAGTTTAATCAGAGAGCAGACCCGCGTGTGGCGTCGGCAAGTGGCAAATTAATATTTGGTAGTTTTTTTACTGCACACAATACTAGTGCACACTAGTGTTCGAAAAAGACTAGTATATAAACATCGAACCGAACGATCTAGATAATTGTATACTGCTAAAAGGCTCACTAGTAATATGAGTAGTATATGTCGGTAGTATAGATATTATCAGGGGCGGAGCCAGGATGGCAATTTTTTTATTGTTAGGGGGGCCAACTATACAAATTTATATAAAAATTTAATCAAAATTTAAATTTACAATGTAAATTTGGGGATCATAGGGGGGCCAGGCCCCTGCCCGCCCACCTGTCTCCGCCCCTGGATATTATTGGAAAAGATAGGTTATCTTACTTTTTTTCATTTCATTCAATTTTATTTCTACCTCATTCGATTCACATCTTGTTTCCTTTTTCTTGAAAAAAATCTACTATTCTTCTTCTCTGGTTTGAAAGAGAACCAAACGATAGGTTTCTGATCAATAAGCTGATTGTGGTGGTTTCCTCGCAAAAAAAAAAAGATTGTGGTGGAAATTGTCTAACTGGGTAGCAGTAAAAAAATTGCCGACCAAACACAACACAACAACCCAAAGGCCACAGGAATCTGGCTGTTAGGCCTAACACATATGTGAAGATCACAGGTGCTGGATCAATTGATCAAAGCACGTGGATCAAGCTCTGGTGGCTGCCGTGATCTGATCGCCTGCCAGTTAGGATCCTCATATTTGAAGGGTGTCTCACTTGCCTAACTGACATTCTGAGGCCAACTCCAGCTTTGGCACCTTCACTTGAATTGGCTATCTTTTTTCCCACTGACAAAACTTGACAAGGTGATCCGCTCACCTAGGACTTTCTGAACTGATTGCAAAGCGTCTTGTTCAGGAACAGCAACGAGCCAACGATGAAGGCGAAATGATGGTAGAACTTTGCAATTGGTTAGCTATTTTAGGCTATCAACTAGCAGTAATCTTGGAATGGGACTGAGAGGGACGTGTGTTGACGCCTTTCAGGATCAACACACGAATGTACTCGAACGTGCGGCGCGAAGAGACAGCTCGCTGCAGCGCCTCCTGCGTAGACCGGTCAGACCGGTCCCTTGGAGCGGTCAGACCGGTCGCCGCCGGCAGATCGGTGACGAAGCCTACGAACGTTAGTCCGGGAAGACCCGTCGGGGCAGGCGCACGTAGGGTTGTTCTAGGGTCGGCAGGCCACCTAGAACGCCCTCAATCGACGTAGAGACGACGGAGGAACAACAAATAGTAGATTGGAAAAGCTAGGGCAAGAGAAAAATAAAAAGATAAAAGTTGTATTGATTTGATCGATTGGATACCTAATCGGTCGTGACCCTTTATATTTATAGTGTGGGGTGGACTTATCCCGCAAGAAATCCTATTACAAGATCTAAATCTATTAAAATCCCTAGTTGTACTCGGATTCCACTTGGACCGGTCAGACCGGTCGACCCTACCGGTCAGACCGGTCGGCTGCTGCCGGACGGACTACAGCGTCTGACCGGTCAGACCGCTAGGGCGTACCGGTCAGACCGGTCGGTATTGTCGAATGCCAATTTTGGTTGTCAACATATGCCCCCTGTTCTTTGGCAAAGCTTGCGTGCCAAAGAACACTCCTCTGAACCAAAATTGTTTAAGGGCGATAACGATTTATCGGCCGTATCTTGCTTCTTCCTCAAGTTGATGATGAAACAACTTGCTTGGGCTTCCATACCTGCTTCATGGTCGCCGACCTTGTTGGTATAACCTCTGCTTGCTGTTCCATGGACTCTTTCTTGCGCATCCTTTGCATCCTCCTCTTTTGGGTGTGAGACAAACCTGAAGGACACCACTTCGGCTGTAGATATTTTGAATCTTGTTTTATGTTCTTCTCACACTCCTTGCTGCAATCAATGTTCTTTTTTACCAGATTATCGCTAATCGGTCTTTGTGAAGCAAAGCTTGGGTATATAGGAGGATAATGAATATAATATGACTGCATGTGCATCCTACTATAATCCAAAGGCATATAATAAGGATACCAGCAATACCATGGAGAAATCGGTCCATTAAATGAATTACCTTGGCTCAAACTCGATTGCTCTTGAGATGATGACGGATTTGCATCCTTGACTTTGTCCGGCCGTTCCCTCTGCCTCTGGACGGCGCCTTTCTTTTTCTTTCTTGTTTTTGGAATTCTTTCCAGAAATTCCAGATCGACCGGTCAGACCGGTCTCCAGACTGGTCAGACCGGTCTGAGCAGACCTGGCGCCCTTCTTCTGTTCTTGCCCCCCAAGCGTTGAATTCTTCAATGAATCTTTAGGGACCTTCTTTGCTGGAGCTTCCTGATGAGATTTCGAAGGCTCAGACCTTTCTTCACCAATGATTATATTTTTTCCTTTTGTTGATTCGGCTTGATTTGGCCGAATTAACACTTTAGGATTACTCAATTCAAGCACATGTGTATGTGCAGGGAAATGATTCTGATCCACCTTCATTTGTGGAACAATTATTCGGCCTTCATTAACAGCCGATTGAATCTGTCTCCGAAGCACATTACAATCATTAGTCGCATGAGAGAAAGTATTATGAAATTTTCAATAAGCTTGCCGCTTTAATTCTTCAAGTGGCGGTATGACATGCGACATCTTGATGTAACCATTCTTATTTAATTCATCAAATATCCTCTCACATTTGAATACATCAAAAGTAAATCTTTCTTGCCGATCTTTAGGAATCGGCTTAAGAGAACCGCAAGCGCAAGGTTTATCATTAGAGGACCAAACAAATTCAGCGGTATAAACATCTTTACCTTCATCGTCCGAACAATTGGAATCACACCCGAGCACATAAACAGGACGATTAGGTTTTTCATTGGACTTTTAAGAATATCTAGCTTCTTTAGCTCGGCTTTCATTAGCCAGAGCCTTTTGTAAAACTTGACTAACATCTAGAAATTCTTGCCACTCTAGCTTTGCTTTATGAAAATCAAGTAAACCAGCAAAAGCTAGATCAGCTAAATCTCTATCAGAAATTATCAAACTATAACATCGGTTTCTAGTATCTCTAAATCTTCTAATATACTCAGAAACACCTTCATGTATCTTTTGCTTAACCGATGTGAGATGTGACAATTTCAATTCAGTTTCACCACTAAAGAAATAATCATGAAACTTCTATTCTAAATCAGCAAAAGTGAAAACTGAATTGGGTGGAAATGAAATAAAACATGTAAATGCAGCAGCCGATAGAGATAAAGAAAATAACCTCAAATTGTAAATATCATTAGTGCTAGCTTCACCACATTGTATAATAAATTGAACTATATGTTCCAATGTAGTTCTACTATCATCACCAGTGAATTTAACAAATTCAGGAATTTTAAACCATTGAGGATATGCAACATAATCATAATTCTCAGGGTATGACCTTTGATAAGATCGGCATTTGGCTTTAGGCTCTATACCAAAAGTTTGCCGAGATATCTTAATCACCTCCTCTTTGATACTACCTGATCCAACATCATCGGCGTTAAGCCGATTTGTGATCGGGGTACTACCAAGTTGAGCAAAGTTCGGCGGTGTGGAATGTCGCAACGAACTTGCTGCCCCATATGGCACATTGACATGAGGTGATGCATTATAATTAATTCGGCTTTACTGATTAGCCGAATTAGTCATAATAGCATTATTAGTTGGAATTGCCGAACCACGAATTGCCTTATCGGTATTAGATGTAGATGCATTATTACCGACAGACTTCATACCAAAATGTATTTCAATTCGGCTAAAGCGATCATCAAACATATCATGCATATTTTGACCAATAAATTCTAACTTATTATTCACATGAGAAGAAACAACATCATCTATAGCATTAGCTATTTCAGAATTAAGAACGAGCTGTTCGCTCTCATCGAATTTTACCTCAAACTGTGAAGCATCGAAGCCGGCATCCGTCGTGACCTTCCCTTGTCGGTCGATGGAGAAGTGTGAGATGTACTGCTTCATGGCTTCTTCCTCTAGCTTCTGGATCTCCTTCTCCTCTCTGATCTTCTTCTGGATGTCATCAAGAGCCTTCTGTTGTTCGGCCGAAAGTTGCTGAACAGTCGGCCTTTGGATGTTGGCGGCATCAACATCGCTAGGTTTAGGAATTTTACCGGCCATGGCAGCCGGTTGATTCTTTCCCCAGCGGAGTCGCCAAAAAGTATGTTGACGCCTTTCAGGATCAACACACGAATGCACTCGAACGTGCGGCGCGAAGAGGCAGCTCGCTGCGGCGCCTCCTGCGTAGACCGGTCAGACCGGTCCCTTGGAGCGGTCAGACCGGTCGCCGCCGGCAGATCGGTGACGAAGCCTACGAACGTTAGCCCGGAAAGTCCCGTCGGGGCAGGCGCACGTAGGGTTGTTCTAGGGTCGGCAGGCCACCTAGAACGCCCTCAATCGACGTAGAGACGACGGAGGAACAACAAATAGTAGATTGGAAAAGCTAGGGCAAGAGAAAAATAAAAAGATAAAAATTGTATTGATTTGATCGATTGAATACCTAATCGGCCGTGACTCTTTATATTTATAGGGTGGGGTGGACTTATCTCGCAATAAATCCTATTACAAGATCTAAATCTATTAAAATCCCTAATTGTACTCGGATTTCACTTGGACCGGTCAGACCGGTCGACCCTACCGGTCAGACCGGTCGGCTGCTGCCGGACGGACTACAGCGTCTGACCGGTATTGTCGAATGTCAATTTTGGTTGTCAACAACGTGCATAGATAGAAACGGGACCCGTCTCTGTCCACCGTGACGGGATCAACAACGAAACAATGGCGTTGTTACGCAAGGACCCAGCGCAAGTTGCAGTTGTTTTGTTGCCAATCTCTGCGCTCCGAAGGGTCTCATCTCCTGGTACGGGACAAAGCGACGCCTCTTGGAATCTGCGGTGGGTGCTTGGTTAACTCCACGGGTATTTTTAGGTGTTCAGGCTCCCAGTGGGCACTGCCATTACTATACTCCGTCTGGCCTCGTGCATCACCTGTCAGGGCCACGCTCCAGTGATGTGTGATTTTTCTAACTTGTTTTTTTTAGAGGAGTGATATTTCTAACTTGTTGACTCGGCTGGGAACGTCGCTAGCGTGATGTTAATTGGGCCGTGCCGATTTGTTGTAACAACCAATGCCGGTTTCATTCCTTAATTTCTTGAGAGAATACTGGTTCTCAAAATTTGACTGAATTTAGTTTACCCACTCTAAACCCTAACAGCTAGTATGCATGAACAAGGCAGTTACAAAAGAAGAGTTTGGTTTACCTTTTGTTTTGAATATTTTTGCTTTTTAGGGAACTGAAATAACTTTGTGAGAGTTTTTTTAGAGAGAAGAAGAAAAAAGAAGTTGATATCTTTCCATTGGGCTCCTAATGTAGTAGTGTTGGGGCCCAAGTACAGGTCCAGCAAGTCGCGGGCAAGCACGGCACAATCATTCAATTGGGCCTTTCGATTCTAATTGAGCCCATCGGCTTGTTTGCAGAGGAGTACGCGACAGAGCAGCAGGCGGTGGCGCACGTCCGCCGGCTGCTGGACATCGTCGCCTGCACCACCGCGTTCGCCAAGCCCCGGGACGGCGCCGCCAAGCACAAGTCGTCCAAGCACGGGCGCCCCGCGACGCCGCCCTCCCCGCCCGCGCCCGCCTCCACTGGGGCCAATGGCGGCGGCAGCACTGGCGAGGGCGCGCCGCCGATATCGGAGGCGCACGACATGGCGGCCATCCGCCCGCCGCCGAAGCTGGGGGAGTTCTACGACTTCTTCTCCTTCGCCCACCTCACCCCGCCCGTCCACTGTAAGGCTCCTCACTGCCCCCGGTGAAGCATTCCATTCACATTTGGCCTGCGCTCTCTTAATCTGACGCGAGGTGTCTGCTTCGATTCTGCAGTTATCAGGAGGAAGGAGGCGAATGGCGCTTCTCAGGAAGGCGATTACTTCGAAATCGAGGTGACTTCTCACGCACACTCTTGAACGCACTAGCAAAGTTTAATTGGGGCTTTGGATTTGAAATAACCAACTTAAGCATGTGGGTATGAGCATACGCTTTATGAAGGAGTCCATTTGTGTCCAGGTGAAGGTTTGCAACGGCAAGCTTCTGCATGTAGTTGCTTCAGTAAAGGGTTTCTACTTGGCAGGGAAGCCGCACAACGTAAGCCACTCCCTGGTGGACCTACTGCAGCAGCTCAGCAATGCATTTGCAAATGTTAGTAACCGTGAATCCTAATCTTCACTATCTTCTGTTCTTAGTTTGCTTTGCTTCCTGTTCTTATCCGTTTTGATAATGCATTGACTTCTCTAAGTTCCGGGTATTATTTATTTTCCACAGGCATACGAGGCATTAATGAAAGCTTTTGTGGATCACAACAAGGTTGTAATAGTGAATACGCTTTCACCAGTTGTTTTTATTTTCTTGTACTGAAGATCGAATAGAGTGATGTAGTTCATGAACTTTTGTTGAGATAACCTTTTCTGCATCTGCAGTTTGGGAATTTGCCGTATGGATTCCGTGCAAACACATGGCTTATCCCTCCAATATATGTTGACCCTGCTACGAAGTGTCCAGCACTGCCAGTCGAGGATGAGAATTGGGGTGGTAATGGGGGTGGCAATGGACGCGACGGAAAATATGACATCAGACGGTGGTCAAAAGACTTTTCTGTTTTGGCAAGAATGCCATGCAAAACTGAGGAAGAGCGGGTGATCCGGGACCGGAAAACTTTTCTTTTACACAATCTGTTTGTAGATACAGCAATTTTTAGAGCTGCATCAACAATAAGGCGTCTCGTTAATCAGTCTATGAACTCAACTGGTGCGCATAGTGGTATGCCTGGTTCAAACATATTTGAGGAACGTGTCGGGGACATGCATATAACTGTGAAGAAGGATGGGGCTGATGCTAGTCTGAAGCTGGAGGACAAGGTTGATGGTGTTGCCTTCTGTCCAACGGGGGCTATGGATATCACACAAAGAAATATTCTGAAAGGTTTGACTTCTGATGAAAGTGTTGTTGTTAAGGTGATTCCTCTCACATTCCTCTTTTATCATATCTCATTTTCTATGTTTGAAATTATAAGCTGCTAATATCCGAGAACATGTAATTCCTATCCAGGATTCTTCAATGCTAGGAGTGGTGATTGTCAAGCATTGTGGATATACAGCAACTGTGAAGGTTTCTGAACGCGCAAAGGATAGTAATGATGTTAAACAAACCTATGATACCTCTGATAATCTTGATGGAGTGCTGAACATTGATGTGGATGACCATCCGGATGGAGGTTCAAATGCCTTGAATATCAACAGGTTTGATATGAACTCATGTAATTTTACTTGCTTAGTAATAGGTTCAATGTCTTATCATGATATGTTTGCTCGTCATTAAAGAAATGCCTTGCTTTAATACATTTTTTCACATGGAAAAAAAGGCTCTATTAACAACACCTTTTCTCCTCTTTTCGTTTCAGTTTAAGAATACCACTCCCGAGAATTATCAATCCAGAAACAGCTGTTGGTAACCAGTATCCGAGCCCAAAGTCTCATGCTAGTAATCCTGCACGGAAACTGGCACGCACAGTACTTGAGGACAGCTTGAGAAAGATGGATAGCATGCCTAACAAAAATCCTAGAATTATCAGATGGGAACTTGGATCCTCCTGGCTGCAGCACTTGCAGAAAAAGGATTCTCCAAAGTCTGATAATGGTAAGGAAAACAAAATAAAGGCTGACAAAGAACCAGCTGTCAAAGGTCTTGGAAAGCATTTTGAACAATTAAGGAAAATAAAAAAGAAAGAATGCAACATTGAAGGTTCTGGTTCTGAGAAGGAAGAATCTAACAGTAATTGTTCACCAGTGAATGGTATGCTAGAATCAGATAAGATAGCTGTTGATGAAACCATTAAGGGGGCTGATATAAGCAAGCTAATGTCAGAGGATGCTTTCTTTCGGTTGAAGAATTTGGGAGCTGGCCTTCATGAAAAGGTGAATCAATTATGCAAGTTCACTCTCTTAGAAATTCTGTTTTAAGATGGCTAGAAGTACACTTCTGATTTGCTAATAACTTCTCTCTAAAATGCTTAGACAATTTTTCTTTTCTACTATTATTAATATCTACAACAAAAAAGTAGGCAAGTTCACAGAGTTGTTTTAAATTTTGAAAGGCATGTGAATAATTTGGGAGCCAGTTATACTAGAGTTTTTGAACACTGTCAATCGATATCTTCTGATATGAAAGTTTCGAAGTCTGTTATGTTGCAATACAAGAGCTCACCAAGGAAATATTGGTGAACTTTTTGTGTTTTGTTTTCTAATTTTATTATTTCTTGATCCAGTCCCTTGAAGAACTCACAGAGATGGCCCATAATTTCTATGATGATACTGCACTCCCAAAGCTGGTAAGCCTTGTATCAACATTCTATACTTCAATTATCTTATCCTGATTTGTGCTTTAATTACCTCATAGAAAACTCTTGCTATGGTACTGGGGGTTGAGTTAGGTTACTGATACTTTAAGGTAGTCAAGCATATATGGTCTTGAGACTTAATTGTTTTTTAACTCCCATAATGCTTAATTTGTTTTCTTTTGGAATGCAATTTGCACAGGTGTCTGATTTTGCATCCCTTGAACTTTCTCCGGTCGATGGAAGAACCATGACAGATTTCATGCATACAAGGGGACTTAACATGTCCTCCTTGGGTCGTGTGGTGGGTGTAAATTTATGTATGATTGCTTTTAATACCATGTTTGCACAAAGTTGGATAAAAATCTGACGTTCTTTCTCTAAATTAATCAGGTAGAGCTAGCAGAGAAGCTCCCACATATCCAGTCTATATGCATTCATGAGATGGTCATTAGGTCGTTTAAGCATGTCATCAGAGCTGTTATTGCTGCTGTTGATGACATGCAAAATATGTCTGCAGCTATAGCTGAGACTCTAAACATATTACTAGGATCCCCCAGACTTGAAAATGGTGCTGATACGGATGCACATATCGAGCATAATTTGCGATTGAAATGGGTAGAGAGCTTCCTTTCAAAAAGATTCAACTGGAAACTGAAAGATGAATTTGCACACCTGCGAAAATTTATCATTCTGAGAGGGCTTTGCAGCAAGGTATGTTTAGTGAAGTTAATTATGGGAACGTTCATAGTTCTGTTATCTAAACAGGCACTGATATGGTTTGTTGCTCAGGTTGGACTAGAGTTGGTTGCAAAAGATTACAATATGAATAGCCCTAACCCATTCGACAAGTCTGACATTATCAGCATTGTTCCTGTATGCAAGGTAGTATATTACTGATACTTAGGAAACTGTTTATTGTCTGTTTCTTGGATATAGTTTTTTATTAGATTGTTTTTTTTGTGCGCCTTCTGTTTTAGCATGTGGTCTACTCCTCAATTGATGGTCGAAACTTGCTGGAATCATCGAAGGTGGCATTGGATAAAGGAAAACTAGACGATGCTGTCAGCTACGGAACAAAGGTACATATACTGTCAACCTTTTTGTCCTTTTCCATTATTAACTGCTGTGCTAAAATCATGTCTGCATGCTGTTTACTAAATCTGTGTTTTTTCTCTTCTTTTCGAAGGCTTTGTCCAAAATTATAGCTGTCTGTGGTCCATACCATCGACTGACTGCTAATGCATACAGCCTTCTTGCTGTTGTCCTTTATCATACTGGAGATTTTAATCAGGTAATAAGATGATTTTGTTGTAGTTTCTTCGTGTTCTATCTGCTGGATATGCAAGTTTACTTAAACCAGTTTTTCCTTTAAAAAAGCACAACTGTAGCTGTAAAGTTTGTTCTTCATAGCAGTTCCAGCAATCAAACTAGCAATTGTTTTCTTCAATCAACCTTGGATTTTCATTTACTTTTATTTCTTGGTAGGCAACTATATATCAGCAAAAGGCACTTGATATCAATGAAAGGGAACTTGGTCTTGATCATCCGGAAACTATGAAGAGTTATGGGGATTTATCTGTCTTCTACTACCGACTGCAACACATTGAAATGGCTTTAAAGTAAGTGTCGTTATATGTTCTTTGAAGCAGCATGAAAGCTAACTTGATGGCATTAGTTTAAACCAGTCTACCATCAAGCTAGTTTATATCTAGCCATCATATGCATTAGGCCAGCATACATACTAAAACGACTCCTGCAGCTTTCTGCTCTAGTAGCAATGTATGCTTCCAAACCTAATTGTACCTTCCTCTTGAAGGTATGTCAACCGTGCACTATATCTGCTTCAATTTTCGTGTGGGCTTTCACACCCAAATTCAGCTGCCACCTACATTAATGTGGCTATGATGGAAGAAGGCATGGGAAATGTCCATGTTGCTCTTCGGTACTTGCATGAAGCCCTGAAGTGCAACAAGAGATTGCTAGGAGCTGATCACATCCAGGTAAAATAATCTAGATTTTGTTCTTTTTTTTTCAATCTTATCACGCTAAAGAACATGATGTAAATTTGGGCACTCCATGCTTGACATATTCTCATGAGTTTATCAAAGGGATTTCACATTAACAGTAATCAGGGTTTCATGGAAATGTTTGTTGTAGATCAAATTCCAATCTTCACTCGAACAATTCAACTATTCATATATATGTAGTAAGATGTCCTAACTCCTAACTACATTACTAGAAGAAACTGCTGCATCAATATTCTTCCAGAATTACTTGCAAGGGGTGTAATGTATGTCTTATAATTGCAAGTGGTGTAATGTATGTCTTATAACATTACATGTGAGACACCTCTGGTATATTTGAATTATCCTATTACTAATAGGCATACAGTGGATGTCCCAACTAACTGTGATATAGCTTTCACCTTTCAGCAATCAACAAACCATATGTTCTTTATTACTCACCCTCAAAGGTGTCTCAGTAACATATGTTCACGTTTGTCAGCATAAAACTCTTAATAGTATTCTGTGCTCCAAGTTTGAAACTATATTGCTTACATTATTGTTATTTCTCTTAAAAGGTATTGTGTTGCTGTATTTTTTTTGTAAGATATTAGTGTCAATGTATGCTTCAGTGAAATATGTCATAAGCATACAACCCAGTGATTGAATTACTTGCTGTTAAATATGAACTAACAAGCACTTCTTCAATCAATCAGACTGCTGCAAGCTACCATGCCATAGCCATAGCCCTTTCGATGATGGACGCATACTCCCTAAGCGTGCAACATGAACAAACCACCTTGCAGATCCTTCAGGAGAAACTAGGGCAAGATGACCTCCGAACTCAGGTTCTTGTTCTCATAATGTACAACAATACAGGCCATATATTCTGGTGTTATCTTAAATTAACACATTATTTGTTGTTGCAGGATGCTGCTGCATGGCTAGAGTATTTCGAGTCAAAAGCATTAGAACAACAAGAGGCTGCTCGGAGAGGAATGCCAAAACCTGATTCATCTATTGCTAGTAAAGGACATCTTAGGTATGGAACTAAGATTAAGCTGTTAATGGTCAATTGTAAAATATTTTGATTTAGATTGAAACATCTATCTTTCCAGCGTATCAGATCTTCTTGACTTCATTAGTCCGGACCAAGAAAGGAAAGAGAGGGATATGCAAAGGAAATGCAGGCGTGCAAAGGTGATTATAATGCATTTTTTTTGTTTTTCAAGACCTGTCATTTTAAAAAGATAGTTGGAATAGATATATGTCTACTTTTTTTAAAAAAAACTCCAGTATTAAAGAATGCTTATGTGATAGTGAAAAGAGATAGGTGCACACCTGCTGTGATGCAACCATCATCCGTGATAAATATATATATGAGAATAGCATTGCCACAATATTTTCCGCACTGGGTGCTATATATGAACTAGTTCTTAGGCTGTAAGCATATCCAGTTTATGGCCATTTCGTAGACGTTCAGATGACATTTTTGGAACACAAACTCTGAAACGGTTGTTATACAATCATTTAGATGTTTAAACAGTTTTCATGGATACAATTTATTTAAGTTTTGTTGTTTATGACAACCGTTCATCATTTAGCACCATGTATCACGTATATTTTTATGCCTTCAAACATCCTTTGTCCTTTTTGAAAGCAAACATTATGCATTCTCATTTTTCTTATGTTAATACATGAAGTACCAAGGGGAAAATTTTATTTTACATTTCTTGTGTAAACTTAAAGGTGCTGCTGTTGTGCAAAGCATTATGTGAGCCTCTTTCTTGTCCCCTGTTACCTCTTACTTCCCTTTTTCATGACATATAGTATTGAATGCAGAATAATATCAGAGCCCAACATGGTGAATCAGTTGAAGAAAAGGAGAACTTCAAGCTTGATTCAGGATCTTCTCTTGAAGCAACCAAAGATGTATTTCAAGAACAAAAACTGGACGCGCATCCTCCTGTGGTATTAGAAGAAAATTACGCTGCCCATGATGAGCAGAAGCAATCCGATGTTTTGTCACCTGAAGAATATTCTGATGAAGGGTGGCAAGCAGCTAGTTTGACCGGGCGATCTGCAAATATAAGGAGGAAATGCAGTCGCAGGAAGCCAGCTCTCACAAAATTAATGGTTGATCGCTTCGAAGATGGTCAGACAGGTTCTGTTTATAGGAGTGGTTTCAAGCCGCAAACAAAGGGAGACAAAGAAGATGCTGCAAGTGCTCCTAGCCAACTCTCCTTTGGTAGCTTTTTAAAAACCGACAAGTTGAATGGGGATACCAACATTGTTGAAGAGAAGTCTTGCAATACTACGGCTAAACCAGAACAGCAAGCAAAACCCACAGGAATTAACAGGCCAACTAGTATTGCTTCCAAGTTTGTATCATACAAAGATGTGGCTGTTTCGCCCCCTGGCACGGTATTGAAGCCAATTTTGGAGAAGAACGAAGAAAAGGAGAAAGAAAACAAACATGATGCTGATGTAACACTGTCGTCCGAGGAAGAGGACAGAAAATTTACAGAAAAAGAGAAGGAAAAGCCAAATGATGATAGCAGCAAAGATGTTCTTTCAAGTCAGCCAGACGGAATCGGTCAGCAAGAAACACCTCCTGACAGCAACAGCGACGATAGCCCCTCAGAACTTAAGAAAGCATCTGGAAGCAAACTGTCTGCTTCAGCACCTCCATTCAATCCGGGATCACTTTTATCAATGTCACACCCATACAGCACAGTGGCAATATATGATGCTAGTGCTGTCCTTCAGGCAATACCAAGCCAAGCAATGGAGATTCCTCCTCATGCCATTGATACTAGAGTGCCTCGTGGTCCTCGGTCCACCTTGTACTATCGTACTGGGCATTCTTTCCAAAGGAAACAAGGTTACACACACAGCCAGAGCACTGTTGTAAGGGGTAGCTACTCCCCCACGACCATGAATCCCCATGCTGCTGAGTTTGTGCCTGGAAAAACTGTTCAGCAATCTGATGTGGCTGACAGAGAACCCAGTCCTGCTAATCCTGTGACTGATTCTGACCAGGATGTGGTTTCACAGATCACAGATGAAGTAAAGGCTGAAACGTTCACCGCAGAAAAGGCAGGTCAAATTGAGAAAGTCGTTTCAGGTAAAGGAAAGGAAAACAGAGGGAAAGACATCTTAAGAAATTCGTACAAAACAGAACTTGCAAGGCAAATTTTGCTCAGTTTCATTGTGAAGTCGGTGCATGATAGTTTAGGTTCCACTGCTGCTGTACCAGACAGAAAACCAAGTGGTTCAGATGAAGCCAATAATGAACAGGGCAGCAACATAAGCAAGAACGCATCTGGTCGGCAAGATTCTGATAAACAACAGAAAGCCATGGAGGTGCCTAAAGGTCTGAAGGATACAGAGGGATTTACAATGGTTTTAAAACGTCGAAGGAGGCCACAGCCATTCATGAACCCCATAAATGGTCTCTATTCTCAGCAGTCTATTTGCACTTCTGTCAGTTAAGGTGTCTATGCTTAGACGGTTGGTAGCAGAATTTTGCCCTACCCAAGTGAGCGAGCATGTAGTCAAACTGTACAAAAATTTTCCGGAATACCCTTGGTAATAAATCCATTGTAATTTGGGGTAGCTGTAGCGCTGAATAAAATATCGCCTCTGTATGTTATAAGACAGAATCATAGGATATATATAGCAGATGTTAAGTTCATCCAATGTTCCAGTGGAGGTTCGCCTTTCAGTGTTTATGCACTTTCTCAAGTTGTGATGATTTATGATGGCAGGTACTGTCAGAGCAGATCAAACTGAACCTGCTCGGCGCCAAAGCTTCAAACGTTCAAAAGCTTGAATCTGCTAGTGTAGGCACATACTTTATTGCTGCCTTCTGTTATGGTGAAACTAAAATCTGCTCAGTGTGGCCATTGGATGCCTTGTCAGAATATCAGCACCAGTTCACAGTGAAGCCATTGCTGCTGCAGACCGGATCACCAGACCACCGAGTCCAGGCGTGAACTTGTTGATAGTAAAGCTGTTGCATCCAGCGGTATATAGAGTAGCTGTTGCATCCAGCGGTATATAGAGTAGCTGTTGAGAGCAAACCAAACTGAATCCGTTGGAGTAACTTGGATTGCTGGGAGCTACAAAGAACCCATTGAAATGCAGCAGCAACAGCAACAACAACAAACTGTAAGAAATGCACTAGTTTCTGGGAAATTCTTGTAATCCTTATAGAATTTATAAACCTACGCGGTGGCGATGTCATTTTTTTGGACTTGTTTCCCGTTTAAATTTGAAACTGGGTGGGTGGCCTGGCCACTACTGGATGCAGCATCAGAAATTCAGAACGCCAGCTATGCCTTGGCACAGTAAAATAATCTGCCGCTATGCTGGTGTTGCAGACCAGACCAGCCTGTTTAGTTCACACCCCGTAAAGTCAAAAAAATCGTAAACGCATTAAAATGAAAAGCAATCTTGCTAATTTGAAGTACTAAATGAAGTCTATTTACAAAACTTTTTGCATGGTTGGGCTGTAAATCGCGAGACGAATCTAATGAGCCTACTTAATCCATGATTTGCAACAGTGATGTTACAGTAACCATCCGCTAATTATTGATTAATCATGGATTAATTAGCATCATTAGATTCGTCTCGCGATTTACAACTCATCTGTGAAAAAAATTTGTAAATAGACTTCATTTAGTACTTCAAATTGGTAAGATTCCCATGCAAATTTTTTTTGCGTTTACAGGTAAAACGAACTAAACAGACCCTCAGGGCGCGCAGTTAAGCTGGTTTACAGTTAAGCTGTCGCAGCCGGCTGCAGGAGCCGTCGCCAGCAATAGCATAGGCCAGTAGCCGCTGCAGTGCCCCTACCACCTCCATACTATGACATATCGTTAGCCAGGCAGAGCCAGCTGCAGCCCCCACCACGCATGGGCTCCTATATATCTTGTGGAAGATGGTTAAGTAACTTATCTTTAAAAGTCCACTAAAATTCATTTACTAAAAAATTGTTGAACCAATATTTCAAAAATGTTAAACCAATATTTTAAAAATGTTGATTCAACAATTACAGAATATTGAACTAGTATTTCCAAAATGTTGAATCTATATTCTAAAAATGTTGAACCAATATTTTTTTTCTCATCTTCTCCGGCGCCGGAGGCGCAGGCGACGGCGGCTAAGCCGGCAGCGGCGGCGGCGGCGGAGCAAGTGGTGGTGGTGGTGCAGGCGGCGGCGGCGCGGCAGCCGTGGGGCGGGCGGGGAGTGCAGCACGGGCAAGCGCGGGGAGCTAGGGGCGCGGGCATGCGCGCGCAGCGGCGACGCTCTAGGGCGGAGCACCGGCGCGCGGAAACAGGGCGGGGCGGCGACGCGCGGCGGGGCGGAGACGGCCGCGGCGGTGATGCATGGCGGGGAGCAGGGAGCGCGCGACGCATGGCGGGAGCAGGGCGCAAAAGCGCATGTCGGAGGAGGAAGACGATGGAGAAGGGGCAGACGGAGGAGGAAGACGAGATGGTGGGGCTAAATCAGATAGACAGCAGAGATCGCACGAATCTCAAACACTGGAAGGTAAGTTGGAAAAAATCTTGCGGGAGATTGATAGGTTTTCTGCACCACACCACGTCATAACTCCTTGCGAGGTCAACTCGGCCCAACTCACCTCACCTCAACTGCCGGCCGGCCAATAGCCAACGCCCATCCCCATGCCCATGCTCTTTTTTTTTTGAAAAGGACATGCCCATGCATTGATAGAGATACCTCATACCTCCTCTGTTGCCAAGCTGCCAATGCCATCCTCGCAGCATCTGATCCTGGTCGGCGCCCCTCCTGGCTGTGCTGTTGCTGTGCCTGTACTACGTGCTTGTTTTTCCATTGATGGCGCGTCGTCTCTCGTCCTCCATTTACTCGGAGACTGCGGCCAGGTCGACCGGCCGGCCAGAGGGTCGGCCAGAGACCAGCGCGGCATGCATGACACTGCATGATCGAGCAATGGAGCATGCGCACACCTGAGCTCTGATCAGTTAATGCCACTAGCGTTCCGGGGTCAGTAATTGGGCAGCAAGGCTAGTCACGGGAATCCGGTTGAGCGAGGCATCGACAGACAGACACATCGTCCGTCCGAGCCCCGGCGACCAAGCTTTGCTCTCCTCCTCTGGTTCTGATCTCCATCGCCGCACTGGCCCGTCCATGAAACCGTGGCAATGAAACGCGACCCAATTCGTCGCAGGTTTCCCGGCTTCGAACTCGCCCGTCCAGCCTCGTGCAGCTGATGGTCTGGTAGATCGAGCTGGGGCCGCGATCCCATGCGGAACGAGTGCGCAATTCTGAAGGAAAATTCGAGGGGATCATGGCGTTTCTTCACGAAATCCGTGTGAACCATGGGCAGAAGGCAGATGACTGCGCTTGCGCTGCAGCACGGCGGCAAGGCGCCCGTGACCGCGAGTCCGTGACTGCTTGCTAACCTGTGGTGTGGGGTTCCCCCAGCTCCGATTCCGCACAAATATTCCTCCTCGTCGACGAGTTGTTGGCGGGGCCCGCGTGCTAGTGACAACCGCTATGTTCGTGCAGATGTCGCTTCGATCATTCCCTTCCCTCCCTCCTCGGCTCCTCTCACGCAAAAGAAAAGAAAAATGTCGCCTCATCATCCAGTCCTCGGGCCACAGGTAGGGTGGTAAAGGGCCCAACATTTTGAACTAGAAAATCTAAGGATCGGGCCCTAAAAGGGCCGGGCTCTAAACATATGTATTTTTGAACTAAAAATTTCAAGGGCTTTATTGGGCTGTGAAGAGGTCATTAGGGCCATAGCCCATTACCACCCCTAGCACAGGGGAGGGGGGAATAAACTTGACGTACGTGGGCATCCGATTCCTGCGATCCTCTATCTAAGACCGTCCACGGTGGAAGGAGGAAATGAAGGAGTAAATACACTGTTTGACACTGTAGATGCACTGTTTGGCACTGTAGACAGAGAGGACGTGGGAAACGAGGAGGGAGCAAATTTGCTCTTGCTCCCTCCGCTGTGGTCAGCCTAACTCTAATGTGAGTGCGACCGGACATGATCGCAACAGCGATCAGCTAAGAAACTTCAAACAACTTTGGCCGTGTTTGGTTTTTTTCACAGAATTACTGTAGCACACTTTGACCGCTAATTTAGAGTATCAAATGAAGCCTAATTACAAAACCACCTCCACAACCCCCGTGTAAATCGCGAGACGAATCTAATGAAACATTTGACCGCGCGATTAGAGGATGGTACTGTAGCATCACTGTAGCAAATCATCGATTAATTACCGTCATTAGATTCGTCTCTGAAAGTTACACTCATCCCTGAAAAGATTTTGCAAATAGACTTCATTTAGTACTCCATGCGGACGTTCGTCTTTTTGTGCAAAGCACATGCGCCTTTTCCGGGCAAAAAAAAAAGGCTTACTACTTCGATAGGTTGCAGAGAGTAAGAAGTTGACTTGTAACATGTCAAGATGCATGATGCGCACAAGATCAGATCACTGCTGCTCATGAGATGGATTGCACGGTTAAATAGATGGAGATATATAGGACAGAGATCGAGAGAAGATTAGACGCTAAGCTAAAACCTAGCTCGTTAATAACATCGGGGCTAGCAAGATTGGATCCTCTAAATTAAATTCTAACGCAAACAGGCGGGGCACAGACTGCGGAGAGATTGATGAACCCTGCTAGTAGCTAGCGTCGCCGGAATTCCTTGATATTCCGGCGACGCGAACACACATGCACAGACGTGACGACGACGGATTAGGAGGCGTAGTAGGCGCTCCTGGGGGAGTGGACGGGGAAGAGCGGCAGCAGCTTGGGCCGGTCGCCGTCGCCGGCGGCGGCGCCCCTCGGCGACGCGTGCAGGTAGAAGCCCTTGGAGGCGATGGCCTTCTCCTCCCGCTCCTCCTCCTCCTTGCTTATCACCACCACCCCGCCGCACGACGGCGACGAGCTGTGCGGCGACGGCGACATCGACGAGGACGAGGACAGCGGCGACGGCGAGGAGGAGGAGGCCTGCAGGACGTAGGCGTCCATGGGCGAGACCGGTGAGTGCATGAGCCCGTGGCCGCGGTGGTGGTAGAAGTAGAAGGACGACGCCGACGGGTGCGGCCGCGCCAGCTCCAGCCTGGCCGGCGCCGCGCGCCGCCTCTCCTGCAGCTTCGGCCGCCTCGGCGGCGGCGGCGGCGCGTGCTGCTGCTGCTGCGCGACGGTCGTCATGACGGCCTCCTCCTGCTGCTTCTTCTCCGCCGGCGCCCCGCCTGGCGCGCCGGTGAGCTTCTGCACGAGCGCGCGGAACGTGGCCGGGTCGGCCTGCACGAACGTGGTGTTGGCGTCCGCGCAGCCCGCGGCTGGCGCCTCCCTCACGACCCTGGGCGAGCGGGACGCCGCCATGAGAGCGCCACTCGCGCTCGCTAGCTGAGCAAGCAAAAAGTAGAGGCGAAATCAGGGAGGAGAGGTAGCAAGCAGGAGAAGGAAGGCGGGAGCGCTGGGTCGTGGTAGCTTCTTTAAGGGACAGAAAGGCTGCATTAAAGGCGAAGGGGATCGGCGATGGATGGACGCCGAGAGCTGGACCGATCGTCGCAGGGGGGACAGGGGTCTTTTCTGCGTCGCAAAACCTTTGCCCCGCTTGCTCGCTTCACACTGCCTGCCCTGCCGCCGTGTACACGCAGCTACTACCCCAGCCTATAGGTGGCCAACTGGGCTGAGCCCGTTGGGCCGGCACGGGCACGGCCCGAGAAAGCACGGCCCAAACACGGCCTGGCCAGTGGCCTCGCGGGCCCGTGCCGTGCCCGTGCCAGGCGCCGGGCCGTGCCTGGGCCGCAATCTCGGCCCGTGGCACTAGCACGGGCCCGGCCCGGCTAAGGCATCAGCACGGGCCGCCGCTCGCGTCGCTCCTCCCCCCCCACCCCGCCGCCGCCGCGCCGCTCCCCCTCCGGCTGCAGCCGCAACGCCGCTCCCCCCCCCCCGGCCGCCGCAGCGCCGCTCACCCCTCCGGCCGGATCCGCCGCGCCGCTCCCTTCCTCCCGTCCGCGAGCACGGACCTCGCCCCCGGACGCCGCCGTCGCCCCCTCCGCAGCCTCGCCTTCGCGCTGCTGCTCTGCTCGGCCTCCTCGCCTTGGCCGCGGCGGCCGCCACGAGGGCCGGGCGCAGCCGGCGTGCGACCTCGGTGGCGGCGTCCCTTGCCTTTGCCGCATCGCGTCGCCGGCCAGCCGCAGCTCGTCCTCGCCCACCTCGCCGCCGCCGCCAAGGGCCGCCGCCGCCCCCACCCGTCGCCTGTGCGGCTGCGCCGGTCTTCCCCGCCATGGTCCGCCCCGGCCGCCGCCGCTCGGGCCTGCCGTGCTGCCGTGCCCAGGGGCACGGCCCGGCACGCCGGCGCCCTCGTAGGGCCGTGCCCGGGCCGGGATGGCGGCACGGCGGCACTACGCGGCACGGCACGGCGGCGCCGCCGTGCCCCGGCGTGCCGTGCCTCCCCGTGCCCGTGCCGGCCGTGCTCGGGTCGTGCCCGTGCCGTGCGGCCCGGTTGGCCACCTATACCCCAGCCATGCCCATGAGCCCATCATGCATCTTTTCCGACCCTAGCCCTCTGGCCCTTTCGCCGCTGTGTGTGTGCCCCCATGGCCGCGCCTAGGGCTGTGTTTAGATCTGTAAAATATTAGTAAAAAAAGTTACATCGGACACTGTAGTATTTTTCGTTTATTTGTGATAATTGTTGTCCTACCATGATCTAACTAGGCTCAAAAGATTCGTCTCGTCGTGTACATCAAAACTATGCAATTAGTTTTTTTATTTATCTACATTTAATGCTCCATGTATGAGGTAAAAGATTTGATGTGATAGATGAATAGTGAAATTTGGAGAGAGAAATTTTGGAAGTGAACACAGGCCAGCTAGGCATGTACGGAGCACGAGCACGACACGATGGGCAGGCTACGGTGGTGTGGTGTCTCCTCTTCGATCCCTTCTCTCCTCAGGTACAGGTACAGGTACAGGTACAGTACAGCATGCAGGTAGATGGGCGATGCCGTCATGCATGCCGACTTGACCGCGCGCGCGCGAGAGAGAGTACAGACTGTACAGTGAATAAGTAGCTGATAGCGATCGAGATGCATGCTTAGCTTAAATGGCGTGATCAGAAGGAAGGGAGAGGGTACTGTACGAAGAAGTGGCTTTCGTGGACGAACCCCAATGCAAGGACGTCAACGATGGAGCAAGCGTAGCGTAATCACCTTGAGGCCCCGTACGTAACGGATGTTGACGCCGGCCGGACGCGTACGGATGGCGACCGCACAAACATCATCAACCCTGGAGGCCTGGAGGTGGAGCTGAGCAAGCCAGGGGGGCGCGGGCTCTCGTGTGCGTTTGCGTGAGGGAAAGAGGAAGGTGTTGCTTCCGGATGAGGGCCATCAGCTGCCCCGTGTTCCGTTCCGCCGCGGCGATCGCGCTGCTGCATTTTCTTCAAAAAAAAAATCGCGCTGCTGCTGCTGCGTTGCATGGCGTGGGACGAGTTGGAGCTGACCTGCCTGCAGGTACGCTAGCTGCTGCCTCCCACGTCGATCGAGTGGGGCCCGTGGTCCAGTTGTCACGTAACGTCGCCGGCCCGGAGGCCCCGTTCACGGGAGGGGTACCTACCTTGTCTCTTTTTACCGGGCCGGGCTTCCCTCCATCATCTGTCGGCCGGCCGGGGCGGCTAGCCGGAGCGTAGAAGAGAGCTGGGCGTCGTCATCGTCGATCAGCTTGCCGTCGGTAGCGACCGTGCGCCCATGCGTGCAGCCAACCGAGACGCGCAGGCGCCAGCGTCTTCTTCAGCCAAGTACCTGGTGGTGTGTACTGGACCCATGACGTTTTCGGCCTGCCTTGTCGATTCGTCGCCGGTTGCTAAGCGTGTGTGCTGGTCCGACACTGTCGCCTGTTCGACTAGCTACATGCATCGCGTGTTAGTGTTACTTTCAAAAAAAAACCATATATGCATCGCGTCTGTGATGGTTTCTGCTTTTTTTTTTTGCGAATGTTTCTGCTTATATTTTTGATATACCGAACGATGATATATCCTTGGATCCAAATACTACGAATAACCAAGGAGGATCGATCCTCCAACGGGAAATCAGGATATGTACTCGTACCGATTGCTAGAAACTACATCATTCATCTTCAAATCTTAGTCATTCATATCCCTACACGTTATACTGGAACTGTGGAAGGATTTGATTCACGCAACATATTCTAGCCGCAAGTATGGTCGCCCCTCTAGTCTAGTTGGTTAGAGGAGCTAAGGTATGGTCGCCCCCACGAGGTCGCGAGTTCGAATCTCAAATGGGACGAATTTCCACCCGTGGGTACAAAAATCCTCTCGTTGTGCTCGCCGCAAGGCTTGGCCCTCTCGGACATGGGCCAGAGTTCGGGGGATTTTTTTCGCGGCCGGGAGAAGCCGTGTTGCTTTCTCTTAATGAAAAACGGTAGGGTCCGTTCACCCCGACCACGTTTTTTTTTATTCTAGTAGTGTGCTTAGGAAGTTTACCATGTCTAAACTTGATCGTTGCTACTTGTTAAACACACACGCTAAATAAGAATTTCGAGAGTTGGTCGTGCAAATTGTGTTTGTTACGACAAATACAGTTGGAACTGTTGGTTGTATTAATTCTATTTTGGAGGTCAGAGGCTGGGTTAACCAGGTTCATTGGAACTCTTAAGGGTAACTTTAGTGTATATTCCTTAGTTAGTGGGCAAAGCTAGACGGCTCAGCAGGCGCTCTGAAAGTAAAAAAAAAACGCTCCAACATTTGATTTGCTCAAGAATTCCGTAGTAGAGATAAAATATTCTTCCTATGTCAACCATGCGCACAACCCCTCTCTCTATTTACATGCTGCGGTGGGACTCGTGTGATGTTTTTTTCCCTGGCGCGCTCCGGTGTTTCATTAGCTTCCTCCGAAGTAAAACGCTCTGATGTTTCGCACCTTCTCAAATATTTTCTCTCTCTCTTCTTGGCACCTCCTTAAATCCCACGGTGGAGCTGCCCTAAGAGAGGAGTCAAGTTCTCTCTCTGATACACCTGACCGGTAATGCCCTCACTCCCAGCGAGATGTGTTAATTTGGATTCGAACACCGGCCCTCCTTTTATGGAGGTTGGCACCTAAGCCAGCCTCCCCATATTATTTATCAACATGGGAGTTAACTCATATTCAATTGACTGTCTAGAATTTTGAAGTGAATATCTAGGTCTGGTTTGGCATAGCTCATCAGGGGACTCTCTAGTTGACCATTCTTCACGGAGTCTTCCTACGACAACCCGTTAACAAAAAAAAAAAAGCGAAGTACTGCCTTGCTGGTAATTTAGTTTAGGTACTTCCACACACTTTCTACTTTGACTACCATACGATTCTATTAGATATATGGCTCTTATTTTTTAAATTATTGTAAAAATTCTCTTCAAATATATGGTACTATTATTTATATTTTCTTTACATTTGATTATTTATATTTTGCACAAAAATTTATATAAACTAGTTGAATACTCCGCGCGTTGCTGCGGGATTTTAGGGCAAAAATGTGAAGTTGAGTGTGCTGAAAATATAGAGTGATGAAGTTATAGCCAATTTTAGCATTGGAGATATATGGTATGGTTGTTAAATAAAGTCGATGTACATATACAAGAAGTTCTAGTTGCTGAAATTGATAAAAAGAGGAACCATAATAGTTCTGATAAGGACACTTTAAATTTATTCTGGGAGGTAATGGAAATGTCTGCATCATTTTGTGAAGCAAGAGATTGAATAAGTGAAGTTTCTGCAATTTTTTTAAAAAAATTAAGTGTGAGCAATGCTATTTGTGTTAAATGTTGATAATTGGAAAGAATCAGGGGCGCATCCAGCGTGGGGCAGGGGGGCTGGAACCCCCTACCCCATGCATTTCTTGGAGCCCACCCAAAGCCCTCCCCACCCCCCCTCCCGACATTTTTTGGCCAAGGATGAGGTAGAGGAAGGAGAAAAACGAGGAGGAAGAAGAGGAAAAACACCGGAAGGAGGAAGAAGAAGGAAAAATAAGCCCCCCCATGCTCAATTCTTGGATCTACCACTGGAAAGAATATATTTTGTTTAATGGTTTTAGTACCTATATTTTATTGGATGAATGTATATATTTTGAATTGGTTATGGATTCTCCACCGTCGTGATTTGCATTACTGTAGTATAATAGCATGTTAGGAATGTATGTGATAAAAATGAATGAGGGATGTTAGCACTTACATTATTTTTTTGACGTTTTGTTGCTAATTCTATCATAAAAATTATTTATATGAAAATAATAATACCAAGTAAAAAAAGGTAATAACTCTTAGTGGGTTGAGGAAGGTCCGGATATGAGCTTTTATTCAGATCCAATGGTGAAAATAAAATGATGATGTGGCTTCACCACATGTAAGAGAAATAGCTATTAATGACTTTTAGTGGGTTGCACTTATATAAGATACTAGGTGATTTATCCGCGCATTGCTGTGGGATTAAAAGAGTAGTTTCTAATGAATTCTCAATCAAGAATATTTTGTGTAAACCAAATCGAACACATAAAAAAATGGAAACTCGATTAGAGAACCGAACAAACAAAGTGAAGAAGAATAATGCAGCTGTCGGGCTTGAAAGATGATGAATCTTGAATCTTTGCGCTGCGTTGACCGATTCCTCTTCATCTTCTAAATATCATTTGCTGCATTTATCCTTAATTGTTATCATGAGTGGGTGTATCAATGTTAGAAGGTAGAAAGACCATATAGATCAAGTCTGATCCAACGGATATATGAGCTCACTGGAAACAATCGAATGGTCAAAACAATGTTGATGATGTGGCTCGCTGAGTTTTGAGAGAGATATTAATGCTTTGTAATGGGGACCAATTACATAGGTTTTATAGATTAGATGATTCCCCGCGTGTTGCTGCGGGATTTGAGAGAATTTTTCGATTAACTGTGATAAAAAATACAATAATTCTTTAAATAAAACGCTATGGAGAGCATGTAGTAAGACAAATAATCACTTAGATCGAGTTTGCTAAAAAATAAAAAAATAATAGATTTTTTAATAAAGAAAAGCTCGTATAAATGGTGCATTTGTAGATATTACATTGAAAGTCATATGAGAACTCTTGGATGAAAAATAATATATTTTTGAGTTATTTTTTGGTTAGAAAAGAAAAAACTAATAAGACACGCATTTCATGGATATAAGACGTGCACGAAGTTGATTGGATTGTTACATAATGAAGGTGATATGGCTGATTCAGAGAACAGAGAAATAGTAATAAATCCTTATGGATCTCAATAGTGATGCACATGTTGATGTGGCCGAATGAAGTAATTGTATATATTCTAATTACTTTTATAAATGAATAAATTATTACAAATTAATTATAGTGGATCGCATGATATGTTGACGTGGATAACAAAATGCTAGTGTAGTGAATTTTAATTGTATGTGATAGTGCATTGCTGAGGTGAATAGTTTGTATGTTGAGAGAAATCTCTAGTAGGGATCAACTATAGAGGTTTTATAGATATAGATAGATAAATCTAGAAGTTAAATAAAAATACTTTTGATAAATACTCATTTTTTCTATTTAACTACTTTATTAAATAAATATTATTTGTTATAATTTAGAAAACGGAACAATATCATATATTTAGAACAAAGATAGTAATACAAAAGGTGAGGTCGAGGTATGTTGTTTCGGTCCATGGCTGCATGTATAACGAGAGACAAAGAAACCAAACTTAGCTCCATTTTTCTATGTTTCAACCAATAGGTTCCAAGTTACAATAGCTGCTTTTCTTGGAATAAAAATCCCTGCATTTTTATTTCAGCACAAATCATTTGTTGTGAAAAAACGTGGTCTAAGAAAAAATCCTACCTCTACCACGTGGCGGTCTTTTTCTATGTAGACAGTAGTAGGTTCCGAGACTGCCTGTCTTGAGCATCTCTCCGTGGACACGGCGCAGTGCAGGCCAACATTGCTCTGTTTCCGGGGCATGAGAAGCTCCCAGTTCCCGACTCATGCTTGACATGGTCTGTGGTGCACCACGTCCACGGGAGGGCACCGTGCACGCCGAGCTCTTCTCCTCCACTCCTCTCTTCCACGCGGATGTCGTGCACGCATCCAACTCGTGGCGACTTCACTCCGTGGTCTGTGCGGGAGCCTTCACAGGTTCGCATTCTAGGCTCTAGCCAGTTTTAAGCAGACCAAACCTTCAGTTCCTCCCCCTCCTGGTAAGCTCACAACCTCAACAACTGGAGTAGGATTTCTGGGAGCAACTTTGCTTTTCTTCAAACTGGGCGCCAAGCAGCCGGCAGGCGCAGATCTGCAGGTATGCTTCCTCACCAGAGCTGGTAGTAGTTGTTTCTTGCTCACTTTTTTTTTCTCGCAATTCACTGCCATCGGCGCCGATTCGGCAAGTTTATTTAGGCCATTTCCTAGTGGAATTAGTAAGAAACAAATCGCTGATAGAACACCGAGCTCATTTACCGCTCAATCCAAGTGAGCATGTTGTCCAGCATAATTTATGCCTGATTTTATATTGCGCATTTCTATGAGACGGCAGGATTAGTTCTCTATATATATCAGGTTGCCGTATGAGCCGGTCGAATTATTATTTCCAGTTCAGTTCGGTGAAGTTGCTTGCTTCCCTTTGTTCGCAGAACTAGAGTGCGCGGCGACCATCGTAGCGATCATGGAAGTGGTCTCTTGCAGCCACTCCTGCTCGGCATTACATCAAACACCTAGAAGTGCTTGGAGGCTTCGGGGCAGGGGTGTTGGTCTGGGGCATGGGCATGCCAAGTTTCCTGGGCCCAGAAGAAGTGCGATTCTTTGCGTCGGAACCACAAGAGGAACTTCAATTCCGGGTGATTCCAGCAAGGTTCATGCCACCCAGGGATTTGTTGATGCAACCCTGCAGGGGGTTCCTTCCAGAAAAGTCGGAGAGATTGAGAAGGTGATGATTCAGGGCCTCCCGGAAGGCCCTGATAGCTCTCCCATCAGTACTGGATTCTGGGAGTGGAAGCCGAAGTTGACAGTGTACTATGAGAGGTCAGGTACCAAGAACAGAAAAGCGCCTGCGGTGCTCTTCCTGCCGGGGTTCGGAGTTGGGACATTCCATTTTGAAAAGCAACTGAGGGATCTTGGTCGTGATCATAAGGTGTGGACGATGGATTTTCTTGGGCAGGGAATGTCGTTGCCGTGTGAAGACCCTGCTCCTAGTAGCATAGCAGGGGACCAGAATGAAGACTCGTTTTGGGGCTTTGGAGAAGATTCACAGCCTTGGGCAGAGGAGCTGGTGTATTCTGTAGATTTATGGCAAAACCAAGTTCAGCATTTCATTGAAGAGGTACTCCTTGAATTCTCAATTGTGTCTTACAAAGTTTGTTTTTCTCAAATGTCATTTATGTTTAGTTGGAAAATCTTGGCGTGCCTCTTGAAAACTCTCCATAGACCTGTTACTAGTTACTACTTTTTTTCCTTATTCACATATATCAGAATTAGAACATTGCTTGAATTTCTTCAGTTCTTGTGCTGACATGCTTCTCAAAAGAGTGAACACATGCATATTTTACCGCTGGAAATGGAATAATTGTCTTAATTCTTCTGTTCAAAATTGCACATGCAAGGTTTAGGCTTCATAGATGGATGGTTTAACTATCTATTGCTTTGTACGGTAGAGAAGCTTTTAAAGGCTTGCTTATAAATACCTATAATTTCACCATGAGATTTATACAGCATATCTCTTAAGCTAAGTTTATAACCCATTCCAGGTTATCCGTGAGCCAGTTTACATTGTGGGGAACTCTCTTGGAGGATTTGTTGCTCTGTATTTTGCTGCGTCCTGTCCACATCTTGTAAAAGGCGTCACGTTGCTTAATGCAACACCATTTTGGGGATTCTTTCCTAACCCTGCTACATCTCCTCGATTGTCAAAGATTTTCCCATGGGCTGGGACATTTCCTCTTCCATCATTTGTGAGGAAACTTACTGAAGCAGTGTAAGTGTATTTATTAGTAATGGAGAACATATTCAATTTTTTCACTATAGGTTTCTCCCTGACGCGGACTAATAACTTTTGACATATTAACTTCCTATATTAACAAAATGAACTTTCTGTGAGATTTGCATATTTTGAGAAGTATTATATGTGTAGATTTTACTTTTGAAAATAATATTATCATATAGATCTAGTTTACTTATTGCTCCTGTGAAATTGAAATTTTGGAAATAGACTCACGTGTACGAGTAAAACATTTACCGCATTGTACCATATAAATTTGTAAATCATGTACACATTGGATTCTACAAATTAATTGTCTGTAATTTCCTCTGTGATCTAGTTGGCAGAAGATTAGTGACCCAAGAAGCATACATGACATACTCAAACAAGTATATGCTGACCACTCGACAAATGTGGACAATGTATTCTCTCGTATTGTGGAGATAACACAACACCCAGCTGCTGCTGCATCATTTGCCTCCATCATGTTTGCCCCAAGGGGTCAGATTTCCTTCCAAGAGGCAATCTCTAGGTGAGTTAGATATGATCTAGTGAAACATTACATACAAATTTACCTTTTCCATTTTAACACTCGTCATTTGTAGGTGCCAAAGCCAAGGTGTTCCCATATCTCTTATGTATGGAAGAGAGGATCCTTGGGTTAGACCTATTTGGGGAATCAAAGTCAAACAGCAGGTGCCAGAAGCACCTTATTATGAAATCAGCCCTGCCGGCCATTGTCCTCATGATGAGGTCCCAGAGGTTAGAATTGCACTTCATTTATAAATTTCAGCTCTCCTTTTGGTTTTAATGTCATATTCTAATTAGTAATTTCTAATGGATTTCGGATATACTTTTATTTTCAAGTAGTTCTCTATAAGTGAACAAGATACAAATCAGGGGATCATCATCGAAGTAGATGACACAATCTAGTTCAAATAACTGCTGGGACTTGGACAGCATGTTGTAGGGTTACTATCCAATGCAATGCTCCTACTGGGAAATGAACGGCATTAGTAGGGTACTTGCAGAATAAGTATCCTAACCAGATTACATATAGTTAATATAAGAACATAATCATGCATAAACAAAGAAGTTCATGAGTTCTGCAAAAGTAGGAAAAAATGTTTCTCTTTTAAGAGATTATTGGCGTTATTGCTACACAATAATGCTATTGTATGGGGAAATCTGCTAGGAATTTCTATTATAATCTAGAAAATCTTACTAAGCTTCAGAATTTTATTCTAATGTCACAAATTTGCACAAAGTTACTGTGTAACATGTCCCCTGAACAAGACTATTGGTCTGGCTATACCGGAGTCCCACCATGACATCTCTCCCCTCCTGGAGAAGCAGCTCGTCCTCGAGCTGGAACTTCGGAAATAAGCGCTGAAACTCATCACGGTTAACCCAGGAAGTTTCTGTTGCAGGAGCTCCCTTCCACTGAACCAAGAACTCCAGATGGCCCCGAGCAAGCCGACTCTTAAGCACTGCTTCTGGCTCTGGAATGACACGACCATGCTGCAACGGCGGTAAAGCTGGAATCACCACTGGCGGTTCCCCATGAAACGGTTTGAGTAGCCCAACATGAAAGACATCATGAATACGAGTGCCAACTGGAAGAGCTAGTTTGTAAGCCACATCACCAACGCGCTCCAAGATTTGATACGGCCCAAAGAAACGAGGCCCCAACTTTCCACGGCCTCGCACATTCAGGGAAGCGGCAGGCCGATGCATCAATCGAAGCCAAACCCACTGTCCCGGTGCATACTCCACTGGACGATGACGCTTATCATAGACAGCCTTGTAGTGTTGCTGAGCCTGCTCCAAACGGTCCCGTACCTCCGCAAGAAATTCATCCCGGTCGCTCATCGCCTTGTCTACCGCCGGCAAGCGAGCGTCCCCTTGCTCATAGGAACGAATGGTTGGAGGATGGCGACCATAAACCACATGGAAGGGAGATGTCTTTAGGGACTGCTGATATGACGAGTTGTAGCAAAACTCTGCCCCCGGAAGCCATTCCAACCAATTACGTGGCCGATCACCTGTGAGACACCTCAGATACATGGAGACGATCTTGTTTGCTGCCTCGGATTGCCCATCAGACTGCGGATGGAAGGCTGAAGTGAACTGCAACTTCACACCAGATAATCTGAATAGCTCACGCCAAAATGAGCTTGTGAACACCGGATCGCGATCGCTTACGATCGAGGTAGGAATGCCATGTAAACGGACCACCTCTGAAAAGAAAACCCGTGCCACTGAGACTGCTGTATATGGATGAGCAAGAGCAATGAAATGAGCTGCCTTGGAGAAACGATCAATGACTGTCAAGATGACGGATTTTCCATTGACTTTGGGCAAAGCTTCAATGAAATCCATGGCCACATCGGACCATACTGATGATGGAACTTCTAGCGGTTGCAGCAAACCCCCAGGCTGCAAATGTTCACTCTTGTGGCGCTGACAAGTTGAACATGCGCGCACAAAATCTTGCACGACCTTGCGATCATTGGTCACATGGAAATCAGCTCTAAGGCGATGCAATGTCTTGTGCACTCCTTCATGTCCTATGCCATGGATAGCCTCCAGGATGTTTGAAAGAAGACCAGACGATCCTGAGATGAACACGCGGCCCTTGAACAGAATCAGGCCATCAACCACGGACCACTGCACCGGCTTAACGCCCCCACGAACGGCGTCATGCAGTAACGAAAGATCAGCATCTCCATTGATTTCTTGGCGAACCTGGTCAAACACGGTGAATGTGGGCCCAGACAATGCTGCTAGCTTCCCCTCATGTTCATTGCGCCGAGATAAAGCATCGGCGACCACGTTCAAGGCACCGGGTTTGTACTCCACCACGAAGTCGAACCCCAAAAGCTTACTCACCCATTGATGCTGGGGTATTGTTGTCAGGCGCTGATCCAAAAGGAACCGCAGACTCCGATGATCCGTGCGCACGATGAAGCGCCGACCCCATAGATACGGCCTCCAGTGACGAATCGCTTGCACTAGACCGATTAGCTCCCGTTCATAAGCTGCAAGCTTGGCGTGGCGTAGGGCGATTGGCTTGCTGAAGAAAGCCACCGGCCCGCCCCCTTGATGTAGTACCGCGCCGAAGCCCGAGCCCGATGCGTCGCATTCGACGATGAAGTCGTGGTCGAAGTCCGGTAACTGCAGGACGGGCGCCGCCGTTAAGGCGCGCTGCAAGGCCCGGAACGCGCGTTCCGCGTCCTCGTTCCAGCGGAAACCATCCTTCTTGAGCAATGCCGTGAGCGGGGCGGCGATGGTGCCGTAGTCGCAGATGAAGCGCCTGTAGTAGCCCGCCAAGCCGAGGAAACCCCGAACGGCACGGGCTGAAGTAGGAATCGGCCAGGATAGCACCGCCTCCACCTTCTGTTCGTCGACGGACATGCCACGTTCCGAGATGACGTGGCCTAGGTACGCCACCGAGGACAGGCCGAACGCGCACTTGGAGCGCTTGAGGAAGAGTTGATGATCCTGTAACGTGCGAAGAACCGTACGAACGTGGCGGAGGTGATCCGACCACGATGAGCTGTAAATGAGTATATCATCGAAGAAGACAAGCACGAACCGACGTAGGTACGGCAGGAGGATGTCGTTCATCATAGCCTGGAATGTCGCCGGTGCATTGGTGAGGCCAAACGGCATCACCAGGAACTCGAACAGGCCTTGATGCGTTCTGAACGCCGTCTTCTCGACGTCGTCGGGGTGCACGAGTACTTGATGATAACCGGAACGCATGTCCAGCTTGGTGAAGAATCTTGCGCCACGTAGCTCGTCCAAGAGCTCCTCCACCACCGGGATCGGGAACTTGTCTTTGATTGTGGCGTCGTTGAGTGCCCGGTAGTCCACACAGAAGCGCCATGTTCTGTCGCGCTTGCGGATCAGTAACGCCGGGGACGAGAATGCCGATGTACTGTGCCGAATGATGCCCAGGCGTAGCATCTCGTCACACTGCCGCTCGAGCTCGTCTTTTTGGGCGTGGGCGTAGCGGTACGGCCGAACGGCGATGGCTCCTGCGCCTTGCTTGAGGCGGATGCGGTGGCATAGATGACGCTCCGGGGGAAGGCCTTGGGGCTCGGCGAAGAGGGAGTCGAATTCCTCCAGGAGGGTGTCGAGAAGATCGCCGTCACGACTCATCAGAGCAGCGGACGCCAGGCCTGGTGTGGTGTCGGTACCGATCCACGAGACCCGCTTCCCAGCACGAGTGAAGCACAGCGTGTGCTTCGCGAAGTCCCACAAGATCGGCCCGAGGGTGCCCAGCCATTGGACCCCGAGAACCATGTCGTAGTCGCCCAAGGGGAGAGCGTAAAGGTCGATGTCGAACGCCTCCCCCTTGATGTCGATGTGCTGCGATGTAGCCTTGCCCGGAGATGCCACGCGGTCACCATTCGCCACGGTGACCGAAAGGTTCGGGCACGGGTGGAGTGGAACGCCCGCACGCCGCGCCATGTTGACGTCGATGAAGTTGTGAGAGGAGCCTGAGTCAAGCAGAGCGATCCCCTTCGTGGTGCCGATGGACACGAGCACCTTCATGGTCTGGCAGCCGCGAGCCCGAACGCCGGTGATCGCGTGGAGGGAGATGCCCGGCATGTCGTCGGTGGCGGAGATGGTGGCCGCTGTTGGGTACGTGTCCTCGTCATCGAACCCCACGATCTCAATGACGAAGAGTTTCTTGCAGCGGTGACCTGTGACGAACTTCTCGTCACAATTGTAGCACAGGCCTTCCGCTCGGCGCTGCGTCATCTCGGCTGGAGATAGGCGTCGGCGAGGCAGGGTGGACGTGAGCGACGTGGCCTTGCCCGAGCCTGCTGGCGCCGAGGACGCCGTGTCGCGGGCCGTTGCCGACGGTGTGGGTGATGTCGTGGTCGCCGCCGACGGAGCTCGGAACGAGGAACGTGCGTTCCTAGTGTTGCCGGGGTCGGTCGACGACAGATGCAGCCGCTGCTCGTACGCCCTGGCGAGCATGATGGCGTCGTCGAGCGAGGAGGGTCGGCGTAGCGCGACATCCGTCTTGAGGGGGTTGA
The DNA here is from genome assembly GCF_016808335.1 of Panicum virgatum. Classification (NCBI taxonomy): domain Eukaryota; kingdom Viridiplantae; phylum Streptophyta; class Magnoliopsida; order Poales; family Poaceae; genus Panicum; species Panicum virgatum. The sequence goes on from NC_053142.1 coordinate 49,476,623, forward strand.
CGAGGCCGGCGGTGTACATCTGGACTAGCTGCGCTTCCGTCAGGTCGGCGTCGCGGCACGCGAGGGTGAGGAACTTGTCGGTGTAGTCGTCCACGGTGCCGTCCCGGCGGAGCATCATGATTTCGCCGATCGGGCTGTCCGTCATGGGCGGGCCGAAACGCTGCTGCACCAACTGTGCGAAACGGCGCCACGACGGCGTGCCCGACGTCAGCTCCAGGCGATTGTACCACAGCTGGGCGGTCCCCGTGAGATGCAGGGACGCGTAGGGAACGCGACGGCGTTCCGGTGTGTGTTGGCACCGGAAAAACGTTTCGCATCTATTCAGCCATGGTAGTGGATCTTCCTTGCCGTCGAAGGTTGGGAACTCGATGCGGGCGCGCGGGTGGAAGCGAGGGTCATCGTCGCCGTCGTCGTCGAGGTCCCGGCGGAGCAGTGGGGGCGTCTCGCGGAGCGGAGGCGGGCCCGACGCGGAGGCGAAGTTGTCCTCCAGCGCCGGTTCCTTCTCGCCGCGGTGCGCTTTCTCCAGGCGGGAGACGGCGAGGCTCAGGGCGGCGATCTGATTCGAGCCCTCGAACGCTGCCGCCTGGAGAGTGGTAACCTTGTCCGGCAAGCCATCAAGATGTTTGACCAGCGGAAGCAAGGGTTTGAGGGAGGCGGTCTGCGCGGCGAGTTCGGAGACCTTGGCGGCGAGGTCGGTGAGAGTGGTGAGCATCTCGTCGACGGTCGTCTCTAGGGAGTTCTTCTCGCCGTCTTCCCCCATGGACACGGAACCAGAGACTCCTGATACCAAGATGTCACGGGCTAGGGATGTATGAGAGTTGGTACTTGGAATGTTGCGGAGATTGTATTCGAAGGAAGTAGGCGGCCGTGGCCCTGGACCTCGGCGACACGCCGGAGCTATGGCTGAAGCTCTCGGCGCGGCAAGGAGGCAGGAACCCAGGCCAATGTTTTGATACAATCTTAGATGCAAACTAATCACAGGTCAGGGCTTATATATGCCAAGCCTGGAAACACACAAAGGAAACAAACTCTAACCGAATCAATCTTATCTAACCAAACCGACTAGGACTCCTTCCTTGATTTGCTGCGCCTGCTATACCGGAGTCCCACCATGACACACTAAAGACTAGTGCCTGAGTTTGTAATTTTGAAATACATCCATGCAATAATAATACAAAAAGCCAACAGCAGGTACCAGGCATTACCTTGAAAAAGTGCGACAAAAGTTTTTGTTTTTTTTCCCTTCTGGTGGTTAAAGGCAAGCTCTATGCAAATATCTATGACCCTTAAAGTGCAAATGGGAGCAAAAATAAAACTAGAGGGGTAAATAAATTTGTGAAGAGTGATAAATCAGTCTCTACTCAGCAGTAAGCGAATTATTTGTGGTATTTTTCATGATATGATTTTCTGATGGATGCATGAAACAAGGATTACAACATTCACACATGGTAGTCCTGATTTAGTGCAGTTGCAATCAGCTGGCAATAACAATTCCTTAATTACAGTATGAGCCAGGGATCTCTTATTCATCTGTAGTGGCCATGTACAATTGATAGCCTCTAAGAAGCTCAGTATCTTGTAGAACATTACATACTCTCTGGAGATCATTGTCTTCAACGATTGAATCGGCAGCTCCACCTCAGTTTTACAAAAATATTTTTTCTTGTTGGACCTTTGTGTCACTGCCAACTGGCTAACAAGTCGATGAGAGTGGCGACTGTCGTGGGGTTTCTAGGGGTACCCACAGCCGGGTGGCGGAGCGCACCCGCCTATTCCCTGTGAGGGAGTACTCGGGGAAGTACTAGGCGATGGGGCTGAATCTATGCTGAGACAAGGACTCAGGAACACACGATTTAGAGTGGTTCGGGCCGCCGGAGCGTAATACCCTACGTCCACTGGGAGATGTATTGTTTTTGGTGGTGTGTATGAATCTATCCTCTGCTGGCCTTGGCTCTTTTCCAGCCTGAGGACTTCTAGCGGCGCCCCCTCCTTTTATAGATCAAGGGGGAGCGGATACATTGGACGTTGGGCCCCGACAAGTGGGCCCAACGTGCTATGCAGCATACTGCGCAGAGTACTTAAAAGACAACAGTGGTTACGAATCTTTTCCTCCGATATGCGTACTGCTGCTCTTCTGACCCAGGGAGGTCTTTCCTTGTCCCGTCAGCTAGGTGCCCGTTGGAGTAGCGTAGCTTGCGGCGTGGCCTGCTGAGGCTATTATGTAGGCGTCATAATGGGCGAAACCGAGCCGTTGTATCCATCTGCTATGGCAGACTGGCAGGCGCGGCGTGGGCGGCGCCGGCGGCTCCACTACCTTGGTAATACGCGATCAATAGTGCCTCCTGGTCAAAGAATCGCCTCGGCTTCTACTGTATCAATGCGGGGCGTCCACCTACCGCAATAAATGCAGTGGTGGGTGAGGCTTTGTATGGAGACCAAGCACCCTTGTATACGTGTCCGCGCCGGACCACCCAGAGGTAGGGCGTCGACTTCTTCCCTTAGCGAGGGGTCCGGTTACCATACAAGATGTCCGGGACCCTATGAGGGGTTCGAGACTTCCACGGGGGTCCGGCCCCCTTGCGGGGTCCGGAGCCCCGGCTGTTCGGGCTGAGCGCCTGCCTCCTCCGGGACACGCGTCGTTCCCGAACCTTTCCCAGTCGTGAGGCAGGTCCGGAACCGTTGCTGAGGGATCAGGACTTCGGACCACAGGGGTCCGGCTGTTTGGACGTAGTCAAGGATAACTACAAGACCCTTGCCTAGACACAGCAAGAGGGGGTACCCCAGTCCTGGGGTACCGACAGTGGCCCCCGGGCCCACCTCGGGAGAGGTACGAACCCGCGGGTGGGGCCTCCATCGTGATGTGTCTCTATGCAGTCTGATTGCGTTGGTGTGCTCATGGAGAGAGAGAGCGGGTGTCCCGGACCCCTGAGGGCCGGTTCACCTGTTGCCAGGTTCTGGTTCTGAGTGCTCTCCACAGGGCGACGAAGGTGTAGGCTTAGGGTGCGGAACCAAGCTAAGCGGCTACACTGATCTCGTATCGCTCGGGGAGCAAGCACCTCTTCCCGGACCTAGCTCTAGCTTGAGTCGACCGTGGCGAGCGGTCTCCGCCGGAGCGGGCCACCGGAGTGGACTTGGAGCGACCGTGGCGAGCGGTCTCCGCCGGAGCGGGCCACCGGAGTGGACTTGGAGCGACCGTGGCGAGCGGTCTCCGCCGGAGCGGGCCACCGGAGTGGACTTGGAGCGACCGTGGCGAGCGGTCTCCGCCGGAGCGGGCCACCGGAGTGGACTTGGAGCGACCGTGGCGAGCGGTCTCCGCCGGAGCGGGCCACCGGAGTGGACTTGGAGCGACCGTGGCGAGCGGTCTCCGCCGGAGCGGGCCACCGGAGTGGACTTGGATCGTTGCTGACGATCCGACGAAGCATGTTACCGGACCTTATGGTAAGATGTAAAGAAACCAAGCCTTATACTAGAAGGGAGCCCGGGACTCCTAAAGACAGCAGACTCGGATACTAGAGCACTTGTATCAGGGTAGCGAAGTACGTAAATTTAGGGTACATTACCAGGCTAAGCTACGCGGATCTTCTCTACCCCAGGATACAAATACCACTTCTCCAGAGCAGGTCCTTAGGAGTCCGGACTGCCTTCCAGCTAGAAGGGGTGTCTTCACCTGACCACGAGCCAGCAACTTAACTTGGATTGTTAGCAACAAGGGAAACTCCGTTCAAGAGGAAAGAATAGTTAAACCAAGGCGAATAAATGTAATCAGGATGGAGCCTAGGTAAAACTGAGAAGAAAATCTCCTTTATTATTGTGGTTGTTACGGTATACATCAGAGGTCGGGATTACGAGGTCGGACCTCCACCGCTCCGGACCGCTTTTTGCCTGTTTGTGTGATAGGGCCAGAGGTCGGGTTTACAAGGTCGGACCTTGACCGCTCTGGACACACGTAGGCGCCACGTTTTTACAAAGGAGGAACTCTCTCTTAGTCTTTTCTTAGGAGTAACCTACGGCTGCATGCTATACAGCGTGTCCTTCTCCGGTTGGAAGTGGTGCGACCACTCCCGAATTCTTCATAATCGTCGGAGGCGAAGGCGCCCTGGATGTGCCTGAACCGCATCATCCAGCATCACCTCGGGAGCTCGGGGGATCCCTCCTTGCCTAAGAGCTGTCACATGCTTATATGGCATGAGACAAATTCTTTGGCTTTGAGTGGGAGAGGCCCCCAGCTGTCGTCGTCGTCTGCCGATGGAAACCAGACGCCCTTGCGCAGCAGATGGACCGGACGTGGAGCGCGGAGAGGTGCGGTCGTTCGCCGGCTTGTCCTTGGTGCTAGCGCCAGGGGTCCCCGCGCCTGGCGACCGGGGCTTGTCTGGAGCAGCACCGAGCTACGCTGAGGCGGATCTCCGGTGCTGGCGACGGCCGGACGACACGGCCAACTTCCTCCGGGATGGCCGTCGGCTCCGGGCTCCATGTTGAGAGAAAGCCTTGAGCCGACGTCATGCCGTTGGAGAGGAAGGATGGCTGTTGCTTGAGAGAAAACCTTGAGCCGACACTGGGATGGCGCGGGGCAGCATGCGACAGGCGTCGCTCCCGCGCACCACCGTGCCGGCTCTGAGGCGTCGCAGTGGTGACGCACAGCAGGCGCAGCTGCCGTGCACCGTCGGACCGAGGGCGCTGGCGCCCCAGTGCCACAGCATGCGGCGTGGGTGCCACCATGCCCCTCTTCATCTTCTTGTCCGTCGTTGCCGAGGATGAACACGGCCCCAGAAGCCTGAAGATCCAGCCAGCGCCTATTCTTCCCCACGGACGGCGCCAAAATGTCGTGGGGTTTCTAGGGGTACCCACAGCCGGGTGGCGGAGCGCACCCGCCTATTCCCTGTGAGGGAGTACTCGGGGAAGTACTAGGCGATGGGGCTGAATCTATGCTGAGACAAGGACTCAGGAACACACGATTTAGAGTGGTTCGGGCCGCCGGAGCGTAATACCCTACGTCCACTGGGAGATGTATTGTTCTTGGTGGTGTGTATGAATCTATCCTCTGCTGGCCTTGGCTCTTTTCCAGCCTGAGGTCTTCTAGCGGCGCCCCCTCCTTTTATAGATCAAGGGGGAGCGGATACATTGGACGTTGGGCCCCGACAAGTGGGCCCAACGTGCTGTGCAGCATACTGCGCAGAGTATTTAAAAGACAACAGTGGTTACGAATCTTTTCCTCCGATATGCGTATTGCTGCTCTTCTGACCCAGGGAGGTCTTTTCTTGTCCCGTCATCTAGGTGCCCGTTGGAGTAGCGTAGCTTGCGGCGTGGCCTGCTGAGGCTATTATGTAGGCGTCATAATGGGCGAAACCGAGCCGTCGTATCCATCTGCTATGGCAGACTGGCAGGAGCGGCGTGGGCGGCGCCGGCGGCTCCACTACCTTGGTAATACGCGATCAATAGTGCCTCCTGGTCAAAGAATCGCCTCGGCTTCTACTGTATCAATGCGGGGCGTCCACCTACCGCAATAAATGCAGTGGTGGGTGAGGCTTTGTATGGAGACCAAGCGCCCTTGTATACGTGTCCGCGCCGGACCACCCAGAGGTAGGGCGTCGACTTCTTCCCTTAGCGAGGGGTCCGGTTACCATACAAGAGGTCCGGGACCCTATGAGGGGTTCGGGACTTCCACGGGGGTCCGGCCCCCTTGCGGGGTCCGGAGCCCCGGCTGTTCGGGCTGAGCGCCTGCCTCCTCCGGGACACGCGTCGTTCCCGGACCTTTCCCAGTCGTGAGGCAGGTCCGGAACCGTTGCCGAGGGATCAGGACTTCGGACCACAGGGGTCCGGCTGTTTGGACGTAGTCAAGGATAACTACAAGACCCTTGCCTAGACACAGCAAGAGGGGGTGCCCCAGTCCTGGGGTACCGACAGCGACCTACTCCGATCTTTAAACATTTCTTGAGGCACAGATGTTTGAACTCCAGAATGGTGGTCCTATTTGGGTTGGGAGAGTGTATTTTAATTACCACACTCCTAGAAACTTTCTAGGATAGTTTACTTGATTATGGTAGTTTGTATATCAACGAAATCTGTAATAATTTTCTGTCCATCAGGTTATAAACTACTTACTCCGTGGGTGGCTGAAGAACCTCGAGTCTGATGGTTCAATCGACCTGCCGTTTCTCGAAGAACCCAGCTATGCTGAGCATGGTGTGTCGAGGGAGCTGGAATTTATCAGAGAAGGGTCAAGGAAATCAGTTAGTGTGCGGCTCTATGGTTCCAAAATTTCTCTCTGGAGCCAGCTGAGCTCATTCTTGAACACTCGTGCCTCCAATTCGCGGGTAGTCTCTAGATGATTCATCCTTAAGTAGATATTAGAACTTAAGCTTCGATTCAATATTGTATTTGTTACTTGACTAAGTTAGTCTTGGATAGTTGTAGTAAATAGATAGTGTTTTTTGAATTTCTAGTGAATGTAAATATGTACAGAACAATGCCAGCTTCAATCATACTACTGCCCATAGCCTGTCGAAGGTACTCTACCTCTGTGCAGACCCACAGATTGGAGTGCATTGCGTCAACAACACACACAAACTGGTGCTGTTTTGAATGTGGGTACCCTGGTGTCCAACTAGATGACACTATTGTTCGTTTGATCCTTTGTATTTCAGGATCCTATGTTTGAAACTTTTGGACGTTTACTATTCTTTCCTTCTAAAATTCAGCCGGCGCTCGTTGGAATCATTTGGCCTTTTCTCCTGTTTTTGGTTGGGGGAGAAGTTCAATGCTCTCACCATATCCTGCTACCAATGTTAACACCCCGAAAACTGTAAAGAAAATCAAATCAAATTATGAACTGATAGATCATGTATTCATGTGCGTATGTACCAACAAAGCGAAAACGAAAAGAACCCAACCCCTGATTTCGATCGCGATTAATCCAAACCAGGAGGTGTTATGCAAAATTTCGGCCCGGCACCGTAGAAGCCGAGGAGCTCGAGCTGCCGCCGGCGACCTCCGCTCGCCTGCCGCGATGGATCCCGCGCTGTAGCCTCTCCAGCTCCCTTCGCGCTCCGGGTCCTAGGTCCTCCGCGCGGTTGCTCGTCACGGCCGATGGGGATGGCCACCACCTCGCCTCGCCATGTCCCGTGTGCTGCACCAGCCATGCCAAGTCCTGGGTTGCTGCTTTTTGGTCTCTTGCAGCCACTCCTGTCTCCTGCTCGGGTGGCGGTGGACAGTACCGGGGTGGGGGAGGCACAACGATGTCCCGGTGGAGCTGAGTTAGAGCCGCGGCAGGCGGCGGGTGCGAATTCAGCTGCAGGATGCCGTCTGAAGCGGGCGGAGTGGGGGCTTCACGGGAGAAAATCGCGAGCAAACGAAGAAGATGAACAGTACCGTCTCAATAGGAAGAAGAAATCACGTTCGTCCAATCAAGATCTAGCAGTTGAGATTAGTCGCCTGAGAAAAACCAAAGAAAAAGTCAGGCACCAAGTCAGCCAACCACCCGCTGCCCAAACCCCACCGTTTTTTATTAAGTAAGAGAAAGCAACAGGGCTTCACCCGGCCGCGGAAAAACTCCTCGAACCCTGGCCCATGCCCTCCTTGCGATGAGCACACCGAGAGAGATTTTTTTACTCATAAGCAAAAATTCATCCCAATTAAAATTCGAACTCGCGACCTTGTGGGACGACCATATCTCAGCTCCTCTAGCCAACTAAACTAGAGGAGCTTTGGTGGTTGAGCATGAATGAGATCACCAAATTGACAAATTTAAAGAATGCACGACCAAGTCTTCATCGTCCCCAAAAAGCGACCTGCATTGCATGCGTAGGAGCAGAGCGGCAGGTGAGATCAAAGCAGATAAGACCAGCACGAAGACAGCCGCGCGCAACAGGAAATGGGCGGCCTGCACGTAGCCGTGGCCGGGCGCGCCATGGCCGTGGTCGAGCGCGACGGCACGCACGACCCGGCCACCGGCCGCGTGCTCACCGGCTCCTGGCTCTGGGACTCCTCCCTCATCCTCGCTTCCCACCTCGCCGCCGACGACTCCGCGCGGCTCCGGCTTCAGGGCGCCACCGTCCTCGAGCTCGGCGCCGGCTGCACGGGCCTCCCGGGCATCGCGGCCGTCGCCTGCCTCGGCGCCGCGCGGTGCGTGCTCACGGACGTGCGGGCGCTGCTTCCGGGCCTCAGGGCCAACGCGGACGCCAACGGGCTCGCCGCCGCGCAGGCCGACGTGCGCGAGCTCCGTTGGGGCGACCAGCTCGAGCACCAGCTGCGGGTGGACGTGGTGCTCATGTCGGACGTGTTCTACGACCCGGTGGACATGCCGGCGATGGCGGCCACGCTGCGCGGCCTGTGGCGGGACGGTGCCGGCGGCGGCACGGTGGGGTGGGCGGCGAGCGAGGTGCGGGACAGCGTGCAGGACTGCATGGACGTGCTGCGGGAGCATGGCTTCGAGGTGGCCGAGGTCGACAGGGTCACCAGGCCGTTGCTCCGCGACCCCGATCAGACCGCCGTGTTCGCGGTCTACCGCGTCTCGCTCGGACGACAAGAAGGGAGTTGACTTTGATTGCTCGTGAAGCTGCAAGTCATTCCCACTTCAGAGTTCAGACTTCATCTCTGACATTTCTTGTGCAGCAGCAAGTCATTTTTTCTACCCGAATTGGCAACTCAATGAGTCCAACAAGGGTACTGTACAGGACACCTTGTTAATTCAATTTTTTTTGTCAACATGTAATTCCTTTTTTTGCTAATTACTTGTGTTTTGGCCATGTTCAGTCTTTACTTTTTTCCACATATAAGTGCACAACTTGTGCACAAATCGCGAAGGAACCAAGGCACATGCCATTTGCAAGCATGCAGAGTCTGGACATGGCCAAGAACCACGTAGTATACATTGACAAGCGCTCTGTAGTGATAGAATTTACAGTTGTGAAGGGTTGCTACAACATACTGTATCTTTCTTGATCTGCTGGCTTTCACTATTCATCACGGCAAAAAATCACCATCCGCGTGGGGCAAAGGGAAAAGAGGTGCTACTGGCAATTCCCAATCCACATGAAACTAGAGACCAGAGTTTTCTGGAGTCCTTGCCTAACCAACCCAAACTTTGAGCTTCCAGATTTACACTCTTGTAAGAACATGTTTTATTTCATGAAGCTATAGCCCTAGAGAACGTGAAAAGCAATCTGCGAGGTTTGCAATAACGAAGCCTGAAAATACCTGCCAAAATACAAATCACATGGTAATTGGTCAATCAAAATGACAAATGCATGCAATGGAGCTGGAATGGTAAAGAGGCAGATGACAAAAAACGAGTTGACAGCACAAGGCTCTGCAAAGAAAAACATTAATGCCGTTAAATCAGTTATTGGGTAGATTTTTGACATCAATACAGATAAAAAAATACTGAGCTGCTGGGCATTCATACCTGGACAGAACCAAGAATATAGACTGCTGAATAGTGACGACCATGAATGATCATATCAGCAACCATTGCTAGTGGAATTGTGAGAGACATGCCTAAGGTGGCCACCAAGGGAGTAGTCCAAACAACAGAAAGAGCCCTGACCACAAGTTCAACTGCCACAATTACCACGAGTATGAAATAATATAAAAATACATTTGCTTCTTTAACACGTACCAGAAGTAGTCTGATAATACACTTCCAATTAGGCCATTTGCCACCACCACTTCATCCACTTTAGTTGAGTGGGGCATTGAAAACTTTGGTTCAATGCCTAGTGCTGTTAATGGCCAGACTGAAATGGAAACATAATAATGACAAACTTTAGGATAAATCAACTGTGAAATACAGGCACAATTAAGAAATTTCATGTGAACATATATTTCGAATTTGTATACTTCAGTTATATTAATTTGGAAAAGGGAAGTATTACCAAGCCACCAGAGAGCAACGAGACTAAAAAGTCCAAGATAACCAAAAAGTTTTTGGACATCGACCTTTTCTCCTTCCTCTCCACAAAATTTTTTGAGAAGCACTGGAATAATATTGAAATAATTAGGTGTTAAATTCATAAAATAACACCTGCAAATAAAGCAGACAAGTACAACAACCTACCAGTAAAAAGACCATATGAGATCGCTGACATAAGACCAAACATATCACCTAAAAGAGTCCTCTGTGTATCCCTGCATTTGTATAACTCACATATCAGAAGCAAGGAAATACAGTTTAGAAAACAATAAATTCCCCTCCACAAAGTTAATATTTGTTTTTTTTTGTATCGTGTTCATCTCTCTCAAGTGACGCAGACATCAAAATGAAACACTCATTGTTTTGAGCTGCTTTGTTTTAACACAAAAGCAAACCAGATGCTGTTAACCAACTGAACACTACCAGTAATCAAGGCCATGGATTTTATAAGAACAGTAAATCTAATGGTATACATCATCACTCATGATTTGCCTACTTGTGGTTAAGTCTATTGTGATTATCGGAGCAAAAATTAGCGGAGAGTAAATCACTCACCCAGATTTGCCTACTTCTGATTCATCAGATGCCCAAGTCTGGCCCATAGTTGTCATAACAACACCAGCCATGCTAATGAAAACAGCAATAATTTTTGCAGCATTTATGGAGTCTTGTCCGAGTAAAACACCAATGAAAAGAGTGAACAGTCCCGAAGTTGAAGACAGTACAGTGGTACTGGCAACACTAGTTCTTGCAAGCGCTGCATTCGATAAATACTGCATTCATTCAGCATAAGAGAATGAGTAATATTTTACCAATCAAAGTGCTGCTTGTATTCTATCGCAATCTACGTGTTCAGAAGCATATGGCTAAAGTTATTCGCAAGAACACTTGACATGCAAAGTCATTGGGAAGTTACCTCTGTCACAAACCATAAAGGGCAAAGATACAGTCCATAAGTTGCAATCTCCTTAGCAGAAAGCTGCTTCTCCTTCAGGATGCCATCATTAATTTCAGTGATTCCATAAATAAGTGGTTTTGTCTCTTCTACTACAGGAATCACTATAGTTTTCTGTGATTCCATTTCCAACATCTTCTGAAATTCACCATTCTTCAAAGGGGCACTACCACCAAAGGAAGATTTGCTTGTGACTTTTGAAGCACTGGTGTTTCCAGAATGCCGTCTCATTGAATTGTATATAAAGTCTTTTAGAAATGACAAAGGGAGATATATGACCATAAGAGAGGCCCCCAAGTAAGTAATTGCAAATGGATGTTTGTACTTTGTGAATATTCCCTGCAAAGTAAATTTAGTTACAAAATGAAATATTAGAATATCTTGCAAGATGAACTCTAGGAAGATGAGAAGAGAATCCAAGAACCAGAAGTTGACGTTTTTATTTATCATCATGGGGGTAATGAAACTTAAAGTCTACTACTGGTAGCCCCTTATTCTGCAATTGGTATTTTCTTTTTTTTTAGCAGAGGTTCTTGATCTAAATGCAAGTGACCAATTGTTACCCTAAAAATATAACTTTTAAACAACAGCAACTGGAAACAAAAATAAAATTAAACTGAGGCCCCTCATCTAATATTCAATCATGCATCTTAGGTGATCAAGCATACCAACAACCACCTCCAATTAGCCATCGATTGGTGTCACGAAGTGTCACAACTACCACAAGTTGGTTAGGATTTGAAAAAAAAAACACATGAAGAAACCAAGCTATGAACTGAAGGTTGATTGCCGATAGTTACACATCTACAAAAGCATTTGTGGCAACTTTTAGAGAGCATGTATGCAGGTTTTTGAGAACTGCCTCCAGATTTATAGAGAGCAAAATAACCGACTTTTCCTTTCCGTTTGAAGAAAAACGACGCCTGGTGAGCATTTCCCTAAGCAATTTTCTATTGCAGGTGCAGGAATACCTGTGCGTAACGTTTAAAAATTGAGATGCAGGACAACACACCCCAACGCGGTCCAATAAAATTAATCTGATAAGCAGAGAGCAATTTCTACCCCCAAACGAACCAAACCAATCCGATAAGCAGGCATGCATCCCAAGGCAAGATCTAAGAACCTCCAGATAAATAAACAAAAACACAAACAACAGAGCGCGCTTGGAATGGAAAAGATATAAGACAAGAAAAATCCATACCTGCGTGACCTCCGCGGAGATGACCCAGATGAGCACGACGGCGACAATCAGGCACAGCCCCGCCCGGTACTTGAGGCCGGAACCCATGTCCGCAGGCGGCGAGTAAAGTATGGCGAGATGGCAGGCGCGGGGCGATTTAAAACCGCGCGCTACCTCACCTGCCCCCGGGCGGCGTCATGCCTGCGGCGCGCCAGCGCCCCGTCGCCTCGGCATCCGCCTCTCTTCCCTCCTCACAGAAAGAGCGGGGAGGGGGGAGCGGGGCGAGCCGGAGGGGGGGAGGGAGGGAGGGCGGCAGTTTTGCCCGGGGCAGGGGAGGCGTGCGCGGGGTCGGGGGTGGGGTAAAGCGGGGGCGACCTACCAGCGGAAGTTTCTATTTTGGTCTCCCCGAGGCCGTCGTGGGCTGGCAAGCCTGGCACGGCCGGAGGAGCGGAGCCGAAGCCGAGCGGGGACGACGACGCTCCGCTGGCTCGGGGTGGTGGATTGGATTCGGCGCCAAGCGACAGGGGAAACGAAGCGGGAGAGGCTGGGTGGGCTTGCGCGGGTGGAAGGCGAGCTCGCGACGGGGGGCGGGCGCACGCGCGGCGGCAGCGTGGGAATCAGGTGCGCGCCGCGCGCGAGGGGGGTATATGGCGTTGGCCCTGGTGGCGGTCGTGGCGGCGGCGGTGTCGGTCTGGGCTCGGGCGGGGCGTCGCTGTCCCGGCGGATGCCGCGGGGACTCGACTCCCGGTCGCTTTCGGGCACATACTCTCCTGCCGTGTGGGGACGCCGGAGGGCGGAAACCGATCGGCGCGCCGCCCCCGTTCGAGGCTCGAGTCTCGAGGAGAGTGGACGAAGCCGGGTCGGAATAGTCGGTGGCGGGTGGAAAACGGCCGCGCTGGAGTGGCACGTACGGGTCACGGCGTTGGGCCTGAAAATGCTAGAGGTATTTATGGCAGCTGACGAGGATGTGTTTTGTCAACTTAATTAGTAACGGGATTACTTCCGGTTGATCTGATTTGCACGGTACGCTGCTGCAGCGTTAAACTAATGAGCGAGATCTGTGATCGTTTTCATGGGAGAAGTACAATGCTCGCCGGCGCATTTCTTTTCTCTTTTTTTTTATATAAGAAGCCGTGGCTTAAAAGGCTTGCAAAGATGGCCATGGATCCGGGAGAGACTGACAGATAATCGCTCAGCGTCCACTGAACCTCGATTAGAAAGTTCGTGTTCAGTTGTTACGTCTTCGTGTTTAGTTGCCAAATGGATCGATCAAGATCTTAGCTAGCGCGGAGTTTGCGAGTTCAAAAACGAACCGAAAGCCACGAGTCTTGGTCTTGGGATGCTACATTTGGCAAGCCAGCTTGGTTTACAAAGTTACAGGCTCTCAGAAACTTTCGACCAGCAGAGGCAAGTATTATCCACTTTTTTGGAGGGTGCTTTTCTTTTGCAGCTAGAAACAGTATTAGGAGGACAATCCTTGCCAACCTTTTGCAGCCAGTTTTTAATTGGTACCCAACTTGGCGAATATGTATAGCTACTGCAGAACAAACGGGTGTGGCCTACCATTGCTTTCTGACGAAATGGCAGCGAACCAGGCGCAAAGAGCAGCAAGGAAGTGGAGCATAGTGCTGCTGAAAATCTTTGGTCTCGTTGACGCGTCCCCACAACCATTGTAACTGGAAGTAGACTGCTTGCTAACTAGTTTTCCCCTGTACAAGCGCGTGATTCCTGATGCAGTTGGCAGAAACAAGGAGGCCCTCTCCAGCGTCCTCCAAAATCCAAATGGATCCTAGATAAAAAAAAAAGAAACAAATGGATCCTAACCAACTCCTGTATAGTTTGTTCTGGCGTAACCGAAGAAAGATTCAGGTAGGACGGACTTGTCAGTATGTTCGATCAGACATGTCGTGTGCTGTACCCAACCCAACATGAATGGCAAGATATGGATATGAATGTCACTAGTCCCTTTCAGACAACGATGCAGGTATAGCAACTCCCAACCGTCCGTCAGAAAAGAAGAAAAAAAACACTCTGTGTTTGTACCTGCAGTGACGAGCAGTTGCTTTCGCGAGTGCTGCGTATACTCCTGTGCAAATAACAGAATTTTCTTGCTCTCCAGATTGCCACTCATTAGCTCCTAGCTAGTGCTGGCGTGCACGGCAGCGCCTGTACCCCCAATTCAGTTAAGAGACGCAGACTGTGCAGCCGTACGCAACGAGTTCGTTTCATTGACCGAGCCTGTAAAGCAAGGTGCCCGTGCATCCACGGATTGTTCACGTGTCGGTGCGGGCAGGGCTGATCGTGCGAGAGCACGAGCGTGTCAGTGGGCACGGCGGTGGGGGCTGGTGGCTCCGTTCCAGGCCGGCCAGCGAAGCTTGGGTGGAAAGCGATGAGCGTGGCGTGCGCTGTGCGTTCCTTCTCGTTTCGGAAAAGGGGCGGCGGGCGACGCAACGCTTGACCGTTTCACTCTGCAGGATGCGGGTACTGCACTGCTTGTGCGATGCGTGCCGGTCAGCAAGGGTGCGCAGCTGATTATCGTGCACTTGCATGGCAGAAATCCGCGGCAACGCTGCTTGCTCCTGCTGCAGGGTCTGGAGTCCATCAGACTTCAGGCTAATTCCTGCCCAACTTCCAATCCATTGTGGTGGCCGTCCGGCCCGGTCGAACAAAGTAAAAATGACGGGAACTACGGCGAGCCCGGAGGCTAGCCTGAACTTTGAAAACCAGAGGGGGACACGTACCAGAAAGGTGCGAACACCAATTGCAGGTTGGGCGCGCAGCGCACAGGAAAAAAACGGCCCGAAACTTTTTTTTAAAAAAGAACGGCCCGAGGGCCACAACAACAGCTTTACAAGCCCAAAACCTTAGCCATCAGAGATCAGTACTAATGACGAGAACCCTATCTTCAATAGCTCGACGCCGTTCGGCACCGGCCTCAGGTTTAAGCTGGTTTTGAGCAGGATAGGCCCCTGCATCATCAGCTGTGGACTGTGTGTCCATGAAACTGGCACTCGGCCTGTGAGTATTCCTCACGATCACGAGAGCCCGACGATATAGAACTCGCCTCGGACTCGCAATGACTCATGCCACAGCTCGTATCTGGTTTTCAAGCGAGAAAATGGCAAGATGCAACTCATATGATAGCTCCATGCCCCTGCACGTACAGCAGACACGTTTACTGATCTGGGACACGTGCAGTATGGGCGCCACATTTACGGATCTGGGACACGTGCAGTACGGTGGACAGAAAGATAAAAAAAGAGCGAAAACTAAATTGGTAGAAACTATGGCAGCTACATATTTCAGCTCATCAATTAAGCACGGGAACAAGTAAAAAAAAGAAGGGGTAATACACAGACCGATCGGTACCAGCAAGAAAACTCTACCATCAGTAGAGCCAGCATGCAATTACTGAAAGGAACGCATCAAAAATTCGGTTCCCTTTTCGTTTTGTTTCTACAGTTTCCACTCCTCTCCTTGCTCAATCCTACCACAGCACGATTGGTTTGAGCATCCTCACCATCAATGGTATCAAATAATGAAGCCCTTACAGTTTTGTGGCAGCCACCACAAGAAAATCCACCAATCAGGATTATGTATTATAATACAACGCATAAAATTTGGCCATCTTCCCTTTGGGCAACTGGCTGTAAAGAAAATCGCCAAAAAATGTTCCCTCTGACTGGAACTATTGCTCAATGAGAATGAAACTTTGACCATCATCTGTCTCGATGGCTGTGCTGTCGAAATACCATGCATTTTTTTTTACTAATACCATGTTTTTTTCCTCTTGGCCGACTAAATGTGTGTATCTGATTCGATGGCAACTTTTATTGATGTTGTGGAGTAGTGTCATCAATGTTTGCTTCAGATCAGACTGCAGCTGCTCTTTCACAAGCTTTGTAATAGAGCGTCTTCTGCACATAGAAGAGCATGTATGCCTGAGAAGTTCTGACAGTATGCTCCTCAACTCTCGTTACCCAGGCATCATCACATTTATACCAGTGATTGTTTAACCTCAGATATGTCACATAATGGCCAGCTTCTAGTTTACCACTATGTGTGATCACTGCAAATATCTCAAATTCTGATGACAATTCTGAAACAGCATCTGCATCACTGGCTTCAGCTGGAAATATGCGGTTTCCATATCTACTTCTGAGAATAGATGAAGATAGGTAAGGTGCCATGTCAAGGGAAAAGGGGAACTGCAAACAGTGATCAACTTTCCTTGACACCTTTTTCACCGCCGAGTGCTCAAATCTCTTTATGTGAAAGCAGGAAACTAATGGAAGCCTGCGAATGGACATTTGCTTCAGGGACTCTTGTCTCTCACCGCAGCGTTCACAGAAGAACTTTTGCTCAGCATCAAGTCTCTCAGCCCTTGTAAACCTCTCCAAACATCTCATTAGAGTTGATACCTTGGAATTCATGCCTGCCAAGCCCCGTTCCCCATTGCGCACATGTGGCTTTGTGTTTGCAACACCAAAAGGAGTGTTATCTCCAACATCCAAGTCCAAGGAAATGTCCATACAGGGCTCAAAAGTTGTGGATGTGAACCCACAGCTTGTGCAGGTGACATCTGACCTCAGGATACCAGAAAACACTCTGTGGGCAATGCAACAGTCCCCATGGCCTATTATGATAACAAATTTCACTGTTAGGATGGGACATTAACTCAGATTATTTTTACTCAAGAAATAGCATTATAGGAAATCAAAATAAAGAAAGTTATTCTACACTTCATCCAAAAAAATAGGCTGATTTATTCACCTAATAATTCAGGAAGACTATTCTGTTCCTGTTTGCCCTTTTTGGTGAAAAGCTCCTGCAGGGCTATGCTCCAAAGATATGTGGGCCCAACAATGAACATTGTAATTAGTACCCAACCCATAAGTTCTACAAGTTTTGCTATTCTAATTTCTAACACATGGATCTGGCTGAACTTGTATTATTAAAAATATGGTTTTACCTTGATTTTGACAAATTTTAGCTCAAACAGCGGGCAAGTTCACAACATAGAATAGAAATATGATATTTACCCACTTTATAGTTTATACAGATTTCAGTTCAATGCAACTCATATGCAAATGTCTTTGACCCCGAAAGTAGCACAAGAGAAGCTTACTACCTTGGGCATGTGACTTGTGCTGATCATCCTTTATATTTTCATGGATATGGTCAAGGATGGAGATAAAAAATTCATGTGCATCCTGTTGCTCGTAGCTTGCGAGGTTTGATGCATGCTGCCACCAACTAAAAAAATCACAATGATACTCAATAATTAGAAGAAAATTAATAATTTCTATTCAGGGGTATAATAAATAGATGCCATATTGTTCTATATGCTCGGTCTAATAGAAGACTACCAAAACTAACCTAAAGCATGCGATCCATATGATTCAGAACAAAGAAACAGTGACAAAATCCAACCGGTGATACAGCAAGTGCCACAGAATACCTTCAAAGTCACCTGGCAAACCGTTACCTGCATTGAATTTACAGCTGTTCATGCATTTGGTCACTTTTAATTTTCAGAGTGTCAGTTTAATGACTGCTAAACATGCCAGCTGACATAACAGCTAAGCCAAATATGTAAACTTGGCAGCTTAAGGTAAGATACTCTATACAGGATGCCATGTCATCAAACAGTCTGCATGTATTGGAATGTGTTAACTTCTTTCCCTTTCAAGCACTGCAATATCATAATGCTAAATATGTCTCCCTCTCTAGTTACACATTTTTTGCTCATTCCATTTGCAATCCATCATGATCATTATCTACTTGAAAGCAGTACCAAGGCATAGGATTCAAATAATACTGTATCTTTGCAAGCGATGAATACAATCCAACATCTCAGGCAAGTTCCCCTCTCCCACGTTACAATACATCAGGCACTCATTTTAACTACCATAAATATTAGGCAAAATTTGCTCTGGGACACCGTTAGAACGTGGTCATTGCTAGAAGCCACTAAAAAATCGCACCTTGGCTGAGAGACATTGTTCAACCGGGTTCATTTGCTAGAAGACACCATCAGCAATATCTTAATTGATTTAATTCTAAAACAACAGGAAATGACAATTGTGCCCCGCTGCTTTATCTTCTCCCCCATGGGTACCCTCCTCCGACAGAACCATTCCCCTGGCCGCTCCTCCGATTCTTCACGGCGATCCATGAACCCCTCCCCGACCGCTCCTGGCTGCTCCTCCGCATAGATGTTGCCGGGGATGCGGACGACGACCACAGCTACCTGCTCGTGTGCCGCGACCAGGAGGTCACCTGGGGCCACTCGGATCCGTGCGCGGCGCTATCGTGGCCGCGGACGACTTCGGCGAGATGCACCTGCTCGACCCCGTAACCGGCGTGCGCAGTCCTCTCCCGCCCGTCACCATGCTTCTGGTCGTCGCCCGCGTCGAGGGCCTCTAGGTCCACCTCCGCGGCGGCGTCGCCCCGTGGACACCATGGTCGCGGTGCTCTACGGGAGCACGGTGCTGCTGGCGTACGTGCTGTCCGTCGCAGCCGCGCACCTCCTCCTCTCCGCTGGCCGAATGGGACAGGGCGCTCTGTGTGCTGCTCAAGTCCCCCGCGCCCCCGCGGTGTCGCCGTTGTCCTCGCCCATGAAGTCCGCCTTGCTGCCACCGGCGCCCGAGCGTGACGTGGAGCGCAGCTTCCTGGTGGAGTCCCCCCGCGGCGAGTTGATGCAGGTGGAGCTGCTCCTCCCCGTGGTGGTGGCAGGCTGGTGAGCCCGTGCTCGGCAACCGGCTTCGGCGGGCGGTGGAAGGCCATCCTGTTGTGCTGTTCGACCTGACGGCTCCGGCGACCCAAGCTGAGGCCATAGTGGCAGCGGGCGGCGAGCTGACGGATGTGCGGGAGCTGCTTGCCAGGCTACAGATTGGGCACGCGGAGGCGAAGCGCCGGGCGGTGGACGGGTGGCTTGACGCTCTGCGCGAGAACGCGGAGAGCGTGCTGTCAGCGCTCGGCCACCCTGGTGCAGCTGCTCACGGCGACGGCGCCCAAGGTCAGGGAGAAGGCGGCGACTGTCCTCTGCTTGCTCGCCGAGTCCGGCATTCCGGAGGAGGAAGAAACACATGGGAGGAGCGGGGGCATAATTGTCATTTCTTGTTGCTCTACAATTAGATCAATTAAGATATTGCTGGTTGTGTCCTACGGCAAATGAATGAAGTTGAATGATGTCTTTCAGCAAAGGTCGGATTTTTTAGTGGTTTCTAGCAAAGTCCACATTCTAACGGTGTCCTACGGCAAATTTTGCCTAAATATTAACTTTGCTTTCCCACGCAATGGATCCAACAGAAAGAAAGACAGCATGCTGCTATAAACCCAAAACGACATGAACCATTGTGATTGCGCCCGAGGTCCAGAGTCCAGACCTATATAGAAACTTGGCGGGGCTGTATGGCATGCGCTCCCCGGAGAATGCCGCGGAGTAGATCTCGTCGAGATCGCACGCGAGGCACGCGAGCTTGGTGGCGTCGGCCTCCGCGGCACGGTGTCTGACGGGCGTGCGGCGCGGGCAGAGGAACCGGTTGTGCCGATCGCCGAGGAAGTAGTTCCGGAGCGGGGGCGCGTGGAGGAGCGCCTGGAGCACGGAGTTCATGAAGCAGGTGTTGCCGAGGTTGTTGAGCCCGCGCAGCCCCGCCGGCGCGGCGGCGGACGCGGAGGTGGTGGGGTCCGCGGAGCTCATGAGCGCGAATTCGGCCGGATCTGGCGCCCATGCGCGGTAATCCACGCGCCGGCGCTTGCGCGGGGTCGGGGAGGGGGAGGTCGAGGAGGTGGAGGGGAGAAGCGAGGAGGATTGGGCGAGGAAGACGGCGTGGTCGAAATCGGGATCGTAGACCTGGTCCCCGCAGGCGGCGCAGAAGAGCTCTGCGCGGTCGACGTCAACGGCGATCTGGTGGCCGGGGCCCGCGGAGGCGGAGGCGTGGGAGGCCGCGTGGGAGGGGCAGAAGACGGCGGCGCAGGAGAGGCAGGCGTAGAGGCGGGGGGAGGGGGACGGGGACGCGGCGGCGCAGGGCGAGCAGCGCGGGAGCTCGCGCGGGTCCCGCCGGATCTCGGGGCGGCCGAGCGGGCGCACGCGGAGGCAGCGGCGGAGGAAGCGTAGCGGGCGCGAGGACAGGCGGTGCGCGGCGAGGTGCGGGCAGGGCGGCGGCGCCGACGGGGTGGACATCGGGAGCGGAAGGGTAGTGGGTCGGTGGGGACGGCGGCGGGGGCGCGGGGCGGAGTGCGGCAGCACGTGGTGCAGTGCGGGGCGGGGGTGGAGGTGGCGGTGGCCGGTATATTGGTCATGGAGTCATGGGTAGGGGAAAGGCGGTTCAGGCGTTCAGGGGCACACTGCCCTGCCGGTTCATGATCTGAAGTTCTGAAACAGGCGATCAGGCTCTCACCAGGGTAGCAAATTTGCCACACAGCACGTAACTGCAGATTCTACATCGAAAGTTGACACTGGGGACAACTGAAATGTGGATTTGATGAAACATGTAAACATTTTAACACAAACATTCCCGGAACCGCACTTCGAACCCCCCCGAGAGGTCGAGAGCTCTTCCAGGAAATTCAGTCTAGAACACGGGTCACCAATACGACTAACTCCCCTGCATTATAGTAATTTATTTATACATGAACCTCATTTGCGTCAATCTTATCCAGTTCTAACAGCAACCTAAAAGCAGTTAGCAGTGTGCTTTAGTAACTGATATGGATAGCACTGATAACTCAAGTAACTGAATAAGTACATTGCTTCGGTGAGTATCATTTTAAGGATCTTATGACTTAGACTATCTCCAACAGAGGACCTATCACCCAAACCCATATATATATGGGTCATGCATAGTGAATTTGGGGGAAAATGGGCCTCCAACAGAGGACCCAAACTAAAGACCCATTTTGGGTCCGATGGTGTTGGCAAC
Source organism: Panicum virgatum (assembly GCF_016808335.1). Taxonomy (NCBI): domain Eukaryota; kingdom Viridiplantae; phylum Streptophyta; class Magnoliopsida; order Poales; family Poaceae; genus Panicum; species Panicum virgatum. The sequence goes on from NC_053142.1 coordinate 49,497,592, forward strand.
CCAAAAATAGCTCTCTCTCTCCTCGACCCATCTTCTGTGCCAACCGTTCCCTTCATGGAGAGGGGAAAAAAAGGAGCCGCCGCTGCCGTCGCTTGTTCGCGCTGCCGCTTGTCCCGCTGCCGCTTGTCCGCGCCGTCGCCGTTCCCCAGGCCGCCGGGGTTGAGCTCCCCCATGGCGCCGGGGCCGAGCTCCCCCATGGAGGAGAGAATTTTGCGTTCGCTGTTGGAGATGCTGAGACTTTGCGGTGGAACCCATTTACTGTGTATGACCTAAAATATGGAGTGGGTCTCGTTTTTGTGTCTTCATTGTTGGAGATAGCCTTATGAGCAGGGAAATGACATAGGCATTGGCCGCACCTATTTGCTATGTCTAATTATTTTCGTCAGAACCTGAACTTAAACATTTTTTCAGAAGAGTAGGTACACGCCCTGTCCCATCTCTGTTGCTGCTACATCTACTCAGGCGGATTAACATACGCCAGAATGCCATAAACGGTCTGCACGATTGTGCAGACGAGGACAATGACCGTCGCAAATGCACCCACAGCCACCCAAGGGTTGCTGAAGTGATTCAGCCACAGCCATGCCATCCACCGGTTGATGCGACTTTGATAGTGAGCTTCCATTGTCTGGCACAAAGATTTCAAGTAGTAATTACCATTGAAATCGAAGACCACATCTTTACTGAGCAAGGTAAAGAGATCAGACACCCTTTCATCACTCTCAAAGTGGTGCACAATAATTTCCCTCTGAGCAAGCAGTGTCACATCTTCTGGCATGCTTATAAGCTGGGACAAGAAAACTATATATGCAGTGAAATCGTCTCCAAATTGAGGACAGGTTTGCTCAAAGGCTATGAGATTCCTGAAAAGAGTTGCTGAAAATTCATCAATCACAAGACAAGGAAGTTCCATTGCACTATTGTGAAAACGAATGTCAAGTAGAGTATGAGGATAAAGTTTATCATAATCTCTCTTCTTAAACTTCACTCCAGCTTCTAAATATTGTGCAGCTCGGCGCCAGCGGTTCAGCTGCTGACCTGCTTGCAGGAAATCTATCTCCGAGTTCAATGATGTTCCCTGTTCACGGTCTTCTGGACGTTGGTTAAACTTTAGATATTTGCGCCCAAAACTAAGAAACCTGTTAATGTATCGAATTGGAAACTGATAGTCATGGTCATCCTCTGGCTTTTGGGTGGGTCTGAACTCTGAAGTAAGTGTGACACAAATGAAGCAAATGGTGGAAATCTTTTGGTCTTTGAGATTCAGTGATTGCTTTTGGATACCATCGCAAAGCAACTTCAACATATTGTGCGAGTTCATCTGTGAAAGGCACTTCTAGCACCCGGTTACCAGCAACTAGCTCAAATATTTTCTTCAGAATGAAAACGGGGATTTGGTTTTCCAACAAGAGAAGGTCATGATTGATAAATCTACTAAACCAATATCCTGAATGGTTATAGGGCTGCTCACTGCTTTTGTCGTCCTGTATATCAGTTTGGTTACATCCCAGCCATGCAAACTCGTTCCCTGAATTTGCTGCCTTATTGCTTACTTGCTCCTCAACACTTTGACCCTCTGCATGATCTAATTTAATTTCCTGAAGATCAGTGTTCTTACTGAATACTTGTTGGAAAATTCCTCTCAAACCCCCGAGAGCTACTAAAATAAAGCATCCATCGAGTAAGAGCATCAGCAGAAATTTCTCATCATCCATTTCAATATTTTCAGAATAACAACTTCTTGCCTGCCTTAGTAGCTCACCAACAGCCACGAGGTAATCCTGCAAGCTCCGCGCTGAGTTTATTTTAAGGATCATATCAAGATAACCCCATTTTTCTTTTTCCATAGATTCTAAGGCAGTGGCTCCATGGTGGTAGGGACCAATTGATAGCATGCAAGGCTCATAAAAAAGCCTATCAATTTCACGGATATGTTGAGGTACTTTGTAGATAATGCATGAGGTTGTTCCATTATCAAGGTTTTCACCGAGTGACCAATAATAGTCAAGTTCCCGTGCCATGGATTTTGCCAGTTCAACGAGGTTAGCAGATTTGTGCTTCATTAGGTCAACACGAGATATATATCATTCCTTACCCAGTTATAAGGATATTAGTCAACCATGTTGATAGATTTGTGCTTGCTTATACGAACTGAGACACACGTCTTTCCCAAGCATGGTTATCATCCATTGGCAAGTGTCTGAAAAACATGAAACACTAATAATGTTTGGAAAGTATGATTCAAGTGAAATATATAGAACAGAACCTTGAATTATCTACCTGATGAAAACCATATCAAGATAGAGAAGTTGGAGACAAAGGAAAGGTTAGATTCTGTATAGTGATTATTAATTAGTAATTATTAATGGGACATCCGAGGTCCAGGTAAGCCGGTAAGATCTGAAACAGATAAGGTTCTTCCTTTGCCGCGGCTCGGGTTATATTGACAACGCAGCAAAAAAATTGGGGAATGACAATTCATGGAGGGAGAGCGACTACCTACTAACAAGTTGACACAAAAATATGAATGGGTTTAGAAATTTGAGATCAAGGAGAACTGAAGAGACAAGAGGACAAACCTGTTCTTCCTGGGGATCCTGAGAGACGACGAGAACTGGCAATCTAGATGCCAGAGGCCCGCCTGCGGTCCTGGCTCTCTCCGTCGGAGAGGCAGGCGTCGGAAAGAGGAGCGTCGTGACGGGATCGGGATCAGCCGCGGGCGCGAGTGGCAAAGAGACGGATATCTACCATATTATCTATTCCTGTATACCACTTCTCTACCCTCGCGCGGCCACGTCATCAGCAAAAAAAACTGCCCGTCCGATCTTACATCTAAACGCTAGCTGCGGTTGCTTGGATCAGCTTCCCCCCGAAGCGGGATCCTGGTGGATGGCTGTAAGCATCCACCAGATGGGTGTAGAGTCGCGTTGCCGTTGGGGAAGGTACGGGGAACCCGGCACTTATCCACACCCATACCCAGAATTCAATTGCCCATTCTATACTCTTCCCAAATTTATCCACACCCATTTATCCATACCCATTGGATAATGGATAATTAATTGGGTAAAAATTAAAACCTCAAACACATCCTTGCACTTTTATGAACTCTCTATACAGAATGCCGAATAAGAATTGAGATCAATTAATAGCCAAATATGCACAAGCTCAAGAGGAATTGAAGAACGGACATCATGAGACAAATCGAATTGCAAAATAGATCTTGAAAAAAAGAAAAAGAAAAGGAAAAAAAATGAAGAAGCTTGCATCTGACGGATAAGTACCAGATCGAAGATTCAAGTGGGAGGTGGGCTGCTGAGCATCCGTTACCGCTGCCTTGCATCTGACGATCAGTACAAATTACCAAATCGAAGAAGCTCGTCGTCGCTGGTTGCTTCTCGGCCGTCATCGTTTCTTCTCATCCTTCCATCCACTCGAGCCGCCTAGGGTTTCTTCCAGCGCGCAGAATGATGCTTGCAGAGGCATCCTAGCAGTGCGCGAGATCATGATGTGGCGGGATTTTGCTTGCTTGCACAGGTGCGCACATGACGAGTGATGCAGAGAAGAATAGCTGATTAATTAGGCGAGCGCGGACGAACTGCACAGAAGACATGAAACTCTTGTCCAGAAACTGACGAGTTGAAGGGGATGAAGCTACGGGCAGACATGGGGATACCCTCCCCATACCCAATCTCTTACGGGTATACCCATCCCCTACCCATATACGAATGGGTAAAGTATTTAGCATCCACACCCTCCTCATTTCATCGGGTGTGGATTTGGGGAACGGGGATGGGTATCCAACGGCAACGCGAGTGTAGAGGCCGGATGTTTTATTCTTAATCTAAAAAAAATCCTGCTTCTGCCCTCTCTCCACGCCCGCCAGCAGGGAGGGGCGGGCTATGAACGACGCGGCGGAGCGCCGTTCGTGGCAGTAAGGGAGGACGAGGCGGACCAGGCGGCGGCGACGACGCGGCGGAGCGCCGTTCGTGGCAGTGCGGTGTGGGACGATGAGGTGGACCAGGCAGTGGCGACGACGCGGCGGAGCGGCGGCGGAGCACCGTTCGTGGCCTCGTGGGTGCGGGAGGACGAGGTGGAGGCCAGGAGCCCAGGAGGGAGGAGGGGGGCTGTGAGTGCGGCGGGGGTGGGACGACGCCACGACAGGGTGGCCGGGTGGGGAATCGGCGGGGTAGGGAATAGGGTTAGGGTTAGGAGCGCTGTGGGGAATTTTTGTGGAGGAGGGTAGAATTTTGTGGGCTGGGCTGGGGAGGGGAGCTGGTGCACCGGGCCGCTTATCGGGCCGACCGCTGGGACCGTGCCGTGCCGTGCCGGCCCACGTGCCTGGGGTGCGGCCCAGGCATGGCCTGCTCCCTCGGGCCGTGCCAGCCCGGGCCCGTAGGTCACCGGGCCGGGCCGTGCTTGGGCCGGGCTAAAAAAACAGGCCTCGGGCTGCATGGCCATATATACCTGTAGACCATCCTAGAGGGCTCACTTGATGCGCGTTGTCTGTAACAAACATTTCTAACTTAATTACAATGATGCACAAATCTTTTGCCTATTCAAGAAAAAAATATTGGAAACATTCCTATAATTTTTCCCATTATTTTCATGTAACTTAACTATCTAGAAAACAATGAAAAGATTATTGCAACACTATGTCACTATGTATATGTTGGTTTCATGGGTGCACGCAAAATCTTTTTTTATATTTCTCTATTGCAAAGGAGAAGTATTATAATCTATGGATATGGAATCTTATACTGTTCGTGCGATGCACATGTATCTGTACTTTATGTTAAGCAATATGGGCATTTTTTTCTTCACTATTAACTTAGGGATACTAGGCTTGTTTGAATCAAAGGTTTTTCATAGGAATTTTGAAGGTTTCCATTCCTTTGGAAAGGAATTATGTGACTGCATTTGAAATATAGGTCTTGTTTGGTTTCTCCGTGCTACTTCCTAGCACGAATTTCTTTTGCATGTATAGAGTACTAAATGGAGTTTATTTGTAAAACCTCTTTAGGGGGTGTAACTTTTCGTGACGAATCTAATGACGGTAATTAATCGATGATTGGCTACAGTGATGCTACAGTAACCATCCTCATATCACGCGGTCAAAGGTCTCATTAGATTCTTCAAGATTCCTAGCGCAGGGGTTATGAAGTTAGTTTTGTAAACTGTCATTATTTAGTACTCCTAATTATTGATCAAAGTTGCTACAATTATTAACGTAGCACTAAGCAAATAGGGCCATCAGATTTCCATTCATGCGGAAAGAGAACTCACTTCAGATGGCAAATACTCCTCCAAGTCGGCATAGGAGGCTCAGTTTCTTGGAGCGCACTGAGTTGGGACTTGGGCAGGGCACGGCTTTCTCGTGCCTCGTGCCGTGTCGGGTCTAGATTTTTATGTATCGACTCTATTTGGTTTAATAGCACTAAGTTATTGTAGCAAATTTTGACCATCAATTAAGAATATTAAATAAAAGCATTCTACAAAACTAACTCTATAACTACTGAGCTACTCAGCGAGATGAATCTAATGAGACCTTTAACCCCGTAGATAGTGGTACTGTAGCATTATTGTAGCAAATTATGAATTAATTAGGTTCATTAGATTTGTCACGCAAAGTTGCATCCATATGTGAAAAGATTTTGCAAATAAACTTCGTTTAGTACTTTATGCATGCAAGATTCCCTTTTAGCGCTAGGTATGCTATGGTGAACCAAACAAGGCCATCGTGTTGTGCTGTGCTGGCACGGCAAGTCTTTTTATCAAGCTCAAGCATGGTCCACGACACGCGGGCACAACCAAAAAAGAAAAAAAACGAAAATACAAAGAAAAAGTGAGCGTTGCAATTGCCATTATCAATGCCACCTGGCCCACCTTGACCGCTCCAATAGAAATAATGGGCTATATTGCAGGCCATAGTGGTATTATCAGTGGTTGGATTCTGCTAAATACTATATCCCCCTATTTGACAAGACTACGAACGATCAATACAAGGTTTTGACGCGCCACAATGGTCACAATTTTGTGCATATAGCACAAAAAAAGGTCAATACATTGTGGTCGTACCTTAGGTTTACAATCTTTATTAAGATTTTACGGAGATTTAGCAGTAAAAGTATGAATACTGCTACCTTTTGAAAGAAAAGAATGTGAAAATACCACGGGGCTTGGTGGGGTATGCGATGGAAGCGCACCTCTCTGTCCGCTTCTCCCCGCCACCAATATTCGCGCGCGCTCTTAGATCCGCCGATCGCCAGAATGGCGGCAGCAGTACTTGTTCTGGCGGCAGCAGTACTTGTTCCTTCGACAAAGTATCAATTGTGCCGTCGTCGAGATCGTAAAATAAAGGTGCATGTCATTTACTGAAGAAAGTGATCTCAGATCTGAAAAGTATACTTCTCAAATCAACTGCCTGTAAGTTACAGCTGCCTGGAGATCTATGCTGTTACTTCGTTGTGTTCATTGGTGCTGCGTTAGTACTCCTAAAATTTGAGATCGTACAGCGTTATTAGTTCTGCATGCAGTATTATTGTTTTCTCACTCCATTACCTCAAGGACACTGAATGATCCTAAATTGAAAATTCCATCCTTCTTTAAAACGATAGGAACCAGGAACCCCTATATTACCACCCCATTTTCATGTGATGAGAAAAATTATATTCCCTGTGGTATTTCTTTTTCTGAACTATATTTCCATGACGTTTCCTTTTGTCTTAAACACTTTTGTTGGCTCAGAGAAAGTTTACTGTACTTTCTGACAGAAGTGAATGATGACTCCGACCCCTAGCACTTCAGTTACTTGTGTAGACATAGAGAAGATGACTAGTTTCATCATGAAAGAGATAGATAACTACTGGCAACTGAATGCATGCACTGACAAGGGAGCTTGGATAATTCATAAAGTACCGCAACATATCCGTGGCATTGACAACAACTGTTACGAGCCTGTTGTTCTCTCTATCGGTCCATATCACAATCAACAACAAGCTTTGTTACCCATGGAAAAGGAAAAGTGGAAATGTCTGGATTTCATCCTCAAAGTGAATTGCAAAAGATCTTTGCTGGACTATATCAAAATTGTGTTTGGAATGGAATCCCAAGTAAGGAAATGTTACTCTGCAGATACAAAGCTAACGAGGAAGCAGTTTGTGCAGATGCTCTTACTTGATGCATGCTTCATTCTAGTGAAAGTTGATGGAACCATTCAGAGGGTAGTGCGTAACACGAAGCTTCATGAGAGGGACCCGACACAAGCTTAAGAAACAATTGATATATCTTTAGCAGAAGAATCTGGAGAAAATCTGGGCCAGACCGACAGTGAGATAATTCATGATAGAAGTACCCATGAGGAAAATAGGAAGGGGGGTGAGCATTTGCTATATATCGAGTGGATCCAAGCTACAAGGATTCAAGTCACATGCTATCACATGAAACGCCAGGTCGTCAAAATCCTCAACACATGAATAATGATAATACGGTTGGAGATTGGTACAGCAACGCTGCTTGGCATGACTTGTTTTTGCTAGAGAACCAAATTCCTCTTTTCGTCATCAGCAGTGTATTCAAATTGGCCGTAGGAGAAAGCATGGAAAGTACAACTGTTGCAATTCAGATTGCTGAATGTGTAGATGATATCTTACGGCAGTTTCCAAAGGCAGCGCGAGAGCCTAAGAGACTGGAGGATTTTCACCATCTACTTATGTCACATGTACTTCAAACCAAGCCGGAAAATGGAGGAAATTCAGCAATCTCCACCAAGGCCCAGGTACTTCCACCTTCTTCATTTGGGACAAAAAAAATTTCCGTGCTGCTACCATCCAACCGAAAGTCCACAGAACATGTTACCGACACGGCAAATAGACTGTTTTCAAGGTGAGCGGTTGCCAAGCCTATGGCGCCAAGCAACACATTACCACAAAGCAGGAGTGCAACTTAAGAGAAGATATTACAACAACAATGATAGACACTCACTTTTAGACATAAGGTTCAGCCGCGGAGTGGTAGAATTTCCATGTTTTCCAATTGATGAGAACACCGAATCATTATTCAAGAATTTAATTGCTTTTGAACAAGCTGACCCACGGTTTGGGGATGATGTTACTGCATATATTGCTTTTATGTCTCATCTGCTTACCTCGCCTGACGATGCAACATTATTAGTTCAGGAAGGGATTATTGTGCATATGCTTGACAGTGATGATGATATTTCAGCTCTGTTCACCAGACTTACAAAACAAATTACCTTTGATTCTGAGAGCAACTACTACTTGAAACCTCTATGCCTAGTACTGGAGGCTCACTACCAGAGTAAGATGAATAGATGGATGGCGTGGCTATGGCTCAATCACTTCAGCAATCCATGGTTGGCGCTTGCAGTATTAGCTGCAGTAATAATGCTTTTATGTACCGTGATCCAGACCTACTTCACAGTTTTGGCATATGTACAACTACCTGGTCAACCGTGAAACTATAATTCGCGAGAGTAATAAAATTTGATCTTCATCAAGGTGTATATATCAAACTATCTTGTTGCAGAATACATCTCAAATGCCCAATTTTGCCCCCATTTCGTGATGAAACATTAATCTGACTGCATGTTCAATTTCAGACAGAAATTTCGAAGGTTGCCCTTTTTCCAAACAATAATACAAACCCAGCATTGCCAATTTAAAAGAAAAGCATGTATTGTAATGGTATGCTGATTGAAATATTGCCAGCACATCTTAGGTTGATGTTTAATATTTGTTTGGATGGACTTCAATTGCTCATAAACTTATGGTGAAGTTAAAATGGCTTCTTCATTCAGGTATGTATAATAATGGTGAAGTTTCTATACGTCTCGTTGCCAGCTTCTTAACTGCTTGCTGGGTTAACATCTCATTTAAGCAACTTTCATTTTTTTTTCGCGACCGTGCCTGAGCACGTTTTTTCATTAAGAAGAGAAGAAAACATAGTACAAAAGACGGGTTGGTTTCGGAAATGAAACCAGCCCATGTCACCAAGCTAGACGATTACACAGTAATGGTTGCGCGACCTGGTAGTCTACCTAAAACCTGAGCCGCAGCTTGAAGACAACTAAATCCGGCCTGAAACCAAGCAGCGATCTCATCAACCACCCAATCTAGTGTTTCAGCTAAAGTTTTTACAGCACGGTTAAAAATTCTGTTGTTCCTTTCTTTCCATAGTATCCAGGTGACCGTAATTACCACCGAGTCAAAACATGGACGATCTTGTTTCTGAATGCTCTTCCTAGCTTTGTTCCACCAAACGACCAGCCACTTATCTTGGACAGATGGAGTGACAGTAGCCCAACCAATCCTGCGAAACAAATTGTACCACAGTTCCCTCGAGAATGGGCAGCAGATTAAGAGATGATCAATTGTCTCTGATGCCTGTGCGCAAAGGGTACATGAATTGTTTTGTTGCAGCCCGTGCCTTTTCCTCCGATCGGCAGTCCAGCATCTATCATGTAGCACTAACCAAATGAAAAATTTGCATTTGGCCGGGGCTCGTACCTTACGAAGCAACCTAGCTCCTTCAACAGGATGTTGTCCAATGAAGAAAGATCGGTAGGCGGAGGAGCTAGAAAAAACCTTGTCTGTGTCCATTTCCAGCACAATCTATCCGGCCGGTCATCTACAAATTCACTCCCCTCATCAAGTCCCACACAAGTAGATAGTCAAGAATGACTTGGACGGTTAGTGCTCCAGAAATATCTTTGGTCCAACGATTTGCTTGCAACGCTTGGGCAACAGTTCTTGTTTTCTTTATACGAGGACCAATTACCCTACAAAGAGAAGGAGCAACATCGACCAGAGACTTCCCTTGCAACCAGCGATCAGTCCAGAACAGAGCTTTGCGGCCATCGCCCAATTCAACATAAATGGAGGCCTGGAACATGGCTTCCACAATGGGATCCTTTTCATCAGGCAACTCATGCCAAGGTCGTGCATCCTCAGTGCGTTTCAACCATAGCCATCTCATACGTAAAGCATATCCAAAGTGCTGCAAATCAATGATGCCTAATCCCCCCAACTCAGGGGGTCGACAAACTCTTGGCCAAGCTAGGAGACAGTGTCCTCCTTTGGCCGATTGGGCACCTTTCCAAAGAAAACCCCGCCTGATGCTATCAATGCATTTGATAGCCCAAGGAGAGAGAGCGACTGCCAAAGCCGTATGCGTTGGGATGGCCAATAAAGTACTCTTAATGAGGACAGTTCTCCCAGCATGATTCAACAAGCCGGCCTTCCAGGACGGTAGCCTGTTTGCGACCTTGTCTATCAAAGGCTGCAAAGCGACCTTGCTCAACTTTTTTAGACCAAGCGGGATGCCCAGATAATGGATGGGGAAAGGATCAATCTTGCCTGGGAAGTGTGTGAGAAGCATCACAAGTGCTTCAAGATCGCATTGAATCGGCGAGATCAAGCATTTGGACAAATTTGTTTTCAAGCCCGAAGCGCCCGCAAATATTTCCAAGATTCCCCTGGTGAGCACCAAGTCTTGCTGATTTGGCGAGAGGAAAATGACAATGTCATCCGCATACATGAAAGCTCGTTCTTTGATCTTGGGATGAAGTACCTGCAAAAGCCCTCGGACATCAGCCAACTTTAGGAGGGCATTTAAGCCCTCCATGACCAGCACAAACAGTAAAGGAGATAATGGATCGCCCTGGCGTAGCCCTCTAGCATGACAGATTCTTCTGCCAAGGGATCCATTCAAGATGACCTTTGTGCTGGCAGAAGATAAAATGACGGATGTCCAATCAAGCCACCTCCTGGAGAAACCAAGGTGTTGTAACAGGTTTAGCAAGAAACGCCAATTGACCGTGTCAAATGCTTTTGCAATATCGATCTTAATGAGGGCGGATGGTATTTTGTTTCGATGTAGCATCTTAGCAGAGAGTTGCACTGCTTTATAATTTTCATGTATGAGCCGGGATTGAATGAAGGCGCTTTGGTTGTGCTTGACAAGGTCATTCATGTGAGGTGCAAGACGGCGGGCTAGCACCTTGGTGAGCAGCTTGACAAAACTATGTATCAAGCTTCTGGGTGTAAGGATCACCGGGGTGTCCGACCCTAGAGGGGGAGGGGATGAATAGGGTCGCTAATCGCTTTTTATCTTAGGACTCAATCTATTTGCATAAGATAAACCTAACACGTCATACACATACTAGTTATGACTAAGGTTTATCTATGCTACTCTCTACTTACCCCTAAAAGACTTCAACCTATAGCCAATCATAATCAAACTAACTAGGAAAGTAAAGACATGCAAGTAAGAGCAAATGCGGAAACGTAATACGGTAAGTAAAGAAGTAAGAGAGAGAATATGCAAACTCCCGTGAAGACACCAAGACACACGATTTAACGTGGTTCGGTTAGGACACCAAGTCCCTCCCTACGTCCACGGCCACTTGTCCAACACGAATAAGTGTGATGCCGAGTCTCTCCGCTTGATCACTGTCTTGCGTTCGCCACCAAGGCTCCCGGCAAGTAAAGGCTAAGTGACCCCAAGTCACCAAGACAAGGCCACCGCCACTGTCTCTCTCGAAGCGTCACCCATGGCACCGTCTTCACTATCGGAGATTCTCACCAAGAGGGGTCTTCTTCCCTGCACAAAGTGTCGTTGACTCTCCACACCAAGTCGGAGGGTCACACGACGAGTACACAAGATGCTTGCCGCAGCAAGGCTTCTCTCAAGGGAGCTCTCGCAAGAACTAATCCCTATTACAAGCACTAAGCACTCTCACAAGTGTGCTTAAGCCTCTATGATGTACAATGATGCTCTATGGTGGTTGGAGGTGTTCTTCAAGTGTAGTAGGCTTCAGCAACTCCAGCACTCTCCAGCAACCTCAAATGATCCGGTCTTGGGGGTATATATAGCCCACACACCCCAAAAGAGCCGTTGGGAAAGGCTGACAAAAATTCTTATCGTCGGTTAAACCGACGCTCCAGTTTTGTCAACACCGGATCAACCGGTGAGTGTACTTTCCCTTCTTCTAACCGTTACTGTCTTCCAACGGCTACTTGATCAATCGACCGACGCTCTTGAAATCACTGTCGGTTTAACCGGTGAGTGCAAGCTCAGAAACCCCCGAAAAATGGAGTCTCTGGACAACTGCATCGACGCTCAATTTTGAGCATCGTCGGTTTAACCGGTGCTAAACCCTAGCCTCAGCCTCCGGGTCCATTGCACCGACGCCTTCATTTTTCCCGTCGTCAGTTCAACCGGTGCACTCTGCTGACTTGGTCTCCACTGAGCCCATTGCACCAGTGAGTACAATTTTCCTATCGTCGGTTCAATTTTCGGGCCTAGCTACGCCTATTTTCTCTTTGTCATCACTTGAACCTAAAAGTCTGAGAATTGTCATCTTAACAATCATATTAGTCCAAGTGTTGTGTGTGTCATCAATCGCCAAAACATTATATTGAAATATGGCATGAGAGCCCATTTTCGCTACAATGGGCCTATAGTCCCCGATAGAGAGTGCATCCTGCTTCTTACGCAAAAGGACCATGTATGCCTGGTTCACCAAGTAGAAACTCCGACCATCAAGCGACCAAATGGCCTGGAAGGCCCTCATGATGTCAGATTTGATTATATGCCAAGCCGTCCTGTAGAAGAGTCCTGTAAACCCATCCAGCCCCGGCGCCTTGTCAGTAGGCATATCCACAATTGCCTGCCAGACCTCCTCTTCAGTAAAGTAGTGATCAAGCAAAGACCCATTAATCGAAGGGAAACCCAGCTCATCGAAATTAATGAGGTTGAGCTGATCTCCACGGGTGCCCAACATGCTTTCAAAATGCTTAAAAATCGCATCTGCCATTTCATCATCTTTAAATAGCACAGCCTCATCAGTTTTTAGCTTGGAAATATGCCCTTTACGATTCCTATGGCATGCTTGTAAATGAAAGAACCTCGTGTTGGCATCCCCTTCAGCCAAGAAAGTGAGTCGAGATCGCTGCCGAACCAAAGTTCTCTGTAACGAGGCAAGGCCAAGGGAGCACAGTTTGGCCTTCCTCCGCAAAGTTAACTCATGTGGCGCCAGGAGCCGAGAGTCCTGGGCTGCATCAAGTCGCAGCACAATCTCCTTTGCGATCGCTAATTGAAGGCGAACCGACCCAATTTTCTTAGCACTCCAACTCTTCAATGCCTTAGCTGTGTTCCGCAGCTTGTAGTCTAAACATCGTTAAGCGTCAGCATCATGAATCGACCAAGGTAATGGGGCATTCCAAGCCTCCTCGACGGCCTGTAAGAAACCTTCACATTTGGGCTAGAAGTTTTCAAAGCGGAATCACAAACATTGTGGAAGTGAGCAATCAGTTTTGAGAAGAAGCGGCGCATGATCAGAGCACTCTGTTGCTAGCGCCGATAGCTCATGATTGGGGAAGGCAAGGACCCATTCTTCAGAGGTGAAGACACGGTCAAGCCGTTCAAGCGTCGGCCTGTCACGTTCATTCGACCATGTATAGAGCCTGCCCCTGAGATAGAGCTCCTGTAAATCAGCATCACCGATGAATTGCCTGAATCGGCTCATCATACGTCTGTTGAGACGTGTGTTATTTTTGTCCTGAGCACGATAGATGAGATTAAAATCTCCCCAAACCAACCAGGTACCAGTGCAACCAGCACGTACATCCCTCAGCTCCTCCAAGAACAGAATTTTTTCCTGGTCCGTTTGTGGCCCATAGACAGATGTTAGCCACCAAGTCTCTCCAGTCGCCAACATGGTGACCTTTGCCGTCAAGCTGTACGACCTTAGCAGCGGGGTGGTTACCGACCAAACATTAGTTCTCCAGGCCAGTAAGATGCCCCCACAAGTGTTGCTCGCTGGCAGAAAAAAAAAATCAAAACCAGCCCCACATATTTCCAAAATCAGACCTACCGAGCAATTGTCAAGCTTAGATTCTTGTAAAGAAAGTAGGGATATGTTCTCCTGCACGACCAATTCACATACCACATTGCGACGGGCTCTAGAGTTGAGGCCCCTTACGTTTCATACAAGACAGTTTTCACGTATCATGGATTAACAGTTTTGCGACCAAAATGAACCGACCAGCAAAGCACTCAAAGCACCGACACAGGTGTCGCTACATCTGTTGCCAGAGATCCCATCCCTGCTGGCAACAAGTCATCCAAAGCCTTACATTGTGAGACAGTGAGGGTGGAGGAGAATGTATCCGTAAATTGCTAGAACGAGGACGCGTCCGGGGGATGGGTGTCCGAGGTGATGCCCAGCTTCTTCTTCATCACGTTCTGCGCTTGGACCGTGGGCTTTGTGGCATGGTGATGCGACTTCTTTGCCAGCCTTTCGCTGCGCCGGATGGTGAATTCTTGTGGCTGCTGCCGGGAACGGCGCCTTGGCGGAGAAGCGACCAGCACTGGTGGGGGGGCATCCCCGCACATAGCATGCGCGAAATTAGCGACCGTCTCTTTAACCGGCGTGCTGGCATCAGGGAAAAGGTTGAACGGTAGCGACTCCCGAGTCCCACGCGTGACTGTGATGTTGCGGAGCGAAGGGGAGGAGTGCAGGACCGGCGCAGGTCCCTGCAAAGCGAAACATACCGATTCCAGGGCAGGAGAGATGGCTTGTCCCTCCAATGCAGGCACAGCGGGCAGCGCCTCCATCTGGGACACCAGAGGTGGAGAAGGAGGCATATCATCCACAAAAGATGGGTTTGATGGAATAAAGATTGCTTCACTTTCAATTAACATAGGATCCACGTGAGGAGCAATTGTCTGGGCAACTAAGTGTGATAGCGGCCCATCATCAGCAACCAATCTGGGAGCCCAGGAACGACAGGCTTCAGCTTCAAATACCATTGGATCAAAATCTCGAGCATGAACCATGGGAGAGTGACCATCATGAAATAATTCTGCAGCCCCGTCAACATTGGGTATGCAGTGCTGACCCAAAGCAGGTTGTTGCAGCTTTGCCGGTGAGAAACTGCCAAATCGTATGGGGTAGGGGAGCGACCAGGCAAACGGCAAGGGATTAGAGGGGACATCCGTTCCCGACGCTACACCACCACCGGTGGTATTTTCAGAGCCATCCCCAAAGCCCGGATAATCCTCATCGTCATCAGAGTCAGTTAGTACACGATCAGGTAGAGTATCAGAATCATCGGAGGAGCTCGAATCATTCCAATCCTGTACCTCGAGGATTTCAATTGGGACCTTATACCCAAGCAGAGGTAGGCTGTGATGTATAATCTGCTCAGGCCGAAGAAAAGATTATTATTCCCCAAGCCTACAATTTTCTCTGGAACGCGGATGACCGCCTCATTTGGAATATGGTCCGGATCACTACACCAAACAATCGCCTGAAAACGACGTAAATCAGCATGCGCCATCGTCGTGGGAGTGAGCACAGGCGTGGCACAGGCATCACCAAGAATGGCCTGTGCGGTTGCCACCGACCAAGCATGCGAGGGAACTCCACGAAGCTCAACCAGAACCCGGTAGCGCATAGATTCGCCCTCAGCCGTGGAGAGTCGATTCCAACGACGGAAACGCAGCACCATATCAGCACGCGGCAGAGGAGGATTCAGCACACGTTGCACATCCGACGGATTCCGAAAAATGAGCAGGAAATCTTCAGGCCAGTAACGATGAAGGGTGAAATCAGAAGCAGCCAAACCATAGTTGTCCTGAACGAAGCGCCTGACCTAGAAAGGGGCGAGGGAGGGACGGGTTCCGACGACCAGAACGACCAAAGCGGATGCAACCAGTGTGTCCTCATCGTGTTGCAACTCCGCTGAACGAGGAACCGTCCGGATAACCAAGTCAGGCCTTCGTGAGGGATGCCCTTTCGGAAACTCCGGGACGACATCCGGTGGTGTAGAGCGGCCTTCCGGCGAAGCGCTGCGACCCCTCGGCGAGGCCGCGCAGATGGACGGCGGACCAGAGTAGGCCCGGCCGGTGGAAGCAGACCCAGAGGATGCAGTCGAAGCAGAGGCAGCCGAACGTCCTTGGCCCCAGAAGTTTGATGCCGTTGCCGCATCCATGCGAGTGCCGGCCCGACGAACCTGGGGCGCTTGCAGTTCCTGGCGGAATGGCCCACCTCCTCACAACGGAGGCAACGAGAAGGCTGGGTGCAGCGCGAGGCAACGTGGTCGTAAGCAAGGCAATTGAAGCATCTTCCGACCAAATCTGCAGGCACCGGCCGACGGGTGTGAGGGCGATGAGGGGACGCGCCGCCAAACGAGCACGGCGCTTGTTGACCACCCTGCGGAATCCGTCCTCATCCACCTCAGGATCCGAGTGCGACTGGGGGGGGGGGGCGGGTTTGCAGACGACCGGCGGGCGTCAGCCATGAAGCCGCCCGAACCGCGAGCGTGAGAAGTGGATCTGCGGCGACCTTCAGCAGCCACCCCCTTCCCCTTAGGCAAGGAGCAAGGGGGCAGCCAGTTTAGCTCCTCATCCTCATCCTCGGAGTCGGACAGCAAGCTGAAGCAGATGCCCTCAGGAGAAACATCTGCCAGGTGAGAGGGACCCGCACCCGGGGAGGGGGAGAAGGGGATGGCGTTGGGATTGAGTTGGTGACGCAGATCCGACGCGGATCTGACACCCGAGCGACCAGCATCCTTGGGGGGTGATGGCGGAGGGTCCCCCATTGAGAGTGCAAGAGAAGGGGAGGGAGCGTAGATCTGAGCGTCAAGGCAGGAGAGAGCGGTGACGGGGGCTTGGGAGCTGCCAGATCGGTGGGGGACCGCCGGCAGTGGGGCTGGTGGCCGCCGGGACCGGGTGGCCGCCGGCGGGGTCTTGGGGTGGGGTGGAAGACGCTACAGAAAGCTCCGTCCGCGGCGTGCGCTCCGTGAGTCTCCGCCGATGGCATTGTCGCCCGGCAGGGTCTCAGCAGCGCCCGGAACGCGGCCGTGCTCCGTCCGTTAAGCAACTTTCATGAATTATTAAATGCCTGTAAAGTTGAAACTAAGTCTGCTAAAGTGACTGCTGTACGTGGTTTGATTTCTTCAGTGTTTAATTCACTCATATTGTTCGGGATTTTCCAGGTGCAGAGGCCGATGGCAGTGGCGCTTCTGTTGTGTAGGGCGGGCATAGCGAAGGGGAAGAACTCAAAACTATTAGAACAGACCCATCGCGTCCATTTATTTATTCAATGGTTTCTGCTTTAGCCCAGATACAACACTTGGAAGGTATTTCCCCCCGTGCTGAAACACTCCTTGAGACACACTAGCATGAACAAACAGAGGTATTTGGTCTGTCAGTCTTCCGGCCGAGCTGACATTCATTCTGTCACCACTCAACATTTCCTCGACGCGCAAGGTGGGACCGTGGGAGACGCACCGGAGGGACTAGGGTGTTCGGGGCATAAAATATCATCTTTGATTCTCCACTCTGTCTGTCTTCACCCCCTGTTAATGGAAGCTGATTTAAGCACTGAACTAACCATACAAAAAAAAAGCGCAGACTGTTTGTACGAGAGACTGACCCGGGCAGTTATTGCCCTATAGTACAAAGATCAAATATGAGGGGGGGGGGGGGGGGGGTACGAGTAACAGTAAAGGTAAGCAAACCAGTCATGACGTCCCCCGTCGTGGGTTGCCACCATAGCTTTAGCCGGAAGCATGGATCTCGTCTTCTTGATGTGGGAGGTTGCATCACCCGCTGGTGATCCCTGTGACTGCAAGAGCTCTCGGGATGCAACAAGGCAGAACAGCGTGCTAGCAGTACTGAGCCACAGGAACGCTAGAACAAATACTAGCCGGCCAGCCATTCTTCCGAAGCGTATCTGGTGTTCTGCAATGAGAATAAGGTGCCCCCTGGTCCATATATATAGTGGATGCGTCAGGATGTTCATTCAAAAGTTTGGCAAGAGAACGTCCTTAGTTAAATGATGTTCCCCCAAAATATATCGTGGAAGTTTGGCATGTCTACGGAATCAGTATCTCCTAGCCAGATACAGTTTGTCATGCACTGCAGTAAAGCTAATATGCACATATCTTCCTGAGAAGAACTTAGACGGAAGATTTTATGACGAGGCACCAATGGCATGTAAATATTGCTGCTAATCTTGGACTCATAATTTGCACAGACAGCATTTTTGTGCTTCAAAAAATGGCATGTAAATCCTCCAGTACCATACACTCCTAAGACCGTAAAGCACAACAGAGCCATGCAACAGTATGACTTCAATTTTCTCATTTCGCGAATCAAATTATATTTCTTCATTCTGGAATTGCACGGCCAGTTATGCTGAGTTATACTTATGCCACTAATACAAAGAGCAACAGTAATCTTGCTGAGGGGGTGGACATCGGGCAATTGGACATCGGGCACAATCCAAGTTCCGGCTAACCCAGAAGAAGAGATTGAGGATTGGTGGAAGAGAAGCCTGGAACTTCTACCACAGGTGCAAAAGTGATCGGTTGCTGCAATCCAAATGTATACTGCTTGGAATCTTTGGAAGGAAAGGAACAGGAGGATCTTTGAACAGAAGACATTGCAGCCACTACAAGTTTTTCAGCTTATCAAGGAAGAGGTCAACCTTAGAAGGGCTGCCTGTGGCACCCCGAGGGGGATTTAGCTGTAATCATGAGTCGAGGAGTTCATTTTGTTTCATGTAATCACAATTCACAACCCTTTGTTTTAACTGTAAACTTTGTTTTCTCTCTTAAATGCATCGGCAGTGCTCCTGCCTAGTTGTTCAAAAAAAAAATCTTGCTGAAAAAACCCATAACAGATCAGCCAGCCTCAGGTCAACCGAACTAATAATGTGCATCCAGCTCGGAATCTAAACAGAAATAAAGATCAGCCAAATCAAACGACCTGAACTTTTTTAGTTGTATACTTTTGTGCAAGTTCCCGTTATTTGCCTTACCACTATCTGAAACATTTGCACTATGCTGAGGAGAGCTTCCTGTTCCAATGTGCCGTCCGCCATCAGGAAAATGCATAGATGTTATGGAACTACTGTCTGGTACCATGTGTTTTGCACTTTGGTTGAGGAAAAAAAGTGAGACAACTATAGTTTCTTTTCTGTTGTATCTAGTTGGTTAATAATTATACTGTTGCAAAGTTTGCTTTGGCTTTGACGAGAGCGCCGTTGCTAGCTATCGCTTTTGTGCGTACCCTAATGCAGGATCAGAGCAGGTCATCCGACTATCAGAGTCATCCCACCTTCACAAATTTATTAGACGTAGCACTACACTAGCATGAGGTCCGTAGCAAGATATCTCGTGAGTCATGACGATGTCCAGTTCACTATGGTTGGCGTCTCTATTTAAGCTGGTGCTAACTCCATTTCATCCAACCAAACTACAGCGGCTACTTTCTTTCTCCAGTGCTGTCAAAACATGCCGACCATGACTTTCAAGCTGCTTCCACATAGCCCTGGCAGGCTACCCCACTAGGAACCGTTGAAAGTTTGCACTTGCTTACTGGTAGGTTAAAATATGGGAAAAAGTCTAAATTACTCCGCTAAACTATAGCCAAAATTTGGATAACCCCATAAACTATTGTTTGGTTCATTTTACCCCTCAAACTATGCACTTTGGTTCAAATTACCCTTTAATATAATTTGTCTTTTTCATTTCTCCTTGCATAGATGGAGTCTTAAGCTGAAATTTTACAAGATGATAGTACACATCATAACACATCTTTAAAAAAAATACATCATAATTTTTTATTATCATTTTGATAGGTTACAATTTTTAATAATAAACTAATCATTGGCGTTCAAAATTATATGAAAAATAATGATGAAAAATTTATAACAAATTTTTTAATGTGTATTGTAATGTCCACTACAACTCTGCAAAATTTGAAAATAAAATTCAACTTGTGTATAGAGAAACAAAAAAGACAAAATGTATCATGGGGTAAAATGAACTAAATTGCATAGTTTAGAGGATAAATTGAACCAAGTTATAGTTTACGGGGTTATCCAGACTTTGGTTATAGTTTAGGGGAGTAATTTAGATTTTTTCCTAAAATATGTGCAGGTAAACTGCTGATTTTTTTTAAAAAAAGTCCATGTCTGGATATTAAGGAACAACTAATAAGTACAAGAGAAGCAATCGATAGTTCAACTTAAAAGATGATGGATACTCAGAATCTCTGTGAAGAACTGGCATATCTCTGTAAAGCTTCATTTTTAAGAAAGCAGAGAACAAACCCACAGAAGTGGAGTAATGCACACATACCACTTTATTCATTGACAAACAAGGACGAGCTGACAACCACCTGGGTTGATGGTACCTAGCGTGCAACAAGGTGAGATAATCTAAAGAGAGAGATCGGCTAAGTCAAATGATCTTGAAACCGCCTTGTACCATGAGTCAGCTCTCTTCTTCCTGTGATCCTCGTCCAATTTTGGGCGGAAGATTGTTGTGTTCTCCTTGTGCAAGCCCGCGAACACCTGCTCCTTTGTCCAGACTCCAGCAGCTAACCCAGCAGCATATGCAGCTCCAAGGGCTGTTGTCTCTATATCAGCGGGTCGGACAACAGGGCTTCCCAACAAATCAGCCTGCAGGTGGGTGCTTAAAACACATTATTTGTGCTGTGATGAAACTTAAAGAAAATTCTTGATTCCCCCAAATTAAAAGAAGAAACTCATGTCTTGTGGGATGCAAGTGGGTACCCATTGGTGTTTTTGGGTTTGTCATTTTAGTTCATTTTCTCTTCCAAACTAATTACGTAGCATGCCATTCTAGTTCATTTTATCAAATTTTGGGTCGACCCAATAACTCAAAAACGGTGGGACTTGCATCCTTACTTGTGCAGCTTTCTATATTCTACCTGCAGTTCTATCTACAGATAATTAATGCAGAATTTTACACTGACGAAGCTACAGCAGAGTGCTGTTACTGCTGTTCTGAATTCTGAATGACAAGCATGCCTTAGAGAAGCAGGCACTCATTTTCTTACAATATAAAGATTGGTGTTTTAAATACTCGGCCTAAATTCCAAATGGAAATAGGGACACTATTATGCATCAATATCCTACATTTGTCCATTTTCAGCAAGGCGTACTAGGCCTAAATTTCAAATGGAAATAGTCAACTAGGGACACTATTGTGCATCAATATCCTGCATTTATCCATTTTCAGCAAGCCATAGGTGCAACTATAGAAAAGCGTTATTAAAAAAAGATTATTGTGAATTTTTCAGGTGATGTAAAATTTAGATAGTGATGTTACTTGCTCTGATTCAGAATTTCAGACTTGATACTATGTGAAACATGTATTCATATGTGTGAGATAATAGATGCTTCATTAAAATGTACTGCTATTTTATTTGTTTTTATATTTCGTAAAGCAACTTGGAAGGAGAAATTTTCCTTTACCTGTATCTGCATAAGAAGATTATTAACGGTAGCACCACCATCAACACGCAACAAGAACTCCCCTTCTGCGCTCTTTACTTCACCTGCCTCTCCGGCATCCTTGTGCATGGAGCTGAGGACATCATTCACCTGAAAGCACATACTCTCAAGTACCGCTCGAGCAATGTGGCCCTTATTTGTGAATCTTGTGATTCCAATGCAGATCCCCCTTGCGTCATCCCTCCACCATGGTGCAAACAACCCATTGAATGCTGGCACAAAGTATATGCCACCTGAATCTGGCACAGTTTCAGCCAACTTTTCAATTTCAGCTGCTGTCTGAATGATTCCAAGACTGTCCCTCAACCATTGAACTGCTGCACCTGCAATTGCAATGGATCCTTCAAGAGCATAATTAGTGGGTGCAGTTGGGCCAAGCTTGTAGGCAATGGTGCTAAGAAGACCATGGGAGGACTGGGTAGGCTCTTCCCCTGTGTTAAGAAGGATGAAAGCACCAGTCCCATATGTGCTTTTCGCTTCACCCTTTTGGCATAGCTGCCCAAGCATAGCAGCATGCTGATCTCCTAGACACCCTGAGATGGGGACACCTGACAAGGGGAACCCGTCGGCAACCACACCAATTTTCTCTGAATTACTGATTATTTTTGGTAAAATAGCTGCAGAAATTCCTAACACATCAAGTGTTGGCTTATCCCAATCAAGTGTCTTAAGATTCATGAGCATCGTTCGAGATGCATTTGAGCAGTCAGTGACATGCTGCCCACCAGCAACACCTCCTGTAAGGTTCCAGATCAACCAGGTGTCTATTGTGCCAAATAACGCGTCACCAGTTCGTACTGCATCCTTGACAGCATCCACATTTTCCATCAACCATAATAACTTCGTAGCACTGAAATAGGTACTGATTCGCAACCCACATGTCTCCACGAAGTGGGTTCTACCGCCTGACAGCTCACTTTCCATTCTCCTGGATATTTGAAGTATGATAAGAACTTGAGAAGACTCGACGATACCAAGATGTTAACAGAAAATGAGTGATGGATAAAAAGAAGACCTGCAAACAGGGCTTGTGCGAGCATCCATCCACACAATGGCATTGTACAGTGGAAGGCCAGTGGACTTACTCCACATAACAGTGGTTTCTCTCTGATTTGTGATCCCAATGGCCTTCAAGCCAGCAACAACATTGTATTTACCATCTTTGGCTTTGTCAACTGCCTCCTTCATACACACCTTCACAGTCTCTATAATCTCCATAGGGTCATGCTCAACCCACCTTGTAGTTCACAATAAACAGAACAATATCAGAGATCATGACCTAAATGAAAATAAACTGACAGCAAAAGAAAGTGAAATTCATACATATTACATTAGCTCAAACCAAATGCATAAAAAAGCATGACAAAAGGTATGGTGTATTTTTCCTTTTACAAATCCACATATAAACGGGAACAATAATAATGAAATGAAGAAAATATGTGGCATTCCTATAAATCTACAAAAATTACAGGTATGAACAATCTGTCCAAAATTACAGGTATGAAGGTCAGCAATCCTGAAAGTTCATCATGATAGTAAAGATAGTACTATGTTTGGAGCGGAATAATTAGTTAGACATTATTCCAAGAACAAGGTAAGGGTAACTGATAAGGCACTGAATTGATCTAGCACAAAAAGAGTTCGACCTCACATGAATTCTTTTGGAACTTGTGGTAATATGTTTTTTAGAATAATTCTCGCTGTAGTATGTACTATGTAGGAGTAAACATTACCCAATGATCATCTAAGTTTCTACTCATAAGTTCACAAGAGCACCACATGGCCGTAGTTGCAAATGGATAGGACACTAATTTGCCAATTAAGTCATCAAAGTACATATAACTGGACAAACATGTGACTAATACAGGTCTTAAACGTCAATAGCGAACTTTCAAGCAATTAAATCAAAGAATTAGAACCGCAAAGCTGTCATCTCTAAACTAGCAACTCCTTAATTCCTCCCGAGTCAACCAACGGTCCAGAATTGACCGAGATCACACACCAAGCAAACACGCTACTCAACCGATCCCCACCCCCGAGAGAACACGATACGCGCCCAGGCGCGCCCACACTCACCCTGCCTCGGGGTAGTGCTGCTTGAACTCGAGCTGGTGCGACGCGACGGGCATGGCGTGGCGGTCGTAGACGATGAACCGGGTGCTGGTGGTGCCCTGGTCGATGGCCGCCACGTACACCTCCTCCCCTTCCCCCGCCATGATCCCTCTCGCCGGCGCAGCGAGGCAGGACGGAGATCGGCAGTGGAGGTCGGGAGCAGCGGCCGCCGAGTGTGGAGGGAGGACCCGAGGCGGCGTCAAACAAATCGGTGGCAGTTGGGAGCTGGACCCCGGGGAGGCGGAGAGAGCGAGAGTTTATAGGCGGGGGGACGGATCCGACTGGGAAGGAGACGGGGAGAAGGTGGGCGGGGAAGTCAATGGCCGTCGAGTCAAGATGCCAATGGATATCCACCATCCATACCTATACTGTTTGGGGAGGGTATGGATTACCCGTTTCAGTGCGGATACGGATAGAGTATGCGAGGATAATATTTATTTTACTTGTTATCCGGGATACCACGCCAATCCGATCGAATCCGGGCGCCGCGAGCAGCGGCGATGACGGCCATGGAGACGGTGGCGGAGCTAGCACTGCGCCTGGACAGCTGCCTCGCGCGCTACGAGCCGCTGGCGCTCCTCGCGCTCCTCGTTGCGCGCCTCGTCCACGCCGCCACCAGCGCCGTCGCGTACCGGGGCCTCGTCGTCATCGCCGCCATCAAGACCCCTCTCCGCGCACTCTTCCTTCCTTCCCTGTTGCTTGATTACTCACGCGGTCACGCCTGCCTGGTGGCATGCACTAGCTATCCTTCCTTGTTGTTTGATTCCTCACGCAGTCACGTCTGCCTGCTGGCATGCACTAGCTAGCATTGCTTGATGCTCATCCCTCTCTGATGCTCTGCTCTGCTGCTCTGTGATACGAGTGATGAAGAAGCACAGCAGCATCACGAGCTCGCCGATTGAACCCTTGTGTTGTACTCTATTTTTGATTAATTGGTTTTGGCATATCGATTACAAGCTCCACAGCGATAGAGTAGCGGGGGAGCCCTCCCTTTGCGGCTAGCCGGTGGAGTGCTTAGACTTCTTTTATCCATTGGGTATACCCACATCTATTGGATAATTACCCTTATATTTGGGAATAGGTAATATGAGGATGGATAATTACGGGTATGGGCATGGGTTTAACCGCAGCTTACCAACGGCAACGCGACCGTCGAGCTGTCTCCACTGCTCTTCCCTATCCGCTCCGCGCCTCGCGCTCGCCGCTGGCTCCGCGCCGGTATTCTTGGCGTCCGCGCCCCGAAAAAGCTGGGATTTTTTTTTTGAGATATCGTCGGCTTGGGGTTGCTGACTGGCTGTGATTACCTGATTGGTCTGTCCACGGCGACGGACAAACCGTGCAGCAGGCGATCACGGGGATTATCCTAAAAACAATGGCGTCTAAGCATCGGATTAGTTCGTCGTGTGTTGCTGTTGGATTGGAGAACGGGCTCCTGCCGAATCTTATCCGGATGAAGACGAGCTGAGATCGCATCTTCAGCTCAGCGTCATGAGCATTGGCATCCCGAGCCCGTGCTGCCGATTGCTACTTGCGGGGGGAAGCGTGGCAGACTGGCAGGTGCACGAGAGTCCATGGACTTTGCTTGCTGCAAGTAATGCCAGTGTGTGTCTGGATCGGAATTAAAATAGGGGAGATGCAATCATTTTCCAAAACAAAAGAAAAATTCAGGCTGTTCTTCGCTATCAGTCTCATAGACGGTCCGTCAATTCGCATACTTGACAGTTGACACTGAGAGTTGCCTGATTTACCTTTTCAAAAAAAAAAAGAGTTGCCTGATTGGTTCACGAGTCAAACCTGCCGCAGGCGGCACGGATCCTCCGCTCTCACGCCAAAGCCCGTCGTGACCTCCCGTTTTCAAACTCTTTTGGTATACTTTTTTGCACGTTCAGAAGAGACACTAGTAGTTTGGTACCGAGTACGTGACAAAAATCAGGACGAATCCACATAGGAAGGGCAAATTTAGCTGGAAACACCGCGGAACTCACAAGTTATAGCCAAATTTCGTCGAATCCTGCAAGGGTGCAGAGTTAGCATTCAGCGATGGAGACAGACAGCGCATTCAGCGAACCTTGTCTGCACTCGGCAGAAGGTACGTCAGAGGCAACAATTGGGCATGGAATAGGATAGCGTAGAATGGGCAAAAACATTATCTTGTTGAACCACTTCTCTGAAGTCTGAACTTGTGAAGGAATACAAAATATGCAGGCCCCGTGGCAGTGCAAGCTGCAAGCGTCGGCGAGCACACAAGAATATGGCTGCTACCGTCCTGCTCCGCTGGATCTTGTCTGATGCAGCCGAATCCGATCAGATGGCGGCAGTTCATTGGCAGAGCTCCGGCGAGACCACGGCGACAGGGTCTCCCAAAAACATGCCTTTGCGTCCGGCAACCTGTACAGATCAAGGGCTCGCTCAGCATCTACGGCGAATGAAGAGGGATGATGGTGATAAAACTGCGGAATGATTTGGGAAGTGGTGGGTGGATATTATTAGCTGGGAGAGTTGCACCAAACTCATCGGTGCCTGCCTGCCATGACTGCCGTGCATTATTTTTATTCTCTATTTTTTTAGGACAAATTTTCGACAGCACCAAGTCTAGCATTAAGGATTCACAGAATGGGCCATAGACGGGCTTACAATGGGCCAGCAACGTGTAAATGAGATAGCAGGAGGACTCTACCACAGCACAGCAGTTTTCTGCTCGAAGATGCTGAAACTAATTCATACAAGAACTTGAGCCCTTAACGCATTCCAACACTTGATCTCGTCTTAGTGCCGGAGTTTGAAGGCGATCTTGCAGTTGCAGACTAGCACCGCCGTGCACCTCACGGAGCTCGTCGGCCGGGGGTGCACGGTGACATCCAGTAGTCTCGCGTCAGGCTTGCCAAGTGGTCTTGGAGCGAGCTTGATCAAGACGTCAGAGTGGGGAATCTGCCTGCTCGCATTGCCACTTACTCCACAATAGTGCATTATCCAAACGGGACGTGCAGGAGCTCCTCCGCCTTGAACTTCTTCCATTCACATCTCCATTGATAAGATCACGTTAATGAAAAGAGAAGTCTGAAGTCGACATGGCTGACCTGACATAAACGTCAGATGGTCGATCGGGTGCCACGGGAATCAATGTGTCAAGGAAGGGCGAGCTGTCCTCAACTTGATCATCATGGTGCGGGGCTCCGGGCAGCAGATGGTAACCACGCAGAAATCGACACCCACCACCGTCCGCCGTCCACGCATCCGTTTCCTGACATGATGAAAACATGCCGGAATTCAACATGAAACAGCTGCATATAAGTAGCACCTGAAAGATCGATAGGAGCGAACGCAAAAACATTTTTCGATCAGTCTTTCCATGAGCTATAGCCTAGCAGCCAAAAAGATGAGCAGCTACATTCAGACCATGCTTTGCATCCTGTGCACGCTGCACTCAATGTTTCACATGGCATGCGGCTGCGTCGCCGAGGAGAGGGTTGCTCTTATGCACGTTCGATCTTCGTTGGTGAAGGCAGATTCCATAGTCCCTGATTCATGGGGACAGAGCGGCGACTGCTGTTCTTGGGAAAGGGTCACATGCGACGGCAAGGTCCCTCGGGTGTCAGGTCTTGACCTTAGCAGCATGTATGCTCCCCAAGGGAACTCTATCACTGGAAGTGAGTGCTGGAAGCTGAATTTGACGGTTTTCTCTCTATTCCGTCAGCTTCAGCTGCTGGATTTATCTTGGAATCACGCTTGCTTACAAAATCTTGATGGTATGTACTCCCTCTATTTTTATACATGTCGTATTAGGTTTGTCCTAAATCAAATTTGGCAAACTTTGACCAAACTTATAGAAAGAAAGAAATAATAATATTTACGATACCAAATTTGTTTTATTGAATTAACCACGAAGTATATGTTGATAGTGCATATGTTGTATAGTATAGTTGTTGCTATATTTTCCTATAGATTTGGTCGAAGTTACTCAAGTTTCAGCTTCAGCTTTCCTATAGATTTTACGTGCAAGCGATTATTACCTTTTACCAAAGCAGCTTATTCATAACTCGTGGAAAGCTCCGATCCTCAGGTCTTCAAGGGTTGACAAAGCTCCGGTATCTCAACCTCAGTGCCAACAGTTTCGTTGGGAATGATACCATGGGATCACTCGGCAAATTGACATCTCTTGAAGTCATAAATCTTGTTGGAAGCAATATCAGCGGTACTCTTCGAAATACAGGTACAACAATACTAAGTAAACATTCTTTTATGTGGGTGTTCCTTGCATTAATTATACTACATGTGTATGTA
The DNA here is from genome assembly GCF_016808335.1 of Panicum virgatum. Taxonomy (NCBI): domain Eukaryota; kingdom Viridiplantae; phylum Streptophyta; class Magnoliopsida; order Poales; family Poaceae; genus Panicum; species Panicum virgatum. The sequence goes on from NC_053142.1 coordinate 49,525,340, forward strand.
ACAGCTTTCAAAAATCTCAAGCACATGCGAGAATTGCATCTAAGATCCAATCAATTGAGTGGAAGCATCCCATCATCCTTATTTGAGCTTCCACGCCTTGAATACTTGGATCTTTCAGAAAACCTCTTCCAAGGGCATATACCTATGAGCTCATTTGCAAATATTTATTCAGCACTACGGGCTCTAAAGTTATCTGGAAATAATTTAAGTGGAGCATTTCACTTTTTCTGGCTAAGAAACTGCACCATGCTCGAGAAGATTGACCTGTCCGGAAACAGTGATTTGTCTATTGATGTGAAGTTTCATGGACTAGCACCTACATTTCAACTGAGATCACTAGTGCTTTCTGGGTGTAAAATTGATGACAGCATCATTGAGGGACCAAATTTCCTAGGCACGCAACATCATCTGCAAATGCTTGATTTGTCTCACAATAACCTGACAGGAAGTGTTCCCAATTGGATCTTTGCAAACATAGCGACTCTTGTTTATCTGAACATTGCAAGTAATTCACTAGTAGGATCAATAGATCCAATGTGGCACCACCAATCTGCTCTCGAAATGATCAACATCTCTAGTAACCATTTTGTCGGACAGCTTCCAACCAACATCAGCTCAGTGTTTCCAAATTTGGAAGTCCTAGTTGCTTCTAATAATATCATTTCTGGATATCTGCCGCCATCATTGTGCAACATTAGCAACATCCTAATTGTGGACCTCTCAAACAATAAATTTACAGGAGAGGTCCCAACTTGCTTATTCACTGATCGTCCCTATCTAACAATCCTGAAGCTCTCAAATAACAATCTTGGAGGTTTGATTTTTGGTGGGGTTAGTCATTTGTCCGTAGAGGCAATATACCTTAGCAGCAATAAGTTTGAAGGAACACTTCCTAACAATCTCTCAGGTAACCCGGTAATTATGGATTTACATGATAATAAGTTGTCTGGCAAACTCGATACTTCATTTTGGGGTCTTTCACCTCAAGTTTTGAGTGTTGCTAGTAATAACTTAAGTGGGGAGATTTATCCAGCTATTTGCAAATTAACTAGTCTTCAGATTTTAGATATGTCAGACAACAACTTTGTAGGGTCTACACCAAACTGTGCTGGTGAGCTACAATTGTATTTGCTAAACATGTCTCGGAACTCCCTCTCAAGATTCTCCCGTGGTTTCTTCAACAGCTCCTATATTACAGTTCTGGACCTAAGATATAATCAGTTCCACGGCAGTATTGATTGGATACACAGCCTTGCTCAAACTAGGCTTCTTCTATTGGGTGGGAATAGGTTTGGGGGCCAAATCTCCCCAAACATATGACATCTCCAGTACTTAAATATAATTGACTTATCAGACAACAGAATTTCAGGTTCCATACCACCCTGCATCGGTGTCATCTCATTCGGATATCATGCAGATGACCTTGATTTTCAGACCTTGTTCAGCTATATTTACTTCGGAACCGGGTTTTCTAGAATGGACAATGATGATCCACCTTTCATGTATGACACTCCTTATGACCTGCAAGGCTTCACCTTCTCGACGAAAGGGAATATCTACGCATACAGCCGTAACTTCTTCAATCTGATGTTCGGCATTGATCTATCTGGAAACATGCTGTCAGGAGAGATTCCTTGGGAGATAGGGAATCTGACCCGTGTCAAGTCCCTCAATTTGTCAAACAACCACTTTAGTGGCAGAATTCCAGCATCACTTGCAAACATGAGCGCCGTAGAAAGCTTGGACTTATCCCACAATGAGTTAAATGGACCAATACCTTTGCAGCTGTCTCAGCTATGGTCGCTGGAGGTGTTCTCGGTGGCCTACAACAACTTGTCCGGATGCATACCGGACTCTGGCCAGTTTGCCTCGTTTAGCATGGATAGCTACATAGGCAACAAGAACCTCCAAAACTTGTCACTTCTGGGGAATGTGTGTTCTGGCTCTCCCGGGTCAGGTCGTGCTGCCCCTGCACCGGAAAATGTGGATGAGACGCCTGATGATTTGATCCTTTATGTGGTTTGCGCGTCATTTGTGCTGGCATTTTGGGCCACCATTGCATTCTCCTTTTCCCATCCATGTGGACGCGCAGTCATGCTCAAATTGTAGATTGCAGCATTGGCATTAAGTCGCCACCAGCCCACCAGCATGGAAACAGAGTGACAATCGTGAAATGCTATAGCAGTTACCTAGCCTGCCTTTGCAAACTGGATTTTCTTGTCCCTGATAAACATATATCAATTATTCAGTAGGAGCCTGCTGCTCATGCACCGTTTTTTATATTCTTTAAGGAAAGATTTTTTTTGTTTGAAAGAACCTTTTTTTTCCCTGAATCCTGCTTGAACCTGAGGTCGAGCCTGCGCCATAATTCGCCACAGCTTGATCAAGACGTCAGCCTGGGGAATACTCTGCCGAATTTTTTTAAAATAATATTATTTTAATAGTTAATTGCAGAATTAAATACCGAAATAGAAAAATTGCAAAAATAGGTGGCTGTCGGCTATTGAGTAGCCGACTAGCCACTTATCGGCTACTGAGGAGCCGACTTCCAACGTGGCTCCCCGGCACCCCGCGGCCATTTTGACCGCGTACGCGGGGGGCTATCGGCGCCTAGTAGACCTGTCGGCTTCCGAAGAGCCGACTAGCCTTTTTTGGCCGACAGCCTAGTCGGTACGACTCCCCAGTCGGCCCAATAGACCTATCGGCTATTGGGAAGCCGACAGGTCCCCTGATTTGCGCAATAAGGACCTATCGGCTATTGGGGAGCCGACAGGTCCCCTGATTTGCGCAACCCAGCAACCTAGAAACGAAATTTTAACTTTCCAGTAAACGAATTTATTTTTATACTGTGATTTTTTTGGACAGTTGATCAAAAATATATTTCTTAAATTTCAGGCTGCGACTGCTGATCCTCTGCAGCAGAATTTTTAGGAGGCCAATCGGTTTCAGCGACCACCTCAGCTGCAGGACCAACATGGCTACTCTCGCCTTGAGTTTCGTTAGCCAGTTGTTGCTCAACGAGCACAATAAGGGGGAATTTCATTTTGTTCGTAGCCATATGAACTAATGCACGCCAACATTTCGAGTTGCTCAACTTAATTCCCACCGCCAACCGTGCTCACGATGCCTTGGAACAACACCACTAACTTTTATCGTCCAGTGGCTTGGGTCCACTTGCAGAAAATTATGCAACCAACTTAACAGATCCGCATGTCGCATGTGCAATGGATTGGTCACAGTTGTATCTATGTACTGAAACTGACTCAAATCTACTCCGTAGTCACAATAATCGATGAATCCATTGCCATAATGAACTCTTATATTTACTATTTCAGAACTCATCCTGGTAATGCATTAGATGATGGTATGTTAGATGTAACATCCTTAAACAATTTTTATATAACCCAACCGCGAACAAAGAATGACGTTATAAAACTAATTCAAATAAAATCAGTATTCCTATGCAATAATTATACATAATCACAATACAAATAACGACACATAATCATGAACTTCAATTTCTAATAATAGCTATGGAAAAGTCATTTCACCGGTTCAAAACAATGAACAAACGGGTGCATACAATCATGTGCTTCCAATGTAGTTATAAAACTGCCTTCAAAATCTCTCACAAACATCAAGTAAACAAAGTTAATTATCAACGCATTCAATCATGTGCATACAATCTATTGGTTTCAATTTCCTAGAAGCACATCATGTTATTGTAACACTTTAAAGAACTAAATTACTGTCATTCCTACACTACACGACGGCGTCCATGACAAACCTATAATAAACTAATCTAAGTGTAACTAAACTGTAATTAAATAAGACTTAATTAAATATTTCACCTTCGATCGATCGATGGAGTTGTCGGACTTGCGAGAGTTGTCGGACTTGCGGGAGCCGAAGACGGAGCCGCGCCTTGCAAATGGGCGGGGCGGGGCAGCCCTGCAGCCGCCCACGGGCGGGGCGGGGCATCGGCCCCCTGCAAAGCCCCCACACCCGGGGCAGCGAGGGAGGGGCGGCAGCCCCCTGCCTCCCACGGGCAGAGCCGCGAGGGAGGAGCGGCGCCCCCTGCTGGCGCGGCCGCGGTAGACGGCGGGGCAGCGACGGCGCTGGCGGGTCGGGGGGGCGGAGGCGCTCGCGGGGGTGAGGGGCTCCGACGGCGTCGAGGTTCGGGGAGGCCCGGTGATGGGGCAGGCGCCGGCGGTGTGGCGGGCCGGGGACGGCCGGTGGAGGGGCGGCGGCGGAGCTGGCGGTGGGAGACCGGCGGCGGGGGCTGGAATCTCGATCTAGGCGGACGGTCAAAGTGAAAGGCATGGGTTAAGTGCCGACAGATCTGTCGGCCCTTGAGGGGCCGACTAGACCCTAATCAGGCCGATAAGGCCTGTCGGCCCCTCAGTGGCCGACAGGTCCCCTTGTTGGGCCGACTGGGCTTGTACGCCGACAGACCACGGTGGCGGGGGCCCGATTCACAGTGGTGCAACTAGTCGGCTATGGAGGAGCCGACTTGTGCCTGTCGGCTACCCAAAAGCCTATAGGACAGTAGTCGGCTCCTCAAGAGCCGACATACACCTATTTTTACAATTTTTCTATTTTAGTATTTAATTCTGCGATTAACTATTAAAATAATATTATTTAAAAAAATCATACTCTGCCTGCACACTGCCCAGTGCCACATTACCGCTAACAGGATGCATTATCCAAGTGGGACTGGTGCTGCACTTCTCTCTCCCCTCTTTGTGCTAGAAGTCTAGAACCGTAGAACGTTATGGAAGCAGGGTGTACATAATGAGGAAAAAAATTGTGTGGACACCGGGCGCACCCCACCTCCTGTGCGACCCCATCCCGGATGCCGTTCCTCTACGATCTGACGGATGGCACTCAAGATGCAGGCGGGGTGGGTTGCGGGCTGCCCGCCGCGGGTCCGCACCTGCCGCAAACGCATATGCAGTCTCAAGTGGCGGCCCTCACGCGTCCGCTAGTTTTTGTGGGCTCTGTGGCAACCCGCATATGGCCGCATGCTATCAACGAGTGTCTTTGCAGAAGTACGATGGTCGAAGGTGCAAGCAAGCTCATGGCGCCGCGGGCAGCACGACGACGCCCTAGCCGTGTGCAAACGCGACGATGACGATTGACGAGCTACAGCTCACCTAGCTCACGGAACACCGCCATGGAGCTGGAGCGTTGCCTGGTCCAGGCTGAGTCTGAGTCTGATCGCCGCGGCATTCGCGTGTCTTGGCAGCTCGCCGAGGAGCTGCGGCCCCGGACCGGAGGCGGCGCCACGGGCGGTGCCGCGGCGAACCGGAGCCACGCGTCGGCATGGGCCCGCATCGGCCAGCGGGCGGTGCTGATCTCCAGCGCGTCGATGCAGGTGCTGCCGCCACCAACGCGCCGGGCGAGTATCGCGTTGACGATGGCGTTGAACTGCTTGCTGTCCCGCGGCGCGACGTCCTCCCTTGACGCGAAGCGGAGCGCCGAAATGGACTTCCAGAAGTGGCGTCAGCGCCTGGAGAGCGCGGACGCGGGTTTGCGATGCGCCGCTGGGTATATCCGCGAGGACCTCTTCAGCTATGCGGGTTTGCGACGCGGGTTAGGTGGGTTCATGGTGCGGGCTGGCCCAGCGGGTTCGCGGCAAAGCCCGCGCCGCTTGCATCCTGAGATGGCACAGTGAACGGCTCGGCTCCGTCAGGGGGATCGGCTTGCGCGCAACCTCGGCTCGGTGAATCGAATAGCGAGCGGTGGCGGCGGCGGCGGGACACTTCACGGCGTTGCGGCGAGCGAGGAGCTGGTGGAGCGGGAGAAGAGCGGCCTCGGCGCTGCCCACTCCCACTGGTGCCCCCTCCCCGGTGATGCTGTCCCTGCCTGGCCTCGGCACCTTCGCCCTGGCCTCCGACTCCGCGGCGGACTCCGGCCGGCCCAACGTCTCCTGCGGCCAGCTCCCCTCCGCCACGCCCCCGCTTCCTCCAGTGCCTCCACACCCGAGCGCACGAGGCCTCGCTGCCGGCAGCCGCGCCCCCGAATTTCTGAGCGCCGCGCTTGCCATCACTGCCCCCTGATTGGTGAGTTATTAGGCGGTGTCAACGTGAAGAGGTCTCTGAATTCTGTAGGACTCGCGATTTGCTCGATGGCTAGCTGATCGATTGCCATACAACGCTTGTCCTGCGTTCTTACGTTTTCTTGTGATCTTTGTTCAGGAGGAACACTGAGAAACTGGTGATCGTACAAATGATTTCTGCTGTTGCCTGAATCCTGTGAATGAGATATCCTTGTACGATTATGGTGGAACTGTCCTGCTGTTCAGCTTCATTCAGAAATTCGAAGATAGTCATAAAAACATTGTGGAATCGAATTGCTTTAGTTCCATTCACGTAGCAACAAATTGCGTTGTGCTGGCATTCAGTTTTGTTTCCTGCATTTTTTTTTTGATACGAGGATAACCCCATTTCCATTCGAAGTTTCCTGCAAATTAAATGATGTGGGTGATGTTCATGCTTTTGTTATCTAATTGGCATTGATGTGAACTATGAAACATTGTGGAATCGAGTGATGTATGAATTTCGATTTTGACTTAATAAGACTGTTGTCTGTTGATAGTGATCTGACAATGTGTGCATCAACCTTGTTGCTGCAGGAATCGGGGACCATGTACGAAAAGGATTCCACCAGAACAGCAAAAAGATGAACTGGGATTCTAGAATGCTGATCTCACGATGTGTGCATGAATCATTTCAAGGCTGAACCACATCCAGCCTGGTGACTCACCAACCAGCAGCTCCTCCAAAACCTGGAAATTGTAGAGTGTAGTTAGGAAATTGTACAGTGTATGTGATGTTCATGGAACTATACATAAATTATTCATGCTTCTCGTAGTGAACTTCTCAAATTGTACAATGTAATGTATGGATGTATTACAAAAAAAGATATTATTCTGAAATAAATATGGATGTTCTTGAACATGAGATTTTCTCTCATTTGTTGGAAAATAAATAACTGTTGACTGGGATCCTTCTTTGCCCACATACAGAATGTTGAATTATTGTCTCGGATACTTCTTTTCTTGCAAGTATTGACAGAACATTGAGAACAATTACTGTTGCAATAAAACCATATATTTTAGGCCACAAATTTCGGTTGCATTTTCTGAAAATACTGTAATAGTACTCACTCTCCTAACTGATAACAACTCTGCTTTGATTTCACCAAAGGAACTCCACGATGCACACAAAAAGAATTGCAAGCTCCATATTACAAGCTCTGAAATAAGCTATCTGAAATAAGCAATCAAATAACGCGAGGCACAAAAACGCGAGAGAAACATGAAGCGAATTAGCAGCGTCACCTGGCCAGGTAGGGCTTCGCACGGGTGACGTGAACCGCCGCTTGATCCCCTTCGCCCGTCGCCGGATAGGGCCTCGCGTCCGTCGCCGAACTGTCGCTGCACGCGAACGCCAGTTAGGGCTTCAGCCGAGGCTAGGAAAAGGAGGCGAGCCGAGCGAGCGAGTTTAGCGGAAGCCGAGCGGGCGCCTTGCGTTGCGCGGGAGCAAGCGGGAGCCGAACTGCAAGCGTCTGCAGGGTCGTCCGATTGGAAAAGGCGAGCATCGGGCGGGCGGGGGGTCGCACGGGGCGCCCGGTGTCCACCCAATTTTTTTCCTAATGAGCTGCCTCTTTGCCCAAAACTGTTTTACAAATGAGCTGCATACTGTATTCAAAATTAAAAAATGTTTGGGAGTCTGTATTCACACTTTTTTCCTCCTCAAGGATATATGACGTTGACATCACATTTGATCCGCACTCCATCAGAGCAGGACCTTACTACACACGCAAGCCTCCAGTCAGGACTATAAGCTGCTAAGTAGTCAACAACCAAAGCACCACTATGTACGATAGCTGCAGGAGGGTACTAATTCCTCCTCTTGCTTGTTCTTGATGACCTTTTACCCTTGCCTCCAGAATCTGAAACCGTAGGAAGTGGCACCAGCGTACCACCCTTGACACCATCGTTCTTCTCTATTGACTTCTGCAACTTAATGGAAAACTTGAAATCCTTTATCTGCAACGAAATTTTTTCACAACATCCATTAACGAGTGGCCCTTGTACTACCACTGAACTAGTAATATAGCCCCTGAAAAGGAATACTTTACAAGAAAAATAATGACAAGCACCTGTTCTTCCAGATCACGAATTGTTTCATCCTTCAACTTCAACTGTGTTCTTTCCCTGGGAGTGCATATTTATCGATTAAACAAAAAAAAAAGGAAAAGTTGGTCTCCGGGGAAAAAATAATAGAGCCAGCAACCTTTTCACCAAACTAATACTTAAAAATATACTTATGATGCCATCTATAATACAACAGTATTATTTATGTATTATTTCTGTTTTTAAAACCATAATCATACCATTTCTTCTTTGCAAAGAAGGTATCAAACATACCTTTCCTCAATATCTCTTAATGTCTGACGCCACATGTCTTGGCTCCTAGTGAGTTTTTCATTCATCTGCAAGAGAGAGGCAGAAAATTTACGCCAATGCAGGGAGTCAAGAGTTTGAATGCTAACAACTAGTTGGGCTTGATAAACATGCATGAGACAAAATGCTCACATCTGTAACTTTCTTTTTCTCCACCATTAGGTTCTCAAGCTTATCTTGGAGCTCTTGAAGCTTATCATTTACAGCTTTGTCAACAGCTTCAGAAATGACACGTTCCTTGTTTCTTTTAGCCTCAGATAAAAGGCCCTCATAATACTGTGAATATGAACAATATGGCAGATGAACGCATGAGAGAAACTGCAAATTCAACAGGCTAACGAAGTTCATACAACCAATAGCCAAAAAAACTTAGAAGGTAAGTTGAGTGCACCTCTCTTTGAGTTTCAAGTTGACTTGCCAGGAGCCGATTGTACTCATCCACAATCTATAAAGAAGAGCATGCACATAATTTGTAAAAAGAGATGGAGTAAATCAAATCAAGTGAATTTAAAATTCTTACTGTTTCAGCTTTGCTGCTGAACATAGCTCCACCCATGTCGGAGTCATCATCGCACGAGCAGTTCACACAGTCATCCCCAGAGTATTTACATTTTGACTTGAACTTAGCATGCTTTGCATCACTTTTTGAGTGATTCAATCGATGGACAAAACTGTCACCAACATAATCCCAAACACGCTGTGTTTCCAAATCTAGTGAATAACAGTGCTGAGTGTCTTTCCAGTGCTGTTTTGCATGGCCTTCTTGATACCTAGAACATGGGGAACCCAATAAGGGCAAGGTTAACTGGGCAGGTAGAAAGAGGTTGAACTAACCCCCAAGCTGTGTATATCAAAATTCTTCTGATGACAACAAATGTCCCACATCATTATAACTGTATGTCTTTCCATCTAGCAGTCTGACCACTAAGTAATTATGCACAATACTTTAACATGAATACCCATCAGTCATTACATCAGACAATAAGTCAGTAGGTAATGGCATACCTTCCGCATCCAACAAAACCGCAAATCACACATATCCAGAGGTTTCTGGAGGTTTGGCAAACAGAGCAAGTAGAATCTTCAGACTGCTTCTGACAAAACTGACATACCTGAAATGGAAACAGCTATGGGTAAAGGCAGAGCTCATGCTGAAGAAAGTTTTGTATGTGATAATGGAAGGAAATAGTTCTCGATACACTGGAGGCAATCAGGATTCAGGAAACTCTATAATATTTCGAGTTTGAATACTGATAATAATTTGGAGTACATAAGGAGCGGTTGCTTTTTAGTTGCAGTGTTATATGATCCATGTATGTCAGTATAATGTCTCTAGGAGTACTTCTGTCATGACCATTCAATATTTGCCCCCCTTGCAGTGCAATTACTTGCTAGAATATACATGGAGACAGAGGTAATGCTACAGTAATCAGTATTGAACTATTGATATGCCCCTGCCACTGGAAGTTCCTAGTGGGTGCCTAAGATATCAAAATATCAAATTGACACGTGTAAGCTGCAAGGTCCCAAGATTCTTAAAGAAATGTTATATCTGAACAGTTATATAGTTCCAACCAGAAATTTACCATTCAGCAAAGAGACTATCCAATTAACATGACTAGACATTTTGTATGATGTAGTTTTCATTGCAATTGCAAATCCAGTGCATTTATAAATCACACAAGGAAAGAATAACAGCAACAAAAGATTTTGTGTTGCCCTAGAAGAGCAAATGATGAAAAGAGCAAAACAACCATTTATTACCGGACAAGATGAATTGACCCACACTGAAACACATGAACACTGGAAGGAGTGATCACACGTAGTTGCCAAAATCCCACTGATGTCTTGATCCAATCTTTCTGAACAATTAACACATAAAGATGTCAGAGAATAGTTAGGCATGCAAGACTAAACAAGACACATAAGTTAAACAACAACAGACAAAATATGAGAAGTGAAAATAACAAATGAAGTGTTGCATCAAATAGAAAGGTATTTAAAATCCAAACTATGGCCGGGAAAACAGAAAGTTAGCATCTATTTGTGAAAGTGCCATGTGTGCACATATTGTTGGTTAAACAACACAAGACATAAAACCAGTTTTTTTTTTCTGAAAACATACTTGGATGCACATTTTGATAGAACGTGATCAATATGGGTATCAAACTGTCGATCCTAGTAGGTTAGAGAACTGCACCCTGAAGGCAGCTCTAAAGTACTTTGTCAAAATTGGTAGTCATTGGAAAAACTTTAGGAATAAGGTTATTAGTTAAGTCTCAAGCAAATACAACTCCGTAGACAGATAAGTTTAAAAGTTGCAGGACTTTCAACCTCAGAGATTAAGTTTCCAAGCATAAAACAGAAAGTGCCTAAATCTCTTCATTAGAAATCTCTTCAGAGGCATACGATAAATCTCTTCATCAGAGGTCACAACAAGAATTCAAATGTGATATTTGCACGTGATTGTGAATTTTACTTCAAAGCCCGGAAGCAAAATAAATAGGAAAAAGGTAAGATCACCTATGCAAACAGGGCATATGGGAAGTTCGGTGGATCCAACCGGTGGAGTTGTGGCAACCTCCGAGGAGGGTGTATACTGCACAGCTGCTATAAACAGAACATGGCAAACCTCTCCCTACACCATGGAACAAGAGTAAATCAGGCGCACTTCCCAATTTAGCAACGGTCTTGCACATGATCAGCAAATAAAACTGAAATCCAATTGACAATATTAGCAACCTCCGAGGATGAGAACCTCCAGCCATTGAGGTCCAGGTAGAACCCATCAGCGCTCTTCTGATCCTCAAAATCCACTAGGACACTGTACCGGTCCTCCACTCCATCATCCCTGCAGGATACAAGAGCGTGGGAAAGTAAATCACAAGCAGAGAGTGGCGCAATTTGCTTCAAGGAAAGCGACAGCCGAAAGCTCACCTGACGAAACGGATGTCTGACGCGCGCTCGAGGTAGGGGCCGCAGAAGCGGACAAAGTCGTCCGGCGAAACGCGCGTCGGGACGGCGAGCACCAGGAGCTGCGTGCCGCGCCATGGCTGCAAGTGACAGGAGGGAACTAGACGTAAGCGCGCCAAACAACGAGCACGCGAGAACTAGTAGAGAGAAACCGAGGGAGAGCAGTTACCGGGAGAAGCGAGTCGGAGGCGGGCTGCGGGGCGGCCGGCCCGGAGGAGGAGGACGAGGTGGCGGCGACGGCCGAGGCGTAGGAGGAGGAGGTGTTGGAGGTGGACGACGACGAGTGGTAGAGGTGGATGACGCCGCGGGTGTGGTGGATCCTAGGGCTTCGGGCGGACGCCGCGGAGGTCGCGCCGGGGAGCTCCAGTGGAGGTATGGAGGACGTGATGGTGGAGGCGGGAGGGTGGCTGGAGATCGGGGAGAGTGGGTTGGAGGTGGCGCCGCCGCTGGTGCCGACCTCGTCGGCGGCGACGGCGGCCGGGGAGGCGGGGGCGGTGAGGAAGTCGACGGACTGGATCCGCAAGACGAACATGGTGGCTGGGCTCGCTGGGCTTTTGGGCCCTTTCCCCTTCTTTTTGGCTGTTCTCCTTTTTATTAGCGATTTTCTTCCACCAAATAAGTTTGACATGAGGATAGTAGTGTAATTAATCTTTTAGTGGTTACAAGAGCATCGGTAGCACCTGAGGTCCTCGGTTTGGCGAATATTCTGAGATTTAATGGCATTGTGCATTTAGTGGTAGACAACGTTCCCGTCGACAGCGAGGCGCCTGTGGTGATTTCATCAATCTCGAGGATTTGCCGGCTCAGTCTTCGAAGATGTTCAGAGGGGTAGGGTTTGCGTACGTGTATTCATAGATGTGAGTGTGCGTACATTATGAGTGTCTTAGTTGTATTGTATAATCTAAAAAAACCTTTTATTACGACGCGAACAAGATCTATAGATGTTAAGAAAAAGAAAGCTATGAGATCAAATAGTTATCTAGCAATGAGATTTGACTGCTAAATCCCGTACACTATTGCTCCAATTGGTTTGTCCCAATCAAAATGCTGCCATTGATGATTGATGATGGTGTAAGACTGTCTCCAACAGCAGACGCATACCGCGACCCAAACGCATTTTGGGTGACGCACAGTGTTTTTGCCAACCGAAATCATCCTCCAACCGAATAGGCAAACAAGACACCCATTCTGGGTATCGAGCGAGGCAGGACGCAAAAATGCGTCCCTCTCTCTCCTCGACCCAATCCTCCCTCGCGTTCCTCTCCCCCGGCGCGTCCACGCGACGACCCGCGGCGGTGTTCGGCCGCACGACGACTCGTGGCGAAGGAAGGCGGCCGGCGGCGGTGCTCGGCCCCGCGGCGAAGGAAGGCAGTCGGCGCGGAGGCGGGCTGCGGAGGCGGCGCCTGGTGGAGCTGGAGCTGGAGCCGGAGTCGGAGCCACCGGCGATGGCACGGGGTCCTGCGTGGCGGGGGGGGCACGGGCCCTTCGGCGGCGGTCTCAGCTCATGGGGCGCCCTAGAGCTCGCTGCTCACGGGTCACCACCGGCGCGTGCGCCCGCGACCTCCGCTTGCCCACGTCTCCGGTGACGATGCGGCTCGCAGAGCACTCTCCCCCATCTTTGCTGTCGCTGCTCAACCCAATCCCCGCCGCGGTGTAACATCTCAAAAAAAATTCACCAAGTTAAATCGCGTGCTAAAAATAATTTACAAATTTTATTTTGCATCGTGGAGCTCAAATCTTTTCGAAACACCTAATCTCCCAAAACCTTTCCCGGCGATTCGCCGTCCCGGCACCCGCATCAGCCACCGTCTAATTTTCCCTGTTCTCCTCATTTCTCGTGTGCGTCGCTTCTCGTCGACGCCGCGACTGGCTCGCGACCGTCGCCGCGAATCCCGCCGGTGCCCCCTTTTCCTTTTCTCTTTTTCCTCCCTCTCTTCTTTTTCTTTTCTTCTTCTCTTTCCCCTTTTCTTTTTCTTTTTCTCCCTTCTTCTCCTTTCTCCTTCCTTCTTCCTGCTCCACGTGCACGCTCTGCTCCCGGCCGCCCCACGCGCTCTGCGTGCCCGGAAAGCTTGCCGCGCCACTCGCCCCTGCACAGCACCGCCTCCTCGCTGCACGAGCTGTCCCGTCGCCCTGTGGCCGCCTCGCCGCCCGGTGGCCGCCTCGCCGCCCGCGCCGCCACTCCACGACGCCGCGCTACGCTCCAAAACACCATCAATGGCCGCTGGGATGCCCGCCGGTCGGCCGGCCATCGTGCTCCCTCCTCCACCGCCTTACCCCCGCATATAAATAGGTTCCTCGCACAGCTCCTCACCCCCACCGCCTCACCCGCCGCCGCGCGCCCCCTCTACTTGCCCACAGTGCCACCGCCACGCATGCCGAAGCCGGCCGCCGCCCGCCACAGTCGCGCCGCCTCCTCGCTGCCTCTCCGCCCGAGGTGAGAGCGGGGATAGGTTCCCCTCGCCACCCTCTCCGTTTTCCCCCTTCCCATGGCTGCCGTCGCGCCCCACAGCGCCGCCGCCCGCCGGCCCTCGTGGCGCCGCCCGCCGGCCCTCGTGGCGCCGCCGCCCCTTCCCAATCACCCCGAAACTTTACCGCGTTATTTCTAATATGGTTTTGGCAGTGCCATGAGGAAATCACCCAAAAATATTATCCCTATCTCCATATCTTAATTTTCTCTGATTCGAGCTCGACGATAAAATATTTTTTTTTTATTTATTGTGTGTTTATTTGTATGCGTCGTAGATACCGGTGTGAACGAGGGAGAACCTGTCGAGGAGTTCGCTGAGCAGTACCGCGAGCCGGAGCCTGAAGAACTATACCGCGAGCAGGAGCTCCCGGAAGGCTTTGAAGACGGCAAGTTCAACCTCGTCCTTTAATTGCGTATTTCGACCCAGTTTTATAAACACAACCTATTGGCCTGTTTTACAAAATTGCATATGCTTTGACTACTGAAAATATGGTTGGATAGCCACCCTTTGATTTGTTATAATCATTCTTTGACCACCTAGATTAATCTCTAAATATGATTTATTCTGTTTGGATGTTGATCGCTGCTAGAGCGCCGCTTAGGACCCGGTACTCGTTTTATTACACTCAAAAAAATGGTTACAACATGTTTTATAAAAAGAAAAATGTGTGAGTATTGAGAAAAGGGAAGTTGGGTTATAAAGAATAAAATATTAAGATGAAATGGATGAATGGCATTCCCTGGGTGGATTGTCATGCGTTGGAGGCTCGTACCGTTGTGGTAGAGCAGGAAAGTTGGGAGATATCCATCCTGACACAATTAAGGACCGAGTTGATGTGTCATCTTGCCTAACTCTACTATCGTGCAAACCACTCGACCGTTGTATGTTGTCACACCCGATTTTAAGGACAAAACCGAATGCATAACTATATGTATGCCAGGATCAAGTTTCATACATATAGAGACATCATAAGTGAATAATCAGTAACAGTATTTAGAAAAAGAGAAATAAAACAAATAAAAGACTATCAGAGTTATACAACTTATCCTGGAAACGAAGGCTTCATACTTCACAGGCAATCGACTGGGGGCTGCGTACGCCTAGAACTCAGCAACATCTTCAATAGACTCCACCATAACTTTCTCCTTCTGAGCGGCAGTAGGCAAGGGTGAGTACACTTATGGTCGGTACTCAGCAAGGCCACAAGAAATAACCAGAATGTGATTTCTATCCATCTTTAAGTTTATTAATCATGTGAGGGTCCAAGCCGCTCTTGACCGTGAGCACGGCTAACCGGTTAGTTTTAACTCTGCAGAGGTTGTACACTTTCACCACAATTCGCGTAAAAGTTCCGAAGAACTTTGAACCCAACCACGCATATGTGCTGATCAGGCACAATACCACACTTTCGAGGTGTGATTGCATAGGGACGCTACGAGGCCTTTACAAAGAATTCCTATATGTATGTGTTGGTCCCTGCCGTGCGGTCCCTCAGAAGACGAAGCTTCCTTCACCCGCTCCACAACACAAACTCGAAAAGGGAAGTTGGGTTATAAAGAATAAAATATTAAGATGAAATGGATGAATGGCATTCTCTGGGTGGATTGTCATGCGTTGGAGGCTCGTACCGTTGTGGTAGAGCAGGAAGGTTGGGAGATATCCATCCTGACACAATTAAGGACCGAGTTGATGTGTCATCTTGCCTAACTCTACTATCGTGCAAACCACTCGACCGTTGTATGTGGCAACGGCTTAGCATAAACCCCACTAGTTAGTCTGATAGTCATCAGGAGAGCTGAGAGCAACGGGTGACCAAGGAGAAGGAATAAGATCATGGTGACTTATGCCCCGGTTAAACCTCAGTATTAGGTCAATGGCCCCTTGGTTTAGTCCGTGTTGGCTAGCCAGGTCTAACTAAGGTGGGTAATGGCTTTGTTGGGACCTGCACCGACACTAAGGTGATCGTGCTGTGGTACCCCACCTGTGGGTAAAGTTGCACACCTCTGCAGAGTGTAAAACCTATTCGAATAGCCGTGCTCACGGCATTGAGCGAGTTACGGTTTGGTCACACAACTAGACTTTTGGGAGGGATGTTTTCGTGGTGTGAGTTGTTTTTGGAAGGTGTCCGGCAGTTGTGCCACAAGCTACTGCGGATGAGGAGTCCGGTAGCATTAAAACTTGGGTCTTTGGTGTAGGATCAACCCCACTCATTGTTCGGTTACGCAAGAAACGTCTTTAAGAAAACTCTTTTAAAAAAATAAACCCCTGCATGTGTAAAACCTAGCTTTACTGCAAATAAACCTCAGCCTTATCCTTGATTTATCATATGCATATCTGTGATACCCCCACCGTGGATGGGGTTGGACCTGTTGAGTACTTTTGTACTCACCCGATATATATTTGTGGTTTTTCTTCAGAAGAAGATCCCGATTTCGTTGTTGAAGACACTGAGTAGAGGTTGCGTCCGCGCCCAACTTTACCTGTGGTGTTGGTCCTCTGCAAGATGTTTCTGCTAGCGCATCACTCTGAGCCCGAGCTGGAGACCGTCTGGGTCGTACTTTGGTGTATCACCGTAACTGTTTTACTACTTATTATCGTTTGTATCGAGTGTTCGCCTCCTTGGAGGTTTGTACGGTGACTGTACCATCTGTTGAATAAATGTGTTATCAGCCTCCTGAGACTGATATTTGTATCACATCTAGTCTCTACTTATGTGGGGACGCTTCAGATGGTATCAGAGCCGTAGGTTGGCCGTAGGACATGACCCTTAGGACCGAGGACCTTTTCTAAGCCATTCCCCCTAGAACCCTCCCTGTTTAGCCCCTCTTTCCACACAACACTTACCTTTGGCCTTTGCGTGGTTCCAGATGGCTGACGACGAATGGAGTGGCGGAATCTGCCCCGCAGAGCCTGACCTCCCTAAGTAGTTGTTACTCAACCTGGAACGCCTTGGAGTTGTGGATCCACCGGAGTACGTTTACCAGGAGTACGACTCCATGGGCACCCTTCGGTGCGATTTGATGATCTTCGTGGGAAAACGCACCCGCTATCCTGACGTGGCACCCTAGTTCATCTCCACCACTGGCTTTTGCTTCCCAGACACCTACCGAAAGGCTGCCCGAAAAGGCCTGTGACGCCTGCGTATGGTTTACTAGCATCACCTCCAGCAGACTCCTATGGGATTCTTTCTGCCTACTGGAGGAAGAGGACGCACATGGATTGCCAGATGAGGGGACTTGGAAGGGAAGAAGAAGAATTAGAAGATACGGTCTCCTACCTATCCATCTACCTCACTGGCTTGAACCAACTCTACCAAGAACAGGCGGCACAACTGAAGCACCAAATCCGCCGGGCAGAAAAGGCAATCCAAGATATGGAAGTACAGCGGATAAGAGCCATACGAGCCGAGAACTCCCTAGCCGCTCTCCAAACTCAATGGCAAAACCATGAGGCGCCCAGGACATAAGCCGGGATGTTAGAAGAAGAACCCGAAGAAACTCATTGGGATAAGAGTACTCAGACCGAAGATGAAGAGCACTGCCTTCCACCAAAGAAGCGCCGCACCTGGTTTCAGGAAGCATCCCCATGAGTAGAGAGTAGTATATCCAGGCTAGAACCACTATCTTAATAATGTATCCATGAACTATGTACCCAACCCTGTGATGAAATAAAGACCGTCTATCCCCTTTTATACCCAAGTATTTGTTCAAAGCTTGCTCACCCTATCTTTATTTTTTAGATGGCTGAGGAAGGATGGACCCAGGGCATTTGTCAAGCTGCACCTGGCTTCCCCAGCCTTTTGATCAATGCCCTGGAGAGTATGGGCGTCACGGAACATCCAAGGTACTACAGCAGGGAGTACGAGCACCATGGTACTCACCGCTGCAGGGTAATCCTAGTCATCGCCAAAAGTGACCGCTACCCCGACATCCGGCCTTGGCGAGTTACCGCCACGGGGTTTAGGTACCAAGACACCTATCCCTTGGCTGTCAGGAAGGCGCTCCGGTATCTGTGCCGGATTTTTTAAGGACATCTCGTCCCCACACCAATGAGGTTCTTTCCTCCGGCCATTAGAACCTCAGTTTGGGAGGCTCGCATGAGAAGCCTGAAATGGCGCCACCATGAAGAGGACCCCCTATACCAATTGGCAACTTACCTAGCCTCCTTGGATCAGCTCTTTGACGAGCAAGCCAGCATCCTAAGGGAGCAGACCCACCGGGCCGAGCAAACAGAGCTCGCGGTAAGGATGCATCAGATCCGGGTGGCTCAAGCCGAGGCAAGAGCCGCAGCCGCGGTCAGTAGAGAAGCGGTTGCACAGGAGAGCCTCAGGCAGGCCCGGGACCGGCGTATGCAAGAATGGACCAGAAGTGGAACGCCAGTCCCGGTAATTGGGGAAAACCATGTCCTACTTGGGACACCCATCATAGGATGGGGACTACTTTTTGGGACCCCACAAGCTCCACCTGAGAATCCTAAAAGATCAAGTGCTGCAGTCGAAGGAGAGGCTCCTGAGAAACCCCGAGAAAACAGAAACCTAGAGGACGACGAGCAAGGACTGCTCATTCCCCTGGAGGCACACTCTGAAGAAGGCTCGCCCCGCGAGTAGCATGCCCCGAAGCCACCCTATTGTTGTACCCTCCCAGCCCCTATGGCTTAAGTTGTACCCTTAAGTGTGGCCTTTGTACCCGGTCGTGTAGTATGCGTTTGGCCTTGCCCCAGTATTGTAGCCCCCCTGCAATAATAAAGTTATTTGTGCTTGTTGTTCTGTGTGCTTGTTTGTGTGTTTTTCGGCAGAAGGAAGATTCTGACTTTTCAAAAATACGAACTAAATATCTTAAACATCACTTAATCATAAATTCTAGTCTCACAAAGACTCTACCCAATCTACAAATGTTGTCCCGACACGGTTCAAGAGCTTCTCATAGTCGGACCCCTGCAGCCCCTGGCGCGGGAGGACCGCCTAACGGACAGGGCCCTCTTCAGGAAGACCAGGAGGTAGACCAGCAAGGAAAAGGAAGCCAAGGAAAAGTGCCACTGCCACCACCACCACCCCTCAGGGACCTAGCACAAATAATACACAACCAGACCCTCATACTGGAAACCCTGGCCAATGCCCTCGTCAATAAGCGGCCACGAGAGCAGACCATGAATGACAAGCTGACAGCTTTCCTGAAGACCAAGCCACCCACCTTTGCCGGATCCAGCAAACCCTTGGATGCAGATGACTGGTTGCGTGTGATCCAGCAGAAGCTCAAGCCGTTCGAATGCCAAGATCAAGACAAAGTTCTTCTGACAGCTCACCAACTCACTGGAACTGCCTTAGCTTGGTGGGAAAACTACTGTGCCGCTGCCAAAGATGCCTCCACCATCACTTGGAAAGAATTTGTGAAGGAGTTCCTTCCCACGGACACCATGAAGCGCAAGGCGGATGAGTACACACAGCAAGGAAATAAGTCAGTAGAGGAGTACACCCACCAGTTCATCGAGCTTGCCCGCTATGCACCGGAGGAAGTGGACAATGATGAAAAGAAGCATGATATGTTCAAGAATGGATTGAACCCAGAACTTCGAACCTTGCTTACCCCTCAGATCTACCCGGATTTCAACACTCTGATGAACAAGGTCATTCTCACAGCAAGGGCCAAAGCTGAAGAAATGAAGGATAACAAGCGCAAGTTTCTAGAAAGCAAGGCCCGCCAGCAGGACCGCTTTCAGAAACTAAGAAGCTTCAGCTATACTGCACCAAGATCTCAGGCCCCAATGCAGTATAGGACCCAGTCTCAGGTGACAGGCTCCCAGGTTCCTAACACCCAGTTCCGGAGCCAGACCACCATGAAGGCCCCGTAGAACAATGCCAGCCAAGTCACCACCAACAACAACAATGCTAGGGCCTGTTTCAACTGCCGCGAGACAGGGCATTACATTGCCAACTGTCCATATGCCAAAAACAAGCCTGCTGCATTGGCCTTCTCCAACTCAGTGAATGGGCCTAGGCCACCGGTATCTGGAGCCAACCGTGTTCCCATCGGCAGCAATAACAAGGGCAACAACAACAACAGCCAGCAGTCTTTTGGATGAGCTCTCGTCAACCACATCAACGCACAGGAGGCTCAGGGTGCATGTTGATGCTCCTTAGCGCCCCAATTTCTATACCGCAAGTGCACGGGATCGTGTAGCTTTTCCCTTATATACCGTAGAAGGAGTAGCAGTCGACCCTGAGAAAATCGAAGCGGTGTCAAATTGGCAGCAACCAATAAATGTTAGTGAAATTAGAAATTTTCTTGGGTTAGCTGGGTATTATCGGAGATTTATTGAAGGATTCTCCAAGATAGCCCGGCCCATGACAGAACTGCTTAAGAAGGAAAAGAAGTTTGTTTGGACAGAGTCCTGCGAGAGGAGTTTTCAGGAATTGAAGAGAAGATTGACGACCGCTCCAGTACTAACCCTACTAGATATCCACTGTGACTTTATCATCTATTGTGACGCATCCCGCCAAGGGTTAGGATGTGTCCTCATGCAAGACGGAAAGGTAGTAGCTTATGCCTCCCGACAGCTCATGCCTCATGAGCAGAATTATCCAACACATGATCTGGAGTTTGCAGCCGTAGTGCATACCCTTAAGATTTGGAGACATTATTTGATTGGAAATAAGTGTGAGATTTACACCGACCATAAGAGTTTGAAGTATATCTTCACCCAGCCGGATTTGAACTTAAGGCAAAGAAGATGGTTGGAATTGGTTAAGGATTATAACTTGGAAATCCATTACCACCCCGGAAAAGCTAACGTGGTGGCCGATGCCTTAAGTCGGAAATCTTATGGACCCAAGGATGCTCATCTGCGAGAGGAAATGGCACGGTTGAATGTGCACATTGTTCTTCGAGGCTCCAGCCACACGCTAAGTGTCCAGCATACATTAGAGGACAGAATCAGAAAGGCCCAAAGTTCGAATAAGGATTTAATGAAAATCCGCAAACATACCGAAGAAAACAAAGCACCAAATTTTTGAGTGGACGATAAGGTAACTTTGTGGTATAAAGATAGAATTTGTGTGCCCAAAGAAGGGGACTTCTGGCAAGTAATCATGGACGAGGCTCATAACTCGGCATATTCCATTCACCCAGGGTCCACCAAAATGTATTTGGATTTAAAACAAAAGTATTGGTGGAATGGAATGAAGTCAGACATTGCCCAGTTCGTGGCCCATTGCGACACATATCAAAGGATCAAGGCTGAGCACCAGAAGCCAGCAGGATTACTACAACCCCTGCCTATCCCAGTTTGGAAATGGGATGAGATAGAAATAAATTTTGTGGTAGGATTGCCCAAGACCCAGAAAAGTTATGATTCCATTTGGGTAATAGTGGACCGGCTCACCAAGGTCGCTCACTTTCTACCCGTACGGACCAACTATGGAGGAGAAAAGCTAGCCCAGCTCTATGTGGATAATATAGTAAAGCTGCATGGTGTACCTAGTAGAATCGTTTCAGATCTAGGGACCCAGTTCACCTCCAAGTTCTGGAAAAGTCTGCATAAGACCATAGGGACCAAATTGGATTTTAGTTCGGCCTATCACCCGCAGACTGATGGACAAATTGAAAGGGTAAACCAAATCATGGAGGATATGTTAAGGGCATGTGTGCTTACCTATGGTAAAGATTGGGAACAAAGCTTACCCTATGCAGAGTTCTCATACAACAACAATTATCAGACAAGCTTAGGCATGTCGCCATTTGAGGCTCTTTATGGGAGAAAGTGTAGAACTCCTCTGATATGGTCAGAAGTAGGAGAGTGTTCATTAGTTGGACCAGCCCTCATAAAGGAAGCAGAAGAAAGAGTAGTAGAAATCCGCGAGAAGTTGAAAGCAGCACAGTCCAGACAGAAGAGCTACACGGACAAGAGGAGATGAGAAATAAGTTTCAATCCAGGAGACTTCATGTATCTCAAGGTTTCACCTATTCGAGGGATCCGAAGGTTTCAAGTACATGGAAAGTTAGCCTCCCGGTATATTGGACCGTACCAAGTACTGAAGAAAGTCAGAAAAGTGGCCTATCGACTTCAATTACCTGAAGGAATGTCAGACATGCACCCAGTGTTCCATGTCTCACAACTGAGAAAGTGTTTGAGGGTACCCGAGGCAGAACACGTGCCAGTAGAGACAATAGATCTGCAGCCAGACCTGCGATACCAGGAAGTACCAGTCAAAATTCTGGGCACAGTCACAAAAAGAACAAGGAACTCAGAAGTACGGATTTGCAGAGTGTAATGGAGTAGGCACTGAGTAGAAGAAGCTACGTGTGAACACGAAGATGCCCTGAAGAAGGAGTTTCCCCATCTCTTTAGGAATCAGCCGAATCTCGAGGACGAGATTCATTTTCAGTGGGGTAGGTTTGTAACATCCCAAAAAAAATCACCAAGTTAAATCACGTGCTAAAAATAATTTTCAAAATTTATTTTGCATCGTTGAGCTCAAATATTTTCTAAACCCCTAATCTCCCGAAACCTTTCCCGACGATTCGCCGTCCCGGCACCAGCATTAGTCACCGTCTAATTTTCCCTATTCTTCTCATTTCTCGTGCGCGTCACTTCTCGTCGACGCCGCGACCGGCTCGCGACCGTCGTCGCGAATCCCGCTGGCGCCCCCTTTTCCTTTTTCTCTTTTTCCTCCCTCTCTTCTTTTTCTTTTCTTCTTCTCTTTTCCCTTTTCTTTTTCTTTTTCTCCCTCCTTCTCCTTTCTCCTTCCTTGTTCCTGCTCCACGTGCACACTCTGCTCCCGGCCGCCCCACGCGCTCCGCGTGCCCGGAAAGCTCGCCGCGCCGCTCGCCCCTACACAGCACCGCCTCCTCGCTGCCCGAGTTATCCCGTCGCCCTGTGGTCGCCTCGCCGCCCGCGCCGCCACTCCACGATGCCGCGCTAAGCTCCAAAACGCCATCAATGGCCGCCGGGATGCCCGCTGGCCGGCCGGCCATCGTGCCCCCTCCTCCACCACCTTACCCCGCCTATAAACTGGCTCCTCGCGCAGCTCCTCACCCCCAACGCCTCACCCGCCGCTGCGCGCCCCCTCTGCTTGCCCACAGCGCCACCCCCACGCACGCCGAAGCCGCCCGCCGCCCGCCACAGTCGCGCCGCCTCCTCGCTGCCTCTCCGTCCTCGCCCCCTCGCTCCGCCCCAGCCCGAGATAGGAAGGGGAATCGAAAGCCCTCACTCCCCTCTCTCTTTTCCCTCTAGTCCCGGCCGCCGCCGTGCCCTGGGCCGCCACCGGTGCCCTACCCCCCTCCTCTGTTCTGTGCGGGAGAGAGGAGGAAGAAGGGCATTTTGCCCTTAGCCCCCCTCCTCTTTCTCCTATTCTTTAATGAACCCCCCTCTTTAGTCCTTTTTCAAAGAAGCCCCCTCTTTATTATTTTATTCAAAACCTACCCTTCCACCATATAAACATAATTTCAAATATACCCCTAGCCATTTCTAGAGTAGCCCAAATATTTTCCAAAATTATAATCAAGTCCCTTCCTTTCCAAAAGTATTTACGAAGAGGCCCCTAAACCCCGGTATTGAGCGAGTTACGGTTTGGTCACACAACTAGACTTTTGGGATGGTTGTTTTCGTGGTGTTAGTTTTTTTTTGAAGGTGTCCGGCAGTTGTGCCATGAGCTACTACGGATGAGGAGTCTGGTAGCATTAAAACTTGGGTCCTTGGTGTAGGATCAACCCCACTCATTGTTCGGTTACGCAAGAAATGGCTTTAGGAAAACTCTTTTCAAAAATAAACCCCTGTATGTGTAAAACCTAACTTTACTGCAAATAAACCTCAGCTTTATCCTTAATTTATCCTGTGCATATCTGTGATACCCCCTCTGTGGATGGGGTTGGACTTGTTGAGTACTTTTGTACTCACCCGATATATATTTGTGGTTTTTCTTCAGAAGAAGATCCGGATTTCGTTGTTGAAGACGTTGAGTAGAGGTTGCGTCCGCGCCCAACTTTGCCTATGGTGTTGGCCCTCTGCAAGATATTTCTGCTAGCGCTTCACTCTGAGCCCGAACTAGAGACCGTCTGGGTCGTACTTTGGTATATCACCGTAGCTGTTTTACTACTTATTATCATTTGTATCGAGTGTCCGCCTCCTCGGAGATTTGTACGGTGACTGTACCATCTGTTGAATAAATGTGTTATCAGCCTCCTGGGACTGATATTTGTATCACATTTAGTCTCTACTTATGTGGGGACGCTTCACGCGGCGAGGAGCTCGCACCCGTCCGCGCCGCACCCGGCGCACGCCATGGCAGGAGCGGGAGCCGGAGCAGACACGGCCGGCGGCACCACCTCCGCGGCAGGGAGCGGAAACCTTGCCGCCGCCGGCCAGCCCCTCGCGGCCTCGCCCCCTGCTCTGCTTCCTCTCCTGCCACGGCTCCGTTTGCAGCCTCGCGCTGTGCGCTTGCCGCACCGCCGGTCTGATTCATGGAGGTGGAGGCGGAAGAACAAGAGGGCGGCGGCGGTGGCGACCCGCGTCAGCCGGCCTCGTCTGCGCCACGGCGCGCAGGAGGTGGTGGTGGGCCGCGGGCGTGCCGAGCTTGGACGGGTCGGGCGAGCTCCGCCACTACAGGTGCTGCTGCGCCGCCACCATGGTGTTGCCGCAGCCGAATCCGGGGAGGGAGGGGAGAGAGGGAGGGGCGGCGCCGGATACAGAGGGAGAGATGGATGGGCGGCGCCGGCGTCCTCTGCCGTCGAACGCGAGGGAGGGGAGAGAGGGAATGTGTAATGGGGATTTTGGGTAGGCTGTGGGAGAAGATAAGATTTTGGAGAGTGGTTTTTTTACTGTGGATAACCCAAATTGTAGAATGAGTATCTTATTTGAGTCTCCGCTGTTGGAGATAGCTTAATACAGCACAAAACCCCATTCCTCTCAAGGACTTTCTGAACTCTGATACTCTGCGCTCCCTCCCCAATACTCGACCTGACCAATGTTCACTCTGTTCGCTGTGCTGTGACTAGTGGCTGATGCTGATTTGATGTGAGAGAAAAGTACTGCTGACTGGCTGGTGGCTGTTGTCTGGTGCTGATTTAGTGTGAGAAAAAAATACTGTTTGTTGCCTAGCGGACATAGTGGTTATGACTTTGGCCCCGTTTGGTTGCGCGATGTAAAAATTTTGAAAAGACATCTTTCTATATTTGAAGTACTAAACATAGACTAATTACAAAAATAATTACAGAACTCGTCTGTAAATCGCGAGACGAATCTAATGAACCTAATTAAGCTGTCATTAGAGGTTGTTTACTGTAGCATTACTGTAGCAATTTAGTGCCTGATTACAGCCTAACTAGGTTCATTAGATTCGTCTCGCCATTTACAAATAGCAGTCGCAATGCGTTTTTTATTTTGTCTAGATTTAAGTCTCCATGCAGGTGCCGGAAATTTTTTTTGGAATTTTGATTTTTGTAACTAAACACTGGCTTTGCCAAATGGCAATCATGCAGCGGGAACGCACAGAGGAACGGTCAACATCTCCAGTCCCCCACGCTCACATACCTCAACGATGATGACTACTCGTGGACGCGGTCAGAGCAGAACGCACGAAACTTTTGGATTCAGAACAGTACCGGACCATCGCCTTCCCGCTAAAAACACTCCGTCTCCTTTCTCCACACCCAATGATCAGATAGCCATTAACAGAACGAGGCTTAGCTTTGTCTACAACACTTACTGATCGCTCGGTCACCAGGTCGCGCTGACAGATTTACCCCACATGGATGGGACCCGATTGCCACTGAAAGGGTTCCGAGCTTCAGACACCGACGAGTGGCTGCTGATTTCTTCAGACAACCCACACGCTAATCGTACCCGCCACTAGCTTTTGGAAATAACCCGCCTCGGGAAGCGCGGCTCGGAAGTTGATCAAGGGTGGTGGATTAGACAATCAATGGCATCGTCTCCTAAGCAGCTGCAGCTTTTGTCTTCTGACGCGACCACAAACAGTCGCCGCTTGGGAGCGCTTGCACTTGCCCACTCTTCTCAGCTCGGCACTCCACAGCTCCGCCCCGCTTCGCTCGCCGCGGGTTCCGAAGCCGGCGAGGCCGGCGCCATGTTCACCGACGGCATGTCGAGGCTGGCCGTGGCGGTCAGCGTGACGGTGGCGCTCAGCCTGGCCATCTTCCTCACCATCCTGGTGCTCCTCCTCGCGGACCTCTTCTGCGCCCACCTCCGGCGGCGGCGGCTCCGCGCCGAGGCGTCCCAGTCGAAGCTGGGCCCGCTGGCGCTGTCCCCCGCGCGCACCGAGGACGGGTCGGTGGCGACCACGACGGCGGCGCGCGAGGCGCTCTCCAGCACGCCGCCGTTCTACTACGCGCACGGCGTGCTCCACGCGCCCAACACCAAGGACCTCCTCCTGGCCATCCCCAAGCTGGAGTCCGCCGTGTGGCGGTGGTCGCCCGCGCGCCGCTCGACGCCGTCGCGCTCGGGCTCGGGCTCGTCCGCGGGCTCCTCGGCGCGCGGCGATGGGTTCATGTGCATCTCCAACCCGGTGTACGACCGAGGCGGCGCGCAGGGCCAGGCCGCGCCGGGCGCCGGGGACTCGCCGCCGTTCGAGACGCCGGGCGCGTCGCCGTCGCCGTCGCCGTTCGGGATCACGGAGGAGGAGGAGGAAGGCGGGTTCTCTCCGCCGCTGTCGGCGATGCGGAAGCTCCCGCCAGTGGGCGTCGTGGCGTACCCCCCGCCCGCGCTGAGCTTCGCCGATGCCAGGCCGGCAATGACGGTGACCGACACCAACCGGGCCTCCACCTCCTCGTCCAATCTCACCGCCCACTTCTTCTCTTCATGGTCATCGAAGTAAGAGATCACTTGTATTGCTTGCGATGTGGTGGGAGGAACGATGTGCTTGGATGATGCAGCTTGATTTCATTCATTATATTTTGGTCATTTTCCTAGCTCAATCATTTCATATACTCATATCACCAATCGATCTCCGCGGTCCTGCTAGTTCTTGCATGTTTCATCTCCACTAAAATCAATCTCCGATCAATGTTTTAGCCACTGAACTCATCAACTCTGTGCCGCTGTAACGCTGTTACTGGATAAAACCTTCACAAATATCTGAAACGAATGATTAATCTCACGGTGAAACAAAAGGGACGGAGTCTTTTAGCCTGAGCACTGGTACACCGGGGTCCCGTTGTGCTGTGATCAGGCACAGAGGGTGGCATCGACGGAGTGGGTCCTGTGACATCAAACCCAAGAACACTAGTATTCCAGTACTCCATAACCGAGCTATGAGTGGCATCTTTTTAATTTTCGTGTAGCTTTGTTACACCTCAACACAAAAAAAGATGCTTTGTACACCTCACGGGAACGGAACACTCGATTACCCATCGCAGGTCGTGCAGTTAAGTCTCTCAAGTCGCTGATCGACAAAGAGTTGACAGACAGAAGCACACCGCCCTCGTCTGATGGATGCCATTGGAACGTGCAAAAGCAAGCTCCCGCATGCCCCTGCACGTGTTCGGTAACTTGGCATTTGGTGAAGAACGGGGCGATGCATATCTCGGGGGGCACCAAAAGAAAACAAAAGGCCAGCCTGCTCCTGCGTATATAGGCCATATGGTCGCAGCGCAGCGCTGAGGCATCGAGAAAAGGCGTGACGTGTAGCCGTATGGAAAAAAGCTTGGGAGAAACGTGCATGCTTGGCCTTTGGCGGGTTTGGCCTGTGGGGCGCCCGGTTGCAGGTCGCAGCAAAGGCCTGACGCGTCACGAGTCCCTGAGCTCGGCCTGCCTCAAGTCCTGAACCAACGTGGAAGGAAAGGAATCAGACGTTAGCTAGCTGTAGGAAGGGCTCCCCGCCTCTCCCATCCGTTTCTCTCGCGTCGTCTCTCTCGGGCCTCTCGGCGCTGGCGATGAGCAGCCTGCTGCCTGCTCCCTGTCTGTGCAGTGCCGCATGCATACTCTTCGGCGTTTGGGCGTTTGGCTGCCTTGGGGCATCTTGCATCAGAACAAGCCGTCTTTTGTTGCTTGCGTAACGCGCCCTCTAGTGCACTGCAAAGGGTTGGTGTATGAGAGTATGAAACGAGGGTGGACCAAGTTTTTATTTCTAGTGATTTTTTATTTTGAATTTTTAGGGGATTTTTTATTTTGAATATACTGGAACGATTAATAATTTTGATGTGACGGCCCAGAAACAGGCCTCAGCCTACAAAAAAGTCTCACGCGGAACCAGCCCAAAACTCTCCCACGAGCACGCGCGCGGCGCACACAGCCCACACGGCCACACCCCACATCAAAACGGGAGTGGCCCATAGCGCTCTATTTTTTTTGAAATAAAGCCCACGGCGCGCTCGTGCGCAGAGGCAAGATCACGTGCCGAGCAGCCTGGCTGGGCTCTCGTGCGTGCAGCGGCGACCAACCGGCGGCGCCGCGGCCGGATGCCCTAACCCGCCAAACCGCTCAAAAAATCCAAAATCAAAACTCCCCGTCCGTCTCGCCGGCGAGCCCCCGAATCGAGCCGCCCATGGCGTCCTCCCAGATCCCCGTCGTCGACATCCCCGACGACGAAGACGACGACGGCGGCCTCTTCTCCGCCGGCGCGTTCTCCTCCCCTCCCTCCTCCCGCAAGCGCTCCCACGGCTCCGCCGCCTCCACCACCTCCCCGGGGGACTTCCTCGACGCCTTCTCGCCGTCGCCTCCCCGCCAGAAGCGACCGCTGCTCGCGGCGCGGGACCCCATCGTCCTCGACGACTCCCCGTCCCCGCCGAAGCGGAGGACCTCCTCCTCCTCGGCCCCCGATCTGCCGGTCCTCGTGGTGGACGACGACGACGACGGCCTCTCGGCCCCCGATGGCATTGTTACTGAGACGCCCGATTCCGTTCTCGACCGTATCGCTTTCTCCGAGACACCGGAGACGGCTGTGCCCGGTTCTGGAAGCCCCGGCACTGTTGTCGCGGAGACCCCGGGCTTCACCTCCCCGCGCTCGGTCAGGCCACTTGCTGCCCGGGGCCTGTCGTCTGCTGCGACGGCACAAAAGTTATCTGGTAAAGTGTTCTCACTTGTGCCTGCTTCTCTTTCTGTAATCACTGGTCTCACTTTTGGCAGCTTACCTGTTCATGGATGACGCTGCACACGCACTTGTCACTAGTGCTTTTTTTTCATTATGCACATATACACTAAGTGTATTATTAAGGACAACATATGTTCTAGGCTCATCAGAGTTTGTTTACAATTTGGTAGGAATAACTTGCTTTCCTATTTTGCACATCTCTAGCTAGTTTCTTTGGCCAAACTTTAATTACACCTCTCGGATTCAGGCCTAACGGTTACACATCCTTTGTATGCTCAATTTGGGGAATTACCATCATAAAAGTATTGTAGATTAAAATCCAAGCAGCTTTTGTTGAACCATGACAGATAATATAAAGGGAAGGAGGCTGTGATTTATCATTTATAAGTTGAAAGAATCAGCTACCACAATTACAAAAGGCAAATGGCACTTCTCTGATTTTAGAACTATATGACTATATCATCTAGAGCTCATGTGAGATCCTCGAGCTTCTTCATGGATAATGTTGTATGTCAGATCCAAATAGTGTATCTTCATTTCTTTCTTCATTCTTGACTCATCACAGTTTGTTTCCGTTTCCAGGAGTTTTGTCTCCGATATCTCTGGACAGTGATGATGAGTCAGATGACGACACCATGCAGAGGGGGCCTTTGATCGATGTGTCAAGCAATATAGCAAATTCTGATCCTATGAGTGGACCTGGGTCAACAGTCTTTAAGGGCAAAGTGGATAGTGGGCAAGGCACAGCCACATGTACAAGGATGCCAGTAAGTCACATCTATGAAAGCAATTGTAGTTTAGGTGAAATTCATTGCTGTACTTTCTAAGTAGAAGATTCTACAAACAGAAAACATGTATTGAGTTGTATGCATTTTTGTGAGCATGCCTACTGATTAGAACTAAATTTGTTAGCATCAATCAAGTGACATCACATCATTTTTATGTGATGGTGCTCAACACATTGAAGTGGAGAAAAAACAATTGGTATGGGCCATGCAGAAAAAAGGTCTTACAAATTGTGCACTAAGCAGTTTAAGTGATGAAGAGTCTTTGCTTACATAGGAACAGAAGAGACTGACCAAGGAGGAGAAAGCCAAACTGATGGAAGAAAGAAAACAAAAACGACTGGTTTGACTCATAAAGTGTTTCACAGAACTTATTTTTATTTGCGCACACGGCATAGATTGTTAGAGATCATATTGTTTGTTTGATCATATTGTTTGTTTTATAGGAAGATAAACTTCACAAGCAAGCTATGAAAGATCAACTGGCTAAGCAGAAGAAGAAGGACAACGAAATTAAGGAGTGGGAATCAGGGAAATTTGCTCTAAAATGTATTACTGCTGAGATAGACTCAAGTGTTGTTGGAAGTGGCTCGATTGGAGGTTTGTTAGACTATAGTGAATCGAGTAGTTGTATAACTATCATTGTATGTTCGTTATTTCTATGTTCCTCCGCTACTGAGGTATTTTCCTTTTTTGAAAGAAACAGGTTGTCTTCTTTCTAGTTTAGCAGAACAAGGGCTTTCTTATAAAGTTAAGGAGAATGAAATGAAGGGTTCAATTCTGTGGAGTATGAAGATTCCTGATGATATTGCTCATGCCCTTTTTAGTCAAAATGATGACTGCAACACGGTAATGCATATTGTTTTTATTCACCTTCACCCTATACTATAGGGTTGTGTCATGAAATATATCCTAATGTGGTATTTCTTTCCACAGAACCAAGCTTCAGCATCAGAAGTGCCATATATTTCATTTGTGCTTCAAGCTGAGGAATTTTGTGCTCGTATAAGCAATGGATCATTTTTTCATCATGTTCAGGAAGTTCGTAATAAATATCCAGGATTCACCATTTGCTACATCACTAACAAATTGATGAACTATATCAGCAAATGGTTAGTTCCCTGAAATCTGAACTATCATGTTTAATAATTTTATTTTCGATCTATATCCACAAATAAAATTGTTTTTCTGTTTAGTCTTACCTTTTGTGTTGATTATCAAATGTCAGCAAAATATCTTTTTAACCTTTAACGTGTCAAAATCTCTTTGTTGATGTCACCAAATTATATAGTAGCTGTTTCATCTCACTAACAGCTGCAAATCTTGAGAATTTTTCCTAATTGCTTGTGTTTTGCTAAATACTATGTATTCTATAGTTTCAACACAACTAACATGCCCAGTGAAACGGCATGCTAGCTGAATCAGTTGTATCATTCAGTGATTATTTATTTGTGAATTGGGAAGAGGAACATACACGATAATTTTTATTATCTAGTGGAAAATAAAATCTCTATCTGAACCTGCAAAAATTAAAATGTGCTCTTTTGCCTTGTCACTTTGTCAGTGAGCAAAGTCGGTACAAAAACAATTCAATTACTTGGAAACGTCCACAGGTGGAAGAGGTATGTCTCAAAGTCGTATCAATCTTTCATAAACCTTTTTGTATCATGGAATGTGTAAAAAATCATTCTTTATTATAGGTTTTATGCAACTTGGCAACACACTATACCAATGTCCACTCAAGGCAGTGCATAGATGAAGCTGAAGTTGTTGAACATCTTGTTGGCTTGACATCTAATCTTGCAAAGTGCAAATTCAGGTAAGTCACATAAATTGAATGAAGACTGGTAGCTTTGTTTATCCTTTCTTGTGAAGTTAGAAAATTTGGATGCATATGTAGGTTATTTGTCCTTCCTATGTATAATCGATATTTGTATTTTTTTTTTGCTATCTTCTAACTAAGAACTAGTCTGTTACTATCATAATGAGCAATACTATAAGTATGTCTGCCAAAGGATTTGAAAACCTGATGTGTGTGTGCGTGTCGCGTAGGGAGGGGGGCGGGGGTCGGATGCCATGCCACTAATGTCATCTGTCTCTTCCAATATAATATATCTTTATTATATTGGTACCAAGGGTTCACTCTAAATTGCACACTAGGATCATTTGCTTAGAATTTAAATTGAAAATCCAAAGTCAATTACAGAACTTTTTTGACCTTTTTGCTTTACCATCCAGGTCAGTATGACTGGTTACAGCTGATTTTTCACCAGTGGTCATTCCAAGCTGAATTCACATGCTAATTAGCTTTATTATGTGGTAAAACTGAAAATGTCGAGGCCCCTATTGACATTGAAGTCAGCTTTGGTATCACCATCTCTCTTTGGATAGACACAAATACACAATATGCCTTTTATTATAGTAGAGTACTTCCATTGGGACATCAAATAATGTTCTGATGCAGTACTCAGTTTGTACTTTGTATGATTTTTTTTTGCCTAAGATATTGTGGAATATAGAATATCTAATGCAATAGAATACACAACCTTAGCGTTTACTTACCATTTAATGCATGTATGGAGGTCTATTTGATGCGATTTGCAGTTCCATGTTTTGTTAATGTACCCCCTGACTGTTCTGCAGGAAACCACTGACATGGTTATCAGTGCATGCTAATGGTGCAATTATTTCTAAAGGTTTCGTTGATAAAAATGTGGCTAAGAAGGATACTTGGTAAGTTGTGGTCAGAAGTAACACTGAATTTTATCACTTCCGCATACAATATGATCAGCATATTTCCAACTTTATGACTTTCCCATGACTTTCCTTGCAATTTGCTTCAAACATCACTTTTCTTTAGTGGAATGATACTTTGATTGTAATTCTAAACTTGTATGCTAAATCTAGTTCGTTCCTAGACTGATAAGGTTTGTCCTATGCAGTATGTATTATTAGGTACCTGATTTTAAGCTCAATTTCGTAGTAGCATTCTGAATTTTGTCCTTTTGAAGAAGCTAATTGAATTGTTTATACTAGCTAGATCTAGATATAGGGAATAGAGGTTGTTTCTAATTCAAAATTTTTCTTCAAATCTTTTTTACAACTGCATCTACATGGCTGTGATTGGATTGAACTACGGTGCATGTGACAGGTTGAAAGCTTTAATAGCGATTCCTGACATCCAGCCAAGATATGCAATGGCAATCAAGAAGAAGTACCCTTGTATGAGATCCCTTCTGAACGAATACATGGATCCTAATAAAACTGTGAGAACTGTCCTTTTAATTCAGAAGAGCACAATGTTAGACAGCAATTTTGTTGTGTTGTTAACTTGTCCCTGTTACAGGTTTTGGAGAAGGAACTTCTGCTTAGCGACTTGAAGTGGGAAGATCGCCTCGGTGAAGAATGCAAGAGGTTGGGGAACAAATGCTCTAGAAGGGTGTACAGAATGCTCATGGCACAAAATGGAGACTTGGATACAGATGATCCCGAAGCTGGCGGTAGAGCTTAGTGCTTACTCATCTGGCCAGCTTGTGGTCACGCTTAGCTCCCAGGCTTATACTTACTGATGCACTGCCAGGGTGAAAGAGTTAAGAGTCGCATTAGCTCATCATGCGATCTTTCTGCCAAAGCATCACCTGCTGTGTTACAGGACGGCACATGATGCATCTGTATGTTTTGTAGCTAGCTGTAAAAGGCATTTGGTCGTATGCTAGGAAACTGGACGATAGCCGATAGGCCATGTGAATCCTCTTTCGATGTGCTTTACTGCATGTAAGTTATGTGGACAGTATCGAGCCACAACCAACCTGTGCCATCGCTGAAAGTCTAAGATACTCCAATCCAGAAAGGCACAAGTACATGCCTGGTGTTGAAATTATGAAATATGAGTGTTTTTTTTTTTATATAACGCATGGGCCCTTCGTCGACCAGTCCTGCATTTGTCCGTGCCGGCAGTGTCATACAAAGTACCTTCTGGTGCGGCCGTGCGGTGTACGAATACCCGCATTAATCCACTGAAAGATGCCATTGGCCATTGCCCTCTGTGGAGTACAGGTTCCGGTAAAACGAGTGCCTCGCGCAGCTAGTTTTGCAGTAAACTTTGTTGGTCAGAATATGCTCTGTCAGATGCATCTGGTTCTCTGAACATTTATTGATTCTTCCTGATAATATGCTCCCGTTGTAGGTCGTGTAGGAATGCTAAATTTGAAGCCAGAGCCCGCGGTGCTCGCAGTCGAGTCGATTGAAGAACAGGGAGGCTTTCACTGGGGCGCTCCTCTTGGGGCAAGCATCGTTTTCGTTGTGATAACTAAAAACTGGGGCGCACCGTTGGTGCGCCAGTTTGAGCTGGTCTAGTGGATGCCGTGTGATAGTATTAGAACAAGCTATGTTTTGCAAATTTAAAAGGCGATGTAACTATTGGGAACTATCTGGAAACGACCTGATTTTTAACTTTTATTTGTATTGTATGAAACTTTGAATATTATTTTGGGTATCGAAATAGTTTTTTGTGGTGAAAGAAGGGATAAGATAGTTTATTAGGGAGGACAGAGCACAATTAGTCCGATACTTAATGTATTTGCGAAAACATGTTGCGATTATTAGAGGTATCATTTTTTTAGGAAGTAGTGGTTACATTTAAATATTATGCGTTATTGTGGAGGTAGCATGAGAAACCATAGAATAATGGTGATCGAATTGTACGTATAGTATTGCTATTGTAGTAGTAATGACACGGCCTTGCCGCGTGGACCTGTATCCCTCGTTGTAGTACGGTAGTTGATGCCGATTTTAGTTCATGCATGTAGTTGTTGTGTACATGCAAATATATAATTTTTTTAAAGCAACGTAGTTAAGTTGAATCCACTGTTCCATTATTTTCGCATAGATGTCATGGTCTGCAGCCCGTTGTTGCAATTGGTATGATTTGAGCATTCAATTGTCATGATGTTAATATTTAAGTACTATAATATTTTGGGTATCGAAATGGAGGTATGACATTTGTTGCTGTATTTATTATGGTGAAAGAAAGGGTAAAATAATTTATTACGGAGGGTGGTGGCGCGGAGCACAATTAGCCGGATAATTAATGTAGTTTGTGAAATCATGTGATAATTAATAGATGTGATGTTTTTAAGAAAGTTGTAGCTATATTAAAATATATCATGTTATTATGGAGATCGCATGAGGAACCGTCAAAAACGGTAGTACAATGTTTTTTAACAATATAATATGCTATGTTGAATGGATTATGGAAATAATTGTGGTTAAAGAAGGGTTAGATAATTTATTAAGAAGGTTGGAGCACAATTAATCATGTACTTAATGTATTTGCGAAATTATATTGCAATTAGTAGCGCATTTTTTTTATAAGGGAGCGGTGGTTGTACTAAATTTGACATGTTATTATGGAGGTAGCATGAGAAGCTATAGAAGGACGGTGATACGATATTATATTTTTAGTAAATTAAAATGTTATGTTAAACGAATTATGAAAATGCTTTGAATTTAAAAAACTTTGCTATACAGTGAAGTTGTAGATTTTGAATTTTTAGGCAACTTTTGTATTGATCACTTTTTATTTAAAGATATTTTGGTGTCAAAATTATAGGTGCAACGGGTCGCATGTAAATATTTGTTTAAATGAATTGGGAAAGTATTTTGAATTTTAAAATTTCCTCTATAATGAAGTTGTAGTTTTTGAATTCTTGATTAAATTTTATGTTGAGAAACTTTTGATTCCAACACGTTTTGGTGTTTAAATTATACGTATAATGTTGCTCGTGTGGAAGTAATGGATGAAACAAGTTGTGGTTTGATTCAATTAAAATCTGAGGGTTTTTTTGAAAAAAAACCTGACAGAGGATAAGGACGGCGGGTTGATTTTATTAAAACTCAAGATTTTATTTGTAAATTTCCTTCAACCAGCACTGTTGGACTGCGGGTTGATTTTGAGAAAAGCTGAGGGTTTTTTCGCAAAATTTTCTAAGAGAGGAACTTGGACCGCGGGTTGATTTCTCTTAAGTTCAAGGGCTTTTTTGCAAAATGGCCGGGGAAAGCCTGGCCGATCCGATGGCCGGGATTTGCCGGCGACGTGGCCTGCTTCCCTGGCCTTGGAATTGGCCAGGATTCGTAGGTAGAGATGAGCCCTGAGCCCTGCACGGCTTCCCGTGTGGTCTGGTGAGCAACAGGGTTCACCAAACCGGTGGGAACCGGTCCGGGTTCGGCCCGGTTCCGGTTTGGGCCGGTACCAAACCGGCCCAAATTCAAAATTTAAATTTAAATTTAAAAATAAAAAATTCTCAAAAAATTCCTAAAAATACTTCAAGGTGCGACGAATCTAATTGTGTCAAATTTTCTCAAAAAATCGTTCATTTAGTATAGTTTGCGGGGATTTGAAGTTAAACAAAAAAAACGTGCATACAAAAGTATACAAATACAATGTAAAAGTAGTATAAAAGAGGGTTGAATGGTTCATTTAGGCTAAAATATATTATACAAACATTTATTTAGTATACTTTGCGGGCATTTGAATTTAAACCAAAAAGAAAAAAATTTGAATTTGACCTGTTACCAGTCAAACCGACCGGTAAGCCGTTCGGAACCGGTTAAACATGCGATTTTGAATTTAACCGGTTTTCGGTCAAACCGGTCTGGTAAACCGCTACCGGACCGTGCCGGTTTGACCGGACCGGTCAGTTTACTTAACCCTGGTGAGCAAGCAGGAGGTCGCATTGATCGGGCGCAGCGAGTACTGAGGGGTGCATGGGCGGCATGTGCCCTGGACGAATCGACGTCCCCTCGTTGCAGCTGCCGCCTGAACCCTGCCGGTTGGGTGGTGGAACACCGGACGCGGCCGCGTGCTCCATAAGGCACGGACGAGCAGGAGCAGGCAGCACGCTCTCGGTGGCGACTACAGAGTCCGGATGCTCTCTTCTGGGGCTCACTCTCAGGTTCCAGCTCGAGCCGATGCATTCACCATGATTCTGTTCTGCCGATCAGATTCAGAGGCGTGATTCCATTTCCCAAGCCACCAAAAAGGAGTACTGATTCTGCTGTACGCCGGGGGCCAGAATGTCTACAAAACTAACGGGACCGTCAGATGCGAAAGGGAGGAGAAATTGCTTGAGAGAAACGCCAGGAAAGAAGGGAGGAGATAGGACGGAATTGATGCACGAGTAGGCATCGCGAAAAACTGCAACGCCGAAACCCTCTGATGTCTCCTAGCCCAGGCCCCTTTTGGATTCGTGCGTGTGTGCGTTTGGATTAACAAGTGGCTAGGTCGCCGTCCAAGTGAAATTTCGCAGCATTGCAGTGACAAGAGACGGAGGCCTAATCGTGCCACTTCATGATCACTTGCCTGTCAGAAAAGAATTCCCTCTCTTGCCTTTGCCGGAGGTGCCTTGCATCCGAAGCCGACACGCGCATGCCTTGCACAAGGCCGGCTCCTGCCGGGCCGGGAGGCCGTCGAGTCGACACGCTTTATGCGCGGCATGGGCACGGTCCGGTGCCCAATTGTCTGAAGGAGACCCCGTTACCATCACATGCAAAATTTTGCCGATTTTTGACGTGTGAACCGTGTCATGTACTAATGCCATCCTAACCACCAGAATTTGTGTTCCACCCCACATGCTCAGTGACAAGTTGTTGCCTAAGTACCTCGGGCAAGCCGCCCCGGTGGGGCATCACAGCAAACCGCCCCCGCCGGGTTTCTTTGGTCGCCATGATGAGGTCATGATGCAGTTTTCACGATGGGGGGAGAAGTTTACATTATCCCCAGCTGCCTCCGTGTAGCTTTCTTTGGCCCGTGACGGATGCACAATTGTCCATCGTTGATTAGAGTAAGAAGGTAGCTTCACCTACAGGCAATTTTTAACCCCTTTGGTGCGTGTTGCTTCTCCATTGGCAGGCTGGGTGCTTAAGCTTTCTTGAGGAGTAGGACTCTCCGATAGCAAAGCAAAGCAAAGCAATGGAAAGGTGCTAGCAGCAGTAGGATTAGCACCCTACTACTGGGGTATGAGGTCGCTCTTCTTTTGCTTTGCTTTCCTTTCCTTTCGCTCTCCTCTCTTGATAAAAACACCCAAAAATCATGCTTTTAAAATACGCAGGATTTTCTTTTAAATTTTTCTTTGCTTCAAAAAATGTTGAAGTCACGTCATGATTGCACGTGGCAGGGAAGGAAGAAATCTCACGGGTATTGAATATACTCACATGGATGGGTATGTATACGGCAGCACAGTGATTGGGTGAACATTCTTTTTACCTTCACACGAGGCGCCGTCCCCCCGACCCGAAGACAGGAATCTCTCACCACGGCACAGCATGGCCACCTCCCCATGCACTGTAGCCATATCCTTCCTGCTTGAGCCATCTATGAGCAACAAGAGAGAGCCCGATCACTCACTTGTCACTAGTCACCTTCACACGTATGAATGTCTGAGAACCGTATACCTACTTGAAATACGCACGGAGTATACGCCAGCCGGTCACTGTGTTACTGTGCTACAGTACGGTCAAGGTTTCCTGTAACAGTGGCGAGCCTACGGCCGTAACCTTGAGCTTTTGAGTCCATGGTGATGTGCCTTTGCTTGGACCAGGAGCTGCCTCTCCTCTCGGTCTCGTTGTCAGGGATGAAGACCGAAGAGTGAAGGTGAAGAAACGCACTTGGTGAGCGAGCCCATGCCTGCACCTCGCCAACCCTGGGACATCGCACACACCGGTTGGATTGGATGGTAGAACCACTGGGTCGATTCACAATTCAGCGAGAGCTACTATAGAACCACTGTATTTTTGACTGGTATAAATGCGGCCGCACCTGTAATCCAAACTGGCCCATGGTCGCAATGCAGATTTATCAACTGGTTCTTTCAATGTCAGGTTTGAACTTTCAAGTCTCTAGGTTGCCTGCCACTGCCTGGTGGCCGGTTTCGCACCCATAGTCCCCGTCCTTGTGGTCATTGTCACGCAGACGGAGTATCTGTTTGGCTGAGTCGCGACTTGAATTGCCATCGTTTTTTTCCTCGGTCGCCGTTGCGTCATGGATGGATGGATGAGCATGGATATACGCATGAATGCGTCTGCCTGTCCGTGCTCATGTCGTCGCCGCCGCCGCTGACAGGGGAGAGGCACGGGCACACAGGTCGTCACGCACCATGGATGTCACTCGCAGCCAAGCCAACCAGCCAAGGATTTCTAGGCGATTAGTTGCCGCTGCGCTGTGCTGTTAGCTGTGGAGTTACAGCGATCGGTGTAGCGCCTAGCGGGGTAGCATAGCCGGGTGGGCAGGAGCTATAGCTAATTAGCTACGAGGTGATGACAGGGGCAGCCTGGATTAAAATGCAGCGATGGGTGCGGGTAGCGTGGTGTACGGCTGCTGCGTCGTCGTCCCTCGGGTGCTGGTGCAGGTGGCAGGTGCAGCCGTGCAGGTGGTGCGGGCGCAGGCAGGACGGCAGCTGGTGGGTGCATCGTGCCTATCAAGTTGGCACAGGAAGGGAAGCGTTGCCGCCGCTGGGGCTAGCTGCTGCGTCGCGCGTTGGTTGGGTTGGGTCGCCGGAAGACGACGCGGACGGTCTGCCTTGCCGGCGGGCCGCGCTCGACGCCAACGCGGGCGAGAGCCGAGAGCACGGGGCGTCGCGGCGCGTGCCTTGTGCGCGGCTGGTTGGGGTCTGGGTTTGGGGGCGTGCCGTTTGGGTCGCTTGGCACGTTTTCCCCTGGCGTGGCGCCGGTACTGGCAGGTGGCGGACTCTGGGCTGCTGTGCGCTACTGGTGTGCACTAGCTTGCCAACGCCGTGACAGCGCGCAGGCAAGCTGCTCGATCACGAGGCTCTCTTTGCCGTCTCCGTTGCCAGTTGCCACGCCACGGCATCTCCACCTCCTCGCCCGGGTGGCATTGGCATTGTCAAGCAGGTGTATGTGTAAACAAGGCAGCGGTATCATCGCGACCACCGCGTGGGCGTGGCGACGCCGGCCGGGGGGTGAGCGAGCCTCGTGACGCAATTAACGTCTGCACCCACACGCCACGCTCGGGACAAGCAGAGATCTCGGCATCTCCGGCGGCGGCGTACCGCGCCGCAATTACATGCACGTTTTCCCCTGGCGTGGCGCCGGTACTGGCAGGTGGCGGGCTCTGGGCTGCTGTGCGCTACTGGTGTGCACTAGCTTGCCAACGCCGTGACAGCGCGCAGGCAAGCTGCTCGATCACGAGGCTCTCTTTGCCGTCTCCGTTGCCAGTTGCCACGCCACGGCATCTCCACCTCCTCGCCCGGGTGGCATTGGCATTGTCAAGCAAGTGTATGTGTAAACAAGGCAGCGGTATCATCGCGACCACCGCGTGGGCGTGGCGACGCCGGCCGGGGGGTGAGCGAGCCTCGTGACGCAATTAACGTCTGCACCCACACGCCACGCTCGGGACAAGCAGAGATCTCGGCATCTCCGGCGGCGGCGTACCGCGCCGCAATTACATGCACGGCGTTCCGAGGCCCACACCACCCACGCCGAGCTCACGAACAGACCGAACAAGGGAAGAGACGAGACGAGCGGGTTCGGGGGCAGCAGCACAGACACGCACCGTTCCCGGCGGTAATCGCCCATCACCACTAGTACTACTAATTTACTAGTTTTACCCATGAGGGAGGGAGGACATGGGCATGGGCATCGGCATCGGGAGCGGCGCGGCCGGACCGTGAATCGGGGAGCAGGCGGCGGCTCGAGCCCTCCGCCCGCTGCCGCCCTGCGCTCCCTCCGCAGGACACATCGGTCGCCACAGGAAACCACCCGGAAATTATGACCCTTCTCACCGAACCCAACCTGCCAACGGCAGCCAGCAGCGGCGGCACCAACAAATCACACTTATACCGATGGCTCCCACCACCATGCCACCATTCAACCCAAACCCGCCCATGATGGATGCGATGGCCGAGGCCGACGCAAGGGGAGCTGGAACGGACGAAAAGGAGCCGGAAACCGGCCGCCGCGAATTCGCACGATCCCCCGTCCGGCCATGGTCGCCGTACTCGTCATGATCGCGGGCGGGCTGTCCGTCGTGCGCGCACTGTGCGGCGATGGGAAATCCCAGTCAAGCCAGAGCGAACGCGATGGTCCAAGGCGGCCAATGGGGGGTGGTGGTGGCGGCGGTGCAGACGTGCAGTGCTGTGACTTGCGCGCGTGGCCGTACGCCTGGGCGCTGTGCCTGCCTGCTGCGCGCATGGCTGGCAATGGCATGGCCCCTACCCCGTTCGGCCGTCTTTTTTGATTTTTGGCCCTTCCTGCGAAAGAAATTCACAAATAAATCCCTGGCGAAATATTTTCTGGCAATGGACCCTAGGGTCAGCGCCATGGTCTGTGGTGCCGAGCTCTAACGTCTCGGCGCCATGTCCTGTGGCGCTGAGCTATCTGACAGCGTGTCGTCCGTGTCGACGTGGCTTATGATGTGGACCTAGACCTCGGCGCCAAGGTCCGTGGCGCCGAGCTCGGCGCCATAGATCTTGGCGCCGAGCGTAAATATTTATACACCCCTCCCTTTCTTCCCCGAGGTTCCATCCGTTCTTTCACCATCTTCTCGGTTAGTTTCTCAACTTCCACTCGCCAAACCATGCGAATCGAGAAATTGGGCCTTGGAAACTCCGATTGGAACTGCGTATTTGCAAGAGCAAGGTATCCTCTATCCCCTCCTATATTTTCACGCATCGATTTGGTATACGATAGGTGCATTATTAAAATCATTGTTCGTCATTTGGCGCACCACACTATAACGCTAATGTCATCGTCAGGATCAACCTACATTCCGTGGAGCAAGTGTGAAGCCACCATACCCGAAGGAATTGATGTGCCAATGTGATTCTGCGGTTCGTTATGCAAGTTCATGCAATCTGAGGTTTTAGGAGATGACTACGGCATGAGGTTCTTTATGTGTGAGAACTACGAATATAATCCACCTAAGCGATACGGCAAAGACGGGGCCAAGGTAGCAGGACAACGGATGC
Source organism: Panicum virgatum (assembly GCF_016808335.1). Classification (NCBI taxonomy): domain Eukaryota; kingdom Viridiplantae; phylum Streptophyta; class Magnoliopsida; order Poales; family Poaceae; genus Panicum; species Panicum virgatum. The sequence continues at coordinate 49,567,057 of NC_053142.1, forward strand.
TATTTTTCTTTGTGACCTAACATTGAGTTATGATTCTAATTTTTATTGGACAAAGTCTCCTCCACATTTTTGTGATTTTATGTAGTGGTTCGACACCGTGCAGTCGCAGCAGGCAAAGGACTTTGTGGAACAACAAGCAAGGTGGACTGCAGAACGTTGGCACCGAATGAAGCACGAGGAACAGCAAGAGGAGAAGCGCAAGAAAGAGCAAGAAAAGATCCGCAAGAGGATGGAGGAGGTGGATCGTAAGGCGGCGGCGGAACGTGAAGCTGACAGGGAGAGAAAGCGAGAGAGGGCACGCCGTGCGAAGGAAGCCGGACCCGAAGCAATTAGAAAGGGCAAATATCCTCGGTGCACTCAGTAGAGTAGAACCATGTAATTCTGCCATTTTACATTTCATAAGGCATGGTAGGTTTAGATGCAACAAGAAATTATCATGTCGCATGCACATGCCACTGCAATTAGTTGTTTATGTTTTCAGTTGAGAGCTTGACTCTGTGTGTTGTAACTTTTACCATTAATTTGCAGTTCTAGCCGGAAATCTATGAAACCTTTGAACTTGTCCTTAATATTTCCGGAGCTTTTCATGCCACTAGAATACTAAAAAGCACACATTTAATTAATATAATGGTAAGAAATAAGAACTAAAAAATGCATTACATAATGTAAACCATCAAGTTTACATCATAATACAATGGTAATGAAACACATATCACACATGCAGTGGTATGGCAGAACCAGTTGCAAACTACAGTAAACATATTCTGAACTAACCTAACATGCCTTAGGTAATTTAAGAAAACACAATAAACACGACGATACAGCATGTCACTAGCAGTAGGGTAGTTCTAGTAGCCGTACCCCCACACAGCAAACTGTGTTGAGCCTTCTCCGCAGTATCCACCCATTACAGGTGGTGCAGGCGGTGGTGGCGGAGGCGTAGGGCCCTTTTTCCTGTGACAAGGACAGTTGCAGTAAGAAATAGTACATGAGTCATCCTGTGAAGCGGCCGCATTGCTGCTATCATCATCTTCGTCGTCTTTGTTAGCCTCGCTCACTTCCTCGTAATGGTTCACCTTGCATTCTAGATCAAAGATCTTTATCTGGAGGTACTCGATGAACTCCTGAACTGAATCAATTGGTGCAGGATCGACCCACCTATTAAAATCACAGTTTTCTGGAGCATCGGAAGACTGCAAAACGAATTTCATGTAAGCTGTCTCAATGAAGATAAAGAAATAAAACAACCGAGTATTACCCATGCGTGTGGGCATTTGAAGAAACGCCGACCGCCATCCATCCCGTCGGTGCACATTTGTACTAAGCAGTCCTCACCATGTCTGCATTTTAGCCACGGTTCTTTACGGTCATCGTATTGTCTAAGGGGAGTTTCATTGGTGAATTCACTCTTGTGTTGTGGTGGAAACTCAAACACTGGTTCCGGAAAGGAATCAAGTCCAAGAGGCCCGTCCCATATAATGGGATCTCCCTTTCTTCCCCTTTTCCTTTCCCAAAACTATAGTAATTCTTCCCGCTAGACCCACCTCCAGACATTGGGTATACAATGAGCTTCGGTGTTTGAGTGATGCTGGGAGTTCACCAACTTGTGAGTATTTATAGGTGCACAAAGATCTGATACCCGGAGAGTGGAGTGTAAATGCGCCTTAAAAGCCTAGATGACAACACACTGAAAAGGCTATGCTGTTCGCGCCGAAGCTTGGCGTGCGAGCTACAGTGTCAATGCTTTGCATGCATGCACCGAGTTGCAGCGAGTATTGAGTAGCCTTTTCAGTGTCCGGTCATCTATGGCGAGGACGATGGGCCAGACGGTATACAGCGAAGGTTGGCGGCGTGTAGTGGGGAAGGCGGCACCTAGGCACGATCGACCGAGCGGCAATAATGCAGTGACAAAGCCTGCTTTGAAGGTGAGATGGTGCGCTTGCCGGGTTGTCACATCTATCTGCAAAGGCCGAAGGACACCGATGTCACGTATGACTGTTTCACAAATAACCCACACCTATTCCGAATATATTTTGACCATTTGATTTCTTTTTGTAAGACCATTGCTATTCCGTTGAGATGAAAAATATACAAACATATCACAAAATCACACGGAACTCATGATTGTAATCTTTATGTGCTAAAATAAAAACATGTCTATGTGCGGTTGCTCTTAGCCTACTCCTACCAAATAGGATGATAAAACTAGATTAGGCAAATCCTTTGACTTCAGATCCAATCAGCACCTGATGACCTGAAGACTGAAACATGCAAGCCTGAAACCCAAGTGCCAAGCGGCGAGCGGTCATGACCCATGAGCTGAGGCCATGGAATCACCTCACCTCGGCCACCAGTCGCCACGCCTCGCCTAGTTGCATTGCCTCCTCTTCGTGTAAACCGCTACCACCGGTTCCCCGACCCCAACACACGCATGCGCCCGCCCACACACACATCGTCTGCCGTCTGGCTCTGGCCGGCGCTCGCTGGCGCCATCTGCGAGAGGCGGCCGCTAGGCACGGCGGCGGCCACGGCGGAGGTGACCTCGGATGCCAACCCATGATCCCGTACTCGTACCTAGAATCACTTTTTCCTGTACTCATTCAATTTGTCAATGATTAAATCACGAAAAAAATTTGCAAGAGCTTCCCTTGTTTCACGAGCATTATGGAACCCACAAACATAACAAATTGACATCAATAATATCCATGGAACCAAATGATAAGTACAGTACAGCCAAAATAAAAACAGACAGCACAGTCCGTAGTGTTCAAACATAACGGTCCATAGTACAGTCCATAGTGTTCAAACACAACAAATAACATCCTAGTCCATGAACTGAAATAATACATAAGCTCCATATTACATAACATTCAGAGTCGTACCATGCATAGTCAAACACCCTCACTGTCTCCTAGTCTTACCCTTGCCCTTGCGTCCGAGGGCGTTGGTGCCCGGAGTGTAACAATTGCGAGGACGACGTGCTCTCTGTGCTGGAGGTTGGTGAAAGCATCTGTACCCTCTAGGTATGTTTCGGTGATTAATGACAACCATTTTTGTGACTAATGAGTTTGTGCAGTTTAATGAAATCTTATCGCTCATTGGATCATATGTTAAAGAGGCCCCTAAATTTCATCATTCAAAAAGGAAATCTTGGTATTCAACTCAAGTATATAACAAGACTAAGGATCTTTCTAGTCCTAAGTGTCGCAAGGTTGAGAAGGACACTTAGGTTAGTATAGATTTTATAGTTTTGTAGAGATCGAACTATTAAGAGGGGTTAAGGCCAAGTAACTTGAGCATGGACATGGTCAATCAAAAATGGATGCACACATTGGTCACTCAAGTTCTTGGAAGCTCAAACAAGTGCTATTCAACTCATATCTCAAGAAGAATAGGATTTCACTCAAGACTCGAATCAAAATAGACAAAATCAGGAAAAATTCTTATCACCGGTTTAACCGACGACATCAATTTTCTATACGTCGGTTAAACGCTGTCACTGAAGCATGGACACTGAGTTCACCGGTTAAACCGACAATATTTGAAATTAACGTCGGTGCAGTTGTCCAGAACGTTGGTTTTTCCAGGGATTTCTAATGTTATACTCACCGGTTAAACCGACGATGGATTTGAGTTAGCGTTGGTGCAGTTGTCCAGAGAGTTGGTTTTTCAGTTGATCAGTGGACAACTACACTCACCGGTTAAACCGATGATACGTCGGTTAAATTGCCCGAGCTGTAACAGCTAGTTTTTCAAATGGGCAGTTTACATTCATCGGTTAAACCGACGATGACTTTTGGAGGGCCGTCAGATTAACCGGCGTTGCGTACTTTTCTGGCAGCTTTTCTCCAACGGCTCTATCCGCGTGAGCTGCCTATATATACCCCTCCAATGGGTCATTTTGAAGACTCTTGACACCAGGCAACACTCATACACTCATTCTATTGTTGAGAGCCACCTTGAGCTTCATATTCCACTCTTTTGATCATTCAATCATCCAAGAAGCAAGACTAAGGACTTGAGTAGAGAGAAGCTTGTGTGCATCCGTTCTTGGTGATCGGACCTTGCTCAAGTGAAGGCCCTAGCTTGTTACTCTTGGTGATTGGCAGCACCTAGGCGATCTTGGTGATTGAGGTGTTTCTTGCGGAAGCTTGCCAAGTTTATTGTGGGAGCCCGAAGAAGATTGTACGTGGCTTGAGCTCCACCACGCCGGGATGGTGAACGGAGACTCTTAGTGAGCACCCTCGTCTTGGTGACTTGGGAGGTGACAAGACTCTTAGTGAGTGTCACAATGCGGATTAGGGGTGTGTGCCAACACATCGACACCACGGGAAAAAATCCGGGCGTCTCTTGCCCACTCTTTACATTCAAGTACTTACTTTCATGCAATTTATTCATGTGCTTGACCCTAGAGATCATAACTTAGCTCTACCTTGCTTATCTTTATATCTTGTTGTATCCTTTTATAGCTTGTGTAGTTTGCTTAGTTAGCCGGTTGGTGAATTGAGTCTTACTAGTATTGCATAGGTTAAGGTTGATTTATTTTATTTTAGAAATTTGAAAAAGGCCAAATTCACCCCCCCTCTTGGTCCATCAATCCTTACAGCTGGGACTCCTGCATGGATGGAGCTCCCTGAAGCTGAGACTGTCCAATCTCCTCGGTCATGTCATCGCCGCTACCTGCCACAGTGTCCTGGACTGAATCCCTTGTGCTCTCCGATGAGCCTTGGCCTCCAGAGTGTCCTGCGTGCAATGATGGCTGTTGTACGTCCATCGCACCCGCAGTCCTACACCCACAACGAGCGGTAGCACGCCGTAGTCTACGTGCTAGTCGCTGTAGTTGAACGTTATAATTTGTTCAAGTTAATGGAAACTGACGAGTGAAAGAGGTGATATAAAACTTACGGCAAGAAAGTTCTTCAAAGTTGGCTCATCTACTCCTGCCGTTGGAAACTGTTCAATGTCAACAACATAATGCTTCAGCGCATTGCCCTGGATACAAAGAGAAGAAAATACGAATTCTAATCAAATCTTGAAACTGAATGATAGTCATTGGCTAATCGAAATGATCAAATTTGTTTTTGTTAACCTACCACTCGGTCGAGGATAGGAGCAGCCTCAACTACCATGCCACCTCTGGTCGCCAGGTCGTAGGACGTGTCTTCGTATTCGAAAGACTGAATGTCCCCGTAGTCCGCCTGTGTCCACTGTCCTTTGAGCTTCGGCCGCGTCGCACTCAAGTACCACCCGAGATACGTCCGGAAGTTCTCATTGCTATGTGGATCCTCCTCTAGAATGATGTTGTCCTTGGCAAGATCCCATTCTTCGATGTAGCTTTGGTGGAGCCTCGCAAAATCAGTGGTCTTTTTCTGTCTCTGTCGATCCACCCTGCATCATGAATAGTGGACAAAATTTTAATAAACAAGTTAGGGTAACTAGAACATTGTACAAACTGACACTTCAAAAGACTAAAACATCTATTTACTTCATATGTTCTGGACGACATGCAAAGATATCATAACTTAAAATAGAATACCGTTCATGGAATGGAAACTTACTTGTGCAACTCGACGGAAGTGGATAACGGACGCACTGGCCACTCCTGTCTGAAACCAAATTGTCGTGCAACTCTATGCGCCAAGTGGTACTCAACAGCATAGAAGCATATGAGAGGGCACGTCATCGTATACAAATCGTCATCGGCGAAGCACATGTAGCTGAATTGGATATCAGCTTCCTCCAGGCCATCGTACGGATTCCAAGTGACCTGTGAAAGTTCAAAACTGAATCAAAATATGTCCTTATACATGTAATTCTTGCATTTGTATGACAGACAAGTTACTAACCATCGAGTGTGTCAGCGTGTCGAGCTCGTTGCCGTACTCCACGTAAGCACGAGCCACTCTCGCATAGTTCACTGTGACCTGGTCCCAAAGATATGCAAAGGTAGGTCGAAGTCGGGGATTCGCCACTGCCATCGATCAAGAACCATGGGCATCCAACAGGTATACGGGACCACATCAAAATCTGGAGAAGGTAGACACAACCCCCAATAGACCCGTTCTGCGAGGTGCATTGGCATGCTTCGCAGAGCTGGCGATACACGAAAGACAGCACAGCGGATCCCCAGCTGTAAAACCCCATCGTGTCCCAGTCAGTCAAGCAAGGAAGGTACATCCACGACGCGTTGTCCCCTGCAGATTGGCCAATGTGTCAGTTTTGATACGATCTATAATTGTAATTGCAGAGTATTAACAATTGAAATGAAATAGTACATCTTACCGGTAGCATCTGGGAAAAGAACACACCCGAACAAGTGCAGTATCCACGCTCGACAGTACCGCGAAACTGTCTGCGCATCGGCATCTGCCGGACAGTGGCCGAAATGTTGCCGAAGCCAACTGATAGGCACTCCTGAGGTCCGAGTTCTAGGTCCTGCTTCAGGAAGCTCAACCCCGAGGAATCCCTCCACCCGATCCCTCCAACCGTCAGACATGCACTGCCCTGTAACTGCACGGCCTCTCATTTTGAGGCCAAGGATCTTCTGGACGTCCTGTAGCGTCAGTGTCATTTCACCACAGGGTAGGTGAAATGTATGTGTTTCAGGCCTCCACCTACACAGCAAATGGCAAATTATAAGGGTATCTCTCCGAAGCATTCTCAAATAACATAATAAATGGCATTCTGTGTTGCAAAGAGAATGTACCTGTCAACCAAAGCTGTAATCGCCGCAGGGTTGAAGTGAGGTAACCCGCGGCGAACCTGATACGATACGACGTCAAGGCTTGCCCTCCTCAGCAGAGGAGTGTACCTCTCGTCGTACCGCTTCTCCTGCAACCCGTCATGGGTTCGAACACGAAGGGGGGCAGCTCCTGCACAAAGTGATAACACATTAAAGAAGCATAAGTATAAGATAAAGGGAATTGAAAAGGTTATGACTGTCCTTACCTCCCACTCCACGGTGCGTCGTCCTCGGTGGTTGTGATCGTAGTTCGGATCTAGAAGGTGCGGAAGCTCCATCCTACAACATTAAGTAATCCATTAAAATAAATTCAGACTAAACATTAGTTAAGAAACCAAATACTTTGATTTCTAAGCAAAAAATTAATTATGTAAGAAAGCAAGGACTACTATTATGTAAGAAAGCAAGTATTATGATTAAGTAACAAAGCAAGTACTCAAGTTATGCCAGAAAGCAAGGCACATAATTGCAATAATGGAAACTTCAAATAATTCAAATATGTCTATTACTTGGCTAAGCGGCCAACTGCATGTACGTGTATTGAGGCCTATTCTGCCGCATCTACGACAATTGATTGGCTCAGGGTCTTCAACAAAAGGTCGTGCTCTACCCCGCCTAGTTCTCCCAGAAATTTGGTCCATACTCATGTCGTATCTCGATCTCTTTCTAGAACCACGCTTGTTCCAACGCGTACTAGGATTGGCAATGTATACCGGACCCGTGTATGGTGGCCACTGACCTTCGTCTAGGTACGGCTCAAAACGGGGTGCCCATGTATGGACCATGCTATCAACACTTAGCTCCCATGGTATCTTGCTCTCAAAGTTGTAGTTTCGGTGCCGAGCGTCCGCAACAAAGTGAGAACACGGAAAGTGGAACTGTCTAGTTCTCCCACAAGTACATGAGAAATCAATCAATATAACAACATAACTCCTTGAAGGTAGGGACTCTCCATCCGATGTTGTTCCACCCCGTTCTGTGACCTGATACTTTCCTGTGGCGTGGTCAAAACACTCCACTTCATGTGTGTGAGCCTTATCCTTTGCCTTTGCAAGATGACCTAAAGGTTTATCGGGCCATAATTGGTTCGAACTCTGCAGTTGTAGTGCCAGCTCATGTCTCTTATTAAACCATGCGACCAACCTTGAGAAACTAAATGCTACGATAGCATTTACAGGCATGCCACGTATGCCTTTAAGTACACTATTGAACGACTCCGCCATGTTGCTAGTCTGAAACTCCCACCTCCAGCCACCATGATCATAAACCCTTGATCATTTCTCATGCTCCCTCAGCAATCCTCTAAGCCATTGCCTACCTTGGTTGTTTGTTGCTGTTTTTAGCTTCTCCAACTGCTCCTGAGAGAATTGCACCTCCAGCTGACGAGCCACCAGCTCAAATAACTTAAAGTTATCCTTAATGTGATCTTTGTCAAACAAATTCTGGGCGAGATGACGAGTGCAGTAACGGTGGTGCAATGGGGCATATCCCGGGATCTGCTCCTGGACCGCACTTAGGATTCCTTGGTGTCTATCAGATATTACGCCAACCTCCCTTCCAGGACCAATGACATGTATCCGAACAAGCCGCAAGAACCAACCCCAGCTGTCTTTGTTCTCCCTTTCAACCAAGGCAAATGCTAGAGGAACCAGCGCGTTGTCCGCGTCACATGCAATGGCTACCAAGAGTGTGCCCATGTACTTACCCAAAAGAAATGTACCATCAATGGACAACACTGAACGACAATGCCTGAAGGCCTCGACGCTCTGGGGGAAGCACCAAAATGCACACCAGAAAAATTGACATCCATCCTGCGACCATGCATTTGGTTTTGGGATGTACTCATAATGCATGCCTGGATTTGCTGCTTTCATTGCATTCAACAAGGCAGGCAATTTCTCAAATCCCTCCTCCCAATCACCATATATCATCTTCCATGCCCTTTGCTTTGCCTGCCATGCCTTCCCATATTTTATCATGTATCCAAACATGTCCTGAACATAGTTTATAATCGTCTGAACCAACAAATTCGGCTGATCCTTCAATGTGCGGCACAACTTGTTGGCTATGAGGGTCGAGGTCAGCTGTCGATGCTAAAGCTGCAATTCATTTTCCGCACATGTGTGTGGACCAACAACTTTGGTGATCTTGAATGTCGGTACCCTGTAATAGGAATACCCACTTCTATTGCAGCAAGACAGGATTCGCGTAGTCATCCGTAACTATACGATAAAGGGCGGAGCAGCCGGGGCCCACAGGTCAGGCTCTTACCTCACCGGGCCAACGGCCCCGGACCCGCTCCCCGCTTTGGGACGGGTCCGGAGACGCCACGTGTCCCTGAGGAAAGGAAGCTCCGAACCAACCGCCGAGATCTCGGAACTCCCATAGGGGTCCGGGACCTCCTCGCGCCCGTCCGGACCTCCCACGCGCGTAGAACTAACATACCACCGGGGGGGTCCAGAGCCGCCACGTGTCCCGCAGGCGCGGGCACGGGCGCGAGTCCTCCACTGGAAGACTCGCCCGCCCACCGCATTCACTGCGGGTGGTTGAGGCGTGCTCTGTCGCCGCGGCACGCGGGGCAGCCTTTGACTGGCCTCACTGTGGACCGCGTATTACCGAGGTACACAGTGCAGCCGCCTGCGCCGCACCCGCGCAGAGCCCGTCTGCCGCATTAATTGGACACGACGGCACGACACTTTTCCATCATGCCGCCTACACCGCAAGCTACACGGCCCGTTCAGCTACGTGGCAGGCGACGCCGCTAGCTACGCCTGGCGCCATTTCGAGAAGACAGCGCCTGGTCATGTTGAACGAGGGATTCCAGGAGCAGGTAAGGAAATCCCAGAGAGAGATCTCCTTCGCCTGCAACGCCATAATGTATGAACAGCACGTTATTTTATACTGGATCAGTTGGGCCCACCTGTCGGGGACCCAACGGCCATGTACGCTCCCCCTTGAGATATAAAAGGGAGGCGCTCGCTGTACACGAAAAAAGCTCTCTGGAGCACACACAGACGCACGCTGGACTCAGCACCAAGCTCTCGCAGACTCTCTCGAGGCAAGGCAATACAACACACAGTGGATGTAGGGTATTACGCTCCGGCGGCCCGAACCACTCAAAACCTGCTGTGTTCATCGTGTTCTTAAGTGAGATCGAACTAATCCTAGCTAACCCCCGAGTATCCACCCTCTGGGATTAGGCGGGTGCATTACGCCACCCGGCTGTGGCCCTCTTTATAAGAGCCACGACATCAAGGCCGTAGCACTTGTTGCCAGGTTCAGGTACTAGTGCGCTCCCCACGGACGGCGCCAGATGTCGTGGCTCTAGAAAGAGGGCCACAACCGGGTGGCATAATGCACCCGCCTAATCCCAGAGGGTGGTTACTCGGGGAGGTACAAGCGATTACTCAGATCTTCTCATGAAGCAAGAATACAAGAACACTCGAGGATTTAGAGTAGTTCGGGCCGCTGGAGCGTAATACCCTACGTCCACTGAGAGTTCTATTGCTCTAGCATTCGTGGATGAGTCTATCCTCTGCCTCTAAGCCCCTTTTGAGACTTGAGTCATTCTCTAGCGGGCGTCCCCTTTTACAGGTGGGCCCAACAAGGATGTATATTTTACTATCAAAAAGACACTAATGATGCTACAGTGGTTGAGAATCTCTTCCCGGATACGCTTCATTGCACTGCAGACTCTCTGACCGATGGGAGTTTTCACTTGTCCCATCGGCGAGGCACCCGTTGAGGCAGTGTAGGTTGCGGCGTAGACTGTTGGGCCTACCGCGTAGGCGTTATGATACTCCGTTGCCGAGCTGTCGTATCTAACTGGTGTAGCAGACTGACGCGCGTGGTGTGGGTGGCGCCAGCGGCTATACTGTGCGCCTTGGTAATGCGCGATCAACAGTACAGCTGGTAAAAGTCTCCTCGGGCTCTGCTGTGGAAGGGCGCACTTAACGTCTCCTGCATTGAATGCGGTAGGTGGGCGAGTCTTCCCAAGGAAGCTAGGTGGCCGCGCGCGTGCCTGTGCCTGTGGACATGTGGCGGCTCCGGACCCCCTTAGGCGGGGTGTCTGTTCCCTCCCCGCTGCGGGGTGTCTGTTCCCTCCCCACTGAGGGGTCCGGATAGTATATGGGGGTCCGGACCCCGTGGGATGTCCGGGGCCTCCGGCTGTTTTGGATCAGCGCTCCCCTCTCCGGGACACGTGGTGACACCGGACCCATCCCCGAGCGGGAAGCGGGTCCGGGACTGTTGGTCCGGAGTGGTGGTGGCGGACCCCAGGGGTCTGGTTGTTCAGCTCCTTAGGGCGTAGTTACAGATAACTACGCGAGTCTTGACATAGCAAGAGGGGGTACCCTAGTCCAGAGGTACCGACATTGAACTTTCCTGTGAGTTTTTGTTTCCGAGCACATACCCGAAAATTGCAATCAGCCTTCTCACAAACAACTGTGTAACGTCGGTTCACATAAGAATGCACAACTCTAAATGGCCTTTTACGTTTCACAGAGTACTCTTGTAACCATTTACGAACAGAAGCTAAGTCCTTGAATAGAATACCCTTTGCAAGTTCCGAACGGTCCCCTGGCTCATGAGGCTCTAGCAACTCGTCCTCTCTTCCTTCAGCAAATGCACCTTGGCAATGTCTGATATCGCTGAATTCAGGCACTAGTGGATCACGGTCAGGACATAATCGTCTCAGGAGCTCGCTTTCTTCTTCAGTCAATGGTGTTGTACCAACATAGCGGTCATCATCAGAATCAACAGCTCTTGCCGTTTCATAAGGCTCCTCATCATCCTCAATTTGAACTTCCACACTGTTAGAAGCCTGGCCGGTACTGGTTGCTGGAGGAACAGGAGGAACAACAATATTATATGCAATGTCTCCTGCATTGACGCCAGAAAGAAGTAGGGTATTGGTTAAGTGAGTTAAAAACATTCGGATTATAGTGGAAGCATCAATTGGAATGAATATTGCCAAAGAGCACTGCACTTACTTGGATGATTCTGGCTCAAAGGAATCTCCTGAGCGGGCGTTACATCATCATGATTATGACATTGTGCGGCAGGATCATGAGATATGCCATCGAAATTAGGGCCGGATTCTGCATCAGGGACCACAACCGTATGTTGCACATTTCCAGAACGGTTTGCTATTGGAGGATTGGGAGGTGCAGGAAACTCTTTTTCAGGCGATAACTCACGAGGAGGTGAATAGAAATTATTCCCGGAAGGAGAATGCATATGAGGGCTTGAATCATGTGACAACTTGCTCACAAGCAAATCAATTAATGAAATTTCATTCTTCATGACACCATTTACGTAATTCTCCCAATCATCCTGGCATGCTATTGGGAGCAGCCGTCTATGATAAGTTAAGCCCGATTTACCATAGTGAAGTACCCCCTCAACTTTGATTTCACCGTCATTTGAATTGCAATGAATCATATCACTAGCCCTTGCAAGCACCTCTGCAAACAACGGTCGCCCAATAAACAACATAGGGGCCCTTTGCATTCCAACAAATCTAATATTTTCAAAATCATCTTCCTCGACACTTCCCCCCTGATAAACGGTTACTACATTGTCCATCTAGTTGTATGCATAAGACGACAATAATTACGTGTGCAATGTAAAAAAATGAAATTGTTAAAGTTATGGAGACTTGCTAATTATCTCAAATTACAGAAGCTAGCAAATAAATTTGAAATTTATGTCAAACAAAATTCGTTGGTGAATTCAATTCAAAAGTACCAACAACTCATTCCCACCTAAATAGTTGATGAATTCAATTCAAACAAAATTCATTGCCGAATTCAAACAAAAGTAGATCATCAATAGCAGTACTATTTAAGATCCTAAATGCTATAGTCCCTGAACCCAACATCAAAGCAGAAACTAGCATCTAAACTAGCGAATTTACTCTACCAAATTTACTTTACTACCGAATTTACTCTATTTGAAGCTAATTAATTACTTGCTAATTTGTAACATCTAAACTAAACTAGCATATTGGCTAAATAATTACTTGAGAGTTTGTAACACCTGAACTAAAGATGCGTATTTAAATTGCCGTTGCCATCTAACCTTGACGATCTGCGGATCGCGGGGCAGGGCAGTGGGGAGTAGGCCGCCGCCACCACGGCCGGCCCCCAAGCCGGCGAGCAGGGCCGGGCCTTGGCCGCTGCGGCAGGCGCGCAGGGGGCGGACCCGGCCTCGCGGGCGGGGGCCACGCGCCCGGGCGCGCCGAGCCGGGCTGGCCGCTACGCCCACCGGCCGCAGGCAGGGGTGACGCGCCTGGGGCCTTGCGGATGGCGTCGCCGGCCGGGGACGGCGACGGCGGCCACGGAAGGCGACGACGAAGGCGACCACGGACGGCCGGCCCCCACGCTGCCGAGCAGAGGCGGTCGTCCACCGCCCCGCGGATGGCCACCACACCGGCGAGCAGAGGCGGGCCTCCGCCGTGGCCGGCCCCCACGCGGCGGCGGGCGCGCAGGGCCGCGCAGGAGGGCGTCCCGGGGGGGACGCCGCCGGACCCGGCCTCGCGGGCGGAGGGGACGCCGCGCGCGAGCCTCGGCTGGGCGGGCGCGGTGGACGCCGAGGGCGGGCGGCGGCTGAGGCGGCGCGGCAGGGGAGCGACGCGAGAGAGAGAAGAGAGATGGAGCAGCGCGACTGAGGAAGGAACGGCGGCCCTAGTATAGCGGGCCTCGGCGCCAAGATCTATGGCGCCGAGGTCGGCTGACAGCGCGGTGCTGGGGTGGATTTGGTGTGCTCAGCTCGGCGCCATGGGCCACAGCGCCAAGACGTTAAATCTCGACGCTGTGGGCTGTAGCGCCGACCCCTTGGGTCCAGAAACGGAAAATGTTTTTCCAGAAGTCTATTTGTGAAATTCTTTCGCGCGAAGGGACCAAAAGCAAAAAAAAAAAAAAAGCCGGCTCCGTTCGGTCCAGGGCGGGGGCGCTGGTGGCCAAAGCTGGGAAGAAGAAGCCGCCTTGCAGATGCAGGCTAGTGAACAGTTGCGCAGACAAATCTGAGCATCCGGCGAGCTTACTGTAGACAACAAAAGCTGAACGGGCTTCACGCCGACGGCCAGACGCCGGCCGGCCCCCCTCCTCTCCCTCTGAATTTCCAGAGTCCCTCCCTCCGGCGTGCACTCATTTCATTTCAACCACGGGGTTGGTCTTTGATCCCGTGTGCCATCAGTAATTGCTTGGTTGACTCGTTGCGCTTCTGCGAACGATCATGCATTGCAGTTGCAAATGAGCCCACAGGGGCACAGGATAAAGAGAGATTCCTGTCACTGTAGTAGAGTAGCATGCTTGATTCAAGGCTCACGGTCACGGGAGCGGCCAACGCAAGCAGACACCTGGATTGGGGATTGGATGAATGGGCATGGGCATGTCTGGTCGAAATTTCGGCACATCTCGTGAAAACAGTTGCGCCCTCTCCATCGTCTTCCGTTGCAGTCCGACGAGCAATGCCTGATGGCCCATTCCCATGCGCAGGCGGCAGTCAGGAAGAGCGAGGGCGCTCATACGGTAGTTTCAACTGCGCGGTTACGAGCCACCACAATAACTGCTGCGATGACCTTAATTAAAAAAAAACAAGCAGACACTGCACTGCAGCTCGGGAGTCAATGGCTCAAACAGTCCAACGACGACATTCCAAAACGGCCCCTACCGCGCCTGTCCGTCCCCGGCGCGCAGCTTTTACGCAGGCAGGCAGCGGCGCCGGCGTCCACGTCTGACGTCTCGGCCTCCTCTAGTCCTCTGCCTCTGTAGTAGCCTGCTCCCGTGGAAAAAAAACGGACAGGATTTGTGGAGAACGAAAGGAACCCTAAACAAAACGCTGGTAGAAATCAAATGATGGGCTCTGATCAGAATTCATAAAAGATGCTTGGAGAAAAGGCACGTAAAGCCACGCATCATCCATCACCTAAACAGCCGCGACGACTGGTAAACCAAAGCACCAATCAAGGTGACAAAACATGTTTTATATGGACTGTGGATGGAGAGCATGCTTGCCTTTCAATGGCACCAACTTCGCCATCTATCTTGCCTGCCGGCCAGCGAGCCAGTCAGTCCATCCCTCCATCCACCATGAGTGCTCGCTCGCCTACTACTCTCACCTTCTTTACGTTTCCGCGAGTGACTGGCAGATTGGCAGCATGGCTAGCTCCACCATCCAGCGATTCCTCCTCCCCTGTTGTTCAATGTTCAGACAGGTTACGTGGCAGTGATTTTTTTAGCATGCTTCTGTCAGAATTTGTTGTTGGTTGGCCTCTTAACAACATGGATCATTTTTTTTCTGAAAAGGAACTTTTTTCTGAAAAGGAACAACATGGATCAATGAGAGAGTGAGAACTTTCCTCCCAATTTTTAGATGCTATCAAGCCGGCCAAATGGGAGCGGACGCAGGAGGAATAATCCATGCATATGCCTTTTCCGCTTTGCTCTTGCCTTGTGAGCAATTTGTTAGTTTTCAGCAAGATATATGTGCAGCTGCTACTTGTACGAAACCCACTCACATTATTCTTTCATTTCCGATAAATGATTCTTCCGTTCCATTATCCTCTCCAACCCTGACCCACTGAAAAGACAATGGCTGACAACAACAATTATAGGGACAAATCCACTCCTTATTGCAACTCTGAAGAACCGGTCAAAGCAGACACATGCTGACATGCACAGCAGAGCGCCAGAAGATAACACCAGCACTATTTCGGATTAGTTCCAAAAAATTTCACGTGCTACAGTCACTTGCAATATTTGACCACTAATTTAGAGTATTAAATATGGATAACTGACAAAACTCATTCCACAACCCCGGGTAAAATCGCGAGACGAATCTAATGAAACTAATTATGCAATGATTAGACAATGTTGTGCTACAGTAACTAACCTCTAATGACGGTTTAATTAGACTTAATAGATTCGTCTCGTAATTTTCCGTCCATCCGTGTAATTAGTTTTTATAATTGGATCATGTTTAGTTCTCTTAATTTTGAATTGAAAAGTGCTACAGTAACTTTCTCAAAAAAAATTGGGGCCTAAACGCGCCCGACGTCCGAACTTCTGATCCAAGAAAGAAAGAATCCATTCATCAGTGACTGCCGATGAGGCGAGAGGTGAACCCAAAAGAAAAAAAAAAAGCTGGCAGCGCATTTAGGCGAGGTTCTTTACGTAATTTAGCCCAAAGTGGCAAGGGAAAGGTAAAGACTAAAGAGCAGAGCGAATCCGACCCAAACGGAGAGAGAACTAAAAACAAGGCAGCAAAAGCCATTGCAGGTCGGCGACGCATTCTCTTCTTCCAGCCAGCCGTATATTCGCTCCAGGCCCGGGGAAGAGGAGGAGCACGAGCCCCGTCAGAAAAGCAGCAGCGGAGCAAAGCACGCGCCGCGCGACAGGCAGCCAGGCATCCGCATCAAAGGAGACGGAGACGAGAGGAGAGGAGAGGAGAAGAGAGGCTCCGGGACAGGCACCCTCGTTTACCCGAAAACTGCGTGAAATTAAAACGGCCTGCCTCTCACGAAATGCTCATGAGCGGTGGCTGATGAGCAGCCTCTTTCCGAGCAGTTGAACGGAGGATCGATCTAGTCTACTAGGACATCTCACGCGCTCCGCCGCGTGAGGAAAAAAGCACAAAGATAAAAAAAAGAAGAGGTGAAAACATTACAAAAGAGAGGAAAAAAGAAAAGAAAAAAGAGAAAAAAAGAAAAGCCAAAAAAAGAGGCCGGCGTGTGGGTGGAGGAGGTCAGGCGGCGACTAGCGACGGGCAGCGCCTGCACGTCGAGATCCGGCAAGGCGGAGGTCGGCGACAGGGCGGGCCAGCGGCGACGACCATGAGGGAGCGGGAGGGGAAAGGGGGTGGCGGCGGCGGCGCGGAGGAGCCCAAGCGAGGGCGGCGGTGACTGGCGACGGGTGGCGCCAGGGGCGGAGGGTGGCGTGGGGCGACGCCGCGGGCCAGATCCGCCGCCTGGATGGCCGGATCTGGCGAGGCGGAGGTTGGCGGAGGGGCGTGGCAGCGGCGGCGACCATGAGAGAGCGGGAGGGCTAAGGGGACGGCGGCGACGGGGGACCTCTGCAGACGATGTCATCGAAGTGCAGAGCACCAGATCTGCCGCTAGCACGCCGCCGGCGGCGGCGCGGAGCGGACGCCGGGGTTCGAAGGGGCGGCGAAGGTGGGGGGGTGGGGGGAGGGGTCGAGAGGTGGGGAGCCCGGGAGGGGGTGGCGGCCAAGGACGGCGACCGGTGGTAGGGGAGGAGGGCGAGGGGCGGAGGGCGGCGCCCGCCGGCGGTAGCAAAGTGCAGCGGGGCGGCGGCGAGGGACGCTTGGATTAGGGGAGAGGGAGGGGCGGGGGAGGCCGAGGGAGGGTGCACGGAGGAGGGGGGATGGCGGTTGTTGGGAGGGTAGGCAGCGGGGTTTTTTTGCAAAAGGATATGGACGGCGGGTTTGATTACAAACAAACTAAAGGGTCTTTTTGCAAAAAAAAACCAAGGAGCGGTCCGGATCAACCTCCTGCGACTGATCGGACGGTTCGCGTCGGGCGTCTTCTCCGGTAGCGCCATGTGTCGCTACCGGGGAAGGGAGGGCACAGAGGGCTCCCTCTCCACGCCATATAGAAGTTAGAGTACTCTGGGTGATTCTCAGACTGACTAATCTAGGTGACCGACAGTGACACTGTTGGCTCTGCAGCAGTAAAATTCACTGATCACCGCTGTCAGTTTTCGATTGGTTGCCAGCCATGGCGTTGGTTAATTTCTTGCGACGGGATGGGTGGCGGTGGCATGGTGGGAACGAAATGGCCGGACATGGCGCTGGCCATGCATGCGACTCCACCGTCGCCGTCATCGCCCATCGGGCGCCACCGCTCAACAACACGTATCGGTTTTTGACTTGCTCTAACATCTCCGGTGATGGTGGCGCGCGGGGCCCGCACGACGAGCGCGCGCTCGCGTGCAACGGCTGCGTGCGTGAGGGTGCTGTGCTGACGGATGACGCCCAACAGCGGCAGCATAATCCTTTGCCCACCAGCCCATAGATTTTTAATCCATTTTTTCAGACTCGAGGGATTGGATCTGCAGCCTGCTTCTGCTTGGAGCATTTTGCATGAATTCTCGCAGGAAAATTGCATCAATTCTGCGACAATTTTGGGAATTGCTGGGGTAGCAAAGAAACCGAAACGCGGTGAGGAGGGAGATGCTGATACAGGGTGAGTTGCTTCCATGCCTTTCATGCATATAAACGGGGATTCTTGATTTTTATTCTCGTGCACTAAAGCAATGCTTTTTCAGCATTTCTTGTTGCTCTGTTTTGGTCGAATAAGGCAAGATTTGTGGTGGCACTTGATGTGCGCCCTCGTTTTAAGCATTGCCACCAGAATATAAAGCACTGTCAGCCAACCAGGCCTGCCACTGGGACAAAATGGGACGCCACACCCGGCACAAGCACAGGATGATTAGTAGTAGCCCGGGAATGACCTGTGGTTACCTTTTAGCTGGTGAAAAATAAATCACCAGAAATACAATACATCCCTCCACACCACACAGCTCGCAAGTTGATGGATAATAAATACTCCCTCCGGTAGCTTGATCTGAAGCACCTCGCTTTCAAATTTTTCTCATGAGCTGACAAATGTGCAGCCATTGCGCACATAGTATCCAACAAACATATCCCATGACACTTGGATTACACCCCGGAGATATTCAATGCAAAGAATGCTGCTACCTTCAGGAAAAGAAAAGATATTCAATGCAATGGATAGATGAGCTTGAGGCTTGAGCATAGCAATCCTGAAGCTGTAGTGCAGGCCATGCAGAGAGAGAGAGAGAGGCCTTGCTGTTGCTGCCGGTGCCGCATAGCTGCATGGCTCCAAAAGGAGCAGGGCAGGGAGGTCATGTGAAAGACAACACGATACAAGCCTCTAATCTTTGGCCCTTCTTAGAGGAGCCGCTGCTAATTCCAATGGGGCGCATTTAAAGGTTTTAGTGGGGGAGGAAAGGGATCCTTGCAAGACCCAGAAGTGAGAGAGTGTGTGGCAGAGGAAGAGAGAGACAGAGGAGAAATAAATAAACCCGAATTCAGCCAAACTTCTCTCTCTCCCACCTCCCTTACACCTCTCATCACCGCCCCCACCCTCCTCCTCCCTGTCTTTCTCCCTCCCCCTCTTGACAAATTTTCCTCCACCCATTCCCTTCCTCCTCTTCTCCACCCACTCCACCGATCCCCCCCCCCTCTCGCTCTGAATTCTCTATCGTCTTGCCCACCGTACCATCTCTCTGCTGCCTCTCTCTTGGAATCAATCGGTTCTTGTTTCCTCCGTCTGCTGGGTTGATTCTCTCTCTTTCTTCCCGCAGAGAGGATCAGGAAACGGCAGAGGAGATAGAGGAAAAGAAGAGAAATACGAAAGAGTTTTCTCTCTAGGATTGCGGTTCTTGCGAGTTAGAAACTCTGGCCAGTTTCTGGTATGGTTCGTTGCATCTCTCTCGCAGTCTGCTCTTTTTTCTGTTTTTTTTCCTAGTACGTTCTCTTGATTTGCATGCCAAAACATTCCCTTTCTCTTGTTTGAGTCCATGATTCCTTCACAAATACTATGTGTTTTGTTTCTCTTTGGTTCCTTCATGGTTCATTCCGCCACAAGTCCATGAAACGTGGATATGCCTCTTGATGAACTGTCAATAATTCTTGTTTTTTCAGAACAAAATTCCCATGTTCATGTCTGAAAAATTCATTTTTTATTCTGCATACAGAGACAGACAGATGTCTTTGGCGTTCTTTTGTCGGTTAAATTTCTTTCCCTGCTCCCATATTTCAATTTCGCGATCGGAGAATAAACTGATCCTTCTTTGAAACCGTGGATGGCTACCTCCACCTTTTCCCTTTATTTTTGCTTCTTTTACTGCGTCCTTTTGCAAACCGATAGGGAAGGGAAATAAATGCGAAAGAAAAAAGATCGTATTTTTTGAGCGAGCGTCCACAGAAGCAATGGGGCCCATCTTGCATGCGGTCCATCTGTTTAGGTCGCATGCATTGTACATTCACCGTGCTTTGCTTTCACCCATTAAAATGCATGCATCACCACAGCTTTTTGCTTGCAACAGCAACCCAAACCATCAAGTTTGGTGCACGCGTACGCCACACCAAATGCGGCTCATGCCAAGATTGCTACAGTCACATTACTTACCCATAGCCCCCATTGGTTACTTGCTGTCCACCACTATTTGTAAAACGAAAACAAGTGTAGCAGTGACTTGCATATACCAGTAACAAACAAGAGTACAATTACAATATTTCGGAGTGCAGACAGCGTTCCTTGGGCTTTTTTGGGGGGTAGTATCGTCAGTATTCCATCTATTTAGTTTTTTTGTTTTGTTGTGTTGTTATAAAGCTCGAGCAGCTATATCTACTGCCCAATTTTTTGATGTGTTACTTCCTTTTACAGGTCCTTTCAGCCATTACTGGAAAGAGCAACCATCTGGGCTCTGAAATGCTACAGCCACAGATCAATTGAGATCTCGCTGCTGTAGTTGGACCGCAATGCAAGGGCAGAGGAATTCTATGGAGCATTTTACTGATGTTTTTGGATTCGAAATTGGATCTAGTTCAGGCAACCCAGTCATCGATCAGCAGGCATATTGGAACAATGTTCTTGGATCGGTAGAATCACAGAATCTTCAAGGCTATCAGATGAATCACAGTGATGCCACCATCCCATATGGAAATGAACCACAGCAAGATGGTACATTTCTTGGTTTCTGGGAATCAGGAGAAGCAAGTTCAAGTGGCAGTGCACTAAACTATGGCAGCTCTAGCAATGTTAAAACTGAGCATCTTAACATAGGCGGTGACCTGAGGATTGGTGAAAGGCGACTGGTAGCTGACAATGACCTTTCTCTGGATGTGGATATCAACCTCAATGCCAATGCTAATGATCTACGCGGTCAAAGTTCAAATGTTAACTGTGCCTCTCAAGGTCCTGAGCAGTACAGTGGCCGTGACCGTAATGGTATAAATGCTCAGCCATCGGACCTGAGATTACATCCATATAGGACATTCCTACTAGGTGCAGAGGAAACAGACTCTTTTACTTTGAACCCTAGTGAAAATCCTTTGGGTGATTTTTCATTAATGCAAGAAGGCATTCATCAAAGACCAGGGGGTTCCCTGGACGGTCGCCGGCTAGCGTGCAAGAGAAAAAATATCGAAGGAGCCAATGGACAGAGTTCAGCGGGTGCTAGCACAATTTTTTCCCACAGGAACGATAATGCCTTCCATAACATTGCTTCTTCAAGTTACAATCCTGCCCCTATCAGAAATTCGTCCTCTCCAAATTGCTTGCTGATTCCAAGCTCTATCGAGGATCAACTGCCAGGTTATGGAACTAGTGCTGCACTGTCATCTGGTAGCTATGATCTTCATGGAGGGATCAACAATGCTGGGAACTCACAGAGAAGTTTCCGTGCAAGAACCACCACAGCTCAACAGATTGCTCCCTGTACTGTATGGCCCTCTGCAAATGCTATCAGACTTTCTAATTCTTGGAATCACCAGCCACCTCATCCACAGAGTACATTTGATGACCCCCAGGAGGTTATTCCTGTGGTCAGTAGCCTCAACCTG
Organism: Panicum virgatum; assembly: GCF_016808335.1. Classification (NCBI taxonomy): domain Eukaryota; kingdom Viridiplantae; phylum Streptophyta; class Magnoliopsida; order Poales; family Poaceae; genus Panicum; species Panicum virgatum. The sequence goes on from NC_053142.1 coordinate 49,588,412, forward strand.
CAATACCAACATCCAATGAATGCTACTGGTGTTCCGCAAGCTGCAAACCGTTACACTGGTCATGGAGCTTCATCGTCGCGAGCTGGCAGTTTGGACAACCGAGTTATTGGTAGTGAAGAGGTTCTTAGAAGGAATGTGGTGCCTACCAGCTACTCTGATTTAGTTCCCCCTACTGCAGTAGACCTGAGGCGTTTGGTGCCAGAACCATCTAATTGGAGTTCTGATGGCCGAGGCACTGCAATATCAGGAACTATTCCTCCTGTATCAAGAGCTAATACCAGTTCAACAGTTAATCCGCCAGGAGGATCCACTCACCAAAACCTCAGTAGACGCCATACAAGAAATTTGTCAGAGGTAAAGTTTTGTCCATTTTTCGCATTTCGGTTTTCAACTTGGTTTTTGTTCATCTTGTGCCTCTGATGATCTTTTATTTTTCTTATAGGAGATTGGCCGTCTATCTGGAGCACTCCGAGGTCATCAACCCCCACGCTTAAGGTCAGGGTTTCTGTTGGAGCGCCAGGGCGATGGTGTTTGGGGTGTTCCTTTATCGATGAGGGGTAGGGAAGGAAGAAGGCTAATGGAGGTATGTTGATTGGTTCTGTTACCTCTCCATTCATCACCTAACTTTTTAAGAACAAAAGGCAGAAAGGCTTTGCAGTTTACACATGGAAACATAAAAGGTATCATCATCATCATCATCATCATCATCATCAGGTGTTCTTATATGATAGCAAAGATTATACTAAGCCATCCTGGATACTAGAACTTTCTGCTTGTAAAGGTCGTCCATGTTTGTAGCTCTCCTTGTCATCTTGTGTTTGTCTAAGCAAGCCACCCTATTCTATTACCAGACAAAACTTATAGAAGCTGCTCTACTAGAAATGCTTTTACTTCATTTTGTTCATTTTTCTTCATGATCCTTTATTCGATCAAGCATGCTTCTACACGCTTTTGTAAGCCCTGAAATATTGCATATGTTTTTTTGTATCAACTATTTGCACAAATTATGTCACAGCGGTCGATGTGTTTTTTGTTTCCATTCTCGCTAGACATTTTGATTGGTCTTGTTCTAGAGAATGGGGAATACTTTGTGTGTGTTTTATAAATATTCAACAAGAAACTGCTACCACGACGCTCTATTTCCCTCTAATGTTTGGATGCAAAATTCTGTGCTATGTTATGATGCCTTTTCTTTTCTATGCTTGTTTGTTAGGGTGAGGGTGCATGGTCCATTGTCTTATGCCTATCCATAGATTTCTAACTTGTTTACTTGTCAACAGATTCGGAATGCACTTGAAATGATTCATAGGGGCGAGAATGTAAGGCTTGAGGTCAGTAACAGCAATACTCATCTGGGATTCCTAGTTCTCTATTTGCTACTGGTATTGTAGATATGGTACCAAAATATCTAAAATCAAGATTGTTCTTTTTTATTTTTATTAATGTTGGTCGTGGTTAACTTATTTTGTATTTTCTCAGTAATGAAAGATTGGTTAGTAGGATCATACTTCAGTATACATAGCGTTAAGTTTGCCAGGTGTATGTTACCCTGTATTTTTTTTAAAAAAAACGTAGTAAAAGGGAAGTACATGACCATAATCATACCAGACCTACAGTGGAGAAAATAATGACAGGATATCTACTTGCCTAAATTTCTGTATAAAGGAAATACATACAAGTCGAACATAAATTGGAGAAAATGAATTACCTACTCTGATCTACTGTAGCCCAAAACCACTATGCATTTATTAAGTGTTGTAATTTTATTTTTAATTTACTTAAAATAAACAGGTCAAGATGTAACAATTTGAAATGTAAGGTCTCAGACATACAACCTGAGCAAGTAATAAAACTGAATCAATTCAAAGTTGTTGAGTGCCCTTGAGATTTTATCTGCTAATTCTTGGATTTTCTCCTTATTTCAAACCTATTCTTGAACAGTCTATCTTCTACGGTGGTGTTGACATTCATGACAGACACAGGGACATGCGTTTAGACATAGACAATATGTCGTATGAGGTTTGTATTCCATAGTGAAGCATTATGTTTTATCTTTGCCAATACAAATTCTGACCACAAGATGGTTGCCTTCTTTCAGGAGTTATTAGCACTCGAGGAAAGAATAGGAAATGTTAACACTGGCCTCAGCGAGGAAGCAGTGATAAAGCTGCTCAAACAAAGAAAATTTTCATCATGGAGACTGAAAGCATCCTTGGACCACGAGCCATGTTGTATCTGCCAGGTATTTCATATACTACTGAGCTTATCAGAACTTATACCTTCTTCAGTTGGCCGTAGGTATTTCAGTCAGAAACAGCAAGCAGCTTGAATGCTTTTAAGTATTTGCATTCTGTTTTTATATTGATCGGACATTAACTTGGGTCTCTTAAACGATCAAAATATATTTGATTGAACAAAGGGTAAATGAGCAAGTCACATCTGAAGTTGTGAAGTTGTCTGGTAGTACAACTAGATCTTCAAAAGTGAATAGTGCCATTCTGGCAAGTCTGGATGTTCATCAACTAATTGTTTGAACCTGTGGAACTAAGAATCAGGCAATTATCTGTGTTATCCTTCAGATACCTACGCCCTTTATTTCCTTCAGACCGATCAAAACTCTACTAAGTTCTAGTATTGACTTGAATTCAGAGTTTGAGACCATACAACTGTTTATCATTTTTAAGGGGAATGAACTCAGCAATAAAACTTGGTGTAGTGACTTATCCAGATTGCCAGCATCGTTATAAATTATGTGCATTAGTGTTTGTTGTCTGGTTTGCATTTCATTCGCAAGAGTCAAATATTTATTTTGGGGAGAACATTGCTTGGTTTGTCACTCGCATGTTCCCTGAAACTCTGGAAGATGCATTTTTCTTAGTTTCCTTGCTGTAGTTACAGCCATGACATAGTATTGCTTAGGGAAGTAGGGCTGCAGGGTTGCTTGCAAATGCTTCTGCATAACTTGGAACCATTCCTCATTCTTAAAGCAATGAAATACTAGATAAAGATGAGCAGGGGGGTTATACACTCATGTTCGTTCTCATGACCTCATCCAGGAGGAGTATGTTGATGGAGACGACCTTGGGAGTCTTGACTGCGGGCACGACTTCCATGCTGGCTGCATCAAGCAATGGCTGGTGCTGAAGAACGTGTGCCCTATCTGCAAAAGCACGGCATTGAAGACCTGAAACTGAAAGGCTCGTCAGAGACACCCATGTTCCATGTTCGTTGGATCGCAAGATCATTTACCGATTCGTATTACTGTGCTTTTTGGTTGGGAAATTTTGGCATTCACCTTCGGTTGGGAAAGGAATTTAAAAAAAAAAGAGAGAGAAATGGTCCCTGTAGACTGCTGCTGCAGTAAATAATCCCTGGAATATGTCTCCCTGCATTTAACCAAATATTTATGGCTGGCATAATGGATGTCGTAGGTTTAAAAAAATCTTCAACGATTACATGCTGCCGCCTCGTCCCATGATTTTGCTTGATCTGGATTTCACGTGCTGATGGAGCCAGCGAAGAAGCTGATGGTTCCTTGTTTTTCCATGAAGGATTCCGCTTGCATTCAGACTGAAACTCGTTTGAGATCTCTAAACAAGCAAGGCACGGCGGCGGCGGCCGCCTCGGCGCTGTGCGAGTTTTCCGGGGTGGCCTTGGACGGTCCCCAAGGCCACCATGCTTCCGTTGGCTCGTTGCACCTGCACTTGTGTTCTTGTCGGCGACAGGCGCGGCGGTGCCGCGCGGAACCGGCACGCAACGCAACTCCTCGGCGGCTGGGCGCCATCGCTGTCCTCTTCCGTTAGTTGTGGCCACACACGGCGCCGCGGCCGCGCCGGTGCCATCTGATGGGTACCCCCCGGCCCCCGACGCCGCACAACTGGACGGAGCACGTCCGCCTCGGTGTCACGGCGCGACGGCCAGGTTCGGAGTTCGGTCGCTGTATTCTCACCGGCAGGGTACCGTCCCGTCTCATCTCTCCGCGAAGTTTTCTTGATTTTTCAAGCTTGTGCCACTTTTTGATGGAGCCGCAGGTTTCTGAAGCCTTCATCGATCAGTTCTTCTTTTCTGAAGATCCGGCGTGTTTGCACGCAGATCTCTGAAACGGTTGTGTTACTGAAGTTCATCATCGCTTGGCTAGTTGAATGTATGGGCTTTGGTCTTTTACGGACTGGGCTTTGGTTCCTGAAACAGGCCCAATTCTGCGGGCAGCCGCCCCGAAATCCGTGGGAGCAGCAGCAACCAAGCCGGCGGGCGGGCGGCGGCGGATCTTGTGTGCGGCTGACGGTGCGTGCGCCCGAAATGAGGTTGACGGAAGACGGGAATTGCTTTGGTTGACACGACGACTTGCTGGTTCCGTGGGTGGCGTGCTGGGTGTGATCGGGAGGCTGCCAAAGTGGCCGGAAAGGGGAGCCGGTGGCCACAAGCGGCAGCTGCGAGTCGCCTTCCGGCAACTCTTTCCCTTTTCATTCGCGCAAGTGCAGAGGCTGGTCGTCGTCTCCCGTATGGAACTGGAAGGGGGAGCTGGGTCTGGGCGGCTATGGAATAAAGAAATCTGGAAGGCGAACGTATCCAAAAGGAGATTTCATACTTGAGTAGGATTAGAAAATTTAATCAAACAAAATGAAATTTGTGCTGAAATCAATCTTATTATACAAACGGCTCCATGCTTGCAGGTTGTAGTATTGTAGGACTTGCAAGGGCTAGTGGCAGAGGGCGGGGGCCGGCGGTCCTCCCCGAGCGTGCGGGACCTAAGAAGAAGCGGCAGTTCACTGTCCCTCCCGACACTTACCTATGAGAAGCAGCAGAGCCGTGGGGGACACACGCGAGGCAGCTGCGGCAGGTCAATGAAAACCGCCTCGCTGTCCTCTCTGCTCCTCCGGTCCATATTTGCATTACTCCCCGGCATGTGCCGCTCTGATCGATCGGTTGCGCTAGCCTAGCCTTCCTTGGATCGTGCGTCCCGGGACTCCAGCCAGGCCCATGAAATGAAAGCCAGAGCCACGCCACGCACGACGGCAGTTCTGTTCAGATCCGAGCCCTCTCCCTCCAAGGGCGCGGGCGCACGGCCCGCCGCCGCAGCATCGAGCTCCGGGTGGCGGTGGCGGCGTCATTGAGCTAACAAGAAGCTGGTGGTACTTGTCATGCGCGACGCGACGGTGAGGGAGGCTTCCGTTTCGTCGCCTTCCCTTTCTTTCCATCCAACGCATACGGTGGCCTAACACCCACCCAACCCAACCCCACCCCACCCCAACCCCGGCGACGCGACGCGACGCCATCGTCAGACGCACCCCATGCATGATGGATGCAACGCGGCGGGCATCGTTAGCGCCGGCCGGCACTGTCGCTCGCCGCGCCCTAATCCTCCACTACCGGACCACTACCAACCCGCTCGCTGTCACGGTTAACGATCACTAGCTAGTAACCGTTGGCACGCGCGGCCGGCCGGTCCATGGTTGCTGTGCCCATCGTCGGCGCCGGCCGGCCGGCCGGAGCACGCGAAGAAGCAAGCGAGTGCGGCGGGTTGGCGGCCTGACCTGACCTAACGCGGATTTGCGCACCAGCCGACAACTAATCACCCGGATAAACAAAGCAAAGAGGCGGAGCTGACGAGCGAACAACTGGATCATGCCAAGCGGTAATAAAAAGAGGATTAAGAAAAGCGAGGGAGGCCCGGCCCGATCCCGGCTTGATTAATCTTTCTTTAATTAATCGGCGTAGTGGAGTGCTAATGAATCGCGGCAACTGCTTATCTACTTGGAAACACAAGAGAGAAGTAGAGAAGAGATGCAGATGCTCCGGGAGAGAGACGATGGATGATGACTTGTTTTTGTTATCACTGTTTACAGCTGTCCTTTCTGACGTTCGATCGGAAAGACCGCCACTTGTGGCCGGCCGCCTCCGTCTCCGCCCACGCCGCCCAACCAGCTGCACACCTCGTGCTTATCCACAACGTACCGATCGAAAACCCTTCCGCCCCGCCGGCGCCACCGACCGCCGCCGCGGAGGACAATTGATGATGGCGTCGCGGGGCGGGAGTGGAGGAGGGATGGACAGCGCCGTCGTTGACGTTGAGTCGAGTCGAGTCGAGTCTCGCGCCTGCCTGCCTGCCTGCTGCTTCACTCGGCGTCGGAGCTATCGGGGCTGGGCGCCCGGTTGAGATCCGGGTTCTTGGCGCGCCCGCTCCAGGCCGCGCGCTGCTGCTTCTGCTCCTGCTGGCGCTGCTCTTCCTCGGCGTGCAGCTGCAGCTGCGGGAGGCCGTGGTGGCCATGGTGATGGTGGTGGTGGTGCCTCTGCCGCTCGCGGTGGTGCGGCGGCGCGACCATCATGCCGGTCTGCAGCGCGTCCACGCGCGACCCCACCTCGATGGCCTTCTTCCGGATCGACGCCGCGGACAGCGTGCCGCCGTCGGGCTCGCCGCCGCGCGCGGGCTCCCCGCCGCCCTCCACGAGCCCCAGCGCGGGGATCTCGTCGGGGAAGTTGAGCCGCGCCGACCGCCCGCGCAGGTAGAACACGGCCGTGTCGTAGGCGCGCGCCGCCGCGACGGGCGTGGCGTAGGAGCCCAGCCAGATGCGCGTGCGCTTGTGCGGCTCCCGGATCTCCGCCACCCACTTGCCCCACTTGCGCATGCGCACGCCGCGGTACTGCCGCCGCGGCTGCATCTGCTGGAGCGGCGCCGGCGCCTGCGTGCCGGCCGCCATCGCCGCAGCCGCCGCCGCCGCCTGCTCCTCCATCTTCACCGCGGCCGCCGCCAGCGGGGCCATGGCTGCCGCTGCTGCTGCCGCCGCGGCAGCCGCTGGCGACGCCGCCGACTCCTCGCTGGAAGAGCGGTACGCGCCCTGCATGAGCGAACAAGCTAGCTCGCCGCCTCTGGTAGCTGCTGCCGCCGCCGCCCTCTCTCCTCGCTCTCTCTCTCTCTCTCCTGGTGGCTGGGCTGGGCTGTGTTGCAGCAGCAGCAGCAGTGGTATGGTATCGGCAGGCAGCTGCTTTTGGCGCTGGCTGCTCTGCCCTCTCGGGAGGGCTATCTATTTGCTGGGTGGTATTTGTATTGGGATTTTGTGGGTGGAGGGGGGTATCATTAGAGTTTGGTTGGGACGGCGTCGACGGCAGCAGAGCACTGTACTGTGGTGTTTGGAAGGAAGGGAGCCTCATCCACCGGCACAGCCACGAAATTGTTAGGTCCACCGGCTAACTTGCATCCGGACGTCGGACAGGTCGGAGCGTACGCCATGCTACCCGGAATGGGCGACAACTGTGCAAACAATTTTTGTGCCGTGCTATATACTAGCTGGTGTGTTAGCCAAATAATTCACATTATAGGCTACCGTTGCGTAGGTATTATCAAAATCATTGCTTCATTATGCTCTCCCTCTTTCATTTCTTTTGTTTTGTTTCCTCGAAAAACTTTCAAGAGCAACAACGATTTCACTTCTGAGCTTATATATACACTCGCGGTTGTCTTCTACCAATATTTTTGTTGCCACGTATTAATCGAATAAGTCGACACAGATAATGAATCTGTCATTCCTTAGTGCTTGCCGCTGACCTATAATGCGCCCTAGTTTTTTTTTAGCGAAACATGATATGCCCTAGCCTAAACGCCTAGTTAAGATTTGTTTTGTACCTGAAAGTAATGTGAATCTTGGATATGTACTTTTGGTTGGATTGTAAAAAAGGCGAGTCAGGAAGTTATTTCTCCCCATTTTGGATATTTTAATTATCTATATAACATCATTTACAAATTGAATATTAATTGCGAAAATGAGAATTATTTCAAAAGCACGGCCGGGGGCATGCCTTTATATACGATAAATAGGTCTCACATTTCAAGTCCCTTTCGGATCGTAGAAAACTCGCAGCAATTTTTCACAAAAATCAATCGCACGAGAGCACAGAGAAGAGCCTTACGTTTCCACACACGCTTTAAGTGCATCATCATTGGAGTATGCAAATGATACAACAATTGTATGGAGTCAAGATAATGCCCGCCGAGGACCGAAAAAAAAATCCGTGGATCAAGAGCATCTTGTTGTCGCAATCCACCCTTTCCTTTCTTCATCACCAACCCTCGTGCACACCTGTCGCCCCATGGTAACTCGGTTGACCTCTCGCAAGACCTGCTGGCCGCCGCCCACCGGCAACCTGTAAAACACTAAAACTGAATTCACCTAGCAGACTGACCAACGTTTGCATTGGTGTAGGAAGAGCGAAGGAATCTCCGGGCCTCTGTGCGATATCTTGATCCCCGGCTTGTTTGGTGGAGACTAGAGACAATGTATCCGGAACCGTGATCGAGTTCATACTAGTACCCTTGAAAACCTGATGTTTCTTTCTTTGCCAGTGTGAAACTTTCTTTAGTTGGAAGCTAGTATGCAGGCAGCCAATACTTTTTTCTGCGATAATAGATAGCAACATGACAGCGGCGATAAATGGCTTCTTTTAGGTGGACTGGGCATGCCGCCGCCGGCCCGCCGCTCGCGTGCATAATTGCTTGCTGGCCAGGGGAACACTAGCTGGCCGGCTTTCCCTACCCTGCCCTAGAATCCAAAACCCAAATAATCATGCAAATCTAAACGTACCGAACCTGCCCGTCGAGACGTCAACCCTGGAGACGCCAAGGCCGCGCAGCTCCAGGACGCCGTGGCCCGCGCGCGCAGATTCGAGCTTGGCGCCAGAGCCAGCCGGCCGGTGCTACTGTGCAACGCAAGCACCAATCAGGCCCGCCGGCCAGTGCGGCCGCAAGCAAGCAAGCAAGCACGGCTCGGGCTCGTCGTCGGCAGGTGCCCGTACACGTACGCGCGCTGCTAGTAGCGTCGTCCGTGGATGCGGGGGCGCGCGCGCGGACACCGGGGCAGTTGGCTCCAGCCTTGTTGGCGCAGGCAGCCATCAAGCGGCGGAACAGGACCGAACAGGGACGGGCGGCCCGACGTGTCGCGCGCGCCGTTGCGCCGCACGCGGCCGGCCGGGAGGCATGGGCGGAGGATCGAAAAGGGCGAGGAGGGTGGGGGGCCGTGCTGGTGGACCACGCGCACGAGGCTCGAGCTCGATAAGTGGACAGTAACGTTGTACACTCCTACTACGAGCTGCACTGCAGCAGCCTAGGCAGCTGAGCTAGGTCCTGCTTGATCGATCTCGATTGCGCGAGCTAGCTTAGCTATACTCCACCCCAGTGCGCGGCATCGGCCCGGCTGATCGTCGTGGCAATAGTTAGGGTCTGTTTTTCATTTTGCAAAAAAAATTTGCAAAGGAATCTTGGTCATTTGAAGTACTAAATGAAGTTTATTTACAAAAAAATATATAAATGGGTTGTAAATTGCGAGACGAATCTAATTATGCTAATTAATCCATATTTAATCAATAATTAGCGGATGATTAAGTAGGCTCATTAGATTCGCCTCGCGATTTACAGCCCATCCATACAAAAAGTTTTATAAATAGACTTCATTTAGTGCTTCAAATTAGGAAGATTCTATTGTAAAATAATGCGTTTACAGCGTTTTTGCGTTTACATGTAAAGAACTAAACAACGCCTTAGTTGCAGCCTCCAACAAAGCACCTCTGCTGTTCAGGTAGTAGAAAAAGTGACCATGCTGCGTGGGCGTGAAAGGGGGCCTTTTCCGTTGCGTGTTTGCCGCGGCGGACCCCAGCAGGCAGCGGCCTGCATGCCCGGAATGATGGACGACACCTCTGGAGCAATGGAGCTGCTGGCTTCTGATTTTTTTTTTGCCCCCCGGAGGATCTAGCGTGGAACCCAGAAATATTCCCCTATCTAGGCGTTGTTCAACTACAATCAAAGATTGTGCAAAAACAAAATGCGCGGCGCATTTTGTTATGAGGAGATGTCCGAGCTGACGATTCTGAAACCTCTTGTCATCATCATGTATAGTAGTATACGTACTAGTAAAGAGAGGATAGGGTATGCATATAGCAAGTGCTACTAGTCGTACGTCGGGCGTCGGTGGATGTTAGTTCACGTTGCGCCGACACGTTCCGCGAGAGAAAAAACAATTGAATCAACGATGCTTAGCTCAAGTAAGAACACACAGACACAGTGCGTGTGACAGGAGCACTGGCCGCTGTAGTACTTGTACAAGGACAAATGAATTGGGTAATGATTTCTTGTAGTAGGCACCGGTACTTGCGGTGGAGGTTACAAGAGGTGACACCGGTGACAGGAAAGCCAATCACTCGGATCATATAATATCGTCGGGGGAGCGGGAGGGGTAGTACGGCGCGGATCAGCGATCGTCGCCGACGCCGCACTTGACTGGCATCAGGTCCGGCATCCATCCATCCAGCATTAAAAACTGGCGGGGGCACACGTCGTCCCTGGCCCGAGCCGGTGGCCAGTACTCCTCCTCCCTGTACTTGCAGCAACGAGGGGGTCATCGCGTGCGTTGGCTGTGCGGTTGGGTCGGTCTCCAGAGAAGAAGAGATGAGAGAGGAGTCAGAGGAAAGTGGCTGACCTGAAGGTAAGGTGGCATGTGTCCCGTCCGGGCGCCGTACGTTTGGTGCACGTACCAAAATGGCCAGCGCAAGCGCAACCAACCGAACCGCCCCCGTCGGCTAGGCGCACCGGCACCGCCGACATGAGGTGGGCGGCTCCCAGGTGGCGCCGGGGCCGGGGGTGATGCGCGCCGACGTGGACGTGGCCCCCTCGTCCACGGAACCCCCACCACCCACCCATCCTCGCCCGTATCCGGACACGGGACGTCAATTTGCTTGCCAGCGACGGCATCGGCCGCCCATTATCTGCTAACCCTAATCATTCACGCTAATGACGTCCGCGGCGAGGTTAGCGTTACCCGGAGAGCCCAGCAGAGCCGGCTGCCGATGCCGAGCTCATCGCGTCGCGTCGCGTCCCCGCGCCGTCTTTTCCCCCGCGGCAGGCAGCGGCGGCGGCACGCCGTGGACCACGCTGCGGCGTAGGGGCCAGGCGTCGGCCCGGCCGGCGCCTCTTCGGAGTCGGGTGCGCGGCCGTGTGCAGGCAGGTGCGTGGCTAGGATGGCAACGGGTACAAACCCGTCGGGTATCACTAACCCAAACCCGCACCCACCAGGATAAAATCGTACCCGTTAAAAAACCCATACCCGTCGCGGGTATGATTTCATGCCCGTACCCGTACCCGTGCGGGTTTTTTTTGTACCCGCGGGTTTCCCGTACCCGATAGAAGAACCAACAAAATTTAATAGAAAACATAAACAAATACATAATGCATTATAGCCAAATGAGTCTATGAATAGATAATCATCGATGGGAATGGAAGTACATGAGCCTAAGTCTCTCTTAGCATGTGATTAGACCTTATTTTGATACAAGACCTTGTGACATTAGTATTTTAGGTTATATGTTGTCGGGTTTATTGTACCCACGGGTTTGCGGGTTTGGGTACTTGAAGAACAAACCCGCACCCGCAAACCCGACGGGTACGAAGTTTATCCCATTAAGAAACCCGCGGGCATAGAATTTAGTTTATGCCCGCACCCTAATAGAGCAAAAACCCATCGGGTTTCGGGTTTCGGGTACCCGTTGCCATTCCTATGCGTGCCCCAGCCGATTTCAGAGGTTGGGAGATAGTGGGCGGCCGCGGGGGAGTTGTTCCGTTAGGAAATCGCGCGGCGGCAGCAACGACCCGCAGCTCATCAATGAATCATTTCGGTGGCGTCCACGCATTTACATTACACGGTCCCGCGCGCTCCCGGCTTTGCTGGCGCGACCCGAGCTGGCGTCACGCCCTGCCCAGGTCACGCACAGACCTCTGGTGGTGGCGCTGGAGACGAGACCGGGATCGGATGGGGTCGTCGTACTCGTACGCCAGCTCCCCCTGCAGACCGAGTTCGGAGCGCGGCTGGTAGCGCAAGTAGCGCATCGAGATCCGAGTCTTAAACATTTGGCCACCTGTGTTGTGCAGTGGCATCTGGGTGCGCGCCGCGGCTCCGCCCCACCCGCGTTGAATTCGAATCAATGCGGTGGTCGGAGGGGGGCTCCGGTCCGGTCCCTGCCGTGGCACTGTGGCAGGCGTGTGACGTGAATGTGTGGCGTCCGTGCAACAGGTGCCCGGTCGGTGCGCCAATGAATATACGCGCGGCGTCGATGGCAGGCACCGCCGACCGTGGCGTGGCGAAGCAAGCAGGCCACCAGCCCGCCTGCCCCGGCGACGGATCAAGGGCCGGCGCGGGCAGGTGAACGACGCCCGCCGGGGGTGGCCGGAGGCGAGAGCGACGGGTGAGGACGGTGGTGGTATGTAGCCATGGGCGCTCCCGTAGTATTGTAGTCCGTACGATGCAAGCAATAGGATGCCTGGCTATCATGCGTAGTATCTGATTAAATGGTTTGTTAGTAGAAGCAATCGGAGGTCGTCGGCTCGTCGCTCGTCGGAGGGTGAGAGCGCACGCAGCCGGCGCCAACAAGCGGGGCTCGCGACATGGACGGGCAGCGGGGAGGTGGAGGCTGTTGCTATCTTATCTGTCCGCGGCGCCCCCCAATAAACAATGCCAGCCAGCCTCCGCCGGGGTGGAGTAACGAGGAATACAACGAGGCCGGCTTGCTGCTCCCTTTAAAAAAAATCAACCGGCAATTAAGAAAAACAAAACCATGGAACGGAATCATTTGGCACATTACTCTTCCGTTAGTACAGTAGTATACTACTCGTGGCGCAGCAGCAGTAGAAGCAGGGGACGGAACGGAGCGAGGTGGCGGGGACAGAGTGGATAATGCCCGTGCCCTGGAGTTCCACTGCCGACTCCGCCCGCCGGCAGTTGGACGGTTCCGGCGTGCCGGTCGGATTAAACAAACCCCCCCGCGACGCAAGTGGTGCGTGGTGCGCGGCCGCCGTGCCCCCGCCCCCGGCTTGGCGCGTGCGCGCGCCTGCCGCCCTACTAGTAGTTGCCCTAGTGCCGCCTCGCTATCCGGCTCCAGTGTTCCCCCCTCCTCTCCGTTCCGATCCCCTGGCCTGCACGCAGCACGCGGCGGAACCATGCGCGCCGACAAGGAACGGGACGGCAAAGGGATCGGGACCACGCTGACGGCCGACCCCGCGCCGGCCCTCCGCGCTGCGCCTGCCCTGCCGCGATTCCGGAGGACCCCGCCCGTTCGTTCTGGGACCCGTTTCTTTGATTCGGGGCAAGGGCAACGCCGCCGCGCCGGGGTCCCTACGTGCCGCTGCCTGCCTGACACGGGCGCCATGTAGGGTGTTGCCATCTGCGGCCAAGAAGTGGTCAGGAAATGCGGTATCTGTTGGCGTGTTGGCCAGCCGAACTAACGGCCGCCTCGCCCGATCGAGCAGGGCGCGCGCGCGCGCATGTGCCGCCGTGCCCCCCTTCGCTTCCCATGCCTCCAAACGGGGCCAGAGGTCCGATGGTGTGACGGTCGACCCGCACACACCTGACAACTTGTCCTCCTTTTTTGCGCCCTAATGATTGTTGGCTTGCTTGGAAAGAAGGAAACCCACTACTACGCCCAGCGACGCCGCGCCTGCCAACATGGCCATTGGCCGTTTGGCCTCGGCCTCCCCCCCCCCCCCCCCAACCCCGAGAAAAGAAGCAAGCCGCCGCGCGCGCGGGGGGGTGCGAATTGACCCCGCCCGCCCGCACCGCCGCTCCCTATCATCACTCGCGGCGGTCGCGGACGTGGGAAAAGCGGCACCGCCACCGAGCCGGCCCGCGCGGCGCGGACGACGTCGAGGACCACAGCACTAGCAGCGTACTATTCCTACCCGCAGCGCGGACGAGACGAACGGGCAGGCCGCGGCAGCCGGCAGCTCTCGCGCTGTTTTGTTTTTTCCCAGCTGGCGCCTTCCTTTCCAGCCGGCCTCGGCAGCTACGTTACGTGCCCGCGCTTAATGCGTCTTCTTCCTTGTGGACACGGCAAGCTTGCTTGCTTGCTAGCTAGCTAAGGCTCGGGAGGGGGCGGCAGATTGGCATGCACGCGCATCCTGCTTGCTGGTTTGTTTGTTTTCTTTTGGTTTCTGCAGGGGAGCTCGCATCTCCTGTTTGGTGATCGGTCATCTTTTTATTGCAGTATAACCCTACCATGGAATCATGGTCCGCATTCTGGGTCACTTCCATCAGCGACCGGAGTTGGTACGGTGCTTGCAGGGATTAAAGGAGCCCAACGAGTGCCTGCCAACTCTCTCTCTCTCTCCGAACATCTCGAGGTCTGCACATGACAACAAAGCGAGGACCGCGAAACTAAACAGACAAAAACCCGTGCTAAAAAACAAACAAAGAAAATGATGAAGCGTGCACAATGCTGGCCCGTTAGTACAGACGGTCCATACCATAGTGCTACTTAACAGGCCGAGATAGTCGGGCCTCGGCGGCTCTCTCTCTCGTACCTGTACTGCGGCAAAGGGCATACGCGCGCGCGTATGTCCGGGCCTGTCTGCGGCCTATGTTAAGGTGGCCCAGTATTTGTCCCACGTCAGGCCCATCAGCGTCATCGTTGCGTTTTCAGAACCTTTTTTTGGTCCCAGCCTCAAACTGAACCGGCAAGCTAAACCATCGGCCATGGAACAAGCAATCACCTGGTACTTTGCTCCATTTCTTGACCGAGGCATCCGGTCAGTCGTCGGTCAATGCACCGGAGACCGACTCACAAGCAGCTCTCGGCCGGTCAGAGCACTAGTTCGTTCTGATCTCTCCAGGGTCCAATAATGCAAGAGAAGCGAGCGAGTCCAACCCCCTACAGGTTAGGTTACAGTGGAGCCAACTATTCCAAATTCCCAACACCTCGCCGACCTCTCGCGCACAAAGTGCAAGCCCGCATTCCTCTTTCCGCTCGTCCTGTGCAGGTGATGCCGCGACTAGTGGTGCACTGGTGTGGAAGGAGACGACGACGACAAGGACAGCGACATTGCCGGCCGGCCGGCTCAACTGTTGTGCCCCCTCCCTCCCATACTGGACGGGACGGGACGTTCCGGCCAGCCATGAGTGCACGCATACGTCTTGAATTCTTGAGCTAATAGTAGTGCGTGGTTGCCAGTTCTAGCTCGGTCCACTCTAAAGCTACTGCATGCCCTGGGGAGGCCACTGCCATGAGATCTGATCTGAATAATCTGATGAGCTCTAGTACTAGCCTCTAGCTATTGGACAAAGGGCCAGAGACGCGAAGAGAATCTACCGCGGTGAAGTTAATACAGTGTGATACTGGTCTAGTGGTCGCGGTGTTAATTATTATCAGGTATGGATACAGTTGATCCTCATTCAAGAGCCATGTGGGCTTGGACTTGTTGCTTCATGACATAGGCCCTGTTTGGATGGAGAGGTAAAAGGGGTAAAAGGGGTAAAAGTATCTACTTTTTACCTCAAACATCCAAACATGAGGTAAAATTTGTTGAGGTAAATGTTTTACCCCTCCTTTTTCCTTTACCCCTCTTTAGGTGTCAAATGGGGGTAAAATGACCAATTAAATGCTATTCTCCAACCATATTTGCCCCTAATCCAAACATCTTTATGGGGTAAAATTGTTGGGGGAAAATAGTTGGAATAAAACATTTGCCTTGGGGCAAATTTACCCCTCCACATCCAAACACGGCCATAGCCTTTGTACATCTGCTGAAACTGAACTTATATACTATGCAGTTGTTCCTGATCGAATGCGTCACCCATGAGCTGATCACTACTAGCAGGCCATCCTCAGTAGTAACAAACTCTACCAAGGACGACGAGCTGACGCTTTAACAATTGGAGAACACTGAAGGACTGCACTACTATAAGGTTGATAGTAGTTCCAAGGAGCCATCTGATCGAGCTACCTAGTCGTACGACGTTTCTATTTGTGGATACCATGTGCCAGAACACAGCACACGACATTGCAATTGCATCCAAGAACACTGACTGAGCTATCCCCAGGCAGTATATTGTAGGTAGGGGAACAAAGCCAAAGCCAATGCCAAGCAGCAAGTGTGGTAGGTACCAGCAGGCCACTGGCACTACGTTGCGGTCTAGATGACATAGTATATACAGGCCCGTCGAAGGCCATGTGCGAGGTGAGCGACCGCACAGGCCCCCCAAAACCGCCTCGCCGGTCGTCCGTCCGCGCCGCGCTGCGCCGCTGCATCGCCATCTGCCGTCAAGTTAGTGGTGGAGCAGAATCCCCCTCTCTCATGACGTCTGCTGGAGCTCGTCAGCTAGAGGAAGAAGGTGATGTTTCATTTTGGGCCGCTAGTTGGCAATCTAGTTGAAACGGCCCATGTAATTTTTTGGCCCAGCGTAGATCCGCAGAACTGAATGAGGCCGTGTTTGGTTTGACCCGAAAAAAAATTTCGCGAAAACTTTTTGCATCTTTGACCAAAAATTTAGAGTAGTAAACGAAGTCTAATTACAAAACCACCTCCACAACTCCTGTGCAAATCACGAGACGAATCTAAGGCTATCTCCAACCATTCCCCCATCCAACCCCCCCAAACGTATTATTTACTATATTTTACTACCTCCCTCTAAAAGATTCCTCTCCCTGTAACTCATTCTCTCCAACCATTCCCCCATATCTATTCCCTCTATATATTATCACTCATTAACTAACAATTTATTTATTGTTTTTGAATTTAAAAAAATCATACAGTATTTATACTGTCATAATACGCATTATCATCATGTTACAGGGCTCAAACAGGATTAATATCGCGAAGAAACGGTGTGATTAGAGATATAGGGGGAGTTGAAACTCACCTTATATATGGGGGGAGTTTCAACTCCCTCTGTATATACGGGGAGCTTTGGGGGGAACCGTTGGATCGGATTTCCCCCCAAAGCTCCCCCTACGTGGGGTGGGGGGTGGTTTACAAGGCACCGTTGGAGGTAGCCTAACGAGGTTTTTGACCGCGTGATTAGAGGGCGAGTACTGTAGCATCACTGTAGCAAATGATCAATTAATTACCGTTATTAGATTGGTCTCGAAAAGTTACACCCATCCCTGAAAAGATTTTGAAAATATACTTCATTTAGTACTCTATGCATGTGAGATTTTCTTCTCGGAAAACGTGCGCGAAAAATTCACCGCAGAAACCTGAAGTCCTGACCTGCTTTGTCTGTGGCTGTGGCTCTGTCATGCAGCAGTTCAGGTGAGTACTCGCCCAGGACGCTGCACGCCGCCGCCGCCGCCCACCTCCACAGCGCGCCGTCGCCGCCGTATGAGGGCCTCCATTTGCATTTCGCTCACGGGCCTCCAATGAGTATATATATATGATGTTATTGGAAGTTGGACCGTGCAGCAATGTGACCGATGCTTGAACCTGCAGTTGAAATGCTGCCGGCGCCGTTAAAGGGAGCGGGAGCCGCCCCAGCTGCGCCATGCACATCAGCACTTGCATGGTAAAATAAAGTACTAGAAGGCACAGTCAACAGTGCAGCAGGCCAGCAGGTACATATACGTATAGTCTGTAGTGTATACGTGACGACATACGTACATACATTCAGTGTTCAAGCCTGCTGGCCGGACCCAAGAACACCGATCCGCTTAACACGCCGATCGAGCTGTGCTGCGGACCACGTAACCTACGGCGCCGCGTCTGACCCTGCCTGCCGTCGATTCCATGTGCCGTCTGCTCAAAACTGCTACCATTTGGGCTCGGTGCCGGTCCTGATCTGTTTCCATGTAGGACTATCATGCGCGCGATGACGTAGCGCCTGAAAAAGACTTGCTGTTTTCCCGCAGGTCTCCCTGTAGCCTTGCGCGCGGAGAGATGAGAAGATGCCGCGGTGACGACGGGGAGGGGGGCACGGACACCCATGAGAAATCTCCTGTCGATGTGGAGGAAAACTCCAACAGGGGAGACGAGACGAGCGACGGCAGCAGGCTCGCAGAGAGATCCCAAAAAGGCCCTTGCGCGCCGATCGATGGAGATGGAGGACTCGAGGAGCATGAGCATTGTGGCAATTGCAGTAGGCCTCCTCCAACGGCAGCCGTTATGCTAGCTTTAATAGTATTATATTATATTGATCAATAGTGAAAAAAACAGAACACTAGTGAGATGTGGGGAGGCCTTAGAGCAAGTATTATAGGTGGCGGGGGACGGGCTGAGAGGCTACGTGGATGAAGAGAGAGAAGGAGGTGGGCGACTGCTCACGCGCTCGCCCGAGCCGGCGAAAAGAGCTCGCCCCTCCTGCTATTGGCTCAGAGTGTGGAACAAGCCACTATCATCACATGCATCCCAGTTGGCGGCCGGCGCCGCTACTAGCCATGCTTGCACGTCACCCAAGGCGCCTCCCATCCTGCCTGCTCTCTCCTTCATGTCTGCTATCGAAAACGCCAAACTGTCGGAGGAGGCATTAGGCTCTGTTTGGTTCCAAACTTTTTTCAGAAGTCCCTGTCATATTAAAAAGAATCTTACTATTTTATAGTATTAAATAAAATCTGTTTATAAATATTTTTTTGAAACTGAGTGCTTTTTCGCGAGACGAATCTAATGAGACTAATTAATTCATAATTTGCTACAGTGATGCTACAGTAACCATTCGCTAATCATGGATTAAAATATCTCATTAGATTCGTCTCGCAGTTTAGCCCCAGGATTCTGCAATTAGTTTTATAATTAACATTTATTTAATACTTCTAAATACTTGTCGGTACCCTGTAGCAGGGATACCCACTCCTACTACAGCAAGGCAAGACTTGCGTAGTTATCCGTAACTACACACAAAGGACGGAGTAGCCAGGCCCACGGACCAGGCTCCTTCCTCACCAGGCCAATGGCCCCGGACCTGTTCCCCGCCCGGGGATGGGTCCGGAGACGCCACGTGCCCCTGAGGAAGGGAAGCTCCGTGTCGACAGTCGAGGCCTCGGACCCCCCATAGCGGTCCGGGACCTCCTGCATCCATCCGGACCTCCCATACCTCGTGGTGGTCCGGAGCCGCCACGTGTCCCGGAGGCACGGGTTCGAGCGCGAGCCTTCCGTTGGAAGACTCGCCCACCCACTGCATTTAATGCAGATGGTGAGGCGTGCTCTGCCGCCGCGGCACGCGGGACAGCCTTTGTCAGGCCTCACTGTGCGCCGCGTATTACCGAGGTACACAGTGTAGTCGCCTGTGCCGCACCCGCGCAGAGCCCGTCTGCAGTATTAAATGGATACGACGGCACGGCACTTTTCCATCATGCCACCTACGCCGCAAGCTACACAGCTCGTTCAGCTACGTGGCAAACGACACCACTAGCTACGCCTGGCACCGTTCCGACAAGACAGCGCCTGGACATGATGAACGAGGGACTCCAAGAGCAGGCAAAGATATCCGATGAAAGATCTCCTTTGCCTGTGACGCCATAATGTATGAACAGTATGTTACTTTATACTACATTGTCGGGCCCACCTGTCGAGGTCCCAGCAGCCATGTACGCGCCTCCCTTGAGATATAAAAGGGAAACGCTCGCAGACTCTCTCGAGGCTGGAACGAACACACAACACACAAGCTCTCTCGAACTCTCTCTCGAGGGAAGGCAATACAACACATAGTGGACGTAGGGTATTACGCTCCGGCGGCCCGAACCACTCTAAATCTTGCTGTGTTCATCGTGTTCTTGAGTGAGATCGAACCAGGACTAGCTAACCCCCGAGTACACATCCTCTGGGCTAGGGCGGGTGCCTTCCGCCACGGGGTTTGCTATTACGCGAGCGCGCGCCAGGAGAATTTTCAACAATCGATTTCAGACATCACATTTGTTTCTTTTTCTGGAAACAAAGTCTGCGCCGGCCAGCCCCCTATTTCCATTAAAGGGTCTTCTCGACAATCTGGCGCGATGCCGCGCATACGTGATCGAAGGCATGCGCCCCGCCCCCGCGAGAGTCCGCATGAGTTCAAGTGGTGGTTCCTGCCTCCCCATTCCCTTTTGTGCTTTCCCTCAATCCCACCGTTATATATAATTATATACATAAATTGTATGCGTAAAATTATACAAAAGAATTATACACAAAAATTTAAAACAGATTTATTTTAAAAAGAATCAAAATATTTATACAACAAACTTATGTAGCAAAAAAAATATGAAAACATGTTTATTATGCTAAATTTATACCTATAACTTATATGGGAAAAATTATATAATAAACATTTCCACAAAACTTTGTCATAAACAAATTCGAAGGAGAAAAAAGTTTTGCAAAATGATAATTCTGAGATTGAAGTAATATTTATATAACTTATGCAAAAGAAGCAAAAAAAATATAAAAGCTATGTATCTAACTTGTGCAAAAAAAGCCAAAACTTATAGAGAAAAAAATTGTATGCATAACTTATCCAATAATAAAGTTATGTATGTGTTGTAGTAACTTTTTTGGAAGAAAAAATAAAAAGAAAGGAAAGAAAATGAACACTCCACCTCCACGAGCTCGCCGGGCTCTTGCCTTCTCACCTGGTTCGCCACTCCGACGAGCTGCTGCGCGCAGGAGCTCCTGGCCGCAATGCACGGCCACCGTGGAGCTCGGCACCGCCCAAAACCTGCAGCTTGCAGGCCTTCGTGCCCCAGGTCATGTGTCGCGGCGGTGTGAATCCTTGACGTCGCCCAGCACCTATCGCCACGCCACGCGGAGAAGGGGAATGAAACTGGTTCTTAGTAGGACCCACGCACGTGGGGGCTGCCAGGTTGATCGGGAAATCGAGCGCTAGAATGCTCGCTGGCGGTCGCGTGTAAAATTGGATTCGCCGCTTGTGGGGCAGCTGATTAGAGCGCACGCATCAGGAGGGACTTCCAGCGCGAGATTTGAGACTGCATGTTTGTTTCCTTTTCTGGAAATATTTTAATTTTTTGGAAAATTATAATTTCTAAATACAACTTTTACATAAAACTTTTTACACACATTTTCTGAAAGATAACTTTGCATCATATAACTTTGCATCATAACTTTACGATACATACAACTTGTACCTATAATTCTTTCATAGCAACTCTTTGAAAAAATAATTTTTTAGCATAACTTTTGCGATACATACAATTTTAATGCATACATTTAATACAACTTTTACATAAAATTTTTGACACACATCTTCTGAAAGATAACTTTGCATCATATAACTTTGCATCATAACTTTACGATATATACAATTTTTACCTATAATTCTTTCTTAGCAACTCTTTGAAAAATAATTTTTTAGCATAACTTTTGTGATACATGCAATTTTAATGCATACATTTTTTAGACAAATATGGAGGATAATTTTTTACCACAACTTGTATGATGTTATCTTTATCAAAAAAAAATTGTACAATTTTTTACGCACAAGTTCATCACACAACTTGGGAGTACAAAAACGTCGATATACTTTTTTGGTAGATTTTTATGAAAAAAAATTGTCAAGAGAACTTCAACACATAATAAACGTAAAAAAATTCAAAAAGAAAAAAATTATAGCACTTGCACCACGTAATGGGAAAAATAGAAATTAGAAAAAGAAAACAATAGAATACGTGGGTAGTCCATATTGGTGACTGGAGACAGTTTCATCATGGCAGTCACGTCGCGTGCTGGAAGCCACCTAGCATAACAGGCCGCACCACGAGCATCAAAATCTGGGTCGAAAAAAAAACAAAACCGGAAGAAATGGGGAGAAGGCGGAGGGCTCCCACACCCGTCGGCCGTCGCATCCATTGTTGGGAAGCCAAGTAACGCGCGATGGCCAGAATGGATTCGCGTTCCGCCACCCGGCTGTGGTTTGCAGCACCACGACAATACTAAAAAGTCCCTGGGATTTTTTTAAGTCCATATTTCAAAACACGCCTTAGAGCAAGTTTTATAGTCCGCGCCCGCTGCGGGCGAGATAAAAACCAGCGTGGATAGCATTCAATGCAGCACAGCGCTAGAAAGGGACGTGCAGCCAATAAAAACGAGCAGTGCTGTGGCACAGTGCCATTTCGCCCGTGTCAGTCGGCGTCTAGCGATGCGCTCGCTACCCTCTCTCTCCTATCTTCTCTGTCCACCACGTCGGCATTTCGCTCGCTCCGCGCCGCCCATAATACTTGCTCTTAGGCGTCTCCAGGGTAGCCGGCGACTTCACCAGCACAGAGAGAGATGATGAGCGCGCGTTACGAGATTGCTTGGGCTCGCTTTTTGTCTCAGCTAGGCACGCACAAATCGCCCGAATCCTCTCTCTCATTTTTCCTTCCATGTAGGACATTAACCGGTCTCTGGCTCAAATCGACCCATTGCGGACGCCTGGGAGACTGGGCAAGTGGGCAATGTTAAATAGACGAGGAAAAGGATGGTAAATATAAATGGCAAGATCAGAGAGAGAACGTCCTCTGGCACAGCCTGAAAAGGGAGGCACAGTCATGGGAGAGGATGAAAAGGAGGCAACGGAGGGCTTGGAGTGGAGGGCATCGGTTAGCGACTCGACACTTGTTGCATGCAGATGCTCTGCCTACATGTTCAGCAGCAGCAGCAGCAGCGAGACCGTACGCCCACTCGGCCAGCATCTTTCTCCTTTTACCGGTCAAATTTCGATGGTGTCATGGCTGCAGGGATGCCAACAACCAGCTTTTGTTGCAGGAGATGGTGCCTCAGAATAGCAGAAAAATGGTAGCACTGGGTTCCTTTCCTGTGACAAATCACATGCGGGTAACACGGGCGCATGCGCACAGCGCTCCGATGATCCGAGATTCCGAGGGTAGCTATCTGCCTGCTCCGGCCTCCGGGAGCGGGAGGCTCTCCTCCATCTGGTCCCTTCCCGTTCCCGTGATCCGCCTCCGGAAAGGAAAGGTTGGATGAAGTTGCTGATCGTCGGCTGCTTCCTTTTGCTGCTAGCGTTCTAGAGTTAGTAGAGCTAGCGGTTTAGGATTGGTACTGTTAGTTAGCGGTAACTGCGATGAAGCTGGGGCACATGGCTATTAATAGCCTGGTTTGTGCTCATTAAGGAATGTGGGGAAGGGTTGCCCATGTCCTGTGTCCTCCCCCCTGTCTGCTGTTGGCCTCAAGCCTGACGAGGAAGCTGCAACCGCTTTGCTGTTGTCTTTCAAGGTTCCAACCAGGGCAACCACCACCACCACTTACTGAATTCTGACAGGAAAGATGCTACCCCAAACCCAGATCACTCCATCTACTCCTATCTAGCCCTTTGTACCTGTAATAACAAACAACTGCTAACCACTTACAACTACTAGTTACTACTCCCTGTCCAAGAACCAAGAAGATACTACTAGCAGAGAGATTCGTTCATGACACTGATGGCCTCCCAATCCCAAGTCTTGCTCCTCATGCTCCGTGACGCAAGCGTTACTGTAGCGGGTACTTTCGCCATTACTGTAGCGGGTACGAAGTTAGGCCCGGATTAGACCGGTTGGTTGGGGCGATCGGCGATGGGCTAGCCAGTAACCTCGCGGCCGCCCATTGGCCCGGCGCCTTGCCGTTTTCGTACCCTGAGGGCGGCTCGGCGGCCATGCCCCACTGCCGAATAAGGAAAGCATTTACGCCCAAATCGACCGGCCAGCGGCGATTAGCCGGGCCACGCTAATTTACGGTCAACCGTTGGGACCCCTTCTCTACGGTCGATATTCCGACCGTTGTTTTTTTTTATTTATAGAATTTTTTTTGTCGTTTTCCGATTAAAAAAATTTAAAAAAAATACAAGAAAAAATTTGGAGACCAAAAAACATTTCAAGCAAAATAGAGAGTAGAAAAAAATTTCAAGAAAACAAATTGGAGAGCAGAAAAATTTCAAGAATTTTTTTTGCATCGTTAAAAAAATATTCATCCGAAAAATCAAAGGAATTCAAAAAAATTTGTTGAAAAATTTTTGCAAAAAAAAAACTGGAGGCGCGAGGCGGTTGCAGATCCGCGCTGCCCCGTCGTCCTCCCCGCCGACGGGAGCACGCGGCCCCGGGAGGCGCGAGGCCGCCGCACCCCAGGGAGGCGGATCCGGCGGCGGCGACGTCGGTGGAGCGCGCCGCCGCCGCAGCTCCTCCGGCCACGCCGGGCTCCGTCGTCACCGATGCCGGCCACGTCTAGGCATGCATCCCCGCCCACCGTGTGGAGTTCCAGACGCTGGCCTGCCACCCTCCTTGCTCGCCGCTATAGCTCCGCACCTCCTCTCCACGCATGCTGCAGGCTGCCAGCAAGAAGATGGTCGCAGGAAAAGAATCCAGCAAAGAGAAGAGAGAGAAAGCGGAAAGGAGAAAAGAAAAGGAGAAGACTAGACACTGGATGAAGATGCGAGAAGATGGCGACGTGGGCGTGGGACCCTCCACGTGAATTGGTTTGCGCTTTGCGAACTGGACAGGTGCAGGTCGGATTGACCATGAGGTGGACTGTAGAATTAGTACTGGGCTATGGAACCTACCCACATGAGCGGTCAAATCAATCGTGAGAAGCCGAACACCCGGTCACCCGTAGAACCAGCTTCCCGCGATTAGTCGGATGCATCCCGTCGGCCGCAGCGGAATAAGAATCGGGACCATGTATGCGGGCTGCTGCTGCTGCTGTCCCTGTCCCCGTTGAGCTGAGAGTTCAGAGGATGACGCGACGCCGCTGTTGCTTTGCTTCAGCAGCTACAGGCAATCAGATTCCCCGGCTACAGTTAGCATGGCCTGCAGTGTGTGCGTGATCACTGATCATGCACGCCACCATCCAAGCCCAGCAGACCGTCTAGATTTTAGTTTCTCGTCGGAGATGATAGGTCAGAGTCGTCGTCGTCGTCGTTGCCTACTTGCCTCACCTCACGTAGGAGGTACGAAAAGGTGTGTGCGGTGTAGTGCGACCTGACTGACCTGGGACGATTCACAAATTACAACTGCTTTTGCAGATGCTAGTAGTTCTAATGACTATGCCATCGCCAATTCGCCATTCGCCATTCGCCATTAGGGTTTCTAGAATACGTCCACTTCAGCTCGGAAATCAAACCATCATCAATCATCGCTTCCTGTCTGCGTGCCGGCTTCTTTTCTTTTGCTCGCTTCGTTTCCTCCTGCTCTGCCATCATGGGATTCAGCGAACGAACGGTGGCAATAATTCATTCAGCGGAAGCAGCTAGGTGCCGAGGTCGACGTGCCCAACGGCCCAAGTGGAGGGTGATAATATATTTTGTTCATCCAACGTATGCAGGGCAGCAGGGGTCGAACACAATACTATTCTTTTGTGGGCGGGCATGCGGCCACGACGGCCGGAAGCCATGCCTGACGTTTAATATTTGACAACGCCGGCAACTTGCCCGAAACGAGCAGTGGAGCGTCACGACGCTTCTCGTGGCCGCACCAGCTTGTCCTTGCCGTATTCCCGTAATAGCTAGTGGCACTTACATAAATACAAACATGCATGATGATGCCCACTTTGTGGTTAGACTAAAAGAAAGGCCAATTGTGTGCGTCTTCCTCTGCTTTTGGAATGAGAGAGGAAGGATGGCCTGTTGATACCCGATTGGCAGGTTTTGATTTTATTACAGGCCTAATAGGAGCTTTTCTCGGTGCCAGATGATGACGGACCAGCAGAAAGCACCACCGGGTTCAGACCAAAAGATCCATATCAGAGCAGAAGCTGCCTAACCCTAGCCGGCCGCCGGCGAGCCTTGATCGGTATTGAGTACTATACTAACGCGCCAGGAATTGGCGCGCGCTCATGCGTCGCGGCCCCACGTGGGCCGGGGGTACTGTTCATCATTTAAAAAATAATAAAATACGCGCCAGGAATTGGCGCGCGCTCATGCGTCGCGGCCCCACGTGGGCCGGGGGTACTGTTCATCATTTAAAAATAATAAAATGTACTGTTTATGTGGGCCGGGTACTGTCCATAATAAAAAATAATAAAAAGGTACTATTCATGTGGGCCCCTCCGGGTACTGTTCATAATAAAAAAATATAATTCGAAATTAAAAATAAAAAATTAAAAAGTGGCCCCATGTGTTTAAATGTTTAGTTTTTTATGAAAAAAATTATATACTACATTTACCTCTATTATATATTGGATTTTATTTTCACTTTGTGAACTCGCAAAATATAATTGAATCATACATTCATTTCTAACCCTATCATTTTTTTCTACCAAAATTAATAATTAGTGTAAGCTAATCCATCAATTATATCTACTAACATACACAAAATAAATTCTTCTATGTACTATTTATACAGGGATGGGCCCTGTGTGTTATTTAGGTGTTACCCACATAATATTCAATTGGAATCCACCCACAAAATATATTTAATTATTTATTTACATGAAAACAATAACCATATTTCATACACTACGTCTACACGTGCTAGCCCCGACTACTTATTGGATTTTAATTCCACTTCATAAACTCGCAAAATATAATTATATGACAATCTATCAACTATACCTATCACACTTCATTCAATATATCAACACGTTGCCAAAATATATCAGCACGATATTGCTTTAACTATAATATACGATAATATATTTTTATTATTATTTTACATCAAATCTTTTGCTACAGGCGCTCAAAGCGCGCCAACCTGCCTAGTTGCTCCGATTAACCATGCAGGTGCAGCTCCGCTCTGCCGTCCCTGCACTGCACACGTCGGCCGCATCACGTCATGGGTCTGACTCGTACTGGGTCTAGCCCTAGCAGTGTGACCGATCAATATAATGGAGTAGCTGAGAACGACCGATCAGTTCCGACGAAGAAATTTAAGGAACAAAAAACCGAAGTGATTTTTTCAGATGCAGACGCCGGCCAAGAAAACGCAAGGATCCATCCCTGCGCAGATAGAAACACCCCTGCTTGACTGCTACTGCAAATCTAGTACCTAGATTCAGTGTAACCAACCAACCAACCAAACTTGCCATTATCGGAGTCGCTACCACCAGCTGGTGGATGCCCCATTTCGGAAGATATTTGGTGCAGGAGCAGAGATCATCCCCCAATGAAAGCAAGCAGCTATATATGCTAGGGATCGGAAAAGCTAACTCCACAGGCATGCACTAGCAGCTAGTGGCGGCAAGGCCAAACCCAACCCAACCCTAGATACCCAGGGCACGAGCTGTGACTCGCGAGCTAAGGGCGTCCGCAACGGCAGGCGTTTTGGGCCAGGGATTTTATTTTTAAATTTATGAACAGTAAACGCACAGTGTTTGCTAGCGAGGAGTTTGTCGCCGATCGATTTGAGCGACGGGAGGTGCTGACGAGGACCGTTGCGGACGCCCTAACCGGTTGGGTTCATCAAGCTTGCCGTGATCCCGAGGAAGTGCGGCGTCCAGGCAGCAAAACCTAGCTGTCTGGAGGAAGCGTGCTGGCAACTTGGCATAGGACGCGTACAGCGCTAGCAACTGTGGCAAGCAAAGTGCCCTGGGCGACCCTATCTAGGCCACCCGGCACTTGACCTCCTCCCGAATCCCGGAGGCCCGGCTCAGCTCGCTCGTCGCTACCCGTAGCCGGGGCCACGGGGACGTCGGTCGCTGTAGCCCCTCCCAATTCCGACGGACCAGCCAACCAACACCAACCGGGCTAGCTCGTCTCGGCGTCGGCGTCGGCGCCGGCGCCGGCGTGGCATGTATAAACCATGGCGCCCTTTCCTTATTCGTGCGTCCGTGCCGCTGCCGCCTCGCCTTTCCCCTTTTCCCTCCGGCTGCAGCCATGGACGCAACTGGCCGGGCAGGGACGACGGCAGTGGCCTCATGCCATTTGCAGCTCGCGCTCACGCTTTCGACGAAACCATCTATCCGTTCCGGCTTTTGGTGACACGAGTTTTGTCTGCCTGACACGACTCGTACTAGTAATAGCTTGACTTTGTCTGACTATGCTAAGCGATGCAATTAGGCACTTAGTAGTCTCTCAATTTCTTCATTAACTAGGCGTATAGCCCGCGCATTTGCGCGGCTAGTATTGAAAATTCAAAAATTTGCATGTCGTTGTATCGTTACTTAAAAGTTATACTATTTTTTTACCATACACCATCCTGTTCATTATAGTTAATTATGTCTTATTATTGATTAAACCAATTCAACTATGATCTACCTATAATAATAATTAGATTTGTTGAGCTTTAATAATATTATGAAGATAATTATTCTTATTTTCATTTTATTTTGATTGATTGTTGTTAGCTTTAGTTTTTATTTATATAATATATTTATAACTGATACATAGCTAAATGATATTTTATATTTAATTTTTCATAATGGCATTGGTGGGTGATTTTTAATTAGGCACATGGGTATTTTAGGCTAATTTTTATCGTAATGGTAGTGGTGGGTAATTCTTATTTTTCTATTTTTTCTCCGATTAACGTGGGAATTTTTAGGCCTCGAGAGCGAACGTGGAGGCTCCGTTTGTTGGCCAAATACTAAGATAACTAGCAAGATGGTCCGCGCAAATAGCGCGGGTAGCTAAGTTTTTTTATATATTAGTATATATATTTTTACACAAAAATAAATTATTGCAAATATTTTTTAGTCATGTCATTTATTTCTTTTGCTCTAACGGCACATATAAAAGTATATTGAAACTTTTTCATTATCATATTCTATGCCATATCTTTTCAAAAATAAATATAAAAAGAAAATAAAAAAGATTTTGTATAATATATACAAATATTTACGTATTATAGAATTATATTTGATTATTTTTTCAGCAATGTACGGTTTCTTTTTTCACGGTGACAAATTATCCTTAGAATTTTTAGAAGAATAACTAAGTGAGTGATTGTGTGTACCACCAGAAACAATATTCATAATTTAATTTGAAGTTTGCATTGAAATCTTGATGAGAAGTGAATGCATCCTTTTTAGTTTTCATCATATCCATATCTCTTTTCTTTTCCATATTCTCCAATCTAAATCTACCACAACCCTATTGCATTTATGCCCTCATATTTTCTTACGTCTTTTACATCATGTTCCCAGCACGACTCTTTGCCCGGTGTGGCATCCCAAAAAATTTACCAAAATAAATCACGCGCTAAAAATATTTTCAAATCTCTTTTCATCGTTGAGCTCAATCAATCCGAAGATCGTCCCCGCCCAATCTCCCAATCTCCCGAAAAACCTGTCCCGACATCCGAATCCAATCGACGTCCCGTCTCCCTGTTCTTCCTCGTTCCGCGCGTCACGACCGACCGGCGCGCGTGCTCGTCCAGTCGCGATCGGCGCCGCGATCGGCGCCGGCGCGATCTCCCTCCCTCTCTCTTTCTCTCTCTCTCCTTTTCTTTTTCCCTCCCCTTTTCTTTTTCTTTTTCCCTTTTCCTTTTCTTTTCTCCCTCCTTCTCCCTTCTCCTCCTTCCTTCCCCCCCGCGCGCGCAGCACGGCGCCGCACAGAGCACGACGCCGGCCTCCCCCCCAGTGCCCTGCTCGCCTGCCCCATCCCCGTCACGCATGCCGAGCTTCCTTGCCGCCTCGACGCGCGCCCCTTCCCACGCGCATCACGTGGCCGCCTCAAACGCACTTCAAACGGAACAATTCTTGGTCTGTCGGGTAACGTCCTGATACAACCACCGGATCTTGGATCGAACAATCATACCCCGCACGAAGGCGAGTCTAGAGATATTCAACCATATATTTTACAACACAGGCATAGTAGTTATTACAACATTTCAAAGTATTATTACAGGTCCAAACTCAGTAAAACGTTATACAAGACATAAGTTTAAAGTTCAGAGTTAAAGCAGCGGAAAGAAAACACGACGGCTACAACACGTCGCAAAAGGATACCAAGCTAGTCCAAGTAAGGTATCACTCGTCGGGGTCATTGCCGGCCGGGGACGGATCCCATACCACGGACCAGCCAGGGGGCAAAGAGCAGGGCCAAGTCAGACTAGCGGTCTGATCCTCAAAACTCATACCTGAAACAGGATTCAACAGCAAGGCTGAGTATACTAATACTCAGCAAGACTTAACCGTCAATGGATATACTTAGTCCACTTAACTAGACTATGCAGGGTTCTGTAAGGCTCTGATTTTTCTTTTTGCTGAAAAGCAACAAAGAGTAGGTCCTTAATTTAATATTTTAGCTATCAATATTCTAGTTGATTAACCATTCTATGTAAGCAACTAATTCTAATCAACCATGGTAGAACTTTAGTCAAACATCAAGATTGATCATAAAAACATTACTCTTATTACTCTGTGTGGCAAAGAGATCAAGTAGTCTCAATATCGCGAGAAACGGCGATTCGAATCGGATTTCCAACCTTGCAAGGTAAACCTAACACACACATTTAGAACACCGTCGGGTCGTTCCCAAACAACCGTTGACCTTTCATTTCGGCTTGTGGATAGGGTCACTCTCCCCGACTACAGGGCACCAACTTCCTCCCTGCACCCGTGATGTTGCGCAACATAACCATAAATAAAAACCTATCTCTAAGAGAGAGTGAAATGTATATTTACTCACTGGGCCGATCAGCTACTAGGCTTACCGCGTACCATATTTATGGCATGTGGTTAGTACGTTCAAACACTTAACCACCGCTACCACACACTGCGGCCTTATCAAGTTCATCAACACAGACGGACTTCAACAAATCCGCCCATGATCCATATAGTGATTGCAGGAAGTAAATAATCAACTCCTATAAGCTCGCCAGTGACAGGCAATCATTCGACTTTTACCTGTCCTATTAGCATAGCATCTAACTCGGACTCAAAATGTACTGTTCAAACAATAGGAACCTAGAATTATGCAACTAGGGTTTTCAATCAATTCCAATAACTTAAATGCACAAGTAAATAATAACGATAAGTTGCATAATTTGAAATATTGGGTTTATGTCCGGGGCTTGCCTTCGCGGTAGTCACTAGCTAATTCAGCCTTGGGCTCTTTCGGACTTTGGTCCGGGTCTTCAGTGAGTGCAGCGGTGTTCACCTGGGCTTCTTGATCACCTCCTTCGGACTCCGGAATCAGCTCGTACGTCCCGTCAGCTAGAACAGTCGTATCTATATGTGATGCAAGAAATAGTATTACAATCATACACACTTCGCGATAAAGTTGCAGTCTAAAAATTAGCAAACATAACTTATCATATGGGCAATTGTTTATAGAGTAGTTCTAATCTTAACTTTACTTCATAAAATGTACTGGTTGGCAGTTTTTAAAAGCGAATTAAAATGCATGAAGAAATTTGACTATTTTAATTCATAATTTAAGAACAGATTATTTAGCTACAAAATTTATAAAAGGTAGTACATCTAATTATAAACTTGTAATAAAAATTTTAGCTAAAAACAGTAAAGCATGAATACATGAAAAATACTCAAAATAGATTATATTTAAAAGAAGATGAATTACCACAGAACAAACTACAACACTTATGAAGCTCAAAATTTTGCAAAACAGGTTTCACATGTTTATTATCATCCTATAAATTTTTTAGAATTTATCTAGGCATAAAACAGAAGTAATAATTTTGAAAAAATTAAACCATATATGGTAAAACTAATTAGTACAGAAAGTTCTATAGTGTTTCTGGATCCCAAATTTTTTATACATGAACATAGGATCAAAATAGAGTTCCACAAATATTTTAAGATTTTTATAAAAAGGAAACTATTTATTATAATTAAAACATACTTAACAAACATTAAATCAAAGATATAGTTAAACAGATCTAAAATTTCCCAAACTTTCGCAATAGCAAGGTTTTAGTGACATACATGTATGGAAAAAGTTTCAGACACAGAACTTTAATATTTATACCAGCATAAATACATTAGCAAAACTAGTAGATCTAGGAATCTTGAAACTTTGACCTAGTTAATGGTGTCAAAAGGTGTTTCAATTTTTATCATGTACTAGTAACATTGCAAGACACATTCTAGTCAAAAATCACATGAATTTACTAAGTACAACTCCTAGAACAATTTCTCTCCATTTATTCTTCCATTTATCCTAGAGAATAAAATATCCAGACTTTGTCCAGGGTCTGTGGACAAACTTGTAGATCTTGTCACAAGGATTCCAGAACATTCTGATTTATATTTTTATGATTTTTCTACGAATTTTTAGGTATTTTTGAAGTTCACTGGTTTGAATGCTATTGTTCATGTACATATATCGATCTAGCCCCAGGAACTTTCTTTTCTTTTCAATGGAGGTCCCTGGCCGGAGCAGGGGAGGCTCGACGCGGCTAATCCTGGCGAGGATGGTTGCCGGAGGTGGGGGCTAGGTAGGGGAATAGCTAGAAGACGTCGACGCGCACCTTTTGGTGCCCGAGATTGAAGTCGGGGTGGTCGGGAAGGTGGTCACCGGCGTGGATGGCGGCGGTTCGGCGTAGGTCGGCGGCGGCGAGGTTGGTCCGGCGGTCGGGGGTGAAAGAGGAGTGGCCGGTGAGCTGCGCGAGAGCGAGGTGGAGCTGGGGGTGGGGTCTGCGCGGGCGGAGCGGTCGTGGAGGAGCGGGACGACGGTGAGCTCAAGCTCGCCAACGTTCGGGCATGCGGTGGTGGCGTTCTGGAGGTTCGGGGCGGGGAACTGGCGAGAAAATGAGGGGATTGGGATGCGGGGGTTCCCCTGGTGCTGAAGCGCACGAGAGGAAGGGAGCCGGGGCTCTTCCCCGAGCTCGCCACGGCGGCGGCGATGTGGCAGCCGCGCAGATGGCCGGGGCAGCGTGGCGAGGGGAGGAGGGCTCCAGCGCGGGTCGGAGTGGGGCCAGGGGGTTGCGGGGGTGCCGCGTGTGGCGATGGAGTAGCAGGAGGTGGCCTCCGGGCCTTCCTGAGCGGCGGCGGCGCTGCTCTGCGCCGGCGACAGAGGAAACAGAGAGAGGAGGAAGACGATAGGCTGGACCTGTTTGCAAAATCAGAAAAGTTTAGGGGTCCTACTGTAAAACAAAATAACTCCTAAACTAGGGCTCAAATGAAAAAGTGCCCAATATGAAAGTTATTTAACTTTTTAAGATCTACAACTTTGATGTTGTGCAAAAATTGATTTGACCAAACGTTGAAAAGTTATTTTGAAAACATAGAAATGATTTTGAATTTAATGGACTTTCGTCTTTTCCAAAATGAATTCACCTTAATTTTAGACTGAAAAGTAAAATTTCCTGCCATGTAATGATTACACTGAATTTTACAAAAAAACCCTCCACAAAAGCAACATTCACCCATCTTATTCAAATTAAATTATAGGAAGGACCTTGTATCAAATCAAATTTACACAATTAACCTTATATTTTTAAAATAAGACCCTTGTTCAAGCAATTTAAGCACATTATGCATAGAATAAATACAGTTCTACTGTGCAGACACCTAGGGTGTCACATGCATCATCCTGGTGCCGCCGCGAATCGCGCCGCCGTCGCGCCGCGCCACCGAGCTCCATTAAGGCTCGCCGCACCGCTCGCAGGCCTCCGCCGCACCCCGCCCGTTCCACTGCCTTACATCGCCTATAAGTAGGCCTCCGCGTCGCTCCCGAGCTCCGCAACGCCGACCGCCGCCTTTAGCTCTCCACCGCCGGCACCCAGGCGCGCCTCCCCTGTTTTGGTCGCGGGAGAGAGGAGGAAGAAGGGCAAATATGCCCAAAACCCCCTACCCTTTCCCTGTTTTAATTAAGAGCACTTCCACTCTCTAGCCTTTTTGCAAAATAAATCCTCCCTTTTATTATATTCCAAAACAAACCCTTCCACCATATAAACTTAATTCTAAATAACCCCTGACCTTTTTCAAAATAGCCGATTATTTTCTAAAATTCCAATCAAGCCCTTGCCCTCTCAAAAATATTTACAAAAAGGCCCCCTGAACCCCGGTTTAACCCTAACCACTCCTTTAACCTATCATTTCATGCACCAAAAATCCTCCAATTGCCCTGAAACTTTACCACGCCTTTCATAACATAATTTTATCTATGCCTTTAGAAAACCGCCCAAAAATATTACTCCTATCCCCATATCTTAATTGTTTCCGATTCGAGCTCATCGATAAAACTTTTATTTCTTTTTCTTGATTGTGTGCTTGCCTGTGTGAGTCGTAGATCACGGTGTGAACGAGGGAGAACCCATCGACGAGCAGTACTGCAAGCAAGCGAACGAGGACCAGTTCTGTGACCCTGAACCCGAAGGACAGTACCTCGATCAGAACTTCCCGGAAGGCTTTGAGAACGGCAAGTTCAATCCCACCCTTTGATGCATGTTTTGTCCCAATTTTTATAAACACAACCTATTGGCTTGTTTTACAAAATTGCATATGTGAGAAACTTGGATGAGGAGTCCGGTAGCAATCTAAAACTTGGATCCTGTGTGGATCAACCCTACGTGTTACTCGGTTTGAGAAAGTTGCTTTGAAAACCCTTTTCTTGCAAATGAACCCCTGCATAAAAACTTGTTTTCCGCAAATTGGACCCTAGCCTTATCCTTGATTTACCCTGTGTAATATATTCTGTTTATACCCCCTCCGTGGGTGTGGTTGGACTTGCTGAGTACATTTGTACTCACCTCTTTTCTAATTTTTACAGAGGAAGATCCAGACTTCGTTCCGAAGACGTTGAGTAGGGGTTCCGTCCTGCACCCAACCTTGCATGTGGATAGGGTCACCCGCAGGAAGCTCCGTATGGCACAAGACTATGATGACCTCTTCGTAGTTAATATCGTTGTGTGGGTTTTAGTTGTTATCCTCGCGATAGTGGCGCTTCACTGCCCATTACCGCGTAGAGTTGTACGGTGATGTACCATCTGATGTAATAAATGTGTTATCAGCCTCCTAGGACTGATATTGTATCACATTTAAGTCTTCTCTTATGAGGAGACGCTTCACGCGGGTCATCTAATTTATTATATTGTGATATGGTGTATAGAGTTATCGTTTGTGCTCGTCCTCTCTCTCTAGTAACATATATCCTTCTTCTTTGCTTCTCCCGCCTACCCCCCTCTCTTTCTCTCCTATTTTTGCTTTCAAGTAGATTTTCCTGCTACCTTTCTTTAAAGATGAAGATGAATTCTTGATCTTTTTGTGGATAGAACCTGGCTCTGGTTGGACTAATAAAAAGCCTGATTTATTTTAGGTCAAAAAAATCAGCTATATGGAGCCTGCAAATTCGGGCCCAGCTCGAGGAGAGCTCAGGTTTGGACCAAACCGCGCACTATTCTTCAATGAGAAAAATAACTAAACAAATATTTTCAAGCTGTGTTACTACTGTGCCCCTAATTTTCATATATGGGCTATTACTGTACTTTCCAAGTGTAGCAACCGTGCAAATAACTTGGCTATATTTGTTCTATCATATTTTTGAACTATTTATTTAAGATAAATTTAGTTTTTTTGTACTAATGGACTTTTAGTATTTATTTCTATTGTTAGTTACTTTACATTCCAAAGTTTATGAAAAATAAACTGCTATTTTTCCTTCTATTGTTTTCTTGCGCCAATCATTGATATGCAGTAATAGTTAATGCCGTAAATTTTTAGTCCATTTAATATTCATACACCTTTATGAAAATTCATTAGTTACAAATGTTTTTTGCAAACTAATAGGGGATACACCCTCGAGACCCACCCTCGTCTTTTGTAGTTGGTCATCTTTTTCCTTCTAGAAAAACTTATTTATTTATCTATTTCTCTCTCTTCTACCCTCTTTCAATCTTGCCGCCATCACAACTGCTTGGTGTGTTCACCTAAAGTTGTGAAACCTTCAACCTTCCATAAGGTGCTTCACCTATACCTTCCTATTTCTCACACCTGCTCAACAGGCATACCGTCGCCTAGAAGACAATTCATGGCATAGTGGAAATCGACAACTCTTTTCTCTTTTCACATCCTACTGATTCTATCCAGCGCTTATCCATTGCACTCTTGAGGTAATAATAGTTGTAATGCATTGTTTTGGATGCTTTGTTTGCAACTCTGGCAATACAATGTTGCAATACAATCATTGGTGAGTTTTTTTTACTCCAATCGCTTCTCCTAAGAACATCAATCAGACAGCAAAAGTATACTTGCATCTTGATTTATGTTCTAAAGACACCTTCGGCTTATGAAAGACGTCGTCTTGGTCAGTTGTCCCCACTTGAAAAATTGGTGCTTTCAGTTGCACTATCCTACCAACATTTGGATCACCACTGTGCTGGACATCGTGCTAATATGAAATATCATGCCCAACCTATTTATTTTACCTTTTTTTAGAAAGTATGTATGCCACATGCGGATATGCAACATGGCCATCATTGTGATGATCTTGGTTTGTGGTTCCCCGTTGGTTGAGGTCTGACACTGCTCCTTATCCAGTCATTCACACATCTTTGCCACGCCGTCTTCTTACATCATTCTTTTGCTCTCCTATTTCCTTGGCATTGCATTAAACCCTCATCTCTAACATTTTCTTCCACTGAAGGCTATATTTGTAGGCTAATATTTATTTTAATATAGAGTTGTACTTTTGTACTTTACTCAGTATCAAATAATCTGAGTGTGCTTGGCAAGCAATGGAGTACATGTGCATGCTAAATTAGTTCTTTATTACATAATATGGTAATATGGATGGCATGCAACGGTCATTGGCTACAATCCAATCCGTATTGAAATCAGCTTTAGCTTTATTTTTTTGTTAATTCCGAATTTAGATATATTTAGTACTCATATTTGATATAGATTGTTTGGATTAATTTAGACCATTGGATCTTCATAAAATCCAACGGTGCAAATTCTTTTTTTATTAATGTGAGAATTTATAGATCCTCTCGGCGAACGTGGTGGCTTCTTTTAATACTATTGTATTAAGATAATAAATAGATGGGCAAAGCAGGACCGAGTTGGCCCTGGTGGTCTAGAAGTATAGGAAGAATGGGAAATGGCTAGAATAACACAGCCGGCCTGGTGTGCTCGTAGCACCGCTGCATCTGCATGAGAAAGGGGACAGGACATGGAGATCGATTTGCGATGGAGGCCGCTCTTTTTTTAGCCCTAGCTGGTGGCCAGTAGGCGGCTGTGGTCAACAACAGAAAGCTGAAAGGTAATGGGAACTGTTGTCCCAGTTCTGCCCCTGCTGCCATTGCAGCACAACTTTTAAACTTGCATCGGATAGGAGAGAATATTCGTACGAAGGAGCTAGAGAAAAAAAATAAAAAAAATATAATACTCGTATCTCAGCTATTGGTACGGGATGAACAGCGGCAACACGCCCGCCGAGCTCCAACCCGGGCGAGACACGCTTCTTCTTTGGGATGACACGATGTGCTCAAGGCCCTTATTGGAGAGTCAACATGGCTCCCCATACCCTTCGGAGTTGGAATACCTGCCGTGTCCCATTTTGTTTCAGACAAAAGTGTGGTAAATCGGTCCACTGTACGACGGTAAGAATTGTTGAAATTTCATCATAAGTAGCCTAGCAACAGAATACGGAAGCGTAGAATCTTGTGCTCTCAAGCCATGTGTCGTCCCTTCCTTCACCCACACCTCTGTTTACCGGGGCCACTATCAAGTAAAGTTAGACCTAGCAAGATTGTTTGTACGAGAGAGATATGAACTACTTCTCGCTTCTTGTGGAGAAAAAAAATCCAATCATTTGTGGATTTGCTTTCGGTCTTGCCGCGAGCAAAGCCAGAAATCCATAGGAACGCCTTTTAGTATTCGTAACAATATCTTCTCGCTTCAAAGAAGAAGAAAAATAAATAAAGATCTTGCGCTTTTCGCAACAGAAAAAAAGGAATGAAACGAAAGAAAGCACAACGCTTTGGAGCGTGACGCAGATCTGCTGGAACGAAGCAGTCACGGCCCAATCACGGCAGGCGCGGAGAAAAACGGCGCCCAGGATACAGTGTGCCGAGACGTGACACGCAGCGGTGGTACTGTAGCAGCGCCCCCGTCCTGTACTTGTCTTCCAGTACCGAGGCGTGCGCCTCCCCGGCCCGCCGGAAGGGGTAAGCCCCCAAACGGCATGAGCCCCCCTCCCACACGGCGTGCCAAATATTGATATGATCTCCGGCGTACGGGACACCGATCGCGGCCGATCGACGACGAGCCGCCAGGGAGGATGAACCCAGGGAATCCAACGAGCTAGGTCCCGAGGTGCCGTCGCTGTCCGAGACCCTCCGGTAATGGCGATGAGGTAGCTCGGCGCCGCACTTCATGGCCACTCCACGCACCTTAACATGCATCTAGCTAGTAGCAGAGTTGAGTTGCCGCGTTGGCGGGACTGTTCTTTCCCGTCCGCGCGAGAGCTAGGACTCACCGGCCGGCCATCCATGGGGTTGGGTGGCCTCGGACTTCGCCGTCCGGTACGGGCGCCGGCTTGATCTCCGGATATGGTATGACAACCACACACGGTTAGGCCTCGTTTGGTTTTTCCGATAGCTGTCACATTGAATGTTTCGATGTTAATTCGAATGATCAGATGCCAATTTAATATAAAACTAATTGTATAAATTGCAATTAGGACTTTAGACGAATCTATTAAATATAATTAATACATGATTAGTGAATGATTATTATAACAATTAGTGATTAAATTATAGACTAATTAGACTTAACTAGCCTATCAACCCGTGCTCCGGCACGGGCTAGTTAGAGATATCTAATAATTATCTATTTCACGCTCTCTTTAACCAATTAAATATTCTAATCCAATACTACAAAGATACATATTTATTATTATATAATTGTAATAGATGTGATAGGTTTAGTTACTAACAATTTTCTCACTTTGCATCACACCCCATATATGTTTGATATATGTTTAATTGAATACTTTATTTGAGCTATGTGAACAACATGAAAATTGGTATTCTTATCTCTTCTCTTGTACATGAATATATGGTGACAAACACCTTATGGTTAGTATATATATTTATATAAATAATAGCATAAATAATATATTAATAAATAATATATTAATAATGATAGGAATAGTAATTTAGAATTTTATATTGATGCGCTTTAAGATTTTATTATAATAATATAATTTTGTTTCAGATTTGGGGTTGATTTTAACTTTTATTATCTTTTCATTGGATAATATACATGAAAATTTAGGGGTTATTTGATATTATTTTATAATGACATAAGTGTGTAATTTATATGAAGATTAGGGGGTACTTTAGATTATTTTTTATAATAACAGAGGTGGGTAATTTAGATACATGTCTAGGGGGTTACTTTAGTCTATTTTTATAATGGCAAAGGTGGATAATTTATTAAAAAATAACAGATCCAATGGCTATTATGATTAGAGTTGCCGAATTGATGGCCGGATGTTTTCTGATTTTTGTGAGAATTTGTAGGATTTCTCTATTTTTTTAGACTATCCACCTTTGATCTTATGTGGCTTCATCTGGAGGTTTCAAAAGAAACCTCCAATTAGTAATAGTAAGATAGATTCATCTCGTGATTAAGTCATGACTTATGAAACTAGTTTTATAATAAATTTATACTTAGTA
Organism: Panicum virgatum; assembly: GCF_016808335.1. NCBI lineage: Eukaryota > Viridiplantae > Streptophyta > Magnoliopsida > Poales > Poaceae > Panicum > Panicum virgatum. The sequence continues at coordinate 49,627,631 of NC_053142.1, forward strand.
CTCCTAATTGGTGTTTAAATATGCGATGTGATGGTACTTATGACTTAAATTGAAAAATCAAAAGAGGGCTTGGATCTCTTTGAGATCTTCACGCAAACCACCAGGCTACTAATGGCGAGTGCCACAAGCTTGATGCCTCGATCAGATCGGAATACAAAGTTCTGAAATCAGAAGTCCTTCAAAAAAAAAATCAAGAAACTTATTGGCATTCTCCGTCGTTTCAGATCATACAGTTGGGAACGCCGGCCGGTTTGAGGTGACAGGCAGGGAGAGATCCGGCACAGTACTGGATAGATCGTGTGACAGTTACTGGTCATGTCAAGGCTTCAACACCCACGACCGAGACGCGCACCGATGCGGCCGCCATTGCCGCCTCAGATTTTTTTTCTCTTGTGCCGAGCCTACCAATGGGGTCGCGGCACGCAAGCCCCTTCCAAAAACGGAACTCCTCATCGCTTCCCTGTAGTAGTGGGACGGAGCTGGACGACTAGACGCCTGATGCCTCTGCGTGCGCATCTACGCGCCCACGCGTCGCCGTCGCACGGCGGCGAGACGACGGCCACACAGAGTCCGCCGGGATCGTGGAACGCTGTTGCTGGATGGATGCAGGGTCCTGCTCCGGTTCGTGGACAGGCCAGGAAACTGGGCGCCCAAGCTAGCTAGTACCTGTACCTTGCAGGGGTACCAGGATGAGTTGGAAGTTTTGGGCCGGGATGCCAGGTACTCCCTCCTCCGGTCCTCCCCCATGCAGCACATCCACACACAATCGTTTCTGCTGGATGCTTTGACTTGCCGGCTTTGACAGGCTATGCCGCGCGCGCGTCAGGCGTGTGATCTGTGATGAGGAGTCATGGTCGTCCGGAGCATGGTGGAGACAGGACTCATGCAGAGGGCGCTAAAGCAGAGACCTGACTCTCTGCTGAAGGTCATCTGGTTTATGTTTTTTTTCTTGAAAAAAGGAGGAAAGATAAAGCAGCAGAGAGCATCTGATCTTATCTTTGTTGAAATGAAACCAATCATCAGAAGAACGGTTGTGTTGTACTTAGGAGTGGTAAAGGGCTCTAGATTTTGACTTTAAAATCTAAGGGCCGAAATCTAAAAGAGTCGGGTTGTAATATTATACTAGTACATTTTTTTTTTGAAAATAGAGCAGAAGCACTTCCGGATCATATAAGGAGCAGAAGGCCGAAACTTACATTGTTTGTGATTACATAAGAAAGGGAAACTCTCACACCATTAAAGAAAAAATACATAGGGAAAACTAGTTGACCTCACAGTTCTCACAGCCTTATACAATTTTGATCTAAAAAATTTAAAAGTCATGTTGGGCTGTGAAGAGACCACTAGAATCATGACCCGTTATCACCTCTAGCTGTACTACTGCTGTATGATTCGGGGCTCGAGATATCAAGGCATAGAGAGAAAAGCAAGAGAAGAGAGGTCCAATAATACTGGGAGTCTGGGAGACAGCAAGGACGTATAGCTGGTGGCCGCCACTGTTGAAGCTCCATGATCGATGGAACTGGAAATTTACGACGTTGGGGATTTCTCCGATTTGGCAGCGCTTACCTTGCTGCTACTACTACCTGATTGGCTGTTGTTTCTCGCCGCACAGACGTGTCTAGCTGAAGCTTGAACAGGAATTCAGGATTAGTACCGTAGAAAGCCTGGTAACTCGTTGTCAACAGATGCGTTCGTTTGTGCTGCACGCCACGACGCTTTATAAGCTGCTGCACTCCACGCGGAACGCCACAAGCCCACTCGCTGCATTCGTTTGGCACAACCGGGCTCCCCCAAGAGTGCAGTTCTTCGCCTGGCTCCTCGTCTGGGACCGAATTCAGAGCCGGGAACACTTGAAACGGAGGCGCGTGGTGCATGACGTTGCTTGTGAGATCTGCAATGGCGCGGAGGAAACTACGGCGCACATCATGTTTGGGTGCAGCTTTGCGACCTCCTTCTGGGCTGCTATCAACATCGACCTGCCCCCGGATATGACGCCGATGAAGCTTCATCTACTCCTCCCGCCGGCGCATATCCCTGGTAAACACTTCCACACCTTTCTCCTACTGTGCTGTTGGCAACTTTGGAAACGACGGAACAACGCCATCTTTCAGCAGCAAAATGACCACCTGGGCACCGTGCTACGCGCTGCAAAAGAGGAAGCCAAAACCTAGGGGTATCGCCTGCCGCCAGGCGACCTTTGTCTTAGCTTGTCATGGTGCTCTGTTTTTAATTCCGAATGTAACACCAAATGAACTTGTTGTAAAATGTATTGAAACATTCTGATGGGCCACTTCAGGGCCGGATGAGATGAAAATTCAGGTGGGGGATTCTCTCCCCTCCCGGTGACCTTAAAAAAAACAGATGTGTTCGATTGCGTTCCTGTCCGGTAAAAAAAAGCGATGCAGTAAAAAGAAAAGAAAGATCTGGCACTCAAGAAAACATGCAGCGTTAGAAACGGTTACGGTTGCTCAAGTCCTGAGGTTACTGCGTGATATGACTTGTCCATGAGGCGTGTTAATTCGCAAACCAACTGATTAATTATTAATTCCTCTGTGAATAGAGACGCTTCCTGCAGTGCAGGTAACCCCATTCCTTTTTCAGACGGAACGTAAATCCTATAGTTACCTACCTATACACAGGAGATAAAAGATGCTCGGTCAAGATTTGCCATGTGTTGGATCTGATCCTGGTCCTGACTCCTCCCTAAGGACGGTGCGAAAAGGGAGTCTCACGTTGTACGCCGGATAACCAGGTAACCACATGTGACTTTGGCTGCTGCAGGGCCATCATCCAGCGGGCCTCGCCCCAGCAGCCCCCACGACACGACGGTGAAGTAAAAACTCAGGCGAGCTGCCGAGCTCTCTGCCCCCTGGCCTGCTGCTCTGTGTCTCTGCCCACCCTGTGCCGCCCCCAAAAGGAGAATCCCCTCTTTTCAAAAAAAAAAAGGTGAATCCCCGCGCCAACACGTCTAGCTGGTGCCATCGTCGGACCCAGCCGCAGAGAAACCGGAAGGCCGCCGGAGCTTAAGCGCCTTTGTTTACTGCTGAATGCCTGAATCAGCAGGTGGATGGATGTGTGGTCAGTGGTGGCTGTGCCTGCCCGCCCGGGCGTCGTCCTCGGCGCGCGTCTATAACCGCGCGCGCCTCTCTCTATCTCTGTCGCCTCTTCTCCTATTGGGCCGCCGAGCATCATCCATCCCACTATGCCGCCAGCCGGAACTGGCCGCAACTTGCAACCGCGGCAACCTCCTCCGGCTGCTGCTCTTGAGAAGTTTGAGAGTTGAGGGAGAGAGAGAGGCCGTGAGAGCTCGGGCTGCTCGCTGCCTTTTGCCTCCTCTGCTTTCCTAGGTTGGGACTTGGGAGAGTCTTCGCCAAGGGGATAGGAAAAGAGAAAGTACTTGCATACCCCAACAAGGCAACAGCGCCTGCTTTTTGCCTTCTTTTCTCGCCCCCCCTCCCCCCTCCTATTTTGGCTGGGCTCCTCCTCAACCTCTCCGCGTCTCTTGTTCATCCAGACATCCACCACTCGACTTCATTTCGTTGGAGTGCGAGGCAAGGAGGAGATCGAGTCGAGGGAGAGCCGCCTCGGTGCACCACACGCACACGGACACCACCACCTAGCTAGTAGCAGCCATGTGGGATCTTAACGACTCGCCGGCCGCCGAGGCCACGCCACCGTCCCCGTCCGCCGACGACTCCGGCGCGTCCTCCTCGTCCGCGGCAGCGCACGTCGACATACCCGACGACGCCGACGACGACTCTGCCGCGGACGCCGTGGTCACGCGCCAGTTCTTCCCGGCCCCGGCCCCGGCGGCGGCCGCCGGCCCGCGCGGGGGCTGGCTCCGCCTGTCCGCCGCGGCCCCGCCGCCCGCCGCGGCCGCCAACGGCGCGACGCCTGCCGGCCCCGCGGGCGCCTCGGCGGCGTCCAAGAAGAGCCGGCGCGGGCCGCGGTCGCGCAGCTCGCAGTACCGCGGCGTCACGTTCTACCGCCGGACGGGGCGCTGGGAGTCGCACATATGGTAAGTTCCGTTTCCGTTGCCGCCGTCCTTTCCTCTCTCGAGAGCTCGAACAGAGACGCGCAGCGGCAGCAGCTCGCGAGGACGGAGGGCTGGTTTGCTATTGGATTCCTCTTCTTTTGGGCATTTCTTGCTTCTGCTCCTTTTGCCTCTCGTAGCAACATCTTATCAAAGTTATTCTTACCAGCTGTTACCATGCCATGCCATGCTCTTTCTCTCACCGTCGTCTTCTCTCTCTGTCTGTCCTCTCTCTCTCTTCTCCCCCATGCTTTCTGTTTGTGCAATGCAGGGATTGCGGCAAGCAGGTCTATTTGGGTAAGTTTCATTCATGTCCATCTTGTCCATGCCCATACTTGGGACTGCTACGAATCGACCGCCCAATCGGAGGCGTTTCCTCCCCGCTCTCGATTCCTCACAAATGGCTTCTGAATTGAATGAACAACTTGCAGGCGGATTTGACACCGCTCACGCGGCGGCTCGGTAAAGCCTCTGCCTGTCCCTCTTTGCTCGATCTTTATTGGCCCCCCTTCACTTCACTGACTCCCATGTCCAGTTCTCCGCCAATCGCAGTGGGGCTCGCCGGCAAATTCTAATCTTTGTTCTGTTTGACCTCCTACCTCACAGGGCGTACGATCGGGCGGCGATCAAGTTCCGCGGCGTGGAGGCCGACATCAATTTCAGCTTGGAGGATTACGACGACGACATGAAGCAGGTGATCGATACACAACGGGGTGACGGAGCAAACAAATTATATACCTGTGCAAAGCAGCCAGATTTTTGGTCTAATAATCATCGTCCTCCTGTGCCAGCAGATGGGCAACCTGAGCAAAGAGGAGTTCGTCCACGTGCTCCGGCGGCAGAGCACAGGGTTCCCCCGGGGCAGCTCCAAGTACAGAGGCGTCACGCTCCACAAGTGCGGGAGGTGGGAGGCGCGCATGGGCCAGTTCCTCGGCAAGAAGTATGGCATCGATCGCCCCCCTGCCCCTTCCTTCCTCCTTCCCTCCTCCTTCCTCACTAGCTCTCCGGCTCCCCAACCACCTCGTCTTTCCCCATTCCCCCGTATCGTCATCATCAGCTCTCCTTTCCTTGTCGCCGCGCCTCTCACCCCATTCATGGCTGTCACCTCCGGTCTGTGTCACGCAGGTACGTCTACTTGGGCCTGTTCGACACCGAGGAGGAAGCCGCCAGGTAAAATAATTGGACCCGAACTGTGCTGCGCTGCGCTGCGCTGCTCGCCATGCCATTGCCATGCCACAGCCGTGGGCGGTGAAACTGATTGATCGATGATGGCCCCGCGCCCGTGGGGGTTGTCGGGTGCGTGTATGTGCAGGGCATACGACCGCGCGGCCATCAAGTGCAACGGCAAGGACGCGGTGACAAACTTCGATCCCAGCATTTACGCCGAGGAGATCGAGCCGGCGGGTTCGTGCCCCCCGATCCATGCCATGCGCCATCACTGTGCGATCAGCTAGCTACAGCTACAGGCCTCTCCGTTCATGTCGGACGGTTTAATTTGTTTCTCGCTGTGCAGCGGCCAAGGGCGGCGACGAGCACAACCTGGACCTGTCGCTGGGGAGCTCGGCGGGGAGCAAGAGGGGCAGCCTCGACGGCGGCGACGACGAGACCTCGGACCAGCGCGTGCCCATGGCGTTCGACCTCGACTGGCAGACGGCCGCGGCCCGGAGCACGAAAGCAAAGGTATCCGTGTCAGTTTTGGTCCCGCGTAGCGTTCTGCAGCAACCAAATTTTAAATAGGCCTATAAAGCAACAAGCTGCTCATCATGTTTCGACTGCTGGGGTCGCAGTTCGACGCGAGCTCGAAGCAACCCCAGATGCCTCCTCCCCCTCCTCCAGCCTTCCAAGCCGGTCACCACCTGGCGTTCGACCCCAGGCAACATCAGCAAGTGGGTACTGGGACTTCGTTTTCCTCGTCCAATGTTCCTCGGCAGGCGCCAACTGACACTTGTTTTGGTGCCAAATTGCGGCAGTTCCTGGGCAACGGCGCCGATCCGGGGACAGCGGGCGGCCTGTCCCTGGCGATCGGTGGCGCGGGCGGCGGCCACTGGCCTCCCCACCTGCAGCAGCAGCAGCAGCAGCAACAGAGGCTGCTGCACGGCTGGGGCATCGGCGGCGGCACGAGCTGGCCGCTGCCTCCGCACCCGCCGCCGCCGACCAACGCCGCCGCCGCGACTGCAGCTGCAGCATCATCACGATTCCCTCCCTACGTTACGACGCAAGGCCCGCCGAGCTGGGCTCAGCAGAACGGGTTCCACTCGCTGGCCAGACCCACCTAGAGCCATTCTCATGTCAAGAACACGGAGCGTTCGTGGATCGTCTTCCACGGCAAAGACCATCTGACGATCCAGAGCCGAACGATTCCTCGAGCCGCGGCGACGTTTACCGGAGACAACTGGCCGCGATTCTTTCCCCCCTTTTTCTTTTTTTCTCTCCCTTCCAGTATTGCCCCTTCTTCTTTCTCTCTGTTTCTTGATTGGGTGAGAGACATGGATTCGAGGATGGATGGGCATGTAAATGAGGAGTTCCCGAGACGACGACGAGTGACTGGTAGGCGTCGCATCAAGCTAGCAGTGTATCTTTTCGCCGCTTTTATTCACCATTGGCCAGCACCGATGGCACCGGGTGTCAACATCACAGCTCATTTTGTTTGGTCTCATGTTGCATCACTTGCTGCACGACGGACATGGCTGGGGAAATTTGCTGCGTCCACCAGACCACCACCACCACCACCAACGGTGGGCCGACAGAACCTGCCTTCATCTTAGAATATGTGGGGTGTGGGTCTCGTGCTCGTGTTAAAACCTAGTATTATGTGCTAAGTGTCATCATCAGACAGCACTCAGATAATAAGATAGTTGTAGTAGTAATCTTGAGATTACTGCGGCTCCTGTCCTGTCATGTGGAAGCGTACGGCTTACTGCTGGAAATCAGATAGGGTGCCCGAGTCCTTAACCGTCATTGGATGGTAATTGATCTCTCCTGTAAAGTCTCAAGCCCCATTGTTGTTGTTCTCTTGAAATCGACATCCTTGTCTTTGTTAAGCTTCCTGGAAACAAAATCTAGATAACCACGCAGATCGCGTAGGTCATCTGTAAGCGCATCAATACCATGCGGTAGTAATTGTTTAGAAATAGATTTTGGTTGCACTCCATAATCTCATGTTATTTCTCATCCTAGTAGAAGAAAAAATTTCTTTACCTTGTCAGAAGATATACAACCTTATTTCTCAGATATTTATGTAACTTACTTGCTTCCACTTTAAATGAACTAGACAGGTTGACGCGCGATGCGCGTCTATTTGGAAGATATTAACTTGAAAAGAATGATGAAACATAAATTTATATTTTGTTGTACTCAATCCAATATTAAATTTAGATATTTTATGCTATCATAATGGTCATCTAAGCACAGTATAACTTTTTTTTAGAAATCCGTTGACTTTTAGGTGTGAGTAAAAATAGCTGACAGAGTAACGTATAAAATTAGTGATGAAAGAATAATTGATCCTATTTTTTGAATTTATGTACGGGAAACAAATTATAAAAAGTATTAGAGCTATCGTAGATGAACGTGGTGTACAAAGTTATTATTTTCATATATATAGAAAAAGTTAAATTTATTTTATATTTTGTATACGAAATCATCATCGATGTTTTTTTCAAATGATAGAGGCACCTAATAGTACCGTGAGTCCATTAAGTGGGGCACATTAAATGTGCATGTGTCGCAAATGGTGTGGGCCCTCACTTTATAGTATACAAACAGTAGAGCTACTACATGTGAACGCAGTATACAAAATCATATTATTTTTTATATAAAAAATAATTAAATATATTTTATACGCGGCCCCACTTGAATAGTACGCGGCCCCACTTGAATAGTATGCGGGCCCACTTGAACAGTACACATTGGCCCATGAACAGTACCCGGACCCCCACATGAACATATGAAAGAATAATTGATCCTATTTTTTGAATTTATGTACGGGAAACAAATTATAAAAAAAATATTAGAGCTATCGTAGATGAACGTGGTGTACAAAGTTATTATTTTCATATATATAGGAAAAGTTAAATTTATTTTATATTTTGTATACGAAATCATCATCGATGTTTTTTTCAAATGATAGAGGCACCTAATAGTACCGTGAGTCCATTAAGTGGGGCACATTAAATGTGCATGGGTCGCAAATGGTGTGGGCCCCCACTTTATAGTATACAAACAGTAGAGCTACTACATGTGAACGCAGTATACAAAATCATATTATTTTTTATATAAAAAATAATTAAATATATTTTATACGCGGCCCCACTTGAATAGTACACGGGCCCACTTGAATAGTATGTGGGCCCCACTTGAATAGTATGTGGGCCCCACTTAAACAGTACACATGTGCCCATGAACAGTACCCGGACCCCCACATGAACAGTACCCGGGCCCCCACGTGGCCCAGAGCGAACGGGAGCGCTCCAAATCTTGGAGCGTTAGTATAGTACTCAATTAACTGTGCTCGTGCATTCCTTAAGAAAAAGAAGTAGGTAGATAACCCTAACCTACAATGGGAGGAGGAAAAATGTACATAGATAAGCATTTTTCTTGTTGCTGAAATTCACTCTGCACATCCTTGGATGAGGTTTCAAAATGAGTTGCCTAGGCAGCTCCCTGAAAGAGAAGAGAAGAGAAGAGAAACAGTTCCCGGGCAAGTGGACCTAACGTTTTCCCGGAGAAAGGGGATTCCTTGTTTCTACTTCGGGCAGTGAATAATTGAAGGGTGAAGAGGAAGGAAGGGAGCGCGGCACAGAGCAGCAGCTGGCTGGGTCGCTGGCCAACAACATTGGCGAGAGGGGCCGGCCAGGCCAGGAGGAGAGGCACAAGCAAGCGAAAGCAGGCTAAAGTGGGCTGGGCCAGGCTCCCAAAGGCTGGCTGGCGCGGTAAAGCTGAGCTGAGCTGATTCCAGTCAGTAACAACAACTGGCGGCTTTGGACAAGTTAATGTGGGACTGGTCCGGTGCCCTGTCGCTCTCCCAAGTAGGGGCCGGCCCTCCTCCTCCGAATCAGTTCGATCGCAGCTCGTCGTTGTCGTCGTCTCTCTCACTCGCAAAGGATTCATTCATTCATTCATGGACGATGCCCCTGCTCCTCCTCCTTGTCAGGTTCTCAACCTTAGCCCTGCCCCTGCCACAGGTACTAATGGCCGCGCTCGATTCCGTCTCTCTCGCCTCGGCCATCCCCTGATATGCATGCCCCAGGTGCACGGCCTTGTTTCCTTTCTCTCCTGCCGGCCGGCGAACGCCCCGGTTCCCATGTGGCAATGGCAACAAGCACCTTCTCAGGGAAATCCATGTGTTCCGGGCAGATGCTTGCGCAGCGCCTCCTGCGTCGTCGTCTCGTCTCCCGTGAAAGGGTGAAATAAAGTTGGTGCCGTGCCGTGTGCGCGTGTTCCCGGTGACTGTCTTGCGATTCCAAGGGACGGAAGCGCGCGGCAGACAAGGACCCGTGTGTTTGTCGCGGGATCAGTGGGTTTGGTTTATCCAACCCTCATTTTTTGAGAACGGAGCCAACTCATCTATTGTTTGGTTGCAGCTCTGATTTTAGGGACGGAATCAACCCATCACATGTTTGGTTTAGGGAATTGGAAATACGGGTTGGATGGCAACCCTCACTCCGTTAGTGGGCCCAACATGTCAGTCTTCTCTCTCTCCATCTCCTTTCTTCTTCCTACTGCCGGACTGCCCCCCAGCGCCCCGCTCCCGCCGCCACCGCCCTCGCCGCCCCCCTCGCGACGCCCCCTCCCGGCTCCGCCCCCGCCGCCCGCGACGCGGGCCCGCGCGCCCCCGACGCGGCTCCGCCCCCGCGGCCCCCGAAGCGGGCCCGCGTGCCGCCGCCGCTACCTCCCCGCCGCCGCCGCCGCCCCCGACGCGGGCCCGCCGGACCTCCTCGCGACGCGCCCGACGCGGCTCCGCCCCCACCCCCTTCTCCGCCTCCTGGCCACCCCCCCTCCGCCTCCACGGGCGCGGGCGCGGCCTGCACGGAGGTCCGGCCGGCGGGGCGGCCTTCTCGACGCGGCGGAGCGGCCAAATCCGGTGGCCCCTGCTCCTCCCGCCCGCCATGGCCGTCCTCCTCCCCCCTTCTCCCTCCCCTCCCTGGCCGGGCACGAGCCGCCGCTGGCGAGCTCCGCCGCCGCGGGTCGGGACGAGGACGGGCGGCGCGGAACAAGGTCGATGACTGGCGGAGCGAAACGAGGTCGAGACGAGGACGGGCGACGCGGAGCGAGGACGACGACGGGTGGCACGGAACGAGGTCGAGACGAGGACGACGAGACGGACGCCGACGGAACCCGTCCGGTTTAGCTCCGTCCCTTGAAATTCGACGGGCGGAGCGAACCCGCATCTTGTGGGAATATCCTCTTCCGGAGCCGCTCCGCTCCCTTTGCCCCTCATCCAAACAGACCAAAAGTGGGTCGGCCCCAACCAGATTCGCTCCGCACCTCCAACCAAACACACGGGACGTGTCCAGCATCATTTTTATTTGTGCGCGCGTTAGGGACGTCCAGTCCAGGTCCAGGTGAACGAAGCAACCGGCAGGCATCGGCGCACGCACTTGGAGACTGTTGACGCCTTTTACGGGCCAACACACGATCGCGCTAGGTCGCGCGACGCGAGGAGGGGCTCCTTGCAACACCTCCTGCGTGGAACGGTCAGACCGGTCAGAGGGACCGGTCAGACCGGTCGCCGTGCAGAACGGCGACGATCCTACGAATGCTTGCCCGGGAGGGACCCCGTCGGGGCAAGCGCGTGTAGGGTTGCCCTAGACTCGGCTGGCCAGCTAGGGCGTCCTCAAACGCCATGGAGACGAGAGAAGAACAGCATGTTGAGGTTGGAAAAGTAGGGTAAAGGTAAAAAGATAAAAGATGTGTTTTTGATAAATTCGATTGGGTTGTCTCTTCAATCGACCGTGACCCTTTATATTTATAGGGTGGGGAAGACTTACCCCGCAATAAATCCTGTTTATAGATCTAAATCTATTAAGAACTCTAATTGTACTCGGACTCCTCCTAGACCGGTCAGACCGGTCGGACCTACCGGTCAGACCGGTTGGTCATGCTAGACCGTCTACAGACGCCTAGACCGGTCAGACCGCCTGGACACACCGGTCAGACTGATCTGTTCAGGTTACTGGCTATTTTAGTCGTCAACAGAGACCTTCGAGTCGACGGGTGCACACTGCTGGGTGCTGGCTTTTCTCGTGCGAGGACGCGGACCGAGACGACCGACCGCACAGACCATGCGACGCGACGCCTAGGTAGGCTATCTGCTTCTGTTGCACATGGATTCTACGTGCTGCCAGTTGACTAGTCCACAATGCCGGCAGGAGCACGGGCGGTGGTCATGGGATGCATGGACGATCAACGCCGGTAACAACAGCGACATATTGATGGACTGGCTTCAAGTTTGGCGCCTGGGTACGTGTGGGTGCAACGTGCATGCGCACAAGCAGCTGGCGCACTAAGCCACTAACATGGACGAAACCCATAACGACAAGCTACATGGGCGAAGGAAAAGGAAAGCACAGAGGTGGCCGTGGCCAGCGCGGCGGCATGCAGCAGGCCGGCAAGCCGCTGTTCACCGATCTACACCGGCGCGCACGTACTATATATACACTGCCGGGCGATCGGTGGATATGCATGGATCCATGGATCGGAGAAGGCAATGGCCAACTACCTCTGCCGCACAGTGCGCGCCTAGCTAGCGTCGTCTAAGCCGGCCGCTAGCTAGGGTAAGCCAGCGCACTGCATCGACGGAGAGGCACTGCATGCATGGTCCGGGGCGGGCCTGTTGGCGGCCTGCCCCGGCCTTCCCGAAACGGAAAGTGGGCACCGACGCGCAGCTATCACGGCCGAAGAAGAAGCTGGCGCCCAATGCAAAAGCCGCGCCCGCGCCCGCGCCCGCGCCGTTCCAGATCCAGCGCCAGTGCCCCGATGGCGACGTGAGAGCGCGGTGCCACACTGGAAAAGCTAAGGGCCGGACGACGCGGCCCCGGCCGGCGTCTCTCTACCGTACCCTTGCTTGTTGCCTGCATGCTCCGGCGCTTTGCTTGCCTTGGCCTCCCGCGCGCGGGCGCCTCCGCTCTGCGCCGCGCGCGGGCTAGCTAGCTAGCTGATCGCTGTCCGTGGGCGCCGCGTGCACGGTTGGATCTTGTCGGCCGAAATCAAAGCAGGCTCTGCTTTTACTGCTGGGCCTCAGCTAGCGCTTGTGTGTACCTGCGCCGACTGCCGTGTGCGCCAACAAGGCAACAATACCTACATATCGTGCACTAGTACCAGTGGTAGCACTAGTGTTTCAGCAACATAGCTAGCTACTGCTAGATCTGACAGAATTGCTACGCGGACTGCATTGACTATACTTTTTCCGTGACAACTGCCGACAGTGTTTAGTTATCACTATACCATTTCCCAAGTGTAGATAGTATCATTTGCCTACAAAAGAATCGCCGACCAACATAATCTGTCGAGGTGTATTCTGCAACTAACTGGCCGCACACACCGGCAGCAGGCAGCATCGGCAAGTGGCACTCGATCGACCTGCTTGGCTGGTTGCTCCGAGCAGGCCATGCAACGCTTTACGGTCATTAATTTAGTACAGACCATGCATCTCGAGCTGACGAGCTAGCTTCTCGACGTACGCTCCTGGTTCTGTAGTGTCGATCTGCAGCAAGCAAAACATGCAAACTTTTCCTGTACTTGGACAGGCCTTGACCACGGCGCGGCCGGGGCTGCTGCCGTGCACGCTTGAGCTTTGACGGGGTGCGCAGCCGCCCGGGGACTATCTAGTGCGCAGTCAATACTACGTACGAGTACGACCGCGAGGCTGCCGAGCAAGCGAGCGAGCTGCGAAGCGGCGACTGTGCACGCAACCTGGCTGACTTGGGGTGCTGATCTGTAATGATGCCACCATGCATGCGCCGCCCTGATGCTGCAGACGGAGCTCAAGAAAATCAAATTAAGCTAGCTAGGATGGCGCCGCCGCCGCATTTGGCCCGAGTGGAGCAGACAAGCATTAGCAACCAACTTTATTTTGGGCTACCGTCTCGCATACGTACGTGTCGGCACGCATAAATATAATCGCGCAACCAGTGGTGCATCAGGTGTGTCCGTGCTTGTCGACTCAAAGAACCGACGCCACCCAGTTCGTTTATCTTCTTGGGCGTTCACCTAAAAAACCTTGTGCAAAACAGCGATCGAGCCGCCGTGGCGGGGCCTTCGTTTATGCATGGTGGCACGGAAGCATAAGCACGAAGCACGTATGGGCCGTGCCACCAATTAGGGTCAAAGATCCATGTATGTCTGCGGATCGAAGAAACAGCCCAGCCCAACTTTGAAGGTTTGTCTTCTGGGCCAACAGGTTAGTGGGCCGTCTGACGGTCTGGGCTCAAGTAATGGGCTCTTCTTTTATTACTCTTCTCGTTTCATGCATCTAGCGCAGCGAGAAAACGATAGCTCCAGTCTGCCGCCGGCGGCTCGCCTGTGCGGAGGCGGAGGGGGTTGCGAAGCCGGTGGTGGTGGCTTCGATGAACCCGCCGCGGCTTCCTCGCGCTGCGCGGCGGCGGTCGCTGCCGCCTTCGCACCCCTCGCCCGCGTCTTCACCAACTGCTTCGATTCGTTCGACGCGCCGACGCCAATGCGAGGCCGCTCTTATTTCTCGCCCGCTGCAATCCGGCTACACGGCGTTCCGGCCGCGTCATGATATCCTGCTCGCCCTCAAGTTCCATCGCAGGTTAGTAATGCGCCTACTAAATCTGGCATGGTATTTTAGGTTCCAATGGATAAGGGCATTTGTTCGCCTAAACGGTCGTTTAGCCAGTTTAAACACTATATCCGCTTAATCGATAGTTTTGACCGTTTAAACAATCGTTTTTCCCGTTTAAACACTCATTTTATCCGAATAGTGAGTTAATCGATAGGTGACCAACTGTTTACTGTTTAGCGTTTCGAATAACACTGAACAAAAATACTCCCCATTTGAGATGAACCTTAGCATACCCCACACAGTGCCCTGCCTGCCTCTGCCTGACAGCCATACCTGCATCATCCACTGGAGTCTGCATGTTTTTTTCCAGTCAATTAGTCACCGTGTTCGGCTGCCCTGCAGTAATTCCTTCTCACACCACTCCAGCTCCAGCCTCCAGCCACCAGCCAAGTAACAGTGTTTTTCTCTCACACCACTCCAGCTCCAGCCTCCAGCTCCAGCCTGCCGAACGCGGTGAGTATCATTAAAGTTCGTTTGATTCTAGGTTGTTGAAACTGTCTCTGTACTGTGCGTAACAGCGTAAAGTATACTTCTGATTTCTCTAACAACGAGTTCTCCTGCCAGAAAAATGCTGGTCAGGAGCTGTAGCTTCATCCCTCACAATATTCAACACAACAATCAGATAGGCTACGACACCTGGAGCAGACGAATACAGAATTTAAGAGGAAGGAACAAAAGACACCCAATTTAATGGAGAACCAAATGCTGTTGCACGCAACTCTCCTGTCCACCGGCGGCACCGCCGACACTTTAAAGCCCCCCAATTATGCAAATCTAAACCCTGCCATCGTGCTAATCTAGCCACTCGGCTGGATCATCAACGGCTTTGCGCACTGCGATTAACCGGCAATGGAGGCTGCCTTTGGGGCCCGGACCCTTGCGGCAGTGACCCGAAATCGCAGCTTTTGCCCATGGCGATGCCAGCATCGCTGTACTAGCGTCATTTCAAGGGCCTACCAAGGACACCTTTGGGCCTGTTTAGTTCATTTTGCAAAATTTTTTTGCAAAGGAATCTTGGTCATCTGAAGTACTAAATGAAGTCTATTTGCAAAACTTTTTGCATAGATGAGTTGTAAATCGCGAGACGAATCTAATGATGCTAATTAATCCATGATTAATTAATAACTAGCGGATGGTTACTGTAGCATCACTGTTGCAAATCATGGATTAAGTAGACTCATTAGAATCGTCTCGCGATTTACAGCCCATCCATACAAAAAGTTTTGTAAATAGACTTCATTTAGTACTTCAAATTAGTAAGATTCATTCGCAAAATAATACGTTTACGACATTTTTGCGTTTACAGGTAAAGAACTAAACATGGCCTTTATTTGCCAGGTAGCTCCCACAACAAGAGCTTTGTTCTTATACCCGCCTCACCTTTCCTGTTTTCTCCCTACCATCCACCTTTGTGTCCTTGTCCTCATCTCCCCTTCTCCTTCATAGGATGCTGTCACAGCCTCACAGGGGCGCAGTCACTCAGCGGCAGCTCATTGTTGGTGAGCTGCAGCACAGCCACTCCACTACTCACTGTCACCGGCCGGAGGTCAGTTCAGCACTTCATCTCAGCTGCCTTTTTTGAATCTTTCTTCCTTCTATGCTACTCTTGTCCCTTTGGATCTTGTCGGTGTGCATGGAGTGCGGTGAGCGCGCTCTCCATCTTCGTTGTTTGGTGGTTGTGAAAACGATGGGGGAAATCTGGTGCCTGATGGAGAATTCGGGGGGATGGGGCTTGTAGATGGTGATGTTTTTGGCTTAATTGCTTCACTGTACTTGCATTGCATATTTGCATGCATGCCAAAGACCCTGCTGTCTTTGTGCTGCTTAACAATTGAGCCCTCACTGCTCTGTTTCTTGCTAGATTTTGGGTGAGACTGTGTTGCTGTACGGCTGTACCATTGTTCTTCTTCTACTTCGAAGCAGAGACTGTCCAGTGCATAGAATTTTTTCCCACTTCTTGCTGGGGGCCTCCTCATCCCCCTCCTTGCGCGTAGTGAAGTTCTTTGCCTGGAACTTTGGTGCAGCCAATTCTCAGTGAGAGGTAGAGTACAGATAGTGCCATGCTGTCCCCAGCTCTCAATCAACTTGACTGCTTTGTTCGCACTCCACTGCATTGGCCTTTAAGATTTGTATTAGGTTGTTGGAAAGAGTACTTGCGTTAGGTGCGATTCTTACTGCATTACAGCTGCAATTCTGTCCAGAACCATTTTTATTCACACTTTAGGAGAAGCATATCTTTATTATATGCTAGTGCTTACAGTACCTTTAGTTCTTTTGACATTGGAGACGTCGTAGTTTGTGTCACATAAATGTTTCATGTACCTACCTACCAGTGTTGGAAACTTCATTTGTTGGGTTGGTCTCAACTTGGTAAGCTAAATGACAGAAAGCTGACCACTAGTAGAGTTCATGCAGAACCTGAATTAGTTGGCTGATTTTGTTCTTAAAAAATATCTTTTGCGGTGGCTGGTGGGTGTACTAGGGATGGACTGAACCAACCTTATAATCCTTCTGTTTCTCTTTTAGTTGAGCATCACTTTCTGTATATAAAAAAATCATATACCAGTTGCAAAGAAACTGTCAGCTATGATGAGTGGTTTAGGTAATGAGAACAACAATTATCTAACTAGTAAAGTTAATTGATAAGTTGACCAAGGATTGTTTCTTAACATAGTGCATAATGGTGATGGAATCAAATAAGTTATGGATGAAGGATATAATGCTCACTACAAGAAACAACATGAGACATGTGTTCTCATTTAACACTGAAGATATACAGTTTCTATATTTTATTGTGCAAAGAGAACCTGATAATTAATTGTATCTGATATGTATCATGTTGAACTATCTTGCTAAGTAGCAGCCCTAGAAGATGTTCTACCTGTATCCACCCTAAAACAGTACTTCCTGTAGAGCTTACATTGCATCTATTGATTTTTTTGTTGCCAGGGAAATTTTCACATAGTTGAGTACTGACAGATATAAAGTATCCATCGATGGATCATAAGACATGGCTCTGGAGAAAGAAATCAACAGAGAGGGAGCTGGAGGTATACCATCTGCACTTCTTAAAACTAACAAGTTCATATAAAATTGTTAGATTCTTATTTCTAACATCAATTTTTCTTCCATGCAGAAGGAGAAGGTTGTATTATTAGAGAAATCATTGCAAGACTTAAATGGACAACTTTCATTTGCTCGGGCTGAGTGCATTGAGAAGGGTGGTATTTTAGCTAAACAGGCAAAAGTAGCTGAAGAAGCCATACTAGGTATTACTATGGCCATAAATATTTTTACCTATGGCCTGCCACTAAAAAGAAATTGTATGTGCATACGTCAGAAACTGTTTTTACTCAGTCTTTGAATTTCTAATTGATACTAGGTTGGGAGAGAGCCGAGGCTGAGGCACTAGCTCTCAAGACACAACTTGATGATACACTAGATGAAAAAACTGCAATGGACCAGAGGATTTGTCAGCTTGATGAGGCTCTAAATGTTGCAATGGTAGAGAGGGACTCATTAATAAAGGAGTCAGCTCAAATGATTTCTTTTGAACAAGACAAAGTTCAGAAGCTGGAAGAAAATTTAGTGGATAAAATAAACATAATTGCTAGCTTAGATGCCGAGAATGACAAACTTTCTGAAGGTCTGTTAGTGAAAGAGAACATCATCTCAGAGCTAATTGAGTCAAAGCGAATAATAGAATCAAAGTTCGAGGACCTTGCAGTAAAGCTAGAGTCATCTGAAAGATCAAATTCTTCACTTAGATATGAGGTTTGCATGCTGCAGAAGCAACTTGAAATTCGTAGCGAGGAAAGGAAATTTAGTCTCAAATCTGCTGATGCTGCGCACAAACAACACCTTGAGAACGTAAAGAAGATAACCAAGCTTGAATCAGAATGTCAGAGATTGCGTTCAATGGTACGTAAAAGGCTACCAGGTCCTGCTGCCATTGCCAAAATGAGAAGTGAAGTTGAAACAGTGGGTAGCGACACAGCAATCGCAAGGGCGAGAAAGTTGAATTCTGTGACATCACAGAACCCAGGTGTTTCAGTACAGAACTCCCATGATGCATCACCTGTAAATTCACCATTACTTGCAAGGCTACACGCGATTGAAGTTGAAAACAAGGCCATAAATGAATCTCTTTCTAGGAAGGATAGTGAGCTTCAGTTTTCTCGGACTATGCTTGCTCGCACAACTTCCAAACTTTCCCAAGCTGAAGCCCAGCTTGAAGAATTATCGAGAGGTCGATCTGCTGCGGAATTGGTAAAAGGTAGCCCTACACTGGTTGAAAATCCTCTTTCATCCATCTCTGAGGATGTCTGCAATGAAGATAATGTCAGCTGTTCAGGCTCATGGGCATCAGCCTTATTGTCTGAACTGGAACACTTAAAGAAGGGGAAATTCACAGCACATTCAAGTAAGAGCACAGGAGTATCAGACATGAGTTTCATGGATGACTTTGCAGAGATTGAAAAGCTAGCATCGGAATGTAATGATAAACCTGTGGAACCATTTGGTTCAAAGAGAGAGGTCGTGGAGTCATCAGGAAAAGAGATAGTTCCAGTTGATGTCCCGACTGGAGCAACTGATCAAATTCGCCAACCTAAGATTGAGAAGGCTGTCCTGAAGTTGATTGAACTTATTGAGGGAGTTATTCAAAGATCATCAAAGGATTGTAGTAGCACAGTTGTGTTATCTGGCAGTGATGAGGATAATGGCCAGGGAACACTGTCGGGCTACGTTGCTCGTGCATTCTTGTGGAATACGTCTGAACTTACTTCTGTACTGCAAAACTTTGTCTTTGTATGCAATGAGCTTCTGTATGGAAGTACTGATGTTGAAAGCTTTGTTAATGACCTCCAACTCACATTAGATTGGATAATCAACCACTGCTTCTCACTTCGAGATGTATCAGACATGAAGGAAGCAATTATGAAGCATTTGGAGTTAAACAACAGCGATGGACTTGAAATTGTTGCAGTAACCAGGCACACTGGAATCCATACAGCAGATGAGCCTAGAGTGCAGGAGAATGTTCAGATGCTGTTATTACCCGACTTAAGTTGTATAAATATTGGAACTAAAGTTGATGTTAGCACACAGAAAACAGGTAATGAAGTAGCAGTCTCCAAATTTCAGGGGATAGAGGAAAAATCTTCAACTTTGCAGGCAGAACTTAACGAGTTGAATGAATCTGGAAAAATGAATGAATGTAGCACACATAAGGGCAAGCAAGAGGGGGTTAGTTGTCTTGAATCCAAACATCAGCTTGAATGGTAATTCTTTTTCAGCCCTGTCCTTTCATAGTTGATAATATTCTGTCTGACAAAAGTTATTTTGCTAGCAGTTGCCCTGCTAAAGAAGGCTCAAAAAATGTCGCTGAGAATGACGAGAAGCATCTGCAGATGGTGAGATCCTTAGGACCTTTCTTGTCCTTATCATTTCCCAGAAAGAAGTTGGCACTTCAGGTTGTATGTGACGAAGAACATTCTAGATGTCCAAATTAGTATCTCAACTGTAAAATTAAGCAATATAATATGCATTTCTTTTTTCCACCAGAAAAGCTCAGTTTCTTTATCCAAATGACTAACTGAACTTTAAAACTAGTGCATTTTCTAACTGTACCTTAAAAATCTTTGTGTCACAGCAGCTGGAGATCTCAACGGCATCAGAGAAGCTGATTGAGTGCCGGCAGACAATATTAAACCTGGGGAAACAACTGAAGGCGTTGGCATCTCCAAAGGATGCGGTCCTCTTCGACCAGGTGCTCCAGACTGCAGCTCGGTCTGAGCGGAAACCCCGATCGCAATCACTAAGCGAGATGCTATCCATGGAGGATGGTGGATTATATGACCCAAGCTCCCCCAAAACCAAGGAGATCATCTGTACTGAACCAAGGGCGTCAAGTGAAAGAAACCTTTCTGCCGACGAGGGAGATGGTGGTTCTGCTGCAGCATGTTGTTCCTCGCACCCAATGCCAGTGGCACAACCCATAAAGCAGGCTTGCAGGGTGAATGGAACCTGCAAAGGCGAAGCTGATGTGAAGGTAGTAACACTTGCCGTTGTCCCGAGAAAGCAGAAGGGAAACAGCAGCTTGCTGAAGAGGATTCTTACGGGGAGGAGGAAGGAGGCCATGGCCAAGCCACAGGTGGTACTGAGTTCTTAACTGACAGAAGGGTGGGAGCCCTGGACACGGCAAGTCTTTCTTTCAGGTGTAAATTAAGTGTGTTCGTTTGCGTGTGTAGCCGTGTTCAGGCCAGTGAGATTAGTAATAAAGTTGCTGTGTGTTGTGTATATGCTGTATGGATTAGTGTGGTACGTGACACAGCGCTCATCGTGACATTGTTTTCATAAGACTACCTGCTTGTGTGTTCTGGGGGGTTTCTTATCAAGCGTCTGAAATTTTCAAAAAGCCGGAGGGTGTTGAATTTTGCTCATTGGCACTTGGCAGGTCGAGAGAGCATTTTTTTTTGAACCTGGTCGAGGGAGCAATTTTTGTGGCTGGTATCCTGGTTCTCGGTTTCTTTTGGTGGATACCTGTATGGCTGTATCTGTTGTCATAGTATTTTAGAAGGCCAGAATCTTGCTAAGGTTATAGACTTAATAGTGCCCTGTTTTTCTACTTCGTGGCAGTTGATTGTTTGCTCTTATACAGACCATCCTGACGCTAGCGGTCCAGCCACCCATCACCATGCCCAGCCTAACCAAATGTCTGACTACTTTTCAGAAAAGGTATCCGACTCAAGGACAAAGTCTGATTCAAATGCTCATGTCAAACGTCTTCAATTATGTTTACCCTGGCCTCACCAAACGAAAAAAATACATTAGTCTACAAAACAAGCGGTTTGAATTCCTTATTCTGTCTTTGCCTAAGTTCTAGCTGTCCTTTCTCCGAAGATGAACGCTAAGAGCAGCTTGACTGTTTCCTGACGCAGTGAAGTTGTCTAGCGCATAAATTGACCTGGTGATTACTTACACCTGAAATTCAGTTTTTGGACTTACTTTGCACAGGTTGAAGGGGCTTTATGGTCATCTATCAGTTCGGTAAGACAGCACAAGTAGTCCCTGCAAGTTTATTATGGTCACGGGCCAGAGTTTAGAAAATTTCACTGAATCTTTTCAGGAGAGAACAAGGCTGGGAGACATAAATCCTAAGCTGTTCAAAAGAGTAATGCCTTGGTCTTAGTCTCGTTATTACCTCTTTTTTTATTCCAATTTCGGCTAATTATTACCAACTATCAAAACCAACATTTTGTTTCTGCGCACATATCAGTAGTCATCATTTACTAATCCGTAGAACATGTAAGGATCGTAACGGTTGTGTGGCAACAAGTCCTGACTCCTGAAACTTTCACCTGAACACGGGCACCCTGCCATCGGCGCGGCGGCACCTCACGAGATGGTCACGGGCACCACCGCCAGCGCAAGCAGCAGCTGCCAGCGGCCATGCCATGCCGTGACCCCCGCCGGCTTGCTTGCTTTCTCCCCGGCGGCCCCCCCGGCTGTGGCGCTGGCCGCCGCCTGGCCTGACCTGCGCGCGAGCGTCGTTTTCCAAGCGCACGTCCAGTCCGTGCGCGCCTTTGCAAAAGCCATGGCGCGGCCGCCACTGCGGGGGAGTCTCGGTAAAGAGCGACAAAAGCGCGCCGCGCTTGCTTGCACGCGCCCCTCTCTGCTCTCTCCCTTCACCGTCCCCCAGCTCGCGCCGTGCCGTCCCCTCCGCTACGGCCGGCCGCGGCGTGGGCGTGGGCTCCCCGGCCGGCCCCGTCCGGTTGGGCGATCCATGGCATATTGGCATGCCTCGCCTGCTGCTGGGGACTGGACTTGGGTCTGATCTGATCGTCTTTTTTTCAGCGTGCGATGGCCTGGCCCGCGCTGATACCTCCTGATGCCGTGTCCACCAACGGTTTCGCCACCTTTTCCGCTCGTCCGCGTCGGCCATTTCCAGGCCACCGGATTGTGCACAAGTACTAGCTGGGAAAGAAAGAAATTCTGCACGCCATGACCGAGAGTTCGATCAACTCCTCCATGTATTTTGTTCTTCACCTGCACTGAACAGCAGAGATACATGACCATTGCGCGGTGTACGCCTCTGGTCATGTATGTTTCTTCTTCTGCTGCTAGCTAGCTAGCCAGTGGTACTGGTACATGCATGGTGCCTGTCATATAGGAGTATACTACACGCACGGCGTACGAAGCTCCGACCAAGTCAGTATGATTGGCGTCAGAGAGCATGTTTCAGTAGTCAGGCAATCATCACCATGATGTCATGGGTACACCGCATGTTTAAAGCAGGCAAGCAGGGGAGCCGAGGAACGTATAAAGCTGGAGCCGAAGGCCTCGAGTCAGGCCTGATGGGTATAATTGCCTCATAAAGCCTGAACTTGCGTCGGCTACAAGCTTATACAGAAATCATTTAATTTGCATGGAGGAACAGGATCGATCGGTCGTCTGGCCTACAACTTCTTAATTGCCTCTTGTAAGTGTCGTGTAATAAGCAATGCATTTGTTGCATAATACACACCTTGCTCATTTTTTTGTATTGTCAATTACATTATTAGCAGTGTCGATCTGTCGTGCAAGTTGTTTTTCTGCTCTTGACAGTGCTTGTTCGCATGCATGCATGATAACGCTTACCAACTCTACTCTGGCCTTACCAGACATACTTATCTTGTGAATGCTACCTACAATAATCTATAGTCTACAAACCCTGCTAAATGCCTAAATGGGATGCGTGCTCTCTGCCGTAGCTCTTGGCTCTTTACGCAACACGCGGCCGGATTACACGCACTTTGTTCCACGTGTTCATACTTGATACAGCTTGACAATCATAGTGAAACCCTATTTTATATTAGACTCGTGTCCTTGTTAGTAGTGATCTTGTGGTGTGTGGCCAACCAAAGATAGTAGTGACTTGTGGTGTTGTGGTGATCTTTGTTAGCAGAATGGGATTACATTCCCTAGACTAGAAGTAGCATCACCTACCCTAATTGGTCTCCTTGTCTCGAGCAGCAGCATGCAGTAGTTTGAACAAATCAAAGGTACTATTGGGGTAGTAACTGGTTACTTTTTGAGCACTCACGGGGACAAGGAAGCCCACGCAGGTCTAAGCAATCCAAGCATGTCCACACTACAATACAAAGCACACGTGGATGCAACGACTAAATTTTGACGACGATGAACAGCAACCCGATCCGGGAGACTATGCATGCATATTATTGCAAGGAGACACTGTTAATTAGCTTTCCCCTGAGGACGCAGCGGGAAGAGTTCCAGGGTCACATCGTCGGTGCAGTCGGCTACTACCTCCGTCGTCGTCGTGACATCGCCATGAACGTCACCCCAGGTCCTGCACCTCCGCCGCTTGCGGCTCGATGCATCTTCAGAAGACGCTTCCTCCTTCTTCCTCAATCCATCCTGCATTAGAATTTATGAACACATGGACGATGAATACTGTTCACTGCATCTGCTAAATCATGCATACGCATGCAAGGCTGCCATGGACGATTAGAATTACTTTGGTTTCAGCTGCAGGTAGAGATGATAAAGTAGTGGTGGTGCTGAGGGTGAGGAGGGCGGCGCGCTTCTGCTTCTGCCGCTCGCGGGCCTTGTGGTTCTGGAACCAGTAGAAGACGTTCTTGCCCTCGATCCGGCCGTACTTGCCGAGCTCCTCCGTGATCTGCTCGATCTGGAACGAGTTGGGCGTGCGCATCCCGCCGCGGTACAGCATCTCCAGCACCTTTATCTGATCCGGCGACGGGTTCCATCGCGTCGTGCCAGACGCCGGCACCTGCAGCAGCTTATTGCAGCACAAAGCAATAAGATCATCATCTGTTAGCTTACTAGCTGCAGAGATCGATCGAGTCAGTGATGCATGACCAGCTGATAATATAACACTGCACCTTGTCGATCTACTACTAGCTAGCAAGCTAGCACAAAGTTATTGGTTTATCCTAATTAACTAACCGTGCAGTGGAGCAGCCTCGCAGCATTTCTGACACGAGCGAACTCGGGCAGGACGACCATCTTCCTCGCTTCAGGGAACGAGATCTTGGGCGCGAGCGGGCGCAAGCAATGGAGGGCGCCCAAGGGGGTAGTAGCAGATGAGCTGAGAGACGAGGATGAGATGGATGGCGGAGACGACGACGGCGACGGCGAGGCCGGTTTGTCAAAATAAGCCACACCATGGAAGTGGTGAAGCCTCATGGTTCAATTTTATAAACTCTCTTTACTTTAATTGTTGGATTCAAATGGAAAGCTGGGGAGGGAGCTACTACTTACTACATACTAGGGCTCGCTAGGTGAGAAAGAGTCCCAGCGTCCTTGCGTGTTTATATATGGGGAGACCGGAGGCGATCGATGGATAAAGGGTGCCAAGGGTTTGAGTGCTTGTGCGATCGAGATCGAGGCAACAGTCGAAAGGCGTGCTCGACTGCTCATCTCATGGGGAGCGACAGGGTATGTGGAGATATTGGTGGTGGGATGGGAGGGCGTCAGCATTGGTGAATCGCAATCATCGTCAGAGCTAGCCACGAAAAGCAGGCGCAGTAATAAAGGTGAAAAGGTAAAAATTCTCGCATGGTGCATCTCTCCTTTCACCTTTCTTGTCGAAATTCATGGCGATTGACAAGGAATAGATGGGGGAGAATATCGGTTCTCCTCTCTGTACGTTTGCATGCTGTTAAAGCAAATTTGAATCCAGCCTAGACCTACGTCGTCAGTTAATATATAATCTTCACCTGGCTAGAGAGTATTCACGGTGTTATCAGATCACACGACAGATAGCTTTTTATTACCTCTAGAAGTAATCAAAATGACTGCTGATCAGAACACAGCTAGAAAGTTCCATGTTACCTGTGTTCAGTAACCTTTATTATGCATGCATATACTGCTTGTTATCATGCAGTTGAGATATTCTGTAAAATTTGGGGGTTCATAATACAACCAACCTTCTACTGAGTTATTACTCTTCTTCTAACAATTAGTGACCTTATGCATGTATATCTCTTCATCTGAGAATAATTATCTGCACGATCAGAGTTCAGTAACCTTATGCGTGTATATAAATACTCAACTCTGATGCCCTAACCTGGGTGTTTAACAGCTTGTCATGCTGTTGATCTTAGTAGTAATAAGTTTTGAGATTTACAAAGCGACCAAGTAATTAACTTAGCAAACCTTCATCCGACAATTGGTAACCTCTATAGCTTACTTGCCGTCTACTCAATAATCTGTGCATGCATGATGCTGTCGATCGTGCGTTAGCTCTCTCTCTAGTCTGCAAAAAACCTGCACTCCATCTGCATGATGATCGATCGCGCATCACATACCAGATAAAGGCCAGCAAAGAGCGAGACGCGCGCGTATCCTTGGCCACAATCTGCAAGATTGGTTTTGCCATGCCTACGTGTAGCTAGCTAGCTACCGGCAGAGGCCTAGACCATCACCCCCTCCATATGAACCCAGACCCAAGACAGAAGGGCCGGGCATCATCAGTGAGTGAAGCTGCAACATGCATGCTGATATATGATTGGAGAAAGCATGCATGCAGACGAAAGCGAGAACCGGCATGATGCATGGATGCAGAGGTTGACCTCGGAGTTAGCGCCGCCATCCGCCGTTGAACCTGGAACAGGATACTGCGCATGAACAGCCGGCCGCCATATAATCACCGTGTTCGGCAGGCTGGAGCTGGAGACTGGAGCTGGAGTGGTGTGAGAGAAAAATACTGTTACCTGGCTGGTGGCTGGAGGCTGGAGCTGGAGTGGTGTGGTGTGAGAGTGAAATACTATAGGGCTGGAGACCAGCCGAACACGGTGAGTATAAGGGCGTCCGCAGTGGTTGACGATTTAGCGGGCGATTTGATTATTTTAATCGATAAACAGTGACAGCACAGTACTCGTCGCTAGCTCTTGCACAGTCGCCGATGCCGCTCGCTCTCACGCGCGTGCGTCCCGAGCACCTGCTGCCCTCCTCTCTCTCTCTCCTCCAAATTGCCGGCCCAACTCACCAGACCACTGTGGACGCCCTAAGAAAAAAAAAAGAGCAGAAGGAAGCATCAGGTGGGGAGGGAGAAAACCCACCCGATCCCTAGATAGCTAGCTAATGACGCATCACTGCAGGCAACGGCAACGGCAACGGCAACGCGCATCATTCTCCGGCGAAAGTTGCCCAGGAAAACGAGGGGCGTGCTTAGGGCAGCTCCAGTGGCGAGTCGAATCCTCGAGGAGAGAGAGAGCCACGTAGCCAAAAATCACGAGTCGACTCCTGCCATCCGCACGTTCCTCTAGTGGCGAGTCGAATCCTCGAGGGCTTCGTCTCCGCTCGTTCCTCCCCGGGTCCGCCATCCGCGGCGACGGGTCTCGGGCGAGCGCGGCGGAGCTCTTCCTCATCGAGAAGGCCACGCCTCAACCTTGTGCGGACGCGGGTGGCGTCAATCGCGGGCACACAAACCCTCGCAAGCGCGGCGGCGGGGGCTCACGCGAGCGCAGCGGTGGGCCTCGCGAGCGCGGCGGCGGGGACTCGGCGAGTCCGGCGGCGGGGGCTCGCGAGCGTGGCGGCGGGGGCTCGGCGAGTCCGGCGGCGGGGCCTCGGCGAGCGCTGCGGCGGGGCCTCGGCGAGTCCGACGGACCTCGTTTCCTCCGCCTCTCTTTCTCCGTTTCCTTCTCCACTGATTTTCTTCCCATCGCTAGCTAGCGATTGCTTCTTCGAGCTAGCCTCGACCGCATCGGAGATCCGTGAGCCGATGGCCAGAGCGCCGCGGCGGAGGCTCAGGTGAGCGTGGCAACGAGGATCCTCCGGCGACGCCATGGCGGAGGCTTAGCCTGGTAGCCCGGCGACGAGCAAGAGACGAGAAGGCCGAACAGCGCGGCGTCGGAGGCTCCGGCGAGCTCGGCGACGAGGAGGCCAGGGAGCGCGGAGGCGGCGGCTCTAGCGAGCTCAGCGACGAGGAGGCCAGGGAGCGCGGAGGCGGCGGCTCTGGCGAGCTCGGTGACGAGGACGACGGCGAGCGCGGCGGCGAACGCTCGGGCTAGCGCGCGACGAGCTCGGAGATGAGAGTGCCAATCATTTTTTTATTCGTGGGGAGTCTACTCTCAATTGGGATTCGACTCTTCTCTCTCTCCTCCATGATTCGACTTCTCCAGCGGCGAGGATTCGGTTTGTGTCTTCGACGTGGCACATGGTTCGGCCACTAGAGAAGCCCAGCTTGCTTCCATTCCTTTGCTGTGAAATACTATACAGTGTGCGGTCGATGTCATAGCAATCACAGCCGGCTGTTGATCGATCGATCTTGCATACATACGCATGCGTGCATGGGCTGGTCCTGGCCTGGGAAGAATGGAGTTGGATCAGCTAGCAATGCCTGCAGCGAGCGTCACACACACACACACCCCGATACAGCATGCAGTGTCGGGAGGGCGTCAAATCTGTCGGGCTTTTACTCCCCAGTAATGATAGTATTAACAAGAGGGATCGATCGGAGAGGCGCCTGACTTCCCGGCCGCTGAAACTACTAGGCCAGCAGTGCAGACTGTGCAGTGCAGGGAGTGAGCCTGGCTCTGGGCTCTGGCTACTCCTGCTGTATGTTTTCGTGGTGTGGGATTAGCGAAAAAAGAGATATTGCCAATCCCGATAAATAAAGAAGTGATGAAGGGTCAAAAGCTCGGCCGGAAAAGGGAAAAAGCTACTATACTCCAGAGCAGCAGCAGCAGGCCAGCAGCCTCACCTTCAAGCCGGGCCGAAGAGAGCGAGACGGCGTGCCACGCGTGAATGGTGTGTGTCGTTGGATTGGTGGGGATGCGTAGCTGCATAGCTGCATAACTATACTTTTTCTGTTTTTATTTATATACTAGATGTATAGCCCGCGCATTTGCAAATATAATTTACGATAATAGATAGCATGATGTATGGTAAAAATATAGTATGACCTTTAAGTAAGAATACAACGACATACAAATTTTTCAATTTTCATAATAGCATTGGTGGGTGATTTTTAATTAGGCTCATGGGTATTTTAGGCTAATTTTTATCGTAATGACAGTGATGGGTAATTTTTATTTTTCTATTTTTCTTCGATTAATGTAGAAATTTTTAGGCCTTGAGAGCGAACGTGGAGGCTCCGTTTGTTGGCCAAATAATAAGATAAAAGATTATAGTATTAGATTTGTCCTAAGTCAAATTTTACAAATTTTGACCAAACTTATATAAAAAATAATAACATTTACAATACCGAATTTATTTCATTGGATCCACCATAAACTATAGGTTGATAGTGCATATGTTGGATAGTATAATTATTACTATGTTTTTCTATAAATTTAATCAAAATTAGACATGTAAATAAAAACTGGTGGCCGACGAACCCCCGGCGCCCGTTCCTGTAAGGTTCTGCCATCATAGAAATAGAAGTTTGTTTGGCTAGAAACAAAAGGAAGAAGAAGATAAAACATTTAGAACATCTCCAACAAATTATTTATCCTCTCCCCAATACTAAAAATTTGTTATTTATCCCCTCTTGATCAAATGTAGGGGGCTTCCTGGCTCCACCGTACCCTTCTTTGAGTAATCTGCTACAACACTGCCTACCAAAAATATAAATAGTATTATTGATAACGGAGAGAGAAAATATATAGGAGATGAGAGATAAGTAATCTACTGGAGACACTCTTAGATTTTACTTTTGAGCCGTCAGCCTATGACCAGCTCTCAAAAATTGTCGTATGAAGGCGCCGTCGCCCGTCGATTCCTCACCCTCCGCCGCACCGCACCTCCATCACATGTAGATTATAATTCCTCCACATGTAGATTTTAATTCCGGCTCCGCCAGTTGTAGGATCAAGGACACCGACTAGAGGGGGTGAATAGACAGTTTTAAACTTCAAACACAAACACTAAAAAAATTTAATTAGTAAAATAAGAGAGCTTCTACTTCTAGCAAGACCTATTACAAGTTGGGTTTGCAACCTAGGATGACAAGAGACAATTCAAGCACTAGAAAAGTAAATTGCTCAAAGTAAATTGCAAGTATTGAAATGAGCAAAGAAATAACCAAGCTTGACACAAGAATTTTTCCCGTGGTGTCGATGACTTGCCGGTCACCCCTAATCCACGTTGAGGTGGATTCAAAGAATCGCCCGCTCCTCTATCAAGACTCCCCTTGATTTTGAGCCAGCTTGAATCAATGAATCTCTCCAAACCTCGATTCCACTAGAGTTGCTCTTCACCACTCCGGTGAGGTGAGCACAAAGACCTCTCACAACCAATTTCGGGGCTCCTCCAAAATCTCCTTGAAGGGGTGCACGAAATCAACTCCTCCAAGACGTCTAGGGAGCGGCAACTCCCAAGAGTAACAAGTCGATGATGCTTGCTTCAAGATTCCCTAGTACCACAAAGCTTAAACTCTTGATACAATGCACTAGGATGCTCTCACACTCACAAAAATGCAATCCCTAAGCAAAGAGTGTGTGAGTGAGGGGGAAACAAGCTCTAGTATGTCAAGAAAGCTTTCCAAGAGGCCAAAAGCGCTCCCCCACGGCCGGACATGAGATATATATAGAGTACCCCTCGGGATCTAGCCGTTATATTCAAAACGCATGAAAACTGAGCATTCGCGGACTGTTCGCCTTAGACAAACCGAACTGTCCGCTGGTCAAAGCCAACGGCTAGAAACCCAATCATTATGTGTCAAAGTCGACCGTTACAGCACTTCGCGGACTGTCCGCTCCCTAGGGGCGGACTGTCCGCAGTTCAAAAGCTAAATGACTCAGAGAAGGCAGTGTCTCTAGGGGGCCGAACCGTCCGCCCTTACAGTCAGTTCAAGCTTTTTAAACTTAGTCACCGTTTTCTCAAAACGTCGTTAGCCCTCATGCATGCAACTTATGTTTGAGCAAAATGGCACTAAAGAACAGTCAAGTAAGGGTACAACAACCCCTCTTGATAGTACGGCTATGTATCCTATTAATCCAGTCATATTTCAACCACTAATCATCTTATGACCGGCAAAATAGAAAAGCCCTAACATATACCTTTGCCTTGAGCGAAACCATCCATGTCATCTCCAATTTTTTTCATGGAATCAACTTATGCACACATTCTCTTGGACCAACCTTACATTCAAATTCTCTCAAGAAATCGTTAGTCCATAAATATTGTCATTAATTACCAAAACACGAATTAGGGGCCTAGATGCTTTCAATCTCCCTTTTTTGGTAATTGATGACAACACTTTCAAAAGAGTGATAAAGAGTTTTTAAGTCAACTTTATACACAAGGCATAAGGTAGACTTGGAATTGAACTTTGATAGAACTTATCCATTTTTCTTGAAAATTTCACAATAAGGTATGGATAAATTTCACCTTAGTTCGATAAGTAGAGAGAACTCCCCCTTGATATGTGCATATAAATTTGAATGAAGACCAATTGCACATATTTATGAATTTGAAAATTTGACAGAGTTTCCCCTACAAGTGGAAATCGAGGCATATATATATAATTTAAGCTTAAACGGTTAGCACAACCTCAAATCTCCAAGAACTTGAAACAACCACATGGTTTCAAAAGATAGACACGAATCAACATAGTTCATCACATATTACAAACCAAGTTCCAAGTTCAACCAACAAGTTCATGCAAGCGAAAAGATAAACATGCAATGCAAGAAGTCCAACACACATCGAGTTTAAACACAAACTAAACAAAGTTCAACGCAGCAAATAACACATAAGCACATGAGCTCCCCCTAGATCACATATCTCTACCCCTTTGGCATCAATTGCCAAAAAGATCCATCAATCATCCATCGGCGGCGGAGGCAGAGGTGGCGGGTAGAACGGCTGATGCGGATAGAACTCAGGAGGAGGCACTGGAGCTGGATGCACTGAGTAGAAATGATCTGAGAAGCCCGTGAATGTGGTGTTGAATGTGTTGAAGCTCTGCTGCAACTGCCGCTGGCTCTCCACAAGCTGCTCATACTACTCAGAATAAGGCAAATCATCAAAACGAGTATCCAGGGCTGCAATATCTGAGTGCAGAGTCTCCTGAACATACTGCAACTGACTCATTATGGGCTGATACATGGTATTCTGAATATGTTGCCCAAAGGATTGAAATCCTACATTCATGTGCTGCTGAAAATTTTGACCCATTGTTTGAAATCCCAAGTTCATTTGATTCTGCATCTGAGTGGCAAGCCCCTCAATCTGAGTATTCATGTTCTGCTACATATTTGCAAAGTATGGATCAAAATATCCAGCTGGAGACACCCACGGCTGCTGCATAGGAGGTGGAGGAGGTGGCATGGCCTCCTGGTTTTCATCTTCACCCATATTTTCTTCATCACCCTCATTTTCATTTTCATCACCTTCAGGCTCAGACTCATGCTCAGGATGGAATGGAGTCAATGGCCTCTGAAGAAATGCAGTCTCATTCTTGAATGGCCTGAATGGAGTATGCTTGCACTCACAAGGACCTCTAAAGTTGGTCTTGGCATTGATTACAGACATGATATAGGGAGCAAAGTATAGATTCATCTCAAGATTTAGCCTCAATTCTGCCATTTGATCCATGATGAGAGCAATAATGTTTATCTTTCTCCATTCATGATATGAGAGATCATATTTCAATAGAGACCACGAACTTTATCTTTATTTTCACTCTTTGGCATAAAAGTGACTCTTGCAATCTTGTTGATCACAGCAGGATGGTGTTTAAGACCATGAGTTTTACCAAAGGAACGACGAATTCCTGACCGAGCAGACTCATAAAATATGGGATAATCATCCTCATTCATAGAATTTTTCAGCACAATGTTGGCACTATTCTCAGCTGTAATAAACTCATAATCTAACTCATTCGCAGCAGCAAACTGAGCAAAGGATGCATAATATGTCCTTTTTCCAGTGGTCCACCAGAATTTTTCTTCTACTAAATCAATCTCTAAGGTTGCATAGAATTGGCGGATAATTGTCTCATTCCAATCACATCTATGCTGAAAGAATTAGTTAATCTCATACTTTCAAATTTAGGTACTAAGTCAGCCATGACTGCTTGATTACTCATATATGCTAGGTCAATAATCTGATGGCTGAACACAGTTTTCTTGAGCATATAACCAAAAAAGACATCTTGTTGTACCTGAGTTTTGAAAAACAACACATTTGTATCTCGGTCTTGATGGAGTTGATTTACTGATCTTGCATTTGCATATGACTCGGTTGTTCAACGTCTGCCAGGCTGGTTCATGGATTGCACATCAATAACTTCATCATCATCACTATCTTCTGCAGCAGAGGACTCAGCAGCTAGATCACTCTGATTAGGAGCATAATCTTCATCATTCAGATCATCATATCTTCTTTGCCTTTTTGATGCATTTGCCTTTGTAAGCTTTGATGTAGCAGCGGAGAAAAACCTTCGAACGGCTGATGGGACATGGTGGAGGAGCTCGCGGAGAGTTCGGGGATGCGCTCGGACCGTCCGGGATCACGCCAAATGCCCTCCCCTTGAGGGGTCCCTTTCCACGTGCTTGAGAACGAGAGAGAGAGAGCAAGAGAGATGTGTGGCCGGTTTTGGTGGAGAAGAAAGGGACAGGGGGCATAAAGGGTTACGGCCTGGCTGGCCCATGCGGGATCCACACTCGCGGACCGTCCGCTGGATCCCGGCGGACCGTCCGCCGGGTCCTCATTTTCTTCCCCCTTTTTTTATTTTGCACAGATCATAGCAGACCGTTCGTGTTCCTGTGGTGGACCGTCCGCATAATTTCCTCCCAGACACAAGGTTTCTGCCATGTTTCTGTCCACAAAATTCATCCACGGGCGGACCGTCCGCCTATTACCTGCATACAGTCCGCGATGCACTTTCCAGACAGCCCAGACTTCCACTTAAACTTCCACAAATTCAAATTTGATTTGGGATCATGGCTCATAGAAAATTTCAAAAATTGCAAAACCAGTGGGAAAACCTTCCAAGGAGTAATGTATACATGTTTGATCAAGAAAATCAAATAAAACTTGCAAGATCAAGGTAAACTCAAAAATAGCTCAAAAATGCACCAAAAATACTAGAAATTTAAACCAAAGAATGCAATAGAGTACCAAATAGTACATGCACTCGGTTTCAAGACACATTTGAGAAGTCAATGACATTTAGCTCATTTCTCAGCTTGCAAAATCGATTTTCATCAAAAAGCTTAGTGAATATGTCTGCTAATTGATCTTCGGTGCCAATTCCATCAATTTTGATGTCTCCCTTGTTCACATGATCTCTAAGAAAATGATGCCGAATGTCAATATGCTTTGTTCTTGAATGTTGAACCAGATTTGATTCAATCTTCACAGCACTTTCATTGTCACATAATAAGAGAATTTCCTTGAATTTCACACCAAAGTCAAGAAGTGTTTGCTTCATTCACAATAATTGAGCACAATAATTTTCGGCTGAAATATATTCCGCTTCGGCGGTTGAGAGAGCAGCCGAATTTTATTTCTTTGAAGACCAAGAAACAAGAGTCCTTCCAAGAAATTGACAACAACTGGAAGTGCTTTTTCTATCAACTTTGCATTCGGCATAATCCGAATCCGAATAACCAACCAAATCAAAGTGAGCACCCTTTGGATACCATAAGCCAATATTTGGAGTGAACTTCAAATATCTCAAGATACGCTTGACAGCGGTCAAATGACATTTTCTTGGGGCAGCTTGAAATCTAGCACATATACAAACGCTAAACACGATGTCGGACCTAGATACCGTCAAATAAAGCAAACTCCCAATCATGGATCTACAAAGCTTTTGGTCAACCGGATTACCACCCTCATCAAGATCAAGATGTCCATTTGTAGTCATAGGTGTCTTGATAGGTTTAGCATCCTCCATACCAAATTTCTTCAAGATATCCTTCACATATTTTGATTGACACACAAATGTGCCTTCCTTGAGTTGCTTGATTTGAAGTCCAAGAAAGAAACTTAATTCACCAATCATGGATATTTCAAATTCCCTAGACATCATGTCACCAAATTGCTCACAAAAATTTGAGTTAGTAGAACCAAAGATAATATCATCAACATAAATTTGGCAAATAAACAAGTATTTTCCAATAGATTTAGTGAACAATATAGTGTCAACCTTCCCAATTTTGAAGTCTTTAGAAACAAGAAAGTCCCTTAGTCTCTCATACCAAGCCTGAGGAGTTTGCTTAAGACCATAGAGAGCTTTAGACAACTTGTACACATGATTTGGCTTCTTAGGATCTTCAAACCTGGGAGGTTGTTCAACATACACTAGCTCACTAATTCTACCATTTAAGAAAGCACTTTTCACATCCATTTGAAAAAAATTTATATTATATGAGCATGCATAAGCTAGAAAGATGATTATTGCTTCAAGTCTAACTACGGGAGCAAAAGTTTCACCAAAATCCAAACCTTCGACTTGAGTGAAGCCTTGAGCCACCAATCTTGCTTTGTTTCTCACTATAATTTCATCTTCATTTTGCTTTGTTTCGAAAGATCCATTTAGTACCAATGATATTATAATTCTTGGGCCTCTCAACTAAATCCCAAACTTGATTCCAGGTGAAGTTATTCAACTCTTCATGCATAGCATTCACCCAATCCGGATTCATGAGTGCTTCATCTACACGATTAGGCTCAAAAGAAGATACAAAAGAATAGTATTCACAAAATAAAGCAACACGAGATCAAGTTTGAACACCCTTACTAATGTCACCCATAATTTGATCCACGGGGTGATCCTTTGCAATGGCATGATGAACTCTTGGTGGAGCTACGGGCTCTTGAGTTGAAGTAGATGGTGAGGTAGATGAGTCCGGTTGATCTTAAGCTTGAGAATCATCATCATGAGTGGCTTGATCAATTGGTTGAGCTTGATCATTTGAAGTAGAAGTAGAGGTAGATGGAATCACTCTAATAGGAATAGATAAATCATTTTCTTCCTCATCTTCTTCTCTTGGTCGAATATCACCAATTGACATATTCTTCATTGCATTTCTCAAGCCATCACTTCTCACATCATCAAGGTTATCTTTTTCTTCATGTGAGCCTTGAGTTTCATCACACTCCACATCATACACTTCTTCAACAATACCATAAGTTTTATTATAAACCCGATAAGCCTTACTACAAGATGAGTATCCAAGAAGAAATCCCTCATCACACTTGCTTTGGAGCTTTGATAACCGAGTTCTTTTCCTTAGAATGTAGCATTTGCAACCAAAGACTCGCAAATAAGAAATATTTGGCTTCCTTCCAACTAGCAGCTCATATGGAGTTTTGTCATGAACTCCATGACAATATAGCCTATTTGAAGCAAGATAAGCGGTGTTGATTGTCTCAGCCCAAAAACTATCCGAAACATTGTACTCGGAGAGCATTGATCTTGCCATATCAATCAAAGTGCTATTTTTCCTCTCAACAAGACCATTTTGTTCCAGTGTGTACTTGGATGAGAACTCATGCTTGATTTCCTTGCCATCACACAACTCTTCAACTCTTTTATTTCTAAATTCACTTCCATTATCACTACTTACTTTCTTCACTTTGAGATCAAATTTATTTTCGGCCCTTGTCAAGAATTTCTTCAAAATGTCATAAGTGTCGGCCTTATCATTTAGAAAGAATACCCAAGTGTATCTTGAGTAATCATCCACAACCACAAGACAATAACAATTTCCTCCAATGCTTCTATATACAGTAGGACCAAATAAATCCATATGCAATAATTTCAATGGTCTTGAGGTTGACATAGTGCTTTTGGAGGGATGTGAATTTCCAACTAGCTTTTCGGCTTGACAAGCACTACACAATTTATTCTTTTCAAACTTCATATTTTTCAACCCAACAACCAAATCATATTTCAAGAGCCGGTTGAGTTGTTTCATGCCAACATGAGCAAGCCTTCTATGACATAACCAACCCATAGATGATTTTGAGAATAGACATGTTGTCAACTTTGCATCATCGGAAGAGAAATCCACACGATAAATAGTGTCATGTCTAAAACCCTTGAAAATTTGATATTTACCGTCCAAACTAGTCATTTCTGCACTATCACTAGTGAAAGAGCATTTGTACCCAAGATCACAACGTTGAGTAACCGACAAAAGATTGAACTTGAGTGAATCAACTAGCGACACATTTGAGAGAGAGTGATCATTTGAGATAGCAATTTTACCAACTCCTTCAACTTTGCCTCGACTATTATCTCCAAAGATTATGTCACCATAGCCAACAATATTTTCTTCAAGAGAGGAGAACATACTTGGATCACCGGTCATATGTTGAGTGCATTCACTATCAAGCACCCAATGTCTTCCTCCGGCCTTGTAGTTCACCTACAAAAGAAAATCATCCTCGTTTAGGTACCCAAACTTTCTTGAGTCCTTGAATGTTAGAGACCAAAGCCTTAGGCACCCAAATGACATTCTTTTTAGCACCATTTATAGGTATACCAATAAATTTAGAACTAACACAATCTTTAGAATTCTTGAAAAGAACATATCTAGGATCAAAGGATATAGCTTTCTTGTTTGTGCAGTTTTTCTCATCATGACCAAGATTTTTACAATTTTCACAATAAGAAACACCACTAGCCTTCACAAAAGTGGTCCATGTGTGGACAAAGGCTGCCCTTCCCTTCTTGGGAATGTATCCAAGGCCTTCTTTGTTCATTGAGAATTTTTGATTCCCCCAACAATGATTGAATTTAGCCATTTGACCATAGCATTTTCTCAAATCATTGGTCAAACAAGTGACCTCCTTCTTCAACAATTCATTTTCCACAATGAGTGACTCATCACAAGAGGATGTATTACTTGAGCATGAAAAGTCACTTGTGCTACAAGATGGGGTCAGTTGAACTAGAAGCACAACACTTATCATTGATTAAATCACAACTAACACCAATACTCAATGTTGCCTTGTTTTCATGAACAAGCAAGGTGTTGTGAGCTTTCTCAAACTTCTCATGAGTTTCTTTGAGATTCTCATGAGAAGTCTTTAGCTCCTCATAGGATGCTTGAAGTGAGGTGAATTTCAACTTCAAGTCCTTCAACTTTGCCTTTTTTTCTCATAAATTCATCGGCATCAGTGAGCATTTCAACAAGATCATCATAAGTGAGTTCATCAAGTTCACCATCTTGTAATACATTTTCGCCACCTTTTGCCATAAGGCAATGTGATGTGGAGAAGAGTGAAGGAGCCTCCTTGATGGCGATTTCGGCAACACCTTTGGATGGCTTGTCATCATCATCATCATCATCATCATCATCATCATCATCATCATCATCATCATCATCATCATCATCATCATCGGAGCTTGCATCGGAATCCCACTCAACAAAATAGGCTTGGCCATTCTTCTTTTTCTTGGTGAATCTCTTCTTTTTCTTGTCATCATCTTTCTTGCCCTTCTTGCTCTTGTCATTTTTCTTGTTTGGACAATTGACAATGATGTGACCTTCTTCACCACACTCAAAACACTTTTTGTTGATGAAGTGATTTTTCTTTGAATATTGACCTTTCCTTCCATAACTCTTCTTACTCATGAATTTGTTTAATCTCTTTACAAAAAGAGTCATCTCTTCATCCGACTCATCCTCATTACAATCTTCATCATTTTCTCCTTTGGAGGATTGTGCCTTGAAAGCCACACTCTTCTTTTTCTCATTATTTGTCACACCATACACTTCATCTTGCGACTTCTTGAACATATCATGAGTGAGCACTTCTCCCAAAACTTGTGTGGGAGTTGTGGTCTTCAAATTTGATCTCACTAGCAAAGTCACAATAGTGTCATATCTCTCCGGAAGAC
This sequence comes from Panicum virgatum, assembly GCF_016808335.1. Taxonomy (NCBI): domain Eukaryota; kingdom Viridiplantae; phylum Streptophyta; class Magnoliopsida; order Poales; family Poaceae; genus Panicum; species Panicum virgatum. The sequence goes on from NC_053142.1 coordinate 49,665,305, forward strand.
ATCTAAGAAACTTGTGAGAGAAATCCTCATCTGGTACATCAAATCCAAGACCTTTGAGATCATTCACAATGTCATTCAATCGGTTGAACATCTCGGGCACATTTTCTTCTTTCTTCATGGCAAATTCACTAAACTTTCCTTTGAGCACATACAATTTTGTCTCTTTCACACTTGATGTACCCTCATGAATTTCCATGAGCTTCTTCCATATTTCATTTGCATTGGTAAGATCTTTGACCCGGTTGAGCTCACTAACATCAAGAGCACTAAACAACACATTCACGCCTTGATCATTGAGTAAGTCGTTCTCTTCATCTAGAGGTATCAACTTTTTCTCATCAAGAATGACATATCCATCATTCATGACCCTCCATAGTTTTCTACTCAATGCCTTGAGATAAGATGTCATTCTAACTTTCCAATAATCATAATTGTTCCCATCAAATTGAGGTGGCTTCCCAACATGAATCTCATTTTCACTAGTCATTATTCTTACTCCGAGATGATTAAATCCTTTTTAATGGAGTACTTAGCTCTGGTACCACTTGTAGAATCAAGAACACCGACTAGAGAGGGGTGAATAGGTGGTTTTAAACTTCAAACACAAACACTAGAGAAATTTAATTAGTAAAACAAGAGAGCTTCAACTTCTAGCAAGACCTATCAGTAGTTGGGTTTGCAACCTAGGATGACAAGAGACAATTCAAGCACCAGGAAAGTAAATTGCAAGTATTGAAATGAGTAAAGAAATAACCAAGCTTGACACAAGAATTTTTTACGTGGTGTCGATGACTTGCCGGTCACCCCTAATCCACGTTGAAGTGGATTCAAAGAATCAACCGCTCCTTTATCAAGACTCCCCTTGATCTTGAGCCGGCTTGAATCAATGAACCTCTCCAAACCTCAATTCCACTAGAGTTGCTCTTCACCACTCCGGCGAGGTGAGCACAAAGACCTCTCACAACCAATTTCGAGGCTCCTCCACAATCTCCTTGAAGGTCTGCACGAAATCAACTCCTCCAAGCCGTCTAGAGAGCGGCAACTCCCAAGAGTAACAAGTCGATGACGCTTGCTTGAAGATTCCCTAGTGCCACAAAGCTCAAACTCTTGATACAATGCACTAGGATGCTCTCACACTCACAAGAATGCAATCCCTAAGCAAAGAGTATGTGATAGAGGGGGAAACAAACTCTAGTATGTCAAGAAAGCTTTCCAAGAGGCCAAGAGCGCTCCCCTATGGCCGGACATGAGATATATATATATATATATATAGAGTACCCCTCGGGATCTAGCCGTTATATTCAAAACACGTGAAAACTGAGCATTCGCGGACCGTCCTGTAGCAGATCTGCCCAAATTAAACCGGCTTAAGTGCGCTAACCATTATTTTAAAGAATAATCAAGTTACCACACACTTAAAACGGTGTAATCCGGCAGTCCGTCGGGTAATTCCCGATTAAACTACTGTACTCCAGGATCATAATTGCACTAGGAAGTCTCGCACGATGACGAGCATAGGTGATACAAGCATACAAAGATTCTCAAATTAATTTACAACACGGTTTTATATAAAAGTTTTGAATACAAACGACAGAGTTCAAACACACAGCGGAAGTTTAAAACAGAGTTCGAAATACAAAACGGTAACTACGAACGACGAAACAAGATGAGCTCCACATCCCGCCCACCGATGTGATGCCAACCTGCCCGATCTTCATGGAGAAGATGGGGCCCACTCGACGGTCCACCCCGGAGGGAGCGGTTGTCCAATCTAGGACGCACAGACCTCCTCGAAGTCAGCGGGACACAACCTGCTCAGGAGGGTTACAACAACAACCATGAGTATACTAATACTCAGTAAGGCTTACCCGACTATGGGTATACTTAGCCCAATATCTAGACATGCAAAGCTTTTTGGCTCTGGAGTTGGTTTTGCTGAAAAGCTACTAGTAGTAAATCCTTACTTTCAATATTTTAGCTCAAGTTTAGTATTCGAGTACCAACTAGGTTCGCTATAGCATCTAGAGCACACATGGTAGATCAAATTATCTTTCAGTAACATACGAACCAACATTTCCATTCCGTTCTCATTCCACTTCTTTACTACGATGTGACACAGTGACCAAGGCTCTCATATCCGCGAGTCACGGCGAATCGATCTGATTTAACCTTGCAAGGTGGACCTAACCAACACGACACGTGCAAGCCCCGTCGGGCCACACACGTCAACTGTTCCCATCATCACCCCGACGTCTGAATCACGTCTACCAAAACTCGGGAGAAGGGTCCCTCACAGCGAACTCCCGGAGAACCCGGAGGCGACATACTATCCAACACCCGCCATCATACCACTCCCAGAGTAGCAGTTCACGATTCAAAGTATAGTTGCAAATCAGGTAATTAGCTTACCGGTTTCGACTACCTCCTACTCACGGCATGTGGTTAGTACTGTTCAATCCTCGATCAACAATTCCAACAACGGTACGGTCCTCAATCGACACAAGCGGAGGCTTACTTGCCATCCATTTCATATCTAGAACCAAATTCATTTCCGCCCGGTCTTCATTTCTCTTTCTTCATTGATTCATTCTCAAACCACATTGCCATAAGTAACAAGATCTTAAATCTTGCGAGTGACAAGAATCACTCGACTTCTACCGAGATCCTACTTAGCGGTGCATTTCTAACGACACCTGCATACTAATATTGACCCTCAGGTACCTAGGGAGAACATGCATACTAGGGTTCCATACAACTCCTAGAACGTAAATGCACAAATACTTAAATAAATATTATCGTGGTGCTGCAAACCACAGCCGGGTGGCGGAAGGCACCCGCCCTAGCCCAGAGGGTGTGTACTCGGGGGTTAGCTAGTCTTAGATCAATCTTCCTCAAGAACTCGATGAACACAACGGGATTTAGAGTGGTTCGGGCCGCCGGAGCGTAATACCCTACGTCCACTGTGTGTTGTATTGCCTTCCCACGAGAGTGAGAAGGTGCGAGTGTTTCAGCCTGTCTGGATTGTGGAGATTGTCCTGTGCACAGCGGGCACCTCCCTTTTATATCTCAAGGGGGCGCGTACACGGCTGTTGGATCCCCGACAGGTGGGTCCAACGATGCGATATAAAATAACAGGGTGTTCATACATTATGGCGTTGCAGGCAAAGGAGATCTCTCTCTTGGATTCCCTCGCCTGCCCCCGGAGCCCTCCGTCCATCATGTCTTGGCGCTGTCTTGTCGAGGCGGAGCCCGACGCAGCTAGTAGCATCGCCTGTTACGTAGCTGAGCGGCTGTGTAGGGAGCGGCGTAGGTGGCATGATGGAAAAGTGCCGGGCCGTCGTATCCATTTAACGCGGCAGACGGGCTCTGCGCGGGCGCGGCTCAGGCGGCTCCACTGTGCTCCTTGGTAATACGCGGCGCGCAGCAGGGCCTGACAAAAGGCTGTCTTGTGTACCGCGGCGGCAGAGCACGCCTTGTCCATCGCATTAAATGCGGTAGGTGGGCGAGTCTTCCTGCGGAAGACTCGCGCACAATCCCACGTCTCCGGGACACGTGGCGGCTCCGGACCCCTACACGGTGAGGGGAGTCCGGACGGGCGCAGGAGGTCCCGGACCCCTCTGGGGGTCCGAGGCCTCGGCGGTCAGCTCGGAGCTTCCCTTTTGTGTAGACACGTGGCGTCACCGGACCCATCCTCAGGCGGGGAACGGTCCGGGGGCCGTTGGCCTGGTGAGGGAATAACCTGGCCTGTGGGGCCTGGCTACTCCATCTTTCCCGCGCAGCTACGGGTAACTACGCGGGTCCTGCCTTGCTGCAGTAAGAGTGGGTATCCCTGTTACATGGTACCGACAAATATTAATATACTGAATTAATGGGTCATGCTCCGGGGCTTGCCTTGCAAGTCAGCGGGGTTAGCGACTTCTTCGTGAGCGTGCTCGACTGCATCCTCCTGCTGTTCTCTTGCTTGTGGCTCCTGGATCGGCTCAGCGATCAACTCGTAGACGGCTTCGTTTGTGGCGTCTACACGTGTAAAAAAGATGCCATGCAACAATTAAAACAGTGCAAGGAAATGATACAAGGTACTCATGATGCAAAGTGAGGTACTAAAAAGAAGGACACGACTAGCACCAATTACCACTGATCACAAAATACGGAAAAGCACAAACGCATAATAGAATTTACTTAACAACAAAAGGAACAACAAAAGGAAAACTGCAGTTAGGAACGAAATAAATGCAAACACACAGCCTACAGACCTAAACGAGCTACCCAAAAATTACCAGTAAGACAAGATATTGAAAGGACATGCAACAAAAATTTACCAACATTTATTGGTGTTAGAAAACATTTATTTTAGCCCTAGGAAAACAAACTAAACAACAACAGATCCACAAATATGCACATAGGTTATGTACCTGAAAATTTTTTAGTGGAATACACATGCAAAGAGTAGGCTACCACAAAATTTTTAGGATTTTTAGACACACAGAACAACCGATACAAAATAAACTAGCTTAAACACAACCCATAATTTTAGCAGGGGTAAAATTGACATTTCACATGCATGAATATTTTTCCTTTGAATATATTGATCTAAGCAACCCAACAAAATTTAGTTTGCATTTTTAGCATTTTTCCACAATTTGTTCTTCATTTATGAAATTTTGGCCAAAAATAAATAATTTTGAAATAAATAAAACAACTCCTAAATAGGGGCTGACGACTGGGCAACACTAGTCAGTGAGAGCCCAGCCCTCAGCTCCCTCCCCGGTTTCGCCCGCGCCATGGCCGGCATGCGGCCAGGCCATCCCGCGGCGGCGCTGCCCTCGCCGGCGGTGGCCGGCCGGCGGCGCGGCTTGGGCGGCCGGGGGGGGCAGGGGCGGCCGGCGGCCGAGCTGGGGGGCAGCCTAGGGGCGCGCGCGGCACAGCGCAGGGGCAGGGCTGCAGTGGCGCGGCCACTTCGGCCAGCGCAGGGCCAGGCGGCGGCGGCGTGGTGGCGCGGCCTTGTGCCGCGCGGGCACTGCCCGCGGCGTGCGGCGGCGGGAGCAGGGCGGGCCGACGGCGGCGCGGCGCGTTCCCGGTGGCGGCAACACAGAGATTGAGCAGGAAAAAGGGCGATGAGGAAGAGGAGAGCGTGGGGAAGCTCACTGGGCGCTCGAATCGGGCGGAGGTGGACTGGAGGATGGGGATCGACGGGCAGGCGGAGCTCCGGCGAGAACGTCAATGGCGGTCGGGTTTGGCGGGCTCGATTTCGGCTGGTTTTGGGTGCGGCCGAGCTCGGGAATGGGTGGAGGAGGTGCGGGGCAAGGCTGCGCGGCTTGGGGCACGAGGAAATCGTAGCGGGGGCGACAAGGATGGCCGGCGCGGCGAGCGACGGCGGCTCTGCTCGGCTTGGCTCGTCTCAAGCTCGAGCAGGAAGAAGAAGGGGAGGGGAATGAAGTTGAACGCCGGGAGGGGATAAGCACGAGCCCACGCCGAGTTCGGGGCGTGATCGCCGATGCGTGGAGGAAGCTCGCCGACGACGACAGTCGCCGGTATGGGCGTCGCGGCGACACAGTGAAGAGCAGTGCAGCACAGTGATCCATTTGACTAAATTTTGACTCGCGTTTGACCGATTGAAACTCAAAAATTCATATGGCAACTTGAAATTTGGCCAAAATAGAAGTTGTAGAGGAAGATAAGGTCTACAACTTTGCTTTTGGGTGAAAGTTGATTTAGAGCTCAGATTAGGGAGAAAATCGAGATCGAACATAGCTAAGTTGAGTATACTATGCAACTTGATTAGCGCTAACGATGAGCTTAAGTCCATGATTAGCGGGTTAAGCACATGATTAGCATCGCGATTAACACTGGAGTGTTACACCTCCACCTTAGACAAACCAGACTGTCCGCTGGTCAAAGCCAACGGCTAGAAACCCAATCATTACGTGTCAGAGTCGACCGTTACAGCACTTCGCGGACTGTCCGCTCTCTAGGGGCGGACTGTCCGCAGTTCAAAAGCTAAATGACTCAGAGAAGGCAGCGTCTCTGGGCAAGTCAGAAAAAATAGGGGCGGACTTTCCGCACCCCAGGGACCACTTCGTGCACACCCCTAGAGCCACTCTTGTTTCTGTCAAAAGCGAAGTTAGAGGGGCGGACCGTCCACCCTAAAGGGCCGGACCATTCGCCCTTGATTCCTTTCACGTAACACAGAACAATAACCTTTTTGTCCCGAGTTGAGAAGTCAGGGGAGGGCCGTCCGTCCTAGGGGGGCGGACCGTCTGCCCTTACAGTCAGTTCAAGCTTTTTAAACTTAGTCACCGTTTTCTCAAAACATCGTTAGCCCTCATGCATGCAACTTATGTTTGAGCAAAATGGCACTAAAGAACAGTCAAGCAAGGGTACAACAATTCCTCTTGATAGTACGGCTATGCATCCTATTAATCCGGTCATATTTCAACCTCTAATCACCTCATGACCGGCAAAATAGAAAAGCCCTAACATATACAATTGCCTTGAGCGAAACCATCCATGTCATCTCCAATTTCTTTCATGGAATCAACTCATGCACACATTCTCATGGACCAACTTTACATACAAATTCTCTCAAGAAATCATTAGTCCATAAATATTGTCATTAATTACCAAAACACGAATTAGGGGCCTTGATACTTTCACCAGTATTGTGACTGATCGTTTATATGTCCGTTTTCAAATTTATTTAACTATTTAGCTTCCCTATTCCTGGAAACCATTTGCTAATATTAAATTCTATGAATTTATATGTACTTTTTTGTTGGATTTTATATGGATGTTTTAGACAATCATTTATGTGGTTTTTTGCATGACTAATAAGCTACTGTTTTGTACGGTAATATTTTTTTTCTACAATTTGTTGAATGACGATTTACAATGCACTAAAAATGAACATTATATAGTACATATAAAGTGATTGCATATTCAGTACATAAAACTGAATTTATAAAATAAATTGATGTTTGTAAAATACAATTGCAAAAAGAAAAGCAATACACAAAAGTCCCTCAAACCGGATAACATAGACCATCCAACTATCAAAACTGAGCAAATTTGATCCTTGGAGTGGTTTTCAAGATGGTTTTGTATTTAAGAAATAAAAATGAAATATTCTAATTAGATCTAAAAATCAAAACTAATTTATTTTCAATCAGAAAAATTTGAAAGTAGTATCATAAATTTTCTAAAAAGGTAACATATTTATTATTACTCTATTTGAATCTTTATGATTAAAAAATAATAGACATAACTACAAGCTACCAAATATTATGAAAATAAAAAAACTGGATCCGAATAACTAAAAAGTATGGTGCAAATAGATAGGTTACATTTTTTGAAAACTTTTGACACTCATATCGTATTTTATTTACAAAAATAATTAATTATAAACTTTTTTAGTTTAAAATTAAATATTTTTAATCCTCATAAAATGAAAAACCACCTTCAAAACCATCTAAGGGGCCAAATTTGCCTGATTTTAACAGTTGAATAGCTTTTGTTCTCCAATCTTGTTGTTGAAGGTTGAAAATCAAACTTTTGTGATAGTTCAAGAGTGTAAACCAGACTTTTTCCTTTATAAAATTTTGTACTTCAGTATATGAAAGTTTCTAGATTTCATATTTATATGCAAAATTACTCATAGATTTATGCATGGTGTTAAAGTAGAAATGAATAATTATGAGAAGTTTCTAGAAGGTTAGAGAGTATGCATGAATCACGGTTACCATGATTCATGGTGAAATATGAAATATGAAATACTCTAGAAATTATATATTTGTATGGTAAGATAAGTATGAGGAAAATTTTAGAGTTAGATATTTTGTAAAAGAAGTGTGCACAAGATATATGAACAAATATATGGACACATGATAAAACCATATGAGCCATGGAGTTCTATACTTAGAGGTGCCCCCATCTCCTCTTACCATATCATGGCATGAGGTCTCAAGTAGGATATGGCAAGACTGTCATGTCGTGCAATAGTGTCATGATAGGGTAGCCACATAAAAAATGCAAAAGTTTTGTGTTGTATTAAGTTGGTCTATCATATTAGTGTCGAGGTGAGGTCTTCTTGGTGTAGTATGGGCATAGGGTCCACGAAAGAACTAGTATCATACTAATTTGGTACAGTTTCTTAGAAATCGATATCAAGATTAGGGGTGCCGGTTTCTCAACACATGGGTTAACTAGGCTATAGCCCGCTATTCGGAGAAGGATGCGGCCGGAGGAGTCGGCGACGAGGGAGTGGTCGGCAGAGAGAGAGTGACCTAAGGAGTTCTTGACGCAGAATACACCAATGAAGGCAGCGCGGTTGGCAGGAGATGAGGCCATACCAACCTGGCTTCTGGCTGGGCGGTTGTGGAGCTTGTCAGCGACTCACTAGGTGAAAGGTGCTCTATCGTAGTCGGGGGAGCTCTTGGAAGTAGAGAGGCACACGAATTTGTGCGAGAGCATCTCGGTGGTGGAGGAGGCGGGATGGTTGGTGGCGGCTGGCTCGGTGATGCGGAGAATGTAGGATGCACGCCCATGCGCCCGAACGATCTTGCTATTAATGAAGGTGAATGGCTCCAGCGATCTACTCTCGACCACCCAGCCCTTCTCCTCCATGTCCGCGAGCAGGAGCCACATGCTCGTCACCTCAGCGATGGAGACAATGTGGCTGGTGAAGCTAATGGACATGCCTTCATTGTGGTCACGGAGGATCTGTTGGATTTGCTTTAGGCATGACACCTCCTAGGCAAACGCCATGGTTGTTGCGCCTCCTGGAATTGGATCTACACCGAAAAGTTCAGGGTATTTGTAGACGAGGAACGATGAAGGGAAGGAGGAGGGAGGAGGAGGGGGGAGTGAGTTCTCGATCCATGTGATCGGGAAGCCTGGCCGTCGGATGATTTTCGAGTTACGGCTGAGATGTATTCAGGAAAGCACGTGACGATCGTGTCTGCGACATCAGACGTGAGAGGAACGCCATCCAAATTTGGAAAGCAAGAGGCGCGATTAAAACCGGCGTGTGGCATGCCGGCGTCGAACGTTTTACTTTTTTCATTTTATTTGAACAAAAAGACAGTAAAGACAGAGCTCGAGGCCTCGTGCTGTGTTTCTTCATAAGCAAAAGAAATCACGAGCACTGTTTAGATTTAACACATCATATAACCTTAGATTGGCGCTTATGAGTCCCGCTCACTTAGGCTATCAGCAATATAGAACGTGTTTGGTTTGCACTATTAGCGTAAATTATGGTTACATCTAAAGTTAGAGTACTAGTATACTCCAGCGATGAGCAGCAGCAGCAGGCCAGCAACCTCACCTTCAACTTCAAGCTGGGACGATCAGAGTGAGACGGCGCGCCGCACGCGAATGGTGTGTGTCGTTGGATTGGTGGGGATGCGTACTTCCGCTGCATGTCCAGATGACTATACGGTGAGGGAAGAGAAGCTACCGAAAGATGACAGTTGAGAGCCGAGACCCGCCGAGTTGACTTTTACTTCCTTGGTCCTAAAATAAAAATTAGTCGTTTTAGCTTTTCTATAGATACATCAATTTTTTTATTCATGTAAACATAATATTATACTTCTAAATGCATAGCAAAATCGATGTATCTAAAAAAACAACTAATAATTTAGGACAGAGAGAGAGTAACAAGTAATTATTAGCTGATTCCCCGCATGTTGCTGTAGGATTTAAGAGAGCTTTTCGATAAATTATGACAAAAGTTACAATAATTCTTTAAATAAAACGCTATGGAGAGTATGTAGTAAGACAAATAAGCACTTAGATTGAGTTTGTTAAAACAAAAAAAAATGCATAGATTTTTTTCTAATGAAGAAAAACTCGTATAATTTTGGTTCAATTTGAAAATTTATAGTGTAAAATCACCTTGATTAGAGAGTTGGAAAGGCGGATGGTTCTCGACCCTGACGATCCATTTTGTTGCCTTTGTGATAATTTATTTAGAGCGGAGCACTTGATGTAGGGCAAGGAGAAAGAAAGACATGAGAATCAATTTATTTTGAGTGGAGCATTTTTTGTCAGGAAAGGAGATAAGAAAGACATGAGAATTAAATCAAAGTGATTATTTATTTCGAGTGGAGCACAGAGTGCGCAAATAAAATTGGTATAAGGATAGTGTGACGTGATGTTCATGTGTAAGCTAATTAAGATTTTGTTTCATTTGCTTTGCCTCCTACATGCATGCATGACAATATATGTGTGACTGTGAGTAATCGACGTGCAACTTTCGGGCTTGATTATATTGATTGCCCCAAGCTGGTGGAAAAAGTACATGAATTTTGTGATTATTTATTTGAGTGGAGCACTTGGTGTAGAGTAGGGAGATAGAAGGACATGAGAATTAAAGCAGAGTGAATATTTATTTTGTGTGGAGAACAGAAGGTAAAAAGACATAAGCTAGAATGATGAATCAACGGTCATGATTAAACTTGAGATTAAGATCGAATGGACACAATTTTCTTGATGATATAGTGCAATGTGAGTTGAGAGAAATAGAAGTTAATGGTTTGTAGTGGGGACCAACTATATAGGTTTTATAGATTCTCTTACCCCTGCCTTCCTTTATTTGAAAGTTTGAAACATATAAAATGAAAGAGAATATCTCTCTCGCAAGTCGCAACCCACACACATACATGCGACGCGACTAGAGGCCTTCTTCAACATTCAAACGCACATCCGTTTGTAACCCTACTTGTATTTGGATGTAGTTAATCAAAGTTTACAAATGACGGAGGTCGGCTATTTATAAACTAACCCTAACCTCCCTTACCGATACGATGAGATTACAACTTGCGAATCATAAAACAAACTTGTTTAATTTAAACAAAACTAAATCTAAGAGATAACTTGTCAGCTCCATTTGCCAGCTTCTTCCATAGCTCCATGGGTTGCGACACCTTCTCCTGGCCTAAAGGCCCAATATGCTTCATCTTTCTTCTTTGATCCAGTCTGTCCATTCTCCATCGACCACTTGCGTGGGCGTATTTTGTAATTAATAGACTAGGGGTATTTTAGTTTTTCCAGTGGAGAAATTAGAGGATAAATGGAAGAGGATGGGTAGCCATCCACCTTCGCTCGTCAAAACAGATCGCGGCGCCCCCTACTTCCCTCTCTCAGTTCCTCTCTTTTTTTCCCTTCTTTCCACCTAGGGATAGGAATTGATATGGATTTTTGAGTTCTTGAATCTCGAATTCATGGGGAAGGAGATCCTTTTCTCCTTGTGCCCTCCGAGGTTTTAATTTGATTTAATTCGAGTCTCGTTTATCTTGCTGTTTGGTGGATTTTGTGCCTTCGGTTCTTGAACTCCAGGAAGAGAGGCTCGGTGATTTGGAGCGGCAAGGGAGTAACGCACGCGAGAGGAGGCCAGCGGCGACGCGTTGCCGCGCGCACGCCGGCGCAAGGTGCGGGGCAGGCGGCCCCCCTCCGGCGCAGCGGCCAGCCGCGCTTGCCGACGGTGACCGGGCGCGTCCAGCGCGTGCAACGGCGGCACTTCAGTTCGAGGGCGAGGCGGCCCAGCACGCTGCAGCGGGCAGCCGGCCCAGCAGCTTGTACACGCGGTTCAAGGCCTGGCGGGGCACAGGCCGGCCGGCAACCAGTGGCCGTGCGCATGCACGCAGCCCAGGAAGGGCACGACACGAGCAGGCCGCAAGCAAAGGTCCGGTGAGCATTTTTGCTTGTCTTTTATTCTTCCGTACATGCTTATGGTTAGATTAGTTCATTCCTAATTATTGCTATAATCACTTTGGTTTAAGTAATTCTTTCTATCTTATTTGAGTTAATTAATTAATTAGCATTTGGTCTTGCTAATCTCTATCAGTAGCATGCTTAATTAATTGAGGTTGATTAGTGCTAGTATTTTTGGTGAGACTTGTCTTTTACTCTTTGGACAAGATTTGCTTTCGCTTGTTTCGAGCTTTGCTAATTATTATTAAATCGTTGTATGCTCTTTGAAGAAAGTTCTTTTAGGAACCTGTTTGGAAAAACTTTTTCGGCGCTCTGATTATTCTATGCTTCCGCTTTGTGCTGTGCCAAGTAGATAGCTTTTTGCATGCTTCCGCTTTGCGTCGACCTTTTCCTAATCGTTTCTACGGTGAGCTCGTCACGAGTTGGCTTGTGTCACTTTGGCGGTTAGAAGAGAGGTGCGCCGGGTTGGATTCGGGGCATATGTCTTGTTCTTTTAGAGAATATTTAAAGACTCACATTCACACTCTCTCTGGTCACATGTCCGGTCCTTCAGAATTTTTGAAAAATCAAAGTAAATCACAAAAAATCAAAAAACAGAATGATATAATGTATATCTATGCATTGAACATATTGTATGATATAATGTAATAAAAATTATATTTTAGTTTTAAATATATAATTTTATGTAATTAATTCATATCTACATATTACTTGGTCCAATTATGGTAAAAATTTTATGGTGAGTTAATAGTTAAATTCTTAAGTTGCTATAAATATTTCATGGTCATAGGATTATTTATTCTTATTTTATGTAATTAATTCATATCTACAAACTGAAGAGTTTGGAATAATTTGGAATTAAACTCCTGAATTTATAACTCAGGTATACATGATCCAATGAGCATGACATTTTTACTACAGTTTGATCATTTAATTATTAGACTATCATAAAAATTTTACCATAATTGAACCAAAGAAAATGCAGATATGAATTAATTATAGAAAAAATATATCTAAAATTTAAAATACAATTTTTACTAATTTGTATCGTATCGTATGTTTAATGCACAGATCTATTTTATAATTTTTTGTGATTTACTATATTTTTTCAAAGATTTATCCAAAATAAATATAAAAGAAAAAGGAGAAAACCCACTAAAAAATCACCCAGGGAGGTCATCACTCTGTTTGGCTGGCTGTGGCTGGTGCTAATTTGCTGTGAAAGAAAGTACTGCTGGTTGGCTGTGGCTTGTGCTGATTTAGTATGAGAGAAAAATATTGTTGCTAGTTGACAACAGAAAAGGGTGCATATGTTCAGTTTTGCGAGTTGGAGAAAATAAAATACCCGGTTTTTAAGTTTAAGATGGAAACGTAAATACGACCGGTAGTTCAGGGGTAGGACTTTTTTTTCAAAGGAAAACGTGCGGGTGTGCGGTAACGGTATCAAGCCGGCGGCGGGCCTCGAGCCCAGGAAACCGGACCGCTTGACGAGTCATTTGGTGGGCCGTCGTGCTGATGACGGAGTCGGAGCCGTGGTCCCATCAACGGTTTCATTTGGTGGGCCGGCCGATCGAGAAAGTCACGAGGCCGAGGCGTTTGACGGTTTGAGGGAATAAAACGCGATCGTATATACTGTAGGAATACTCCTTGCACTTGCTCTTCCAAAGTTCCAATCGATTCAGCTGGGGTACTTGGGTTGGGTATTTAATTTTTTGACCGTGATGACTTGGCGGAGCGGCAGGGGAAGATCGACGTACTACTACTGGCCACAACGAGCAATCAGTGTATGTGCTCTTTGAGGCTTCCCACGGGCCAACATCTCAGCTGCAAGTCGTTTAGTAAATAGTAGCTGTGTATGTTCAGTGTCAAACCGGGTCTTCCTCTTGGAAACAAAAGATTTAGTAAATAGTAGCTGTATTGCAATGGTGCTCCAAACCAATGATTTAATACGTGAAATTAGAAATGAGATGCAATTCAAATTTTCCCCGCCTGGTTAGCTAGATAATTGTTGACCGGACGAAATGAATTCCAACTATGGCCGCTGAGCATTTCTCCAGCCGCGGCGCTACTGGAGGACGACGGTGGTCTACCGTTGAGGATGTCAGGATGACAATGATTTATTATGCTAATTAAATTACATTTTGAGTTTCAGTTTTGATTTCAACCCTCCATAAAACTGCATTGCAACGAAGCAACAACCAAAACGGGCCTAAATGAATTCCACCACAAAGCACAGCATCATCATTAATCTAAAACAAGTCTGTCTATCTTGCAACCAGGTGTTTCATAGGTCCCTGACACCTGACACCCGGGTGTTCTGAGTAAACAAAACACGCAGATTTTTCATGGGTGGAAAAAACCAAGTGTTCCAGATGCATATGACACCCGAATTTTGCATCCATCCAATTGACATCTATTGGCTGCAGGCATCATCAACATATTCAACACAGAAATCACAAATGTTATTCACACCATTTGACACAAACTTGAAGCCGATATCCGAAATGCTGCACTACAGCACATAGCACATCAGAAAAAAAAAACAGTGGATTGCATATAGTCATATTTCTTCATATATAGCATACCACAGAATATACACACATAATAAAGATAGCTACATATGGTAGTTTCCATCAAACATAGATGTATGAATTGAGATACTGTCTCATACAGGGTAGTGTGTGCATCACATCCTAACTATTTAGTCAAGCTAAATTATCAGTAAGATATAGACATAACTTCATCGAAAGGTCCTTCCATTGAGTTCTCAGAAGAAATCAACCCTGGCATGTTGTCCCACATCGCAATGGAATAGCAGGAGTTAAACATTCTTCACATACTCAAAGCAGTCCATCTTGCTTAATCTTCTAGCATGCAGACGCTGAGCCATTGCATGGTTAGAGTAGTGCAGTAGATAAAAAGATGTACTCTCTCCGTTCCAAAATGTAGGTCGTTTTGGTTTTTTTAGATTCATAGTGTTTACTATGCACATAAATATAACATATGTCTAGATACATAGCAAAATATATGAATCTAGAAAAGTCAAAACAACTTACATTTTGGAACAGAGGGAGTAGCACCTAGAAGGATCACAAGCAATAAGGCAAGCAAAAAAAGGGCCAGCTGAGTGTAATATCTTCGCAAGGGCTTGTATAGTCATCATGATACGGTCGATTCCTAGATGCCGAGGAGCATGCCGTTGACCCATATTACCATCTCTACATATTCCTCTCAAATTGTCAAGGCTTCAGTAACATATCATCTGCAAAAGAAAACATGTAGCCATTTGTAAGATAGAAAAACTGTTGATGGGTATAACACATCAAAAACTGAGACTGGTACTAACAGTGTAAAGTAAAGAGCAGAATTGTTGTACATGGTCATAAATTGATAACAGTATGAATAGACCAAAAAGAATGCAAATATGTTGTACATGATCCTAAATACACACATTCAAATATGTTGTACTTTCACTATTATTTTAACATTTTCAGAAATTATTTCCATCAGAACTTCACGAAATCAAACTCCTTCACATCCAAACCATTCCCATGTTCCTATTCTTCCACAGCTATGCATACTCCAAATTCAGGTGCTGAACATTCATATTCCTACAATCTACACTTACTTCAAGATCAGGAGGCTGAAGCCTGTAGCAGATCCTGGACCCGAGCGGACTCATTCCAGCACATCACCAAAGTTCCTATTTAGTTTCTTCACAGCTTCACGAAAAATAGACGTCGGCTCCTTGTCCCAGGTGAGATGAACTGCGAGCTCGCGCATACGCTCTACAAGCGCACGAACTTTATTTATTGGCATGTGCATAAGCTCCTTCCCCGCGCTAACAACCCATGTAGCAACTTGGGGGGTTACGAATCGACATGCGGGGCGGTTGTCTTAGCGGCGTCAGGAAGCGAAACATTAGGGAGAGGGGTCGCGCCGGGCGAGTTGACGTCGCGGGGACGCTCGGGAAAGCTTGCGTCGCGGGCACGCCCGTCGGAGAGGGAGCAGTTCGGCGAGTTGACGTCGCGGCAAGGTTAATCACCCGGAGGAGAGAGTAGGATATCCATCTTTTAGCTTTAAAAGGCTAAATCTACTATAGTTTTCTATATTCTATTATAGCTGCTAAATTAAGAGTTATTTAGCCAACTAAACCATATAATTAGTCTTTATTTGTTGTTAGTTTATTAGTATTGAACTTTGTCATTTATAAAAGAGAAAAGTCTGAATTACACCCTCGAACTACGGCAGAAGTCAGATTTTCAACCTTCAACTATAAAACTGGATAACATAGACCATCCAACTGTCGATACCGGAAAAATTTGGCCCTTGGAGTGGTTTCTAAGATGGTTTTATATTTTTAAAAAATCAAATAAAATCTAATTAGATCTAAAAAATCAAAACTAATTTATTATAAATTAGAAAAACTTGAAGCTAGTGTCAATTTTTTTTAAAATGTAACATATCTATTATTGCTCTATTTGAATATTTGTTATTAAAAAATAATAGACATAACTACAAGCTACCAAATATTATAGAAATAAAAAAATTAGATCCGAATAACTGAAAAGTAACATGCCAATAGATAGGTTATATTTATGCATGGTGTTAAAGTAGAAATGCATAATTAAAAGAAGTTTCTGGAAGGTTAGAGAGTATGCATGAACCATGGTTATCATGCTTCATGGTGAAATATGGAATACTCTAGAAATTATATATTTGTATGATTAGATAAGTATGAAAAACATTCTAGAGTTAGATATTTTGTAAAGAAGTGTATACAAAATTAACACATGACAAAACTATATGAGCCATGAAGTACTATACATAGAGGTACTCCCCTCTACTCTTGCCATATCATGGAATAAAAGGTCTCAAGTAGGATATGACAAGGCTGCCATATCGTGTAGTAGTGTAATGATAGAATAGCCATATAAAGAGTGCAAAAGTCTTGTGTTGTAAGTTATGGGGAACCAGGAGTTAAGTTCCATATAGAGATGGTCTCTCATATTAGTGTCTAGGTGAAGATCTTCTTAGTGTAGTATGGTCATAGGATCCACGGAAGAAGTGGTATCATACTAATTTGGTACAGTTTCTCAGAAATCGGTGTCAAAGGTTAGGGGCGCCAATTTCTCAACACATGCTATTTACAGAACCGCTAAATGGATTAGCTAGTATATAGCCGGTTATTTCATTTATTAGCCTCTACAAACACCAACCGCTAAATATCTTAGCCCACCATTTTAAAAACTGTGTCGCGAGCGTCGCAAGCGCGCTCGAAAGAGAGAGATCTTTCTTAGAGCCGGTGATGCGGGCACGCTCAGCTGAGAGGGAGTGGCCGGGGAAGCTTGACACCGGCGAAGGCAGCGCGGTCGGTGGGAAATGCAGCCATGCCACACGCCGACTTCTGGCTGGGTGTGGCTGGGCGATTGTGGAGCTTGTCGGCGACTCGCTAGGCGAAAGCTGCTGTCTCATAGTCGGGGGAGGTCTTTGAAGTAGAGAGGCGCATGGACTTGTGGGAGAGCATCTCAATGGTGGAGGAGGGGGGATGGTCGGTGGCGTCTGGCTCGGTGATGCGGATGATGTAGAATGCAAGCCCATGCACCTGAGTGATCTAGCTATCGATGAAGGTGAACAGTTTCAACGAGCTCCTCTTGACCACCCAGCCCTTCTCTGTCCGCGAGCAGGCGCCACATGCCTGTCGCCTTAGCGATGGGGACAATGGCAGGGTGAGTCCGTCGGATGATGTCGTCGATAGTTGAGTTGGTGGAGGCGAGGTCGTTGTGGATGAGTACGAGCTTGGAGAGGTCATCGATGCCAGAGACGACCCGGTCCTTGGTGTCCACTATCAACTGGAGCAGCTCGGCCATCTCCTTTGCCTGGTTCAGGGCTTTGATCTTCTCACCAACATAGACGATAATGTGCTCAACCTCACCTCACTTGCTGACTAACTCATGCACCTTCGCTAAGCTAGACACATTTTTGGAAGACGAGGGGGGAGCCATGGCTGACTGACTGGCTGGCTGCTTTGGATAAATGCATAGGAAGGAAGGGAGCATTTTATAGCCGGAGAATACTTTGTGACGGCGTGAAAATACTCAAGCTTGTAATACGTGATTATTACAAGATTAATACTTGTCATCTCAATATCTGCCTCGAAAATGCTATCACACCTGGTATTGAAGAAGTCACCCTTTTGCTATCTGCAAAATATAGAGCGAAGTACAAGTTCCCGTTCTCCATTTTACTTGATGGGCGTGGAAACTCTATTCGTTATCTTCGTCTCTCTTGTTGTACCGTGCGGCCATCATTTGGATTTGATTGCTTGAGAACTCTGATAAAACTGCATCTATTTCAAATGTGTATCACTGGGGATGAGTTAGGGTGTCTTATTTCTAATTCTTTTTCTTTGGAGGAGTTGGAACTAAGGTATTGCAACGAGCTAATCTGCATCACAGAGGTAGAGAAGTACAATGGAAATGCAATTAGTGTTAGGTAAGTTCAACATGTGTAGAGAACTTTCTATTTTGTGTAATAGTAGTATTTCTATTTTCTGTAATAGTAGTATTGGTGATTTTCCTAAAATTGTATCACCAAGAAGTCTGATTCTTTTTCTGTAATCTTTTCATATTTGAGTTAAGTTAAGCCCGGAGTAGTCCACATTCTACGGGATATGTTTCAGTGCATTTGTGCCAACAAAGAAATAATGCTTTGAACAATAGTGCAATAAGTAAGCCAACATAGCAAAAGACAGAAAAAGCATTAACACACAAAGTACTCATTTTAGGTAAACCATGTAACAAGAACTGGTCTGAAGAGAGAGTAGAGAGAACTGTGTACGAAACCGAGCTAGCTATGTACGGAACCGAGCTGTGGTCTGTCCGTCTGTGGAACCGGAAATGACCCAGTTCTGCTGTTCTGCTCCAGCACCAACCAACAGTGTTTTTCTCTCACACCATTCCAGCAACAATCTCCAGCCACCAACCAGTCAGCAGTATTTTTCTCTCACACTACTCCAGCAGCAGTCTCAAGCACCAGCACAGCGAACAGAGCCAATGTGTTTCCACATGCCCTTGTGAGCACCGGGCTTATCATGGCTGTCCACCACGCATGTGGACCCGATATGATGACCCTATTTCTGTGTTCCTCTGACAAGATTCTCACAGGGGCATTCAGGGAATGAAAAAACTGGCGCACTCCGCCTGGCGCTCTTCGTCTTCAAGGCCATGTTTGGTTGGGTTGTGAAAAAATTTTGATGAGAGAGAAACGATGCTTTGACCACTAATTTAGGGTATTAAATAAAGTCTAATTACAAAATTACCTCCACAACTATGGTACTGTAGCAGTTGCTCTAGCTAATGAGGCCTTTGACCGCACGATTAGAAGATGATTGAGTGCGGTTACTGTAGCATCACTGTAGCCAATCATGATGAAACTTGGCTCATTAGATTCGTCTCGAAAAGTTACACCCATTCCTAAAAAGGTTTTGCAAATAAACTTCGTTTAGTACTTCATGCATGCATTCGTCTTTTTGTGAAAAAATTTTGATGCATTCATCCAAACATGGCCCAAGTTTCGACGGCCTGCCCCTTCTCTCTCCCTCCCAACCTGTTCCTCCAGTCCTCCACCACGCTAGCAAATTGGAGCCCACAAATTAGAATAGTATGGATCCCACAAATCCATGCCCTTGCTGCTTGCCGGACTCGATGTGTGCCGCCTGGGCGTGTACCTCGCCCTCCCGCTCGGTGCAGGCCATGTTGGCGGTGACGAAGAGCGCCCGCAGCTCGTGCTGCTTCTAGAGCGCGACGTGTGTGGCGGCGAACCGCTGGGTGTCGATGAGCAGCTCCATCCCGATCGACAAGGCGCTACTCGACAGCTCCGCCTCCCGCGTCGCTTGCTCTGCCGGAGCAGCGCTGCTCGCACCTGCACCCGAGTTCTCTTCTCCCCCAACTCCGGCGAGCTCACTCTCCTCGGCGGCGGCGACGCGCGCAGAAGCTCGGGAGGTGGTTCGCCATGGTGCTGCGACACGCGCTATTTAGCCGGCGCGAGCAGGTCCGCGCGCCGCGGAGTGGCGGACTCTTCCCCAACTCCGGCGGGCTTAGAAAAAAAGGGGCTCGGGGGAGGCAGGCTGGCCAGGCGGTGGGGATGGCAGGAGGGCGGCTTTATGGTTCTGGCGGTGGGGGAGGCGGCCGGGCCAGGTCGGGGCAGGGGCGCTTATGGCCGGAGCTGTGCGCGGCAGCGACCTATGCGCGGTGGGCCACGCTAGATGCCGGTGGTGGAGACAACCGGTTCGCGTGGGCACTAGAGATGGAGCTGTGCGAGTGGTGGCGAGGGCGGCAAGGATGCCTCCCGAGCCTGGGCGTCGACGGCGGTGAGGGCGTGAAGAAAGAGATGGCGCCGGAGGAAGAAGATAAACAGTGAAAGAGATAAGATAGAGAGGGAGAACGGATTCCTATTTTGACCTTCAATCCACTAACGCCAATGTACACCACCGGTGTGTTCATGTACCACCAGTTTCCCGAATCTCCACGCAGTGTCCAGCTCCGAACGGTCGCAATAACTCTGGCGACCGCAAGGGCAGGTGGAAAATCCGCGTCCGGCAAATCTGATGTAATCTGCAATGAGCCGAAAGCTACTGCGTGGGCTGAATTTGGCGCTGTGGGCTTTGTAGGCACGCACAACGACCCGTGGAACTGAAGCAAGCTAACAGGACCAATATTTGCTCAAAAAAGAAAAACTAACAGGACCAACTTTTTTTTACTATCGAGAGCTAAACTAGACTGATCTTAAAAGTTCAAATCAACTCGCACCGTACAGCAAAGCAAATGCTGTGTAACTGTGTAAACTAAGAAAGAGGACATGGTTGTAACTTGTAAGTGTGATATTTATATATATCATATGACCGAAACAAAGCACGAGTTAGGAAGAAGTGATTAACATGACTAAACCTCTGCTGATGGATGTAGGAAGAAAAGGACTATTTACACGATTAACAGAAAAATGGCAAAGCTAACCGACCCAAGAGGACGCAAATGGGTATGTAGCCCGGCAGTGCGCGGTGGCAGCCGGCACCCATAGCGTCAGTAGGAGATGTCGACGAGCGCAATCATGGCGTTGGCGACGAGATCCCCGTGCGGCGGCGTCGCCTGCCGCACGCCGCTGAGCGAGGCGTGCTGCTGGCTCTGCGGCGTTGCCGGCAGCAGCCTCGCCGCGCCGCTCGCGTAGGGCCGCAGCTCGGCGTCGTAGAAGGACGCGACCTCCCGGAGCGCGGCGCACGCCCGCGGCAGGTGGCGCGCGAGCGGCAGCGCGAGGTTGAAGGGCCACAGCAGGAACGCGAAGTGGAACGCGTGCGCGAACCCGCTGGCCACGGCCGGCACGGCGAGGAGCACCACGGGAACCGGCATCGATCGCGATCGCAGCCCTTTTTTTTTCCCGAGCTCTGTCTACGATATGATCGACGACCGCGCGCCACCGCCGCGCTGCCAGATGACGCGTCGATCTGCGTGCACAGGTGGCGCGGCCTGGGCCTCTCTATCCCTGCGTGGTGGTGTTCGCCATGGCTATGTGCCCGACGAGCTCTCGAGGCGTTGGTGGTTGATTAGCGAACACCTGGCAAGGTAGCCATGGACAGAGCGAGATACCTTGCTTGCTCGTGGACAATGGCGATGGGGTTTTATAATTGAAATCCGCAACCACTGACTGTTTGGAGTCGTAACGTTTAGCGAGGCTGCTTGTGATCGAGGGGTCCGTCCGTTAACCCCGCTTGCCGACCTGGATTATTGCACGGGCGGCCGCGGCTGGTTCGTTGCTTTGCTTACGTTTGTTTGTGTCGGCACAGATTCTTGCGAGGGGCCAATCGATTCAATTCCTTCACCGGCGCCACGTCGTCGTTTTCTTTGCGCCACGTTTGTTTGTGACTCTTTCGTTTTGATTTTTGACCTGTACAGTATGTCAGTATGCGTTAATCCTCAATGCTATCAGGTAACCATGGTGTGGTTCTGAAACCTGGTCCAATTGAATTGAAGCATACTAATCTGTATACGATGTCCTGCGACTCGCCGGGGAGTGATCGAACTCTGTCATGGTATGCAAAAAGGAGAGAAGAAAAGAAACAGGCCTTGGATTGGCCAGTTGAGATCAGCAGCGGAAGCAAAAGCCTGAAAACCTGAATCTGAAGTTCCTGCTTGAAATCTGGAAGTGTCCAAACCGTATGGTTGGCCTACGGTTGCCAACTTGCCATCAACCGACGCGTCCGGCTATTTCTGGAACGGGACAACCTCTGCAAGACAAAGAAACGGCCGTTGTTCCATTCCTGCAGCCGGGAAGAGTACAATACAGAATCCTTTCCGGGGACGGATAAACCTAGAACCACTACTAGCTCACGGATGAAAACTGTGGGCCCACTCGGATAATGTCCAGGTGCGACAGCTGGAATGTACAGGAGTCGTGGCAGGTGCGTGACTGATTGGCTGATTGCTCGTCAGGAGAAAGGAGCACGACCGATCGGGGAGATATTTGCGAGAGGCTGGCCGCTTGAGCCTGGTGCTGGCATCACCTGGATAAGTTCGCGATCATACGGGCAGGCGGCACCATGGTCGTTTCGCCACAGCTTTCTTGGTTGGCCTCCGTCGAAGGAGACGGATGGCTCGCCCTTTCTAGGCTCCAGGAGCCGCTTTTTGCAGGAGCTGCCGGCCTTTCGGCGATCCTTAACCGGCTATCGGTAGTAGGAGTACGATCTGCTGCCGAGTGTGCGAGGAGATCCGATCCGTCTGGATATAGATAAGGCTGCTGCGTGCAAGTTTTATTTTGTAATTTTTTTCCGTCACGCGTAACGGCAATGCAAGACAGATGAGTAGTATATATATGCGATGGAATTGAACGCCACGGGAAGATCAGTAGGGTCGAGGGCGATGGGGACACGGGAATGGTGTGTTGATCGTGCGCCGCACGCACGCTGGCGCGTAGCTGATCATCAAGCGTGGAGCCGGCCGGACATCACAAGACCATCTGTCGTGTGTCGTTGAAGGAATAAATTGTTTGCGTACACTGCACACGTATCAGTTGGACGCACGGGACGGGAATGTTGTTGGCTGCGATGATTAGAGACGATGGCAGCGTCGATCGTGGCGAACTGGGCATGGTATATCACGTACAAGCAAGCGAGCAAGCATGCAGTCACGGGCGTATCTAGAGGAAGATTTGGCCCAAGCACTCTTCCATATTCTTATTTACGACTCTTAGAAAAGTAGCTATTAATTATTTTCTTACATACAAATATTCATAATTGAATTGAGAAGATGAAAAATATATCAGAAATTATAATTTTTTATAAGATTAAGGGTCTATTGGAGGGGTTAAAGTTTAGCACCGATTGCAACTCATACTTTTGCTAAGTTTTTAGATCTTGACTAAACCTTAATCTACCTTATTAGCACTTTTGTTTGGACATACTAGTGCTAAAGTTTAGCATACTTGGATCCAAACAGGAGCTTTTAGTGTTCTTTTTGGATCCAAATTCTAATTAATAAAATGCTAAAGTTTACCACTAGCGCATCCAAATGAGAGTACTAATTAATGAGGTGGGCTAAACTTTAGACAAAACTTAAAAACTTTAGCATACATTATAAGTACTAGCATGTGCTAAAATTTAGCACTTAAAATTAGCTCCTCCGAATATGCACTTATTCACTAATACTAAATTTGCATGGCTCATCGGCTACGATCAAAGTTTTAAATAGCCGGCTATAACTTCCGCTATAGACCGCTGTAGCTTCTAGAAAAGGTGGCCGCTATGGCATTTAGCCCGCTAAACACCGTAACGGCAGCTCTGCCGCTAAACGTCTTAGCCGGCGATTTAAAATCTTGGCTCCGATACGCTTCCTAGGGTCAGTAAGGAATCAAGGGGCACCGAACGCATCGACTGTACAGTACGTGTCATTAGAGCTGTAAATCTGGGCCGTGCTTAATGAGCTGGCACGAGCACGGCCCGAAAACTTGGGCACGAAGCCCGGCCCAGCACGAAAACAACTGGGCCGTGCTGGCACGGCACGAAGGGCGGGCTGGGCCGTGCCTGAGATTTCGGCCCATCGTGCCGCTCGGCACGGCATGGTGTCCTGGGCCGTGCCTGGGCCGGCCCGGCAGCTGCAAATCTGGAGGATCACTAGTGTTAATTTTTTGTAATTTTTGCCATTGTGGAAAAAAAACCTTTCAAATGGTGGTATTCATGATCTGTGGGCCGTGCTTGGGCTGGCACGGCCCGAAGGTGGCCCGACGTGCTTTTGGGCCGTGCTGGGCCGTGGTTTCAGGTCTTAGGCCCAGCACGGCACGGCCCGGTAAAATTCCGTGCCTTATCGGCCCGGCACGGTTCAGCCCGAAGCACGATGGATCTGTGCAGAGCTTTGACCTCATCATACTTCTTCTTGTGTTCAGGAGGGAGTTCTTCATACGTGATGGGCTTGGGAGCGGGTTCTTGATCTTGAACTCCCGTCATCTCTGTTGTGGGCGTTGCTGTTGATGAGTCCCACCGGGCGTGCCAGAATGTGTTGTCGGTCGAAACCCACCGGCGAGCAGCGACAGGCAACACGAAGAGCCGGGAGGTCGCCGGGGCGCTAGCGGGCACTGCTCCCTCGTCGACGGCCCGCAATTCCAGCAACGCGCCGCGGCTTGTGAAGACGCAAGGCGTGCCACCTGACCTATACCCGATCAGGAATGTGCGGACGTGCTTGCGATGATTGACCTGCATACACAAACACGTGGAAACGTAAGTCCGAGCCGATCATCTTCAGTAAATAATTGGTAACTAAATGCATGGCGACGGCGACGGCGACGGCAATGCATGGTGTCGTCGTCCGGGGTTCAGTAGGAGATGACGAGAGCACGCAGGCGCGTGGCGGGCGTGCTCGTCGGTGCCGGGTGCCATTCCCACCCGGGCACCCTCGCTGCTCCCACGGCAGCGGCGGGGCTGGCCCCAGACCTCTCCACGCGGCGTGCGAGGCGAGCGCGCCGCAGAAGGCCGCGCAGGTGGCGCGCGTGCGGGCAGCCAGGAGGCCCCTCGATCGCCAGCGGGCAGGCAGGTGGAGGTGGAGCCCCCGAGACCACGCCGGCCGCCGGGCAGATCTTGCCCGCTCGCAGATGCACACTCTTCCAGAGAGAAATGCTGCCGCTCGCCTCGTCGTGGGGTTCTCTTTCTCTAATCAAGAATTCAAGAGAGACGGCGACGTCGCCGCCGCTCGCTGCTCTCATATTTGCCGGGTGGCGTAGCGCTGGGACCTGTTGGGACGGAGGGGGTTGCGGCCTTCCCCGGTTGCGCCTATTGCGAGCGGGAAAGCACCGACCGGTTTAGAGCTGTAAATCTGGGCCGTGCTTAATGTGCTGGCACGAGCACGACCCGAAAATCTGGGCACGAAGCCCGGCCCAGCACGAAAACAACTGGGCCGTGCTGGCACGGCACGAAGGGCGGGCTGGGCTGTGCCTGAGATTTCGGCCCATCGTGCCGCCCGGCACGGCACGGTGTCCTGGGCCGTGCTTAATGGGCTGGCACGAGCACGGCCCAAAAACCTGGGCACGAAGCCCGGCCCAGCACGAAAACAACTGGACCGTGCTGGCATGGCACGAAGGGCGGGTTGGGCCGTGCCTGAGATTTCGGCCCATCGTGCCGCCCGGCACGGTGTCCTGGGCCGTGCCTGGGCCGGCCCGGCAGCTGCAGATCTGGAGGATCACTAGTGTTAATTTCTTGTAATTTTTGCCATTGTGGAAAAACCTTTCAAATGATGGTATTCATGATCTGTGGGCCGTGCTTGGGCTGGCACGGTCCGAAGGTGGCCCGACGTGCTTTTGGGCCGTGCTGGGCCGTGGTTTCAGGTCTTAGGCCCAGCACGGCACGGCCCGGTAAAATTCCGTGCCTTATCGATCCGGCACAGTTCAGCCCGAAGCACGATGGGTCCGGGCCGTGCCGGCCCGGCACGGCCCAACTTTCAGCTCTAGACCGGTTGATGCCTCGATGGTGTGGGTCAAGACAGGGCGCGGCTGCTTCTGACACGTCATTACACGGCGGACGTGGCATGCCGTTCCGATGTGGCATGGTTGCCGCAAACGGCAGCTTCTTCCATCTGGGAACCAGGTGGACCAACCTTTTCGGTCGTCTTTGAAATTTCATCGATCACGCGCTGTGCCCACCGATCCGCAGTGTGAAGATTTCAAACATGATTTCGGGGATATTGTTAGAAGTGGACTTTGTAGTGATGTAGGACTGTCAATAAGGAAGTGCAGGATCAGTATTAGGTCAGCTAGCCCCAGCCCCGCAAAGAAACCAGCTGCCGTCAACGGAGCAGCTTGGTTGTCCGTGTGGCCTTTCTGGCCTGCTCATGGAGGTCGGCATAATCATTACCTCCGATGAGAAAAATTTGTCCGCGCAAATTTCAGAGAAAATCTCTTGTACTGAATTTACCAACCAGAGTTACAGAAAACTCCCCAACTCATTCAGCCAAATTCAAATTTTAACTGTGCCAACAACAACCACAAACGAAACGAGCGGATGGATGGAGAAGCTAGCGGGGCGAGAGACTTCCTAATTTAAACTGAACATAGCAAAGGGCAACTGGCAACTGCCACGACGGCAGCGCCGCCGCGCCCTCGAGCGCCTGGTGGCCGCTCGCCGGCGGCGCTCAGTCGGAGATGCTGAGCATGGCGTGGAAGACGTAGTCGTCGACGACGCCGCCCCCGCTCCGGCTGTGGCCGCTCCGGACGGCGCCGCGCGCCAGGGCCTGGTGCAGCCACGCGGCGTGCGAGGCGAGGAGGCCGTACAGGGCGGCGCAGGCATTGGGCAGGTGGCGCGCCAGCGGCAGCCGGAGGTCGTGCGGCGCCGAGAGGTTGAACACCTGCATCAGCCCCCTCGCCGCCACGAACGCCAGCAGGTGGAGCCCATCGAAGCTTCACCTCAAGCCAACAACAATCCCGCCGGCAGCGAGCACACCTAGGGTGGTATTGGCCGAAGATTTTGAACTAAAAAATCTAAAGACCGGGTTCTAAAAAAATCGAACTATAATTTTATTTAATTTTAAACTAAATAATTTAAAATCTTATTGGATTGTAAAAAAGTCACTAGAGTCATAGCCCATTACTACCCCTAAGCACACCTGTGATCTCTTCTTGGCAACAACTAACGGCGGCGAGGGAGAACGTTGCCCCCCGCGCAATTCTTCTCTGAACAAGAGCAGACCGGCGGCCTATCTGAGGTCGTCTCGTCTGGAGAATACGGTGTCCGACTCCGATCCCATCGCCGGTTAAGTAAGCAAAGGACGGCGAGGCGTCGCTGCCACAATGGTGTGGTTTGCCGGGGAGGGACTCAGGGGGTTGCGCCCTTCCCCGGTTGCGAGCGCCAACGGGCCAGCGGCTTGACTAGTACAGTAGCTCATAGGATTTTGGATAAATGGCAGCTAACTTTCCTGACGTGTCATTTGCCATGTGCTCTAGGGAGTACGAGTGTTGTGCGAGAGTGTGCAGCAGTGCAAGGGAGAAGGTGAAGTCAGAGGAACATGTAGCCCTGCTTGTACATTGTATTTAAATGTGTAGGTGCAAAAAGTTAGTTTCAAAACTTTATGAAAATAGAGTCGGAGTTTTACCAGCATTTTTGGGACGTTGTCAAAGGAGATCTGATACAAATATTCCACGAACTACACAGCGGTGAAATCCCAATCTTTAGTCTAAATTTTGGTGTAATCACCCTGTTGCCCAAAACCCAGAACGCTAGCAGAATACAACAGTACAGACCCATCTGCTCGCTAAATGTGAGCTTTAAAATCTTCACGAAGATCGCGACCATCCGTGTTAACTCAGTCGCGGATCACTTGATTAGCCCAACTCAAACAGCCTTTATGCAAGGACGGAACATCCTTGAAAGAATTGTTACCCTCCATGAAACTGTTCACGAGTTACACCGCAAAAACCAAAGCGCAATCATCTTCAAAATAGATTTCGAAAAAGCTTACGACAAAGTAAAGTGGGATTTCCTATTACAAAATCTTCGGATGAAAGAATTTTCACCAAAATGGATTGAGTGGATTAGATCCTTCATATCTGGCGGGAGTGTTGCAATTAACATCAACGACGAGATTGGCCCTTTCTTCCAAACAAATAAAAAGCCTTCGACAAGGAGATCCCCTTTCATCCATTCTTTTCAATGTGGTATCCAGTATGCTAGCTTTGTTCATAAACAGGGCAAAGGCAGATAATCAGCTGAAAGGTGTTGTGCCGCACCTAGTAGAGGACGGCCTTTCAATACTTCAATATGCTGATGATACTATCCTATTTATGGAACACAACCTGGAACAGGCTCAAAATCTGAAGTTAATCCTTTGTGCGTTTGAGCAATTATCGGGGTTGAAAATAAACTTCCATAAGAGCGAGCTCTTCTGCTTCGGGGAAGCAAAGGAATTCGAAGATCATTACATGCAGTTGTTCGGATGCAACACCGGATCCTTCCCAATACGCTATTTAGGAATACTGATTCACTATCGGCGTCTATCAAATAGTGACTGGTTGAGGGTACAAGAATGGTTGGAAAAGCGCCTCAGTAGCTGGAAAGGAAAAAAAAACTATCCACGGGAGGAAGGCTGACACTAATCAACTCGGTTCTTAGCAGCTTGCCAATGTATATGATGTCCTTCTTTGAGATTCCAAAAGGAGTCCGTAAAAAGTTGGATTACTTTCGATCCCCCTTTTTTTGGCAGAGCGACAAGCACAAAAGGAAATATCGGCTAGCTAAATGGGATATCCTGTGCCAACCAAAAGAACAAGAGAGCTTAGAGATACAAAACTTAGAATTAAAGAACATAGCTTTGCTCGGAAAATGGCTGTATCCTCTGTTAACTACAGATGGCAGTGGCAGCAGATCCTACGTAACAAGTATCTAGGGACAAAGCCTTTGGTGCAAATCCATTGGAAAAACGGGGATTCTCATTTCTGGGCAAACTTAATGAAAATGAAAAACGATTTCCTCAAATTTGGCACTTTCATCATAAAGAATGGGTCTCAAGTAAGATTCTGGGAGGACATTTGGCTAGGAAATAGACCTTTGCGACAACAATATCCGCAGTTATATAATATAGTCAGGAAGAAACAGGATACGGTGGGCCAAGTGCTTTCGACACCACAACCCAATCTATCTTGGCGCAGAGATCTAATAGGAAACAACCTAGCAGCATGGAACAACCTGGCAACCCGACTGGCCGTTCTCAACCTTAGCCAAGTGGATGATGAGTTCAAGTGGGATTTAGGCCCTCCGAGTGTCTTTTCAGTTAAGACACATTACAGGGCGCTAATCAACCGGAATGTTCCCTACGATAATAAGAAGCTGTGGAAACTGAAAACGCCGCTTAAAATTAAAATCTTCCTTTGGTTACCTTAGGCGAGGGGTTGTAATCACTAAGGATAACCTTAGGGTAATCACTAAGGATAACCTTAGGGTAATCACTAAGATTGCCCTATGCTGGTCTGTCTGGCTCTGCAGAAATACTGTGGTATTTGAAAACAAAAATTTCTCTTTTTTGCAGGTACTCTACAGGACTACGCACTGGCAGAGCACTTGGGCTACCCTTCAACAGTCTACTTCGCAGGAGGCGCTTGTTGCGGCCTCTCGGTTCTTGGAGCAGGTGATCAAGGATATTTTCTCCCAGGCGCATGGGTGGCGATCTAGTCATAGAATTGATAGTCACTAGCGTTTGGCTTTGTGTCGGACTCACTTTAGGCTGTGTGCTTTTTGAGGTAGAGGCCGAAATCATTTTCAAGATGTTATATCTTCTCGATGTAATATCTTGAAATCAATAAAGTTCCCCCTTCAAAAAAATGAAACTAGAGTCGGACCTTTAAATTATCTAGCTAAATTCACCTCTAAGATGGGGCTACTTCTATTATTCTCTATGGCGGTGGGCCTTGGAAGAGGCCCGGGCAGCTGTGCTGTGCTGATGGATCGCTGCCGTACGGCTTGGCTTACCCTACTAGAACATTCGGCGCGCGATGCGCGCCCTACCATTTGATGCAAGTAAACAAAAAATACAAAGAAGCAAAACATGGCAAACTACATGCTCCTCAGGATTGGGCATGGTGCATCAGCCAACACTCTAAATATTACTATTTTACAAATATAAATTTGCTATTCAACAAATTAAATCTGAATATGTATCTCTGAATTCTTTGTCTATCTCTGATCTTAATTCTTTTCTAGCATAGCCATCACCAGCATGGAAGTCAGCCTCAGCTTCCAACATGGCCAGCAAAAGCACTAACACCAACGCAGATAGATATGCCTTTCCACTTAATGTCGTGATGGCATCAGTATTCCTCGGAACAATGAAGAAGTCAGCTATCTCACCTCCAGCATGGCCTATTGGGAGAGTCAGGTGAATATCAGATTTGTTGATGAACAAAAGTTAAAACAGGACCTGAAGAATAGCATCAAAGGGACTTCATGCTTATAGTGTGTCTTATCAAGACACCAATCAGAACCTGATATAGAACAATCATAGTGATTACCCTACGCAATTAGTATTTGGAATTCTTAATGTGTAAGTAGTACATACAAATTGCAATTTAGTCAGAAACGTACATATACATACCTCCCCGAAGGATTGCTTCTTTTCTCTAATGCAAGCAAGCAGCAGCTCCTCTCGAGCACATGAATCACAAGCAACAGGACCGCAACTCCTCCATTTCCCATCGATTCAAGCAGCAGCTCCACCACTGTAGGCATATGTAATGAGCTTCCCGAAGACCAAATCCAAATAGACACGGAATGATCGCCTTCTACTGCATACCAATTAATTGATGAAAGTAAATTTGTCATCAATATAAAGAGGTAAAAAAACTAAAATAGACTGCATAAAACTGAAGTGTTTGTACATTAACAATGCTCATTTAGCAGAGTGAAGATTGTTTAGTGTATTGTCTATTTGATAAATTAATATTAAGATTATCATGTCAGTGAGCCCAACCTCTTTCCTGTGTACTAATTTTCCTACTCACTGATAAAAGACAAAATTAAAAATTCACCAATTGAACATATACAAACACCACCTGAGGAGCACATAGATTTGCTGCAGTCTGTAAAACAATTGAGCAGAGGAATAGCAATAGTTGTCATGATTACTTTTACAAGCATAGGACCACGATGCAAATAAGATATGATGTTGCGGTTTGTAGGCTCAATTGAAAGAATCCTCAAACACTTACCTATATTATATTTGCCACTTAAAGATAACCTTAGCCGGTGTTAGTGCAATAAACATATTGGCCTGCACAATAACCTTTTGGTTCAACAAATCGTTGCATGTGGAAGCACAAGTCACTGCATAAATAAAGAGGACATCAAAACAGAATTAATACTCAGTGAGCTATTTCAGATTAAAGAAATAACCAAATATAAGAGAACCACCAACCAGACCTTTTGGTTGCTGGTCAAAGTACAGATTTCCATGCAGTACTAACACCCACGAAAATTAACTATGCCAAAGTTTCTAAAATACTCAGGCTATTAACTATTAACTATGAAGCTTACATCCAAGCTCATCCACAAGACCACAACCACGCTGAAATCCTCAGCATCTAATAAGTAACCATCAGTTGTAACAAAGAGCTTATTCACAATTAAGCTAATAATGATGTCATCAGCCTCATATATACACAAGCTATTAGCTCAGGTAGCATGCATTATAAAGCAAGCAGCTACAATTTATATGCTCACAATCACAGCTAAAGATGAAATCCTAGGCAAAAAACCAGATCAGGAAGCTATACTTAGGAAGGGGAATGGGAGCACTACCTTAATTGAGAAGAGCGAGGAATGAGGAGTCATTACCAATGAAGGGCCCACATCAAGCAACGACCATTGTGTTACCTGGTAGCACGTGCAGCCTTGTCGGATTCAAATCCGATGATCTGATCCACAGACGATTTGTGGCTATCTGTCTCCAATCGAGTTAACCTTCTTCTGAAGTACTAATTCCTTCTAAGAGTCTAAGTAAGTAACTACATGGCCTTCTTCTGATAAAATCTGCAAATCATATCATTATATGAGTATGAATGTGCTAAACATTGTTAAAGAGATGTCCCTGGTCACTGAAATATTAACAACCTTTCTCCCTTGCAGAATCTAGAATGAAATCCCTCTGCTTGACCATGGCACAATTCACATCTGACAGAATGCACAATGAAATTACATCTTAGCCAGCAAGACAAAACAAGAAACCAAAAAATCTAGTGTTTGCTGGGGGTGAGAGGAATACCGTTGAAAATAACTTCCAGATAAAATTCATCCTAGAACTTATGACAGACTCTTCCATGGCATTTCAGGAAGTGGCAAAATACAATTTCAGAAAGTAGCATTCATCTACAAGTTAAAATGCATACCGTGGATCAGCCCCAGATAATGATATATGGACCCAACCAACAGACTTTGCAAGCTCCACAATTTTAATTTCCTGGAATCATTAGAAAATATATTGCAAATTATTTGTATCATAGCAATATTTTTCAGCCAGTTAGCTCATTATTCTGAGCACCATTACTTGCAATGCAGCAGCAACTTTCTCCTGAAATGTCAGGTCATGTATCTGTATCTAACCTATAAACAAGGCATGTACACATACAACCAAGTTACAGTTACAGTATTACCATAATTCCAGTTTTTTTAACCAAGATAAATAACAAGGCAAAGTAAAAAAAATATTAGTCTTTCACATGCTTTAAAACTCAAGAATGTATGTCCACACTCAGCTCTCTGCACATAAGTTGGACCAATCAATCAACATGTATAATCATGCCTAAAATCTACTGTAACCGATAAGCTGCTGAACATTGTTAAACGATGTCGTGGCCAAAAGGAGTACCTCGAGGTTGTGGAAGCCATCCCCAGCCCGGATGGAGATCTTTCTCAGCGTGTAGCTCTAGCCGAGCTTGAAATCCATGTAGAGCGCAACAAGCTGCCATGGAACACAAAACAAATTAACCGTGAATCCCGTGAATCAAACAAGCCAAAAGGAATAGCATGTCTACTTAAGCAAGCACCTCCAACTGCACCTTCTTCTGGAACTGGATGTTCACCAGATGCGGCTGCGCACCGTCCGACCTGCAGCGGTGCTCGCGCTCAAGCGCCGCCCGCGCATCGAAGCCGGCGTCATCCCTTCGAGGAGGTGTGCGGGGGCGGCGTGGTGTAGCCGGAGGGAGTGGCGGGTGCTGTGGTGGTAGCGGCGGCGCGGAGCCGATCTCGGAGCTCGTCGTGATCGGAGGAGCGGGACAAGTAGGGAACCGCAGCCGTGTGCCCAGGATGCTGCCCGTGGCCCCTCACTCCGAGCGGCGCCCCGCGCCAGATCTGGATCCCGCGGGAGCAGGCGGCGGTGGAGACCAGAGAGCAGAGGAGCGCCGTCGGGGAGAGGCGACGGAGGTACGGCCGGCCGGGAGCAGCGAGCCCACCGGCTCAGCTCGGCTCGGTTCTTGTCCTTTGCTGACGGTGGAGGGCGGAGGGGAGGCCGCGCGGCGTAGGTTAGGAGGCGAGCGTGGCGCGGCCGACCGCGCCTCTGTCTCCCGCGCGATGCCGCTGCCGGCCGCGCTGCGAGCTAGTCCTCTGGATCCACGCCGGCCCGTGGCGCGAGGAGGGGTGAAGGGTGAGGAGAGACATCGCCGGGAAAAAGGCGCCGGGAGAGAGAAAAGAGAGGAGGCACCGCCGGGGTAGAGAGAGAGAGAGGAAGGGTTAGGGAGAGGGGCGGCGTGGATCCTGCGGGAGCGTGTGGCGGCGGAGGAGAGCAGGAGGAGCGCCGGCAGAGGGAGAACGGGAGGCGGTGGCGGCGACAGCGGGGAGGGAGAGAGCAGATATGGAGGGAGAATGGAAGGGAAGAGAGAGGGGGTTAGGGTTTGTGACTTGGGGAGGGGTTTATTGCAAAAGCGCTCTGCGGGGTTTTTTTTACAAAAATGATAGGATTTTGGAATTTTTTCTTCTTTTAGTTGAAATAAAGATTAGTTGGAGGGTCTACTTCGTAAAGATATTAACGTGGGTAGGGATGTTCGGGGCTTATTTGCAATTTCTAGATAATAGAAGGTTTTTTTTGCAAAATGTCCAAAACAAGGGTTGCTCGACACGCGTCACCTTTTCTCCGTGGGATGCGGCGGTGCAAGCACCAGTCAACAGGTATTAACAATTTTGACTCGTCCACTAGCGCCGCTACGCGACATTCCTTTTTTGTAGCGCATGGGAACGAGAACACGATTCCAATCCCACCCTCGCGCTAGTTTTCTTCCTAGCAATCGATCCAACCAGTGTGGAGCCGTCCTTCCTTTTTTTTCCAGCGCGGAGCTCCTTCCTTTTTTCCCAGCGCGGAGCACGAAAATTCAATTCCACCGGCACGCATTAGCAAGCTTCCATTATATTTTCTCTTTAGAAGTTTTTGTTTGATAAATGTTTCATTGAAATTATGCTAAAATATATATCGAAAAGTTGGATAGTGAACTTATGCTTAAAAGTTGTGCGATATGATTTCTAGATAATATTAGTATCATGGAAGTTATGCTAAAAGAATTGCTAAAAAATATCTTTTGAAAATTTGATTGAAAGAAGTTATGTATAAAAATTATGTATCACGAAAGTTGTGTTGAAAAAATATTCCCTGAGAAGTTATTTGGAGAAAGTTATATGCAAAATTTATACGCATAAGCTATAACTTTTTCAAAATTAGAAAGTCGTGGGGGAGAAAAGTTTTCTAAAAAAACAAACCCACCTGCTGTCCGAGATCGTGCGCGAGCAGCCTTCCTGGGGCGCGCGCCGATTAGAAAGGCCCGAACGAGAACGAGACCCGTTTCAGCAATGGATAAGGTAGCAGCTCAGACGATCGTCTCCACGGTGGCTAGCAGCACCGGACAGAGTGAGTGATGAGATAAACTAACCAAACCTTTTGTCCTCCTCTCTTCATCGATCACAATTCACAAATACTGTTGGTGCGACTATCAAGCAACATGATACAATTAAGTCCAATCATCCTTATGCTGACCGTACATCTGCATGCTCGTCGATCGATCAGGAAAAAAAATAGGATAAGAAAGATATGTGCACGATCGACATTTCAGTCTCAGGCCCCAGGCTCATCACAAACAAGTTGGGTAGCAGCGGCGTCGACCTCGCATTTCCTGGAGCAATCATACGGCACGCGAGGTCGTTTCCCTGCGTATCCTGCCCCCTGTCGATGGCCTTTCTTGGCCCCGAGGAGCCGCTCCCCTCTCTCATTCTGCCGTTGGTCCTTTTGGAGATCCTTGGCTAGCTAGCTACATGATTCAGATCGACACTGAGTGATCGATCTGTCGAGTGTGTACATACAGGGGTCCGATCATCAAGTCTTTTTAGATGGAAAAAAAAGTTCGATTTACACTTTCGAACTATCACAAAAGTTCGAGTTTCAACCTTCAACTACAAAATCGGATAACAAAAGCAATCTAATTGTTGAAACCAGACAAATTTGACCTCTTAGGTGATTTTGAAGGTGAATTTCCATTTTATGAGAATTTAAAATATTCAATTTTAAACTAACAAGATCATAATAATTTATTTTAAATTAGAAAAATGCGAAATAGGTATCAAAAAATCATAATAATTGTAGGCTACGCAGATGTCAGTTGTCAAGAGAAGAGCACGCCGAGGACGCAAAGACTCCCCGACTTTTCTTTGTTGCAGGAACGTCGATGATGATGATTTACGATTGATGGTTGCATCTGGAGTGCATGTGGGACCTCGACGTCACATTGTCCTACTGCTATTCGTCGCGCCGTCACCTTCAGTTCACTCACATCCCACAGACCATGAATCCATGATCCCCGTACGCTTACAAGCGTGAAATGTTGACTACAGAGGACGGACGGGGCGGCAACAGCGAATTGATCTGCCCGCATGGTGATGTCTCACTCTTCTGGTGATCTGGAAAAACCTTCCATGCCTCATCACCCCTTGCTGAGTAATCCGCACGCAATTGCTCTTGGACCATTGACGACCGGAGTACCGTACGGGCCCCGGTGGGTCCCAATGGGCCAAGCTGTCTATTTTTTTTTCGAAAAAAAAACGCTGGGCCAAGCTGCCGGGCCATATGGAAAGAGACTGAAAGAGGAGCTGTCTTGTTGCTGGTAATTGATTTTGCATGAAATTCTGATGATCCTAATCAAGCGACTTATTGGTAAGGCAAAACCAGGAATCATCGCAACCAAATCGTGAGTTGGCCGTTCGAAAAATCTCGTGACCCTAGCCTCTCGACGACAAGACAACGGCGGGCACTGTCATTCACCGCGATTTCGATCGTACGCATGGTTTGTTGGTGACGATTTGATCTCAAGTTCTCAACGCCCAAGATAATACACACAGTTTTGTTATTCTCTCCTGATTGCATTGGGCATTCGTGCCGTCATCGTAAACCCTGCATCTTTTCTTCGCAATTGATCGATCGGCATGTAAAAGGGAAACCATTTACATCCACCGGTAATTGCGATAGTATGCACAGACACATGTAAACCTGATGGAAGCTCGACGCAGATTAAAATGGCTTTGTAGTTACAAATCGTGATTTCAACAACACAGAGCTTCTCGCTCTTGAGAATTTGAGATGCTAGCTAGCTACTCACAGATTGGGGAAGAGCGCCGCCGCTGCGACGGCCTACACGGCGCCGTGCCTGGCTCGGGCCCCGGCCGCTCGCTTCGGTTCACAGGTTCAGTCCGAGAGCGTCAGGAGCGCGTTGCGGACGTACTCGTCGAGGGCGCTCTCGCCCCCGCGGCGCCGGCGGCTGCGGACGGCGGAGCCGCCGCCGCCGCCCTCGAGGTCGAGGACACGCCGCGCAACCCAAGTCTGAGAAAACCAGTGATCACATATGGCCACTGTTTCGCAACTAGGTAAAAATATCCTCAGGTTGTTGATTCTAGGAAGTTGAAGATTTGATTATTTTATCTTTGGGTAAATTTTCAGCTACCAAAAGAATGAAGTTTTAAACATAGAGAACCACAAAAATTATCTAAACTTGGCTTGTTGAGCTGCAACTAGCCAAGTCTGATGTTACGCAGCCTGGGTTAACTTTACAGTCTCTAATACGTACATGTATGAGTGGAGCACATTATTCTTACCATTTGGTAAACACGCAGACTTTCGGTCATTTGACGCCGTTGGAGAAGCGGATTAGCTTGAGAGCTGAAAGAAATGGTCCATTCACCATTCAATTCCTCAAACTAAACCATACACAAAAATATCACAATGCTTGGTATTAATAGAATTTAGAACAAGATCTTAGCTCAACACACTGCTTTGGTAACTTGACTACTATAAAGCCTAATAAACTTTCACAGAACAGAGTGGAGATGAAATTGCTAGTGGTAGCAAACATGCTCCCAGTACTGATCCTACATATGTTACAGCATAATAGCTCAAACGATACCAACCAGAGAGATCATGATTCTATTGCCTTCTCCTACACTAGAGTTCATCTTCACTTTGAATATCCGGTCTACATCCATCCAGCCAACACCTGTAGACAAGCTCCTACACTGGCATCGATATAGTTGCTTCGAAGTATCCACTTGACATGGACCCACAGAGGCAGCAACTAGGAGTTGCTGGTAAGATCACTGTCATTGTCGTTGTCGCCAGTTGTATCTGCTTCCTTCACCTCTTGAATCATCTTAAGTACTTGCCAGGCAGTGGGCCGACTTTCTGGTGAGGACCGAACGCAAGCAGCGGCTATGTCAATGATCATTGAGATACGGTCACTGTCCACTCCTTCATCCTCTCTTGCTGACTGGACATAGGTTTGGAGATTACTTGCGACCAAGATTGAGTGCTGAAGTGGTGGCTTTCCGCTAAGGAGCTCAAGGAGGAGGACACCAAAAGCATATATGTCTGATTTCGGAGTTAGCATTCTGTTGGACTTCATGTTTTCTGGTGCTCTATAAGCAGCATCGTCTTTGACCTCTGATGATTCCAGGAGGAACGACAAACAATTGTCTGTAAGGCAAGCCTCAAAGTCTGAACCAAGCAGAACGTTAGAAGATTTGATGTTTCCATGGACAAGTCGAGATGCTTGATGAATGTAAGCAAGGCCCTGTGCAACATCTTCTGCTATCTTCAGGCATGATGTCCAATGAAGTGGTTTTGCCCGCGATGACCTTGAACCTGCAGCTCACAAAAGTTAACAAAACTATTAAGCACAACTGATAAAATATCCTTTCATACAACTTATAGTCTGCATAAAACATATTGCTATATTGATATGTTCTAAATTGTGAAGAGTTTTCTTTATCTCAGCTATAAAACAAGTGTTTCATTTAGCTGGAGTGAATCGAACTAGTAATCAATGCTCATAAGCAAATCAACATAAGAAAGGAATGAAACCTTCTACTACTACAATGTTCATCTCATCTGCACATTCCTAAGCACTGACCAATATCATGCCACATCTCAACTAGTATGAGCATACCACTGCTATAGTAACAGATACTAAATCCTGACGTCGCTAAATACAGTTGCAATATTAGTGGAGCTAGATGCTAATTTTTATCCTTCAAAAATTAAGTAAAATACAAAGGAGAAGTCATCAACCATAAAATTCCACTGTGGAGGTCAAATGATGTTTTTCATGGGCCACAAAAATCAATTATACCTCTGTTAAAGTGTTATTCCCAATAAAATAAGTGCTGCATATTTATCATTCCAACATAAAGTGAATAAGCAATACCACCATTATACTCTTGGCAATGATTACTAGCCAGTAAAGCATTACATGCAACCTTGTTCTTTTTTTTCTAAACAAACCATTAGTCAGATGACCACTACATGTGACCAGCAACCACTTATGAGTTATGAGTGCATATATGCTCCGTATATTGGGACAAAGACAAGAATCTAAGCAATCAACCCATAAAAGCATCGCATATATGGATTTGATAAGCGTCAACATTTTGTGACATATCTTCACGTGGTCAAGTCTTCTTAGCTCTTAATCAGGAATGAAGAGTATCCAGTTTGAAAGAGGTATGCTTAGCTATGGATCGGACCAGGATCAGGTGCCATCATTACTGCTACTGCTTGCAACTTAAGCAGTAGCATTAACATCTGCCATCCATGTATCAATCAACACTCAGGATTGATCACCGGCACACCTTTACTTATATTCCCTCCCCCAAGGCCCATCATTCTTCTTTCATCCACTGCTTTCTATCCATCCATGGAGATCGCTGCAGGTGTTGTGGATGGGAAACTGGAGGGTAGGAGGAGAGAGAAGACAATAGACGCCGCCACTGGGAAAAGGCCCTGCCTTGTGGGCGAGTCAAAGATGCTAGTCTAGGGGGTGGAACTGTGCAACAACATAACACCCAACTCGTGAAGAGTTTTGTTTAGAACTACTAGAACAATTGATAAAATATCTACTGATTCAACTTATGAGCTAACTATCCTATGAATGCATAAAAAATGTATTGATATCTTTAACATGTTCTAACTTCTAACTTGTGAACAGTTTTGTTTAGCTTTGCTATAAAACAAGTAGGTTTAGCTGGAGTGTAAATAGAATGTATGCATTCCTCAAATTCCAAAACCTCATCAGTACAGTACCATCTCAAAACTCAAATATGCAAGCATATCACTGTTAACAGAACTATAAGAATGGCAAATGCATATGCAGCGCAACTGCATAAGCAGAGCTAGCGCCAAATTTCCGGTTCATCAAACAAATGGAAAGAGAGAGCAGAAGTCCCCAAGTATGCACTTCCCAACGATCAGTTTACTGTAGAGATTGACTGGCATTTTTCACTGTCCGCTAAGTTCATTACACCTTGCTACTTCCGAATAGTTTTACATAACTTAGCTAACCAACATCCAGCAATATAATACCGTTGGAAGTGATTACTAGTCAGAAAAACATTAGATGCAATGCAACCATGTTCTTTGTTTTCCTTCCATGAATCTAAAAAGGTGACCAGCGGCCACTTATGAATGCCTCTTTGCTTTGTTTAATGGGTTCTCAGAAAAAAGTGCCCACTAGTGGCGTCCACACTCTGCTGCCAGGTTTTCACGTGGAGTCTGCTGAATTTCAATTCGTGGCTAGTATGTTGGGATGAAGAATGTCTACTTTGAAAAGGTGATGCTAGCCTAGATCACTAATAATCTATCTAACATAGTACTAGATCTAAAGGTGAACATTAGAATTATCCCAGCACCAATCAGTTTAGTCTGTCCAACACAACTAACAGCTGATAAGATACTCTACTACAAAGTTCACCATTCAGATCGTAAATGGAAGAACACGGAACGTACCATGGATGAGAGAGTAGAGGCTGCCATTAGGCTGGTAGTCGTACACGAGCAGCCGCTCCTCCTTAGCCTGGAAGAATGCCCGGAGCGGCACAAGGTTCGGATGCCTCAGTCGGCCAACTGCATCCATGTTCTGCTCGAACGCCTCTGCTTCCAGCGCCGCCGGGCCAATCTTGGCTGCGTCCAGCCTCTTCACAATCACGACGAGCCGGCCGTCGAGCACCGCCTTGTACGTCGTCCCCACGCTCCCGCGGCCGAGCACCTCTGCCGAAGCGCGCATCAGCTGCTCGAGGCTGTAGCTCGCCGCCTCGCCCGCGCAGAACGTCAGGCAACCGCTCCGCTCCAGCCGCCGCGCCTTCTCCTCCGGCACCATAATTGCAGCCGTCTCCTCATCGGG
The DNA here is from genome assembly GCF_016808335.1 of Panicum virgatum. Taxonomy (NCBI): domain Eukaryota; kingdom Viridiplantae; phylum Streptophyta; class Magnoliopsida; order Poales; family Poaceae; genus Panicum; species Panicum virgatum. The sequence goes on from NC_053142.1 coordinate 49,705,721, forward strand.
CACACACTCCACGTAGCCAATGTCAGCATTGTCCCTGCTCAGCTCCGACGCGGGCGCGCTCTTCTTGGGGTTGGGGCTTTCGTACGACGCCGAGCTCGGGCGCCTCCGCTTGTTGCTCCTCTTCATCGCAATCATGGTGCAAAGGAGAAGCGCGGCCAGGACCGTCCCCACGGCAACCGCGACAGCCACCATGGTCCTCCTCCTCACTTTCTTCGCGTGGGGCGCGGACGAGTCCGGCATGCTCAAGCTCTCTCGCTGCGGGTCACTGTCGCGCGCGGCAGCGCTCTGAACTGGGGGAACGGCGGTCCCGTTGCTGCCGCCACCGTGGAAGAAGAGGAGGTGCGACCCGCGGCACTCGCGGCGGACCACCTCTCCGCAGAGCCCCGGGTTGCCCGCGAACGCGGCGGCGCCCGCCTGCGTCATGACGGGAGTGACCGGCACCGGCCCCGAGAAGTTGTTGTAGGAGACGTTGAGCAGTTTGAGCGACGTCTGGTTCCACGGCGGGAGGGAGCCGTTGAAGTGGTTGGCGTCGAGGCGCAGGAAGGTGAGATGCGGGAACGCGGCCTCGATGCCGGGCGGGAGCTCGCCGGAGAGCCTGTTCCCGGAGAGGTCGATGGAGCGGAGGCGGCGCAGGGTGGCGAGCGAGGCCGGGAAGGGGCCCGAGAAGCGGTTCCCCGCGAGGTAGAGCGCCTTGAGGTTGGCGAGCGGGGAGAGGTCCGGGACGGGCCCGTGGAGCGCGTTGGACTTGAGGCTGAGCACGCGGAGCTCGGCGAGGCGGGAGAGCGTGTCCGGCGGGAACGTCCCGTTGAGGCCCACCGACTCGAGGACGAGGCGGATGATCTGGCCGGACGCGGTGCAGGTGATCCCGGGGCGGGAGCACGGGGAGGGCGCCGGGGGCACGCGCAGGTGGGAGGACGGGTCGGCCTTGGCGAGGAAGGCGGCGAGGAGCGCGGCCGGGGCAGGCTGCCTGGAGGCCAGCGCCGCGGAGGGGGGCGCCGCGGCCTGGACCGGGGACGGCAGCGTCGGCTGCGAGCGGCCGGGGGCCGGGGGCTTCGAGGCCGGCGCCGCGGGCGGGGCCGCCGCGGCTTGGACCGGGGGTGGTAGTAGCGTCGGCTGCGAGTGCGCCGCGGCGCCGGGGGCCGCCACCCCGGCCGCGGAGGCGGTGGCGACGAGGAGGAGCGGGAGGAGGATGGGGAGCGGGAGGCCGCGGCGGTGCGGCATTGCGGTGGGCGTGTACGGGGGTTTTGGGGTTGGGGATTTTAGGGAGGGTGGTGGATTTCAGTGGAGCGGCATGTACTGGAGCCAGGAGGAAGGGTGATGGTGCGGTGGAGTGGCTGCCGATGCCGAGATGACAGGGAGAGGAGGAGACGCCGAGACGGGCTGGCTCCGAGTCGGGAGGACGCCAGGACGGGGAGGGGTCAGAGGGTGGTCGCGCGGCACGTGGGCGGTACGTGGAGTTTAGCGTGCTTTTTTGGCCTAGCGTGCGGAGTAAACTCATAGCGGGGACAACAAAGCACGCTCGCAGTCGCAGCCATGGAGTTTAAACGCGAATCATGGAGTTTAAACGCGAATCACGGAGAGAGGCACGACAAGTACAAGCCTAGCAGCACAATTCACAATTCGGATGGCGAACAACTTTAAAAGCAAAATCAGAGCTCAGAGGGTATTTGTCTTTGAAAAAAAAACTCCTACTCAAGCGTAAACATTCCTGCCATTTCAGTGCACTTGTACAATATAGAATACACGGCTGAAATAGGGGAGTAGAGCGCAACGGATTTTCACGGGGGATGTTTTTTAAAAAAAAAAGGATACGGGGGATGTTTGAAAAGGAGCCGTTGCTCTCTCGCCCGATGGCGCCGCTGTTGCCGTGAACTCGGTAGTCACTTTTTTTAAAGACTGCCGTACGCCTACGAGTACATCAATGCAAATGCAAATTTTATTGTACCTGTGTCAGGGGCCCCGGGTGCAGTGGCGACGGGGACAGTGGGGGGACCCGCTGCTATTCAATCAGGTTCCGGGGCCCACGTGACTGCTGCCGCCGTGCGGCCGTGGTTAATCCGAGAAGATCCGAGCTGGCGGTTTCCGTGCGACGACGCATCGCCGGAGCCCGGAGAGGGGCCGACGATAAGAGCGGCCTCTGGGCTGCACGTTCAGCCCAAAAATGGCGCAACCAGAATCAGGCCCTTAGTTTTACATGTAAACCCAAAAAAAATTTCGTGAGAATCTTGCTAATTTGGAGTACTAAATGAAGTTTATTTACAAAACTTTTTCATAGATGAGTTGTAAATCGCGAGACGAATCTAATGATGTTAATTAATTCATGATTAATCAATAATTAGCGGATGGTTACTGTAGCATCATTGTTGCAAATCATGGATTAAGTAGGCTCATTAGATTCGTCTCGCGATTTACAGCCCAACCATGCAAAAAATTTTATAAATAGACTTCATTTAGTACTTCAAATTAGCAAGATTCCTTCGCAAAATTTTGTGTTTACGGCTTTTTGTGTTTACGGGGTGGGAACTAAACAGGGTCTAAACACGCCCGCTCGCCGACGTCTCGCGCTCCACCTCACGCGAGCAGCCGAGCTGGGGGTGGCAGGGCCCATGAGCTTTTAGGGTCTGTTTGGCAGGGCTTCGGCTCCTCCAAAAACAGCTCCGGCTCCTTTGGTGGAGCGGCTTTTCTGGTGGAGCTGGAGCCGTTTTGGTGGCTCCACCCCTTGTGTGGAAGCTGCTACGGGCTCCAAGTACGGCTTCAAGTCTGGAGCGGCTCCATTTTAGACCCTTTGGCAGGGCTCCGGCTGGAGCTGGGTTTGGAGCCGGTTTGGGAGCCCTACCAATTACCAAAGAGGCCCGAGAGTGCAGCAATCCGCTCAATCAATGCATGCGCCCGGTTTCGCTAGCGGCTCGCAGTCGTCCGTTCTTTCTCTCACTTCGTTTCTCTCTCCGCCAGGTATGCTTTTTTTCTGACGTGTCCAACGAATAGCCCGCTCACGGAGGCTTATTAAACTTGCTCCCATGGTCATATGTTCGTCCCGCCGGCGGCCCGATCCACGGGCAGAGCAGCAAAGGCGCCATCATCATGGCATTTTCACTCGTACTGTATTCCTTGGCTCCAAGTAGGGGCGAAGCTCTCCATGAGGCACGGTGGGACAGCTGCCCCAGCTACCGGCGGAGCCGTTGAGCAGACCCGAGCCACTTGCGCATGGCGCGATGCGGGTCCCGGATCTCCGCCACCTACTTGCCCCACGGCCGTCGCCGCACGCCACGGTACTTGCTCACCCTCCTCCTCCTCCGCTTGCCCACGCCTCCGGTGACGACGCGGCTCGCGGAGCACTCTCCCCCATCCTTGTTTTTGCTGCTCGACCCAGTCCCCGCCGCGGCGAGGAGCTCGAACCTGCCGGCGCAGTGGCCCACCCGTCCGCCACCCGCGCGCGCAGTCGGCGCATGCCACGGCAGGAGCGGGAGCGGGATCCAGAGCAGACACGGCCGGCGGCACCACCTCCGCGGCCGGGAGCAGAACCCTTGCCGCCACCGGCCAGCCCCTCGCGCCCTCGCCCTCTGCCCTGCTTCCCCTCCCGCCACGGCTCCGTCTGATGCCTCGCGCGCTCGCCGCGCTGCCGGTTTGATTCATGGAGGGGGAGGCGGAAGAACAAGGGGGCGGCGCGCGGGGGCGACCCGCGTCAGCGACCGCGGCGGCTGGCCTCGTCTACGCCATGGCGCATAGGAGGCGGCGGTGAGCCACGGGCGTGCCGAGCTTGGACGGGTCAGGCGGTGAGATGGGCACAACGACGAGCCCCGCGCGCTGGCACGCGAAGATGAGCTTGAGGAGGCGGTGGCCCGGCGACGTGAGCAGGAGGACGGTGTCGCCCCTGCGCGCGATGGCGTTGGGCGAGGGCTAGTCTGCCCCACCTAAAATCTCCGGCGAGCTTCGCCACTGGCTCCAAGCGTTCCCTTCCCATACTACTGCTACACTACTCTACTTGCTAGGACTGCTACTCTGCTAGTACATCACGTACTCCTACAGCAGATATGGTGTGTTACTGTTGCTGCCTTGCTGGAGATGGAAGCTACTCTACTATACGGCGGTACTCCCCCATGTCGTGGAGCCTGTGAATTCATGACGTTGGCGCCCATGCGTACCCTCTTACCATGAGAAGTTTCAGAATTTGTGCTCCAATTCGTGAGGATCCATGCCAATATGCCGTCTCGCTTACTAGAGCAACAAGGACGAATCGTGATGGTCTGCCTGCCTTCTGTCCATGCGAACTTTGAACTGTTTTTTTTTCGGAAAAACTACATCGAGAGCCCCCTTATTACCTCCTTGAGCACCCAGGACGAAGTAACAAATTAAGAACGCAGCTGCTCAGCGGCACTTGCCATCTTCTCTGGCGACGGGATGGGCGGGAGGTGGGCGGGGCGGTCAGCGGCAGGGCCGCCGCCGGCCGCGGGTGGCGGCGGAGGCCGACGGGGTTAGGGTTCTGGATTCCCGGGATTGGGGTAGCTCCATGGCCGGCGACCTTAGAGGGATAGCCGTGGGCGGCGGGCGGACCAGCGGAGGAGGCGGGTTGTGGGCGGCGAGGCGGCGGCGAGGGCGCCGCCAGCCGGGTGGTGGTGGACAACCGGTGGGCGGGGTCTGTGGCGGGGGCGAGCGGTGGAGGTGGCCGGGATGGGGGAGGGGAGGGGGAAGGGGAAGGGGTCGGACTCGGGCGGTCCTCGCCGGCGTCGGAGGCGACGCCGGCGAGGGGGTGGTCGGCGGCGTGGCGGCGGGGCGACGGGCTGAAGGGAGGCAAAGCAGAGATGGCCGTGGTCGGCGGCGGCGGCGGCGTAGCCGTCGGAGCTGGTCGGGCGGCGCGGGCGGCGGGGGCAAGGGCGGCCGTGGTTGGGGCTACGGCGACGGCAGCGTAGCTGCCAGAGCCGGTTGGGTGGTGCTGGGCGGCGGGGTATTGTGCGCAGTTCGCGAGCGAAAGAGATGTGCCGGGAAGAAGATAAGGTAGAGTGGGCCCCACTTGAGTAAAAGGACGATCTCGGTCTCAGTCTCATTTTAGCCTTAAAGCGAGAGTGCTCTCCTTGTATCACCCTCTTTTTTTTAACGGAAACTCTGAACTTTAGAGGCAGGATCGCTGTCGCGGGGAGGCATCCAGGAGGGAAAAAAGCATCCTTGGAAAGAGGAGCGGCTTCACGTGCCCGGCCAGGAGCCCACGATTGTCCATGATGATTCGATGATTTGCGTCGTGTTTAGTTTCAAAAATCGGCACCTGCATGGAGACTTAAATCTAGACGAAATAAAAAACACATTGCGACTGGTCCCTGTAAATTGCGAGACAAATCTAATGATTCTAATTAAGCTGCAATTAGACACTAAATTGCTACAGTAATGCTAAAGTACACAACCTCTAATGACGGATTAATTAGACTCATTAGATTTGTCTCGCGATTTACAGACGAGTTCTGTAATTATTTTTATGTTTAGTATATGTTTAGTACTTTAAATATAAATATAGAAAGATGTCCTTTCAGAAATTTTACGGAAGACACCTAAGGGTGTGTTTAGTTCATTTTGCAAAAATGTGTAAAGATGTAAATAGGGCATTTGAAGTACTAAATGGAGTCTATTTGCAAAAATTTTTGCATAGATGGGTTGTAAATCGCGAGACGAATCTAATGATGCTAATTAATCCATGTTTAATTAATAATTAGCGGATGGTACTGTAGCATCACTGTTGCAAATCATGGATTAAGTTGGCTCATTAGATTCGTCTCGCGATTTACACCCCAACCATATAAAAAGTTTTATAAATAGACTTTATTTAGTAATTCAAATTAGCAAGATTCCTTTTTACTTTAATGCGTTTTCGGTTATTTTGCGTTTACATGTAAAAAACTAAACAGAGGCTAAACACGCGTTGATGGGCGCAGCTGCCGGCCTGCCGCAACGCGGGCGCATTCTGCCATTTGTACGCGCGCCCAGCGTAGCCGCGAGGCGAGGGTCTTCACTCTTCCGGAATCCGGATTCCGCATCCGGGTATGTGTTTCGTTTGGAGTCATGCGGCGGGGCCCACGAAGTGGAACAGAGCGAAGCTTTTGGTGCTCCCATCTCGTCAGTCTCGGACCCTACCTACTCTTCTGTCACGCTGTCTACTAATTCGAAATTTAAAAACTAGCGATGTGCATCATTTTTTGAAAAGTGCGATGTGCATCATTAAACACATTTCCCGGATCATCCGGTAATTAAGATCGGTCACGACACTGTAACGGCAGCTAGGCAGTGGACACCGTACCACTAAATGCTACCTTAATTATAAATACGAACGGCACATGTCGCAGAGCCATCATCATAACAAGCACTGTGGTTTTGTACTCCGAAGCCGTGACAACCCTCTGAACATTCAAGATTCATGCTACGGTTTGTCTTGGCGCCATCGGACATCACTGCCGCGTTTTTTTTTTGTTTTGTTTTTTTTTGTCTCTGCTGATTGCTGATGCACTGATGTCCGGGCCCGGGAGCAGACCCCATCTCCACGGCCAAAGGCAAGGCGATACAGTTCCATGCGCCATCTGTTTCTTTGCTCTTGCTGCACCAGCTCTTGAATAGAGCTCCATCAGACCACCGACGCTCATCTATCGGCGATTGTTTGCTGATTTCCCGCGGACACAGTTCCACGCAGAAACGGCAGAACATTCTCGGGGTCAAAGATGACACCATAGCAGCTGGAAAAAAAACAAGAAATGAAAGGGACGATCCAACTGACGTTCAGCTGTTAAGAATTCATGATAGGCTCGCTCATTCCCCGTCATCGGTTGCTTGATTGTGCTGCAAGCATGTGCTTCAGTTCAAATCCTAGCACCTGCTAGATCCAGATGTGATTGTGCGCCTGCTTTCACGGCCTATGGCTTCTGACTTCCTGTTGCGTGCAGAAGCAGCAGAATTGCATGCGCGTAAAAGTTAAAACCCGAGTTGAGCGGCGCAGTTAGTCAAGCATACAAGGGGCCCAGGTAGGTCCTTTACTGGGCCTTTTGGGCTTCGGACGCAACTTCAAGCGACGCACCTCGTAGGCCTTTTGGGCTTACTCATAGTGCGGTGGCAGGCACCATTGGGCCACAAGCCCACAAATTGAGCTGTTCCTTTTCCCAGTGTCCCGTACCGTACCATACGTCACTCACGCGGTCGGTGACGCATCCACAGGTTTGCGCCCTTCGATGCGCACGAACAACGTGCGGCCACCCGGCGCGGCAGACGATTTTTGAGCCAACAAACCACGCGAGGACCGGGTGAAAACAGCTAATCAGCCACACTGACAGAGCATAATTATCACTCCATCCAAACCTGGCCTGGGTCTTTCTTCCCCACACCGATTCCTACCTCCTTAAAATCCAGCTGACCTGCTCCACAGCTGGGACAGAGTCCCCGACGACCATTCCCCTCTTCCCTGACTGGCCCTCTGCTCGATCGATTCCCTCCCTCCTCTGCTCCTCGCCGAGCCCTACTCCGACCGGCCGCGCCTGCTTCCGCGGGATCATATCGCCGTGACCTCGAGCAATCAAATCTCCCAGCGGCGTCCGCGGCAGGCCGGGATACCACCGCCAGCATGAAGTCTATGGGCAGCCGCGACAAGCTCGCGGCGGCGTCGGGCCACCGCCGCACCCTCTTCGTCGTCTTCGCCTTCTGCTTCGCCTTCGCCATCTTCCTCTACACCACCTCCCACTTCACGTCCGCGGCGAGCTCCGGCCTCGGGGCCTCCGCGTCGGATTCCGCCGCGGCCTCTGCCTCTACCACCGCGGGCGGCGGCGGCGGCGGTCTAGTAGGCTCCGGGTCCAGCAAGCTGCCGCTCCCGGTGTTCGACGCGCTGGTCCACTACGCCTCCATCTCCAACGCGACGCACCGCATGACGGACACGGACATCCGCGCCATCTCGGCGGTGATCCGCGCGCGGGCGCCCTGCAACCTGCTCGTCTTCGGCCTGGGCGCCGAGTCCCCGCTCTGGCTGGCGCTCAACCACGGCGGGCGCACCGTGTTCCTGGAGGAGAACGAGTTCTACGTCAAGTACCTGGAGCCCCGGCACCCGGGGCTGGAGGCCTACGACGTGTCCTACACCACCAAGGTGCGCGACTTCCGAGACCTGCTGGCGGCGGCGCGGGCGTCGCGGGCCAAGGAGTGCCGCCCCGTCCAGAACCTCCTCTTCTCCGAGTGCCGCCTCGCCATCAACGACCTGCCCAACGACCTCTACGACGTGGCCTGGGACATGGTCCTCATCGACGGGCCCTCCGGGTGGAACCCCAATTCGCCCGGCCGGATGCCGTCCATCTTCACCACCGCCGTGCTGGCCCGCTCCGGCGCCACAGCCACCAAGGGCCGCCCCACGGACGTGCTCGTGCACGACTTCCAGTTCGAGGTGGAGCAGGTGCTGAGCAAGGAGTTCCTCTGCGACGAGAACCGCGTCGCCGGCAGCGGCACCCCGTCGGTCGGCCACTTCGTCATCCCCGGGGGCGGCGGCCGGAGCGACGCCTTCTGCTCCGCCCAGGAGGAGGGCTCGTCGGAATCAGGAGAGAAGACCCGCCGCCGCAAGTAAATTAGTCAACCTTGCCACGGAACGGAATCATTAGCCGCCTCCTCTCCCCTCTTGGCTAATTTCCACCTCCTCCTGTCTTCCTCAGCTGTTGATTTTTTTTCCATTTCTCTTTGCATATATATATGTTCGTTGTTGTTTTGGGGGCAATAATTGTAACAAAAACCGTGAAAATGTGATTTGCCTCCATCACAAAAAGGAGAAGTGATAATGAAAAGAAAAATAGGAGCTTTACACATCACTGGCTGAGAAAAAGATGCGATCATGCAATGTCAAATCTGACCAGAGTGTACGAACAATTCGGTAGCTGGTGGTAGTGGTAGTGGGGGAGATGGCAATCGGCAACCAGGAGGGGGGGGGGGGGGGGGGGGTCAGGATGAATGAACAAACGAGCGGGCGTGGTGGTTGGACCTCAGCCCAGTGTGAGTCCCGTGGCTTTTCTTTCTTTCGTTTTTTCCCCCATCTCGCCCCGCTCGGTTGCGTGCTTTGCCTGGCGATGCCAGGCGGTAAAGGGGATCGCCGGATCGCGGCTCGTCTTATCTCTCTGATGCCGCATGTGTTTCAGTGTTTGGGATCGGCGTCAGGCAGCGACAGCGAGTGGGTCACCGGAGATCCGCCAGGCGCTGAAATCAGCGGACGCGACGCGCACTTGCGTGTACCCGTGCGCTGCGCTCCGGCGGTTTCAAAAGCTGACGGTCTTTTGCCGCAACGTCTGATCCGACCCCCCAACAACTCGTGCTCATCTCGTCTGCCCCAAATGGGGAGCCTGTGTCGCCCAAGCGGCAGCGACTGTCTTCTCTTGTCAAGCTGATCGCTCCTGTTGCTTGCTGCAAGCCATGGCCGGAGCCGAACCTGTCGAGCGATGTGTAAGCAAGCTCACGGCAAAATCTGACCGTGGTTTGCGACTCCTGTGTATGGAGTGCTCGGCGAAAGGCTCCGCCAGATTATTCTGGCAGCGCAAAGCCGGCGGCCGGCGGCGGGCGTCTGGAGACAGAGACGGGGCACCGCGCGCGGGGGCGCGGACCGGACCACCGGACGACGGGCGAAGTTGCCATCGCACGTTAACGACAAGGCCTTTCCCTTTTCATCAGGAAAAAGAAAAGCCTTTTGGAGCTCCATGACGATCGATTGAGCACGTTGTGCGCGGCTGCAGCAGTATTACCCCGTCAAAAACTCAAGATGGCCGTGGTTGTTCGACTGTTCGTCGTCAGATCAGATGTGCAGCTACTAGTAGTAGTAGAATGGAACTGCTCACAGAAGACAGGACAATTATAAACTGGATCGGGTGAGTAGGAACGAACGAGCGACGTTACATTGCAGGCTGCCCCACCCCACCACCCATTTGGTGACTTTTTTTAGGAGAGTCCGGTGACACGCCAACCACCCCACCACCCCAAACGCCTAACATGAACAGTTTTCTAGTTACTCCTGGATTGACAATTGCAATTGAGAATTTCAGTTAGCGACAGAGGTCCGAACTACCAGCCTATGAAACACATAGTTTAGTAGATGGCAAAATCCTTGAAAAAAAATTAATGTACAGTCAAATTTTCAAAAAAGAAAGAAAGACAAAAAACAAAATCCTTGTCCTCTCAAGTCTCAAGTAAAACACGGAAATGGAGGCGATGCTACATCACACTCGGATACCGAGGTAGTTTCAATGTCAAATTTTACCCGTAAAAAAAGTGTCAAATTTGGTACAAGGTACCTGTCGGTTGAGTGGGTCAAGCAAAAATTTCTACTAGAGGAAATAGATCGGGTCAATGCTGATGGTAAATTCCTTTTGTTTAGAGGCCGTGACCTCTTTGTACTCGCTTGTTAAGCTGGCTTCCCCCAGCGTGGAGTTGAGTCTGTACCAAACTATATGATTTCTTCGTAAGCAGGAATATTTCTCGATCAAAAAATACACGAACACTCCAATTTCGACTAGGTCATTGCAAGGGCTGCTCTATAGGATTAACTAGTAGGAGTACTATCTTGTGCCATTGATTTGTTTTCTTTTCGGACGCTTGAACGGAAATCCCAGTTATATTTTCCAGCTGAGCTAGAAAGCTATCCGAGGAGGCTCAACTAGAAATGGACGTCCCGATGTGTGCGGGTACGTACCTGCACGGTTTACTTTTACTGCATTCAGCTTGTCAGTTTTTATTTTTTTGAAAACACTCAGAAGCACTAGAGAGTCATGTAAGATTTTTAAAAGCCCACGTTGGCCGGACTGAACGCAGACGAAGCTGTCCGAGTAGTCTCAGAACGCGCCGTACTGAGCCACTCATACCATACGCACTCACACGCACACACACACGCCTCAGCACCCATGGGAAAACGCGGGTCGGCAGCCTCCACACTTGGAGTGCTAGCCACCCGAGCCAAGGCTCGGTCCCCCTTGTCAGTCCTTATCAGTTGGTTCACGCACTCCCGTTCGGTAATCAGAAGTGCTTGTGTTCGTCACTGAAGTCTGTTCAGTTTCCAAAAAAATTGCTACAAGTAGACATATATACGGAATATTAAATACAGTTAAAAAATAATTAATTACATAGTCTAACTGATTACAACAAGATGAATATTTTAAGTCTAATTAGTTCATAATTAGATATTATTTGTTAAGTAACAACGAAATGTGCTACAGTATCAAAATCCAAACCTTTTCACCAACTAAACACATCTGAAGTTCATGAAAAGAACGCTATGATTCTTCCTAGCTGTATTTTAATTCAGTCCCATACTCCCATCGGCACCGATTCGCTCGATAGTTTATAGGTACAGCCTCCAAAAGGAAATCCCGACGAAGAAGGGACGCCGACGAGTCTGCAAAAGACAATTAGTAGCTCGATTAAAAAACAAAGAATTTGGGATAAACAAAGGCGGTGCATCTGTAGGGCATCATCACATGGGGTACCAGACTACTCCCTCCGGACATGCAAACCAATGTATATTGTGAAATTATAAAAATACCTCTTGTCTTTTGTGAGAAGAATCCAGATACTATTTTATCTCTTATGAGAAGGATGTGAATATTGTTTTGTCTTTTTTGTGAGAAGACTACGGATACTTTTGTCTTTTATGATAGTGGAGTCAAAGTAGTTATATTTTACGAGACAAATTTTAAATTTTAGATATGTAATTATTTTGAGACGAAGGGAGAAACCCGCTGGCCTGGAAAACTGACGCTGATCGCTGGCGGCTGAGGACGTGGACTTGGGCACTTGGCGAGGGAACCGAACAACAAGTCAACAACCGACCGCTCCGGGGAGTCTGAAACCACGAGCTTCTCGCGCTGTGCGTGCCCATCCGATCCATCGAGACCACGAGCAGGGCGCCGCGGGCAAGCCCGAGGTCGCCGAACACCCGTGTAGTGGGAGGCTTCGGCGCCTGGGCATCTTGGGCTTGCAGCCCTGCCAGGCAGCACGCCGCCCAGGCAGCGATCCTGACCCCAGGCCACCAAAATCGGACGCCTGGGGCTCGTTGCCTGGGCCAGACAGCTTGTGCGCCGACAGACTGCGATTCGGCGGCGCCGGTGTGGAGCAGCGGACCAGACTGGGCCAAGGACGGAGCGGGACTTCAAGGTGGCGCCCGGCGACGGCGAGGTGCCACTGCCACCGATTGCGCGTGGACGGTTCGTTGGGCTGTCGAGTTACGCTACGGAGCGGAAAGACACAATTGGGCCTCCATAACCAAAAGAAGCCCTTGGGATTTTTTTCATTTTTATATTTAAAAAAATAAAATTTCAAAAATATATGGCGGTTTCGAAAAATTTCAAAACTATACCCCTGTCGCCCCCTGCCTAGGCGACAGGGGGCCTGTCGCCCCTGGATGGGCGACAGGACCTAAATGTAAAAAAAATTATATTTAGGTCCTGGCGCCCGGGACGCATTAAACAGCGAACTTGTAAAATAAATATAACATCGTAGAAAAATCGGAAAAATACAAACTCAACTGTTCTGGATTCTATGAAACAAGATCTACAACTTTTGTTATATAAAGTTTTTCATTTGATCAATGTATCTTGCTCTATTTTAAATACTAGTTTAATGCACTTTTATTTAAATCTCAAGATCCATCTTTTGGATGCATGTGATCTTTGGCCAGAGTGTTGCATATGGTAAGCATAGGCTTGTACAAAATTGGTAGGCCCAGAAAACATTTCTAGAATAAGTTTTAAAATTAAATCTTGCAATATGTCTAGTTTAAATGAGTTATTTATCCATGCTGCTATACTGAGTTTTAGAAGCCATAACTTTTACAGTACTATTATTTTATTTCCTAAGAGTTATAAAAAGAATTTGGTAAATTTTAGATAAGCACAACTAGACCAAATGAATTATGACTAAGGTAAATGCACTAAATCAAGAAAAATAGTTATTGTACCTAGAAAAATTTGAAATAATTCATTTGGTCTAGTTGTGCATATCTAAAATTTACCAAACTTTTTTTTGTAGCTCTTAGGAAATAAAATAATGGTACTGTAAAAGTTATGGCTTCTAAAACTCAGTATAGCAGCATGGATAAATAACTCATTTAAACTAGACATATTGCAAGATTTAATTTAAAAACATATTCTAGAAATGTTTTCTGGACCTACCAATTTTGTATAAGCCTATGCTTACCATATGCAACACTCTAGCCAAAGGTGACATACATCCAAAGGATGGATCTTGAGATTTAAATAAAAGTGCATTAAACTAGTATTTAAAATAGAGCAAGATACATTGATCAAATGAAAAACTTTATATAACAAAAGTTGTAGATCTTGTTTCATAGAATCCAGAACAGTTGAGTCTGTATTTTTTCCGATTTTTCTACGATTTTATATCTATTTTACAAGTTCGCTGTTTAATACGTCTCGGGCGCCAGGACCTAAATGTAATTTTTTTTTTACATTTAGGTCCTGGCGCCCAGCCAGAGGGCAACAGGCCTCTGTCGCCCAGGCAAGGGGCGACAGGGGTATAATTTTGAAATTTTTCGAAACCGCCATATATTTTTGAAATTTTAATTTTTTTTAAATACAAAAATGAAAAAACGGCAAGCCCTTGCACGATCGAGACGGGCCCTAGTTGGGCTTTTCGGTTACGACAGGCCCTCCACCATCAAGAGTTTGTGAGCTCATTGACCATACTTCTATGTCATGGAAATCTGAAGAAGTGAGGAAATATTTCTTGGAAATAGACAGTGAAGCTATCCTCCAAATTCCACTTAGTATGAGGAAGCAAGAAGACTGTTGGGCTTGGCATCATGAAAGAAATGGTCTATTTACTGTTCGCTCAGCTTATAGGATGTTAATTGAAGCTAAGAAGAGGAGGGAGGATTATTTTGAAGGTCGTGGCAGCTGTTCTGATGCTGGAAGGAATTATAAAGAGTGGAAACAACTGTGGAAACTGAAGCTTCCATCAAAAATCAAGGTGTTTTGCTGGCGCTTAGCACTTGACTCAATTCCTACAGCGAGTGTGCTGAAAAGGAAGAATCTGGCAGCAACACCAGAATGCAAAATATGTGGGGCAGAAGATGATACATGGGATCACTCCTTGCTGCGCTGTACAATGTCTCGGTGCGTTTGGGCTTTGCTAGACGAAGACCTCTCTGAATTATTAGCTTCTTTACGTATTGTTGATCCTAAGCAATGGCTCTTCTTTATGTGCAGCAATGTTCCACAATCAGAAAGTACTCACATCTTGGTTACATGTTGGGCCATTTGGAATGCTAGAAGAAAATTTATTCATGAGGGGATTATGCAAAGCCCCTTCTCAATTATGACCATGGCCAAGCGCTTAATAGAAGAATTGGAGTTTGTGAACAGAACCCAATTCAAGGAAACCAGCAAGTGTCAGCCAAGATTAGGATCTCAATGTTGGAGAGCTCCTGAGAGTGGTTTCTCCAAGTTAAAAACAGATGCTGCTGTTAGTAAATCAGGTTCACATGGAGTTGTGGCAGCAGTTTGTAGAGATAATCAGGGGGCTTTTATTGCATGTAGTGCTTTGGTTGTACAGAATGTCTCCGATCCCGAAACTCTTGAAGCAATGGCTTGTTTGGAGGCGCAGGCTCTTGCAGAGGACTGCAGAATAAATAAAGTGCTGGTGGCATCAGATTGTCTCAATGTTATCAATAATATTAATGTAATGCCCCGTTGTGTTTATATGATGGTTCTTCAGGATATTCATCAGAGATCAAAATATTTTGACTGTGTGTGCTTCGCACACGAAGGTAGGGAATCAAATAGAGAGGCTCATTTCCTTGCTAAATATGCTTGTACTCTAGGGGTTGGCCGACATATTTGGCTTATCTCTCCTCCTATTTTTATTGATGTAAACACTCAAAATTGAGTAATGAAATCCCTACCTTCCTCTAAAAAAAAAATAGTGGGAAGGCAGCAGCGTGGGCGACGACGACGCATGTTGCCAAGTGCCAACTGATGCTCTCGAACTGCTGCATCGTTGCAGCAGGGTCAAACTCTGCCACACTAGGAAAGCTGGGCAAGTAAGGAAATGGTAGCCAAGAGATGAAGAACACCGTATCAACGCTACAGCCAAATAACTGAAAGCACTTGAATATCATAGCATCTAGCAGAGAGCGCAGAGCATGTCAAAAGCTATTGTTCATTTCGTCAGTATAGATAGAAAACAATTGGAGAACGGTGAATACCACTAACACAAGTGCGCATATCGAAGGAATGAATATAGCATAATCATTGATTATTGTTCCAATATCAATTTCCATAAACATCAATCGCAGTTCGGCCGAACTGCGCGGCAAGGCGCTTAGCAGAGCTAGCTGAATCTTACATATATAGTATGTAAAAGCAAATTTGGCAGCAGTTCCGTGAACAACTGAAACCCATTTTTTCAGGCTTATGTACAGGAGCACCTATTATACAGATACACTTAAAACAGCGGCGGCCGCACCACGCAATGTCTTGGTCGATTAAGCACCGGGTGATCGTTTGCAGGAGCTCTGATCACCGTGGCTGTTGGCGGCCTGATATCTTGTGCTGGAGATTGTTCAAGCGCTGCTCTTCATGCCATCAGCTGCGTTGCCAGAGAAAGCCCAGTGCGGCTTGGCCAGGGTGCGCTTCAGAGCCTTCACTGACAGCGGGCTGTCCTTGGCCTGCTCGTCAAGCAGCGAATTGCCAGTTAGAACCAGATCAAATTTACAATGATTTCGTAGCCAAGTTAAGGAAAACATCATAAGATGATCCGAGCATTTACCATGAGGCAGGTTCCCTCCTTGACGTTGCAGATGGGGTAGTCATGGGGGCAGCAGCTGTAGTGATCGTCGCAGCAGGTGGCGCCCTCCAGCGGGCAGCAGCCCCAGGAGAAGCAGTACTTGCCGTACTCGTAGATGCAGCAGCAGGTGGTGCTGTCCGGGCAGGAGTAGTAGTTGTCGCAGACGGCGGGCGGCGGGGTGGGGGATGGCGGCGTCGGGCCGGGGTTCGGGGGGTTCGCGCCCTTCTTCAGAGGGTACGATGGCTCGACGGCGATACCGCACTTGCCGCTGGACGCCTTCACGTTGCGCTCCATCCGGATGTAGCCGGCCTCGCCCCAGCTGGACCCCCACGAGTTCTTCACGATCCAGTAGTCCTTGCCGTTCTCTGTGCCGTAACCGACGGCCGTGACACCGTGGTCTAGCGCTGTTCCGCATCTTCCGGTGAAGATACCCTGGGAGATCGCGAAATGATGATCAGTACACGGCAGATGATTCATGGAAATGGTAGCAGTAGTAGCAACAATGAAAGATTAGATAGAAAACCAAAAGATGTTGACGCGGATGATTTTGTCAGAAAATGCCCATTTAACTTTATCAGAAGGAAAGACATATTCAGAATTTTCTGTCCAACTTTGCTGGAAGTTGATGATAGCTCACACCACTTCCTCCACTATGATACTTACAGAAACTACTCACTTTCAGAAAGCCCTTACAAAACACAATAAAACTTTCACGTAACCATTAAAAATGTTTCACAAAGAGGGGGCAATACACTCTTTGAAAAACACGGAGGATCATTGTCGTGTGATTTCTAGGGTACCCACAGCCGGGTGGCGGAACGCACCCGCCTATTCCCAGAGAGGGAGTGCTCGGGGAGGTACTAGGCGATTGGGCTGATCTAGCCCTGAGATAAGTACACAAGAACACACGATCTAGAGTGGTTCGGGCCGCCGGAGCGTAATACCTAGGGATGACAATGGGTACCCGAAACCCGAGTACCCGACGGGTTTTACCCGATAAGAAGGCGGGTATGGAATGATTTTTCTACCCGTGGGTACATTATTGGACAAAATCCTATACCCATTGGGTATGGCGGGTACGGGTGTGGGTTTATACTACCCATACCCGCCTACCCGTGGGTAAGAAATACCCGCAGGAAAAACAAATAAGCCTAAGTATCTAACTCATTTTAGCCCATATGACCTATGAATTTAGCTCAAATCCAATTAAACCCTCCTAGTATATATATTGTTGAACCCTCTCTAACTCATGTTAACCCATATGAGCCATTAACTTATTGAAATGAATCTTGTAATGATTTATTTTTCATGTGAATGTCTAATATTTATATGTAATACTCGGGTATGATTTCGGGTGTGGGTTACCCGGCGGGTAAAAATTACCCGACGGGTACGGGTATGGAATCATTTTCTTACCCGTATGCGGGTACGGGTAACCCGACGGGTAAAATTTAATCCTAACGGGTACGGGTATGGGTGGCCACTACCCGACGGGTATATACCCGTTGCCATCCCTAGTAATACCCTACGTCCACTGTGAGAAGTTTTGATCTCTGTTGTGTACGAGTCTATCCTCTGCCGGGCCTTGGCTCTCACCCAGCTTGAGTTTCCTTCTAGCGGGCGGCCCCTTTTATAGACCAAGGGGGCGGATACATAGGACGTTGGAGCCCCGACAAGTGGGCCCAACGTGACTGCGCAGCATACTACGCAGAGTATTTAGATAGGTACAGTGGTTACGAATCTTTCCTCCGATACGCTCCCACGCCCTGCTAGCGCTACAGTGGTATTCTCTTGTCCCGTCACCAAGGTGTTCGTTGGGGGAGCGTAGCTTGCGGCGTAGCCTGTGGAGGCTATTATGTAGGCGTCATAATGGGTGAAGCCGAGCCGTCGTATCAATCTGTTATGGCAGACTTGGCAGACGCGGCGCCAGCAGCTCCACTATCTTGGTAATACGCGTTCAATAATGAATGCCGCGGTAGGTGAGCCTTAATAAGGAGACCAAGCAGCTTTATATACGCGTCTGGGCCTGTTGACACGTGGTGGCCCCGGACCACCCCGAGGCGGGGTGACGATTCCTTTCCTTGGAGAGGGGTCCGGTTACTATACAGGGGTCCCGAACCCCATGGGGGGTCCGGGATTCCCTGGGGATCCGGTCCTCTTCGGGAGGAGGTCCGGAGCTTCCAGCCGTTCGGACTGACCGCCAGCTTTTCCCGGGACACGTGGTGCTCCCGGACCTTTCCTAACCAGGGGAAGGTCCGGACCGCTGTTGGGTGAGCGGGGCTCCGGACCGCAAGGGTCCAGCTGCTGGACGTAGTTAAGGATAACTATAAGGCTCTTGCCTAGACGCAGCAAGAGGGGGTACCCCAGTCCTGGGGTACCGACAAGCATGATTTGTGTGGAGTGGTGGGGCACTGAAGAACTATTGTATGCCAAAAGTTGTCTAACTATAGTCGGATTGTACAAAACTAAGCCAGGGGTATGGACAAGGTATCATAATTGGTGTAGTTGCGGCGACTTACAGAGTGAGAGCAGAATCATTCCTACTTATGAAAATAATCTTGGCTAAAGCGACATGAAGGACACAATTTTAAATCAATAAGGTGACTCGACCTAACATGTTCATATCTTCCAAGTCAGATGCACTTTATTTCTTTCTCCATCACGGAGATACCATCAACCCACTGTGCCTACTGAAAATCAAATACTAGATGATTGCATCTCTGAACTTAACCACATGACAGATGAATCCAACAGCAAGGTTAGTGACCATTACCGAGCTGTAGAGCTGAAATGCTCTGCCACTAGCCTCAATTGCAACACTGACGGGCTGGTTCGCAACGGCCTTTTGCAGACTCTTCTCGCTGTTCACCGGTACATCTTCATAGCTGTCAATGGTAACAACCTTTGCATTTTTCTGCGATCAAACCGAACACATATAAGCAACGAAAAGAAGAAGAAGAAAATGGTTGACGATTCTTTGAAATTCAAGGGAAAACCAAGTAGGCGAAAAATACCCTGTTGACATCACACCGGTTGTCAGTGCCCTTGTAAGGGTAATCCTCCTCCGTGTCAATTCCACCGTTGTTGATGATGAACTCAAACGCGTAGTCCATCAGACCTCCATTGCACCCCTCGTTGTATGAGGTGTCGCAGTCAACAAGCTCCTGCTCAGATAAAGAGATCAGGTCGCCCGTCACAATCTGGTTGATGCCTTCCACAGCTGCTATTGTTGAGAAAGCCCAGCAACTCCCTGGAAGAGAAAAACACAGATCAGATTTCGACATCAATGTATCATTGTTTTATTCTAACAATCAATAAAAAAACGTAGCCAAGTAATGACATAAAGGTGGAAAATAAAAATAGTGGAGGTTACTCATCACAACACGATGGAAAATATCTTCATGCACATACTACTTTTTAGTAAAAGAACAAATTGGTGGTGATGAATAGGGAGACAGGTGAGTAGGTGACCAATAGGAACGTCAAGTGGTCCCAAGAGCCGTGATGAAAGTTGTTTCCAAGAGCCTATCTTGAATCTTGGAGTGAGCTTAGCGAATAAGAGAAAAAAAGACTATCCATCAGCCTTATCAGCTTGACAACGACCTTTACTAGTGCAAGATATTTTTTCTCGAGTGCTCCTTCAAGCAGGGTCACTGGAGTTCACAAGGACAATAGTCAGTGGAGTCCACGTTCGATGAACCTACTTCCTTTGTATCTCCCCCCTTCCATGCAGGACCATAAAGATCCATACAAACATCGGCCCCTCCTGCCTCCTTCCGTGCATCGTTACAGTTATTATACTAGTCACGCACATGAGTACATGGCACAGCACCAAGTTATGGTAAATCAGACAAGAGCAAAATTAGCTAGACAATTTTGCAGGTTACAAAGAATCACTCAATATCCCAGCTCTAGAATTGGAGAGGTTCTTAACGATTGACTTCATGATATGGTGACTTTGCCACTGACATATGGGACCAGGTACCGTCAGGCCCACAAGAATTGACACAAACTAGTATAGTAGCCAAAATAAAATATTTTTATTTTGAAGACTTGTATTTGCTAGGCGTGACTCTCCCGTCGAATTTAGAAGCATGCTAATCTTTGCAAACTCCATCGATTTGATGCATAAGTAACTAGTAGAGTAGTGTATGCGTAATCTCGCCGTTGACCTTTCAGGTAGAAGATACAAGTCTCCTACTTTATGTGTATGTGCAGATAGCTAGATACTAATCAAAAATAGTGTGAGTTGACTAATTAACTTGACGATTTTTCATTAATCGAGGATGCAAGACCGGAGAATCTTGGCTTGTTCAAGAATCATGGAGGGCAGCTTTTAGCAGCAGCAGGGGGAGGATGGATACGGTTAGCTTACCGCAGCTGCCCTGGTCCTTGATCTCCGCGACGGCGCCCTTGGCCCTCCAGTCGACGGATTCCGGGAGCTCCTCGTTGTCGTCGGCTTGGTACCTGGCGCTGAGCTTCCTCTCCCTCTGCGGCTTGGGCCTGACGCCGAGGTAGGTGGCGCGGTACTCGTCGTTGGTGAGGTCGGCGAAGCGGTTGAGGCCCAGGCGGAAGGAGTGGACGCCCGCGTCGGCGGCGGCGTTGTGGGCGTCGATGTAGCGGAGGTTGTCCCTGAACACCTGGTACCGGCGCTCCTCCTCGCCGATGGCGTTGTAGGCCCGGCCGTGCGTGGCCATCCACTCGGCGTACATCCGCCGCGTCTCCTCCTCGCTGCGCTCGCCGTAGGACACGATCGACATGTCCGCCGCCGCGGCCAGGGAGACCAGCAGCAGCAGCGCCGCCGCCGCGAACGACGCCGTGGAGGAGGTGCCCATCTCCGCTGCTCCGAGAAGGCGACTAGCTGAGGAAGAGGAGGAGGGAGCAGGTGGACGGGGAGCTGCGGAGTGAGAGGGAGAGGAGGTGGAGGCCTTCCTTTTTCTTCCCATGACGGGCTGGTGCTGGGGTCGCTTTATACAAGTGGGGGCACCGGAGTCGCGGGCCCAGATTCCGCGATCCCGTTGGTTTTTTTTCCTCTGCGGCTATCATTTTGGCTATTTTTAACTACTGGACCAATAGTTCCAAAAAAAAAACTACTGGACCAATAGGATTTTTGTTTCCGTTGGGTTTTTATTGCTGGTGGGGGCCGTGGCGTGGCGCGGACGTGGACAGGTTGGATTGGATTGGATTGAATTGAAGACGAGCAATAATTTCTCTTTACCTTTTGTTACCAGGGTAGGCGCGATAGTTTTTCTGTGGCGTGTCGCTGTGAAATGTGTTTAGCAGCGTACTAGTCCAAATGGTAATGCGAGATTAGTCAGTTTTTTTTTGGAAAAAAAATTAGAGACGTGGGGGTGTCGTGTGCATACAGACACACGGAGGAGTGGAGAAGGGTGGTGACGAGGTGGTAACCTGGAGGTGGATGATTTTTGACTCTGTCCAGTGTTTCGTTTGTGGTTTACCAGTTTATTAATCCGTTCATGTAGCAGCTGCCATAGTTTAAACTTTAAAGCTTTATTAACTAGTCGTACGCCGGATACACCAAACGAGGAGAAAACGAGGGTCGTCTGCGGCTGGATTAGCTGAACGACCCACGAAGCGTAGTACTGATCGATCCGTGTCGGAGTGCACTTCTTCGTGTTGATCTGACGCGTACTGCACGGCAGTCGGCAGAATCTTTTCACCACTAGCAAACCGGTTAAACAACGTCTCAAGAAAAAGAATAAATAACGTCCGTTCTGTGGTATGGCACGTAGAAGTGGCTTGCACACATTGAACTCTAGCTGCTGCAAGGCCACATGCCCTGGCAACAGGGCATGGTCCTACGGCTACTTGGCCCTGGCAATGGCAGGCAGTGCAGGAGGGACGAATGGAGGAGAAGGCGGCTAATAAGTGGACGGAGGAGGGCCAAGCCAGGTAGCCAACCCCGGGTGTGCGGCCCGGAACGCGACGTGCTAACCACTGTAGTGTAGGGAAGGGAGCGGAGGTGCCAGCCTGTGGATGCTTTTCCACCATGGGTGGGCATGCCAGGGCATGGAAAATATGGAATCCGGCGGTCGTTGGGGATGAAGAAGAGATGAGATGAGCGCCGGCCACCACACGCGACGAGGGACGGATTCCTCATCGGATCGTCTGCGGTGTAGGCGCAGCGGACCGGCGGTACGCGCAGGGTATCCTCGTGCGCGTCCGGGCTGCATTTGCATGCCACAACTGTACATTCCAATTATCAGCCCATGGATTCATGATCGCGTTAGAATTAGATGGTGCCGATAAACCATATTTGCACATTTTTTTAGGCTGCCCTACCTTGTGCCATCAGTAACAACATCACCTTTCTCATCACAACAACACTGATTCTAGAAATGCAGGATCAATCTTGTCTCCGGATTATCAAAACATGTCTCATATAACCTACTACAAGTAACGAATTGTAATATGTTTTGTTGGGGATTGGACCCTCGGTAGAGCACCCGGAGGTTAATCCCGCCCCCGAAAACATCTCTTTGCATGTCTGCAGGGCTCCGGTGCCGGGAGACAAAGTACCCGAAGGGTGATCGCCGTCTGCAAGGGTGCCCAGAGCCAGGGAGCCCACCTTCGGGAGGCCGAAGGAGATGGTCGACTGCCCAGAAGTCTAAGCTCGAAGGCCAGGACCTGCGAAGGGACAGTGGGCCCACCTTCGTCTGCGAAGGTGATGGCTGTTCGCTAAGAGTGAATAACGTCCGGGGGAGAAAGGCCTGTGAAGGATCCTGAAGCCCGAAGCGTATCAAGCACGGAATACAAACCGGACGAAGGTTGCTAGGACCTTCGTCAAGATCTGGCATGCGTGTAAAATGTGAACACGAGAGAATGTCGGATTTGTACACTTCGCACATTGTAATATTACCCAAAAACCAGTTATAAATGAGCTGTACATGAGTTGGAAGGGGGCATTTTGGGGATATATGGCCGAGGGCCAGGGGTATAAATAGCCCCCTCGCTCCACAGTGTAAAGGGTTGAATTTTCCAGTTATTATTGGAGAATTAAATGCCTACTTTCATTGTCATTTTTATACTGTTCATGCTCCCTGTTTGGGCATCTAAGAAGCAAAGATCCCAACAGCGGCGCCCACCGTTCCAGCTCGAAAAAGAACCTTCGATGTCTCCACCGAAGAGGAAAGCCCCCGCCGGCACCACTAGCAAATCCACTCAGCCTGGCCCTGTCCTCGTCGGCTCTCCACTGCAGCACGAAGAAGCCAACCCACGAATTGAAGACATCACCATCGAAGCTGTTCTTCATGGAGATCCGGTTGAAGATATCGAAAACACCGAAGCTCATCAAACCCAATCCGCGGAGCTCACAGAAGCAGCACTCAAGCTCAAGGCTCTTGAAATGAAGAAAAGGAACATCGAAGCTCAGCTCGCCACCAAAAAGAGGGCACTGGACCAGGCAAACAAGCTAGTCGAGGCCAGGCGCAAACTAGCAGAAATGGAGGCAGAAGTTGAGAATTTGCAGAGAGCATAGCAAGAAATGTCCGAAGGTTCTGCCCAACAAGAAAATCGCGTCATCCACCAGACAACCTTCGCTCACAATGAAGACCGAAGGCCACCACTGTTCAACCTCTCATTTGACCCGACCTCGCCACTTTCAGTCGCTCTGTAGCGAACTTCATGGCTGCTCGGCTACAAGCCCACACAGCTCCCCAAGTACAATGCTACAACTGATCCAACCCAGTTCCTCATGGCCTACGAAGCAACCATTGCTTCGGCCGGAGGTGACGACTCAACCATGGCCAAGTCCTTCATCATGGCTTGTGAAGATTCTGTGGCCAACTGGTATTCATACCTTCCCCAACAATCAATCAATAACTGGCACCAGCTGAAAGGAAGGCTCCTCCAGGACTCCTAGGGTTTCAGAAGGCTAAATACCAACACTGTGAAAGACTTCAAGTGCCCACAGCATGACCGCGAGCCTCTCTATGACTATTTCCGGAGGTTCGTTCAGAAGAAAGCTCAAATCCCAAACTTCCCAAAGAAAGATGCGATTGAGAAATGCATCAAAGGTCTCCTGCCTGGCCAGCTTGCTTCTCATCTCACAAGTATGGGTGGGCAAAATACCCGAAACCCGAAGCTCGAACCCGAAAAACCCGAGACCGAACCCGAACAACCCGAACCCGAAAAACCCGAACCCTAATTCGGGTTCTAACCCACGGTACCCGAAATTATTACGGGTAGTTCGGGTATTGGGCCAAGGTACCCGAGCTACCCGAAATACAGCCCAGCCCATGTATGTTTACTCATTGCACTTTGTAAGCATCTAGGCCCTCAAGGTATGTTTCGGTGATTAATGACAACCATTATTGTGACTAATGAGTTTGTGCAGCTTAATAGATCATTATCGCTCATTTGGTCGTATGTCAAAAGAGGCCCCTCAATTTCGGTCATTCAAAAAGGCGATCTCAGTTTTTAACTTATATTTGTCAAGGCTAAGGATCTTTCTAGTCCTAAGTGTCACAAGGTTGAGAAGGACACTTAGGTTAGTATAGGTTTAATAGTTTTGTAGTGATCGCACTATTAAGAGGGGTTCATGAGTTAGTAGCTTGATCAAACTTGAGTTGGGCCTAGACATATTACACACTCACTCAAAAACAGCAAAAGATGGTCAATAGAAGTCAACACAACTCTTGGAAGAAGAAACAATCAAAGTCACATTCGAATCCAAGTCAAAACAGCCGAAAACAAAGAAAATCAGTAGCACCGGTTGAACCGGTGCACAAGCATCGGAGCATCCGATGCATGGCGGAAGGACCGATGCCCTGTCGGTCCATCTTCTCTGGATGAAGGCAGATATCAAGTAAAGCACCGGTTGAACCGATGGTCAAGAACATAAGCACCGGTGCAATGAAAGTCCTTTGTTCCAGAGAGCATGTTTTGATGGATTCCAACCTCTCTTCAGCACCGGTTGAACCGACGCTCCGAAATCAAAGCACCGGTGCAATGAAAGTCCTTTGTTCCAGAGAGCATGTTTTGGTGGACTTCAACATCTCTTCAGCACCGGTTGAACCGATGGTTCAGAAACAAAGCACCGGTGCATTGGATGTACTTTGTTCCAGAACGCTTGTTTGAGTTGATCAGCGAACCTCTTCAGCACCGGTTGAACCGATGCACCTACGGAGCATGCACCAGTGCAATGACGCAAGCGTGGATACTGTGTCAGAACTCCAACGGCTACTTCTTTGACACAGAGAGACCGGTTGAACCGATGCCCATATTTTCTATACCGTCGGTTCTTCCGGTGGTCACGGTTTTTCTGCAGAAAACCTCCAACGGCTATGTGACCTCCTCCACTCTATATAAGGGTACCCCCTGGTTCATTTCAGTTGCCTTTTGACACCTTGAAAACCTGAGGCCACCCTTGAGAAGAAGAAATAGAGCTTTGAGCAAAAAAAAAAGAGAAGATCTAGTGCTTAGTTTGTGCTTCAACCTTGAAGAACTCATCCATTGCAAGTGTAGCAAGTGAGCTTGAGCTAGGGCCAACTGAGTGTAGGTCAAGTGAAGGCTTAGGAACTTGTTACTCTTGGTGTTTGGCAGCACCTAGACGATCTTGGTGATCGAAGTGTTTCTCGCGGAGCTTGCCAAGGATTGTGGGAGCCCGGAGAAGAAGATTGTACGTGGCTTGAGCTCCACCACGCCGGGATGGTGAACGGAGACTCTTAGTGAGCGCCCAAGTCTCGGTGACATGGGAGGTGACAAGACTCTTAGTGAGTGTCACAACGTGGATTAGGGGTGTGTGCCAACACATCGACACCACGGGAAAAATCCGGTTGTCTCTTGCACTCTCTTTCATTTCAAGCACTTACTTTCATGCTTTCTTTCATGTGCTTGACCCTAGAGATCATAGCTTAGCTCTACCTTGCTTAGTTTCATATCTTTGTTAGCTTGTGTAGTTTGCTTTGTTTAGCCGGTTGGTGAATTGAGCCTTACTAGCCTTGCATAGGTTAAGGTTGTTTTATTGCTTTAGAATTTTGAAAAAGGCCCAATTCACCCCCCCTCTTGGTCCATCGATCCTTACAATTGGTATCAGAGCCTCGTTGCTCATTTGAATCATTAGGCTTCACCGCCTAGAGCTATGGCCAAGATGGGAGGTTCGCCGCCTCACTTCGAGGGCAAGAACTTTGCCTATTGGAAAGTTCGTATGGCCGCATACCTTGATGCGATTGCCCCCGAAGTGTGGTTGGCAACAAAGACCGGGTTCACCGGAACTCCCACCACGGAGCAATTAAAATGGAATGCAAAGGCTAGAAATGCAATTTTCGAAGCCATTAGTGAGGAAGTCTTTGCTAGAGTAAATGGCATGGACTTAGCAAGTGATATATGGAAAGAGCTAATTGAAATTCATGAAGGCTCCACAAAAGTCCGTGAACAAAAATATCACTTGTTTAGAGCAAAATATGATTCTTTTAAAATGCTTGCTCATGAAAATTGCAATGATATGTATTCTGTAACACCCGGTTTATAAAAGAACATAAACCGAGCAATCATATACGTGCCAGGATCAAGTCACACGTATATACAACAGAATGAACAGTATATCATAGCACATATCACGTAAAAAGATATAATAAAGCGAATACGAATGCTATTTATTACATTAATGACAAAAATGTCTGATACAGCGGAAGCGAAGTACAAAATACGAATAAAGCTCTCCGAAGCTGAAGCAGGGCGCCACAGGGACGTCGACTGGGAGACGAACACCTAGAAGTCCTCGTAGTCCTGGTAGCGCTGGTCGAACTCCCTCGTGTCGGCAGGAACTGAGCAGCAGTAGCGTAGCCAAGAGGAAAAAAGTAGAGAAGAGGCAAGAGTGAGTACACAACTTGTACTCAACAAGTATAACACAAACTATGAGGCTCTAGGCTGGCTGACTCAACTGCATTAGCTTTTAAGTGTTGGCAAGATTTTATTAAAGCTATTTACTACGAGTTGATGAATTACCATTAACCCAGTTACATAGTAATTAATCAGAATTAATTAAGAAACTACTAGGAAACAAACCAAACCAAGCCACCAAGGTAACCCCGAGAAGCACCTCCCTCGTCGGAAGGAGATAACTTCACTAATCAAAAGGAGGATATGGGCCGCTCATAACCGTGAGCACGGCTAGTATACCAGTTTTACACTCTGCAGAGGTTGCACATCTTTACCCACAAGTCGTGAGCTACGCCAGTTGTTCATCACACTTCCTTAGGTGAGATGGCCAGCGACTCACTACGAGGCCTTTAAAAAGAATCTCGTTGGTAAGGCGTAACCGCGAGAGTTAGGTCGGCGACGATGGGGCCCACCTCCGGGGGTACAAGCACAGGAGCGCAATCCAAGCACAGACCAAGCCGGAGGAGCAGGGACCATTGAAGCTTACTACTCTTGCCCCGCAGGTAACTTACTCCAAACCAAAAAGATCTAATTATTACGCCAAGTCTATCCCATTCCAGCCTTGTGGTAGCGCTGTTGTCCCAGGTTGTCGCTCTATGAACCGGTCCTTATGGAGAGTGGCCAACCAAGCACTAAGCACCGTGCTGGCCCCCTAAACCATGTTTCTACAAAAGCCAATTTTAATGAGACGTGAGCCACTCAAGCCACACAGAGTGCCACTCTCAGAATTAAATTCAAGTAAACCATTAATCAAATTAATTAAAAGGGACCAAAGTGTGTTATAGCGCAGCAACCTAGCACAACTAACCAAAATGCAACCCAAAGGTATATATAAAGGATATAAAGTGGCTAGGGAATCCTTAAAGGCATTCAGTATTAAAATGCAGTATGAAAATGTATTTAAAAGTGATGGGTTGTTCATGTTATACTTGCCTTCCTCGTACTGCTCCTGCTGCTGCTCAAAGTGCTCGGAAGACGGCTGCTCCTGGTACTGGTACTGGGGCTCCTCAACTGGATCAGCGTCTACTCACGAACACATGGCCAAAACAATGCACAGAAATAAGCATACAAACAAACATTAACAAAAACTAAGAAACAGTACATCAATACATAAAAACAGCAAGAAAAACTAAGCTAAAACTATTCTACGCGTTACAACGATCGCGTGGACGTAAAGAACGCTAAAAACGGAGCTAAAACGCGTAAACTAGGCCAAAAACAAGTTCTAGGGGCTTTTCTGCTAAAACCGAGGACCTAGACGTAAATAAACATTAATTCTAGGGGCTGACGCGCAAAAAGGACAGGTCTGGACGGCGGGTCCAAAAACTACAAAGTTCAGGGGGCTAAGTGTTAAAAACTGGGCTTCAGTGTAATTACTTTTACACTGGCTGGGATGGCGGGTTGAATACCTAGAAACCTAGGGGCTCTTTTGCAAAACCTGCAGGCGCTGACCGGTATTGACTTCGCTAGAACTGATCTGGACCGTTGGATCTACTCTCAGCGGCTCGGATCGGATCTAGACGCGGGGCGGCGGCGCTGGCGCGACGGGGAGCGGCGGCGCTGCGTTGCCGCGGCGGCGACCCGCCGGAGAAGGTCATCCCGGCGCTCCCGTGGCCGGTTCGGGCCGCGGTTTGGCTCTGAGGCATGCGCATGGCACGCGTAACCCACTAGAAGTGGTTGCGCGGGGCTGCGGGGTTCGTAGCGGGGTGCTCGGCGGTGGGGGCGGCTCGGTGGGGCGGCGCTTCGCCGGCGAGCGGCGCACCAGTACCTAGGGAGCGTCCTGGGCCAAAACATCTATCGCAACAAGGGCAAGGCGACCTGGGGGTGCTTACCGAGGCTCGGGATCGAGCGGGGCGGCCGTGTAGGGGTGCCGACGACGTTGACCGGCGGCGGGATCGACGTTGCGCTCGTGGACAGGGCGCTGTAGGGCTCCTCCAGGTCCGATGATTCGTCGGAGAGGTCCGTGGGCGTGCTGCCGAGATGCTCCAGGGACTACCTTGGCCTGCGGTCCACCGTCGGTGACCAATCGCGGCAGCGGGCAGAGTCTCTGTGCGGCGGAGCAAGGTGGAGGCGACGTGCTAGGGTTTGGGCGGCTGTGGCAGGGCGAGATGGTGGGCGCAGGGGGCCGCAGGGCGGTTTAAAAGGAGGGGCGCCGGGGATCTCGGCGTGCGGGCCGGGATTGACGCGCGGTGCTGGCTCGAGCGCTGAACAGGGCAGGTGGGAGAAGGTCGCGGCGGGGAAGACGGAGGGTCTGACAGTGGGACCGTGCTGTCAGCGAGCGAGCGGTAACGGCGAGCGCGCTGCGTGCGGGAAGGGTGCGGCTGACGCGCGGGCCCAGGTGTCAGCGAGGGAAGCGGGCGCGCGCGGGACGCGGCGCTGGCGAGGCGGAAGGGAGTACTGGGCCGGACGGTTTGAACAGGCCGTGCGGAAGCTGACTGGGTGCGCGTGGGAGCGGGCCAAAGGGGGAGGGGTTGGGCTGCTCACGGGCCGCGCGGGGGAAAGGAATTGGGCCGCCAGGTCTGGGCTACCTGGGTTGGGCTACTGAGTTTTGGGCCGGATGGGAGTGTGGGCACGGGCTGGGCTAGGGAAGAGGGTTTGGGCTGGGTTTGGGTCTTCCTTTTCTATTTCTAGTTTTCTCTCTTCTTTTCTTTTCCAAACACTCTCAAAACTATTTGAATTCAAACTAAATTTGAATTCAAACCCTATGCACTCAACCAATTAAAAATATGCTCCAGCATGAATGCACACACATTTTAACCCTAAGATAAATTTTAATTACTTATGGAACAAAAATTAGATTAAATGCAAGACTAAGCAAATAAATTCCTAGAAAAATTAAATAAAGCCAATTAAATTTATTATTAAATACTGAAATTTGAATTAGGGTGCTACAAATCCTACCCCCTTACAGGAATCTCGTCCCGAGATTCTGGGCTAGCTAGCAATGAGATCAGGATAGGTCTTCATCAACTCCTCTTCCTTCTTCTGGCAAGTCCTCCGAAAAGACATCCGGGAATTCAGACACCACGCGAATACCATCCGTGGGTATAGCCTCCATCTGATGAAGAAAACCAGAAGGTTCTATAGCACTGACTGTCACCTCTTGGCCATCAGATGCTGTCAAGTGAACTGCCTGATGAGCACCATCAATTTTGACTCCCCACTTGGCAAGAGTATCCATCCCAAGAATCACATCGATACCCTTGGTGTCTAGCACCCTCAGAGCAGCACTGAACATTGCCCCCCTTATGGCTATACTGACTCGAGGGCAAACAATATGGGATCTCAACTCTCCTCCTGGTGAAGAGACTAGCATATACTTCTTTAATGGGGTGGTGAAGAAACTATGCTGCTCAACATATGACTTGGTGATGAATGAATGAGTAGCACCAGTATCGAAAAGTACTGTAGCTGGATGGGACATTAATGCTGCTCCAAGGGCTTAAATTTATTATTAAATACTGAAATTTGAATTAGGGTGCTACATATTCCCGCTTGAATGTCATTGTCAAGGACATTAATGCTCTTGAAGTTTCCAAAATTGACAGTGGCTCCATCAACCGCAAGATTCTCATGCTCCTTCCGAAGCCCAAGTACAACATTATCAATGCTATGCTTCAAAAGGAGAATCTTGATACAATGGAAGTGGGAGAGCTTGTGGGCGAAATTCGCGCTCATGAAATGAGTATCCTTGGTATGACAGAAGAGCCAACAACAAGCAAATCAATTGCTCTCAAAACCAAGGCCTACAAGCACCGCAAGCTCAAGATGATCAAGCAAGAATCTAGCTCAAGCAATGAAGAAGATCATCATGAAAGCTCATCCGATAATGAAGAAGATGGGGAACTTGCTCTCATGATGAGAAAGTTCACACGCTTGAGCGACAAGATAAAAAAGAAGGGTTACAACTTTGACCCCAAAAGAAGGATGTTCCGGTATAGGGAAGATGTCAAGTACAAAACATGCTACAATTGTGGGGAAAAAGGACACATCTCTCCCGATTGCCCCAAGCCGGACAAGAGAAAGAAGGATAACAAAGGCAAACATCGCCATGATTCAAGCGATGATGAAGAAGATGAGAAGAAAAATAAGAACAAGAAGCTTGAGAAGAAGAAGAGCCATGACAAAAAGACCAAGCTCTTCCCAAAGAAAAGGGGCAACACCAAGAGAAGCTTCTTGGTGGAAAAGCAAGAGTGGGTGACCGATGTCTCATCAAGCAAAGAATCAAGTGATGAAGAAGACATAGTCACCATCGCCCTCACAAATGAAGAACCATCACTACCTCCACCTCCAATGTGCCTCATGGCCAAAGGTAACTCTAAGGTATGTGAGAGTGAAAATGATAGTGATGATGAGCTTGACCCTAATGAGTTTGCTAATCTCATTAATGAGTATACATCCGTCATCAAGAGGGAAAAGGGCAAAGTCAAGGTTCTTGAGAGCACTCGTGCCAAGTTAGAGCTTGCCCACTCCGATTTGCTTGGCAAGTACAATGACTTGCTCAAAAAGCACAATGAGTCACTTGTACTTGCTAAGCAAGTTGAAGAGAGCCACAAAAAGCTTAAACAAGAGCATAGGGAGTTGGTTCACAAGTATCAAGAACTTGAATTTGCCTATGAAGCAATTGACCCAAGTCTTGAGAACTTTGCTCATGAAACTATTGAGAAGGTCAATGCTTCTACTTCATGTGATGACCTACTCATTAATGCAAATGCTACTAATGCTTTGCCCGAGCTTGCACCTTCTAGGGAAAAGGAATTGATGGATCAAGTGGCAAGCCTCAAGAGTAGTGTGGAGAAGCTCTCAAGAGGAGAATACATCCACAAGGAAATTCTCTTCAACAATGCACGTGACTATGGCAAGAGAGGTCTTGGTTCATTTCCGGAGCCAAATCAAGGCACTACTCCTTCTCCGGAGATCAAGATTAGCTTCATCAAGGAAGTTGGATCATATTGCCAACATTGCCAAGTCACCGGGCACCACACTAGGGAGTGCACTTTACCATCACGTCCTCTTCCTAAATTACCCAAGAATTACTCTTCAATGTTTGAAAATAACCATTTTCTCTTGAGTAAAGTGAAGGGCAAGGTGAAGGCCAAATTCATTGGCAAACTCACTAAGGAG
The DNA here is from genome assembly GCF_016808335.1 of Panicum virgatum. NCBI lineage: Eukaryota > Viridiplantae > Streptophyta > Magnoliopsida > Poales > Poaceae > Panicum > Panicum virgatum. The sequence goes on from NC_053142.1 coordinate 49,737,527, forward strand.
TCAAAGAAGAAGCTTCCCAAGCAACTTTGGGTCCCAAAAGCTCTTGTCACACATGTGCAAGGCCCAAAGCTTGTTTGGGTTCCCAAAACTCAAAAGTGAATTCTCATGTGTGTAGGTGAACTACAAAGCCGGTGGAAAACATTGGGTACTTGATAGCGGTTGCTCTCAACACATGACCGGCAATGATAGCATGTTCACCTCTCTTGAAGACCCCGGCGATCATGAACATGTCACCTATGGTGATAACTCAAGGGGGAAAGTCTTAGGTTTGGGTAGAATAGCTATCTCTAAAGATTTATCTATTTCAAATGTTTTGTTTGTAGAAGCACTTAGTTTTAATCTCATTTCTATTGCTCAATTATGTGATCTTGGACTAACGTGTACCTTTGACAAGAATGGTGTTGTAGTAACTCTTGAAGAAGACAAGTCAATGGTATTCACGGGGTTTAGGCATGGCAACATCTATTTAGTGGACTTTTCTTCAAAGCAAACAAGCACCATGACATGCCTATTCACCAAGTCTTCTCTTGGGTGGCTTTGGCATAGAAGAATTGCTCATATTGGCATGAGCAACCTCAAGAAAGCCCACAAGAGAGGGATGATCACCGGCTTGAAGGACGTCACCTTTGACAAGAACAAGCTATGTAAAGCATGTCAAGCCGGGAAGCAAGTTGCAACACATCATCCCATCAAGACGATGTTGTCTACCTCCAAGCCGCTCGAGCTACTTCACATGGATCTCTTTGGTCCAACTACATACAAGAGCATTGGTGGTAACCTCTATTGCCTAGTAATCGTTGATGATTTTTCACGTTACACTTGGGTTATGTTTCTAGGCGATAAGGGTGAAACTCCGGAACTCTTCAAGACATTTGCAAGAAGAGCTCAAAGGGAGTACAACTCCCCAATTGTGAAGATCCGGAGTGACAACGGCACCGAGTTCAAGAACATGAAGATTGAAGAATGGTGCGATGAAGAGGGCATCAAGCATGAGTTTTCCGCCACCTACACGCCTCAACAAAATGGAGTGGTGGAAAGAAAGAACAAGACACTCATCACCCTAGCAAGAGAAATGTTGGATGATTATGGCACGTCCGAGAAGTTTTGGGCGGAAGCAATCAACACGGCGTGTCATGCATCCAACCGAGTGTATCCTCACCGACTCCTCAAGAAAACTCCATATGAGCTCATCACCGGGAAGAAACCAAATATATCATACTTTCGAGTCTTTGGTTGCAAATGCTTCATCTACAAGAAGAAAAGGCTCGGTAAGTTTGAAAGTAGATGTGATGAAGGTTTCTTTCTTGGTTATGCATCAAACTCCAAAGCATATAGAGTATTCAATCAAACCTCCGGGTTAGTTGAAGAAACATGTGATGTGGAGTTTGATGAATCTAATGGCTCCCAAGAGGAGGTTGTTGGCTATGAAAATGTAGGTGATGAGGAGATTGATGAAGCTTTGAAAAATATGTCCATTGGGGATATCAAGCCGGAAGAGGTGCGTGAAGGCAATGATCAAGGGGGAGGACCTTCCTCATCTACACCAAGCACCTCCACGGCGCCCCAAATGGATGAAGATCAAGAAAAAGATGATCCACTACCTCAAGAAGATGTGCCAACACCAACACCCCAAGTCCAAGAATAAGAAGAGCAAAGTGTTCCACAACAAGCACAAGTCACACAAGATCCACCTCAACAAGCATCCAAGCAAATACCGTTAGTGAAGCATGGTCGCATCTCCAAGGATCATCCAATTGGTCAAATCATTGGTAGTCCTTCAAAGGGAGTAAGAACTCGCTCTAAGCATGCTTCATTTTGTGAACATCACTCGTTTGTTTCTTGTATTGAACCCACTAGCATAGAGGAAGCACTTGAGGACTCGGATTGGGTGATGGCCATGCAAGAAGAATTGAACAACTTCACCCGCAATGAAGTTTGGGTCCTCGAAGCTCCTCCAAAAGACAAGAACATCATCGGCACCAAGTGGGTCTTTCGAAACAAGCAAGATGAACATGGGGTGGTGATACGCAACAAAGCAAGACTTGTGGCAAAAGGGTTTTCTCAAGTCGAAGGTTTGGATTTTGGTGAAACCTTTGCTCCGGTCGCAAGACTTGAAGCTATACGTATCCTTCTTGCTTACTCTTCACATCATAACATTAAGTTGTATCAAATGGATGTGAAAAGTGCATTCTTAAATGGCGTTATTAACGAACTTGTTTATGTTGAGCAACCTCCCGGGTTTGAAGATCCGAGGAATCCTAACCATGTTTATAGGTTGCACAAGGCACTCTATGGGCTAAAACAAGCTCCAAGGGCTTGGTATGAGAGGCTTCGTGACTTCCTAATCATGCAAGGCTTCAAGATCGGGAGGGTGGACACCACGTTGTTCACAAAAAACGTCAACGGGGATCTTTTCATTTGTCAAATTTATGTTGACGATATTATCTTTGGCTCAACTAATGATTTACTAAGCCATGAGTTTGCTACCATGATGTCTAGGGAATTCGAGATGTCCATGATTGGCGAATTAACCTTCTTCCTTGGTTTTCAAGTCAAACAAATGAAGGAAGGGACATTCATCCATCAAGAAAAATATACTAAAGATATCTTGAAGAAGTTCAAGATGGATGAGTGCAAGCCAATCAAGACACCCATGGCAACCAATGGGCATCTCGACTTGGATGTGGACGGTAAACCGGTTGATCAATCCCTCTATCGTTCAATGATAGGGTCTTTGCTTTACCTTACCGCATCTAGGCCCGATATAATGTTTAGTGTGTGCTTGTGTGCCCGCTTTCAAGCTAACCCAAAGGAGTCACACCTTTCGGCTGTGAATAGGATCCTTCGGTATCTCAAGCACACCCCTAGCATAGGCTTGTGGTACCCCAAAGGCGCTAGTTTAGATCTCTTGGGATACTCGGATTCGGATTTTGCCGGAAGCCGTGTGGATCGCAAGAGTACCTCCGGGGGTTGCCACTTGCTTGGGCGTTCTCTAGTTTCTTGGTCGAGTAAGAAGCAAAATTCCGTGGCTTTGTCCACCGCGGAAGCGGAATATATAGCGGCCGGTGCATGTTGTGCCCAAATCCTATATATGAAGCAAACCCTTTTGGACTTTGGTGTGAAACTAGATAGGATCCCGCTCCTTTGTGATAATGAAAGTGCCGTAAAAATTGCCAAAAATCCGGTTCAACACTCTCGCACAAAGCACATTGATATTCGCCATCACTTCTTGCGTGATCACGAAGCCAAAGGAGATATATCTCTACAAGGTGTGAGATCCGAGGAGCAATTGGCGGATATATTCACAAAACCTTTAGACGAGAGTACTTTTGTTAGGCTAAGGAGTGAGCTTAACGTTCTAGATGCTTCTAACGTCATATAATTGCCTTGTCATATAGATGCATTTCATATGTACATGTGCTAGGGGCTTGTCTAACCTTGTCAAGATAGTGATGAACATGGGTCTTGCATGAGCCGGTGGTCTTGGTTTTGCTCATGGCATGAAGAATGGTTCATCATGAAGAAGCTTGACGAGGGTTCAAACTTGACAAGATAGATTTAAATTTTGCAATGCATGTGCTTGTCATATAGAATGCATCCATGTTTAATTTCACGCTTTGCATTGGCATTGCATCACGTTAGTAGCATCACAAGGGAGCAAATCACACTTCGAGAAAGATATTCATGCTAAATATGATATATCATCTCCACAAGAGTGATAAGATCAATGTTGTGCTTTCATGCCTATTGAGTCACGTCCTATCGAACTTAAAGGTTAAATCTCTAAGTTCATAGGCAAAGTGGCTCATACATTTGGTTTTTGTGTTTAAACCTCGCTTGGTTCTTAATTTGCCTAAGTTAATATAAAAGCTTGCGAGCATTTAGTTTGAGTGTTTGAGGGGTGAGGTTATCTCTCGAAAATGATCCAAAACTGAGTGTTTATGGCTTTGGCTTTGAGTTTTTGATCAGAAGTAGAGTTTGTAGTTCAGCAGAAAATTTCTTTAACCACCGGTTAAACCGACGCCGTGTTTTTCATCTCATCGGTTCAACCGGTGCTTAAGTCTTCGTGGCTAGGTTTCTGCAACGCCTCTGGAACAACCTCCGGCCGTTACTCCGATGGTTCACCGGTGCTTCCGATGTCTGGCGGATGAACCGACGCTTCAGCATCGGTTCAACCGGTGGTACTGCGTGGAGTAAATGGGCTTTGCATAGCCTCTGGACCTTACTCCTGCAGATACACCGACGCCCATCGGATGTTCCGGTGCCTCAGTGGCGGATCTTCCGGTGCCCTTCTGACCACGTTTCAATCTCGTTCAGATCTGGTCAAACTTACACCGGTGATTACACCGACGGTCTTTTCTCTGCACCATCGGACCTTCCGGTGCTTAGGGTTGGCGGGCCCGTCCGTTCTGTTTTCACTTAATCCTTCCACGGGCCCACGCGTCAGTCTCAGTCCTGTTTCTCTTCCTCCTCGCAAAACCGCCGCCTGCACCCACGCCCGTACACCGTGCCGCCGCCGCTCACGCGCCGCCTGCTCGCCACTCCACGCTGCCGCCGCGCCCGAAGCTCTCCACTGCGCCGCCGCCCGCGCGCGACCCCACCTCTTCCGCGCTGCTGCTCCGCAGTCACTCGTACGCCCGCGCCGTGCCTGCACCACCTGTGCGCCGCTAACCACCAGGCCGCCGCCATCCAAGTTCTGCGCCGCCGCCTGCAGCGCCAGCACGCACACTCCAACACACGTGCAGCCTCCCCTGCTCCGATTAAGCCTCCCACGCTCAAGCATTCAAGATTGATTTGATCCATCCACCCTTTGCTTAGGCGCTCTCAAGGTGCTCGAGGAATTTCCTCTTAGGTTCTTTCTTCGTTTTCTTCCCTGATTTGCAAGGGTATGACCTTTACATCTTGTAGCAAAGTGAAATTCCTTTGTATATCATCCTTTGCACATGTGTTTACATATATCATTCCCTTGATCACACACATAAGAATCCTGTCACCTATCTTTGCACATGCTCACATAGTTAAATCTTTTAGCATGTCATCGATATCAAGGCTGCTATCCACTAGATTTCACGTCATAGTGTAAGGATCACCGGGGTGTCCGACCCTAGAGGGGGAGGGGGTGAATAGGGTCGCTAATCGCTTTTCTATCCTAGGGCTCAATCTAATTGCATAAGATAAACCTAACACGTCCTACATATGCTAGTTATGACTAAGGTTTATCTATGCTACCCTCTACTTACCCCAAAAGACTTGCAACCTATAGTCAAACCTAATCAAACTAACTAGGAAAGTAAAGGTAAGCAAGAAAGAGTAAATGCGGAAACGTAATGCGGTAAGTAAAGCGGTAAGGGAGAGGATATGCAAACTCCCGTGAAGACACCAAGACACACGATTTAACGTGGTTCGGTTAGGACACCAAAGTCCCTCCCTATGTCCACGGCCACTTGCTCACAAAGAACAAGTGTGATACCGAGTCTCTTCGCTTGATCACCGTCTTGCCACGCCTCCAAGGCTCCCGACAAGCAAAGGCTAAGTGACACCAAGTCACAAAGACGAGGTCACCGCCACCGTCTATCTCGAAGCGTCACCACGGCACCGTCTTCACTATCTTGGAGCTTTAACACCAAGTAGGGGCCTCCTTCCCCGCACAAAGTGTCGTTGCCACTCCACACCAAGTCGGAGGGTCACACGACGAGTACAAGTGTTTGCTTGCCGCAGCAAGACTTCTCTCAAGGGAGCTCTCGCAAGAACTAATCCCTAATCAAGCACTAAGCACTCTAACAAGTGTGCTTAAGCATATATGATGTACAATGAAGCTCTATGGTGGTTGGAGATGATCTTTAGCTCTAGTATACTTCTTTGAACTCCAGCACTCTCAAATGGTGCGGCCTTGGGGGTATATATAGGCAGCACAAGCAAATATAGCCGTTGGAGAAAAGCTGCCAGAAATGTGCTTAACACCGGTTAATCCGATGCTCCCCAAATCGCCATCGTCGGTTTAACCGGTGATACTAAACTGCCCACTGAAAACTAGCCGTTACGTGTACGGGCAATCAACCGACGCAATCGACCGGTGTATGTAATGTTAGCGTCGGTTTAACCGGTGAGTGCAACTGTCCTCTGATCCTTGAAAAACAAACTCTCTGGACAACTGCACCGACGCCATTAACCGGTGCATCATCGGTTCATCCGATGTATGCATTTTCCTTGGTCTGCTTCTGCCATTGCACCGACGTATTCAAACTTCCTACGTCGGTTCATCCGGTGCCAAACCCTAGCCCGCAGGCCATCTCTGTCATTGCACCGATGAGTACATTTTGCCTTACGTCGGTTTAACCGGTGATACTAAAACTCCCAGACGTGCTCAAGTCAATGCACCGACGTGTGTAATTTGCTTGGCGTCGGCTCAAGCGGAACCCCCGTAGGGGCGGCCCTTCGGGCCTAGCTTCGCCTCTCTTCTCTTTGTCATCACTTGAACCTAAAAGCCTGAGTATATCATCTAAGCAAACACATTAGTTCAAGTGTTGCGTGTGTCATCAATCGCCAAAACATTATAATGAAATATGGCATGAGAGGCCATTTTCGCTACACATAGGCTCAAATCAAATCTTTGTTTTGACTCTATGTCAGATGGCTGGTGACAAGAAGGGCAAGAGCAAGATGGTTGTGCAGAAAAAGAAGAAGCGTACCCGTGAGGACCGCGAGCGAGAGCAGGCCGAGGCAGTGGCAGATGCAGCTGACAGGCAGGGCTCACTCAGGATCAGAGAGCCTCAGGCTCAGGGGGAGCCACAGCAGCAGTTACGTCGCTCAGGACGTACTCAGACAGCTCAGGCCACACCTGAGTCCCGCTCACGTCCACGGACTCGAGGTGGTGGCACTCAGAGGGGAGCAGGTCATGCACCGCAGCAGCACACCGACAGTCAGACTCAGACAGGTGGTCAGGACAGTGGTGAGGAGCTGCCCGAGGTTGAGTTGTTTGATCTCAGGGGCATACCAGGACCTAGGGTCAAGAGATTGCGTTATGTGACCCCAGAGCAGTGGTTTCCCGAGCAGAGGGATGTCGGAGTTGATCGTCGTTTTTACAATCTGCTTCAGGAGTCTTTTTACCACACCTACTGCCAGTTGGACATCAAGATTAGTGAGCACAAGATGCTCCACTGGGTAGCTATGCGTGTAGCAGCAGGTGGGACTCCAGTGCTTCCTCTCTTTGAGAGATATGTTGGATTGCCTGCTCTACTCAGTGAGAGGTCCAGGTATATTCGAGAGTGGGTTCGAGTCTTCTACGCCACTCTGTTTATTGAGGAGGACCGGCAGTTTATAGACTTCATGTTCCAGGAAAGGCACTATCGCTTGACCCGAGCACGACTGGCTACCTATCTTGGAGTTCAGATTGCCGAGGAGCCACACTTCATACACTTTCAGGCTTATGGCAGCACGGTACCTCCTCGACGTCCTCACGAGTCTCACGTTCCATCTGATGAGGAGATCAGTGTTCTGTTTCAGCAGCCTTTCCTGCCTGGCACACCGAGGACTCCGGACAGGCTGACTCCCATGGCACACACTATCCATCTAGCCTTGAGGAAGAGCTTGTTGTTTCGGATTGGATACAACGAGGGGATCACAGCTCTGCAGCAGTGGCTTCTACTTTATATCATGACAGGTCGTGACTTTGACCTAGTCGACTTCTTTATCTGCGAGCTAGAGGATGTGATTCTGGATGGCATGACAGTTCACCGTCGGCATCCGTTTGCTCATTGGATCTGTTGGATTCTGGCTCAGCTAAGCCAGAATGAGCATATGGATGAGCTGGAGCACTCGAGGACACAGTTCAGTTTTTACTCACCAGCTACTCCTCGAGACGGTCGTCGTGGCTTGAGAGGCCAGCGCCGAGCACAGCGGGTTCTGGATGAGCGTTTCTTGGCTGAGGGCAGAGTTGCAGATGATCCGACAGCAGCCGAGGACGCTTCACTAGCAGCTGCAGAGGCCCAGCTCCCACACTACCTGATCACTGACTCAGAGGACTCGGAGGATGACGAGGACTTCATTCCCACTGTTACCGTCCCTCGAGGAGCTCATGATGATGAGGCAGGATCTTCTGGTGCAGCACGAACCCCCGCTCCTCCAGTCTCCACCGCTCAGGTCACTCAGCCAGATGCACTCGCTGCTATTCTTACTCGGCTCTCAGATCAGCAGGACAGATTTGCAGCAGCTCAGCTGAGCATGCAGGCCGAGCAGGCTCGCCAGCAGGAGGTCCAGACTCTGGTGCTTGAGGGGATTCAACAGCAGCAGGAGGCCATGAGGTTACAGCTTCAGCAGCAGTCTCAGATCCAGCAGCAGATGTTTACCTTCTTCTCGGGATGCTTCGGTCAGCTGTACCGACACACTGGACTGCCAGAGCCTCAGTTCCCTACACCCCAGCAGCTCCAGTTCGACCCCACTGCTCCTCCTCCACCTGCTGGCGGTTTCATGCAGACACCCTTGTCATCTTTCCCGGTGTCACCACTTCTACCGACCGGGTTGTTTGCCAGTCCTGTTCCTACTGCTGCCCCGGCTCCTGCTCCACAGCCTAGTGTCTGGACAGCCGAGCAGCGTGCAGAGTTTCATAGACAGCAGCATATCCTACACCAGCTCCAGCACCCCTCGGCTCAGTCACTCACGTTCGACTCTCCTTCTCAGCCCGAGGTGCTCCGTCCGTCCGTCGTGCGCCCCACTCAGCCAGACCTGACTCCCGTCACGTCTGCTCCTCCGACGGACTCCACGATCGTCGCCGCGCCAGCTCCTACCGCTACTCCAGCTACTTCTGCTGCTCCGACGACTCCGGTCGAGCAGAAGTCTTCTTCGGTCGACGACGACTGGACAGACGACGACGACGACGACTCCGCCGCTCAGTTCTCCACCGGACCCAGCCGGAAGACCCCGCCTTCTCCTGCTCAGGATTAGATCGCCTTCCTTTTTGGTGCCTTGTTGCCAAAGGGGGAGAGGTGTTAGGGGGAGGGTAGAGAGTTAGGGGGAGGGTAGAGCTAGAGAGAGAGCTCGTAGTTATCAGGACTTTGATTCTTTGTATCACATTTGGTGTTAATTCATGGATATGTACATTTGTCGCTTGAGTATGCCGTGCTTTGAGACATATCTATGAATTTCGTTTGAGCCGTTGAGCTCTTTGGTCCTGCATTCGAGTTTGCTTGTGTTTATCTTGCTTTATCTTTCTCGCTCTCTCGTTATTTATGGTTGTGTTGTCATCAATCACCAAAAAGGGGGAGATTGTAAGCATCTAGGCCCTCAAGGTATGTTTCGGTGATTAATGACAACCATTATTGTGACTAATGAGTTTGTGCAGCTTAATAGATCATTATCGCTCATTTGGTCGTATGTCAAAAGAGGCCCCTCAATTTCGGTCATTCAAAAAGGCGATCTCGGTTTTTAACTTATATTTGTCAAGGCTAAGGATCTTTCTAGTCCTAAGTGTCACAAGGTTGAGAAGGACACTTAGGTTAGTATAGGTTTTATAGTTTTGTAGTGATCGCACTATTAAGAGGGGTTCATGAGTTAGTAGCTTGATCAAACTTGAGTTGGGCCTAGACATATTACACACTCACTCAAAAACAGCAAAAGATGGTCAATAGAAGTCAACACAACTCTTGGAAGAAGAAACAATCAAAGTCACATTCGAATCCAAGTCAAAACAGCCGAAAACAAAGAAAATCAGTAGCACCGGTTGAACCGGTGCACAAGCATCGGAGCATCCGATGCATGGCGGAAGGACCGATGCCCTGTCGGTCCATCTTCTCTGGATGAAGGCAGATATCAAGTAAAGCACCGGTTGAACCGATGGTCAAGAACATAAGCACCGGTGCAATGAAAGTCCTTTGTTCCAGAGAGCATGTTTTGATGGATTCCAACCTCTCTTCAGCACCGGTTGAACCGACGCTCCGAAATCAAAGCACCGGTGCAATGAAAGTCCTTTGTTCCAGAGAGCATGTTTTGGTGGACTTCAACATCTCTTCAGCACCGGTTGAACCGATGGTTCAGAAACAAAGCACCGGTGCATTGGATGTACTTTGTTCCAGAACGCTTGTTTGAGTTGATCAGCGAACCTCTTCAGCACCGGTTGAACCGATGCACCTACGGAGCATGCACCGGTGCAATGACGCAAGCGTGGATACTGTGTCAGAACTCCAACGGCTACTTCTTTGACACAGAGAGACCGGTTGAACCGATGCCCATATTTTCTATACCGTCGGTTCTTCCGGTGGTCACGGTTTTTCTGCAGAAAACCTCCAACGGCTATGTGACCTCCTCCACTCTATATAAGGGTACCCCCTGGTTCATTTCAGTTGCCTTTTGACACCTTGAAAACCTGAGGCCACCCTTGAGAAGAAGAAATAGAGCTTTGAGCAAAAAAAAAAGAGAAGATCTAGTGCTTAGTTTGTGCTTCAACCTTGAAGAACTCATCCATTGCAAGTGTAGCAAGTGAGCTTGAGCTAGGGCCAACTGAGTGTAGGTCAAGTGAAGGCTTAGAAACTTGTTACTCTTGGTGTTTGGCAGCACCTAGACGATCTTGGTGATCGAAGTGTTTCTCGCGGAGCTTGCCAAGGATTGTGGGAGCCCGGAGAAGAAGATTGTACGTGGCTTGAGCTCCACCACGCCGGGATGGTGAACGGAGACTCTTAGTGAGCGCCCAAGTCTCGGTGACATGGGAGGTGACAAGACTCTTAGTGAGTGTCACAACGTGGATTAGGGGTGTGTGCCAACACATCGACACCACGGGAAAAATCTGGTTGTCTCTTGCACTCTCTTTCATTTCAAGCACTTACTTTCATGCTTTCTTTCATGTGCTTGACCCTAGAGATCATAGCTTAGCTCTACCTTGCTTAGTTTCATATCTTTGTTAGCTTGTGTAGTTTGCTTTGTTTAGCCGGTTGGTGAATTGAGCCTTACTAGCCTTGCATAGGTTAAGGTTGTTTTATTGCTTTAGAATTTTGAAAAAGGCCCAATTCACCCCCCCTCTTGGTCCATCGATCCTTACACACTTACAGCCCAGCCCACGAAACCCTTAACCCTAACCTAGATTGCCGCTGCAGGCCAGCCGCACAGGCGCACAGCCCACCCCACACCCCAGTCAGTCACGCCGCCATTACACCCGAGTCGCGACTCGCGAGTCGCCCAGGGCACCAGCGCCCCTCGCCCGCCAACCGCCGCCGCGCCACCGCCCCTCGCCCGCCGGCCGCCGTCACCGCGTCACCGCACGCGACCACGACCTACTTCCTCCGATGGTGCTGCTCGAGGCGACCCCTTGCTCGCGGCGACCCCCGGCGGCTGGATCCAGTGCCGGCCCCCCCTCTCCTCTTCTCCGACCGGATCCATGGAGGCATCTAGATCTCGCCCTCCCGCTCCTTCCTCTCCCTCCCCGGCAAGCAGGCGAGCCGGCTCCGGATCTCGCCCTCGCTGCAGTGGCCGTCGGGGCGGCCGCCTCACCGGCTCCCTCTGCGCCAGGCCGGCGGGCGAGGAGCTGCGGCCTCCTCACCTGTGCCGGGCCGAGGAGCTGCGCTGGCCGGCGCGGGCGTGGGGTGGGGCAAGCCTCCCCTGCTCCAAGGGGCGCGGGGCGAGCGGATCCCGGCCGCGGTGGCAGAGGCCCTCGTGGGCGCGTGGCGGCTGCGGTGGTGTGCAGAGGCCCCTGCGGCCTGGTCCCGCCCCGCCCCCGCCCCCGCCGGCCGCCCGCTGATGCGTCCGCCCCGCCCGTCTCTCGCGGCGCCTCCACCCCCGACGGTCCGCCGCCCCTGCCCCGCCGGTGCCGTCGCCCCCGCCACGCCACGGATGCCCCCACGGCCCGTCGACGCCCCCACAGCCCGCCCCCACCGCGCCGCCGACGCCCAGCCCCCGGCCCCGCCGCCGACGCCCCCGCGGCCCGCCCTCACCGCGCCGCCGACGCCCCGCCCTTTGTCGGCCCTCTTGATATCGGGTAGTTCGGGGATTACCCGAACCCGAACCCGAATTTTCGGGTACCCGAAATGTCGGGTTTTTGTTATTTCGGGCAAATTTCGGGTATCGATTTTCAAAACCCGAAATTTCAAATACCCGAAAAGCCCGACCCGAAATTTTCGGGTTACCCGAATGCCCAGCCATACTCACAAGAGAGCCCCCGAAGACCCTGGAGGAGCTCTATATAGAAGCAGAAAAGTACGCGAAGTCAGATGCCGACCATCGCAGAAGGGTAGAGCAAAGAAGAATTATGCATCAGGCAGAAAAATACAATCAGCAAACATGACAGCAAGAGAAGCAGCCAGCTCAGCAACACATTTTACCTGTGGAACCCTCACAAGATGATGAGGAACAGTTAACCTTTGATCCCTTCATGATACCACCAGAGTTGGAACCGCAACACACAAATGACAAGCAACCTTCGTCCGGAGCACGGGGCAGAGGTCGCAGCAGAGGAAGAGGCCGAGGTCGCGGACCTTCGTGTGAGCCCAAAAATTTCTTTTGTCACTTCCACGGGTCTGACTCTGATAATAGAATAAACCAGTGCCCGGAGAAAAAGAAGACCCTTGAGAGAATGGAGTCCGAGAAAAAAACCAAGCTAGTTGGGCATACCACATGGCTTCAGACTCCACAAACTCAACATCAACAAATACAGTACACACAAGCTTCGTTCGTTCCACCCCCCATTTACCCAAGCATACCGCCCACCCATGTTCAACTACAACTACAACTGGCAGCCGCAGCCAAACCCCCAAACACAACCCAGTCAACCCGCCACCCAAGCTCAGCCAACACAAGAGCAGCTACCACCACCCCCAATCCACCCACCAAAACAAGAAAACCAAACCACAAATAGCCAACTCGCGGCACTACCAACCTTCGGGATGATCATGTCCATCTCCGGAGGTTCCACCCTGGACTTCGAAAACAAGAGACAGTGCAGAGACTACTTCAGGCAAGTCCATTGCATCGTCTTCGAAGGTTCAACCAAGAGAACCCAGTGGTCACACTCTCCGATCACCTTCTCCGAAGAAGATGTCAACCTCATCAGCTACCCACACACAGATGCTTTTGTCATCAAGGCAAACATTCAGGGCTGGAGGATTGGCAAGATACTAGTTGACACTGGAAATTCTACAGACATCATCTTTTCTGACACCTTCGACAAGATGGGCATCGACCGAAGCTTGCTTCAGCCTTCGGATATCCCTTTAATGGGATTCGGAGGAAAGAGAGTGAACGCAATAGGCAAACTGTCACTCCCTGTGTCCTTCGGAGACACAGCCAACGCCAGAACAGAGCGCATCACCTTCGATGTGGTAGAGATGCCCTACCACATCTGGCCGAGGGCCAGGGGTATAAATATCCCCCTCGCTCCACATTGTAAATGGTTGAGTTTTCCGATTATTATTGGAGAATTAAGTGTCTATTTTCATTGCCATTTTTTACTGTTTATGCTTTTTATTTGGGCATCTAAGAGATCCCAACATATTTCTCGTTCCCATCGATTTGGGTGGCACCGAACCTACTCAAATAAGTAATCGAGAGACAAAAAAAAAAACGCGTCAGCTAGAGCACAACTCTTCAAGATGACATACATTGCAAAATATGCCCATTTTCCAAAAAAAGAGTAAAAAAGAAGACAGTGGCTGTACTTTTTTGGAGAAATCTCGTCAAAACTGGAAGAAGAAAGATAAACTTTACCGTACGACAAGTTGGGGGCAACAACAGCGACCACAGACCGTAGTGCCGCAGCAAAGCACGCCGTGGAATCTTTTTCGGCCGTTAGGGGTGAAAATGTTTTCACCAAAATTTTTCATCCATTTGACTACTAATTAAAAGTATTAAGTGAAGTCTAATTATAAAATAATCTCCACAATTATAGTACTGTAGATAATAAGGTCTTTGACCGCAAAATTAGAGGATGATTAGGTGTGGTTACTATAGCATTACTGTAACTAATCATGGTGGAACTCGACTCATTAGATTCGTCTCGAAAAATTACACTCTATACATGTATTCGTCTTTTGTGAAAAAAATTTCACATTATGAATCAAACATGGCCTTTTTTAAATTAAAATGGAATATTTAAATAAACGATGCGGCCGCGTGGTGTGGAAAAACAAAGACAAAAGGCCGTGCCTGTTCGTCGGGACCCCGGCGGCGTCCACCGGGTTGGCTGAGGCGTGGAGCCCCCGCACACCGGAACCGTGATGACAAGTTATTAGAAAAAACGAGAGCCGTGAAAGGGGAGGAACACGAGCCAGCGAGCCAGCAAAGCACGCCACCGGTGATAAACATGGGCTCTGATCGCGTGTGGGCCCCACCTGCCCAGTGACCCATTGGAGGAACGGTCTGTCCTGTATCATGGATATTCTGGTGCTACAGAACAAACGTTTTTGGTTTGTGTCACATTTGCTTGGCATCGGAAAAATGATTTTTTGGGTTTACGTCCATGATAAGCCTTCTCCAGCAGCCGCATGGTTTATCAGCAGCAAGGAATAGCCACGAGTAGATATTTGCAGCGGGTATTATCTGACGTCACTGTCTACTTGCGAAGCAAGCTAGCGCTAGCGCTGCCGTATGGAGTTCAGGCTCGAGAAAGCATCAGGATACAGACTTACAGAGACTTTTTTTATAAAAAAAAACAGACTTACAGAGACAGAGGTCGTGCCTGCTTGTCACGGCAGCCGGCCGTAGCTCTCAAGTGGCGAAGCTACGTTATGCTTCCCTGGTGCCGGTGCACCACGGTAAAAAAACGTATAAAAATTCTGAAGTAGGGCCCTGGAGTCAGGCTCACAACATCACTGACCCCCGTGCAGACAGAGGAACATCACGGAGAGGTGCCACTTGATGCATTGCGGCACTGACTGGCCGGCGGCAGGCGCTTGCCCACCACCACCGGGCGTCCCATCTGATCCCGTTGAGGACTGGCCGACTGGGACGGAGACGGAGGCGGTGGGGAAGGGCGACGGAACTTGCGGGCCGGGCATGAACGTATCGGGTCGTCCCTCGACAAGGAACGTTGGTGTGTCCGTAATGCATGTGCCCTGGAACTCGGTCTCAAAAAAAAGAAAAAGAAAATGCATGTGACCCCGGCACAACTGCAGACACAGATAAGAGACCTACGCGCCTTGTTATGCTTCAATTATATGCGGTGTAACCCGTCGAGCGGACTGCCGCCGGCGGTGCCGTGCCGCCGGGTCAAGGCCACACTACTGCCCGGCACGCAACCTTCTCGTGCCACTTCGACGCCGGATCACGGCAACCGTAGCACACACCGGCGTGGACGGCGGAGCGGGCACCAACGTTCCAAAGCTAACATGGGGTCAGCGATGGCTGGCGCCTGGCGGGCGGGCTTCATCTTCTTCCTCCTCCTGGATTCCTGGGTTGCGTCGCTTCCGTGAATTGGCGACCCCGGCCCTGCGGTTCATCATTGCAATGGGGACCTGACCGATTCGAGCCCCGATATTTTTGGTGCTTCCGATTGCCATCCTAGTTTTGGACAGCGATTGGCCGGCTGCCAGGCTTGGGAGTTTGAGATGACGGAAACAGTGACGTTGCTCGTGCACAATAGAACTCCAGATGCAGGAGTATTGGAGAGAAAGAATCAGTCAGCAGCCCAAAAGAGGCAAGCTCTGGCCTCGGGGAAGTGTTAACCACCACCCAACAACGTGTCAAAAACACCTCACCTACAACGACGGGCCCCGTGTCCAGATTGGGACTGTCCGATCCGGACTCCAGACAAATCAAGTCAGAACCAGATATGGCCTTGGTGTCGATACGGTCAAATTTTGAAGGTGGGGGGGGGGGGGGGGGGGATCCTCCAGCTTCAGAGCAAAGCAAAACTCAGACGCTTGTTCCAGCTCCCTGACCGATCAAGCTAACACCGATTCAGTCCAACCATATGGTAAATCCAGGAATCTCCAGTGTACTGTAGTTGCGGAGCCTAACTACGGTAGCGTTCAAACCCAACCCAACCAGTAGTGCAAAATGTGAACCCGCCTGAAGCTGAAGATACCTGTGTTGCGGTCAAAATAAAGCCAAGCATGACAGAGAAAAAAAAAGGATCTGCGTTTTCAGCACGAAACGTCGAAGTATTGGTTTAGCAGCGCTTTTTCCTGTCGCTTTCTGGTATTACTAGAAAGAAGACATGGATGAGGGCTCAAGGCATACATATTGACTAAGCACTGTTAACCTATTTATCCTCGAATGTATTCACATGGTATGATCGTGATTTGATTAATCAACAAACAGAAATATGTTTCTATGAAATAGAAACATATAGATATCTGATCAAGCAAAATACTCCTATCAAGGGTATCGATATTTCTTTACGACTGTACCTGCATATGGCCTGTGTACAACAGTGCAGACCTACATGGCAACCATTGGAATGCAGCTGGTGAGTATCGCAGTGAATATATTGCATATTCAAGGCTTTAAACCAACTATGATCTAAGCTCTCAGCTACTAATTACCTATTAACTAAATACCCTCTTGACATGAATTTCATTTTGCACAAAAGGGAACAAATAATTTTGTACTCCCATTTATTTTCAGTACAAGATCTTTTTCCCCCTATGGAACACTCCGAAAGGACACTAAATAGTACGGAAAATTTATGTGGAACTGCCAAACATTATCTGAAATTACCAATCATATGAATGAATTTATAGTTCAACTGTTGCAAACGACATAAGTGTATAAAAGTGATAGGTTCATAGCCCAACGGATCATTTGCATGAACTTTGGCTTCCTAAACATGGTTTATCTTGAGAAGATCTGATCTTGTATCCTACTAAGTGAGGAACTGATATTATTCAACAAACTTTAATGGAGAAATAATTTTTTTTCATGTAAACCAAATAGTCATATATAAATAAGTATTACACTGAGTACATATCTTAGAGAAGGAAAAAAAGGTGCATCGGCAAAGATAAGTACTTTATTTTCTTTCTTGATAGCCTTGAGCACATTTTTCTTTCTGTTTTTGCCTCAGCTTCTTCTTAGCCCCCTCGAGTTCCTGTTGAGCTATGCTTATGCCAGTAGGACATGAGACTGCTACGCCACAACAGCTTGACACTAAATCAGTCTTGTTGATGGAGCACACATATTACAGTGATGCGATCAGATTGTTTTCATAAATGCTGAGACATAATCTATTTAACTATCCTGATATTTGATTGACATTGCTACTATTAATCTCATCTACTCAATAATGAGAATTGGAGAATAGAGAAACCGACAATTTTGAATATGGTAGAATAAATGTGACTCCTGCTTCGTGGTATCTCTTCTTGCATTCATGCATAGAATTCTTTGGGCCAAAGGTGGGCAATTCAACAGACTCAGGCTTTAAGCTGTTGCAGCTAATGATTTGGAAGCCACTTCCCTTCCTGTCCATTTGCTGGTGGTGATGCAGGACTTTTCCAGTTCCTGGATGGCCATATCTTCGTCATCATGTTGTCCTTCAAGTGTCTAAGCATACTCCATTTGCAGATGCAGTGCCACAATTAAAAAGAGAAGCCTTCAGCAGCAGCTGCTGCGAGAATACCACTGCATAAATCGACACTTGAGCAATTCATCAAATATCTATGGGACATATTAGCTATTTAGCTTCATTTAGCTGCTGCAGAAGATGGACAAAAAAGAACGGTGGTCGCTTCATTTAGCATGATGTAGATTTAGAGGTAGAGAGGAAAGGAAAGGGTGTGGTGCGTACAGTTCCGGGGATCAAGGAAGAAAAGGGAAACCATAAATCCTGGTCCAACGTGGCACAAAAACTTTTTCCATGCTTGGTCCTGCATTAAGAAGCACCAATGCATCAGTTCTCGAACAGACTTGGCTCAGATTGAACCAAAATTTGAGTTGGGCAACAGAGGAGCCAGAGGACCAACTGCCGTGAGGCTAGGAGCTACAACGAACATTCGCGAACCCTTGCCTCTCATGCAGCACCACGAAGCCAAGATCAGGCAGGCATTTCCACAAACAGGCGGTGCGCAAGGGTTCCAGTTTTCCATTAGCTAGTTGCTTGTACATGTATGGAACGCGACGGGTCTCGCTTACCTTGGGCGCAGCGGGAGCGTTGCTCCCTCTCCGTCCGGCGAGCGCCTCGATGTTGACCACCACTCCCGCGGGCGCTTGCGCGGCGTCCATCGGTAGCTCCCGTACGTGGCGCGGCGATGGATCGAGCAGGCTCGTTCGACCGGAGTACGACGATGGCATGGGAAGAGGAGGACGAGGCTAGCTGGCCGGCCGGCTAGGCATCTATGCGTAGCTCTTCGGCACTGGCTGGTTGCGAGCGAGATCGATCTCTGTCTGGGAGGGGCGAGGAAGGCGATGGATGGCAGAGGCGACGCGGGGAGTCGGCTAGGGTTGGGATATGGCCGGGGTAGGGAGGCACGTCAGGGAGCTGGCCGGGGCGGAGGCAGCAGCGGCCCGGGCCGGCGCGTGAGGGAGGCGGCCGGGTGGCGTGAGAAGGCCGGCGGCGCTGGTGGGATCTGGAGCGTCGAGTTCGTCACGCGTAGGGGCTGGGAGTCGCGCCGCCGGGGATGCGCGACCGAGAGGATTCCCGAGGTTTCGGGTTGACAAAGAAACAGGGATCAAACCGATTCGCAATCGAACGGACAACATTGCACGTTCGCCGGATCGGACGGCTAGTGGACTAACGGGTGACGTGGCCCTATCCGTTAGCCCGCTTTTGGTCCAGGATTCGTAATATAGAGATAGAGATAGAGATAGAGATTTGCACTCTTCCTCCGTAGTCAGGCTTAAACCAAACATGCTCTGAACTGTGTACCCATGTGACGTCACGGGATTATCCTGTGGATTTTTTTTTTCATCCTTACCATTTCGAGGACGTTGACTGATTGTTCTGCAATAAAGGATTAGAGAATCATTCGAAAATAGAAAACGGAGGGAGAGAGAAAAAGGTAAACTATGAGTTGTGGGCTGCTTCCTATGTGTGGATTCATTACTGGCCCATTCAGTAGACTGGCGTACTCGGGCTTTTCTGCTGGGCTCTTTCTCGATGGCAGCAGCCTCTCGACTCACTGACTCCTCGAAAAAGAAAAAAAAGAAAAAAAAACAGAGAGGCTTACGTCCCAGGCCTCAGGTTCATGCATCACGGCCATGTTTGGTTAGGGGCTTGAAATTTTTTTCACAAAAGACGAATATATACATGGAGTATTAAATAAAATTTATTTGCGAAATCTTTTCACGGGTAGGTATAACTTTTTCGAGACGAATCTAATGAGCCAAACTCCACCATGATTTGCTACAGTGATGCTACAGTAACCGCACCTAATCATTTTCTAGTCATGTGGTCAAAGGCCTTATTAGCTAGAGCACATGCTACAGTACCATAATTATGGAGGTTGTTTTGTAATTAAACTTCATTTAATACATCTAATTAGTGGTCAAAGGGCAAAAAGTTTTTATGAAAAAAAAATTCACCCCTAACCAAACAAGGCCCACATATATCTTTGAGCTATCAGCAGTTGTGTTTGCTCAAAAAAATAAAAAAAAGGTTTCAGAGTACAGAAATCAGAACTGTCGCTAATTCTGCAATCTCCAAGAAAATATAGGTCTGCTGTCAGAAGGGAATTTCTTCTGGAAGGATGCAAGGCAAAGATGAAGTAGACACCATCACACCAACCTACCTGGGAGGCCTTTGACGGCGAAAAATACTAGAAGGTAAAAACAGATTCAGAGAAGCAGCGGTGGCTTGTAGCTGAAGGCTGATCTTCAAAGTTTAGGAACAAATAGATCAATTGACCGTCAGCGACATAATACAGTTTTGTGCAACGGGAACAAACAAAACGCAATGAGTGAAAACTGGATCATCATTATTTCATTCGAGTGTACAATCAATGCTTTCATTCCCAAACCACAAGACTTTCTGCAAGTCCCTGCTCTGATCTTCTATTTTACACGAAAACAATATGCCTAAAATGCTATTCTATATGAAGGGGATTGGAGGTACGGATAATTAAACATTTATCTATTTTTATACGTTCATACAGAATGGTTTAGATGAACAAGGGTCCAAGTTACATGTACTGATGGTGACTTTATCTGTAGAGTCCAAAGAAATGAGCTGCGCTGATCTGAGCTGGCTTCTGTTACTTTGGCAGCGGTTGGCACCGACGGCGCATAGACGGATGCGTCAGTGGGGAACTGGAGACTTTTGACAAATCCTGGGAGCAACAGCTGCCTGATTTGCTCTGACTTCTACTGTCCACAAAAATTTGACCTCTAGTGCTGATCTTCAGTGCTCGCTAGAGTTGTTTGCTTCGTCTCTGCTTTGACACTGTGCTTATTGGAACCTGTATTCAGCTGTGGAGGATCGAATTTCCATCTGCATCAAAATGTCACGCAATTAAACATCTACTTTGGGGAAAAGACTGACAGTTCACCATAGTTAGGTATATATATATGTGAATGTGATCCCTGAAGCAAAAATGCAAAATTCAAAATTGTTTGGTCTTTTCAATTCAATTAGGCGTGTATTGATCAAAATTCAAAACTCTGTTCGGCAGCCAGTTTCAGCTCCAGCCCAACAGTATTTTCCTTTCACACCACTCCAGCCACCAGCTCCAGCTCCAGCCAGCCCAACAGTATTTTTCTCTCACACCACTCCAGTCACCAGCTCCAGCTCCAGCTCCAGCCCAGCGAACGGAGTAAATGTGACAATAAGAGATGCCAACAACAATTACTAGTTTTCCTCTAGATACTCTAAATCTTAAAATCTGAATTTGTGTACACCTAAGTCGACCAAACACCAAAGTTATTAGTAATGACATGCGCACAAAATAATACATAAAAAAGGTTCTGCAGATGCAACAAAGGTACTAATATATTAGTACTTAGGCTGTTTCCAGCAAAGACCCAAGGCGAATGCGGAAAACACCGCGTATCCGCACCCTGGCCCACCACAGGCGCTGCGGAGAGAAGACGCCCGTTCCAGCAGCGCACGGATGCGGACGCATAAAGGGGCACGGATAAGACGTTCGCATCCGCAAGCCGTGATCCAAAAGGCATGCGCAAAGTACTATGGGTCCCGGCACTGTCAACCTTTTTCACTGCGCAGAGAAGAAATAGGGAGCTGCGGGACGGAGAGAGAAACCGTAGGAATCCACATCCTCTCTTCTCGTCCCTAGCTTTGCGCATCCGCATTGGAGACCTACTGGATTGGTGAACAGTAGCACTCTGCTACCTATTTTAGGGGGGATAAGAGACCTGCTGGAAACAGCCTTAGGAGTAGTATTGGTCTAAAGAAGTTCCATCAGTTATGTTAATTGAAGGATCGCTATGAATATTTAGAATGACCTGGCTCAGCTTTTGACACAACGCATAGGACAGCTAGATTAGGTGGCCATGTGGAGCAAATAGAGAGCCTTTTGGAGAAAGTAAGGTGAACGCAATAATGTAATCCTTTGTGATTAAACAACACGCACCACGAGGATCATGAAATGATTTGATTCGAAATCTCTTTTTTCTGTCAAGAAAATGTACTTGTTGCTTGTTGATTTTACAGGTCATTGTTCCACTTATATATTAAAAGAATCCTAATATTATGGCTGGATTTAGGGAATACTAAGTCTGATCATGTGCCACGCTACAAGAAGAAGACACGAGAGACGAAAGAAACAGGAACCGACACAAGCTCTGTTTCGTGAAAATGGCAACCACCGCCGGGGTCCGGTAGCCAAGACTGAGATAGACAGATCACAACTCGCCGTCTGTAGTCTGTACACAAAGAGTATTCTGCGACAGCGCTGGTACTCCTGTGGCAGTGTTCTTAAAAAATGTCCCTGCTATGCCCGGTCGGCATGTGATTAAGGCCTACACGTACACGAATTGCTGTCAAGGGATCGCCCCCACCCTACCAAACCAATTAGGAACACCATGGCCATCATCTCCAACCATAATTTGCGCAACCAAACCTACCTCGTGTCGCACCACGAAACAAAACCTAGATCTAAGCATGGAACTAGCAATTTTTTTCCCGAAAGACATAATGCAAGTAGTGTATGCAACTAGCACAGCATGGGTAGTTAATTATCAGGCGGTAATGCTAATTGCAGAGGCAACAAATTCCAAACTAGCAGGCGAGGTCTCCGGGGAACTTACTCGTGTGGGAATTTGACATCGTGGAGACTGTCTGACCGGAGCGACCACGCGAGCGCCGCCTGGGCGCAGCTGGCGAGCGGCTCGACGCGGCCGGGGTCGGTGACGAGCGCGAGCGGGCTGGCGGCGCGGGCGTCGGCGTCGTCGATGGCGCCGAGATCGCGCACCCACTCGGGGCGCTCCTTGGCGTCCTCCCAGAGCGCGCGCGCGTTCACCACGAAGCCGGCCCACTCCAGCCTGCTGGACAGCAGCATGTCGCTCCGGTTGGCCGGCAGCACGGTCTCCTCCGACACGTGGTAGCCCACCAGCTTCCCGGCGGCGTCGCACGACGGCGCCTGGAGGAACGACTCGCTGGTGCCGTCGTCCTCGCCCAGGATGCCGACGGGCACAGCGCCCACGGTGCTCACCTTCTGCGCCTCGTCGAACAGCTCCGTCCGGAGGATGCTGTTCTCGTCGGCGAACACCACGATCCCATCCATCCGCTTCGCCCGAATCTCCCTGCGCGTTAATGATAAGTGGAGATCTGAATTATGAAGGGGAACTGCGCGAATTAATCAGCGAGAGGGGTGTGATGAGATCCCATCTAGTCTAGTGATCCGATTCCGAGGACGCGTACCTGAGGGCGTGCATTCGCAGGGACGCGGTGGAGTCGCCGGGGCCGGTGATGTGGAGGAAGTCGAGGTTGGAGCGGGAGAGCACGGCGGCGACGGCGTCGGTGCGGTGCCCCGGCTCGACGACAATCCACATGAGCTGGGCGTCCACGAGTCGGAGCGTGTGCGCCATGGACGTCAGGGACGGCACCTGGAGCGCGGAGGTGGTGGTCGGGGTGACGGCAATGACGGGCCTCGGCGGCTCGGCGCCGCGGTGCTTGCTGGTGCGCTGCGCGTTCTGGAGGGCGGCGAGGATGCGGTGGGCCTTGAGCAGCTCGTTGGGGTCCGGGTGCGGCCACGGGCGGACGCGGATCGGGTGGCGCCCCACGAAGACGGGGCCTTGGTGGTGGTGGTGCGGGTGGGCCCCGATCTCGGCGGCGACCGTGGTGGTGGTGGTGACGGTGGTGGTGGTGGTGGTGGTGGTGGTGGTGATCGTGGAGGTGGCGTTGCCGGCGGCGAGCATGACGGGCGGGGACACGAGCGAGACGAGGTGCGCGGCCGGGTTGATGGGCGGCGTCGGCAGGAAGAGGAGGTAGACGATGAGGCGCGAGAAGCGGAAGCCCACGGCCATGGAGGTGGCGCAGAAGAGCGCGTGCAGCAGCAGCCACGCGGCCGGCAGCGACGGCTTGGCCGGCTCCGGCGCCGCGTCGGGCGGCCCCGCCGCGGGCGCCAGCCCCGGCCACAGCGGCCGCAGCAGCGGGAGCTTCATGCCGCCTGCGCCGCAAACGCGCGCGCACCGAGATCCCCCGCGCCCCCCTGGTCTCCCTCACCCCTGGCCCCTACCTGCGGCCCGCCGGTGCTCCTCTCGCGGCCTACGCGCTATGCCAGCGGGCGGTGGCAGTGGCAGGAGCCGGCGGAGGTGGGGGTGGCGCGGGGAGCGAGCCGGACAGCTGGTGATATAAGCGTGGGCGTGGCTCTGTTCACTCGTCGCGAGCGCTGCTGCTAGGCTAGGCTAGGCTAATTATTAGGAGCGCGGCAGCGGCCGGGATGGGGCAGGGGGGAAAGCAGGGCAGCAGAGCAGCGGCTCGGCTGGTGGCGGATGGTGAGGTGGGGATGGGCGATGGCCCCCGCGCCCTGGAATTTGGCAATTGGCGCGGCGGGGAGGGGGGGCAGGGCGCCTGTCTGGTGCGGCAAGAGCCCGGAGGGAAAAGGACACCCAAGTGGGTGGGTGGGTTGAGGTGACGATGGCCATGCCCATGACCTGGGTTGGAATATTTCGGTCGTTTCGGCAGCGAGCGTAGGCGCTGCCGCTGACAGGAGAACACGCTTTCGTTTCCTCCACAGCTCTGAGCCTCTGACTGAGCTCCCCCGTCTTAAGAAAAGGTCATTTACTTTATACAATTTTTAAACCCTCCTGTAAAAAGGGTAAACTCCATGAGTTCCACAAGTGGTTACTGCACTGCAAGCATTGGCAAAGGTGTCATTACTGGATTACTACAGCGGCGGAAAGGCATGACACGAGGTGATGTAACCTGCGGCAGCAGTGATCTGGTACTGTGATGAATGTGCGCCATGCGGTGGCAGCTGCTGCTGCCGCTGCCGCTGCCGCTGCCGCTGCCGCGTTCTTCATTCTTCTGGAGCGACGCGCGAACCGACGGTGCGCTCGTCGCAATAAATCCAGTCCGTATTCCGCCTCCGCGTCGTCGTCGTACGCACCCGCCGTCCCTGCCGCCGAACTCGACCACCCCATCATTTGCAGCGGAGTACGTGGAGGAGGAGCACACAAGCAGGAGCAGGTCATGGCAAAAGAATAGGACACGGGACGCGCTAGACACGGCGCCCGCAATGTCAGTCGGATCCTGGACCTCTGGATGGCGGCGAGCCCATCATCCCCAGCTTCCCTTTCCGACTCCAGGATTTTTACAATGAATGGCTTTCTGCATTCCATTCACTGTATTCAGCGGGTTGGAGCTGGAGGCTGGAGGCTGGAGTTGAAGTGGTGTGAGAGAAAAATACTATTACCTGCCTGATGATTGGAGGCTAGTGCTGGAGCGATGTGATAGAGAAATACTATAGGGCTGGAGGCTGGTGCACCAGCCGAACACGGTGATTTTCTCATTTTTTTTTCTAAATCGGTTGAGCTCGATGTGGAAAGAGCTTGGTGAATGGTGATCAGCTGCTACTGCAGTGGCAGAACTTGTTTGTACTAGTAATACTGCATGCAAACCAATCTGCTACGACCCGCGTGCCCTTTTAAACTGCAGCGGGAATTTCCTTGTCGCTTGCCCTGGCCTTTACAGGGGAGATGGCATTCACGTGGGTGCCCATGAACTGTAATGCTTTCCGGATCCATACCAAATCTGGATTTAAGTATAAATGTGGCACTGTAGCATCATCTGCGCGCCATTTACCATTCCTCTTCCAGTCTCCATTTCTTTTTCCGGTCGAGGTTGAAGATCTCCTTTCCGGGGGACAGACAGACAGAAACCAGTTACCCCTTCACGGTCAGGGAAACTGCCGCTCAGGGGCGAAGCCAGCTGAAAATGGAGACGGGGGTCTTTGCTATTGCACACCGGGGTCTTTGCCTTTAAGAACAGTGATGAACAGTAATTCTCATTGAGTTTTCAGAAATTCATCGGGGTCGGCTGACCCCGGCGAGCAAGTGTAGCTCCGCCCCTGCTGCCGCTCCATTCATTTCTTCAGAAAATCAGAGGAACAACTTGTGCGACGATTGGATGAACGGATTTCTTGCAAGAAACCGCTGGGAATGGGTAGTAGTACACCTCGACACCTAAAAAAATCGCGAGAAACCGAAGGAGCTGTGTGCAAACGACTGGGAGCTTGCTTGAAGAAACGAAAGCTCGGGCGGTACAGATCGAGCTGAGTCCGGGCATAGTTATCAAGGACTGTTTGCACTCGTGCACGCATTTGTCAACTGACAAGGGTATAAACACACCATCTCCATCAGGTGATCAGGGCATATACTACAGAGAACAGACAAAACCTGTAATGCCAATGTGCATGCATCAGCTAACAAAAACACAGTTTTTATATTAAAAAAAGGAGCTAACAAACACAGATGACATAAGCAGGTTTCCGTTTTTCAGATGGATATATACCATGCGACACCTACGCTCTTGGTGTGGCGCTCACCGGCCGCCCAAGGCTTTCGTTGGTGAATACAGCTTCTGAACTACCAATCCTCCGTCTAACAAACAATTCGTGGTAGGAGTAGACCAGCACACTGAGCGTTATTCTTAGTCCAGTACCAATTGGATCTCCTTTTCCTGTCCTATTTCATGCTTTGAACACTTGTTTTCTGCGTGGAAGTCTGAGCATCTATCTGTTCTGCCCAGTCCGACCTACTGACCGTTCGGTGAAACGTGAACATAGGACATAAGCATCACTTGCACAATATAATTCATAGTATGACCATGCGTGTGACTATGAGGAGCACGAGTCAGTCATTTTTTTTCCTTCCCCTTTTCGCATCTTTTTTAATTGTTTAAGATGCCATATGCTCGAGTGCTCATCATAATTACTGACTAAACAGCCAGCTAGCTCATGGGATGGGATTAATCATTTCCTGACGAAAAAGCGACGTCTGGGTTGCAATTAAGTGGAGTCTTTCTGCACTTCTCCATTCTCTTTCCCTTCCTCTGCTGATCTCCATGCTTTTGAGCATTAACTAATCCCCATTACCTTCTTTAGGCGCCACTCGGTTGGAGTAGTGGTTGGGGCGTCCTCGCTTACGCTAAACGCCGGCCGTGCCCAGCCACGAGATCGATCGCAAAACGCAATGCTTTCACCTCAAGGGACACAGGGTAAAACAGGAGGCTGAAGAGCCTACGTGTGCAGTGCAAACTGGAAACCCTTTGCCGTGTAGTTACAGTTACTGCGAGGACGGGCAGGCAGCAAGGGGAGCCGAAGTGAACAAGCAAAGCAACGGCAGGTAAGGGTAAAAACCACCATCTGCCGGCGGTAGGAGCCGACATGGAAGGGAAGCAGCGGGGACAGGTTGCTTAAGCAATCATCGTATAATTCGTAACGGAGCGTGGTGTTTCCCCAGCAGAAAAGGCGGTTTCTTGGTCCTCCCTTTTGCCCGTCTTTGCATCCGGACACGAGTCGCTAACTACTGTTAACTATTTCTATGTACTGATCACATGCTCTGATTGAGCCTGCACATGTCTGAAAACTGTGGTGGTGGTGCGCCTTGCGCAGTACTTTCTCCATCTTGAAATGGAAGCATTTTGGTTTGTCCTAATTTAAAATATTCTAAGTTTGATAAAATTTATAGAAAAGAGTAATAATATTTGAAAGTCAAACGAGAATAGTTAGATCTATTATAAAGTATAATTTTATAATTTATTTACTTGAGTGTAGATACTAATATTCTTCTTTATAAATTTGATCGAGTTTATCCTATTTTGACTTAAAACAAATCAAAATATCTTTCATTTTAGGACGGTGGGAGTAGGTTAAAGTGACACCCTGGTCCCTGGGGAGGGAGAAAACGGGGCGATGTGTGCTCGTCTACATAGTTTTGCATGTGAGTACATTGGTAGCTGAAGGCCTTTGTTTTTGTTCAGAAAAAAAAGGGACTTTACAGTCCAGATTCCATGAGTAATTGGCAATTTTTTCTGGTACCGTGTGCAATCATCATGTAATCTTCAGCCTTTTTGGATGCGATTTTGCTGTAGGCTTTGTAAGAAAAAGGTTCCGATGTTCCATGCTTAAGCTTGAATCCTTCACATTGCTGTGTTTCCATTTCATGCGGTTGGACCAAAAATGGAAAGTGCTAATTTGATCAGACGCACCAAAAAATGGGAAACTATCACTAGCTACATTTTCAAGTGATAATGAAGGGACTCAATAGAATATAATGAATATGCTTTGCTTGTAAGTACAGGGACATTGTTGACAGTAATATCAGTTGATTGCAAGAAACAGCCGAATTCAGTGCCTGTGTGTCGTAGTGTGGAAAACCACAGCCGGGTGACGGAATGCACCCGCCCAATCCTAAGTGTAGGATGAGCTTGGGAGCAGTCAAGGAGTGCTCGATCTAGAGGCGAATGAATGCGAGAAGCACACAAGGATTTAGAGTGGTTCGGGCCGCCGGAGCGTAATACCCTACATCCACTGTGTGTTGTATTGCCTATCCCCCGAGTGTGCTCTCTGAGCCCGAGAGGGAGGATATGTTCAGAGTGTTCTGAGAGTTGTGACTCAGTTGTCTTGGTTTTGTGGACTTGAACCCCTTTTTCTACCGTGCGTGCTCTCCCTTTTATAAGCCCAAGGGGAGCAGTACTATGAGCGGGACCCCGACAGGTGGGCCAGACGATGTATTATAAACTACACTTTGGCCTTCAATGCCTCAGATCCGGAGATCTTGTCGTCGGCTTCCGTGCGTAGCTTCTGACCAGGGATGGTCTTGAGCTGTCCTGTCGGAGTAGAGTCTAGCCTCTGGAGCTGCGTGTCGAGGTCATGATGAAGCGCCGAACTACTGACTCAGTCCGCTGCAGCAGCGTGCACTGTTGCTCCAGTTAGTAGCTGGTCATCATGACTCGTCACCCACGCGCGCGGCGCTGAGACACTGCTGCGTGCCTCGGTAACAGACGAGCCGCCTTGGAAACAGGCGGGCTTACCGTGTTGTCATGTCACGCCTGTCCAACCCGTGAGTAGGTATCCGATGCCCTGCTCTGGCAGCGCACGCCCCAACCACCAGCATTTAATGCGGCAGGAGGGCTGGCTTCAGGCAGAAGACTCGTGCCTGTGTGACACGTGGCGGCACCGGACCCGGGGGTCGGCGGCCGCGCCCACAGGGGCACGTGGCGGTTCCGGACCCCTGCCTAAGCGAGGAGCGGAGGTCCAGAGGTCGGCCCTGTGGGACACGTGGCGGCGCCGGACCCTGGGGTCGGCAGCCGCGCCCACAGGAGCTTGCGAGGGCTCCGGACTCCTACCCAAATAGGGTGCTGGGTCCGGGTCCCTTAGCTGGCTCGATGACTCAGGCCTTCTGGAGGTCCGGCTTCCACTTGTAGAGGCCCAGGTCCGGCCCGCGGAGGTTCGGGACCTATCTGCGGGGGTCCGGACCCATGGTCCGTGGTTGCCGCTCCTGAGCGTCTTTGTCCTTGTCTTGTAGGAGAGGGTACTCCTGTCTGAGTGTACCGACAGTGGCCCCCGGGCCCACCTATGGGTGAGGTATTAACCCGCAGGTGGGGCCAAATCCATGTCGTGGTTGACGCCTGCTCGGACGGACCGCGCCGGTGTTCTCCGCGGGGGAATTCGTCCTGTACACAACTTAGGACTGGCGTTTAGTAACTTGCTCACGTGGTCCCGGATCCCGTTGGCAGAGGTCCTTTGAGATACGCAGCCAGACCTGTGGAACAGAGCTTAGGAGGCCAGGCCTCAAGCTAGAATGAGGTCCGGACCTCTAGGTACGCAGTTCCGGGTATTTGGGCACCTGTTACAGAGTGGTGGAGTGCGCAGGCTTAGGGTACGGAACTAGGCTAAGCGGCTGCACAGGGCTCCGGACCACCCCCGGGAACAAGCACCTCTTCCCCGAAGCTGGCTCCTAAAGACCCGGACCCCCCGTCTAGCCGTAAGGGGGTCCCAATCTGAACCACATGCCGGCCAACTCAATTCGGACACAGGAGTGGGAACCACGCGGGAGTTAGTGCAAACAGAATGCGTAGATTAAAATTGGAATGTATCATCCTTAGAGGCGAACTAAGAATAAATTTTTCCTTTATAACTAGATGTACATGAGATATGCGATGTAAGCCAGAACACGGGTTTATGAGACCGGAGCTGTCCGGACCTCCGGGCCCCCAGTCTTAGGTGCTACGGTACTCGCCCTAGGGAGGTACATCATGCAGGCTTAGGGTATGGAACCAATCCAAGTGGCTACACAACTCCGGACCTCCCCGCAGGGTGAGTACGATTCCCTGAACCAGGTTCGCAGAGGTCCGGACCCCTCCACGAGGGAGGCTCACCGGACTGGACCACACGGAAGTGCTACCTAGTTACAAAGGAAAAGGTTTTATTCCCTACTGGGCCTCTAAGGGTAGGACTTACAAAGATGTAGAGTCGGAGGTGCGATCGGAGTCGGCTTATCATAGGAGAAAGCCACCAGAGTCGACTTAGTGCGACCGGAGTGGGCTTAGTGCGACCGGAGTCGGCTTATTCCACCCATACAGCCAATAGCCGAGCGGGTGGAACCATTTGCAGGGTCCGAGCCGGTGTGTGTATTTGCTTGCATGAGTCTGGCATGCTTCGCAGGACTCACCAGCTCACCTGCATCCTGAAGGCGAAGTTGGCCGGTAAAAGCCACGCCGGAAGGCTTTTCCAACCTGTGTGCGGGATACCTCGGAGGATGACTTCCGCACTCACCTCCTTGGATCTCTGCGAGCAGCTCGCAGCCCTCCTCCTGGGTGATGCACCGCGTGAAGATGCGATTGGCGCCACGGCGGACCGTGTGTCACCTAGCCAACCGCACTATGTACTCAGCGGATACATATCTTCAGGAAGGATCTTGTCTTTCAGGTGGTCCCGAATCTCGGAGATCCGTGCATCGGGACCTCCCTGAGCATCTTGGATGTGGCACCTCAAGGTCTTCCCGGATCTCGGAGATCCATGCATCGGGGTTCTCAATGGTGCCCACAATCCTTGGCGGACCCCATAGATGGAGCACCGCAGGGACGCTAGCTTCGAGGTGCTAGACCGACCCCCTTCGCCCAGTTCGGCAGGCTAGGTGGATGGTCCCAACAGCCGTCTTTCGCGGACGCCCTCAGACATGAGTTGATTCCCTCACGGAGAGGTCATCTACTGCCGGGAAGTGTGCACGAGGAGCGTGTTGGAGCACCAGTGCGTCGAAGTCTGGGACTTCTGGCTTTTTTCCGGGTCGGGACCCGGCCGGACCCCTGAGGTAGGGCCGCTTGTTGTCTTTCGTGATGGCCGGACCATCACGTTCCACTTGGGGGGACTGCTGGGACCTCCTGCGTTGGTTGCTCGGACCTCTCGGCGACCATCAGTATGTTGATCGCCTTCGTCGTCGCTGGAGGCTTGTTCACGCCGCTTGCTGACGTGCTTCGCGAGCTTCTGGATCTCGCAGCATTCGGAGGCACTGTGGTGGCTCCCGGGGTGGACAGGGCACGGCTTGCTGTCGCGGCCCTGCTGGCGGGGCGTTTGCCGTGCGAGTTCCGGTCCCCGGGCGCTATGGCAGCGACCGGGGTGCCAGATTGCGGAGTGTCGACGCCGTGGCTTTCCTCATCGTCGCTGCAGTGAGCAGCGGAACCCGGACCACTCGTCTGGGCAGCCCGAGCTTGAGGGGCTGAGTGCCATGCACGGCCCTCAGCGGCCCTGGCGCACTTGTCCGCCAAGGCGAACAGGGTGGTGACGGATTCCACCTGATGTACGGCCAGCTTCTCCAGCATCTTCTGGTCACGGACCCCCTGGCGGAAGGCAGCGATAATGGATGCATCTGAAATACGTGGAATGGTTCCGCGTACCTTGGAGAAGCGGGAGATGAATGCCCGGAGAGTTTCTCCGGGTTGTTCCCTCACGGCATGGAGGTGGGCTTCCACGCCATGCAGCTGGTACGCGCAGGCGAAGTTCGCCGTGAACTGCGCGTAGAGCTCCTCCCAAGACTGGATCGACCCGGGAGAGAGGTTCATGAGCCAAGTCCGGGCTGCCCCGGTCAATGCAACGTGGAAGTAACTCGCCATGACGGCGTGGTTACCCCCAGCCGCGGTGATGGCGGTGACGTAGACTTGCAGGAACTCCGATGGGTTGGTCGTCCCGTCGTACTTCTCCGGCAGGTGCGGCCGGAACTTGGGTGGCCAGGCCACCATGCGGAGATACTCCGCGAGCGCGACGCAGCCAACACCAGCCACCGGGGTCTGGATATGACCCTGGGACCTTGGTGCCGCCGAGATCGACATCGAGGTTCCGACCCTCGATGTTGAGCCGGCGTTCACGTGCCTGCTCCATGGTGACGCGGGCGTCCTCTCCCGCATGCCTGCAGTTGAGTTCTGCCCGCAGATCAGCTGTCCGCGCACTTCCCACTGTAGAAAAGCGCGCATAGGTTGGTGCGCCGCCCTGTCATCGACGCTGTCCCGACTCAGTCCCCGTGGAGCCGGGGGTGGCCTGGGACAGGATGATGAGGCGGTCGATGTCGTCGCGCCACTGCCTCATCACATCCGGCGAGACCGCCAGTTCTGGCGGGTTGCGGAGTAGCTCCCTGGCCGCGGCTAACGGCTCGCTCGGAGCGACCTGCGCACCGTGGGCAGCAGCCCTCGGCGTTGGACGGCGAGAGGCCTGCGGCGCGGGTGTCGCCGCGCCCTCCCCCATCGGGTGGTCATGGAACTCGACAATCCGAGCCATGGAGATGCCAAGTGGGCGATCAAGCAGAAACCAAGCTAGCCCCTACCTGGCACGCCAAATGTCGTGGTGTGTAAAACCACAGCCGGGTGGCGGAATGCACCCGCCCAATCCTAAGTGTAGGATGAGCTTGGGGGCAGTCAAGGAGTGCTCGATCTAGAGACGAATGAATGCGAGAAGCACACAAGGATTTAGAGTGGTTCGGGCTGCCGGAGCGTAATACTCTACATCCACTATGTGTTGTATTGCCTGTCCCCCGAGTGTGCTCTCTGAGCCCGAGAGGGAGGATATGTTCAGAGTGTTCTGAGAGTTGTGACTCAGTTGTCTTGGTTTTGTGGACTTGAACCCCCTTTTCTACCGTGCATGCTCTCCTTTTTATAAGCCCAAGCGGAGCAGTACACTGAGCGGGACCCCGACAGGTGGGCCAGACGATGTATTATAAACTACACTTTGGCCTTCAATGCCTCAGATTCGGAGATCTTGTCGTCGGCTTCCGTGCGTAGCTTCTGACCAAGGATGGTCTTGAGCTGTCCTGTAGGAGTAGAGTCTAGCCTCTAGAAACGCGCGTCGAGGTCATGATGAAGCGCCGAACTACTGACTCAGTCAGCTGTAGCAGCGTGCACTGTTGCTCCAGTTAGTAGCTGGTCATCATGACTCGTCACCCACGCGCGCGGCGCTGAGACACTGCTGCGTGCCTCGGTAACAGACGAGCCGCCTTGGAAACAGGCGGGCTTACCGTGTTGTCATGTCACGCATGTCCAACCCGTGAGTGGGTATCCGATGCCCTGCTCTGGCAGCGCACGCCCCAACCACCAGCATTTAATGCGGCAGGAGGGCTGGCTTCAGGCAGAAGACTCGTGCCTGTGGGACACGTGGCGGCACCGGACTCGGGGGGTCGGCGGCCGCTCCCACAGGGGCACGTGGCGGTTCCGGACCCCTGCTCAAGCGGGGAGCGGAGGTCCGGAGGTCGGCCCTGTGGGACACGTGGCGGCGCCGGACCCTGGGGTCGGCGGCCGCGCCCACAGGGGCTTGCGAGGGCTCAGGACTCCTACCCAAATAGGGTGCTGGGTCCGGGTCCCTTAGCTGGCTCGATGACTCAGGCCTTCTGGAGGTCCGGCTTCCACTTGTAGAGGCCCAGGTCCGGCCCGCGGAGGTTCGGGACCTATCCACGGGGGTCCGGACCCGTGGTCCGTGGTTGCCGCTCCTGAGCGTCTTCATCCTTGTCTTGTAGGAGAGGGTACTCCTGTCTGAGTGTATCGACACTGTGAGTCTGATATGTTTGCTATGATCTTCTTTGGTGACTCATCTGCTGTAATTTTTTTTTTATGAAACGCTGTAAAATTTCTCACTAAAAACTGCAGACTCCACTTTTCTTTTTTGAACATAAAGCAGGAGCGCTGGTGTTGCATTTCAGTAGAAGATCAATGCCAACGTTGCATTATTTCGCCCCAAAAAAATCAACGTTGCATTGAGCAGACTCCACTTTTCTTGTCTGTACATATGCTCCAACAATTGGTAGTGCACAATTAGAGCTGACTAATTATTCCAATTTGTGTCAAATCAAGGGACACATCAAGCTTTAGCTCCACAATTAAACCATGCACTTATTCGTTCCTGTTCATGTTCTTTCATGACAATCCACCAGCATAAAAACTAGAGGACAACAATCATTTGGGGTCGTAGTACTCCCCACTGAGCCCATAACCAACTCCTTTGACTTAATGGCAGCTCAGGCCAAACCTCCAGCTATGCAGAAACATGGCCCTAACATTAGGCCACTGAGGACCTAAGCTTTGGATTGACGTTACATGTTCCTCTTTTGCTGGGCATTTCATTTCTGGTCGGATCATGTTGCATGATCTGGACCATTCTACAATAAATACCTTGACTTGTAGATCCTAATCAGATAAACAGGTTACATAACAGATTTTGTCGGTTGGGAAATAGTGATGAGAGCACGAGTAACTTGTGCAGTAGTAGGTAACTATGTATGAAAAACGCAGCTTACCTTTACAAATTCAGACTGAAGACAGAACAGAATGTTAATTTAGTGCAAGATAACTGGGTAGTAGTTCAGCTGCCAGCTCTCCCAGCAATTCCCCCACATGGTTCACAACGCAAGTCCAGCGGCGAAACGTTTTGCAGAAGAGGTCGGTGAGACCAGCTGCCCACTGCTTTCTCAGGGTTTCAGACTTTTGAGTTCAGGAAGGTTGGCTTTGCTTTGGGTTGAAACAATGGCGAGAAAAGGGCAAGGGTACAACTAGTCATTGGGAGGTCCTGATCGACGCTGATGCATGAGCAGGCACTTGAAAGCAGGCGAATGGAAGATTCCTCCTCGCCCCAGGATGCCGGCCGGCCGGCACATGGGTTGCTGCCTCGCTAATTTTTCTCGCGAAATGGCCCATCAGATGGCATGAAACAACGGGGTTGGTCGAGTCAAACGTCGGCGTATGGGAATCGGACACCGCGTGTTTTCTCGTATTCCTGAGATGGCGGCGGCTTCTCCTCTGTTTTTCATTTTCTTTTTTCCTTTCACAGCTTCCTCCACAAAGCCAGTAGCCATCTGGAACTGGAAAGAGTGGCGAGTAGTTGAGTAGGTCGCCTTCAACACTGATCTGGTAAGTTCATGGCATTACCTTTCGGTGTAATCAAGTTAGATAGCATACGGATCAGACTGAAAACTAAGTGTAACCAAGTTAGATAGCATTTGCAGTCTTGGGCAGCCCCACGGAAGGCATCTGTTTTAAGGGCAACAACAATGACGAGCTAACCTCAAAGTAACTTGTTTTTTCAGTCAGAAGATGCCAGTTTGGGTGCTTCCTGAGCAAGCGAGCTGCAGCTTAAAGGTACGAGCCACTTCAACTACCCTCTCTTAATGTGCTGGTGATCGAATAGCTAATTATGCTGCTCTGCACGGTATAGGACGAGCGGTAGATGAGAGCTAAGCATGTGCCATTAGTTGGTCATCTTTGCGAGCATACAGCCAAACTATTCAGTGCGAAATTGAAGACAATCATTTGTCTGCAAGAATGGCAAATGGTAGTTACTGAAGCCTCGAATTGTTCTGCAGACCACAGCGAATTTGTGCTTTTGCCAATGCTCCCTAAAAGCACTCGATCTTTCTTACCTTCTGTTATTCTCAACCGATATGCTACCAGTATCTGAAGATAGTTGCAGGCTTGCAGCTGAACCTATGTCAAACCGCCTGAATTCAGCTCAACCAAGCTTCCGAATCTCCTGCACCAACCCGTCCAGATCAGCGTAGGAGCTCCCGCCTTCCTTCACCGCGCGCGCGGCCTCCGCCGCGAGCTCCTTGGCGCGCGCCCTCATGTCGCGCCCCTTCTCCCCGGTCGCGTCGGCCAGCACGGAGGCGAGCTCGCCCGCGTCGGGGACGATGCCGACGCCGCCCGCGCACGCGCGCACCGCGACGCGGGCCTCGTCCACGAGCAGCCGCGCGTCGAAGAACTGGTCGCCCGTCATGGGCCACGCCAGCATGGGCACCCCCGCGGCCACCGCCTCCAGCGTCGAGTTCCAGCCGCAGTGCGTCATGAACCACCCCGCCGCCACCTGCGGCGCCCACCCGCGCACCACCAGCCCGCGCCCCGCGACGCGCGCCTCGAACCCGTCCGGGACCACGCTGCTGTTCCCGGCGTTCACGACCCACACGAACGGCACGGCGCTGCGCTCCAGGGCCTCGGCCAGTGCCGCCGCCACGGCCGGGGTCAGCACCGCCTGGCTCCCGAAGCACACGTACACGACCGAGCCTTCCGGGAACGCGTCCAGCCACGCCATGAGATCGGCGGCCGCGACAGCTGCCTCCCCGCCGCGGGCGCCGGCGGCGTCCGTCTCCGGAGCCACGGGGCCCACCGCCCAGACGCGCCTGAAGGCCAGGTCCTCGAGCGGCTGGTCCAGGTATCTCCCCTCGAGCGCCTTGAACGTGTTCGACACGAATCCCCAGCTCTCCTGCAGGTTCCAGAGGAAGTTCTGCCTCACCGACGCGCCGACCTGCTCCTCCAGCTTGCCGGCCATGTAGTTCGCGTACATCATCAAGAGCTCTCTCCACTGGAACGACGGCTCGCCTGGAATCGCCGGGAACGCGACGGTGAACCCGTCGTCGCTGTCCGCAGGCCGCCTAACCAGGCGGCGGAAGATCGAGTGCATGACGGCGGTGCCGAGGGCGCCGGACGGCGAGAACACGATCCCCGCGGCGCCAATCTCGCGGGCCAGCGGCTGAGTCCATCCGCAGAAGAAGTCGGCCACGACGGCGACGACGGGATCGGGCTGCGCCCTGGCCCACGCGAGGATGGGCTCGCGCAGCTTGGCGAAAGCGTGGATGAAGGTGGGGAACTGCCCCGGGCCGCAGCCCTTGGTGTTCTCGAGGCCCGGGGGCAGGGCCGGGTGGGAGGGGAACCGGAAGGTGACGGCGCTGACGGAGGCGGGGTGCGCGGCGAGGAGAGGGGAGAGGAGTTGGAGGTTTGCTGGGGTGGTGACGACGGAGAGACGGAGGCCGCGTGCGGCGAGGAGGGCGACGAAGTCGAGGAGCGGCAGGGCGTGGCCCTGCGCTGGGAAGGGGACGAGTAGCACGTGCGGCGCCGGCGCTGGGGTAGGTGCCGCCGCCATGGCCGATTGGCTGAGATCTGAGTGAACGGGGCCGGTGGGAGAGACGAGGTGTGGGGCACAGCTAGAGTGAGAGTGACGTGGATAATTCCAAAACCGCCATGAGCTTTAGGGAGTGTTTTTTTTTTTGGGAGCATTTTAGGGAGTGGTTCCTCTGCAGTTGGGCTGGGCCTAGTCCACACGTCAGTAGTGATCAAACCAGAAGGCCCTTCCGAGCTTTAGAACTTGAGTTTTTCGAGGATATGAGATATTCTTCTGAATATGGATGACCGCAACCTAACTTTGCGGGGATATGGGATAGACTAAGTTTGATGATATAGTGCGGTTTGTGGGGCTACGTGGCTAATCAGAAATGATATTTTTTTTGATAAGTGAATCCATAGCCTTATTTGCATATCCTTCTTAGAGCGTTACTGGATAAAATTTTAGACTTTGCTTCAGAAAGAGAAGAACAGAAATACTATATCAAAGACTTGAGTGTTGGGGTCCATGGCTATGGAGATTTTTGCGAAAAAAGTTGGTGGTTCAGTAATAGACTTTATTTATAATAAATTGTTTACTAAATTCATCTTTTTTTCTCCATACATTGTCTTCAATTTATAATAATGACCGGATATTTCACACTGTGATGTAGACGCGGGAATATTGAAATATTTTTTATCTAAAAAACTATCAATTATCTAGTAATTTTAGTGATAGAATTAATATATAACGACACTTTTTGTACCACGCCTTTTCTTTTCCCACACGCAGGTCCAAACTACACAATTCATATATAGACATCACACAAACAGACGAGCTAGAAGCATGAACATACTCCCTCCGGTCGTCCTTTGTCGGTCGTTTTAGTTTTTTTAGATACATTGACTTTACTGTACACCTAGACTACATGACATATATCTATAGTATAACAAAAACTATATACCATAAAAGCTAAAATGATTAATAATTTGAACCGAGGGAGTATAGAAGATATTATGTGATTAATTTTTTTTCCAGCAGCAATAACAAAATGAGAAAATGATCATAGAAAAGAAGGATATTGTTTATTGAAATGTGGTATATCACATTTAGACGAGATTTTCCGCAGTTTGCCGTACTCCAACCCCCTGCCGGTGCCCACCGCAGTTTACCTTCACTTGCTGGCAGCTCCCTGATGATACCTTTCAAAAAAAAAAAAAAGAGCACCCTGATGATCCAATGACCGGCGCTTCCTGTAATTTCCATACATGCTTCACAAATCAACTCCAACGACCAACAGAAAGGGTAGAGGAACAACGACAAGAAAGGATCAGATGAAATGAAACATGTTTTCTTTTGTATTTTCTTCGCAAGTTCGCATAGCCAGTAGGCGTCCGGAGAGTGAGTCGTTGGGTACGTGAGTTGGTACTTGGTAGTTTCCAAATTGGTTTGCACTGGTCTATAACCTTTAGCTTTTCAAGTAATCAATCCTGATCAAACCGAAAACTACGTTGGACGTGGAATCTGCGTGAAAGCAAGAACAGCGGCCAAACAACCTCAAAGAAACCATTTGTCCAATCAGAAGATGCCAGTTCGGGTGCCGCATCAACCACCCACTCTACTACTAGTATGAAGGTGATCGGAATTGCTTGGTTAATTAGCTGTTCTGCATCGTATGGGACGAGTGGTAGCTCCTGGTAGTTAAGCTTAAGCATGTGCCTGTCAGCTGGCCAGCTTTGATTTGTAAAAACACACACCAAAACTGTGAGATGGAATCTCCAATGAGCAAATTGCTAATGCCTCAAATCTTTCTATAGATTCCAAATCACATAGAAAAAACAGAGAGAGAAGGAAATTGCCCCTTTTGATGATTTTGCAAGCGTTCTTTGCAACTACATTTACAAATGCTGTGGATACAAACGAAAGCTCAAGAATGTGTTGTGCTCCTCTTAGTAGCTTAACAGTTTGTTCTTCTCAATAAACACCAGGATCTGCTTAGTTTCCTGAAAAATCATTTCTCAACCGCTTTTCAATTCAACCAGGACGATCCGCTTGAATTCAGCAGAGCTTCCGAATCTCCTGTACCAACCCTTCCAAATCCGCGTACGAGCTCCCGCCTTCCGTCACCGCTCGGGCGGCCTCCACCGCGAGCTCCTTGGCACGCGCCCTCACGTCGCGCCCCTTCTCCCCGACCGCGTCGGCCAGCACGGCCGCGAGCTCGCCGGGGTCCGGCGCGACGCCGTATCCCCCCGCGCACGCGCGCACCGCGACACGGACCTCGTCCACGAGCAGCCGCACGTTCGAGAACTGGTCGGCCGTCATGGGCCACGCCAGCATGGGCACCCCGGCGGCGGCCGCCTCCAGCACCGAGTTCCAGCCGCAGTGCGTCATGAACCACCCCACCGCGGCGTGGCGCAGCGTCGCCACCTGCGGCGCCCACCCGCGCACCACCAGCCCGCGCCCCGCCGCCGCCGCACGCGCCTCGAAGCCTTCAGGGACGACGCCGCTGTTCCCGGCGTTCACGACCCAGACGAACGGCACCGCGCGGCGCTCCAGGGCCTCGGCCAGCGCCGCCGCCACTGCTGGTGTCAGCACTGCCTGGCTCCCGAAGCACACGTACACGACCGATCCTTCCGGGAAGGCGTCGAGCCACGCGCTGAGATTGGCGGCCGCGACGGCCGCCTCCCCGCCGCGCGTGCCGGCGGGGTCCGTCTCCGGCGCCACAGGGCCCACCGCCCAGATGTGCCTGAACCCCATGTCTTCAAGAGACGCGTCCAGGTACCTCCCCTCGAGCGCCCGGAGGGTGTTCGACACGAACGCCCAGCTCTCCTGCAGGTTCCACAGGTAGTTCTGTCTCACCATCTCACGGACCTTCTCTTCGAATCCGCTCTCCAAGAACCATTTGTACATCATGGAGATCTCCCTCCACTGGTACGTCGGCTGGCCGGGAATCGCGGGGAAGGTCACCCCAAACTCGTCGCCGCTCCCCGCAGGTCGCCTCACGAGGCGGCGGAAGAGCGAGTGAGGGAAGGCGGTGCCGAGGACGCCGGAAGGCGTGAACACGATCCCCGCGGCGCCCAGCTCGCGAGCGAGCGGCTGCGCCCATCCGCAGAAGAAGTCGGCGATGACGGCGACGACGGGGTCGTGCTGCGACGACCTGGCCCAGGCGAGGATCGGCTCACGGAGCGAGGCCAGGGCGTGGATGAAGACGGGGAAGGACTCCGGGGCGCAGCCTTTATTTGGTGTTCTCGACGCCCGGGGGAAGAGAAGGGTTGGAAGGGAACGGGATGGTGAGCGGGCGGACGGCGGCTGGTTGCGCGGCGAGGAGAGGGGAGAGGAGCGGGAGGTTGGCGGGCGTGGTGACGACGGTGAGGCGGAGGCCGCGCGCGGCGAGGAGGGCGGCCAAGTCGAGGAGCGGCAGCGTGTGGCCCTGCGCGGTGAAGGGGATGACGAGCACGTGCGGCCCGGGGGTAGGTGCGGCTGCCGTCTCCATGGCTGAGAGGCTGAGACCTGAGAGCGGTGGCGCCGGTTGGCCGCTGGCGAAGGGAGCGGTTATACGTCGCTACAAGCGACCTCAAGAGTGTAAACAATAGCAAAAGGGTGGAGGAAGAAAGAAGCGATAGTTCGGTCTTTTCCCATTGTTGAGTAGTTTTTTTATTTCTTTTTTATTTATTTAGTGTCTCTCTATAACAAAGTTTGAAGTAGGGATAAACGAAGACTTCATTTTTAAAAAAGACTAAGGCCTAGTTTAGCTCCCTTCAAAATTCCAAAACTTTATAAGATTCCCCATCACATCGAATCTTTTAACGCATGTATGAAGTATTAAATGTAGCTAAATAAAATAACTAATTATACAGTTTGTCTATAATTTGCGAGACGAATTTTTTTGAGCCTAATTAATCCATGGCAGGACAATAATTATCAAATACAAACGAAAATACTACAATGCTTTACACCCAAAATTTTATGAATCTAAACAAGGCCTAAGCTGGCAAAATCACCATCAACATGCACAATGAGGGCAAAAATGTCAAATTCCTAAAAAACAATTACGCTCTGTTTAGATACAAGTGATAATAGATGAAAGTGCTAAATTTTAGCATTAGTGTTTTCAAAGAGAAGAGCTAATAGAATGTGCTAAAGTTTAGCAAAAATTTAAAAACTTTAACAAAGATATAAGTCTAATAAGTGTTAAAATTTAGCCCTCAACTTTAACCATTCCAAACAGACTCTAATTAAAGCGGAATAGGTCGACCTGCGGGTCGCATAGATTGTTTCAGAATATACATTTTACCTGGTAAAGAGGAGAGAATTCATAGGTACATGCAAAATAAGATAATAATGATGACATCATCCACATGCATGCAAATTTAAACTAAAAATTATAATTATTAAATCGAGCATCCAAATTCGTTAAATTTAGGTTGCAATATCATCTTTCTTCTTATGCCAAGATCTTTGAAATAAGATCAAACTTAGCTATGTTTGCACAATATTTTTAAAAATAACTTTAAGTACTAAATAACTAATTTCGGATACTGGAAGTAAATATTTGAACAATACGAATAAATAATTATTTTGCTTGAACAATAGTAGAGATAAGAAATCGTTGCTTCATTTATTTGGAAAAGTAGTAGAGGTACTCCCTCCATATTGTAAAGGAAGTTGCTTCAAATTTGTCTTAAGTCAAACATTTTAAACTTTAACTGTAAAAAATTTATTAAGTTGAGTTTGAAAATATAGAAGCAATATAAGTAGATTCATTTTGAAATGTAGTTTCGTAAAAATATATATTAACTATATTTATATTTTTTTATAACAAAAAATTAATGATTAAAATTATTTTTTAAAAACTGTGTCGATATCCGAAACGACTTTGGAGTATATGCGGACGATATGTAGACCTGACGGCTGGTTAAGCCTTGGAAATGCGAGCGGTTTGGTCGACCGAGTTGACTCGGTGAAATGGCAGTTCGATCGAGATTTGTGACCGGCCCGATTAGAAGATGGGCCGCTATTATGATCCGTGACACATCAGGCCCACTCGAAATGTGTCATCCTGCTCATCTTTACCTATGAATCCTAGCCAATTCCCCGGCCCGTGAATGTGGCCACGTCTCCCGCTTTTTCCGACCGTCCGATCGGCCGGGCGAACGGCCCGAATCTTCCGTTTCCCGGCCATTTTACAAAAAAAGTCCTCGGATTTTACAAAAATCAACCCGCAGTCCAACCTCCTCTCTCAGAAAATTTTGCAAAAAAACCCCCAGCTTCTTACGAAATCAACTCGCAGTCCAACGTCCTCTCTCAGTTCTTTTTGCAAAAAAACCCTCGAGTTTTTTAGAAATACAACCCGCCATCCAAGCTTTATTGGGCTGGCTTGCCACTCGCTCCGTGGGCCTCGGTGGGCCAAATTCGGCCCAAAACTCGTTTGCCTTATCTATTATTCTTTTACAATTATGAATAAATTTGCTCAAACTTTGAAATTGCGCAGCAAATCACAAAAAATCATAAAATAGAAAATCAAATTGTTTCGGAATCTTCATGAATATATCTATGCGTTGGATCCATAATAGAGTATGCTTTACTATAATTTTTTTTAACTATACACTTTTGCCTATATTTCTAATGGGCAAATATGAAAGCTTAATACTAACTCCGCTTTCCCACCTTAACACATATTTACCACCATTCTTCAACCACAACAAACATAACCAATAAACATAATACATATATCTCAAAGCAAAAAAATGGTACTTATATAATAAAAGCAAGACAATTTATCCCTCAAAATATATAGAGAACAAAAAAAACACAGTGACATATATAATCACCGGTAAACTGGCTAACTTACGGCCTCCTGTACTGCATACCTAAAAATGGAAAGTATATTATATTATGTTATTGCTATTTTGATTTGACAACAACCGCCACCTCTATCTTTTGGCGGCAAACTGCGCATATCACGTCAGAACCCTCATGCAACCCCTTCTCCCCCCTCCCTCTCCACGCCGCCTCTAAAATTGCTTACTGTAGCAGAGACAAAAAGCAAAACAGGACAATCTGGAGCATCATGGTAGGGGGAGGGCAAAAAAAAAAAGAAGCAACTGGGCAGTCCCATAACCCAACAATAGGAAAAAAACAGCGTATGTACGCAGATAAGAGACTTTTAGTACTTGTTTAGGTGCCCCATCATCTGCAATTTGGTTTTAAGGTTCTAGCAACATAACAGATCCATACAAAATCACATCCTCCAGAAACGAAAAACCACAGATCTTTTATGTGCAAATTGCTATACACAGGTCAAAAGAGAAGTAGCATGCATGTGTAAGTTTCTCATCAGATCTGCTGGATGCGCCTAGTTGCTCCCATCCCATCTACACAATTGAATCCAGTATTGTGGCCTGATTGAATCAAAATTGAAAACTTAGTTAGTGATTTTGATGCTGAAAATGGACCAACATTATTGCCTGAAAAAAACTAATCTGCTTGTATTGAACAACATTATTGCCTGGAAACCTGACTTATACTGCCTAGTAGAAACCAATAAAATATCAATTCTTAACTTGCTTTTGATTCATTGGGTATGCTGTTGTCTAATCAGATTTGTGCTTTGATAAAAAATGGCTGTGCAGGGTAACAGAATAGGAAAAGACCAGTGAAAAAGAATGGATTTAAATGATCTCCCGCCAGAATTTGATTATCACTTCCTAGATGAGTCAGATGGAAATTCTATATATTGCACACAAGCAGCTCAAGCTTCAGTACAGGGGGCAGTACATGACATTGCGCAGGGTCCAGAATAGCAAGTGTTGCCTGCTTTGGGCAGTGTTGAGGCTGCTGTTGGCAACTATAATATAGCTGAAAACCCGAAGATGTGCAGACTATTGTTGATAACACCCAAGAAATAGTAGATGTGGATGAGGTTTGGTCGACACCTCCAGTACCATACACTGGGCAAGCATTTTCAAGTAAGTAGGAAGCTAGAGATTTCTACAACTCATGTGCAAAACAGACACTTCACGCCTGTTAGATTTGCCACGGGAGGAGCACAAAGTCTACTTATTTGTAATAGGGAAGGGCGTGGAAAGAAGGCAAAAGAGGGCAATGCAACTGCTCAATCCGATGAAAGCAATCATGACGAAGGGGGCTCTGAAAAAATAGTTTGATAGGGGGTACCATGTTAGTTGATGGCAGGTTCAGTCATCTCGGCATTGTGACAAATGGGGATGAGAGGCTGCAGGAAAAAAAGGGGAATAATGTTACCAAAAAAAGAGAGAGCATGCTTGAATCACTACATTACTGCAACTACATCAGCAAGGCATGCTTGTTATATGGGTGTGCTGAACCAAAAAAAAAGCCTGGGCTAAAAAAACTTGAGCTTAGTTCTACAGATTTGGAACCTTCTGCCAGAAGCCCCACCCTTAATTTGATATTGTACTTTGCCTAATAAATGCAATATTATTGCATGTATAAGGTCATATTAATGCCTGCGTATATAGGAAAAGTTGCTAGTGGATGGTGTGTGGGCATGTTTAAATTGCCTAATAAATGTAATATTATTGCTTGTATAAGGTCATATTAATGTCTGCGTATACAGGAAAAGTTGCTAGTGTGCGGTGTGTGGGCATATTTGAAAAGATCACAACCGATATAAAAACCTAAACTTAGCAAGGTGTACTATTCCTTATACTGAAATTGAAAAAAGGGGTGGTCTGCTTGACTAACCTTTCTGCACTATCAAACTAGGGACACAGCAGTCTTCTCTCAGTAGAGACACAGCCAGGGGGCTGCAGATTTTATAGGAGAAGAGAAAAGCTGAAAAAATTGCACAGAGTGATCAAATAACATGTTCTAACCATAGAGACAACTCCAAGAAAAATATTGCCATTCCAACCTAAGTAAGCTGAGATAAAGATCTGAATTCCTTAAAAATTAAAATAGACAATTGGATGGAGAATGCTCCCTTCATTTTCAGACAACTGTCAACGTTCAGTTAAATGACATGGAGACGATATTCAGATTTCAGACAAAGTGCTAGGGAGGATTAACATTGTAGAGGAAAAAATGCAGTAAAAATAGGAGAAATCTTATCAAGAGATCACACACCATCCCACACATGTTGAGTACTAAAATGCTTGTCGTGTTTGATGTATTTGCC
Source organism: Panicum virgatum (assembly GCF_016808335.1). NCBI lineage: Eukaryota > Viridiplantae > Streptophyta > Magnoliopsida > Poales > Poaceae > Panicum > Panicum virgatum. Next base: position 49,782,341 of record NC_053142.1, read on the forward strand.
TAATGGAAAATACTAAAATGCTTCTCGTGTTTGATGTATTTGCCTACTGAAAAGCAATAAAATGCTTCTAGTAATTGATATAATTCTCTATAGGAAAGTATGGAAAATGCTTCTATTATTTAATAAAAATGCCTATTGTTCAAAAACAAAATGTCTATTGTTCAAATTGTGAGGTGAATTTGAGTGCCCAGTATCTTCATACAAATGAAAGTATCCAACAAAGTGATGATGCGAAATAGTGGGTTAACGATGAAATGCATACGAACTTTGTTCAAAAACAGAATGCATATGGACCATCAAGAACAAAATTAGCTCAATGTAAATAGTTTTCTTCCAGCAACTAAGGGATATTGCAGAAGATTTTAGCAAATTCCATAAATAATGCAAACATCAGACTCCTACAGTTTGCAATGTACCCATTAAGTCACTACCATGAACAGACCCATTTCCACACAATAACAGAATTAATAATGTGGATTGTTCAATAAATCAAACCAAATTAGTATGATCAGGTATGAACTATTAAGACTATTGGGCCGGGTGGCAGTGAGTCTGAACTTGTCATGCCTGATCACATGAACACCCTCCATGGCCGCCTCGATTAGCCCTAGCATCCACACTGTCCGGATCGTACTCCTTCAACCCTGCACCCGCCCACCAACAGTTCAATTACATCAACACGTAGCATTTCCCCCAATCCAATGGCTCTTGGGAGCAGCCAAACCTGAGGACTCGCTGTAGATGGCAAGGTGCCGGGCAGGAACTCTGCCCGGCACCAGTCGAACGTAGCGGCCAGCGGCGCGGTAACGCGGGGGCGTAGGGGGCCGTGAGCGTCTTATCCTTGTCGAAGACGACGCTACGGAAGCTGGCGCGGCGGAGCTTGACCCAGTCGAGTCCCCACAACAGGAAGCGCGCGTGGCTAGGGGTGGAGATGCGGGCAGGGGAGATGGCCACGACTCGGGAGCGTGCAGATTCGGGCAGGGGAGGAGTCGTCCGACGACCTGACGAACGACCGGCGACGAGCTCACATCCATGGCGAGACCTAGGGTTTGCAGGGTAGAGTGGGAGGTAGAGAGGCTGGGGGGATGGGGAACAGAGAGAGGGTGGAGGGGGTGGCTGGCCGCCACTGGCGACCTCGGCGACGGCGGCGGCCTGGAGGAGGGGGTGGGGGGAGGGAGGCGGGGGGCGGCGCGTCCCGGTATCGCCTTGAAGCGTCCCCTCATAAGAGAGAACTTAAATGTGATACAAACATCAGTCCCAGGAGGCTGATGCCACATTTATTACATCAGATGGTTCATAACCGTACAAACCTTGGAGGACACTCAATACAGATAATGATAATAAGTAGCCAAGCTACGACATAACACCAGACTTCAAACCACATGGGGTCTAACTCGGGCTCAGAGTACTGCGTCAGTGAAAGCATCTCGAACAGAGCCGGTTCCACAGGCAAGGTTAGGTGTAGAACGATAACCCTACTCAGCGTCGTCTGGTACGAAGTCTGTGTCTTCCTCTGTAAAAAGTAAGAATGGGGTGAGTACAAACGTACTCAGCAAGTCCAACCACACCCACGGAGGGGGGTTATATCAGAATAATATGCATAGGTATATCAAGGATAAGGTTACGGTTTAATTTGCAGAAAGCTAAATTTTATGCAGGGGTTTATTTAGCAGAAAACATTTCAGAAACCAGTTTTTGTTTTGAGTAACACGGAGTTTTAAGTTTTAAACTGCTACCGGACTCCCCGTCCGTCGTAGCACACGGCACAACTGCCGGACACAATTCCAAAACAACTCACACCATCCCATCCCAAGAAACACTAGTTATGTGACCACACCGTAACTCGCCCAATACCGTGGGCACGGCTATTCGAATAGCTTTTAACTCTGCAGAGGTGTGCAACTTTACCCACAAGTAGGATACCACATCTCGAACACCGTCGTGTCGGTGTAGATCCCAACATAGCCATTACCCACCTTAGCTAAGCCTGACTAGCCATCACGGGATTCACCAAGGGGTCATTGACCTAACTCTGAGGTATAACCGGGGTATAAGTCACACTGAGCATATCCCTTCTCCTTGGTCACCCGTTGCTCTCAGTCCTCCTGATGGCTATCACACCAACTAGTGGGATTCATGCTATGCCGTTGCCCATTCAACGGTCGAGTGGTTTGCACGATAGAGGAGTTAGGTGAGATGACACACCAACTCGGTCCTTAGACACGACAAGATGGATATCTCCCTTCTTTGCCCTGCCACATTGGCACGAGCACACCAAATGGCAAATCCGTAGAAATGCCATCCATCCAGTCTAAACTTTCTTTACAAAAACACCACATTTATCCCATCCCACATGCACACATTTTCTTTATAAAATAAATCGTATTAAGTGTAAAGTCCTAAGCGTTCTAATATCGATTAACGTCCAAGCAAAATCAGACATTAATCTAGGTGGTCAAGGAATAGTCATCACAAATCAAGGGGTGGCTATCCAACCGTGTTTTCATGCAAGCAAAACATATGCAATTTTATAAAGCAGGACATTGGGATGTGTTTATAAAAACTAGGACAGAAACATGCATCAAAGGATGGGATTGAACTTGCCGTCTTCGTAGCCTTCGGGGAGGTCCTGTCCTTCGGGCTCGGGGTCGCGGAACGGGTCCTCATTCACCTGCTCACAGTACCGCTCGTTGACAGGCTCTTCTTCGTTCACTCCGTGGTCTACAGCGCACACAAACAGGCACACAATCAATACACAGAAAAACAAAGATCTATCGTTGAGCTCGAATCGGGAACACATAAGATATGGAGATAGAAGTAACATCTTTGAGTGGCTTCCTAATGGCATGGCCGAGACTTGGTTAAGTGAGGCGTGGTAAGGTTTCGGGTTGATCAGAGGTCGTTTGGTACATGAAATGATAGGTTTAGTAAAGGTTCGGGGTCGGATAAGGGGTCAGGGGCCTAGTTGTAATTAATCCGGAGGAGGTAGGGGCCTGGTTGTAATTTTTGAAAACATCTGGGCTGTTCTGGAAGGGTTAAGGATATATTTGGAATTATGTTTGTATGTGAAAAGGGTTTATTTTGAAATTGGGTAAAGGGTAGGGTTTCTTTTACAAAACAGCAAAGAGTGGGGGGGGGGATTTCTTTACTAAATAAGGGAAGGGGAGGGTCCTTTGGGCTAAATGCCCTGCCCTCTTCCTCCACCCCCGCGCTGGGAAACAGGGGAGTGGGGAGGGCTCGCCGGCGGCGGCCCGACCAGTGGCTCAGGGCGCGGGCCTGGCCTCGGGGTGAGGGGAAAAGGAGGAGTGAGACGGGAGGACCCGGTCCCCTGCTGCGGCTCGACCCGAGGCGGCCCGGGGTGGCCTAGCCACGGTGGCCGGCGGCAATGGGCGGTGGTGGTGCTTGGCCGGTGGCCCTGGGCCATGATAGCGGATGGAGGGAGGGAAAAACGGAATGGGGAGGTGCGGGGTCCGATCCCCGGCCTCACCTTGAGCTGAGGTGGCGCGCGGAGGCGGGGCGTCGAGAGCGGCAGTGGCGGTCGGAGGGGCTGCGGCGACGGCGCTGGAGCTTGGGAGGAGGCGCGGCTCGAGGCGGTTGCGGAGCTTGAGGGCGGAGCTGGGGTCTATTTATTGCGGCGGGAAGGCGGTGGGGAGGTTGAGCGCGGTGGTGGCGGGTAGGTGCGTCCGGCGAGCGGTGCGGGGTGGAGTTATGGCGCTCTGGCCGCTTGCTGGCGTCGGGACGCAGCGGCGCGGCCGGCGAGGTGGCACAGCGGCGATTTGACCACTCGGGCAGGCGGCGAGCGGGGCCAGCGGTGCTGTGCGGCACAGGAAGGCGGCAACAAAGGTGGCGGGGCGGCGCACGTGGTTCGGCGGAGCTCGCGTCGCTGCGGCTCGGCGTGCAGCGTGGCCACGCGTAGGTGGCAGCGGCGGGGGTGCGGGCACGCGGTGCACGCGCAAGCGGGTGTAGGCGGTGGGCGGCGCGCGCGTTCGGGCGGCGGCTCGGCACGGCTGCGTGTGCGGGCGGCCGGTGTCGCGGCTCGGCGTACCGCGGCGCGGCGAGCGCGTGCGCACGCGTGCGCGTGCACGGCCGGGCTGGTGCGGTGCGGTGCTCGGCCTGGGAGGGAGTGGGGCGCGCGTGAGGGGAACGGGGTGGCGTGCGAGTCAGGCGAGCGGAGGGCCGGGGCTTGCGGAGCGGGGAGGGGGTGAGCAGCGTTCGGGCGCACGTGCGGGAGCGGAGCAGAGAGGCGTGGCGGGGTGCTGCTCGGGCAGGCGTGACGGGGAAGGAAGGGAGGAAAGAGAGAAGGAAGGGAGGGAGAAAAGAAAAGAAAAGAAAAATGAAAAGGGAAAAGAAATGGAGAGAAAATGGGAAGGGAAAAAAAGAGGGAGGGGGAAAAGCGGGCACGCGCCGGCAGCGATCGCGGGGTGTGCGGGCCAGCGGGCGGCGTGCGCGGGCGGGTGCGCGCCAGGGAGGAGAGGGAGGAAAAGGGAAAAGAGACGGAGGGATTCGCGGCGGTCGGACGTGACGCGTCGCGCTGGATGGGAAATGGATGGGACGTGCGTTGAAATCGGGTGTCGGGTTGTTCAGGATAAATTCTGGGACTAGGGTTCAGGGTTTAAGGGGGAGTCGAGCTCAACGACGAAAAACAACTTTAGCGCACGGTTTATTTTAGTAAATTTTTTTGGGATGTTACAAACCTACCCCACTTAAAATGAATCTCGTCCTCGAGATTCGACTGGTTCCTAAACAGGTGGGCAAATTCCTTCTTCAGAGCGTCTTCGCGTTCCCACATAGCTTCTTCCACTCCGTATCTGCTCCACTGAACTCTGCATATCCGTACTTCGGAGTTTCTGGTTCTCCTAGTGACAGTGTCTAGAATCTTGACCGGTACTTCCTGATATCGTAGGTCTGGCTGTAGATCTATCGTTTCTACGGGTACATGTTCCGCTTCGGGTATCCTCAAACATCTTCTTAGCTGCGAGACGTGGAATACTGGATGTATATCTGCCATTTCTTCTGGTAGCTCCAAACAGTATGTTACTGCCCCAACTTTCTTCAGAACTGGGTATGGTCCAATGTACCGAGGGGCCAATTTTCCTTGTACCTGAAATCTTCGGGTTCCTCGAATGGGTGATACCTTGAGATACACGAAATCCCCCGGGTTGAAACAAATTTCCCGTCTTTTTTTGTCTGCGTAGCTCTTCTGTCGGGACTGGGCTGCTTTCAGTTTCTCTCTAATCTCGGCTACTCTTTCTTCTACTTCTTTTATGAGTGCGGGCCCGACTAGGGCACGTTCTCCAACTTCTGACCACATCAGAGGGGTCCTGCATTTTCTTCCGTAAAGAGCTTCGAACGGCGATATGCCCAAGCTTGCTTGATACCCATTATTGTATGAGAACTCGGCATAGGGTAAACTCTGTTCCCAATCTTTGCCATAAGTGAGAACACATGCTCTCAACATATCTTCCATAATCTGATTCACCATTTCTGTCTGACCATCTGTCTGTGGGTGATAAGCGGAGCTAAAGTCTAGCTTGGTGCCGATGGCTTTATGCAAACTCTTCCAAAATCTAGAGGTGAATTGGGTCCCTCTGTCTGAAACAATACGACTGGGCACACCATGCAACTTCACTATATTCTCCACATAGAGCTTGGCCAGCTTCTCTCCGCCGTAGTTGGTCCGTACGGGTATGAAATGAGCCGCTTTAGTGAGTCGGTCTACTATTACCCATATGGAATCATGTCCTTTCTGGGTTCTGGGCAACCCTACCACAAAATCCATCCCTATTTCATCCCATTTCCAAACCGGAATGGGTAGGGGTTGCAACAATCCTGCCGGCTTTTGGTGTTTAGCTTTGATCCTTTGGCAAGTATCACAACGGGCGACAAATCGTGCAATATCTGTCTTCATCCCATTCCACCAATATTTCTGTCTTAAGTCCATATATATTTTGGTGGATCCTGGATGGATAGAGTAGGCTGAGTTGTGGGCTTCATCCATGATTATTTGCCTGAAGTCTCCTTTCAGGGGCACACAAATCCTATCTTTATACCATAATGTTCCCCTATTATCCACTCTAAAGTCTGGTGCCTTATTTTCTCCGGTCTGCCTCCGGATTTCCATCAGTCTCTTGTCCGATCTTTGGGCTTTCCTGATTCCTTCTTCTAGAGTGGACTGAACATTCAGTACTTGGCTGGAGCCTCGAGGGACAATGTGCACGTTTAACCGTGCCATTTCCTCTCGTAGATGCTCATCTTTGGGCCCGTAGGATTTCCGACTTAGGGCATCAGCTACTACATTTGCTTTACCAGGGTGATAATGGATTTCCAAATTATAATCTTTGACCAATTCCAGCCATCTTCTCTGCCTTAAGTTCAAATCGGGCTGGGTGAAAATGTACTTCAGGCTCTTGTGGTCGGTATAGATTTCACACTTATTTCCAATCAAATAATGCCTCCAAATTTTGAGAGCATGCACTACGGCTGCAAGTTTCAAATCATGGGTCGGATAGTTCTGCTCATGAGACCTGAGCTGGCGGGAAGCATATGCAACAACTTTCCCATCTTGCATCAGCACGCAACCCAATCCTTGTCGGGACGCATCACAATAGATGACAAAATCCCGATGAATATTCGGCAGGGTTAGTACCAGGGCTGTCGTCAATCTTCACTTCAACTCCTGGAAGCTCTTTTCACACGACTCCGTCCAGGTGAATTTCTTCTCCTTCTTGAGCAGCTCTGTCATGGGCCGGGCTATCTTAGAAAACCCCTCAATGAATCTCCAATAGTACACAGCTAATCCGTGGAAACTCCTGATCTCACTGACATTGGTTGGTTGCTGCCAGTTGGATACTGCTTCGACCTTTTCGGGGTCCACGGCTACTCCTTCTGTGGTCAAAATATGACCAAGGAAGGCTACTTTCTCCAGCCAGAACTCACACTTGCTGAACTTGGCGTATAGCCTATGCACTCTCAGCTTCTCCAGAACTATCCTCAGGTGCTGTTCGTGCTCCTGGATACTCTTCGAGTAAATAAGTATGTCGTCGATGAAGACTACGACAAACTTATCTAACTCGTCCATAAACACTTTGTTCATGAGGTTCATGAAATAGGCAGGTGCATTTGTCAGCCCGAAAGACATCACCGTGAACTCAAACTGCCCATATCGGGTGACAAAGGCTGTCTTCGGGATGTCGCTCTCCCTAATCTTGAGCTGAAAATATCCGGACCTCAGGTCAATCTTGGAAAAGTACTTGGCCCCTCTTAACTGATCAAAAAGATTATCGATCCTGGGGAGGGGGGTACTTGTTTTTGATAGTGACTTCGTTCAGTGCCCGGTAATCAACGCACAACCTCATACTTCCATCCTTCTTTTTGACAAATTGAACCGGGGCTCCCCAAGGTGACGAACTTGGCCTGATGAAACCAATCCGTAGTAACTCCTCTAGTTGTTTCTTTAACTCCGCCAACTCGGAGGCTGCCATCCTATAAGGTCTCTTGGCTATGGGGGCGGTTCCAGGAACAAGATCAATGACAAATTCTACGTCTCTATCTGGTGGCATACCGGGAAGTTCTTCGGGAAAGACATCGGGGTACTCATTCACTACTGGGACTTCTTCCAAGGTCTTGGTTTCCATACTGAATACAATCGGGTTTGCTCCACATTCCCGGGTGTGACAGGTCACTCGGACTTCGTCTTGGTTTGTTAAATGCACTACCTTGTCCGTACAACCTATGAGGCCATTGTGTTTGCTTAGCCAGTCCATTCCAAGAATCACATCTATCCCTTCTGACTTAAGTACTACTAGATCTGCTAGAAACTCTACCCCACTTAAATTAATCCTTACCCGTAGACAACCCAGTTGACACCTGATGTCTCCTCCGGGCGTCCGGGTTAATAGGGGTGTTTTTAGTAGTACTGTAGGTATTTTATGTTTCTCCACAAAACTTGAGGATATGAATGAGTGTGATGCTCCAGAATCAAACAGTATTGTTGCAAGAGTTGACCTGACTAGGTACTCACCGAGTACTACGCCCTGAGCTCCTTGAGCTTCCTGCGCGTCGATGTGGTTGACGCGGGCTCGTCCAAAAGACTGCTGGGATTGCCTCTGCTGGTTGTTGTTGTTGTTGCTGTTGCCGTGGAGGGGCACTCGGTTGGCACCGGTCAGAACTGGCTTGGGTCCGTTCACTGTGTTGGAGAAAGCTGAAGTAGCCGGCTTGTTCTTGGCATAGGGGCAGTCGGCGATGAAATGACCCGTCTCACGACAGTTGAAGCAGGCCCTCACATTGCTGTTGTTGTTGGTGACCGGCTTGCATTACTCTGTGGGGCCCTCATGGTGCTCTGGCTTCTGTGCTGGGTGTTAGGGGCTCGTGGTCCTGTCCCTTGTGACTGAGTTCTGTACTGCATTGGGGCTTGGGACCTTGGTGCATTGTAGCTGAAGCTTCTGGCCTTCTGGGAACGATCCTGCTGGCGGGCCTTGCTCTCCAGGAACTTGCGCTTGTTATCTTTTCTTTCATCACTCTTGGCCTTCTCGGTGTGGATTGCTTTGTTCATCAAAGTGTTGAAATCACGATAGATCTGAGGGGTGAGCAGGTGTAACACCCCTGTGTTAATCGTCTCGCTAATCACGAGTTAACTCGCTAATCGTGGACTCAAATTCGTCGTTAACGCTAATCGCGTTCGCTTAGTAAACATCTAATTAGCCGTGTTCGATCTCGTTTTTGTCCTTGATCTGAGCTCCAAATCAACTTTCGCCCAAAACGAAAGTTGTAGATTTTTCCTTCCTCTACAACTTTTATTTTGGCCAAATTTCAAGTTCCTATATGAAAATTTGAGTTTCAACTGGTCAAACTCGGGCAAAAATCATTTAAACGAGTAAACAGAGGAACCCCTGCTCGGCACTGTGACGCCCCCGACGCCCATACCGCTGCTGGTCGCCGGCGAGCGCGTACACGCGTCGTCCATCCCGGCGATCCTCGTCGTCCGAGCGCTGCTCTTCTCCTCGCTAGGCCGAGAGGCTTCCAGTGCAATCCATTCCGTTCCCCTTCCTCGCACCGCAGCGGAGCTGTGCAACCCTAGCACCGCCGCTCGCCGTGCCGGCGTTCGCGCCGACCATCCATCGTCACCATGCCCCGATTCCTCACGCTCTGAGCTGCGCGACCTCGCCCCGAAGCTCCTCCATCCCTCCACGAGCATGGCCGTGCCCTACCCCGGCCGAAGTCAAGCCCCAGACGCCGTCCGCCATTGTTGTCTTCATCAAGCTCCGCCCCGAGCTCCGCCCCTCCCGTCGACGACCCCCTTCCGGCCTTCCTTCGAGCAAAACGAATCCCCGGTGAGCTTCCCCGCAACCTGCTCTCGCTCCCCGACCCTCTCCCCACCCTGATCCGCTGCCGCCGCCGTCGAAGCGCCGCCGCGCCGCCGCGAGCGCGCCGTCCGTCGCGCGCGCACGCCGCCAGCCCCCTCTGCTCCTCCCTATGCGCCACCTCCGCGCGCCCTAGCCCCGCCTGGACTCCCTGGTGCTAGCGCCGCCCGCTCCCGCCGCCGCCTTGCGCCGCAGTGGCCAGGATGCCGCCGCCGACGCCGCGCCGCCTCTCCAAATCGCGTGCGCCGCCGCGAGCCGCCGCGCCAGTCCCTCCCTGCACCTCCCCGCGGCCGCCCCCTGCTCCGCCCTGCGCTAGCCCCGCCGGCGTGCCCTGGCTGCGGCTGGGCCAGCCCCCACCGCCGGCGAGCCGTGGGCGGGCGGCAGCACCGCCACTGTCGCGCCAGGCCATGCGCGGCCGAAGCAGAGGAGGGGGGCGGGCTGGGCTCCCTGACGTGTGGGGCCCAGTCGTCAGCCCCCCTTTTTATGTTTTTCATTTTGTTTATTTATTCTATTTCGGCTGTAAATTCTTAATTGCGTAGAAAATCATAGAAAAATGCGAAAAAAGCCAAACAAATTTTTTTAGGTTTCTAAAATCATGATCTTCAGAGAAAAAATACTTAAGCATGCATTTTATCACTTTTGCTCTGCTGAAAAATTCGGTTTGTGTTAAACCTAGTTTATTTATTACCACTTGTTCTGTTGCTCTAAAAATTATGAAAAATTTGTTATGGCTTAATTCTTGCATGTGTAGTTCACTGAAAAAGTTTCAGGTGCATGTTCTATGTGCAAGTGTGGGGATCTATTGTTGTTTAATTGCTTTTCTAGGGTTAAAATAAATGCTTTCGATCATCGTTAAATGTTAGAAAAATTTGGGTGGCATGCTTACTGTTTTCAAGTTAAGCTGGTAAATTGTTGTTGCTAGAGCATATGCACAAGTTAGGGTTTTGTTTAGATTGTGCCCTAGCTTTACTTTTTTCTTTTTATAAATGTTGTTAGTTGTTATTTCATATATGTGTACCTCAACAAAACAAACTCCGGTTTTAATCCTTGCTGCTCTAAGCAAAGTTAGTAGTTGTTTTTGGAAGGAAACACTTCAGGCTAATTTGAGTTAATCTTTTTCATCGCATTAGGTGCTCATGCAGTGCACTGTGTTCTAATTGTGCATGGCATATTTTTATTCGTGTAGACGCCGCGAACGAAGCTGTCCACGAGCTAGTTGCTGAGCCGGTCCAGGAGCCACGAGCAGGAGAGCAGCAGCAGGTCGCCGTTGAGCACGCTCCAGCAGACTTTGTTAACCCCGCTGACCTGCTAGGCAAGCCCCGGAGCATAACCTTATTTTAATTTATTCAATGTTTATTTAAGTATTGTGCATTTATGTTCTAGGAGTTGAATGGAACCATAGTATGCATGTTTCCCTAGGTACCGTGGGCATGTACTAGTATGTAGGTGTCGATAGAAATGCTTTGCTAAATAGGAATTCGGTAGAAGTCGAGTGATTACTGTCACTCGCGAGTTTAGGATCTTGATCCCTTAGCTTTGGCTTGTAATGTTTTGTGGAATAAAGAGAAATGGAGACCGGGCGGATATGAGTTGGATTAATGGTATGGAATGGATGAAAAGAAATCTCCGCCCGAGTCGATTGAGGACCGTTCCGTTGTTGGCAGTGTTGACTGAGTTTGAACAGTACTAACCACATGCCGGAAGTAGGAGGTAGTCGAAACCGGTAAGCTAATTATCTGATTTGCAACGATACTTTGAATCGCGACCTGCTACTCTGGGAGTGGGATGATGCCGGGTGTTGGAGTGTATGTCACCTCCTAGTTCTCTGGGAGTTTGCTGTGAGGGACCCTTCACCCGGGTTTTGGCAGGCGTGATTCAGACGTCGGGGTGATGATGGGAACAGTTGACGTGTGTGGCCCGACGGGGTTTACGCGTGTCGTGTGAGTTAGGTCCATCTTGCAAGGTTAAATCGGATCGATTCGCCGTCTCTCTCTGTTAAGAGAACCTTGATCACTTTGTCACATCGTAGTAAGAAAGTGGAATGAAAATGGAATGGAAAAGACTGGTTGGAAGTTACTAAAAGATAATCTGTTCCACCATGTGTGCTTTAGATGAATAGGCAAACTTAGTTAATGCTTGATATACTAAATGGAGCTAAAATATTGAAAGTAAGGTTTCACTTCTAGCAGCCTTTCAGCAAACGAACCCCAGAGCCAAAAAGCTTTGCATGTCTAGGTAATGGGCTAAGTATACCCAGAGTCGGGTAAGCCTTGCTGAGTATTAGTATACTCAGGGTTGTTGTTGTAACCCTTCTGAGCAGGTTGTGTCCCTGCGGACTTCGAGGAGATCTGTGCGTCCTGGTTTGGACAGCCGCTTCCTCCGGGTTGGACCGTCGAGTGGGCCCCGTCTTCCCCGTGAAGATTGGGCAGGTTGGCGTCACATCGGTGGGCAGGATGTGGAGCTCACCTTTTATCGTCGTCGTAGTTATCGTATTGTATTTCGAACTCAGTTTTAAACTTCCGTTGTGTTTTAAACTCTGTCGCTTGTATTAAGACTTTTATGTAAAACCTGTGTTGTAAATTAATTTGAAGATTTTTTGTATGCTGGTAACACCTATGCTCGTCTTCGTACAGGTCTAAGTGCAATTGTGATCCTGGAGTATAGTAGTTTAATCGGGATTTTACCCGACAGCCTGTCAGGTTACACCGTTTTAAGTGCACAGTAACTTGATTAAGTATTAAGATGATGGTTAGTGCATTTAAGCCGGTTTAATTTGGACGGTGCTGCTACAGCAGGGTCCTGAGTTCTAGGTTTAGTCCCTTTTTGAACATATCCTGCTTTTTCTCGTCGTCGTTCACTTCTTCTGGTGCATAGCGAGCTAGCTCCATAAACTGGTGAGTATACTCTTCTACCGTCATACTCCTCTGCTGAAGTGCGCGGAATTCATCTGCCTTGCGCTTCATGGTGGCCGAGGGGATGTGATAACGACGGAACTCCCTCACGAATTCATTTCAAGTGATGGTGGAGGCATCTCTGGCAGCAGCGCAGTAATTCTCCCACTAGGCTAAGGCAGTCCCGGTGAGTTGATGTGCTACCAGAAGGACTTTATCTCGATCCTGGCACCCAAACGGCTCGAGCTTCCTCTGGATCACGCGGAGCCAATCATCTGCATCCAAGGGGTTGCTGGATCCGGCAAAAGTGGGTGGTTTGGCCCTCAAAAAAGCTGTCAGCTTGTCATTAAAGGTCTGCTCTCGTGGCTGCCTACTCATTAGAGCATTGGCCAGTGTCTCCAGTATGAGAGTCTGGTTATGGATTATTTGTCCCAGGTCCGTGAAGGGTGGTGGTGGTGGTGGTGGCAGCTGTGCATCATGATTTTCTCCTATGCCTTGACTCACTTCTTGTTCTTCCTGAGGATGGTTTTGCCCGTTAGGACGTACTCCTGCATCAGCGGCTGCAGGGTCCCTGACGCGGGAGGCCCTCGTAACGCTTCGGGAAACCATCTGTAGAACAAGTGGGTTGGAGTTAAGATTAGGTGATGTTTAAGTTGTTTAATTCATGTAATCAAGGCAAAATCAACCTTCTGCCGATAAGCACACAACAACAAACACACAATTATGGCAAACAAGCACACGCAACATTATTAAAACAAGGTAGGGGTACAACGCGGGGACACGACTAGTACGCATACTACACGTCCGGGTACAGATTCATACTTAGGGATACAACTTAAACCGAAAGGGCTAGAAGAGTACAACAATAGGGTAGGGTCGGGCATTCTGCTCGCGGGGCAAGCCTTCTTCTGGGGCGGAGTTTGTGAGCAATCCTTGCTCGCCGTCCTCTAAGTTCCCGTTCTCCTGGGGCTGCGTAGCAGCTTCTCCTTCACCGACGGCAGCAGACCCTTCGGGATTCTCGGGTGGGGCTTGCGGGGTTATCACGAGTGGTCCCCATCCTATGACGGGTGTCCCGAGTAGAATTTGGTCTTCTCCGATGGCCGGAACTGGGGTTCCACTTCTGGTCCATTCTTGCATGCGCCGGTCTCGGGCTTGTCTGAGGCTCTCCTGGGCAACTGCTTCACTGCTGATCGCGGCTGCGGCTCTTGCCTCGGCTTGGGCTGCTCGGACCTGTTGGAGCCTCACCGCGAGTTCAGCTTGCTCAGTACGATGGGTCTGCCCCCTCAGCAGGTGGGCTTGTTCATCGAAGAGCTGATCCAAAGCGGCTAGGTAGTTAGCCACTTGATACAGAGGGTCCTCTTCATGGCGGCGCCGCTCCAGGCTTCTCATGCGAGCTTCCCAAACGGGGGTTCTGATGGCCGGCGGGAAGAACTTCATTGGTGCGGCGGCCCGACCGGCGGCTCAGGGCGCGGGCCTGGCCTCGGGGTGAGGGGAAAAGGAGGAGTGAGACGGGAGGACCCGGTCCCCTGCTGCGGCTCGACCCGAGGCGGCCCGGGGTGGCCTAGCCACGGTGGCCGGCGGCAATGGGCGGCGGTGGTGCTTAGCCGGTGGCCCTGGGCCATGATAGCGGATGGAGGGAGGGGAAACGGAATGGGGAGGTGCGGGGTCCGATCCCCGGCCTCACCTTGAGCTGAGGTCGCGCGCGGAGGCGGGGCGTCGAGAGTGGCGGTGGCGGTCGGAGGGGCTGCGGCGGCGGCGCTGGAGCTTGGGAGGAGGCGCGGCTCGAGGCGGTTGGGGAGCTTGAGGGCGGGGCTGGGGTCTATTTATAGCGGCGGGAAGGCGGTGGGGAGGTCGAGCGCGGTGGTGGTGGGTAGGTGCGTCCGGCGAGCGGTGCGGGGATGGAGTTATGGCGCTCCGGCCGCTTGCTGGCGTCGGGACGCGGCGGCGCGGCCGGCGAGGTGGCACAGCGGCGATTTGACCGCTCGGGCAGGCGGCGAACGGGGCCAGCGGTGCTGTGCGGCACAGGAAGGCGGCAACAAAGGTGGCGGGGTGGCGCACGTGGCTCGGCGGAGCTCGCGTCGCTGCGGCTCGGCGTGCAGCGTGGCCACACGGAGGTGGCAGCGGCGGGGGTGCGGGCACACGGTGCACGCGCAAGCGGGGGTAGGCGGTGGGCGGCGCGCGCGTTCGGGCGGCGGCTCGGCACGGCTGCGTGTGCGGGCGGCCGGTGTCGCGGCTCGGCGTACCGCAGCGCGGCGAGCGCGTGCGCACGCGTGCGCGTGCACGGCCGGGCTGGTGCGGCGCGGTGCTCGGCCTGGGAGGGAGTGGGGCGCACGTGAGGGGAACGGGGTGGCGTGCGAGTCAGGAGAGCGGAGGGCCGGGGCGTGCGGAGCGGGGAGGGGGTGAGCAGCATTCGGGCGCACGCGCGGGAGCGGAGCAGAGAGGCGTGGCGGGGTGCTGCTCGGGCAGGCGCGACGGGGAAGGAAGGGAGGAAAGAGAGAAGGAAGGGAGGGAGAAAAGAAAAGAAAAGAAAAATGGAAATGGGAAAAGAAATGGAGAAAAAAGAGAAAAAAATGGGAAGGGAAAAAAAGAGGGAGGGGGAAAAGCGGGCACGCGCCGGCTGCGATCGCGGGGTGCGCGGGCCAGCGGGCGGCGTGCGCGGTCGGGTGCGCGCCAGGGAGGAGAGGGAGGAAAAGGGAAAAGAGAGGGAGGGATTCGCGGCGGTCGGACGCGACGCGTCGCGCTGGATGGGAAATGGATGGGACGTGCTTTGAAATCGGGTGTCGGGTTGTTCAGGAGAAATTCTGGGACTTGGGTTCAGGGTTTAAGGGGGAGTCGAGCTCAACGACGAAAAACAACTTTAGCGCACGGTTTATTTTAGTAAATTTTTTTGGGATGTTACACGCCTCACGAGAGAGCCGCATGGGGGTGGGGGCGGTGGGTGGGTAGGTGGTGGGGGAAGTTGGGTCTGGCCCTTCTTTCGTGAAAGGCAAAATTGGGCGGAGGACACTACTAAAAGTTGGTATTTGCTGCAAACCACTAAAAATACATGTCTTTGCCACGACACACGGCACAACCATACCAATTTGCCGTAGGACACTAAATCCTATATTCTATTCAGACTAAACGGAAAGCAAGAAGGAATGACAAAATTACACCCTACCTCATACAAAACAATCACCTCCTGAACCTGCATCGAGCCGTATCCCATCGGCCAGGCTCCACGGCATCCAGCGGAGGCGGCGGCCCTCCGTCGTCCGGCGAACGCGCCCTCCTACCTTGCTCCTTGCGGCGACGGGGCTCGCACCCGGCCCCTGCTCCCGGTGGCGCCGGTACCCGCACTTGGCCGCTCCCGACGGCGCGGCACCCGCTCGCGGCGGCTGCGGCGGTGGCGGCACTCGCACGCGGCAACGGCAGCACTCGCACGCCGCGGCGTCCGCGCTGGTGCGCGCACCTCCGGCCACGTCCCCCATGCTTCCGGCGCTGCTCGCGGCAGGACCGCTCCTGACGCCGACCTCCGCTCCCAGCGCTGCCGCCGTGAGTTCATGAGTCCCTTAGCCCTGTCCTCCTCCCTCACACCGGTGCTCGTCTCACGGCCGAACCCTCTCGCCCCCGCACATGGGGGCTCGATCTGTGCTGTGCGGGAGCACCAGCCAGCGGTAGGGGTATACTCATCCTTATGAGTGGTTTGTAACCTATTTGGTTAGAAAATATTATTATTTGAGCCATAGTGTACAGTAGCAAATTGACATAGAATTCTAATGTGTCTCAGCAAAGTCATCATTTTTTAGTGGCTTGGAGCAAAAGACACCTTCTAACGGTATCCACCGGCCAATTTTCCCTTCGTGAAAATGTGGAATGGATGATGCACATCCGGTGGCCGTGCAGCTGGACAAAAATACGGCCCGCTATAACAAAGTCTTTACCATTAAATGATAATTTCCAATTAAAACAAACAAATACCACTAATATACTACATAAAGAATAATTCAGATAACATTAATCGTGTTCATATACCTAATTACAAAGGAAAAAACCACTTTTATGGTACACAAAGCAATAGCTCAAACAATGATTACAAGTATGCAAAATTTATCTTTGGCTAAACTAACCATCAACTTCAGTAATACAACGGGCATGTCCATTGCGTCACGCCTACGACAAATATGGTCCATTCGATTCTGATCAAACGGCTGGACAAAAACTAGCGCATAGATTAGTTTCCCGAAGCTTCTTGAACTCACGCAGTGCTACTCCAGCAAAGTAGCTAGGGACCCTTACCCTTATGCATCTCTAGGAACTTAACCCTATGATCAGGCCAAAATAGAATACAAGACGAGCCACGTCGCCGGTCGGCCGGAACACGAGATCTTTCGAGGGATTAAATCTCAGACTTTTCCGGATCCCATCCCAAATCGATCCATCATGCAATTCCATAAATCTCACAAACTCTTTGCCTTCTGCAAGATCGCAACTCTATCACAGCTTCTCATTGTCTTGAACTTACATAGAAATTCCTTCCCCATTAGAAAGCTCGATCTAATCTGAAACAAAAGTGAAATAGTACTACGATGCTTAATGTTTTCCCACTTATAACACTGGCTCACCTCACCGGAGGGCGCGGCAAAGCCGCGCCAGGTTTCTAGTCTCCAACAACCGGCGTCCTCCGGTCGCCGTCCCGGCCTGCGGCTGCTCGCGCTCGCCCCTCGACCCGCGCTGAGCGAACGGCATGGAGCCGAGCAGAGGCATTGCCTCAGCTCCACTCCCGCAGCCAGCGCTGCGGGCGGCGCCCGCCCCGCGCCTCGGCCGGCGGCTTCCCTTCGGAGCCTTCTCACCGCCGCTGCCGCTCTCTAACGCGGTGGGTGTTTCCGTTCCATTTGCTTGGTCCGCGTGAACTCCGGCCACAGATTGCGTTGATGGGGTTCAGCGACTCGGTTCTCCTCCGTCTTCTGCAGCGAGAGCCCGGGTGCTGCGTCAGCAGGGCGCTGCGGCCGCGGCAGGAGTGGGTGGAGAGCTGGGTCCGGAGCAACGACACGCTCGTCCGCGGCCTGCCCATCCTCGTCGGCGGCGCCTCCCTCGTCGCTGTCCTCCTCAACTGTGCCGTTTCCGGAATTGCCGCCGTCGCCGACGCCTCCAGGTCTGCCCGCACTTGCATAGCCATGAAATCGCTTGGTGCCTCGCTTGTACACTAATCGTTTGTTCCATATTCTATAATCCTAGTTCGCAGTCGAGGGCCGATATTTTAACCCTCGCGCTCTCCGTAACTGACATTCTTGCCGGACTCGTGTGGCTGTCCATCCGTCCGAAATCCATTTCTCCGGTCAGAATTAAGATTTTGCACCGAACATTCCTCTTAGGCTGAATCCCGTGTTCTAGTATCGTTGAGTGATTTCTCAATTCTAAATTTGATTATAGGTGGTTCCTCGAGGCGTCGAATGCAAACGAGTTGGTCCTGGTGTGTCAAGTTCTGCTCTTCAAGAACTACTTTGGTAACTGCTCTACTGATACACATCATTTCTTCCTATTTTACCACTAAATGGCAACGATGGCTCACTAGGATAGTAACTCTGAAAGTGCGGATAATTGTTGTCTGCCGTTCAAGTTTGGACTCTGAATAATTGCATGCACCTTTCAGTGAAAGCAATGTTTTTGGGAGATTGGTGATTGTGTGGTACTCAGGCACTCAGCCTAAGATTACAGCTTCAGTTATAATGTTATACTAATTGAAATATATTGGAGATTACTACATCTGTGTTGGTTACCATTAATTAGCACTCACCGACTTGTATAATCCACTACTTCATATATGCAGTTATACAGAGAGTTTGTGTTGTTAAGTTAGTTATTACTTTTTTTTCTTATTACAAATAGGACATGGGATTCCCTCACTACTGCAACTTGTTGCAAATCATTGGTTGTTGTGTATGGAGGTAATTGCATTCTTCAAATCGGTGTTGCTGCGGGTTCTCCAGAAGATGGTAATGCAGTTACTGTGGATACACAAAAGTTCATCCAGGGCTCTCTTTATAGAAGTGCAATGGAATCCAAGAAGCGTGAGTAGCTCTTGTTTTACTTGGAAGGTTTTCCATTTGTTTTCAGAATTCTTTTGAAGAAATTGTTTTCAGAAATTTCACGGCAATCTTCTGGCAGAATCTTATCTGGCAAACCTTGCTCTGTATCCTGGGAGGTCTGAGTTGCCCTTCTTGCCTGCTAACACACAGGTGCCGATTCACTTTATTCTAGAAATGATGTTACATAGAAGCATATATTCGAGCAATTGATACTCGCTCTATCATAATAGCTGGTTCTTATTATCGAGCAAAAACAAAAGCTGAATGCAAAATGTATTAATTTATGGATTGCAGTGTATAAAAATCCTTCTTTTCATGTCCAGAAGCTGGATACATATTTTCTTTTCTATAGGCACTAATATTACAACCAATTGGTGATAAAGGAATTGCAATTGTTGGCGGTGACACTATAAGAGGGTTCAGTAGTACTGATCAGGTACATCATTTTTTTATTGTGATATCAGCCTTTAGGATTTCTGTGTGAAATACTCTAGTTCGTGTTTTTTCCCCTGAAACAAACCCCCTGCAGTATTGTTTGCAGTATTGTACTCTGAAGTCTCTGAAAATGTTGGCAGTTGAATTCTTTAAATAGTGTACTAGACTACTCTTTGATTAAATTGAAACGAAACAATGAATGTGCTGCTTTTTTTTTGCGAGAATTGGGAACTGTTCTAGCCTGCCATTGGAGTGTGACCCATCATCCACTTGTCCTTGGTTGCAGGCATGGATTGCAATGATCGCAGACAAGTTGGATGCCACACTGTCGAAGTCTTATAACTCTTAAGAACTGGGCTGCTATTGGATGTTTGGTTCATCATCGCCTGCCTCATGCAAGTGATGAAATCGTCCTTGTGACCTTGTCTGACGTGATAATTCATCAAGCATATGCATATACATGTGGACGGCTGGACGCTGAACCAGGGCCTCTATAGTCAAGTTCCAAATATTGCATCTTCTGGTAGTGGCAAATTGGTGAAACCAGCCTGTTCAGTTGGGTTTGGCCGTTTGGCCATCTAGTTTAGCATGGTTCGGTCACAACACCAGGGAGGCAGGGAGTGCTTTCTAAAGAGCTGATCGTTAGCTCTTAGCTCAAGCTTCAAGCTTCAATGGCTTTACATGTTGTGTTTGCCTACTTTCAGCTTCTGAGTTCATACAACGAAATGTAATATGGATCTGTGTTGTTATGATGTACTCACAGCAGTATATAATGCCTAAATAGAGCTCGGTAGTGAAGATGAGAAACAGGGGAGGAACGTATGAAAGCCCAAAGAGCCAGCGTCTGGTGAGGGCGAACATGGTCTTTGCTCCAAGAGAAACACGATGCTCTTCCGTAAAACAGAAACGCTAGGCAACTGAGAGCATACAGAATTACAGAAATAAAATTTACTAACGACAAGCATACTTTGACAAACCACATGCCCAACTACGTCAGTCTAATTGAAGAATCATCAAATGCCCGCCTAAGCAACCAGACAAACCAATACTATTTCTCTCGTACACCCTTCTCCAAAATTGGTTTCACCAACCTCCGACCAAACTGCTCCCTCCAAACCCCTCTTCATGGTCTTTCAGCATCAATCTGTAACCAGAAGATCACGAAAATTCTTCATTCAACCACCGACACCTGTGCCTAGTTCACGTGCTTCTTACTCTTCCGTTTCTTCTTTTGCTGATCCCCATCAGCTTGTTCTTTCTTTGGTTCTGCTTCCTCAGTAGGCTGTGGTCTCTTCTTTGGAAACTCGAACTGGTTTGGCTGAGAAGCATATACCATCTTCCGGACGTAGAAACTCACCACATCTCCACTGTCGCGCTTCATCAGCACATATTTCTGAAGCCGCCCACCAGAGTCCTGTAGGTTTCCAGTCAAGTAAAAAGAAGCAGATGGTTAATTGCCTAATGATCATATTAGACCAACAAGATGGCAAGCGAAACCCAATAATCAGGTGGTATGCTCCTCATCCATTCCAATTTTGAATTGAAATGATTGAGTGGTCAAGTTCTTATATGTACCTTAGTCATTTGTCCATCCAGTTCTTCAAAAGCCTTCTCTACTTCATCTATCTCATTGAACGAAATACATGTTGAATAAAATTCACCTCGAATCCTTGAATCAATCTGGAAAGAAAAGGTGTCAGTAAATAATGCATAGGTACATGTTTGGTGAACAAATAACAAACACTTTTTATATAACCTTGTCATCAATACTGGGGTTCCCAGAGAAAACTTTGCACAGCTCTTGGCAAGGCAGGTGCACTGGTATTCTATGAGCAAGTAACTTCAATGCATCAGATTCAGATACCTATGAAATAATCACAAAGAAGTCAGGTTGCATCACCAATAGTAATGGTGAGCTTTAAGAATTTCTTATTACTATTGGCACTTACACAGCTTGCAGCAACTTTAATGGGATCATGAAATCCATGCTTAAGCTTTGCAAGAACTAGATTCATTGCAGCTTCTGCATCCTTTAAGCAATTATGTGGTTCTCCGTCTTCTCGAACAGAATACCCTAAAACAGACTATATAGAAGGATAAAGAATGAAAAATAAAGCTTTCACTAAAAAAAATCAACAAATTAAGGCATTGTTCATAGTTACATACCATCAGTATCTTTGAAAAATAAGCCCATTAAAAACAAAAGGTTAACTATGAAAAAAAAATACAACGACATATATGAGTGTCTATCTCTAAAAGATCAGTTAAAGAACAGGGAAGACGAAGTGGGGTGGCAGGCCCTTTTATGAATAATGGTTTGAGTGACACTTGACAAAAAATGTTCTTATGGAAAAAGAAGTAGATAAGAAGCAGACGCTATGATGTCATCAACAATACCTTGCACAAACTATTTAAGGAAGCTGATGCCGTAGTAGGTAAATTTGCATACTTAAAGATGTATGCTGTATCAATAACTTGAGAGTAATCAATCTTTAAGGCTGCAAAAGAGGAAAACATGGCAGAAATTGAATTAACTGCTACTGAGCAACAAAAATTGAATCATGTACAAATAAACACAAAGGACACATTGAATAGCTACATCAAATAGATCAGAAAACGAAATAAACCACACCTTACCACATAAATCTCTATATAAGCTCTGGCCGATCAAAATCTTTCCTTTGGCCAAGATCCTCTTGAGCGATTTCTAGAGAAGGAATATCACCTCCATGAGATAAAATCAAACAAAACGCTTAAGGTTCAAGACAATATACCTGAACATCAACTAGCGATGATGTGACTCCTAAATCCTTCTTAGATACACCAGTGATGTGTGTTCTATAGTCAGTAATAGCTTTAGAAGGATTTACAAGTATGTCCAGCTTCACCTGGAAAACAAAATGGAGAGATTAATGACTTCAAAACAAGGATGGAAAGCTCTGGCATTATTCAAAACCAAAAAACATCCCAAGGATATGAATTGTGCTAGATTACAAACTTTAAAATCCAGCTAACTTTACCGCACTCTTATTATAATTTGGTGAAGCACTATATTGTGAAATGGCAGTATTCTAATAATTAATGCACCGGATAATTCTAAGAATCTTAATAAGCTTCTTATAGAGAATAGTCTAACTACCTCAAGATTGTTGTCTACAACACATACTCGGACCACAGCCTCCGTGCCATCATCACAAAGGACCATCTCGCAGTCAATTGCCAACATAGCACTCGAGCTCACCAAACTAGAGACTTCTCCTATCCGCAGCACTTTCCATCCCTGCAAATACCAGTAATAGCTGGTTATGGAGACGAGAGCATAGATTGGTGTTTTGATTTAGAATTTTGACTTGCAAAACCATGTATTTCTGAAGAGCCCAAGACAAATTGCAACTGCAGACATAGTATTAACGATCATGAAGACATTGGACTAAACTATTTAAAAGTTTGGCATGAAATCATAAATAAGCTATAACAAGGAAAATCACCAGGGAAAATAAGCTTAATCATCATTTGTGGAATAGCATAAGCACAGTAAAGCTGGTACCTCCCGGTATGATGGGAAGCAATAATTTTTCCTGTACTCTGGGTGCTCTGCTGTCAGTTGAACAAGTTTCTGCATTGTGCATGATCAATACAAGTGCTGATCAGTTGATGTTTGATACCCACGATGTAGATTATATTTTAGTCGAACCCAGAAAATCCAAAGTCATGGTCTAAAATGCACGGTACCTGCTCGGGAGAAACCTTGTCAGGAAAATAGTTCATATACTGCTGAACAGCACTTCTTTCCTTTTGACGCTTCACCAATTTGCCGAAGTACTGGAACCAAAAGGTTACAGGCTTTAAAAAAAAGGGAAAATTGGTTCTGTAGCACTGAAAGATCCCGAGATCCGAAAAATACCACCGAAAGATCGCGGACACGTAAAATACCACCGAAAGGTCGGGATTTGAACTGAAATAGCACTCTATTAACGGAGCTGTTAGTCTGCCACACATTTCTAACGTGAAAAGACATATTTGCCCCTGTCCTTATCTTATCCCCATCGATTGAGTCCTTGCAGCTCAGAGCCAGTCCATCTCCATCGAGCATCCGGGCGAGCGCCGCGCCCCGCCTCCGCCGGTGACGGGCCGCCTCCGCCGCGCCGGCGACGGGCCGCCTCCTCCACGCCAGGCGCGCCCCGGCGACGGGCCGCCTGTGCTCCGGCAAGCCACGCCGCCGACGCGCCGCATCTCCGCCTGCCGCGCCCCCTTCCCCTCTGTGCGGAGCGCCTCTGCTCCGGCAGCCGCGACGCCGACGCGGCGCCTATCTGCTCCGCCAGCCGCGCCCACTCCCCTCTGTGCCCCACCGGTGGAGGAATGCATGAAACAGAGGTCCCCGATTGGTAAGACTAAACCCTAGCTATATACTGCTACTAGATTAGTATAGTAGAACTGAAATTAGTTGCAAAATCCGATTTGTTAGTGTACATGGTTGCATCTGGAATGAGGATGGTCAGTGATGAGAAAGACCCAACTTTTGGAAGCAGTGCTAATTTGTTTGCACTGCTACAATTTCAGGATCGATCCGACCAATGCTTGTAGAGTAGTGATTGATGTATCTTCCTACTCAACTGTTGAGGAGGATCGATCCGTGTACAAAAAGGGCAGACGCTTGGATTGGTGGGTGGATGCTGATGAGTACTCCATCATTGACATGGAGAAAGATGTTTTCGAGCACTTCAGTTGGGCTAGCTATCAGGAAGCAAACTTTTGGTATGTGGGTCAGAACAAAGAAACAGTTCGCCTTGGTTCTGACCAAGAGCTTCTAACTTTGCTGCGAGGTTCAAAAAAGGTGGAGTTTATCATGACTGTAGATAGATGTGTGCATGTTGACATGGCTTTGACTGTGACTGAAATGGAGAATGAAAGACAAGTGTCAGTTCAAGAAAATCATGTGCCAGATAGATGTGTGCATGCTGATATGGCTTTGACTGTGACTGCAATGGAGGATGAAAGACAAGTGTCAGTTGAAGAAAATCAAGTGGCAGATTTGGATGGTCTAGAATGGGCCTTGGAACCTCAACTGGGTGTTACAGCTGCTGGTCCTTCCAGAGGAGTAGAGGAGGGTAACCATGATTTGGAGCCCGGTGTTGACCATGAGGGAGATGATCCAGTTGGAGCTGATGAAGAGTGGAGGTATTTCAAGAAGAAAATGCAGGTACAAGGAGAAGGAGGTAATGAGAAAGTGCAGCAAGAAAAGAAGAAAGTGGACAGCAAAAAATCTGTAACTGAAGACATTGATCCTGAGGCTGTGCCAAGTGATGAGGCCACCATGTTGCGGGATGCTCCATATGTTCCACACACTACATATGACAGAGACAACCATGATATAAAGGAAGGTTCAACATTTCCTGGTAAAAAGACCTTCAACCTAATGATTCAGCAATATGCCATAAAAAGGGAGTTTCAAACATTTGTGGAGCATAGTGATAAAACAAGATATAGGGCACGATGTGCAGATTCAGAGTGTGGATGGAAAGTTCACGCAAAGAAACTTCGTGGTTGCCCCACTTTCATGGTATACTACTATGCAAGGTTTTTATTTCATAATTAGTTCCTGCCTATGCAGTTGTTTTATTCATGTTTTGTTAATTAATTTCAGTCTATGCAATTGTCAGATTCATGTTATGTCAATTATTTTCAGGTTGTGTCAATAGGTTCTAGCCATACCTGTGCTAGCACCAGCCAAGTCAGGGGTAAGGAGGCTAGCAAAGCCTGGATTGCTGACAGAGCAACGGAGTTACTCAAGTCCACTCCAGCCTTGGGAGCAAAGAAATTGCAACTTGAGCTTGAAAGACAATTCCCGATCAAAATGTCATATACTAAGGTGTGGGAAGTGTAGAGAATTGGGAAACACCACACACCCAAAGGAGGGGGGTGACCTCTATTATATATTTTCGTATGGCTTGAAGTACAAGTAAACTCAATACAAGGAAATAGAACAATATATCTCTAATACCCGCCCGTAGTCGTAGGCGGAGCTATACGAAGACCAAGACTAGTCCTAAAATCAGTGTACAACTGGACAGGAAGTCCTTTAGTCATGATGTCAGCATACTGATGAGAAGACGGGACATGCAAGACCCGAATCTTTCCCAAAGCCACCTTCTCGCGAACAAAATGAATATCAATCTCGATGTGCTTTGTGCGACGATGATGGACGGGATTAGCAGTCATATATACAGCACTAACGTTGTCGCAATAAACAACGATAGCCTTGGCGAGGGGAACATGAAGCTCCTGAACCAACTGTCGGAGCCATAGTCACAAAGTTCTTGGGTCGACCGGGTCGAGGAACGGGGTCGAGGGTCGAGGGTCGTCATTTTATAAAATTGTGGTACGAAGGGGGTATACATCTATGGAACGATAAATTATTATGTGGGACGCAACCCTGATTCATCGGTGTCGTGGTGCTGCAAACCACAGCCGGGTGGCGGAAGGCACCCGCCCTAGCCCAGAGGGTGTGTACTCGGGGGTTAGCTAGTCTTAGATCGATCTCACTCAAGAACACGATGAACACAGCAAGATTTAGAGTGGTTCGGGCCGCCGGAGCGTAATACCCTACGTCCACTGTGTGTTGTATTGCCTCCCACGAGAGTGAGAAGGTGCGAGAGCTTGAGTCTGTCTTGTGGAGATGGTCCTGTGCACAGCGAGCGCCTCCCTTTTATATCTCAAGGGGGCGCGTACACAGCCGTTGGATCCCCGACAGGTGGGTCCAACGATGCAGTATAACCTAACGTACTGCTCATACATTATGACGTCGCAGGCAAAGGAGATCTCTCTCTTGGATTCCCTCGCCTGCTCCCGGAGCCCTTCGTCCATCATGTCCTAGCGTCGTCTTGTCAGGTCGGGCCCGCCGCAGCTAGTGGCACCGCCCGTCACGTTGCTTAAGCGGGTGGTGTAGCTTGCGGCGTAGGCGGCATGATGGAAAAGTGTCGTGCTGTCGTATCCATTTAATGCTGCAGACGGGCTCTGCGCGGGCGCGGCTCGGGCGGCTGCACTGTGCTCCTTGGTAATACGCGGCGCGCAGCAGGGCCTGACAAAAGGCTGTCTTGTGTACCGCGGCGGCAGAGCACGCCTTGTCCATCGCATTAAATGCGGTAGGTGGGCGAGTCTTCCTGCGGAAGACTCGCGCACGATCCCACGTCTCCGGGACACGTGGCGGCTCCGGACCCCTACACGGTGAGGGGAGTCCGGACGGGCGCAGGAGGTCCCGGACCCCCTCTGGGGGTCCGCGGCCTCGGCGGTCAGTTCGGAGCTTCCCTTCCGTGGAGACACGTGGCGTCACCGGACCCATCCTCAGGCGGGGAACGGTCCGGGGCCGTTGGCCTGGTGAGGGAAAAACCTGGCCTGTGGGGCCTGGCTACTCCGTCTTTCCTGCGCAGCTACGGATAACTACGCGGGTCCTGCCTTGCTGCAGTAAGAGTGGGTATCCCTGTTACAGGGTACCGACAATCGGGGTCGATATCTTCGGGTCGATAAAGACAAAAACTATATATGTGCTACTAATGAAGAAACTAATCTGCACAAGCATATAAGAAACATATAAAAGAGTACATTTAGACTATGCTACACGTACTCAGCTCATTGTCTAACAAAAACCACACCAATCCACTGTCCTTAACCTCCTTATCCCAATTAAATCTGCTAGCAATGGGGCTGCGACCCCTTTCAAACCGGGACACGATCCAACCTTGAATGGCCAAATGGGACACTGACCCTCTTCGACCCCGACCCTCGAATCGGAACGACGTTCCCGGGTCGAGGGACGAGGCATCGACCCCGAATCCTGTGACTATGGTCGGAGCCAACAACACTCAGCAACAACGTGCGCCACTGCCCGGTACTCAGCCTCAGCACTGGAACGAGAAACTGTAGTCTGGCGTTTAGAGGACCAAGACACCAAATTATCTCCAAGATAGACACAGTAGCCTGAGGTGGATCGTCGGGAATCAGGACATCCAACCCAATCAGCATCAAAATATGCGGTGAGTGTGTCGACAGAGCCAACTCCAGGGGTCAGCATTGAGCCCTTATTTATTTGCTTTAGTGATGGATGAGGTCACAAGGGATATACATGGTGAGATCTCTTGGTGTATGCTCTTTGCTGATGGTGTGGTGCTAGTTGACGAGAGTAGGGCAGGGGTTAATAAGAAGTTAGAGCTGTGGAGACGCACGTTAGAGTCGAAAGGGTTCAGACTTAGTAGGACCAAGACCGAGTACATGATGTGCAATTTCAGCGCGACTAGGCATGAGGGGGGAGACGTTAGTCTAGATGGGTAAGTGGTAGTCCATAAGGATACTTTTCGGTATTTAGGATTGGTGCTACAAAAGGATGGCGGCATTGATGAAGACGTTAGGCATAGAATTTCAGCTGGTTGGTTGAAATGGCGGCAATCTTCTGGCATCCTTTGTGACAAGAGGGTGCCACAAAAGCTAAAAGGCAAATTCTATAGGACAACAATTCGTCCGGCGATGTTATACGGTGCTGAATGTTGGCCTACAAAAAGACGACATGTCCAGCAACTGAGTGTAGCAGAGATGCGAATGTTGCGGTGGTTTTGCGGGCACACAAGGAGGGATAGAGTCCGGAACGAAGTTATTCGGGATAGGGTCGGGGTGGCACCAATTGAGGAGAAACTTATCCAACATCGGCTGAGATGGTTTGGACATGTCCAACGAAGGCCTACTGAGGCGCCGGTGCGTAATGAGGTTCTTGAGCGGGTCTATAATGTAAAGAGGGGTAGAGGTAGACCTAAACTGACGTGGGATGAGTCGGTTAAGAGAGACCATAAGGATTGGAATATCTCTAAAGAGATAGCTTTGGATAGCAGCGCTTGGAGACTAGCTATCAATGTGCCTGAAGTTTGAACTTATTTCTTTCGGGTTTCATCTCTAGCCTACCCCAACTTGCTTGGGAAAAAAGACTATGTTGTTGTTGTTGTTGTGTCGACACAGCCAACTCCCAAAGAAAGACCAGCGTCCAGAGTGCCCTTGACATAACGCAAAATCCGCTTGACGAGTGCAAGATGTGGTTCCCTCGGATCATGCATAAACAATCAGACTTGCTGAACAGCATAGGCCAAATCAGGACGAGTCAAAGTGAGATACTGCAGTGCACCAACAATACTCCTGTACTCTGAAGGATCCGCAACCGGAGGACCATCTGTAGCAGACAGCTTGGACTTGCTATCAACTGGCGTCAAGGTAGAGTGACACTCGCTCATACCGACGCGCTGTAGCAGATCCGAGGCGTACTGTCGCTGGGACAAGAATAAACCCTCTGAAGTACGGGTGACAAAAATCCCCAGAAAGTGATGTAGATCACCCAGATCAGTCATCGACATAGAGAAGCAGGTAAGCAGTGCTGGCGCCATCCTTGTAAACAAACAAGTGTCGGAGACTGACGGAACAAACCCCAACTGACGAATATATGTAGCGAATCGCTGGTACCATGCCCGAGGAGCCTGCTTCAACCCATAAAGCGACTTCTGCAGAAGACAAACATAATCTGGATGTGAAGGATCAGCAAAACCAGGAGGCTGCTGGCAGTACACTGTCTTATCTAGATGTCCATGCAGAAAGGCATTCTTCACATCGAGCTGACGAATAGGCCAATGACGAGATACAGCAAGGCTAAGAACAGTACGAATGGTGGCAAGCTTGACTACAGGACTGAAAGTCTCACCATAATCTATGCCATGTTGCTGAGAAAATCCACTGACAACCCATCTAGCTTTATGACGTGCAAGAGAACCATCAAAATGAAACTTATGCTTGAAAATCCACTTGCCAGTAACCACATTAGCTCCAGGAGGCCGAGGAACAAGACGCCAAGTACCATTATCAACCAGAGCCTGAAACTCATCTGCCATAGCTGCTCGCCAATTAGGATCCGCAAGTGCACTGCGATAATTGGCCGGAACGGGAGAAGCAACATCATGATCAGCAGACAAATTCTTGTAACTAACTGGCTGAATTGTACCAGACTGGAGTCGAGTAATGCGGCGAAGGACCGGCGGTGGAGGAGAACCACTCATCAGACGTCAGGGAGGCTCAAGTGGAGGAAGCTCTCTAGGAGGAGCTTCTGAAGACCGCGCCGGAAGAGGGCCTACGTAGTGGCCTTGCAGCTGCGGTAGAGGGAGCTCGCGAAGAGGGCGACCAGGCTGCGAAGAGGGCACCGTAGCAGCAGCTGGTCGGCGGCTGTACACTCGACCGAAGCATCCAGGAACAGATGTAGTAGTAGTAGCAGCAGCTGGTCGGCGAGTGTAGACTTGACCAAAGCGCCCGCTAGGCACAGCACCACCAGGAGGCGCTCCAGGAGCGGGAACAGCAGCACCAGGCGCTCTAGGCACCCCAGAAGAAGCACCAGCAGGCGCACCAGAAGCAGCACCAGGCGCTCCAGGAGGCGCAGGTGGATCAGCTGCTGTTACTGGCACAGGAAGTGGGCTGGAATCCGTCGCCCGTAGAAGAAGACGCCTAAGGACCGGACGGGGGCACGAAACCACACCCGCCCGGAGAAAAAGACGCCGAGGGCCCTAGTGAGGGTTGAACACCGCTCCCACCAGGTGTCGAGCACGGTTGCTCAACGTCTATGGAAGACGGAGCAGCCTTAGAGAGCCACCAGCTGCATGATTAGTAAACAAAGGTGCAATATCCAAGTCGCGACCAAGTAAGAAATCAAAGGAGCTGGTGGTGGGTGGATGAGTCTCACGAGCGAAAGGAAAGGTGGACTCATCAAACACAACGTGTTAGATATAATGATGTGACACGATGTAAGATCAAAACAGCGATAACCCTTATGATCAGACGGATATCCCAAAAAGACACATGCGGTCGAGCGTGGAGCGAGCTTGTGTGAAGAGGTGGCCTGTAGGTTAGGATAACACAAGCAACCAAAGACACGCAAGTGATCATAAGAGGGATAAGCATTATATAGGCGAAAATAGGGAATCGCGTTACTAATGGAGGAGGAAGGGCGCCGGTTAAGCAGATAGGTGGTTGCTGCTAGCGCCTCAGCCCAATACTTGGGCGGCATAGAGGCATGGATGAGGAGGGTTCGCACTGAATTGTTAAGAGTTCAAAGGATGCGTTCGGCATTACCATTCTGTGGAGAGGTGTAAGGGCATGAGAGGTGAAAGACAACACCATTGGCGCGCAGGGTGGTATGCATGGCGTGGTTAACAAACTCAGTCCCATTATCGGCTTGAAAACACTTAACGGGAAGGCCGAACTGAGTGCGAGCATAAGCAATAAAATCAACGGTATGCTGATGTACATCGGATTTGTGCTTAAGCAGGAACGTCCAACAATAGTGCGAAAAATCATCCAACAAAACAAAGTAGTAGGAACAACCAGAAATACTAGCAACCGGCGAGGTCCAGACATCACAGTGAACTATCTCAAAAGGTGAAGTAGTTTGTGAAGTAGAAGTAGCAAACGGAAGACGCGCGTGCTTGCCAAGCTGACATGCATGACAAAGCGAGCGATCTACTTTATTACATGAAACTAAATTGTTCTATTTTAAAGTAGCTAAGACTGCTGGACTAGGATGACCAAGGCGACGATGCCACAAGGATGAAGAAGCGGCAAGCATGGCTTTAGCGGCTGCGGGAGCGACTGATGGGATGGTGTAGAGGTCGCCGGTACTATCGTAGCGAAGGATCACTCGTCCCGTCCGGATGTCCTTAACAGAAAAACCAGAGGCGTCAAACTCAATGGAACAACGGTTATCGCGAATGAATTGGCGAACAGAAAGTAAGTTGCAAATTATGGATGGAACGATAAGCACGTTGTTCAGAATGAATCTAGACGTATCCGCGGCTAGAACGGAAGAACCTCGGGACGTGACAGGGATATGTGCACCATTGCCTACGGTAATCGAAGAGGAAGTAGCTGGGAGGCGAGAGAGAAGTATACCTTCCGAGGAGTGCATGTGAGTAGAAGCTCCAGTATCCATCACTCATGCATTGCCTTCGAGCGCCATTTGCTGGAGAGCAACGATCAGGCCAGCCTGATCCCATGAAGGGGACTGAGTTGGCGCCTAAGGGGAGGTGATCGTCGCGTGAGACTGAGGAGGGGCGCCCAGAATGCCTTGACCGCCGCGCTAGAATTGTGCGCCATTGCTGCTGCCTTGCGCACCCTGGAAAGCAGCCCATGGGTTGATGCAGACCCAAAGACCGCTAGGGTTAGGTGTGCGAGGCGACTGCTGCTGCTGCTGTTGGCCGCCGTTGGAGCGTCTGCCCCTCCAGCGACGCTGCTGCTGCTGACCGCCCTGCTGAGGTGGGCGCTACTGCTGCTGAGGAGGGCGCTGCTGCTGCTGCTGCTGCGTGGCGGAGGTCGAAGATGATGCAGATTGGCAGGAGGAGCCGCATCCAGCCGAGGAGGCGATCATGGCGGAGAAGGCAGCCACCTTTGACTGATTTGCTAGGCGGAGCTCCTGGAGGGCAAGCCGATCTACAGCCCTGGAGAAGGTCATGGTCGCGTCTCCTGCGATGATCTCTCCAGTGGTGCTGTAACGAGAATCAGCCCCAGCGAGAAGGGCGAGAACCATCTCAGAATCGGCAACAGGCTTGTCGACGTCGCGAAGAGCACCAACGGCCTTCTTGAGGGCTTGGGCATACTCGTGGACAGACATATCCCCTTGAGTTATTGCGTGGAACGCATGACTCAAGAAGATGGCACGAGGAGCTTTGTTCGTCTGGAAGTGGTTGGAGATGGCGACCCAAAGGTCCCGTGCTGTCTGGTTGGCGGCCATGGTGAAGTCGAGGACGTCCTCGGTGACGGAGCCATAGAGCCAGCTGCGGACGGCACAGTCGGCCTCGTTCCATGCATCAGTGCGCGGATCAGGGAGGCGCTGTTGATGTGGCTAAGGAGGCCGAATTTGCCGCACATGGCCTCGAAGAAGCTGCTCCACTTGGTGTAGTTGGAGGAGCGGAGTTCCAGCTTGATTGGGACATGCGCCTGGACGGAGACGGCGGCGTACGCAGCCATGGGGATCGACGGCGGCTGGGTGTCGTCGACGAAGAGGGAGGAGATGCCGTCGAGGAGAGAGTCACCGTCGTCGAGGGTGTCACTGTCGTTGGTGACACAGGACATCAACAGATTGTTGCAGATGCAATCTGTTGGTGCTGCTGCAGCCGACCAGGGAGGCGGCGCAAGGGTGAGGAGGAGGTGCCGCAGCCTAGGGTTGGCGGCGACAGGTGGTGGGTGGGCGCGCAGGCAGGGTTTGCCGCACGAGTTAGGGCAGCGGAGGGGGGAGAGGGGCACGTCACGGCCTAGGGTTTGGCCCGGACTCGTGATACCATGTAGAGAATTGGGAAACACCACACACCCAAAGGAGGGGGGTGACCTCTATTATATATTACCGTATGGCTTGGAGTACAAGTAAACTCAATACAAGGAAATACAACAATATATCTCTAATAGGAAGGAAGTAAACTTGCACTAGAAGGCCTACATGGCAGTTGAGAGGAAAGTTTTAGAAGTTTGTGGAGTTTCAAAGCCGAGTTAGAAGCTACGTGTCCTAGAAGCATAGTAGAGATTGATTGCAAGAAGCTCAAAAATGGTCAGATCTATTTCCGTAGGATGTTTGTGGCCATCAAAGCATGTGTGGATGGATTTCTTGCTGGTTGCAGGCCATACCTTGGGGTTGATTCCACTCACCTCACAGGTAAATATAATGGACAGCTAGCTGCAGCAACATCTATTGATGGACATAATTGGATGTACCTGGTGGCATATGGAATTTTTTACAAGGAGACAAAAGTTGATTGGACATGGTTTTTGAAACAATTGAAGAGAGCAATTGGAACTCCACATGGACTCACAATACACACAGATGCTTGCAAAGGCTTAGAGACAGCAGTCCACAATGTCTTCCAAGGTGATGTTGAGCATAGAGAGTGTTTAGGCACCTGATGCACAATTTTAGAAAGCACTTCGACGGAGATGTGCTAAAGTACATGTGGCATTGTGCTTGGGCATGTACTCCTAGGAGGCATAGGTGGCTGTAGCGAAAATGGCCTCTCATGCCATATTTCAATATAATATTTTGGCGATTGATGACACACAAAACACTTGTACTAATATGATTGTTAAGATGAACATTCCCAGGCTTTTAGGTTCAAGTGATAATAAATTGAAGATAGGCGTAGCTGGGCCCAAAGGGCCGCCCCTGAAAGGTCTTCGGTCCAAAGGACAAGAATCGAAGAGACCGTGAAGAAAACCAAGTCAAAGAAATCAAGACAGAGACAATTTACTATCACCGGTTAAACCGATGATAGGGAAATTGTACTCACCGGTGCAACGGACTCAGAGAAGGCCAAATCAGCAGAGTACACCGGTTGAACCGACGCTAAGAAAATTACATACGTCGGTGCATTGACTTGGAGCACGTCTGGGAGTTTTGGTAACACCGGTTGAACCGACGCCAGGAAAGTTGAATACGTCGGTGCAATGAACTCAGCAGCTGAGGCAAAATCTATACACCGGTTAAACCGACGCTAGGTATTGGTGAACGTCGGTGCAGTTGTCCAGAGAGTTAGTTTTTCAGCAACTACACTCACCGGTTAAACCGACGCTGCATCGGTTGATTACGTCGGTCGATTGAGGTAGGCGTTGAAGTATAACGGCTAGTTGGAAAATGCACTCACCGGTTAAACCGGTGATGACAAAAACAAGAGCATCGATTTAACCGGTGATAGTGCTATTTTTAGCCTTTTTCCAACGGCTAGTTTGGGGTGTGTGGGCTATATATATGCCACCCCACGGCTCATTTGAGAGTGCTGGAGACCAAAGAAGTATACAAGAACCAAATATCATCTCCAACCACCATAGAGCTTCATTGTACATCATATAGGCTTAATCACACTTGTGAGAGTGCTTAGTGCTTGTAATACGGATTAGTTCTTGCGAGAGCTCCCTTGAGAGAAGTCTTGCTGCGGCAAGCAATCCTTCTGATCCGTCGTGTGACCCTAAGACTTGGTGTGGAGTGGCAACGACACTTTGTGCGGGGGAAGAGGAGACCCCCTCCTTGGTGGAGAAGCTCCGTAGTGGATTTCGGCCTGGTGACCGAGAGAGACGATGGCGGTGCACGAGACTCGGTGTCTTGTGGGCACTTGTCTTTGCTTGCCGGCATCGCCTTGGTGGCGTAGTGCAAGACGGTGATTGGAAGAGCCTCGGTGTCCCGTGGACGTAGGCGTTTGGGACGAACCGCGTTACATGACCGTGTCTGCTCGGGAGTTTGCATCCCTCTTGTACTTACCTCTTTACTTACCGTATTACATTTAAGCATTTACTCTATCTTGCGTACCTTTACTTTCCTAGTTGGTTTGATTAGGATTGGCTAGGTTGCAAGTCTTTTAGGGGTAAGTAGAGAGTAGCATAGATAAACCTTAATCATAACGAGCATGTATAAGACGGGTTAGGTTTATCTTATGCAAATAGTTTGAGTCCTAGGTTAAAAAGCAATTAGCGACTCTATTCACCCTCTCCCCCTCTAGGTCGGACACCCCGGTGATCCTTACAGTGGCTTTGGGACAAAATTGCAAAGAACTGTCCAGAAGCAATTCCTTACTTGGAAGCAGAGCACAAGCAAGTTTGGTCTCGAGCAAAGTTCTCATGGGAGTGCAAGGTTGACTATGTGAACAACAACATATCAGAGTGCTTTAACAACTGAATTAAAGAGACGAAAGGGTTACCTGTGGATGTCCTCGTGGACACAATTAGGGGTATGATCATGGAAAAGATAGATATGAGGCAGCGTATAGCTAACAAACTTGAAGGTTCCATTCTCCGTAGTGTTAAAAATAAGCTGAACATGAAGAGTAGAAACTTGAAGTACACAATTAAGGGGAGTGGTAGTCTGAAGGCTGAGGTCTCTGGATTGACTAAGGACAACTATCCTTGGAGGCATGCTGTGGACCTTGACAGCAGGAAATGTTCATGTGGTCAGTGGCATATTTCTGGGAAACCTTGCACCCATGCAATAGCCTTTATAGGTTCCCTTAGAGGAATTAAACTTGAACACTTTGTTCATGAATATTACTCAGTTCAACGGTTCAAGGCTACATATCACTTTGGGGTCAACCCAATGGTTGACAAGTCACAGTGGCCTATTGTTGATCCCGGGTTTGTAATGTTGCCTCCAAAGCTTGAAAGGTCTGCAGGTAGGCCAAGAGTGAAGGGGATCAAAAGTAAGGGTGAGCCAGGAAAAAGGAGTTCTTACCAATGCAAAAGATGCTTCCAGTTTGGGCATATTGAGAAGGGTTGTACTGAGCCACCTACTGATCTCACTGTTGAAATGCCACCAGCAGCCCCAAAAAATTCAAGGTAAATTGACCTACTCACTTTTTCTGTAATTTCATTTTTTCTTACGTATGGCTGATACGTTCCTCTTGTACAGCAAAAGGAAAGAAAAGGGCAGTACATCTACCTCCAAAAAAGCTCCAAAAAAATCCAAGAAAGAATCTGCACCTTCTACTTCCTTAGTTGCAAAACCACCTGTTAGTCCAGGGCCAACAACAAGAAGGATGGCAGCTTCTACTTGTAGTCCTATCAGTCCAGGACCTACAACAAGGAGCAGGGCAGCCGCAGACATATCCCCAGGAGGAATTGCAAGAAGGCTTATCATAGGGTAAGAAATGGCTTTGCTACTGTAATGTTTAGTTAGACTATGGATGTATCTATTGAACTGCTGTGTGTGTTAGCAGACATGCCCCCTTTGCTATGTATGTGCTGGATCCCAAACTGTTACTCTATTCACACTTATTCTCTACTTTAAGTGTTGGGTGCTTTATATGTGTTGGAATGTGTCTATTTGGCTGCTTGAATGTGCTTATATGCCTAGTATGGCCGCTGAAATGTGTTTATTTGCCCACTGTAGCTGCTGGAATGTGTATTTGACCACTATAGCTGTTGGAATGGCTTCATTTGCCCACTGGAATGCATGTACCGGTTGGTTTTGTGTGATAGATTTGCCCACTGGAATGCATGTACCGGTTGGTTTTGTGTGATAGACTAACTGCTCCGTTAGTCATTTTAACAGAGTACTATTTTCAGTCCAAATTCCGACCTTTCGGTGGTATTTTACGTGTACGCGATCTTTCGGTGGTATTTTCCGGATCTCGGGATCTTTCAGTGCTAATTAACCAATTTTTCCTAAAAAATCACAAACAGCAGCACCAAGGTGCTTAAAGGCTAGCTGCAAGTGAATTCAAACAGACCGAACTGAATAAAAAACGGTGATGTACCTTTTGGAAATCCTTGGAGAAGGTTTGCAGGAAGGCGAGCAGCACATCCCTTGAGCGCTTTCTAGGGTCGCTTACTGAATCACCAAACTTCTTGTCATTCCGAGAAAGAAACTCCTTCCACCCCCCATCAGAGCCTTTCAACCCGTTCTTCTGGGTGAACCTCACGACCTCAACCAGCACCTAGCATTGCGGGAAGTCAATCGAGTGTTGAGCGGAACAGCAAGACCTGCCTTCGGCTCTGGATGCCGATGCTAGCGACGGGTCGTACCTCTTTCTCGGCGGCGGCGAGCCGCTTGGCCATCGGACGGCCGCACGGAGACCAAAAGCAGTGGCTGGTTTGGGGAAGAGGAGGGACTATCGGCGTCGGCGGGTTGCCGCAACGGGCGGCGGTCGCGTGTTCGCGTAGGCGGCGGCGGCGGTCGGGGTTCGTCGGCACGGGTAAACGGCCGCGAAAAACCCTTCGTCGCGGCTCCGTAGCCCATCTTCTTAACCAGGTGGGCCTAATAACTCAAGGGCCCAGCATGGATGATTTTGAGCGTCTTTTTTATTTTTACATTTTTCAAAAAAAAAATTACAGAAATATATTTTGGTTTTTAAAATTTACAGTTCTATACCCCTACCGCCCGGTAGAGGGGCGGCAGGCCCCCTGCCGCCCCCCGGCCGGGCGGTAGGGACTTGTTTGTAAACAAAAATAAAATTTATTTGCGAATCAGGTCTTGGAAGGGGCCTGCCGCCCGGCAGGGGGGCGGCAGGCCCCTCCAAGTATATAAAAAGTCCACCCCTTCTCTGGCGCCGTCATTTCCTGCCCACGAAATCCAGAGAGGGCAGAGGAAGAGAGGAGGGGTCCGAGAGGTATTTCCACCGGCGAAGCCCTGCCTGATTTTGGATCCGAACCGCAGGTAAGTAATCTTTTTGACCTATTATAGACTTGTTTCTAAAATAATTATGAATTAGAATAGATTTAGTTTTTGGATAGTGAAATATAGAATAGTAAACTTAGAATGACAGAACCTTATTATTATTGCAGCATAAGGCAATGGCTGTCTCCAATTCTATTGGATTTTCATGGACCGAAGAAAAATCTAGTATATTTCTTGACATCATGACACATCTTGTAATCAGTAAGAAGTTGGATCCATTAGCGGATGGTACGATAGAGATGGTATTGTCCAAATTAGTTGAGTTTAAAGATTTAACATTGTTTCGAGGTATTACAATGCAAGATTTAAAGGAACACCAGTTAGAACGTCGGAAGATATATATGAGGGTATGTGAACTAGCGAATCATCCTTATGTTATTGGATTCTTACAAACTA
Source organism: Panicum virgatum (assembly GCF_016808335.1). Classification (NCBI taxonomy): domain Eukaryota; kingdom Viridiplantae; phylum Streptophyta; class Magnoliopsida; order Poales; family Poaceae; genus Panicum; species Panicum virgatum. The sequence continues at coordinate 49,819,704 of NC_053142.1, forward strand.
ATTGTAAGATATGGATACGGCCAGAAGTGTATGAGATGCACATTAAGGTAACTCTTATTTAGTTCTAATCACGTCCGTTATTTGTAATCCATATTTACAAAATAGTAAAAGTATTGTGTAATTATATGCTAGGATTACCCCGACGACATGGAGTTGATTAATAAATCGATACCAAATTTCCGTAAATTGGTATGTATCTTTGGTTGACTTATGCCGCAAACTAGACGAAGGAGGTGGATAAGATCTTCGGGTGATAGTACATGGCCTGCGCAAGAACAGATGCCCGGAGGTTCGTCGAGTCATGATGCAGCACCTCAACCACCAACTTGTGTTAACTGGAATGACGACATGGATGACTTCATGCCCCCGAAACCATGGCCTCCAACACATGATGTTCCTCCCCCTTTACATGAACCTAGAATCAGAAAAGAGACAAAGGGAAAGACAAGAGGTTCATCAAGTCATGTTGCAGCACCTGCAGCACAAACTTGTGTTAACTGGGATGACGACATGGATGACTTCATGCCCCCCAAACCATGGCCTTCAACACATGATGTTCCTCCCCCTTTACATGAACGTAAATCCGGAAAAGAGAGAAAGGGAAAGGCAAGAGGTTCGTCGAGCCATACTACACCACCTGCAGCACCACCATCTGTCAACTGGGATGACGGCCTAGATGATTTCATGTCATGATCTATAACATATAATGTTCATCGGTTTAAGATGTATTCGCATTTAATATTATTAATGTTGTATTATGCTTGTATGTATGTCTCGTACCTAACTTTGCATTCACTGGACATGTACATAATGTCGAGTTTGAATCGTACTTAGTCGTAATGGAGCATCGAAGTATAAACATACCATCTATTGTATGTAATGGAAAATACGAGAGTGATAAGAGGCGAACGTTGAAGTGTATAAATAAGCGGTCCACAGCTATCTCATTACAAATAAACATCAGAGATACAAACATCAGATACAAACATCATAATACAACGATAATGAAACACACATCACACATGCAGTGGCATGGCAGAACCCGTTGCAAATTATGGTAAACAGATTCCGGACTAACCTAACATGTCTTAGGTAATTTAAAAAAAACAGAACAAACACAACGATGCAGCATGTCACTAGCACTAGGGTAGTCCTAGTAGCCGTACCCCCACGTAGCAAACTGCGTTGAGGCTTCTCCGCAGTATCCACCCATTGCAGGTGGTGCAGGCGGTGGTGCCGGAGGCGCAGGGCCCTTCTTCTTGTGACAGGGGCAGTTGCAGTAAGGAATAGTGCATGGTTCGTCCTGTGAGCCGGCAGCATTGCTGGTATCATCAACTTCATCGTATTTGTTACCCTCGCTCACTTCCTCATAATGGTTCACCTTGCATTCCAAATCAAAGATCTTTATCTGGAGGTACTCGATGAACTCCTGAACAGAATCAATTGGTGCCGGATCGACCCACCTAGTAAAACCACAGTTTTCTGGAGCATCGGAAGACTGCAAAACAAATTTCATGTAAGGTGTCTCATTGAATAAAAAGAAATAAAACAACCCAGTATTACCCATGCGTGTGGACATTTAAAGAAACGCCGACCGCCATCCATCCCGTCGGTGCACATCTGCACTAAGCAGTCCTCACCATGTCTGCATTTTGGCCACGGTTCTCTACGGTTATCGTATTGTCGAAGAGGAGTTTCATTGGTAAATTCACTCTTTTGCTATGGCGGAAACTCAAACACTGGTTCCGGAAAGGAATCAGGTCCAAGAGGCCCCTCCCATATTATGGGGTCTCCATTTCTTCCCCCTTTTCCTTTCCCAAAACCGTAGTAATTCTTCCCGCTAGACCCACCTCCAGACATTGGGTATAAAATGAGCTTTGGTGTTTGAGTGCTGCTGGGAGTTCACAAACTTCGGAGTATTTATAGGCGCACAATGGTCTGATACCCGGAGTGTGGAGTGTAAATGCACCTAAAAAGCCTACTTGATAACACAGTGAATATGCTAGATGACCTAACACTGAAAAGGCTAGATTCGATTCTCGAAATGACTACTCGATGCATCTCTGTGCATGCTGACTCACAGCACTGCATTGCGCCTACATTCCGCCTTCCCCACTACACGCCACAGACCTTCACTGTAGAATGACAGGTCCGTCGTCCTCACCAGAGAGACTGCTTTAAAGGTGAGCTGGTGTGGTAGCTGTGTTGTCACATCTTTTTGATATGGTGGAAGGGCACTGCTATTGGGTTGTCGTCTTTTGTCACGTATGTTTGGGCAAAGAATGCGACATTTGGGAAACCCGTGATCGCCGTGCTGAGCAGTAGCAACCTGTGATCTCCTACTCGCACCTAACTTGTCCTTCATTAAACCACATAACATATTACATTGAAGGTTTCATTCGTTAAAACCAAATTCGAGACAAATACATAATATACTTAGTTTCGTACACACAAATACATTGCAAGCTGTTACGTGCACAACTAGATGCGGCGAATTCTTGTAGGTGGAGCCGATCCATCCATGGGATTCCCGGAAGGTCCAGCCTCGGCAGCAGCAGTGGGTACTGAAAGTTGTGGGCACTTCTTGTAAGTGTGATCATCCGCTCCACATAAGTTGCAATGTTTTTCCCTCTTTTCAGCCTCCGACTCGTCCATTCCGTTCCGGATCCGACGTGTTTGCCGTCGGCCTATGCCCCGCTTCGTAGCTGCATCAGGGATGAGCATTGGATTGGGATTTTTTGAGTGAATGGGTCTAGAATACCGATGCCGTATATCTCATGGCAAGTCTGTGATGCGGCTTCTTTTGTGAAATATTGAGAAACATAGGACGCAGCATCTAACCCAGATACAGAACAAGCCGCGATGACATGGGAGCATGGTAAGTGATGCACCTTTGGCTTCTGACATCGGCAGAACACCCTCCCGTCAATGGTTATCAAAACTTCTTGAATTACCCTTTGTCTGCGGACACCCTGTCCGGTCCTGTCCCTGCATGATACCTCAAATCTTTGCTCCTTTGTGCCCATCGATATGACTGAGTGAAATCGAGACTTTTCAATTTTTTTCTCCATGTACTTATTGACCCTTCTGCAAAAATGCACTCCTGGATCATTAAGTAAGGGAGCGGCTCATGCGTATCGCTCTCTAAAATATCTTATACATCCATACATGATGAATTCAACAATGCCAACAAGAGGAAATCCACGAACACGACGCATTACCATATTGTAACATCCAGCATGGTTGGTCGTCTCGATCCCATAACGTCTCCCATCTGTGTCATACAGAAGTGACCACTTCTCTTTAGGAGCACCATCAATCCACTGTGAAAATGGCTTAGCATGTCCAACTAATGAATCTGTAGAACGTCTCCTGCTGGATGATGAGGCCTGGCTCTTAAGCAATTCAGCGCTCATGTCATCAATTATACCCCACAAAGCATCAAACTTCCTCTGCTGATTCTGAGTGCACAATCGCTTGAACAAATTCATCAGATCTTTATTCTTGAACCGCTCATAAAAGTTAGCAGCCATATGCCTCACACACCACCTATTGACAACATCTGGCCATATAGGACGTGAAGATTGACTATCTTCTTGGAGCTGCCTTATAGCTGCAAGTAGACCTGCATGTCTATCACTGATAAGTCAAACATTAGGCCTTCCAGCAACAACGTGAATCTTCAGACGTTGAAGAAACCAGTACCAGCTTTCTGTGTTCTCATTCTCAACAAAGGCAAAGGCGATGGGAACTATCTGCTTATTGCAATCAATTCCGATTGCCGTCAATATTGTTCCCTTATATTTCCCTGTCAGGAAAGTGCCGTCAATACACAGAACAGGAAGGCAGTAAATGAATGCCCTCACACATGCTCCAATGCAGAAGAAAGCTCGCAGCAGAATGCTTGGCCCCCCTGACAAGCTCGGTACACTGTATGTATCAAAAGCACTTCCAGGATTTCTGTGCACAATAGCTTCAAGCATACGAGGTAGGTTGTCATATGATGCTTCATAAGTGCCAAACCTCATCTCAAATACTTTTTGTTTAGCCCGCCAAGCCTTTGCATAGCTGATCACATACTGGAAATTTTGTTCAATGTCCCTAATTATCAATGCAGGCTCATAATCCATTTTGTCAAGAATCACCCCATACATCTTCTTAGCCACGAAAGTTGATGTGATATTACGATGATGTCCCACAACACCTGTCAATCTACAAGTATGTGGTGTAACAATTGAACATTCCCAGTGTGTCTTGAACTTTCCCTTATATGCATGCACTCGCCATGTACAGTCTCTATCTGCACACCTCACCTCGTATTCTTTGCTGCTAGACTTCAGTACTCTGAATTCCTTCCTCAGAGATACAGCCCAGAGTTTCACAACATCCTTCACATCCTCAATGGTACGATACTTTGCCCCTTGTATGACCTCATTCACTCTGTATTCAAACTCTGGACATCTAATATCTTGTACCACTGGATTACCAAAACCCTCTTTACGCCATTCACCTAACACTGGGAAGCGCTCATCGTCCTCATCGTCCGATGAGTCCCCACATTGCTCTATTATTTGTGCATCCTGGTCTTCTTTCTCCATGTCCTCCACAATTCCAGGTATCCGCTCGCCTTCATCTGCTAAACCTTGTGGTTGTAGTTGTGGTTCTTGTTCTGGAGCTTGCATGTTCTCTTCTTCTTTATCCTCTTCCATCTCTTCATTGCAGTCAGATGTTGTGTGTGTTGACCCTTCACCTAAATCACCGGTCTTCTGGTGAATCTGAATTACCATTGCGAGAGGCCACCCACTTTCAAGAGCTGCGTGCATGTAATGTTGCCATTCTTCCGTACTACTTATATGCGTCAACTCCCAGAAATCTCCATTAGCTTCCCAGGAAGTCAAGGTATGAACCATAAGCAAATGGGTCTTTAAATTCACATTGAACATCTTGTGAAGACATTTCCGTATGGACTCAAAACTCCTCTCTAGGGGTTTGTCTAGACTGCACTGTCTTCTTTCCAATGCTGATAGATTTACTCCATAGGAATCATGAGTAATTCTATAGAAGTCACCGTTATGAACTTGAAATGTCACTTTGCTCGACATATCTGGCCATGCAAAGACTTCATTTTAGTTAATCTAATATCTACAAATATACTATGCCTTCAATTATAACCACTAATCCGAACCCTAAGTGATTACAATAATAAAAAATAATAATCATAAAATTATACATGCAAAAAAACTGGAATGACAAAGTTGAGAAATATTGGTTACCTGCGGTTTGGATCCAAAATCCTGCAGGGCTTCGCCGGTTTTTTTACCTCCCTCACCCCTCCTCTCTCCCTCTCCCCTCTCTGGATCTCGTGGGCACAAAATGAGGGCGCAGAGAAAAGTGGCGGAGTTTTATATTTGAGGAGGGAGCCTGCCGCCCCCCTGCCGGGCGGCAGGCCCCCTGCCGCCAACTGGTAGGGCGGCAGGCCCCTACCAAGGCCTGATTCGCAAATAAATTTTATTTTTGTTTACAAACAGGTCCCTACCGCCCGGCAGGGGGGCGGCAGGGGGCCTGCCGCCCCCCTGCCGGGCGGTAGGGGTATAGAACTGTAAATTTTAAAAACCAAAATATATTTCTGTAAAACATTTTTTTGAAAAATGTAAAAATAAAAAAACGCTGATTTTGACTCGACTGAAGACGTAATTATGTGGGCTTGGCCCACACAAGGGCCCCATCCCCGCCTCCAAACATGGGCCCTTTTCAAAGTGTGAAGGAAAACCGCGCGCATCTGCTCTGCATGAATGAAACTGAGATCTGGGCCCAATGATCTTTGGGCTGGATCAGTTCACATTTTCAGGTGATCTTTCCTACTAATCTCTCTTTCTTAACTTATTTTCTTGTCTAATCAAACTCAAGGGTGTTAATGTAATATGCACGCAGCGATCTAGTACGAGTTGGGTTCGAGCTCCAGCTGGGCTTCCTTTCCCGTGACGCCGCTTCACAGCTCGAGGGGAGGCGACGACGAGGAGTCAGCAGCGTTCTAGCTAGAGACCACGCGCGGCTGGGTGCTTGAGCTGGACTCCAAATCCACCATCCTAGGCTACGACGAGCCACCTCTGACGTCACGGACACGATCAGACCGCACCCCATCAGGTCAGAGTATCAGATCGCACCACCACCACAAGGGATCGAGACGCATCATCATCATCATCTGAAAACCGGCGAGGAGCTTCGCTTAGGCTCGACCGCGTGCTCCCAATTCTTTAACGCCGCCGAGCTGAGCCTGGCCAGATAGCGCGCGGCTACCCTGGAAGAAGAAATGGTCGCAATCCAAAAGTCAGAACGCCTAGGAGACACGAGCTGAAGCTGAAGAACACGAGCTCCACAATGCAAGCAGCCGTGTACGTGGATCTCGGTCTCTACTCGATCGATCTCTAGCGTGGCTATGCAAGTCTGAAAGCACCTAACCCTGACCCTGCATGCATATCCGGCCCACGTCACAGGAGTCGTCGTCCAAGCCAAGTGCCAGCCTGAGCCTCATCGTGTCCGCGGAGGCGCGGCGCGTGTGCCAGCGTGTGTTCCTGTCGTGACAATGCTGAATAACGAGCTAGAACCTACTCCATTTTCCGACGAGTTTAATCATCATCATGATATATACTCATCATGTGATATTAATTCATCATCATGATATATAATATTTTCCGACGCATTTGATTAAGCATCAATGTCACGTTGGATTCGTGTTCTTCCTCTTTTTTATGAATGTCCGATCCCGTACTTTCCTCACGCGAAAAACAAGTTCGAGAATTTTCATGCTGAACCACACTCTAAATTTTTGGCCCTAGAAGTACTCTTTTTCTTTTCGTACGGAAAAGGTACTCCTCCTCTCTTGTACCGTAGATTCTTTACCGTTTTACCGAAGTCTGTACCCTTAAATCCTCGAACGAGAAAATTGCATATTTGGGACTTCAAACGTTGCGCAAATAAAAATTATACACAACCCGAATTTTTAGCAGGGGCAAAAGTGACATTTCTCATGCCCAAGTATTTTTCTTCTGTAGATCTCGATTTTACAAACCTAACAAAAATTATTTTACATTTTTATCATTTTTCTGCAATTTATAAAGCATTTAAGTAAATTCAGCTGAAATAACCAAAAATAAAAACATTAAAAGGGGGCTGACAGCCGAGCCCCACCCGCCAGTGGGAGCCCAACTCCCAGTCGCCCCTCCTCCTCCCCTACTTCGCCCGCTCGGCCGGCACGCGGCCAGGCGGGCCCGCGGCGGCGCGGCACTGGCCTCTGCCGGCGGCGGCCGGCCGGCGACGTGGCAGGGCCGAGCTGCGGCCGGGGTGCGGGGCGGGCGGCGACCGCGCGGGGCGCGCGTGGCGCGGCCCAGAGGCGCGCGCAAGACGGCCCGCGGTGGCGCCATGGCAAGGCGGCGGTGCGCGGCGTTTCCCTGCCGGTGGGGTCGGACCGGCGGCGTGGCGGGGTGGGCGGCGGCCAGGGGGCCCAGGCGGCCCTGAGGCTCGCGGCGGCGCACTGCGAGCGCGCGCAGGGGAGCCCCGCGGCGTGCGCCGGCGGTGGCACGCGGTGGCCACAGCGGCGCGTCGGCGTTCCGACGCCGGCGGCCGCGGAATCAAGTGGGGAAGAGGTCGGGAAGGATGAGTAGGGCATGGGGAAGCTTACGGAGCGCTCGATTCGGGCGGAGGTGGACCGAAGGGGGTCGTCGGCGTGAGGGCGGAGCTCGGGGCGGACGGCGATGGCGGATGGCGGTCTGCGGGCTCGATTCGGCCGGCGTAGGGCACGGCCGAGCTCGGGGTGGTGTGGAGTGGGTGCGGGGTGAGGTCGCGCGGCGCTGGGCGCGAGAGGACGAGGTGGGACGGCGAGGGGTGGTCGGCGCAGACGTCGACGGCGAGCTCTGCTCGACCTGGCTCCGCGCGAGCTCGAGGATGGAGATGAAAGGGAGGAGAAACGAGAGACAGCACTGGAACGAGATAACCTTGAGCGGTGTCGGTCGAGCGGAGCGGCGGTCAACGCATGGAGGCGCTCGCCGGCGTCCAGACGCCGGTATGGGGCGGTGGGCGTGCATAGTGAAGAACAGGGAGGAACAGTGACACATGTTGACTGATTTTGACTCGTGTTTGACCCTCCAAAACTCAAATTTTGATATAGGAACTTGAAATTTGGCCAAAATAGAAGTTGTAGAGGAAGAGAAGATCTACAACTTTTATTTTGGGCGAAAGTTGATTTGAAGCTCGGATCATCGAGAAAAACGGGGTCAAACATGGCTAAAACGATGTTTACTATGCGAACACGATTAACACTAATGACGCGGTTAAGCCACAATTAGCGATTAAACACAATATTAGCGTAACAATTAACACCAGAGTGTTACAGCCACGATCTATTGACAGTTATGGAGCCAGCATCCCACGCGCAGAGCATACCACCAGAAGCGCCGACCGAGTTAGCAGTGACATGGGTGCTAAGACGAGAAGGGAGGAAGGAGTTGCGCTTCACGACTAAAAGGAGCAGTGGGGAGCTTGGTTTCTTGCAGGAAGGCAAGAGACGGTCGAGAAGTAACCAGCTCGGCAAGCACATTCCGGCAGCGTTCATCCTGGCCAAGTCCACGAACGTTCCAAGATAAAAGGGAGAGCTTGAGGTTATTCATGTAAGCGTAGGTGCACCACAGCAAAACAACAACAGCAAAACAACGTGAGCAGCAACAAGTTACACCGGCTTGCTCTACGCCGGGACACAAACCACAACCGACAACTACGGGTAAAGGGCAAACACAAATTACACCGGCTGAGCCCAAGCCGGGACCCCAACAACAACCAAAGCCGAACGCAATCGGCACTAAGACAACAGCAACATAAACACAACAACCAGGAGAGGCAGCTACTGCAAGAGGAGCCGGCACCTAGGCTCCCTCGAGGACACAGCAAGTGGAGGCTAAGCATCTAGGGGAGCATCCTCCTCAACCTCAGAGAGGTTGGATAGGCCGCAGGCCCTGCCGAGGTAGAGAAGATGGCGGCGAGTGACGCGTGGAGGCGGTGGGCGCTGCAAGACCTCAGACTCCTCGATCGCTTCCTTCAGGCGAGCAGAAGCACGGGAGAGGTCGAGCTTCGCAGCCTGGACGCGCGTGGCCTTCGACGTCGCCTCCTCGTAGAATGGGTGCTCCTTCGCCGCCAACCTCCGGCTGCGGCAGATCCTGGACGCGCTGTCCACCACGCGTTTGCGGCGAACGTGGCGGCGTCGAGCAGCGACCTCGTGCTCCTCCTCTACGATGAGGTCACGGAGGGAGGGCGCCGGCTGGAGCGTGGGGCCCGACAACTCCACACCCCCGGCACCATCCCCCTCAGTGTCGTTGGAGGGAGAAGGACTAGGCAGGCGGGGGGGAGGGAGGTCGCGCACCACGATCCGAGGGAGCCCAGCCAGAGCAACGGTGCGCGCCAGATCGTTGAAGGCACCGGTTGCCAGGGCCCCCAGCAGGAACCCCGGGCCCAGCAGGGAACCGAGGGTCAGGCACGGAGAGTGGCGGCGGCCTCCAGGAGTGGACCCCATCTTGGCGTGGCAGGAGGATGAGGGCCCACCAGTCCTAGAGGGCCCCGAGCGAGGAAAGCGAGTCGTGGGCGCAGGACTCCAGGCTCGCGGCGCCCGCGGCGCGCCACGCGGCATGCCAGGAGCACCACCCCCACCTGAGTTGGAGAAGTCGTGGTCGTGGGGGGTGGAGCACCAGGCGGGTGTTCCCAGCAGTTGACCACCCGAAGCGTCGCGATCCCGGCCAGTCCCCCGTTGCGGTTGTGCACGATCATGTATTGGGGGACAGGCCGGCCGGCATCCACCAGGACGACCACACGGACCGCCGAGTAATCGGCGATCCCACCGCCAACCAGCTCATCAACAACAACAAGACAGCTCTGATCAATGCAGCAAACCTGGCCGAGGGCCGAGAAGGCCGTGTCAATCCGCTCTGGAGCCCAGTTCTCAGGCGGGAGGTTGGTGACCGCGAGCTCGACGCGCCGGCGGTAGTGGAAGATGAAGCGGAACTCGGCGTCCTCGTGGCGGACGAGGCGCAGGATGCGGCCACCCATCTCGATGGAGCCAAGCCGGAGAGTAGCCTCACGGACGTCGCTGTTGCGGAAGACGACCATCATGGCGCCGTGGGAAGAAGGAGCCAGCCGGAGCCCCCCTCGACAACGGTCCAGCCTGATGAAGAGGCCAGGGTCGGCACACTCGGGCCCGACGAATGCATAGGCCAGCCTCCTGCTGGGCTCCATGTCCACGTCGGGCATGTGGACCTCGATGTAGTCGCTGCCAGGAACAGGGAGGTCGGGGGCGGCGACAGGAGCATCAGCGGGAACGAATGGAGTGGCGGCGCGCCAAGGATGGTGGTGGACGGAGCCGGCGTCGACGGGAGTAGGAGCGAATCGGACGGACCGAAGTCCGAGCCGATCCCCCCTTGGAAGACCTGGGGGAGCCCCAGACCTGGAGCGGCGATCCACGGTGGGGGAGCGCCAAGCTCGTGCTCCGTGGACAGTCCAGGAGGGAACCGGAGACGGCTCGCCACGAGGCGGCGACGCTAAGCCATCGCTCGGCAATGCGCTGGCTGACCGCCTCGTGAGCCGCCCCCAGAGGGACCGCGCCGGCGACCCCGCCATGCACCTCCTGCTCCGGTGGCCGTAGCGAAGGCAGTCGCGGCAGCGCACCGGATCCCGGCACGCCGCAGCAAGGTGGTCGGTTCCAAGGCACCGAAAGCACTGGGTGATGGGTGGAGGCAAAGAGCGAGTGCGTTTGAGCGTGGCCCGGCGAGGTCCATTTAAGGACGGGGCAGGCGGGGAGAGAAGCACCTCAAGATAGGTTCGTGCGCTAGCCTGAGCGCAGGGGGATGTCGTCGCCATGAAGTCCTCCCGAGGTTGACACTCGTTCAGCGGGAGAGGTGACGGGCCATGGCTCGCCGATTTCAAGCGCGGCGTGGGCTGAGGTGACCCGACGAGCGGCGGCATTGAACTCACACAGCCAGCAGGAGTTCGAGGACAAGAACTCCGGCAATCCATGGAGTCAGACTGAGGTGGGATTGTGTGAGGGCCCATGTTATCCCTGGAGTCAGAGGGAAGATTCATGGTGACGGAAAGAGCGGAACTGTCAGGCGTAGATGCACTGAGGCAGGTGGCGGGAGGTGGGGGAAATGAATGAGCAGTAGCCGGGCTCGTAGGCGGGCCAGTAGCCGGCCTAATGGGCCCGGCCCAAACGCCCGATTTTGAATTTTCCAGGGCGGCCTGACCGGCGCGCGCCGGCTCAGCCTCTTCACCGGCGACGGCAGGGTGAGAGGAACGGAAGGCAAGGGCTTCCTCCATGGTGGAGAACAGAGAAATGTTCAGCCGACCCAAGGAGCAGACGCCGGTGGCAACAATGAACTGAGCAACATTCGCGTTGCAGACCGAGAACCGAAAGATCCGGTCAGAGATCGCAAAGGTTGCGAAGCGCCAGGGAGGCGTGCTGAAGCAAAGGTTGAGCGCGTTGGCCACCTCCAGACGGGAGGGAGAGCTGGAGGAAGGACAGGCCCAAACCCAAACCCAAGCAGAGTTGCCAGGAACCCGGAGACAATGGAAGAGGAACAGAGCTTCGGCGCAAAAGAGCGTACCTTTGGGCCAATGACGGCAGTGGCGACCAGGAGGTGGCGTCAGGTTGGCGGGGGAGCTGGGCACAGGCGCCAACCTTGGTTGCCATCTCCGGTGAGCGGGGCGACGCCGAAGTGGTCTGGTGCCACGGGGATTCTTGCTGGTGGAGCGGCTTTGGAGTTCGCTGGCGGCAGGTTTGCGGCAAGGGAGGGGGCCGTGGCGCCGATGGGGACGAAAATGAGCAGGAGGGAGGCTGGGAGGGGGAGGAGGAGGAGGGGAGGGGATGTGGAGGAGAGCCGGGGGAAGGGCGGCGAGGTGGCGCGGGCGTCGCCGGGTTCGGAGTCGCCGTCGCCGTCGCCCGGAAGAGAGCTCCCCTCACCCATCAGCCCGCTCCCGTCAAGCTCCGGGTGGACGGTATCTCAAATACCGTCCAACCCCATGTCGGTGTTCCGTCGCCGTCGGCCGTCCGCCTCCGCTGCGCGCCCCTTCCGTCCAAGAAAGGATGATCACACCTTCTTCCATGGCCACGGCAGCAGGCAAGGAGTTCAGCAGAAGACCCCGCGCGCAGGGATCGGAGAGACGGGCGGCGTGGGCTACCGTGCAGCGATCTCTGACGGCCGATCTGCTGCCGCGCTCCGCTGCGTCATCAGGCGAGGACGACGACGAGTCCAAGCAGGGAGAGACGACAACGGCGGTGGCAGCGGAAGGGCGGAGGACGCCGGCGGTGGCAGCCCGAGTAACGCCTCTCCCGCGCCTGCCTTGGGGGTGAGCTGAGGAGGACGACCGTGTCGTTGACGTAGTCGACGCTCGATCTGGCGCCGCTCGTGCTTCATCTGACGGATGGCAGGGCCTCCAGGGGTGGACGGTGTTACGAATACCGTCCACCCCCTGTCCAGTGTTTCGCTCGCCGTCCACCCCTCATAGCCTGGGAGGCGGCCGCGGCAGGCGCTCGGCACCGTGCACGGCGGCGCGCGGCGGCCGGCGGCGCAAGTGTCCGCGAGCGCAGGGGGAGAAGAGCGGCGCGGCCTATCGATGATGGGCGACTTGCTGTCGTGCTCCGCCGAGCACGACAGGCGAGAACGGCGACGAGAGCTTCAAGGCGTGGCGTGGTCGGTGTCGGTGGCCACCAACGACAACTTCCTCCTCGCCATCTCCGTTGGCGCTTGCCATGTTCTCCATCACCGATACGCTGCTGGACGACCGTCGACACGTGCCTCTTCCGGAGCCGGAGCCGGATGGGCGGACGTCTCTTGCCCAGAACGGAAATGTTGGCGCTCTCGCCAGCCATCCACGATCCATCGACCTCTGGTGGCGCGGCGTTCCTGCTCTCCGTCCCCGAGCCTGACGGGGACAACACCCGTGGCATCAGAAGTAACGCTCTCCATCGTGAAACTCTGATGCGCCGCTGGACGGCCGTCAACACGCTCGCCCTGTCTTCGTGTTCGCCGCCGTGCGCCCACCCAGGACACGACGCGTCTGCGCGCTCGTCCGGCCGTCGTCCGTCGAGACTAGATTAACCCAGGTGCGCTGCTACGTCGTGCTCTGGCGATGGCCACAAACTCCGGCGAGTGCGACACGGCTCCCCGTCGGGGCTGAACAAGAGTGCAAGGTCAGCTCCTCGCGCAGCAATTCGTAGCATCTATGCAGTTCTTCGACAAAATACTGAAGATCCTTCGAGTTCTCGCTTGCTTCCTTGGGTGAAACTGTGACAGGCAGCAGTGGATGGCCGACGAGCAGCCGGGCACAGGGCACTCGCCGGCGAGCCCGAGGAACGCCCCGCCCCTGCTTGACGAGGACGACCGGGACGCTGACTTGCGGTCCATGCTCGATCTGGGCTGCTCGTTTCTGATCCAACAGCTTCCAGGGACCCCAGGGATGGACGGTATCTCAAATACCGTCCACCCCCAGCATGGTGTTCCGTCGGTCGTCCGCCTCCCACGCAAGGGATCGCACCTCCTTCCATGGCCACGGCAGCAGGCAAGGCGTAAAGGAACGGAGCTAGGGCCGGAGATGAGCAGGAGACCTGCGCCGCGCGCGCAGGGATCGGAGAGACGGGCGGCGCGGGCTACCGTGCAGGGATCTCTGACGGCCGATCGACCTGCTGCCGCGCTTCGATCCGCTGCGTCATCAGGCGAGGACGGCGACGAGTCCAAGCAGGGAGAGACTACGGTGGCCATGGCAGCGGACGGGCGGAGCACGACGGCGGCGGCATGGCTGGCGTCCCGAGCAACTCCGCGTGAAGCTAGCTCTCCCGCGCGGCCGCGCCTGCCTTAGGAGTGAGTAAGGAGGACGACAGAGTCGTACGTTGACGCAGTCTATGCCCGATCTGGGACACTCGTTCTTGATCTGACGGACGGAAGGGCCCCAGGGGTGGACGGTGTTTCAAATACCGTCCACCCCTGGTCGCTGTTCCGCTCGCCGTCCGCCCCTCATCGTCACGCCGGACCTCCGCGGCGGCACGGGAGCATACCAGCTTGCACTGCACCGGCCATAGTCACACATGTAACACCCCGCATACTTCGGGAATTTGCCCGGATACTCCGGATCTCTCCGGCTTTATTTACTCATGCGCTCTTCTCTCTCCCTCATTTCCTTCCCCCTCCTGCTCGAACTGAGTCGAGCTGAGCTCGCCTCCGCCGCCGCCCCGGCCATCTCCAGCCGCCGTTCGTCGAGCTCTTTCCACACCTCCACAACCTTGTCCTACACCTCCTCCACACCTCCCCATGCCTCACTCGAGCTCTTTCCCGCCGGAATCGACGTCCCTACCGCCGACCACCATGTGAGCATTACTCGAGCTCTGCCCCTTCACGTAGATCCGCTCCTCTGGCCCTCCTCCGCCCAAATTGACCACACAAATGAGTTTGTGGTGAGCTCCTCCACCTTCCCCCGGCCTTTTCTCCGTTGCTCCGTGCGCCGCACGCGCCGCCGTTCACCATGAGCACGTAAGGTTGACTGCTTTTAGGTATACTCAGAGACTCCAGGTATAAGCCCGGATACTCCGGATTTGGAACACTCTGGGGAAAACTCCGGGTATAAGCCCGGATACTCCGGACTTGGGGGTCCGGACACTCCGGATAATGGCCCGGATATTCCGAATATATATATCCGGTGTTGCACTATATTGAGTATGTTCATCACTAGGATCTACTTGTGGTCTACTTTAGTTAATTCATTTTGCTAGTAGCAAAGTTAAGGGTGAGGGCCCTTTGTTCATTTGACGTAAACTTATAGATTGCCTAACAAATCAAGGAAAAATCCTAAAAATACAAAACTAGCTTTGTTAGATTGGTTACGTCTATATCTACATGAAAAAATTGTTTATTCTTGTGAATTATCCTTTACATGGGAAAATTGTTTATTTTTGTGAATTGTTCTTTTTGACCCTTGTTAGAAGTTAAATGGTGTTTAGACTTATTTAAGTTGTTTATGTCAATCTATTAGTCTGAAAATTGTAAAATTTAGGCAGAAGTTTGATTTAGTCATGTGTAGTCTACCGTAAAAGTTTCATGTTTAGAAAACATAGTTTGAGGTGTTAGTTGATTTATCCATGTGTTAGTATATTTAGAAGTTAAGGGATAGTTTACAATTAAGAAGAGTCATGTTAAATTAAATTAGAAAACTATACCAGTGTTTTAGGACTTAACGGGAGTTTAATTTTCGGCCGGCCGGTCTGACCGGTAGTGTAGCCAGTATTAGTATAGGACCGGTCTGACCGGTCTGGGACACCGGTCTGACCGGTAGTAGTAGTCCAGAAACTCCGGGCATATATCCGGAGTCTCCGAATGTATAGGTTTGTAGTGTTTTAATTGTTGAGTTGTCCTACTTAGGCGTACCTAGATAATTTTAGTAATAATAATTAATTTCTTATATAAAAAGTAATGTTTAATATGAATTGTTCCTAAACTAGCTTTGTTTCCAAATCAATTAAGGGGTCTTTTAAAATAATTTTTTAGGATTTATTAACTATTTTAGCTTCCTATATATATATATATCATATACTGCAACCTCGATCCTCACCATGCAGCACCATATTTCTTGTGCATTAATTGGCATTCCATATGCATTCATATAGTACCCGTGGTGAGAACATTGTCCACGAATGGATCGTGAAGCCCAGGATCGGCGAAGCAGGATTGAGAAGGAATTCGTGAAGACCCGGCCCAATGGTCGGAATGGCCCAAGGTCTTGCTAGAATTAACACTAACTTAGTGTTACCCTCAGGCAAGCCCCGGTGCACATCCTACTATTTTAAATTATGTCACATATATATGTCTCTAATAATTGTGCATTAAGTTTATGAATTGTTTGAAACCTTAGTTGCATGATCCCTAAGTTTTCTTGGGTCTTATACTAGTATGAATAGGTCGTTAGTGTTTTGAGAGAAAAATCACACAAGATTCACTATGCGTGGGAAATAAAGAAGCGGGCGTGTCAGTGTATATAGAAAAACACAAAAGAAACAAAAGACAGGGAACACAAGTTTTATTCATATTTTAAAAATACAAATACATGTTCCCTTATACAAGTGAAAATTGCATATTTGGGACTTCAAACGTTGCGCTTCGCAGTTTTGCCATTCCAAACTTCGTCTTCGTAAAAACGGGACTCCAAACGTTAGACACTTGATTATACTGTCATTTGGAGTATTTTCTCTCTTTTCTTTTTCTTTCTCTTGTATTTGGGAGGGTGAAATGCCCCTTTTGCCCCTCTGTATTTGCGTGAGCCTCTACACGAATCGTCTTGTCGCTGATCGATCCTATCGGCTATCGCGCTCCTGTCTCTCCTATCGCACGCAACCCTAGTCCAGGGGCGGCGGCCACTGCACCACCGACCGGCGGCACCCCACTGCCAGGTAGCGCAGCAGCATGCAGCTCGCCGCCCTTGACGGGCTCCCGGCCCCGCCAGCTGTGCTGCAAGGCAGCGGCGACCTGGCTGCGCTGGGCGTGGCCCCGCCTGCCCCGGATGACAGCGGTGCAGGCGTGCAGCAGGCAGGTTGCGGTGCTGCCCCTGCCGTGGCCGTGCAGCAGGCAGCCGGGATGACCGGCGCCGCCCCTGGCAGGCAGGCTGCTGCCGATGCCGCGCAGCAGGCCTGGCTACCGCTGCTAGTTTGATAGCCATGAAACAAAATAACAGCTATTCTCGATTTGCTTGCGTATGGTTTTGGTCTGTGCCTATGGATGTCTCCCGTGCTGTACTTTGGGGCACCCAAGAACATGAAATGCTTACAGTTTACAAGCGAGACCAACACATCTGTGCTGAGTTCTGACTGCAAGAGAAAACGTTGTACAAGATCAGACTTATTGCCGGCGTGCTGGCAACAGCGTAAGTTATTCGAATACATAACATGGTTGGGCCACCACCGCCGTTATTTTGATCCATGAAAAAATATTCTGGACATTAAAATGTGCCAAAAAATTCTGAGCACAATAATAAACACAACTAGGTGATTCCCTGCGCGTTGCTGCGGAACTTGAAACATAGAAAGAAAATTATTTTAGCTAAATAAAAGATTAACGACAAAATAACACTCGTAAAGTATGAGACATTTTTTTCTTTTTATTTCTTTATACTTTTTCTCTCTTATTTATTTTTTCCTATTTATTTTCTCTACCTTTTTCTTTTCTCCTTTCTTTTCTTCTTCTTTTTCTCCCTTTAATCCTTATCCTTGTATTCTTATTATTATATTATTCGTTGCCCACCTCTTTTCCTCCTCATCAGAAAACCATAAAAAAAGAGATTGAAAACCAAACACCTTGAAGATGAGCGTAAACACCACCGAAGACCTTTCATCTCCTTTTTCCTAGATGTTGCTCTGGTTCGGGAGCGGACGGCGGGTATAGAGGTTGCAGCCCTGTAGCATGGCAGTGGCATTATCGAAGATGAAGTCAATGGTGCCCTTAGCCTTAGCTACAGTCGTGCCAAGTAGGGCAGGACATGCCGGAGGTGGAGTAGAGTTATTTAAACTCGATTGCAGGGGTGATCTTTGGGTTTCTTCGTATTGCTGTGACGGCCTTTGGTTTTCTTCAGCTCATTTCAGGTATGTTTGTTGTGGTGGAGGAATTATTTGCGCTAGAATTGATGTCTTACAATAGTGACTTGCGGTTGTGCACAGAAAATCGGTAGAAGGCATAAATAAAAGGTCCTAGTGGATGATGACGTGGATAGCTTGCATGTTGAAAGAAATAGAATTAATGACTCTTGGTCCTAGTGGATGATGACATGGATAGCTTGCATGTTGAGAGAAATAGAGTTAATGACTCTTAGTGGGGACTAACTTTATAGGTATTATAGATAACCATGATTTATCACAAATTTCATGAATTTAAAGTAGACAAGTTTATCTCACATAACCTTAATTTTAATATAGAAGAGTTTCATATGATATGAAATAAAATATAATTTTACATCTCATACTATGGCGACAAAATATTCTGAGCACAAAAACTATTGGCTACTATTCATCCAACATGCTCCGCTGTCGGCCGGGGCAGGCGTGGCCACGCCCAGCGCAGCCAGGTCGCCGCTGCCTTGCGGCACAGCCGGCGGGGCCGGAAGCCCATCAAGGGCGGCGAGCTGCATGTTGCTGCACTACCTGGCAGTGGGGTGCCGCCGGTCGGTGGTGCAGTGGCCGCCGCCCCTGTACTAGGGTTGCGTGCGATAGGAGAGACAGGAGCGTGATAGCCGATAGGATCGATCAGCGACAAGACGATTCGTGTAGAGGTTCACGCAAATACAGAGGGGCAAAAAGGGGCATTTCACCCTCCCAAATACAAGAGAAAGAAAAAGAAAAGAGAGAAAATACTCCAAATGGCAGTATAATCAAGTGTCTAACGTTTGGAGTCCTGTTTTTACGAAGATAATATTTGGAATGGCAAAACTGCGAAGCGCAACGATTGGAGTCCCAAATATGCAATTTTTCTCTCGAACCAGTAGATTAGATCCAGCACAGGCGCAGCCAAGAGCCAACCAGCCCTATCCTGCCTTGGTCCTGAGCACCAATGCGGCCAGCAAAACTGACGAGGGGATCCAGGAGGATCTCGGCAGTGGGCGCAGGGCCGACCTCCCTCGGGAGCCGCGAACACGGTTTCCCAGGCCCCAGCCCCTGGACCACCACCACCAACACACGCCGCGCGCCCGCGCCGATGCAGGGTGCGGGAATCTCGCCGCGACTCCCGTACCCGCATTCCACTGCGCCGCCGGCCGGCCGACTAGGCCGCTTGCCTAGCCCAATCGGACGGCAGCGCCCGCTCCTGCTGCCTTCATGTGCCAGGCATGTTCCGCGCCCCATACAAAAGTGCGGCCGTGGGTGTCGCGCAGCTGAATTCCTACATTCTAGGCTGTAGCCTCTACACCGCATAGGAATAGGATCGTTGTATCTTTCAGTGTGTGCGTGCCTGCAGATACATTTCGGGTGCAGGTGACACTTGACAAAACTTCTAGTGGATCCTCAAGCTCTAAGAGCAAAGCTTATAAGCGCGCCGACCGCCGGCTGCAAGAAGGACCCGATGGTGGCGGACCCCACTAGTTTTTAATGCCCAGCACCATGCTCCAGCCAATAGAAGCTGGCAAATGCCTCTCCGCCCGCTGTCAGTCGACGTTTCACGAGTCGCCCGTATCTACTTTCTCTCTCTCCACGTAGGACTCTACGCTGGCTTCCAGCCACTCACTATACTTGCTCTAAACAGTTCCGCTACGGTACAAGGAAATGCTTCCTGCAACAGCATTGCCGCAAGGAAGGGAAGGAACATGGTCATGAGTCACCACCTAACATGGCCACCCCATGCATTTCACTCTAATAAGAGTATATGGCCAGCGGCCAGCCAAAGTTACCGCCAACTTGATGGTGAATCTTTTGTGTCTCAAGGCATCAGCTCTGCAGGCAACTTGCGCGTCCCAGCATTATTTTGTGACGTGGATGAACTTAAGTACTCTCCGACGCCAGTACCGGCACTGTTTATATTTGCAACTCTCAAGCCCTGTTTGGTTGGTGAAAAGTTGTTGGTTTTGGTACTGTATCACATTTCGTTGTTACTTGATAAATAATATCCAATTATGGACTAATTAGAATTAAAATATTCATCTCGTGCTAATCAATTAGACTGTGTAATTAGTTATTTTTTTAACTGTATTTAATGCTCCATGCATGTGTCCGAACATTCAATGTGACAGGTACTATAGATTTTTTTTGGAACTAAACAGGGCGAACTGAGCACGGATTAAAAATGTACAGCGAGCAAAACCATATCAAGTCGGCCGTGGGTCGACCTCTGTGCCGTCTTATTGTCCTGTCTACCTCTAAGCTAAACTATCAGACAAATTGGCGGCGAGCTAAATGCATTTAAACATTTCCCGTACGAGCACAATACTATCACCATGCATGTTTGTTTAGGTCCTGTTTAGTTGCCTTCAAAATTTCAAAATTTTACAAAATTTCCCATCACATCAAATGTTTTAACGTATGCATGAAATATTAAATATTGTTAAACAAAATAACTAATTATACAATTTGTCTATAATTTACGAGACGAATTTTTTGAGCCTAATTAACCTATGACGAGATAATAATTACTAAATATAAACGAAAGTGTTACAGTACTTTATACCAAAAAAATACGCATCTAAACAAGACCTTAATCTAAGGCAAAACAAAAGGGTTCAGTACGACGACTGCCTGCATGGGAGTCAGTGTTCAGCGCACCCGGCGCAGTGGCGAGTGCTTGCTTTCTCCGTGGCGCCAACTCAGCCCTGCTCATTTTGACCATTTTTAATCTGATGTGATTAGATTAAATAATACTGCTCGGATTTGTCATGCATGCAAGAGGCGGCTGTCTGTCTTGTCCCTTTCGCCGATCTTATATTCAGCTCCGGGGTTGTAGGATCCATAAGCATGATGCCCCGTGCCGAATGTGTACCTCCTTTTCACTAGTTAATGCTTAATGGAGTGGTACCTTCACAAGTAGTGGTGTCATCCCTAGCTGTCCAGTTCAAACTTTTTTATTTTGTGGAAAGAATAATATGCTTAATGCTTCCAAGACAAGCTTGGCAGAGTAGCTAAAGGTTGTACGAAATGAAAATAATCCTCGTTAAAGTTACTGGGGGTAAAAAAGATCTTTAACAGCCCTGGTAATCTGGTTGTAATCTCTGCCCCCTGGAGTCGCTCAAGGGCTGCTGCCCCTCTCGCCGTACTATCCGTGCCCCCCCCCCCCCCCCCCCCCCCCGGGAGTCATCGGTTGGGCGCCGCTAGGGGCAGGGCCTGTGCTGCGCGTGGCAGCCCGTGTTCCCCGGCGTCGCCAGTTGCCTCGGCCCCACAAGTCAGCCCCCGCCGCAAGCTCTATCGGCCCACACGTCAGCGTCCCGCGCCACTCCACGCTCGACAGCAGACGGGTGGGTCCACGGGCTCGTCGTGTGCCCGGAAGCTGCGCGCTCCGCCTCACGTGCGCGCACCAACCAACCCCTGCTGTCCACAGCAACACAGCACCAAGTTTGTTCGTGGACGCCACCGAAATATTCCAAGATTCGAATCTGCGTGGGCCCACGACGCGGGCCTCTCTTTTTTTCCCCCAGCTCCTATGCGTCATCTCAACGTTAGATTCCAAGATGCATGATGGATACACCCCTATTTGTCCTGCTGCGGAGGACTGTATTTCTCTCTGCAGAGGCACGATGCACGCCACACACAAGGATTTTAGAAGGATAATCGGCTTGGAGGTCCCGGTACTTGATGTGCTAGTTTTTGTTGCTGTTCTCCAATGCCAAGCTGGCGACGTATTTTAGGTAAAACAAATAGATACAAATAGAAATAGTTGATCTGAATATAGTAGCCCGGAGATGTCGAACAACATTATTTATAGTGCAGAAATAGGAGGATAGTTTCTGTAGCATTGAAAAGGAAATGACCAACAGCAATCTGTATAGTATGTTTGACGTAGGATAGTTCTAATTACAACCACAAACACGTGATATTTTCAGAATATCGGCCCAATCTAAAATCATACCAGCACAACGATATGAGAGCGTAACACATGAATTACACGCTATAAAGATTAAATAATTTCAGGCATATTTTAATTCCAAAATTAAATATACGTTTCAACAATATTTCCATGACTATAGTGAGTGAAACATTGCACGTGCGTCTGTTCAGCATTAACATAATTTTAACTAAAAACAGATTGACCAGTAACTGCCAAGGTTTTATGTCCGCACCGCACCAGCCGCCCGAGCCTCGCCCACGCCCATGCCCACGGCGGTTCGTCAATCCCTTTTTACCAACTTCACAAATGTTGTACATACGGTATATCATTTAAGTTGAGATCCTCTGCAACTACCCATATGGATTAAACACACAATTTCCTAGCATTATTAGTCATATTTTAACTCTTTTAATTGTAAATGAATAAAATGGGCCAAGCCCATAAATTCCAACAGTCCCTACATATAGCCGAATCATTGCCAGTAGAAAATTAAATATGGTGGAAATCATAAAACGGTTGTATATCTTTGTTTGACGATCGGAGATATCTAGCCACGCTATAAAAGGACTTATAACCGAGTGAGCCCGGCATAAGACAACTGCACAACTACAACCGTGGGCGTGTGATTTTTTCGGAAACAGTGAGCCTTTGAAGTTGCGTAAGCATATTGACATGATAGCTCCTAATGTACACTAATACGGAGTAGCAGTGAATTGGTGCATGTCATTTTACGACACACTCAGTATCACATGAAAACGAATCCTAAATATAAAAAAAACTCGAAATCTTTGTTGCTTTGGATAATTCTGCCGTGTGAAAACAGAATAATAACCACATCCTATCAACCTATGAGAATCTTTGTGCATATATGTTATCATTTTAACTTTCGCATCTGTTTAGAGTCACTCTCTTTCCCATACTTATACAACAACATGGATCTGGATACCAGATTAATGACCTATTATTAAATGGACATATATGATGGTAAGGTAAAAAAGAATAGTAAATTTTTTTTTGAAAAAGTATAAAAAGAACAGTAAATATATTTACTGCATTCGAATGTAACCTTATCACCCCATGCTCCACTGTATACCCATTTTACTCCGAGTTGAATCTAAAAAACATATTCTTTCGCCTTTAAATATGTGTGATGTTTAGTACTAATTATAATATTTTTGAACTAATTAATCTATCCCAATGGAGGGAGTATATTTAAAGTCAGAGCTCAGAGGGAGCCGGATACTAGGATTTTGATTCCTCGGCTCATAGGTGGAGCCGTGGAGCGGCGGAGGTGACTCAAAGGCAGAAGCACCAGTGCACCACTACTATAGAAGATAGAAAGTTCCCACATGTCCTTTTCACCTTTAGCAGCATGGTCCGCTGTCGACGGCCCCACGGTGGAGCCAGGAGCCCAGGATCCCGAATCCGTGGATTCTACTATGCTAGCGTATGGCATGCATGACAAGGGGGCCAGTGCTGCAAGATCCACAGCCACCTCGTGTGTTCTCCTTGGCAACCGGCCAATCCTCGCGCTGTACATGCAGCCCGGCGCAGCCGTGAACGGCGCATTCGTGTCCCGCCCGGCGCCCAACTCGCAGGGCTCTAGCTGTATAGTACAAGTACCGGATACCACTACAGTACAGCTCGTCTTGACACGGCAAAAGGCCTTGCAATTTGGAATACCCGCAACGTGTCGGCCAGAGCCGAGAGCTCGCAGGATTTCCGATCCATGGCGGTCTGCTCTGCTTGATCTCAGGGTTTCCTGGACGTACTCCTAGAAAACAACTAGCCCACGGTTAGGTTGTGATCAGTTCACTTCACCTGATGCTTGTATCCAAAATTATCGTCTACTGCCTGTTTAAGCTTTCCAGAAAGATTGAGTGCGTACCGGAACTGTGGATTTCACATTTTTTTTCACATGATGAAAAAAACTGTAAATTTCACTTTTTCGCACAAAAATAAAAGCTGTAAATTTCACATGGTGGAGCGCTCACGGAGGGACACCTCGATAGGAGACTGAAAGTTCGACAGCAACTGTTACCTAGCAATGAACTTGCCCTGTGCCTAACATTGATGTGAATGCCCGGCTATTTTAGCGCGCACTTGATCCCCCGACGCACGGTGCAGCTTGCCAACCTAATCCTCGAGCATATTATCTGCCACTGCTCGATAATCACCGTGTTCGGCTGGTGGGTAGGGCTCCAGCCCTACAGTAATTCCCTCTCACACCACTCCAGCTCCAGTCTCCAGCCACCAGCCAGGTAACAGTGTTTTTCTCTCACACCACTCCAGCTCCAGCCTCCAGCTCCAGCCTGCCGAATGCGGTGAATGTCGCGGGTTGATTTTGAAAGATTCACCTGCCACTGCCCTCATGCATGGCGTCATTATATTCTAGTAGGAAACAACAGCCGGCACCATCCTGAAGTTTCCTTTGCCTTTTTTCCAGTGTTACTTTTGTGTTTCTTTACAAGTTGCATGCGTGCGATAATTTCCCTTTTGCTGACTGATGATCTGCACTAGAACGAATGTTTATTTGCAGAAGACAAGGAAAAAAAATCCCCCAAGTTAACGATTGCTTAACTTAAAGCATGCCAGCTACTACCTTTGTGCTTGTGCGTTTCGCCTGCAACTCGTTGATACTGACTGCACAGTTTAGGAACATGGGATGAGAAAAGCCTCAAATGTTGGGCTAATTCTGATTGGCTGATGCCTGACGAATCGACGTCTTCAATTGCCACTGTGATCCGTGACGTTCTTTGTTCGGTCGAAACTCCGAAAGGATGCAAGCGCGCGTCATAGATTCTTTTGGTCTGCAATTATCTCAGCACCTGAAAATGAGGGGTAAAAGGAATCTCCATGTGTCCAGCAATGAAAGGTCTCAGTTGAAATGCAAATGAGATTCTGATTGTTTGAGATCTTCAACTTTGTTCATACGATCCTACTACTAATGGCATTAAATCTGAAATCACACGCAAATCGTGGGCATTTCGTTTTCACTAGCATAAGAATCCCTTGAGAAAATATCACTGCAAAACGTGGGCCCGTTCCCTGAGGTCGACCTTGCGCAAACTTCAGTACATCCAACAATTCCTTTCAAGGTCGCACAAGTTGCTATACATGAAAATCTGTATCGCATACTACATCCATATACTTTCCATTTTTTTTCTAATTATACTAATTTACTATATAAGGATAAAACTCGAGATATGGTAAACGTCGTAATTCCAGCGACAGCGATTCTTGTCTGATTAAATGACCAATTTAACGCCGCCCTAGTTACGGGATCGTGTTAAAAAGAAAGTTAATCCTGATTAAACATGGACATTGACAGCGATCCAGGCGGTGGAATCTGCACGCAATCCGAGGAGATTAGCGCATAGCGACGGCCCGGGACCAAAGATTCCATTGCCGCGCGTGACCTCAGTGCGCGTCCTTCGGATTCCAACTTGCGTGCTGGCTTGCATGGATTCCACAAGCACCAGTTGCTCCGGCCTCCGGTCTGCTGCGGCTACCGGCAGCCAATTGGAGCGGCTTATTACTCGTAGTGCTGGTCAATTTTGAATAGAGTATTTTGTGCTGAATAATTATTGTTAGATAATTTTGACGACAGAAGTATGTCGTCAACATACTTAATTGGATCCTATGGTTGGGTAAGTTCATGTGAAAACACACAGAGTAGGAGTAGATCTCATACACTGAGTCGCTATCTTGACTTGTTTTCCTTCAAGTACCGCCAATTCTCACTCAGGAATTCAGGATTCAGTCCACGGCACATGGGGTTCGAAGGCAAATGTTTGGTTAGGGCGTTAAGCTTGGTAGCACTATATAGTTCAACATTTACTAATAGGAAACATATCATGTGTAAACTAATTTTTTCGTGCAAACTGTGCAAACTCCAATCTCATGCCGCTAATTCAATCTTCATTACCATGTCTAATTTGACCCATTTATTTATTTATTTATTATAAATACCCCACATGCCGCAAAATGATGGTTTGAATTTTTTAAAAATGATTTGAAATTTTAAATCCCAAGTGGAGCCACCATTTCCAATCCCTTCCAACCCTGGATACAGCCGCGCAGATAGTCCACGCGCCGACTCAAGCCAACCCGAATACCTGTGAAGGTGACTCTCCCCAACTCCACTCGGAGCCCTAGCGCCGCCGCCGGCGTCTCCCGCCTCCAATACCGCTTGGTCCCCCTCCTTTCCCGTTCGGCGTCTCGCCGGAGGACGAAGGCAGTGGGGATCCATCATTTTTTCTAAGTTTCTCCAGTAGATCGAGTCATCTAGAATTAAAGTCTTCTAGGTTTGAATCTCTCCATGCCAAGTCTCTTGGTATTGGAGATTTATTTCCTCCTCCTCTCCGGTGACAGCAAGGGTGCAGGGTGGATTCGTCTTCTTCATGGCGGATTTGTTGAAGATGAGGGCGACACCGATGTCAACAACTTCATCGATTTAACGACATGGAGATTTGGTTTTCCGGGTGGTGACATCAAGGTGGAGATGATGCCGCCGTCATGGAATAATTTTCTCCGGTCTCTTCTCCGTTTTGTTGTGGTTAGATCTGACCACAATGAAGGACTAGGGAGAATATGCAGATCAGTCTTTCTTTTTCTTCGGTGGCAGAAAGAAGATGGAAGACACAAGAAAGAAGAAGTTTCTCCACTTCGTCTGCAGGAGTGTTGGCCGCCATTCGTTGGGGTTCTGTTCTCGAGTTTGTTGCCGGGTGTTTGCTTGTGCACGCCAAGTGTTTGCCTGTGCAGCCTTCTATACGAAGCGTCATATAGGTCTGGAGTTGAGAATTTAGACTATACAAGACTTTTAGATGATCATGTTGTATTCCAGCGTGCTTGTAACCTGATGATGTACTCAACTATGGTCTAATATATTTCTTCTTTCGTCTCAAAAAAAAAAGACTCACAAGCCAACAGCCGGCCGGATCGGACCAGGCCACAGCTACGCCGGCGGCGGCCGCTCCCGGACTCAAGATCTCAAAACTCACGCAGCGAAATCCTCCCTCGCGTCCGGAGAAGAAGAGAACGCGCGCCCTCTCGCCGTCGCGCCAGTCGCCACCCTCCCCGCCCGACCCCTATAAATACCCCACCCGACCATCCGGCAATCTCCATCCTCACATCATCCACCTCCGCAGAGCTTCACGCATTGCACGGGGAGCAGAGGAAACCATCTCCCAGACTCCCAGCGGCAGCGGCGGAGAAAGCTAGCGCCCAAACCCAATCCACCTAGCTAGCTAGCGAGATAGGCATGGCGCGCTGGGCCATTGCGATCCACGGCGGCGCGGGCGTGGACCCGAACCTGCCGGAGAGCCGCCAGGAAGGAGGCCAAGCGCGTGCTGGCGCGGTGCCTGCAGGCCGGCGTGGACATGCTGCGCGCGGGGGCCTCGGCGCTCGACGTCGTCGAGGCCGTGGTGCGCGAGCTCGAGACCGACCCCTTCTTCAACTCCGGCCGCGGCTCCGCGCTCACCCGCCGCGGCACCGTCGAGATGGAGGCCAGCATCATGGACGGCCGCGGCCGCCGCTGCGGCGCCGTGTCCGGCGTCTCCACCGTCAAGAACCCCGTCTCCCTGGCGCGCCGCGTCATGGACAAGTCGCCGCACTCGTACCTCGCCTTCGACGGCGCCGAGGAGTTCGCCCGCGAGCAGGTACGGTGGCCGCCCGCCGCCCCAACCAATCCCCCCGGATTAATCTCCCGTGCTCGTTACTGTTTCCAGCATGAATCGTGCATGGCCTCTATACCATGCAGAACCACCACTACTAATTAAGGAAATAATAATCACGGTTTAAGAGAAAATTAAGTTTTTTTTTACGACCTGGCGGGCGTAATGGCCGGACCGAAGAGAATGACGGATTAATAAACACGATCACGAGATTTTGTGAAAAAGGTAATAAAAAACACACTTTTTAGCTCGACACGTGTGGATGACGTGGGTGCAGGACGACCGGCTGCAAACATGTGTCCAGCTAGAACGTTTCCCCTGAGCGGCTGGGGCCGTGTCTCGCAACGTGAATCTTCGTTGGCCATGCACATCCAGCAAGAATCTATTTGTACAAAGCAACAGTCTGGTCATGCTTTTTAGCTAACAAACCGCCATGGCTAAAACTAGCAAAGTTGCATCACACTTTTTTTTCCCGGTTTGTTAGGAAATATGAGAAATCACTTGATAATGATTGTCTTTTTATTTGACACCTTGTTTCTTCTTGCAAGCATAATTTGATTAGCATGACACGGTCCATGCTTATCTAGCTTTAGGTGGTCTAATGGAAATGCATGTATAGGACAGAGATCTGTTTCGGTCAACAAGGCACGCAACTTTGCCTGATTGCATCTAGAAATTACCATGGAACGGAATCTTCTAGTTTCCCCTGTATAGCTGTTGTTACCACTAGGTTTTACTGCACCACTTGCCATCTGGTTTTCCAAATGTTCTAAATTAAATTAGCACTTATACCAACCAATATCTTTAGTCCCTTGATTTGAGCTCTGGCCTTTTGTTTGTGCGATACACCTGCGCTGCACGTGCCTGTCCCCCTCTCGTCCCCTGGTCTTCGGAGAAAGCTGTGGACCATATGCTACCTCTCTTCACATCACTGGAAAGCAACTGCGGTGTAATTTGTTCGCCGTTGCAAAAGAACCCGCCAAAAAAAATAGCTGGCCACTTCATAATTATTTTCGGCAAAGCACGATGTTGTTCTGTTTCTGAACATTAATTGCATTAATATTTTTTTTATTTTCTTTAGAAGTTAATTTGGTCAATACCGACAATAGTTCTGGACAATAGGATAAAAATTTTGCCAAGAAAACATTTGTCGCGTGATGTAGCCGCCTTGCACATGCCAACCCATACCATTTTCTCCCGCTTTTCCCCTAGTCTACAAGATTTGCAGGAAGCTTTGCTACGTTGTTTCCAGGCCATTCCAACTTAAACTTGTACTCCCATATCTAATTAAGCACTAGTACACCACAACAAAGCTTTTTAAAATCTCAGAGGTCAGATATTGTGCACCCCCACCAGCACCTATGCAAGTAAGCACAACTGCACAAAGCATACTCTGCTAAAGCAGGGGATGAGAGGAATCCTACCTTGTCGCATGCGGAAAACAGTATCTTTGGAGCTTGCATGTGCCTTTCTCAAGGCCTCGCATTCTCCTCACTTGAACAAAAGTGTGCTCTGCTGGCCTGCTACGCAACAGCTGGGGGGCGGCTTGCCGCAGTTCATGAACCTAGGATGGCTCCCGTGCACGGCCCTCCCTGCTAGGCTCTTGGCCTCACGCGCCATGGTTCTCTCTTCTGCTCGGAAATCATGAGCATGAAGAATCCAGGCAGGCTGCTGCCGGGACCAAGCACCACTTGCCCCTGTCCGTCTCGCGCCCGGGCCCGAATCTGTCGCCTCGGCGGTGGTCCACCGTGCCGTGCGCCCGTGCCCCAGCAACGAGATCCGATTCGTATCGAATCCTCCAGATCTTGCCTGCTCTCCTGGACTGTACCGAGAGAATAAGATGTTTTAAGCTACCGAAATGTTTCACGGATTAGTGAAACAGCCTTGTTGAAAATCTTAACCTAGTTTCTGATGTGAATTTGATGATGGTTTTGCTGCAGGGCCTTGAGACCGTGGACAACAGCTACTTCATCACCGAGGACAACGTCGGCATGCTCAAGCTCGCCAAGGAGGCCGGCAGCATCCTGGTCCGTTCGTCGCTCACTCGAATGGCCACTCATTTCAACTAAAAAAAAAAGAAATCAGCAGTGAGCTGACCGTTGTCTCTCCATCTCCCGCTGCAGTTCGACTACCGGATCCCGCTGGCCGGGACGGACACGTGCAGCGCGCTGGCCGGGGCGGACAACCACAAGGGCATGGTGATGAACGGCCTCCCCATCAGCATCTACGCGCCGGAGACGGTGGGGTGCGCGGCGGTTGACTCGAGCGGCTTCACCGCGGCGGCCACCTCCACGGGCGGGCTCATGAACAAGATGACGGGCCGCATCGGCGACTCGCCGCTCATCGGCTCCGGCACCTACGCCTGCGGCGCCTGCGCCGTGTCGTGCACGGGGGAGGGCGAGGCCATCATCCGCTCCACGCTGGCGCGGGACGTGGCCGCCGTCATGGAGTACAAGGACCTGCCGCTGCAGGAGGCCGTCGACTACTGCGTCAAGGAGCGCCTCGACGAGGGCTTCGCGGGCCTCATCGCCGTCTCCAGCACCGGCGAGGTCGCCTACGGGTTCAACTGCACCGGCATGTTCAGGGGATGCGCCACCGAGGACGGCTTCATGGAGGTCGGCATCTGGGAGTGAGCCAGCGGAGCGGAGCGGAGCTGGGCGTGCGTGCACACGTGGCCATCTTGCGATTGCCACGTGGGTAATCCTCCTTCTCAGTCAGGGTCGTGGGTATTGTGGCTTGCTTTAGTCGTAGTGATTGGAGATGGGATGAATAATGATGATCGTGATTGTGATGGTGATGGTTATTGCCCTGTGAAATAAAATTGTGAAAAGTTATATATTTCCTGATTCCTGATGAAATTTGAGCTGCTCGCTGTCTCTTGTGTCTGACCGTCTCGTGTTCCTTGTCAAGATTTTTTAGTTTGTTTTCTTGGTGTTCATGGAGGTATGGGCTTAGATTTACTTATGAGAAGGCCCAGCCCAACATTTCGCGTTCCAATTTTGTTGTGCCTGTAAGAGAGGCTTGTTAGCGTTCGAGGCCCAAGCACTAAACTATCCTAAACTGTTTAATGTTTTTGGAAGCTATCGATTGTCCTTTCTGGTTTCTGCTACGAAGCGGACACTGCAGAATGACGCTATGACCCTTGTCACGTTGTAACTTGAAAGTACCGATGCACTTGTGCTTATTCAAATTTGGTCTTCTCCTTCGTTCAGCCAGCGTTGGACCAAGGATGAAAAAACAACTTTTATTAAATACAACAGGCAGGACAGACCTACTGCTTTTTTTAAAAAAGTTGAAAAACCAACCGATCTATCAAAAATTAAGATGAGGGATAAGTGCAAGTTGGTTAGGAGTGACCTCATCCCTGAGGTGGCGAGGCAACGGGCAGTTTGGTACTTTTGGCTCAGTCTTCCGTCTTGGTCGTGCGTGTACTACTCGACTGATGTAGTGTGTTTGGTGACTGTACTTGTACGACCAACTTTAGAATCCATCATCAGGACGCCTGAAGCTGCAATGCGGCTGAAGAAGGTCCGCAACATTTTTCAGGAAACAGCAAGATGGCTCGGAACGAAGATTCGAGCAGTATTCATATTCTAGAGCCACTTGTGAGCTCATAGCCATCTCGGATCCATGTGATCGAGAGTCCAGAGTCCTGAGCGCACATACTCCCTCTCGGATCCATGTGATCGAGAGTCCAGAGTCCTGAGCGCACATACTCCCTCCGTTCTAAAATAATTACACATTTAAAATTTAAAATTTATTCTAAAAAAATTACTACTTTAACTTAATTGCCATAAAAGATAAGAGTATTTGAAGTTGTCTCACATAAAAGACAAGACAATATCTGAATTCTTCTGTCAAGACAGACAGTACTTGAATTCTTCTCACAAAAGGCAAAAAATATTTTTATATTTTCACATCATG
Organism: Panicum virgatum; assembly: GCF_016808335.1. NCBI lineage: Eukaryota > Viridiplantae > Streptophyta > Magnoliopsida > Poales > Poaceae > Panicum > Panicum virgatum. The sequence continues at coordinate 49,850,893 of NC_053142.1, forward strand.
TTTTGATTTGTGTGTTCAGTTTTAGGTCAGTCTCAGTGGGAGTTTTATGGACACAGATACCTAGACTGAAAACTAGGTAACTGTGCCATATAAGTTTTATGGTGATGAAACTCTCCCCACATCCCATAAAATTCCATCCTTCTCTCTCATTGTCATGTTAGTAAAATTGATGATATCTAATATCATAAAATTCTCCATAAAACTCTCACCGAGACGGACTTTAAATGTGCAAATATTATGAGATGGAGAAAGTAGCATATGATCCACAGCTTTCTGACGCCGGCACCACGACCAGCCGTCGGATTCCCGCCTTCCAACGGCTCGTGCAAGTTGGCACGAGATCCAATCGCTGCCCACCAGCAGCCCCGCATCGGGTGGCGCAGTGCCATCAATTCACGCCGTCAGTCCAGCCACCAACCGCACTCCTCGCGCGCCGCCGTGCCGTGGCCACTGTTTCCTTTTCCTCTCGCGCTAGCTGCGCCCACGGGACCCAAAGAGCCAAGAGGATCACATGCCCCGTCGCCGTCGCTTTGCCGTAAAGAAGGCTGGGCGGACGCGAGCCCTTTGCCAGAACAGGAACAGTGCGTTACCTCGGCACGGAGGAGCGGCCCAGCCGTGCGCGCTCGGCCCCACTGAGCCACCACCAACCGCGCTTTATTATTTTTTCATTTTTTTAAAAAATAAAGCGTAGCAACAGGTTGCAGGATCAAGGCCGTGCCGTCAGGCGATGAGCCATTCAGCCTTGAGACTTCCCACCCCCTTCGAGTGTTACTTCTTTAGCTCGTTGACTAGCATGCCAGCCTGATTGCGCCGAATACTAGCACAAATCTACGGGCCAAGCAAAACGCGATCCGTTCACCGGCGTACTAGAGATTAGACAAGAAGAAACGTTGCAGGACCGCTGCACTACGATCGTCGCACAAGAGCCGGATGTCCCAAGAGAATTCTGCAGCAGCACCCCGCCTACCGTGATAGTCCCCTGACAACGAGTTCCAACTTCCAAACATCAAACGCACACTAGTATACCTGATTCGATCTGTCATTTCGCCGGAAGCTCAACAAGTCACCAAATCGGGCTCGTCAAGGTAGGTTGGTGGGAGTTTACGCTCGTGAGCGCACACCAATTCGCCAATTCCCCCCAACCTCACTCACCTCCGGCACGCACCTCGCTATAAGTAAAAGACAAGCGCCGCGCCGCACCCCCACCCCCACCCGAAGGAACGCACCAAAACAAACCACTCGGAGCTCACCACCCCATTCCGTTCCCTGACCAAAACCCCCAAACCCCACCCCAGCCAAGCCGCCAAGCCCAAGCCCCCCCCCATGGCGGCGCCGACCCCGACCGCCGCCGCCGCCGCCACCACCCACCACCGCATCCTCCTCCCGTCCCCGTCCCCGTCCCCGCGCGGCGCCCTCGCGCCTGCCTTCCTCCGCCTGCCCCACCGCGAGCAGGCCCACGCCCGCGCCCAGCGCGCGCGCCTCCCCGCGCCCCTCGCGGCCGCGGCCTCCACCGCATCCCCCGAGGCGCCGGCCTCGGGGGCCGTCCCGGGGAAGCCCACGGTGCTCGTCGCCGAGAAGCTCGGCGCCGCGGGGCTCGCGCTGCTGCGCGAGTTCGCCAACGTCGACTGCTCCTACGGCCTCTCCCCCGAGGAGCTCCGCGCCAAGATCTCGCTCTGCGACGCGCTCATCGTCAGGTCCGGGACCAAGGTCGGCCGCGACGTCTTCGAGGCCTCCGGGGGCAGGCTCCGCGTCGTCGGCCGCGCGGGGGTCGGGATCGACAACGTCGACCTCGCCGCCGCCACCGAGCACGGCTGCCTCGTCGTCAACGCGCCCACCGCAAACACCGTCGCCGCCGCGGAGCATGGCATCGCGCTGCTCACCGCCATGGCGAGGAACATCGCGCAGGCCGACGCGTCCCTCAAGGCTGGTGAGTTCAGTCGGTGCACCCTCGATAGTCGAAAATGATGACTGTTTCGACACGATGCTGTCTATCATCTCTGAATTCTGTGGCGTAAAGCATTAACAAATCCTACTCGTCGCGTATGGACGCTAGGCTTCCAACCATCTAGTAGTATCGTGCGGGCATGTCATGCACGGTATCTTATCTGTTCAGTTGTCAACAATTGTGCAGGCATGTTCAGCTGTTTCCTGTTGCCAAAGTGGGGCGACGATTTTTTTTCTTCAAAACAAACTATAAACCCCACCATTTTGTTTTGTATTTCAAGTCAAATGCATTGAAAAAGTGATGCTATTGGATAACCAGGGAGATAATTAGATGATACCAAGTTTTTTACTTTCAATTTCTGTTACTCTTTCATAAACCCCAGCATTGACAGATAGGCTACATATTGCTGAAGTTGTAATTGTTTGTTGTTTCTCGCTTGAGACAAACCTTTTTGTGAATGGGCTTGGTAGAGTACAGAATTACAATAGTCCCTGTTGTTTGCCTCGCAGTCCTGTTCTTACAAGCTCACTTTCTGAATTGAATATCGTACAGGTAAATGGCTGCGCAACAAGTATGTTGGGGTATCTCTTGTGGGCAAAACTCTTGCTATTCTTGGATTCGGAAAGGTTGGGTCAGAAGTTGCACGTCGTGCTAAAGGTTTAGGAATGCACGTGGTTGCACACGATCCATATGCTTCAGCTGACCGGGCTCGTGCAATTGGAGTTGAGCTAGTCAGCATGGAAGAGGCCATGACAACTGCTGACTTCATCTCATTGCACATGCCTCTTACCCCTGCAACAAACAAGATGCTCAACGATGAGGCCTTCGCTAAGATGAAGAAGGGTGTTCGCATTATTAATGTTGCTCGCGGTGGTGTCATTGATGAAGAAGCTCTAGTCAGGGCTCTTGATTCAGGAATAGTAGCACAGGTTTGTTTGATTATCTTAAGTTACATCCTTTGTTTCATAATCTGATAAAATTCTTTGAGACGCATCTGAAATGCTGTCTCCCCAGAATCTTGCTTATATTTTTTTTAAATGACGCTGTACTAGGCTGCTCTTGATGTGTTCACTAAAGAGCCACCAGCACCTGATAACAAGCTGGTGCTGCACGAGAATGTTACTGTCACACCGCACCTGGGTGCCAGCACAGTGGAAGCACAGGTATGGTGAAATTAGCTCAGTAAAGTCCATTCTGGTCCTATTATAGCAATCAGTTTGCTGAACAAGTCAAATTTCATAGGAAGGAGTGGCTATTGAGATAGCTGAAGCTGTCATTGGAGCTCTGAAAGGGGAGCTTGCAGCTTCTGCAGTCAATGCTCCAATGGTTCCTGCTGAGGTATGAATCTTTTATTTTTTTCTCGTAATCCAACAAGGTTTCCTGACATCTGATATGACACTACATCTTTATGCTTCATGCAGGTACTGTCAGAGCTTGCACCTTTTGTTGTGCTTGCAGAAAAGCTTGGACGCCTTGCTGTTCAATTGGTTGCTGGCGGTGGCGGTATCAAGTCTGTTAAGGTGACCTATGCGTCTGCACGGGCTCCTGATGATCTTGACACAAGACTTCTCCGTGCAATGATCACCAAGGGGTTGATTGAACCAATATCCAGTGTTTTTGTCAACCTGGTAAATGCTGATTTCACCGCAAAGCAGAGGGGAGTTCGGATCACTGAGGAGAGAATCTTGTTGGATGGCTCACCTGAGACGCCTATTGAATACATTCAAGTTCATATCGCCAATGTCGAGTCCAAATTTCCCAGTGCCATATCCGAGACTGGAGAGATCACTGTAGAGGGGAGGGTGAAGGATGGTGTCCCTCATCTAACAAAGGTTGGAGCATTCCAGGTAGATGTGAGCTTGGAAGGAAGCCTGATCCTCTGCAGGCAGGTCGATCAGCCTGGCATGATCGGGGCAGTAGGAAGTGTCCTGGGTGAGGAGAATGTCAATGTCAGTTTCATGAGTGTTGGAAGAATCGCTCCTCGCAAGCATGCTGTCATGGCAATCGGGGTTGATGAAGAACCAAGCAAGAGCACGCTGGCAAAGATTGGGGAGATTCCTGCAATCGAAGAGTTTGTTTTCCTCAAGCTCTAGGCGCCAGATGTATGTTTGAAGTTGCAAGCATGGTGTGCAATTTTGATGTAGCTAGCAATCTAGAGGACGGATGGTTCTCGTTGGAATAAGCTTTTTAGGGGTATTTTTGTAGTGGTGCTCTTGAATTTGGTGCAGTATCGATGTGTCTTTTGAACGTGGTGTTTATCAATAAGAAGCTCTCTTCTGAATATTTGCTGGGTTTGCTCTGAACATGAACGCGATGTGCCTGTCTGTACTGTTTGGTGGTCTATGACTTGAGTCTGAGAGCGAGGATTTGCAGCTGACGAGTTTTTAGTTGGTGTTTCCCAGGCCATAAGAAAATAGTTCTGTATCTACTGAAATATTATCTGGTAAATTTTGCCGAGATCTCAGTAACCTTCGCATTCACCTGCCGAAAGTTGGTACCCATAGGTTCAGCACAAGTGATCTTCTTTCTCTGGATTCAGCACAAGTGATCTTTCTCTGGATTCACGCACATAGTACATGAGATTACGTAGTCGACGCGCCTGTCTAAGCTCTACTGGCTGCTGCACTATAGGATTAATTTATACGATCGATGTTGTGTTTGAAAAGCGTGGATTTCATTTCACGGGGGAAAAAACCAGCATGACTCTCGAGAGCCGGAGATGAGAGATCATGTGGCACTATGGAGGGGATCCGGTTGCCTACTGGCGGCCTGACGATGCCGCCTGGCGCCTGAACTGATCTGACCGGCGAATTAGTCAGCAGCGTCGCCTTCCACAAGGGAAGAAGGCCTCTTTGGTTATGACCTCAACCTCGGCACGGCGTCTCCACCTGAGCGAGTCTTGTTCTTCAATACCGCCGGTATGTTCGACAGTGTATACCGCCGGTTTGGGTTTAGTAGCTTGCCTCAGTGCCTTTAGGACAGCCGCCTACTACTAAAAGACCCTCAAAACCGTTAAAAATAAAACTTAAGGAAATTTGAATTGACGACGTCCCTAACTTTTGAGCACTGGTTACGGCTATATATAAGGCGCCTAGTATATACATTTGTCACAGCGGAAGGCACTCGAGAGTTGGAGCAAATACATGAAGGGAAAAAAGCTAATTGCGAATCTGCACTTCAAGTGCATCATAATCAATCACCACCACTGCGCACATGACCAAGAGCTTATAAGCTTGCAGACTCCCCCGGTGAGGATGTACCTTCTAGCTCAACTAGATCAACATTGCCAAAGTACTTCATGTAAAGCGACCGTGATATATTTAGAGCGTCTCCTGTAGCTGTGGTTGCAAACACTTTCCTATCGCTCTGCCAGTTGTTGGTGAGGCTGATCCATTCTCGCCTCCATTCCTCAAGCGCAAAAGGCTCATTCTTCTTCATACTCTGTAACAGGTGCTTAAAGTAGATGGCTGCTCTTGGTCCGTAGTAGTCTCGCAGCAGGCCGCACCAGTACTTATTTGCTGGAACAAATTTGTTAGAAAGAAATCCACGAAAGCAATGTTAAAGCAGTACATGGCTAAGTGGCATGTGGCTCACCGTAGTCGCGCAACAAACTTGCTTTTGTTTCGGTATTGTCAAACCACATTGTAATTTGCGTTCTAGCATTCCATTCATACTGCAACAATTTCAATGTAGTTGTGTGTCAGGAATCTGAGGAATAACACGTGAGCTTTAGAATACTGTTAGGAGTACATGCTATCTGAGCTAGCATAACATGCACCACAAGATCACTATTTGAACGCAGCACATGTATGCTATGTTAAATTGTCTTACAGTACACATATCAATCTAAGATCAAGAAGGTAGGTAACAATGGAAGCATCCCTACCTTCATTAACAAAAAACTATAGGAATAGTGATTTAACATAAAAAATATATGATGCAATATCATTAAGTGTTAATTAAAGAATGACAAAAGAAAAATAATTTACCTGTATCTCTTGTTTTTGGTCTCGTGCAAGGCCCTTCGCATTTTCCAACCAAGGCCCAAGCAGAAATCCCTCATGAGAGGCAAGTAGTGTATCAAGGTCATTCACAAGGCCGAGGAAATGCTGGCACAGGGTGATCATTTGATTCGTGCTGTTTGATTTGTAGCTCTTGATGATCTTTATAAAGACATCGTTGGCATATTTAGCCAGAACTTGACGAGTTAAATCCACAAGATCATATCTGTTAATGTGATTACAAAGGAGCAATAATTACAGTAAGAATAGGGTAAGTGCCAATTCTATAAGCAACATAAAAAAAATGTACACACAGTCCGTTAAAGACCAGCACTTTTCTAAGCTTGCAAATAGTGTTTTCTGAGCATAGTAAATACTGATTGAAAAAAATTAAGCACATAGCTAGTAGCAACACTCAAAGATGAACTGAATGATTATTTTGCAGTATGGACCAAGCAATTAGAGTGCCTGTGTTCTCACCTGAAGGTGTTGCTGTCAGACACTTCATCTCCGTATTGAAGAAAAAGCTCAAGGGCATGTACAACGACACTGGTATTGTACCACATATGAGGATGTTCATATGCATCATTGGAGGTGCCCTTCTCGTAATTCTTCGGTGATCTTGTAGAATACAGTTTTCCATAACTCATGTATAACCCTTGTGTCTGAATAACAAAAGGTTCAACATCTGGGAAGGCCACTATCACGTCCCGATTTTTGTCCTGTTACCAGAAGAGTAACAGATAAGAATGCGATCAAAGCATCAAAAAAGTATAGGAGTAAATTTACGATTACTTCGGTTATGGTCTGTGCTTAGACCCTAGAGTCAGTTCAGCGTTGCAGTTGCTTGCAGTGGCTGTGCATACGGAAAGGAGCAGCATGCACATAGTATACTTGTGTTACAATGAGTTTGTTAGCTTGTTAGCATAATCTGTTGGCCTTATCTCATAGTTGTTAGTTTATTAGGCAAGATGACATGCAATGGTTAGTGTGTGCCTATTAATGGGCGACACTGTAATCAGCAAGCAAGAAAAAAAAGAACAAGCATAAGAGCTGTATGTCACAGAACAATTTTATCTAGCAAACATCTTTATCATATGGATTAAGGAGCAACTAAAATAAATACAAAACTCCAAATTGTTAGTAGCATAGCATATCAGACATCTAAGAGCTAAGAGCTTGTGTAATGTTGGATGAACACTGGACACACACACACAATGCCTGAGCATGGCATTTAACTTACATTTTTACCATCTGTGCAGTTATATAGAGTTTGGTATAAGATCCACCAAGCATCTTGCAGTCCCTTCACTGGTTTTCCATATCTTCTTGTTGGATATGTCTCAACCCAAACCTGGAAATAATACAAAACCGATCAAGCCAAAAAAAATTGGTTGCATTCAATAGCTAGTTCAACGGGATACTTTCATATAAACATAAAGAAGAACTGCACATTAAGTATAAAAAGAAAAGAAAGAATGCTTCTATGGCACATAAAGTTCTTCTAGAAAATATTCTTTTATTTTACCTGAAGATCAACTTGTTCATGATGGAAGGCCATTTCTGACATTAGGTCATAAACAATTGGATTTTGCTCAATACCCTCCATAGACATACCAACTCCAACCTTCAAAATTATTGTGTTAACGAGTAAAACGTCACATTCCATATTTCTATAAGCAAGCTCAGCAGCAGAAACAACTGATTAAGTTAATATCGTATACCATTGTAGAGTTATCACTTAGTCGAGCATCAATAGGCCCAGAAGCCAAAGCATCCAAAACACCATACATTTCAAAATCTGCAGCGAAATTGTGGAGCATGCACCTGAAAAAGAATCATACAAGTTTCATTATAAAGGAAAATATAAGGACAGTAATAGATGGTGTTTACAAGAAAAAGAAGAGAACTTTCCAGATGTAGGGGACACCATAGAACTGATCAGAATTTATCCATACTGGTTTAACTTCAGCATAAAGATCAAGAACAATCATTCTGCCAACTGGAACAGAATGCAGTAATGCCTAACAACAGCAGATTTTGAGATTAATCAGATAAGGAAAAATCCTTGTTATGTAGAAGCTGCATGCTCAGAATAGAAAGAAAAAACGACGACTTATAGATGTATCTAGCCACTTTAAGTTCACAAGGCTTATTCACGTTTAGCAGAAATATTGCAGAAACTGAGTGTACAAGGAATAGTTAACTTTTTAGAAATACTGCAGGCATGGACTTCTTGATTAGTATCAAGGCAGCAATCACAGGTAACACCCAGTGCAAATTGTCCCTCCTTGGTGTTTGAAACAACTCATAATATGTTATTGGAATACAAAAGGGCATTGACCAAATGAATGTGATCACCTCACATCATTGCAATATTAATTGCAGTCATCCAACATACTGACTTTCGGAGGCAACTGCTAGCAACACAATTTTGCGATGTAATATTTTTTAATTAAAAAATCCAGGTCCAAAGAATTTCAAATCCCATTACTAAAATGTTTTTGAAGAAATGAGAAACTAATATATGCAAAGCTAATAAATTACAGCATTCATATCTTATCAAATTATATAATATAAACTTTCACCTTCATTTGCGGGGGTTCCCAGAAAGGATCATAGGTAAACAACCAACCCTGCGGAGTAAAACATGTTAGAGATCCTTGCATATCCATCTATGGTGTGACGATGCAGCAAGAAAAATTTCACAACTAGAGAGGAGAATAATGCATCAAAAAGTAGTTCCAGAAGTAAAGACTTAAAGAGCGTCATCCAAGACATCCATAGTCCATATCATATCCATAATAACTACTTTTACAGAAAAACCCATTGCAGGTAATAAATTAGCGAACTACCAAAACACAGAGAACTTACTTGCATCAACCAAACAGCATCATCGTCACCGCTTTGCATACCCCTGAATGTTGCAGCACCCAACGAAGAGATATAGTTTGGATCACTTAGTGGAGGAGTGTTCTCATCAAAAGTATCACTAGACAGGTTGGAAATATAAATAAATGAGAAAAGGTCCATCAATCAGGAACTTCCAGTGAGGTGGATGATGAAAAACCATACCAGTTGTATATATGACTTGTCCTATCATATTCTGTGTGAAAGAACAAGAAAAATCAACATGTATCAAGGTTTGCATTTTTTCCTGATTAAAAAGTCTAAACAAATTACTCTTTACAAAAGAGAATAGTAAGATAAATTTTAACCATCGATCTTGTTGGAGGGGAAAAATTCGGATGTTGATTAATATTGCAAAATAAATCATGTTTCTTTTTCATCTTTCCGAGGTGTGCTGGCCCATTTCAACTTTCAAAAGAGTTCAAAATCAAGATAATGTTCTGGGAGCAGCAGCTGAGTTCAACTGAAGAAAGACAAAATACAAAACGAAGTATTAATCCACAATCTTTTTTCTACATCCCCTCCAATTAGTACATCTGACCTGCTTGGTTTGTTTTGTTCTCATTGCTTTCTAATTCATGATTTTAACTACTCTATCTTCACAAAATAACAAGTTCACCAAAGATGTGGTCAGGAAGCACAAAAGAACCTAAAGATCCGGTATTGCAAAAGTGGCATGTGCTAGTACTATAAGAAAATAGCCAAATATCATCGCAAAGAAGCATGATTTGGATATTACTATCGCGTAGTATGTCACTCATGACCAAACAAAGAGCTATACCATATGAAAACATATAGTTGTTCTCTAGCAAGGGACATCTGGGGCAAACCTTTTATTATACTTCTATTTTGGACATGACATATAAAATAATTCGTAGAGGGGCTAACTAATAGAACAGTTTATTTCATGAACAATGGTTGAATACCAAGTAAAAGGACTGAGATTTTCCGCTTCATTCACATGATAACTGTAAACATAGTGTTCTTCAACAACTTAATACAACTGGAAAAGAATTTTGGAAACTTAGATAGTTGGAATTTATCTATTTTCCAGTCAACAGATTTAGTTATAGAGAAAACACAGGATTCCAGGTCTGAAATTAAAATATCTTGCATTATGGTTGACAAAAGATTGACCAAAACAACAAATCCTACCTCTGATTTGTTCTTCTATAAATAACTTTCCAATTTCAATAAATAAAGGATCAGATGCATCAAGAAGATATGTGCAGCACCACCTTGGATTGCTGTCAACTGTAAACCTTAATATAACAGAAGAGAGACAAATGAGCACATATGGTTTAGTGATGAAAAAGAGATGTCAGCAAGATATGCAGAGCATTGGGTTGCTTCACTTTAATTCAGAAGCAGTGTTATTGTATGGCAGTCGTAAGTCAAGATAATTCATATGATGAAACACTTAAGGCGAAACAAGACTGAAAATACAAATGGGTATAAGATCGTTTTGAATCTGGTGTGCCAATTGTGGATGGCATCAGAAGGCACAAGTATGTAGAGTGATTGTTCCATTTAGATCAACTGTAGCAGCTAAAACTGCTAAGATGTGTACTGCAAGCGCAAATTGCAATAAAACTGCAACCATGATTCCAGATAGATCAATGAAAGACAACAACAGTGGAGACACAAAACTGAAAGGAATTCAGTAGTGAGACACAAACCAGGAGCTGCAACCATGGTTCCATATTCTATATTTTAAGTATTCCATCACGGAAAAATTATACAGTAGTAACTGGTTAGTATATATCAAGGTTTTTTTGACAAGATATGAAATCGTCCTTACCAGTTTCCAAGGTGAGTGACTTTAGCTGAAGGAAATTTGGCCTTTAATGCAGCTGGGATGTTGCCAGAAAAGGCTGGAAGAACTGCAACAAAGGCAGAAGTAAAGTGATGCTGAAATTAAACTGAAAAAAAACTCAGACCGAGTAATTTAACATATCAAACATTTAGAGTGGGCATACTAGGCAGAATAGGAGTTCAGAAAGAAACACACAAAGTGCAAGCCAATAATAAAGATATATTGTATAAAATGACATACTATTGAGTTTTCTATATAATATTAAAACAATCCTCATGTAACTGCACAAAACCCAGAAATGCTAGAATGTACAATGTTACCTGGGAACATGCCAAAAGCATACATCCTAGAAAGGATTTTCTTCTGAAGAGCTAGTTGATCATCAAGCCAGGTCTGAGGAAGAGGCCCACCCCATCTGGCAAATAATTGGAAATAAAAGAGTTCAGAAAATAAGTAATACACAGGATATTTCAAAAATAGAGTTCAGAAAAAAAAATCTGCATCCAAGACAACTAAATAACAGTGGTGACTATCTGACTATCTATTCCTAAAAGTACTAAAGATGACACCAAAGTCTTGTTGGCAGCCAAGGCAGTGAGTTATGCTCAGACATAAATATCAGGACTTAGGACTCATAAAAGGGGGACCAATTCCCAAAACAAGATTTTAAGCTTTCACATCTCTATTTTAACGTCATTCCAGAGATGTGAGCATCCCTAGTTGCAGCTATATATTCTATAACAAAGTAATTCCAAGCACAACCAAAAATTTCAATTACTGTCTTGTGCTGTGGTGTTAAAGAATTAATGAAAATAATTTTAAAAAATACATTATGTCACAATATTATTTTAAAAGGATATCAGATCAAACTAGAATAATATAAAATCAAAAGTTTAGATGTGAGGGGGCAACAACAAGTCAGAGGTGTAACTTGTTAGCAGCTCAATTCTAACTCTCATTGAGCTGAGAGGATGACAATAAACTTGGGGCAATTTTCTGGTTTTCTCATATTCACAAACTCAAAACCATGCCATCCCAAGGGGGGGCTGGGGATACATTTATACAAGGGGCTGCAGGGCAGCCAAGCTAGATGCTAACTGCTAGTCCTAACTGCTGTCCTAGATGCCAACTGAAAGGTAGTCAAGATGCTGTCCTTGCTGTCCTCTAGGGGCAGCAAAGCACAACGTGCTGCAGCAAGAGCATCTCCTCTTGTGCAGCCCCACAAAGACCAAGTACACAGGCTTATCCATCATTCTCCCCCTAAGTCTTGTGCGTCGTCTTGTGGGAAGATTGAACCATCCCGGTCCTGGAGCAGAGCTCAAGGAACTTGATCCTCCCAAGGGGCTTGGTGAGCAGGTCCGCAAGCTGGCCCTTGGTGTTGATGTAGCTCGCCTTGATGCTCCCGTCCTCTAAGAAGCCTCGGATGAAGTGATACCTCACCCGGATGTGCTTGCTCCGTTCATGAAAAACGGGGTTCTTTGCCAGGGCCAGAGCGGACTTGCTGTCCACTCTGAGCTCCACCGCTTCAGTGTCTCTGCCGAGGAGATCACCAAGCAGTCGAGCGAGCCAGAGCGCCTGAGTCGAAGCGGTGGAGGCCGCTATGTACTCAGCCTCGCAGCTAGACAGAGCCACCACCTGCTGCTTGACCGACTGCCAGCTAACGAGGCACTCGCCGAGGAAGAAGAGGATCCCGCTTGTGCTCTTGCTGGTGTCGATATCGCCGGCGTGGTCGCTGTCGCTGTACCCGATGAAGTGTGCCGCCCCAGGGCACCTCGAGTAGTGGAGACCGTGGTCGAGAGTCCCCGCAACGTAGCGGATGATCCTCTTCACGACCTGCTGGTGCTCCGTCGTCGGTCGCTGCATGAACCGACTGACGTAGCCGACGGAGAACGCCAAGTCCGGCCGTGTGTGGGCGAGGTAGCGGAGGCTCCCCACAAGGCGCCGGTACTGAGTAGCGTCCACCTCCTCCGCCATGCTGTCATGGCTCAGCTTCAGCCTCTCCTCCATCGGAGTGAGAGCTGGGTTGCAATCGGTGAGCCCAGCTAGCTCAACGACGCGCTTGGCGTAGGCAGTCTGTCAAAGCGTGATCCCGGAGTCGTCCTGGTGCACCTCGATCCCCAGGTAGAAAGAGAGAGGCCCCAGGTCGCTCATCTGGAAGGTGGCCTTCATCTCTTCCTTGAACGCCGCCACCTCCGCATCCTTGGTGCCGGTGATCACCAAGTAGTCGACGTAGACACCCACCAGCAGGGCATTTGCTCCATTGCCCCGCCGGTAGATGGCCGCCTCGTGCGGGCTTTGCTCGAAGCCCATCCCCTTGAGCGTGGAATCCAACTTGGCATTCCACGCCCGTGCTGCCTGCCGCAAGCCATAGAGGGCCTTACGCAGGCGTAGCACCTTGCCCTTCTTGTCGGGGATCGCGAATCCCGACGGCTGGTGCACGTAGACCTCCAACTTCAAGTCGCCGTTGAGAAACGCCGACTTGACGTCCATGTGATGGACGCGCCAGCCCTCCTGAGCAGCCAGCGCAAGGAGGAGTCACACGGACTCCATCCGTGCCACAGGAGCGAAGGCATCATCGAAGTCGACTCCCTCCTGTTGCACGAAACCTCGTGCCACCAGGCGAGCCTTGTGCTTGACGACGGTGCCGGTTCTTCTCAACCGCGTCCATCTCCGACTGCATCGCGGCACGCCATGCCACGTGTCCCTCGGCCTCTGCGAAAGACCGAGGCTCGCCGTCGTCGCACGCGAGGTGCAACTGCGTCTCCAGGTCGTGAGGCAACAGTCCCGGCACCGGCTGATCGCCGAGAAGGTCCTCCATCGTACGGTACCGCAACGGCTCGCCGTCGTGATACGCGTCGACGCGCTCCTCGTCATGAGAGAGCGGAGTAGCGAACTCCACCGGGCTGTGCTCAGCACGAGCAGGTGTCGGAGTAGACGTGCCCGGAGGAGTGGTTGTCGGTACTGGAGTGCGTGGCGTCGCCGGCTGTGGTGGTGCAGGCGAGGAACTCGTCGCAGCCGGAGTCGCGGCTGGAGAGCGTGGTGCTGCCGGTGTAGCGGGCGCCGGAGTCGGTGGAGGCTCGAGGACCGGGGTAGGCACGCTCGGCGAAGAAGAGCTGCCTACTCCCCCAGCTCCCTCGAAGTGGACGTACTCGACGGTGAAGTCGTCGTACGTCGGAGCCGAGCCGTCGTCCACCGTCTTGTCCCACGCCCATCCTCGCCCTTCGTCGAACACAACGTCGCGCGCCGTGCGCACACGCTGTGTCCCCGAGTCGAGAATACGGTAGGCCTTCGAGCCCTCCCATAGTCACAAAGTTCCTGGGTCGACCGGGTCGAGGAACGGGGTCGAGGGTCGAGGGTCGTCATTTTATAAAATTATGGTTCGAATGGGGTATACATCTATGGAACGATAAATTATTATGTGGGACGCGACCTTGATTCATCGGGGTCGATATCTTCGGGTCGATAAAGACAAAAACTATATATGTGCTACTAATGAAGAAACTAATCTGCACAAGCATATAAGAAACATATAAAAGAGTACATTTAGACCATGCTACACGCACTCAGCTCATTGTCTAACAAAAACCACACCAATCCACTGTCCTTAACCTCCTTATCTCAATTAAATCTGCTAGCAATGGGGCTGCGACCCCTTTCAAACCGGGACACGATCCAACCTTGAATGGGACACTGACCCTCTTCGACCCCGACCCTCGAATCGGAACGACGTTCCCGGGTCGAGGGACGAGGCATCGACCCCGAATCCTGTGACTATGAGCCCTCCGCATAGCCGATGAACACTCCCGGAGTGCTCCTGTCGTCGAGCTTGCCGATGAACACTCCCGGAGTGCTCCTGTCATCGAGCTTGCCGATGTGGCCAAGCTCCTTGGCGAACGCGAGGCAGCCGAAGACCCGCATGTGGGAGACCGCCGGCTTGCGCCCATGCCAAGCCTCATACGGCGTCATGCCGTCGAGTGCCTTGGTGGGCGAGCGGTTGAGGATGTGGACGGCCGTCACCACCGCCTCTCCCAGAAGACAGCCGGCATCCCCCTCTGCTTGAGGAGGGCCAGAGCCATCCCCACAACCGTCTGGTTGCGCCGCTCGACAACGCCGTTCTGCTGCGGGCTGTACGGCGCGGAGTAGTGGCGATGGATGCCCTCATCCACGCAGTACGCCGCGAACTCGGCCGCCGTGAACTCGCCGCCGTTGTCGGTGCGCAGCACGCGCAACTTGCGGCCGCTCTCCGCCTCCGCAGCAGCCTGAGCACGCCTGATGGCGTCCGCAGCCTCTCCCTTGCTGTCGAGGATCATCACCCACATGTAGCGGGAGAGATCGTCGACGAGCAGCAGGAAGTAGCGCCGTCCTCCTGGTGTGGCCGGTGTCACCGGGCCACACAAGTCCCCGTGCACGAGCTCGAGCCACTCCCTGGCTCGGAAGCTCGCCTGCTGGGGGAAGGGGTGCCGCCTCTGCTTCGTCAGCACGCAGACATCGCAGAGCTGCTCCACGTGGTCGAGGCACGAAAGGCCTCGCACCATCTCCTTGGCGCCGAGCCGCTTCAGGGCCTCAAAGTGGAGGTGCCCGAAGCGCTCGTGCCACTGTCATGCCTCGTCGTCCCTGCGAGCTGCAAGACAAAGAGGCTGGACCACCCCGACGTGGAGGATGTAGAGGCGGTTCTTCCCTCGAACCACCATAGCGAGAAGCTGGCGACGGTGGTCCCAGATGCGGAGGACCCCGCTGTTGATCACCATGCGTGAGCCGCTCTCATCGAGCTGCTCAAGGCTGATGATGGAGTTCCGCAGCGCCGGGATGTAGTAGACTTCGGTGAGCATCCGGTGCTCTCCGGACTTGGCGGTGAAGATCACAGAGCCCACGCCCTTGATCTCCACGGCGGAGGAGTCCCCGAACCTGACGGAGCCACCTACGTCGACGTCCAGGTCGGAGAAGAACTCCCGCCGCCCGGTCATGTGGTGCATGGCGCCGGAGACGAGGTACCAGCCGTCGACCCTGTCGTCGTCGGAGCCGTTGCCGAGGACTCGGGCGCGCGGCTCGTCGAGGTGGAGTAGAGCGGTGGCAGGCGGTGCCGCCGGATGCGGCTCCATGTCCCCGTGGAGTAGGAACAGAGCCGGCTCGTCATCCGGCTGGGCCTCCGCGACGTGGGCTTGGCCCCCACGCCTCCGTTGCGGGCAGTCCCTGGCCCAGTGGCCGGGCCTGCCACAGTTGTGGCAGGCGTCGTCTCGTGCCGTCTTGGGCCTATCGGCGGCGCCGCCCTGAGCATCTCCGCGGGCGCCACCCTCGGCGCGCCCTCGTGCCCCGGCTTGGGCACCTCCGCGCCCCTTTTGCAGCTTGCCGCGCTTGCGGCCACCAGTCGAGGAAGAGGGCTCCCCCCCTCTTCCTGTCACCGCGCCGGGCCTCCCACTGCTCCTGAGTGAGGTGGAGCTTCCCACCGGTGGAGATGACTCCCGAGGGAGGCTGTGGCTCATCGCTGTCGGCGACCTTGAGGCGACCTATCGCCTCCTCGATCGTCATGGTGGAGAGATCCAGCAGAGACTCGATCGAGCGAGCGGTCTGCCTGTACCGCTCGGGGACGCAGCGGAAGAGCTTCTCGATAGCTCTCTCCTCGTCGTAGGTGTCGTCGCCGAACTGCACCATCTTCTGCAGCAGAGTGTTGAGACGGAGAGCGAAGTCATCAACATCCTCACCTGGCTTGAAGGCCAGGTTCTCCCACTCCTTGCGAAGTGCCTGCAGAGTGGTCTTGCGGGCGCGGTCGCTGCCGATACGTGCCGCAGCAATGGAGTCCCAGGCCTCCTTGGCAGTTCGCTTCTTGGAAAGCATGAACTGCATCTCGGGCGGGGCTGCTGCGATGAGAGCATCCAGCGCCCGTCGATTCTCATCGTAGTCGACGTCGCCGTACCGGACTGCCTCCCACATATGCCGCACCTGGAGCTTCACCTCCATGACCACGGCCCACTCGACGTAGTTGGACTTGGTGAGGGTGGGGGCGCCGCCGCGCTCGCCCCAGCCAGGAGCGCCGCCACCTCCCTGCGCGCCGCCTCCAGGGGCACGGCCGCCTCCAGGCACGCCGCCGCCACCCTGCGCGCCGCCGTCCGTTCCGCCGCCGGGCGCGCCGCCCTCCGGGCCGCCGCCGCCAGGGTGGGCTGCTGCCCACCTCGCAGTCCGCTCCCGCGCCCTCTCCCTCTCCAGCTCCTCAAGGTCCCCGTCGACGGTGGTGTCGCCGGAGATGGAGCCGCTGAGGCTGCCGCGCAAGGTCTCAACCTCAACCTCTGTCGCACGCGCTGCATCTTCCGCCTCCTCTGCTTCCACCTCCGCCCTGGCCGCTGCCAGCTCCGCTGCAGCCAGCCTGGCCGCCCTCGCCGCTGCTGCAGCGGCTTGAGCCGTCGCTCGCCTGCGCTCCTCTGCCGCGGCGAGCTCGGCGTCTCGCTGGCGCTGTGCGCTCGAGGCGACCAAGCGCTGAGACGATGCGTCGGACATGGCGCGCCTCCAAGGGGCTGCTGCGTGGAGAGGGGGAAGGGAATGGGGAAGGAGAGGCAGCCGGAGCTGCTGCTGCTGTTGCAGCGGCTGGAGCAGCTGCTGCTGGTGGTGGTGGTGGTTGGGCTGCTACAAGCGCTTGGGAAGGGGAGGAGCAAGAGATATCCAACCTACAGGAAAGTACGGCTCTGATACCAGTTGTTAGCAGCTCAATTCTAACTCTCATTGAGCTGAGAGGATGACAATGAACTTGGGGCAATTTTCTGGTTTTCTCATATTCACAAACTCAAAGCCATGCCATCCCAAGGGGGGGCTGGGGATGCATTTATACAAGGGGCTGCAGGGCAGCCAAGCTAGATGCTAACTGCTAGTCCTAACTGCTGTCCTAGATGCCAACTAAAAGGTAGTCAAGATGCTGTCCTTGCTGTCCTCTAGGGGCAGCAAAGCACAACGTGCTGCAGCAAGAGCATCTCCTCTTGTGCAGCCCCACAAAGACCAAGTACACATACTTATCCATCATAACTTACCCATGCATATTCGCCATTCGAGACCATGCAAGAAAAGCTGGCCCACCAAAGAAACCATCCAAATCTGATTTGCTAATATTGTACCTCTTCAAGAAGTATAAGGGAATAACACAGAAGATATTAGGGCATTTTCAGGATAACAGGAAGAGTAAAGCAACAACCAGAGTCCATTTTTATGTTAGATAAAAGAGTGCAAACACTCTCATAACAAAAAGTGAGACAACCTACTATACGGTCTACAGGAAGGAAACCAATGAGGTTTTATCTTTTTTTTATATAAGGGATATAGACATCCCCCAACAAAAAGCAAATATCAAGAACTGCTCCTAAATCATTTTGTCAACACAATCACAACATTGCAGCATGTGTGGAAATGCAGTAATGTGCTGCTCTGCCTGCTTACAGTGGCGGAGCAACATGTTATGCCAGGTGGTCCCTGCATACCCTAATTAGCTCAGCCTATTAGTAAAAAAAAAAGCCTATTAGTAAAAAAAAATTCTGTTGGTAATTGGTTGCCGGCCGGCCGGTGCAGCAGGGAAGCGGCATACTCTAAGTTCAGTTCCTACCTCCGTTACTGCCTGCTTATCTATATCGCACCTAAGAATTTAGCCATTTACAGGTATGAACCAATCCATCTGCTTAATTCTCTACCTAAGCTCTAGTATGCTTTTGCGCATGATTTCAACGCCTTAAGGACTCACGAAAATACATAGTATTAAATTATACAGTTTAAAGAATGCTTAAAGAAAAAGAAAACATGTATATACCTGAAAAACCTTCTGCCATATAGACTCTTGCCCAGTGAAAGCAAGAGGCAAATTGATCCCTTGAAGAGCCATCCAGTCAATTTCCTGCTCCCAACGCTCCCAATTCCACCAAGCAAAAGAATCTAAAGGGAAAGAAAAATAGTTTTAATCAGAGAAATAGACAGGAAGTATGTTTTTACTTTACATGAAGGAAAATGATATCATCAGTATTAATAGCCGAAGGTTCACAAAGGCCCCCAAAATGGAACCACATGGTAGCAACAAGAAACCAAAACAAGGGGTAAGGTGATACAATCAGGAAACTAGTCATGACAACACAAGTCCATGGGGGCATCAACAGGAATAAATCAGAGCAACCTTTTGGGAGAAGGAAAGGTAACACTCGTCCTGACTGGGATATTCAGTTATTCACAAACAGAACCTGGAAATGTATGATCATAACAGAGGGAAAAGAAATACAATATAGTATGACAAGCAGAGCGCGGAGCATCCCATCAGTGTGGTAGGGTAGCTGGCAACACGTCATGTGTTTAAAAAAACTACTTCAATTACAATTCTTAGAAATTTCGAGTAATAAGTTATCAGCTTACAGCTGGATGTAACTGCATTCTGGTAGTAGCTCCAGTCAACGGGTCTTTGAATAAATACACCACCAGCAGGAACACGAGGTAATGACCCAGGACGTGGAATGGATGATAATTGTGCACCACCAGTTTTATACCAAGATATATGTGCTGCACAATAGTGTTTTAAGTACCAGTGAAAACCAGCAGAAATTTCCACCCCACTTGCTCCAAGTATCCTGACCACAACCAATGACAAATACGAATAAGTTGTTAAGCCCTGTCTGGTTTCACTATGTAAAAACTGAAACATGCACGCATGCATTGCTGAAACATAATTTATGAAACTAGAATGATGTTTCTGTGGCATACAGAAGTTTTCAGTCTCAGCTCAACTAATATAGCAGATGGCATTTTGCCCTGCACATTTGGAGCAGGCTTAATTGCTCAAGTATAAGCCAATTGCAAAAGCAAACAGGATTGACAGTGGCACATGATTCTAGCAGAATCTGCTGAGGCCCAAACTTCGTGTAGTTAACTGCTTTCTGGATAGGTTATAATAAACATAAATGAGAAGAGTTCTTATAAATAAACACAAGAGAATGTATAGACAGATGTACTGGTTCATTAAATCTAATGCCTTAATGGATGTCACACACTCAAGACTAAATGCAATCAACTCATCGTGAGCTAAAATAAGATGTGGTTATAAATTCACTGTTTGCATATGTGATATACATATTTAACAACAGCAATTCACCCAACACCAAATTTCTGAAAATAACAGCAAAGGGAAATAGAAACACTATAAGACATGCACATGATCCTCTAGCATCAAGAAACAGAAAATAATTTGTAAATGCCAAACAAGCTGAAGATATTATTTGCAGCAAATGTTAAAATAGAAAGGTTAAACATACAGTATTTCGGGAGTCCCTTCTCCATCAAACAACGGGTGGTTGATAATGATGAAGCATGCCTTCCCGCCACATTGTTCCTATCAATGCAGTGGAGTAGAACAGTAGATTATGAACCCTTGCCAATGAGTAAAAGGGGCGTCAGAACCCATTGTGAACTTCCTCAGGCGGAGTTATAAATCAATAGGATCATTACAAAAGGCAACTCGTTGTGTGTAGGGTTCAGTTTTGACAGCTAAAATGGTTTTTGATAATCTAAATTAACATAGTAGCCACATGTTTACACGATGACAAGTCCAAACAAACAACTCCCTACTTTGATCGACTGCTCTATGATGTCCCCGTTACGCGCTTCGTTGGCTTCTGATTCTAGCTGACAACTGACATTCTCACTGTACTTTCTCTCACGGCAACGCTACTTTACTTATGCAACACTTGCCAACAGCGAGCAGCGCCTAGAATCCTACGTCTCCCCTCCCCGAGCACGAGCAGCGAAGCGCGCGTACCTTGGAGATGACCCTGAACTCGAAGCTGGCGGAGTGTGAGAGGAGGAGCCGCTCGAGAAGCCCGCGCGCTGCGGCCTCCTGCTCGGCCGACGACGAGCCCTCCCGGCGATGGAGCTCGCGGACGCGGTCGAGGTGCGGGAACCGCCGATCGGAGCATCTCGCCTCCGGGACGGCGCAGGCGATCACGACGAACAGCAGGAGCGTGAGCGAGCGGGAAGCGGGGCTGGAGGAGGGCCGCATCGCGGCGGCAGCGGGGTGGGGAGTGGGAGGAGGAATGGGGATGAGGATTGGAGTGGTGAGTGGGACTCCGCCTCCGCGGACGGCATGACGACGGGTTTAAAACTAGTAAGCAGGAATATTGCGAAAAAATAAATCAACATCACGAAACAGTTTAATCTATGAAATGAACAAATGTTTTGGCATTGCGAACAAGTTAGTTACACACAGAAAAATGCATCTACATAGCAAAATAGAGAAATAAAAAGAAAAAATAGAAAAAATAAAAATAGAAGAAGAAAAAAAAGAAAAAGGTCGGTAGACACAGCATAGGCAGTCTAACACTAGTGACTTACGTAAATACAAGATCTAAGTTACCTTAAAAAGAGTAAATCTGAAAAAAAAATTGATAATTGTAAATTCTCATCTTTGCAACATGGCCAGTCACGTAATATTGCCCCCAGAGGCCCAGATTTTTGTACGAAACTCAAAAAAAACATGTGGTTATGGGCTCCGAGTCCGAGGGGCAAAAGGTGGTGGTGGGCCGGGCTCAAAATTCTTGAGGAATTCCAGAGTTTTTCTTCTGAAGCTTCTGAACTTTTTTGAGGATTCAGAACTTACAATGCCATTCACGGTAATCTGATGAAATTTAGAGCACAAATAAGCATCCATGATCCCAAGCTGTATTTATTCCTTCATGTTATTTCGGTAAGGTAGTGCTACAACCGTTCGAAGCAGACTACAACACGATAGAAGGAACATTTCTGCGGACCACAACACACTACACGCACTGATCACTCCATGGCACTACTAGGTCTGTCACCAGCCACCACAGTAACTGATACATCATCCTCTGCTGTTGCTTCAGTTCGCCTTCCGGCAGTTGACCCTGACCTGCCCGCCGGATCCAGTGACGACGCCGATGCCGCCCATCTTCACCATGGCGTCGCGGAAGTCGTCGAAGAACCCGGCCATGTCGGACGCGTAGGCCTTGGTCTGCGCGTCCGCGGAGCCGCCATTGAACAGCTGCTGGTCCGAGTGCAGCAGGCCCTTGTTGCGCAGCAGGTTCTTGTAGTAGAAGTTGTCGAAGACGTAGGACGTGGACGGGTCCAGCGGCGAGGTGTTGTCGTCGCCGCTGCCGGTGGCGCTCGGGCACCGCGGCTTCAGCGACGACGCCAGCGACGCGTCCAGGCTGGTGGTCTCGTTGTAGAGGCGGCCGCGGAAGTTGACGCACCGCGCCTGCCCGATGGTGTGCCCGCCCGACAGCGCGATCATGTCCGTCGCGCTCAGGCCCTTCTTGGAGAAGGCCTTGATCAGGTCGCCGAGGTCCAAGGTCGGCGCCGGGAGGTCGTTGTTCGCGTCGTCAAGGCTCGCCGTCGTCCCGTCCCGACGGCCGAGCTCGACGTCCCAGGTCGGCCCGCCAAGCTGCAGAGGTGGCAGTAAGCTTAGCTTGAAACCACGCATGTAATTGCAGAGATAACCGACTGATCATGATCTGAATGATTGCGCGTGCGATGCTTACGGCGACGACGGAATCGCGGGCGGCCACGGCGAGGATGTCGGCGCAGGAGACCGTCTGCTTGCAGGCGTCCTCGAGCTGCGCCTTGATGTCGTCAACCACTTCGAACCCGCGGAGCGAGTTCTTGTTCGGCTGCGCGGTCTTCTCGCCGGTGAAGCCCGGGGCGTCGTCGAGCAGCACTGACCCGTCACAGCCCTGTAAAGTTCATTTGCAGTCAGCGGTTAGTCCACGAAAAGGCACTCCATGATTGTACTCAGAGAGACTAACCGATCTGCTAGAAATGACAAAGACTTGTTTGAAAATTCAAGCATTGCTCAGAGTGCGCGTGCGCCACTTTTTTTTTTACTGAACTGACTGTACAGCACCACACTGTCCCACACACTCTGCATGTTACGCATCTATTCTCCATGTACAAGCAGTGGAAGATTCTAACTTAATCTTGCTAATTTTGACTTGATTTCCAGACGGATTTCAAGTTGCTAGTTTTTGGCTTTTTGCCGAGGAGTTTCTTAGGAAAAAAAACCAACATCGTTATGCTGGAGTTTCAGATAAAGGAAAAAAATGAAAGGCCGAAGAAAATTAAGAGGTGGCTAATGGCACTTGCATTGACAAAGCAGTCGTGGAAATGGAGGCGGAGCAGGGACGCCCCCATGCGGGACTCCTTGGAGACGGCAGCTCTCACGGCGGACTCGATGATGTCGAGCGCGTCGGGGCATGTCTCGTCGTAGAAATCGGTGGAGAGCTGCGCTGAGACAGCAGCCGCGGCGAACAGCAGGGCCATGGTGCAGCAAGCGAGGGATTGCCTGGACGCCATTGCTGATAGCTAGAGCTCGCTAAGGCACAGCAGGGATTGCGACTTGAGTGACCAGTGCGTGCTGCGGCTGCAAAGATAGCTCCATGCGCCCCTGGTATTTATAGGCATTGCGGTGTCAGCATGCTAGTTCTTTACAGCACTTCTAGTATCTCAAGCATGCATGTTATCTGATGCCATCTACAGCTTGGACATTGTTTAACTTTTAGTGGTGTACAGCCAGAAAGTAAGAAATGGGGGGACACGCGTAGGATTAGAACTGCATGATCTTTGAAGAAAAAAATGTTAGATATTCTAGGATCTCTAGATCAAAAGGAACCACAAGAATGTCATGAGATGCACATACCTTGGTCACTAGGGCCTCCCATCACTTGCCTCTGTGTGTGTTCTTAGTGTGTGTGTGTTCTTAGTGTGATTTCCCCGGTGTTGGCAACGTCTAGGCGATCAGTACCTTGAACGGGGTTCTCACCCCATTATTTATACCCATTGCACACCGGGAGGAACCGACATAGTTGGGTCGGTTGCCGTCCCTGATCAGGACGGCACGGGCTTTGATTTCCTTTCATTAGTTTATCTTATCACTTTACTGTTCATTCATTTAATGAGCTTACTGTTTAAACTCACAGATCATCATCCCAACATTCTCCCCCTTGATCGTAGGGCTTAAACTTATAAGTTTATTTCTCAATGAAATAGTATATCAAGACAAAAAGATTACAATGGTTAACAAAATGCACCACTGAACCCAGTGACTATAACATACCACTTTATTTCGAAACAAACTTCTTTAACTTAGGAGCTCCATGAACTTATTACATCAGACTTATACAAACTTACATACTCACTCTTTGACAGACAGTACACCAAGACACTAAGTTACAATAGTCAATTAAGTACTACTGAACTAAGTGACTATAGTTCCTGAACGATCTCAGAGGAAGTCCACATTAGGATTATGGGGAGACGATGTCACATTGGTCCCAACTAATCCAGAATCAAGGGCTTATCTAACAGACCCATATCGGTAACGTGATCTTTGAATACACTGGGTGGTAGGCCCTTTGTGAGTGGATCCGCCAACATAGACTTAGTGTTTATATATTTAATACTTATTGTCTGATCCTGGATCCTTTCTTTCACAACATGGTACTTAATGTCAATGTGCTTGGCTCCACTCATTGACTTGTTGTTACTCGAATAGATTACTGCTGGTTGATTATCGCAGTATAACGTGAGTGGCTTTGAAATGCTGTCAACCACTCTAAGTCCCGGGATAAAATTCTTCAGCCATATTGCTTGCCCAGTAGCCTCATAACATGCCACATACTCAGCCTACATTGTCGACGATGCAGTAACACTTTGTTTGGAGCTTTTCCACGATATAGCTCCTCCTGCGAGTGTGAAGATATAACCTGATGTGGATTTCTTAGTGTCAACTCATCCCGCAAAATCAGCATCTGAGTAACCTATGACTTCAAGGCTATCAGGCTTCTTATATGTGAGCATGAGATCTTTAGTGCCTTGCAAATAGCGAAAGGTCTTTTTGACTAATTTCCAGTGTTCTGGTCCTGGATTTGACTGAAATCTGCCAAGCATCCCGATCACGAATACCAAATCAGGGCGAGTGCACACTTGTGCATACATTATGCTTCCGACTGCAAAAGCATATGGTATTGACTTCATCTGCGCAGCTTCATACTCATTCTTTGGACATTGAAATTTTTCAAACTTATCGCCTTTAACTATAGGAGCAGGCGAGGCTGAACACTTATGTATATTGTACTTTTTCAGCATCTTTTCTATATATGTCTTCTGAGATAGCCCCAAGATCCCTTTGGATCTATTTCGGTGAATTTCTATGCCCAGAACATAAGTGGCTTCACCGAGATCTTTCATCTCAAACTTAGAGGTAAGGAACCTCTTTGTTTCCAGCAATAGATTCTTATCACTGCTGGCCAAGAGTATATCATCCACATATAAGATCAAGAAGATGAATTTACTCCCCTTGAACTTAACATAAATGCAGTTATCCCTTTTATTTTCTTCAAAACCAAATTCTCTGGTAATTTGATCAAACTTTAGGTACCATTGTCTTGACGCTTGTTTCAGACCATAAATAGATTTCTTCAATCGACATCCCAAATGTTCCTTTCCTTCCACAACAAAACCCTCAGGTTGAGACATGTATACATCCTCATACAAATCACCATTCAGGAATGCTGTTTTAACATCCATTTGATGCAACTCCAAATCATAATGAGCCACAAGTGCCGTAACAATTTTGAATGAGTCTTTAGAAGAAACAGGGGAGAATGTTTCATTGTAATCAATGCCTTCTCTCTGTGTAAAACCTTTTGCCACGAGTCTTGCTTTGAACCTTTCGATGTTACCTTTGGAGTCACGTTTAGTTTTGTAGACCCATTTGCAGCCTACAATTTTGGCTCCTTTAGGGATTTCTACTAAGTCCCATACTTCATTAGCATTCCTAAATTCCATTTCATCTTTCATAGCATCAAGCCATTTAGATGAATGTTCATTATTCATGGTCTCCTTAAATGACGTGGGATTATCGTCCAACATTAGCTCATTCATATCTTCACTCATATAAGTGACATAATCACTAGGAATAGCTGATCTTCTCTCTCGTTGTGACCTTCTGAGTGGTTGCTCATTATTTTGCTCATTCATTACAACTGGAGGCTGTTGAACATGCTCATTAGGCTCATCATTAGGTGCAATACTTGAAGTAGTTGCAGGAGATTCAACAGGTGTTGTATCAATAGTCCTTTGGACTTGAGGTGCAACATCAGTATGCACAGTGAAAATAGGATCCTGAATCATAGGTATTGGGACATATTCCCGTTTCTCTTCTAAATTAATTTCCCTAGGAGTCATGCTCCCCCTGATCACTTCATCTTCCAAAAACACAGCGTGTCTTGTTTCAACAAACTTAGTAAACTGATTTGGGCAATAAAACCGATATGCCTTCGACTTATCAGGATAACCAATAAAATGACAACTGATTGTCTTGGGGTCTAACTTTCCCATATTTGGATTGAAAACTCGAGCTTCAGCAGGGCAGCCCCACACATGTAAATAATTTATAGTTGGTTTCTTCCCAGTCCATAATTCAAAAGGCGTCTTAAGAACTGATTTGTTGGGAACTCTATTGAGAATGTGTGCAGCTGTCTTTAGAGCTTCCATCCACAAATTCACAGGCAAAGTGGAGTGACTCAACATACTTCGTACCATATTCATTAGAGTGCGATTACGCCTTTCCGCCACTCCCTTTTGCTGAGGTTCGCCCGGTGCAGAGTACTGGGCTTTTATGCCATTTTCCTCCAAAAACCTTGCAAAAGGTCTAGGAGTTTGGCCATAAGGTGTATGCCTTCCATAGTATTCACCACCACGATCAGACCTTACAGTTTTTATCTTCCGATCATGTTGATTCTCAACTTCTGCTTTGAAAATTTTGAATTTATCTAATGCCTCGGATCTTTCTTTGATTGGATAAATATATCCATAGCGGGAGTAATCATCGGTGAATGTGATGAAAGAATCAAAACCACCCACTGATTTTACATTAAAAGGACCACAAATATCTGTGTGGATTATTTCCAAAACTCCCGTACTTCGATTTGCACCTTTCTTGATTTTTTTTTGCATATTTTTCTTTGATGCAATCAATGCAATGTTCAACATTTGCATCCGAGAAATCCAAAGGATGGAGGATATTTTCTTTAATGAGACGCTCAATTCTCCCCCTCGAAATATGGCCTAAGCGACAGTGTCATAATTTTGAAGAAGTCTCATTATTATCATATTTTCGTTTGGTACTGACGTTTGCATTTGAGGAGGAATCAACATGATAAGTGGTGTCACATAAGGATATTCTATAAAGTTGTTCCCGTCTAACGGCGAGACCAATATTTTTATTACCACACATAATTATACATCTATGGTCTCCAAAAGTACAACGATAACTACCATCATCCAAACATGAAATAGAAACTAAGTTTCATTTCATAGAGGGTACATAAAGAACGTCATTTAGCTGAAGTCTAAAGCCAGTATGAAGAATAAGAGTGCAGTCTCCAATGGCCTTGACTTCGGCTTCAACTCCATTAGCAACTCTAATTCTTCTTTCCCCTCTTCTTAGGGTCCTCCTCGTAGTGAATCCCTGTAAAGAGTTTGCAACATGAATTGTTGCACCTAAGTCAATCCACCAAGAATCGGTGGCATAATCAATATACAGAGATTCATCAACAAAAGTTATAACATCAGTATCTTTCTTATTGAGCCATCTCATAAAGCCAATGCAGTCCTTCTGGCGGTGTCCACTTTTTCCACAAAAATGACACCCTTTGGGATCTTTTCCTTTATCCTCTGCACTGGAGCCACCTGCTGGCTTATTCTGCTGGCCTTGCTTAGAAGATCGCCCCTTTTCTTTTAATTGACCAGGTTTAGGCTTCAAGTATTCCTTCTTAAATTTCTTATAACTTTTCTTTTCAGAATGCTTGAATTGATTAGCATGATTAATTCTTTATGCCTTAAACCTTTCTTCTTCTTGCACGCACATGGCAATTAACTCATCAATACCCCACTTTATTTTCATAGAATTATAGTTGATCACAAAAGGGGAAAACTCCTGGGGTAGTGATGACATGATAAAATGGACAAGAAAACCATCTGAGATTTCCATCTCCATTGACTTAAGCTTCGAAGCCATGTGACATTTCTTCACTATATGCTCCCTCAGACTTCCAGTGGCGTCATATCTTTCTCCAACCAACCTTTTGATAAGGGTGGTGGCATAAGCTTTAGAGGAGCCCTTAAATTGCTTCTCAATCTTAGCAAGATATTCTCTGGCAGTCTGAGTATCTGAGATTGCAACCCTTATTGTGTCAATGATAGAGCTTCTGATGATCATAAGGCATTTTCGATTTGAAATATCTCATTTTTGCCTTTGCTTCATCATATTCCTTCTTAAGAGCTTCATAATTTTTATTTTCTAGTTTAGGCTCAACTAGAGCATCATTATGGAGGGCAAAATCAATATCCAGCAGAGCTAGAGTGATCTCCAGCTTCTTCTTCCATGAAGCATAATTGCTTCCATTAAGCTGCTCAATATTGCCTAAGATACCGGCAATTTGAGACGCTGCATAAGAGAGAATCAATAACTTATGTGAGCATCTTCTTTTATTGATCAAATTCAAATCAGCTTTGGCCAGAAATGAATAAAAGCAATAAAATTTTGTGAATAAGTATTTATTAATCAGCTTTGGCCAGAATAATAAATACAAACCACACTTTATTGAATTTTATAATCTTCTTTTATTAATTCAATCAAATTAGCTTTGGCCAGAATTGATTTGAATTAATAAAATTTTATGATTAAATAAGTGTCAATCAGCTTTGGCCAGAATGATAATTATATGTCACACTTAGTCCGAGTAATTATTTGCAGCGGAAATAAATTATAACACATAAAATGATAACTTCAAGTAATAAAACTAATGTAAGTATTATAAAAATTAAATGGACATAAGAAAATTTCATTACATAATAAGTCTATTTATTATTCTAATCATTATTTGCTAAAACATAACAAAGTATCTTTAAAATTTAAACATGAAATAACATTTATAATCATAATGCTTAATGATAAAACAATATTTATAACCTAAATTTCAGTATTATTCTAGCCCAAAAGCTCTTTTAGCCCATTACTATGCATCCCAATATCTATTTCTTATTTTCAAGAAAAATATTAATAGATCATTTTTCTGGGCCGATTTTGGCCTGGCCCATTTAGCCGCCGCCTTCCCCCCGCCCGGCCTACCACGGCCCGTTTGCGGCCGACGTGCGCCAGCCATCGGATCAAATCTGACGGCCAGCGCTTCTCCCCCGCCACATAAAAGGCGGCTCAGTCGAGCCCCCCCTCCAAACCCTAACTTATTTTCTCCCTCCCCTTCTCTCTCTTCTCACCCGACGGCGGCTCCGGGCGAGCGAGACGGTGACGGCGTCGGCGAAGCGGCGCGCGCCGGAGGGGGTGGAGGCGCCGCCGAGCTTTGCTCGCCAGAGGTGCGTGTGGCCGTGGCCGGTGCGCAACTCTGTCGAGCACGGCTCGTCGGTGCCCTAAGGCACCCGCCGGCCACGCCCCCGATCTGGAGTGGCGACGGCGGCGGTCTTCAGATCCGGCGGGCGGCCGGCCACCTCGGCTTCATGGAGCGCGCGAGGGGTCGGCGCCGGCCGGTTCGGGGTCCTGGGCGCGCGCTCGCCGTTAGCGATGGCCATGGCGACAACCATGGCGACGACAGTGGCCATGTAGGCCCTTTAGGTAAGCCCCCGGCCTCTTCTTTAGATCTTAGGGTTAGGGTTTGGGCAGTGGAGAATTTTTGGGGGTCTTTGGGGCTTCGGGTTGCAAGATTTGGGCGCAAAACTTCATGACAGAGGGTTCCAATTTGAAGCTAACCTAGCTCTTGATGCCATTGTTAGATATTCTAGGATCTCTAGATCAAAAGGAACCACAAGAATGTCATGAGATGCACATACCTTGGTCACTAGGGCCTCCCATCACTTGCCTCTCTGTTTGTGTGTTCTTAGTGTGTGTGTATGTGTAAGTTGTGTGATTTCCCCAGTGTTGGCAACGTCCAGACGATCAGTACCTTGAACGGGGTTCTCACCCCTTTATTTATACCCGTTGCACACCGGGAGGAACCGACATAGTTGGGTCGGTTGCCGTCCCTGATCAACATAGTTGGGTCGGTTGCCGTCCCTGATCAGGACGACACGGGAACGTTCGTTCCTGTGCTTTGATTTTCTTTCATTAGTTTATCTTATCACTTTACTATTCATTCATTTAATGAGCTTACTGTTTAAATTCACAGATCATCATCCCAACAAAAAGATATTGCAAGGGTGTCTGCTAGATAAGCTCAGTGTTAGGGGTGCAAATGGATAACCCTTAGGTGCACCTCTAATATTTTGTAGTTCAAAATTTTGTACTACTTTTTTTTATCCTTGAAAAAGTAGTACAAAATTTTGAACTAAAGAGGGTTGGAGGTGCACCGTACCTAAGGGTCACCTGTTTGCACCCCTGCTCAGTGTGCGCGATGCAGGTACTAATGCAAATTTGCCGCTCTAAAATACAATTCAATCCAAACATGATCAAGTTTCCCTAAAAATGTGTTTCCCTACCTAAAAAAGAATTTAGAAAATGTTCCACGAACAGTTGCCTGATACCAGTGTTCCCATAACATTTTTGCTACTTGTTATTTTGGAGCCGGGATCAAGCGAGATCCTCCCAGTTGCGTTTCTTTACTCCAGGCCCGGACATGAATTTCAAAGCTACTGCCAAAATGTGGGACAGGCTCCCTCAGCTAGTGGAGCTTCAGTGCATAGCATACGACTTTGCAACCACCAATCAGGCAATAACTATGACCCAGATCCCCGTTTAGTCTTTAAGCTCAGGTGTGAATAGCGGCGCGGCTGGTCGTAAGCGGCATGACCCGGGTCAGCAAATTAGGCGTGGAGCATGTTTGCTTTAAGCAGAGTGCTAGGATTATTACTAAGCAATAAGCATGCTGTTGATACACTCCAAGCGAAGAAACGGAGGCGTGCTAGCTCTTACTCTTACTTTTCGCGGCCCATGCATGCTGATCGATACATCGTCGTTGCGGATCTCCCAAACTTGGTGTGACCTTATGCCCGTTTCTTTCCTTTGTTGTCACTTCTGCAATAAACTATGTGGATTCTGAAGCCGGGTTGATCTTAATTTGGCAGTGAATGACAGTTCGAACTTGTTCTACTTTCGTTGGAGCGCTGACAACTAGGTGCCTAGGTATTCCTACGTGATATGAATATCTAGTACTCCCTCCATAACGTTTAGGACAAGGTTTGAGTCAAATCTTGAGAATATAAATCATGAATAACTCTCAAGTTATTGAGTTTGAAAATGTAAAAATTATATGAATAGATTTGTCTTGAAAAATACTTTTATGAAAGTATACATATATCACTTTTTGATAAATATTTTTAGAGAAATAAGAAGTCAAAGTTGTGTTTTGGAGACCGTGTCGCTGTCCTAAACGTTAGATTTTTGGGGTATGGAGGGAGTACAGATTAACTTTTTAAACTGTCTGTAGATGTACACAAGGCTATTTATATTTCTCACTTCTCACCGAATTCCATCCTTTTTAACCAGAATTTTATATCTTTGAAAAGACGAATTAAACTGCGAGCTTTAGCACTCGCTTGGAGAGAAAGAAAATGTGGTAGCCACTTGGATTCGAACTCAATAAGACAACGTCACCTATGCTTAACCTAGCAATATAATCACATTGTTTTATATCTTCCCATTAGGATCATATTGCTCATGCATTTTGCGGGGTACATTATCCACATGTTAATTGTAATATTCAAATAGTGACCCCTAAAAACTGAATCAAATCATGTAAGGAATTCTGAATCGAATCATGTAAAAGCATTCGATCGTCTGATGAATATAAATTTGGACTAGGCGGCTGAAAAGTCCAACGTAACTATCCTCGCACCGATCACGGCGGCGTTTGGCACATGCACTTGCCAAACCTTTTGCTCTAGACCTCTACTAGAATACTGCAACCTCACGGAGGCAAACACTGAGTAAAGAACACGAGGCGAGCTCCGCCATTGCAACGACGACCGAAGGTCCGAAGCGCCTGCCAGTGGCGCACGATCACGACATGCTCCGGCGTTAAGCTGGTTTATGTTCGGCCGGCAGTGGCGAGTGATTGATTCTGTGACTATGAGAGAGAGGTCTGATTTCTGCGT
Source organism: Panicum virgatum (assembly GCF_016808335.1). Taxonomy (NCBI): domain Eukaryota; kingdom Viridiplantae; phylum Streptophyta; class Magnoliopsida; order Poales; family Poaceae; genus Panicum; species Panicum virgatum. The sequence goes on from NC_053142.1 coordinate 49,882,691, forward strand.
GCAAGTTGCAGGAAGAGCACGGCGGTCAAATCGCTTGGAAGCTAGTCTGACTCTTTTCTGCCCTGCACCCCTTTTCTTGTGCGCACGTCTGACTGCTTTTTGCCTGCCGTGCACTGTCTTCACAAGTCTCTGTTAAGCTAGGTAGCGATGGTGAAACTCTGGATAAAAATTGGATCAGTGCAGAGGAGTTCACCTGAGCTGCCGTGAGGCCCCTGCAGTAGCTGTGCGCGCGAGATAGGGCGGCAACACGCCATGCCGACACATCAGCTGGAAGGGCGGTAAAAACTACTGATTCCAATCAGGATGAGGCTCAGATTTACCTAAGCAGACCACATTGCATCGTGCACTACCTATCTGGATAACACACACTGACACACCCAAATTTGAAGGGGATCGGATAAGCAAATGCATTATCAGTTGACGAATGAAGATTGGCATCATCTGTCCTTCTGGAACTCAAATTATCCAGACACCAATACACCATGGCATGTCATCAGACCTGTAACGATCCGGCCCGGGATAACGGTTAAGACATATTCTACATGTTGAGTAAAATACACCTGCTAAATAACTCTCTTGCACTTTCGTCCTCGCTTCGCGCAAAATGTTCGAACTGGAGTTACTAGGCTCAGGGTTTTAAGCAATCCGTCTCTCGTTACGTTTCCGGTATGTGACTAAACTAGGTTTTAAGCAATCCGTCTCTCGTTACGTTTCCGGTATGTGACTAAACTAGGAAGTATTTTGCTACAGTGTGGCACATTCGGTCCGGCCCAACACGGCCCACGGGCTGTTACAATCATCCCCCGTTGAGGACTCGACGTCCTCGTCGAGACATCGAACCAGCTTACCCATATGGGACAAAAGGAGCAGCATCTCCTCTCTTGGCCACATCTCATACGTCTAGTACTAACGATCCCATGTGTCACGTCCGTGGGTTCACTAGCAGCAGTCCATGTGTGTCCGTCCACATGTCGGTGGCATCCGTGTCCCCACGCGCACACGTGCTCATGTACGCGCACTTCTGCCCGTATGTGGCGTGAAACCGCGAGAGTTTGGCTCTGATACCCCTGTAACGATCCAGTCCGGGATAACGATTAAGATCTACTCTGCACGTTGAGTAAAACACACCTGCTAAATAATTTTCTTGTGCTTTCATCCTCGTTTCGCGCAAAAGGTTCGAACCAGAGTTACTGCCTTCCCAGGATTATGTTTCTAAGCGGGTGACTCAACTAGAAAGTACTGTGCCGCAGCTACATTATCCGTGATACTACAGTAATTTTTGCTACAGTATGGCACATTCGATCCGGCCCAACACGGCCCACGGGCTGTTACAAGACCGTTACCTACAGAGCAGCAAAAGAAGCCTAAATATGATAGCCCGATACTGTCAGTCAGACCGTTATGCGTATCCGTGGTATGTGGATACTCCCCGGCCCCCGCTGTAGGAATTGGGTTGGTGTGCTCTGCTCGATTGCTCTACAGTGGGAGTCGTGCATTTTCCACGAATCCTTTTGACATCTAGCGACAAGAGGCCACTCCACCACTGGACCAGAGCAGAGCATGCTCACCGGAGCGAGCCACTGGCCGGCCAAAATGCAAATGCGTCGCGGCATCGTGCATCGTGGGAGTAAATGGAGCGGTCGTCGGTGCGGCGCACCAGGTTCTGGAAAAAACGCGCCAGTCCAGTCACTGTGCGTGCGAGTGTGCGACGGGCCAAGTGACAGCATCAGTGTTTTCTTCTCGTACCGCTCCAGCACCAGTCTCCAACCACCAATCAGTCAACAATGTTTTTCTCTCACATCACTTCAACACCAGCCTCCAACCACCAACCAGTCAATAGTATTTTTCTCTCACGTCACTCCAGCACCGGCCACGAGCGAATACAGTGAAGTGCATCACTCGCTCGCGCTCTCCGCGTCAGCACAGCAAGGCCAGCGGACGGACGGTGTGCCCACAGCCCACGCACGCCGACTTACTAAGCTGGGCCAAACCCGAAACTCCCCGATGCAGCCCAACCGCAGATAGTACAGGGCCGGGCCAACAACGGACGACGACCGGAGAATACAGCCCAGCTCGGTCTCTCGGCAGCAGCCTGGATCAACCAAATTTGGCGGCCCAAATCCAACTTGGCCCTCCTCTCAAATCATGGATTGGAGCCTGCTCTGCTGTGGAGGAGGAGCCGCGCGATTAATTAATCCCCGACGGAGTAGGAGATAGGAGATAGGATTGCATTGGAAACAGCAAGGGCAATTGCATAATGTAGTTGTGCCGCTTCGGCATCAGTCTCCCCGAAGAAGTATCAGATTTCGGTGCATCACGGTCAGTTTTGACCCATCACAGTTCGACAACTAATGTGGCGCGACGCGTCGACAGATTGACTGCAGCAAGTCGTCGCCTTTAGAACTTTGAATGATTGCACGCGTTTTGCAGCTAGCCATCGCGTCACGACGACTCTCAGCCCCGTTCCATACGGCGCGGCGAGTTTTCTAACAAGAAACATTTTTAAAGGGCATTTTCTTCTTGCCAAAGACTGCTAGCTCACACTACATTACTACCTGAAACCCACGAGCAGCATCCCGCATCGCAAGATGATGTTGTTCTCCTCTACCCGTTCCACAGAAGCAATGATCAGTGTGCTAGCGTTCCTGCTGTTCATACTGACAACAGCAGTGTCGGCGGCAGCTCCAGTGGCGTTGCCCGGGTGCCCGGAGACCTGCGGCAACATCACCGTCCCCTACCCGTTCGGCACCCGCCCCGGCTGCTTCCGTGAAGGCTTCAATCTCACATGCGAGGAGACGCCGGGCCGGCGACCGAAGCTCCTGGTGGGCGACGGCGTGGAGGTATTCGGCATCTCTCTGCCGGAGGGCACGCTCCGTGTCCACAGCAAGATGCTGGGATTCCAGCTCCCGACCTTCATACAGCTCAACGCCTCGTGGTCCGCGGACCTGATGGCCACGGGGCGGCGCCTGGTCGTGTCGACCAGGCACAACCGGTTCGCGGCCATGGGGTGCAACCTCCTCGCCAGCCTCGTCGTCGACCCGGACGCCGCCTCCGATTCGACCCGGACGCCGCCTCCGATTCGGCCACCAGCTACGTCAGCGTCTGCGCAGCGCTCTGCGCAGACGACTTCGAGGCGGGCGACACCTCGTGCTCCGGCATCGGCTGCTGCCAGACGCCCATCGCCTTGGGCCTCCCGTCGTACAGGGTCCAGCTCATTAGCGAAATGACTGTCGAGACTCGCAGCACGATCCCAGCGTCCGGAGTCGGACTCGCAGCGCTGTTCATCGCTGACCAGGAATGGTTCAGCAGAAAGGGATCCCTTTCTGCAGCTGGACTACTTCGGCGATCGACAGAGAACCATCGACACGGAGGTGATTCCGACGGTGCTGGAGTGGTGGCTGGATTCGAACCGTGACCGGGATATGTTCCGGTGGGGATTGGATGGCGATAGCGGCAGATGCCTAAGCCCGAATAGCATCATACTTCATGGCGCCGCGCGTTTATGGAAGTAATTTCGGGAGGGCACGGTGCAATTGTTCCGAAGGATTCGAGGGCAATCCTTACATCACCAATGGATGCCAAGGTACTCCCGACTAAATTCACTTTTTTCTTCCTTGTATTTAATCAACACGCCTGAGAGCAACTCTAGCAGACCCCTATTACGGCTCCTACTACAAATTTAGAGGGTGGAGTCCAAAAAACCAACTTTAACAGTCCTTTATTTGGACGCCTAAAATGAGGAGGCCTCCAAATCTCCCCCTCCACCTCTAGACCCGGGGGTCTATAGGGAGTCTCACATCTGTGGGCCACATCCAACTGCCTCTCTTCCTCCCTCCAAGCGCGTGCTCCGGTCACTGCCCTTGCCTCCGAGCTTGCTTGTGCATGCGCGCTGCCCGCCGCCGCCGCCTTCGCACATGCCTCCGCACGCGCCGGCCGCCGCATCCGCGCGTGCCTGGCATTGGGCCGGCCGCTGCCGCCGCATCCGCGCGTGCGTGCGCGCACCGGCCACCGCCGCCGCCGCATCCACACATGCCTGCGCGCCCGCTGCTTCTGCTGCCACCGCCGCCCCTCCTCCTCCGCGCGACCGCACATGCCCGCCGCCCCGAGCCGTGCCGTGCCGCCCCATGGGCCGCCTGCCGCCCGAACTCGCCGTCCTCTGTGCCGCCCCCATCCTAGGATTGGATCGAGCAGGGTAGAGGGAAAGAGGAGGAAGAAAGGAGCGGGAGAGAGAGAGAGCGCGCGCGGGAAGGTCCCACTTGTCATGAAAGAAAAGAAAATAGACACTGACGTGTGGGTCCCATTTGTTATAGTAAAAGAAGGAGCTACAAGGACTATTGCTGGAGTTAAACACAAAATCATAGCTCTAGAAAGTTAGACCCAGCCTCTACTTAAGAAAATAGGGGCCTGATATAGGGACTATTTCTGGAGATGCTCCGACACGCATTCGTGGACCTGCATGTAGAGAGTGGTAACGGAACGGATCATGGTCTAATGCTCTTTTCACAATCCAACTTAGCAATATTTTTAACTCAAATTGTATAAGATTAGAGTCTGAATCTTTTGGAGCTGGCTCTTAGATTATCTAGGCTAAAAATTAAGCCCTCTTACCACCCCTACCTGCATTCTTAGGGGCTTTATGGCAGTTTTAGGAAACTTTTTGCTTATCGTGTAGCTCCGACTATAACAACAAATGTCATCTTGGTAAACCACTGCACTGATATGAATCCTGTCTCTTCCCGACGAGCGACAACCAACACGATCGATCGGAGTTGCCATTGGAGCACTCAACGTTTTCCTGAAATCCTCGTCCTTTTGATCTCAGTTACTTTACACCTTTACAGATATCGACGAGTGCCAGCATCCAGATCTTTACCCATGCCATGGAACCTGTATCAATTTGCCAGGGACATACCGGTGCTCATCAAAGAAAAACATCAGCAGCCTTCCAGGTAAATAAGTGATATGCGTATAATCTCCCACGCACATTTTTTTCAGTTTCGCAATCAGTTTCTTTTGGTGCCATTGTAGTGTACGCCATTTGAATTACAAGTATATGTATGATTATGTCACTAGCTATGATTATGTACCAATCGAGTAATCAGTCAAAGCCTTGTTCTAGTGTATTTAATCGGAGGGAGTATCATTTACCATCTAGATAAAACTAATGTCAAAAAAGGAAAAAAAATGAAAACATGTACAAGAATGCAATGTCTTTAGGAAGCAAAACCTCATGTCCGACACAAAAGTAAATCCCTTGAACACTTCTGCCATGGTGCAATCCAAGTGTGTTGAAAATTTGAGCTGGTTTCTGCAGGTTTAATTACAATAATAGCGATAAGTGCTGGTTTTGGCCTACTGTTTTCTGTTCTGGGTGTTGCCAAAATCGCCAATAAGTTCAAGCAACGAAGGGTCAAAAAGTTGAGACAAAAGTTTTTCAAGAAAAATCATGGATTGCTTCTCCAACAATTAATATCGTCAAATAAAGATATAGCTGAAAGGACAAAGATTTTCAGCTTGGAGGAACTAGACCAAGCAACCAACAAATTTGATCAGAATCTTATCATTGGTGGTGGAGGCCATGGCACAGTCTACAAAGGCATATTATCTGATCAACATGTCGTGGCCATCAAGAAGTCTAAAATTGTGGTTCAAAGTGAAATTAATCAGTTCATTAATGAGGTTGTTATACTTTCACAGACTAATCATAGAAATGTGGTGAAGCTCTTCGGTTGTTGCCTCGAGACAGAAGTTCCTTTACTGGTATATGAGTTTATATCAAATGGAACTTTGTCATATCATCTTCATGGACAAAGTGAAAATTCTTTGTCATGGAAAGATAGACTACGAATTGCATTGGAAACTGCAAGGGCAATTGCATACCTACACTGTGCTGCTTCAATATCAGTCTTCCATAGAGATATCAAATCTGCAAATATACTACTTACTGATACTTCAATAGCAAAGGTTTCAGATTTTGGAGCTTCAAGGTCAATATCGATAGATGAGACAGGAGTACATACAGCTATACAGGGAACTCATGGCTACCTTGATCCTGAATACTATTACACTAGTCGACTCACGGAGAAGAGCGATGTTTATAGCTTTGGTGTCATATTAGCAGAACTGTTAACGAGGATCACACCCGTTTTCTCTTCTCAGTCAACAGAAAGCATGAGCCTAGCATCATACTTTGTGTCGTTGATAAGAGACAATCGCTTGTCAGATATTCTAGATTTACAAATTGTCGAAGAGGGAGGGACCACAGATGCCGAGGTGGTTGCAAAGCTTGCGGAGGCATGCTTAAGCTTAAAAGGTGTAGACAGGCCTACAATGAGGCAAGTGGAGACAGCACTTGAAGATGTGCAAAACTCAAAAGTCCACAATTCTCATATCAAAAGTGTGACTCAGAATGTTACTACAAAAAATCAATCGTACAATGGAAACAAAGGCAGTGAAGGAACTAGACTATACAGCTTGGAGAAAGAGTTCATTCAATCATCCGAAATTCCAAGATGATTCTGCTTCTTATTCGTCAGTTTTGAGTGCCATGTTGCAATCCGGTTCTTCTGATCTTCTCTATCAATACATTATACCTGCTCGGCAGTGTAGTACAGCCGACCACCTAAAAAAATATTGCAAACTGGTTGCCGTACACCCATGTGCATCTGCATAGTTGGTCGATGTAGAACAAAGAATTTACTAGTAAACAAATTCAGCTATAACCTACACTGTTAAAACATATAGCAGTACTTAACACTGCAACAGAAAAATTATGTAAGCACTAATATTTTGCTGTCATATTTTTCTCATGTAGACAGCTAATGACGGGTATCCATGAATGTACATATTCTCAATTCTTCATCACATTCCAGCGCTAAATTTACACCCCACATTGATCTGAAGAATTGTGAAAATTACATACAAACATATTATGAAATACTTTGATGGAGGCACTACTTTCTGTAATGGAAAATCTTGCACTAACAACTTTAGCAGTGCAATTCCGAAATGGATCATTGGATGAGCTCAATGATAATTCAGTACCACTCTAGGGCTTTGTCATCTTGGCAAGTGCAGAAAGTGAAGTAACTGCCTCCCCAGTGGTCAAATACAGGCAATCCGACCTGAAATGGTTTTGAGCAACATTTGCTCGCTGTATTTTCTCCATGACCTCTCCGGTTGGATTCACTAGAACAAGCTGCAAGGAATAATAAAAAAAGAAGTTACTTCGCCGTACAAATTTGCTTGCATCTTGTGTGAGAGAAATTGAACTTTCAGATCTGATGAGCATACTTCCAGATCACGTTTCTCTATTGATTTCTTTATGTCAATGAGGAACGCAATGCCACTTGTGTCAATTGCAGGAACAGCTGAAAAATAATTTGTATTTTATGTTAGTGAATGGAACTTCAAATAATAAATTATTACGAATAAGAGGCAACTGATTTGGACATGATTTCCAAAACATTACAGCCCTTACATTTTCTTTCTTTCAGTAGGGAACTAACTTAAATTACTGTTTGGTAGCTAGCACTTGGCAACTAGTTAATCAGATTTTTCGCGTGACGACAAGCTAATACAGAACTATATATAGTTGTTGTCCTTTTTGAAAAATAAAGAAAAAAAATTCAAAAAAGAATTTCAGCGAACATTCCAGATAGTCTAGTGAGTTTTTTTAATCTTATTCACAGACCTGACAGATCCAAGATTACAACATGGAGTTCAGTTTGTTTGTTCTGCGTGGAATTTTCTTCCTCTATCCATCTTTTAATCCTGCAAATGGAAATATCAGATAGATATTTGTCAAATAGTTCACCATGTTTGTCATATGTAAACGAAATGCTAGAATACACAATAGATTGTAAAGTTGTATATACCTTTCGTTAAGGTAGTTGGAGTTAGCGAAGTTTATCGGTGCTTCAATTGCCAAGATTAAGATCCCAGGAACTCTTTGAGCCTCCTTGTACTGATGCAGGTCCCGGTAAATATCAGTTCCCATAATTTTCCCTTGAACTGTCATCTTTGGTCTTGTGATTTGCATTAATACCCTAAATACCGAAAGGCCAACCTGAACATTTGGGGGAAAAGGTGCAACTATTAACTACAGAGCAATTTAAACGGCAGCAGACTCGAACAATATAATTAGGAACTAGGGTTCCCAAATGCCAAGAACAATGTGTAGTTTACCGCTATTGCAAGGCCTTCTTGGACCGAGATGAAGATGACGCCGGCGAATGCACAAACACACACGAGAAAATCCATCTTGTCCATCCTCCAGATTTGGTATACAGCAGGGAAGTCGATCAGGCCGATGACGGCAGCGATGATGATTGCTCCAAGGACAACGTTTGGCGTGTAAACGAACAATGGCATCAGGAACAGCAGTGTAACCATCACAGTTAGTGCCATGACCACATTCGACATGGCAGTCTTGCAGCCGGCATTGTGGTTTACAGCAGAGCGGGAGAATGCTCCTGTTCAAAAGTAAGAGGATTAAGCTAGTGACCATCACAGTTAGGACTTCGCGAGGAGTATATATAAGCAAATATTGGAAATTATTTGGGCCCAAAAACTGTACCTGTTGTTACATAGCAGGATGTACATGAGCCCACAACGTTCATCAACCCTATAGCCATCATCTCTTTGTTTCCATCTACTTGGTAGTCCTTCAGGGAAGCAAATGTTCTACCAACTGCAATTCCTTCCTGGTGTGGTGAAATAAAATCGAGCATCGCATTAGTAGTGGAACAGTAATATTTAGATCCAACATTTGAAACAACAGATGTCATGCACGAAATCAAGACGGAAGTTCAAGTTAGAAGGTTGGCCTGTGGAGGACCAGAGCTATCCTTGTTTACTTATGTTATTTTTCTTGACTAGTCTGCGGATTTCGGAACCGAGTGTTTTTATGTTTTATGTAATATTGGACTTGTAGAACTTTGTTACTGCTCCTCTCCTCTTAAATGACAATGCAGTGCTCCTGCAACTTTCTTAAAAAAAACAACATTATGGAATCATACCGTAAGGGAGAGGATCCCGGTGATAAGGCCAGTCTTCATGGTTAGGCCTAAATATGTGGGGTCAAAGAGTAGCTTGTCCCATGAGGGGCGGTTCAGACCACACTTGAGCTGGCCAATCTGCGATGGAAAAGATTCAGAAATATCTTGATTGTCAGATAGTTGCAAACTTAAGTAGAAAGGAAACAAAATCCTTTTCGCTCTTTTTTTTTTGCCCTTACAATGCTTATGCCATGATTCTGAGCTTTGAAGAGGAAAACGAGCAGGGTGGAGATGATGACAGATGCCAGGGGCGCGCATGCTGAAACCCAGAAAAGTTTTGGCCATCTCATGCTCTGCATGCAGCGACAATAGGGAGAATATGTATTACGGCAGATGTATTGATCAAAATTTTTTAATTGTGATCCTGAAATGAACTTTTATCTGACACGACAGTCATTTCAGAACAGCCAACAGGCAGCGATGTCACCTGTGCATATTCCCTAACAAAGTTCGAAGCTTGCAGAAAGGATATTTAGCAGTTAGGGCTTGTTTGGTTGGAGGCCTGAGCCAGGCAGCTGCTCCCAGGCAGCAATCTGAACCCCAGGCTGATGAAATCGACGGCCTGAAGGTGCTGCCTGGCCCAGGCAGCAAACGGCAAGCTCAAACCAAACATGCCCTTAAAACCTGAGTAATGTGAAAGCCCTTTTGCGTTAAATTTTGGATAAACATATTTGTAGCACATTTTCACACATTATAAAAAAAAACTCTACCCGGGGGTGTGAAACGTACCCCACCGTTTTTTTATTAAGAGGAAGCCTAACCGGGTAGAGAAACCCCCCGAACCCTGGCCAATGCCCGAGAGGGCCAAGCCTTGCGGCGAGCACAGTGAGAGGGGTTTTTTTTTCTCCCAGCAGCCTGAAATTCGCTTCTGATGAGATTCGAACTCAGGACCTGCTGGGAGCGCGACGCTACCAGGCCGGGCTAGCCATCTCAACCGCCCGGCCTTTCGCTTTCACACATTATAAGTTGGACTGGATACGTGCAGAACGTTGTTCGAAACAACGTTCTGCACGTATCCAGTCCAACTTCACATTGTTGTATCCAGGCACAGTATGTCGGAATGCAGGGAGGGACCAATTAATCATGGAGTATAGTCAATAGCAATGACAAATCAATGTGGCCTTGAGAGGCACAAAACTAGCCTCTAGCAAAGGGCAGAGCACTAGATTTTTGGGGGGGCCTGCCTCCTCCTGACAACATGCACCTAATTCTATATTCAGCTACCTGTGGGCTCTATTAATAATTCCAGCAAAGCAGGATCAATTCTTCGGTCATCAAAAAGATATTTGGTTTACCGTGAAATGGCAAGTTCTCGGAAAAAATATATATGTTTGGTTTACCGGCGTCATGAGGCTCTATTATTAGCAGAGTATGGGTCCACCAACAGCACGACAACTCCTCTGCTCCAACCAAACGGGTTCTCTCAGCTACAAGGGCCCACCAGCTGAGAATCTCCACTCACTTTCCTGGTTCTGAACGCAAAGTTATGAATTTTCTTTACCATACAAATGCATCTGCTGCTGGTAGGACCCAGCAGCAAGATTCCGTGGACCAAAGCTGCAAAATGACATGCAGATCCTTCCATGCGCCGTCGGGCCGATGCAGACCGATCATTTCGTCCATGACTAATTCACCAGCATGCATTTCAGCATTGGCAAATTGGCAATTGCATGCATTATTTATCTTCCTGGACAGGCCCCTGGCCCTGGCTGGCACTACCCATTGTTCCCAGATGCATGCCATGGGGTACCATACCGGCCGTGAAGAGAATCTAGGCATCTAGCTAGCACGGCTCAAGCCTCAAGCTGTAGCTGTTAGCTCTAGCTATCAGACGAGTACACGACACAAACGGCGGCGAGCAGCGCCACGTAGTCACGTACACGCATAGATACGATACCAGTAGACGACAGGAGTCAACGGGAGGTACACGACAAGCTAAGACGAAGAGATGGGCCGCGTATGTTTACGTACCACATGCCTGGCCGCGAGCAGGAACACCAGGAAGCACACGCCCATGAGAATCGTCTGCCACGACCACTGCGACGACCATGCATGGATGGAGACACATACAACAACAAATAATTAGCACACCTTTGCATGCGTGTACATATATACGCGCGCTGGCTTGTATTGTACTCGTACGTATACCTCCTTGGTGTGGTGGAAGACGGAGGCCATGACGGGGACGAGCCCCATCTGGGTGGTGAAGTGGGTGATGCCCAGCAGCGCCTTGAGCTGCTGCAGCGACACGATGATGGCGGCGCCGGCCATGAACCCCACCAGCGTCGCCCTCGACAGGAAGTCGATGATGAACCCCAGCCGGAGGATGCCGAGGGAGGCCTGCACCACGCCGGCGAACAGGGTGGAGGTGAAGGCCAGCTGCAGGAACAGCAGCGGCTCGCCGGAGGGGCTCACGGCGTCGCGCAGCATCGAGCCCATCACCAGCGACGCGATCGACACCGGGCCCACCGCCAGGTCGCGCGAGCTCCCCAGCACCGCGTACACCATCGGCGGCACGAAGCTCGAATCTGCGTATATATACACACACGACACAGTAGAGAGTTCGAATTCAAAATCCAGGTCAAATTAAACTGACCAAATTACATTGAATTAGCAGAGATCAATTGGGTAGCACGTACACAGGCCGATTATGGGAGGCAAGCTTGCCAGCTTCGCGTAGCTGATACCCTGCACCCAACAATTAACGATGCATGCAGCAGCAAGTAATTGATTAATTAATACTCTACAGCAAGAATACAGTTGGCTCACGCATTAACTAGTAGTGGTGTTTAAATTTCCTCCAAATAAACAAGCTTAATTCCAAATCCAGATGATGAAACGTGTAAGCTTCATTATATTGACCGTGTGAAACAGCAACAGCAGGATCATCCACAGAAGGAACCACAATCTTGTGCGTGTCAAGTGAAACGAAGTGATGATTCAAGAGAGAGGGGGGAAAAGAATCGATTTTGATGGGAAGAACAATAATGCAGAGAAGTAATTAAGGAGGAGACGCAGTCACGCAGACGCATGGAATAAGCTAGCAGATGCGTGCCTGAGGGATGGCGAGGCTGGCAATGGTGAGGCCGGAGATGAGGTCGGACTTGAACAGCGACAAGGAGTAGCCGGGCAACCAGTCGAGGATGGGGAACAGGTACTTGACCGCCATCAGCCACTGCGTCCCCAGCGGCTGCCCCTTGAACCCTCGGAACGGATCGTCGGGGAAGAAGGTCTCCTTCACCCTCGCCTTCATCTTGCTCGCCGTGCTCTGCGGCGGAGGCGGCGCCACCTTGTGCACCGCCATCGACGCGATCTCCGTCGACGTCGTCATTGGAGCCGCCGCCGCCGCTCCAAGCGGTCGGCTCTCATTGCCATTGCTGTAACCACCACCACCGTAGGCACCTCTCATGCCCACCATGATGTGTGTGCGTGTGAGAGAGAGAAGCAAGGTGGCTGGTGCTTGCTTACAAGTGACAAGAGCAAGGAGCTTTAGATGGGCCTTGGTGTGCGACTCCTCCAAGAAGTAAGATAAGGAGTGAGGCTATATCGATCAGCTGCAAAAGAAGAAAAGCGGTACGCAACTAGGGAAGAAAGGGAGAGAAGAGAATCAAACGCGACACAAGGGGGCAGGTTTGGTGTTCAATAATTAGACAAAGCGAGCGAGGCACAGCCGCACAGGTACATCCATCTAAATTGGCAGTTCTCCTCCTGGATGGAATCCTTAGATTTGATACCACCATCCTTGTGACAGAGAAACAACCCCTCCTGCACCACTTTTTGCTTGCATTGCTTTAACATCACAATTGCATGATCTCATATATGGAAAATAGGGACACATTCAGCAATAAATATATGTGCAACATTTGCAGCATATAATTAAAATGCATGCACAAAATGATTTATCATGAAGATACTTTAATATATAATCCAATTTTATTTTTTGAGCTCTGTTACAATGATTGTAAAGTGCCAGAGGTATTTTCAGGTACTTATTCTCTTGAATTTTTTCTGGCCGTTGATCTATGAAAATTAAATTAAATTAGTATTTGATCCCACTCTTTTTGGTACTTGGTTCCACATCTTTGTACCACAAGTACTTTAGTCTAGGTACTTCCTACCTTGATCAGCGTACGATTCTATCAGTTGGACAGCTCTCATTTTTTTCAATTATTGTAAAAATTCTCTTATTTTTTATGCAAATAATCCATTTCATGTTATATATCATAGGTCCTATTAATAGCAAATGCCGCTGGTTTTGAATTTCTATCTTCTAGACCGCGTATTTTTGATAATCTAAATTCTATAGTGCTGCACACGCTCTAGAGGCCTAACTAGTTTGGGCTATGGCACAGAGAATGGGAGAATTTCACGCTTGGCATGCTATACGTATGCTGACATGCTGTCTAGGGGGGTGTGCCAAAGGGTCAAACTACATACATACATGCCGCTGAACATTGCCATGCATGTACAGGCCATAAAAACTGAGATTCGTCAAGTTGTTGCTCAAAAGAGGATATGCATAGTTCTTTGGGAACATTTCAGAACTTCGATCTCCAATACATGCATATAACAAGAATATGTAGAACTATTCGTGAGAATAATGATACTTATGGATGCATCTAATGATCTAAAGTACTCTTGTAATATTTTCTTAATAACTATGGGCCTATAGTTAAAAAATAATAGTAAAAAATTATTTTGGCAAAACTTTGTTAGATTGATGAGATAAAAGGGGACTAGTAGTTGAAATAGAGCATCTCCAAGAGCTCTTGTATCTATGAATAGCTAAAATTCTGATATAGCGATTATGTAAAACAAAATAGCTTGCGAAAAAGGGATGAAATCCAACAGCTTCTCCAAAATCCAAAAAGGAATGACTAGCGTTTAGTGCTAGGCAAAGATGCCCAGCGGTACCTCTTGGATAGAAAACGAGGATAGAAGACGAGGTAGATAGAGTTTCTGTTGGATGATGTTTTTTGCTTTCCTTTTTTTTTTAGCTAACTCACTCGAGATACAAGAGCTCTTGGAGATGCTCAGGAAACATGCACGATCATCTTTAAGAAATGGCTGTAAAAGTATTGACAAACCATGCTAAGAAAGGCTAAAAAGTGGACACCAACCTAGCTAGATAAGTCATTTCAGGCTTCGTTCAGCCTTTTTAGTTTCAAACTCGGCATGACTAGTCCTTACAAAGTGTCGGACACATGTTGGTTGTAGTCAGGTTAGATTGGAAGTGTCATGATATATATGGTTCATTCAATACACTTTTTTTTTTAAAAAAATAAATCAATCTTAGAGCTAGGATAATGCATGGCGTTGCCTTATATCTAGACCGGCCGCCTCATATATAGCTTCAATAATTCAGTGCAATGGTTGAACGACTTAACAGACAACACTTGTTACGAGTTACGACATGTCATTGTTGTGTTTGCCTTAAATTCTACGATCTTCCTGTCGCAACCAACAAAAAAAAACTTACCACCACTACCCTAGGACCAAATAATGCTGTGAGAATATTTGAGTACCATGCATTTTCGATGTACATGTGTTCGTATGTCATATTGCCATTTGGTGAAGACATTGATCGAGTAGCTGTCATTCTTTTTGCAAGATTCCTTTTTCCAGAAAACAGAAAAGTGACGGATGGAGTGGATTCGAATATACACCAGTACATGTATGGCGAGCTTTAGGCGAGAGCGCTCTCTGCACTGTGTGAGCGCGTGGGTGGTGGACTGCCAACTCCCAACTGGTGGTGGGGCGGCCGGATGGGCATGACCGCGCGCGCGGCCTCCGTCCACCGGATTCTGGGGTCCCATCGCACCCAGGGGTTGAAGAAGATGGCGAGGATATGAGATAAACACTAGGGGAACGAAGGAGATAAACCACAGATGATGAGAGAAGGGCTAATGGATAGAAATGTAGAAACGGACGTCGAGCTGCCTTTTGCGCAAAAAGGTTTCGCTTTGGAGATCAGTGAGTGTGAGTCCATCGCGTCTGCAGCGGCTGGGAAAGATTCTCCATTAATTGCGCTAGCTTTAATAATTCCCTGCTCGTTTTCCAAGCATGTAGACGTGTCTTCTTTAAGGATATAGAAAAGAAAAGAAAGAACAGATTATATACATGTTCTTCTCAATCGTGCGGCATGGTACCACGGAAGCAGAAACATGTTGGCACTTGGCATTTCTTTTTTGATAATTCATTTGGCCGTGTTGCTCTGCAAATGCGCGTCACTGTTTGTGGCTACTGTCTACCATGCATGGGAGTCGGCGATAGCTCGAGGTGTGGTACCACCACCTCCGAGCTAAGCTAAGGCCCCGTTTGGGAGGGCTTTACCGGCGGCTTCACGAGCGGCTTCAGGTGAAGCTCTCCCAAACGTTTGTTTCAGGACTGGCTTCACGTGTGAAGCCGGTTCTGAAGCCGTCGGCGGCTTACACAGGCAAGGTGAAGTCATGAAATCGTGGCTTCACGCGGCTTACACATCAATCTAACAAGTGAAGCTGTTTTGCCAAATATTTTCTAAAACGGCTCCAACTCCACCAGAAAAGCCGCTCCATCTGAGGAGCCAGAGCCGGAGCTGTTTTTGGAAGAGCCAAAGCCCTACCAAACGGGGCCTAAGTAGTGGCAGCCTCACAGTCACAGAGAGGCTTAGGCGCTTAGCTCTCAGTGTAAGCGGCGGGAACAGCAGGTGCGGCGACTGTGCTGGGTGCGCAGGAACAGCAGCGCGGTTTGGCCTTCCTCTCCGATCCCCGGAGAAACAATTATATTGAAGGCGGTGAGGTGAGCCACAGATTCCTCCGCTGCCACTTGCGGGGTCGACGTCTCGCCTTTCGGAGTAGAGCCGGGGGCGCCAAGGTTGAAGAATGAAGATAGGGCCACAGATTTTGCTCACGAGTCGCCGCCTATCAGGGTGCCTTTATTTCCTTTCTCGCCTTTGCTGCCATCTGGTTCACAAGAGATGAGGCAGGCAGTGGCGGAGCCAGAAAAATATTATAGGTGGGGCGGCTTTTAGCAAGACACTAAATCAAATGTAGAAGCACACATATTCACACCACATTAGCGCATTCACACATTGCAATTTTACAAATTACAAGCTAAGTTTTAGAATGTTACCTTAAATTTGAAGAATAAATTTTTAGTTCTTACAACTATGCATACATTTGATATTCGCACGCTGAGGTAAATGAAATTACAGGAATCAAAGCAACATGGGAAACAAAATTAGCAACAATGAACTAAATAGCTTTCATATCCAAATTATATAGCCTGTTTAGCATCGAGATTTAGCCTAAATTGTTCAGATGATTTCCCAATATTGACAGCAAGATATGCCAAGTATAAGAGTTTATGTGCCTAAATTATTCGGATGATGCTCTTGCCGACGCCGGCGTCGGCGCCGTGCCATAGCCATGCCCAGCCCCAGCTAGGCCTTGCAATTGATCCTCCTCTCCCTCCATGAGGATTCAGCGTCTGAGTGGACAGCGGCCCAGCAGGCCAGCACCTGCGCTGCGACCTGCGGCGCCCACGCGGCCATGCTGTCCCTCATCGGCTCGCCGCACGCCCGCCGCCACCGCCGCTAGGGCTGCTCCACTCCTCCGCAGGCTCCGCTGGCTGTGGGTGCTGGTTGCTCCGCAAGGCACTAGCTGTGGGTGCTGGCTCCTAGTGCTCAGGTGAAAGGAGTATTGGGCTTTGGTCTTTGGCATGTGTGGGTTCTAGCTAAAAATCAGGCCCAGTTGTGAGCCCTGCGACAGCTTTCTTCCTCCGAGTTTTAGCTCCAGCCTCCAGGGCAGCCATGGAGGGGCAGACGGGAGACAGAGAAAGGCAACTGGGTAGGGGTCACTGGAAAAATATCGGGGGTCTTTGGGTGAGCTCGCCGGGGAGTAGTTGGGGCAGCTGCCCCACCGTGCGGTATGGGCAGCTCCGCCTATGGAGGCAGGCCATGGTCACGTTGAGAGGACAAGTGTGGCGCTAGACAGAGGAGACCACAGACGTGCGGGCCGGGAGCTTATATATCTTACGGAAGATTGTTAACAATTTATTTATAAAACTCACTAAGATTCATTTACTAAAAAAATGTTTAAACCAACATTTCAAAAATATCGAACCAACATTTTTAAAAATGTTGAGCCAGCATTGAAATGTTGAATAAATATTTTTAAAATTTTGAAATAACATTTTTTCCTCATCTTCTCTGCCTCCATATTGGGATTGGGAGGGAGGAAGCTAGAGTTTGGGTGGACTCAAGAGTTAGGATTGTTTGCACGAATCTTAAACACTAGAAGGTCAGAAGAAAAAATTAGAGAAAAGTCCATTTGACCTCCTGAACTTATCACCGAGTTTAAAAAACTCCCCTAACTCCAAAACCAGATATTATGCGCCCAACTCGTGAAAACCAGACAAATAACCCCCCCTGCAGCAGTTCAAAGTGGTTTATGGGGTGGTTTTTGCTAATGTGGCATGCGGGCCCCACATGTCAGCCTTTTTCCTCTCTCACTTACATGTGGGCTCCACATGTCATCACGTACCTCACGACGGGCCGCCACCACCAACTCGACGCCGCGCGCCCACGCTGCCCGCTCACGGCCGGCCGCGCCGCTGCTCCCCTCGCCGCGCGCGCTGCCCGCTCGCTGCCGGCCGCAACGTGCCCTGGATCTCGCTGAGCTGGACCGCCGCGGGAGCTCCTGCAAGAGGGGCCGCGGGCTCCCATGAAGGTCGGCTGCCACGGGGAGCTCCCACGAGGCCGCGAGTGGGGCCACCGCCGCGGGCTCATGTTGAGCTCGGCCGCCGCCACAAGCTCCCACCACCGCGCCCGCCGAAGCTCGACCTGTGCCACTGAAAGTGATCGGGTGCTCTAGCCTAAGAGGGGGAGGGGGTGAATTAGGCACTCTTAATACCTTAATCTATGGCTCCAGCTAGTTTGCACAAAACTTAAACTAAAACAAACTATCTAGATATGCAACTATGGTTCTTTTAGTGTGAAACCCTCATCCCAAAAAGAGTTTTGCAACCTATAGCCAATCCTAACAAGATACTACATTAAGAAAGTAAAGACACACAAGTTGTAATATGAAATGCGGAAGCTTAAAGAGAAGGGATGAGAGGAAGCAAACTCTCGACACGAGGATTTATCCCGTGGTTTGGATTGCCACAAAGGCGCCCCTACATCCACGTTGTTGAAGCACTCACGAAGAGTATCGCTTTCCGGCAATCAAGTCTCTTCCATGAACACAATCACGGTCACCTTGATCCCGATTTCCACTAAGGGAGATTACCCATGAAGGAGGGGTCTCTGCCCCCCGCACAATATTGTCGATGCCGCTCCACACCAAGTCGGAGGGTCGTTGATGTGCCGGCGAGCCACCAATGCTCCAAGGAGGCCGGCGCACCGAAGTACAAATTTGGTTCACTCTAGAACCAGCCACAAGGATCACAACCTTGCTTGTTCACTCTCTCAAGAGCTAATCTAGCACTCACACTTACAAAGCTAGTGCTAAAATCTAAGGATATGATCAATATGTACTTGGCTTGGCTTGGAGGTGTTCTTCAATGTGTATAGGGTCTCTCTAGTCTCCAACAACCTCAAAATGGCCGGGGTGAGGCGTATATATAGACCACCAAGTCTTGGAGGTGTTCTTCAATGTGTATAGGATCTCTCTAGTCTCCAACAATCTCAAAATGGCCGGGGTGAGGCGTATATAATGACCAACCTCAATGTGTAGGTGATGACATGTGGACCCCTCATGTAAGTGAGAGAGAAAAAATGCTGACATGTGGGGCCCGCATGCCACAGTAGAAAAACCACCCCATAAACCACTTTGAGCTGTTGCAGGGGGGTTATTTGTCTGGTTTTCACGAGTTGGGGTGCATAATATCTAGTTTTGGAGTTAAGGGGGTTTTTCAGACTCGGTGATAAGTTCAGGGGTCAAATGGACTTTTCTCAAAAAAAAATTATGCGAAAGATGTATAGG
The DNA here is from genome assembly GCF_016808335.1 of Panicum virgatum. Lineage (NCBI taxonomy): Eukaryota > Viridiplantae > Streptophyta > Magnoliopsida > Poales > Poaceae > Panicum > Panicum virgatum. The sequence continues at coordinate 49,901,715 of NC_053142.1, forward strand.
ATTGGCGCCGATGTGCTCCCCTGTCCAATGGACCAATAAGGTTTGGGTTTTAGTATATCTGTAGTGTTCGTAGTACGGCCCGGTACTACCTTTTTCGGCCCATGCTACTCTTGGGCTGCCTTCTCAAGGACGGACCTTTCAGACCGCCGCGCTTTATGGGCCATGTTCCGGACCCTAACGGCCCAACTACTCCGGCCCGTCCGGCGTGATCGTCGTCGATTCATCCCGTCTACCTTTGAACAAGCACACGAGCGAACATCAGTGCTTGCTCTACTCTCTACGTCCCGTTGCACAAATTGTATTTCTGCGGCATGCGAAAATCGTCTATTGTAAGATTTTTTTTTTTTGGGAACATAGCTTCTTCATTGATTAAGCAGCATCATTACAATCATTTAGCAGGCAGTGCTGCAAAAAAAAAATCTTTGGCATGATGATCCTCCCTCACAGCCAGTACTGGAATCGCATTCACATATACAGCGGTTACAGTTAGCGAGATCTCATCTGTCCGAGATTTCAGGATCAAGTCAGAAAGAACGAACGATACTGTGCCAGCCGACGATAGCCTGAAACTCTATGTTAGCACAGTGATCTGGTGACAACGCCCTCTGTCAAAAGAGGAGCAGGTACTGAACTGACGCCGACTCGGTCAAAAGAGGAGCGGCGGCTGTTCAACGAGCTGCAGAGATGCCTTGCAGGCCAAGGTGCGACGGGTGCTTCTCCCGAGGCCACAAAGACACCTGGGCACCCGGCTTCATTCGTCCCCTGCGTCCTCGTCAATTCCAACTACCAAGCCGGATTCCAAGCCCAACCCAGGTAAGCATGCAGTATTACGCGTGTAAATAAAAAGAGACCAATTCCTACTCGAATGGGAGTTTCTTGATGCGCATCCTTCGCCTGGTCGCAGGTCGCAGGTGGCCGGCGGCCGGCGTACCGATCGACAATAATGTCGTCTGCGGCTTCGAGCGCCGCGGCCGCCGCCCCGTGGGCGGACCTCCTGCCGGAGCTCTGCAGCCTCGTCGTGGACCGTCTCGACCCCGTCAGCATCCTCCGCATCCCGGCAGCCTGCAGGGGCTGGGCGGCCGCCTGCGAGGAGAGCCCTCGCCTGCGGTCGGGCGCGCCGGCGCTGCTCACACCCGGCCTCGACCCCGAGGGCGTCGAGGTCGAGCACGACGTGGATGCGGGCGCCTTCGGGCTCCACGACGTGTCCCCCGGCGGCAGGTCCTTCCTCGGCGAGGCCGCGGGGCTCAAGGGCCGGACATGGATAGGTGGCAAGGACGACTGGCTGGCGACCACGGACTACGCGTGCAGCGTCGAGCTCCTGAACCTCGTCACCGGCGACCGGGTTCCCCTGCCGTCCTTCGGCACCACCCAGGGAACCAAACTCGAGCTCCCGGGCTACCTCCATGTCAAAACCGTAGATCGCTGGCACAAGTTCCTCAAGGTCACGCTGTGCCAGACGCCGGCGCACCCGATCGGCGGCTACCTGGCCGTTGCTCTGTTCTCCGGCGGCTTGCTGGCGTTCACGGCGGCCGGGGACAAGTGCTGGACAGCGCTGAAGAACCCCGTGGGCACCTCGCGATTGGACCTCTCCTACATGGACGCCATTGTCCTCAAGGAGAAGCTGTTCGCTGTGAACGAAGGTGGGCGCATCTACTCCTGGGACATGAGCAGTGGAACTGCCGAGCCGGCGGCGATGGTGCAGGCACCGCCGGAGATCGAGACCGGTCGCCATTGCGGGCGCGGGTTCTACCTTGCCACGTCGACCCGTGGGCACCTTCTACTCGTCTGCATCTATGGCGACGCCGAGCTGCTGTTCAAGGACACCCGCATTTGCAGCAGGTTAGTGTTCAACGACAGGTGGAGCTTCTACGAGCTCGGCATGTCCCTTCACGAGCTCGACGCCGGCGGCAGCGGCGCGTGGCGACGCGTCACGGACCTTGAGGGTGATCGCGCGCTCTTTGTGGGGGCGAACTACCCGTTCTACATCGCCGCGCCGCCTGGGTCGGAGGATCTCAAGGCGGATTGCGTCTACGTCGCGGATGCGCCCTCCGGCTACGACGCTGGCATCTTTGATCTGAACAAGGGAGAAGACGGGCTCGTTCAGCGTCTCGCGTGCTCGCTCATGGCTGACACGTTGCAGATGCCGATGTGGTTCCGGCCAACTACACACCCTAGGCTAGTGAAGGATAGGAGGTGCCCGGCCGTAGAAGAGCTAAAAAGAGTGGATGTAACATGCATGTAGCCAAAAGGCATTCATCATTTTTAGAACGACAGGCAACAAGGCTCTGCCCCATTCCATTGAAACGAAACAAAAACAGAGTAGCATGTTCAGCTCATGTTGTACCGACGACAGCCTCATAATACGAGTCTGCTAACGACGCCATCTGAATGTCGGTCAGCAGTGAACTGACACTGATTCAGTCAAGAGAGATGGTCGTTCGGAAAACATGCACCCATTCGGTGTGAGAGACAACCCAGCGGTTCACGGAGAGCCGCTGCCTCTCCAGGGTCCCGTCTGATCAGGGCACGGCCCAACTAGACCGAAGCAACGCCGTCGTCCCCGCCGTAATCTTCTTCTGCGCTCTCTCGCTCGCCGCCTGACCCAGGTATGCGTGTCCGAAATCGACTCGGTCTCCAACTCCCCTGCGATTCGAACTCCGAAGCGGTTGTTGACTTTGTACCCCCAAGAAGTTGCTTATTACCGTCAATGGTGATCGCAGGTGGTCGCCCGGTGTACCGACGATGTCTTCGGCTTCCAACGACGAGATCGCCGCCCCATGGGCCGACCTCCTGCCGGAATTGTGCGACCACGTCCTGGACCGCCTCGACGCCGCCAGCGTGATCCGCTTCCCGGCCGCCTGCACAGCCTGGGCCGCCGCTTCCAGGATGACTCCTCGCATGCGGTCAGGCACGCCCACGCTGCTCACGTCTGGCCTGGACCCCGACGGCGACGACATTGAGTACGACGTGGCGGCGGGCACCTTCGGGCTCCACGACGTCGCCGGCGGCAAGTCCTTCTACGGCGAGTCCCAGCGGTTGAAGAACCGGACCTGGATCGGCGGGAAGGACGATTGGCTGGTGACCACGGACTTTAGGTGCGGAGTCGAGCTCCTCAACCCCATCACCGGCGACCGCGTCCCCTTGCCGCCCTTCACCACAATCCGGGGACTCGAAGTGGCGGACCACTACGACCTCCACGTCGCTGTCAAAAATCGGCTCCACCTTTTGCAGCAGGTCAAACTGTGCCGGACGCCGGCGCGCCTGAACGGCTACCTGGCCGTCGCCCTCTTCTCCAGTGGCCCCTTGGGCTTGCTCGCGTTCACGGCGCACGGCGACGAGGGCTGGACGCCATTGATGAACCCCGCGGGAACGCACTATCTCAAGTACACGGACGCCATCGTCCACAACGGGAAGGTGGTCGCTGTGGCCGAATCTGGGGACATCTACACCTGGGACATGGACGGCGCAAGTGCGGAGCCCACACTGCTGCCGGGACCGGAGATCCACCACGGCAGCCACGGCCTCAGGCGCGGGTTCTACCTCGCCGCGTCGAGCGCCGGCCAGCTTCAGGTGGTCTGCATGTACGGCCACGGCGACGCCGTCAAGGACAAGCGCAGGAGGAGGATCGTGTTCAAGGACCAGTGGAGCTTCTTCGCGAGCCACGTCTCGCTGCACGAGCTCGACGCGGCCACCAGCGCGTGGGCGTGGCGCCGCGTCAGGGACCTCGGCGGCGACCGCGCTCTCTTCGTGGGTGGAAACTATCCGTTCTACGCCACCGTGCCTCCAGGCGGTTCCAACGATCTCCAGGCTGATTGCGTCTACGTCGCGGATTTGCTCGGCTGTGACGCCGCCGGCTTCGATCTGAAGCTGGGAGATGACTACATCTACGACTTTGAGCGCCGGCTCAATTATCCGGCCATGGGCGACTCCTTGCAAATGCCAATGTGGTTCCAGCCAATTGCGTACCCTATTGCATAATTGCCGTAGAAGAGCGGCAAAACAGTATAAATTTCGTAATAGATATTCGGATTGAGCGCGACCAAGAAAACATTTGAATCTTGGCGATGCATGACATAACCAATTCACATGGATGGATAAATTCATCCTGAAAAGTTTTTTTGCATTTAATTTTATCTCATCGTGATATGTGTAACTCTATAAGTTGGAATGGGCACGAATTGATATGTAATTTTTGTCTCATCTTGGCTATGTATGACTATTGTATTTAAGAATCGATAAGAATGTATTCGGGGACTATGACAAAAGCATTTATGTAATATTTATCTTCACTTGTAATTGGAAGTGTCTGTTGTAGATCAGAATGAGAACTGTACGCATACCTTGTATACAAACTTGCAATTCCAAATTCATGTATGAAACTATTCTCATTCTGTATGTTTCACTATTACATTCTGATTCGACATTGGGGGAAAAGTAGCAATGGAAACAAAATGTATGATACAATCACAAATATTCATGGAAGTTCAATCTCCTATTGATATATTTCTCCACCCGAAAAAAAAAAGTGGTATGCCTCGTTTACACAGGTAGAGTATACTGGAGTGATGTATCAGCAAAAACAACATCAAATGCTTGTCTTATTTAATGTCTCCAAAGAAAAAGTAGCACCAGGGCGAGTTTCAGATACTGTTGGGTGTGATGTTAGTATGTACAGTACCCATAAGTGGAGGCATACCAGGTACACCAAGGCCCAAATCTGCGCCTTCGGGTTCAGCCTCAAGAATATATGCCCTGCCGAGAAAATCGAATCGAGCTGTCGGATAGCGGTTCCCAGCTGCTGCTGACCAGCCCTTATCCTGTCACGAAGCTTTGGTGAATATGATTCTTGCCATGCACCAGCTTCGATGTCTATTCTTGATGAGCTTGTCGAAGCTGTTGATGAGGTGCTATTGTCAAGCAATCTGGAGACAGCCTGTAGATATAGTGTTACTCCCCTTGCATACAATTGTACTTGGGTAAACTTAGTAGGGCTGTTAAAATCTTATAAAGCGACTTAGATACAATGGGTCTACATATACCTCTATTCTCATTAACAGAGCTGCCTTCTCTGAAGATAGGGACTCAACCTGAAAATAGAGTAACAACATTTATTTTCAAATAGTAAAATCTTTAAATTAGGTGTCATTATTTATTGTTCATAACAATACCAATGAAGAAGGTAAGGGAATGACAACTGTTCCCGTCAGTAGAAAATTAGGCAAGATTCTATCCAAACACAATAGCTTAATCATGTTTTCACTTTAAAGACTCAAGCTGCTCCAAAAACCAGGCAACGAAGTCACAAGATGGGTGTACTTAGTAACAGACCTGCATTTGCTTCTGAATCAACCGATCAGTTAGTTGATCAAGCCTCTTCTTGAGTTCGATTTCCACCTCTGTAGGGTGAACCATGTTTCTTCTAGTGAGCTCAATGCTTTCTTCAATCTTCCTTGCCTATGGATAGAAAAATGGCCCCAGTACAGATAATTGGTGAACATAACTATTAGCTACAGCACATACTGTAAATATGCAAATCTCTTGTAAAAAGGAGACTCAGCCCTGTGCAATTAGTTTATTTGGAGAATAGTAAATAAGCATGGATGCCTTTAGTCCCTCGCTTCCAGGTTGTAATATATTTCCCTATCTATTTCATTATTAGAGAAGAAACATGTGCTCAGAAGCAAATATATGTGTGCACCAAAACCAAGTAATGTGGGACAAAAAATTTAAAAATAGTGAACCAGTCGAAGCTCAGTTCTATGTTATATCACAGTAAAATGACAAAAACTATGGGATATCAATAAACCAGATTAATACTGATAAGATCCAATTGACCGCATAATTATAAAAGGAACTCCTGATCAAGATTATAATTTGCATACGAAAACTAATGACTACAGTTGTTCTTTGGAGAGCCTACCTTGTCCTTCAGGTTCACAATTCTATCACATGTCAAAGTGTATTCTGCATCAATAATTTCCTCCTCCAGCTTGAACCTTCTCAAAGATTCTATCTAGACAAAAGTTAACTAATATTACAAACTGATAAGGCAAGATATTTTTTTCTAGGAGTCAACAATTCTACTTGAAAGACTCAAGGAAATATTGTCTGTCGTGCGGAATAAGAACAAACAACAAATGTATGTTGATTGCTTACTTCATCAACGGGAGGGATGCTTGTCTTTTGTATCTTTGCTAGCTTTCTTTTGTATCCTGTTCATGGAATGATAACAAAGGTTACATACTGAAAAGAATTGATGTTGAGGCCAAAAAGAATGACATTCGATAAAGACAAAAGTCTCATACTTAAGTCAGTTAAAAAAGACAAGAACATGAATCAGTTTAATATACCATTGGCATTGAACTTTATTTCGATACGAGGCTTACCCCCATTTCCATTCCAACCGAAACAGAAATATCATTGTGCCATTGGCATTGAACTTAAATCAGAGTGCTTGAAATCACTGGAAACTAAAAAACAGAGAACCCCCTTAAAGAGTCATTGTCAACTTACTGTCTACAGCAAGCGTCTTCATTTCAATTTCCTCTCGAAGCTGGGCAACTTGATCTACCTAGTCAAATACCAAGAATAAACAGTTTTGAAATTATTGACAGCACAATCTGTTACTTGTGAAACATTTATGAAGTATAACCCCATTCAACTCATTATTAGAAGTTGGTTATGTTAAGGATCCTTACTCCAGTAACAGGAAGGCAACAATATCTAGCAAATTGCATTGTGCACCTAACTCTAGACTAACCTATTATTCCGATTCCAGAATGTATCAAGTATGTCCAGTGGTAGAATTTTGGAGCAGATGTTCCCTATTAATTATGCACGGCGCAGTTTCTCCAAATTTAGAGGGAAAGAATAAAGCTTCAATGTTCAACTATCTATGAACCAACATCTGTTGTTACCACAGAACTGAGCTGTCAACATATTCATTGTTTCTTAAGCCTAAAAAACCAATGCACGAAAAAGAAGACATACTTGAACTTCCAGATTCCATTGTTCCCTGGCAAGCAATTTTGCAAGCTCTGCGTTTGTGACCTGCGAAATCCTTCGGTAAGAGCATTGCTAAGACTTGTGACAAGGGGAAAACTATTTTCCACCACAACAGTCAAAGGCTCCATATAATGCACTATCTGCAGAGTATGACATAAACATGGCAGAGGGGGTGGGGGGACAGAATCGGTAGACAGCGATATACCTCAAGTCTAGCCAAACGTGCAAGGGCTTCCATTCTAGTGCTGTGATGTCTCTGTTTCTCCATCTCCACTGCTTCCATTGTTTCAATCATACTAGTCTGCAACTCTGAAGCCTGAAATATGTTTGAGAAAAATTCTTTTAAAGAATCGTCACCTTCTGTACCATCTCACCAGGATAGAAATGATTTTGCATACGAACACTGGGCAGCTGACTCTGCCTTGCAAGAAACAGTTGTGGACTACATTGTCAGATCAACATAAAGTTCCATACTTCCATAACTAGTGCAATAATCGAGATGTATGATTTTGTGCTCAAATGCAGTATTGCAAACACATAAGGAGAATATACCTTTTTACCTCAAGAAAAAAAGGAGAATATACTTTATAACAAACAAACAGTATGCAATGTATTACTAACTCGACTGCTATGTAAATCACAAAAACAAAGTTAACAATATGCGTTTATAACAAACAAACAGTATGCAATGTATTACTAACTCGGCTGCTATGTAAATCACAAAAACAAAGTTAACAATATGCGAGCTATAGGAAATAGTTTCTGTTGCTCTTTTCACAGCTGCAGAGAGTATGTGATAAATTTTAGCAACCTTTCAAATCTCAAGCAACATAAAATCGACAAGGCGCAGACTCACCTCCTGCGCTTGCTCCTTCTCACTTTCGGCGAGCAGCTTCTCAAGCCCGGCCTTCTCCCCCTCGAGCCTCGCAACAGCCTCCTCTCGCTCGGCGATCGCGCGTGCAGCCATGGCCGCGAGCCGCTCAGCCCGCCGCCGTCTCCTCTCCTCCTCCCTCCGTCTCTCCTCCTCCGAATCCTCCGAATCATCGCTCCCCGACCCATCCGATTCATCATCGCTTCCGCTTCCGCTTCCGCTCCCACTCTCAGACGCGCCGCCCTTGCCGTCCCCGCGATCCCCACGATCCCCTTCCGGCTTCACCTCAGCTAACACCTCTACCGGCGGCCCACCGCCGGCTTGATCCTGCAACGCGAGCACCGCAGCAGCGGACACGGAGCGGCGGGGCGCGGGGGAAGGCAGGGAAGGGCGCTTCGAGGCGATGCGGAGGCCGAGGGAGGGGCGCGGTCCGGCCACCGGCGGCCTGCGCGCAGGCTGCGCGTCTAGGAAGGCGTCGGCGGAGGGGGACGGGGAGGGGTGCAGCGCGGCGAGGTCGGAGGCGGAGGGGGACTTGCCGAGGGACTCCGCCGCCTGCTGGTCGATCTGAAGCGCAAGAGGAGTGCAAGAGTCAGAAGAGATGGAATGAGGAGGAGGGGTTGGGGCGGCGAGGTAGGAACGGCAGGTGGTCTTGCCTGATGGAGGAGGGTCTCGGCGGCTTTGAGCTTGGAGGAGATCCACCCCGCCATGGCGCGGCGGCGCGGCGAACGGAGGGGCCGCGACGCGTGATGATTGGACTGGACGCCGCCCCGCGGGTTGGTCGGCGACTGACGTGATGGGCCCCGCCCAACCGCCGCAGCCGCAGCGGGTGGCAACTACCTGAAAATGGGCCGGGCCGCAAGACATACGAGGGGTTTGCTTGTTTTGGTCCGCGCGCTTGTTGGATCGTGTGAGCAAGCCTGAACTGATGAAGTGATGGCGTAATCTATGGCAAGAAACTTCAGAAATACAGTAAACCACAAATGCCAAGCCAGGAGGGTCTGTCTCCATCATTTGACGGTCTAATTTTGGGGATTATATACACTGTGTTGGCTGGTGCTGATTTTTTATGAGAAAAAAAAGTATTGGTGCTGGTTTTGTGTGTGAGAGAAATACTGTTGGCTGGATGCAGTGAAGATGAAGCAAATTGAGTGATCAGGTGCAAACCAATCTCTCCGTGCAAATCGTACAAACTTCAATCTGGGCCACTGAATCAACATCCAAGGGGCACGAGGAGATCGGATAATTTTACAATTAATCGCGCGCCTCTAGTAAAACTTTTGCAAATCCCTCCTCTTCTTCCCTCTACGTACCTCCTTGGATGTCCGAGCGCTAGCAGTTCTATTATTTCATAGTACATGAAGTTACTGTTGCTTTTGGAGACAATTTCTTTTGAACAGGTTGGGCAGGCGCTCTGCCTTTTCACTGATAGTAGAGTCAGAAAAAAATACAGCGCACTTAGCAGGTTAATGAGGAAAATTTTCGCGCACGTTTTTCGAGAAGAGAATCTCGTATGCATGGAGTACTAAATGAAGTCTATTTGCAAAACCTTTTCAGGAATAGATGTAACTTTTCGCGACGAATCTAATGACGGTAATTAATTGATGATTTGCTACAGTGATACTACAGTAACCATCCTCTAATCGCGCGGTCAGAGGCCTCATTAAATTCGTCTCGCGATTTACACGGGAGTTGTGGGGGTGGTTTTGTAATTAGACTTCATTTGATACTCTAAATTAGTGGTCAAAAGTACAGTATTTTCGTGAAAACCAACCAAACACGGCCTGTGATGCTTGCGTCCAATCGCAGTTTTACTGGAGTTCGCTTCCGTCCTTATCCCTTGCTACAGTAGAGTCAAGGCGACAAGGGCGACCAGGAGGCGAAGAGAGTTCCCGGCGGCGATTTCGCCGGCTCCTCTCCTCTCCGGCGGCCGGTCCGGCGCCGGAGAGGAAGAAGAACCGGGAAATCGACGCGCGGGTGTATGGGTGGGCAAAATACCCGAAACCCGAAGCCCGAACCCGAAAAACCCGAGACCGAACCCGAACTACCCGAACTCAAAAAACCCGAACCCTAATTCGGGTTCTAACCCACGGTACCCGAAATTATTACGGGTAGTTCGGGTATTGGGCCACGGTACCCGAACTACCCGAACTACCCGAAATACAACCCAGCCCATGTATGTTTATTCATTGATTGTGGCCCAGCCCACCAAACCGAACCCCTTAGCCCTAACCCAGCTGCCCAGCGCCCCAGCCCCCAACCACACGACACACCCCCTCCCCCCTCCCCAGCCGCCACCGCCTGCGCCGTCGCCGACCGCGCCACCGCACAGCCGCACAGGCGTCCGCCGCCCGCCCCCAGTCCGCCACCGCGCGACCTCCCGCCACCACTGCCAGAGCCCAGAGCCACTGCGCCTGCGCGCCGCTCGCGCAGATCCCCTGCACCTCCCCTCGACCACCGCCCCCAGGCCGGCGCAGCTCCTCGGCCCGGCGGCTGGATCCAGTGCCGGCCCCCCTCTCCTCTTCTCCGACCGGATCCATGGAGGCATCAGGCGCCTCCCGCTCCTTCCTCTCCCTCCCCGGCGAGCAGGCGAGCCGGCTCCGGATCTCGCCCTCGCCGCAGTGGCCGTCGGGGCGGCCGCCTCACCGGCTCCCTCTGCGCCAGGCCGGCGAGCGAGGAGCTGCGGCCTCCTCACCTGCGCCGGGCCGAGGAGCTGCGCCGGCCGGCGTGGGCGTGGGGTGGGGCAAGCCTCCCCTGCTCCAAGGGGCGCGGGGCGAGCGGATCCCGGCCGCTGTGGCGTGCAGAGGCCCCTGCGGCCTGGTCCCGCCCCGCCCCCGCCCCCGCCGGCCGCCCGCTGAAGCCTCCGCCCCGCCCGTCTCCCTCGGCGCCTCCACCCCCCACGGTGCGCCGCCCCTGCCCCGTCGGTGCCGTCGCCCCCGCCACGCCACGGATGCCCCCACGGCCCGTCGACGCCCCCGCAGCCCGCCCCCACCGCGCCGCCGACGCCCGGCCCCCGGCCCCGGCCCCGCCGCCGACGCCCCCGCGGCCCGCCCTCACCGCGCCGCCGACGCCCGCCCTTTGTCGGCCCTCTTGATATCTTGTAGTTCGGGGATTACCCGAACCCGAACCCGAATTTTCGGGTACCCGAAATGTCGGGTTTTTGTTATTTCGGGTAAATTTCGGGTATCGATTTTCAAAACCCGAAATTTCAAATACCCGAAAAGCCCGACCCGAAATTTTCGGGCTACCCGAATGCCCAGCCATACGCGGGTGTATATAGGGTAGTTTGGTCTATAGCTATGCCTAGGGTTTACTAGCCGGCGGGTACGGCGGCGGAGCTTCATGATCCGGGGAGGGTCGGTGCTTCGCCGGCCTTTCGCCGGCAAATAAGTGGAAGATCTTACTTTTGCTGGGAGTTGGGCGTCGGCGCTGTTGTCCAGGCTTGGATGGCGGAGGCGGCGCCGGATCTTCTACAGCTGGTGTTCCTCTCGCGGACTGCTACTGCTGGCAGTTCGGCGGGGTGGATTTTGATCCTCGGGAGGACCTCAGGTGAGGTTTCTTGCCTGGGCTCGTCTGTGAGGTGGGTTCTGGTCCTCTCTTTTGGGAAGGGGAAGGATCTGTTCCGGGTCGGTGTTGATGTCGCCGGCCGCGGATCTTGTCTGAGGAGGCCTCTCTGCAAGAGTTCTGGGTGTTCGTTCAGTGCTTCTTTGATCTGTGCGCGGGAGTTTCTGGGTTTGTTGGTTGGTGGTGGTGTGCGGACCAAATCGGAGGGACCGATTGCTGATGGCCTCTTCTCGAGTACCTCTCGCAGCTCACCAAGGTGTTGGGTTCGTCTCTCGGTTTGGTTTGGGAAGTTAGGCTGCTTGAAATTCCTGTGCGCAGAACGAAGTTCACGGGAACGGCTTCGGTTCTCTGTCCAGAGGTGGTTCTCCTTTGCCTTTGCCGGGCTGCTGCTGGCAGTCGCGGATCCTTTCTGGGTCACTGATTTCGTCGGTGGCGCCGGATTTTTCCTCTTCCAATACTGTGACGAAGACGGCCGATGCGCGCCAAGTGAAGGATGTCCTGCGGCTCAAATAGCCAGAGGTCTCGTCGAGTGTTGGTGGAGTTCTCTCAGCTGTGGTGCCTCTTCAACCGCCTCTATGGTCGCTCTGGGGATGGTGGTGAAGGAGGGGAGGCGGACCACGTCGCCGGTGGCGGGGTTCAGGAGCTCGATGTCGAACCCGGCGTCCAGGGTCACGAGCCAGTCGTCCTTGGCGCCGACCCACCACCTGTTCTGGAGCCCCTTGGCCTCGGCGTGGAAGGATTTGCCGGAGGACACGTCGTTCAGGGCGAAGGTGGCCGCCCTGTCGCCGTCCACGGCGGACGTGAGCAGCGTGGGGGCGCCCGACCGCAAGCGATGGGGAGTGCCCTCGCACGCGGCGGCCCAGGGCTTGCAGACGGACGGGAAGCGGAGGGCGCTGAAGGCGTCGAGGCGGTCCACGATGTGGCCGCACAGCTCCAGCAGGAGGTCGGCCCATGGGGCGCCGGCCGTGTCGATCGAGGTCGACTGCCGCATCGTCGAGAACTCGGAGATGTCCGCTGGCTGCCATCGCGATGAGGACGTGACTTGTCATCAGAATGTGGTGACCATGAACCCAAATCCTCTTCGGATTACTACTAGCAATAAAATTGGACACGTACACGTCCGGAGAGTCCCGTACAACTAACTGTACAGGTGAGATTCGTACTATATATTACTGTAACAGAACCGCCAAATTAAAACTCTAAATTAAGCAGAATGGCCGTCATTTGAACACATCGGTCACATTAGCTTAATGATTTAATTTGACGGTCCTTTCTCAACCCACGGCCCGATCGAAACAATACCGGTAGTCCCACACGAAGGTGGGCGCAGATGCTACAAGCATGACAAATACTTGAAAATATAATAAGGTGACAAACCGATATACAAGAGTTTTTACAAACCGAGTTCAAATACATACCCAAGTTACATAAACTGTATAATTTACAATTTTACAACAAAAGAGACCGAAGTTCGAACATAAAAGAGATTTACAACACCACGCTACAACTGTTCTGGTTCTGCGCAACTGGTCTAAACAAAACTGAGGGCTGCACACTCCGCCCTCCAGGGTGCAACCCGCCAACTCCCTAGTCTAAGGGTCTCGCTCTACCATCTCCCACCCCTCTGCATCCCGGCAGATGAATTTGATACAGCAGGGGCAGAAGTCGACGTTTGGGTGCCCTGAAATACATTTTTGGGTGGCAACAAACCCTGAGCAACTAATACTCCGCAAGAATTACCCGACCAGTGGGTATACTTAGCCCACATACCTAGACATGCAAGGCATTTGGCTGGTGGTTATTTTACAGAAAAAACTTCTAAAATAAATTTTTATTTTTCCACTTTTAGCTTCAAATTCTATATGCTTAATCATCAACTAGTATTTGCATCCCCTAAGCAATCATAGCAAACATTGAATATTAATTTAAGATAATCATTTCCAACCATCGCTTAAATTCCATAAAACATTGCTACGATGCGGTGCTACAATCAAGGTGCTCATATCCGAGAGCGACTGATGGCGAATCGATCCGTTTTAACCTTGCAAGGTGGACACGGCATGCATAGGCCCCGTCGGACCACGCGCACCAACCATTCCCCTCACCGCCTCGAACTACAGAACCACCCCACCTACTTATAGTCAGCCGAGCTCAACGAAAGACCACCAAAAGTAAATACATGCAACCCATTTCTCAGTGACTACTCGACTCACCCTAAGGGGTGGTGATGAAGTTCTGTACTTTTGAAGCAAGATAGTACTCGGCTTACCGGTTTCGACTACCTCCTACTCCCAGCATGCGGTTAGTACAATTCAAACTCGATCATAGGGCCAGACAACGGACGGTCCTTAACCGACACAGACAGGGCTAAACATTTCCTGCCCGGTCTCAAATTTCCTTTCCTTTTCTACATATTCCAATATTTCATATATCCGAAATATAGAGGCATCCTATATCTCGTGAGTGAACAGAAATCACTCGACTTCTACCGAGGTCTATTAGGCGTAGCTTTTCTATCATCTTATACATACTAGTGTAACTCAAGGGAACCTAAATATCACGCAATTAGAATTCCAAACAACTCCTAAAACTTAATGCACAATTAATAGATATAGATATATAAGGTTGCATAATTTAAATTAGTGGGTCATGCACCGGGGCTTGTCTTGAGACTGCTGCTTAGTACTAGGGTCAACTGGGCCTTGAGCCGACTCCTCACGAACCTCCTGCTGCGGGGCTTGCCCCTGTGGCTCTTGTGGCTCCGCAACCACCTCGTATACAACCTCCTTTGCTGCGGCTGTTACACGTATGCGTATGCATATGACATGAGAAATGCATGCATGATTTATCAAAATTACCAGTAACCAATAACCAAAATAACTTTTAACTATTTGCACTAATTACCCCTTAGAATCCCCTCTCAGCCACTGTCACACCGGTCAGACTTGTCCTCCTGACCGGTCAGACCGGTCCCATTTAACCCGACCAAACTACTAGTCAGACCGGTCCCTCCGACCGGTCAGACCGGTCCTACCCAGACAAAAAAACTAGAATTCTTGGCGCGGCGAAACTATCCCACCAAATCTAAATCCCTTCTAGGCACTAGTTCAGGGGTGCATATAGATGATCTTGACCCAAGGAATCCGACTAAAATCTCCTAGAACGATGGATTCACCCAACCCTAGATGAAATACCTTGGATGAGTCTTCTTCCCCGCGAAGAACTTTGAATCCACGTCACCCCGGGGAGGAGCACATGGAGAGGGTGATCCTCGACCCCAATTTGAAGCTCCCCGAGCCTTGAAATGGAGTTGGAAGTAGGAATTTGGGAAGGAGGGTTTGGGAGAGGAAAAACTCGGGAGGGAGAGAGAGCTGGCGTGGTGAGGATGAGTGATCTGGTGAGAGGGAGAGAGAGAGTGGTTTAAATAATGTGGGGTCCAAAATGGTTTAAACAGGTTCAACCGGTCAGACCGGTTACCCCGACCGGTCAGACCGGTCCGGCCCAAATTGACAGGAAAAGTTTTGGTTTAGTGATTTATCGTGTGCGTTTAAAACTAATAACTATGTTTAATTTAATTATAGGCGATTAACACACCTTTGTTACAACTACGCCAACGTGGAGTCTTGGATCTTGTTTGCACGGGGACGAAGCGTGCGTCTCCTTGGCTGATATGGTCCATATGGACGGGCGCGGAGCAGTCTGCTGGTCGCCACTGGCTTGCGTTTGCGTGCCTGCCGCGGGAGCATTCTGACAGATGGAGGGATGAGGTGGGGCCGTGGGGATGGATGGACGGCGAGCGCGGTTCGGATTGCTCGGACCAGATCACTACTGCAGAAGAGCAGCGCCTAGGTTGGGCCGTGGGCTCTTGTCCTGTGGCGCAATGGGCCAGATATTACAGTGTGGCACCGAAAAACTGCGGTTTTTTCTTTTTTATATTAAAAAAATAAAATTTCAAAAATATATGTCTGTTTTGAAATATTTCAAAAATATACCCTGGTCGCCCTCCCATAGGGCGACAGGCCCAATGTGTAATTTTTTTTCAAATTTGCAACGAAGTCCCTGGAGAAAAAAAAACAAGCCCTGTCGCCCGTTGGGGGGGCGACAGGGGCCTGTCGCCCGACCCACGGGCGACCGCCGCTGGGCCCGGCCCACAATCGCGGCAGGGGGCCTGTCGCCCCCCCCCCCGCGGGCGACCGGGGTCTCCCCCTTTATAAAAGCCCCAGCCCTCCCCTTCCCTCCTCATTTGAGCCCGAAAATTCCACCAAAAATCCAGAAAAAAAAGAGAGGAGTGAGGAGAAGGAAAGCGGCGAAGCCCTGCCGGATTCAGCACTTGTGATCTGCAGGTTAGTACATTTAGTTTAAATATTGTTATATTTAAGTACTACGTATTTAAATATGAGTAATTCAATTTAATTAGTGCTATAGTAGATCCATTTAAGTAGGAGTTCAATGATACTTTAGTTTGTAGTTACGTAGTAGTAAATTAGTTTAGAAAATTAGTTCTGCGCATTTTTATTATTACAATTGCAGTGCTATTAGAGACATGTTTATAAATTAATTATGATTTAGAATAGAATTTGGCATATGCAGTATAGAATTCGAGAGTCATCACGTAGTTATGAATAATTATACGTTGTAGTTGAATTCCATACTTAGTTTTTACGGATTATTGAATAAGGTAGTGAAGTAAAGAGTATAACTCGATAAGTATTATGTGATATACAGATATGTCGAGCAAAATGCAGTATCAAGTATTTTATGGTGAATACAATGTTATGTATGGGCCAAATGGAGTAGATCTTTCTGCCTTTAAGCGCACATCTAGCAGCATAGATAAACCTCTGGAAAGGAGTTTTGGTTCCATATGTAAGTGGCTGCAGCGTGGGTTCCATGTTGATCCGTTGACACATGTGATCACTGTCCAGTCTCTTGTTAATTGGGAGGTAGAAAGTGAATTATGAGAATTAATGATGATACACAGCACTGATGACTGGCAGAAGTACATGCAAGCAACTCTAGAGCGTGGGTGGCCTCTGGCCATTCTTGTTCAAATCCGGGAGAAGACACAAAATGAAATCCAACATTGTGCAGATCAAGGAACTCCGAGTATTCGAAGAGAGACCAATTATGTTGAGCAAGATGAGTCAGAAGAGACAGAGAACCAAAACATGGGACCACAGGGCCTTGCTGATGAGGGAGAGAGGATACATAGCATTGTGGACGAGATGGAGGCAGAAGACCAAACCGCAATAGAGATGGAAGAATATGAGGACTCATCTGATGACGAGCAGTACTCATTGCCAAAAGAGTGGAAAGAGCATGGTTTTAGCAGTCATATCGCAGAAGATGTACGAAATCAGGAGTGAGAGTACAGAGGGAATGAAGTAGTGCAAGGTGCAACATATCCAAACATTGAAGCCGTAAAAGATGCTGTGAGACTATGGGCAATCTCATTGAAACGAGAATTCAGAGTCGTGAAGTCTGGCAGTAAAGAATATGAGGTGAAGTGTGTGAATGCTGGATGTCCATGGCGAGTACATGCATTCAAGGGAAAATGGAAGTCAAACTGGAAATGTTCCATTGTCACAGAGCACACTTGTTTGCTGTCAGAAGTTATTCCCTCGCATCGCAATATATCATGCGACTTTGTTACAAAGCAAATGTATGGGTTTATTATGGACAACCTAAATTATGAGCCAAAAATGATTATTCGACACATTGAGCAGGCTTACCAGTACACCATCAGTTATTCGAAGGCATGGCGGGCTAAACAAAGGGTGTTCGAGATGCGGTTCGGCACATACGAGGCATCATATGATAACCTACCTCGTATGTTATCCCAGGTTGCTGCTAGAAATCCTGGAAGCTTTTATGACACATACCTTTTACCAGCCGTGACTAGGGGACAAAGAATTATGCAACGAGCCTTCTTTTGCATAGGTGCTTCTGTTAGAGCATTTCAGTTTTGTCTTCCGGTGATCTGCATTGATGGCACATTTTTGACTGGAAGGTATAAAGGTCAGATACTCACCGCAATCGGTGTAGATTGCAACAACCAAATTGTTCCGCTCGCATTTGCATTTGTTGAGAATGAGAACATAGACAGTTGGTATTGGATCCTTGAACGAGTGAAGAATCATGTTGCTGCTGCACGTCCAGATGTGTGCCTTATTAGTGATAGGCATGCAGGTATCCTGCAATCAATACTGAAATTGCAACGTGGAACTGCGACACGCCTCCATTATGGCCTGATGTCCAAAACAGGTGGTGCATTAGGCATATGGGTGCAAACTTCTATGAACACTTTAAGAACAAGGATCTTAAGAACCTGTTTAAGAGGTTGTGCACCCAAAATCAACAGAGAAAATTCAATGCATTATGGCAGATGCTTGATCAGTTGACTGCAGAGCTAGTGAAGGTAAGGCCATCAGGAGCAGGCACGAGTCAGGCTGCAGAGGCTAGGGATTCAATTGAGAAGCCATTTTCACACTGGATTCGAGGTGCACCTAAGGAGAAATGGTCATTCCTTTATGATACCAACGGAATACGGTATGATATTCAGATAACGAACCATGCAGAGTGTTTCAATATGGTTATGCGTTCTTGTCATGCCTTTCCACTTGTGGGAATTGTTGAGTTCATCATGTATGGGTGCATGAAGTATTTCAGAGAGCGTTACACGGCTGCAAGCATAAACATCAGCAACCCCCAAATTCAGTTTTGCAAAAGAGTGACACAATATATGCAAGAGAAGATTGAAAAGGCAAAACTGCACCGCGTCATATCCACAGGTACAATGGAGCATAGATTTGAGGTTCTATGTAAGGATAGAAGTGGTCGTGTTATCCGTAGAGATAGAGTGGTACATGAGAGTTTGATTACAGTTGATGGCAAAGCATTCTGCTTCTGCATGAAGCCAAAGTTATTGCATATGCCATGCTCCCATCTCATTGCGGCATGTGCAGAGTCTGCGTTACAGCCAGGATTATTTGTTTCACCGTACTTCAGCAAGGAAGCAGTTGTATCCACATGGGGACATGAGGTATATGTGATTGGAATTGTGGGGCCTTTCATTCAGGATAATGAGAATAAGATGTTTATTCCTGATCCAGCCACTAAAAAAGGCAAAGGCCGCCGTCAGGCACGTCGTATTCGGAATGGTATGGACGAGTCGGAAGCAAGCAAGGCACAAAAACATTGCAGCCAATGTGGATCATTGAGTCACAACTATAAGAAGTGTCCTCAGAATGCACTTCACGATGCTGCTGACGTCGGTCCTTCCGGAAATCCCAGAGATGGAGCACCTCCTACGTTCAGACGAGCATCGACGAGAATTGCTCGTGGAAGGCATTCGGTGTCATGATCCACAATTGTATTTCATTATTTGTAATATGTAGTAATGAAATATGGCAGGTATGTAATGAAGTATTATTGTATTTATGTGTCTAGTTTGTATGAAATATATATTTACCTATGTGTTCTCATATATTTTTGAATGCAGGTATGGAGATTGACTCCTTGCTAGACCCAGTGATCGACTCGAGTCACAGGTCTTACTTTGCAGCTGTTGAGCACCGAGCCCTAGAGGTGCTACGTCCTCGTCCACCCGGCGAGGCGATCTCTATACACCACGATTGGTGTGACCGGTATGTAATGAAATATTATTGTTTATGACTTATGTATTCGCCGGTATTCCTTTGTTTCGACATTTTTTGTTTATTTGCAGGTTACGTGAGGCCGGCCTACTGACTCTGAGCCGTCTTGTCGAGGTTGGGCCTATTCAGCTCGACCGATCCCTCCTGACGGCGCTCGTTGACAGATGGAGGCCGGAGACACACACGTTCCACCTCCCGTGTGGGGAGATGACTCCTACGCTGCAGGACGTGGCCTACCTCCTCGGCCTCCCTATCGTCGGGGAGGCTGTAGGTCCGCGTGTGGTGGCGGCCTCATGGAAGGATGAGCTGGAGGCCCGTTTTGCCCTGGTTGACCGCGTGGATGAAGCAGGTCCGATCAACCCGCACCCGCGAGCAGCAGGTCCTTCGAAGACCTGGTTCCTACAGTTTACAGTACGTATTCATTCCAAATATAAATTTAATTGTTACAATTCACATATTCCATTGATAGTTGAAACTATTTATCTTAATTGTTTATGCAGCCTGCCCTTTTGGCTGCGGATGCCGACGAGTACAGTGTGACCAGATCGCTGGAGGTGTACCTACTTTGGTTGTTTGGTTACATCATATTCAACAACACTCATGGCAACTCGGTCGATAGGATTCTCCTTCCGTATGCACGGGAGATTGCGGATGGGGACGAGGACGTACCGCCCTACAGCTGGGGTGAGGCGGTACTTGCAGCCACTTACCGTGGACTCTGTGACGGCTGCATGAAGACACATGGGAACGCTATCCTGTCAGGGTGCCCACTACTGCTACAGCTTTGGTCGTACGAGAGGCTAGCCGTTGGTCGGCCCTTTGTCAGCCACGAGCCTTACCACGGAGGCATGTACGGCGACGAGGAGGACGAGAGGCCCACTATGGGAACTATCTGGATCTGGCGTCAGGTACGTTCGTATCAAATCTAATTTTGTTATTCATTGTTACATGATATATTAGCGCGATTTTAATTTTACTTATTCGGAATGCAGAGGTCCTGGGCACATGCGCGGGTTAGATGCGCATATCCTGAGTTTGTTTCGGAGCTCGACATGCTGACGCCCGAGGACGTTATCTGGGAGCCTTACAGCCCAGAGGCTGTGGCTAGACGTGCACCAGCAGGCTTGTCTTCGCACTACTCCGCGAATGCGAGCCTGTGGCTTACTTCCGCCGTCCTGGTTTATGACATCGCGGTTGAGGCATATTGCCCCTGGAGAGTCAGGAGACAGTTTGGGTAGCGCCAGGAGTTTCCGGTGCCCACCGCGTTGGAGCGTGTCAGTCGCCAGGACCACAGGTAATTATGAATTAACTTGGCTCATACATTCGTGTCGAATCTAACGATTCTTCGTAATCCACTTTGTAGGTTGTCAAGGAGTGGCTTGCCGTGCTCTGATGATTGGCTCACCAAGATCCAGCCGTGGGTGGACCAATGGGAACAGGCAGACGAGCTCTTGGTCCAACCAACAGGACCACACACAGACAGTTCCTTCAGGGCTTACCTCACCTGGTACTTACCCCGGACTCGGGCTCGTCTGGTTTTTGTTGACACTCACCCGCAGCCACACCAGGCGAGGCCTCAGGATGGCTATGGCCGGCACCACGTGGAGGCACTAGCTGGCGCGATGAGTCTCTTGATCATATTTGCATATATATATAATCATATTCATAAGATAATTCATGTGTTTGTAACTTTACTGAATTGATGCAGTTTCGCCTTTGCAACATGATGGAGACGGACTGCTCGACTTACCTGACGAGGGTACGTGCCGGATCCCCAATGACCCAATTTGAGCAGATAGAGGCATGGTCGAGGCAGCGTGATCAGTTGCGTTAGGTAACGCACAACTTCGGAAGCCGTGTGCAGTACGAAGACAGCCACGGGTCGTCTCAGGCGTCGTCGTCGTTCCCGTGTCCGTCGACCATACACGGGCCGACGTCGCAGTTCTTCCCAAGTGCAGGTAACGTACATATCTCTTTAAAATTACATCAAGTGTTCCTACATATTTACTAATATCACATACAGGATACGATCCAGCTACTGCGTTCGGCCATACTGGAATGTTTAGAGGGACAGCACCAGTTGGCGGACCGTATCCAGGGATGGTACCGGGGCCACAGATACCGGCGTACACAGGTTAATTTATGTTTCGTATTTCGGTTTCTACATGTCATTACGAAATATACGAGCGTACGCTAACATCCATATTTTTTGCGTAGGATTCTACCCCGATGCGGGCGCCGGACCTTCTTCTTTCTCCTTTCGACCAGATAACGAGACATTCACCTTAGACGACTTCGACAGCTTGAGTCCAGAAGAGCCTGCCGCGCAAGGTGACCCCGATGTCTTGGGGTATTCACAGCTAGGAGGAGCACCACTTGGGATCTCTCAGCAGCAGACACCGCAGCCCCTTGCGCGTCCTGAGCGACAGGTGAGGTCTCCGGATGTTCTCACCTACTCCGAGGGACATGTCCGTGCCCAGCAGAGGGCTAAGAGGGTCCGACGCCCTAGGGGTGGTTAGATGTATATGATGTTTATTTGTAATGAGATAGCTGTGGACCGCTTATTTGTATCCGATGTTTATGATTGTGGTAGGTTACTTGTCATTTGTTTTTATAGATATTATTTATGTGAACTTATTATGTTTGTGGGTTCCATAATGCTCGTGAAATAAGGGAAGTTCTTGCGATTTTTTCCGTGATTTAATGAAGGACAAGTTACGTGCGGTAGGAGTTAGCGGCCGAGATCTTGCCGACGATGATGACGAATACACGCTCGAATAGCTCAAAATAGGTCCCTGCAAAAATAAAAGTCCGAGAAAAAAAGGGGGGGCCTGTCGCCCCCCTTTTTTTTCTCCAGGGACTTCGTTGCAAATTTGAAAAAAAAATTAAACATTGGGCCTGTCGCCCTATGGGAGGGCGACCGGGGTATATTTTTGAAATATTTGAAAACGGACATATATTTTTGAAATTTTAATTTTTAAAAAATATAAAAATGAAAAAAATCCCGAAAAACTCGCGTTCTGTCATGCTCAAAAATGGGCGCGCTGTGCGCAATGCAACCAACAACCATAGGCCCATAGTTAACAATCAGATGGTTTAACTGAATAGACGCATGTGTGACACGCACGTGATTTAAAAATATAGTGAATTTTATATTAATGAAATTAATATTCAAATTGAATTCTAAAATTATGTACTATAATAGATGCTACTGCTATCTCGTAGCTTTGGTTGTTACGAACTTATTGGCCAAGCACCCAGGAGTCGTTGCCCATGCGGGTGGTGGCGTGGGCAGGCATATAGGATCTCGGCGTGGTCGCGGGCAAAGGAGGCGGCCACAGGTAGCCCGATGGCACCATTGGCCGATGCAGGTGGGGACGCGTGCTGCGGGAGTAGGATGGAGAGGGAGGGGGGACGGTGCGGCGGTGGAGGTCATGCGGAGGAAAAACCTTGCAGAACAAAAAGGAAGAAGACCGAAATGGCAGCGGCAGGTGGGGTGCGCGAGCGTCTGCTTTGGTAGAGGTTTGGTAGAGGGGTATGCACAGGCTAAAGATAGCAACATACAAAATTTGCGGATATAGGCTTCATACATATGTCTTTGTGAGCAATAATTTATATCCTCATATGCGCCCGTGATCTGTCTCAAGGACAAATCCATATCCGTACCCATTATCCGCGGGTACTACATGTCTTCGGGCACAACCGTGTACCTACAAACTTTAGGAAATCAAGCATACAAGCACATTTTAACAGCAAGCAAATAATAAAAAAGATGAGCCATATGGAAATCTCGACCGCGACGAAACATTATCACTTCGTATTTTATCAGGCATATCACTGCAGATCTAGCATGGCATTCTCACTTCACATTTTATCATATATATCACTAAAGATTTAGCATTCTAGCTCATGTTGTAATAGATACACAAGAGCTAGCCCATAAAAAATCCTTCGTATGCTACTTATTTATTGGTGCATTGGAGGAGCATATCAGCGCATTGAAAGAGCAAATCAGTGCAGAGCAGAGTAGATCGGGCTGGAAGTGCAGAGAAGAATCCGAAAATCAGGCTCCCAGCGGTCGGTGTAGCTTGAGTGCGGGCATCACGCACTGGCCGCACGGAGTGCCAGGCGGCCGGGAGCTCGAGGCAGCACACCGGCCGCACCGAGCGCCGGACGACCAGGAGCCCAAGGCATGGATGCAGCGCACCGGCCGCACGGGGTGCCGGGTGGCTGGGGGCGCCGGCAGCCTGGTCTCCGGGAGATCGGGGCGGCCGAGGCCCGAGGGCACCGGGCGGCCGGGGGAGCGGGAGTGGCGCCTAGGCTGCCGGGAGATTTAGAGGGAGGAGGAGGGCGGCCGGCCAGCCGGCGCACAGGGAGAAGCGGAGGAGCCGGGAAGGTGGGAGCGGCGCTCATGGAGGACCCGAGACCCGAGAGAGGAGGGTGTGTTCACTGCTCAGAGAGGAATCGGCAGTCGCAGTTGGGCAACGAATCATCCGGTCGGTCGCCGGCCAGCGGCTGTAGGGGGAGGGGGCGTGCGCCGAGCGCCAGGAGGGGGAGGAGGCCGTGGCGCCATATGGGCCATGGCGCGGCGGCCTGTCAATTCGGCGACAGCCTGTCGATTCGGTAATCGTGGGTTTACATGGCGGGTACGGAGTATGTTCGGAGGGGTGAGAAAAATTATAATTTTTTGGACAGAAACATCTTCTAACATACGATTTTTATGGGTCTCCACCCTTCTCACCTCCTTGGCTCCTTGCAGACGGGTCTAGCATGAGGAGTATGACGGGTCTAGCATGAGGAGTATGACGGGTCTAATCTAAGTGAAAAATTTTCAATTGTGTTCGATCTTTATAATATATAAATTTGAGTGTTTGACTGGCGTTAACGTGCAGATCGAGTATGCTTGCTTTCTTGTCAAATTGTTTTTTCTTTTTTTTGAGATGATTTCTTATCAGATTGTTTGTTTAATGCAAAATAACCACTTTGGTCATTCAACTTTACTCCAATGGTCAAGTTAGTCCTTCAACATTCAAAAAGACTAATTTGGTCTCTCAATTATTATTTTTAGGTCAAATTTGTCACTATACTCATGTAATGCTCCCTAATACCCTAATACCATGAGACTAATGCTAAAAAAAAGTCATCTTTACCCTTGGCTATTTTCTCTCCTTTAGAATTTGCATATTTAGCAGTGCTGCAACAAGTTAATCAAATATGTGCAAAATATTCTTATATGATCTAGACTAATACGAAATAGCATTTCAACAAATACGAGAGACATCAAACCAGCGGACAGAATAATAGATCTATCATGACCTATTATTGATTAATTACAATTGTACAATAATAAAAGTTGAGTATGAGAAGGAGCTAAGGGTAAAAATGACTTTTCATATCTATCTCATGGTATTATGGAGCACCACATCAGTATGGGGGACAAATTTAACCTAAAACCAAAAGTTGAGGGACCAAATTGGTCTTTTTGAAAGTTGAGGAACCAACTTGACCCTTGGAGCAACGTTAAAGGGCCAAAGTGGCTATTTTACCTTTGTTTAATAAGATGTGCGCATGCGGATATGCATACTCATCATATCACCCAAGATGCTACATACTCCCTCCACTAGTAAAAGAAGTTATTTTGGACAGCGACACGGTCTCCAAAACACAACTTTGACTTCTTGTTTCTATTAAAAATATTTGCCAAAATAACATATGTATTATTTTATGAAAGTATTTTTCAAGAAAAATCTATTCATATAATTTTCACGTTTTTTAGTTCAACAACTTGAGAGTTATTCATGATTTATATTTCCAAGGTTTGACTCAAACTTTGTCGTAAACAACTTCTTTTACCAGTATAGAGGGAGTATTCTTTATAAATAAAGGGAACATATCAGATGTAATTGGGGCGAGATGATTGTGCGATTGGGTCAGTAGTGTAACATGCAATCAGAAAAAAACATGCCGGTGGTTGGGACATGGCCACATGCATATAGCATGCAAATTGCCTCGTCCTTACAAGCAAGGGCGACGGTTGGTCTTGCATGGTGCCCATGCACCAGGAGAAAAGATGAAAATACCTTTAACTAGACTAATTTTCACCATATATTCCTACTACAATTTGTAAGTTACTTGAGGTGTGCTCTATCTCCTATGTTTTAGGTTGTTGTTCCCTAATCTCAAATAATGATCTAGGTTGTTTGAAAGATGCTCGCGTGGGAATATGCGTGTCCATACCATGAGCGATGCTTCCTAATTAAATCTGTTCTAAACTCTAAAGAGTTCCAAGTCAATGCCTGTTCTGTCATGCGATGAAAGTGACCCCGTAAATTAATCCTGCAATTGGATTAGCCATCGTCCACCAATAAGAATGAAACCACACCGGTGGTTGGGAGCCGTCGGGCACGGCCGACTGGCTGAGGGCTCTCTCTCATCACCTCTCATCGCCTCTGTGAGAGGAAGTTTTCAGGAAATGATTGATGAAGGACTAGATGCTTATCTCTGTCATGCATATCGATTAACAAACTGATGCTCAACTGGTTCAACTCTTTCCTCGAAGGTCAGTGGTCACATGCATATGTGTCGTGCCACTGCAAGAAATCTAATTAATTTGCCCTCAAGGTTCAAGTTCTTCGTACTAAAAAAGCATCGTGGATCAGGAGGAGGCATATAGACACGGATCACATCAGCATCAGCTAGCCGGTGTATAAATAGGGCAGTAGTTGAGGTGACAACGGGAGAGTCCCTTAGCAACACACAAGAGAAAAGAGAGGGCGAGCAAGCAAAGGCCCAAGCCTAGGACGATGGGCGTGCTCCTGCTTCTTCACGTCCTCCTCGTCGCGGTGGCAGCGAGGGCTCCTGCCGCTCAGGCATGGGGCAAGGAGGGCCACTACATGGTGTGCAAGATCGCCGAGGTTACTGGACGATCGAGCTGGCCCAAGTCAAGCGCTTGGTTTTCTACTTTGCTTCGTCATCGATCAGCTTCGTTCAGCTGGAAGCTGGGTTTGTATTTGTAACCTGACCCGCCTGTTCTGCAGAGCTTTATGACGGAACAGGCCAAGACGGCGGTGAATGGCCTGCTGCCGGGGTGGGCCGGCGGCGACCTCGCCGAGACGTGCTCGTGGGCGGACAGGCAGCGTTTCCGGTACCGGTGGTCCAGCCCCCTCCACTTCGCCGACAATCCGGGTGACTGCAAGTTCGACTACGCCAGTAAGCTCCTCCCGGACTCCGATCAACATTGTTTCATGCAATCTTGCTGTTTCAGAATTCAGAGTGTCCGATCACATCAGATCGTGTCTTTGGTTTTACCATGTCACGAGACGAGCCGCGACCCAACTTCGCTTAAGGAAAAACGTTAACGCGAATAGCTAGAGGTCGATCGCTTTGGAAATTGGACGGCACGTCGCTGTCATGCCTCATGCGTACGTTCACTCGATGCAGAAGCAATCGGCGTCTGCCAAGTGGCTGGGCCAATGGAGTTCAGGGTTCAGACGAAAATGGCGTTGGGGGGGAGAAGTTCCCACGTCTGAAGGATCACAAGGGAATATATCTAGTATGATTCTGCCTGCTAAATTTGTTAGCGACCTGCCTGACAATCTTGAGAGGATGCGTCTGAGCATAGGTCTCTCCTTTCTTAGTTGCTTGTTTGGTTGGGTAAGTAAGTTAGGCTTGTGCCATCGTCATCTCCACATATGGCAGGCATAACCAAGTCCCTGCTTGCTCCTGCTAGATGTTTGCATGATATTGATAGGAGTAATGATATACTGTGCAAGTTGCAATGAAGGCATGCAGGCCTCGTGTTGTAGTAGTTTTCAAACTTTTTTTTGGGTCTCTAAGTAGTAAGTACAGAAAACAAGAACAAACCATAGGTTTAATAGGTAGCTGAAGATGTCAGTAGAACTGTACGTCTGTACCTGAACTTCAGAGTTTATCCTATGGTTGGTACTTTTGAGCAGGGGACTGCCACAACACGAAAGGAGAGAAGGACATGTGCGTGGTTGGAGCAATCAACAACTACACCGCTGCGCTGAAGGACTCATCAAGTCCATGTAAGCATTGATCATATGTTAACTGCCTTAGCTACCACCATAGTACTCCTAGCATGCATCTCGCGTGAGTTGACCACGAGGACACACTGCACCTAACATCCTTTGCCTGAACCACGCCATCAGATGATCGGACCGAGAGCTTGATGTTCCTTGCACACTTCGTCGGCGACGTCCACCAGCCGCTCCACTGCGGCCGCGCCGACGATCTCGGCGGCAACACCATCATCGTTCACTGGTACAGAAGGAAGAGCAACCTTCACCATGTACGCTACCTTCTTGACGAACAGAGTAAATGAATAACATCAACCCACTGCTTTCAGTTTACATGTTCTGAAATCTAGCAACTCGTATTGTTTCAGGTGTGGGATGTGAACGTGATTCAGACAGCCATGAAGGATTTCTACGGCAACGATCTAAGCACCATGATACAGGCCATCCAGCGGAACATCTCTGTAAGTATAAGTACATCCATCACTTGATCTTTTGCCTTGTTAGCACTGGTGGGAAGTAGTGTTTGATTGGGTGATCTGTTGGTTCAGGGAGAGTGGGCTAACGAAGAGAAACGGTGGGAGACGTGCCGTAGCCGGACAAAGACTTGTGCTGACAAGTAAGCTCGTGATACTGCCTCAGAATTAAACTCAAAAGTCTTCACTCTTCAGAGACTAACTGATGCAAACAAAATAACGCAGGTACGCTGAAGAGAGCGCAAAGCTGGCCTGCAAGGCGTACGAGGGTGTTGAACAGGGCTCCACCTTAAAAGGTAGGTTCTCATTACTACATGAAGTTAAGTTTGTGAGGCTAATGATCTGCTTATAACTCTATTCGGAAGAGAAGAGATGTTGATAACTGAATATGTGATCCTCTTGAAACTGAACTGCAGATGACTATTTCTTCGCTGCGCTGCCGGTGGTTCAGAAGAGGATTGCCCAAGGAGGTGTGAGGCTTGCTGCAATACTCAACAACATATTCGGTGGGAACAGCAAGGTACAGAGCATCTGATCAAGTAGAAATTAAACAAGAGGAATTGGTCTGCATTCTGAATTAGAATGATTCGTCTTGTCTGACAACGTAACTTTAGTGATCAGATCACGACCATGACTGTATGTATTTTCTATTCGTCAGAGTAGCTCATGATTGGTTACAGAATTGATGAAGCACTCGTACGTAATGCGCAAGTGTGCAGTAGATGGTGTATTCACCTGTGTATCCCTGTATCTGTGTGTCTTTCAGCTTGATGTAAGAAGAAATGTAAAACGAAATCAATAGAAGAATTTGTGGATGCATACTTGCATAGATCGATCGTCTGAGAAGTGTGAACTGTTGGCGTCTTCTAGACATGGAAGATATCAGGGCTAAACTGGTGAGCTGCCAATCCGGGTTAGAAGTGCTTGATAAGATCTGGGAGCTACAGGTGAATATGCAATTGAAAGTGTTTGTTTTCCTATGGAGATGGTGGTCGGCAAGAAACAAGGCTAATGCTGGAGAGAAGATGCCAACAACAACTGATGTTTGTGGTTCTGTTATGTTCTTCCTCATTCAATTTGAAAAGCTATATGAGACTAAAAAGAAAGTAATAGCTGCAACTGAAGTTTCATGGAAACCTCCCACTGAGAACACTTATAAAATCAATTCGGACGGTTCTTTTGATTCAGATAAGAGAACGGGAGGATGGGGTTTTGTGGTGAGAAATGTGAATGGAGAGGTGTTAGCAGCTGGGGCTGGAAATATTCGGTATGCTTCATCGGCATTACATGCTGAGGCCATTGCTACTTATAAGAGCATTGTTCATGCGGCTCAGCTAGGTATGTCACGAATTATTTTGGAGATGGATGCCTCGGTCCTAGCTACGTCCCTCAAGTCAACATATGTTGATCGGAGGAGCATTGGGGCTTTGGTGGTTCAAATTAGAGACATGATGCAATCGGAGTTCTCTTGTTGTTGTGACAAACCCGCCGAGTTAAAACGCTTAATTAAGCATAACCGCCATCATTTGAACACATCAGGCACATTAGCTTAATTAAGTGTAACTTGACAGGCTGTTTCCAACCCACAGGCCGATCGAAACACACCATAAGTCTCGCACGAAGGCGAGCACAGAAGGTACCAGCATGATAAAAACTTACAAAAATAGTAAATAATATCAAGGCTTTTACAAAACCGCTTTAAATTTAAAATTTACAAAAGAAAATGTCGGTACCCCTGGACTAGGGCACCCCCTCTTGCTGTGTCAAGGCGAGAGCCTCGTAGTTATCCTTGACTACGCGCTGACGGCCTGAGTAGCCGGACCCCCGCGATCCGAAGCCCTTCTCACCCGGTCAGCAGCCCCAGACCCATTCCTTGCTAGGGAAGGGTCCGGTGACGCCGCGTGTCCCGGAGAAGGGAGCGCTCAGCCAAAACAGCCGGGGGCCCCGGACCTCCCACGGGGTCCCGGACCCCCATATACTATTCGGACCCCTCAGCGGGGAGGGAACAGACACCCCACCTGGGGCAGGTCCGGAGCCGCCACGTGTCCGCAGGCGCAGGCACGCGCGCGGCCGCGAAGCTTCCTCGGGAAGACTCGCCCACCTATCACATTTAATACGGGAGACGTAAGTGCGCTCTGCCACAGCAGAGCCCGAGGCGACTTTTGCCAGGCTGCACTGTTGATCGCGCGTTACCAAGGCACACAATGCAGCCGCTGGCGCCGCCCACGCCACGCATGTCAGTCTGCTACGCCAGTTGGACACGGCGGCTCGCCTTCGCCCATCATGACGCTTACACGGTAGACCCAACAGTCTACGCCACAACCTACACTACCTCAACGGGCGCCTCGCCGACGGGACAGGTGAATCCACTCCTTGGTCAGAGAGTCCACAGGGCGATGAAGCGTATCCGGAGAGAGATTCTCAACCACTGTAGCACCATTAATGCCTTCTGCGCAGTATACTATACATCCGCGTTGGACCCACCTGTCGGGGTCTCAACGCCTGTGTACGCGTCCCCTTGGGCTATAAAAGGGAGACACATGTTAGAGAAAGGGGAGGGGGAAGGAGTCCCGGCAGAGGCCAGTACCCAGTCTGGGCAGAGGATAGATTCATATGCAAGAGCAATACAACTCTCAATGGATGTAGGGTATTACGCTCCGGCGGCCCGAACCACTCTAAATCCTCGAATGTTCTTGTGTTCTTGCTCCCTAGGTAGACCGGCCGAATCGCTTAGCGCTTCCCCGAGTACTTACCCTCTGGGATTAGGCGGGTGCACTACGCCACCCGGCTGTGGGTCTCCACAAACCACGACATTTGGCACCGTCCGTGGGGAGCGCGCAGGTGTAGGCCAGATCTCCGCTCACCTCTAGGCTTCTGAGGTTGAGCTCATCCTCTGCAATGACGACGAGAAGATAAAGAAAGGCATGGCATCACCTACGCCGCATGCCCCGGCACTGAGGCGGCAGTGCCCTCGGTGCGGCATCGCACGGCAGCGGCGCCTGCTGTGCGTCGCCACTACGACACCTCAGAGCCGGCGCGGTGGCGCGCAGCGGCGACGCCTGCTGTGCGTCACCCTACGACACCCCAGCGTCGGCTCAATGTTTTCTCTCAAGCAACCACCGGGGTTCCCCTGCGGCGGCACGACGGCGGCTCAAGGTTTCCTCTCAAGATGGAGCCTGGAGCCGACGGCTGTGACTCGGGAAAGATGACGGTCGCCTTCTCCCTCGCCTGGCTCAAGCCTCTCTTGGTACTGCTGCAGACAGGCCTCGACCTCTGCCACGAGGTGTGGGGGCCTTGTGTCAGCACCGGGGGGAAGCCAGCGAACGACCGCCCTTCTCCACACTCCGTGCTCGTCCAAACGAGCACCCATCCTTCCGCTGCGCCAGGGTGTCAAGCCTGCTTCAGCTCACTGTGAGCGGCCACCGAGCTGGCTTCCGACGGTAGCCGGCGATGGCTGGTCCACTCCCATTCAAAGCCAAAGAATTTGTTCCCATGCTATCTGAGCATAGGACAGTTCTTGTCCTGGGATGAGCCCTGCAAGCTCCTAAGGTGATGCTGGATGATGTTGTACAGGCACGTCAAGGTCGCCGTTGCCTCCGATGACTGAGAGGAACACCCAAGGTGGCGATCCCACTCCGGCCAAGATCGTACTTGCCTTACGGGACGGCGGTTGTAGGTTGCCCCTAGATAAGATTAAGAGTGCTCCTCTTTTGTAATGACGTGGTGCCTACGTGCGGTCCAGAGCGGTAAAGGTCCGCCCTTGTAAATCCGACCTCTGGCTTCGTCGCGCAAACAGGCGACACCAGCGAGTGGTCCAGAGCGGTAGAGGTCTGCCCTCGTAATCCCGACCTCTGATGTACACCACGCTAACCATATGAATCAAGTAATAAAGGAGATTTGTTTTCTCAGTCTTATCTTTACATTAGCTTAAGTGCAGTCATCCGTTTCGGCTCGACTGTTTCCTTCTCCCGTACGGAGTCTTTCCTTTGTTGCTAACGATCCACATTGAGTTGCTAGCTTGTGGTCAGGATGGGATACCCCTTCTATCTGGAAGGCGTCCCAAACTCTTAGGGACCTGCTCCGGGGAAGTGGTGCTTGTATCCTGGGGTGGAGAAGTTCTGCGTAGCCACTTTGCCTGGTAATGTACCCTAAGCCTACGCACTTCACTATCTTGTTACGAGTCCCCTAGTATCCGAGGTTGCCGTGCCTAGAGGTCCGGACTCCTTTCTAGTATAAGGCATGGTTTCCTATGCCCTACCACAAGGTCTGGTGACGTATCTCGTTGGATCAATTGCGACAGCTCTAGTCCACTCCGGTGGCCCGCTCCGACGGAGACCGCTCGCCACGGTCGGCCAAGTCCACTCCGGTGGCTCGCTCCGGCGGAGACTGCTCGCCACGATCGCTCAAGTCCACTCCGGTGGCCCGCTCCGGCGGAGACCGCTCGCCACGGTTGCCCAAGTCCACTCCGGTGGCCCGCTCCGGCGGAGACCGCTCGCCACGGTCGCTCAAGTCCACTCCGGTGGCCCGCTCCGGCGAAGACCGCTCGCCACGGTCGCTCAAGTCTACTCCGGTGGCCCGCTCTGGCGGTGACCGCTGGCCACGGTCGCTCAAGTCTACTCCGGTGGCCCGCTCCAGCGGTGACCTCACCACGGTCGCCCAAGTCCACTCCGGTGGCCCGCTCCGGCGGAGACCGCTCGCTACGGTCGCCAGGAGCCGGGTCCGGGGAAGTGGTGCTCGCTCCCTGGGCGATCCGAGGTCCGTGTAGCTGCTTAGTTTGGTTACGTACCCTAAGCCTACACCTTCACCGCCCTGTGGAGAGTGCTCTAGTACCTGAACCTGGCAACAAGTGCTCTGGCCTCCAGTGGGTCCGGAGCACCCTCTCGTGACATGAGGACGCCAACGCAACCAGGTTGCGTCAGAACACGTCACGATAATGGCCCCACCTGAGGGTTCGTACCTCCCCTGAGGTGGGCTCGGGGGCCACTGTCGGTACCTCTGGACTAGGGTACCCCCTCTTGCTGTGTCTAGGCGAGAGCCTCGTAGTTATCCATGACTACGCACTGACGGCCTGAGCAGCCGGACCCCCACGGTCCGAAGCCCTTCTCACCCGGTCATCGGCCCCAGACCCATCCCTTGCTAGGGAAGGGTCCGGTGACGCCGCGTGTCCCAGAGAAGGGAGCGCTCAGCCAAAACAGCCGGGGCCCCCGGACCTCCCACGGGGTCCCAGACCCCCATATACTATCCGGACCCCTCAGCGGGGAGGGAACAGACACCCCGCCTGGGGCAGGTCCGGAGCCGCCACGTGTCCGCAGGTGCAGGCACGCGCGCGGCCGCGAAGCTTCCTTGGGAAGACTCGCCCACCTACCATATTCAATACGGGAGACGTAAGTGCGCTCTGCCACAGCAGAGCCCGAGGCGACTTTTGCCAGGTTGCACTGTTGATCGCGCGTTACCAAGGCACACAGTGCAGCCGCTGGTGCCGCCCACGCCACGCATGTCAGTCTGCTACGCCAGTTGGACATGACGGCTCGCCTTCGCCCATCATGACGCTTACGCGGTAGACCCAATAGTCTACGCCGCAACCTACACTACCTCAATGGGCACCTCGCCGACGGGACAGGTGAATCCACTCCTCGGTCAGAGAGTCCACATGGCGATGAAGCGTATCCGAGGAGAGATTCTCAACCACTGTAGCACCATTAATGCCTTCTGCGCAATATACTATACATCTGCGTTGGAACCACCTGTCGGGGTCTCAACGCCTGTGTACGCGTCCCCTTGGGCTATAAAAGGGAGACACCCGTTAGAGAAGGGGGGGGAGGAGTCCCGGCAGAGGCCAGTACCCAGCCTGGGCAGAGGATAGATTCATTCATATGCAAGAGCAATACAACTCTCAGTGGATGTAGGGTATTACGCTCCGGCAGCCCGAACCACTCTAAATCCTCGAGTGTTTTTGTGTTCTTGCTCCCTAGGTAGACCGGCCGAATCGCTTAGCGCTTCCCCGAGTACTTACCCTCTGGGATTAGGCGGGTGCACTATGCCACCCGGCTGTGGGTCTCCACAAACCACGATAGAAAAGATAGCAGCGGAGAAGAATCTAACTTACAGAGCATTTTTACTAGAGAATAAATGAAACAAACTAAATAAGTCGAGGACTACCGAGACGTGAAGACAAGGCGCCACATCGAGCCCACCGATGTGAAACCTAGTTAGCTCCTATATCTGAAATAGGGTAAA
Source organism: Panicum virgatum (assembly GCF_016808335.1). NCBI lineage: Eukaryota > Viridiplantae > Streptophyta > Magnoliopsida > Poales > Poaceae > Panicum > Panicum virgatum. The sequence goes on from NC_053142.1 coordinate 49,935,556, forward strand.
CAACAAACCCTGAGCAACTAATACTCAGCAAGACTTACCCGACCAGTGGGTATAACTTAGCCCAGATACCTAGACATGCAAGGCTTTTGGCTGGTGGTTAATTTTTTTTCAGAACAAGCACTAGAAGTAAGTCCTTATTTTTCTAAGTTTTAGCTTCCAATTATATCAATAAATTGACTAACCATCTAGGATTTGCAAGGCTACAACAATCAAGGTGAGCAAACATTCATTAAATAATATCAGCCCTCATTGCATCTCATCTCATTCTTATTCCATTTCCTTTCTACGATGTGACCAAGAGATCAAGGCCCTCATAACCGTGAGACACGGCGAATCGATTTGATTTAACCTTGTAAGGTGGACCTAACCAACACGGCACGCAAAAGCCCCGTCGGACCCCATGCACCGACATTTCCCCTCCCCGCCTCGAACTACAGGAACCAGCCCAACTACATATGGTCAGCCGAGCTCAACGTGAGACCACCAAAAGTAAACATAAGCATCCCCATTTCTCCGCGACTATTCGACTACCCCAGGAGTTGGGTGCGGGTTCCTGTATTTTCGAAGCAAAGCAGTACTTGGCTTACCGGTTTCGACTACCTCCTACTCCTGGCATGCGGCTAGTACAATTCAATCCCCGATCAACACAGCCGACAACGAAACGGTCCTTAATCAACACAGATGGGGCTACACCTTTGTAACACCCCAGGTGTTACTTGTCTCTAATTTGGGTTAATCTGGTGTTTATCGTAATCTTTAGCGCTAGTTTTGCAGAAGTAAAACCACTAACTAAAATTTGTTAGCATTTTAAATACATGAAATGACGAGTTTCAAATTGTTTAAAATTTTGGGCAAGCTTAATTTTTTTTTCTTTTGCAGGATCTTTTTACATTTTCAAGCAATTGGAAGGTAGTTAATTTTTGTTTCTCAAATTGCAAAATATAGGGGTCTAAAGTTTGGTTTGGTTCAAAAATTTCCTTTGAATTGGTAAAAGTCAACAAAAGTGTGAAATAATTATTTTGGTTTCGAAATGATTTTCAAATTCCAAACGGAATTGCAAATTCGCAAATATTTGAGCAAATTTTAACCAAATTTTGGGTGGACACCTGGGTTCCACCTGTCCTTCTCCTCACCATTCCTCTCGAAGCTCCCTGATTGTTTCGTCCTCAAATCGTTCACGGCACCGCTGCTCCTCCTCTCTCTCTCCCTCGCCTCTCTCTTTCATGCGCGAGCGCCGCTCGCTTGCGCTGCTGCTGCTGCCTGCGCTGCGGCCGCGGCGCCGAGCCCGCGCGCACGGCCGCGAGCTGAACTCGCCGCGTGCCGCTCCGCTCGCCCCGCCTCCCAGAGCCGCACCATGGCCGCCATGGCCATGAGCCCAGAGCCATGTCGCCGCTCCTCTGCTCCGCCGCTCGCGCCGTCGCAGGCCGCGCCCCGCCCCTGCGCCGCGCCGGGCTTCGCGAGTCACGCGCGCCCAGCTCCGCTGGCCCTCGTGCCGTCTCGCCACTTCCATCTCGCCTCGCCGCGCGCCATCAGCGCCGCCGCCCCTGCTCGCCGTGGAGCTCCACCCTTCGCTCTCTCTCGGCCCGAACTGATCCGCCCCCGAGCTCCCCCTCGAGCCAAGGAAGCTCCACGACCCGACGCCGGCCACCCACGGTCGCCGGAGCACCACCACCGCCGTGAGCCGCCGACGCCGTGCCCCACTGCTCCGCGGCGCCACCCCTCTCGGCCACCCCGAGCCCCAAGAGGACCACCATCGGGTAGAGCTCAACCCCCTCTAGCTTTTCCCCAACATCCCCCTCGCCGCCAGCGACCGCCGTCGCCGGGAACATGGCCGCCGCCGCCTCCTCTGTTACCAAATCCGGCCAAGGGCCTAGGTGCAAAGAAATAAAAGATTCCAGGGACCCCAGTGTAAAAACTAGGGTCATATTTGCAATAATTGGTTTTGTTTTTACCTTTTTGCAGTGAACTTTAAAAATTTATAGTAATTAGTAGAAACATCCTAAAATAGTAAATAAATACTTTCTAGAATCCTTGTCTAAATTTCTATCTTTTGGAACCAAAATATGACATGTTTTAGTTAAACATTTTTGCTACAAAAATAGATTTATGTTTATTAGTATTTTTAAAACTAGTGGTTCTTATCTTTTAAATAAATAATGTTTGGAGCCATGTCATGCTATGAAAATTTTATGGTATCAAGTACATATGATGCTAGTAGTAAGGTAAAAATTTTAGCCCCGTTACTTGACTTTTGCTTGTTATTTCATGTGCTTTGCTAAAAATGTTAAGAAATGCATATTTTATTTATATCTCATGCTTCAATGATGTGTTGCTCGTGATTTTTTTGAGCCAAATGTTGTTCATGTTATGAGTAGCCCTATGTAAATTTTGGTAGGACCAATACTAGTCTTTAGCTTGAGTTCTCAAATATTTTGATATTTAATGCTTGATCCATGTTTACTTTGTAAAGTATTATAACTACTCCATTAATGTTTGTTAAGTTTAAGTGATTAAATGTTGAATCATGCCATGTTTACATTAGGATCTAAGAGGTTTGACTTCTTTTGATTGAGATCGCTCTCTATTGCTTAGAATAGCCAATCTTGCTTTTTCATGAAGTTTGTTATGTTTGCTTCTACTCCATAAATAGCTGCCAATAGAAAATAATGAACAGTTGTTTTCTTGATTTGAGTTAAGTTAACTTGTATGTAATGTTGGGGTTAATTTAATTACCTCCTGTTATCAATAAATGCTGGAAAATCATGATTGCTTGTTAATTCCAACAATTTAAGTTAGTCTTGTATAAGTATGCTAACCTTTTGAGAATTAGTTCATAGGTTACCTTTATTTATTTTACTTTTATGCTTTGCTGGTTAAATAAATTGTTCTTTCTTGCTTTATATCTTTGCTTAGTCTTTTCTAAGCAAGATAGTAATGCTTTTTAGTAGGAAACACTTCAGGCTAAAAATACTTGAATAAGCTCTCGTGTTGTAGCACCAACCCAGTTTACCTTTTGAGTGTGTATGCCGTGCTTGCTTGATAAATGATTGCCCAGTCATATCTTTGTTCCTAATCGTATCGCATTGCATTGCATCGTGTTTGTGCCCATCCAAGCGTGGTTTTGTATCTGCCCTACTTGTCCTTTTTGCGGTATCGTCTAATGTACTTCCATGCATTCAAACATCTGTCTTAGTGCATCTCATTTAGGTACGCTAGATGTACCACGTGTGGACGTGGAGCACGTGCTGACGGAACTGAACCACAAGACGGTGTTGGGTGGACGCATCCTGAAGAGTGAAGGACCCGCTGGAGCAACCGAAGACCCGGCTCAAAGTCAGAAGGGCCCAAGGCCTTGTTAGTACTAACACTGACTCAGTGTTATCCCAGGCAAGCCCCAGAGCATAACCTTATTTTAATTATTTAATGTTTATTTAAGTATTGTGCATTTATGTTCTAGGAGTTGAATGGAACCATAGTATGCATGTTTCCCTAGGTACCGTGGGCCTATACTAGTATGCAGGTGTTGATAGAAATGCTTTGCTAAATAGGATTTCGGTAGAAGTCGAGTGATTACTGTCACTCGCGAGTTTAGGATCTTGATCCCTTAGTTTTGGCTTGAAATGAATTGTTGAGTAAAGAGAAATGGAGACTGGGCGGAAATGAGTTGGTTTTGGTATGGAAGGGATGGAAAGTAAGCTCCGCCTGTGTCGATTGAGGACCGTTCTGTTGTTGGCAGTGCTGATCGAGGATTGAACAGTACTAACCACATACCGGAAGTAGGAGGTAGTCGAAACCGGTAAGCTGTGTACCACCTTACAGCGGTGATTTGAATTCCGCCATGCTACGCTGGGCGTGGGAGTTGGCGGGTGTTGGATAGGATGCCGCCTCCGGGTTCTCCGGGAGTTCACTGCGAGGGGCCCATCACCTGGGTTTTAGCAGGCGTAGTTCAGATGCCGTGGTAATGTGGAAACAGTTGACGCGCGTGGCCCGACGGGGCTTACCTGTGTCGTGTGAGTTAGGTCCACCTTGCAAGGTTAAATCGGATCGATTCGCCGTGACTCGCGGTTATGAGAGCCTTGATCTCTTTGTCACATCGTAGTAAAGATTTGGAATGATAATGATATAATGATGTTACTCTGTAAAGATTGATATGATCAACCATGCTTGCTCTAGATGTTTAGGCAAATCTAGTTGGTACTTGATAAACTTAAATTGAGCTAAAATATTAAAAGTAAGGATTCATTATTAGTAACCTTTCAGCAAAACAAATTCCAGAGCCAAAAAGCTTTACATGTCTAGATAGTGGGCTAAGTATACCCATCGTCGGGTAAGCCTTGCTGAGTATTAGTATACTCAGGGTTTGTTGTCACCCTGTTTTCAGGTAACTGCTGTTGGCTGGAGCTAATCAGGATTCACATCGGTGGGCTCGATGTGACGTCCTTACGTCATCGTAGTAATCGTTGTTTTTCTAAACTCAACTTCTATTTAGTTTCCGCTGTATTTTGAACTCTGATATTCTACGTAAACTTGTGTGTAAAACTCCGCTTTGTAAATTAACCTTGAGAACTTTATCTGCTTGTAATCATCTGTGCTCGTCTTCGTGCGAGACTTCTAGTGTTTTTCGATCCTTAAACTGACAGACGTCCGGATTACACCATTTTAAGTGCACAGTAACTTGATTAACCATTAAGATGATAGTTAGCGTACTTAAGCTGGTTTAATTCAGACGGTGCTGTCACAACCTTCCCCCATCCGGTCTCCCATCCCATACCTTCCATCTTGAATATAATAATTCATATACTGTGTAATATAAAGACATCCTATATCTCGTGAGTGATAGAATTATCACTCGACTTCTATCGAGCCCTATTAAGCATAGCAGTGCTAACGACCTATTCATACTAGTATAAGGCCCAGGAAAACCTAGGGATCATGCAACTAAGGTTTCAAACAATTCCTAAACCTAATGCACAATTATTAGAGACATATATATGTGTCATAATTTGAAATAGTGGGATGTGCACCGGGGCTTGCCTGAGGGTAACACTAAGTTAGTGTTCAAGCTATCAAGGCCTTGGGCCCTTCCGACCTTGGGCCGGGTCTTCAGTTGCTTCTTAGGGTCCTTCCTTCTTCTGGAGATATCCGCCAAACACCGTCTTGTGGTTCGACTCCACACCGCGTGCTTCACGTCCACACGTCGTACATCTAGCGTACCTAAGTGAGGTGCAACGATGCATATGTATGAATGTATGGATAATGCAATAAAAAGTGGAGCAATACAAGCACAAGGTCGATATTGTCTAACTATAAACAACTACACCGGCGGAGGTTAATTAAACCTTACATGAGTCTACACAAAGTTAACCCAACTGGTTTTGTATTTTTAGAATTCTCCTAACTCCAACTATGCATTTATAAACTATATAAACATTTTTCTAGCACCATTAAAAATTACATGTAAAAATTGTCAAACAACACACTTTATAGTTCTATCCTACCGAGCATGAAAATATAAAACTAATAAACCTAGTTTTACATTCACCACCGTTCAGATTCGAGACCAAAAATCCGGAGTATCCGGGCATATACCCGGAGTATCCGGAACAACATTTCCGGAGTATCCGGGCACCTTCTTAGAGTATCCGGACTCCCAAATCCGGAGTTTCCGGGCCTATACCCAGAGTTTTCCCCGGAGTGTTCCAAGTTCGGAGTATCCGGGCTTATACCCGGAGTTTCCCCCGGAGTGTTCTAAGTCCGGAGTATCCGAGCTTATATCCGGAGTTTCCACCGGAGTGTTCCAAGTCCGAAGTATCCGGGCTTATACCTGGAGTCTCCGGGCCCGAGAACATTTTTTTTCTACCAAGAACAGAAATTCTCATGGTGGAAAAACTAGCCCACCAAAATTGAAACCCTCTTGAATCCTAGTTCAAGGATGCATAAGGAGATGATTGACCAAAGGAAATCACTTAGAACCTCCTAGAAAGATAGATCGGGCCGGCACAAGTTGGAGTACCTTGAACGAGCTTTTCCTCCGCGCGAAGAACTTGAAATCCAAGGCTCCCTGGGAAGGAGCATGTGGAGGAGAAGGTGCTCCACGCCATCTTGAAGTCTCATTGGCCTTGAGATGGATTTGGGATGGGGGATTTGCACCCTAGGGCACTAGAGAGAGAGAGTTCATGAGGGAGAGGGGGAGCTCGTGAGTGAGAGAGGGAGAGAGGGGGTGACGTGAGGAAGAGTGAGTGAGCTGTAAGGGAGAGAGATATTAGTTTATAGGCTTGTGGGGTCCCTGTAATATAGAACATCTGGAGCAACCGGTCAGACCGGTCAGTCACACCGGTCAGACCGGTCCTGACCGAGCCAAACTAAATTTTTTGTAATGTTGGTTTCAGTTTTTGCGAATTCAACTTCTTATCATTTCAAAATTGAAACATAATTTCTAACCAAACTCGAACTCATCATTTCATGTGTTTAGATGCTTAAACTAGAATTCGATTTGATTTCATTTTGAAAACTTGTTAAAAGATCTCATGTGAAAACTTTTGGTATAAATTTATCCAACATTTTTATGTATGCAAACTCAGTGCTAATGATGAGGTTAATCGTGTTCTCAGCCTTAATGCAAGGTGATTAACACCCGGAGTGTTACACTTGTGTTGTCTCGGTATGTAATAGAAATTGTAATAAGGTTGTTGACTCTCTAGCTACCCACGGCCACGGAGCTTATGTTATAGAGGCTGGCTCATGTGTATACATGTGCGATGTTTCCTTGTATGTGATGGATATTGTATCTGACGATTTGCCTTTGCATAGAGCTTGATGCTCGTGTTGCATATCAGACCAGTTACCTTACCACCGCTACATGCACACAAGCTGAGTGCCAACTGCCAACGGCCTTTCAATCAACACGATTCGGTGAACTGCAGGTAGGGGTGGTAAAGGGCCCAACATTTTGAACTAGAAAATCTAAGGATCGGGCCCTAAAAGGGCCGGGCTCTAAACATATGTATTTTTGAACTAAAAATTTTAAGGGCTTTATTGGGCTGTGAAGAGGCCATTAGGGCCATGACCCATTACCACCCCTGACTGCAGGGGAGGCCTAGTGGGGCGGCCACTCGATGTGGAACTGCCAACATCCAGGATGACGGTCAACGGGAACTTAGAACGCCCTGCGTTCCTCGTTCCGGGAATGGGAACGTGGGAATATTTTCGTGCAGTGTAAAAATCTATTTCAAATGTCGTTCTCGTTCCTCGATCCCGTCATCCCAAAAACTTGATGACTAGATAATCCCTATCTGCCAAAACAAAAACAGCGAGGTCTCAAGAAATGTGTTACTTTTTTTTGAGCAAACAAGAAATGTGTTACTAGAAATGCTTGATCTACCCTAACTAGCAGCTGCCTGTGAAGATAGTTGTGCTTCCTGTGCTTGAGTTCATCCTTCGATAGCACGTTACAATAGCACGTTACAGTGGCGAATCTAACATTTCTAATTAGGGTGGTCCAATAGAATCTACAAAGTTTTTAGATAAAGGGACGTCTCGGCCTTGAACACTCTACAAAGTTGAGTGTTACTTATGTTTACCCACCAAGTTTAAGCTTTACTTTTTTGTATACAAAATTCACTCTTTGAATTGGGAATAATTAACTCGAAGCTAAGAGGATTATTGCTACATCCTGAGGATTTTTCAGCGTGACTTATCATCCACCAACAAATAAGTTAAATGTGCCGTAGGCTGAAATAGGAGAGACACAGCAACCCAAGAGGTCAAGATCAACAACAGATGCATACTGGCAAGTGGCAACTCTGGTGATCTGATCAGGTTACGGGCCTCTGGGGCGGTGGCTTCCAACACCGCCGGCGGAGCAGGCCACCGAATGGAGGCCCAACTGCACGAGCCCGCCTTTTTGCGGAGGCCCGTAGCCAGGCCAAATAGGAATTGCAATTTTCTTTTCGAGCAGAAGCAACACAAAAGCGGTAAATCACTGTAGCAATCCATTCATCACATCAAAAATGCTTCCTCATCCCTAAAAAAAAAACAAAGATGCTTGCTCGGGATAGAGGAAAAAACAATGAGCAAAAGAACCGGAAAAGAAAAAGTGGACATAAAAAGCCAAAAAAACAAACAAAAGTACTACGGATGATATGGCGAACCAATGTGGGGCTTCATTGGCGTAAGTTTTAAGAAACCTCTTCATATAAGTTTTCAAGAAAAAGTACTTCGAAAACAAGTTTTCAAAATAACTTTGTATAAGTTTCCAAGAAAACATGTTTAAACAAGTCTTTGCAAAATCTTGTTTAAATAGGGTTTCCCAACGTCTATGATAAGACGATTGCACGACGCACGCGCGCTAGTCCGGTTGGTCTAGCTGTGCGCATGGCATCCTCCCAGCTGGGGTTCGAATCTCCACTGGGCGGATTTTCCGGCTGGTGACGGCGCACTTCAGTGCATGTTGAAAAAAAAAAAATCCTCGCCTATCCCATGCCAAAGCACAGGTCTGCCCGGGGGCCGTCATAATCTGCAGGTCAAGTTTTTTTAATGATAAGACGATTAAATGGAAAAACAGGACAATAGAATGCCATGAAAAGTAAGAATGGAATTAATACACGTAAAGCAATCCTCGCACTTCTGCGAAGAGCGCTCCAAATTGGAGTGCCAACATCCAAGTCGGTTCCTTTTTTTTTTCTTTTGGCCAATGGAATATGTGTTCTTTTGTCTTTTGCTAATGCCAAATGGCATGTGCGCTTGTTGGCATCATCACTACACGAGCGACAGGTGCCTGCTGTCGGTAAAGCTTCCCAAATACAAATACCCCCTTTTGTTCATTCATTCATTACTCGTCGTCTCCTATCAAAGCAGAACTAGCAATCCTATTACGGTTTCCGGTCGATGCAAACGGCATGGATAATAATGTTTAAGTAGTATTAGGCCTGTAAGAACCTGCTTGCTTCTCGTTTTTAAATGACATAGCGGCGCTCCCGCAACTTTATTTTCAAAAAAAAAAAAGTTTAAGTAGGAATGCTGCAACCGGATCGGATCATTCGTGCAGCTCAAGACACGCGAGACAGAGAGCCACTACGCAAACCATGCCATGCTTTACTTTGCCAATCTTTTTGCTGATCATGTCGCTGGTCGCTGGTGCAAACACTGCTGGCGACGTGATTGCGTGAGTCACGTGTGTAGTACTAGCACTACGTCCATGGCATCTTGGATTTTGTAGGAGGGAATTATATCCTCCTGTCGCTGGAGCAGCAGACGGCATCGGTTTGCCTGTAGCGTGTATAAAAGGCAGTAGCGAGGTGGTCGAGTACAGTGACTCAGTGAGAGGTGAGAAGGAATCTGAAAGCTTCATTGCAGCAGAGAGAGTTGAGTGCCACAGGGATGGCTGCACGGCTAGCTGCTAGGAATATGGGATCGCGGCTTGTTCAGGTCCTCCTCGTCGCGGTGGTGGCGAGAGCTCCTGCCGCCCACGCCTGGCGCAAGGAGGGCCACTACATGGTGTGCAAGCAAGATCGCCGAGGTAACAGAACACGAGCTTCAGGTAATTGTTCGATCGAGAGTCTGATAGGGTTTCTGATGAGCTGAGACCTGCTGCGGGCGTGTGCAGAGCTTTCTGATGAGCGAGGCCTCGGCGGCGGTGACAAGTCTCCTGCCGGGGTGGGCCCGCGGCGAGCTCGCGGCGACGTGCTCGTGGGCCGACGACGAGCGGCGCCGGTACCCGTGGTCGGGCGCGCTGCACTTCGCCGACACGCCGGGCGACTGCCAGTTCTTCTACGGCAGTAAGCGACCTAGCTAGGTCCTCCATCGCCGGCATTATCCCAAACAACCTTAACTTGCTGAGTTGCTGGTGTGTGTTGGGTCTGAATGTCTGATGGTTCCTGCGCTATTTTTGGCCAGGGGACTGCCACAACATGAAAGGGGAGAAGGACATGTGCGTGGTTGGAGGAATCAACAACTACACCGCAGCCCTGACGAACTCGTCAGCTCCATGTAAGCTTCAATATAATCATCTAGTACAAGCTTACTCTGACACACATTGCATAAGTTGATACTGCTAGCTCCTGACACTGCCACCAGTGGTTGATCCGACCATAAGCCTGATGTTCCTGGCGCACTTCGTCGGCGACGTCCACCAGCCTCTCCATCGCGTACGTTGAATCGACCAGCAGAATCGTCTGATCTTACATTCAACTGCTTCATTCTTCATGACACGTCCAGAATCAGACCAACACTTTTGGCATGGTTTTGACAGGTATGGGATTTGGACATCATCGAGAAAGCCATGAAGGACTTCTACAACGACGACCTGAGCATCATGACACATGTCATCATGCAGAACATCACTGTAAGTATACAAAGGCTCTCCGGCACTCCGTAGCTTCACTCCAGCTTTCGCCATGTCAGTGCCAGGAACTAGCGAGTGATCGAGCTAGCTGCTGTCGTGCAGGAGGCGTGGTCTGAAGAAGAGAGGGAGTGGGAGGCATGCTCTAGTCGAACGAAGACTTGCGCTGACAAGTGAGCTCGTGATCTGCAACAAGCTTCGTTTATTTAGAAGTATAAACCTGATGATATTCAGAGGTGGCTAACGGCTGAAGGCAAGTGCAGGTACGCTATGGAGAGTGCGCAACTGGCGTGCGATGTGGCGTACGCGGGTGTTGAGCAGGGCTCCATCTTAGGAGGTAGGCTCTGAAGACCAGATCAAATAATTTTGTGAGCTTACTAGAGAAATCTGACGCGATTCATCTGAAATTGGAAAATGCAGACGACTATTTCTTCTCTACGCTGCCGGTTGTTCAGAAGAGAATCGCGCAAGGAGGGGTGAGGCTCGCTGCAATACTCAACAAGATCTTCGGTGAGAGCAGCAAGCCGCACAGCAGTTGAACCCGGAGGCATTAAGGGAGAGAAAGGGCAAGGAGTTGGTTGCCATGATCAATCAGAATAACATCGTCCTGTCTGAAAATGTTAATTCAGCCATTCACGATCACTGCTCTATCCCGTTTACTTTCAGTTTGTCGAGTCAGGAGTTTCCTTGGAAATCAAAGGGATTTTATTTATGATGCACTTTGCTCGTTGCCGTGTAGTACGATGTAGATTTTGTGCAAAATTTAGTGCTGTCACTCACTGTAAAGCGTTTCCTGAACTGGATCACTGATACTCTTCTTGCGTTCCTTCCATTGTTGGCTTCAGGGCAAGGCTTCAGGCTGCAACATAGATCTGGCAATTGAAAGTGACAATTCCCCAAACAATGGCCAAGAGCAAACATTAGCCTAACATTTGCGCACGAGAATATGTGGTACTAATAATAGCAAGTCATGAGTGGTGCGAAATACATAATCTGTACTTATAACTCTTCTTTACTAACTCTGATTTCCCACACGCAGCAGTAATCAAGTTGTCTTCTCTTATGTAACTCAGTACTGTGTCCACAACCACGGTAAAAATCAACAAAGAAAGGGGCAAGCCGAGCCTTTTTTTTTAATCTATGTTGCAGAAGAAACAATGGTCTATATGTTCTCGACACCAAAACAAAACTGAAATCAGAGCTCCAAAGACAACACTTGATACAATTAAAAAAGAAGCAACCTCCTTTCGAACAAATCCACAGACAAGATTTAGTCAACCAATGAGGTCGAGATTCATTCTTCAACAGCAGATTAGTGAAGTGCCAGTCCAATGTGGATTGTAAATTCATGCACACCAAACATACATGTTGGGTGCTTGTGAATGCTGATAAGGTGAAGTTTACAATAGCTTCAGACCACCAGTCACATCATCGACCATATCTGCTGGTCCTGCCCAGTTGGAAAAGTAAGGTCAGCAAAAGAACACCAGTACGAATACAAAGAACATGCTAACATGAATTGAATGCAACTTACCAAGAATAGCCATGACTGTTCTTGAATCTACAAAAAGTTTAATTTTAGAGAAAAGGAAAATTCAATGAGATGGGGGGAAAATGAGAAAGAAGACAACATTTTAAGTTAAAACTCGAACAACTCACTTGGAGCAATCTGTGTTCTTCCAGCGTCTATGGTTATGTGAGTTGGCAGATTCAAAGACTTTGCTCTCCCCTGCATCAAATCAAAAAAGGTAAATTTAGACACTCTGGAGTAAGGAACAAAAGTGATATGTTAAACACAACAAAAGAAAAATCCCGACAATTTTTATCAAAAACTGCAGGGAGTTCCCCACAGAGAGCAATCAGCCAAATCCTTGTCATGTTTCAGGGAACTAACAGGCAAGCTTTTAGTTTCACCTTAAATTAGGTAAAAGTTGGAGCAAAAGATTTCTCTAAAAGAATGATAAAGCATCACACCATGCAAGAACCAAGTGCTCCATTTTAGAAAATAAAGTAATCAATTCACGAAATGATAAAACAATTTCAGGATGAGGTATTATTTTCCGCTCATGCGCATCACATCATGTTCGGATATCGGAAAAGCAGTTTCAGTATAGTCAAATACGCAAGAAGAAATAACATTTACTTGTAAAACAAGCATATCTTCCTCGCTCTCTATTTTTACAACCACTTTAACTTGCCCACACCGTTCCCACCTGAAAAAAATGAAAAGTAGAGAGTAAAGCAAATTTGGCATCTGGTTTGCTAACTTAGTAGAATATGAAGTTGAACATTTGGAAGAAACTTCAAACAACATAAAAAGCTGTTGTGGAGCAATACCTTCTTAGCGATTTTGGTGCTCTCTGTTGGAGTTTTTTGAACAGGCCAAGAGTTGCATGGCTACAAAAACAGAGAAAGGAAGCCAACATACTTAAACAATACTCACACTTCAAAAACATATAACAGACACGCAGATGTGATCATGCTAACTCTTTCATTGCAGAAGGTTATGAATGAAGTGCTGGAGGCAAAGATCAGCATCAATTTTGTGGCCTGGTAATTTAATTCATCAAAGCTAAATGTCCACATGTGACATGTTTCATGGCCAAAATAAAGAGTGCATGCCATGTGAAATTGGCACAAATATTGAAAACGGTGAAAATTCATTAAAAACATTGAGAAACACATCATTGATATTAACGATGCATTCTCTATGGAAACTGAAGTTGAATGGCTGTCTGGCTAAAGATGACTGACTAAAAAATTATATTGGCTCATTTCCACTTTTGTGTTGATGAAATTGTATTGGATGAGAGACTCAGATGGGATAGCTACAATTGCAAAACTGTCATGTTTCAGCCAAATAAACTACAGAATAGGCAGTGACTATATGAGTCTAGGTATCCAGAATATGATAAATACCCCCAGTTTCTCCATCTATCTGGCTTTTGATGGAACGAATAATCCTAGACGACACTATGCATTTTCTTGTATTGTAGACACCATAAGCAAACCAGATGACAGGTACATAAAGATATTGTCTAATTCAAAATAGTGAATAACTGCCAACATAGAAAGAAAAGAGATTGTCACCATGTGCCAACGAAATGACTTTTATTCTACTAATCACTGTACTGACAAAACTATCAGTCCAGGTTCCACAGTTTGTTCTCTAACTGCAGCTTGTTCTCTAAAATAATCTGTGCTAGAGACAAGACAGTCAGGCTTTGGTTCGAGGGATCTTATCATCCATCAAACAACATTGAAAACCGCATAGTGCACAATCTAAGCAAACATTTTGTGTGACTAGAGTGACTAGCGAGCTGGGTTCACTTCCTCCCAGAGTCCCAGTATAGTATATACCATATTCCTGTCTCGAAATGACGCTACAGTGAAGGAAGGTCTCACCTGCATTGTGCAGCGATTTTCCCCTTCCCCATCTTCAAATCATTCCTGACGACCAGCACCTACCATCAAAGCAAAAGCCAACATAAATTGGCATTATCGCCCTCATCGTGCACTAGAGTACCATCCAACGTATCAAAATAGTAGAATCGTGAACCAAGCTCCAGTACCATCTTGAAATCTTCTATAATATCGGCGAGGTTCTCGATCTCCAGGGGGCTGACGGCAGCCTGCGCCTGCGCCCTCTTCGCTTCCCTTGCGGAGTCGGACTTGGTCACCACGTTCCGCGCCCAGAAGAGCAGCCGGAGCCCGGTCCTCTTCTGACCGCCCGCTCGCTTCGCGGCACGGCTGCCGCCGGAGTTTTCGTCATCATCTTCTTCCGAGTCGTCCTCGTAATCGTCATCGGAGCCGCCGTCGGGGTCGACGGCCGCGGCGTGGCGGGAGAGGGCGAGGAGGTAGCCCAGCGCGAAGCAGCCTGCGGCCCCGGCGACGGCGGTGGCGGCTGCGGGGAGCGCGGCGGCCACTGGGAGCGAGAGGACGGAGGCCGACGCGCCCATAGGGATCGCCGTCGCCGGTCACCGGCGGCGGCGGTGTGGGCGGTTGTTGCTGGTTAGGGTGTGTGGGGACTGGGGACTGGTGGGTTTGGGGAAGCAAGTCGATTCTGACCTGTGGGTCCGCTTGATCAGTGGGTAAGGCCTAGATCGTCGGACTGGAAAACGAAAGAGATTCCTTTGGTTTGGGCCATGCGGAATCCGAAGGCGCGGGTTTGAGCCCTATTTGGGCCTGCTTGCCAGTTGCGACTGAGCTGGGCCGATCCAGGAGCGAGCCACGCATTTGGCCCAGTAGAGAAACCCTAATCCTTCTTGGTGCGGCCGCCGCATTTCCCTAGCCCCTTGCACCACCACACAACCACCCGGGCCGGGAAGACCATCGGCGGCGGAGAAGATGGTGTCGCTCAAACTCCAGAAGCGCCTTGCGGCGAGCGTCCTCAAGTGCGGCAAGGGCAAGGTCTAGCTCGACCCCAATGAAGTCAGCGAGATCTCCATGGCTAACTCCCGTAAGGCCCCGCTCTGCTTCCTTTCTCCTCCACCTCCCGCCTCGTACCCTACTCGCGCCGCGTTCCCCATTGATTTCGCTCTGCGGGTCGGGATAGGCTAGTGGCGGACCGACCTATGGGGCAAGCTAGGCGTGGCCCCGATACCTAGTTATGGCGGCGTGGACACGACACCGTCGGAATTGGAGTTGCGACCTGTCCCCGGCGCTGATTACTGCTTCCGATCCGTTCGTCGGGGCGCAGCAGTTTGGGGAAGAAGATTAAAGTGGCATTAGGCCACGGGGTAGATGGGACTCTCCAATTTTTGAGGCCGCGGAGACCGTTGTCGTAGCGCCCCCTTTTTGCGGCCTCACGGTTATGGGGGCAGCGTGGCTTGGCTCGGACTTGACGTTGACGAGTTAGCTCCGGGCAAGTAGTGGCGGCCGTGGCGCTGACAACCTTGGAATCCTGGATCCCCCGTGCTAGTTCTGCCCCTGGATGCTTATGTGATGTCCATTGGGGCGAACAAGTGATTTAGATGGATGTTAAGACTGCTGCATGGACTTCCACGGTTCTAATTTCTTTATTGGGATGGCAATCGTCAAGGTACTAAGTCAATAATGTTGTTTATTAATGCATAAATGATTTTAAGGTAGTACTTAGAAATTAGGTATATTAGCACTTGTAATACCTGCTGCATAGGCACAATTATCATGTTACAAAGCTTTTGCTTGGTGCTCAAAAGTTGGCATGCGAACAGGTTTTCAGATCTTTCTTATGTGTCAATATATTTGTCTCACCCTTAGGTTGTAATTGATCCAGTTATCTTTTTATTATTTGTGTTCAGATAGGGTTCTTCACCCATTTACACCCATTCTTGACTAAAATAACTAGTAAAATTCGTACATTCTACTTTGTGCGAGAATACCACAGTTTTTATAATATGATTTAGGTATAGCTACTTCAGTATTGGATTGTTACACCGCCCTACCAAAGATGTAGTCCTGACTGGCAACAAACAGACTTCAAACATTCAAATGATGGTCATGCTATTGGAGTTGCTTGTTTTTTTTGTGTTATACGCTGTATACTAACCTCTGAAAGGACACAAAAGTCACTAATATTTTCATATGAAACCTGCAGGCCAGAACATCCGGAAGTTGGTCAAGGATGGTTTCATCATCAGGAAGCCTCAGAAGATCCACTCCAGGTCCCGTGCAAGGAGGGCACATGAGGCCAAGCAGAAGGGATGTCACTCTGGATATGGTATGTTTATGCTGTAGTTATTTACTCGTTTTCTGAGTTCTGTGTATGCATAGCTCACTTTTCATATTTTTTTATTTTTGATGTCCTGTAAATGTATTAAACTTATCTCTCTCTACAGGTAAGCGCAGGGGTACAAGGGAGGCTAGGCTCCCGACCAAGATTCTGTGGATGCGTAGGATGCGTGTTCTTAGGCGCCTTCTACGCAAGTACCTTGAAGCCAAGAAAATTGACAAGCACATGACCATGACATGTACATGAAGGTTAAGGGTAACATGTTCAAGAACAAGAGGGTGCTCATGGAGAGTATCCACAAGTCCAAGGCTGAGAAGGCCAGAGAGAAGACGCTTTCTGATCAGTTTGAGGCCAAGCGTGCCAAGAGCAAGGCAAGCTGTGAAAGGAAGATTGCCAGGAGGGAGGAGAGGTTGGCCCAGGTAAGATGATGTCATCTTTATTCAAGCCTGTATTTATTTCTGGAACTGTGGGGACCCGCTGATTTGTATATGATGCTGGAATAGTTGTTGTGCCCTGTGCACTACTGCACTAGCAAATTTGAGCTGCCTTGTAGTTTTTTCTTGATCCGTGGAAAAATAGAAGTACAATCTGAAAATTTTATTAATTTTTCTTCTGTTTGGCAATATGATGAGACATGGGTTTGAATGTTTTGACTTGTCATTTTTTCTGAGTTATTTATTTTTAGGTGCAATGTTTCTTTCCTGAAAGGCTTAGATATTTTCATATATCTTATGTGTTGTTCTTTTGTTTATATTCCTTGTTGAAATGTATGCTTCATCTTTGTATAGGGCCCGAGGGAACCTGTAGCACCAGCAGCTGTGGCTCCAGCGCCGGCTGCAGCGTAAGTGTCCAGGCCTTTCACATGCTAGTTTCTCGCATTGGATATATCATGTTTCATTGACATGTTATTTTTGACATTTCTCCATGTCACAGGGCACCAATGAAGTCCAAGAAGTGAAGGATTGATCCAAAAGCTTTAGCTTTTTGGTATCAGGACTAGCCTAATTTTGGAGCGCCTCTGAGCTGTTTTGTTATATATCCAAGCTGTGTCATGACACGATATCTTGAATATGATCTCTTGTTTGTTGCGATGGATGATGTTGTAGACTTGAATTATGAAGAGTATTTGGAGCAAATTATCACAAAATCTGGTTATGCTTTCATGATGCCTTGTTCGATAGAGGTTATTGTGGTTTTGCTTGTTCATTTGTGATTCCATTGGTTAACTCCCGTGCTGGTTTCCACTGAGGTCATCGCCTGAGCTGTCATTTATCTTGTGTTTTTGCATGTCTGTGTTGTAACAATTTGCTGTCCATTTATCTTTGACGCATCAGGGGTTGTCACTGCGAAACGGCGATGCTTCTTTTCCAGCGATTTAATCTCTCATGGGTTGTTGTCCCCTATGTTAGTGTTGCGCATGCAGGATGCGTTTGACAGTGTCACATTTTTAAAGCAAATTGGCTTGATAGTACGCTAAGATGGATGCTGTATCAGCATTCTAACGCTGATGACCTCCCTGCTGGTGGTGGTCTACTTATGCAATTCGATTTGCACTAATCACCCAGAGGAGCTATAAATTTGCACTGATATAACAGCTTTTAAAAAGTTTTCCATGATACTGTGCATTCTGTGATGCGCTTGATGCAGATACCAAAGGTAGATGCAACGACAATTCAATTTCTGCTGAAACAGGCAAAAAGTACAAAATTGAAGCTTGATGTCCTCATTTGGACCGTTTACACGGGTGCTGCCGACACAACCATACGCACAGTGTACAGTTCTTATGGGCTCATCAAGATCTTTTGACAGCATGACAATTTGGAGAGAAGAAGCTGTGGGAAAACACAGCTTCTAGTTAGGAACTCGCCGTGCAAATCGTTTGTTCCTTGTGTAATCAGGAAGAAGAGAACCCCTGTGCTTGCAAACTGCAGCTTCGCCAAAGAGGCTTGGGCATGCATGAGGCAATGGACTCGTGGATCAGTGAAAGCGACTTGTGCAACTGTGGTCATTGAAGGCTGGTGGAAAGAGTCTTTGCAAACACTTGCAAAGATACAGAGAATATGCATGGCAGCACGGCTAATGTACACGATATGGAACTTATGGAAGGAGAAGAATCCAAGGATTTTCAAGGGCAAACAGGCCTCGCATTTTCAGGTCTTCAATTTCGTCAGAGAAGAGGGGTGGACATGAGACGCTACCGAGTCGCTTTAATTTGGAGTGTCGATTTTCTTGTTTCCGAGATTTGAGTCCCTAGCTGGTTATTTAAACATCAAACCTATGTAAGGACCAGTATGCTATGTCTCTTTATAAAAAATTAAAAAAAAACAAGAAGAACCGGAACACAGGAACAGGGAGGGTTCCTCACACTGCCTCTTCCCATACAGTCGAATATTAGAGCAGTTATAATGCAACATCTGTTATTAAAAAACTACACCATTCGACTATTTATAAAAATCTCTCTAATGGGATCGCGATATGATTATTTACATCTAGCACTCTAGATTATTTTAGCATTTGTAAAAAAAAACTAGTGTACATCTTCTAAGAAGAAGGATCATAACTTTGTACATAAGAAGATGAGCAAAGCGCACAACCGGTCCTTATACTTGTCTGGGTGTGTCCCTCTGGTCAATAAACTCTCAAAACGACTTAATAGGTCACTAATCTATGTTTTTGTGCCGTTTAAGTCCATAATGGTGCTAACCTAGAGTTAGTCTGTGGTTATATTTGCATATCACCCCTCAGCTTGGTACAGAAAGATATCTCCCATTCGCTCTTCTTCTTGGACACCGGCGCCACATCTTGGACACCGTGAGGGACCGAAAGGGAGACCAGAGGGGGGTAAATGGGAGCCGATTAAACATTCTTACGATCGAAAGCTCGGCCCAAGATCCCAAGTTCGTACCCAACCCTCAAGTCCTAGGTGAAGTGTAGAGTAGCTATAGAGGAGCTACACTAACACAAAATAGCCCTAGGAACAAAGCGTGAACAGGTGCGGAAGCATATGCGAAGAAACAGCGCAAGACACAACACGGTATAACTCACCGGTTGATCCGACGCACTGTTTTGAACAGCGTCGGTTCAACCGATAAGCAGAGCCAGCAGCACGAGAGAGCAAGCACCAGTTGATCCGACGTGATGGTTTGAACTATGTCGGTTCAACCGGTGTTCTACACCGGATGATCCAGCAAAATCCAATTTAAACGCTGGTGCAGTTGTCCAGAGAGGCAACAAAAGGACCCAGCAGAGCACCGGATGAACTGACGTTAAGAGACTCCAATACGCCGGTTAAACGCTCAAAGCAGCACAACAAATAATTATCACCGGTTGATCCGATGCACGTGGAGCTAATGCACCGGTGCAACCAAGCGAGGAGCAGAAAACCCTAACGTACGAAAAACCTACTCACCGGTTGATCCGACGCACCATATCACAAGCGTCGGTTTAACCGGTGATAGGTAAAAACTCAGCCCGTGTCCAGAAATGATTTTTCAGTCCGCGCTCTTTGGAATCTTTGATGATTGGAGGATCAAATCAAGTCCAAAGGAGCTCAAATTTTGCAGGCATGATCACAAAGGACTTGTGAACATATCCATGAAAGGAATCGACGAATCACTCCATGGTTTGGGAGGAATCGAAGAATTCCAAGCAAAACGGGGGTTTTCTTTAGAATGCCAAGAACTACGATTCGAGTGAACTCGTGATTCCAGGGGGATTAGCACTAGGTTAGATGTATTAGAATCACTACAAAGAGTCACTCAATCATCAGAAAACCACTCGTCATCTCGTGCTCAAGATTCGTAGAAGGAAAATCGAATTCATCCAAAACAAGGCACAAAACGTACGAGATTGAATTGAATTCAAAACCCCGGAGGGCACAAGGAGGATTGGGCCTCCTTTCCCGATCAATCTCAGTACAACATCCTCAAGAATCCAGGGCTCAAAACCTAGAGAGGAGAGGGAGAGAGAGCCGAGAGGGAGAGAGAGAGGGCGCACGGGCTCAGCAGCTATGTTCTGGCGCAGGGAAAGAGAGAGAGGGAGAGGGGGTAGATATTTAAGCCCACTAACTCTCTAGACTAAAGACCAAAATACCCCTAGACTCAAATAGACACTAGAAAGCCCGTAGGGGCAAAACCGGAAAAAGATACAAGGACTCATCTGACGGTCGAGGTTCTTTCTTCGAGTCGAAGTCTTCTCCGCGATGCCACCGTGTGGATGAAGATCCGGTTCGTGGTTTTGGGGGGGGGTCCGCGAAACCCGGGTAGGTGGCCGGTTTTGAGAAAAACCGCCAAAACTCCATGCGCGGGAAGATTCCCGCCTCCATGCCGTGGCCCTGGACGCCGTTCCAGCCTTGTCCTTCTGACGGCCCTAGACGCCGCCCGACGCCCGTCACCTCCTCGCCCGCAGCGAGGCCCTAGACGCCGTCGACACCCGTCGCCTCCGTCAGTCCCGAGACCGACGCCTGTGCCTCCACGACTTGGCGTCTTCAACCGCCGTCCGCCTCCTTGGTTTTGTGGCGCAAACCAAGAAACCCGCCTTCCGTCGCCGCTTGTGCCCTCGATCCAGGAGTAGACGCCACAGCTACCGCCCGGCACGAGCTCCGGTCCTGACTGCCCTTCACCGCCGTCCACCGCACGGTCCATCGGCCACTGCACCTCCACGACAGCTCTCCGTCGACACTTGACGCCCGTGTACCTGCAATCCAAAGACCAAGCGCACGATCACACCGTACGGTTGACAATTCACTCATCACAAGCAGGATAGAGTACTCAACATTCCTCAATCTCCCCCTTGATGAGTGCATTGTCAACACACCACAAACGAACCAAGATTGAAACAAAAACAGTGAAGAACAAAGAAGCAAGAGAGAACTTGAACAAGTGACAAAAGCTCGAAAGAAGCAAGAACAAGTCACTTGACCAAGCAGAGATCGATTCCCTAAGACAAGGGCAACAGCTCGACGCAATCGATCAAACACAAGCATGACTCCTCAAAGACAGAGGCAGGGCTCGACACAGTTATGCCAGAAGCGAAAGGAAAGCCAGGAGCTAAACAAAGCAGAAACTCCCACTGAAATGCATTTCTCCCTTTCCAGTGCACCTCTCACCACATGTATGCACTCTAAAAAATCAAACAATTTTTCCCTTTTGTTCGATCACTAACCTTCTCCCCCTTGTTGGCACATGCACACATCAAGGCTAAACAGACCTAAAGCTCCCCCTGAAACTGAGACTCCCCCTGAACATATGATATGCAATGAATGCAATGCAGGAGGTGTAAGTGAAAGCATTTAGGGATACAATGATATGAGCAACAACTAGTCACAAGCACGTGTGCATCTATAAACAAGACCTGCATCTAGCTCAACAGGGTATATCAAATCAGTCTAGAGCTAGGCAAGTTCCACAACAACAACATAGCCTTTTTTTCCCAAGCAAGTTGGGGTAGGCTAGAGATGAAACCCGAAAGAAATAAGTTCAGGGTTCAGGCACATTGATAGCTAGTCTCCAAGCGCTCCTATCCAAAGCTATCTCTTTAGAAATATTCCAATCCTTAAGGTCTCTCTTAACCGACTCATCCCACGTCAGTTTAAATCTACCTCTACCCCTCTTTACATTATCGACCCGCTCAAGAACCCCATTACGCACCGGCGCCTCAGGAGGCCTTCGTTGGATATGTCCAAACCATCTCAGCCGATGCTGGGTAAGTTTCTCCTCAATTGGTGCCACCCCGACCCTATCCCGAATAACTTCGTTCCGGACTCTATCCCTCCTTGTGTGCCCGCAAAACCACTGCAACATCCGCATCTCTGCTACACTCAGTTGCTGGACATATCGCCTTTTTGTAGGCCAACACTCAGCACCGTATAACATCGCCGGATGAATTGCTGTCCTATAGAATTTGCCTTTTAACTTTTGTGGCACCCTCTAGGCAAGTTCCAGTTTAGGAAAAATAAAAGCATCACCCTTGATCTAGCACTAGCAAGTAGGGAATGAAAGACAGTGCTAATCAAACTCATACAGGTAAGCCAAAAACATCCAAAGCATGTTGTAAACATTGATTTTGCAATCTCATTAAATCAAGCAATTTAATGCCAGGGTTGAAAACTTGTCATGCTTTACTTAGCAATGAGACCAAGCCTATGCCAAAGGCAATCAGAAGCTTAAGGCACTCGTTTCAGTCATGCACAGCCTTGCCCGGGTTCTCACAAGTGCAAAGTGAGCCGTCCCGAAAGCTCGATCAGTGCGACAAGCAATCCCACCTGAATCTTTCCATTCCATTTCAAGCACATTTCAAGCAATTTTATTAATTTTAGATCATGTCAAGTATGAATTGCTGAACAAAAAGCTACACTAGCATGAATGAGATAGCAAAGCGTATCAACACGCCCTAACATGCTAGTAGCCAAGACAGGGTGACCATGTTTTCAAATTTTCAAATCAAAAAAGCTTAACTCAGATGAAGTCATATACACAGTGGAGCAAGCTATACATGATCACATTTATAAACTCACACTAGCAAGCACTTGGAGATCATAGCAATGTATACAAGAATGCTAGTGCAAGTGAAGCAATGCAAAATGCAAAAATGTACAATGCATATGCACAGTGCAACTACCAAACCTAGAAAACTAAGAGAAGAACAAATAAACCCTACAAAGCTAACCAAAGAAAAGTCAGCGATCAAAAGGGGTAATAAACCACAAGTTCCCCTCGCAAGCGAGCAAAGTTGACCTGCTCAAGTGGTTTGGTGAGTATATCTGCAGTTTGCCTCTCTGAAGGGACATGGTTCAAGTCTATGTGACCTCTCTCATGGTTATCTCGCAGGAAGTGGAACCGGATATTGATGTGTTTAGTTCTGGAGTGTAGGACATGGTACTTTGCAATGCTAATGGCGGACATGTTGTCTACAAAGATGGGAACCCTACCAAAACTCAATCCATAATCCTGCAAGGTCTGTTTCATCTAAAGGATCTGGGAGCAACAGCTAGCAGCGGCAACATACTCAGCTTCTGTGGAAGAAAGCGCTACGCTAGCCTGCTTACGAGAGGACCAAGACACCAAAGATGTACCGAGAAATTGACAAGTGCCGGATGTCGACTTGCGATCCAACCGACACCCACCGAAATCGGCATCAGAAAAGCCCACCAAAACCAGAGAAGAATCTACAGAGTATCAGAGACCAAACTCAGGGGTGAATTTCAGATACCTGAAGAAGTGTTTCACCACCTGCCTGTGGGAGGTGCGCGGAGAAGCCTGATACCTCGCACAGAGGCAGACGCCAAACTGAATGTCCGGCCGCGTCGCCGTCAGATACAGGAGGGAGCCGATCATACTCCTGTACTCCGTTTGGTCCACCGCCTCACCATCCAAGTCCTCGTCAAGTGCCGTCGAAGTGCTGATCGGAGTCGGCTGAGGTGATAAGTCACTCATGTAGAACTTCCGCAGCAAGTCCCTGGTGTACTTGGCATGATGGACGAACGTGCCCTGAGAAGTTTGCTTGATCTGCAGCCTGAGGAAGAACTGCAGCTCACCCATCATACTCATCTCGAACTCCCTGGACATCTGCTCAGAAAACTTGGAGACAAGAGCGTGAGAAGAGCCACCAAAGATAATATCATCCACGTATATATGAACTAATAGAAAATCAGTGCCAGACCGCATGAGGAAAAAAGTTTTATCCACACATCCCATTTTAAAACCCTGAGCCAGCAAAAATATTTTCAGTCTGTCATACCAAGCTCTAGGTGCCTGTTTCAAACCATAAAGTGCTTTCTGAAGTTTATAAACATGGTTTGGAAACTTGGGATTTTTGAAACCAGGTGGTTGTTTCACATAAACCTCTTCTTCGATAAAACCATTTAAGAAGGCAGATTTAACGTCCATTTGGAAAACTTTAAAACCCTTAGAAGCAGCAAATGCAAGAAAAATCCGAATCGCTTCCAAACGAGCAACTGGGGCAAAAGTTTCCTCAAAATCAATCCCTTCTTTTTGGAAAAACCCCTGGGCAACAAGACGAGCCTTGTTTCGAACAACCAACCCATCCTCACCCTGCTTATTTTTGAAACCCCACTTCGTTCCGATGGGATTACAAGCAGGTGGAGGCTCGACTAAAACCCAAACTTGGTTTCTTTCAAAATTTTCGAGTTCCTCATGCATGGCATTGACCCAATTTGAATCAAAAAGAGCGTGTCCAATATCTTTGGGCTCAAAAGAGGCAACAAACGCTGAATGAGCAAAGCCAGTGATACTTGTTACCTTGGACCGTGTGACTCGCTCATTGAGGTCACCTAGCATCTGTTGAGGTGGATGACGACGCTGAATGTGTCACGGTGCTTCCCTTGTCGAAGTCGCCTCCTCCTCTACCAAAGCTGGTGCCTCCTCAGGTGCAGCTGGTGAAGGCTGAGTCACCTGCTCGACTTGCCCCCTGGAAGTGGAAGTAGTAGGATCGGGGCCGTCATCATCGTCTGAGCTCGTGGCGGAGGCAACTGGGTCCATAGCATGAGTGGTAGCCTCAGCATCACCCTCCGTAGCTTCTTCCTCCTCATCTTCAAAGATGGAGGTGCCGAGCTCATCTTCTCCTACAACTTCAAAAACAGAAGCATTGCACGGTGCAGTCTCGTCGAAAGTGACTTCACAAGTTTCTCTGATGATGTTAGAATCAATAAGCAACACACGGTATGCTCTAGAATGAGATGCATAACCGAGAAAAATGTCGTCAGACGAGCGAGACTCAAACTTATCAAGATTTCCTTCTTTCAGCACAAAGCACCGGCAACCGAAAACTCTGAGATGGTCAACACGGGGCTGGCGTCCAAATCGCAACTCATAAGAAGTCTTGTGCATGAAAGCACGCAAGAAAATGCGGTTGGACACATAACAAGCGGTATTGACCGCCTCAGCCCAGTACTTTCGAGGAGTCCTATGCTCATCGAGCATCGTCCTCGCCATCTCAACCAACGTCCGATTCTTCCGTTCTACAACACCATTCTGCTGTGGAGTGTAAGGGGAAGAATACTGGTGTTCAAGACCTTGATCACTGTAAAAGGTGTCAAAACGAGCATTTTTGAATTCTGTGCCATTGTCACTGCGAATCGCTCTCATGGCCTGGGGTAGCTCATTTTTCAACCTCAACATCAAGTCTCGAACAAACTCGAAAGCCTCATCCTTGGTTCTCATGAAAAAGACCCAAGAATAGCGAGAAAAGTCATCCACGATCACAAGAACGTACCACTTCCCACCAACTGACATCACCCTAGAAGGACCAACTGTGTCCATGTGTAGCAACTCTCCAGGGTGAGTGGCCATCACCTGATTAACAGGCGGATGAGAAGTAGCAATCATCTTTCCGTGGCGACACGGATGGCAAACCAGGTCCTTTTCAAACTTCAATTTGGGCAATCCTCGGATTAGGCCAAGTGAGCTAAGTCTAGACAACAAGTCGAAGCTCAAATGTACAAGTCTCCTATGCCACTTCCACAGATCAGAAGAAGGATCAGCCAACAAGCAACAAGATGGGCCAAAAGGAGTTCCAGAGAAATCGACCAAGAAAACTCGGTCATGAGGAATGATCCGGCAAACCAGGTCTCCTCTGGAATCCAAAACTCGAGAACAACCCTCCTTGAAGCAAACTTTAAACCCCTCATCAAGAAGTTGCGAAACAGAGAGCAAATTAAAGCCAAGATTCGAAACCAAAGCAACCTCTCTCAGGGTGAAGCAATCAGAAACTCTAACAGCGCCAACACCACGTACCTTGCCCTTACCATTATCCCCAAATATGATGTATTCTTTGTGGCGCGTTGGGGTGAGGTTGGAGAACCATTTGTTATTCCCGGTCATGTGGCGCGAACAACCGGAGTCAATGATCCACCAGTTCTCCAAGCCTCCAACCTGCACATCAGTAGTGAGACAAAGGGTGAGCAAATGTCTCAACACTGGGGTTAGCAAAGTGTGAAGCAAACCAGTGTCGAGCCATTTGCTCTAAAGAAGGGTTAGCAAAATCAGGCAAAGCGTATCCCCTGTCCTGTCTACCGCGAGGCTGGCGATCACCACCGCGAGGAAAGCGTGGTGTATCGTAACCTCCTCCAAAGCCTCGGTCCCATGATCCATAGCCGTACTGAGGATGACCAGGAGCACGACCGGCAAAGCTACCACCCGCTGGAGCACGGTTACCACCACCGTCTCCCTGTCCTCCACCTACACGGCGCGCCCTTGCATCTTGCCTACCACCACGCCGAGGAGGACCATGCACCCGAGCAGAGTACATGTCCGAGTTGCGTCTCTCCTGCTCACGCCTCATAGCCCGCTTCCTCTTGAAGCAAAACTCCTCCAGGTGACCTTCTCTGTCACAGTAATCACAATGGTACCTCACCTCTCTCTTGGAAGGTGGAGGCCTCGCCTGCGGACGGGGAGGAGCAGCCCCCTTCTTCTGGGCAACCTGGGCTGTGG
This sequence comes from Panicum virgatum, assembly GCF_016808335.1. Lineage (NCBI taxonomy): Eukaryota > Viridiplantae > Streptophyta > Magnoliopsida > Poales > Poaceae > Panicum > Panicum virgatum. The sequence continues at coordinate 49,962,056 of NC_053142.1, forward strand.
CAGCAGGGAGCGTATCGAGGGGATTCCTCAGCTCATTGGGCTTTGGAACCCAAACCTGCTTCTGTGGAGGTGCTTTCGATGATTCCTTAAGCACACCATCCACGGGGTCAACAAGCGAAGGCTGCGTGCTCGTGCTAGCAGTGTTTAGAGCACTTGGAGCTCCAGCAGCCTTGCCGATCTTACCATACAGTTTGTCGAAATCTGACTTCGTGTATGTGTAACCGACCCCAAAACCATCACCACGCTTAAACAGCTTGATCATCATGCCCAACTGCGGCTCACTGCTAGAAACCCAACTCAGAATTGCCCTAAGATATGTGTTCTCATTCTCCAAGTTGGCTTTCTCTACCGCAAGATTATCCAAATCAGAAATCAAACCAGGGCAAACATGACAATCAAAAGGTGGGCTAGACTCCCCGACCTTAGTCTTCCCTCAAGACTTAATCAAGTTGTTCTTCTCATCTAGCTCCGACCTAAGCGTTGGACAAAGCTTATAGGCACCAAGCAGAACTGGCCTAGATCTAAGCTCCTCTAGTTCACAAACAACAGTGGCAAACTTAGACTGCAAAGAAGCTAGATCAGACTTAAAAATGAGATACTCATCGCATTCAAGCACATCACTAACGATTGGAGCGTCCTTAGTCAGTTCAAGCTCATGCTTGGCCTTAGCTAGCTCATGAGACACGTCAGCAAGCGAAGTCTTGGCAACATCCCAGTTCGCAATGTTCTCATCATGCTTGGCACGGAGAGCAACAAGATCATTCATGTGAGATATGCAGCCAGCGCACTCAACCTCACCAGATTTCTCTCTAGCACAAGCCAGCTCAGCCCTAAGCTTTCTACGCTCTCTAGCTGCTTCCTTAAGCAGCCTCTTCTGGTTGTCGAGAGCGGCGTACAACTCCCTAACTTCAGTATCAACCAGGTCAATAGTGGAGTTTACCTCTGAATCACTCTCGGATCCAGGAGAAGAGCCATCGTGCGTCGGTGTACCATGTCCACCTGGAGACGCACGAGCACCATTGGTCTCACCCGCCATGGTGCAGAAACCATTGCGCCGACCAGCCGCCAAGCAATGGCCCATGAAGCCGGTGGCATCCTTGTCCCGCTTCTTCTTCTTCTTGTCATCGTCGTTGGAGGTTGCAGAAGAAGAGCGGTCGGTGTCGCAGCTCTTGTCGAGGTCGCTGAGCTGCGCCAGGAAAGCCTTCTCCCGCTTCTTGGCCTTGTACTGGAAATGCTCAAGTCCTAGGTGAAGTGTAGAGTAGCTATAGAGGAGCTACACTAACACAAAACAGCCCTAGGAACAAAGCGTGAACAGGTGCGGAAGCATATGCGAAGAAACAGCGCAAGACACAGCACGGTATAACTCACCGGTTGATCCAACGCACTGTTTTGAACAGCGTCGGTTCAACCGATGAGCAGAGCCGGTAGCACGAGAGAGCAAGCACCGGTTGATCCGACGTGATGGTTTGAACTATGTCGGTTCAACCGGTGTTCTACACCGGATGATCTAGTAAAATCCAATTTAAACGCCGGTGCAGTTGTCCAGAGAGGCAACAAAAGGACCCAGCAGAGCACCGGATGAACTGACGTTAAGAGACTCCAATACGCCGGTTAAACGCTCAAAGCAGCACAACAAATAATTATCACCGGTTGATCCGATGCACGTGGAGCTAATGCACCGGTGCAACCAAGCGAGGAGCAGAAAACCCTAACGTGCGAAAAACCTACTCACCGGTTGATCCAACGCACCATATCACAAGCGTCGGTTTAACCGGTGATAGGTAAAAACTCAGCCCGTGTCCAGAAACGAATTTTCAGTCCGCGCTCTTTGGAATCTTTGATGATTGGAGGATCAAATCAAGTCCAAAGGAGCTCAAATTTTGCAGGCATGATCACAAAGGACTTGTGAACATATCCACGAAAGGAATCGGCAAATCACTTCATGGTTTGGGAGGAATCGAAGAATTCCAAGCAAAACGGGGGTTTTCTTTAGAACGCCAAGAACTACGATTCGAGTGAACTCGTGATTCCAGGGGGATTAGCACTAGGTTAGATGTATTAGAATCACTACAAAGAGCCACTCGATCATCAGAAAACCACTCGTCATCTCGTGCTCAAGATTCGTAGAAGGAAAATCGAATTCATCCAAAAAAAGGCACAAAACGTACGAGATTGAATTGAATTCAAAACCCCAGAGGGCACAAGGAGGATTGGGCCTCCTTTCCCGATCAATCTCAGTACAACATCCTCAAGAATCCAGGGCTCAAAACCTAGAGAGGAGAGGGAGAGAGAGCCGAGAGGGAGAGAGAGAGGGCGCACGGGCTCAGCAGCTCTGTTCTGGCGCAGGGAAAGAGAGAGAGAGAGAGAGAGAGAGAGAGAGAGAGAGAGAGAGAGAGAGGGAGACAGGGTAGATATTTAAGCCCACTAACTCTCTAGACTAAAGCCTAAAATACCCCTAGACTCAAATAGACACTAGAAAGCCCGTAGGGGCAAAACCGAAAAAAGATACAAGGACTCATCCGACGGTCGAGGTTCTTTCTTCGAGTCGAAGTCTTATCCGTGATGCCGCCATGTGGATGAAGATCCGGTTCGCGGTTTTGGGGGGTCCACGAAACCCGGGTAGGTGGCCGGTTTTGAGAAAAACCGCCAAAACTCCACGCGCGAGAAGATTCCCGCCTCCATGCCGTGGCCCTGGACGTCGTTCCCGCCTTGGCCTTCTGACGACCCTAGACGCCGCCCGACGCCCGTCACCTCCTCGCCCGCAGCGAGGCCCTAGACGCCGTCGACGCCCGTCACCTCCGTCAGTCCCGAGACCGACGCCCGTGCCTCCACAACTTGGCGTCTTCAACCGCTGTCCGCCTCCTTGGTTTTATGGCGCAAACCAAGAAACCCGCCTAACGTCGCCACTTGCGCCCTCGATCCAGGAGTAGACGCCACAGCTACCGCCCGGCACGAGCTCTAGTCCCGGCTGCCCTTCACCGCCGTCCACCGCACGGTCCATCGGCCACAGCACCTCCACGACAGCTCTCCGTCGACACTTGACGCCCGTGTACCTGCAATCCAAAGACCAAGCGCACGATCACACCGCACGGTTGATAATTCACTCATCACAAGCAGGATAGAGTACTCAACATTCCTCACACCGCCGCTGCAGGTTGCCGAGCGTGAGGCTGAGGCCATCGAGGGCGACCGGGAGGCTGAGACCGCCATGGCGAGTGCGGACGTGGAGTAGGCTATCACCGTCGGGGCCTGCGTCTAGGAGGCGCACTGGCTGGGCTAACGCCGCGGCCAGGTCCATCACCGTCACGTGGCGACCGGCGACCTGTTCGCCGGTGGCTTCCTGTAGGAGATGGTGAAGGCGCTGCCGCTCAAGGAGGGCTGCAAGGTTGAGGCTTGCAGCGGCAGGTGAAGGTGCTGCCGCTAGAGCAGATGCACGCCTGGGGCCTGCTGGGTTTGGTTCAAAAATGTTTTCAGATGCCTTTTTGCTTTTAGTTGGATGTAAGAATGGTACATGAATTGGCTGATGAATAAAATTTGGTTGAAATGTGAGTGCTAATTGCGCCACCTGCTCTACTCCTACTCGGCCGTGGTGGCGCTGCTCCCAGACCACCCTACCATGCTCCGCGGCACCCCCGCGGTGCTCCAGGTCATCCCCGAGACCCCGACGAGGTGTTCCAGCTCCACACCACGCGCTCCCTGGAGTTCTTGGGCCTGTTGATGCCGGCGTACTAGCCGGCCATCGGCAATCTGGAGGCAGCCTCCTGGACACCGGTGTCTGGCCATAGTCTTCAAGCTTTGTGGGCGGCAGCCTGCCGCCACCACCCGCACGGTCCAAGGGGGTGTGCGAGGCCGGCGTCAATTTCTTGCTGAGCGCCTGCGGGAGGAAGCTGGTGGGGGCGCACAGCTTCTCCCGCGGGCTCCGCGCGACAAACGGTGGCGCCATAGGCGTGGGAAGACGACGTTCAGGTCGGCGCGCGATAGGGACGGGCACGGGACGCACACGGCGAGCACAGCGATGGGCGCGGTGGTGGCGAACGCGAGCCTGCTCGGGTACGCCACGGGGACAACGCGTGGGATGGCACCCAGGGCGTGCGTTGCCGCGTACAAGGTGTGCTAGCCGGAGGGGTGCCTCGGTGTGGCGGACCCCCGAGTTAAAACGCTTAATTAAGCGTAACCACTATCGTTTAAACGCATCAGACGCATTAACTTAATTAAGTGTAACTTGACAGACTGTTTCCAACCAACAGGTCGATCGAAACACACCAGAGGCCTCGCACGAAGATGAACGCAGAAGGTCCTTTCTATGATGTGACCAAGAGATCAAGGCTCTCATAACCGCGAGACACGGCGAATCGATTCAATTTAACCTTGCAAGGTGGACCTAACCAACACGGCACGCAAAAGCCCCGTCGGACCCCACGCACCAACCTTTCACCTCCCCGCCTCGAACTACAGGAACCAGCCTAACGACATATAGTCAGCCGAGCCCTACGTGAGACCACCAAAAGTAAACATATGCGACCCCTTTCTCCGCGGCCACTCGACTTGCCCTCGGAGTTGGGTGCGGGTTCCTGTACTTTCGAAGCAAAGCAGTACTCGGCTTACCGGTTTCGACTACCTCCTACTCCCGGCATGCGGTTAGTACAGTTCAATCCCCGATCAGCACAGCCGACAACGGAACGATCCTTAATCAACACAGATGGGGCTACACCTTCCCCCATCCGGTCTCCCATCCCATACCTTCCATCTTGAATATAATAATTCATATACTGTAATATAAAGACATCCTATATCTCGCGAGTGACAGAATTATCACTCGACTTCTATCGAGCCCTATTAAGCATAGCAGTGCTAACGACCTATTCATACTAGTATAAGGCCCAGGAAAACCTAGGGATCATACAACTAAGGTTTCAAACAATTCCTAAACCTAATGCACAATTATTAGAGACATATATAGGTGGCATAATTTAAAATAGTAGGATGTGCACCGGGGCTTGTCTTGAGTCTGCGGCTCAGTGCTAGGGTGAGATGGGCCTTGGGCCGACTCCCCACGATCCTCCTGCTGCGGGGCTTGCCCCTGCGGCTCCTGTGGCTCCGCAACTACCTCGTACACAACTTCCTCCCCCGCGGCTGCTATACGTGTGCATATGCATATGATATGAGAGAATGCATGCATGACTTGCAAAAATTACAAGTAATCAACAACCAAATTAATTTCTAACCAATTGTGCCAACTAACCCTAATTGAACCCTCTCAGCCCTGCTAGCACCGGTCAGACCGGTATACCAAACCGGTCAGACCGGTCTGGCCTGTGTGCAACTCGAGACCAAAAATCCGGAGTATCCGGACGTATTCTCGGAGTATCCGGACGTATTCTCGGAGTATCCGGACTCCCAAGCCCGGAGAATCCAGACCTAAACCCGGAATGTCCAGACTACCACAAATCCGGAGTATCCGAACACATGGCCGGACCGTCCGGACCCCTACCGGTCAGACCGGTCCCTCCGACCGGTCAGACCGGTCCTACCCAGAGCAAAACTGGAATCCTTGGTGCGGCTAAAATCGTCCACAAATTCTTAAACCCTTATAGGCACTAGTCCAGGGATATATTTGGATGTTTTTAACCAGAAGGAACCACCTAAAATCATTTAGAACTTGAGATCGACCATCACAAGCTAAAATACCTTGGGTGAGTGTTTACCCCGCGAAGAACTTGGATCCCCCACTCCCCAGGGAGGGAATCGTGGAGAAGAAGCTCCCCCACGCCGGTTTGATCCTTCCTTGGCCTTGGAATCAAGTGGAAAGGGAGGATTTGGGACTTAGGGTTTGGGTGAGAGGGGAGGGAGAGAGAGCTCGGGCTCGAGCTGGCTCTGGTGAGGGTGAGGGAGTTGGTGGGGAGAAAGAGAGAGAGAGAGTGATTTAAATGTTGTGGGCCCAACACAGTTGAAACCGATTCAACCGATCAGTCCGGTTGTCCCGACCGGTCAGACCGGTCTGGCCCAGGCTGACAGGAGGAGTTCTAGTTTTTGCTTGTCGTGTGAGTTTGAAACTAATGGCCGTAATTAACTTAATTATCGAGAATTAATACCTGGGTGTTACAATCCTACCCCCTAAAAGAAATCTCGTCCCAAGATTTACAGAGAAAGGGAAAAGGTCGAGGATTGACTTCTAGGAACGGTATAGGACTAATGAGAGTCGGCCATGAAATTATGCACTCTTGCTCAAATGCAGTTCTGGACACCCAAAAGAAATTAAGGGAACACTTGAAGGGAGAAGTATTCCAAAGAAGAAATCAACTCCAAGTTGTTGGCACAATATGTGGTAGAAAACCTAACACCGATTAAACCGACATCAACAAAATATAAACGGTCAGTGCAATGGGTTGCGAATAGCACAATCAACAGTGCATCACTGCTTAAACCGATGGTCCAATTGGATGCATCGGTGTACTCCTTTTTTTTGGGGTTTGTTTTTCAATGCTGCAGAGATCCTTCACCTTTATTCGAATACATGAAGATATTATCAATGAATATTGATTAGAAAAGATTAAATCAAGGATGTTATTGGACAAATTGTACTCTCTTCGGTTGGAAAACATGAATCATTGGTATATCAAGGAAAAGTTTTTCTCCAGAATATTCTTGCTCAATATTGTTTTATTGGTCAGATTATAGGATGCGATATGTATATGTTGCTATGCAGGTTAGTGGCATGTGGATTCCAGGAACTAGAACCTAATACTACCCACATGCGTTGTTATCCCTATACGACCTACCCCCTTAAAAACAGACTTGCATAGAAAAAGATAGTCGTAGCAGTTCATGTCCGCACGTACTTAAGCACCAGCGTTCACCCAGCGGCCCAATCGTATGCGTGCATACGAGGCCCTAGGCTCCGTCGCGGCACTATAGTTCGAGGAACAATTACCACTACAAAATCATAGAGAGCGGCCCAAGCAACACAAGGAACCCTACTTAGACATACGCGACACCTAAAACGAGTTAGCCGATCGCCCAGGTTTCGCTAGGTCAAAACCCCACACCTAAGCATGTGTGATGACGCAATGTAACAATATCGCAACCCTATTCACGCATGATGACTATAATGTATGTGATCAAGTTATTAATTTATTTATATTTTATTTGAGCAAGAATACAAGCAGAGCTATTTAAGATATAGGAATCAAGGCGATTAGAAATTACCGTATATCAATATTAGAAGAACACTAGGATGTTTCTAGTCACCGAGAATGGTCAGGACGGTTGATCTTCGAACATTTGGACTTATATTCTTAAGCTTGACTATGAAAAAGCTTATGATAGAGTGAACTGGGACTTTCTCTTTGAAGTCCTTGCAAGAAGAGGTTTTTGTGATAGATGGATTGGGTGGATACAATTTGTAGTTGAGGGTGGTTCTGTAGGGGTTAACCTAAATAGATAAGAGAGCTCTTTCTTTAGACCTGGAAAAGGTTTAAGACAAGGTGATCCCATCTCCCCCCTCCTGTTTAACTTAGTAGGAGATGTGCTGACTAGAATGCTTAGCAAAGCAGCAGAACAAGATCTGATCAGAGGTCTTCTGCCAGATTTTAAACCTAGGGGAATTATCTCCTTACAATATGCTGACGACACTATTCTCTTCTCAGACACTGATGAATACTTTCTCAAGAATTTAAAATGTATTCTGGTTTGGTTTGAAAAGATCTCAGGAATGAGAATCAACTATCATAAAAGTGAGCTTATCCCAGTAAATTTAGATGTGGATGTTACCCACATGGTTTCTCATATTTTCTGCTGTCCTATAGGGTCTTTCCCTATCACATATTTAGGTGTACCTCTCTATTTTGATAAGATTAGAAGGGAGGATATTCAACCCCTAATAGATAGAATCTTAAAGAGAATATCTAGCTAGAAAGGAAAATTACTCTCACAGGCAGCTAGGCTGGTTTTGATAAAATCTTGTTTAGCTAGCATCCCAGTTTACCTTCTCTCTTTTATCAAATTTCCTAAATGGGCAATCAAGGCTTTGAATACCCATCTAGCAAACTGCTTTTGGAATGATTCTGAAGGGAATCATAAGTACCACTTGGCTAACTGGGAGAGTGTCAGTATGCCAAAGGAATATGGTGGCCTAGGTGTTCCTAATTTGAGAGACTTAAATATGTGTCTCTTAGGTTCTTGGCTAAAGAGATACAATCATGCTGACAGTAAACTCTGGAAGGACCTTGTAGATTTTAAATATAATACTAGCAAACCCAACATTCTTTGTTGCAAAGATGCTGGGGCTTCCCAGTTTTTTAAAGGGTTTATGTGGGCTGCTAAGGCAGCTAGGATGGGCTTTAGATGGAAGATTGGTGATGGCAAAAAGGTTAAGTTCTGGGAGGACCATTGGCTAGGTAACTCAAGCCTAGCTATCCAGTTTTGGGAACTGTATGTGATAGTTAATGAGAAAACCAGCACTATTGCTGATTTATGGGATGGCAATGAGCTTAAGTGCACCTTTAGGAGGACAGTAGGACCTAGACTTAGTAGGATGTGGTTGAAAGTAGTTCAGATTGCTTCCACCATTGAGTTTCCTGGAGGTGAAGATAGCCTTATTTGGCAATTCACTTCTGATGGGGTGTTTACCTCGCAGTCAATGTACAAAATCATTAGTTTTAGAGGAGTAACGCCTGTTTATGTTCCGAATATCTGAGGTTTGAAAATCCCACCTAGAGTTCATATTTATCTTTGGCTCCTGTCCAAAAATAAGATTCTGACTAGAGATAACCTGACAAAAAGACAAGAGGTGTCAACAAACTCATGTCTGTTCTGTGCTGAACAGGAGACAATCCAACATTTATTCTTTGATTGTGTCGTTGCTCAGCTTATTTGGAGTAATGTTTCACAAGCTATGAATATGAACATAAAATCATTTTATAGATGTCGGTGTTAAATGGCTGAGTAACAAGAAGTTTGCTGCTACTAATATTATTAGCTCTGCAACTTCTTCTCTGGAGGATAGTGGGGATGGCTCAGAATTGGCAAATTCTGAAATGAAATGAAATGAAATGAAATGAAATGTGTTTTCAGAACGTAAGATGGATGGACTTGCGACTTCTTCTCTGGAGGATAGTGGGGATGGCTCAGAATTGGCAAATTCTGTGCCCCCCGGGCTCCAAAGATACGCTGTTGACATACATTTCCAACCTGAAGGACCTGGCAAGAAGACCAAGACTGTCGATGGATTCGGCCTGAAGAAGAATCGGACTCCTACAGGCAGGCATTCTAGCGGGGGGACGCTGGACATGAACTCCTGGACGTCGCAGCTGAAGGAGTTGGAGTATGCGTTGGTCGCCTGATGTTTTGGTCAGATGTCTCCCTTGGATGGTGGTGTTGCTGGCCTGAACTCTAGTTGTCTTTAGTTCTCCATGTACTTTGTTGGTTCTCTGCTTTGGATGATGGTTATGTGCCGTCATCGCAAACTCTGTACGCAAAACGATCTTTCTGTCATAAGTTTGACGGGGCTCGGCCCTAAAACTCTAAAAAAATTAATATTTTCTTTTAAAAAAATATTAATATTTTATCGCACGGCTAAAGGCCGGCAATCATAAACCTTTATTTACTACCCGCGAAAAAAAGAAACCTTTATTTACTTTGAGGATTGATAGTGAGAGGGTGGGGGAGCTCGTTTGATTATGCGTGCACAACGACCTAGGCACTCGATCACTCACAGTCACAGGCCCAGCTAGCACAGCCTAAGGCTAACTAATAATCTCGGTTAGGTTATTAGCTAGGGACTGCCATGAGCTGCGTGCTTTAGCTAAATAAATATAATAAAATTTGGCTTGGGCGACGGCGAGTTCGTACACTTTGCGTGGACGGCATTAGTGGGGCTAATGATTCCCGCTGTCCCTAACCGGCCATTTCGATGGGAGGAATCTTTTGACCCACCCGAGAGCAAGCGAGCGGCGGATTCTTGCGAGTTTTCTAACAGTTGTTTCTACTGCTATATATTATATAGATTGTCCAAACACATGTGAATTTCACAGTTTTAACTTGCAAGACATCACGTCATTAGTGTTCCCGGCAAATTTTAAACAAAACTGCATGTGTACATGTGTAGACAAGAGCTCACGTGGATCGCTATAAGCTCTCCCGCGAATAAACTAAATAATGTAATGCACTGTGAGAGATTAGTGAAACGACTACAATAATAATCCGTTAGCCCTTTTTACCATTTTACTTTCAAGTGCGTTCGACGCACCGGAAAAAGGGTGAAATGATTAGGCTTCCGGCTTTTTTTCTCCTTTTGCGAATTGTCATAGAGTACATTAACGAAAAGCCGGCCGAAGATGATTAATAACGGGTGCCACTGGCCACTGCCACGTGCTTGATCTGACTTTGTTAATTTGTTTTCCGAACGGCAGCGTTGGTAATGACTGTGCATTGAGGCAGAGGCAAGTTATAGTAGGTGTGTCCTTGCGTAGTAAAGGGATAAAGGCAAGAAAATTTGGCATGATCAATCGCCGGAAACCAACTGAACTAGGGAATCTTTCATCTTAGGTCCCGAATATTCGGTGTCACATTGTCATGTCAATGTCATGGTGATTCTCAAATCCGGTTGAATTGTACTTTTTTAAAGAAAAAATCCCATTGAATTTGTAGGGAAACATATGCCGCAGTGCTGCTGCATTACTTTGCAAGATCGGTGCGAACAAGCCTCACCAAACACATGCTTGGCGTCGCTACTAGACGGCGAGTTTTCTATTATTCTTGTCTACAATCAACCCATCAATAAAATTACGATTATGCATGTGGTCCAATCCAAGCACCAGAGGATACTACGTGGAAGGCGAGCAATACTGCAACTGTAAGACGGCGCCAGAGTCAACTCGTGTCCATCAAGAGCAGAGGCAGAGCCCGGGCCGATCGACCACCAGTAGTGTTGTGCCCGGTGGTGGTGCTCACAGTGAGGCACGCACGCGCCGCCTGGTCTCGTCTCGTCTCATCATCACATTCGCAGCCTCGCCGGGTCTGCGAGGGTTAACAGCTCGCCGGGGCAACACGGCACCACCGCCACGCGCGGCCGGCCTCGAGCTCTCGCCTCGCCTCCGTGTTGCTGTCGGTCGGCTGGAACGATCGATCGGACAGCTCATCGATCGCCACCTCGCAGCGCCATGCCCATGCCGGCCAGATGAGCACGCGACAGCAACGGAGACATTGATGGTGCAGCGGTGGTTGCCGGAATGATTCGCCGTTGGAGTTTTTTTTTCTGGACGGGGGGGGGGGGGGGGGGGGGGGGGGGGGGCGGGGGGGAGGGTTTGTTTTCTCGAGTTTTGGCACCGGCCATGTCTCCTTCTGTCGTCGTAGAGCCTCTAGCCCGTGATCAGAGCACGTGGTTTAATTTAACTTAACTCGAGAAAATCCAATAATTCCTTCTCTTCCTCTGTTCAATGGCGTCTAAAAAGCACACAGTATGGCTGGCGTAAGCTAGTTTTTTTTTTTCTTTAGATAAAGGAGAGTCCCGGGCTCGGCCACTCGTAGGTGAGCGTAAGCTAGCTACCATTGCAGAGCAGGCTGGACGACGCTGGGAGGTCGGTAGAGACGCGGTCACATCGTGTACTCCACTGCCCGACGGAGTAGAGTACGTGTAAACAGTGGGATCTACTCCTATCGAACAGCAGCTTGTGCCCAGTTCGGGTAAACAAACCCTCCCTCCAACTTTCGCGGTCACCCGATCTTTTCCCTTTTGTCGGCAAACATGGCTCCCATCCCACCCGTCGGTCACTCGACATGACGTGGCATCTATCCGCTCCGCGTGACCGTGTCTAGCGGTAGCAACCGTGGACCCGTGGTACTAGTTGCTTGCGCAGCTTGTTTACGTTCCATTCCAAGACCTGGCGTCAAGTGTCATGCGAGTCCGAAATGGAGTAAGATGCATGCATGGAACGAACGAAAGAGCAACTCATCAGTCATCACGTTCCAAATCGTGCGTGGTCCCAAGTTTCATGGGACTTGTGAGCCCAAACCAAGGCTATGTTTGGTTTGGGTTAGCACAAATAGCACAAAAATTTTGACCAATAATTAGAGGTACTAAATAAAGTAATTTACAAAACTAACTCCACAGTCTTATTCTACTTCGCGAGATGAATCTAATGAGGCATTTGACCGCACGATTAGAGGATGATTACTGTAGCATCACTGTAGCCAATCATCGATTAATTACTATCATTAGATTCGTCGTGAAAAATTACCCCCATCCGTGAAAAGATTTTGCAAATAAACTTCGTTTAGTACTCCATGCATGTAAGATTTTTTTCTCGGGAATTGTGTGCTACGCTATGATATGGAAAACCAAACAGGGCCTTGGGCTTAAACTTCTTGACCACTCAAACCTGATTGTGCGCACTATTTTTGGCGACTAAAGAACAGAGTAAAGCCCAGGGGCGAAGCTACGTTGTCTCTAGGGGGTGTTCGAGCACCCACGTCGAAACGAAAACTCAGTGCTAATCATCAAATTTTCACTTCATAAATCAGAGAACTAGTAGCAGAATCATGGATAGGACATCCCCTTGATTTAGCTCTAGCTTCGCCCTAAAGCCCCTTATAGTACAAGGAAGGGAATGCGTGAACTTTTTGCTTTTTTCCTGAAAAATCCCCGTGAAATTCTTGTACATAAACAGACTTAAAGAAAAGGGGGATTTTCTCGTTTGCTAGACCAAGTTTCCCCGATTCGAACAGGGGTGAACGAGAAAGAGAAACAACCTCTGGTTCTAGCATCTGACGGATTTTAGCTGCATCCGAATCATTTGCAAACTAATTTCCACATTTGGTAAGATCTACCGCAGTGGTGTTACTTGAAGTCGTTCCTGTTTGTTTCTGACATAATAAGGTAAATGAGGTGTAAAAGGTCATGTTTGTTTTAGTTTTGCCCATTGAAGTTGGTATTTGGTTTGCTAATACACTTTGGGTAGTGATGTTCCCCCACTCTTTTGTCCGTACTATGTTGACATGCATACTATCGCACGTTGAAATATTATTTTGTAAGCTTATGCCCTATAGTAAGTCTAATACTTCACCTTCTTAGGTCCTGTTTGGGACGGCTCCGTCCGCTGCTGCTCCGGTTCCGTGTTACAGTATCCGGCACTGTGCTGCACTGTAGCGCGGAGTTGAAACCACCCGCTCCATGCTACAGCCAACTGCAGAAGGAGAGGAGCCGATGGAGCTGGAAAACCTTGACTTCACCGGCTACACTACAGTACCACTACAAAAAGCTACAGTAGCTGGAGCCGGAGCCGGTGAAGCCCGGTCAAACAGGCCCTTAACCACTACTCGTGAAGTTCTAGGATAATTCTTTTCAACCAGATCCCTCAATCACGCTTTGGGTTTACTCTTATTGAAAAACATTCTCAAGCACGGTCGAAAAAAATGCTTTGAGTTTACTGCACTAACCTTTGGCCTTTGGGTGTGTTTTTCATCGCAGGGCAAGGAGCCAAGCAGCCAAGCTGAATAAAAATATCAATTTATTTTGCAGCAGTTGAGAGCTCAAAATACAACAAAAATTAAATCCTTCCCGACACACATGCGGCGTTTGCTGTACGGAAACCCCGCGCCGGCGCCGGCGCCGCTCCCACTCCTCTCGTCCCCCCCCCCCCCCCCCCCCCCCCAGCTTTGCCCCATTTTTATCTCCGAGTCCTCTCCCAAGTCTCCTAACCCCAAAGTGGTGGAGAGAGAGATGGTTGAAATGGATCTGTTGGAGAGGAACATTAAGAAGGGGGAGGAGGTGGAGGAGGCGCGCAAGGAAGAGGAGAGGAAGGAGGAGGAGGAGAAGACCAAGGAGTCGTCGCAGCAAGGCCAAGGCCTCAGCCTCTCACTCGCCAACGGCGGCTCTAGGTACTAGCCTCTCTCCTTCCCTAGCCCCGCCCCTCGGAATCGAGCGAGGTCTCTCCGATGATTCTGCTTCTGCGGACTGATTAGTAGCTGCTTGGTCCTCGATTGGTGAAATTTTACTTTATTTCTCGTTCACCCTTTCCTCTTCCGCCTTGCTCTTTCTCCCCTTTCCTGTTCCTGGTGGTTGATGCACTTTAGCACTTTCCACCCTGGGTTTTCGCGGTATCATCGTCTCGTCCGGCCGTGTAGCTCTCGCGGATCAAATCAAATCTGATTGCCGCGGTTCCGGGCGAGTATTTGGAGCCACCGAGGCGGATTCAGGAACGCGTTGTTCACCCTCTCCTTGCAACCAAAATCCTGCTCTCTCTGCTTCGGCTCTGTCTTGCGGCCCGGTGCCACGATGCTAATGTGACTAAATTTACCATGGATTTCATGGAAGCAACGTTGTTAACCTTAGTAGGGCGAGGTTTCGGTGTAATTTTATGGCAGCATATGTTCTTATTTAGTGCTGGGAGGGCGTTGATGAGCTCTGAAACCTTGTCGTTTCCAACCCTTACCCTTGCTGGCGTTAGCTCGCTTGCGTTTCTATCTTCCTGTTCTAGTGACATTATGGCCAAACACAACTCCTTACGTGGCTGGCATAATGGCATAAGTTTCCTTATTTCCCTCATGGGCACTCAGTTGAATAAGATAGATTTTGGCTGCCAAAGAATCCTAAAAGGTTCTTAATCGGGTTTTATGGGAGAGCCGTTTTAGTTCCCTTGACTAGACGAGTTTTAGTTTTAGCCAAAACGGTTATCATTTTTATGGTTAGGCCTTGGGAAGGAACTGTGGCCAAGGGTGCGCAGATCCAAACATACCTTTGTCCCTCATTGGCTGAGTTTCTTGCTGTAGAAAAGAAATTCTTTAGGAGATGGGCCTGCGGTAGGGGACCAAGGATGTAGGTTCTGCTCTTCTGCAAACCAATTCAAGACATGGAACCGGTTCTTAAGATTTCCTCTGATATGTCATACTACTTTTCGTTGTCTGCTACAAACAAGCTACTGGGATGGTTCTCTTGACGTGGTTAATTGGGTTTTTTAACAGTTTGTTAGCTGCGATATGCTTAGTTTACCATATTTGTTTGAAAACATGTTATTGTTTACATACATAGTCACTGGCCAGATTAGCATGTAAGCTAGTGCGGTTAGACAATCCATTTGATGGCCAAGTAGGAATATATTTCTATTGGAGATCTAGTTCCATTTTCAAGTCAGTTAGGAAGTAGGGTGAGGACTTTCTGCACACATGCACGCACACATTCTATCTCATGCCAGTGTGTTGAACTCATTACATGCTTTCATCTGCACGATGAGTAAAGAGTGCCGTGTCTCTGCCTGTTTTTTATTCAGATATGAATTATGTGATGCCATTTATTTACCTTTGTGTGTTTTTAATTTCCTGCATTTGTTTACCACAAGGTCTGGAATGTTGCCGATGTCGACCCCTTCAGCTAATCCTGCACAGCTTACAATTTTCTATGGTGGATCAGTATGTGTGTATGACTCAGTGCCACCAGAAAAGGTCATCTATCTTCACCTTTTTACATATATCTTGTTCTTTATTGGACTAACTGTTAAACTACTTATGCTAATACACTAGTTTGGCATGGACAGGCTCAAGCAATCATGCTTATTGCTGCAGCGGCTGCAGCAGCCACCAAAACCAGTGCTGCCACTGCTGTTAAGCCTCCAATGATGCCTGCAGCCACTGTTGCCCCAGCAGCAGTCTCTCCTGTGCTCACACGGTCTCCATCACTGCAGAGCACTTCTGTAGCAACTGGGCAACCACAGCCTGTTTCTGACCCTAGCTCAATATGCAAGCTTCAGGCTGGTAAGATCACTATATCTTTTGGGGAAATCCAGAAACCTAATACCCTTTTCAGTATTGATATTGCATGACTTATTTTAAACCACTTTAATCTGTTGAGCAGATCTTCCCATTGCCAGGAGGCACTCTCTCCAGCGCTTCCTCGAGAAACGTCGTGACAGGTTACCATGATAGCTGTAGCATATATGTGATCTGAAGCTTATTTTTAGGCACCTTCTCTACAGCTTTAACTCTTAACTTTTAAAATGCCATATGTGGTACCACAGCTTCCAGCAGTACATTTTGCACCTTTTACTTTTCTCTCTCCTCTATGTAGAGCAAACATTAAATTCCTTTGGCATTACAACTGTATTTGAAAAATTGCACCTTTTCCAATGAACTGCTTGGATAAAAAAAATATTGCTAGTTCTTTTTAAACATACCTGCAACATGTCAAAAAATTCTTTACAGCTGGAATAACTAGAGAGCATGCTTTCATAATACAATACATAGAAGCTGATGGCCTTCGATCATGAAACTTTCGGAGTTTTGAATATCTGCGAATTAAGATTAATACTAAATTGATGTTAGCTCTGGATCAGCACTAGATATGAAACTGCAATTTTGAACCGTCATGTATTTTATAGCTCTTTTTTTTTGGGGGCCTTGAGGTCTTCTGTTTTAGCCTTTTAGGCAGTATTCATAACTTGGCACATTTAGCTGCTGAATAGAGGATACAGAAATATAGTAAATGTACTTGCATCATTTTTTTGGGTCTGGTTAGGAAACAGAAATATGAAAAAAACATGCCTGCTATCTTTGGTCTTGAAAACTAAAACCATGTCATTATCAGAGCTAAACTAAATGACAGGTTCAGAAGCCTGTTATCTGTAGTTACTTTGCAACCCCCTTTCTTCTGTAGTTGTGAATTCAACTGATTAATGATCTCATGAAACAGGATTGTGAATAAGGCTCCATACAGCCCCGCCAAGTCATCTGAGGGCATGGAATCACCTGCGATGGAGGTGACCGCCGAGGGCAAGGTGCAGTAACTTAAAAGATAGGGAGCCATGACGCTCGAAACGGTGAAGGCTGACTTTGTGGAAAGGGCAGGGATGTGCTGGTGCCTTATGTTGAAGCTCAGAACCGTACTAATAATTGGACCGGAACCTCTATTTTTGCTGTTCTGTTGTCATTGTGCTAGGTTGGTTTATTCTACCGTGAATTCGTTTACCCGCATACCGAACTGCTATGCTATGATATGTCGTACATCATGCCGGTCGTATGTCTGACTATGTATGTTACAATGATCGTCTAGTAATGAAATACCATCTATATTATCCTCCTATTTTTGTGTGAATTTGGGTTTGCACTTGCATCTTCCCATCTGCCTTTTACGGTTCCAGACTTTCGGTATCAGGCTTGTGGTTGCCCCACGACGATGTAAGTACCGCGGCGCTGGGTTCAACTGCGCCGGAGCCAGTGCGGCGGCCATAAGCAACAGGAGTACCGGAGTAGGACAACTTATCCTCCTTTGTTTCTAGACTACCAATCTGTTACTCCCTCCTCCCATTTTTATAACTAATGATTTGACTATCAAAATTCAAATTTTGCGATCTTTAACCAATGTTTTGACTATTAATTTTTATTTTCATAATATAAATTTTATATAATTGGATTCACAATTAAATATACTTTATCATGATTATAACTTTATAACCATAAGTGATATAATATATAATAAATAAATGGTCAAAGTGTTATTTGAAAGACCATGTCATGTTATGCTATGCCTTATAAAAGTGGAAGGATGAACTTATAAAAGTGGAAGGAGGAAGTATTTTACAAGAACGCTTTCCCCCACATCATGCATAATGCGTTGCATTTTCTGCCGGAGCTGGATGGGTGTTGCCTGCAGTCTGCAGATACGCCTGCTAATGGGGTTGAACCCACCCCAAATTTGCCCCTACCCATATTTCAAGAGCCCTAACTACCACCCGCCCCGACCCACCCCGTCGGCCCAATGCCCCAACCCGCCCCAACCCGAAGTCACGATGGAAGATGATATGCGACTTACGTGCCAATCTACTACCATAGCGCCCCAACCCGTCCCAACCTGTCTATATCGTCAACCCAACCCGCCCCAACCCATTTCATAGTGTCACCCGTTTCCACCCATCCAATAGTACTCGTATTAAAACCCACCCAAAAAACCCATCAAGCCCCGCCCCATTAGCAGGAGTATCTGCAGATGTGTGGGGGTGCCTCACGCCGTCACGCGACTGAGCTTTAGCGCTGGAGAAGCTCTGAACAACCTACGCATCTTTCACATACAACTACCGTTGATCCAAGCTTCCAAAAATAAAGACATGTCCAATGCAGGTAGATAACCACCAATTCACTCTCAAACAAAAGGGTAAGACGACACAACTAGCCACTTCCAAATCCAAAATCAACAAAAGGTTGACAGATTTCAATATCAAGGCTGAGCCCATATGTTGGGTTATGGATCGGAAGTTTGCAGATTTTACTCTTCTGTTGAACTGTCAGGGTATCATTTCCTTATCCCTTATCTTCAGATGGTCATACAATTTTTAGAACTAAAATATATATGTATTAATTTCACAGTATAAATCACGAAACATTGCTTATTTAAAGTTCTGCCAAGAGCAAGTTAAAAAGTAAATCTTCCTGCTTTGTTAAAATAGAATTTTACTGGCACCAAGCTTTTGACAATAAAATTACTCAAACTTACTAGCCCTTGCTAGGATTACAAATTTTCGCATAAGACGGACCAAGGATAAATGGGACTCATGAAGAGATATACAAGGCACCCACGTAGATTCAGCTACATAGTTTCACCAGCAGTGCTTTGTCAACCCCATTCTGCGCCACACAAATAACAGGATGCAGGAAATTAGAATCTGGAAATAAAGGGATGGAAGGCAGTCTGAAATAGTAATGATTTTGAATAGTACTTGCTTGCAGGTGACAAAGAAAAACTGGCTACAGATGAACAAATCTAAATAAGAAAAACTGAAAGTAGGATTGAATGAAGAAAATAATTGGTTAAACTTCACATGGGCAATGATGACACAAGAGATCAGCAAGAAAACAATTTCAACTTTGCCAACTCCTAGATTCTCCAATCAACTGTTTTCAACACTATAAAAAGTTCAGATCAGATCCTTGGAACTTCATGTGGTATTGTTTTGTGTTTCTTGTGCATACCATGTTGCTGACATACTGCCAGACCCATGAAATTTATCGTATTAATGCTGAACGTAATAATTTATCCTTACTTGTTTGCTTTAACAATTTGAAGTATTTGAGTAACCAGTGCTCTTGTTTGCTTTAACAATTTGAAGTATTTGAGTAACCAGTGCTCCGCCTCGCCCGGCCCCTGCGGAAGGGCTCTGCCTCGCCCGACCCCCGCGGGAGAGGCCCGCCACGTCCGACCCTCGCGGGGGAGCTCCGCCTCACACGACCCTCGCGGAGCCCCCCCCCCCCCCCGCCTCTGCAGACAGGGGACCCGCGCCGCCACGCGGCGGGTGAGCAACCCCGCGGAGAGGGAAGCGTTCCCTGGTTAGAAAGGGGGGTCCCACGGGCGGTCACGTCGTGCAAGTGGAAGGCCTGGTCGCCCACGCCTCGGCACGAGTCATGAAAGACATCGGATTGATGCGCCATCCCACGGGAGTACGACCGTCCCAACCACTTCATACGGAAGTCAACGACGGGGAAAGCCATGACCCGTCGCCCATCACCTAGGCGCGGCTACGTCATCAACAGCGCCCCATCCCCTTTCCTATTCGGCACGACCGGCACAGTGCTAGGGATGGGAACAGACGCCAACCATCACCATCAGCAGGATCCACCGGGATCAACTACCGCAGGGGAGGGGTCGGGAGGCGCCCGACCCCCAATCTTTACCATTTTTTACCTTTCCTCCTTGTGTGTCAGGCCGCCTCTCTCTTGAACTATAAAAGGGAGGAGGCGTGCTCCTGGCAGGGAGAGGAAACGATCTTTTAGACACTTACAGCAACCGCACGCAACCCAGAGACTTGGGAGACCCGTTCCCTCTCTCGCCCATTTGTAACCCCTACTACAAATTTGAGAGCAAGAGCACGAGAGCTCGAACTGGATGTAGGGATATTCTGCCCGAACCAGTATAAAATCTTGTGTCTTATCCTTGCATTACCATCCGAGCCCGTGATTATTGGAAAATTAGAATGACAGTTTACCTTAGATCAATGGGTGGAAAATTTTGGAAAATTGTGAATGATGGCTATGTGATTCTCAAGAAAGATGAACTCACTCCTATGGATGAAGAGAATATTCTTGTCAATGATCAAGCCATAAATGTATTGTATGAGGCTTTAGATTTAAGTGAGTTCAATCGAATAAAAAATCTCAAGACCGCACATGATATTTGGACTAAACTCATGGAAATTCATGAGGGAACTCAAATGGTCAAGAGTGCAAAGCTATATGTGTTCAAGGGCAAGTTTGATCAATTTGTGATGAAGAAAGATGAGAGTGTGTCCGATATATTCAATCGCTTGAATGAGATCGTCAATGAGCTCAAGGGACTTGGTTTTGATGTACCGGATGAGGACTTCTCTCACAAATTCCTTAGGTCCCTTCCAAACCGATATGATACAATTGTCACTCTACTTGTGAGATCAAACTTGAAGACTATAACTCCAACCGAAGTGTTGGGTGAAGTTCTCACTCATGACATATTCAAGAGGTCACAAGAAGAAGCACATGGTGAGGTGGTTGAGGAAAAGAAAAAGTGCATTGCTCTCAAGACAAGGTCCTCCAAAGCAAGTGAAGAAGATGATGGTGATGATGAGGATAGTAAAAGTAGTGATGATGAAGATATGCCCCTTTGTGAGAAGATTCAACAAGTTCATGAAGAAGAAGAGAGGATTTCCTAGAAGCACTCAATCATCAAAAAAGAACCCATTCAATGAAAGAAAGTGCTTTGAGTGTGGTGAACCGGGTCACATTGCCATACATTGTCCAAACAAGAAGAAGAAGGACAAGAGTGTGGAAGAAAGAAAAAGGAAGAAATTCATCAAGAAGAAGAAAAATGGGCAAGCCTACTTTGTTGAGTGGGATTCCGATGATGAAAGTGAAGCTTCCAAGCTTCTTGCCGGCATTGCCATCAAGGAGGCTCCATCACTATTTTCCACTCCTCATTGCCTTATGGCCAAAGGCGGTGCTAAGGTATGCAATGATGATAGTGACAATGATGATGATGATGAATACTCATATGATGATCTTGTACAAATGCTTAGTGAGGCCGATGACTTCATGCATAAGGAGAAAGAAAAGTTTAAGGCCTTGAAGAAGATGTACAAGTCTCTTCAAGTGTTTTTTGAGGAGCTAAGCACCTCTCATGAAACTCTTCGGGAGGCTCATGAGAAGCTTGAGGAAGCTCAAAATTCTCACCCTATGCATGAGGCCATTGTGACCAAGGTGGATATGGGTGTATCTTGTGACTTACTTGATAGTTCACCATGTGCACCTAGTCCTACTAACTCTTTGTGTAGCAAGTGCAATGGTGATCTTGAAGTTGATAGCTCTTCATGTGATGCTACTCTCATTGTTGAAAAAGAGAATTTGAGCAAGAAGATCAACATGTTGACTCGTGATTTGGAGAGGGCATATGGTGGCAATGAGAGCCTAAATCTTTGTTTGGGAAAGCAAAGATGCTCGCTCAACCGTGAGGGACTTGGGTATATTCCAAAGAAAGGGAAGAATGCCTTTATGACACCCAAGACCAAGTTTATCAAGGAAAGTGGCAAGGTTTGTCACAAATGCAAGAAAGTGGGTCATGTGAGGAAGAATTGCCTAAGCAACAATGATGTATCCTTTGTTTCTTATGACTCATGCTATATTCTTACTAGAAATGCTAATGGTGTTCGTGCAAAATTTGTGGGCACTTCTATAGTTGGTACTAAAAAGAATGCTATTTGGGTGCCCAAGTCTTTGGTTGCTAACACCCAAGGACCCAATAAAATTTGGGTACCTAAAAGAAATTAATCTTCTTTTGTAGGTAAATTACAAGGTCGGAGGCAAGCATTGGGTACTTGATAGTGGATGTACCCAACACATGACCGGTGACATAAGGATGTTCCCATCAATAAATGATGATGATCGAACCGAATATGATGATGTCACGTTCGGTGACAATAGCAAAGGAAAAGTGAAAGGTTCGGGTAAAATTGCTATATCAAGTGATCTCTCCATTTCAAATGTGTTACTAGTTGAGTCACTCAAGTTCAATCTATTGTCCGTTGCTCAATTATATGATCTTGGTTTCAAATGCAATTTTTCTATTGATGATGTGGTTGTTACTAGTGTGGATGGTGGTAATCTTATTTTTAGAGGTTTTCGTCATGGAAATACTTATCTTGTGGATTTCTCATCTAGTGAAGCAAATCTCTCAACATGTTTATTCTCCAAGTCATCAATGGGTTGGTTATGGCATAGGAGACTTGCTCATGTTGGAATGAAGCAACTCAATAGATTGTTGAAACATGATCTTGTTCGAGGATTGAAAGATGTGAATTTTGAGAAAAATAAGCTATGTAGTGCTTGTCAAGCCGGAAAACAAGTAGCTAATACTCATCCTAGCAAAAGTCAAATGTCTACTTGTAGGCCATTGGAATTGTTACATATGGATCTCTTTGGGCCTACAACTTATGAGAGTATTGGTGGAAGTAGCTATTGTTTTGTGATAGTGGATGATTTCTCAAGGTTCACTTGGGTATTCTTTCTTCATGATAAATCAAGTGTATATGATACATTTAAATCATTTGCTATATTGGCTCAAAATCAATTTGAGAATGATATCAAGAAAGTGAGAAGTGATAATGGTTCGGAATTCAAAAATGCAAGAGTTGATGAATATTGTGATGACAAGGGCATTAAGCATGAATTCTCCGCCAAGTATATACCGGAGCAAAATGGTCTTGTTGAAAGAAAGAATAGAACCTTGATTGAGATGGCAAGATCAATGCTAGCGGAATATGATGTCTCTCACTCTTTTTGGGCCGAAGCAATAAATACTGCTTGTCATGCTTCAAATAGATTATATTGTCATAAATTTTTGAAGAAAACTCCATATGAATTGCTTATTGGGAGAAAGCCAAACATCTCGTACTTCCGAGTTTTTGGATGCAAATGCTATATTTTAAGGAAAGGAAGTCGTCTCTCCAAGTTTGAGAATAAGTGTGATGAAGGATTTTTTTTCTTGGGTACTCATCAAATAGTAAAGCCTACAGAGTATATAACAAGACTCATGGCATTGTTGAGGAAGTATATGATGTTGAATTCGATGAAACAAATGGCTCTCAAGAGGAAAGTGATAACTTAAATGATGTGAGAGGTGAAGAGTTGAGCAAAGCTATAAAAACTATGGCAATTGGTGATGTGAGACCAAAGGAAGTTGATAATGATGAGACTACTATGGTTATTACATCTACATCAACTACAAATGTGCAAGATCACCAAAATCAACAAGATGATCATGTTGATTCCTCTCAAGATCCCTCTCCTTCAAGTCCCTTGGTCATTCATGCAACACCAACATATGATTCTCATGCTCACACTAGAATTCCTCATGCTATTGCAAAAGATCATCCTATTGATCAAATTGTTGGTGACATTAGTAAGGGTGTTCAAACTCGTTCTCGTATTGCTTCATTTTGTGAACACTATTCTTTTGTATCTTGTGTTGAGCCTAACCGTGTAGATGAAGCATTACAAGATCCGGATTGGATGAATGCAATGCATGAAAAATTGAACAACTTCACCCGGAATGAAGTTTGGGAATTGGTGGAAAGACCCAAGAATTATAATGTTATTGGTACTAAATTGGTATTTCGCAACAGGCAAAATGAAGATGGAGTTGTTGTGAGGAACAAGGCAAGATTGGTGGCACAAGGATTCACTCAAGTTGAAGGATTAGATTTCGGTGAAACATTTGCTCCAGTGGCTAGATTGGAAGCCATTCGTATCTTTCTTGCTTATGCTTGTGCTCATGATATAAAACTTTTTCAAATGGATGTTAAAAGTGCTTTTCTAAATGGTAGGATTAGTGAACTAGTGTATGATGAGCAACCTCCTGGTTTTGAAGATCCAAAAAAACCGGATCATGTCTATAAGCTCTCTAAGGCTTTGTATGGATTAAAGCAAGCACCTCGTGCTTGGTATGAGAGACTTAGGGATTTTCTTGTTTCTAAGGGATTCAAGATTGGGAAGGTTGACACTACACTATTCACTAAGAGTATTGGTAGTGATCTATTCATTTGTCAAATTTATGTTGATGATATTATTTTTGGATCCACTAATGCCTCATTTTGCAAGGAATTTGGAGATATGATGTCTAAGAAATTTGAAATGTCTATGATTGGTGAATTGAATTTCTTTCTTGGTCTTCAAATCAAACAAATGAAGGAAGGGATTTTTGTGAGTCAATCAAAATATTTGAATGATATGTTGAAGAAATTCAGGTTCAATGAATCAAAGCCAACATTGACACCAATGGGTACAAATGGTCAACTTGATCTTGATTGCAAAGGAATTTCGATTGATCAATAGCAATATAGATCAATGATTGGAAGTTTATTGTATCTCACTGCATCTAGGCCGGACATCATGTTTAGTGTGTGTCTTTGTGCAAGGTTTCAAGCGGATCCAAAGGAATGTCACTTGAAGGCCATTAAGAGGATATTAAGATATTTGAAGTGTACTCTAAATGTTGGATTGTGGTATCCTAAGGGTGCTCAATTTGAATTGTTGGGCTTCTCGGATTCGGACTATGCCGGTAACTCGGTGGATAGAAAGAGTAATTCGGGAAGTTGTCAATTTCTTGGAAGATCTCTAGTATCATGGGCTTCAAAGAAGCAAAATTATGTATCTTTGTCTTCAACGGAAGCCGAATATATCGCAGCCGGTAGTTGTTGTGCTCAATTGGTGTGGATGAAGCAAACACTTCTAGAATATGGCTATAATTTTGAGAAGGTGCCTCTCTTGTGATAATGAAAGTGCTAGAAAATTGGCTACCAATCCGGTTCATCATTCTAGAACCAAGCACATTGATATGAGGCACCATTTCATTAGAGATCATGTATCAAAGGGAGATATTGAGATTTGTGGTATTGACACGAAGAATCAATTGGCGAATATCTTCACAAAGCCACTTGACAAGACAAACTTTATTCGATTGAGAAATGAGCTAAATGTGATTGACTTCTCAAATGTGGCATGAAAGTTGGTTTTCAAAAATGTTGTATCCTCCAAAGTGCTTTGAAATACAATTGTGCTAAATATGCTATTTTTTGTGGTATTTTTGCTTGATTTTTACTAAGTCAATTGTGTTTCTTTTATGATTGATTCTTTGTTTTTTAGTTGAAATATATGTGTGAGCATGCATACTAACTCTTATTGCAGTCATTGCATCCATCTTTGAGCAATGATCCCTTGTCAAATTTTGTTTTGGTGCAAATTTGGCTGAAAAGTGGAAGTTCTGGAATTAGCACCGCGGACTGTCCGCACCTGGACACTGGACTGTCCGCTGTAGGGAAGTGGAAATCTAAACGGATCTGGCAGAGGATGGGGTCGTGCTAAAATTGAACTGCGGACTGTCCGCTAATGGAGCCCGGACTGTCCGCCGTAGGAATTCATCGGTTTAACCGACGCTGTCAAAACTCTATACACCGGTTAAACACTGACAAACAAAGTTGAACGGCGGACTGTCCGCCCATGGACCGCAGACAGTCCGCGCATCGGGATTCACTGGCCGCCGTCGACAAATAGCTGGGTCATACCCCTTCATCTTCAAATCTCATCCAAGCTTTCTCTCTTCTTTTCCAAAGAAGCAAAAGGTCCATCTCAAGAAAGTGATTGTTGGAACCATTTCCGGACTGTCCGAGCACACCTGCGGACACATCTTGAAGAACTCCACCATGTCCTCTCGGTATTTCATTGATTCCTCTCATGGTTTTCAAATTTTTGAGTCAAATTCATGGAGTTAGGGTTGAAACCGATCTATCTTTTGAGCCATGGATTTGATCGATTATTGTGGGGGATATGTTGAGGATGTTGAGTGGAAGTTATGCCCAAAGTTTGAATCAATTTTGTTGGTTATAAGTTGAGAAATCATGATTTGAAATTCGATGTGAACAGTGAACTGTCGGGCTGCTACAGTCAAGGGCGGACAGTCCGCGCCTGGCAGAAAGGCTGATTGTGCATATCTTGATCAAATTCAGTGATTTAACTTCATGATTGATGTTTATTATGACATATATTGGTTCTAAGACTGCTCATGAGTGATATTATTGATGAAACTCAACATATGAGATAAAATTGCTATTATTCATAGTTGTTTCTCTTTATAACAGTGGTCTTGGTAGATCCATGAAGAACTTGGCTGGAAGAATGAAAAAGGGTATGACCAAGAGGCAGCGCACCCGTGGTAATAGTGATGATGACTATGATCCAGCTTGTGATTCAGAGGATCAATCATCAGTAGAACCAGAGGTGCTTGATGGAATTGTGGATAGCTATGACTCTCTTGAGACTAGAGTGACTGACTTGAGTAATCAGTTCAATACCCTCAACACAAATTTCAATGATTTCTCAGGGTATTTTAATCAGATCTATCCTAGGCCGCTTCCTCCTCCACAGTTTTATCCTTATGCACCATTTTATCCTCATCCTCCTCCTCCTCCCATAGAGGGTGATGATGCTCAGTGATTTTATCTTTTTGGATAAATTGATGCCAAAGGGGGAGAAGGGTTGAAGAATTGAAGAAGTTGAGAAGCAAAGATCAAGGGGGAGCTTCATGAAGGATGCATTTACATTGCATGTTTTCTTTCATGCATGTCTTTTGTGTTAAACTTGGTTGTGCTTGCATGTAAACTCGTGTTAAACCATGTGTGCTAGAACAACTCGGTTTTATATGTGCTATCTTATGTGTGGTTCTTGTTCACTTGTGTTGGCTATTCAAGGTGTTTTTGTTATATACATATATCCTTTGTGCCTTGGATGCTAACTTTGTAGGGGGAGCTCTATCAAAACTTTTTATAATCTTCCGCATGTGCTTGAACTCTATTGAAAATTTTATTGCATATATCAAGGGGGAGTTCTCTCTACTTGCTTGAGATTGGGATTTCTTATCTAAATCTACACAAAGGTTTTAAACTCAAGATAAGTTTTCGCAAACTCATATCAAACCCGTTTTATGCCCTGCTTGGTATAAGATTGGTTTGATAAACCTTCATTTATCAACTTCTTGATATTGGTTGTCATCAATTACCAAAAAGAGGGAGATTGTAAGCATCTAGGCCCCTTATGGTGTTTTGGCAATTGATGACAACGGTTGTGGACTAATGTTTCAAACTAAGTGATTGAACTAGGAAAGTTCACTTGGAGTCAAGGAACATTGAGGGACACGTGCGTTCGTGATGCTCTTGGTGTTGGATGGATCAAGGCAAAGGTATAAAGATAGGTTTTATCTTTTACCGGTCAAGCGGTGATTAGTGGATGAGAATTGACCGAATTATAGGCTAGATAGCCATACTATCAAGAGGGGTCAATTTACTTTTCTTGATGGTCCTTTAGTGCCTCAGAGATCATATAGTTGATTATTTGCATGAGGGCTAACTTGAGCGCGAATTTCAAAAGAAAATGCGACTAACTTGAAGATCTTTTGAAAAAGCAGTTCTGGTGAACTGCGGACTGTCCGGGCTTTTGGGGCTGACTGTCCATAGGTGAGATCAAGGAGAGCACCAGAAACTTATATGTTTCTGGTTACAGCGTGTGAGTCCATTGCGGACTGTCCGGGCCCGTTGGGCGGACTGTCCGCAGTGGTGGCTGAGGAGGCCACCAGAAACTTGTGTGTTTCTGGTGGCGAGCTATCTGTCCACAGCAGACTGTCCGGCCCTGGGGCTCGGACTGTCCGCCGGTGTGTTGTGCCAGCCCACCGAAACTTGCAAGTTTCTGGTGGGGCGTCTCTTTGAGATGCGGACAGTCTAGGCCTTGTGAGGCGGATTGTCCGCAGTTGTGTGGCTGACACTTGGACAGAACCTCGAACGGTTCTGTTGGTTTTTGAACATAAACGGCAGACTGTCCGGCCTTGTGTGGTGGATTGTCCGCACTTTGAAAACTCGGCCGTTCTGACAGCATTTAATGCAATTCTAGCCGTTGGGGTCTGCTGGCGGACTGTCTGGACCTTGTGAGGCGGACTGTCCGCGATTCCTCTATTTTTGTGGGATCTCACTGTAACGGCTAGTGGAGGGAAGGGGCTCTATAAATATGAGGTGCCCGTGTGTTGGGACTAGCTCTTGGCCATTTGGAACACTTGTTGAGCATTCTTGAGCCCTTCCTCCACTCTCTCTCACACATTTGACTTGAGATTGCATTTCTTGTGAGATTGAGAGAAACCTAGTGCATTGCATCAATTAGTTGATCTTTGGGGCACTAGGAGATCATCAAGCAAGGTTTTGGCTTGTTACTCTTGGAGGTTGCCGCCTCCTAGACGGCTTGGCAGTGATCCCCGTCGAGCTCTTTCTTGAAGATTGTGAAGAGGCCATAGGAAGCTTGTGAGAGGTTCGGTGCTTGCCTCACCGGAGTGGTGAAAAGCAACCCTAGTGGATACTCGAGGTTTGGAGAGGCTCATTGACCGAGTGGCTCATAGATCAAGCGGGGTCTTGATAGAGGAGTACTTGGGTGCTTTGAGTCCACCTCAACGTGGATTAGGGGTGACCGGCAAGTCATCGACACCACGGGATAAATTGCTTGTCATCTTGTGTGGTGACTTCTAAACTTGTTCAATTCGTGCATTATCTTGTGCAAGTTTACTTTCCTAGAGATTATAGTTTTCTTGCTCACCCTAGGCTTGCAAACCCACTTTTAGTTCAACCTAGGTTAGTGATGTAATCTCTCTTGTTGTATTGATCAAATTTACTCTAGTGTTTGTGTTTTTAGTGGTAACCGTCTATTCACCCCCCCTCTAGCCGGTAATCTCGATCTTACAGTGTCCCTTTTTGCTGCAATCAAAGCATCTTCTTTTGGCAATGCTTCTTTGTCTCTTGGAGAGGGTTTTCTGGCCTTCTAACTTGATCGAGCACATTGAAGAGCTACTCTTTGATAAATGCTACTCTTTTCTTTGATCATACACTTGGCTTGCACATAACCATCATAAATGCTACTCTTTTCTTTGATAAGTCATGAAGAGATCACACATTCAGGTAGATCTCATTAGTAGCACAAGCCCTAGCTTTATGTTTGATGACTCTAGGAGTGCGGATGGCAATGAGCCACAAAGCAATAAAGCTTCATAGCATGGACTAAGCTCCTCACAAGTAGATGATGCACACATGTATATGGAAGGCAAGTATATGTGCATCCTTTGATCAATTAAGACCAAATGAGAAACTTAAGCCATATTATGGAGAGCAGCCACACAAGATGATAAGCATTCTAATTTTGAGTTTTAGATACACCTTTTATGTTGGATTGATGAACTTGATGTCAAGTGGCATACTCATAGTGAAGCGCATCATCCTTGCAATCATATATATACTTACTACATACATGAAGCCTTGAAAGCAAGGTTAGAAGCAATGACATAAGATATGAAATAAGCTCCCCCTTAATAGGTGCATCAAGGATAGGATTCTCGAGAAATGCACTTGTAATCTATTAAGACACTTGAGGAGACTTATTTTATATTTTGGTCAGATGGTCAAGAACTAATTCAAAAGCATGAATAAGTCAAGAGTGAGCTCACAGTGCTTTGTCATCCAGAGTCTCCGGAAAATAATCCATAGTATCTGGCACAGTCTGGAGTATCCGGACAAATGTCCAGAGTATCTGGCTCTCTTGGCTTTGTGATTCCTTCGGAAATCCAGAACTTTCAAGTTTCACTAACACATCTCAACTAAGTGTAATCCATGAATTCTTGACTTTTCTTGAACCTTTCATTCTTGTATTTGTTCCTATGATATCATTAAAATACTCTTGTTAAAAGTGTCATATGTCACATCTACATAAGTTGTTCTAATTGACAAAGTGAGCTAAACAGTCCTTTTATCTGAGAATATACGGAGCAATCTCAAACATAAGAACCTGGTTAGCCAAGAGAAAGGTACTTGTTACCAGAGAGGCACTGGAATAAATAATAGATCAAATTGAGTCCAACTTGGCAATTTTTTTTGATCAACTTTAAAACAATATTGTTTAGATGAAGCTCTTCTCAAATTTGCCAAGTCTTCAATGTTTCTCTGAGTACCTGCTAAATCTTTCAAGCACATTTTGGTACCCAAACTACATTGGGTCCATATAGGTTAGTCAACAAAGATTTGGGGACCCAAATAGCTCTTGGACGAGTAGTTGATGACTTTATCATCCTGCAGGCACCAACACCATCTGAAGGCCCCCTAAAGCATGTATGAACATTATTGACATGGTTTGTCTTAGGAGTGTTATCATTTGGACAATCCTTACCAAAGTGTCCATTTTCTCGACAAGTGTAGGAAACTTTGTGCTTGATATTGCTGGATGGCTTGCTGTTATTTTTGTTGATCCCTTTTCTCTCCAAATATCTTTCTTGAGCTTTCTTGAAGCCTTTGTTTGGCTTGAAGTAGTGCTGTTCATCCAAACCCGGTGTACAATATGAAGCTTGAAGAGATGCTTCATGACATCAAAGATGGCAGGGTGGTTGGGCCGGTTAGTGCAGGTAAGCGTTGTTAGTTCAGACTGACCCTCTTCTGATTTTTCCTTTTTTTTTAGCCTTTCCTTACATTTTCCTGCGCTCTTTACCCTACAGTCCTGCATACTGTAGAATTTCAGAAGTGTGGACTCCCTCATGCCCATATCATCTTATGGCTTACGATGGATACTATGCATCCTACATCAGATTTAATTGACTCTTATATCAGCGCTGAGATACCAGATCCAAAGGAAGATCCTTTAGGGTACACTTTAGTTGCGGAGCATATGGTTCATGGTCCGTGTGGGCCACTGAGGCCTAATTGTCCTTGTATGAAAGATGGAAAATGCACAAAAGGTTTCCCAAAACAATTCCAAGAGAAGACTACTATCGATGAACAGGGCTTTGCAACATATAAAAGGCCTAATAATGGTCGGTACATTGTAAAGGGAGGACTAAAGCTAGACAACCGTTGGGTTGTTCCCTACAATATGTACTTGCTTAAAAAATTTCAAGCATATATAAATGTCGAATGGTGTAACAAAGGAATTTTTATTAAATACTTATTCAAGTATGTGACAAAAGGGGCTGATTGTGCTAAAATATATGTCCAACGACTTCGCAATGCTCAAGAAGCTGCTAATGATGCTGAAACAGAAACAAGAAACAAAGTAAAGGAATACTTAGACTGTTCGTTACATATGTGAACAAGATGCATGTTGGTGTATCTTTGGCTTCGATATCCACAGACATTTTCCAGCTGTGCAAAGGCTTTCTGTACACTTGCCAAATGAGAATACCATAGTTTATCCAGAAGATGCTAACATGGCTGAAATACTAATAGAAGATTTTTTGTGACGAACCACGTTGACGCAATGGTTTGTTGCAAATGAATCTTATCCTGATGCAAGGCTGCTAACTTATTGCGAATTCCCATCCAAATGGCGCTGGGATGAAGGGTCTAGAAATTGGGAGCCTAGAAAATCAGGGTTCAAAATTGGCCGCCTTTACTATGTTCACCCATCTGTTGGGGAACGATATTATCTTAGGATGCTACTAATGACGGTCAAAGGGGCTATTTCTTATGAAGACATCCGGAGGTGGAACGGTGTGGTTCTCCCGACGTTTAAGGCAGCGTGCAATGCACGTGGTCTTCTTGGAGATGATAAAGAATGGTTGAATGCTTTCGATGAAGCTGTTCCGTGGGCTACATCTCCACAGTTAAGGCAGCTCTTTTGTCACAATGCTTCTGCACTGTGAGGTTAATGACGAATATCCTTTTTTCGAAAAGGTTTGGAAATTTCTAACAGGTGATATTCAGTACCAATTTAAGAGTATTACAAGAAATTGCAAGTATGAGCTGTCTGAAAGTAGACTTAAAGATTACTTGCTAGATGATCTTGACATACTGTTTGGTAAAAATGGTGGTAGAATGAAAGACTATAATTTTCCACAGAAAAACACCTTCTCCCAACAAGTGCATGGCAACCGTCTAATTCAAGAAGAATTAGCGTACGACATTGCTGAGTTGCTTTGCGAATCAGAAGAGCACATCGGCTCTCTAAATGTTGACCAGATGCATGCTTTCAAAACTATAACGCAAACTATTTCCAACGGCATGCCTGGGTTTTTTTCGTGTCCGGCTACGGGGGGACTGGCAAAACTTATTTATGGAATGCTATTGTTGCATTTGTTCGTGCCCAGAAAAAAATTGTACTCACAGTTGCGTCTTCTGGAGTAGCTTCATTATTACTACCTGGAGGTCGAACCGCTCATTCACGATTTAAAATACCTTGTGACGCCGAAGAGGATACAGTATGTGATATCAAACGAGGGTCTATGCTTGCTGAATTAATCATTGAGACCTCATTGATCATCTGGGATGAAGCACTTATGACTCATAGAAAAGCTTTTGAAACATTAGATAGAACACTTCGTGATATCCTAGCAATCCATTCAGAAGAGGCGGCGGATAAACCTTTCGGTGGAAAAGTAGTTGTTCTTGGTGGTGATCTTAGACAAATTGAGCATGTCATCGAAGGCGGCTCCCGAGAGGAGATAGTGAACGTGGCAATTGTTAATTCACCTTTATGGCAGCGTGTTGAAGTATTACATTTAAATCAGAATATGAGACTAGCATCATCTACTCTACATTCGATTGCTTACGCTGAAATGTTATCATTTGGCAATTGGATTTTATCTGTTGGCTTAGGGAGACTTGATGCTACAGCGCGTCCAGGCGTATCAAAGCTACATGGGTCACTATTCCAGATGAATTTTTACTTTGGACGTCAGGAGATAAATTACAATGCATCATAGACAACATATACAAGAACCTCGAAACGAATTACTCTGATATTTCATATCTTAGAGCACATGCGATTCTAACTCCTACAAATGACACTGCTGATTTAATCAATACCCACATTGTGGGCAAGCTACCTACTGACGAAAAACAATATTTGAGCTGTGACAAAATTAGCAAAGGCCCTGGAGCACATGAATCGTACGATCTATTGTACCCTATCGATTTTTTGAATTCTTTGAATGGAAATAATTTTCCTCAACATGATTTGAGGCTCAAAAAGGGGGTTCCTATTATGCTTTTACGTAATTTGAATCAGTCCGAGGGATTATGCAATGGGACTAGGCTGATAGTGTCGGAGTTGGGAGAGACTACTATAAAGGCTCAGATCATGACTGGAATGCATGCAGGGAAAGGAGTATTAATCCCACGTATTACCTTGTCATTGAAGAGCACAAAGTTGCCCTTTGTGCTAGAAAGGAGACAGTATCCTATTAAAGTTTGTTATGCCATGACCATCAATAAGAGTCAAGGTCAAACTTTACAGACTGTTGGAATCTACTTAAAAACACCTGTGTTCAGCCATGGGCAACTATACGTTGCTGTTTCACGTGTTACTTCTAAAACAGGCTTAAAACTCCTTATAGAAGACGAATACGGAGTGTGTACCAACCAAACAAAGAACATCGTTTACAAGGAAATTTTATGTGCGATCAACACAGCAGCAGTTTAACAAGGAGTTGTTTCCCTATAGTTTTCCCCTCTTCTCTTTCGGTCGATATATGGATGTAGAAAACAGTATCAGTAAATATTACTATGCCCTGTTACTGTATCACTGTGGTTGCTTCTCTTCCGGTTTACATATGTATATAAGAAACAATATCAATAAATATTACTGTGATTTCTTACTGTATTTGCCTTTGGTTGCTTATAGTACCATTTCTCTTATTTACATGTGGCCTCTTCTATATCTGCCTACATTCTTCACCATAAGGTTGCCTGCATTTCTTTCTCGTTTGCTCAAAAATTGATTCTGACTCCTATGATTTCACTACAATGTTAGTTCTAAAAAGTACACTGGCATCGTCATTTGTAATTGTTTCTCATAACACCTGGTCGTTTATCTTTTCCCCTGGAAATACAAGATGTCGTTTACTCTTCTTGCTGCTCTGGAACCTCATGATCGTTTCGCAACGGTCTGCGTCAAGGTTGCAAGAACATGGGAGTACAGAGGACCTGCAGATGATGGACATATTCTCCATATTGACCTTGTGCTTGCTGATCAAGAGGTTAGCCAAATACTTACTATTCACTCTCTTGGGGCTTGCTGCAGACATTTTGTGACATCCCGAAAAATTTACCAAATAAATCACACGCTAAATATAATTTTCAAAATTATTTTTCATCGTTGAACTCAAGATCCTCCTAAAGCCCTAAACCCTAAATTCCGGGAACTTTTCCCTGTCCCGAACACCCGATGTCATCTTTTTCCCACTCCGTGCGACGTGCTACGTGTCGCCCGACAACGCGCGCGGCCGACCAGCCCGCGGTCGCCGCCGCGGATTTCGCTAGCGCGCGCACGATCTCTCTTTTCTCTCTCTCTCTCTCCCCCTTTTCTTTTTCCTATTTTCCTTTTTCTTTTTCTCTCCCTCTCTCTCCTTCCTTCCCTCTCTCCTTCCCCGAGCGCTGCTCAGCCCGCCGGCCACCCCGGCCGCGCCCCGCTCCCGGCCTGCCCACGCGCCCGCGCTCGCCGCGGCGCCCGCGCACACGCCTCCCCTCCCTGGCCGTGCACCCCGGGCCGCGCACGCCGCACCGCTCGCCCGCGTGCACGCCCCGAGCCCGCCCCGCGCGCACGCCCCGAGCCTTCCCCGCGCGCGCACGACCGTGCCCACGCGCTCCGTGTGCCCAGGATGCCCGCCGCACAGCTCGTCGCTGCCTAAGCCGTCCCATCACCTTTGCTCGCCGCGCCGCCCGCTGTCGAGCACGACGTCGCCGCCTCGCCGCCCAAGCCGCGCTGCTCACGAACAGCGCGACGGCAGGCACAGCCGCCGACCCCCCTTCCCCATGTGCGCCTGAGCCGTCCCGTCGTCCTCGCCGCCCGCACGCCGCGTCACGACACGAGCAAGCGGCCGGAGCGCCATTAATGGCGCCCCGCGATGCTCGCCGGCCGGCACCGACCCGCCCCGCCCCGCCCGCTCCACCGCCTCGCCAATCAGCCAATCTATTAGCGGAGTCGACATTCTACAACATTGAAAAAACACCCGTCTCTTTCGCCAATTCGCCATATCTAATTTATGTGCAAAGTCAATGATCGATCTAGTGTGCCCTGCTGATGTGATAGTGGCCACCAACCTTTTCCTGTTGCAGAATAGGCTGTGGCATCTAACCAAGCAATACTCCAAAATACATCGATTGCGTGAGAGTACATTGCCTGCACATAAGGCAATAAATATCACACAATTCTGACTAAAGTTTAGCTGTGCAAATGATAATAAGAACAATAAAAGGAAGCAAGTAAAGAAGTATGTTACTAATTGTGATATTGGATGATGTTTGGTCCAGAAACATGTCATCATTAGTTCATTACCACTGATCCCACAAAAAAACTATCTTGATAAAATAAAACTGAAAGCAATGAAGTTGCCCTATTGTCCACCATATAGAGTCAGTAGTGGATGCAACATATAACAATATGAGATATATGGGAAATCAAACAACATAGAAGTACGATTTCATCTGGTGGAGATATCAAGCGCACAGTGCTCAAGATGAAAAATAGAGAGAAATATAATAATCTTTTTTGAAAGAGAGAAATGGGAACATGCATTTATAAATAAAACAAAAGGAAAGGGTATTACTACACGTGATACAATAAATCAATAATAATCTTCGAAGTGGACAATTGATCTCAAACTACTCTACTTTTACTTCAAACAGACACGATGGGTTCAGATTAGACCCATTTTACTTTGGATTAAAGCTTGCTGACTTACCATCATGACAACCTCTCTAGGAGATTTTCTACCATAGCTCTTTGTTTTATGCCACTCAAAGATTCTGACTTCATAATCGCATTTGATACAAGAATGACCGTACTTGGTGCAGGAGCATTCACCTACAGAATATAAACCAAGTTATCAAACACGAAACAATACTTACAATTTAACAAAAATGACTGGATAAAAAACATAAGAAAATAGCAGCAGCAAGCATACCCAGACTCGACCATTGAGTCCAACAGCAATCTCAAATGATAGTTTTTTCCCAAGGGCCTCCAGAACTGGACATGTTGGTGAACTTAACAACCTATAAGCAACCAATATCAAAATATAACAAAAAAATGCTACTGATTTAGTGGAAGAGGATGATATGTATTATCCTCACATTCGTGACATGCCAGTTAATGTGTCAAACATATAGCCACCTTTCAACTGACCAAATTCAGCAGCTTTCCCAGTAGCTTCAAGATAGGAACAATATTAGTACAGCAAAACTGTAAAAAAATGACCAGCTAATGTCAAAGACAAGGGTTCAGACTGAGAGTGCCATTCACAAGTTGAAAGGTTATTAATACCAAGGTGGGCACATTGCTAAGTTGGAGAAATTTTATACCATGTACATAATAAACACTCAATTAAACATAATGAACACTTAATTATAAGCTAAAAATTTACCATCCATGCATGAGAGCTCTGGATTCATGATGTTATTTGCCTTCACCACTCGAGCATATATTAATGTACCAATCTGTAAGAGAATTACCATGGTCAGATGAAGATAAAATCAGCAAACTGAACACTAGGCTCGAAACACAGTGGAAACAACTTATGGGACCACTCATAGATTAAATCATGCTGGATATAGGACACCGTTTGTACCTGATTTACACCCTCCATTCCTTTTTTATTTGAGTTATAAGATTATGAGAAGAATAATATTTAATTTACTTTCCTAAAATGTCCCCAATCGAAGTGAAAAAAGGGTATAATCTAAAGACTATCTACCTGTTCATTAGTAACTAACATTAAATGTAAGTAGCTTAGGAGAAACAATTTAATTTATGAAGCGGAAAGAGACAGCTTTAATAGGGGCATGTGGCCATTTTGTATGTTTTCTTAGTTCTACTGCAGAGAGTTAAAACATCAAACATAAACGGACAGGAGTATTTGAGGGGGAAAAACAGCAATCCACATGTTACAGAGTACATGTTTATTTTTTACAGAACTGTATATGTGGCTTACTGTTTTCTTTTTTTTTGAAAATAATGTGGCCTCTGTATACACCTTTAAGGCTTTTCATATAGAGACTGACAAAAGGACGAAACTCAACAATGCTGGAAAGTACAAATTACCCAATGCCATACCTCGAACTTTGGTATATTTCTCCTGGTACCACCTTCAAATGAAAGCACTGGTAGAAAGGCCACGCTAGGACCCTTTATGTCCACCAAAAAGTTCTGTAAGACCAAAGCTATGTGAGCAAAGAACGCATATGGAAGGTAGGCCAAAATAGATTCATTTAATATAAAAAAGGGGTTCACATCAAGCTTCTAGCGATAACTCAATTTAGTTTATGTTTACACATTATAAATGTATAGAGGTAATCATCTGATTATCTTGATGAGAATAGGGCTAGATATTTCCGAGTGATGTCATATATAAAAACACCATCCATGCAACATCTGTCCATATTTTGGGGAAGAGCAGTTTCACAATGTTTCTCCATTGAGGAACTGATTCAATATTACACCTCTTTCCCCTGCTTTACATCGATAATAAAATTGATTGTGTAATTGTGTATGTAATTTAATAAGGATTGTCCATGGTCCAATACTACCAGCTATTTTGAATTTTGATTTGGTCTGGTGCTTCTTTGGTCAGTACCATGGTAGCCTTGGACAAATATCTAGAAATGGAGGGAGTACTGATTCACATACTTCTGAATGCAGATATACACTTACGTCTGGTTTTGTGTCGACCACAACACCAATAACTGTATCTTCTACAGAAGGTACATACTGCACACAAAAATAAATAAGAAGACACATGAATGGGCGACTGCTAAACACAGCACAAGGAGGACAAATAAAGTAGCACTAACTGATGTCTCCCACTTTACCATCAAGAAAATATAAGAGGAGAGATTTGCAGGATTAATTGTACTTTGATATATGAAGAGAAGTAATTAAAACTTGAAACATTCTTAAAAAAGGCCAGAGCAACATATATTCAATAGTTCAAAGTATATATGTGGACGGTCAATGCATATATGTGCACAAGTGCTTGAATTTTCGTAGCACCAAATCAACATAACACAAGCACTTTAGGCTAACACATTAGTTTAGTAATTACTCAGGAAGGGCCATTGATATTCTGAATATCTAATCAATCAGCACCCTCCACCGATGGTAATATATATAAAGTCTTTTCGTAGGTTTCAGTTCAACCATGAGGTGTGACAAAAACTTGGCCACTTGGTTATAAAGAGCAATTCAGTACTTCAATCTGAAGGGGGCATGTGAAGGTATATTTCATTCAGAATGTAAACACAGTCTATAAACAGCAATACAGTACTTAAATTTGAAGGGGGCTTGCGAAACTGTGATTCATTCATACTATGATAACAGTAGTAATCCATGTTCCATCAACCCATATTTTTTTTAACAAACAAACATAATCTTAACACTGTGCTCTCAAGAGGAACCAGAATTTTGAAAAATTTGAGCATCTATAAGTGCAAACCAGGGGACTCACCCTCTTCTGGGAACTCTCAACCCAATACTTGTTGGGCTTCGACAACCGCAGCATCCCAGCACTGGTCGCCTGGATGGTGTCACATTCCTGCAAGCCCCAGGTACCACCGATAAGCCTCATGACGCAGATAAACCCCCATTAAACCCTGACTCCTAAATCTCTAGAAGGATAGCGGTTCCCACTTTCCATCGTGAAAGGTTTTACCTGACGCAGGCCCGTGCCGAGCTTTATGGTCTGGTTGGTCATCTCGGATAGGTCCAGGACGACATCGCCGGGTACCTGGGCAGCAACGGCGGGTGAGGGAGCAGGCCGACACCCGCAGAGATAGCGAAAGTGAGAGATAAGGCGCGGAAAGGGGCTGCGAGGCTTACCACATAGCTGTCGACGAGGCCTCGGACATGGGAGGGACGTCGTGACCCAGTACGCGGACGTCCGGACCACGACGACGAGTTCGTCTCCTTCACGGCAGCAGAACCAGCGGCGGAGGACATGGTTAAGGTTGCAAGGAGGTCCTCGGTCCCCTTCACCATCCTACCCTCGGAGGAGCTACAACGCGACAGGGAAGGAGAGGCGGCGCCGGAAGGGAAGCGAAGGTGGAGGATGGGGAATTTTTTTTTTTTTTGAAGCAGGAGGATGGGGAATTGGGGATCGGGGGAAGCTAGGGTTAGGTATTAGCGGTTCCTCCAAGAGGCCGAGAGTATACAGGCCGAGAGGAAAGGCCGGCCCGAACACCAGAGGCCCGTCCGCGTCCTCTCCAAGTCCCACGCCGGCCTAACAACGTAATATATTCAGAGGTTCATTTTTTTTCCAAAACTTAATCGTGGGTGTTACAATTGGAACAAAAGATAATAATATCAAGGTAATCCAAATTTACACATGTCGTATCATTACAGTGGCCCACTCCCTAATCTGTACTGCAGTTTTCATCGTATGTCCCATGGTCTACAAAATCAATTTCACGGGTTTTTATTTTAAACTAGCATAATGCTCATACGTTGCTACAGGTAATATAATAAACATATGTAATACGATTAACTTTGTGTTCATTCACTTCATGTAAGTGTTCGATTGATTTTTCTGGGTTCCGATTAGTATTCGGATTGATTTATCCAAACTCCAATTAGATTTTGATTAACGAACCAAGAAAATATTACTTGCTTTAGAAATAGCAGTTAATCCCCCATTAAACCCTAACTCCTAAATCTCTAGAAGGATAGCGGTTCCCACTTTCCATCATGAAAGGTTTTACCTGACGCAGGCCCGTGCCAAGCTTTATGGTCTGGTTGGTCATCTCGGATAGGTCTAGGACGACGTCGCCGAGTACCTGGGCAGCAACGGTGGGTGAGGGAGCAGGCCGACACCCATAGAGATAGCGAAAGTGAGAGATCAAGGCGCGGAAAGGGGCTGCGAGGCTTACCACATAGCTGTCGATGAGGGGGGAGGGCGGCGGCCTCCTCGACTCCATTGCTCAAACTCGAAAGCAGTCGGGGGCGCCGGCGAGGAGCGGTACGCGGCGGCGGTCCTGGCTTCTGTGCGTCAGTGCATGTGGCTAGTATAGTAGCGGAGGAGATGGGCCTGGGCCTCAAACCGTTGTGCGTCATCCTGCCACCTTGGGACTGGGCCGGATGGTGATAGCAGAAGATTGGGTTACAAAGATGGGACCGTGATGTGTTGAAAAACTTTGGCATCAATTAAGCCCATCCAGCTTCGCCAAATGGCATTGCATATTCCTGATGCACATCGATTAAAGTGACTAACTGCTGATACACCCCAGTACTTTATACGCCCAGCTGAGCTGACAAGTCAGTAAGGGCACTGCAAAATGAAGCAAACACACTGAGCACGGCCGCCGCGCCAACGACAACATTGAAGCACGGTGCGATGTCGAGGCCGGCGCTGCACGTTCAAGCCCGGCACTGAGCTGATGACGAAGGCGTCACCACGAAGATGCCGGGGCGAGAAGCGACATCAAAGTGGCAGCCGATGCTACATTGAGCTGCTGCAAGACGCCGCCTCGCCCGACCTCCGCGCAGGAGGTC
The DNA here is from genome assembly GCF_016808335.1 of Panicum virgatum. NCBI lineage: Eukaryota > Viridiplantae > Streptophyta > Magnoliopsida > Poales > Poaceae > Panicum > Panicum virgatum. The sequence continues at coordinate 50,002,601 of NC_053142.1, forward strand.
CACCTCGCCCGACCCCCGCGCAGAGGCTCCGCTTCGCCCGACCCCTACGGGAGGGGTCCGTCTCGCCCGACCCTCGCACCGTAGTAATCCGAATGGTCACGAGGCAACGGACGAATCTCGACAAGGGTGGGGCGCTACCGGTCAAAAGGAGTCTACGCGCACGGCGACCCCGAGGAGCTGCGTGGAGCAGAGGAGTTGGTCTCTGCAACTCGGCGCACGAACGCCGTGAGTGTTGCCAGAAATGCAAGTGCACATGCATGGCTCGTGTACATTGTTCACAAGGCCAATTGCAATAGTTCTGGCCACCAACACTACAAACCATACATTGTTCACAAAAGACAAGAGATGCCAAATCAGTGATGATCCAGCAAGCACAGAGCGACCTACGGCCCGCGCAAAGGCTCCGCCTTGCCCGACCCCCGCGGAAGGGGTCCGCCTCGCCCGACCCTCGACGGGGAGTTTCCACCTCACCCGACCCCCGCGAGGGGGCGCCATCTCGCCGCGAAGGGCCCGCTCCGCCTGCAACGATAGGTCTCCGGGAAAGAGGGAGGTCCCTCAGTCAAAAGGCAGTCGACAGACGTGACCTTGGAGAAGGGGACGTGGCCTTCCCATTCTCTCGTACGGAATGGAGTGGGTGACGAGTCAACCCACGATCTTCTGATGGAGACGTGGCACAACCACTCGGCCTGGCATCATCAACAGTGAGTGCGCTGACAAATGCCAGGATGTGACAGACTGTCATGCCCTACAGCTGACAACGTCGGCTGCAGCACGAATCTTGCGCCCCCATCCCGCCACGACTGGCACAGTACCGGGGATGGGGACGGACATCCTACTATCAACATCAAGAAGGACTAGTGGGACCGACCGTACTGGACAGATGATAGGTAGACAACGGGCGGGGGTCGGGAGGTGCCCGACCCCAGCTTCTCTCCTCTCTTCTTCTCCCGATGTAAGCCCTCCTTCCTTGAACTATAAAAGGGAGGAGACGCGCCCTGAAGGGAGCCGAGGGATTCCAGACGAGACGCTTTCCCTCTCGACTCGATCCGCTCACTCCGATCGAACAGACACGCACGAACACACTCATTGGTCATCCAGAGACTTGGGACCCCCGTTCCCTCTCTCGCTCGCTTGTAACCCCTACTGCAAACTTGAGTGCAAGAGCACGAGAGCTCAAACTGGACGTAGGGATGTTCTGTCCGAACCAATATAAATCTTATGTCTCATCCTTGCATTACCATCCGAACCCGCGACGCGCGAACACGTTTACTAGCCGGTGATTTCGGAATACCGACAGTACTTGTACTGAAGCTCTTCCTGCACTGTCTTAGGACCCATGCTAGGCTTTCTCTTTAGTAGGGGTATGTCCCTCTCTGCCACCCAAGCCTGTGATGCCATTGTACAAGCAACTCTTGCTCTAGATGCACAATTGTGAGTGCCTTGATTTATTTGAATCTACATGAGTCACAAAACAATGTTGATCAGAATCAATTCAAAAAAATAATTGCAAAAACTGAAACATATATGTGCAGCACAAAATAAAAAATACCCTAACACCCCCATCATGTTTTGTCCTAGCCCTAATAATCCAAGGGCATCCAAGAGAACCACAGTTTCCCCTAAACCTCTGCTTGTCAGAATGAGCAGTGGCAAGTTCAAACTCATTTACAATAGCATGCTGCTTTACTGCTAGCCTGAAATCTTCTGTACTGGGGTAACAAGTCCCAACAGACATGTCAGGATTGTCCCTGTCCCAGTCAAATATTGGCTCCTCTTGCACATTGTCATCAACTGGAACAGCAGCTTCTGCCATGTCACTTTGCATCTCATCTGTCATGGTTGGGATAGGCACTGCTTGTCTGGCTACTTCTTCTGCCCTCTCATCTGCAGCCTTAAAACCCATTGCTTCATACATCTTGTCCTCATCAACAGCTGCATTAGCAAAACCTTCCTCATCTGGTAGTATGGTAAGATTAGCCCAATCTACTTCCTCTGGTATATCATCCGGCACAAAAGGATGTGTAGGGGGTGGAGAAGTACTTGTATCACCAGTGTCCTCTGCATTCTCAGGTACACCACTACCTCCACCAATTCCACTGCAACCAACATTGCCATGAACCCCACTCCCTTCACCAGTGGTTACACCAGAAGCACAACCAGAAGAAGAACCTGCATTACCAGAGTCTTGCCCATTTTTACTGACCACATCCACCACAAGAACAGCAGCCCTATCAGCCCACCTTTCTTTAATCAGCTGCTCAAAGTGTTCATCCCTTCTGATTTTCCATTCAGAATCACTATCATTGTCAACTGCCCAGACTGAAAGAGTTTGTGATGGCCCCTGCCCACACTCATTTCAAATACATGCGTTCTCTTAAAGTACTAAACAATTTCTTGTTATTACGGCACTTGCATTCTTCCATATCCATGAACCAAATAATTTTGTTAACAAATTTGCTATGCATGAATTTTGCCAAAGGAGGCGGAGCATGACTTACCTAAACGCTCAAGAACTGCTAAAGGAAAAGCTACTACAGAAATGTCGAAGCAGACTTCCTCAGCTGACACATCTCCTAAAAGGTTACAACCCTCTTGTGCTCATACTTCATTCAGCACCTATTACTGATGCACTCATTTAGATCAGTATACTTTCCCTTTTTTAAATTTGTGGTTGCATATTTAATTTCAGCTCTCCTGACGAGAATCTAAAATCATCTGTCACCAAAGGTTCAGAGGCAAAGGCCCCTCGTTCTCAGGAAAACAAATAATTGGTTAGTTCAAGCTACCTTCTACCAATTCTAGATAGCAGTATCTGAACTCACTATATCTATTTATATGCAAAAACGAATTTGATGCCCAAACATTAATTGAAACTATCAGTTGCAGGTACACCGCCGAAAACCTCGCTCCGAGCGTATCACCCTCCGTCCCATCTGTGAAATTACTACTACATCTACAGACCTAGTGACGACAAGCTGCTTACTGAAGGGAACAATTTTGTCTGTATATACAGTCCCATGTTGGAGTGTGTAAACTCCTCTGTAAATATTTCTAGCAGCTTTAGAACCCATAAATAAACGCATGTTGCTGCAGAGCAGCCTAGACCAGCAGGGATGTCGCCTCCCTGCCTGCATGTTTCCTAGTGGTAATGTAATGCACATTGTACGTGTGCGCTGAATCCTGGCAATCTGATCCTATGGCATGTAATATATCTCAGTTGCCCAAGCATCATTATGCTCTGATTGTTTATACAAAGACCTTCTGATATTGCCCAGCAAGCGTTATGGTTCCAGTTCTTCTGCCAACAGTTGCTCATGCGCTTCCAGCACACAACAAAGTAGTAACTAATGAGCTGACAAGATCGGCAACGCTGATAAATTTATCTAAACACCACGAAGTTTTCCTTTCGCATCCAAACTGAACTAGACAATTGACAAATTACCATGGAATATCTGAAACTACAAAGACTAAAACATGATAAATACTACAATCTCCCTTCTCCATCTATAAATATCTCGGCACATCATAAAAATTTAATGCCCATGAAACTCCATTGGGACCCATGCTACTGAAATCTTCCCCCGATGTAAATGCAACTCTATTAGAAGAGTTTTTAAGTATTTGTCCATCTGCAGAAAATATTACGCTTTTTTACACATTCAAAAAATTTTATTCCTTTAAGCGACAGGAGACGTTGTGCCTTGTAGCATGCTGAACCTAGCTCCTCCTATCAATAATTGTGTTGACGACCAAAATTGGCAGCAAGATCAGGGAACCTGGAAACTTCGGGTATAAGCCCGGATACTCCGGACTTATGTTCGGACGTCCGAACATTGACCCGGATACTCCGGGATTAAGCCCGGATACTCCGGGCTGACCGGCCTGCCGGTCGTGCTGACTGGTCTGACCGGTCCAGTCTAAGTTTATATGGAGCCCGAGTATAATTAAATAAATTTGTAGATTTAAATCTGTAAAAGCAAGACCTCCTCACCCTATAAATATAAAGGGCTACGGCCGATTGAGGGTATCCAATCGATCAAATACATTTATCTTTTTACATTTTTTTCTCTTTGAACTAATCTTTTCCAACCCCTATATGTTGTTTGTCTCTCGTCTCCATGGCGTCAGGAGGCGCCCTATCTCAAAATATTGCCAAACAAAAGTGTCGGGTATATATTAGGGATACCCGATAAGGCCGGTTAAACACTAGCAAGCCAGAAAGAATATCGAAAGAGGTTAACGGCACAAGACTTAAACAGCCCAGTGAAATGATGCGGGCCTGGATATGCCCGACCCTCCGACAGAAGGCTCTGCCTCGCCCGACCCCTGCGAAAGCGGTCCGCCTCGTCCGACCCCCGTGGAAGGGGTCCGCCTCACCCGAAACTAGCACCGTAGGAATCCGAATGGTCACGAGGCGACGGACGAGTCCCTCAAGGGTGGGGCGCCACCGGTCAAAAGGGGTCTACGCGCACGGCCCTAGGAAACCGAGGTATGGCCGCACCACTCCCTCGTACGAACCAGAGTGGGCGATGGGTCAACCCGTTCCTTCCGGAGGGAGACGTGGCCCAACCACTCCGCCCGACATCATCAACAGGAGACATGGTGATGAGCGCCACGCAGCGATGTGACGGCTCGCCCATGCCCCGCAGTCGATGATGTCAGCTGCAGCACGAATCCCGCGCCCCCATCCCGCCACGACTGGCACAGTACCAGAGATGGGGGGACATCCCACTGTCAACATCAAGAAGGGTCAGTGGGGCCAACCGTACTGGATAGATGATAGGTAGATAACAGGAAGGGTCGGGAGGCGTCCAACCCCCGCACCTCTCCTCTCTTCTTCTCCCGATGTAAGCCCTCCTCCCTTGAACTATAAAAGGGAGGAGACGCGCCCCAGATCAGGGAGAGGCACGAACACACTCCCTCGCCATCCAGAGACTTGGGACCCCCGCTCCCTCTCTCGCCCGTTTGTAACCCCTACTGCAAACTTGAGTGCAAGAGCATGAGAGCTCGAACTGGATGTAGGGACATTCCGCCTAAACCAGTATAAAATCTTGTGTCTTATCCTTGCATTACCGACCGAACCCGCGACGCGCGTACAAGTTTACTATCCGGTGATTCGGAACGCCGACAGTTGGCGCGCCAAGTAGGGGATCTCGCGCGTCACACGTCTCCATGAGGCTTCGAATGGCTAACCACGGCGGAGTGTGGGCTCCCGGCACGCTCGTGCGCTTCGGAGGTGAAAGCATCTAGGCCCTTATGGTATGTTTCGGTGATCAATGACAACCATTATTGTGACTAATGAGTTTGTGCAGCTAAATGAAATCTTATCACTCATTGGATCATATGATTAAAATGGCTCCTCAATTTCATTATTCAAAAAGGCGATCTCGGTATTCAACTCAAGTATATATCAAGAATAAGGATCTTTCTAGCTCTAAGTGTCGCAAGGTGGAGAAGGACACTTAGGTTAGTATGGGTTTTATAGTTTTGTAGAGGTCGCACTATTAAGAGGGGTTAAGGCCAAGTAACTTAAATATGGACATGTCAATCAAAAATGGATGCACACATTAGTCACTCAGGTTATTGGAAGCTCAAACAAAGTGTTACTCAACTCATATCTCAAGCAAAGTTGGATTTCATTCGAGACTCAAATCAAAATAGACAAAATCAGAAAAAGTCTTATCACCGGTTTAACCGACGACATCACTTTTCTATACATCGGTTAAATGCAGTTACTGAAGACTGGACGCTGAGTTCACCGGATTAACCGACGATGTTTAAAATTAACGTCAGTGCAGTTGTTGAGAGGCAGTGGAGGCCTGCTCCACTCTGTGATGAGTGATTGCCAACACGTGGAGTGGACTAACTGTGTGTAGTCGCGACTCTGTGGAGATTGCGCCGGTTTCTTGGTTTGTGGCGTGCAGGTACACGGATGGCGCGGTGGCGGCGAGCTGGTTCAACAAGAGTGTGGCGCATGCCGAGGCACCATGCGGCGGTGTTGCGGTGGCAGGGAGCTCGACGACCATGCGGAGGCGGGAGACCTTGCGGTGGCGTTGGAAGCCCGGCCGGGCGACCGTGCGGTGGAGAAGGGCGGCCCGGATGCTTGGGCCACTACTGGGCCGCGGGCGATCCACTTCTGGCACCAATACAAGATTACGTGGAGTTTGTTGGTATCTCGGGAAAAACCAACATGGTGCGTCGACGTCGGCGAAGTCGGAGAGGGACGGAGATGGCATCGTGGCACCCGGCGGAGGCCTACGGGGTCAAGTCGGGGAGGATGGTGAAAGCTCTAGGGCTCCGGCGGGAGGTCGGACACGTGGCGACATTGGGCTTGGCGGATGTGCCGGAAACATCACGCGGGAAGGTTTGGCGGTTCCTCCAAAACCGCCGCCGAACTCGGTTTCGGCAGTTTTCCAAAAATTGCCCCTGTGAAGATTCCAGAAGGACGTGTGGCGACATCGGAGTGATTGCGTCGGGACGAAGCAAATATCTCCAAGTCGTCGCAGCCGTCGGATGGTCTTCAATGTATCTTTTCCGGTTTTGCCCCTACGGGCTTTCTAGTCTAGTTTTATTAAGTAGGGGTAGTTTAGTCTTTTTAGTCTAGAGTTAGTGGGATATTAGAGAGAGGAGGCAACAGCCCAAACTGAGCTTTTCCTTCTCCTTGCTCCACTCTGTCCGGTGCGCCCCTCCCTCCTCTCTGTTCTTCCTCCCTCTCTTCTCTAGGGTAGGATTTTGAACCATGGAGTTTTGAGTTTTTGTACTGAGATTGAATGGGAAAGGAGGCCCTTCCCTTCTTGTGCCCTCAGGGCTTTTGATTTCGTTTCAATTTCGTATGTCTTGTGCTTTGTTTGTGATGGATTTTGATTTTCGTTTGTGTGATCATGAAGCACGAGATCGTAGTACCTCTTTGAGCTCTTTGTGGTGAATGCCTACCCTCCTCCTTAGTGCAAGAACCCTAGGATTCACGAGCTCCCTCAATTCGACGTTCTTGAGCTTTTCACAAAACCCCGTTCTTGCTCGGGAATTCCTCGATTCCTCCCAAACCATGGAGTGATTCGTCGATTCCTTTGGTGGGTATGTTCACAAGGTCTTTGTGATCGTGCCTGCAAAATTTGGTGAGATTTGGACTTGCTTTGATCCTCCAATCGTCAAGTCTTGGATCGAACCGAGAGCAAAAACATAGTTTCTGCGTCGGGCTGATTTTTTCCTATCACCGGTTGAACCGGCATTGCCAATGATTCAACTGGTGATCAATTGGGGTTTTCTGACCTAGGTTTTTGGTTGCACCGGTGCATTAGTCTCTACGTGCATCGGATCAACCGGAGTTACCACTGGGTTTGCTGTTTTGCCGTTCAACCGACGTATAGAATTTCCTTGACGTCGGTTTAATCGGTGCTCAGCACATTTCGATTTGGTGTTCCTCTGGACAACTGCACCGGCGCTTGTGAACGATATCGCCGGTTCATCCGGTGTTCAGTTCGTCCATTTTGAGGTCGCTCTGGACAACTGCACCGGCATTACAATTTGATTTTGTCGGATCATCCGGTGCAGTATCTCCGGTTGAACTGACGCTGTTTAAACCGTTGCGTCGGATCAACCGGTGGCTGTTTTTCTCTGCTGCCGGCTCTGTCTCACCGGTTCAACCGACGTACTCAGACCTATATATGTCAGATCAACCTGTGAGTTATACTGTGCGTTTTCTAGCGTTGTTTTCTGCGTGTTTGCTTCCGCGTGTTGTCTCTCTTGTTCCTAAGGTCATTTTGTGTTGGTGTAGCTTCTCCATGGCTACTCCGCAGTTCACCTAGGACATTAGGGTTGGGTGTACACTTGGGATCTTAAGCCGTACTTCCGATTTGAGAAAAAATTTGACCGGCTCCCATTCACCCCTCCCCCCCTCTGGTCGCCTTTCTCGGTCCTACAATTAGTATCAGAGCCGGGTTGGTTTCTCTATAGCCTTCACCGGTTCGAAACCGTTGTGTGACTATGGGTTCTCCCGGCAAAGCCCTAATTTTCGATGGGATCGATTATGACTACTGGAAGGTGCACATGCGTGCCTATCTCCTGAGTCTAGGTTCCGAAGTCTGGGAGATTTGCGAGGACCCTGACTACGAGAATCTTGCGGTCCGCGCGACCGAACTTCATGTTAGGAGACATGAGGCCAATAGCAAGGCGTACAATGCTCTCATCGCCTATCTCGCTCGCCCTGAGTTCGATCGTGTGAGTGACCTTCTCACAGCTCGGGAGATTTGGGCACGGTTGGCCAGTTTCCATGAAGGAACCAACCATGTCAAGTCTAGGCTGTACGAGACTCACCGGCGTGAATACAAGAATTTCACACAGTTGTCGGGTGAGAGCATTGACACCATGTTCAGTCATTTTCAATCGATTGTGAGCAAGGTGCGTGCGAACAAGCCACAGGGCACCCAGACCTACTCCGATCATGAGAAGGTTATGAAGCTTCTCTATGCTATTGATCGCAAGGTTTGGGAGGTGAAGGTCCAGACTATCATAGAGTCTGCTGGGTACGACACCCTCACCGTGGATGAGCTTTTTAGCAAGCTCAAGACTTCGGAGGTGGAGAAGCTCTCTCGAGCTAAGATGGAAGGCAATCATGTTGATGCCTCCGCCTCCAAGTCGATTGCCCTGGTTGGCAACTCTGGAGCTAACACTAACTCTTCTCTTGGTGGTTTTTGCTTGTCTTCTCTTGTGTCTGTGATAGATGAGCAGTTGGAGGTGCTTGGAGATGAGGAGCTTGCTCTGATCATCCACAAGTTCCAGCCCGCCTTCAACAACAGACAAGCACGAGGGAAGGCCTGCTACAACTGTGGCAGGACGGGTCACTTCGTCGCCGAGTGCCCCAAGAAGAAGAGCAAGGACGACTCCGATCACTCCAGGCACGGAGAGTACCGCGAGCACCGCCACAAGCACAAGAGTGGGCGCTCCCACAAGAAAAATGGTGGACGCTCCAAGAGGCACTACGAGCGCAAGAAGAATGTCGGCAAGTACAAGGGCAAGCAGGCATTCATCGCTCAGAGCGAGGACTCTACCTCCTCCAGCCAGTACTCGACTTCTTCCTCATCGTCCAGCTCCAGTGACTCCGACTCACACCACCGCGGCGAGAAGAAGCGGAGTGCCAAGAAGAAGGTCACGGAGGGCTTCACCGGCCTTTGCCTCCATGCTGGGAAGGCGGCCGGCTTCTGCACCATGGCCATCGACTCTGACACCGACGGGACCTCTTCCACTACGGCAAAGCCTGCACTCCAGCCAGAGCCAAGCTTTGAGGTACATCCTGAGCACCCCACTCCTCAGGAGTTGGAGGATCTTTACACTGCCTTAGATAACCAGGACTTGATCATAAAGGATTCTAAGAGGCAGTTTAGAGATTTGAGAAAGGAGCTGAATGAAGTTAAGCATGCTCTAGAGGTTGCTAGGTCTGCCCTGGTAGTGGAGGATTGTAAGGAGGAGGTTGTGTGTGGTCAGTGCATCACTTTGATGACTGACTTGTCCGAGCTTAGGGGCAAGTATTCTTTGAACTTGTCCAAGCTCAAGGAGGGCAAGAAGGCCTTGGACGAGCTCGAGTCCCGGCCTACCCTCTTGGGTGCTTGCAAGGAGTGCCCATCGCTTAGGAAGGAGCTAGAGGAGAAGAGCAAAGCTCTTCGGGCTTTGGAGAAGTCCGCTATGCCTAGCTCTTCCACTGCTGATTGTACTATGTGCCCAAGCTTGATCTCTGAGCTTGAGGAGGCGCGGACGGACATGACCCGGGTAGAGGAGGAGAATGCTCACCTACGGTCGATTCTCAGTTGGGTGTCCGCCCGTGAGCCTCAGTTGGGCATGATGGTGCAGCAGTTTAAGCGTGCTGATGGTGTTGGGGTTGGATTTGCTTTTACTCCTGCTGATTTTGATCACCCCTATGGCAAGATTGGTGAGTTGGTTAAGCCGAGTGAGAGTGTTCCAGCTTCTTCTTCCTCCACTCCCCAAGCCAGCACCTGTCCAGGATGGTATCCTGAGTGAGCCACCCAGAGTTCCACCAAAGAGTCAAGTGTGGGTTCCCAAGCCAAACTACCTCAAGAACCCACTTGACACACTCCCTCCAAGCGGCAAACCTACTCCTAAGCCCAAGGTGAGGACTCAGCCCCCTAGAGTGCCTCAGAGAGCCCCAGCTCCTACACCACACACTACCCCTCAGAGGAGAGAGCCTTACTAGTGTGAGTGGTGACATAGGAGTGGTCACTTGGCAGAGTTTTTCTTTCGGAGGTTGAGGTCTGAGCGCAGGCAGCCTAGGAGGCGCGCTCCGGAGGTGTTCCACCCCACTGTCAGTGGACACGCTCTAGCTCGACGTGGGCAGAGGCGGGATGCTAGGCCACATCATGTAGGTGGAGGAGGCGGAGGCGGTTACCGCGCTCCCGTTGGTGGTGGCTTTTCCGGCCCTGTTCCACACCGTGCTTTCGGTGGTGGTCAGCGTGGCCGAGGCTTAATGGCTAAGAATGATTTTGATTAAAAATGCAAAAATACTTCTTGATGCTCCCCTGTTCGCTCTTTAGTGGCGCTCGATCCAGCAACGGCTCGGGGTCGAGCCCCATTCGGGGGCTGCTTAGAGTGCGCAGCTTGGAAAAATCTTTCTTGCATCCGACCCCTTTTCGCGTGTTAGGGTCGTACAGTGACGATTACGGGAGGGACTCTGAGTAAAGCTAGCCGACTGCAACAGACCTATGCCACCGCGACGGCGCCTTTTGCTCCCGAGCATGATCAGAGCCCTTTTTCGGCTGTAATCCAAGCTCTACGATCCCGGTGCTTGGAGGGGTCGGATCGCGGAGTGCGCCTGCTCAAGGCAAAAGCTTTTTTTGCATTCAACTCCTCCTCTGCACTATGAGGTGCATGTTTTCTCGGGGTGTCGCAAACCTGATTCACCTATCGAGATAATCTAATTAATCTTTCGCTGGGAGCATAGTCTTCCTGCATCTTGTCTGCCAGGGTTTCTTTCCGGAGGATGGGCTCGGGGGCTCGGTGGCTCGACGGCGGCGAAAGCTGCAGCGGCGGAGAAGGAGGAGGAAGGCGATCCACCTCCTCAGGGCATCAGGCTGTGCAGCTGATTAGCAGTTCGTTGCCATTGAATTGTTATCTTGACAGTTCAACCGAAAGGCACTGACGGATCTCGCCTGGCACACACCATCAACCATTCACCCGGCACCCGGCCTCGTCGGACATTTTCAGCGTCATTCTTCACTAGAGCTCGGCCGCACAGAGCCACCACCACCCGACGCCACAACCACCACCAGCCCCCACTCGATGGCCTGACCAATCCGGCCACCGCCGCCACCGCCGACGGCCGATCCCGTCGCGCCTTCTTCTCACCCTTCACAGCATCCCTCCCATGATGGATCCCTCTCGTCGGAGAACCCAGCACCAGCTCCACCACCACCTCCTCCTGCTCCTCCCTCCACTGGTCCTACCCCCACTCCGCCTCCTCCCAGCGATTCCTCTCCATCCTCACCTCCGCATTCCTCGCTTCCACCCAGCGCCGATGCTTCTCCTCCCCTCCCGCGTGAGGGCCAAACATTGTCGCCGCGCTCTCCGCCCCACCCCACCCCAGCTTCAGTGCCGCCACCTTCTCCAGCGCCGGCGTCCTCGGACGCCAAGTCGGAGCAGGAGGCGGCGGAATCGGCTAGCAATTCGGGGAGCATGACGCTGGCCCTCATGCTAACACAAGACTCGACGCCGCCGAAGGCCTCCTCGGCCGAGGCGTCACCAGCCGGCTCACCGCAGATGGAATCGGCCGTCACCATCGCGAAGCTCCTCTCCGGCGAAGACCTCGTGGCGGAGGAGGCGAAGCCCGCGGTGGACAAGGTTGCCCCTCCGAGCGACACCGAGTCACTCGCTGCGGTGGCAGCCGTCACTGGCGTTGCTGGAGGTGGAGGCGGCGTGGGGTCCAAGAGGTAGCTCATAGGCGGCGGCGGCCCGGAGAAGGTGTAGCGCGCGGAGCTGAGGAGGGCCGAGCTGGGGTTTAGGGTTTCAGCCGCCGTGTTCTGCCTGGTTGCGCTCTCTGTCATGGCTGCCGATACCACGACAGGCTGGTCCGGCGACTCCTTCCGCCGCTACAACGAGTACAGGTTGATCTGATCTCAGCTCATATCTTATTAGTTATATATTAGTTAAAACGACCGTTTCTTATTTAGTGTTGATGCGAGCTGTAAATCTGTGAATTTTTTTTGGCAATGTAGGTACTAGGTAGACCGCGCGCTACGCTGCACCCGGTCCGGTTTACGTAGTAGATGGGCCGTAACTATCGCTTGTTTGGGCTGGATTGTTGGCCTGTACCACTACCTGGTTGAACGAAGTCGGTTGGAGGGCAGCGATGAGGCAGAGGCGGTTTGCAGGAGGTCGGTTTGTGCGGCTGGTTTTGTTGGACCCAAGGCAACGTATGTGATTTAATAGATGGGCGCCCTCTCTTGTGAGGAGCCGCTGTTCTGAGGGTGAGGACGCTGGGGTGATGGCGGCCATTCGCATTGCGCGTAAGAGCTGTTCTGGTTGGGAAGCCAAAGGTGAACTGCTGTTTTCTTGCGTTCAAATTTGGCCAGTGACTTATGCGATTCTGTGTCCGTGTAGGAGAGCTTGTTGCGCATGTATCTGCCCGCAAGATTTTGGACGATGTGGTTAGGGTTTTAGAGGGTTCCATGCCTTGCTACTCGTTCAGCGTTGTCGATGGGCTTTATGTGGCGACCGGTTTTGTGGTTGTTCCGCTAGGAGATGAGATTGATGATCTCACTCTTCTTGAGGCAACGGGCCACGCTTCGGCAACAAAGGATGGAGCAGAGGAGGCGGCAGCACATGCACTTATTCTGGCATCAAGTTGCGATTTCGACGTTGTGGTTGACGATTTCAATTACAATGAGGTACAACGTCTCCGAAAGGAGAACGAAACTCTTCGCAAAAAAAATCTGCTTCTTAGTTCTGGTTGGTTTCAGTCACTCGATCATCTGGAGGTCCTTCAGAAGACACTGGAAGCGATTACTCTCGACGATGTGGGTGGTTGCTCGAGGAACTCGATTGGTTTGCTTGCTCATGGAGCCGCTGACTGGGCCGAGGAAAATGTTTGGGCTGGCACCGGCGCAGCGCAAGAGCTGGGTACTGAGCTGATGGATGAGGATTGAGTTTGCGTAGTTGTCTCTTTGTCAAAACGGAAGGCGCACTAATGGTTTGCGTGCTTCAAAGTGGCTGGTCGAGTTTATATCATATTATGTGTTGAACGGTTGTTGTAATGGTATGTAAGAGTATATGTATGTGTGCTACTGTGTTTGCCTATATGAAACACTCGTGTACTCGTTCGTGGGAGTGGAATGGACAGTTTATTTTGATCTACGATTGCATATTCATCCCCGATGAAATATTGCAGTGCACGTTAACCAGGGGCGTCAGGAAACAGAGAAGCTTATAAACAGCAGAAAACATAGTTTGCATAGTCACGGTGATGAACCAGTTCGAAGGATCATAGGCAATAGTTACTGCCATGCAGGTTTGCTTACAAACTGGCAGCTGCATCCAACATCCGTGATGCAGTGCACGCTAGTACAGACTAAGCAGGCCATCAGGCGTAGTTGCAGCAGCTATTTTTGCGAACTACGGACACACAAAGGTGAAACCAGGAAGCAGAACTGGGCAGGTTGCTGTTCCATACCATTTGTATGTGATACTTTTGTTGAGTGGCAGGCTGCAGCAATCTGTTATGCTTCTAAAGCTGGTTTCCAAGATTTGTCTGCCAAGGGGATACAAAGTCACCCTCTGAACCACACCCCCACTACTACAAAAACGTTGATTTGTCCCGGTTGGAAAATCGATGTTGTCCCGGTTTCCCAACCGGGAACGCCAGTCCGGGACAAAAGGGGGTGCCCTTTTGTCCCGGGTCTGGCAACCGGAACAAAAGGTGCAGCCAGCGCCCACGTGGCTGGCGCACCCTTTTGCCCCGGTTGGTGTTACCAACCGGGACAAAAGGTTTCTTTTTTTTCATGTTTTTCTTTTCTCAATTCTTTTTCTATTTCAATTATACTTTTGCATTTCAATTAAACTTATGTATTGGAATTCAGTGTGTATGATCTCCACTAATATATACATATATATAGTTACTTATATAATATTTTTCCTAGATAGTTTTCATATATAAATTAATTCACTTATATATATATATATATGTATACACATATCTATACATGTGAATTCCTTTACATATGAAAATGTCTAGGACCAATATTATATAAATATATATATACACATATATATTATTGGAGTGCTTATATATATAATACATACATACTCCATCATATTTGCATAGGTATATTCGTTCTTAATTACATAGTAGAATTCGCCTTTTGGAAATTTAATACATACATACTCATAAATAGAAATTTAATACATAGACACACATATATATTTACATAGTTATATTCGTTCTTAATTACATATATACGCGTATATTGTCATATTTGCTGTGATTGTCAATATTAGATATTCCATCATAATATAATTCGCCTTTTGGATCGAGGACTTACTCAACAATAAATCCGGAGAATCGTTCTTGAATCGCCATAATCTTTTCCTCCGGTATGAGTTTATCGCGCATCTCCCCGACCTATGGAAAAAGCGGATAATTAATTTCGACTAATTAAAATACGAGTTCAAATATTAACAAATTTTTTACTTACTTCATCCTCCCAATCTGTCCAGCCCTTTGGAGGACCTACCAGACCATGGATGTTCTCGCATACATAGTATGCGCACAATACAGTGCCTGGTTTCTGCCTCATACACTTTAAGAGAGAAGAAATTATCAGGTATTTACATGAATATATAATAAAACTAATGAATCGTGCAACGAATCATCCAAGTGCGTACCGGAAAATCTGTCTTGATCTTCAATTCCTTGTCAAATTTGCCTGGATGATTTTTAGCGAATTCTTTCCAAACCCTGTGCATGATTAGAACAATTATAGTCAAGTAACAAAGTGATTCAAATTATCGGTCACCGACGGAATAGTGGTAGAATTACTTTTTCATCATGTTAAGAAGATTTTCGTATTGTTCTGGAGGTCTCCTCAATGAGTCCATAACCACGAGTAGGCTCTTCTCGGGAATTATGACAATTAGGACCCAGTGTTCACTGCAAGATTATACGGAGGCAGTTCTTGGTAGTTAAGGTTTAAACAATTCGATTGCAGAATAGAAAGTGTTAGACGGAAGGAATCACTCACGCAAAGTTGTAAGGAAACAATATCATTTGCTTGTTGTGATAAACGCTTATGTACTTGAACAACATTTGGAATATCTCATCGGTATTGTCGCGTAGAAGCCTCCAATTACAAGTAATTGGGTCGATGAAGCCGAGGTGAGAGTATCCCTTTCTTCTGCAAGTATGTATCTCCATTCTACATGATACCGAATAAATCAAGAGATCAGTACGTTGAGATCATGCAAAACAATACGTAAGGAGAGTAAAATACTTACAGAACCCACAAGCCGACCATAGAGATGTCGAGGGCCTCCTGATGGAATAGTTGGTAAATTTCTTCCCAGTTTATCCATAGAATGGCCTCCCCCCGTAAGAAATCGTCATCTTTAATCTTTGCGCCCTGCATGAAGATGCAATCGGCCATCGCACGCATGTAGTGCTGGTGCAGCTTATACATTTGCGTTGGAAGCACAGACACTACTTCGGGGGGTACAAGAGCTTTGCCGATCTCAAACGTCCATTTGACGACCACATCGGCCTTTGGAATATCTTCTCCCCCTGCAATCTGAGCGGCCGTCAGGTTTGATTCTTTCAAAAATGTAACAAAGTCTTGTTCTTGCGTCGTCTGTCCCACTACGAGAGGCTCTATTGATTGTTTCTTTTGGGCTCCGAGCTGTGGAACGTCGGACGACGAGGACTTTGATTGTCTCTTCTTTTTCTCAGTAGTTTTGATAATTGTGCGTTCGTAGTCTGAAGGGGGGTCTCTCGGAATGAATTTTCTCTTATTTGCTTCGCACATTCCCTTAAAAAATTTCAAATCTATCGGATTTATCACTTTCTCGGGCTCCGGCTTCGGCTTCGGCTTGAAGTGCTCTTTAACTCTTTCTTGAGTTATCCGATCGCATTCTTCAAGGCTCATGTCCCAGGGTTTAATAGGAGCCTCCTTGGTTTTTGTCTCCTTTTTCTTCTTCTTTGGAGGCTCCTTAGCCGGTGCAGCTACCTTCTTTGCCGACGGCCGTTTCTGCTTCTTTGCCGGCGGCGGAGGGGGTGACCATGGAGGCGACGGTGACGCTTGAGTGTTCATCGGCGCATGAGATGATGGTGATGGAGAATGTGCCGGTGATCCTTGCCGAGACAGTGCTGCCCTTGGGGAGTTTTGCGGAGATGCCGGTCTTGGAGAGGCATGCTGAGATGCCGGTCTTGGTGTTTGATCATCCGACTTTAGGACAATGTAGCGCTTATCCCATAGGATGTAGCCATGAATGGCTTCTGCTAGTGTCCTCTCCCCATCGCCTCCAGGAATATCAAGCTCGAGCGTCTCCCAACCCTGGCACACCTGCTCCACGCCAACTCTTGTGTATCTAGGCGGAATTTGCTGCCCGTGGTACACGTCGCCTGGTTCGGTTGGCATGGCGGTACCGTACGCAACAGTGAACATTAAGTTCTTAACGGCAGTCTGCAGGTCACAAGGTGTCCGGTGCGTGATCTCATCCACTGGAAATCGTTGCGGGGCCGACGCTTCAACTGTGGCCTGGATCCCCGTGGGCTCAGCGGTGGCGATGTCTGTGGAAGCGCAGCTGCTTTTCCGCTGAGACAGGTGATCGGCTGCGACACTAGGCTCTGGAGGCAACGTTTGCGCTTGCTGTTGCTGGCTCATTGCTACGGCCACTTGGCGTTGAACCTCTTCCTCCAGTCTTTGATCGTGTGACATGAGCCGTTCCTCTAGCCTTCGCAAGTGCTCCCGCTCATCATTCTTTCTTCTTTGCCGGCTTCTATATGAATCAATGTAATCCCTGAACTCATACTTCCACGGAACCACGCCTTTGCCTCTTGTGCGGCCCGGATGCTCTGGATTCCCAAGGGCGTAAGTCAGCTCGTCCCTCTCTCTATCCGGCTGGAATGTTCCCTCGGTCGCTGCTTGTATGGCCTCCTGTAGTCTCTAGGCTGCTCGCTGGATGTTTGGCCCATAGATGCAGTCACCAGTCAATGGGTCCAAGCTTCCCCCGTGACCATAAAACCAGGTCCTTGACCTTTCAAGCCAGTTCATGGTCGCAGGTTGGATGCCTCTGTCAAGCAGATCCTACTCCATCTTCTCCCATTTGGGTACTGCAAGCTTGTAGCCTCCTTGGCATAGAGTGTGATGGTACACTTTCTTCGAGGCGTTGTCTTTGGCCTTCTGCACCTTCTGAAGCCCAAGCTCTGAAGACTTGTATTCCACAAATGCATCCCAGTGACCCCTGAGCTTTTCGAGCTCGCCGGTAAATACGGGTGTGGTCCCGGTCTTGATATATTTCTTCGTCAAAATTTTCTTGAATGATCGCAGCTGGTCGGCCATCTTACTCAGGGTCCAGCACTTGCATATCTCTTCGGATTCAGCTGGAACCGTGAAGTTTTTCTTAAGCTCCCGCCAGCACCATTCTTTTTCTCTTTCGGGTACCGCATCCCGTTCCTCGCTTGGATTGGAAGCTTTCCAGAGCCTGAAGCTGATCGGGATGTTGTCCCTGACAATACATCCGGATTGTCTTATGAATTTTTTGACGGCAGCTTCTGGAGCGATCGGTTCGCCATCTGGACCAACTTCCGTTATAATGAACCGCCCTTCCAGTTTTTTTGTTGGGCCTCGCTTCGTCTTTTTCTGCTGCGACGATGATCCAGACGGCTATAAAAAAACATTCATAGTATTCATATAGATTCAGATAAAAATATGATTGTCACTACAAATAATTATAGTTGTGATATGTACATTAGCACTTTGTTCAGCAGCAGCGTCATCCTGAATAGATGGTGCCTCAATTCCATCACCGGACATATTCAAATATATGTCGGTATTGCTGCCATCATCAGTTCAGCGACATCTCCTTGACCTTCGCCAATCATATTCAACAAGAACTGTTCGTCTTCCGCGTCTGTGTGTCGCGGGTCCATCGTAACTAAAATATGATTACAAATAAAACCCTTAAAAAATTATCTAAATAATCCACATATTTGCGAGCATTTGACTAAGTACCGATCGATGGACGAGGTCGAGTAATATTCTCAAAGTAATTCAAGAAATAAACTTGAAATATTCTATCGATAATTTCACTAAGTACCGATCGATGGATGAGGTCGAGAAATATTCTCTAAGTAATTCAAAAAATATACACGAAATATTCTATCTATAATTTCACTAAGTATCGACTGTGAAATATTCTAGACGGTTTTTTCACTAAGTAATTCAAGAAATATACATGAAATATTTAAAAGAAATTTAAACTCACTTTACACATACATACATACATACATTCATACATTTAAAAATTTGTAAATATACCTTTATTTACACAACAAATTATGATTTCACTCTTAACAAC
Organism: Panicum virgatum; assembly: GCF_016808335.1. Lineage (NCBI taxonomy): Eukaryota > Viridiplantae > Streptophyta > Magnoliopsida > Poales > Poaceae > Panicum > Panicum virgatum. Next base: position 50,021,171 of record NC_053142.1, read on the forward strand.
AAATTATGATTTCACTCTAAATAACATGAACTCTAAATTATGATTTCAAATTATGAGCATGTCCCAAAGTTACATGAGTGTAGCTTCCTAGCTACTGAAAATGAGCCATAATTGGTCGACGATGTCGATCTCAGTGCTGCAAACACTCGACACACTCTGAAAACTAAAAATTAAAGAACATTGGGGAACTATACAGAGGCAGGAGCTTCCCAACGTAGCGAGAGGTTCTGGGGTTCAATGGAATAGAGAAGGTGTTGAGGGGACTCAGGAGATCGAGCTCTACCTTTGGGTTGTCGCGGCGTGGGCTGGGATGGCCTGTAGCGGCGGGTCGACGGCGAGCAGGGGATGGTGGCGAGGGCGTTACGGCGGCGGCGGTGTTCCGGCGGGTCTCCGGTGGGTTGGTCGGGGCTCTGGGCGGCGGCGTGAGGTCAGGGCTCTGGGCGGCGGCGACGTCGATGGCGGCGGTGCTCGGCTCGCGCGGTGGGGGGAGCAGGACGGCGGCGGCACCAGGCGCAGATGAGAAACCAAGTGTTAGGGGAAGGGCGAAGGAGGAAGGAAATATATGGGGGGGCCTTTTGTCCGGTCCTTTTGTCCCGGGTCGTGGCTTCACCCGGGACAAAAGGGGCTTTTGGGCGGGCCGGGAAAATTCCCAGCCCGCGGCCCACCTTTAGTCCCGGGTGGATCTACCACCCGGGACAAAAGGGGCACGTTTTCCCTCGTTCCCGCCTAATGTTATGTTTGTTTTTGTTTCTTTTTACTTCTCTTTTAAAATTGGCTTTCATTTGTTAATTCAGTTAATAAAATTATGATTCCAAAAATTATGGAACAAAATTTCTTATCTCTATATAAACTTGATACACGCAACAAAAATAATTAATTTTCATTCAAGTGATTGGGTCAATGAAATATCTAACTTTTTTGAAACCATATTTGTTATTTTGACCATGCAAAAATATATTAGGTGAATTTTTTTCAAACTGTTGCTTTTCGACAGAAAGTGGATTCTATCACGATATTAACGTTTAAAAAGTGAATTTTAGATAAAATTAAGCAATTTCATGATATTAATGAGTAGTGTGTGAGTTTGAGAGATAGTGTGTGTTAGTGAGATTGTGTGTGTTAGTGAGAGAGTATAGTGTGTTAATGTGAATGTAATTTCATGAAATAAATAAAATTAGTTGAGTAATCCATTATTGAATGAAAATTATAATTGAGTCTAGTAATTAAGTGAAAAATATATAAAATAATATATATATAACACATAAAGTATAATTGTACAGTACATATATAATAAAAGTATTCGAATTGCGATTATGTTTTTATACAATAATATAAAATGATTCAAGTACATGAAGGATTAGCGGTAACAGACTTTCTCTTCACAAATGTCCCTTGATTATGATCACGGCGCAAGTATGGAGCATCATCATTGGCTAGCAGGATGCATGGATCAGCATTTACTTCGAAAGGTGGAATGGCAACAAAATTATTATATTCTTCTGAAAAGTCTGTCTTGTCCTCCACTCCAACGATGTTTCTCTTTCCTGATAGAACTATGTGTCGCTTAGGCTCATCCTTTTGCTTGTTTATCCCCTTCTTTGGCTTGCTGGACATGTCCTTAATGTAGAAAACCTGAGCGACATCCTGGGCTAGGACAAATGGCTCGTCTCTATACCCAAGATTGTTGAGATCAACTATTGTCATCCCATACTCATCTTTTGTTACCCCTCATCCAGATAGCTTAACCCATTGGCAACGAAATAGAGGCACCTTGAAATTAGGACCATAATCCAGCTCCCATATCTCTTCAATGTAGCCGTAATATGTGTCTTTTTTTCCATTATTGTACATGGCATCCATACGAATACCGCTGTTTTGGTTGGTACTCTTTTTATCTTGGGCTATCGTATAAAATGTGTTTCCATTTATCTCGTACCCTTGGTATGTTAAGATATTCCAAGATGGTCCCCTAGCCAATAAGAACAGTTGTTCACTTATATCCATGTTATGCATTAGATGCTTCCGCAACCAGCTGCAGAAAGTGTTCATGTGCTCACGTGTAATCCATGCCTCAGACTTTTCCGGGAAATTGGAGAGCAGAATTTTCTTGTGTTCCTCGATATATGGGTCAACCAAGGATGATTGTTGAAGAACCGTATAATGCGCTTTCTTGAATGAGAAATCATCTGTGCAGACACAAGATTTCTTTCCTAATGTACCCTTTCCAGTTAGTCTCCCCTCATATCGCGATTCAGGGACTCCAATCGGTTTAAGGTCATCAATAAAGTCAACACAAAAGTCAATGACCTCCTCAGTTCCGTAGGCACTGGCGATGCTTCCTTCTGGACGAGCTCTATTACGAAAACATTTCTTGAGTACCCCCATGAACCTTTCGAATGGGAACATGTTGTGTAGAAATACTGGTCCGAGAATATCAATCTCTTTGACAAGGTGCACTAGAAGATGTGTCATGATGTTGAAGAAAGATGGTGGAAATATCAGCTCAAAGCCAACAAGACATTGCACCACATCTTTTTGCAGCTTTATCAAATTCTCCGGGTCAATTATCTTCTGAGAAACTGCGTTGAGGAAGGCACATATCTTCACGATGGTTAACCGGACGTTATCAGGCAGAATCCCCCGCAGCACAACCAGAAGAAGTTCGGTCATAAGCACATGGTAGTCATGGGACTTGAGATTTGTAAATTTCTTCTCTGCCAAATTTAAGATTCCCTTTATATTGGATGAGTATCCAGATGGAACATTTATACTGCTCAAACAGTCAAACATGGTTTCTTTCTCTTCCTTGCTAAGAGTATAGCTGGCAGGACTTAAGTATTGTCGTCCATTATCTCGCTGTTGTGGATGTAAGGCATCTCGTTCTTCCATACATTGCAATTCTTGACGTGCTTCTACTATATCTTTTGTCTTTCCGTACACTCCCAAGAATGCTATCAGGTTGACGCAAAAATTCTTCGTGAGGTGCATCACATCAATTGCATGACGAACATCTAAGACTTCCCAATATGGTAGCTCCCAAAATATAGATTTCTTCTTCCACATGGGCGCCATTCCGTTTTCGTTCGGAACAGGTTGTCTACCAGATCCCTTTCCAAAAATAACTTCTAGATCTTTTACCATGTTGAAGACGTCTTTACCACTACGGTGCATCGGTTTTGTTCGGTGGTCCGCTTGGCCTTTGAAATGCTTGCCCTTCTTTCGTACCGCATGCCTGATGGGAAGAAACCGACGATGACCCATGTATACAACCTTCTTACAGTGAGTCAACCATATATTATCGGTATCATCTAAACAGTGTGTGCATGCTTTGTATCCCTTGTTCGAATGTCCTGACAAGTTACTAAGAGCAGGCCAGTCATTGATCGTTACGAACAGCAATGCTCGTAGGTTGAAGTTTTCCTGTTTGTATTCATCCCACATCCGTACACCTTCATCGCCCCAGAGCAATAAGAGTTCTTCGACCAATGGTCTTAGGTACTCATCAATGTCATTTCCGGGCTGCTTTGGACCCGGGATAAGCACTGGCATCATGATGAACTTTCGTTTCATGCAGAGCCATGGTGGAAGATTGTACAGACAAAGAGTCACAGGCCAAGTGCTATGACCATTGCTCATCTCACCAAAAGGATTCATGCCATCCGTACTCAAACCGAACCTTATGTTTCTCGCATCCAAATCAAATTCAGGGTACGTTCTATCTATTTTTCTCCACTGCGACCCATCAGCGGGGTGTCTCAACATCGAGTCTTTCTTGCGTTCCTCTTTGTGCCATCGCATCAACTTAGCATTATCTTTATTTCTAAACAGACGCTTCAAACGTGGTATTATAGGCGAATACCACATGACCTTCGCAGGAACTCTCTTCCGGGGAGGCTCCACCTCGACATCTCCAGGATCATCTTTTCTAATCTTGTAACGCAATGCACTGCATACGGGACATGCATCCAAATTCTCGTACTCGCCTCGGTAGAGGATGCAGTCGTTGGGGCATGCATGTATCTTTTGCACTTCCAGTCCCAAAGGGCAAACAAGTTGTTTGGCTTCATACGTTATGGCAGACAATTCATTGTCCTTAGGAAGCATTTTTTAACAAGTTTGAGTAATTCACCAAATCCCTTGTCGGATACACCATTTGTCGCCTTCCATTGCAGTAACTCCAAGGTGGTGCCAAGTTTCTTAAATCCATTTTGACAATCTGGGTACAACAACTTATGGTGGTCCTCTAACAACTTCTAGAACTTCAACCTCTCCGTTTCACTCTCACAGTCTGCCTGCACATTGTGCAATGCCTGCCCCAGATCGTCGCTGGGATCATTTTCTGCTACATCTACTTCGGGCTCTTCCATGGGAATATCGTCATCGAATGCACCGATTCCAGCATTCCTGGGAAAGTGGTCGTCAAAATCTTCTTCTTCATTGTCTTCCATGGTAACCCCCTGTTCTCCGTGCTTCGTCCAACAAACATACTTCTTCATGAAACCATTTGCGAAAATGTGGCTGTGTAGGATTCTTGAAGATGAGTAATCCTTGTTATTGTTGCAATGAACACACGGGCAGCACATAAAACCATTATGCTTGTTTGCCTCAGCCACAGACAAAAAATAATGCAGGCCATCAATGAATTCTTTCGAACGTCGGTCAGCATTGTACATCCATTGCCGGTCCATCTGCATTTTAAATAAATCGATTTGAATTCTTTACACGTATCGAATAAATAAAATATATCAAACCTAAATTAAACTAAATGTAACATAACATGAATGATTAAAAGATATGCAATATCCATCATACATCTTGATTAATTAAAAGGAGTACTTAATCCATTACAGAACTTAACAAAGGAGTACTATACATGAAATTTAAAAATTCGGTCAACAACACATAGGTTTTCAACCGTCCTTGCGTTGGAACGCAGAATGCTCTAACGGATTTCTTGCTGGCGCAGAAGAAGATGGCGGAGCTGAAACCTCTGATTTTGGTGGTGACGAACCGTAACGCCGCAATAAATCCTCAAGATCAAACGGAGGTTCCTCGCCCCTTGCCATGCATTCTCTATATTCTTTTTCCAAATAACGGAGCGCTTCCCTATGAAAAGCACTAGGTTTTTTGGACCGACGACCTACTCGAGTTGTGCCCTTCTCTCCAGAAGGATAACGATCACCCCCACCGGCGCCACTCTCTTCAGCTGCTGAAGCCATATTTTACTGAAAAATACCTTTATTTTCCACAAAATTATAAATTCTTACCATTACAATGCAAAAATTATTTACTATTACAATTACAATGATCAGATTAATAACTCTTGCAAATAACAATGAAATCATATAAAAAGACGAAATGTATCATTAATCCTCAAGAAATCTCTAATTAATTGAAAGAATTCTCTATAACTTCTAATTACTTTGACACCCTTCAGTTCCAGGAGTACACTAGAGTACTGAATAAATACATTCATGAATAATTCATTCATATTACAAAAATTCTAATATACTCATTTCATTAATTCATTCATGAATACAAAAATCAACTATCCACAATATGGTCATGTATACAAGTACATCACATGAAGTGTCTACACTCATTCTAAAAATTTCTACTATCCACATACTCATCTAAATCTAAAAGAAAATCACACCTACATATGCAATCTAGCTAAATGTCCAAGAAATGAGCTAGCTACACATTTTCTCTATTTCTAAAGCATGAAATGAGCTATACAAGCCAAGGAAGAAGAGAAAAACAAGCCCCAAACCTTTAGCGCCGATGGATGGACGGGGAATCAAAGATCTTCACAAATGTGGTGAAGAAATGAGCAAGAACTCCTCCCTCCCGAGCCGAGAACAGCAAGAAACAAGTGAGCTGAATGGCTCGGGCGGGGGGAGAGGGAAGGGGATAAGGGGGCCAAGGCCTTTTGTCCCGGTTGGAGACACCAACCGGGACAAAAGGCCCGCGTATCCTTTTGTCCCGGTTGGATCCACCAACCGGGACAAAATGCCCCCATTTTGTCCCGGTTGGTCCATTTTGTCCCGGTTGGTGGATCCAACCAGGACAAAAGGCCTTGCCCCCCCCCCCCCCCCCGCTGACCCGGCTAGCCGTTGGACCCGGGACAAAAGCCACCTATTGTCCCGGGCCCAAAGGCTGCCGGGACAAATGGCCTGGAACAAAGGCATGTTCTGTAGTAGTGCCCGGATCAGTGCTGTAATTGGTGTTGCCCAGGGAACACCCAAAAAAATAGAGCCAAAAGAAACTGCTATAACACAGTTAGTCGTGCTAGATGCTGGAGCACGCAAAAGAATCCACCAATTGATGGTGAGGCTGCTGCATTCTCTGCAATTGCAACATGAAGTCCATAGCAGTGGAGTGGTATATACAGTGGATATAGTGTGTTGCCTCCTCCTGTAATGACAGTTAATTTGATCACAGATTAGGTAAAATATGGAGGCAATGCACAGCTATATAGACAAATGGTTTTGCATAAGCTTAGTAGCTTACAGTAGGGAGTGGTGGCGTGCTTGGTCTCATAGATGATCCCGTTGCGAAGGATCTTCAGGAGAGACAAAGCGAGCTCATCAAGGCGAGATGGATTGGTTTTGCTCCCAGTGAACATGAATCCAGTTTCCGCATGTTCAGAGATGGCTTCACCAGTGGTAACCTTTTTAATTGGCAGTAGATCACCAAAGCTGTTACAGACAGAGGCCATGTCATGGATCATGGTGGTGTAGCACTGTTTCTGAACACCGCGATCCCGCAACAAATTGGTGATTTTGTCTTGCAGAATCTCATAGAAACAATCATTATTGAGCTGGTCTTGTTTCTTTTTGATGAATGTCTCACTTAAAGAATGGACCTTGATATCTGTGTTGTCGCTGTGCTTTTGGAGAGCAGCCACAGCAGCATCCCGCTCCAAAACCAGCCGAACTATCTTATCTTGCATGGCAGCGCAGAAAAAATTGCTTGCATCCAGATCTTCTTGTTTCGCTTTGAGAATAATGCGACTAAAGTCATCAATGATCACATTTCTAGCACTGCAATAGTAGTTGAGAACTGCCTGGCATGCACTTTCATCAGCTTCATCATGAGAAGGTTGCGGACTGCCAAAGATGACAGTGTCTGAATCGGCCCCGGGCTTGTTCCCGTAAGGGAGATCAACATGCATCCATGCTGTTTCCATGCCGAGAACTTGGAAGGCAGAGTCATAGCCCGAGCCATGCACTTTGAGCTTCAGACTATCCATGATTTGTTTCAGGATAATATGTCTAGGGATGTAAACAGCGTCGGGTATCTGCATGACCAGCATTTAAAGTTTGTTGTATTACTTGTTTGTTGTTTTGAATGCACGAGCGTAAACTAATTACATGTAATTAGGCAGTGAAATCAATTTGCTTCGTTATGGAAGAGTGGAATGCGAGCCTAAAATAATGAAAATGCAGTTATGCAGCTAATTGAGCTAACTCTGCCCTGTAAAATTGGAATATGCAGTCTGGGGCAATCTAATCACAACACTGCATGTATGAAATTATGATACTAATGAGTTGGCTGCTGCTTAACACATGCATGGGCATGGGGTGCACAATTATTTTATCCCAGAACATTGGATCCTTATAATAAGAAAGTTCGTTGCAGAAAAACAGCATGATGTTTATAAGGAAAGATGTTTCACAAATATATTTAGACATGCATGGGTTTAGCAAAGGAGGCAGGTGTATACCTTAGGCTTAACGATGACAGGCGAAGTGAAGAGAGAATCATCAGACAGATCGCGAAGCGATTTCTTGTTATCCCAGTAGAGAGGATCTTGTTCAAACACCTTAAATAGTGATAACACCGGTGTTAGTTAAGATTCTGGAAGATGCTAGGCTTGCTGGAAGTGCGGAGATGCTGATTACCATTTCTTTTTTGATGTGTTCACCAGAAGAGGGAGTGGTGGACCTGCTGGCAGCGGCAGATTTCTTGTTATCCCAGTAGAGAGGATCTTGTTCAAACACCTTAAATAGTCATAATACCGGTGTTAGCTAAAATTCTAGAAGATGCTAGGCTTGGTGGAAGTGTGGAGATGCTGATTACCATTTCTTCTTTGATGTGTTCACCAGAAGAGGGAGTGGTGGACCTGCTAGCAGCGGCACCATCCAAAAGCTTCTTAGGCAGATTTGCTCCCAAGCTGTACCTCCGATCTGCAAGAGGCGGTCCCTGGTCCATCTCTGTGTTCATTAGAACAGGGCCATGCAAGAAAGATTCTGCGTCCACTGTGGCAGAGGCTAAGGCGTCCATCTTTGGGCAAGAAACCAAATACGAAAGAAGTCAACAGAATATTTAATGTAAAGATATCGAAAAAGGCAAAAAGCCACCATTTTTTTTTGGAGATGGGGCTACATACCTGGCCTTTGATTTGTTTCACCACAAGAACAGTGTCACCGGCCGAATCTTGGTCAGACAGATGGAGTTGAGCATTTTTGTCCCCGGTGTCACTCATGGTCTTGGTCTGAAAAAGCAGAATGGCCAGATCAGTTTGCATGATCATGGAGAAGAATGAAAGCGACTGAATCCTATCAACACAAAAAAGAGAAGAAAGATGGATCTGCACTGCATTTCCGAAATGCACAGGTTAGTTAGCTATAACTGCAGTACAAAGCGAAGGGAAATATTACCTGGTCCACAGCAGCTGCTGGGCGGATGTTCCAGTCCCTGAGCAACCTTTTTTTTGGGTGGAGTGGGTAGTGGCGGTCCATGGCTGGTGTGGAGGAACAGGAATCCAAGGCGACAGTAGAATATGTAGGTCTTCGTCAGGGGGGCCATGACGTGTCGATCAGTAAGAGGTGTGCTCAGGAAAACCGGGCAGGGGATACTGTTGGCGGTATGGAGGTACAGCAGTGCAAGCAAACGAGTGTAGAAGTGGATGCTGATGGCTTTATTTTTTAATGGTATGGAGGACCTGCAGAGCAAGGAAAGTTGTGACAACTGGGCTGGAAAGTAATTGGGCCGGGCCATACCAGGTATAATGTATAATATACACTAAATACCATCTATGTTGTCTCTCCAGTTTGGAAATAGAAAAGCACAGCAAGATCACGCAGGAGTAGTTGATGACAGTTCATACCGGTGCTACCATAATACATAGAGAACCGTCTGGCCATACATATCAGTAGTACGTCTAATACGAAGTTCTAGTTACTGTGGCATATCACAGGCACCACAGTTTTGTTACAGATAGCAGCAGCATAATTAATAAGAAGTCCTAACTACAACTTCATATTACAAACACCGCAGCCTGGTCATAGAGGGCTATAGAACGGCACCCACAAAAGAGCCAGTATTATGGCACACCAGGAAAGCTAAGTTACTGGCAACTTGTTTTTTTGTCCAGGAGGCCTGAGCATGACGGGATGCATAATTTACATAGTAAGAACAGTTACATCTCTGAACTGCATTAGCACGGTATTGTGGCTACTCATCTTCTTCGCTGACGGCCATTGATAATTTCCTTGCCGCACGCGGTTTCTTCACCGAAGGCATGCTGGTGAGAAGAACAATCCATGATTTTGTATCAGGTGGCAGGCATGGCTAGAATGAAATGGGCAGGAACTGAACTAACCTAGTCTCACAGTCAGTGTCTTCGAGGTCCTCTCCCAAACCTGGTTCGCTTATGGGATGCTTTTCCTACATGAAGCATGTCATAATCGATCAGAGATAAGACTACTGATTCTGATTAAAATACGTTAGAAACGGCGTGAACCTAAAAGGATATCGAACCTTGCGAACAACAGGTGTTGCAATTAGATGCAGAGCTGCTGTGTCCAGAGCATCCTACACAGGCCATGATCAGCTAGCAAATCTTAAAGGCATGGACTGCACCTGCACAGAATAGAGAGCACACCGTACCTTAGGAGGTGTACTGGCGTTTGCATCAGGTGTATCAGCTTGAGCATTGTCGACAGAGGCACCTGGGAGCTTGCCTCCTTCAACGTTGGATGGCACGACAATTGCTGCGGGCATAGCATAGGTTCAATTGTGGTAGGATTTTTGAATTTAGCAAACATACATCCTAGTGTAAATACCATGAAAAACATACATGTTTCCGCTTCAGGAAGTGCGTGCTTTTCGACCTCAATAATTCTTGTGAGAGAATCAACTCTGAAACTTGTTCTTCCTCTACGAACAGCACCTCTTGGCACACTGAGGTTGAAGTCGTACTTGCCGCCATACAGCCTTTTAATCTGTTCAGGGATATATCCCTGAACATTTGAGGCAAGGCTCATAAGACTATCAGCTGGTAGGCCAATCATTCCATCTGCAACTGCTCCAAAGCATATGATTTCAATGGTCTTCTCCTCAGCATCGGAATCGACCTCTGGATCAGTAGCAAGGAAAGCTATTTTGTACCTAACTTGCAGCATGTTTGCACTCTGATCAGTACAGTCTGAAAACCATAGAGGTGGAAAACAATAACAGGGAAGAATATTGGAAAGGATTACCTTGGAATGGCAGATGTGCCGGTGCATTCAGGATCAAAGAACTTGTACGTATCTCCATTAGGTCTTGTGGTTCTCTTGCACTTGATACATGCCAGATAGGACCATTGTTCGTTTGGAACCAGTTCCTTTATCTTTGCTATGACTCGGTATCTGTTACCCTGTTGAAAAGGAAATTTCTGAAAATGCAACCTAATGGCATGAGGACAGCAAAGAATAAATTCCTTATGCGGGTAAGAACATGCCTCTACTTCATGGGGATTGTCGATGCCCGAAAGGTCAGCTACAGTCGTATCCTGAGGCCGGCTGCCCTGCTGCTCACCTACCCAGTATGGCTGGCCAATAGCAGTGCCAAAGCTGCATTCCAAGGAAGCAAAAGCGATGTATATTAGCACAATTGAGCCCGTACTCTATCGCTTGCAATGGCAGAGTTTGATAAAAGAAGCATGGAAGGTACCTTTGCTGGAGCAGTGTTGTTTCTGGTAACGCTGGATTGACATACCAAGTACCCGTTGTAGAGCATTGGAGCGTGAGGCGGCCTTATTTTAGAAATTAAGTCGAGTTCATTAGTAATAGCAGAGTATATACTTATAGAGTAGCAAGCGTACATACCATCAAAGGTACTTGAAGTAACTCCGACAAAAAGCAGCACCACAGGAACACTCTTGCTCATTTCCATGAGAGGCTGCGCATCGAACTTCTCTGCATGGGAGCCCCAGAGTGCAAGCACAGCATTGTCTCTGAAAAATGAAAAGGTCATCAAGGGAACTTTGAAATGATCCACCATATATGCAAGGAAGCCAAAGGAAAAAGGCCTGCTTATGAAACACTAAAAAAAACATGAAAATACCTGCCATCGGTAATATGGACATTGATCAATGATTGAATTCCATTCTTTGTTGCTTGCTTTGTCATGCGCGAGCACTTGGTAAAGAGGCCCATAGCATCTGCAGTGTTTAGAACAACATCAGTTGGATTGGTACAGAACAAACATGCAAACAAAGAAGTTTCGTGGGAAAAGAAACAACATATCATACCTGACATTTGCTCCTTCACACCCACTCTAGCACGGAGCACATGGAACGGGGTGATGGAACACGCATACAGTGGGAAGTCTGGAGGCACAGTGCTGAGTTGTTCAATTCTTGTGTGCTTGGTGAAGCGAGCCATGTACGGGTCGTCAACAGGGCGATAAATGGCTCTAGCATTGCAAACCTCAAAGTACTGTATTGTGTACACTCCATCTTCTGAAAGTTTTTTCCTTTGCTCATCGATCCATTTCGGTGGGACAACAGCCTCCATGGCAGTATTCTACATACAAGCAGATAGCTTTAATGTGGTGGAATAAAATGGAAGAAACAGTGTTGGTGCCCAGGGCATACAATACCTCACTATCCAACATGATAAATTCAAATCTGGAGAGTTTTGGAGGCTGCTCATTCGTGGACCTTTCGAAGAAACGAACAGCTCTGACGTTCACTCTCCAGCGCGAATGGTCTGGGCAGACCTTTTTCAACGGGATGCAGGCCATCCTACAGTGGGAATTTTCAATTGACAGTCAGATCTCGAACAGGGAAATAGGGCTGCAGTATAGGTAGAAAGGCAGCGGCTTTTCATGTAAAAGGTGCATGAGAGGGTTAAACCATAAATAATATCTGGAAATACAAAAATTGGGCATGTGAGAATACACAGAGTCAGACATCGCATCACATGCATTAGAGCACATCCACAATATATTTCTATAGAAGTGTTACACAGAGTCTAAAATTTCTCTATAAACAATATTTTTGGTGGTCGCAGCAGCAGCCCCTTTCTCATCTTCAATAACCATTGTGAGACCTTCACGAGATGTGACTCTTGAGATGGCAACATATAACTGCCCATGAGTGAAGACTGGTTCCCGTAAATAAACTCCGACTCGTTCGAGTGTTTGTCCCTGACATTTGTTTATTGTCATGGCATAACAAACTCTCACAGGAAATTGGCGTTGCTGCAATGTGAAAGGCCAACGCGGGCTTGTGCCATTGAGAACAATTCTCGGTATTCCAACCACAACACCAATATGGGTTCCAGTCATGATTTCAGCCTCAAGAATGTGATCACCTAGCCTCCTAATTAGCAGCCTAGTTCCATTGCAAAGGCCTTGAGCCTGGTCAATGTTCCTCAGGAGCACTACAGGAACGTTAACCTTCAGCAGAAGACAGTGCTGCGGGTAATTGTTTAGTATTATAGAATTGAGCACTTCAGGTGGATATAGTAGCTCATAGTCAGAAGGCATTTCTATGGAATTCGCAATCTGATCAAAACTCCTATACTCTTTAGAGTCGCCAGGCACTCTAGCCACCATAGTTTCATTTAGGTCATCAACGACTGTGTTTACAGGACATACTATGCATCGGCATGCCAAGTACGATATAGAGGAAAAAGAATTTTCGAACTCGTTGTAGACAGCGTCAATGATCGCGCTCATTTTGTCACCATTCGGGAACATAACAATATCATCAGGCACGTCAATCCATGTGTCTTCGATATCCCCATCCCGTCTATATGCAGGAATTTTCCCTTCCCCTACATCTAGCACCCACTGTGCAAACCGCGACATGCGGGCTTTCTCTATAGGGCTGAGCGATGGATTGCAAAGGCGCATGTTAACAGTTAATCTGAGCACTTGAACATGTTTCCACAGAGGCGACCTTATCAGCGAAGCATTCAGTATTTGAGTACGGTCTGCTCCTTGGATGACAGGTAGCACCTGCCTAAAATCGCCACCTAACAGTATAGGCAGACCACCAAATGGTTTAGCTGCATTTGAAGCGTCATTGGCGGACAACAGATCTCTAAGACTTCGGTCTAGTGCTTCAAAGCAAAATCTATGTGTCATTGGTGCCTCGTCCCAAATAATAAGTGACGTTTTCTGTATTAGGGCAGCTAGTAAAGTTCCCCTACCTATGCTGCATATACTTCTATCATGTATGTCCAGAGGAATTCTAAACCGCGAATGTGCTGTACGGCCTCCAGGCATCAATAGAGCAGCAACTCCAGAAGATGCAACAGCAAGAACTATATGATCTTGAGACCTTAATCTTGCAAGTATCGCCCTCCACAGAAATGTTTTGCCTGTCCCACCGTGGCCAGCAATGAAATAGACAAATGAATGTCGCTTGCACACGCTGCTGATCACGCTGTCATATATAGAACGTTGGTCACCATTAAGTGCTAAAGCTATAGATGCTGCTTCAACAGCCAGGACACTCCTATCCAAGGTTAACCTAACCGGTGGGAACCGGTCCGGTTTGACCGGTTACCGGTCAAACCGGTCCGGACCGGTCAAACCGGACCGGTCCGGTCCGGTTCCGGTTTCGGCCGGTACCCAACCGGCCAAAATTCAAATTTTAAATTTGAATTCAAAAAATGAAAAATTCCCAAAAATTCCTAAAAATACTTCAAGGTGTGATGAATCTAATGGTGTCAAATTTTCTCAAAAATTCATTCATTTAGTATAGTTTGTGGGAATTTAAAGTTAAATCAAAAAGAAAAAGAAAAAAAATGGGCCGGCCCATGAAGGCCCACCGATCAAACCGGTCAAACCGGCCGGTAAACTGGTCAAACCGGCCGGTAAACCGGTTGCACGGGAGCTTTTGAATTTCAAACCGGTCAAACCGACCGGTAAACCGGTAAAACCGGCCGGTAAACCGGTCAAACCGGCCGGTAAACCGGTCGGAACCGGTTGCATGGGAGTTTTTGAATTTATTTGAATTTGGATTTGAATTCAACCGGTTTCCACCGGTTACCGGCCTAACCGGTCCGGTAAACCGGTACCGGAGGGCGGCGGTTAGGCCGGTCCGGTCGGATTTTAAAACCCTGCTCCTATCATAGGATAATTCTTCAAGAATTAACCTATTAGAACTTTCATCATGGGCTATCTCAGAAGATGTAGGGAGATCATAGGAAGATATAGAAAGGCCGTTATTCGAAAACATTGAAGATAGTTCTTTCAGAAGACTGGACAACAGTATGCTATCTGGCACATCATAGTTAGGGTTGCAGATATTTTTTCTCATCCTGTATTTGATATCATCAGCCATGTATTTCCAGTAGGCATCGAAAAGTGCTCTTACATTGCCCACATCACAGTATACCAAAACAGTCATAAATATGCTTCTAAGTTGGAATGGGTTCGCCCACCGAACAGCCTCATCAAAAAGAGATGTCCATTCAGTATCGTCGCCAATGAGACCTCGTGCCTGGCAGGCCTGTCGAAAAGTGTTGTGCACAACACCCTCATAGGTCCTAACATCCGCGTAACTAATCGCACCTCTAACAACCATGAGAAGCATCCTAAGGTAGAACGCATCGCCAACACCGGGATGAATAAAACGCAGTCTACCGATTTTGGTCCCTCGCCTACGACCCTCCCATGTCTTCCGCTTGTTGTTCCAGGTGTAATAATTTGGGAACTCACAATATGTGTACTTGCGGGCGGCTGGGAAAATCTGATTAGCAAGAAACCATTCTGTCAATGTACTTTTGGTGGAATCTGGATCACTTACAACATCCTCCAAAACATCCTCTTCTGACACAGCGACAATGTTCATACCAGGCAGGTGGACATGGAGCCTCTCCACTGCTGGGAATTTCTCATGTATCTCGAAGCCAAGCAACCGCCACACTGCTTCACACCATGAAAGGTATCTCGACTTAATATATTCAGCAATCTCATCAACACCTTCGCTATTCCCTGGTTGTTTGTCCTTGTTTGCTGAGCTGTCTGCAGCAACACCCAAACTTGCTGCATCGGCACCTTTGTTGCAGTACTTGAAAAGATACTTGATGAGGTAGGACTGGTTGCAGGCTTCTACATTTATGTGTGCTTGAAATTTTTTTAGAATTTGCAGATTGTGCGGCACAACCCATCTATTATCAAGGTCCACACCACTCTTACGGGCCTTAACACTGGTATCTCGCCGTCGATAGACAGGGAATCCATCCGCATCAAACGTAGTTGCAGGCTGGAAACTCTTTGGAAACCTTTTAGAACACTTTCCATCTTTCATGCATGGGCACTTGGGATCAAGCGCACCACAAGGTCCATGCATCATGAATTCTTGCACCAAAACGAAACCCAGCGGATCTTCTTTCGGATCAGGCAGCTCAGCAATTATAAACTGATCTACAAAGGCGGGTGAAGTCTCACCAGCGCAATTGCTTTGCCAAATAAGAATGTGAGCATGAGGAAGGCCTCTTTTTTGGAACTCTATAGTATCGACGACTACAGCAAAAGGAAAAGAACATTAAGAGGACGGAAATCACACCCACAAAGGACGAATGAGAGAAACGGAGATAAGGAAAATTCTCACAGGCTGTCACAGGACCGTAAGCATCGCCACTCCTAATATCGTCTATGTATTCCTGGAGCTTCATATGGAATACGCGACTGGTGATATCGGCACGATCAGGAGGCTTCTGTCCAGTCTCACATCTCAATGCCTCAGCTATCTCTGGCCAATTAGCATTGCAAGTGAAAGTGGTGAACAAAGTGGGAGAACCATAAGCCCTGGAAATCGCCATGCAATCATGGTAGTTCTGATTCAGATTGCGCCTACTGCCTGGATAAGAAGCCGGTAGCATCGTCTTGATTCCTACATCCTTACCAGTGGATGCACCTTTGCACAATGCATCAGAGATTCCTTGATAGGTTTCACTCCGGAGATTTTTTTGGTTGAAAAAGTGGAAGGAAAGCCTGTTTGCCTCAACACATGAATAAGCATTAACACCGTATTGCTGGGAAAGGCGGCCAGAGCAAAGGACTGGATTCGGCTCGCGTCTACGGTAATGCTGGTAATAGGAATAGAACTCCATCATGCTAACCTCATTTCGACTTCCTTGGCATCCTAAGCACCCGTCTCTAAACCTAATACCTAATTGGTAACCCTTATCACCATAAGGAAAGAGGATTGGGTACTGCAATGCCATAAGAGCAGGATGGATAGGAGGCACACGTCTAAACTTTCCTTTGCACGACTCAAGAACTATATCAAAGGGATGCGTAGAAGAGGATATATCTCCAACAATAAGGGCTGCCAATTCATTAACAGCTGGTAGGCTATATCGGTCTGCACTTGTATCGGATGATCCAAACAGTCTGATACGGACATCTGGAGAAGTAGGGGAAAGAAGCCTATCTCGAGCCATACGGAATTCCTTGACCAATGGGTTGCATTGATCGAACATGGAAATCAGAGACTCAACAACCTGAGGACAGGCCATGGAATCGCTGTTTGCATCAGAAGAGTGGATGGCAAGCCTATTCTGCACTTCATTGGCGGTGTCGTAAATATACAGCTGGGCATATTGGGGCCTGTTCCCTTCATCTGGAATTAGAGACCCAATACGATGATGGACGACTCCATTGATTCTGAATATATAAGGACCGCGGCCAGTATTTATGGATCTGTCAATGTCTACTCCTAAAGACGTAAAGGCAAACATAGAATTGTAGTGTCTGATAAGTTTCATGAAACTGTTAGCCGCAAGACCTCCATTAAACCTGATCAGATCACATAACGGAGGAGGGAACGGGCGATGCTTTGGAAGGGAGATACGGCCACCACGGCAGCATGAATGGTACACAATACGTTTTTGTGCATAAGAGCTTAGGCTAACAACACGTTCTTGGTACCAGAAGAACGCGTTGCAATGCTCGCACACGTAATCCGGGCCGCCGTAGTAAGATCGGCCAGAATAGGTCTCTATAACAGGAAGCTCAGAAGGTAAGATGTGCACGCATCGAATGTGGACAGCAGCTAATAGGAGGCAAACAGGAAAAATAGTCAAGCAATGCACCTTTCAATAGAGTGGCATACTCTTTTGGAAAGGCAACTATAGGCTCAGGGCAAAGATCAGAAGGGAAATAGCATGCGTTGTCGATCAGAAAACATGTTAAATTTAATTGAGCATAGCACTGCGGTAAATTAAAGAGCAATGCGCTCCAATCGCAGTCAACCTTTCCTCATTAGGTCCCTGTTCCTATTGACGGACATTCTCCTGGCTCTATTTTCTCGAGCAACGGGTACAGGCACGATGGGGCAAAATGGTCTCCTAAATAGAAAACACCAGAATCTGAACCATGAGAGGAAACAATTTTTTCTCAAAAGAAATAGCATCCCTTTCAGTTCAACTCACTGGACACTACGTTGCTTGGTGGGGCAGCAGGAGCAGAGAAGGGAACCGAAACAGCTGGTGGATGTCCACATATATTAACAGGAGGCGATGGCAACCGCAGTCTCACATTCCTACCACAACCAGCATCAACACAAGCAGCTAGAGTGGCCTCAGCTGCGGCCTCTCGACGACGGCGCCGTGAGCTAACCAAATCCGGCGTAGAACACCTAGGACGCACATTTCTGCCACCGGAAGCGCTAGATTCCCTGCAACGCCGGCGCGACGAAGCAGGAGCATCCATCTAAACACTTAGAGAGGAAAGGACACCTCAAATAAGTGGCGCCGAATGTGGAAAGGGCCAAAGAGCACCAACGATGCAAATGTCCATCATTTTTTTAGCAGCAAACCAAACAACACATAGAGAGGTACGAAGCACAAACAGTATCACATTTTAAGAACGCTATGTGCAGGCAAAGGCATCGCCAACAATACAGCAGGAACTATCTGGACAACACACAGAAGGGAACTGAGAGAACCGTAGAGTACGCACCTAAAGAACGGCAGCAGGAAAGCAAGAATTCCAACGCGTCTCACAGGCAGGCGGCCTACAAATATCAATCAGAACATTAATAGAGATCAATAAATTAACATGAAGCAACACCCACACAAGAACTGGAACTGGCACATCTGACGGTCAGAGACACCCAATAGGCAGCAAGCAAAGAGGAAAAGAACGACATCTCCACGCAGGCGCAGAGACGAAGAACACAGGAGGCAAAGAAGAGGCACGAACCTGATTCAGACTAAGACGAAACCGGCTCAGGCAGCAGAGGCAAGCAGGGATCCGCGGGCAACGCACGGCAGGACACCGCCTCCGAGACCCCAAGAAAGCACCTAGTGGCGGACCAACCAGGGGAACAATCGGCAGGGTATGCTAATCGGCGAGGACACAAAGGAATGGAAGCATCAACAGTCAATGAAGAAGCAGCACGCTCCCTCATTGATTCGAAGCGGATAAAATCGCGCAGATCTGGAGCCTACCTTAATTTCTGGGAGAATGGAGGCAACAATGCAGGTGAAGCAGGAAGGGACCGCAGCTGGAGGAGAGCGACGGCGGTCCTGACGGATGGACCGCGCACCGGCAGCCAGGTCGCCGGTGGCGAGCTGCACCAACGAAGCGGCCCTCAAAGAACGGTCCGCAAGCCACGGCAACAGAGAAGCAATGGAGTGGAAGGTCTGCGTATATGAAAAGCGCACCTGGAGAAGAACGGTGCTGGTGGTCGCAGGCGGCCAGCACACCGCCCAAAGCGTCGCCACCGGCGATGACGGCGCCAACCCCCGCTCCCCAAACCCTACCCCACCTCCGAAAGAGGGAGACGAAAGCGGAAAGGAGCGCAGCGATAAGGAGAGGGCCCGTGACCCACACCCCGCGTCGACCGCCTCTCTCCTGGCAGCGAAGGCGGTGCGCAGCGCAGGCGGGGCCTGGGAATCCACGGGCCGCGTCGGTTTTCCCCTCCCGTGCACGTGTCGAGCGCGGGGGGGTGGAGCGCTGAGAAGCCGGGCTCTCCAGGGTGTATAGTAACAAGAGTATGTACTTGCTGCGAGTGTCGTGGCTTTTACCTACTCGGGGGTTCCAACTGGTAGCCTAGGTGCACTACCTTGTCATAAGGAGGCACATCGTTCAAGCCCCATGGCGCAGCTACTTCAATCTCGCCATGGATCAGGCAAGCATCAATGAACAGTAACTCTGCGTTTCTGAATGTCTTAGCCATTGGTAACCATGAGTTTATGGCAGCACAATTTTACAAACTTGGGCCATAGTTATATAGTGTTTGATGTCAGCAAACTAGACAGAGTTTATAGCAGTTGAATTATTGCAAATTTTACCAAAGTTGTGTGCAGTGGATGAACCATTGCATTGTTTTTCATTTTGGAGCTTACAGAAATCTTAAGTTGTTGATGAACGTTAGGTGGTAATATCAGTTTCTGCTATGCTCGTGATTGTTCAAGCTGTATTTATTTTTATATAAGACCATATAGATCAATAAGTATAAACAATGTTCGGATACAGAACAGTGCATCCTTAGGTGTAAGTAGTGACAAGTTGACACAGAGTTGGTTAATGAATATTAAACTCCAGATCCATATTTAACTACCCAAAGCAGATGAATTGCACATTCATTGCAAAAGGATTGTTGTTCCCTTTTATGATAATAGCTTTCAAAGTCCTTCAACTTCAATCAGTTGTCATAATAAGAGAACTTTTCAGAAATAACTGAGGACGCATTTGCGACTGATAGTGCTAATTTTTCGTGCTTAGCAATCGCATAATTATCCTTCAAAATCATGTTGCTTAAATGCTCCTTGTGAATTGCAAGTAGATTGGTTTGTATATATTATTCTGTTCTTCCCTTGAAATTAGCCAGACCTGGTTTCTGAAAATGCTCTTAATTCACCTTTTAAGTTCCGCTCAAGTTTGGACTTGCAATTTTGCCTTAACAATTGTTACCAGTTGAGTTGTGGCTAAATGGCATTATGATCCTTATTGCAGATGTTAGCTTATCTCCTACTATCAGCATCTTCAGCAGCACTTTCTCGTAATGATGGATGTTTGGATGTCTCGGTTTGGAGGAGACCAATTCATGAAACTGATCAACGCTTCAGCCTCCATGGCATTCCTCGCTTTCATTGCCCTTGGTCTTAACTCAATCATCTCTGCTTACTGTGTCTTCAGCTTGGTATCGTAGACCTATTGATGCACATTACCTGATGTGAATAGTATGTCATGGATGTATCTCAGGCCGCTGAACTTCAATTTTTTCTGCTTGTGGCTTGTGACATCCTTAATCTCTACAACTTGGGTATACTGCACTACTGCAGTAGTAGATGGAACTCAAGATTGGCTTTTTAAAAAAATTAAGTGGATGTACCAAGGATTCATGCTGGTCTTCTCATGAATCTGAAAAGATATGCATCTTAGACCACTTCAATTGCTGGGTGATAATTGCCATACTAATGTTGTGACCCTGTATATATGCTGGTGAAGCCATTCGTGTGTTTGCTTCATTTTGTAGTGCCCTTACTGACTTGTCAGCTCAGCTGGGCGTATAAAGTACAGGGGTGTATCAGCAGTTAGTCACTCTAATCGATGTGCATCAGGAATATGCAATGCCATTTGGCGAAGCTGGATGTGCTTAATTGATGCTAAAATTTTTCAACCCATGACGGTCCCATCTTCGTAACCCAATCTTCTGCTGTCACCATCCGGCCCAGTCCCAAGGTGGCAGGCTGACGCACAACGGTTTGAGGCCGAGGCCCATCTCCTCCGCTACTATACTAGCCACACGCACTGACGCATAGAAGCCAGGACCGCCGCTGCGTACCGCTCCTCGCTGGCGCCCCCGACCGCTTTCGAGTTCGAGCAATGGGGTCGAGGAGGCCGCCGCCCCCTCGTCGACAGCTATGTGGTAAGCCTTCACATGCCCCCTTCACTTTCCATCGTGAAAGGGTTTACCTGACGCAGGCCCATGACGAGCTTTATGGTCTGGTTGGTCATCTCGGATAGGTCCAGGATGACGTTGCCGGGTACCTAGGCAGCAATGGCGGGTGAGGGAGCAGGCCGACACCCGCAGAGATAGCGAAAGTGAGAGATCAAGGCGCGGAAAGGGACTGCGAGGCTTACCATATAGCTGTCGATGAGGGGGGAGGGCGGCAGCCTCCTCAACTCCATTGCTCGAACTCAAAAGCGGTTGGGGGCGCCGGCGAAGAGCGGTACGCGGCGGCAGTCCTGGCTTCTGTGCGTCAGTGCTTGTGGCTAGTATAGTAGCGGAGGAGATGGGCATGAGCCTCAAACCGTTGTGCGTCAGCCTGCCACCTTGGGACTGGGCCGGATGGTGACAGCAGAAGATTGGGTTACGAAGATGGGACCGTCATGGGTTGAAAAATTTTGGCATCAATTAAGCACATCCAGCTTCGCCAAATGGCATTGCATATTCCTAATGCACATCGATTAGAGTGACTAACTGCTGATACACCCCTATACTTTATACGCCCAGCTGAGCTGACAAGTCAGTAAGGGCACTGCAAAATGAAGCAAACACACGAATGGCTTCACCAGCATATATACAGGGTCACAACATTAGTATGGCAATTATCACCCAGCAATTGAAGTGGTCTCAGGTGCATATCTTTTCAAATTCATGAGAAGACCAGCATGAATCCTTGGTACATCCACTTAATTTTTTTTAAAAGCCAATCTTGAGTTCCATCTACTACTGCAGTAGTGCAGTATACCCAAGTTGTAGAGATAAAGGATGTCACAAGCCATAAGCAGAAAAAATTGAAGTTCGGCGGCCTGAGATACATCCATGACATACTATTCACATCAGGTAATGCGCATCAATAGGTCTACGATACCAAGCTGAAGACACAGTAAGCAGAGATGATTGAGTTAAGACTAAGGGCAATGAAAGCGAGGAATGCCATGGAGGCTGAAGCGTTGATCAGTTCCGTGAATTAGTCCCCTCCAAACCGAGACATCCAAACATCCATCATTACGAGAAAGTGCTGCTGAAGATGCTGACAGTAGGAGGTAAGCTAACATCTGCAATTAAGATCATAATGCCATTTAGCCACAACTCAACTGGTAACAATTGTTAAGGCAAAATTGCAAGTGCAAACTTGAGCGGAACTTAAAAGGTGAATTAAGAGCATTTTCAGAAACCAGGTCTGGCTAATTTCAAGGGAAGAATAGAATAATATATACAAACCAATCTATTTGCAATTCACAAGGAGCATTTAAGCAACATGATTTTGAAGGATAATTATGCGATTGCTAAGCACAAAAAATTAGCACTATCAGTCGCAAATGCATCCTCAGTTATTTCTAAAAAGTTCTCTTATCATGACAACTGATTGATGTTGAAGGACTTGGAAAGCTATTATCATAAAAGGGAACAATAAGCCTTTTGCAATGAATGTGCAATTCATCTGCTTTGGGTAGTTAAATATGGATCTGGAGTTTAATATTCATTGACCAACTCTGTGTCAACTTGTCACTACGTACACATGAGGATGCACTGTTCTGTACCCGAACATTGTTTATACTTACTGATCTATATGGTCTTATATAAAAATAAATACAGCATGAACAATCACGAGCATAGCAGAAACTGATATTACCACCTAACGTTCATCAACAACTTAAGATTTCTGTAAGCTCCAAAAAGAAAAACAATGCAATGGTTCATCCACTGCACACAACTTTGGTAAAATTTGCAATAATTCAACTGCTATAAACTCTATCTAGTTTGCTGACATCAAACACTATATAACTATGGCTCAAGTTTGTAAAATTGTGCTGCCATAAACTCATGGTTACCAATGGCTAAGACTTTCAGAAATGCAGAGTTACAGTTCATTGATGCTTGCCTGATCCATGGCGAGATTGAAGTAGCTGCGCCATGGGGCTTGAACGATGTGCCTCCTTATGACAAGGTAGTGCACCTCGGCTACCAGTTGGAACCACGAGTAGGTAAAAGCCACGACGCTCGCAGCAAGTACATACCTACATTGCCAAAAAAATTCACAGATTTACATCTCGCATCAACAGTAAATAAGAATCAGTAGTTTTAACTAATATATAACTAGTAAGGTTTGAGCTGAGATCAGATCAACCTGTACTCGTTGTAGCGGCAGAAGGAGTCACCGGACCAGCCTGTCGTGGTATCGGTGGCCATGACAGAGAGCGCAACCAGGTAGAACACGGCGGCTGAAACCCTAAACCCCAGCTCGGCCCTCCTCAGCTCCGCGCGCCGCACCTTCTCCGGGATGCCACCGCCTATGAGCCACCTCTTGGACCCCACGCCGCCTCCACCTCCACCAACGCCAGTGACGGCTGCCACCGCAGCGAGTGACCCGGTGTCACTCGGAGGGGAAACCTTGTCCGCCGCGGGCTTCGCCTCCTCCGCCGCGAGGTCTTTGCCAGAGAGGAGCTTCGCGATGGTGACGACCGATTCCTTCTATGGCGAACCGGCTGGTGACGCCTCGGCCGAGGAGGCCTTCGGCAGCATCAAGTCTTGTGTTAGCGCGAGGGCCAGCGTCGTGCTCCCCGACTCGCTAGCCGATTCCGCCGCCTCCTGCTCCGACTTGGCGTACGAGGACGCTGGCACTGGAGGAGGTGGCGGCACTGAAGCTGGCGTGGGGTGGGGCAGAGAGCGCGGCGGCGATGTTTGGCCCTCACGCGGGAGCGGAGGAGAAGCATCGGTGCTGGGTGGAAGCGAAGGCGGCAGCGGGGGATGCGGAGGTGAGGATGGAGAGGAATCGCTGGGAGGAGGCGGAGTGGGGGTAGGACCAGCGGAGGGAGGAGCAGGAGGAGGTGGTGGTGGAACTGGTGCTGGGTTCTCCGGCGAGAGGGATCCATCACGGGAGGGATGCTGTGAAGGGGGAGAAGAAGGCGCGACGGGATCGGCCGCCGGTGGGGGCTGCAGCGGCCGGATTGGTGAGGCCATCGAGTAGGGGTTGCTGGTGGTTGTGGCGTCGGGTGGGGGGAGTTTAAGTTTTTACCATTATAACGCGTTGCACCTGCTGGGATAGCACTCTTGTTTTTGGCACTAGCTTGAGGGGGAGAAAATCATTACAATTTTACCACTCTTGTCTTCGTGGATGCCAGCGCGTCGGTCCAGCAGGGATCCAGGTCAGCGCTCCCCCCAACGCTCCCCCCCCCCCCCCCCCCGCCCGATCCGAGTCCCTTTTGTCCAGCCCGCGCGCCCAACCCAGCCCATTCCACTCTCTTCCCTCTACCCCCTCCTCTGCTCCCAGGACCGGTCCTGATGTTTTGGTGGCCTGGGGCAGAACTTAAAAAAGGCCCCCATAACAATACTTAGGAATTAATACTAACACTAGTAGTAAATATTACCTTAAAAGTTTATTCTAGTACTACATTAATAATATTACCTTTATAGCATACAATTTATAAATATTACCTTAAAATTTTCTTCTAGCATTTCTTGATGTGAAATCATCAATGATGACATTAATGTTGATCTGATCCAATTCTAGCATTACCCTAGCCGAATGTTACTGAACCCTAATCGATGATGGTTCTCCAGTACAGTATACTAGGCCACTAGGTAGCGTGCGTGTGTCGGTTTGGGTCGGATGTGTAGGTAACGGTCGAAGGCTACAAAATTTTGGTCTCTGCATTGTAGCCATATACTACTCCTGCGCACTAGTAGTTAAGCTCTGGCCGCAACATTTGGTGCCTGCGCGTCTCCATGTCATCAGACATGTATATGGTTGTAGCGCCTTGAGCCCAATAAATAAGAGGCCACTACTGTTATCTTGAAACTTTCTAGTAGTTGCATTGGCTGTCTTGTCTCTACCGATTTTACCGTCGTCCTGTCATTGAAAACGAACACGCTCCCGGCACGTCGCAGGAAAGATGGCCCCAAAACAAACGTCCCAGATTCGTCAAGAAATCATTGTGGTGACAGGCCCAACATGTAATAGAGACGATCACATCGGCTTTTCAGAGTATGTACTGATTATGTACGCGGTGTAAAATCGTAGGTACAGCAGCACGCAGGAAGCGAGCAAGAATCAGCTGGATCGCATCGCGCACAGAAATCGATCCCTCCGATGATCCGCGCACACCCTGGCGATGGAGATCTCGATCAGCCGCGGCACCTGTCGATGGCGCTGCAGCCGCGGGTGTAGCTGTTGGCCGGCTTCCCGGGGCGGGTGGCGTCGGGGCCGGCGTTCTTCTCGCAGTTGCCCAGCACCTTGCAGTGGATCATGTTGGGCGGGTACGTCATGTACTCCACGCCGGCGGCCTCCTGCGCCAGCGCCAGCAGCAGGCACAGCGCCACCACGGCCGCCGCGGCCACCCTCGTGGAGCTCACCTTCTCCATACTCGCGCCGCCCGTCACAAGCTAGCGAAAGGAAGGACCGGTGTATGGAGAGGTGCTTTATTGGTTTTCTTGCAACAATGATCCCTCGATGAGGTATGAGGGATCGAGATTTTGTAGGGGATTGTTGTCTAAAATATTTGTGGATGGGAGCAGATTTAGGGTCTCAGAAACGCCTAAGCTTCTATTTTGGTAGTAGGGAGTTTCTTTCGTTTCAATTCAGGTCATGTTTAGTTCCTAAATTTTTTTCCAAAAACATTACATCGAATGTTTGGACACATGCATGAAGTACTAAATAAAATCTATTTATAAAATTTTTTGCATGGATGGCTTGTAAATCGCGAGACGAATCTAATGAGCCTACTTAATCCATGATCTGCAATAGTGATGCTACAGTAACCATCCGCTAATTATGATTTAATCATAGATTAATTAGGCTCATTAGATTCGTCTCGTGATTTACAATTCATCCATGCAAAAAGTTTTGTAAATAGACTTCATTTAGTACTCCAAAATAGTAAGAATCTGTTGCCAAAAATTTTTCCCAAACTAAACAGACCCTCAGAATGGGTAAAGCTCGTGGTTCGTCGTTCTGACTTTTATAAGATCTAGTTTCCCTATCTTTTTCCCCCCACAGATTAGCATATGATATCGTTGACTTGTCAAAATGAGTCAAATTTAGGTTTATCCCCTCTCCCGTCAATCCGTCATATGAATAGGTTATTTTGGGCGGCACCACGTAAATGCTATACAACGCTGTTGATCTAGTGCCATATACTACTATCTCCGTTCCAAATTGTAGATCGTTTGAATTTTTTTACCTCAAGTTTGACCGCTCGTCTTATTCAAAAAATTTATACAAATATAATCAAATTTAAGTCATTCTTAAAAACTTGTATTGATAAAACAAGCTACAACAAAAGAAATGATATTTTGCACAAATTTTTGAATAAGACGAGTGGTTAAACTTGAGATAAAAAAAAGTCAAACGACCTACAATTCGGAACGGAGGGAGTACATGCAGTGCGCAGTTACAATAATCTAAATTTGGTTTACAATGATAACAAATTTGCTATAAGTAAGATAGATTGATGGGCTTCAAAATAGCGAATACTTGCTACGCCAGCAAGCTTCTTTTCCATCTTTGGTTGTAATTCTCCCAACCAAATAACCGTGGGAAGGATATTGTTGTCACCTGAAAATTTCCCTAATTATTTCTTTTACAGTATAGAGACGGGAAAGCACAACGACTTCGAATGTAAATAGAATGTACTCCAAGCTACATAGTTGTAGATCTTGTCAAAGAGTTACAGTTTTCTTATAAAAATTGATCCGATCTGCATGACAACAATATAATTTTTCTATAGTAGGAGCTTGTCACGTGAGATGAAACATGATAATATTGTCATGCCAAGTAGATTGTTGTGACAAGCATGCCACCTAGAATAGATTTAATTTACACCCTCAAACTACCACAAAAGTTCAATTTTCAATCTTCAACTATAAAACCGGATAATGGAGGCCATCCAAATATCAAAACCGGATAAATTTGGCCCTTAGAGTAGTTTCAAAGAAGATTTTTTATTTTGTAGAAAATAAAAAAATATTCAAATTTAAAATAAGAAATATTCAAATTTAAAATAAAAAATTAGAAGTAGTTTATTTTAAATTAGAAAATATGAAACTAGTACCAAATTTTTTTCTAGAAATATAACCTATATATCTATTGGCACTCTACTTATCAGTGGTTCAATTTTTTCATATTTCTAGTATTTATTTGCTTGCAGTTATACCTATTATTTTTGAATAAATAAGATTCAAATAGATCAATAATAGTTAGGTTACATTCTTCGAAAATTTTTGGTACCCGTTTCATTTTTTTCTAATTTAAAATAAATTAGTTCTATTTTTATATCTAATTAGAATTTTTTTTAATAGTTTAAAAGATATAAAACTACCTTTGAAACTATCCTAAGAGCCAAATTTGTCCAATTTTGATAGTTGGATGGCCTCGTTATCCAATTTTGTAGTTGAAGGTTGAAACTTGAAAATCTAAATTTTGTGATAGTTCAAGAGTGCAAATTGAACTTTTCTCCTAGAACATGTGCTACTATAGTAGACTACTCGTGCCCATGGCACACCTTATCATGTGTGACGAAAAAGGTTAGTTTTAGAAATACAGTCCATCAATTGTTGTTGCATGTATGCGCTACTAATTATCAGAAATTCATAGATAATTGTGAGGCTTGCAACTGATCAGAGTTGCTTCTTTTTTCTTGCATTTGTTCATATTTAATGCAATTAAACTATGATATTTTTTCACGTCTTTGAACCAGTGTGATATATCTTATTTACCAATTACTTTATATCCTTCTCCATCCCCATTCATAGTTTTTTTCCCTTATTTCAAGCCTTACCGCAATGTGTGTGATATTTGTTTAGTTGAAACTTTAGTTGAGCTATGTGTTTAACATGGAAATAGATACAGTCATTGCTTTCACATAAGTTGGAAATTTAGACATATATAAGAGTACTCTGGGATCTTCAATAATGACATAGACAGATAATAATGATGTAAATCTAGAAGTTACTTTAGGTCATTACTAGGTTCTTCATCAGTTGTAACATCTTGTTCTGCTCTTTTCTCTGTTTCTTGTGTACCTGCACTGGGCTGTAATTCCAAGCAATGGATAATGTTGTTACTATCTGATCAGCTTCACAATTATTACTGTATCTAATCACCTTATCTCTTTCTAATATATCTTTCATTATGCTCATGTATTCAGTTTGTCTCCTTTTCTGTTGTATTCGTGGAACCCAATCCTTTACCTGACCTCTGTTTATCTGATTATGCATTGCCTCCAGCTTAGTGACTTTCCTTTGATTTGTATGACTTTCCTCTGATTTGTATGATTTGTATGAATTTATAACTTAAATGCGCTGAAAATTAAACGTTGGTATTTATGTACAGTCAGCATCTGTATCAGATGGATAGAGTTTTCGAAACCTTGGGTCAAAACAGCAATACCTGTTGTTTGCTTCGTGGCGAACAACTTATCTTCCATCGTGTTCTCTACCGAGTTGCTCGGTGAGTTACCTGCCCTTTCTCTCGCATGCATGCGTGTATACAATATAAAACAATTATCTTAACGCTTGTGCTTTTTAGATCATGTCGCCCTCCGTGTTAACGTGATCACGGCGATCGTTCCTTACACCTTCTGGGGCTCCTTCCGGAAATTACCAGTCGATTTCAGCAAAGTTGCACTGTTCGCCTTTTTCTGTCCTTGTTGGCATTTACTACACTGACGAGGTAAGCACTTGCTTTTTCGTACTAATAAGTATCCCTTCAGATATTACGATATACTCCTATTTGTCTATTCTCATCACTTGCCTTTTCTTATGCACAGTTTTTGAGCCCGTATCTTCTTGGCAGGGACGGAGCCAGCGTGGGGGCAGGGGGGGCTCAAGCCCCCCTTCCCCCAAGAACTACATTGGAAGCAAAGAGGAAGGAGGAGGAGGAGAGAAGGGAAAGGAGGAAGAAGAAGAGGGAGGAAGAGGAATGAGCCCCCCTAGGTGTTGGGGCTAGCTCCGCCAATGCTTCTTGGAGATCGACTGAAAGGCATCAAGACTGTGGCGAAGGTCTCGTACGTAAGAGTTCTTGTCAGCACACTCTTTCTCGTATACGACGCGACCAATCACGTGGACGACAGTAGTTTGATCAGAGCTGCCGCAGCGTTGTACGTCGATGCCTGCACTGGAAGTGCACGGCATATACTCAGCGTTGGAATAGCTCTGTTTTTCGTAGGTTGACGGTGTCGCCCTGATGTCCAGTATTTGCCTGCCCTGAACACAGAATCACTCTGTCAAGCTTATAAACACTCGTGATTCATGGTTCTGCAACTTCAGATTTGAACAGGCTGCACTGCTGTAGTACTTTCCTCGAGCTGTTGGGGCATTAGAAGTGGGTTCCCAATTATGTAGGTGGGAGCCGAGTGGCATGTAAATTTGATGTGTTGCGACTCGTCAGAATTGTGCTCTGGCTAAGCGCTTTGCCACCTTACGCGTCGTGTAAACCCCATAGCAACAGTGGAAATAATACTCTGGTGTTTGTTACGCTCCAGGGTGCAATGCTGTGCACCTGTTGTGCCTGTCTATGGCCGCACACAATACATTCCACAAAACTGAAAGTGCTCGAGTCAGCCTGAAAGATATACCAACAAACTTGGGGTTTCAGATCTGGATTGCCTAAAGCCCATGGTATTGTGGCAGGTTGCTTTCTGCCTTTTACAGCTTTGCGACTTCGGCTTCGCTCGTGCCATGTCAGCTAATACTGTTGTATTACGCTCCATAAAAGGTATTTATTTTTCATCTTCTCATGCTAGCTGATATTCTTGATTTTTTTTCTGTCTTGCTCTTGCAGCCTGTTTGGTATGTTTCATTTCATAATCAACTACAGATCTCTGGATCTTGCAAGTCCCTCTAGCCATCTGTTGCCTTGGCTGATATATTAACATTTTGATTTCGTAAACAAAATGTAATGGCTGTCCTGTCATCTTTGTCATCTCACTTATAGCTGTACTATTTCAGTACATAGCTCATTTATAAATCCCAACTGCTCTGCCTGTCTTTCCTTCAAATTTTCGAGTTCATTGGACTAAGTTGATCCCAAACTCATACTTTCCAAAACACACTGGCTACTCTGTAGTCTGTACACGCTAGGCGCGGCATTGCCGCGCCCACCCAAGCTATCTCATGAGCCAGTTAGCCAGCTTCTAAACAATTGACAATATGTTGGTAAAATTACATTTCATTTTGTGGTTATAATTTAAGCTGATAGCATTATTTTATTACACTTACATCAGCAACTGCGATTGGAAAGTTCTATGTGGATCTGTTGCAACATTATTGTTTTTTATTATCAGTCCGCAAAATATAGTTTTTGCTGCAACATGTATTTCAATTATATATGCATGTCGTGCTTACTGGGAGCTCTTCTCTGAAGTTCGGTTCATAGCACTTTGTCATCTGCTATGAAGAGAAGGAAAATAAGAGCTAACACATTAGCTTCTCTTTTTCTAAGAACAATTATCGAACAAGCAGCTGAAAATTATTTACGTCATTGAAAAATATATTTCTAGATAAATACCTTCCCTTCTCTAAATTTTTTTAGTCTATGTTCTGGAACGCGTGTAGGGAGCTGGCCGCTAGGAGCTGCGATGTGGTCTCTGTCCTGGAACGTGACACTGAACATCAAAAGAATTTGGTCAGTTATCTTTCTGGTGGTACGTGTAGTCATTGCTGAAAATTTCTGTTGTTTCTGAAGCTTTACTTTATTCTCTATAAGCCGTGGATATAAAATGAAACTATTAGCCACATATTACTAGCTGACTATTTTGGTTATTGCTTTGGCCCCGCCTGTCATCTCTTTGGGTAAACTCTGGAAATCGTCGAGTGATTAAAGCAAACTCTGGACCAAAGCAAATAGCACAAGCTGCAGAGAGAGCGCATTCTCCTTGTTCGCCGTGATCCCCAGGTCCCCATGGGATCCTACCATTACGCCTCCACCTATTAATTCATCTTCGCCGCCGTCGATTCCAACCCCAACCCCAAGCCGGCCCACAAGCCCAAGGCCACCGCCCACCGAGCAAATCCACGGTCACAAAGATTCGGGGTCAATGGATCGAGGGACGGGTCGAGGAACGAGATACGGTCCTCATGAGAGGTTTTTACAAGACGAGAACGAAAATGACCCCGCATTTTCGGAACGGGATCGGTGTTTCCGGGTCAAGGAACGGTACCCTCGACCCCGAATGCCGTGAGCAAATCCCCTGTCATGTCCCCGCCGGAGGAGGCGGCTCGAGAGGAGGAGCCGCCGCCTGACGCGGCCGCGGTTTCCAAGATTCAGGCGGCCTTCCAGGCTTCCACGTGCATCCGGTCCGGCGGCACGTCACGGCCGTGCGCACGGCCAACGCTGAGGCGAAGTGGTTGGAAGAGCGGCTGCTTTGGCGGCAGGAGACCGTGGACGCTGTCCGCAGCGACGAGCGCGAGCGGGCCTGGTTCTCGGAGGTGCGTCGTGCTGCTGCGCCTCGACGCCGTGCCGGGGCACTACCCGGCCGTGAGCCGCCCCATCGTCTTCGCCCTGCTGGAGGTGCTCGACGTTGCGTGGTCGCGGCGTCCAAGTCGCAGACGTGCGGGGTATTGCGGCACGGCATGCTTCTGGAGCCTCTAGCAGAATGTGGAGGGAGCGCGGAGGCAGACGGTGCGACAGGTTGTGGAAGGTGCGAGTGGTGTGGTTAGCCGAGGGCGGAGAATGCTTGCTTGCTAGGCGGAGGAGGCAGAGGCGCAGCGAGGACGAGGAGAGCTCAAGAATGCTCGGGAGATGACAGCTTCAGGGTCCGTTTTGGTTGTCCGATTGAAATCGGACGGTGATCTAAAATAGATGACGTGGACGAATGAGGTGCTATTTCGAGGGTCAGGTTTCGTCTTTTAAAGATTTAATATCGATGAAGTTTAGTAATTTAGATACCAATTTAGAAAGTTACTTTAGAATATTTTTCATTGTAAATGGGTTGTTTAGATGATGATCATGGGTTACTTTAGATTATTCTTATATAATGACACAGACGGATAATTTTGATACTGATAGATTTATGGGGGGGTTCAGTTTTTTATGGTAGAGGTTGATAATATTTTAGGAAATGGAATAGACCTAATTTCTATTATTATCAGTGATCGTATTAATCTTCTGAATCGATTATCAGATGCTTCTGATTTTCGTGAGAAATTTCTATAAATTATTTTTTAATACATCCGATAAGGATTAACGTGAAGTAGGAAAGATGTACGGAATCAGAGTATTTCCTTCCCTACTTATAGATGAAGCTTGCAACAATTAATGGTTAAATGCATGGCTTATGTAGAGGCCCCCAAAAAATATGTTCCCTCATTTAGCAATACAGATGGATCACAAAGTTGACAATGCCTAAAGGAGTGCGAGCCAACTTCAAACGCATCGTCAAGTCGAGAGCTTAGTTAGTTTGTATGTCCAACTTTGTTTCATGAGGGTCTCATACATACTCCCAACTTGAACATTTCTAAAAACATACCATGCATAGCAAGATAGGTTTCATGACAACACAAACCTAATCAACGTTATCCTCTACCTATGGAGACAGAAGTTAAAGATTTTTAATGCTGTCAGTTCCAAGAAAGTCAAAGTTACGTGGCAGTGCTTAGAAAAGTAGGCTAAGGTTCCAAGACCAAAATAACATAAAACTTCTACGAAACTGGAACATATCTTCTTGAGGATACAGCTAACTCATTGATGACATCCTTCAAATAAAACAACAGGTAGAGCAGCCTTAGAAGTACTTACAAAGTAGGAGTGCACCGAAAAGAGATCAGGATGGGCTATATGGCCAGACCAAACTTTCATGGCAGATAATAGGACAGAACTTGACGCCATGGTCTGGGATGTTCCCTGAGTAGATGGTTTCAATTTCTAAGGTCTCGGGGTCATAGTAGCCCAATGACCAACCAGCATTCAGCAAAATACGTCCATCCTTTGGATCAACAGCTATCGGGGTAGTGTTCTCCGCCAAGTAATCTGGTAAGAACTTTTCGAGCTTTATATGATACTTCATTAACCAGAAGCCATGATCTTCCATCATCCATACATCAATTGTGTTCACTCTTCGATCTGAACAAGCCACACAAAGTGCACCCTGAAGCTGGAGGATGGTCATATGCCCACAGTCATGGCTGCATGGTGGACCTTGCAAGACTTCAAATTCCTGTGTCTGGACATCAAATGACACGATTTCGCATGTTGCCTGCCGCGCAAGGTGACCCCGATGTCTTGGGGTATTCACAGCTAGGAGGAGCACCACTTGGGATTTCTCAGCAGCATACACCGCAGCCCCTTGCGCGTCCTGAGCGACAGGTGAGGTCTCCGGATGTTCTCACCTACTCCGAGGGTCATGTCCGTGCCCAGCAGAGGGCTAAGAGGATCCGACGGCCTAGGGTGGTTAGAGGGTCATGTCCGTGCCCAGCAGAGGGCTAAGAGGATCCGACGGCCTAGGGTGGTTAGATATATCTGATGTTTGTATCTCTGATGTTTATTTGTAATGAGATAGCTGCGGACCGCTTATTTGTATCCGATGTTTATGATTGTGCTAGTTTACTTGTCATTTGTTTCTATATGTACTATTGATGTGAATTTGTTATATTTGTGGGTTCCATAATGCTCGTGAAATAAGGGAAGTTCTTGCGATTTTTTTTCGTGATTTAATGAAGGACAAGTTAGGTGCGGTAGGAGTTAGCGGCCGAGATCCTGCCGACGATGACGACGACTACACGCTCGAATAGCTCAAAATAGGAACCATAGTGTATCTAGCTGCGAGTACGAGATCCCAAATGTCGCATTCTTTGCCCAGACATACGTGACCCAATAACAGTGCCCTTCCACCATTTCAAAAAGATGTGACAACACGGCAAGCACTCCAGTTTTTTTTCCTGAATTTTTAGGCTCAAATGACAAAGGAAATGACGACAAGGTTATAAAAGGACCCTGTCGCCCCCCCCAACGGGCGACAGGCCCCCCCTTTTTTTTTACTCCAGGGACTTCGTTGCAAATTTGAAAAAAAATTACATTTGAACCCTGTCGCCCCCCCCATAGGGCGACCGGGGTATATTTTTGAAATTTTCCAAAACGGACATATATTTTTGAAATTTTAATTTTTTTAATATAAAAAAGAAAAAACCGCCCTTCATGGGTCGAGCATCATCGGGCCCATTAAAGCGCTGTTAGATGTGCGAGCCCCCCACGTTGGGCATTCCTACCATCTATGTTTTTTTTCTTGAAATCATTATATTTTTTAAGGACGGACACGGACACACGCACAAAATAAAGTACATGAAAATCAGCACCTGTGTCTGATCAACTGGCCCCGGTTCACCGGAACATAAGATCAGGACCTACTAGGACTGATTTTCAAAATGTTCGTCTTTCAGAATTCAAAAAAAAAACATGCTCGTCTTTCACAACTACCAGCTCACAGTCGTGCTTATTGACTATCTGTCCCACAGAGGCACTGAACATGAACTAAACTTAAAGAACGGTAACTCTAATAACACTTAAAACAACAAAGGGTGCCTAAAGTGCATGAAACAGGAAACATGATAGTGATGCCAATGCGTAGTGCAGATGGTGTGATGGAAATGGATTCTATCAAGCATGGGAGCTACGCAAGATCCCATGGAAGTAGCCTCCGACCATGACTAGGGACACGAGTGACACGACACCGGCCGGGAATATCTTCCCGGACTTCTTGAAGCGAGACCCCATCACTGATAGTAGCGCAGCCGATATACCTAGAATGCAAAATCAAAAAGATGTCAGGTGAAAATCCAGGTTGATAAAACTGCCAAGCAAAGGAAAGGACCAAATGACCAGAAAAAAGATTGTGTACCTAAACCAATTGATGATGCAAAGACAGGCCTCACTGGGAGTTGAGTGTGGACGAAGTATAGGACGAGGGCTGATATGCCTCCTGCAGCCAAGGATTTCTGGCTTCCACTCTTCATATATCCCATCACACCACCAGCTACAAACATTAAAGGCAGAACAATCAGCTCCCATAATTTTTTGCACTTTGGCAGGAACAGTCAGCATAGAAAAAAATTTGCATCTCAAGATATATCCAGGCATAATGCAGTAAATATGTGCATCTAAAACAGGTACGTAGACACTGCCTGACTTGATTGGCGGAGCTGAGGTTATGCCAGGAACCCATAACATTCCGCTAACTTCAACAAGGACAGTAAACATGGGAAAATGAACCCAAGGTATCAGAGGCACCAAAAAGAAAGACCACCAGCTGCTATATTAAGGAACAAAAACACTTCTTTGTAGCATTAAGTCAATTCATATTAGGAGCAATATCATAACAGTGTTATTTTCCTTAGGCGTTAATGGGATTAGATAATATAAGCAAAAAGAGCATTTCTATAACAGGTACGTAAACATTGCACGACTGGATTGGCGGAGCTGAGGTTATGCCAGGAACCCATAACATTCCGCTAACTTCAACAAAGACAGTAAACATGGGAAAAGGAACCCCAGGTATCAGAGGCACCAAAAAGAAAGACCACCGGCTGCTATATTAAGGAACAAAAACACTTCTTTGTAGCATTAAGTCAATTCATATTAGGAGCACTATCATAACAGTGTTATTTTCCTTAGGCGTTAATGGGATTAGATAATATAAGCAAAAAGAGCATTCTGTGGCACACAGATGTAGTGCACTTCTATGTTTGCCAAAACATCCCAATGTCATCTTCATTCTGATTTATCCTATTTCCAAGTCAACTTTGACCAAAGCCATCAAACTGATCATCAGAAATGTCAGGGGCAATAATCATATGTACAGTATGAAGCCAAGAAACTCCACCTAATGAGGGGCAGCAATGGCTATAGTGCAGTATGCAGAAGACAGTGCATGAAATAAGAACGGTGTGTAATCACCACTTGTAAAGAATTCAATTAACAAAGATAGATAATTCTGACTTATCACTATCCCAAGGAGAACAATGAGAGCCAAAAGTGAAACAAAACAATTAAACAAGTTATACTAGTCAGATGGAGAGTGATAATAAGGGCACTGGTTCGTGTTGTGCTTCTAAAAAACATGCAGACATTGCAGGACTTGATTGGCAGAGCTGTGG
Organism: Panicum virgatum; assembly: GCF_016808335.1. Taxonomy (NCBI): domain Eukaryota; kingdom Viridiplantae; phylum Streptophyta; class Magnoliopsida; order Poales; family Poaceae; genus Panicum; species Panicum virgatum. Next base: position 50,057,451 of record NC_053142.1, read on the forward strand.
TTATGCCAGGATCTCTTTCTGCTAACTTCGATAAACATGATAAGAAACATCAAGTATCAAAGGCACCATGTAGAAAGACCATCGGCAGCTATATAATTGAAATAAACCACTTCATTGTACAATTAAGTCAACCATTTCTAGCTTGTTTGAATGCTCATGATATCCTTCACGCTAGGAGCAATACTACAGTATTATCATTTCCTTTAGGCTGTTAATGGAGTTAGACAACAAGCAAGCCGAGCATTCTATTTTCTATGGTACACACAGAGGTAAGTTATTTCTATATTTGCCAAAACATAACAAATTCATCTTTATTCTGGTTTGTCCTACCTAACTTGCAACAAATGCCAATGCCATCACACTAATCCTATGTGATTCTCAGGGGCAACAAGATTTAATTCTGCACAGGTGTCATCTCCATCTAATGAGGCAACAACGTTGCCGTATGCAGAATACGAAGTGCATGTAATAAGATTGGTGATTACACCACTTTCTAAGGAATTCAAGTACTATTTTTCATTGATATGACAACAGCAAGGTACATGGTTCTGACTCATTACCATCGCACAGACAACGTTGATAGCTGAAAAGTGAAAAGAGCTAAGCAATTGATACTTGATAGTAGTCGAATGGAGGGGGGGAAATGGCGCTGGAGCACAAACGCAGGACACTCCAGGATCGACCAGCCCTTCCCCTTAAATCAATGAATCCTCAGTATGATGACTTCTTAGCTATTCGGACCAGGTTGGTTCATAGTGATTTGTAACTGATCCCAATTCGTATAGGAAAACATACGCTTCAAATTGCAACGGATCACTCTGGGGGAAAAGCATTACCTCCGACGAGCGCGGCGTAGGCGAGAGTGAGCTTCTGCGACATGGATAGACCCTGCCCCATCTTCTCTTCCTCCCCCTCCCCTTCCCCTTCCGGACCTCCTTCCCTCGGGTCGCTGTCACCGCCACCGCCTCCGCTCCCTCCTGCACCGTCACCGCCCTCCGATCCGCCGCCGCCGAGCTCGGGTTCCTTGGTCGCGACGGCCGCGGTGAGGCGCGAACGTAGGGAGAGTGAGACGCCGGCGGGCGACGGGCGGCGCGGGAGCAGCAGCAGCGAGGACTGGGAGCCGGAGATCGGGGGCGGGGCGAGGGCGAGGTGCGCGAGTGGGGTCGTGGCGAGCGCGAGGGCCATGGCTGACTTCACTTCTTCACTGTGGGCGGTGGTGCTAGTCGTGATGGGGATTTTTTCTAGGTGGTAGGTGCTGTTAGACTGCAAGTGGGGCCAGCCCAGGAAAAATGAGCGCGCTATCTAGAGCGGGTACGGCCCATTAGTGGTTGGCGATGGCCCAAGTTCGTTGGCGCAGCAGCGCAGGGCGCGGTGGAGCGCGCGAGATGCTTGGCATGCTGCGAGGGTTTAGTACCACATCGCTTAGCCATGCGCGGTGCAAGCCGCGGGAGAGGAATATAACGAGGGCCAGGGCTACCTCGCCGAAGCACGCAGCTGCGCGGTGCGCACAGAGCGAACTATTCTTTCGCCTTTTACTAAAGAATACCGTGTGTGCGCCGCAAATAGCAGCATACGCCTATTTTTGGAGGGAATTCTCCTTTTAGGAGGAACCCCACAATTCGAAATGAAGTATTTGAAAAATGATGCATAATAAAATCTTGATTTTGGTTGGTACCTGGAGCGGGCATCTCTGCATTCTCTCAATTCTGCTGTTTATGGGACGGGGAAAGGAAACGCTTGATGGGTTATGGTGAGAATTATCGAAGACTGTTTATACTCTACTTCTATAACTCAAATAAAATTTGCAAGTACCAGTAATAACATGAAGACATACAGCCAGACCACGCTTTTAGTTTTAAGAGAGAAGGGTTATGGCTTCACTCTCTGTGGTATAATGGCGTCCTCGAATTAAAGTGCAGCTAACCGAGCTACCGAGTGGATTTTTTACCCCCCAAATTCTCCAGCAGAACAAAATAATCAACCATACACTTGGAAAGTTTTCAGAAAGCGCACTTTGATTACACCATTTCCAGTACCTGCCGCGTCGTTGACATTCTGATTCACAAACTACGAGTACTAGAGTTTCACAAAGACTAGCTCGTACTAGAATCTAATATCTAACCCAAGTTTATTTTTTATTTTAGTCAAATATTCCCTGGCAACAGACTAAATCATTCTTCCACCGTACTTTTACCTCCGCGACGCGCGTGCCGAGTTGCCGACCAAACAGTCTAAACGGGATGAGGAAATTTTCAGAGCGCATTGGAACTGCGTGCCCCCGAAAATGGCAGTGGAAGTCGTCCCCGACCCCGGGGGCTTCCGAGAAAATAATACCCAAGACCCTACCACGCAAAGACGACGTGCTCGCTACCCTCCCCCAACTCCTCCCCAAGTCGCCTGCCCGGTTAGCAAGGAAGCAGGCAGGCAGGCAGGCAGGCAGGAAACTAGCAGGGAAACTAGCAGGGATATTTGGTGGCGCGGGCGGTGTGAGCCAGCAGCGAGCAGCCAGCGACAGCAGCCGACCCGGCGCCGGCAGCCAGGGGGCCACCTGCCCTCCATCTGGAACCCCGCGCGGGTTTCGCCGGCCGCGGCCCGGTGCGACGACGACTCGGCACGCGCCGTTTCCCGCCCGGCTCCGGCCCCCCACCATCCTGCCGGCCTTGCGCGGGGGATGATGATTCCTAGGGAACCGCTGCGGCCGGAGCCCCCGTCCGACTCCTGATCCCGAACCCCCCGCCGATCGTAGCGGCGTCTCCGCTGCAGTGTCCAGGTTAGTTGGTGCGCTCGGATTTGGGGCGGTTGCGAATTTTTTTTTGGATTTGGTAGATGCGCGGTTAGTCGCTGCTGGGGTGGGTAGGCTTGGTTTGGATCTGGGAGGCCGATTTAGCAGCATACCTTATCAGTGAGTAGCTTAAAAGCAAGCAGACTTAAGTAGCAAGTAGTAGATTTGAGAAGCAGCATACTCCAGTAGGAATTGGGGGGCCTCGTCTCACATGAATGAAATCAAATTTAATCCGTCTCGGTCTTTTGGATGGAGCAAATTTCCTTCTTTCGATGTGTATTCGCTCACTGGTACTACTATTTTCCACCCTGTGGTCGTAGACTAGAAAGATGGAGACTCCTCAAATCGAGATGGGTGGTTTCAAGGTCAACAGCCCGCAAGTGCCCAATGGTGGGCTACGGCCGACCATGGCTGGGTCCTGGAACTCGCGGGGGACAGTCGAGAGGACGCTCCGGAGCATCAGGATCGTCATTTTCACCTCCAAGCTCAACTTGCTGATGCCATTCGGACCTGCGTCCATAATTCTGCACTTCACTTCTAGGAGGCATGTAAGTGTTAGTAGTCATGGAAAACCAACTCTACTGTGTTTCTGTACCGTTCGTCTATGGATGGTTTGGATAGATGTAGGCCCTGTTTGGTTCTCCATGCTAGTGTGTGCTAGGAAACTTTGACCGCTAATTACGGTGTTAAATAAAGTCAGTTTATAAAACCATCTTCAGAACCCCTGTGCTAGGAACCCTGAAGAATCTAATGAGGCCTTTGACCGTGTAATTAGAGGATTGTTACTGTAGCATCACTGTAGCCAATCATCGATTAATTACCGTCATTATATTCGTCGCGAAAAGTTATATCCATCCCTAAAAAGGTTTTGCAAATAGACTTCATTTAGCACTCCATGCATGCAAGATTTTTTTCTCGGGAAATGTGCGCTAGGAACCGTAGAGCATTCCAAACAGAGCCGTAGTTACTGTCTGACATCTATTTGTTCAGTGGAGATGAATATCAACTTCAAACAACATGTATAAAAGAATTAAGAGTAATCAGACTTTGCACACTAGTTTTGCTCTCCAACAGTTAGTTCAGTAGTTCTGGTTATGCATGCTACTGGTGCATGCTTATCACTAGGAGTCTGGGATCCTGTTATGTTCAACGTGTGTTTTTGGTGATCCTGTTATGTTAGTTACTTCTGACGTGCTTCCTGTACAATCAAAACTGCAGGGATTGGTTTTCCTTTTCAGCATGCTAGGAATAACACCATTAGCAGAGCGTTTGGGATATGCAACTGAGTAAGTTGCTAAACTGTCTTCTTACTTTTTCATGCTCTTATAGAGTTTTGATGCCAATGGTTATTGTACAGGCAGCTTGCACTATACACAGGGCCAACAGGTATATCTGTTTTTATTTATGTCTAGTAGTCAATTTGAAATCGGAGTCCTCAAATAACAACCAATTTTATCCTTTTCCTGAACTGCAGTTGGTGGCCTTCTGAATGCTACATTTGGAAATGCAACTGAAATGATCATCGCAATATATGCTTTGAAAAATGGAATGATTCGAGTAGTGCAGCAGTCACTATTGGGTTCCATATTATCAAATATGCTGTTAGTTTTGGGATGTGCTTTCTTTGCTGGTGGTATAATTCATCGTAATAAAGACCAAGTCTTCAGTAAGGTGATGTTTGTGTGACTGTTTTTGTGTCCTTCAACAGATATGCTATAATAGTGGGATTAATATTCTATCACTGCAGGCAACTGCAGTTGTCAACTCAGGTTTACTGTTGATGGCTGTCATGGGATTGATGTTTCCCGCTGTCCTTCACTTCACACATTCAGAAGTGCGCCAAGGAGCATCCGAGGTTGCTCTTTCAAGGTTCAGTAGTTGCATTATGCTCGTGGCATACGCAAGCTATCTCTATTTCCAACTAAGTGGCCGGAGCAACATTTACAGTCCAATTGGCAGTGTAAGTCCATTGTCTCATTTTATCTCTTCCTTACTGATATGATGATATAATTTCTATTTTGGGTATGGCTATTTTAGTCTATGTTAGTTGAGGTAATGCACACTGTGGGTTTGGTCCAAAAGCCAATCCAAATCTCTGTATGATAAAGAGCTGCTTGTAAAATTGCGTTGCATACTATATAAAGTTACAATCCATGCTTGGTCATTTGCTGATATTTTCACCATATTCTTGTATATTGTAGGAAGAGGTGCCTAATGAGGATGCAACGGAAGAGGAAGCTGAGATTGGCATGTGGGAGGCTGTCACCTGGCTTGCAGTGCTAACACTGTGGGTGTCAGTCCTTTCTGAATACCTAGTTAACGCTATTGAGGTATTCTTCATATTTTACAAAGGCTGTGCATGTAGGTTAGGATATATCTAGTTACTTCTACTCTTACCATGATGCGCATTGTTATTCTTACAGGTAATCTTTATACCTGAGCAAGGATCTAACTGGCCACTGTTTTGATCTATTGCTGTCAGGGAGCATCTGATTCATTGAACCTACCGGTGGCTTTTATCAGTGTTATTTTGCTTCCTATTGTGGGCAATGCAGCTGAACATGCTAGTGCAATAATGTTTGCCATGAAAGATAAGCTTGTAAGTGCTGACATGTGCTTAGCTTTCATGCTTCTGTTGCTTCTTAGCTGGTCCGTTGTCATGCATGTGATTGTCTATCCTGCAGGACATAACGCTAGGTGTTGCAATTGGCTCATCAACACAGATATCAATGTTTGTGGTACTTCTTTTGACTTTTGGCTTTGTCATCTCAATTATGTTCTTTTCATCCACATTCTCGTTCTGTTAAATATACACCTTTTCAAATGTTGGGCTGCTCCTGGTTAGATTTCTGTTCTTAGCTTTCTAACTATTCATCATACTGTTTTTTCCTTGTTTCTGATGTTTGACATCTGTTCTCCAATGCAGATTCCATTTTGTGTTGTTGTTGGTTGGATAATGGGGCAAAAGATGGACTTGAATTTTCAACTTTTTGAGACAGCAACTCTCTTCATAACAGTACTTGTGGTGGCATTTATGCTACAGGTAGGTTCTTAAAGTGGACACTAAGAAACACTTTTGTAAATACCCACTGAAATGCAAGTTGGTGAAATTTGTTTCTTGTATCATATGGATTGTTAGCAATGTGTCCAATTTGCCCTTTGGGCATGGGCAGTGGTAACATACCCATCCTGGATTCTTGGTAATGCTTTATCATTCATCTAGAGTGGAACTGGTTTGAAGTGTTACCGCACTATGTTAATATTAATAATTAAATGGCTGTTATTAGCTGCATTGCTTTGTTGGCTGTGTTGTCCACTCAGTTTATGTTTAGCCCTTTAAACTATAGTAACTTAGAGCATATAATTAATCTGAATGGCCTCAACAAAAAAGCTGGTGAAGCTAAGCTGCTTTTCCAACTTTCTTAGTTTTACATATGGCTGTTAGCCCCTTATTTACAAAAGTCACCTTTTCACTCAGTTCCTCAATTATAATGGTCTCTTTCCTTGAATAGCGATGTGCTTCACCAGCTGCCTTGTTTCGTTTTCACTGAGATGTCTTTCACAAACTTGAGTTACATTTGATATCTGACCCTTTGCCATGTGTTTGTTTTATCACAGGATGGCGCTGCAAACTACTTGAAAGGACTTATGCTGATCTTGTGTTATCTGATCGTTGCTGCCAGTTTCTTTGTCCATGTTGATCCACAATCAAGTGAGTAGCATTTTCATAGTTGGTCATGTTTTTTTTTTTTGCTAATTTCCCTATTCCAGTTAGTTTAATTAATTTACATGTAAGGAACTACTGAACTGTGCATGAAAAGGGGCGAGTTTATTTATGCTACTTTTATATTCCCTCCATCCCTCCTGCACGTATGTTGGCTGTTGTCTCCTGTATTGCTCTTTCTTGCCTGCTTGTTTTTTTTTTATTTGCTAGAAGTAAAAAAATGAACCAGTGACACTATAGACTAATTGGAGCTGATTTTCTTTGATATGGTTTGAGGCTGCCTGAATCGTAAATATGAGCATACAATTCTTTTTCAGGTGATGGCTAGGTCATAGATGCTGTAAGTAATGTACCAAATACCTTCGAGGATTTGCTAGTCCTATTCTGTTGAGGTGCACCACCATAACAATGTTCAGCCTGGCTGAAGCAGCATTTTGGCACTGGAACATCACCCATCGACAGTTACCTCATGAACTGCTGAAGGAATTCTTGGATTTATGTGGATACTGAGGGGTGCTAGGGGTAGTCCCAATGTATACAAAAACAAGAAATGTCAGCCTGTTATATTCAATTAATTGAGTGAATGTGGCCCTTTTTTCCTGTATTCCTTGGGTTTTTTTATCGGTCCGCAGAATGCATATTTGGATATGATGGATGCTGGCAGAAACTTTTCTTCCCCGTTTTTTCTTTTTGTTTTTATATATGATGCCTGCATATCATGATTGGTTCTGCATCCAAGCTGGTCTTCCCTAGTGCCCATGTGTACATTTGATGGCAAATCAATTTGTATGGCTCGTTATCCCTCAACGAGTCAAGATGGTTGCTGGTTTCCTTTGGTATGACGTGGGAGAGCGAGTCAATGTGACGGTACCTTCATTATAAGGGAACATGTGTCTGGACTTTGTGATATCGACTGTCGTGTACAGTTTGTTTGCCACTTGGTATTCGCACGCTATGATCATACAGCGTGCTCCAGTTAGCACAAACTCTGTCGCTCAAATTTGGTTTTCTTGATTCTTTTTTCTTTTACTGTTTATTAGTGGTTCGCCGATGCTCAAAGTAGTGAACCGGGCCAAAAAAATCCGATGAATAAGCAAGACGGATGCGAGGGTGAAAAATTAAAATTAAAATCCGATGAATAAGTAAAACCAAATGTCAACATCATCGACAAAAGCATGTCCCTCCACTTGTTCTCTAGTCTCCCATAAGTTGAAAATGACAGGAAAGAAAGGAGAAGTGCATCTCCAATCAACCGAAACATTATATATCAGCAACGAGGAGAAGTGGAGAAGAAATGGCAGTGAAGCAGAAGCAAGCAAGCCGGGAAGTGCATGAATTTCAGAAAAGAAAAGTACAGGCAGCGCACAGCAGTCGCCCAATCAGGGTTTAACTTTTCGGCGGTAAACCGGCGAAAAACCGGTGAATTTTTCGTTTTCGGTAGGTACCGGAAAGTGGTATACCGGTGTTTTTCGGTATTTTTCGTTTCGAATTTTAAAATTTCAAAAAATTTTATAAATAACCGTCAAGAAAATCGGCAAAAATTATGATAAAAAACTAGGGATTTTTATTAGCTTATAGCACTTGAAATCATTCAAATCTAAGTTGATTTGGTAGGTCAAAATGATGAATTTTCTATGAGGAGTGAAAATTTGGTAGGTCAAAATGATGAATTTGCTATGAGGAGTCAAAATTTAAGTTGATTTGGTAGGTCAAAATTTGCTTAAGTCTCACCATCTATGAGGAGTGAAGAACGCAGGTACTTAAGCAACCGAAAAGTTTTTATATCTATATTTCGTTTTTTCTAGTTATTCCATTCATTTCATACAAAATCTTCGTATGCAGAGACTATGCATTTGCTACATGGATTATGGATGGACAATACTTTCGATTACTGTGGAAGCAATGTGTTGTATTAATTGGACTACGGACTTAATTGTAATAATTTTAATAGACTTTGTACTTTGGACTAAGTACGTGTGCACTTTGGACATGAATTATGTGCTTCGTTTTCGTATTTCTCATTGTGTGCTGGAGTTTCTTATATGTTGTGTATTATAATCTATAAATATAGATATAATTAGGGCAAACTCTCCAAAATTTTCAATTTCTTTTCACAAATACATAATTTCCCCATCATTTTCCAACTGTTTCCATCATTTTTCGGTGAAAAGCACCGAAAAAACCGGCGAGATGCACCGAAAAACCGGCCGGTATACCGAAATTTCGGAATTTTGAATTTGAAAACTCTTTCCGATCGAAATTACCGGAAAACCGCGAAATTTCGGCCGGTATACCGTTTCCGGTGGTCACCGAAATTTTTTTCAAAAACGAAAATGTAAACCCTGCGCCCAATCCGTCCACCCCTGATCGCCGCCCGAAGCCGTCGAGCGGCCAGGCTAACGACGCACGCAACCGGCAAACAACCCCCTGCACGTGCGGCGGACACCGACGCGCGCGCCGGGCTGGAGCCTCGTCGGCCGCCCGGCCTCTGCCAGACTGCCAGACTGCCACTCTGCCTCCGCGCCACTCCATTCCTGGCACGGACCCCAGGTCGTCGCGCTGCCCCTCTGCACACGCGCAGAGGAGAGGAACATTCGGCCGTGTTTGGTTAGGGAGTGAAAAAAAAAATTATGAAAACTTTTCACCTTTTTATCACTAATTAGAGACATTAAATGAAGTCTAATTACAAAATAATCTTCACAATTATGGTACTGTAGCATATGTTGTAACTAATAAGGTCTTTGACCGCATGATTAGAGAATAATTAGGTGCATTTACTGTAGCATCACTGTAACAAATTATGATGGAACTTGACTCATTAGATTCGTCTCGAAAAGTTACACCCATCTGTGAAAAGATTTCGCAAATAAACTTCGTTTAGTACTTTGTGCATGCATTCGTCTTTTTGTGAAATTTTTTTCACATTATGAACCAACATGGCGTTCGCCTCGCCCGTGTCCTTGCTCAAAGTTTTAACGCGGCGGCTTCAAAGTCCAGGCGCGCGGCGGAACAGCCAGCGCCCATCGCGACCGTGCTGGTGTGTACCCGCTGCAACTTGGGCGGCACCAGGAATTCGATCATCGGCAGCGGAGCAAGCATGCCGTTGGTAGTTTGGTACGGTCAAAATTTGGCGACGCGACGCACTGTTGTCTAGAGAAGCTTTTTTTTTTGAAAAAAAAATAACACAGTTTGGCAGGAAAGTATAGCAGGTAACTTTGGACACAAAGCTAGAGAGCGCGCCTGATCGAACGCGCATGTGCGCGGCGCACATCTATCGATCGGTGGGTCTGGGCGGAAGACATGCGGGCGTGTGGATGCATGCGTTCCAGGGACACTTCGCTGTCGTGATGCAGAAAATTGTAATAGTATTCAGACAACAAAGGTAAAAAAAAAGGATTAAATTGAAGAACAAATCCCACTACAGCAGGTACCGCATCACACCGATATCATGCCGGCGTTACTGCTGCTATTTCGGTGGATGTACCTGTACCTGTACAATGCAACCAATTGTAGTATAGCAGGTATTCAGTTTCTGAATTCTGATGATGTGCACGTACAAAACGGCGACTACTACACGCCGTACGAGTTCATGTCGCGAACGTACAGGCGAGTATTGATCGACGCAACGTGCGTACGGTGGACTGTCGATGCAGAGCTGACAAAAGCTGTCAACCCCAATGGCATGTGGCGGCGCGGAAATACAGGCACCGTAGAGCCGCACGCGCACGTACACAGACACGGGGTGCCAGCCGGGAGATCTAAGCAGCGATACATTCGCGATCGTTGTGCAGTCGTGCGGCTGCACCCAGCACTGTCATCGTATCCTGCAGCACTGAGGGAAGGCGTAGGATGCTCCACCATGGATTGCAGTGCAGAGCGTACATGCACAACACACAACGCACTGCACATGCTCGGCGCGCGTGGTCGTACCAGCCGCTTTAGATCCGGAACGCGCGCTCGCCGGCCGGCCGGCATTTACGCCCCCGCACTGCTCCACCGGATCACGCACGCGTGCGCGCGCGCGCCCGGCCCGGCGCAGCATGCCGCCGCATGCGGGGCCGTCCCGTATCACTTGTTCAACGCTAATCTTTCACCCGAACAGGCGCACCCGCGCCACGGGACGGGCCGAACTGTCCCGTCGCCCTCGTACGGGCGCGCGCCCATGCCGCACCGTGCGCCGTGCCGGGAGGAGGAGGAGGAGGCCGGAACGCGCGGCGACCGGGCAAGCCCTGCTGGTGCCCGCGTAATTTTTGTAATTTAATCTTTTTTAAAAGAATTTCACATATAGATTTTTTTTATAACGTTTTGAAATAGACCCTTGGGGTCGGCCCCACAATTCACGGCGCCGACGTAACACGTCTCGGCGCCGAGCTACCACGCACACGCAACCAACCGGGTGAGGTGGCGTCCGATGTGGCAAGGAGGTCGGCGCCGGAGATCTTGGCGCCGACCTCGGCGCCATGATCTCCGGCGCCGAGTCCTTTTTACCGTTTGGAGAAGGGATTTACTTTTTCTTTTACCTTACTTTACCCGGCCATTCTTTTACAGCACCGCCGCCCACCCTTGTCTCGCACCCCCCCTCGGTCGCCGCGCCACAGACACCGCCGGCGGCGACGCCGCCGCCGCCGACCGCGCCGACGCCCCTCGCCTCCCCTCCCTGGTACAGGCGGCGGCGAGATCCCGCGCCGGCCGCGCGCACCACGCGGCGGACGGCCGGGCGGCGGCCGTTTGCGGCTCGAGCCGCAAAGGCTCCTCTAGGAGCCGACGCCGGGGAGGGGGAGGCGAGCTGCCGGCTGTTGCGGCCTCCTCCAAGGTACAGAGCGCTCCCATATTTTTTTTCAAAATAGTTCGACTGGAATTTAATGTAATTTCTTTAGTTCATATAGTTATTTACTGCAATTAGTTTAGTTGATATTTAGTTAGAAACTTTTTGTAGAATTAAACTTAGATATGTACTTATGTAGTTTAGTTATCAATTTTATTCTGAAAATTAAGATAGGAATGGAGGATATTTAATTTTGTTAGGAAATTAATATAGTTAGCTAGCAAATTTCGTAGACAATTTATTTACATACGTTTAGGGAGACAATTCTTTTATTTTTAGAAGTAGTTCATGGAGACAATTCCATCATTGCTGGAAGTAGTATAGCTAGCAATTTAATTTAGTGTCAATTTAATTTAGTGTCAAGTTTATTTAGTTAACAAATGTGTCAATCTAATTACAAGTTTCGTGTGGTGCACACCAACTAGATGAACAATGTAGTAACCGTTTATCATGGAGGAATTGTGGAGACAGACCAGTTTTCAAATGTCACATTTGTTGGTATGGATAGTGTTTCTTTGATGTTTGATAGTCGACCGCTGTTGAGTGAGCTGATTGCTAGGGCTCGTGAGGAGTTAGAATAGAATTCAACAGATGATGATATCTCAGTTGTAGGGGTATTGCATTATGGTAAATCAGGGCGAGTTTTTAGCCGGCAAGTCCGAATTGCATCTGAGGTTGGATGTGATAGGTATGTCAATATTGTCATAAAGAATGAGCTACAATGTCTTGATTTGGTTATGCGGAAGGTTTCAAAAGATCCCACCCCCTAGTGTGTCCACCTCGTAATGATCAGCCAACGCCTCATGTGCTATCGCCCGAAGGGGGTAATTCGGCACCCGCAGATCTGTCTACCAAACATTCAGATCGATGATGATGATGGGGTTCAGGTCCCTGATGTTCAATCCGGTCCGAATCAAACACAGGATACTTTCGACTACGGCCCTCAGGAGATTGGAATGTCTCAGCTGCAGGATGCTCCTTCGACACAGCAGACACAGCCTCGTGCGCAGAGGCAGCGCCGTCCTAGGGAACGGTACACTCCAGGCACGAATGCTCTTGGAAAGGGCAAGACTAGGAGTAGCAAAGAGTGAGGGATTATTTAGGTTGTACATATATACTTTATGGACTGTCTGATTGTGCTATTTTTTTATTTGAATAGTATGGACTGTTTCGGCTGTTCGGATTACGGTTGTTTATGATTGTGGTAGTTTACTTGTCATTTATTTCTATGGATACTATTGATATGAACTTGTTATGTTTGTGGGTTTCATAATGCTCGTGAAATAAGGGAAGTTTTTGCGATTTTTTTCCGTGATTTAATGAAGAACAAGTTAGGTGCGGGAGGAGTTAGCGGCCGGGATCCCGCCGACGATAACGACGACTACCGCATACAGTATAAACTTCGTGATACGCTCGTATAGCTCAAAATAGGAACCATAGTGTATCTAGCTGCGAGTACGATATCACAGATTGCCACTGCTCAGCACGGCGATCACGGGTTTCCCACATGTTGCATTGTTTGCCCAGACAGACGTGACAAAAGACGACAGCCCAATAGTAGTGCCCTTTCACCATTTCAAAAAGATGTGACAACACGGCAATCACACCAGCTCACCTTCAAAGCAGTCTCTCTGGTGAGGACGGCGGACCTGTCATTCTACAGCGAAGGTCTGTGGCGTGTAGTGGGGAAGGCGGCATCTAGGCGCGATCGACCGAGCGGCAGCGATGCAGTGCTGTGAGTCTGCATGCACTTAGATGCTCTGCATGCACAGAGATGCATCGAGTACTCAGTTCGAGAATCAAATCTAGCCTTTTCAGTGTTCGGTCAGCTAGCATCTTCACTGTGTTGTCATATAGGCTTTTTCAGGTGCATTTACACTCCACACTCCAGGTATCAGACATTTGTGTACCTATAAATACTCCGAAGTTTGTGAACTCCCAGCAGCACACAAACACCAAAGCTCATTGTATATCCAATGTCTGGAGGTGGGTCTAGCGGGAAGAATTACTACGGTTTTGGGAAAGGAAAGGGGGAAGAAAGGGAGACCCCATAATATGAGAGGGGCCTCTTTGACCTGATTCCTTTCCGGAACCAGTGTTTGAGTTTCCGCCACAGCACAAGAGTGAATTTACCAATGAAACTCCTCTTCGACGATACGATGACCGTAGAGAACCGTGGCCAAAATGCAGACATGGTGATGACTGCTTAGTGCAGATGTGCACCGACGGGATGGATGGCGGTCGGCGTTTCTTCAAATGCCCACACGCATGGGTAATACTCGGTTGTTTCGTTTTTTTATCTTCATTGAGACACCTTACATGAAATTTGTTTTGCAGTCTTCTGATGCTCTAGAAAATTGTGGTTTTACTAGGTGGGTCGATCCTGCATCAATTGATTTAGTTCTGGAGTTCATCGAGTACCTCCAGATAAAGATCTTTGATCTGGAATGCAAGATGAACCATTATGAGAAAGTGAGCGAGGGTAACAAAGACGACGAAGATGATGATACCAACAATGCTGCCGCTTCACAAGATGAACCATGCACTATTTCTTACTGCAACTACCCTTATCACAAGAAGAAGGGCCCTGCGCCTCTGCCACCACCGCCTGCACCACCTACAATGGGTGGATACTGCGGAGAAGGCTCAACGCAGTTTGCTATGTGGGGGTACGACTACTAGGACAACCCTAATGCTAGTGACATGCTGCATCGTTATGTTTGTTGTGTTTTTTTTAATTGCCTAAGGCATGTTAGGTTAGTTCAAAATCTGTTTACCGTAGTTTGCAATGGGTTCTGCCATGCCACTGCATGTCTGATGTGTGTTTCATTAACGTCGTATTTTGATGTAATCCCGATGGTTTACATTGTGTAATGCAGTTTTTAATTCTTAATTCTTACCGTTATATTTGATGTGTGGTTCACAGTATTCTAGTCTCCCGAAAAGGTCCAAAAATATTAAAGGCAAGTTCAAAGGTTCAATAGATTCCCAGCTAGAACTGCAAATTAATACTACAAGTTACAACACACAGATTCAAGCTCTCAATAGAAAACATAAACAATTAACTGCATTGGCATGTGCACGCGACAAGGTAACTTCTTGTTGCATCTAAATCTACCATGCCTTAGAGAATGTTAAATGCCAGGATTACATGGTTGTATTCTACTGAGTGCACCGAGGATATTTACCCTTGCTAATTGCTTCGGGCCTGGTTTCCTTCGCACGACGTGCCCTCTCTCCCTTTCTCTCCCTGTCAGCTTCACGTTCCGCCGCCGCCTTACGATCCACCTCCTCCATCCTCTTACGGATATCTTCTTGTTCTTTCTTGCGCTTCTCCTCTTGCTGTTTCTCATGCTTCATTCGATGCCAACGTTCCGCAGCCCACCTTGCTTGTTGTTTCACAAAGTCCTTTGCCTGCTGCGACTGCACAATGTCGAACCACTGCACAAAATCACAAAGAGGCGGAGAAGACTATGTCCAACAAAAGTTAGAATCATAACACAATGTTAGGTCACAAAGGAAAAAAGCATATGTTGTCGTGCTACCTTAGCCCGGTTTTTGCAGTATCGCTTAGGTGGATCATATTCGTAGTTCTCACACATAAAGAACCTCATCCCGTAATCATCGCCTAAAACATCTAATTTCATTAACTTGCACAACGAACCGCAGAAACATATTGCCACATCAGTTCCTTCAGGTATGGTTGTTTCATGCTTGCTTCTTGGAATGTAGATTGATCCCGAGGAAGATATTGGCATTTTGGTGTAGTGGCCCTAATGACAGTGGCGTAGCCAGAATTTGGAGCAATGGTGGTCCATTGTCTAATTTTTTTTACCCGCTATAAATTTAACATGTCGGTAAAATATTAAGATGAAGGTCTATTTGACTACGCTAAGAACCAAGAGATTCCAATAATATATTATTTTCTAGTGACATAGAATAAAATAAGATTTTGTGCACCTTATGGCTGATGCTTGATGGTGAATCGTTGTTGCTGATCGAAGCCACTAGGCACTAGCAAATAGATGACACATTGCTGATCACAGCCACTAGCAAATAGCAGATGCGTGATGCATCATGCATCTCTAGCTCAGTAGCTCTACGGAGAGATTTGAAGGGAAAATTGAAACATGGCTAAACAAATAGGATAATCGAAAGAAGATTTTGAGGCGTATTGCAAAGCACTAACATGTGCTGCTCGCCTGCTTGTCGACTCGTCGTCCGGCGCCCACCACTGGCCCGTCGGCCGTCGCTGCCGCTATGTGTCGCAGTAAAAAGAGAGATCGAAAGGGTGCAACAGGCAGCAGGATACGAAGTTGCACTCTCTGCGCTATGCGGAACAGGAAAGTAGGGTTGCAGAAACACGAAAGCTATGAAGTACGGCACATGGGCTGCTGTCATCCAAATTTCCTATCTGTATGGGTCTTGGATGGGCCGAGCGCATGGTGGTCCATGGACCACCCGGACCACCATGTAACTCCGCCCCTGCCTAATGACGAGCATTTATTTCAACAATGCACCTATTCGAAACAAAATTCATGAGTCAAAAATTAAGAGGGCATAGAGGATACCTTGGGATACCTTGCTCTTGTAGATCTGTGGTTTTAATCGGACTTTCCAAGGTTAAATTTCTCGTTTGGGCGACTGGAGGTTCTGATAAAAACCGAGAAGGAGGAAACAAATGATAGACGCTCGGGAAGAAGGGAAGAAGGGGGTATATATGGCGCCGAGGTCGGCGCCAAGATCTGCGGCGCCGACCCTTCTGCCACGTCAGACGCCACATCAGGCATCTAGCTTGTGCGGGCGTGGCACTCGGCGCCACAGTTTACGGCGCCGACGCCCAGAGTCCATTTCTACAAAAAAAAAATTACAAAAAAACACATATGGGAAATTCTTTCGCGAAAAAGACTAAATTGCAAAAAAAAAAAGTCAGCTGGTGCCCCCGGCGCAGGCTTGGTCAGTGGCCGCCGTGCCCTCCCCCTCCGATCCCCGCGCGCGCGGCCCGGGGCGGGGCGGCGAGAACAGAACAAACCCCCGCTTCAGTCGCTGCAGGGGGTCGTGGTGGTGGTGGGTTTCGACCGGCACCGCGCACGCCCGTGGCCAATCCCCAGGAGAACACGCGGCCATCGATGCCTCCTCGCACGGCGCAGCAGCAGCAGCGGCTGGAGCGGGTCGTCATGGCCGATCTGGGCTACCTTTGTTTATCCCTGCGTGTCTCGGGTCGATCCACCCATCGCTCTCCTTTTTCTCTCCTGCAAGCAACCCGACCGAGCACACAGCCCCCCTAGCTACTCCATCACTGCACTGGCAGGCAGCTCTGGTTGGCCTGGTGCGTCGGTTTCAGTTCGGGTATTTCAATCAGGTGTGTCCAGTACTCCAGTCCAAGGTGAAGGTCACCGCGAGTTGTAAACCCAGTCCACACTCCACCTCCTATAAATCATCCTCACCCGCTGCAGCCGGGGAAAAACACAACGAACCATCGAGAGGAAAGTGCCCTCACTTCCCAAACCTTTCTCTCCCCCCAAAACCCCTCCTCCTCTACCTCTTCTTTCCATCTCGACAACAAACTCCGGTGAGCTCAGAGGCCTCGTCGTCGGATCCTCGTCCGCTCCGCGATGAGCACTAGCGGCGGCAACGCTGCCAGCGCTAGCTTCGAGCAGCACGCCAAGCGGCGTCCCCCGGCGTCGTCGGGGCCGTCGCAGCAGCAGCAGCATCGGAAGCTGCTGAGGCTGTCGTCGGTGCACGACGACGACGACGTGGCCGCGGGCGTCGTGCCGCCGGTCACCGTGGTCCTGGACGGGCGCTGCATCTGCCACCGCGTCCACCTCAACCGGCACACCGGGTACCGCAGCCTCGCGGGCGCGCTCCGCCGCCTGTTCGTCGACACGGGCGACGACCTCGGCGAGGACGGCCTCGACCTCGCCAATGCCATCCCGGGGCACGTCGTGGCGTACGAGGACATGGAGGACGACCTCCTCCTCGCCGGCGATCTCAAGTGGAAGTAAGAAAGATGATGCTTATCTCTCATTCGCAATTCCATGGAAATAATAATTAACCTTTCTCATCAACATTTAAAAAACATAAACAACTTTCTTGACTCGAGCTCGTGTTTTTTTTTTGAATTGGCAGCGATTTCGTTCGCGTGGCTAAAAGGATCCGGATTATTCCTGCCAAGAAGTCAAGCAGGACGAAGAAATGCGGAGGAGGAAGTCTCGACAATTGATTGCTGCACTTTTTTTTTATAAAACATAACATGTAATTATCTGTCTGCTTTCTCGATCGATACAGTGGGTCACTTCTCGTTTACTTGTTCGTCTTAATTAGTGTTGTTGTTAAAGACCTAAAGCAAAGAATCAAGTCCGTGTCGGCCTCCCTCTCGAGTCAATGATGATAGTTGATGATGTGTTGGTTCGCTAATTGCCTTGCCCTGATTGATTGAACATTTTGGATGGATTGGACCAGCTGATCTATCCATGTCGTAGTAGTGGCCGGCCACCGATCAACTGACCGAGTGTGCCATCGACGGTTGGGATCTCCCTGTTAACGCCAGCGTCCCGTTTGCGACTCGCGAACAGTAGCGCAACAGCGAAACGGATACCCGTAGCCATCGCGTCGCCACAGTACAGTACAGCACGGCCGGCGCGCAGCATCGATGGGGAAGGCGACGGCGACGGAATGTTGCGTGCGCGCGCGAATCGTGGAGCGCGTGCCCACTGCCCAGTGGGGAATCCAGAGGCGAGCAGCACGTTTCGTTCCTACTTCACTGTCACTGTCAGTCTGTCATGGTATGGTGGCCGCTGGAAGCCTGGAGGACGACGGAGGAGGAGGATCATCGGAGGAAGACGACGACGACGTGGCCGGCCGCGAGATCCGCGGAAGCACGCAGGCACGCGCGCGAGGGCGATGAGCCACGGATGGGGAGGACCGGAGGAGACATGGAGTCATGGAGCTGGACGCCGGCAGAATTACTGCCATCAAGGGCATATCAGGAAAATCTCGATACAATAATACGAAGACGATGGATCTGAATATCTGATCTGTTGCACGACGAGTTGAACTTGCTCGACACTGGCTCGTCAGATCGCTGCTTGCTTTCCTGCTCGGCGTGCATGTTTGGGCTCGCGTCTGACAGCGGCACGACCGCCGGCGCCGGGCCCCGGCCGACCGGCGTACGTGCGTGGCGGGGGAAAGGGACGTATCAGACTCCGGGTCGCCGGGTCGGTGTCGCGTTTGGGGTTGGGACTCGCAGTCAGATGCCGTGACGACGCAGCGTGAGAAAGACAGGGAGTGGATGGCCACTGTGCGCGACACTGATCGTCTAGATGATTGCGAGCACAACCATGGCGGAATTCAATCAGCTCGCCCGTGTTTGGTTTCAGTCCCCGGGTCGAGCCAGTCGTGGAGGTCAAACATGGTGAGGTCACTCGCTGATCCAGATTCCAGATGCCGGAATTCGATGCCACTGCGATGCAAGCTCTCCTTGTGCGTCAGGAGAGCACTCGTTTCTGCTAACCAAATGCATCATATGGATCGTGCATGTTTCCATGCCATACATGTCGAAGTTTTTTTTAGGATGCAAAATGTCAAAGATTCGACCTGTGCATGCCTTGGTGTTTCTTTTTTCTTCTCCCAGGGGCTGTGGGATCCAAGTCATGTTAAGCTGTCGGGAACGTATCAGATGCAAACCAATTTTTTCGTGCAAACTATGAAAACTTTAATCTGGGTCATCGGATCAACATCCAAAGGGCATGGGAATCGGATAATTTTATAATCTGGACCCGCCCATAGATTGAGTAATCACACTTTTGCAAATCCCCCTCCCACCACAATGCGCCCCTCCCCTTGAATGTTGATCCGATGGTTCAGATTGAAATTTTCATAGTTTGCACGGAGAAGTTGGTTTACACATGTTTTCTAAATTGTCAGCCTACTTTTTTTTTTGAGATTAAGTTGTCAGCATACTAGTTCATGCAATTAGAGGGAACGGGGCTACGCGGCCCACATCCAGTCAATTGGACCGCCCGGGGGAGCATATTTTCGCAGGACATGGCCCATGACCATGAGGAACAGAGGAAGCTGGAATCATCCTTTTTTATACAACCAAAAAGTTCACGATCATCATTACTGATCGATTGCTCAAAGTTTTCAACCGCTTGTAAACGCACATCAACTTCAACTGATTGATCAAACTTCTGTCCGCGTTGAGTGATGACCAGTCTGATTGAGAATATTGAGTTCGAATAATTGTGAGCCACTGAAAGTTTATTTTGGGTATTGTTATTTCAAACTACGAAGTTACGAGTTTATGCCTTTTAGAAATAGTAAAGGCCATTAAGGCAAACTTTGAAAAATAGCTACTTTGATCTTGCATCGTCATAGTAGCATGCTATGAAATAAAGTTTACTTACCTGTTACAATCTTGGATTACTAAGCGGCAATGGATATATCAATCAACCTCAAACCTTTTCTGTTTTGTAGTTATTTCATTCGCTTCTTCCTCTAACTACATCCATCGTTTTGATTTCACTTGGCTCATCTTTTGTCAACGTACTTTTTGTCGCCTTGTGTTGCGATTCTTTCTCACCCTTTCTAAACTATAACTCTTCTTATCGTATCGCTATCATTGTTGTAGCCATCATCTCAATTGCTAGTCTAGAGCCTTGCGAGATCTGTGGCTCCAAGATGCCCCAGCTAATTTTTGTTTGACTACGAAACACTTTACAATTTTATTTTTGAGAAAAAAACTCTTCACAATTTGTTATTTGACTTTTCCACCCTTTTTCTCCAACTTCATCTTTTGCATCTACGTCGGTTTAGCGCCCTTATTGGTTACATGAAACTTTTTTCAGGCTTAATGCCCTCAAATCCAGGTCGAGAGCTTGCAATGCTGCAAAACGGTTTGACAAGCTTGTTGTTAATGAAAACTGTCAACCACCCTAGCAATAATTCTGACGAAATACTAAATGTTCTTTGTTTATGCACGCCATACGTTAGCATCGCATCGTGTGGGCTGCCACAGATCCGCAGATGCGGGGGCGCGGATCCCAGTTCAGACAAAGCCAACTTGCCCCTCCCCGATTGAAAAACCGCCGGGCTTTTGAGCAAAGCAGAGGAGATCAAGATCCCAGAGCCTAAAGGCCCCATCACGCCTCTCGCCTTCCCGCAAAAGAAAATTTTTCTTTTTTGTTTATGCGTATAAAAAAGCAGCGGAAAAGGCACTCAAGCCCCTGCCGCTGCGGGCGCTCTCCGTCTCCAGTAGTAGTAAGCGCTGGTTGCTGGTAGGTGCACGCCCCCCACCTCCCTCCACCCCCCTTGCCGTCCTCGATCTCGGCTCCTCCTCCTCCCCACCCAAACCCTCGCGGCGGGCGGGGGAGGAAGCGAGCGAGCGGGCGATGGCGGCGCTGGAGGCGGCGAGGGAGTGGGCGGCGTCGGTCATCCCGCCGGAGCTCGCAGCTGCCGCGGGGGGAGACCCGCTCGCCGCGCTCGCGGCCACCGCCGCGACCCTCGTCGCGGGGCTGCTTATCCTCGCCGTATGGTTCCGATCCGGGGGCGGGGCGCAGGCCAAGCCGGCCCCCACGCCGGTACGCCCGGCGCCGGTGAAGGTCGACGCCGACGCCGACGTGGACGACGGGCGGAAGCGCGTCACCATCTTCTTCGGCACGCAGACCGGCACAGCCGAGGGATTCGCCAAGGTCGATGCCCGATTCGATCCGGGAGCTTGCCTGTGTTTGGTTTGCTTTAGTTTAGTTTAGTTTAGTTTATATCCGGCGGCCCTTTTTGACTCGTTGCGGTTCTGCTCGCAGTCCATGGCCGAGGAGGCGAGGGCGCGGTACGAGAAGGCCGTGTTCAAAGTGGTGGATCTGGTAATTTTGCACTATCTATATGCGTAGACGTGTGTTCTATCCTAGTTTGTGCCTTAGTGCTGGGAGCTTGAGAGATTTGTGGGACGCGTGCAGGATGACTATGCTCAGGAGGACGAAGAGTACGAGGAGAAGCTGAAGAAGGAAACCATAGTGCTCTTCTTCTTAGCAACGTGAGTTCTCATCTGTGTACTGATTGGTCAGTTGTTGAATTGCGCCTTTTGTCGCTTGCGCCTCATCCCAGAACCCACCTGCCTCTTGTTGAAGCTCAAAGTGAAGTGCAAGGATTGGTGAATAGCGGATTTTGTCTCTTGCACCTTATTCCATATATGATATTCCACCTGTCATTTGTTGCCGACCTTGAGCAAACTGTGCGGATGGGTTGCCTGCTCCATTTGTCACTTGCAGAGTTTAATTCCATAACACCTGCCCTATGCTGTAAAGTGTAAAGCTCAAGTGAACTTGTGAATTGGTGAATTGTGCTGCATCTTCTGTCGCAGTTCCATAATCCACCTGCTTTATTTTGTAATGCTCAAATAGTGTGTAGATTGGCTAAGGAACTTTAACTATTTACTCCTTATTTAGGAATTCACCTGCCTTTTCTGTTGTGAAGTTAAAAACAAATGCTGGTCCTGTCCTTGTACTTGTTGTATTACAAACCTTGTCTGAGGTCCCAAACATATTTATGTTTTCATAACATTTCGGGATAGTCTATGTGCCTTTAATCCTTTACCGATGACATTATAGTTTAATGATACAGGCATTCGTTTCTGTCCGAACTGGAATCACTATGCAATTTCTTCTCTGGAGATTCGGCTCCATTTATCTCGTCCCATTTCTGAAAAAGAGTTTGAATTTTTCAGATTTAAACATTATTTTCATTAATGATAAAGTAATTAACCTGGGCAAAATATCCTTTTCCACCATTTAGGAACAAGCAACACTGTTATGAGTTATACAGTTTATATCTTATGGTTTTGTTCTTTCATCTACAGTTTTTTGCTAATTATATTCAACTTGTGCAGATATGGGGACGGAGAGCCTACGGATAATGCAGCAAGATTCTACAAATGGTTCACTGAGGTTTGTGAAAATTCTGTACTTGGGATTGGCTAACTGCTATTAAACTTCTGATCCCATTTTCAATGCTTGAAACAGGGGAAAGAGAAGGAAGTTTGGCTGAAGGATCTTAAATATGGAGTCTTTGGGCTTGGGAACCGGCAGTACGAACATTTTAATAAGGTTAATAGGCTGAAATTTACATGTTCTTGTGATTTGGATAAAATATGATTACTGTTCAGTGTTATGGTAATTGATGATGTGCTTATGCTCATGGAAAATGTAGGTTGCAAATGTGGTGGATGAGCTGCTACAAGAGCAGGGTGAGTAATTTACACTATTTACCATGGGAATAGATGAAACCAGTAGATCACTAGTGTTAGGAGACATTCCTCAACATAACCCCCACCCCACCCCATCCACACACACACTGTGGTACAATAGTAGTGATAAAAATAATCATCCTTTTTTCCATATAGCCAGCAGATTTGTTTTCATGTAGGATTTTTCATAATGCTAAGCACATGTACTTTTTCCATTAGCTGCCATGGCAGGTTCTTACTCAATGCTTTAGATACTGTTATGTGATATAAGTATCAGTGGTACAAAGCGAGTTTTGTTTCGGTTGCATGGTTCATTCTTGTGTTATTTGATCCTATAGGCTTGACTTGCAATTTTTTTTTAATATTTCTACAGGTGGGAAATGCCTTGTTCCTGTCGGCCTTGGAGATGATGATCAGTGCATTGAGGATGACTTCACCGCATGGTATGCATGCTACAGTGATGTAATCTGTTGTGCATTCATTTGTCGTGGTAGAGACCTATCATGTAGACATAAAAATGTGTCGGGTAATACCCATCTAGCTTGTCACTTCAAATGCCAAACCCATGACTAAGTTCTAATTCTTGGTGTTAGTTGGCCCTTTATGTGGATACTGAACAGAGGTGTCTTTATCCTACCTGTAGCTGGGAGTTTATTTCTGGTCTGGATTGGGGAAATTGTAGTGTCCTTACTAAATCCTTATCCAATGAAGTACAAGATTTACTTACTTTGTTGTGTATGGACATGTAAACACTGACAGTCCAGTTAGTTACTCTATACATAAGTAATGTTTTTTTAAGAACTTCCGTTTTTCCATTTACAAGTATATCAACTATTTGATAGTGCATCTTTTGAAGGGCCATAACAAACAAATTTAGGCAAAAGTTTTGCTAAGCAATTTGAATATTGGTGCATCTAGGAAAGTGGCCTCAGAGGTGTTTGGCGTGAGTAGGGGAGGCAAACAGGAGGGGAAAGATACCTGGTGGTGGAACGACGAGGTGCAAAGGGCTATTAAGGAGAAGGAGTGTTTCAAGCGCCTCCACCTTGACAAGAGTGCAGCCAACATCGAGGGCTATAAATTAGCGAAGAGGGTTGCAAAGCGAGCTGTGAGTTTAGCAAAGGGTAAGGCGTATGATGACCTGTATCAGCGGCTAGGCACGAAAGAAGGGGAGAAGGACATTTATAGGATGGCTAGGATCCGCGAGCGGAAGACAAGGGACATCAACCAAATCAAATGCATTAAGGATGGGACAGATCGGCTGCTAGTGAAGGATGAGGAGATCATGGATAGATGGAGAGAGTACTTCGACAAGTTGTTTAATGGGGAGAGTGAGGGCCCTACCCTTGAGTTAGATGACTCTTTTGACGATACCAACAGACGTTTTGTGAGGAGAATTCAGGAGGTAGAGATCGGGGAGGCTTTGAAGAGAATGAAGGGAGGTAAAGCGATGGGCCCTGATGGTATCCCCATTGAGGTGTGGAGATGCCTAGGAGATAGAGCAATAGTATGGTTAACTAAGCTTTTTAATCTCATTTTTCGGTCAAACAAGATGACGGAAGAATGGAGGAGAAGTATATTAGTACCTATCTTAAAAAACAAGGGCGATGTTCAAAGTTGTACTAACTACCGTGGGATTAAGCTGATGAGCCATACGATGAAGCTTTGGGAGAGGGTTATCGAGCGTCGCCTAAGAAGAGTGACAAATGTGACCCAAAACCAATTTGGGTTCATGCCTGGAAGGTCAACCATGGAAGCGATTTTCTTAATACGACAATTGATGGAGAGATATAGGGAGCAGAAGAAGGACTTGCACATGGTCTTCATTGAGCTTGAGAAGGCATATGATAAAGTACCGAGAAATGTCATGTGGTGGGCCTTGGAGAAGCACAAAGTCCCAACTAAGTACATTACCCTTATTAAGGATATGTACAAGGATGCGACGACGTTTGTCCGCACATGCGATGGCAACACCACTGACTTTCCTATTAACATAGGCCTACACCAGGGGTCAGCATTGAGCCCTTATTTATTTGCTTTAGTGATGGATGAGGTCACAAGGGATATACAAGGTGAGATCCCTTGGTGTATGCTCTTTGCTGATGATGTGGTGCTAGTTGACGAAAGTAGGGCTGGGGTTAATAGGAAGTTAGAGCTGTGGAGACGCACGTTAGAGTCGAAAGGGTCTAGAAGGATACTTTTTGGTATTTAGGATCGGTGCTACAAAAGGATGACGACATTGATGAAGATGTTAGGCATAGAATTTCAGCTGGCTGGTTGAAATGGCGGCAAGCTTCTGGCATCCTTTGTGACAAGAGGGTGCCACAAAAACTAAAAGGCAAATTCTATAGGACAGCAATTCGTCCGGCGATGTTATACGGTGCTGAATGTTGGCCTACAAAAAGGCGACATGTCCAGCAACTGAGTGTAGCAGAGATGCGGATGTTGCGGTGGTTTTGCGGGGCACACAAGGAGGGATAGAGTCCGGAACGAAGTTATTCGGGATAGGGTCGGGGTGGCACCAATTGAGGAGAAACTTACCTAGCATCGGTTGAGATGGTTTGGACATGTCCAACGAAGGCCTCCTGAGGCGCCGGTGCGTAATGGGGTTCTTGAGCGGGTCGATAATGTAAAGAGGGGTAGAGGTAGACCTAAACTTACGTGGGATGAGTCGGTTAAGAGAGACCTTAAGGATTGGAATATCTTTAAAGAGATAGCTTTGGATAGGAGCGCTTGGAGACTAGCTATCAATGTGCCTGAACCTTGAACTTATTTCTTTCGGGTTTCATCTCTAGCCTACCCCAACTTGCTTGGGAAAAAATGCTATGTTGTTGTTGTTGTTGTTGTTGTGCATCTAGGAAAGTATTTTGTCTACATTATGCGTCTAAAAATAAAGATATCTTAACTTATTATGTTTGTTTGGCCTACTATTTGTATAATGCATTGCGAACGGGCCTCTAGCTAAATTGATTAGGTGGCTCTACCTTAGGTCCTGAGTTCGACTCCCCGTGGGAGCGAATTTCAGGCTGGGGTTAAAAAAATCCCCTCGTTTGCCCCCACACCAAAGCACGGGTCTAAGGCCTGGCCCTGGTCATTGGTCGTCTCACACGGGCAACGGTGCCGGTGTGTAAGGGTGGGGCAAGGGTTCGGGGGTTTTCTCGACCAGCATGAGAATGTCGTCTTCTTAGCAAAATGCCCGGGGGCTGTCTTGCCCCCACAGGTCGTTTTTTTTTTAAAAAATGTATTTTGTTCTCTGATTTTAATGCATCCCTTGATAATAATCTGAAAATGCAAGGTTGTTATTTTATAAAGATCCCAATTTTATATTTCCAATATGGTTGGAATTACTGCTCAATGAGAACTGTCCCTTGTTGTCATCTGTAGGAAAGAACTAGTGTGGCCAGAGTTAGACCAATTGCTCCGCGATGAGGATGACACCACTGGTGCATCCACTCCTTATACTGCTGCTATTCCAGAATACAGAGTTGTTTTCATTGAGAAATCTGACCTGTCATTCCAAGATAGGTCTTGGTCACTAGTCAATGGCACTGGTGTTATTGATATTCACCACCCTTGCAGGTATTTGAATGTGAGAACAACTTGCTAGTGTCTTCCTGTTTCTCAAAAATTGTCTTTACAGTATAATTATTGATTGCTAGGTCTAATGTTGCTGTTCGAAAGGAGCTCCATAAACCAGCTTCAGATCGCTCTTGTATTCATCTGGAGTTTGATATTTCTGGCACTGGGCTTGTGTAAGTTTCTTGATATGCATATTCCTTTTGTTTTGTATTTCTGTATTTCGGGGCTATTAAGGCTTCATCTAGTCTGTGTACATGCGCTTGTGAAAACCATGTTACTTCCATTAGGTTGACTAATTTTTTTGGTCGTTGACTAGTAAATCATGTTATTTCCTTCTGTTTGATCGTATTGAGGCAACAGGTTCAGTTACAATTTCTTGTTCCATGAAATTCTGAGATCAAGAAAGGGGCTTTGTAGTTTGTTCTTATTTGAGTAGAGTACTGTGCAACAAGAACAAATCCTTTTGAGTCCCAAGCAAGTGTGGGGTAAGGCTAGAGAATTAGAGATGAACCCCAACAAGAACCACCAACAAGTTTGGTTAGGCAAGAGATGAAGGGGCATGCACTTATTCAATTATTTGATTAGTGACCAACAGGCCAAACCCCAGAGATCAAACCAATTCTTTTTCTTTCAACCTCTTACTAGCGCGACAGGTTCTTTGTACTGATTGTTCCATAGTAGTTAGTCCGGACAATTTTGTTCAAAGTGTGAATGCAAGGATTTCTCCTGATCCATATGGTAACACATTGAACTCTGAAAACTTGTTTCAGGTATGAAACCGGAGATCATGTTGGTGTGTACTCGGAAAATTCTGTTGAGACCGTGGAGGAAGCTGAAAAGCTACTTGGTCTTTCTCCAGATACAGTATTCTCTATCCACGCCGATGCAGAAGATGGATCTCCTCGTAAAGGAGGAGGTTCCTTGGCCCCACCTTTCCCGTCTCCATGCACCTTACGGACTGCGCTTTTACGATATGCTGATCTACTCAATCCACCAAAGAAGGTTCGCATGGCCTCTAATTATTTTCCGTCCTTCTATTTTTCTTGTGATCATTTGACTAATTCTTGTACAATGAACATCTCAGGCTGCTTTACTTGCTTTAGCTTCTCATGCTTCTGATCCAGCTGAAGCTGAACGACTTAGATTCTTGGCTTCTCCTGCTGGAAAGGTTGTCACTCTTTCAGAATCCCCATCTTATGCCATTTGAAATTGAGACCTTTTCCTTTGCTGACTAGTAGAATTTTCTATGCAGGATGAGTATTCTCAATGGATAACTGCCACTCAGAGGAGCCTTCTTGAAGTTATGTCTGCGTTCCCTTCAGCTAAGCCACCATTGGGAGTGTTTTTCGCGGCTATAGCTCCTCGTCTGCAACCACGATACTACTCAATATCATCATCTCCAAAGTAATTGTTTTACAAAATGTGTCCATTTCCTCCATCCGCAACCTTTATCTGCAAGATTAACACCAAATTAGTAGTACCAGACTTTTGTCTTGTGGGAGCAGTGTTACAAAAAGATAGCTTAATGGTTATGAAATCGAAAACTATGCGTGTCTTGGTGATTTTAAGTCTCTAGATTTGTTTTGTGTCTTCCTTCAAATTATTTTAATTTTAGACTATAGAAACCAGCTAAGCTTAAGATTCTATCAGTTTTTGTATGTTATCATACTGGAGTGTCTTGTTCATATGCTGTATTATGCTTGAGCTGGTGTATGTACCTACCATAAGGGGAGGCCTCTTACAAGTTATATATCTTCTGTGCAGGATGGTTCCCTCCAGAATTCATGTAACGTGTGCATTAGTTTATGGTCCTTCGCCAACAGGAAGGATCCACCAAGGAGTTTGTTCGACGTGGATGAAGGTACCCCACATTCCTTTCCTCTGCATCGTCCGCAGTAAGTTTTCTGCAGTCTGATTTTGTTGTACCTTGATCATCTGCTTGGCAGAATACAATTCCGTTGGAATACAGTGAGGAATGCAGCTGGGCTCCTATCTTCGTGAGGCAATCAAATTTCAAGTTACCTGTTGATCCATCAACTCCAATTATCATGATTGGCCCTGGAACAGGGTTGGCTCCTTTCAGAGGCTTCTTGCAGGTTTGTGTTTTGCCAGGGAATCCAGGATGTTTTTGTATTTGCAATTCTGGTTGGCATTACCTATTGTAACTTATCATCCCTCCCTCCACTCTTGGCAGGAAAGGTTAGCTCTGAAACAATCTGGAGTGGAACTGGGCACTTCAATTCTCTTCTTTGGATGCAGGAACCGTAATATGGTAAGAATTGCTGGTTAATTGAAAAAATACATGTGGTTATGGCTGTGTTTCTCAACTTTATTGATGGAACTCGACCTGAATGGCCATTGCAGGATTACATATATGAAGATGAGTTGCAAAATTTCCTTGAGGAAGGGGCACTTTCTGAGCTAATTGTTGCCTTCTCTCGCGAAGGACCAACAAAAGAATATGTGCAGCATAAGATGGTAGAGAAGGTCAGATACACACTGCAATACTTGTCAAGTATTTCATACACACAACATTGCTTTCAACATTCCTTAGCATACATCTTGAGTGTTTCATACACACAACACCGCTCACATGTTCTCGCAGACTCTTAATTTGCTTCTTTTTGTTGCCAGGCCACAGAAATTTGGAACATCCTCTCACAGGGGGGTTACTTGTATGTATGCGGTGATGCCAAGGGAATGGCTAGAGATGTGCATAGAATGCTGCATACTATAGTCCAAGAGCAGGTTGACAACTGCGACTCATCCCTTAAAAGATGGTGCAAATTTTGTCTTCACGTTGTTAATACCCTATTTGCATTTTGTTCCAGGGATCTTTGGATAGCTCCAAAACAGAGAGCTACGTGAAGAGCCTGCAGATGGAGGGCAGGTACCTCCGTGACGTATGGTGACACGTCACACCAACCTGCCACAGCTCTAGCGTGTTGAAGTAAAGCTGGCTTGTGCAAATGACGTGGCGAATGCTAACCCAATCGCCAGTT
This sequence comes from Panicum virgatum, assembly GCF_016808335.1. Taxonomy (NCBI): domain Eukaryota; kingdom Viridiplantae; phylum Streptophyta; class Magnoliopsida; order Poales; family Poaceae; genus Panicum; species Panicum virgatum. The sequence continues at coordinate 50,086,602 of NC_053142.1, forward strand.
TTCGAGATGAAGTGTCATTTATTAGAATTTATCGATGTAATTCTTTGACATCTATCATGGCCCTGATATACTTATTATATGGATGGTGGAAACTGGGGAGAATAAGCGCTGTTGTAGCCTTGTAGGTTTGTAGAACTTGAAATTGTTATATCCCCATTAAGATTGTAGCAATGGGGATACATCATACAGTTTGAGACGAGGACATTATGTATACAGTTTGAGATGAGGATATTATGTATACTACATTAGAAGACCACCGAAAACAAATTTTGCTTCTGGTTTTATAAAGATAGTTGCTTACTGCTATTGTGCTTGTAGTCGCTGCCCACCTCTTCGTCTAATCTTGGTTTGCTGGTATGTTGCGGTTACAGTGATAGTTTGCACAACTGCAAATCAGTGCTTACGAGAAGGGAGTGCAAATTGTGAAGCATAGTATGAACATAAGCACGTATCAAATCAATACGTTGAAAAAACATTGACTCCTACGAACACTTACCTCTCTCTCTCTGACCATTTTCAAGGCCTTGAGCCGGTAGCCCGGTAATCATGAGATTGACGAAACCAAGAAGCGTAGGTATTTTCGAGTATATCGATATCAGCTCAACTTCAGCGATTGGGAGTGCGGCCGAGTAGCGCAAAATTGGCATGGATTTCCGTCAGGTTAGGGAACTGTCGGAGCTGATATTTTCGAGTTTATTTCTAAAACTGCTTTTTGGGAGTGTACTACGTCTTTTCCAAATTTTTTATATTTTTACCATTATAAGGAAGTGTACTCCCTTGTTTAGCACTCTTAAAAGAGCTCATACAGATTTAGCATTACTATAGCTGCAGCTTCTATATTTTTACCACTTTGGCTGATGTGGCACGCCACAGAGGCATAACACATTGGCACACAGTCAACAGTGCCACGCGGAATGTCCTTCCTGCCCCTGACCAGCTCCTCTCTTCTCCCCCTCCAACAGTTGGGTCCCACGGATTCTCTCCCTGTCAGGTGGGGTCATTTGTCAGTTTCATCTCCTGCCTCCGGTTCCTGCCGGCCCGCGAGATCGACCTCCTTGGGCGCCGCCGGGGCACGGTCGTGCCGTCTTAGCGCGCGCGCGACGCCCATGCGGTGGCTGCTAGCTGCCCGTGGGGAGCACAGGCTCGCCGGGGCACTCGTTTGTGGCGAGTGGGAGCTCGAGTTCTCTGGGAAGCCTTGCTTTTGCTTGCTCTGAAGAATGGGATCCTCGCGGTGCCTTGCTTTTGCTTGCTCTTGCTCCTCGCGGTGAGCAATTCCCCTGCAATCGAGACATTGCTTTGCTTGCTCTGAAGAATGGGATCCAGTGAGCTTCGATTGAGCTAGAGGACGAGGAGCGCGCACGCACTTGCCGAGGAAATGCGGAAGAATTGGGAGCTCAGCTCCGGCCCCGCGCGGACGTTCGGTGACCGCCGGTGGCTGCTCCCCTTACTCGCGAGCCTGCTCGTCACGGCCACGCTCTTGCTCGCCGCCGCCTGCGGGCTCTTCTCGCCGCCCTACCCCGGCGGCGACGCGCCGGCCCTGTTCGACGTCGTCTCCCTCGCCGACTGGGACGACGGCGACGGCGCCCGCCCCGTCGAGGCCGGGATCAGGGACCGACTGCTGGGCGGCGTCGCCGCCGCCGCCACCGCCGATGACGAGAACCCCGACGACGCCGCCGTCAACTCGAACGACTCCGACGCGGAGCCGCCGCGGATCGCGTACCTCTTCGAGGGCACCAAGGGGGGCGGCCTGCGGATGCGGCGGACGCTGCGGGCCATCTACCACCCGCGCAACCAGTACATCCTGCGCCTCGACCTGGAGGCGCCGCCGCGGGAGCGCATCGACCTCGCCATGTACGTCAAGGGCGACCCCATGTTCAGCCAGGTCGGGAACGTCTGGGTCATCGCCAAGGGCAACCTCGTCACCTACAAGGGGCCCACCATGGTCGCCTGCACGCTGCACGCCGTGGCCATCCTCCTCAAGGAGGGGCTCGACTGGGACTGGTTCATCGACCTCAGCGGGTGCAGGGAAGGGGCAGGAAGCGGAGGTAGGAGATGAAACTGACGAATGGATCCCATCTCACAGTGAGAGGATCTGTGGAATCAGGGGAGAAGAGAGAAGGGGTAGGTAGGATATTTCACATGGCGCTGTTGATTGTACGCCAACGTGTCGTACCTATGTGACGTGCGATATCAGTCGAAGTAGTAAAAATATAAGAGTTACGGCTACATTAGTGCTTAATTTGTAGGATCTCTTTTAAAAGTGCTGAAGCACGTGTCCTTTCGTAATGGTAAAAATATAAAAAACCCGTCTCTTCCAGGCCGCAAGCCCCTCCATCATTTTTCCGCAAATCATCTAGACCTCCATGGATCGACCGAAAAAACGGCTAGGGAGTTCCTCTCCGCCGGAGTCGGATGCCAGTTCAGGAGAGCCGACCTCGACGGCGAGAGAAGCGCGTCCTTCAGCCCGAGCTCCGTTGGCTGCCGTTTTAGGTAAACCTCCTATCCGCCGCCATCCTCCTCAATCCTATCGACGTCAGATGGTAAATCTGTAGTAGCTTAGCGAGGATAGCAAAAGAAACCCTAGGGCATCGGGTAGGGTTGCAGTGGTCCCGTGGATCTACGACTGACTTCACATTTGATGTCGGAATGTACAAATTTTCCCCCTACGTTTCCCCTTGCAATCCTCTGCTTGCCTGAGTTTGCTTTACTTCTTTGGGGTTGCGCATCCGGAAGAGATGCAGACTTCATGATTCGATGTCTGAATGGGCTGTTTTCGTAAGTACGTTTTCCCTTGCAATCCTCTGCTTGCCTGAGTTTGCTTTACTTCTTTGGGGTTGCGCATCCGGAAGAGATGCAGACTTCATGATTCGATGTCTGAATGGGCTGTTTTCGTAAGTACGTTTTCCCTTGCAATCCTGCTTGCCTTCTATGTTCGCAGCTGACAGGTTGGGCCATAATGGTATCATTTTGCTGCTGTTTGAGACGCCCTCTGGCTTCGCAATTTTCAGATATTATGGCGTCCAACTCTTCCTACCAAATGCTAAGGAGGTACTGGCTTTATTATTTCTATATTTTTCATGTTTTATAGTCATCGCTTGCTTATTCCTCTTTGTACCGACTTATTTTTTCTGTATCTTGTTTCCTGCAGAATATCTGGTCAAAGTTCGTAAAGAATGATAAGACACAGCTTGTCAGTACCCTTTCTCCCCTCCTGTTTGTCGTGTCTTTAAGTTGTTTCTCGCCAATTTAATCCGATCAGCAGCCTTGGATCGTCATGAGCATATGATTGCATCCTGTTGTATTGCAATATACCTATTTTTAGCTACACACTAGGACAAGCACTAATTATGCAAATTGCAGTAACTTGCTTTTCCTGTCCCTTTTTCTAAGGCAGTACAATTTATGCCTGAGATTGTACCTACTACCAGAGAACCATTTCAAAATACATCACGATATCTGAACAATATTGCAATAATTGTTTTTTTTTGGGGTGGGGGCGTATTGCAATGTTACCTATTTTTAGCTACACGCTACGAAAAGGAGTAATTATGCAAATTGCAGTAACTTGCTTTTCCTGACACTTTGTTTACAAGGGAGTACGGTTTATGCCTGAGATTGTAGTCATTACCAGAGAACCATTTCAAAAGACATTACATTACTGATATGATCTACGTTGCAATAATCTGATAAGTGAGGCGGCTATATCTTCATAATTGAGAACTGAATTGCACCCTCCTGTCATGATCAAGAGTGATGCATGGCATTTCGATAATTCTTTCTTCTCCTAACGTAATCATTGTCTCTTTATCTTTCTCAGTTCATTTGGCTGAAAAAATTTAGAACATTCAATGACAAGTCCAAAGTCATTAACCATACTGGTATTAGCACTCATCTTACTGAGATGATCAAGAAGTGGCACCTTCCTGGGCAAAAGCTAGCTGTTGGAAAACTTGAGTACAAAAAGGCCATTGAAGCAAGATTGGTCAGTATAAGCTCCCTTCTTTACTTATGTTTGTGTAACAATTTTGACATGAATCTTGCTGGGGATTTTTTTTTCAGAAAATACCGTGCCTGTTTAATGATGAAGTGCTGGAGGTGATGTGGGGCCTGAAGAATCTCATGAGGAGTTTAGTTCCAGAAGAAACATCAGAGCTGACCGGGGAGGACCGCCTCCAGATGAGTTATGGGATGAAAACTGTCCTGGATCGTTATGGTTTTCATGATTTCCCTAATGCCTGAATGAAATGCATTCTGCTATTCTTGCTCCCTTTCTTCTACTGTTTGCTTTCGGATAGTTTGCGTATTTTGTAGAAATTTTTGTAACGTCCCACCTCCCCGAGGCAGGGCCCGCTTACATCTGGCTGCTTTCTAGGACATAGACTGTCCTCACAGACCAACACCAGTCTTTTCTGCACACTTTGTCCTCACTCGTGCGCACTCGGGAAGAACTTTCCGGTCGGTCACCCATCCCCAAATTTCTCCGGGCCAAGCACGCTTAATCTCGGAGTTCTTTGGAGACCGACTTCCGGGAAAAAAGTTGTAACTTGTTGGAATGAGTATCCTATTAATCCAATTAAGCCCTGGGCCGGAGTGTCACATGCTCACCCCCTTAAGAGACCGATGTCCTCGTCGGTCAATCCCAAGCCAAAAACATTCTCTCTTGGCCACGTCCCGTACGTCTAGTGACAGCAGCCCATGTGCCACGTCCGTGCGTCCAGTGCCAACGGTCCCTGTGCCACGTCCATGCGTCTAGTGCCAATGGCGCATTCCAGATGCCCGCGCACTGATCCGCCACGCGCCCGTGCTCATGCCGGTGGCATCTGCGCCCCCACGCGCCCGTGCTCATGCCTTCGCACTTATGCCCGTACGTGCCCGTGAAACCGCGAGAGTCGGCTCTGATACCATTATGTAACGTCCCGCCTCCCCAAGGCCGGGCCCGCTTACATCTGGCTGCTTTCTATCCAGTGCCAGCAGCCCATGTGCCACGTCCGTGCGTCCAGTGCCAACGGTCCCTGTGCCACGTCCATGCGTCCAGTGCCAACGGCGCATCCCAGATGCCCGCGCACTGACCCGCCACGCGCCCGTGCTCATGCCGGTGGCATATGCGCCCCACGCGCCCGTGCTCATGCCTCCGCAGTTACGCTCGTACGTGCCCGTGAAACCGCGAGAGTCGGCTCTGATACCATTCTGTAACGTCCCGCCTCCCCGAGGCCGGGCCCGCTTACATCTGGCTGCTTTCTATGACATAGACTGTCCTCACAGACCAACACCAGTCTTTTATGCACACTTTGTCCTCACTGGTGCGCACCCGGGAAGAACTTTCCGGTCGGTCACCCATCTCTAAATTTCTCCGGGCCAAGCACCTTTAACCTCGAAGTTCTTTGGAGACCGACTTCCGGAAAAGAAGTTGCAACTTGTTGGTATGAGTATCTTATTAAGCCCTGGGCCGGGGTGTCACAATTTTACGCTTCCATTTTTCTGTTTTTGATGAAGTATTTCTCATTGTATCCAGGTTAATGAACGTATTATTGAGACAGCGGGTATCTTGTATGATTGTGATTATGATTGTGATTTATCTTTGAAAAAACATTATAATTTCTTCCGTAGTCACGGACACCTTCTTTGGGAAGTGTCTCAAATCGACACTTAGGGTTGGAGTTCATGGAAACTTGCAACAGCTATCAAGATTGTATGCTGCCCCTATGTTACAACAACTGAATATGAAGAGGTAAATATTTTGTAGATGTGTTCCTGACTTGCTGTGCATTTTATGCAGACTTGTCATTCAATTATTTAGCAAAAACTTGTTTTTTCTCGGATGTTTACAATGGAGGTGCTGACAAAGTTGTTGGATGATTCTGCTAAATACGATGGCAAGATTTTGAAGCGGACCTGCCTGAAGGTCTATGGAGAAATGATCCGTGCCCACAATATGAAGGCTAATGCACTAGAACATATGAAGTTATTGGTCAGGGAAGCTAAAGAAGCTTATGAAGCTAAATAAGCTAAAAAGACATATGAAGCTGAACAAGCTACAAAGACACATGAAGCTGATCAAGAGGAAAGCCTGTGCATCCACATAAGTCACATAAGTCGACTGAGAGAAGAGTACCAGATACTGAAGCTGCCATCCAAGAGATCAAGGAAGAAGTTGTCAATGGGGTGCCTGGGAATCCACACAAGTCACCTGACCTGAGGGAGCAGTGACGGGCCTTCCATTCCAGTAGGTCGGGTGGCCGCCCTACCTAGAGCCGGCGAAATCCTATACCCCCGACTCCTCACCCGAGCTCCGCATGTCCGCAAGGTTGAAGACGAACGAAGGGGTATGGGCTACTGGACCAGTAACTTGGGCCACTGCTTGGGCAAGCCTTAAGGCTGAAAGGTAAGGCCCATTTCTCTGCCGCGGCGCGCACGATTCTCATTTGTTCGGCGGCCCCTCTTCGTTCTTGCAAATCCCTAACGATGGATCTAGATGGCTGGAACTGAGGTCGCGGCGCCGGCGAGACTTGTCGCGAAACTGGTTTTGCGGTCGACCGCGCGGAGGGCTCGCAGCGGTCGACGCGTGGCGCATGGTTGCACCGGACGCCCGACAGCTAGCCGTATGTTGTTCGCTTTTCGCCTTCCCTACATGGCTGCCAGTTTCATCTTTCCTTTTTCCCCTTCCTAGCTTCCTCTGGTCCGTTTGGTTCACGCTAGGAATAGTAGCATGCTAGTAATAATAATATTTTGACCGCTAATTACGATGTCAAACAAAGTCAGTTTACAAAACTAACTTCATAACCCTCGCACTAGTAACCCTGAAGAATCTAATGAGAATTTTGACTGCGTGATTACTGTAGTATCACTGTAGCCAATCATCGATTAATTACCGTCATTAGGTTCGTCGCGAAAAGTTACATCCATTCCTGAATTTTTTTTGCAAATAGACTTCATTTAGTACTCCATGCATACGAGATTTTTTTTCTCGGCTTGCGTGCGCTAAGCAAACTGGAATGGAACCAAACAGGGCTCGCTCTCCGCTGGATCCATCACTCCTGGCGAGGTGGCACTGGCACGAGCACTTCAGCAGTAGCACGGCCGGCCGGCTGGAGAAGCACGGGCGAGCGCTCGCGCCCTCTCCGCCGGCGCAGCAGGTGGGCAAGCACTGCCGAGAGCAGCAGCAGCCTTCGGCTTCATCGTCGACGTCCAGACATGGTCGGGAGCGGAGGCGTTCATCTCCATCGTCAGCACACGGGGCTCGCCCAGTAGCAGCAGGCCGGCAGCTATGCCTCCTTCGTCAAGGGAGCAGGCGAGCAGCAGCTTGCAGCTCCTGCGGACGGCGCACGGTGGGGAGAGGCGGCGCATCTGCCCATATTTTTTCTTTCTTTTGCTATATTTTTTTTAGTTTTAAAAAATATTTTTTCTTATTTTTGGCAAAATTTTGCTTGAAACTTTTCTTTTGCTAACTTTCATATGTTAAAATTTTTGTCTTCAACTTTTTATTTGTTCCACATTTTCTGTTGATTTGATTTTTTTATCAAAAAAAAAATTGTGTCCAAATTTTTATCTCTGAGATCTCTGTTCATATTCTTGTGCTTATATTTTTTTAATCTACCTAACTTTTTCTTGTTCAAAAATTTTCTAGACTTTTCTTTAGAAAATTTTTCTCAAAATATTATCTTCCATTTTTTATGGAATCTTTCTGTTCAATTTTTTTTGTTTCAAATCTTTGTTGCAAATTTTTATATAGAAACTGATTTAGATTGTTTGAGTGAAGTGTGGCCGTGCGGGAGAGCCAGACACGATAACGTGAGGTGGCTTGAGACGCAGCGAAGCTTATAAAAGAAAACGAATAGGTGCAGATGCTTCGTGGTCGGAAATCGACCGGATGGATGGTAATTTCCGGGCGACCGTAATTTAGGCGGCCCCGAGACTTGTTAGCATGGTCCCGACGGACGCAGCTATGCGTCACTTCAGGGGATAATAGAAACAGTTATCGCCTGAAGAAGCATGCACGGCCGCCCAGGTATAGTGGATTGATTTGTTGCTGGCAACAGGTTCAGGATGTTAGTTGGTTGGCAGCGGCTCATACGCAAGTGGATAGTACAACATGAACGCGTGAGAGCATATAAAAGAATACGGATGCATGCATGTACTTGTAGATAAAATCTATGCAAAAAGAGTTCATACTAAAAAAAATCTATAAATCTTAAATTATGCATTAAAAAAATCTATAATCCGTGGGTCTCGCTCGTGTGCAGAGTTGGTGCGAAGGGGCTACAGTTCGATCATCAGCAATGTCCAGCCGAAGCAGCGTGTCACACACAGAGAGAGTTGTGTGTGAGAGAGGTTTCCAGCACGGCCTGAACAAACAGTTGGGTTCCTCTCCATCAAGAAGACAGCTGTGTTGGTCGCTTCGAAGCGTTAGTTTTCGAACATATTTTGGTCGTTTTCGCCGACCAAAATTTCCTACAGGCAAACCGTATGCACTGACTTCAGTGACTTGGTTTCTGAGAAGGATGAACAAATAGTGTCCACACACTAGTGCTTCCCAAGTCCTTCCACAAGGTGAGAAAATTATACTGAACGACTACATGCCGACCGCCACCTGTGTAATGCTGATGGAGAGACAGTTCTGAGCGCATCGAACCCACAAAACTACTAACCCAAACAGCAGTGGGGGGCAGTACTAGATTACTCAATCACCTAATTCTTGATTCGATAGCGACGCGCGGTCGACATCAGTGTCAAACAAGTGTAAGCTAGCTGTGGCATTTTGTAGAGCTAGCTCTTGGAGTATCATCATGGTCAGTTTGGATACTATGTTCATGCATGGAAGACACATGCAACTAAGAAAAGGATGCTCATCAATAAAACTAAGCATGGCGTGCCATTCTGAGAAATTCATAGGCCATCTGTCCAGTCAGGGATCGGAGTTCAGACTTTGAGCAATAGAAAGCTAATAAGCTATGCTTCTTTTGAAGCAAGACAATTCGTTCCCATTTCAGCGCTGTTCTGGTGAACCGATAGCAAGAATAATCGATTTCTATAAACAAAAAAAAAATCCTAAAAATTGAAGAAGAAAAAAAAACTCTCGACAGGGCTTCCTGCCCGCTGTGGCTAAAATAATCCCATGACGAATTAGAATTGGGGCACCAACCACCAGCCAGCTACTAGTGTCCTCTCACCCAAGCCAGAAATGTGCAGGTGGTGGCATACGCGCCTGTCCACCTCTCCAGTGTCTTGGTCTTGCTCCCTTCGTGCAGGCATGTGGCTGGCTACGTGAGCCGCCGGAAAGCGCGCGACAGGGTATATACGTGCTCGGCATGCATGGCGTCCGTCCATCGACCCCCCAGCAAACGTGCAGCAACTTCACGCACTCACGCCCCGGTCAAAGGTTGACAGGTTTAGCAGAACCCCTAGCTACCACGCCACGATCATATAGTTGACTGTCGGCGCATCCGTTTACTTTCTGCTGCTTCATTCAGACCAAACTGAATTCCCATATCAGTGGCATTTTCACCTCCAAGCTAGCTTTCACATAGCAGTCAGAAGACTGCAGTGGTGGCAAAAAGTAACCATCTACCACGATCATATAGTTGACTGTCGGCGCATCCGTTTACTTTCTGCTGCTTCATTCAGACCAAACTGAACGCCCAGATCAGTGACATTTTCACCTCCAAGCTTTCGCATAGCAGTCAGAAGACAGCGGTGGAGTATATAATACAGCAGAGTTCAGCGGGACAGATTTACGTTCAGCGCTGCTCGCATGCATTCTGTCGCCCTCCCAACTTGCTCTTCTGCACATGCGCGATGCATGATCCTAGCTAACAGTAAGGATCAGTACGCGTGAGTCAGCTTGCAGCAGGAACGCTCGCTCGATCTTATCATGCCTTTTCAGCTTCCGGTTGGAGGCTCCTTCGTTCGTTTGCGTACGGTAGCCGTAGCAGAGCAAACCAAGCCCAGTAAGGTTTCAGCTTGCGACGACAAGCAGAGAGACACTGTTTCCGGCCTGATGCCACGCCATGCCTCGGCTTTCTGGAGGATTCCGCCGTAGTTTGCGACCTACCATCCCCCAGCAGATGGTTCGGTTCGGTCACAAGCTACAGAACCACGAACCGGAGGGAGGAAAGGTGCTGGGCACGTGCAGCGCTGGGCGCTGGGCGCTGGGCGCTGGGCGCTTAGTTTAGGCTTGGTTGGTGCGTACGGGAAGCAAAGCGGGAGGCTGATGAGGTGTCGCCGGCTCGCCGCGCATATCCCTTCCCTTTCCCTTGAGGGTCACTGGCCGGATCGGCCGGGGAATATCGGGGTGCTTAACCGCCACCTAATGATCGGCCGCCATGAGGGCAGAGCACACTGCACACTGTATCGGCAATCAGGCAGGCAGCTTTATCCTGGTCTCCTCGTCGTCCCTATCTTGTGCGATCACATCCCTTCCGTGACGTGCCCTCCTAGAGGATTTGCACGCGCCCGATCGATCCGTGGTTATCCGCCCGCCGTAGGGCACCTTACCTGCTTTATGTCTCTTTGGTTTTGTGGTGGAGGGTGGAAAGGCTACGGTTACTGGATCACCCGCTTCTTGCAGGGGGTGTGAGTGTGGCACCTACGTCGGCCCTTTGTCTTGCGGGAGCGTGATTTTCTTTTGCGGTTTTTATTTCTGGTGATTTGGTCTCTAAATCAGTTTAGATCCTCATCGCGACACGACGTTGGTTTGACTTTGCTATATAAATGACCCGTCAGCCTCCACCAGAAATCTCTTTCTTGCGGCATTCTTGCTGCTATATGCCGCTGCCGTAGCCTTCACCATCCACAGTGTCGGCGTGCATTGGCGAACGAAAGAGAGATTTCCGGAACCCTTCGCCTTTAGAATGCTCCAACAAAAGATGACGATTAAAATTTTTGGAAGCACTTCGGGCGATTGCTCAAGATCTTCACCAGACGTGTCTTCCGCCCAACTCCACCGCCTCACGGGTCAACCGCCTTCGTCATCTACGGCATAGGCGGCTCCGATCCGGCTCGTCGTTGTCAATCTTTCAGCCAAGGCTTAGCACGTATTTTGTGATCCAATATGTTTCTTAAGCATGTATCCAGAGATCTTAGCTATGCTGTCTGATATGTTAGATCCATACATGCTACTCCATCCGTTCCAAATTATAAGTCATTTCAAAAATCTTGGAGAATCAAAAATTTTCAAATTTGACCAAATTTATATGACAAAATAATAACATTTATGATACCAATTAAGTATCATTAGATTATTTGTTAGTTATATTTTCATAGTTTACCTATTTGATGTCATATTTTTATATTTCTCTTTATAATTTTGGTCAAACGTTGAGATAGTTTGACTTTTCAAGTTTTTTGGAATGACTTATAATTTGAAACAGGGGAGTAGTTCTTATATTATATTAATCATGATTTATTTCATGCGAAGTTTAATATTGCGATTGTCTATTTTGTGAACATGCTCCAGCTCGAAAACTCGCGTGCGCGCTGCGTTGAACGCCGACGCCGACGCATTGCCATAGCGAAACTGAAACTCGTACGCCTAGCGAATTCGGCAGCGCCAGCCGCTTAATAAAAACCCGCCACATTGCTTAAAAAAGAAAAAGAAAACCCGCCACGGCCACGTGACGCCCACCCTCTGCTAGTGTAGGGTAGTGTTCAATCCTCCCAGCCTTGGCCGTTTTGACCAGATTCCCCGTACGTACACTCACTGCTTCCTTCCTGTTGGATTCGCTGCGCCACCAGCGGCGGGGCAGGCCCGGCCGCACGTGCGCCCGGGGAACACGTGTCAGAGAGCATCGTCGCCGCTCCGCTCCGGTAGGCGGTCGCGGCGGGCCAAGGCACCGCCGCGCTCCCCCACCTCACGTGCCCTGCCGACGTCCGCCGCGGCCTGCTGCTCCTCGCCACCCGCGCGCTCGGCAGCCGGCACGTGCCCGGTCTCGCTCCAGCCGAAAGGATCCATCCTGCGCTCGACCGTGACATTGATCTCCCGACGCCATGCCATGCGGAGCTCGCAGAAGATTCCACAGGAAGCCGCGCAAACGTCTCATCATTCGGAGACGACGAGCACCGGGGCTTGGGTGCCGAGCGAGAACGGCGGAAAGCTGGCGCGGGGCGACGGTGCCAGGCCAGCGGGGGGCGCGGCAGCCAGGCGTGCTTGGCGCCGCATGATTAGCGATTGACCACGCGGCCGCCCGGCCGGGGTCCGCGCGATTCGCCGGAAATGAGGCTGCGTTTAGGCTGGCGCAAAATTTCTTTTGGAATCATACTAATTTGAAGTCTATTTACAAAACTTTTTGTACAGATAAGTTGTAAATCACGAGACGAATCTAATGATGCTAATTAATCCATGATTAATCAATAATTAGTGTGTTGCAAATTATGAATTAAGTAGATTTATTAGATTCGTCTTGCGATTTACAGCCCATCTATGTACTCCCTTCGTCCCAGAATATAAGCATTCCTAACTATGTTTATAGATGTCCAGGTTCATAGCATCTCTGATGTATCTAGACAATTACTTGTCCAGGTACATAAAAGATGCAATGAATCTGGTACATAGCTAGAAATGCTTATATTCTGGGACTGAGGGAGTAAAAAGTTTTGTAAATAGACTTCATTTAGTACTCTATGCATGTGTCGAAACATTTGGGGTTTATGGGGTGGGAACTAAACAGGGCCTTAGTTTCTAAAAAAGTTTGCGCGGTACCCGTTATATCGAATTTTCGGACACATACATGAAGCATTAAATACAGTTAAAAAATAATTAATTATATAGTCTAACTGATTCCTACGAAATGAATCTAATGATACTAATTAATTCATAATTAGACATTAATTGTCAAATAATACCAAAATATACTACAGTAGCCAAATACAAATTTTTTTACCAACTAAACACCCCATGCGAAATCGCCGGCCACAGCGGAGGCCGGCGCCGGACAAAGGGGGGCGCGCCCACATCGACCCCGCCGTGCCTCCCCTCTCGCTTCCTTGCTTCCCCTGCGCAACGCATAAAGCCCCCGACCGTGCCCCCCTCCTTTAATGAGTAGTATGGGTGCGCAAGCTGACCGAGAGTCCGCAATCAAGCTAAACGCTGGAGGAGAGAGAGGAGAGGATAGAAAAAAGAAGCTGACTGCAAGCTTGCAGTCAGCTCCGACACAAAAACTAAAACGACTTTGCTAGAAAGATAAATAGATCTTACATTAATAATGATGAACTAACTACTATTCCATGTCTTTGGGGCCAGCGGCTCTGAGAGTTGTGTTGACGATCAAAATTGACATTAGACAATACACACCGATCTGACCGGTACGCCCTAGCGGCCTGACCGGTCAGACGCCGTAGTCGGTCCAGCAGCAGCCGACCGGTCTGACCGGTCCAAGTGGAATCCGAGTACAATTAGGGATTTTAATAGATTTAGATATTGTAATAGGATTTCTTGCGGGATAAGTCCACCCCACCCTATAAATATAAAGGGTCACGGCCGATTAGGGAATCCAATCGATCAAATTAATACAACTTTTATCTTTTTACTTTCTTTTTGCCCTAGCTTTTTCCCATCTACTATCTGTTGTTCCTCCTTCGTCTCTACGTCGATTGAGGGCGTTCTAGGTGGCCTGCCAACCCTAGAACAACCCTGCGTGCGCCTGCCCCGACGGGTCCTTCCCGAGCGACGTTCGTTGGTCTCGCCGCCGGCCTGCCCGGCGACAACCGGTCTGACTGGTATACCCGACCGGTCTGACCGGTCTGAACATCGGCGCTGCATCGTGCCGTGGCTCGCTGTGCGTAGTGTTTTCGTATGTTGGCCTAGTTGTGCGCGCGCAAGTTTCACGACGACGACGGCGTTCGACAGGACCGGCCGGAAAGTTCGTTGCTCCGATCCACTACACCATGTCTTGGGGGCTAGCGGCTCTAGCTGTGGACTGTGATGTTCGTGCTACTCGTCTTCCACACATGCATCCATTTTGAGATGCCAAAGCTAGCTATCTGTAGTACTGTACCCAAATATGGTGCATTTGACGAAAAAAGAGAGTAAATTACGGGAACAGAAACGAAAAGAAACCAAGCTATGGGCCACTGGCTAGAGAATGCATTTGATTGTTTTGCACCGGCCGGCCGGCGTGGCGACAACACATCAGGCAGCTCCTTAATCCCGGTGCTCTTTGCGTGCCAAGGGACCATGGAAGCAGCCAGTTGCCCCTGGTCGGCCCTCCTTTTGGTCGCCGCTCTCTTTGACGACGATCCACGGAGGATGCCCTGCCCAGCTTTATCAGCCAGCCCTGTCATCTTTGACCGTTTTGCCCCGTCGTCCCGGCCCCCCGCCCGTTGGATACGGCAAACTACAAGTCTACAACGGATGACTGCATGCAGCGCAGCGTACGCGTGGTGTGTGATTCACGGCACTGTGGATGTCTGTTCTGTTGAGAGGATAAACACGAGGCCTGACCCCTGCGCCACGCGACCATGCATGCATGTTACGTTTCGGACCCAGCATTTGGACTTTTCCAGTGCTGTCGTTTTCGTCCTCTACGGTCTCTTTGTTTGCCGAGCAGCGACCAGGAAGACATGCACACCCACAAGCGCCTCAAATGGATTATTGCTCCACCAGCTACGCTAGCAAATTAAGGCCATTTTTTTCTTTTGCCTGAAGCAACATGATCATTGAGCTGAGACGCAAATATCACTTACAATTTACATGGCGCGCGCGTTCTTTCAAAAAAAAAATCTACATGGCGCCAAGCTACGAAGTAAAAAATCCGAGTAGCCAAGTAGGAACGGTAAAAAATGTTTGGCAAAAAAAAAAGTGTCAGCCCGCATTTCACTAAGAAGAACGAAAACGGTTGAAGAAATTACACTCTGTTCGTTGCATGCAGTCAACAGAATTTTTCTCTCACACCAAACCAGCACCAGCCAGTAGGCACCAGTCAGCTAATAATATTTTTCTCTCAAAATAAATCAGCACCAGCCACCGGCCATAGTACAGCGAACATGAGGCAAATGCCGGAAGCAGGAAGGCCGCGAGTAATGAAGCATGGGCTGTCCAGAGCCAGAGACATCCATGAGGTAGGAAGGAATTGCCATGCATGCGCACACAGGCGCTCAAGCGCAGAGACATCCATGGGGTAGGAAGGACAGAGAGAGGACACGGACGGCGCCGGCCTTCTTCCCGTTCCCGGCCGGGCCCCTTTGCTTCCAAGGCGGTCAAGGATAACCGCCCCGGCCGCCCATTGCCGCGCCTCCACATGTAAAACGCCGAGGCCACCACCCGCCGCGGCCGCGCCATACAATACTCTACAGTCTCCTCTCCTCTCCGCAGCAGGCAAGCAGGCAGCGCCGCAGCGGCGCCACCGCGCGCGCCATGCAAACCCACACACCTCAGCAAACGCAAACGGCCAAAACCACTGCAGGGAGGAAGGAGGGCGGAGTCCTGGAGTGAAAGCATCTCTCCTTCTCTCTCCTCTTACATGGCCCCTCGAAACCCACATATAAATATACCGTCGCCTCGTTGCTCGTGCGCCCTCTCTCTCTCTCTCTCTCCGTGTGTGAGCGTGAGCAGCTAGCTTGGTATGCGGAGCTGCCGTGTCTTCTCCTTCCTCTATTTTATCGCCCTCCGCCTCCCCATTCTTCACCTCCCGAGAAATCCCCTCTCCTAGAGCACGGCTCGGTTTCTCACCTCTCCCCCGCGCTCGATCGAGAAAAAAGCTCACCTCGAGACCCAGGAGTTACCGTCGTCGATTCATTCATCCCCCGTTCTGACCGCGGCCCGGCGTCATGGACACCTCGCCCCACTATCCATGGCTCAACTTCTCCCTCGCTCACCACTGTCAGTACCCGCTCGCACCTCTCTCCTCTTGTTTTTCTCGAACCCATCTTCAATCCCGGTGCTCCTGTAGCCCTTGTTCCGTCTAGGTTTCCGTGTTTCGGCCGTTTACGAGATGTTCTGCATGTCTCTGCGCGCGCGAGCAGGTGATCTCGAGGAGGAGGAGCGGGGCGCCGCGGCCGAGCTCGCCGCCATCGCCGGCGCCGCGCCGCCGCCCAAGCTGGAGGACTTCCTCGGCGGAGGCATCAACGGAGGCGGCGCCGGCCCGGTGTCGGTTGCCGAGACGGCGGCCGCGGAGATGTACGACTCGGACCTCAAGTTCATAGCCGCCGCCGGCTTCCTGCAGAGCGGCGCGGTTGGGGCGGCGGCGCCGTCGCCGGTGTCTTCCTCTTCCCTCGACCAGGCCGACCCCAAGCTGGCCTTGCCCGCCGCGGCGGTTCAGGCGCCGGAGCAGAGGAAGGCCGTGGACTCCTTTGGCCAGCGGACGTCCATCTACCGCGGCGTCACACGGTAAGCTGGCGCGGATCGATCCGTTGAATCCTAGAAAGGCGTTTCTTTGGATTTGTGTGCAGCTTATCATGGACATGGATTGCTACTACCATGATGCTGTCTGCATGCAAAGTTGCACCTGGTCACTTTGGTTGGTGACTGGTTTGTGCCTATGGATCAGAGGCATGCCTCGTTCATTCTTCATGCTTCCATGGATTACTGGATGCAAACATGTTGCGATTTGTTCAAGATAAAAAATCTTTTTGTTTTACCTGCTGATTATCTCAGTCTTTGTGTGATGGTGTACAAATGATCAGTAGCTGCAAATATAGGACTATTTATGTTGTTTGCTCTGAAATAGCAGGATAAGTGTGTTCTTCAGTATCTTAAGAAAGTTTACCAAAGCTCTCTATGTGACGATTTTTGGCTGTCTCTAAAATTTTAGGGGATAATTTTTGGTGATTTCTAGGCACCGGTGGACGGGCAGGTACGAGGCACATCTGTGGGACAACAGCTGCCGCCGTGAAGGGCAGAGCCGCAAGGGCCGCCAAGGTACATCATATCTTCTCGCTAACCTATTACAGATGCTCCACTATTTGAGCTTGTGTAGCTAACTCTCTTTTTTGCATATCTGATTTGGTGGGTAATACTTCTTGTCCTCGGCTTATGCTTCTGGTGCTCAGTGTATTTGGGTAAGAAAAGGAACTTCCAGTAGTCCTCTATGTACTATTGTAACGCCTCATCTGAAAAAAAAAATTTTGAAACATCTTATCTGACGTAGGAGAGATGGATTTTCTGTTCATGAAACTGCAGGTGGCTATGATAAGGAGGAGAAGGCAGCGAGGGCGTATGATCTTGCCGCACTGAAATACTGGGGTCCTAGCACCACCACAAACTTTCCGGTAAGCACATAGAATCATAGATAGACCATGGGTGGCTAAACAAAGAACGCTGATGCAAGTGTGTACAGTAAATTAAAATTAAAGTATCAAGATATCTATGGTCTGGACGTATCTTTATTGGGATAGTATTCTTTCAGGTAGCCGAGTATGAGAAGGAGCTTGAGGAGATGAAGAACATGACTCGGCAAGAGTTTGTAGCTTCATTAAGGAGGTACAAGCTGATGGCCACTCTTCAGTCTCTTCGAATGCTGAAACTTTTCCATGCATATAATCAAATTGGCAAAGACACATATGCTTGGCATTTCTGCTTCAGATTTATATATAACTTTGCCATTCAACTTGCTCTTAATAAACATGCATGGTTTTATGGTGCAGGAAGAGCAGTGGATTCTCTAGGGGTGCTTCTATTTACAGGGGTGTCACCAGGTGAATATTTCCTCTCATCTCTCACTTGCAGCTTCGTGTTTGTCCTTTTGCGTGTAGTTGACTAAGTGTCTTTATTTGTCCATGCAATCGTGCAGGCATCACCAGCATGGGCGATGGCAAGCAAGGATAGGAAGGGTGGCCGGAAACAAGGACCTCTACCTTGGAACATTCAGTGAGTATACATTTTGCTTGCATTGTGTTAGACCAGCATTGCAAATTTCCTAGCTGTACTGATTTGTGTGGACGCTCCATGAATCGACAATGCCAGTTCCTGGCTGATAGAAATGCAGAGCTTTTGTAATGCAAAACTTAACGACCGACATATATATCTTTTCCCAATTGGTCATATATAACGAACATGATCTTCATATATATGAACTGTGACCAATAGATTAACAAGGCGAGCGTGCAATTTCTTTTCTTTCCTCGTAATGAAATTCAAGTAGGATGGACAAGTTGGGACCAATGGTCAACTGGATAGCTAGAAATCACTTTCTTTGCTCCCACATTACGATAAAATATACTGCGCCTTGCACGTAGGTCCCCTCTTTTTCTATGGTTTTGTACGTACAATCCTTGTAGCTAGATTCGTGGACATATTTTACCTAGGTCAAGACCATCTACTTTGACCAGATGTACGCATGTGTGGTGCCGCGTTTGATTCGAGTTTGTCATCTTTTGCATCGTGCATGATGGGTTTGGGGCTTTATGCAGAGAAGGAAAAAGAGGGAGCCGTGCATGCATTTCGCTTGATTGCACTACTGCAACCTGAACACTTGCTTTCTTCGTGCATTGCATGCAGCAACCTGTGTCTCGAATAATTTTTACTGTTGCCTCTCGGTTTTCCATGTAAAGCATGTGGGTTGCGGTTAAACTAATAGTAAGTTCTGAAACGGCCATTACTGTTTTCAATTTTTAACTAAGCTCCTGTCCCATGCATGCATTGCTGTCGCTTTAGTCAAACATCCCATAGATGCTAGTACTATTAGTTGCATGGCATGCTGTCTAGAAATGAAAGGTAATAATCCATTTCATTAGGTTCATGGACAACCTTAACATATTTTTAGGTCTCTTTCTATTGTAATTTTTTTCGCATGAACATTGGTAGTAATATATTGTTACAAGGTAGCTAACTACTAGCAGTGTTGATCTTCAGTGCAAATATTGAAGTTTATATATACATGGTAGTAGGTAGTAGTGAAAAATGTCACTTCCATTTTTGTGTGTATGGAGTTCAACAACTAATGTTGCCTTCTACGAATGTGCATCTAGGTACCGAGGAGGAAGCTGCAGAGGCCTATGACATTGCAGCCATCAAGTTCCGCGGCCTGAATGCCGTTACCAACTTTGAGATCAGTCGGTACAACGTGGAGAGCATAATCAGCAGCAATCTTCCGATCGGAAGCATGTCAGCCAGCGGTGGCCGGAGCGCCAAGGCCCTGGAGTCCACTCCATCCAACTCCTCCGATGCCATGCCCGTGGAAGCCAGCACCGCTCCGCTGTTCGCTGCACTTCCGGTGAAGTATGACCAGCAGGACTACCTGTCGATGCTCGCCTTGCAGCACCACCAGCAAGGAAACCTGCAGGGGCTAGGGTTCGGCCTCTACAGCTCTGCTGTGAATCTGGATTTCGCAAACTCTCATGGCACTACTTCATCGATGGCCAACTGCTACACAAATGGCACCACCTCGCACGAGCAGCACCAGCACCATCAGCAGCGGCAAGATCAGCAGCAGAATCAGACGCATCAAAGCTCCAGCAGCTGCTCCTCCCTACCATTCGCCACGCCGATTGCTTTCAGTGGGTCCTATGAAAGCTCCATGACGCCAGGTCCCTTTGGATACTCCTACCCAAATGTGGCAGCCTTTCAGACGCCGATCTACGGAATGGAATGATTCGCAGTGGTGGCTGCTGGCATTTGGCATATGCAAAAGGGCAGAAGCCATGAGATGAAGCCACTGAAAGAGAGGTACCAGTAGTTTGATGGAGACATACGAAGCAGCATGCAGTGTGCATGAGAAACACTGACGATCGAGTCAGAGACGGAGGAGAAGACCCGATCTGCTAACAACAAAATGATCGATATGCAGCTAGCTATAGCATATTTGCTTTCCCTTTTGTAGCTTTGTTTTTTTTCAGCTTTTATCTGTCTGTCGTCGTTGCTGAGCTTTGTTGCCCTCAGCAGCCTGCCTTTGAAGCTTTCGCTTTCTACTGACATGATTCTGCAAGCGCCATCATAGCTTTAGCCAGCCCTGTACAATGGAAGCAGGAACGTCGTCTTTGATTTGTAGCTTTCTTTTTCTTTTCTGCTTTCCTTTCTGATGATCGCTTTAGTTTGGCCCCCTGTTCTGCTAGTATGATTCAGAGGGGATAAAAGCTCCAGCTCTTGTCTTGTGTACTGATTACTGAACAAAGTCAGCAAGCAGCATGTACCTCTGAACTGTCAGTTAAGTTTTCGTAATTGATGAATCTCTCCCAAATCTATACACCGCACATAATGCATGCAGATGAGCGTGAGGTCACTGATAGTTCTAATAACTAGCACTATTTTGTATGCTGGCAGAATAATTCTCTTATTTGTTATTGCACCGTTTCTTTTGCATTTGCTATTGATTTATCGACTCTGTAGACTGAACTTAGTACTGGTGAGGCTCGTATCCGTGTATTGCCAAAGTTGTTACCTCCTCAGACAGACAGACAGACCATCTATCTAGCTAGGCGCTAAAACAAAATTCTGAAAGTTTGGAGTATCCTCTGCCTCCTAGAGGAGTAGTTCTTTAGAAAGGATAAAGAGATGCGGGGCCTTTTTGGAATCGCGTTTCTCGTGTTCGCGATGCCGTTTGAGCGGGATAAGCGGAATAATCCCGCCGAATGTTCTGCGACTAGGAGTCGCCCGTGTTGTGCAGTTGGAAGAAATAAACTGGGGACCCGCGATTCCAAAAAGCGAGCTTGGAGCTGCGTTCGCAATGCGTTTTCGCGCGACTGGGAGCCGCAGAAACAAACAGGGCCGCGGAAACATCTTTGTTCTTCAGATTTTCAAACCGAGCTGTCTCCTGTAGACGATGCAATCATCGCTGCTTGGATCGTGCGAGCAACATTCCGCCCATCCTCCGCTGCGCGTGCAGGGGCATTCGGGGGAAGTCTCCTCCGCCGCCTCACCGTACGTCGGCAGGGGGACATGCTAGCGAGCATTCAGAGACTTTTTTTTTTTTGAATTACACCAGGAGCACTGGTACATCATTTAAGAACTCGGTTGGAGCACCAGCACCCACGCTGACCGCGCCCACGCTGACCGCGCGCTCAAACGCAGGTGAGGCTACCTGGGTGGTCCCAGAATGCGCCTACTGAGCAACTCACACCCTAACACACACGCTCAGCCTCCCTCTGGGGAATTTTCCCCGGTGAGACGCGCGGGTTGTCCCCGACGGGGATCGAACCCGGGCGGGTGGGCTGCACACCGGCAGCGCTCACCACCCGAGCTAAGCTCGGTTCTCTTCAGAGACCTTTCGCCCTCGGCTTTTTGTTCCTTTGCTCCGGTCGACCATACCTTCATCTGTTTGAACAAGGACGGTGTCGCGTAGCGCGCGCGACACGGTCGCTGATACGTGGCGGCGGCGTGGAGCTGCATGCAGCGCCACGTCGCTCCGGCTTGTAATACACCAGAGCCATCGAGGTGGGGTCGCGTCGAGTTGGGCCCGCCAATAACTGGGATCGCACCGCTCCGAACGCGGTTTTTTCTTTTTTATATTTTAAAAAAATTAAAATTTCAAAAATATATGTCGGTTTTGGAAAATTTCAAAAATATACCACGGTCGCCCTATGGGGGGCGACAGGGCTCAAATATAATTTTTTTTCTTCAAATTTGCAACGAAGTCCCTGGATAAAAAAAGGGGGGCCTGTCGCCCCCAACGGGCGACAGGGTCCCCTGATGCAAATTGGAACCATTGCTTCCGTAGCTTTTTTTTCATATGTAGTTCTTTATTTGTCAGATTATTATGCAACTTTTGATATCTAAAGGAGTTGTGTATCTCCTGCTCCCTTCTAACAATGATGGCTTTACACAGAATTTTTACAATATCAATGTTCGAAAGGTGCAATTATGAAATTACTCATTTTGATGGAGATTTGTAGCATAATTCAAGTAAATATAAATTGAGATCGTAGAAACATGAGCTTGTGATATAGCTACACCTAATTCCAGACCTGTTAATGCTAGAACTATAAATAAGGGACCAAGATCTCCTATGAAATAGAAAATATTATTCAGAAATAGCATAGTCCAAGCAAATCCACTTAAACCCTGGCCACCATTCGCCGCCATCCCCTTTGTCATTTGAGCCTAAAAATTTAGAAAAAAAGAGAGGGGTGAGGAGAAGAAAAGCGGCGAAGCTCTGCCGAATTGCGTACTCCTGATCTACAGGTAACTTAAAAGCACACATGTAATTAATATAACGATAAGAAATAAAAACTAAGAAATGCATTACGTAATGTGAACCACCAAATTTTACATCATAATACAACGATAATGAAACACACATCACACATGCAGTGGCATGTCAGAACCCGTTGCAAACTACGGTAAACAGATTCCGGACTAACCTAACATGCCTTAGGTAATTTAAAAAAACAGAATAAACACAATGATGCAGCATGTCACTAGCACTAGGGTAGTCCTAGTAGCCGCACCCCCACGTAGCAAACTGCGTTGAGCCTTCTCCGCAGTATCCACCCATTGCAGGTGGTGCAGGCGGTGGTGCCAGAGGCGCATGGCCCTTCTTCTTGTGACAAGGGCAGTTGCAGTAAGGAATAGTGCATGATTCATCCTGTGAACTGGCTGCATTGCTGGTATCATCAACTTCGTCGTCTTTGTTACTCTCGCTCACTTCCTCATAATGGTTCACCTTACATTCCAGATCAAAGATCTTTATCTGGAGGTACTCGATGAACTCCTGAACAGAATCAATTGGTGCAGGATCTACCCACCTAGTAAAACCACAGTTTTCTGGAGCATCGGAAGACTGCAAAACAAATTCCATGTAAGGTGTCTCATTGAAGATAAAGAAATGAAACAACCAAGTATTACCCATGCGTGTGGACATTTAAAGAAACGCCGACCGCCATCCATCCCGTCGGTGCACATCTGCACTAAGCAGTCCTCACCATGTCTGCATTTTGGCCACGGTTCTCTACGGTTATCGTATTGTCGAAGAGGAGTTTCATTGGTAAATTCACTCTTGTGCTGTGGCGGAAACTCAAACACTGGTTCCGGAAAGGAATCAGGTCCAAGAGGCCCCTCCCATATTATGGGGTCTCCCTTTCTTCTCTCTTTTCCTTTCTCAAAACCATAGTAATTCTTCCCGCTAGACCCACCTCCAGACATTGGGTATACAATGAGGTTTGATGTTTGAGTTGTGCTGGGAGTTCACAAACTTGGGAGTATTTATAGGCGCACAAAGGTCTGATACCCGGAGTGTGGAGTGTAAATGCACCTAAAAAACCTACATGACAACACAGTGAAGAGGCTAGCTGACCTAACACTGAAAATGCTAGATTCGATTCTCGAAATGACTACTCGATGCATCTCTGTGCATGCAGACTCACAGCACTGCATTACTGCCGCTCGGTCGATCGCGCCTAGATGCCGCCTTCCCCACTACACGCCACAGACCTTCGCTGTAGAATGACAGGTCCGTCGTCCTCGCCAGAGAGACTGCTTTGAAGGTGAGCTGGAGTGGTTGCTGTGTTGTCACATCTTTTTGAAATGGTGGAAGGGCACTGCTAAACATGTCACATATGTCTGGGCAAAGAATGCGATATTTGGGAAACCCGTGATCGCCGTGCTGAGCAGTGGCAACCTATGATCTCGTACTCGCAGCTAGATACACTATGGTTCCTATTTTGAGCTATTCGAGCTTTTTAGCAGCAGACCCTGATATATTTCTTAGTTCTTAATTCTTATCGTTATATTAATGTGTGTATTTTAGTATTCTAGTGATATGAAAAGCTTCGAAAATATTAAGGAAAAGTTCAAAGATTTCATAGACTCCCGGCTACAACTGCAAATTAATGGTAAAGGCTACAACACACAGAGTTAAGCTCTCAACTTAAAACATAAACAACTAATTGCAGTGGCATGTGCACGCGACAAGATAATTTCTTGTTGCATCTAAACCTACCATGCCTTATGGAATGTAAAATGCCGGGATTATATGGTACTATTCTACTGAGTGCACCTAGGATATTTGCCCTTCCTAATTGCTTCGGGCCCGGCTTCCTTCGCACGGCGTGCCCTCTCTCGCTTTCTCTCCCTGTCAGCTTCACGTTCGGCCGCCGCCTTACGATCCACCTCCTCCATCCTCTTGCGGATCTCTTCTTGCTCTTTGTTGCGCTTCTCCTCTTGCTGTTCCTCGTGCTTCATTCGGCGCCAATGTTCTGCAGCCCATCTTGCTTTTTGTTCCACAATGTCCTTTACCTGCTGCGACTGCACGGTGTCGAACCACTGCATAAAATCACAAAGAGGCGGAGGTGACTTTGTCCAACACAAGTTAGAATCATAACTCAATGTTAGGTCATATAGAAAAATAGCGTATGTTGTCCTGCTACCTTGGCCCGGTCTTTGCCATATCGCTTAGGTGGATCATATTCGTAGTTCTCACACATAAAGAACCTCATGCCGTAGTCATCTCCTAAAACCTCAGATTGCATGAACTTGCATAACGAACCGCAGAAGCACATTGGCACATCAATTCCTTTGGGTACGGTGGCTTTACACTTGCTCCACGGAATGTAGGTTGATCCTGACGAAGACATTGGCGCTATAGTGTGGTGCGTCAAATAACAAACCATAATTTAAGCAATGCACATATCGTATACCAAATCGATGCGTGAAAATATAGGTACTGTTATAATTCTATTGTCTTATACTGCAATATCAATAAGGTACTATCATAATTCTATTGTAATGTATAATTATTTTATTTGAAAAAGTCTGTAATAGTACTCAAATTGTAATACTAAACCGGTGTTCTAAAGCACCAAATTTAATTCAGCTAATCTGCTAATTAAATTAAATTGTTATACAATATCAACGAATTTATACGAAAGTTACCGGTAGACCACAAGTGCGGAATTCGGCAGAGCTTCGCCGCTTCCCTTCTTCTCACCCCTCTCTTTTTTCTGAATTTTTTTGGATTTTTTGAGGTCAAATGAGAGGAGGGAATGAGGGGGAGGCCTTATATAGGTGGGCTGACCCGGTCGCCCGTGGGGGGGGCGATAGGCCCCCCCTGTCGCCAGCAGGAGGGGCGACCGGCCCCCCTGGCGGGCCCACTGGCCTGTCGCCCCTGGGGGGCGACAGGCCCCCCTTTTTTTTCTCCAGGGACTTCGTTGCAAATTTGAAGAAAAAAAAAATACATTTGAGCCCTGTCGCCCCCCCATAGGGCGACCGGGGTATATTTTTGAAATTTTCCAAAACTGACATATATTTTTGAAATTTTAATTTTTTTAAATATAAAAAAGAAAAAACCGCGCTCCGAAATGGGCTTCACCTACAATTCGATTTGACACCGGAAGGCCCTACCAACAGGCCCATTTTGACTCTGTGGTGCCGTGAGCCCGTGACGGGGTTCGCGGCCTTCTTCGCTGCAACGCTCTCTTCCCTCCTCTGCCGCTGCTCAGGCCTCATCCTGAGGTCACACCGCGCCGGCCGCAGGCCGTCCCCCCCTGCGCTGGCTGGGATCGACTCACCTGTTGACCGGTCAGCCCTCGCGGCACCTCTCCGTCCCTGTATCTTGTCACGATTTCACTATCTGCTGTTCCGGCGATGTCTTTGCTGCAGCGGTCACACCAAAATAGGATCTCACCAATTTTCTTTTTTTTGCGAGTTAGATCTCTCCAACTCTGTAGCAGATCAACGGAGATTAACATCCGAAGGCTGTGTTATAATCCTGTACAGCTCCATGAAATTTGCTTTTCAATTTTCAGCCGGAACCGTCCATCCAAACAGGGACGATGTTTCTGAAACTCTGCCAGCCATCATCGGTCGGTCCCAGCGACCCAAGCCCAAACTCGGTCGGCCTGGCCCCCGAGCTCAGCTTGCTTTTCTACGGCCCAACTCTTCAAACCGGCCCAGTCCATGAGTTGATTGCCTCGCCCGTCGCCGGCGAAAGCAAACCAAGGCGCCGATTCTCAAAAAAAAAAAAAGAGAGCAACCAAGGCGCCGAGCTCGCGGCTCGCCGGCTCAGCAGCACCGCCCAACAACGACGACGACCGTGTCAGGCCAGTCCAGACCACCTGATCCGCAACCGACCTCGCACCTGCCTTATCTGTCAGTAGATTGGGCGCTCCTTCCGTTTCCTCCCTGTCGTCAGTTAGCTCCGCAACCGCTGGAGCGGAGAGAAGAGAGGACACACCTCAACTGCACACCGTCGTGTCGCCCGCCCAGAGTATCCAGCACGCGCCACCAAAATTACCTGCTCCTGCTGAGTAAACTCGCCCATGGACACCAACCCACTACCCACCCACCTGCAATGGCTCACAGCCGCAGCATCCACACTTGGTGCTCGCCGAACCGTCCCCGAGATCCGGCGCGCACAAAACAAACACCGCACCAATCTACCCCGTCACGTGCGCACATGACACGGCACGGCGGCCATGAAATGAAAGCCATCCACGACGCCGGGGACGGCGACAGACCGGCAGACGCGTCACGCTCAGCACGCAACCGTCCAGTCCCGAGGTCACAGGCGCGCACCAAAGTCACGAACGCGCGGACGGATCAGCGGCGTCGTCCGGCGAGGTTTAGCGCGCGGCAATCATCGACGGCCAGCCAAGGGCGGGGCACGGGCGAGCAGTGGCGTGATGATGGCGGGAGATGGCGCCGAGCGGGCGATCCGGCCGCCCCGATCTGAAGCGCCCAGACTCCAGAACAGGCCGAGCTGACCCCGATACCGTGCTGGGAGTACAACCAGACGCTGCTGGCGTGCTGGGCCCCCGGCCGGGCTCGTGTCCGTCCCGCGCCGGGAGCGCATAAGAAGGAAGCGGCCGCGGCGATCGACGGCTCCTCCGTCGCTCCCCTGTCTGGCTGCCTGCCCTGCCCCTCCCCTCGCGCGCTCGCCTCCGTCTCCTCGCTGTGAGGGGACACTGCCCATCATCTCTCTCCCTCTTCCCTCTCGCGCGTGCAGTTGAGAGAGTGGCTCGGCAGCGCGGCGTGCGCGGACACGCCACCAACGGCACCGGCAGTTACTCTCCCTCCCTCCAGGCTGCTCGGTGGCGTCCAATTCAATGCGGCCCTGCACAACGGGAGCAGGGAGCTCTTCCTCCATTGGCTCGAGCTGCGCCATTGAATGCCCCCCTCTCTCATCGAGTCTTGACTGAGAAACCTCCCCCTCCTTTAACCCCCCGCGCTCGTCAGTCGTCACTGTTACTCGTACGTGCTCGCGCACGACGGTTCCGGTACCATCCCTGCGTGCGTGTCACTCACACACGAGAGGGGAGAGGGATTCATCAGATGGTCATGGAGTTGCTCTGCTGAGCTCCTTGTTTCCTTCTGGCTGAGCGTTTCTTGGTTGGTTCTCCCTCCCTCTGGCTCCAGTCAGTCAGCGGTGAGACAAGATGAACTACCTCAGGAGCCGGAGCCTGAAGCGGCTCCTGTCCCTCGGCCGCCGGAGCAACGCGGACGAGTCCGCCGAGGAGTGCGTCGACGCCGACCCTCCGCCGCCGCCGCCGTACAAGCCCACGTGGAGGTGCTTCTCCTACGACGAGCTCCACCAGGCCACCGATGGCTTCCACCAAGGTAAAAGGCAAAGGCTAATCCATGCTGTCGCGCGCGTTTCAATTCCATCGGCATTGCCTTACCTTGACACGCGCTGCCCCGTGGAATTTGCTTTGCGCCGCAGACAACATGGTGGGCAAGGGCGGGTACGGCGAGGTGTACCGCGGCGTCCTGGACGACGGGCGCGCCGTCGCCGTGAAGCGCCTGGCGCCGACGGCCGCGGCGGACGAGAAGAAGGAGAAAGACTTCCTCACGGAGCTGGGCACGGTGGGCCACGTCCGCCACCCCAACGTGTGCGCGCTCCTCGGCTGCTGCGTCGACCGCGGCCTCCACCTCGTCTTCGAGTTCTCCACCCGCGGCTCCGTCTCCGCCAACCTCCACGGCAAGTCAAGTCCTCTCCTCTCCCTATGGTGGCGTGCTCTGCTTCGCCACCATTGCCAATGGTGGTGCGAGCTCACCATTACCAATCGCAGACTTGAAGCTGCCGGTGATGTCGTGGAAGCAGCGGCACGGGATCGCGGTCGGCACGGCGCGCGGGCTGCGCTACCTCCACAAGGGCTGCGCGCGCCGGATCATCCACCGCGACATCAAGGCGTCCAACATCCTTCTCACCGCCGACTACGAGCCTCAGGTGCTGCCCTCCTCCTCGCCAACTCTGCTTTCGTCCGTCCACGGACGCCATTGCTGACCCCGCTTTCTCTGGTGCGGCCAGATTTCGGACTTCGGCCTCGCCCGGTGGCTGCCGTCGGAGTGGACGCACCACGCCATCGCGCCCATCGAGGGCACGTTCGGGTCAGCCAAGCTTTTCTTTCTTTCTTTCAGTTTAAACTGTGGTTGGTGATGACGCTGACACGATGGGCATGGCTGTACGCGTTGACAGGTGCCTGGCGCCCGAGTACTTCACGCACGGCATCGTGGACGAGAAGACGGACGTGTTCGCCTTCGGCGTCTTCCTCCTCGAGCTCATCTCCGGCCGGAAGCCGGTGGACGGCTCCCACAAGAGCCTCATTGCGTGGGTGAGTTCCTCCACTTCTCTGACACCGCCGCCGACCGCCGGCCACCGTCCGCAGCGAGCCGCGGGGCTCATTCTGGGTTGGAAAACACGTGCAGGCCAAGCCTTACCTGAGCGACGGCGTCGTGCAAGGGCTCGTGGACCCGCGGCTCGGCGACGGCTACGACGCCGGGCAGCTGACGCGGCTCATGTTCGTCGCGTCGCTCTGCGTCAGGGGCGCCGCGGCGTGGCGCCCGACCATGACACAGGTGCGTACGAGAACAGACAACTTTCTCTGCACATGCTGTGTCCTGAATGCAAACCTACACTACATAGTACACTTCAGAATTCTTCACCATGTTTAATTTAGTACAAGTGAAAATAGACTGCCGATCACAGAAAGCAAAAAACGCATGGCAATCCTTCGTTCCAAAAGGAGAAAAAAAGTTTAAAAAAAAATTGTAGTCCACTCCATCAGAGCAGGTAGTAGCTTTCGATAGTGGGTGACCAAATTGTTCTACAGCGTACAATGCCCTAGGTTTGGAATGTTAGGGTGGGTCTGACTGACAGTGCGTAGCATCCCGGTCGTTGCAACGCCTGGTCCACCACCATGAAAATCCCCAACCCTCATCTCCTTTTTCTTGTCCTGTGAAAGTTCAAATTCTCCAACCATCATCTCCTTTTTCTCGTCTTTTGAAAAATCAAATTCTCCGACCATCATCACAGAGGACAAAAGTCAGGGATATCTTTAATTCCCGGCCCATTTGGTGGTCTAATCGAATTGTTGCTCCTTCTGGTAACCCCCACAATGGATCTCTCTGGGGTTCAATAAAGGGCAATGATACCATTGCACTGAAATTGGCAACAACTTTAGGTTTCTTCAAGTGGAGTGTTAATCATACAACGGAAAAAGATCAATAATTCATCATTTTTATAGAATTTTGTGGCCTAGGTTTCGTTGGAGTTTTTTCTCCCACTTCTAGCAAAACCGAAATGCTCAAGGTTAGGTCCAACAGCTCTATCATAGTACTACCATGTATAATTAATCAGATGAACAGCGGCAACAGAGAAGAGGTCAACAGAAAATGTTCCAAGTATGTGGCCTGAGAAATACCACTATGTTTTTATATAGCATGAATTGGAAGTTATTCAATCAAGATGAGGTAATGGTTCAGGTTCAGTCATACACTCTAAAACATTAGTCTATCATGCATGTCTGGTGTGAGGTAGCTATCTCAGTAGGGCATAATTCTGCCTAGTCTGTTTGAGCTTATTAAACCAGATTATCCGTGTGTGCTTCGTCTAACCAGACATCTGAGAGCAGCCTAAATACCAGCATCATGTACTAGTGGTATGCCTATATCATCCACTTGGCTGCTACGGTTGTTAAATACTGCCACGCTGTGCCGTGTCTGTTGTGACAGCACAGCACGCCTTGCTTCTTGTTTAGCACACTGGCATCTACCGACCAGTTGGCGAGTAACACTGCGCCGAACCTGATTGCATAGAGCTTGTCTTCATCTATCACAGTGTGGTGAGGTCTCAATTTTTAATGTGGATCTAACTGATTCTGCTTCACTAGGATCCCACAGCGAATTGCTGTATTGTGTGTGGGCGCTCACGTACAGATATAATGTATAGCACACAATACAGAAACATAACAATCATCTCAAAATCATATGCATATATCAACTGAGCTGAACTTATAGGAAGGGGGCTTCAGCACATCATCAATACATATTGGTATCGAACTTGTCTGAATAATGTTTCCCATCTTTCCCATAAGTGTCTCTTCAAATTTTGAACTAGACATTAAACTTATGAAGCATACAAAAAACATACTATTGTTTTTCTGCATGAGGATCAGACTGAGACGGCCTGAGAAATGAATATTAGGAGTAGGACATAGGAGCCCTACTATTTTACTAGAAACTTTAGAAGCAGACAAGGTCTTGGTCACATCTGAAGCATGGCCGGCTTCTTGGTTTTGGAATGGGGCATAGGATGCTCTGTTGCCTCCTACCTTCTCCCCAACCCTTTCTTTCCTCTCCATTTGATTTGGTTCACGGGAAACCCAAGGGCGAGTTGAAGTGTGGGACACAGGACAGCTCAAGAACACAAACCTTGGAGCAAATGTACGAAACATGCCACCCCGACAGCTATAGAAAAGACCAAGTCTACCCTAATCAAAGTTTAATCATGCATTTCTTTACTCAACTCATTGTGCTATCAGCACATAAACAATCGCTCTACTGCATGCTGGTACGCTCGTTGCAACTATCAGGTAGATGCTTTGCTTCTGAAGCTGGCTATATACAGTGCTAAGCAGTGCGTAGATAGAACATCAATATGATTGAGCTGTTCAATGTGTTAGAAGCTCAATTTTCACTCTCATTGAGCTGAGAGGATGACACTCAAGTTGGGAAAGTTTTCTGGGTTTTTCTTCATTCACACTCACAATGCCATGCCTTCCAACGGGAGGGGTGGCCACACATATACAGCCAGCCAAGGGGCTGCTAACTGCCTAGTCTAAGATGCTCCTGCTGTCCTAGAAAAGTAGATGCTAACTGCTGCTGTCCTACTAACTGCAGCTGTCCTAGCAAACTGAAAAACAGTCCAAGATGTTGTCCTCTAGGGGCAGCACAAACCCACTGCGTGCTGTAGCAAAAAGGAGATGCTGCAGCCCCACAAAGACCAAGAGTACAAGACTTATTCCCTTCATTCTCCCCCTAAGCCTTGTGCGTCGTCTTGTGGGAAAGTTGGACCATCCCGGTCCTGGAGCAAAGCTCAAGGAACTTGATCCTCCCAAGGGGTTTGGTGAGCAGATCCGCAAGCTGATCCTTGGTGTTGATGTAGCTCGCCTTGATGCTTTCTTCCTCCAAGCAGCCTCGGATGAAGTGATACCTCACCCGGATGTGCTTGCTCCGTTCGTGGAAAATGTGGTTCTTCGCCAAGGCCAGAGCGGACTTGCTGTCCACCCTGAGCTCCACTGCTCCAGTGTCTCTGCCGAGTAGATCACCAAGCAGTCGAGCGAGCCAGAGCACCTCAGTCGACGCGGTGGAGGCCGCTATGTACTCGGCCTCGCAGCTGGACAAGGCCACCACCTGCTGCTTGACCGACTGCCAGCTAACGAGGCACTCACCGAGGAAGAAGAGGATCCCGCTCGTACTCTTGCTGGTGTCGATGTCGCCGGCGCGGTCGCTGTCGCTGTACCCGACGAAGTGTGCCGCCCCAGGGCACCTCGGGTAGTGGAGACCGTGGTCGAGAGTCCCCGCAACATAGCGGATGATCCTCTTCACGGCCTGCTGGTGCTCCGTCGTCGGTTGCTGCATGAACCGACTGACGTAGCCGACGGAGAACGCCAAGTCCGACCGTGTGTGGGCGAGGTAGCGGAGGCTCCCACAAGACGCTGGTACTGAGTAGCGTCCACCTCCTCCGCCGTGCTGTCACGGCTCAGCTTCAGCCTCTCCTCCATCGGAGTGAGAGCTGGGTTGCAGTCGGTGAGCCCAGCGAGCTCGACGACGCGCTTGGCGTAGGCGGTCTGTCGAAGTGTGATCCCGGAGTCGTCCTGGTGCACCTCGATCCCCAAGTAGAAGGAGAGAGGCCCCAGGTCGCTCATCTGGAAGGTGGCCTTCATCTCCTCCTTGAACACTGCCACCTCCGCATCCTTGGTGCCGGTGATCACCAAGTCGTCGACGTAGACACCCACCAGCAGGGCATTGCCTCCTTTGCCCCGCCGGTAGATGGCCGCCTTGTGCGGGCTTTGCTCGAAGCCCATCCCCTTGAGCGTGGAGTCCAGCTTGGCGTTCCACGCCCTCGGGGCCTGCCGCAAGCCATAGAGGGCCTTGCGCAGACGTAGCACCTTACCCTCCTTGCCGGGGATCGCAAACCCCGGCGGCTGGTGCACGTAGACCTCCTCCTTCAAGTCGCCGTTGAGAAACGCTGACTTGACGTCCATGTGATGGACACGCCAGCCCTCCTGGGTAGCTAGCGCAAGGAGGAGTCGCACGGACTCCATCCGTGCCATGGGAGCGAAGGCATCGTCGAAGTCGACTCCCTCCTGCTGCACGAAACCTCGTGCCACTAGGCGAGCCTTGTGCTTGACGATGGTGCCGGCCTCATCCCTCTTCAGCTTGAACACCCACTTAAGGGTGATCACGCGGTGACCACGAGGGAGGTCAGCAAGCTCCCAAGTGCGGTTCTTCTCAACCGCGTCCATCTCCGACTGCATCGCGGCATGCCATGCCGCGTGTCCCTCGGCCTCTGAGAAAGACCGAGGCTCGCCGTCGTCGCACGCGAGGTGCAACTACGCTTCCAGGTCGTGAGGCACCAGTCCCGGCACCGGCTGATCACCGAGAAGGTTCTCCATCGTACGGTACCGCAACGGCTCACCGTCGTGGTACGCGTCGATGCGCTCCTCGTCGTGAGAGAGCGGAGTAGCGAACTCCACCGAACTGTGCTCAGCACGAGCAGGTGTCGAAGTAGACGTGCGCGGCGTCTCCGGTTGTGGCGGTGCAGCCGAGGAACTCGGCGCAGCCGGAGTCATAGCTGAAGGGCGTGGTGCCGCCGGTGGGGCGGGCGCCGGAGTCGGTGGAGGCTCGGGGACCGGGGTAGGCACGCTCGGCGAAGAAGAGCTGCCTACTCCCCCAGCTCCCTCGAAGTGGACGTACTCGACGGTGAAGTCGCCGTACGTCGGAGCCGAGCCGTCGTCCACCGCCTTGTCCCACGCCCATCCTCGCCCTTCGTCGAACACAACGTCACGCGCTGTGCGCACACGCTGTGTCTCCGGGTCGAGAATGCGGTAGGCCTTCGAACCCTCCGTGTTGCCGATGTGGCCAAGCTCCTTGGCGAACGCGAGGCAGCCGAAGACCCGCAGGTGGGAGACCGCCGGCTTACGCCCATGCCAAGCCTCATACGGCGTCATGCCGTCGAGTGCCTTGGTGGGCAAGCGGTTGAGGATGTAGACGGCCGTCACCACCGCCTCTCCCCAGAAGATAGCCGGCATCCCCCTCTACTTAAGGAGGGCCCGAGCCATCCCCACAACCGTCTGGTTGCGCCGCTCGACGACGCCATTCTGCTGCGGGCTGTACGGCGTGTAGTGGCGCTGGATGCCCTCATCCGCGCAGTACGCTGTGAACTCGGCCGCCGTGAACTCTCCGCCGTTGTCGGTGCGCAGCACGCACAACTTGCGGCCGCTCTCCACCTCCGCAGCCGCTCTCCACCTCCGCAGCAGCCTGAGCACGCCTGATAGCGTCCGCAGGCTCTCCCTTGCTGCCGAGGATCATCACCCACATGAAGCGGGAGAGGTCGTCGACGAGCAGCAGGAAGTAGCGCCGTCCTCCTGGTGTGACCGGTGTCACCGGGCCACACAAGTCCCTGTGTACGAGCTCGAGCCGCTCCTTGGCTCGGAAGCTCGCCTGCTGGGGGAAGGAGTGCCGCTTCTGCTTCGTCAACACGCAGACGTCGCAGAGCTGCTCCACGTGGTCGAGGCATGGGAGGCCTCGCACCATCTCCTTGGCGCCGAGCCGCTTCAGGGCCTCAAAGTGGAGGTGCCCAAAGCGCTCGTGCCACTGCCATGCCTCGTCGTCCCTGCGAGCTGCAAGACAAAGAGACTGGGCCACCCCGACGTGGAGGATGTAGAGGCGGTTCTTCCCTCGAACCACCCTGGCGAGAAGCTGGCGACGGTGGTCCCAGATGCGGAGGACCCCACTGTCAATCACCACGCGGGAGCCACTCTCATCGAGCTGCCCAAGGCTGATGATGGAGTTCCGCAGCGCCGGGATGTAGTAGACTCCGGTGAGCATCCGGTGCTCTCCGGACTTGGCGGTGAAGATCACGGAGCCCACGCCCTTGATCTCCATGGCGGAGGAGTCCCCGAACCTGACGGAGCCACCTACTTCGACGTCCAGGTCGGAGAAGAACTCCCGCCGCCCGGTCATGTGGTGCGTGGCGCCGGAGTCGAGGTACCAGCCATCGACCCTATCGTCGTCGGAGCTGTTGCCGAGGAGGACTCGGGCACGCGGCTCGTCGAGGTGGAGTAGAGCGGTGGCAGGCGGAGCCGCCGGATGCGGCTCCATGTCCCCGTGGAGTAGGAACAGAGCCGGCTCGTCATCCGGCTGGGCCTCCGCGGCGTGGGCTTGGCCCCCACGCCTCCGCTGCGGGCAGTTACTGGCCCAGTGGCCGGGCCTGCCACAATTGTGGCAGGCGTCGTCTCGTGCCGCCTTGGGCCTATCGGCGGCGCCGCCCTGAGCATCTCCGCGGGCGCCACCCTCGGCGCGCCCTCGTGCCCCGGCTTGGGCACCTCCGCGCCCCTTTCGCGGCTTGCCGCGCTTGCGGCCACCAGTCGAGGAGGAGGGGGGCCGCGCCAGGCCTCCCACTGCTCCTGAGTAAGGTGGAGCTTCCCACCGATGGAGATGCCTCCCGAGGGAGGCTGTGGCTCGTCGCTGTCGACGACCTTGAGGCGACCTATCGCCTCCTCAATCGTCATGGTGGAGAGGTCCAGCAGAGACTCGATCGAGCGAGCGGTCTGCCTGTACCTCTCGGGGATGCAGCTGAAGAGTTTCTCGACGGCTCTCTCCTCGTCGTAGGTGTCGTCGCCGAACTGCACCACCTTCTGCAGCAGAGTGTTGAGACGGAGGGCGAAGTCATCAACATTCTCACCTGGCTTGAAGGCCAGGTTCTCCCACTCCTTGCGAAGTGCCTAGAGAGTGGTCTTGCGGGCGCGGTCGCTGCCGATACGTGCCGCAGCGATGGAGTCCCAGGCCTCCTTGGCAGTTCGCTTCTTAGAAAGCGTGAACTGCATCTCCGGCGGGGCTGCTGCGATGAGAGCATCCAGCGCCCGTCGATCCTCATCGTAGTCGACGTCGCCGTACCGGACTACCTCCCACATATGCCGCACCTGGAGCTTCACCTCCATGACCGCGGCCCACTCGACGTAGTTGGTCTTGGTGAGGGTGGGCCACCTACCGCCGGGACCGACGTCCCTGACCACCGCCTGGAGGCCGTGGTAGCCGGGGGCGCCGCCGCGCGCACCCCAGCCAGGAACGCCGCCACCGCCTTGCGCGCCGCCGCCAAGGGCGCGCCGCCGCTAGGGGCGCGGCCTCCGCCCCCGGGTGCGCGGCCCCATGGACCGTCGCCGGGCGCGCCGCCGTCCAGGCCGCCGCCGGGCGCGCGGGCCCCTGGACCGTCGCCGGGCGCGCCGCCGTCCAGGCAACCGCCGCAGTGGTGGGTTGCTGCCCACCGCGCGGTCCGCTCTCGCGCTCTCTCCCTCTCCAACTCCTCAAGGTCCTCGTCGGCGGTGGCGTCGCCGGCGATGGAGCCGCTGAGATTGCCGCGCAAGGTCTCAACCTCGACCTCCGCCGCACGCGCTGCATCCTCCGCCGCCTCTGCTTCCACCTCCGCCCTGGCTGCCGCCAGCTCCGCTGCAGCCAGCCTGGCCGCCCTCGCCGCTGCTGCAGCGGCTTGTGCCGTCGCTCGCCTGTGCTCCTTTGCCGCGGCGAGCTCGGCATCTCGCTGACGCCGTGCGCTCGAGGCGACCGAGCGTTGAGACGGTGCGTCGGACATGGCGCGCCTCCAAGGGGCTGCTGCGTGGAGAAGACGCAGCCTGCTCGTCTGCTCGGGTGAGGAATGTGGAGCAGAGGGTGCAGCAGGTGCTGCTGCGCTAGCTGCTGCTGCGCTAGTTGCTGCTGGTGGTGGCTGAACTGCTGCTTGGGAGGGAGAAGAGTAGGAGATGTCTAACCTACAGGAAAGTACGGCTCTGATACCAAATGTTAGCAGCTCAATTTTCACTCTCATTGAGCTGAGAGGATGACACTCAAGTTGGGAAAGTTTTCTGGGTTTTTCTTCATTCACACTCACAATGCCATGGCTTCCAACGGGAGGGGTGGACACACATATATACAGCCAGCCAAGGGGCTGCTAACTGCCTAGTCTAAGATGCTCCTGCTGTCTTAGAAAAGTAGATGCTAACTGCTGCTGTCCTACTAACTGTAGCTGTCATAGCAAACTGAAAAACAGTCCAAGATGCTGTCCTCTAGGGGCAGCACAAACCCACTGCGTGCTGCAGCAAAAAGGAGATACTGCAGCCCCACAAAGACCAAGAGTACCAGACTTATTCCCTTCACAATGTGCCTTATGCAAGTTGAACGAATTTGCTCTAAAATCAATGGATATATCCATTGTACTAATCTGAAATTAAACATTTACATGAAAACCCATTTTCCAGGCAATCAAATGTGCAGTGTTCAGTGATGCACTGTGAGGCTGTCGTTTTTTCAAAAAAAGGAAACAGTTGAGTGTAAAATCTAATGCGCTGTAGCAGTAGCTTGCTGCACTTGTCAGAGGTTACTCTAAAGACCGGTCAATTGCAGTGCCAGTGCTCTTTATTAATTTGCAACTACTGGTACTTAATTGAGTGACTGACTAGATTCACATGGCCATGGGCAGGTACTGGAGTTATTAGAGTCCGGTGAGATTTCTCAAGATCAATGGCAGATGCCCGAGAAAGAGGAGCAAGACGAGCTGTGGGATTTCGACGATCTCGATGATGAAGACGACGACGACGACTATGACAACTACGACGATGAATCTGATTCCCCCTCGATCTCCTCGTCGGCATGCAGCATCCACCCCAATGATTAGCCTCAAAATATTTGCATCTGTCAGTAGATTAATCAAGTGGATATGATCCTTGCGATTATATCAGTCTGTACATACACCGCCCCTAGAGAATAGTATTCTGAAGGAAAAAAAAGATTCAGGCCCATGGTTTTCAGTTTCGGTGTCTCCATCCTAACAGGAATCTTCTCCATAATAAGCCGCCTTAAACTCCAGGAGCCGATCTGATCAGCGTCTGACAGTGACTGATGCTTGCTGGTTTCTGCCCAAATCAGTTGACAGTTTGGCATGCTGGGCAAGGCCGCGCGTCCCAACAAACCACAAACTGTCGTTGGCTCGCGGCTTTCTGTGGGCAAGTTTGGATGATGCAGAGAGCCCCTGCGCTGCAGCAGTTTGGCCACGAGCTGGCTAGCATCCACATGCTCGGCAGGCAGGTCAGGTGGGTTACGGCTCTGAACATGTTGGTTAGCTTGCCCAAGTGCAGTTGGGGCGGCCCCGGCCCTACCCCACTGCTCCGCTGTTCAGGGGGGCGACCTGCCAGGCAGTGAGGGGATCAGTTAGCTAACCAGAGAATCTGTCATTGAGCAAAACTCAGACAGGATCAAGCAAGCCGCTCTGTCAGCCAAGAGGCCATTTTCTTTTCTTTTCTTTTTTTCAGTCGTGGGGCGTGTACTCATTCGCGGTGAGAAGATGGTCGCCGGATAGCAAGACTGAAACCGGCCAGACTTAGGCCCTGTTTAGTTTCAAAAAAAAATTCTACAGTACATGTTTGTATTGTAACGAATATGGCATCATTTATGCTATTTTGAGTGATTTTGGTGATTATATGACAATGTAATCAATGGAATTAATGGTTTTGTTGAGTGAACATTTCTAGATCCAGGGATGAAGTAAAAATGCCATACAAAACAAAACACGAAAAAAACCCTCAAAGAAACGCTGAATTGGACGAGTTCTACTGAAATCAGTAACACCGGAAGAACCGATGGCTACAGCATCGGTGCATCCGATGGTTGTCGAAAGATCCGACGCCCTGGCATTGGTGCAAGACTGAGCGCCTCTGGAGATCAAGTGAAGAAAGAAGTGAAGCACCGGTTGAACCGACGGTCTACTCAGAGTCATCGGTGCATTTGACGTACTATGTGCCAGAGACGATGTCAAGTGCCCAGGAGCCAAGTCTTCAGCACCGGTTTAACTAGCGCCGGTGCAATGACGTCAGCAGAAGTGGGAGGTCCAACGGCTAGTCCTGGCGCTGTGTGTGACCGGTTTAACCGACGCCCTATGCATCGGTTTAACCAATGGTCCCTAGAGTCGCTGCAACTGTGTCGGGAAGCCAACGGCTACTTCAGTTGCTGTGAGCGACCGGAAGAACCGACGCCCCTGCACCGGAAGTTCCGATGCCTACGCGGAAAAGCTGCTAACGGCTACAAATGGCTAGTTCGACTTGGAGGCCTATATATATGTGCTCCCCCGGCCATTTGAAGTTTGCTGGAGTTGCTGGAAGTCATACACACACACCCAAGAACACCACCAAACCATCCAAGAGCATAAAGATCAAATCCTTAGTTCTTAGCACAAGCTTTGTGAGTGTTGGTGCTAGGTTAGCTCTTGAGTGAGTGATCAAGCAAGGTTTAGATCCTTGTGCTGTGGTTCTAGAGTGAACCAAACTTGTATCTCGGTGCATCGGCCTCCTTGAAGCATTGGTGGCTCGCCGGCAAGTCTACGACCCTCCGACTTGGTGTGGAGTGGCGTCGACAACATTGTGCGGGGGACGGAGACCCCTCCTTCGTGGACAATCTCCCTTAGTGAAAATCGGGATCAAGGTGATCGTGATTGTGTTCACGAAAGAGACTTAATTGCCGGGAAGCGATACTCTTCGTGAGTGCTTCAATAACGTGGATGTAGGGGTGCCTTTGTGGCAATCCGAACCATGGGATAAATTCTCGCGTCAAGAGATTGCCTTCTTCTCACCCCTCCTATTTAAGCTTCCGTATTTTATATTGTAACTTGTGTGCCTTTACTTTCTTAGTGTAGTATCTTGCTAGGATTGGCTATAGGTTGCAAAACTCTTTTGGGATGAGGTTTTCACACTAAGGTGAACCGTAATTGCACCTCTAAATAGTTTGTTTTAGTTTAAGTTTAAGTTTTGTGCAAACTAGTTGGAGTCATATGTTAAGGTTTTAAGTTGCCTAATTCACCCCCTCCCCCTCTTAGGCTAGAGTACCCGATCATTTTCAATGTCACATCGAATCTTCGGACATATACATGGAGCATTAAATACAGTTGAAAAAAAGTCTGGTTTACACCCTTCAACCATCGCAAAAATCCAATTTTCAACCTTCAACTACGAAACCGGACAACATAGGCCATCCAACTGTCAAAACCGGACAAATTTGGCCCCTGGGATGGTTTTGAATGTGGTTTTCCATTTCGTGAGAATTAAAAATATTCAATTTTACACTAAAAAAATTTATAAATTATTTATTTTAAGTCAAAAAAATTATGAAATTGGTATCATAAGTTTTCTAAAAATATAGCTTATCTATTGTCACATAATTTGTGAGCTATTCGGATTTAATTTTTTTTATGTTCATAATATTTGGTTGCTTACAGTTATGCCTATTATTTCTAATAACTAAGATTCAAATGGAGCAATAATAGATAGGTTACATTTTTAGAAAAAATTTGGTACTAGTTTCATATTTTTCTGATTTAAAGTGAATTAGTTATGATTTTTTAGATCTAATTAGATTTATTCAATTTTTTAGAAAATGCAAAATCACCTTCAAAACCGTCCTAAGGGCCAAATTTGCCCGGTTTTGACAGTTGGATGGCCTATGTTGTCCGATTTCGTAGTTGAATGTTGAAAATCAGACTTTTACGATAGTTCAAGGGTGAAAATTGGACTTTTCCCAAAAGAATAATTGATTACACGGTTTAACTGCGAGATGAATCTTTTAAACCCAATTAGTCCATAATTGAATATTAATTATCAAATAACGACGAAATATGCTACAGTATCAAAATTCAAACTTTTCACCAACTAAACACACCCTTAGAAAATGTGTAACTACTAGTCTACTGATATTCCCTCAAAAAAACTAGTCTACTGTTAATGCTGTTCTCTAACCGTCAGTTTGTCCACTTCATCAGGGACAACGGAAAAATGATCATTCATTCACTCTTTCACCAACCCTGGCTTCCAGACAACATCTAACTAGTTATATCAGTCTATGGCGGCGTACTTCTGATCAAATCAAAGCCACCATGTTGTACAACAACAACACACATAATTCGCTAGTTTTTGTTCGAGTAAAAAAACATAATTCGCTTGTTGATGTACATATATACAAATACACCATACTGGCACCTTAGGTCCACCCAAAAAGAAAAAAAATGCTTTCCTAGCTGCATCATGATCCCATTTCTTGCATGGACCTGCCTG
Source organism: Panicum virgatum (assembly GCF_016808335.1). Lineage (NCBI taxonomy): Eukaryota > Viridiplantae > Streptophyta > Magnoliopsida > Poales > Poaceae > Panicum > Panicum virgatum. The sequence goes on from NC_053142.1 coordinate 50,127,048, forward strand.
CCGCCCTGCTGCTTGATGAGACGCTGCTAACCTCGACCACTCATTCGTTGCCACCAGCTCCGGCCGCCCAGATCTACAAGCAAAAGCCTCCCCTACACTGTAGCACACTGACACGAGCCGAGGACCAGCACCAGCTCGAGCACTCGACAGATCGCGATCGGCCACGCACCGCGTCAATGGCCAAGCAGCGCACCAAGGACGAAAGCATATGCCGCGGGAAGGCAGCGAAGGGCCATCGGCTACGTGCGAGCTGCAGACGCTGCCATGCAGTGCAAGCCACCTCCAATGAAGCATGAACAGGGAAACAGCTGCATCTGCCTGGGCACACGCGATGTACTGATGCGCAGACAACACATTTCGTCAGACTGAGGATCCAACTGAACAGCGGGCTCTCTGTAGTCTGGATGGTCCTCACTCTTCCTGTCTTCCAACACCCAACGTTGCCATGATGCAGAAGACGCAGTGCTGCTCATTGGCCTGCGCTCTGGGGCTCCGTGGCCATGATCAACGCCGTAGCTAATGGTCCAAGGCACCAGTACTGTCAGTGTCCAATTATAACGTTGTTACCAGGACCAGCCTGTCTTAAACAGTTGGTAGAATGGTAGTGATGAATCATACGTACTGATGTAGCACTGGGTAGTGTGTACTATGCGTGTACATGTACGTACGGGGTTGCATGGCTTCTTAACGTAGGTTACAGTCAAAGATCATCGCTTCACATGATCACCTCGATCAATTGAGCACATGGGAATTTGATGCAGAGTGCAGTACACTGTAACACTGATCATAAAAGTTGGGGCAGACGGGTACTGAACTTACTCGCCGCAAGGTCGTGAACATTATGAGCATGGCCAATGCAGCCTTGGTCTCGCCCGTGAGCGTACATGTAGCCGCAGCCACTGGCATGCTGTATCCAACAACATACACAGTTGTTGACTGTGGCAGAATGGTCCAAAAATACAGAGTTGCACAAGAAACTGTTGCATGCTAGAGGTTAGTTGAAGGACAGACAGTGGTGTATATGCACTGGCGGGGGCCTAAGCTGAATGGGACACTCTATTGTGTACTGGTTGCCTGCTAGGCTACCTGCTAGCACAACTGATATTACTGCTGATCGATTCTCATTCTTTCTCGATAGGTTTGTGTTTAATTTGTTTTATGATCTTCCAAAAAAAGATAGGTTTGTTTTATGTAATGGACTCTGACCAGTCTGCTGGGTCTTCAGAAATTGGCCTATGTCTTTGCTCTTTTTTTTTTTGGTGTGTGTGTGTGTGTGTGTGTGTGTGTGTGTGTGTGTGTGTGTGTGTGTGTGTGTGTGTGTGTGGTGGGGGGGAAGCAAGTGAAAGGCAATACGGCTTGCAACACGATATGACTATTCTCCTGGTTGAAGAAGCTCATGTTTTAGGAGGGGCAGACTTCAGATCAGTTATCTGAACCTGTATGCATGGTGACGAAATGAACAATCAGAGGCATGGCAGCTCGTTTTGAGAAAAACAAACCTCCGATTGGCCGGCCACGCCAAAGTCCAGAGCTATCAGAGTACTCTAATACTTGTATCAAGCACGGACAAGATTCCCGAGCGTTTTGTTCATGCACTTCCAGTCTTCAGATGTCATTTTTTATTTCCAAGTAAACTAAAGCTCCCTGCTGATAAACAAAACACGTAACGAATCACGCGAAAGGTAACATCAAGTTCAGTGCATACAGCCTGCACTGCAGAACGACAAAACGCTACCGGATCGACCATGCAACGTACCGTATCCAGTTTACTGATCCTGCCGGTGATCTGCAATTCAGCACGCGTGAAATGATTCTTCTTCAGATAAGACACCGCCAGTTTATTAACATACCAGAGAGGGTACGTGCGTTGTCCCTTACCGTTGGGATTAGCTGTAACACATGGGCCGATGGGCGCTCCAGGCACACAGGGGGCATGGACTGAGAACCAAGCAGAGTCAGTCATTGACGGCCAATGATTAACATTTTCTATGCTAACAACAGAGATGTAGCGATGCCTGCAGGCTGAGGTTATGTCTCGACGCCATGCTCAAAAGGAATTTGTTAGAGTCGTTCATTCCATTATTTCCACCCCTATGACTTCGATGTGTGAATTGTGAAACGAGTTGCAGAAACAACACCACAACGAGGCAAGATGCAGTTTTTTTATTGGAAAACTAATCTAGGACCATTACTCTCAAAATTATATTGCCTTTTAACCCTGTGTGATGGTTAATTTGGCTTCATTTTCTTCTTTATGAAATATATTGCATTTTTTTTGTGAAAATAAACATTCCTTTTGTGACTGTGTCTCACAAAAGGAAAATCAGAAATTTTGACCAAACCCTTGGGATCGGCCCGCAAAGCCCAAAGAATGTAACACGCGCTTGCGACGGCCCATATAGCCCACAGGCACCTTCCTTCCTCCCCGCATTGCCATCGGCGCCGCAAGCCGAACAAACCAGAGAGACCCCAAACCCAAACCCCTCTCTCCTCTTCCCCTTCGCCTTCCTCTTCCTCCGCCCCCGCTTCCGATCCTAGGGTTTTGCCCGCCGCGACGCGCGCACCGCAGCGCGATGGAGCCCACCTCGTCGGCGTCGATCGCGCGGCAGACGTGGGAGCTGGAGAACAACATCCCCGCGGCGGCCACCGACCCGGACGCGATGGACGCGATCTACCGCTACGACGACGCCGCGCAGGCGCGGGCGCAGCAGGAGAAGCCCTGGGCCAACGACCCGCACCACTTCCGCCGCGCCAAGATCTCCGCGCTCGCGCTCCTCAAGATGGTCGTCCACGCCCGCGCGGGGGGCACCATCGAGGTGATGGGGCTCATGCAGGGCAAGTGCGAGGGCGACTCCATCATCGTCATGGATGCCTTCGCGCTCCCCGTCGAGGGCACCGAGACCAGGGTCAATGCCCAGGCCGACGCGTACGAGTACATGGTCGAGTACTCAACCATCAACAAGCAGGTGAGCCTTCCCCACTTCTTCTGCTACTCATAACTACCAGTTGGTTGATGCTCTCGATCTGTCCAAACTGTAATTTCGCTACCATTGTGCTATGTATCTGCTTGCGTCAAAATTTTGCTTCTTCTAGGGCAGTGTGGATTATCTGATCTTCTCGTTTACATGAAATTAATTGGCCTTGAATTTCAGTATCTACTAATCTGTTACTTTTCTGCCTTGCTGGCTCCATGTTGCTTATGCAATTTTCATTCTTGTGTTTTTTTCGTTGACTGTTTGGGTGTGTAATGCCGCCCTTAATTTGGTTGGGTGAAGCCCTTAATGTTGGCAACACGATGATAAATGAGTAACTAACTTATGTTTACTGCGTTGCTGACATATTTGGAACATTGCCCATACTAGCTAGGCCTATTAGGATTTCTTCTGATAAAGATATTGTGAATAACTGTATATTGGTCATATGGAATCTATTGGGTGCCTGAAATTTAAATTGAGAGTTCTGAGTTCAGTTTCCGTTCACCGTATTTGTTCAAAATTCATCATGTAGTGTAGTTAATAAACATAGGAGAAAACATGTCTGTCTAATTTGCCTTGTAAGTTTTTTTTTCTGGATACATACCAACAAAAGGGATATGTTCAAGTGGCACTGTGCGGTTGTTTTTCTGAACAAAGTGACTGTTGTGAAACTAGTGTATGATACCGTGCTGCCAAATACGGCATTTGATGGGCTCTGTAACACAAATTGCATCTTTCTGATGTACCTATCTTGGGTTTGGTTGTCTTGATGTGAGTTTGTGCATTTGTAATGTTTAGTAAAAGAGTCAAATAAAAGGCAGGTTATATAGGATAATAGGACTGTCCACTATCGTTTTTGCTATTTCTGGGTACGTATTCAAACTTGCAAAGTAGTCTTTTTTTTTGTTAAATCTCTAATTCTTTGTTTGCACACACCACTGAAGTGCCAATTTTTTTGGGATTAACACATACTGTCATCCTCCAAATTATGTTAAAACTAACATGCATTTGTTCTTTATTTACATAGGCTGGGAGACTGGAGAATGTAGTTGGCTGGTATCACTCACACCCTGGTTATGGATGCTGGTTGTCAGGCATCGATGTGTCAACTCAGATGCTTAATCAACAATTTACAGAGCCGTTCTTGGCTGTCGTGATAGACCCTACAAGGACTGTTTCTGCTGGTAAAGTGGAGATTGGGGCTTTTAGGACCTACCCAAAAGATTACAAGCCACCAGATGAGCCTGTGTCCGAGTATCAGACCATTCCACTCAACAAGATAGAAGATTTTGGCGTCCACTGCAAACAGGTGACTGTCGATTGTCTGTTCATTTCTCTCACTTTGTTAAGCTCAGATGTGTGGTTTAGTCCTGTGCTTCTGTACTAATTGGATTTGTCTGTTCCTTTCTCTCACTTTGTTAAGCTCAGATGTGTGGTTTAGTCCTGTGCTTCTGTACTAATTGGATTTCTTGCAGTACTATTCTTTGGATATAACTTATTTCAAGTCATCCCTGGACTCTCACCTCCTTGATCTGCTCTGGAACAAGTACTGGGTCAACACATTATCTTCATCACCACTTCTGGGCAACAGGGATTATGTTGCTGGGCAGATCTTTGATTTAGGCAAGAAATTTAATCTGCGATAATATCCAGTTTCTATATTGAAATTATTACATTTTTCTGTCTTGATAGTGTTAAGTACCATTTTGTCTTATGCAGCTGATAAACTAGAGCAAGCTGAAGGTCAGCTGGCACACAGTCGATTTGGCGGTATGCTTATGCCATCACAGCGGAAGAAAGAGGTCTGTTTCTGCACGTGCTCCCTAAACTATCTTGTGTATTCATGGCCGACACTTCTGTTTTTCCCTTGTGAAGTTTTAAAGGATGGTGCTGTTTAATCTTGCCTGTCTAATGCAATTTGTCACCCAATTTTTTCTCTAGTTTTCTGCAACTTTTGCCAGACCATGTTACGAAATTAGGAAAATCCTATCTAGCTGGTATATCACTGAGCCGTGTGCTTCCCCCCTTATTTGTCATTTTCAATAACAAGTGGATCATACTGTGTGCCTGCAACTTGTAATGAATGCCGGGTTACAGTTGTGACATTGAAGCCTTGTCATTGTCAAACAAGTATGCAGATGACTTATTATAAATATATAACTGTTGTCATGTTTTAGATGGCTTCACCTGAGAGTTAATGTGAGAAGTGGAAGAAGATGTAAACAGTTTGAATGTGACAATCAAGGGATAATAAGCAGTAGAGTAAAATGGCATGGCTTTATGTCTGCTATAAAAAGTTACTCGGTTTGTAAACAAATTAATGGAGAAGTCATGGAGTTCTAAATTTATACTCCCCCTGTCCCAAATTATTAGTCGTTTTGGTTTTTCTATATACATTGATTTTGCTATGCACCTAGACATGATATATATCTAGATGATTAAGGCGCCCTGTAATAGCTATTTCTATTTTGCTTCAATTGCACATATATGCCAATATATATTGTGTTACTGCTCAGTTACTTTACTGAGGTCTCTTGAGGTTTATAGTACACAAAATTATGATGGTAAATGTGAAATACTAGCTGCATAGGTGGTATGATTTGAAATGTGTGGACCATGTCTGATTACTTTGTTTGGTTGCAACAGATGTTCGGATCCAGTATGGTCTAAACAATCTTCTTACAGATAAATTATTTTAGTTTTCTTTTTTTGTAATATATATCCTGTGCATTGTGATGTTTGCACACCTGCACACATTAATTCTATTCTTAAGGATTGTTGCCCCATCTTATGCCCTCCTTCATAGCCGGGTTAATGTTTGTCTATGGCATCAAATGATTTGCTATGTACTATTGCGTTAGCAGGATAGAGGCAATTAATTTGTTTTGTCAGACATTTTGATACAATTTCATCTTATTTGTATTTTGGCTTGTGCTCTTTTCAGCAAGAGGAGTCTCCACTGGCCAAGGTAACTCGAGATAGCTCCAAAATCACAGCTGAACAGGTCCATGGTCTCATGTCACAGGTGATCCTATCTTGACTCGTGTCATGGTTTAATCCACCCATTGTATTATCTTCTCACCCTAATATTTTACTATATGATGCCTCCAGGTAATAAAAGACATCCTCTTCAACTCTGTGCACCCCTCAAGCAAGGCAAGCACAAGTGCTCCGGATTCATCCGGGCCTGAGCCTATGGTTGAAGCCTAAGAGTTGCAAGAAAATGTGACACTGAAACCTGATCTCTGATCGTGAGCAGGATAGCTGTCTGATTCAGAATGCGCAAACTAAATTACATTTTGTCAAAACAGAAATCATTATGTAATTATGAGTTGCCTTCTGTATCTTGGGCTCTAAATGAGAGGGAGGTGTGATTTACTCGAGTAAAATTCACTTGGTAGGAGGATTGTTATGTTCGTGCTCACGTTAATCGGGTCAATGGAACCTTTTGTGGAAGGTCAAAGTATTTTTATAACTGGCTAGCAGTAAGTTTAAGACCTGGATTTTTGAAGCTTCATATTCCGACTAGTAGTTAGATGAATAAAGAATCTTCAAGCCGAAATTTTAGATTTTTTTTAGCTGATTGACTTTGACAACAATTTTATAGAAACCCTAGACCTGGATAATCAAAGCGGGATGGATGAAGTGGCGCCAAGCATTTGGCGTTCTTTGTGACAAGAAGGTACTTCAGAAGTTAAAAGTAAGTTTTATAAAACGGCGATTAGACCGGCAATATTGTATGGTGCGGAATGTTCGCCTACAAAAAGACGGCATGTTCAACATTTAAGTGTTGCAGAAATGTGCATGTTGCGTTGGATTTGTGGACATACAAGGATGGATCGAGTTTGAAATGATGATATACGAGATAGGTTAGGGATAGCACCAATTGAAGAAAAGCTTATCCAACACCGGCTGAGATGGTTTGGACATGTCCAACGGAGACCGCCAGAGGCACCAGTGCATAGTGATATCCTAAAGCACGACGGTAATATGAGGAGAGGTAGGGGCCGGGCGAAGTTGACATGGGAAGAAATAATTAGAAGAGACTTGAAAGACTGGAGTATACTTAGAGATTTGTCCTTGGATATGAGTGCTTGGAAAGCTGCGATTCACGTGCCAGAACCATGAATAATGGTTTTTGTTGGGTTTCAATTCTAGCCTACCCTAACTTGCTTGGGATTAAAAGTCTTTGTTGACGTTGACTTTGACAACAATTCCCTTTGTATGGAGGTTCGTTATCATCAACGACTTCCGTGCAGAGTTCCTCTCTCATGGAGATGGGAAGTACTTGTATCGTATCGTGCACTTGCACTTGCACCAGCCAGGCTGAATGGTGTTGACTAAAAAACCCATGGGCAAGGCGTGGCGGCTACATAGTTGAGTGCAAGTCTACGGAACAAAATCATTTGTTCAGTACACTTAGGCGCATCTTTAAGCCCTCCCATACTGGTAATGGTGCCTTTTCATACAAAATGTAAGATATTTTTTGTTTTGTTAAGTTAATCTTCTTTGACATTGATCAATTAGTCAAGTTTATAGAGAAATACATATAAACATCTACTACTATGGTACCATAATCCATTATCAAAACATTTTATGTTGAATTCGTAATAAACTAATTTGATGTTGTGGAGGTTGATGTAATGGTGCATTTGACTACAAATTCGGTTAAATTTAGAGAAATTTGACTTAATGATAAAATTAAAATATCTTACATTTGGGATAGAGGAGAATATTTCAGAATAAATTAATGAACGTCTCAATTAAGGTGTAAGTGGGGGGTCCAGGCTTCCCCGCAAATCACATATTCACTGGCCAGGATGTAGAAAGATTGTATCTTGACTAGTCACAGACCACATATTCTGGGAGTCAAATGACTTTTTTGATTTTTTTAAAAAATTGGTCAGAAGGTAAAACCAATGGGCCCACCGAATCTCTAAATAGAAAAGCGGACCATGCACCTGAGAGTAAACACGCAAAGCCATGAGACGCAGGCAAATGCGCGGCAACCGCTGATTCGCGCGCGCGCCGGAAGGGAAACCAACAATCGATTTCAGACAGCCATACTTTCTCTTTTTAGCAACTAATGATATTTCCTTTCCGGCTTCTCAGATTTTTTCAGCCCCCGCACAGCTGTGCTTCGGCACACCAGCCGATGCATGACGCGCGAGGCGATTTCGGAACGCGGCGTCCGCCTCGCACGCCACATGCGGAGGCCTATATTTTATTTTTTTCCATTTTCCTTCTCCGCGGGAACACAAAAAAAAGTAGCACCAGTACGAGCCATGCTGTTGTACGAAAGTAGAAACCTTATGCGGTGACCTGGTAACCAGAGAGTCCGGTTTTTCTTCTCTTTTTTTATTAGAATTTGTGTGGTTAATATTTTTACCTAGTAACTTTTTCATAAATATTTTTAAACAACTTATGAACACAATTTTTGTTTCCATACAATGTGTGCATACAATTTATTACATTTTTTTGCATAACTTATGAACAAGAATTTTTGTGCATAATATTTGCAGTGAAATTTATGCATATAATTTTTGTATCATACAATTTATGCAAATATTTTTGTGCTTTTCATGCATAACTTATGAACATATTACTTATACATAAATTCATGCGCTGTGAGGTAGAGTGCTCTTTTATTTTTTTCCTTTTCTTTTCTTTTTTTTCTCAAAGAGTTACTTGCAGCAGATACATAACTTTATTGTTGGAGAAGTTATGTATACAATTTTTCTTCTGTATAAGTTTTGGCTTCTTTTACTTTGCACAAGTTATATACATAGTTTTTTATATAATTTTTTGTTTCTTTTGCAAAGTTATATCAATGTTACTTCTTTCTGAGAATTATCATTTGCACAACTTTTTTCCTTCAGATTTGTTTGTGACAAAGTTTTGCGGGACATATTGATTTATGTAACTTTATACAATAAAGTTACATAAATAATAATACTGAAACATTTATATAGCAAGCTTATATACATAATTGCATATGTTTATATGATAAAATTATATATATAACTTATCAGAAGAATCATATAATTAATATGTCCATCAAACTTTGTTGCAAAAAAAAATTGATGAGAAAAAAATGTGAAAACAGATAATTCTCAAAAGGAAAGAAATATTTATATAACTTTTGCAAAAGAAACAAAATAATTATATAAAAATTTATATGTATAGCTTTTATCGGAAGAATAGTATAATTAACATGTCCATCAAACTTTGTTGCAAAACAAATTTGAAAAGAAAAAACTGTGAAAACAGATAATTCTCGGAATGAAAGAAATATTGATATAACTTATGCAAAAGAAGCAAAATAATTATATAAAAATTTATATATATAACTTATGTGGAAAAAAGGCCAAAGGTAATAACAAAGTTATGTATCCATTGCGCCAACATTTTGGAAGGAAAAATAAAAGGAAAAAGGAAAGAAAATAATGAGCACTCCGGCTCCTACGCGCTGCTCGCTGTGCCTGTGGTGCCGTAGCAATTAGGTGGCGCAGCAGCTACCCAATGTGAAGGATATAAAAAGAAAAAAATAGGATAGAAACTGATAAGACAAGTCAAGCAGGAAGGGGAGATAAAAAAGGGGAAATAAAGAGTAAATTAAAAGTAGTTGATATTCGGATGGTAGGAAAACCGGATAAACTACATGGTAGGACCCACGCACGTGGGAGGGCAACTCGGACAGTCGGAACCGAGCGCTCGGACGCTTGCTGACGCTCGCGTGCCGAATTGGATTTCCGCAAATGCGCCTGGTTCTCAAATTAACCCTCATATTATTCATAACTAGCTAATATGCCCATGCAATGCTACGGGAAATCATATAAATATATCGACAAGCATATAAAAATGTATATAATATACACCATATGTATTTTATAATAGCACAGTACATGTTGGTTGAGGACTTTGAGTCTTTTTCTATTTTATTATGCCAAACGTTAATTCTGAAACCCTTAACTCAACAAACAGTCATCCGGATACCGATTAAGACTATGATTGACACGGACCAAGAATTTATTGCCTGTATTAGTAGATACAGATAAAGATTGAATACGATCTTAAGTCAAGCTGCAAATATTAATGAAGGTGCTGAGGTTGCAAAGTTTTGAACAAACATGAAAAGGCACCTGACAGTGGCATAATGCCACGGGCATGCCATATTCCCGTGGCGGTTGTAGTTGTCCGCCTACATCGCCACCAGGACCTTTTCTTCTAGCAGAGGGTGGATCCGGTAAGCCTTCCACTAGTCAACTTAGCGCATTCTAATCACACGGATATTTTGTGATTAAAAAATCGCGTGAATACAACCACCGAAGTCAACCGCCGCACCCGCCGCCGCAACCGCCGCCACCGCAGCCTCCGCCTCCGCAACCACCGCCGCACCCGCCTCCACCGGAGCTGAGCGCCGAGCCGATGACCGCGCCGGCGGCCAGCCCCCCGACCGCGCCGACGGCGAGCCCCGCCGCGCCGGACCCGAGCCCGCTTCGGGCGGGCCTCCCGGCGCTCTGCTGCTGCTGCGGGTACGCGTAGCCGTAGCCGGGGGGCGGCTGCTGCGCCGGGTAGCCGTACGCCCCCGCGGGGGGCGGCGGGTATCCCTGGCCGTAGTAGACGACGTTGTTCTGCCTGGGCGGCTTCTTCTTGGCGCCCTGCGCGCACCCGAACGCTGCGATCGCCGCCACGGCCACCGTCGCGGCCACCGCGAGCACCACGACGGCCACGGGGCTGAGGTGGCCCCCGCTGGCTACGGCGTCGTGCACGGCGAGAAGACTCGCCCGCACCATGGCTCCTCCCAGCTGCTCTCGGAGAGAGGCCGGCGAGAGGCAGGGAATAGAAGCGAGAGGAGACGGGAGAAGTGCGCGCGGGAGACGGGGAGGGGCAGATAAGAAGGAAGACCCTGCCCCGAATGGCTTGGCCAAGTCAAAGTCCTCTCTGTAGTCCGTTTATTGAAGACGCAATCGCAGTTGGAATCGGAGAAGACGACGCGGAAACCACTACAAAAACTTGTCCTTGCGAGTGGATACGTATCAACCCCACAAAGGAATTTCCTACCCCAACTTGCTTTCGAACGGAATTGCAGATTTGCAGGAAAGAAATTTCCTCAAGCTCTTGATGCGTATATATATGGTAGGCATGAATAATCAGAACTTTGGACGGACAAGTTCAGCCGACTTCAAAATTTGGATAGGGTCGATTTCTTCGGAGGTAAGATTCCTTCCTTGTCGCTCGAGTAAGCGGCATGAACGTTTCCTGATCCCAGTTCCCACGGATACACGAATATAATATCAACTCCGCCCATTGTGAAAGCGAAGCTCTCGGATCTCTTGAATCATTGCCCCAAATTAAAAGTTGGCTCCATTGTTTGTGAGTGTAGACTTATCCCTGTTCGGTTGGCTGGGCTGGCCAGCTCCAGCCAGCCCCAGCCGCTGGCGCTGGAAGATTTCCCGAGATCTTTTACAGTAGCTACAGGAAACCAGCCGCGGCTGATAAGTCCAGCCGAACAAGGGAAATATACTGCTGCCGCGGCATCCCCCCACCACACGATCGACAACAGATTGATTTGGATTGGATAGGGACACCAAGATATTTTTGCCATGGAAACCGTCCGACTCGTACCATTGGGGTTGGGCCTAGCGTGCTACATGGATTCAAATTCTTTCATGGACCTAATTGGGCTCCAGTGGGCCGCCTGTGTAGTTGAACACGTCGAGGTCTAGCGGGCCAAAGCATGAGCTATATCGGCTCACGGCCCAGTCCAACAGAGCAGATGCGTCTTCTTCAACAAACTCTCGTGTTGACTAGAAAGGCTGGTTGGGTTACCCATGAATAACATGTCAATCTATGTATATATTATTTGTATGTTTGGAAATACTAATTATCCATCAAATTTAAGAGTTGTCGTGGACTATAGATTTCCTTCTCCTACAAGTTGTGATAATGCATGGCATATATTTTGGACTCTCCATTGTTGTGATACTACTACTTAAGTAGGATATTATTTTTGATATAGAAATGGAACTTTTTTTGGGTTATATTTAGTGTTTTTGGTTATAATATTTTTTTGGTATCATTTATTTTGAAAGTTTGTTGTGTAGCAAAGCTTTAGGTTTTAGAATTTTGATCACTTTTTTTTACTCCAAACTTTTTGATGAAAAGATGTTTCAGTGTGTGAATCGTAGGTATAATGGGTTGCATGTAAACATTTGCGCGAATGAATTGAAAGTGTTTTGAGTTTAAAAGTGTGTTCTATAATAAAGTTGTATATTTTTGAAGCTGTAGATTTTAAATTTCGGAGCAATTTTTGTAGTGAACACTTTTTATTTTGAAGACATTTTGGTGTCTGTATTGTAGGTATAATGGGTTGCATGTACACGTTTGTGCAAATGAATTGCAAAAGTGTTTTGAATTTTAAAATTCGCTATATAATGAAGGTGTAGTTTTTGAATTCTTGATCAAATTCTATGTTGATCAACTTTTGATTTCAACACTTTTTGGTATTTAAGTTGTAAGTATAATGTTGTTCGTGTAAAAGTAACGGATGGAACGGGTTGTGGTTTGATTTAATTAAAATTTGAGGGTTTTTTATAAGAAATTGTGAGAGAGGATTTGCATGGGGGGGTTGAGATAATTAGTGAATATAGCAAGTTCAGCTCAAATCTCAGAGTGGAGACCAGACCGCAGATTGATTTCTCTAAAGTCGGAGGAGTTTTTCCCCAAAATTTCAGAGAACGCACAGTCCGCCGTTCGGCGAGGCCCGTATCTTGCGTCGTAGTATTATAGTTGATGCGAGATTTAGTTGATGCATGTAGTAGTTTTTTTAAGTAACGCAGGTAAGATAAATCCGTCACTTTGTTATTTTCGCATAGGTGTCATGGTCTGCGGCTCGTTATTGCACATGATATATTTTTGGGTATTATACTATGGAGACACTATTTTAAGTAGTATATTATTTTGGATATCGAAATGAAGCTATTACATTTTTTTGTGGTGAAAGAAGGGGTAAGATAGTTTATTAGGGAGGGCGGAGCACAATTAGTCTGATACTTAATGTATTTGCGAAAACATGTTGCGATTAGTAGACATGTTATTTTTTTAGGAAGTAGTGGATATTAAAATATGACTCGTTATTGTGTAAGTAGCATGAGAAGCCATAGATGAATGGTGATCGAATTGTATGTATAGTGTATAATATGCGCTATAATTTTTAAGAAAAATGGCATGATTCTTGGGTGTTATAACCAACTACTACGCCACTGCTATCCAAAATTTCAGAGAACGCACATTCCGCCGTTCGGCGAGGCCCGTATCTCGCGTCGTAGTATTATAGTTGATGTGAGCTTTAGTTGATGCATGTAGTAGTTTTTTTAAGTAACGCAGGTAAGATAAATCCGTCACTCTTTGTTATTTTCGCATAGGTGTCATGGTCTGCGGCTCGTTATTGCACATGATATATTTTTGGGCATTATACTATGGAGACACTATTTTAAGTAGTATATTATTTTGGATATTGAAATGAAGCTATTACATTTTTTGTGTGGTGAAAGAAGGGGTAAGATAGTTTATTAGGGAGGGCGGAGCACAATTAGTCTGATACTTAATGTATTTGCGAAAACATGTTGCGATTAGTAGATATGTTATTTTTTAGGGAGTAGTGGATATTAAAATATGACTCGTTATTGTGTAAGTAGCATGAGAAGCCATAGAAGAATGGTGATCGAATTGTACGTATAGTGTATAATATGCGCTAGAATTTTTTAAGAAAAATGGCATGATTCTTGGGTGTTATAACCAACTACTACGCCACTGCTACAAGCCTAAGCTACCCATGGAAACCAAAGCATTTCTTGTATTGCTTGACGCATCTGACCTTTCCCCGCGAGGCCAAAGGGGGCATGTCGTTGCACTTTTTTTCTTCTTCAGTATGGAAAGCTCTACGTTTTGTTTTTGTAGGGACAAAACCGCACGATTTGCAAAAAAAAAAGATCCATACGTTCCGAGGCCAAACGTTACGAAACGCGCGATGACACGTGGGTCCAGATGGTGCAGGACCCTCGATCCATACAGGTGAGTGGTCAACGCCTCCTTTTTAGTGGCACCGGCTCCGCCAGGCCCCACCTGGAGTGCTTCTCAGACCCAGCGGTATTTAAGTAAAATTTTAGGGTCTTTCTAAGAAAGTTCTTGAGAGAGAGAAAGGACGGCTGGTTGATTTTAAGAAAATGCAAGGGTTTTTTGGAAAATATTGCTGGCCGGGTGGAGGTGGATTGCGGGTTGGTTTTGGCAAATTTTGAGGGTTTCTTTGAAAATTTTTCTGAGAGAGAGGGAGGGACGACGGGTTTTATTTAGAGAAAGTTCGAGGATTTTTTTATAAAATGGAGAAGAAAAGCTCGATCTAAGCCGTCTGTCCGGCCGATCCGACGGCCGGGAAACGTGACCGACGTGGCCACGCTCCCAGGCCAGGGAATCGGCCGGGCTGGGGACGCCTTTTCGTGTTTAGAGATGACGACCGAACAGCTAGCGTAAGAAGATTCCGAGGATTCGCGGATGTCGCCGTCACGAGTCAGCACAAGAAGCCTCCGGTCTAGGGGCGGGCCCCATTGAATTCAATGGTATTCAGTTGAATACCAATTATTTTTGACAAAAAATTTTGTATATATAGTGTATGTTAGGTATATGATACAAAAAACGAAAATAACACAACAAATCTGACTACCAAAGTCTCAAATTCCTCTTTTAGCCCAAAGCAACCTCAACAGCCCAATTCCCTCCACCCCCGCCAGCCCAGGTACACCCCATGGCCCAAAATTTCTCATTACCCCAGCCCAATCCCTCTCCTATCCTGTCCCGACGCCCCCTCCCGCGATTCCCCACCCGACGCCGCCCTAGACCACCGCCGCCCGCCAGGCGCCAGCCCGCCACACGCCGGCCGCTGCCGTCCGGCCGCCCGGGCTCGTTGCCCCAGAGCCAGAGGCTCGGGTCCCACGCTTGCAAGCCGTAGGGCGGGGCGGCGACCGCGGCCTAGGCGGGCAGGCGGCAGCATCGCAGCAGCAGGCCAGCAGCGTCAGCGTGGACGCCAGGCGCCAGGCGCGGTCGGCGCTCAGGTTCCCAGCGGCCAGCGGCCAGGATGCCGGGCGGCCAGGGGACAGGCCGACAGGGGCTCAGGGGCCAGGGGGCGCAGCCGCGCAGGCTCGGCGCCCAGTTCCCAGGGCGCTGGGGGCAGGCCGCAGGCCGGCAGGGACGGGCGGCCGGGCGCAGAAGAAGACAGCCAGAGCTAGATCCAGTGAACCAAGGTGAATTAGTTATGATTGTGGATTTGTGAAAAAATCAGCAGCAATCTATACTTGTAGACATGTAGTATGAATTTTTCTGAATCTTGAATACTTGTAATTTATAGGTTTGAACTATGAAAAGAAGAGGGGTGGCAGTGGCGCTACTGATTTGAGATCGTTCTTGCAAAGAGCTGCTGCAAAGAAGAAACCTCCTGAGGCAGAGGTTGTTAGTCCACCTACTGATGAAAATCAAATGCAGATAGTGGTATTTCAAGGACAGAGTACCAGTGGGAGTGGGAGAAACACCATACCTCTTGAAGCAGAGAGAGATGAGCAGCAACAGCAGCCACCAGCTAATCCCTCAATAATTGAAGATGATGAATCTATGCCTATAGATGAATCTGACTCCGGCGATGAAGATGATAGTAATTATAATATAGAGCATGATCCGGGATTGAGGCCTCCTATCTCAAGCTATCCTGTCAATGACAAAGATTCGGTTAGAAGGTCATACATTGCATTGGGACCATGTCAACCAAGAATGAAGAGAGAATTATTTCCCCAACATGAATGTGGAGGTATGCGCCGATTCCAATCTAAATGGTTTGATGAATTCAAGTGGCTAGAGTATAGTATGCATACAGGTGCTGCATATTATGTTCATTGCTTCGTCCATCAACTTCAGCTAACCCTTGTAGCTGTAGCTAAAGAGAATATTGATTGTCAATGGTTTTTTGGGCAACTTGCATATTTGTTGAATGTTCTAGACATGTCTTGCAAGAAAATCCGCATGCTTCGCATACCTCAAGCTGAATACATGATTGAAGCACTGAAATTGGGTGAAATTGAAACTGGCCAAGGATTGAATCAAGAGATGGGCTTAGCAAGACCAGGTGATACACGTTGGGGATCTCATTATAGAACTGTTATGCATGTGATTCATTTGTATCCTTCAATCAAGAAAGTGCTTTTTAGAGTTGGGAAAGAATGTAAAGGGGTTGAGGCATTAGGAGCTCAAACTATGCTCAGAGTATTTACCTCATTTGAGTTTGTTTTTCTGCTCCACATGATGAATGAAATATTTGGATACACAAATGACTTATGCAATGCTTTGCAAAAGAGGGAGCAAGATATTGTAAATGCAACGGATCTTCTTGAGCTCACAAAGGTGGAATTGGATGTTTTGAGAAGAGATGCTGGATGAGAAGAATTTCTTAAGAATGTCACTTCTTTCTGTGAGAAACACAAAGTTAAAGTTGTTGATATGGATGGAAAGTATATTCCTATTCAAAGATCAGCTAAGTTCTATAGAGGTGCCACAAATTACCACAGGTTTCATGCTGATATGTTTTTGGGTGTCATTGATAGACAACTTCAGGAGCTGAATAGCAGGTTTAATGAGGTAAACACAGAGCTACTTAGATGTATGGCAGCATTCAATCCAGCTAATTCTTTTTCTGCCTTTGATAATGAGAAGTTGGTTAAGCTTGCTGGGTTCTATCCTCGTGACTTTGATTTTCAAGAGAGGAACCAACTTCGTTTTCAACTACACAACTATATTAATGATGTGAGGAATGATGGGAACTTCAAAAATTTGAGAAGTCTAGCAGACTTGTCTATGATGCTAGTTAAAAGAGATGGTTTCTCGGTATGACATTGTGTACAAACTTCTCAAATTGGTTCTAGTTCTTTCTGTTGCAACTGCTGGTGTTGAGAGGATTTTTTCTGCAATGAACACTATCAAAAACAAGTTAAGAAGCAAGATGGGACAGAATTTTTTGAATAATTGTGTGACCACATTCATTGAAAGGGAATTCTTCTTGCAAGCGAAGGATGAGGACATCATCAATTATTTTCAAGCTATGAAGGACCGAAAAGTTAACTTGTAATTTGTAAACATCCTTATCAATGCCATTTATTGTTTTAGTACCTCTATTTTCTATATGTTGAACAATTTCAGAATTCAGATTATGAACAATTTATGTTGTTAGTACTAAATCATGTGCTACTAATATGTATGTTGGGCTGTTAAATTTTTTTTTCCACTGCTTACAATTTTGAATACCAAGGTCCCAAATCCTGGGCCCGCCCCTGCTCCGGTCCACTGGCGACTGGTGGGAGAGGGAGCTCAGGGAGGTTCATCAGACCCGCCGCAGTCAGCTTCTCCGATTAGTCAGCAACGGCCGGCTGCCCGGGCCTTTCATCAAGTCGTAACTGCATACGTCCTCCTCTTGCTCCTTCCCTGTCAGAGCGGTCACTGGATGAGCTCGATGATTTTTAGCCCTTCAGGCTGCTAGCAGGTACCAGCCAGAGAGCACCTCTCGGCGTTGGAAAGAGGATCAGACACGGCGGGCGAGGGTGTCAACAGTTCAACACAGGTTTCCTTTTCTTGTTCCTGTAGTTTCTTTCTTTGTTCGAAAGCTCTTCTCGATCCGGCCAGCAAGTTAAGTTCGTTCTTCGAAATTTCTTCAGTCATCTTATAGGATGGTTTTGGGAGTTTGCAGTTGGAGATGAGTAACTTGTTTCATGCCTGCGCTTCTTCTATAGTTCAGTAATTATTGATGGAGTGATCAGTGCTCTGATCGATTCAGAAACAGATTTTGGATTTCTTTTCCCTTTGTTTGGAGTTAGACTACGAAGAAAAAAAATCTTTTTGTTGGGATTGCAGCTTCATTTCTGGTTTTCCCCGAACTGTTCTTTCACCTAACTTGATTATGTGACGCATGCCATGACGCAGGACTGCAAACAAACTTGCAGCCCGGAAGCACCGCAAACATGGGGAATGCCGCTGTTGCAATCAGTACGATATACGTCGTTCCGTCTCCTTGCGTCTTCTTCCTACCCTTACCCTGCATATCGTATCTAGCTAATCTGCTGTTGTGTTTCGTTGTTCAGAAGATGCGAGGGTAGTAGTAGTGAGCGCCCTCATCAGAAGATGCCGCGTCGTGAGGAAGAAGATGAAGAAGAAGATCGGGAAGAAAATCATTAAGGAGATTGAGAGATTGAACCGCGAGTCTCAAGCCTGCAAGGCCCTGGAGGACGTGGTGATCGAGATCGGGACGGTGGAGAAGTTCCTGAACGACATCCTAAACGAGAAGCCCATGCGTTTCAGCCCCGAGCAGCTGGCGGCCTGCACCCGGAACTACTCGTCGGAGCTGGGGTCCGGCGGCTTCGGAGTGGTGTACAAGGGCGACCTGCCGAACGGCCTTCCGGTGGCCGTGAAGGTCCTGAAGGTGTCCATGAACAAGAAGGTCCAGGAGGCGTTCATGGCGGAGATCGGCACCATCGGCCGGACGTACCACGTGCATCTCGTCCGGCTCTACGGCTTCTGCTTCGACAGGGACACCAAGGCGCTGGTATACGAATTCTTGGAGATGGGCTCCCTCGAGAAGTACCTCTATGGCGGCGACGAGGAGGGCACGGCGCCGAGGCTGGAGTGGAGGACGCTGCACAGCATCGCCGTCGGCACGGCGAAGGGGATCCGGTACCTGCATGAGGAGTGCCAGCAGCGGATCGTGCACTACGACATCAAGCCGGCCAACATCCTCCTCACCGGCGACTTCACCCCGAAGGTGGCCGACTTCGGGCTGGCGCGGCTCGGCGAGCGGGAGAACACGCACATGTCGCTGACCGGCGGCGGGCGCGGGACGCCCGGGTACGCGGCGCCGGAGCTGTGGATGGCGCTGCCGGCGACGGAGAAGTGCGACGTGTACAGCTTCGGGATGCTGCTGTTCGAGATCCTGGGGCGGCGGCGGAACTTCGACCCCTGCGTGGGCGAGAGCAAGGAGTGGTACCCGAGGTGGGTGTGGGAGAAGTACGAGCAGGGCGAGCTGGAGTGCGTCGTGTCCGGTGACGGCATCGGGGAGGCGGACAGGGACAAGGCGGAGATGATGTGCAAGGTGGCGCTGTGGTGCGTGCAGTTCCAGCCGGCGGCGCGCCCGACGATGAGCAGCGTGGTGCGGATGCTGGAGGGGGAGATGGCCATCGTTCCGCCGGTGAACCCCTTCCACTACGTGATGGACAGTAGCAGCGGCTCCACGAGCTCGGGGCTGTGGAGCAGCGGCACGTACCAGAGCAGCAGGGACACCACCGGCAGAAACAGCCAGATGTCAGGGAGCCATTCTGCCTTACAGCTTGACGCGATGATCGAAGATGTTAAGCGGACTGATGTGCCGGTGTCAATGAAATAGAGCCAGTAGTCCTGTCCACATTTGTTAGTGTATTTTACGTCTTGTAAAGTAAGCAGAGCGCACTTCTCTGTGTTTAGTCATACCTGCATCTTCATGCTATTTTATTTGACCTTGAACCCCTGCAAGTTGAACTATAGATTTCAAGAAAACCGTTATGGGATCTCAAGCCACTTCTTTTGTGCAGTTACGGGCCCAATTAGCCAGCCTATGTTCAAGTTGTGGCCAACACTGATTGAGCCGTTGAAAATAGTTTCTTTAGATAATGGAAAAAATTATCCGGCTTCACCCTCCTCATTGACTACACCATGTTATCACAAAGGTTTAAAGTATAAAACATACTTATTGAAAACCAATCTGTAAACTAAAAGGTCATCCACGGGATGCGAAGAAACGAAAAGTCGATACATATAGCTCTAAGCTCTTTATGAGCCTATTGTTCACTTTAGCTAGTGTGGGCCTATATACTTCAGCTGTTTAGCTAGTGTGGGCCTATATTAGAAGTATGAGGCCGTGCCGTTTCGGCGTCCTCCGAGCGTGTCCACGTTAGCCTCGTGAAGCTGATCCATTCGATGTAATTTGTGCGACTCAGATAAACTCATTCTCCTTTCTCTAAGGTTGGGAGTGCTCATCCAGTGCAAGTTGATGTACTGCGTCAGGCTGGTCTGCAAGTTGATGTCGTCCTTCCTCCAAACTTTGAAAGCGATGTGAGCTTGTGCATTGATGGTGCTGCCACCTTCCTCCAAACTTTGAAAGCGATGTGAGCTTGTGCATTGATGGTGCTGCCACCAAGCCAGTGAAATTTGGTGTCCTTGGTAGAACCGTTCTCAAGGGAGGACACAACATTTAATGAATGTGCACTATTGCATATAGGTATCCATTTTCTCACCCGTCTGTTCATCTCTGTAACTTTCCTTGACGTCTAGTGCGTCGCCTGGCTATAAAAGCATGGGGCTGCCTTCTTTTCATCGCACCCCTCCCTTCAGTGCACCCTCTCCCGCAGTCTTGATATAGTGCACGTTTGAGCCACTAGAATTCTTGGCAGCTGCAAAGATCTTTTGGTCTAGCTAAACGGTGCGTTTCTTAACATAGCATGCTATACAGCCATGTATAGTTCGAACCGGCAATATCCTAGATAAGTGACATATTCTAGAGAAGTGATTTGTGTAGACAACTGATGAGATATAATAAAGGTCCTACTATAGTTTTGGAGAAATAAAATTTGTATAATTACCGTGCTAATAGGGGTTATGAATAATTATGAGACGGAGTAAGAACGTGCGTTTTGGGGGCCTTTATAGAGAGCTCACGTGTTTTTTTGTAACTATGTACTATTTACCGTTGTTTAATACATTCCGTTGCTAATTATGTATTTTATTTGACTTGCCTTGCTCTACGATTTGCTTTGGTTACCTTTTATTTGTGCCCTTCTTCTTCTTGACGTCCTTTTTAGCAGGTAGGTCTTGCAGCCTTCTGACACAGGTATAGAAAGGCCATATGGATGCTGCTTCTTCGTCTAAACAGACAAGGAAAAGACGGCGCTGTAAAGAAGCAGCTACCTGCACATCAGGTGTGCTGGTACCGTCATGTTGTTTCATCTTTTCCCTTGCTATACGTAGGTGTTCGTGCAGTACACATGCACCGAACAAAATATTATGCTTTGAGATCACAGGAAATTAATAATGGGCACCCCAAAATAGGAATAATAAATTAAAGAGCAACGTTTACCACCTTTTCGAATAGAATTTTTTGAGGGTAGAATTTTGGGGAAAAAGTTTAGCAGATACAGAGCTGAAATTGTATACGGGTGCTCCTGGAAGGTGATAGGGCAGTGGCGGGCCCCATTAAATACAAGGGTACTCAACTGGATGCCATGATTTTTTACCAACAAATTTATGTATACAGTATATCCTATGTATTTGATTGGAGAAAACAAAAATTATACAACAATACAGGCTTCTGGTGTTCCAGTCTGTACTTTGGCCCAAAAAATCTAGCAGCCCACCTGCCCCCGCCGGCCCACACAGGCTCAAGTAGCCCAAAAAACGTGCTCCTGGCCAGCCTCCAGCCCAACCGATCCCCACCAGCGCCGCCTTGCCGCAACTAGTGCCCGGCCGGCCCAGTCGTCTTGTCCCTGGCGCAGCAGCGCTGCCTGCACAGCGGGCAGCGCCCGGCTCGACAAGGGTGTCCGGCGGAGGCCGAGCGAACGCTAGGCCTACAGGAGCCCCGTCTACGCGGCGGCTGACGGCAGCTGAGCGGCAAGCTTCAAGCGTCCCAGTGCATACGCGCTAGGACTGCATGCTGCAGGGGCTCTGCGTCTTCGTCTTCGTAGGGCCGGCGGCAGCCGAGCGGCGAGCGGCCACCGTGCGCTAGCCGCTAAGGCCGCACCGCCGCTGGGGTTTCGCACCTCCGCGGTAGCCAGCGGCAGCCAAGCTGTGAACCGCGAGCGAGGAATTGCGTCTCGGTGGAGGTACTAATTTGTTGGTTCCGATTTGACTCCTGGTGGCCTGTTCGTCATGTATTATGGAGCACTAGCGATAAGAGGTACCTAATAGGTACTAAAAGTATACAGCTGCCTACTTCAATTGGAATATTAGTGACGAGATTGCAAAGCCTCCTATTTTAATTACTTTAGTTTGATCGTTGCGTTTGATCCAACTTAGATAACTCATTCTGTTCCTCTTATATTATTAGCCCATTTGCACTAATTGATGTTATACTCACTTATAGATGCCAGGTACCAGGATTTAAGCCATGAAATTTTTTTTACCCTTGTGAGAATTTGAATACCATGTTCGAAATCCTGAGGCTGGCCCTGTAATAGGGAAGATTGGGGATAATGATGTCCGCCAGATAATGGAAATGGACTTAGCGATCCCGCACAGAGAACCTGTTTGGCCTCCTAGCAAGGAGTTTTTTTCCCCTGCAAGGATCGAATTATGCAAGGAATAATTTTACAAACACAAATACCAGTATGCGTGGGATCCATGGGATCCATGCAGGTTGCCTGCACTTGTTTGGTGATTATGGAAACACGAAAAAGCTGCCCATGGACTTTTGCTCTTTCCATTCTCATGCCCCAAGAGTATAGTTTTGATTTTATTGACCTGATAGTTATGCTAGATTTTTTCTTCCCTTCTCCATTAGTGGCAACTGCTGAGGGTACAGTTCGTGGGAGGCAGGCTCGCCGAGGATCCACAAGACAGGGAAAGAAAGAAGGTGAACTGAATGATTCTTTGTGTCCACTTTATAGGTTCCCCTATTTATTAGTGAACGCTGGTTTTGATTCGTGGTGCAGGAAAGTGTCTGGCCCAGGCGGAAAATCAAGGTGCGAATATTTAGCCTAGATTATTTTATTAGAGGCACTCATAAAAGAACCATTTGAGTGATCGTTTGTGTGGCTTACCTATTCTCCTGATGGCTGTACAGTGTACCTTACACCTGGGATTTCATACTACGGCCCTCCTGCGCACGCGTGCCAGTACTGCGGCGCGCAGTTCTGGCACCAAGAGCGCGTGAAAAGGTCCTACTCAGGTGAAGGAGGCTGTATTCGTTTCCATCTTTGTTGTCGTGGAGGTAAAGTTGTCTTGCCGTTTCAAAGGGATCCTCCTCAGTTCCTGGCTGGGTTGCTGGATCCACACGGTGATGTTTTGTCTAAATACTTCATTAAGTCCATAAGATCATATAATTCAATGTTCGCTTTCACATCACTTGGTGCCAAAATTGATACTGGTATAAATAAGGAACCTGGGCCATATGTGTTCAAAATTAATGGTCAGGTCCATCATCGGATTGGTTCTTTGCTACCGGATGAGGGTAAACCCCCAGTGTATGCACAACTCTATATTTTTGACACTGAAAATGAGATTCAGAATCGAATGTCAATTTTTGATAGGGACAGGGAGTGCGATAAAGATAATGGAGTTGATAAAAAAAATTGTTGAAGGCTTGGTACGGATGTTCGACGAGTCGAATGAGCTGGTAAAATCATTTAGGGCAGCTAGGGACCTTTTGGGAGGAAGCCAAGTCCAGCCTTTACGCCTTAGGCTCCTACACGATAGGTCAAAAGAAGCACCTCAGTATAGTGCACCAGCAGGATCTGAGATAGCTGGTTTAATAGTAAGGGATTTCTCCGAAGATAAGAAGAGTTCTGACGTAATCATTCAGGATAGAGGTGGTGGGCTTAGAAGAATCAGCAATCTTCATGCAAACTATATGGCCTTATAGTACCCAATCCTGTTCCCTTATGGGGAGCAAGGGTTCAAGTTAGTAATTAAATATAACCGTTCAGGAACTTTGCGTGTTGGAGTTAGGGGTGAGTTTACCATGCTTGAATATTATGCTTTCCGATTACAGCAACGTAGATGTGAGGCAACAACACTGATACGCGGTGACCGGCTATTTCAGCAGTACATTGTTGATGCTTATGCATCTGTAGAGGAGAACAGGCTTAGATACATTGTAAAAAATAACAAAAATCTAAGGTCTGAGGTGTACAAGGATATTGAGGATGCTCTGCTTAAGGGTGATGTGGATGGAAACAATGTTGGGAAAAAGGTTATTTTGCTTGCTAGCTTCACTGGGAGTAAAAGATACATGATACAGAACTATCGGGATGCAATGGCAATCTGTCGATTTTATGGGCCCCCAGACCTGTTTATTACTTTTACCTGCAATCCAAAGTGGCAGGAAATAGCTGACGCTCTTGCATTTATTCCAGGGCAGAGGCCTGACGCTAGACCTGACATAGTTAGCCGAGTCTTCAAATTAAAGGTCGACGAGCTTGTTTCTGAGTTGAAGAAAGGCACTTACTTTGGGAAGGTGCAAGCAGGTATGAGTATCAGTTTTTTGGCACATATATTTTGTTGTGCTTTGCAATTAAATACTCCATTATCTGTCGTACGCCAATGCGGTATTTTCCGCCTCTGGTAAGGAACCGCCCAATATGGATTACTCGGATGAAGACCCTAGAAGGTTGTGAATTAAGAGAAGATAACCCAACTGTAGTGTTCATGGCAAGGTACTTGCTCACCTTAGATGAGGAATATGATAAACAAGCAACCAAGCTCAAGGAGTGCAACCACAGGGCAGAAGAAGCTGAGAAGCATATCAGGAAACTTCGTGTGCAGCTTGCTGAGTTTAAGGCCCAAGTGACCATATCTGAAAGTCGTGAGATCACTGCAATTGAAGCCTTAAAGCAAGCCGATGACTGCCATGCACAAGAATTAAAAGATGCCTACCTAGTCACTCGGGTGAAAAGAAGGGCTCTCATATTGGATGGCAAAGAGTGTGATGTGCTAGATGGAATCCCAATTGTAGCCATGGATAACGCCAAAAAGAAGTTTGGTGAGACCCCGCCAGCACCTCCGCCTACAGAGGTCTCTGAGGAGGCTTCAGACCTGGAGCCTACCAAGGAAGAAGTCCTCCAGCAAAATCAGCCACCGGCAGAGAGCAAAGTTGGTCCTCCTCTCATCCCATTAGAAGGCCCTTCATCCTTAGATGAATGATCTAGCTAGGCACTCGAAGATCCAAGGGAATGAAGCTACTGTCCGAATTTAGAATTCTAGATTTAGTTTTAGCTAGCTCCTTTACACTAAGGGAAGTGAAAATTACTTCACTTTGTGTAAACCCTCGTGTAAGGGATATGTGCCCCCATGTAGTACAAGATCTTTCTGCCTATAATGTAATAGCCTCACACCTACTTCATGCTTAATGGATAACCGTTATGACAGTTGATGCTTTCGTGTATTATACAGGTTAGCCAAACCTACCGCATTCCAACATAGCTTCAGATTATATATATATATATATATGACCTTTAGGGTTTTGTGGTATACCAATTGGTCACCCGCAGCGAAGCGCGGGCATCAGTGGCTAGTACGACTGAAAGCGGGAGCATCACAGAAGGCCTATTTGTAGCTCGCCGCTACTACCTCCATCCCCGACAGCTCCAGCCACTGGATCCTCTGCCGAGCAACAGCCCCCAACGGCTTCTCGCGCTCTCCGCCCGTGTGCCTAGCCCACCGCTCAGCCCGTCGGTTCCCAAAAATACGTACGTCCCCCTCGCATCTCACGACAGATAAACGATCGCCTACATCTGTTGCATGTCGCTCGCTGATCCTGCGAGCTACTACACAATGATCTCCTAAATGAAACCCACGCCACACCCCAGCGCTAACCCCTGCCCGCCCTCGAGCTGATGGCGCCGTCATCGGCGCCCTCGCGCGCTGATCGCGCTCACCCCGTCCACCCTCGTGTTGAGCGCACCGTCGTCCGATCGATCGCAGGAGCGAGCGCGGCGTCTCAATTGGAAGACGGCTGTTCGTGCAGGTATCCCTTTGATCGGCATACTTTCTAGGAAAATAGATTGTTGATCACGTCTCATAGCGTGCAGCAAAGTCCCGGCGACGATCTCCCATCTTATTGCCTCAACCAGTCCAGGTACGTTGCCCACCAGCTGCTTGATCGATGCGATCTCCCTTTAGTACTTGTCCACGGCTGTGCCGCCGACGGGCCCCCGCGCTGAGCCACCGCTATTTTACACCACTGCCGGAGTGCCGGCTCCGATCAGATCACAAGACGATTGCCTGGACGAGCTCGCCCTGCTCCGACGCACCTGGCGCTGAGGTCGCGACAAGTTTGCGAGGCTGCCAGCTCTGATTGGATCAATAAGGTATGCCAAATATTATCTGGAATGCACATCGTGGAAACTGAAATTTCTAGGGCATTTCTGTGGTGTTCCCTGAATTTGTGGCACCGACGTGATTTGCTGTTCCCACAGTGTTGCTTGCATGACTCTGTGAATGAATTGGATTTCTTAACATTATGTTTATGATCCATGTTAAGTTTCTGTTTCTGATCCATGTCTCCAAGCATGGGTGCCTCTTGGATCCCTGTTAGAGTAATGGCGTTGCTTGTTTTCTTTGTCGTCAGTCTATGTCAATCTCTATCAATTCCTTTTCTCTCTACTATGCCTAATTTTTCTAACTACAATGCCAGAATATGCACATGCCTAATGGCCATAAAGTTTGTAGACCATAAAAGTAGCCAACTGATTTACTGCATTTGGAGGCTAAATCTTTTTTCTTTACATGGCGAGTCATGACTTATTATTATTCTTTTTTAGTGATAAGCCATATTTATCTGTACCATTTTTTTCATTAGGTGAGCTCCATGTGTCTCTACAGTAATTTTTTCCCATTCACCTGAGTTAGATACGGTTTTGGTAAATATATGCTTAGCGGAGATCATATTATTCAAAATGCAAAACTGGTTTTGAATTTTTCCTAAGCGGTAGCACATGGTATTGGTTGTTGCTACAGTAAGCCTATATATGCTTTTGTAGAGAACATTAGGGCTGAGCCTTCTTGCTCTGTGATTGATTGCGTAGAGTTCATTACAAGAATGCCATTATCTTGCTTAAGTAGCCCCAAACCATGCAGTAAATATTTTCTTTTTCTGATCTTGGATTGTTCACAATTTTTATTATCTATTCTTTAATATTACATTATGGTAGGTTGTATAATTTTTATTGTTTCCAATACTCGGGCCATTTTGCGTTGAGAATTTAGTGCAAGACGACCAAATAGTTGGGTGCTAAACCAGTAAAAGTGCCTTAGATATTCAGCAAGAAATGGATGCACGGCGAGGGGTGGATCAATCATATTACATTTAGGTGTTATGGTCATGAAAGAAATTTTACAGGTAGAAGTCTTAGCTTACACATCAGTTATTATGGAAAAAGCCATCAGTGTGAGTTCAACTTTCATATTTTTAGTTAATATTACATTTAGGAATTATGCATTTGATTTTTAATCACTTCATTTGTTAAGTTTAGTTTCCAACCAATTTTGCATTTACTGCAGTTTAGAAAGTTGGCAATCTGGTTCTGAATCTTCTTTCCATTTTGCAATTGGTGCCAACTATAAATATGCAAAAAATTTCCAGTCAAACGAACAATTTCACCTGAAGTAACAGTCTATAATTATTTTAGAGTAAAATGCACTGGAGGTCCATCAACTTGTAAGAGGGTGTCACTTAGGTCCATGAACTTTGAAAGTACTATTCATCAGAGTCTACTGCTATGCAAATAACCCCCTGGGTTTCTTTGAATTCGGCCCCTGGCTGGAGGGAAAGAACAGAGGATGGCGGCCGGCCGTTTACTGGCGATTCCGGTCACCGGCGGCGAGGGGGATGTTGGGGGTAACAAAGAGGAGACCGAGCCGCACCCTCTAGTGTACTTGGCGCGACGGGAGATGGTCGGAGGAGGGCGGTCTGCGGAGAAGGAAGTCCGGCGGTGGAGGAGGCTCATCGGCGAGGGTGCTCCGGTGGTGGATAGTCGACGAGGAGTAGCCGGTCAGGTGCGTGAGGTAGAGGCGAAGCTAGGGATGGGGTCAGCGTGGGCGGAGCGGTTGTGGAGAGGCAGGTCGACGGTGAGCTCTGGCTCGCCGGTGTGCAGATGGACGGCGGCGGCGTTCTGGGTCTGGGGGCGGGGAAAAGGCGAGGAAGCGAGGGGAATGGAATGCGGACGTTCTCCTGATGCTGATGCGCGCAAGAGGTGGTGATCCGGGGCTCTGCCCGAGGCTGGCCACGGCGGCGGTGAAGTGGCAGCCGTGGAGCTCGGCTGGGGTGGCGTGGCGAGGGGAGGGGGCTCCAGCGCGAGGAAAGGAGGGCGGCGTGGAGTCTGGGCACGACGCGTGGGAAAGGAGGGCAAGCAGGAGGTGGCTGGGGCCCTCCACGGCGGCGGACGGCAGCGCTCAGCGCCGGCGGCGCTGAAACAGAGGAGCAGGGAGGTAGAAGATAGAGTTTGGACCTCTTTGCAAAATCCAAAAAGTTCAAGGGTCCCACTATAAAACTAAAATAACTTCTAAACTAGGGCTCAAATGAAAAAGTGTCCAACATGAAACTTGTTCAACTTTTCAAGATCTACAACTTTGATGTTGTGCAAAAATTGATTTGACCAAATGTTAAAGAGTTATTTTGAAAACAAAGGAAGGATTTTGAGTTTAATGGACTTTTGTCTTTTCCAATGCAAATTTAGTTTAATTTCAAACTAAAAAGTAAAATTTTCTGCCAAACAATGATTACACCGAATTTTATAAATAAACCCTCCACAAAAGCAATATTTGCTCTCCCTACTCAAATTAAACTATAAAAAGGACCTTGCATAAAATCATATTTACACAAATAACCTTTTATTTTTACAATAAGATCCTTTTTCAAGCAAAATAAACACATGATGCATAAAATCAATACAATTCTACTGTGCAGACACCTAGGGTGTCACAGCCTTCCCCCCTAAAAGGAATGTCGCCCCGAGATTACAGGAAGAAAAGGAATAGAAATGTTTGATACCTGAATTTGTTCTAAGAAAGCCGGGAAAGTTTCTTTGGAGAAAATTTTCAGTCTCCCAAGTGGCTTCTTCCTCAGTATGATGATTCCACTGGATTTGGTACATTTTAACTTTCTCCCTTCCAGTACTTCTTTCTTTGGTGTCAAAAATTTTGATTGGGTACTCAGCGTAAGATAAATCGGGTTCAACCTCGATATCTTGTGGTTCAAGAATCTCAGTGGGCACTTTGATGCACTTCTTAAGTTGAGATACATGAAAGACATCATGAATGGCGACCAACTGAGAAGGAAGACGAATCCAGTAAGCAACTGGTCCACAAGTTTCGATGATTTCAAATGGTCCGATGTATCGGGGTGCCAATTTCCCTTTTATGCCGAAGCATTGAACACCTCTAGTAGGAGATACTCGCAAATATACGAAATCCCCTACCTTGAACTGTAAAGGATCTCTTCTTTTGTATGCATAACTTTTCTGTCTTGATTGAGCTACTTTAAGATTAGCCTGGATAACTTTGACTTTCTCTTCTGCCTCAGTAACTAGATCTGACCCAAATACTTTGCGTTCTCTAGCTTGTGACCAACTCAAAGGAGTTCAACACCTTCGACCGTATAACGCTTCAAATGGTGCCATTTGCAAGCTGGATTGATAACTGTTATTATATGAGAACTCTGCCAGTGCTAGGCACTTATCCCAGTTCTTGCCTTATTGAATAGCACATGCCCTCAACATATCTTCAAGGATTTGATTGATTCGTTCGGTTTGCCCATCTGTTTGTGGATGATAAGCTGAACTACGAATCAATTTAGTTCCATGGGATTCTTGCAATTGCTCCCAGAAACATGCAATAAACTAAGCCCCATGATCAGAAATGATCGTCTTTGGAACTCCATGCAGACGTATGATCATGTGTTATATCGAAATGAAAGATCAGAAATGATCTGTTAGACATAAAGTACTGTTAGATATCTCTTCCCGAGCTATCGAGATAGATTCACCATACCAAGGAGCCACCATACTCTATCTACCACAATGAGAGTACTTCAACTCTTGTACCTATGCCATAAAAGAAGTTAAGATTGAAGATATTCCTGTTGTGTGTGAGTATGCGGATGTATTTTCAGATGATTTACCTGGAATGCCCCCTGATAGAGATATCGAGTTCGTTATCGAGCTTCAACCCGGTACCGCCCCTATTTCTAAGAGGTCGTACCGAATGCCTCTAAATGAGTTGGCCGAATTAAAAATCCAACTTTAAGACTTTCTTGACAAGAGTTTTATTCGTCCAAGTGCTTCACCATGGGGATGTCCAGCCCTGTTTGTGAAGAAGAAGGACAACAGTTTGAGGCTATGTGTTGATTATCGACCACTCAATGCGGTTACTATTAAAAACAAGTATCCTCTTCACCGCATTGATATCCTGTTTGATCAGTTAGCTGGAGCCAAGATTTTCTCTAAGATTGATCTTCGTTCTGGCTACCATCAAATAAAGATCATGCCCTATGATATTCCGAAAACAGCTTTCTCGACCAAATATGGACTTTATGAGTATCTGGTTATGTCTTTTGGTCTTACCAATGCCCCGGTATATTTTATGTACCTGATGAATTCCGTTTTCATGCCAGAGCTTGATAAATTTGTTGTGGTGTTCGTCGATGACATTTTGATCTACTCCAAAAATGAAGAAGATCATGCTCAGCATTTACGTATCGTTCTTCAGCGATTACGAGATCATCACTTTTATGCCAAATTCTCCAAGTGTGAATTTTGGCTAGATAGTGTGAAATTTTTAGGTCATACTATCTCCAGTGAAGGTATATCGGTTGATCCAACTAAAGTGCAAGAAGTGATGGATTGGGAACCTCCTACTTCGGTCCATCAGATTCGTAGTTTTCTCGGTTTAGCTGGATACTATCGTCGATTTATTCCTGATTTCTCCAAAATAGCCAAACTTATGATGGAGTTATTAAAGAAATGAGTGAAATTTGTTTTGGATGATAAGTGTGAAGAAGCTTTTCAAACTCTCAAAGCACGATTAACTACTGCTCCAGTGCTGGCTACACCAGACAGTACCAAATCTTTTGATGTCTATTGTGATGCTTCTGGTACGGGACTTGGTTGTGTACTTATACAAGACAACCGGGTGATCGCGTATGCATCAAGAGCTCTCCGGAATCATGAGAAGAACTATCCAACACATGATCTGGAGTTAGCAGCTGTCATTCATGCTCTTAAGCTCTGGAGACATCATCTTATGGAAACTCATTGTAACATTTACACTGACCATAAGAGTCTCAAGTATATCTTCACCCAAGCAGATCTCAACATGAGACAGAGACGCTGACTAGAATTGATAAATGACTATGATCTAGAAGTGCACTATCATCCAAAAAAAGCTAATGTGGTTGCGGATACACTAATCGAGCCCTTCCTGCCTTCGCATTGCCGCCGGCCCTTGCCGTTTTTCGGGTTTGGCATTTTTGCTTCCGGTGCTCTTGCTTTGCTGGCCAACAAAGTCAAGGTCCATGTATCTCAAAAAAAAAACAAAGTCAAGGTCCACCACTCCCTCAGAAAAAAAAACAAAGTCAAGGTCCACCACTCCCTCAAAAAAAAACACAAAAAAAACAAAGTCAAGGTCCACGACTGATTCCAATCAAAATCATTTGACTCATAAACTTATGGCGCAAGTTGCAAGTAATCGATATACGTAGGTACAAAGAATCAATGGCATACCAAAGCACGGTGAGTTCGGGAAAAAAATGGCTATCTTGAGATTAATTGAAGTCAAACTATTTTTTAATCTAATCAAATTTATACAAAAAATATATTAAAACTGGTCACAATAATTAAATGATTATAAAATTATATTTCATAGCGTATCTAATCATGCTTATACTTGGTATCGTCATCACTATAAAACTTTATCAAACTTTTAATAGTTTGACTTGGAACAATGTCGAATCCCTATATTTCAGGACGGATATAGTATTTGTTAGTATGAAAATGAAGAAATGGCATCCACTTAATTAAAGAAAATAAGAAATCTGAGCTGAGTTTGAACGACACCATCGGAAAAAGTTCTGCTTAAACTCTTCGGACTAACACGGTGAACGAAAAAAAAAGAATGATGTAACTAGCCAACCATAACTAACGAATGGATCAAAGCCTAAGCTAGGAGACATGGAACAAGGGAAATGCAACTATGCAAGTATCCTCAACCGTAAGGTGCTCTTTCTAATTCTAGTGTCGTTCATTATTGCCAAAATTCTGCAAACAAAGCGTTCAGCAAAAAATTACCCTGTGAGTGCGAGTTTAAATTTTTAGGCCTAGGTCATTCTTGTTTCTTAATCAATACTCTATATTTTGCAGGCAAATATCTTGCATGTTTATTGCACAAATATTGATGCAAAGGCCAACAAAAGGCTGAATATATTGGGATATCATATAATCAATTGCACCACCCTGTCATCGCCTATAGGCTGCAGATCAATTTCTACTTAGTTTCTGTAGGCTTGACCGTACCCACAGTACATTATAGGTTGTTTGATTTTTTGACCTCAAGTTTGAGCAATCGTATTATTAAAAAAATTATGCAAAATATCACTCTTTTGTTGTGGGTTGCTTTATCAATACAAAATCTTCAAGAATAATTTAAATTTAGCAATATTTGCACAATTTTTTGAAAAAAACGAGTGGTCAAACTTAGAGTTAAAAAGTTAAACTATAATTTTAATGGAGGTAATACCTCGTAGGAGTAGAAAAGATTTTTATTGAATGGTCACGGGGGGAGTATCCCCACCTGAATTGTATCAAAAGTGTGGCAAATCACAGATCAAATGCCTTGTTTTTAAGGAAAATGAGACAAAACCCTTGTCCGATTAATTTAGGAAAACCGGGCTAAAACTTCAACAACAACCTACCTAAACTAGGTCTAAACCAACACCCCGCCCAAGCACAAGGGCCAATTTGTGGCAAAACCCCGAATAGAAAAACGATACACTCCCTCCGTCGATAAGGAAATAACACATGCTAGATTATAAGGAGATAAGGAGATAATGTATGTACCCTTATTTAATGCTGTCGTTTTGCTGATTATAACGCTGGAAATAATTAGTTTCCAAAAATTTAGGATGCTTTATATATATAGGCATAAATTTTAAATCCTTTCATGCCTAATTAGGATCAGGATAGAGCTGGTAATATGGTGAGACATGAATCGAATCGTGAGTTGAAAAATAAGAGTAAAAAACGATACTTGGTCCGCTATCACCAAAACTACTGAAATTACATGATAATATAAAAAAGTGACACCATTTCAATTCAAACTATATAAAATATCTTATGAACAAACTTAGCGCATTCTAATGACACGGATATTTTGTGATAAAAAAATCGCGTGAATACAACCACCGAAGTCAACCGCCGCACCCGCCGCCGCAACCGCCGCCACCGCAGCCTCCGCCTCCGCAACCACCGCCGCACCCGCCTCCACCGGAGCTGAGCGCCGAGCCGATGACCGCGCCGGCGGCCAGCCCCCCGACCGCGCCGACGGCGAGCCCCGCCGCGCCAGACCCGAGCCCGCTTCGGGCGGGCCTCCCGGCGCTCTGCTGCTGCTGCGGGTACGCGTAGCCGTAGCCGGGGGGCGGCTGCTGCGCCGGGTAGCCGTACGCCCCCGCGGGGGGCGGCGGGTATCCCTTGCCGTAGTAGACGACGTTGTTCTGCCTGGGCGGCTTCTTCTTGGCGCCCTGCGCGCACCCGAACGCCGTGATCGCCGCCACGGCCACCGTCGCGGCCACCGCGAACACCACGACGGCCACGGGGCTGAGGTGGCCCCCGCTGGCTACGGCGTCGTGCACGGCGAGAAGACTCGCCCGCACCATGGATGGCTCCTCCCAGCTGCTCTCGGAGAGAGGCCGGCGAGAGGCAGGGAATAGAAGCGAGAGGAGACGGGAGAAGTGCGTGCGGGAGACGGGGAGGGGCAGATAAGAAGGAAGACCCTGCCCCGATTGGCTTGGCCAAGTCAAAGTCCTCTCTATAGTCCGTTTATTGAAGACGCAATAGCAGTTGGAATCGAAGAAGACGACGCGGAAACCACTACAAAAACTTGTCCTTGCGAGTGGATACATATCAACCCCACAAATGAATTTCCTACTCCAACTTGCTTTCGAACGGAATTGCAGAGTTGCAGGAAAGAAGTTTCCTCAAGCTCTTGATGCGTATATATATAGTAGGCATGAATAATCAGAACTTTGGACGGACAAGTTCAGCCGACTTCAAAATTTGGATAGGGTCGTTTTCTTCGGAGGTAAGGTTCCTTCCTTGTCGCTTGAGTAAGCGGCATGAACGTTTCCTGATCCCAGTTCCCACGGATAGACGAATATAATATCAACTCCGCCCTTTGTTTTTTTTAATTACACAGTACAATGCAGATACTCATAACGCACGCGCACTCACATCCTATGAACATATGTACGTAAATTTTACTCCTATGAGCATCTTCGAAGACTGAACTGGCAAATTCTCGAGATTGACAAAGTCACCACATATATCTCTCTGTCGACGGGAACGTCGTCTGTCACTGAATGCACAATGCCGTTAAATTCCAAAATATTCGCTCTCATAGATAGTCGAATTCAGAACCTCAAGGACACATCAACTCCGCCCTCTGTGAAAGCGAAGCTCTCGGCGCTCTTGAATCATTGCCCGGAATTAAAAGTTGGCTTCATTGTTTGTGAGGGTAGACAATGACCGGCCTTTTCAGAAAAGAATATAATATAATGCTGTCGTGGCATCCCCCACCACGAATCCACGATGGACAACAGATTGATTTGGATTGGATAGGGACACCAAGATATTTTCGCCACGGACACCGTCCGACTCGTACCATTGGGCCTAGCGTGCTACATGGATTCAAATTCTTTCGCGGACCTAATTGGGCTCCAGTGGGCCGCCTGTGTAGTTGAACACGTCGAGGTCTAGCGGGCCAAAGCATGAGCTATATCGGCCCACGGCCTCTTCAACGAACTCTCGTGATGATGACAACCGAACAGCTAGCGCAAGAAGATTCCGAGGATTCACCGCTGTCGCCGTCAGGAGTCAGCACAAGAAGCCTCCGGTCCACTGGCGACTGGTGGGAGAGGGAGCTCAGGGAGGTTCATCAGACCCGCCGCAGTCAGCTTCTCCGATTAGTCAGCAACGGCCGGCTGCCCGGGCCTTTCATCAAGTCGTAACTGCATACGTCCTCCTCTTGCTCCTTCCCAGTCAGAGCGGTCACTGGATGAGCTCAATGATTTAGCCCTTCAGGCTGCTAGCAGGTACCAGCCAGAGAGCACCTCTCGGCGTTGGAAAGAGGATCAGACACGGCGGGCGAGGGTGTCAACAGTTCAACACAGGTTCCTTTTCTTCTTCATGTAGTTTCTTTCTTTGTTCGAAAGCTCTTCTCGATCCGGCTAGCAAGTTAAGTTCGTTCTTCGAAATTTCTTCAGTCATCTTATAGGATGGTTTTGGGAGTTTGCAGTTGGACATGAGTAACTTGTTTCATGCCTGAGCTTCTTCTATAGTTCAGTAATTACTGATGGAGATGGAGTGATCATTGCTCTGATCGATTCAGAAACAGATTTTGGATTTCTTTTCCCTTTGTTTGGAGTTAGACTACGAAGGAAAAAAAAAATGTTTTTGTTGGGATTGCAGCTTCATTTCTGGTTTTCCCCGAACTGTTCTTTCACCTAACTTGATTATGTGACGCATGCCATGACGCTGGACTGCAAACAAACTTGCAACCCGGAAGCACCGCAAACATGGGGAATGCCGCTGTTGCAATCAGTACGATATACATCGTCCCGTCTCCTTGCGTCTTCTTCCTACCCTTACCCTGCATATCGTATCTAGCTAATCTTCTGTTGTGTTTCGTTGTTCAGTTTCCTCAATCGCCGGAACTGCGACGGTAGTAGTAGTGATCGCCCTCATCAGAAGATGCCGGGTCGTGAGGAAGAAAATGAAGAAGAAGATCGGGAAGAAAATCATTAAGGAGATTGAGAGAATGAACCGCGAGGCTCAAGCCTGCAAGGCCCTGGAGGACGTGGTGATCGAGATCGGGCCGGTGGAGAAGTTCCTGAACGACATCCTCAACGAGAAGCCCATGCGTTTCAGCTCCGAGCAGCTGGCGGCCTGCACCCGGAACTACTCGTCGGAGCTGGGGTCCGGCGGCTTCGGAGTGGTGTACAAGGGCGACCTGCCGAACGGCCTTCCGGTGGCCGTGAAGGTCCTGAAGGTGTCCATGAACAAGAAGGTCCAGGAGGCGTTCATGGCGGAGATCGGCACCATCGGCCGGACGTACCACGTGCACCTCGTCCGGCTCTACGGCTTCTGCTTCGACAGGGACACCAAGGCGCTTGTCTACGAGTTCCTGGAGAAGGGCTCCCTCGAAAAGTACCTCTACGGCGGCGACGAGGAGGGCACGGCGCCGAGGCTGGAGTGGAGGACGCTGCACAGCATCGCCGTCGGCACGGCGAAGGGGATCCGGTACCTTCACGAGGAGTGCCAGCAGCGGATCGTGCACTACGACATCAAGCCGGCCAACATCCTCCTCACCGGCGACTTCACCCCGAAGGTGGCCGACTTCGGGCTGGCGCGGCTCGGCGAGCGGGAGAACACGCACATGTCGCTGACCGGCGGCGGGCGCGGGACGCCCGGGTACGCGGCGCCGGAGCTGTGGATGGCGCTGCCGGCGACGGAGAAGTGCGACGTGTACAGCTTCGGGATGGTGCTGTTCGAGATCCTGGGGCGGCGGCGGAACTTCGACCCCTGCGAGGGCGAGAGCAAGGAGTGGTACCCGAGGTGGGTGTGGGAGAAGTACGAGCAGGGCGAGCTGGAGTGCGTCGTGTCCGGTGACGGCATCGGGGAGGCGGACAGGGACAAGGCGGAGATGATGTGCAAGGTGGCGCTGTGGTGCGTGCAGTTCCAGCCGGCGGCGCGCCCGACGATGAGCAGCGTGGTGCGGATGCTGGAGGGGGAGATGGCCATCGTTCCGCCGGCGAACCCCTTCCACTACGTGATGGACAGTAGCAGCGGCTCCACGAGCTCGGGGCTGTGGAGCAGCGGCACGTACCAGAGCAGCAGGGACACCACCGGCAGAAACAGCCAGATGTCAGGGAGCCATTCTGCCTTACAGCTTGACGCGATGATCGAAGATGTTAAGCGGACTGATGTGCCGGTGTCAATGAAATAGAGCCAGTAGTCCTGTCCACATTTGTTAGTGTATTTTACGTCTTGTAAAGTAAGCAGAGCGCACTTCTCTGTTTTAGTCATACCTGCATCTTCATGCTATTTTATTTGACCTTGAACCCCTGCAAATTGAACTATAGATTTCAAGAAAACCATTATGGGATCTCAAGCCACTTCTTTTGTGCAGTTACGGGCCCAATTAGCCAGCCAAGGTTCAAGTTGTGGCCAACACTGATTGAGCCGTTGCAAATATTTTCTTTAGATAATGGAAAAAATTATCCGGCTTCACCCTCCTCATTGACTACACCATGTTATCACAAAGATTTAAAGTATAAAGCATGCTTATTGAAAACCAATCTGTAAACTAAAAGGTCATCCACGGGATGCGTAGAAACGAAAAGTCGATACATATAGCTCTAAGCTCTTTATGAGCCTATTGTTCACTTTAGCTAGTGTGGGCCTGTATACTTCAGCTGTTTAGCTAGTGTGGGCCTATATACGACTGAAAGCGGGAGCATCACAGAAGGCCTATTTGTAGCTCGCCGCTACTACCTCCATCCCCGACAGCTCCCGCCACTGGATCCTCTGCCGAGCAACAGCCCCCAACGGCTTCTCGCGCTCTCCGCCCGTGTGCCTAGCCCACCGCTCAGCCCGTCGGTTCCCAAAAATACGTACGTCCCCCTCGCATCTCACGACAGAAAAACGATCGCCTACATCTGTTGCATGTCGCTCGCTGATCCTGCGAGCTACTACTACACAATGATCTCCTAAATGAAACCCACGCCACACCCCAGCGCTAACCCCTGCCCGCCCTCGAGCTGATGGCGCCGTCATCGGCGCCCTCGCGCGCTGATCGCGCTCACCCCGTCCACCCTCGTGTTGAGCGCACCGTCGTCCGATCGATCGCAGGAGCGCGGCGTGTCAATTGGAAGACGGCTGTTCGTGCAGGTATCCCTTTGATCGGCATACTTTCTAGGAAAATAGATTGCTGATCACGTCTCATAGCGTGCAGCAAAGTCCCGGCGACGATCTCCCATCTTATTGCCTCAACCAGTCCAGGTACGTTGCCCACCAGCTGCTTGATCGATGCGATCTCCCTTTAGTACTTGTCCACGGCTGTGCCGCCGACGGGCCCCCGCGCTGAGCCACCGCTATTTTACACCACTGCCGGAGTGCCGGCTCCGATCAGATCACAAGACGATTGCCTGGACGAGCTCACCCTGCTCCGACGCACCTGGCGCTGAGGTCGCGACAAGTTTGCGAGGCTGCCAGCTCTGATTGGATCAATAAGGTATGCCAAATATTATCTGGAATGCACATCGTGGAAACTGAAATTTCTAGGGCATTTCTGTGGTGTTCCCTGAATTTGTGGCACCGACGTGATTTGCTGTTCCCACAGTGTTGCTTGCATGACTGTGTGAATGAATTGGATTTCTTAACATTATGTTTATGATCCATGTTAAGTTTCTGTTTCTGATCCATGTCTCCAAGCATGGGTGCCTCTTGGATCCCTGTTAGAGTAATGGCGTTGCTTATTTTCTTTGTCGTCAGTCTATGCCAATCTCTATCAATTCCTTTTCTCTCTACTATGCCTAATTTTTCTAACTACAATGCCAGAATATGCACATGCCTAATGGCCATAAAGTTTGTAGACCATAAAAGTAGCCAACTGATTTACTGCATTTGGAGGCTTAATCTTTTTTCTTTACATGGCGAGTCATGACTTATTATTATTCTTTTTTAGTGATAAGCCATATTTATCTGTACCATTTTTTCATTAGGTGAGCTCAATGTGTCTCTACAGTAGTTTTTTTACATTGCTTAGCGGAGATCATATTATTCAAAATGCAAAACTGGTTTTGAATTTTTCCTAAGCGGTAGCACATAGTATTGGTTGTTGCTACAGTAAGCCTATATATGCTTTTGTAGAGAACATTAGGGCTGAGCCTTCTTGCTCTGTGATTGATTGCGTAGAGTTCATTACAAGAATGCCATTATCTTGCTTAAGTAGCCCCAACCATGCAGTAAATATTTTCTTTTTCTGATCTTGGATTGTTCACAATTTTTATTATCTATTCTTTAATATTACATTATGGTAGGTTGTATAATTTTTATTGTTTCCAATACTCGGGCCATTTTTGCGTTGAGAATTGAGTGCAAGACGACCAAATAGTTGGGTGCTAAACCAGTAAAAGTGCCTTAGATATTCAGCAAGAAATGGATGCACGGCGAGGGGTGGATCAATCATATTACATTTAGGTGTTATGGTCATGAAAGAAATTTTACAGGTAGAAGTCTTAGCTTACACATCAGTTATTATGGAAAAAGCCATCAGTGTGAGTTCAACTTTCATATTTTTAGTTAATATTACATTTAGGAATTATGCATTTGATTTTTAATCACTTCATTTGGTAAGTTTAGTTTCCAACCAATTTTGCATTTACTGCAGTTTAGAAAGTTGGCAATCTTGTTCTGAATCTTCTTTCCATTTTGCAATTGGTGCCAACTATAAATATGCAAAATGTTTCCAGTCAAACGAACAATTTCACCTGAAGTAACAGTCTATAATTATTTTAGAGTAAAATGCACTGGAGATCCATCAACTTGTAAGAGGGTGTCACTTAGGTCCATGAACTTCGAAAATGCATTTTTAAGTCCATGAACTTGTTAAGTCGTTCACCGCAGGTCCATACATCTCCACGTAAGCATATAACGCTGGCATGGCATGCTGACGGGTCATCTCCTCTCTCATCCCTCTCCTCCTTTCTCTATCTTCATCTCAAACATTTTATCGAGCATGTCTTGTGCAGCCAGGTGAGCAGCTTCCTCATGGTGGGCGAGGCCAGCCGTCACGCCACGCTCCAGCCACATCCTCTCCTCTTCCAGGTCACGGACGCCGCGGCCCATGGCGTCACTCGTTGTCCAGAGGCCAGCTTGCAGCGAGGCCATGGTGTGGATGTCCATGTCAGCGCTGGCGCGGAAGGAAGATGGCCGCGTTCGTGCCTAGCCTCACAGTGAGCTCGTTGGCCAGCACCATGAGCATGCGTTGTCGCTCCTCCTCCACCGGCATCGCCGCTCTGGCTCTGGGCGTTGCGCCACGGCCGAGGGAGAAGATCTGGGCCGCGCTGCAAAACAACCAGCAGTCAACATTCTATCCCATCGTCATCCTTCTCTTCTGCTCACGAGTTCGAATTGGATGGCTCGCCGCTCCAATTCATTGCTTGGGTAAATTCGATTTCGCGCCGCGTGCACTAGTAGGGATGTGATCATTAGTGACGTTCACTTTTTATCACTGAAGACGCCTAGATCGTCACATAGTTCCATTTGTGACGATTTTGTGACGAAAATCACTTTGTCACAGAAGATACGTCACATTTGATTTATTGTGACGATAGTGACATTTTCGTCACAGATGTGTCTCCATTATGTGACGAAATGTCTGTGGTCACAGAAGCTTATTCAATCTATGACGGTTGGTTTTGGTCATTGATGAACCACCATTTTCGTCATAATCCGCCGTCTGTCGGTCGCCTCTGACGGTGTCGTTAACGGCGTCTGTGTTTGGTGACGAATCGATTTCGTCACAGATATACCCGTTTTCTCGTCATAACCGGCCGTTTGCCAGCGTCCTGACGGCGTGTGCCACGCTGGCAGATGACGTCAGCGATGACATGGATGCTAACGTGGCAGCTAACGCAGCAGGTGACGCGAAGCTGACGTGGTGGATGACGTCATTCTTTCAAATCGTCACAAATTACATTTAGAAATCGACAGAGATCAAGCTTTGAATTCGACACAAAACACGCTTTCAATTGTCACAGATTTACCATCAACTTTGGTCACAGAAGTGCAGATAATATTTGAATTTGAATTTGCAAAAGATACTAGAATGAACACACAATTCCATAGATTAATAAAAGCAGAATTCGCCACTAAGTGGACAACACAGAACTGAGTTCACAGCATCACATCACACTACAGTTTGGTTTGCAGAAACATAACAGCATATAAACTAAAGTTGCCAGCCAGGAGCAACTTTAGTTATTGAGTACCCAAAATGAGCAGGCCAATCACAGCAGCACTGACCAGCAGCCCTCATGTTGAAGAAGCAGCGTTAGCATGGAAGGTCAAGAGCTTCTTCAGGAGAGCATTGTTCTCCTCCAACTCCTTGGTGTTCTTCTCTGTTTGCTTCTTGTACTCCTCCAGCTCCATTTGTGTCC
Organism: Panicum virgatum; assembly: GCF_016808335.1. Taxonomy (NCBI): domain Eukaryota; kingdom Viridiplantae; phylum Streptophyta; class Magnoliopsida; order Poales; family Poaceae; genus Panicum; species Panicum virgatum. Next base: position 50,168,280 of record NC_053142.1, read on the forward strand.
TCGCCTGCTTTTCCTCAGCTTCTTCATTTTTCGTCTTGAGCTCGTCGAGTTCAACTTGAACAGCAGCCGCCGCTTCAGCTGCCAGTTCTTCGCGAAGCTCGCTTTCCTTTGATGAAGATGACTTGGAGGATGTCGGTGTTTTGATGCCAACACTCTTCAGGAAATGGTGTGAGCTGTTCTGGGAGAGCACCTTGGACACGACCTGCACACTGGATGGTGGCGTCTCACCTTCAACAACAGGTTCAGCCCTCAAAGCTTGCATATTTAGCTGAAATATCATGGACAGAAAAAGGGTACATGTTAATGGTAATGGCCAACAGCAAGATAAGAGTTGTTACTTATTGCAATAATTTGAGGAAAACATGTGACAGAAGCTGTTTATAATGAAAAGATAACCAATGCTGCATTGACATAAACTGATTGCAGTTGCCACTAGATTTTCAGAGGTAACAATGGAGGGATATAGCAACAAATGAATCTCTGATAGCATGTTCGGATTAGCAAGGGTAGCAATCACAGCATATTAAATGAATGAACCATGTTGCCTCATATGACCTGATGCAAATATATTGAAGATAGGAAACAACTGAACTTACAAGTGCTTCTCTTGCCGGTTCACTCAGGCCTTTTTTGGAGCTGGTATGACAGGTCTCGAAGGCCTCCATGACATCTAATTCTTCAGTGAGATCTAAGCTGGGTTCTTCTCTGTTTCTCTTCTGTTTCTGTGTCATGGATAAACAATCAGAGCATAGTGGTTAGATCAAATGCAAGAGAAGTTGTTCAGTGCAAATGTGGATGTATTAGTACAAGGTATTTTTGACTTACATATGCATGTAAGTGTGCCACATAGCAGCGAGAACCTGTAGTATGATGATACTTCACTTCACTGCGGTTCCGTTTGTTCGTTGCACATGTTTGCTACAAGATAATGAACATGTCAGATGAGATCATATGGTAAAAATGAGAAGATCCTTTCAAAACTGATTGGCAAAGAATAAAATATGCAAAGATCCACGTACCATGTTCTTTGGATCTGACCACTTTGCAATTAGGTCCCTCCACTGTGCATTACTCATGTAATCAACTGGAGAAGTTGTCCTAATCTCATTTGCAGGTACACCATTGAAGTATTTCTTCTTCAGACGATAAGGCTGGTTTTTTATCGCACCGCGCATCATATCGGTGCAAGCTTCCTCTGTTGCCTTGTCTTTAGTGTTAATGGCCAAGCGCCCCTATGCATATGACAATTCCATAGTTAGTTAGACAATTCAGGTTAAGCAGTATACAAGTTTACTGAACTGATACAGTAATGCACTTACATAAAGGTCTGCCACAAACTTCTCATAGTATTTCTTGTCTTTCTTGTAATCATTCCAATGAGTTAGGATAGGCATGCTTTCCCGAATGACGAGGCCAGCCTCTGATGCAAACTTGGCTGCTTGAACTGGTTCATGTGGCCTTTTTTTCCCTTTCTCAACAGTTATGGGCAATCTCCTTCCCATAGCTTTAGTCATCTTGTCTAGCTATTTTCCCTTAGTTGGTTCCAGGTTCATCTTTCCATCTAGACTCCTTGCATACTGGGCACACATTCAATTCATCATTTTTCTTCCGGAACAACACACAATTGTTCTTGCACACATGGATGTTCTCGTATGCAAGCCCCAATTCTTTAAGATATTTCTTGGCCTCATCATATGATTTTGGCAACTCACTACTAGGGTATTCATCTGACATCAGCTTCATCATTGCAGTAAATCCTGTATTGCTGATTCGATAACGGGACTTCATATACAACATCCTGACCATAAAAGAAAATTTTGAATGCCTAGAACCCGGGCTAAGCAACTTCTTCGCATCTTCAAGAACACGTCCAAAACTTGGGTTTTCTCCATCAGCCTCTGCCGCTGCATACAGTTCACCTATCATCTCTGGTACTCCATGATCATCATCGTTAACATCATCGTCCACATCCACATGTATGCCAAAGTCATGATCATGTCCTTTGACCTCCTGATGTATTCCCTCATCAACTACAACATCTGTCGGCTCCCCATGATGAGTCCACCTGGTGTATGTAGCTGACATTCCATAAATGTGTACATGAGTTTCTACTTCAATCTGAGGTCGTATAACATGATTAAGACAATGGACGCACGGACAACGAATGGGTGCGTCTTCGGGGTATCTAGCGCTGACAAATTTCATGAACTCTTCAACTCCTTTCACATATGCAGTTGAGAATTGTTTCCCAAAAATCCAACTTCTGTCCATCTGTTTTCACAAAAAATTAAAATTAACACTGCTGTGCCATCTGTTCCATAAGCAAATTGAACTAATGCAAAAATTCAAAACGAAATTAAATCAAACCTTGTAGTCTGCCCGCGCCGGCGCTGCTTTTCTATGATCGACGTTGCTGTGCCGTCGATACGCGTCCCAGGCGCTGCTCTCCCCAGGCGCTGCTCTCCCCACGCCAGGCGTCCCAGGCGCTGCTCTCCCCAAGCACTGCTCTGCCCTCACCACGCTCGGTGCAGACGCGACGCAGGTGCCGATTACGTAGTGGGACGCCTGTGCTGCCGCGTCGTCGTCGCGATCAGTATTTAGGTTTAGGTGTATGATGCGTCGTGCGATCAAGTGTTTAGGGGGCCATCACCTCTGATCCATTCAATTAATTGCCCTGCTAACAAATATCATGTTGCAAACTTACAAATAAAAAAATACATAACCTTACCAACAAAGCCGACTTACCCCAGTGGTGACGCCCCCACCTGTGCACCGTCTGGTCGCGGGTTCGAACTCGCGATGGAGCAATTTTTTGCCTGCGCGAATAAACCACCGCGCCGCCGCTGCTCTAATCTGGGCTCGACCAGCTCGTTTTAAGACAATATTGGGCTTCTTCATTGATGGGCCCGGCCATCTAGCGCGGACGCGGCGGTGCCTTCGTGGAGCCAAACCGAAGGTTCGTTGATGGGCCCGGCCATCAAGCGCGGACGCGCGCTGCTCTGATCTGGTGCGGGCCGCTTCCCACTGATTGGCCCAGCTATCACCCCGGCCTGCTTTGTGTGCAACAAACGTTCGTCAACTGTTGCTCAAAAAAAAGGCCGACGTCGTCAAATGCCAAGCTGTGTGGAGCGGGACCACGACTACTAATACTAATCTGTGACGAATATGTTTAGTCATTACGTGGGCGAAACGAGTCAAACTAGCTATGATGGTATTAAATCTAATCTGTGACGAATATGATTCATCACTACAATGCAACTCACGATCAACACGATCAATGACGATTTGCTTGTGTTGTTCTATGATGTTATTTTCTTTTTCATCACTAATTTTCATGCCAATTCTTCGTCACTTGTAAATTGTGACGAATACGAAAATTTCGTCATAGAAAACATTTATTCTGTGACGACAGCAACCAGCGTCACGAGAAAATCGTCACAAATGATCACATCCCTACTAGTGGTGACTTGCTGCGAGTCATCACGCCTGCCCTGTAGCGTCGCCTGGAGCGCCTAGATGCTGCTGCCTGCTAGGCCAGCTCGCGGTCCATCTCCTGCCGCGCCACCGCCCGCCACTCCATCTCCTCCAGCACCGCCGTCCTCCAGCCATGCTGACTAGCTCGAACTCCTCTAGCATCTCCAGCAGCAAGTGCTCGACGAGACCTCCACGCCAGCACCCTCCTCCAAGGTTGCCAGCAAGAAGATGGGGAAGGTGGTGTCACTCGTAACCTGCTCGATGAAATGCCTCAACTAGGAGGTGCTTTGAAGAACCAAGTCAGCATGCCATGTCAGCGCTAGAAGCACACGTGTACTGTTATGGACCTACGGTGAACAACTTAACAGGTTCATGGACTCAAAAATGCACTTTCGGAGTTCATGGACCTAAATGACACACCGTTACAAGTTGATGGACATCCGGTGTATTTTACTCATTATTTTAAGTGTAAGGAATTTTTGCAATTCGAAACCATATAAAAATTTATAATATTTAATTATATTGCATGTGTTAATATAGGTTTATTTTGCATGTGGAGGGTGATTGCATGATTGATGGTCAGGTTTGTCCTATCTTAATGCCTTGGACATGGTCCTAGTTTTATAGTCTGGCTTAGAATCTTTGTTGTGTATATAGGTGAGAGAACTAGGGTTCATGGTTCATCTCATATTCACCACAAGATCATCTCGACTGTTTAAATTTTAGTTGTCATTTTTCATGACATACTTTTCTTTTCGTCTTAAGCGCATGATATAAAATTTAAATGGTTGAGTGCCGAATGTAATATTTATGGTGCTGCAGCTTGGAGCAGAGGTGAAGATCATGCAGATGCATGGTGGCCACAATTCACTTTAGAAAATAGGTATACACCTAGTATTTTATAATTTACTTACCATTAATTCTAGAATATTCTATAGAAAATATCTACTTTTTGCACCGTGAAGAATAGTCTAGAAAATTGCCTACTTTTATATACTATAAAGGTTGAAAGAATTGTAACTCTTTCTCGCCAAGATTAGTCACACCTTACTCCTCACACGAAGATCCCACTTGTTAAGTCTAGAGGTTTGACGAAAGGGGATGGTGACCCATTTAATACTTTTTATACCAGCAATTTTCTATACACACCTCTTGTACCTACTTATTACTTTCATTTGGCACACACTTTTTTTTTGCACAAGTGTCAACCATAATTCACTTCATTATATGTTTTGGAAGGATAATAATTGATATCATCATTTTATGGAAGGAAAAGAAAGACGTGTATTATTTTTGGAAAGAAAACAAATGATATCGTTGCTTGATGGAAGAAAACTGTGGCAGAACCGCCAAATTAAACCGGCTTATTAAGCGTAATGGCCATCATTTACACACATCAGGCGCATTAGCTTAATTAAACATAACTTGACGGTCTGCTTCCAACCCACGGTCCGATCGAAACATCACCAGTAGTCTCGCATAACGGCGAGTGCAGAGAGTACAAGCATGAGTAGTTTACAAAAGTAGGGTACAAACTGAAATAATTACAAAACATTCTTAGAAAATTTAGGATTTGCATAAATGGTGACAACAGTGGAAGAGACTCTAAATTGAAAAGAGTTTTAATAGAAACCATTACACAAAAAGGCGGTAACTATGGAGACGCGGGGACGTCACATCTAGCCCACATATGTGAATCATGGTTAGCTTCAACCAGCAGCAGCTACCTGAAAGCAATACAACCACAAACCCTGAGTATACTAATACTCAGCAAGTCTTAACCGGCTATGGGTATACTTAGCCCATTATCTAGACATGCAAAGCTTTTTGGCTCTGGAGTTTATTTTGCGGAAAAGACTACTAATGGTGGATCCTTGCTTTCAAGATTTTAGCTCAATTTCTATATAGATTAAACATCAGCTATTATTTGCATAACTAACTAGAGCAAAACATGGTGGAGTATTACATCACAATTCAAAGTAACCATCATCATATATAATCCATGTTCCATTGATTACACTACGATGTGACGCAGTTGATCAAGGTGCTCATATCCGAGAGCGACTGACGGCGAATCGATCTGATTTAACCTTGCAAGGTGGACCTAACACACACGTCACATATAGGCCCCGTCGAACCATACGTGACAACCCTTCACATATGCACACCGAATAGCCGAACTGCCCTGCGACCCGGGACTGCTAGCCCCACCGATACCAACGAAGGGTCAGCCATGAGTTTGTATACTAGCTCCACTGGTGAAGACAGTATCAAGTCCGCCTGCCGGTGCGCATATGGTACTGAGCTTACCGGTTTCGACTACCTCCTACTCTCGGCATGCGGTTAGTACTGTTCAAACTCGATCAGCAGGGCCAACAACGGTACGGGCCTTAACCGACACAGGCGGGGGCTTACTTCTCATCCATTTCATATCCATAACTATACTTATCCCCGCCCGGTCTCCATTTTCATACCGTTCATCATCATTCCCAACATTCTCATTCCAACTGTAGAGTTCTGTACCTTGTGAGTGACAGAGAACACTCGACTTCATCATATATCTCGCGAGTGACAAGAAATCACTCGACTTCTACCGAATCCTAATTAAGCTTGGCAGAACTAACGATCTACACATGCTAGTAGATTTACTGAGGAAACCTAGGGATCATGCAACTAGGGTTCCAAACAATTCCTAAAAACTTAATGCACAGTAATAAATATATAAAGATTCATAATTTAAAATAGAGGTTATGCTCCGGGGCTTGCCTTTTGGTGAGCGAGGTTAGTATTACTTTCGGCCTTGAGCCAGATCTTCACGAATTTCTTCCTGGGCCGGCTTCGTCAGCTCCTGACTTCACGATCAATGTATGGATGACGTCTCTGGCTACGGATTCTATATGCATGCGAAGGAAAATCCTATTAATGCAAAAACATATGGCTAAACCACAATTATTTTATAACTCTAACATACACTAACACACTAAAAGATGTGTTCGGAACATGTAGAATTTACAACAAACTACATGTCCTGAACACGAGCTACTGCCTAAATTTCATGATTTTTTTGAGCAATAGAACATCAGGAAAAATTAATTAAGCTTCAGCACAAAACAAATTTTAGCAGGGGCAAAACTGACATTTAACATGCATGAGTATTTTTCCTCTGAAGATCCTGATTTAAGCAACCTAACAAAATTTAGTTTGCATTTTTTTTGCATTTGTCCACATTTTTCTACAATTTTTTGAAGTTTTCAACCATTTAGACAAAATAAATAAAACCCTAAACCCTAAACCAGGGGCTGACAGCTGGGTCCCACATGTCAGGGGAGCCCAGCCCAGCCCCTTGCTCCCCTGCTCGTGCGTGCCGTGGCCACGGGTCAGCACGGCGGGGCGGCGTTCCGCCGGTGGGGCGCGCGGCAGCGTTGCAGGGGCCCGCGCAGGGGCATCCCGCGGCGTGCGCGCGGCAGCGGCGGGCGGGCACGGCGGCACGGCGGCTCACTGGCATCGACGATGCGGGATTCGAGCGGGGAAAGGGGCGGGAAGGATGAGGAGCGCGCGGGAAAGCTCATCGGGGGCTCGATTTGGGCGGAGGGAGGCCGGAAAGGGGTCGTCGGCGTGAGGGGCAGAGCTCCGGCGCGGATGGCAATGGCAGCCGGCGATGGAGGGGCCGATTCGGCCACGAGACGACTTAATCGAGCTCGTGAAGGGACGGCGTGGGTGCGGGGCAAGGCTAGGGAGGTCGGGGCGCGATGGATTGAAGCGAGGAGGCGAGCTACGGCCGGTGCGGCGAGCGGCGCGAGCTCGGTCGAGCTCTGCTCGAGGAGGAAGTAAGGGCCGGGGAAGAAAGTGAAGAGAGACTTGGATACCGGGGAAGGGATGAGGTCGTGGTGCACGACGAGGCGGCGGTGGCACGGACGCCTAGGATGGCCGGCACGTGGCCACTCTCGCCGGCGACGCACGGCGCGCCGCGATCGGTGCAAGCCGTGGCACCGGTCGGACCGGCCACTGAGTCCGATTGAACCGGTTAGGCTGAGCAAAGCCCAATTTTGCCTAAATTGATTCGTTTTGGCTATGCTAAACTGGTTGTCTGTCCTCCTCGGCTATGGTGCTGAGGGACCGTTAAAAGAAAGCCACCACAGGTCGTCAAGGTTGACCCAGCCATCCCGCCCAAAATCATATGTCCTCCTTGGCTGCGGTGCCAAGGGACCGAGGGACTGTTAAAAGAAAGCCACCACATTTGCTAAAATATATTAAAATTTGCATGTTATTCTAGAAAACTAAAAATTTATACCGTTGCATTTATAAAGATCTTTCTGTTTAGGCTAACGCAAATGATCTATATAAATGAAGCGTCCCCTCATAAGAGAAGACTTAAAAGTGATACAATATCACTCCCAGGAGGCTGATAACACTTTTATTACATCAGATGGTACATCACCGTACAACTATACACGGAAGTGGGCAGTGAAGCGCCACTATCACGAGAATAACAACTAATACCCACACAACGATATTAACTACGAAGAGGGGGTCATCAGAGTCTTGCGCCATACGAAACTTCCTGCGGGTGACCCTATCCACAGGCAAGGTTGGGTGCAGGACGGAACCTCTACTCAACGTCTTCGGGAACGAAGTCGGGATCTTCCTCTGTAAAAATTAAGAGTGGGGTGAGTACAAACGTACTCAGCAAGTCCAACCACACCCACGGAGGGGTATAAACAGAATATAATGCACATGGTAAATCAAGGATAAGGCTAGGGCTTAATTTGCCGAAAGCTAGTTTTTATGCAGGGGTTCATTTGAAAGAAAGGATTTTCAAAGCAAGTTTTCTTGTACCGAATAACACGTAGTGTTGATCCACACAGGATCCAAGTTTTAAGTTGCTACCAGACTCCTCATCCGTCGTAGCACACGGCACAGCTGCCGGACACTTTTCCGAAACAACTCGCGCCAACCCATCCATTCCCAAAAGAAACACTAGTTGTATGACCAAACCGTAACTCGCCCAGTACCGTGGGCATGGCTATTCGAATAGATTTTTAACTCTGCAGAGGTGTGCAACTTTACCCACAAGCGGGGTACCACAACCCGATCACCTTAGTGTCGGTGCATATCCCAACAAAGCCATTACCCACCTTAGCTAGACCTGATTAGCCACCACGGGATCCACTAAGGGGTCATCGACCTATCACCTAGGTTTAACCGGGGCATAAGTCACACAAAGCATATCCCTTCTCCTTGGTCACCCGTTGCTCTCAGCTCTCCTGATGGCTATCAGACTAACTAGTGGGGTTTATGCTAAGCCATTGCCCATACAATGGTCGAGTGGTTTGCACGAGTGGAGTTAGGCAAGATGACACACCAACTCGGTCCTTAATTGTGACAAGATGGATATCTCCCTTCCTTGCTTAACCACACAGGTACAAGCACACCAATCGGCAAATCACACAGAAGTGCCATCCATCCTGTCTAAACTCATCTTTCGAAAATTCCACATTTTCCCTTCCCACACACACTCACATATTTTCTTTTTATAAAACAAGTTGTACCGTGTTTAAGGTACTAAACGTTCTAGCAGCGATTAACGTCCAAACAAAACTCATTCAAACATTAATCTAGGTGGTCAAGGAATAGTTATAACAGATCAAGGGGTGGCTATCCGATCATATTTTTAGCAGCCAAAACATATGCAATTTTGTAAAACAGGCCAATAGGTTGTGTTTATAAAACTGCGACAAAACATGCATCAAAGGATGGTATTGAACTTGCCGTCTTCGAAGCCTTCCTAAAACTCCTGCTCGGGATATGGGTCCTCGGGCTCCGGCTCGCGGCACTGCTCTTCTTCGGGCTCTCCTTCGGTCACACCATGGTCTACAGCACACACAAACAAGCACACAATCAATAAAAGAACAAACGTTTTACCGCCGAGCTCGAATCGGGAGAATATTAAAACAAGGAGGTAGAAAGAATATTTTCGAGAGATTTTCTAATGGCACGGCCGGAATTAGACTAGAAACGGAGTGGTAAAACTTGGGGTCGATCGGAAGATTTTTGGCGCATGAAATGACGCGCCAAAAATAGGGTCTAGGAGTTAAGACAAGGTCCGGGGCTTATTTATAATTATTTCTAAAAGGAGAGGGGCTTAGATGTAATTTTCGGAAAATATTTGGTTGTACTGAGAAGGGTAGGGATATATCTATGTATATATTCTCACACATATATATGTATATATAATTGTATATATATACATATGTATGCATAAAGGAGGGTGGGCCAGTTTTGTAAAAGAGAGAAGGGGTTTTCTAAAAAAACAGAAAGGCCAGGGGGTTAAGGGGAAGTTTCCCCCTTTCCTTCTCCTCCATACGCAGGAAGCAGGGGAGGGGCGCGTGGAGGGGCGGCAGCCCGATTCGGGCGCCCTGGGCGATGGCGGCGGCCGGGAGGAGAGGGGAAGAGAGAGAGGGCCGAGGGGGTTCGACTCCCCCTCTTACCTCGGGCTGGGGTGGAGCAGGGAGGTTGGGCCATGGAGGCGGGTGGTGGCTGGCACTAGCGGCTGCGGTGGCGGCGCTGCGGGGGTGGAGAAGGGGTGGTGGACGACGGGCAAGGTCGTGGAGGCAACGGGGGTGCTCCTCGGCCCCCTTTTATATGCGGCCAAGGCGGTGGAGGTGGGGCGCAGCGGCACGAGCTGCGAGGCTCATCGGGCGCGTGCGCGGGCGGAGCGGCAGCGCAGCGTTGCTCGTGCGCGGGCGGCAGTGGGGCTTGCGGCACGCGTGGGTGGCGCGGCGAGGTGGGCACGCGTGGGTGGCTTGTCGCGGCACGGCGCGGCACGACGGGGGCGCGCGTGCACTCGCGGCGCGGCGGCTCAGTGCGGCCAGCGACGGGCATCGTGGCGGCTCAGCCTGGCGCGTGCACACGCGCGTGGCGTGGGCCGGCGCTCAGTCAGGGGGCGTGCGCGTGCTCGGCCAGGAGTGGGAGCGGCCGTGGTGAGGGCGGTGGCCGGCGAGCGGCGCGTCGCGTGTGTGAGAGCGCAGCAGAGGAGAGGAAGGAGAGAGAGGGAGGGAAAAGAAAAGAAAAAGGAAAAAGGAAAAAGAAAAGGGGAGGGAAAAAAGAGAGAGAGAGCACGCCGGTGGGATTCGCGGTCGGCGGTCGCGCGTGGACGACAGGCAGCTGAGCAGCGCAGGATGGGACGGCGGCGAGGAAAAGAGAGAGCGAGGTACGGTCGGTGGAAAAAAAATTGTCGTGGGCTTTTGGGCGCACCCGCAGCCGGGTGGCGGAACGCACCCGCCTATTCCCCGAGGGGAAGTACTCGGGGAAGTGCCAAGCGATTAGGACGATCTAGCTTGGGGGCAAGAACGCAAGAACACACGGATTTAGAGTGGTTCGGGCCGCCGGAGCGTAATACCCTACATCCACTGTATGGTGTATTGCTCTTAGTATGAATGAGTCTATCCTCTGCCCCCCGGGCTTCTCTCCGGGGCTGAGTCCTTTTCTAACGGGCGTCTCCCTTTTATAGAGCAAGGGAGGACGCGTACACAGGCGTTGGACCCCGACAGGCGGGCCCAACAAGGATGTATATTATACTGGAAAGATACTAATGGTGCTACAGTGGTTGGGGATCTCTTCTTGGATACGCTTCCTCGTCCTGTAGACTCTCTGACCGAGGGGAGTCTTTATTTGTCCCATCGACGGGGTGCCCGTTGGAACAATGTAGCTTGCGGCGTAGACTGTTGGGTCTACCGCGTAGCCGTTATGATACTCCGTCGCTGAGTTGTCGTGTCTAACTGGCGTAGCGGACTGACATGCATGGCGTAAGTGGTGCCAGCGGCTGTACTGTGCACCTTGGTAACGCGCGACCAACAGTACAGCCTGGCAAAAGTCTCCTCGGGCTCTGCTGCGGCAGAGCACTTCCGAACCACCCGCATTAAATGCGGTAGGTGGGCAAGTCTTCCAGAGGAAGCTTGGCTGCCGCGCGCGTGCCTGCGGACACGTGGCGGCTCCGGACCCCCCCGGGCGGGGTGTCTAACCCCTCCCGGAGAGGGGTCCGGATAGTATATGGGGGTCCGGGACCCTGTGGGGGGTCCGGGGCCCCCGGCCGTTTTGGTCCTGAGCGCTTTCTTCTCCAGGACACGTGGTGACACCGGACCTGTCCCCAGCGGGAAGCGGGTTCGGTGCCGTTAGTCTGGTGAGATGGAGCCGGACCCCAGGGGTCCAGCTGCTCTTTATGGCGTAGTTACTGATAACTACACGAGCCTTGACATGGCATGAGGGGGTACCCCAGTCCTAAGGTACCGACAAAAATGGAACGACAAATGAAATCGGGTGTTGGGACGACGAGAGTTTCTGGGAAGTTATCAGGGTTTAGGGTTAATTGAGTTCAACGATGAAAAAGAATTTTGAAAATTATTTTTAGCGTGTGATTTATTTGGTAAATTTTTCGGGATGTCACAATAAAATACCATAATAATTGCCAAATATGTTTACTAAATAGCTAATTTGAAATTTAAAAAATAGAAACTGCTTGACCAAAGAGTCCATGAAAAATAATATTAGAATATCCAATAGCTAAATTAGGAACTAAAAAATGAAAATAGCAATTGACAAAAGAGTACAAACAAAAAATATAAAAATATTAGCAATTGACTGAAGAGACCATCTTTAATATGACTAATGAGTAAATTTTGTATTTTAAAAAATAATACATCAGTAGTTAATTTGTATACCGATTAGGAAGGAAAATAGTTTAATAAATTGTATATGTCAAATATAACTAACAAATAACAAATTTGAAGTTAAGATGAAACTACAAATTCACTAAATACTTCATATCAAATATAATTTATAAATAGTTAAATCTAGAATAAAAACAATAAAACAAGCAGTTAATTTTTATATGAATTTTAGGAAAAAATGTCTACATAAAAGTATTTGTGAACTACAATTAGTAAAGAACTAGATTTGGAAATAAAATAATAAAATAGATATTTTGATTTATTTTAAGTTGTGAAATAAAATGACATGTGTGAATAGTCCATATAGAGAAAATTTACTTAAGCTACGTTCAAAAGTATGGGTTGAATCGCCAAGATAATAGATAAATATTTACAATGTTACTTTTATAATCATATAATGGTTTAGGTTAATGAAAAAGTTCTTTAAATATATTTAATATATGGGTTAACTTGAAAATAAAAAATAGAAAAATTGTACTATTTTACTTGAATTTGAAAGGAATTAAAAATATAAATTCCATGTAAATATCAAATGAATATATGACTATATTACAAAATATATAATGAAAAATGATTTTTTTTATTTCCATTAATATTTGGAAGCAAATTAGTTAAATAAAAGCACATGTCCGTTTACGTATGTGTACTGCTTGCTTCAGCAATTGTCCAATATCATGGAGTACATCAACTACGTTATAGTAATTGCTACCTTCTAACATCAAGCTTTACTCTACAATATAGTTTGACATACATTACAAATCAATCGTCATAGATTAGTAGCTAAGTTGTGGCTCGACCATGGCGTTCATCGAGCCTTGATGTGCACTTCATCATATTGGCAACGTCTCCAACACCAGTGCTGTTGATGACACCACAAGTAAACCTTGTGATTGTTAGGGTGTATTTGACTGGACTTCTCTAACATCAGATGAAGTCCTACCAAATAAGTTCGAAAGATTAAACGGCTTCACACAATAAGCCCACATGGATTTCCAAAATAACTTACAAAAGAGAGAAGCAGCTAAAAAGCGGCTTCATTGACTTATCCTCTTTCCTTTAGCTCTAAAATATTCTTAGAATTACCAAATTATCATTAAGAAGCTGATTTGCTAAATATTTTTAAAAAATAACTTCGACTCAAAAAGTAGTTTTATAAATGAAACCAAAGCTAAAACTATTTTTGAAGGTTTTGAAACCTACCATACAGACTCTCATTGTGCAATTTAGAGAGCGTGCTAATAACAACCATGAAAAATTATTGGAGTGGCTGTGGAGAAGCGCAACTTAACAATAGTATCTTATATGGAACAACTACGATGAGAACAAAGGAGAAAAAAAATAAAATTTCTCGAATTCCAAGAGGGTGATGACGAATATACATCTGCGTTCTGCTGGTCAACTTACGGTTGGTCTGGACTGGAGGTGTTGTAGCCCGTCGTAGCCAACGAGCAGCCAGCTTGCTGATTCCAGCCGTGGACTGTGTGAGCGAGCCGTGGACTCTATTTTGGATCCGGACTGAGTGAGCGAGCGATGGACGGCGACCGAGGCTACTAATTGGCAAGTGAGCCAGCCGAACGGCTGTTGTCTTCCAGCTGAACAGCTGGGCTGTGTCACCCAGCCGAATTCAGCCCAAACAGCTTGCAGTCAGCCGAACAGTGTAAGAGTGGTGAGCATAAAGGAGAAGTTTGTACCTTGCCAGCAGTAATACTAAATTTGTAGACCGTATGGACGACAAGTGACACAAAAAAGATGAAATAGTCGTATACATCGAGCTTTTGGAATCAGCAATTGAAGAATAAAGAAAGAAGACTACTTGCTTCTACTGGTATGCACCGCCAATCAAAATTTTTAAAAATATTCATACAAATAATATTAAAGCATGAGCATGAAAATATAAAAATATATGTTTGTACATAAGAGATTCTATTTTCTCTTAAATTCATGTTCCAAAAATATTTCATAAAATATAAATGATGTAAAATGATATAGATGACCCTCAATTTGAACTATTTGGAAAACGAATTACAATAACATTATCAAAAAAATATAGAGATTAGAAAAAAAACTAGCTACCCGCGCTATTTGCGCGGGCCACCTTGCTAGTTTTTTTGGATGTCAGTGTTACGAAGAAATTGTGCATTCAGCATTGCACCGATCGCAGTAATAGAGGTCTGCAGTCTGCATTGAATTTTTTTGAAAAGAGTCTGCACTGGAATGGACCCAAATGTGTTTGGATTTGATAGTAGTGAACACCATTTATACATAATACTTTACATGTGTTGGTGGAGAGTGTCTCCGGGAGGGTTGAACACTACAATAATAAGGCAAAGCGCGCAGTGAGAAGCGATCGACACTGTGTGGAACACGAAGTCTTCAGACAATCGTCCAATGTTCTCTTTGTATTCAATTTATCCCATCAATGTACAATGATTCGGGTATTTATAGGTGACGGTTCACCTTCCAATCCCCGTAATTTACACCGTAATACCCTCCAACGGCTAGATTCCTAGAATATTCTTAGGACAGACCCGTATTTTTACACCACGCAGTGGGTTACAGCTAGACTCGCACTCAGTCTTGTGGGACCGCATTCAAAAGTCAGCACTGGCGAGCCCGGCCTTCGACTTTCTGCCGAAGCCACTTGAGAAGCTTCGCTTCGGTGCTTCTTGCACTCTTCTTCTTGGGGTCTTCGCGACCCTCCATAAATCGTCTCCGTGCGAGCATGTCTTCGCTGTTTGGGCCAAGGCAGGCGAAGGCACGGTCTACGTGGGCTTGCGCTTCGCTTGTTTCTCCTTTCTTCTGGGTCCGCGGGCCTTCGTTCGATGGCCGAAGGTGGCGTCCCCAACAACATGCTCGTATTTGTAACCAGTTACGAGTAGTAAACACCATTTGTACAGCAATGCTCCTCTCAAAGCTAACATCTGAACAAAAAATTTCATTGATGAAATCTAACACAGAAGAAAAATCCCATTTTACTAAGCAGTTTCTACAAAGTGAACAAAAAAGAGAATCTGTCTGCCCCTGCGGCCAGCGCCCTGCAGCTTCAGAGAGGATTCAACGTCGTCGTCCCCGGCCAGGTGCTCCGTGTTAACAACAGAGATATGGGAGGTTGAATTGAATAGCTTGATGGCTAACACTACTTGCATGTTCATTGCCAATCTACTTGCATGTTCATTAAGCTTTAAATATCCATGCTCAAGTGTGCCACTTGGGAATCGGCTGCCCTATTGTTCCCTCCAATTATCTGCTTCCCCTTTCTCATCATTTTTTCGGATGTCAGTGTTCCGAAAAAATCGTGCATTCAGCATTGCACCGATTGCAGTAACAGAGGTCTGCAGTCTACACTGAATTTTTTTCGAAAAGAGTCTGCACTGAAATGGACCCAAATATATTTGGATTTGATAGTAGTGAACACCATTTATACATAATACGTTACCTGCTCGTATTTGTAACCAGTTACGAGTAGTAAACACCATTTGTACAGCAATGCTCCTCTCAAAGCTAACAACATAGCCTTTTTTCCCAAGCAAGTTGGGGTAGGCTAGAGATGAAACCCGAAAGAAATAAGTTCAAGGTTCAGCCACATTGATAGCTAGTCTCCAAGCGCTCCTATCCAAAGCTATCTCTTTAGAGATATTCCAATCCTTAAGGTCTCTCTTAACCAACTCATCCCACGTCAGTTTAGGTCTACCTCTACCCCTCTTTACATTATCGACCCGCTCAAGAACCCCATTACGCACCGGCGCCTCAGGAGGCCTTCGTTGGACATGTCCAAACCATCTCAGCCGATGCTGAGTAAGTTTCTCCTCAATTGGTGCCACCCCGACCCTATCCCGAATAACTTCGTTCCGGACTCTATCCCTCCTTGTGTGCCCGCAAAACCACCGCAACATCCGCATCTCTGCTACACTCAGTTGCTGCACATGTCGCCTTTTTGTAGGCCAACATTCAGTACCGTATAACATCGCCGGACGAATTGCTGTCCTATAGAATTTGCCTTTTAGCTTTTGTGGCACCCTCTTGTCACAAAGGATGCCAGAAGCTTGCCGCCATTTCAACCAGCCAGCTGAAATTCTATGCCTAACATCTTCATCAATGTCGCCATCCTTTTGTAGCACCGATCCTAAATACCGAAAAGTATCCTTCTGGACCACCACTTGCCCATCTAAACTAACGTCTCCCCCCTCATGCCTAGTCGCACTGAAATCGCACATCATGTACTCGGTCTTGGTCCTACTAAGTCTGAACCCTTTCGACTCTAACGTGCGTCTCCACAGCTCTAACTTCCTATTAACCCCTGCCCTACTCTCGTCAACTAGCACCACATCATCAGCAAAGAGCATACACCAAGGGATCTCATCTTGTATATCCCTTGTGACCTCATCCATCACTAAAGCAAATAAATAAGGGCTCAATGCTGACCCCTGGTGTAGGCCTATGTTAATAGAAAAGTCAGTGGTGTTGCCATCACATGTCCGGACAAACGTCGTCGCATCCTTGTACATATTCTTAATGAGGGTAATGTACTTAGTTGGGACTTTGTGCTTCTCCAAAGCCCACCACATGACATTTCTCGGTACTTTGTCATATGTCTTCTCAAGGTCAATGAAGACCATGTGCAAGTCCTTCTTCTGCTCCCTATATCTCTCCATCAATTGTCGTATTAAGAAAATCGCCTCTATGGTTGACCTTCCAGGCATGAACCCAAATTGGTTTTGAGTCACACTTGTCACTCTTCTTAGGCGATGCTCGATAACCCTCTCCCAAAGCTTCATCGTATGGCTCATCAGCTTAATCCAGCGGTAGTTAGTACAACTTTGAACATCGCCCTTGTTTTTGAAGATAGGTACTAATATACTTCTCCTCCATTCTTCCGGCATCTTGTTTGACCGAAAAATGAGATTAAAAAGCTTAGTTAACCATACTATTGCTCTATCTCTGAGGCATCTCCACACCTCAATGGGAATACCATCAGGGCCCATCGCTTTACCTCTCTTCATTCTCTTCAAAGCCTCCCCGATCTCTACCTCCTGAATTCTCCTCACAAAACGTCTGTTTGTATCGTCAAAAGAGTCATCTAAGTCAAGGGTAGGGCTCTCACTCTCCCCATTAAACAACTTGTCGAAGTACTCTCTCCATCTATCCATGATCTCCTCATCCTTCACTAGCAGTCGATCTGTCCCATCCTTAATGCATTTGATTTGGTTGATGTCCATTGTCTTCCGCTCGCGGATCCTAGCCATCCTATAAATGTCCTTCTCCCCTTCTTTCGTGCCTAGCCGCTGATACAGGTCATCATACGCCTTACCCTTTGCTACACTCACAGCTCGCTTTGCAATCCTCTTCGCTAATTTATAGCCCTCGATGTTGGCTGCACTCTTGTCAAGGTAGAGGCGCTTGAAACACTCCTTCTTCTCCTTAATAGCCCTTTGCACCTCGTCATTCCACCACCAGGTGTCTTTCCCCTCCTGTTTGCCTCCCCTACTCACGCCAAACACCTCTGAGGCCACCTTCCGAACACATGTTGCCATCTTTAGCCACATGTCATTTGCGTCTTCTCCTTCTTCCCAAGGCCCCTCACCTAGCATCCTTTCCTTAAACGCTTGTGCCGCTTCCCCTCTAAGCTTCCACCACTTTGTTCTCGCAATCTTGGCACATTTGTCCCGGTGAACACGTACCCGAAGACGAAAGTCCTCCACCACAAACTTGTGTTGAGGGACAACACACTCCTGAAAGGCCCTTGTTTGGTTTTGGTAATTGAGTGACAACTTAGGTGGACTAATAAGTGTTTATGTTGAGATACACAGGAGATTAGTCCACACAAAGACACTAGTATGAACGACATATGCCATGGAGGAGACATGGCTAAGGGTTGATGCTATGCTCATATAGTGTGATGGAGGAACTCATTGCATATGAGACATGACATGGAGTTATGTGACCAAAGTGGAGAAGATCAAGACAAGGCTTGGCTTGATGGACCGGTTGCAATGGAGAAGGGCAAGTCAAGGCTTTGAAGCGAGGGACCGCGAGGCGGTGAAGCTTGGGCAAGATTTGGCGTCGATGGACCGAGGCAACGGTGAAGAGCGAGCAAGGTCAAGATCGATGGACCAAAGAGGTCATGTGATGATATGGAGTGGATCATATCATTCAAGGAAGATCAAGCCAAGTGTTGACTCATGAAGATGATCAAAAGGCTTGATGGAGTTTGGTGCTTCTGTGGCATCAATATTTGGGAAGATGAAATGGAATGCGCAAGGCAAAGGTATGACTTGTAGGGCATTTCATTTCACCGGTCAAAGGTTGTTTAGAGAAGTGCATGACCGGATTTAGGATAGATGGCCGTACTATCAAGAGGGGCAAACTTGTTTGCATATCGGTCATCTAGTGCCACTTGAGCGTTCTAACATTGCGATGTTGCTATGATCGAGTGGCGTGGTGAGATCAAGTGAAAATCCTTTGAAAATGATTGTGAAATGCTAACACACATGCACATGGTGTTGTTCACGTGGTGGTGTTGGCACATTTGCAAAGGAGAAAGAGTTGGAGTTGATGTTGATCAACTTTGGGAAGCAAGAAAGGTCTTTTGGTTTTCTCCGGAAATTAGGTTGTCTCTTGGAGTGGAATACTGCTTTGATCCATTGTGTTTTGGATCAAGAATTCAGTTGGGTTGTGTAGCCCTCTGAATTAGCTTTCCATAGAGTCCAAGATCACCTAATTTGGACATCGGAGCTAAGAGTTATGGCCGTTTTACCAAGGTACATTTCTGCTGGAAATAGACCTGCGGACGGTCCGCCCTAGACCTGCGGACGGCGCTCTTGAGGGGCGGACGGTCCGCCGTTATCTCGTTTGAGCTCGAACAGAACTATTTTTGGCTCTATTGGTGGTCCAAAATGAACTGCGGACCGTCCGGTCCATGGGGGCGGACGGTCCGCCTTTAAAAGCTGAAACGGGCGCAGAAACTTGGTTGTTCTGTCTTGGGTGTCCAAAATGAATTGCGGACCGTCCGGTCCTTGGGGGCGGACGGTCCGCCTCCTACTGAAAATTCTGGGACAGAAACACTGCGGTTTCTATGTGTGCTCACTTTTTGAACTGCGGACAGTCCGCCAGTCACTTCCAGATTTAGTCAGAGACGTTTGCAAATCGGTTGGTTCGAAGTTTTGAACCGCGGACAGTCCGCCACAGGGGCGCGGACAGTCCGCCCGGGGCTCTAACGGTCGACTCTGACACATAATCATTGCAGTTCTAGCCGTTGGTTTTAAATGACGGACGGTCCGGTTTTTGTGAGGCGGACAGTCCGCGAAAACTCAGTTTTCACGGGATTTGAGTGTAACGGCTAGTTTGGGGCCTCCCTCTATAAATAGAGGGTGTGGCCGGCCATTTGAGATGGCTTAGCACTTTGGGGACTTGGTGTCCATGTGTGAGAGTGCTTGAGAGCCCTCTACTCACTCTAACTTGATAGTAATCATCCGATCGAGTGAGAGAGCGATTCTAGTGCGATTGCTTTGAGAGATTGCATCGAGTGGCACTAGGTGATCGTGTTGCAAGCCGGTGTGCTTGTTACTCTTGGAGGTTGCCACCTCATAGACGGCTTGGTGGCAAGAGGCTCCGTTGAAGCCCGCAAGAAGATTGTGCGGTGCTCCGGAGAAGATATTGTGAGGGGTATTGTGCTCACCCCGCGGGAGCCGCGAAGAGCAACTCTAGTTGAGCGAGACGTGAAGAGCAACAAGTGGTTCGGCCGGATCATGTGCTAGAGCTCGGTGTGAGCACTCCATGTGGGAGAGTGTGACTTGAGAGTCACCACTAGCAAGAGGATCGGCGGCAACCTTGGAGCTTGTCTCAACGGGGATTAGCTTGGTGGCAACCAAGTGAACCTCGGGATAAAAATCACCGTGTCAACTTTGTCTACTCTTCTCGGTGGTTTGCATTCTCCAAATCACAAGCATTGTATTTACATTCATATATATCTTGTGCTTGTGTAGTTGCTCTCTAGTGATTAGTTAGCTTGTGTAGCTTGCTAATCATCTTCTTGCTTGTGTAGCTAGAAGTAGAGATCCTAGTGTAACTAGTTAACTTGTGTAGCTTAATTAGTTGCTCTTGCTTAGATTGTGTAGCTAAGCAAGTTGAGCTCTTGGATTTGGATTGTGTATCCTTGTCCTTGAGCATCTAGTGAGCTTAGGTTTGGCTTTGTGCTTTTGCTCATTAGAATTGTGTAGGAGCTCCCCGGTTTGTGAAGTACTAGTGCTTAGGCTTGTATGACTTGGCATTAGAATTGTTAGGAGAGCTCTTACTAGCTTGGCACTCCATTTGCTTTGTGTAGGATCTTTTTGGAGGTGCCTTAGAGTTCTAGTTAGAGGGGTGAAGTCTTGGCTAAGCGAATAATTTCAATTCCGCATAAGTTTCGGTTAGCCGGCGTAATTAGTTTTAGAAAGGACTATTCACCCCCCCTCTAGTCCGCCATCTCGACCCTACAAGTGGTATCAGAGCCGAGGTCTCTCATTTGTGGTCCTTACCGACCCGAGAGGATGGCAACTTATGGGTTAGATGTTGAGTGTCCACACATTTTTGATGGCACACACTTTACACGGTGGAAAACTTGGATGATATGCAATTTTAAATTTAATTGCCCTCAAATATGGTGGATGGTGGATGTAGGTTTTTCTCATGTGTTAGATGAAGGAAATCTAACTCCAACACAAGAGAAATGCCTAGATCTAGACATCCAAGCTACTAATATTTTATTTAGATCTTTGCATAATTGTATACTTGGTGAGATCATGGATATGAAAACCGCCCATGAGATTTGGAGTTATCTAAATAAGAAATATGGGGTGGCCTCCGATGATCATGATAATTATAAGACCAAGGAGGAAGTGCATGAGGATGATGAACACATCCATGACATGGTGGTTGTGGAAGATTGCTCCACCTCATGGTCAAGTGATGACGATGATAATCAATCTACAACAAGTTCACTTGACATGATTGATGATGATTCAAGTGTTGCAAATTATGATTCTACTCCAAGCATACTTGATGATCAAGTTGGCTCATGTACGGATGATATTGCTACGTCAAGCTCATCTCCATCTCCACATTGTTTCATGTCACAAGGTGACACAAAGGTATCAAATTGCAATGTGATTGATCCTAATTCATATGATGAGCTCTTGAATAGATATGCTAGCATGACCAAATTATTTGAGGAAGTGTTAGCCAAAACAATCAAATTTGAAAAAGAAAACTCTTTTCTCAAAGACACATGTGAACAACAAAAGCATCTACTTTATGTCATGAGTTGTTCACATGAGGAGTTAAAATTGACTCATGAGTAGCTTAGTGTTGCTCATGAGAATTTGGTACTAGACCATGCTTTACTCACTAGCAAGCTTTGTAATAAAGGAATTAAAACTAGTGAGAGCTCATCACATGGGTCAAATGATCAATTGCAAAATGTTGCTAACTCTTGTGATGTAGGCAAGAAACATGTATCCACCTCATGTGATGATTTATTGTCTATGCCATGTACTTCACATATAGATGTTTGTTCTTCTTCTACTATGCAATATGAGACTAACTTTGTAGAAGAAAACAAAGAGCTCCAAAGTCAAGTAAAGTATTTGAGCAACAAGATAGAGAGATGGACAAAATCAAAAGTCACCCTTGAAAGCATAATAAAAAATCAAAGAAGTTTCGGTGACATGAGTGGCATTGGTTCCAACAAGAGCAAAGCCAAAGGCAAGAAATGGGGCAAGAATAAATATAATAGGAAGATGAAGAAGTAAGAAGAAATGAAGCTATCTCATTTCATGTGCTTTCAATGCCATGAGATGGGACACTTTGCAAATGGTTGCCCCAACAAAGAAAAGCTCAAGTTGAAGAAGAAAGAAGAGAAGCTTAAACATGTCAAATGCTTCAAGTGCCGCACTTGGGGTCACCTCACCTCAATGTGCCCAACCAAGCAATTGGTGAAGCAACAAGAACCTCAACTAAAGCCACAAGTTGAACAAGAGAAGGTACCCCAACCTCAAGTCAAGATCAACCATGATGATGAAGTTGATGACTTGAATATGATGAAAAAGAGAACAAGAAGGGGTGGCAAGGCAAGAACAAGGCATCCAACTCACATTCAAGATGCCAAGATGTTAAGCAAGAACAAGATTCAAGATAAGAATCCACATGCTCACATCAAGTGCCATAGTTGTGCAATATTGGGTCACCTAGCTTCGGGTTGCCCAAACAAGCTTGAGAAGAAGGCTCAAGCAAACTATGAGAAGCAAGGCAATGAGAAGCATCAAATGAGTAAGGAAGAAAAGGCTCAACAAAAGAGAAGATGCTACTTATGCCGGGAAAGGGGACACATGGCCTATTCATGTCCCTTAGGTAACAATTCTAAGCCTATTTCAATTGATGCAAATATTATGCTTAGAAAGGATGGTAATGGTACCTCATTTGTTACTATTGCAAAACATCCCGCTATTCATACTAAGGCATTGCCAAAGTATGTTGCTCCTAACTTGAGAGGACCCAACCTAGTTTGGGTACCATCAAAACGTGGATGAATGTGTTTAGGTACCAAAGGCATTGGATGCTTGATTCAAATAAAATTCATATTTTTGATCTTTTGATTGAATCAAGGAATTGAAGCTTTTTGCATATATACAACCCAATGCCAAATCAAAACAATGAAGTCTAAGTGCTACAAACATACAAGTATCTTTTTCTAGTTGTGAGAAATTCATTGGAAATATTTGTTGGCTTGCTAATTTATTTGTGTTAAACCTTGTTTTTGGATGAACAATCTTTTTGCAAGTTGAAAAATAAGTTAAATGTCATTGACTTCTCAAAAATGATTTGAAAACTAGTACATATGACATTTGGTTCTTATGTATACTCTTTGTTTCATTTTTCTGATTTTTTGAAGCAATTTTGAGCCATTTATGAGTTTTCATGATTTTACTCGTTTTATTTTTGAATTCTTATTGTAACTTGTTCATATGAGTCTTTGGAAGGTTTTTCATGCAAGATTTGAGATTTTTAGATTTTTATATGAGCAATGATACAAATTCAAAATTGAAATTGTGAAAGTTGGCAAAATTTTGGGCTGTCTGAATTTTGGTAGTGCGGACAGTCCGCGGGTAAGAGGCGGACAGTCCGCCGTTCATGGGACTTGTTCACCAGAGAAGTTCTCAATCGCAAAAATACACTGCGGACGGTCCGCCAAAGAACCGCGGACGGTCCGCCTGTGTTGGGCAGTATTTGTCAGAGGCAGTTTCAGTCGAGCGGCAGTGTGAAAATTCAAAGGCGGACGGTCCGCTAGGATATCGCGGACAGTCCGCGAATGGACAAAAAGGAGGATCCTGACAGCTGAACTTATCATGAGCTACAAAGTTTTCAGCATGCACCCATGAGTGAAGATGTGAAATCTGGTAGCAATCTAGAAAAGCATTGAAGCTCAATTTTTTATGGCTACTAGATGACTTAGTGCCACACATCTCCACAAATTTTTGTGGCAATTCAACATTTACTTTGAAAGATTTGATGTATTCTTTGAGAAGTACAAAATCTGCCAGAAAAGTGACAAATATTGGATTGATCTTGAGTCACTTAAATTGAAAGGTCCTCAAGTTGAAATCATCTTTACAAGTGGTTGAGGAATCTAGGTTTGGTTTTGAAATGATCTAGAAGCATGACAAGTATTGGGTCACACTCTTAGCACTTAATTGAAAGATCAAGACCAAGCTCAAGAAGAAAGAAAAGGACTTAAAGAAAGATGTGAAGATTTTTCATCATGATAAGTCCATAGTTTGATCAATCAATCAAAGTCATTCAAGTGAGTGTCAAGAATGGTTCTTGGAGAGATCACTTCTCCCTGGAGAGGGGCCGAGCCGCCCAAGAGTGGGATGGACAAGCAAGGTGCTTGGAAGGCCGACATGGAAGTGGTAATCTAGAGTCATTGGAGATGCTTAGTTGAAGCTATCAAACGGGTTGATCAAGAAAAGCAAGCAACACCTAACATAAGAGAGATTCATGATAGTTCAAGTATATTCAAGTGGTATTCTCTCAAACAAGCAAAGATCAAAGAGATGAAGCAAGCCAACCACAACAAGATAATGCATTTGATGATAAGTGATATTCATTTCATATGGGTGAAGGATGGTATTCATTGTCTTCACCAAGCTATTATAATTGGACTTCATGATGCTAGTTGGAGAACTAAATTGGAATATAATGACTATCCTCTACTCCAACATAGCAAGGTGAAATTGCTTGACATATGCATTCATTATATGCTAAGGACATGATTAGTGCATATAGTCATATATAGTGATCATTCATGAAAAATAAAATATTTTTAAATGTTTTATGATGCCACTATTTCTTCTATGGTTGATATGATCTAGTGGTAACATATGACATGTTCATGAGCTAGTAAACCCAAGTAGTTGATCTAGAAAATGAGTTTTCAAATATTTAACTCAACATTGTCAAGATAACCCTTACAATGAGGTGTGAAGAAGCTTGTCATTGGTTCAAACCGAGTTGAATTATTTGGGCAAGTAGTCTAGATCAAGTCAAAGAGAAAGAAGCTCATAGAAACAATCTAGTTCAAGAATTGGTTATCAATGTCAAATTCAATAAAGTGGTCCATCATGATTTTACAAGTGATACTAGATTCAACAAAAGGTATATCATTGTATCTCTACAAGTGATATACATGGTCATACAAGTAGTATTCATTCAAGTAGATCTAGTGCAATAATGGTGGTTCCACAAGTGATCCTCAACTTTAAGTGATCAATTCAAATCAAGAAAGCTACCCTCATCAAGAAGAGCTCAAGATTCAAATAGATTGACAAATACTTTGATATAGGGGGAGGAGCCCCACTACAAGGTATCAAGGTCAAGGATCCTACTAGTATCCTACATGTGGCATTTCAATGTGGTCTTCATGCTTCCACATGTTGTTGTTACAAGTGGTGTAAATTCCAATTAAATTGAAAGTGTCCATCAAAAATGAAGATTCAAGACTCAACCATCTACCCAAGTCCAACTCTTTGTATCAAACCACAAGCGCTTCATATGATTGCCTACAAGGAGTATACAAGTGGTAACCCTACAAGTACAAGAGGTACAACTTCAAGTGGTAGCCATTGATCTTCACATGGCAAATTTCATGTGGCTTCGGCCTTTTTTATGGTCATTGATGACAAAGGGGGAGAGAAATGAACAAAGATATGAATTATCCTTTGATGACAAAGGGGGAGATGAGATGAGAGTGCGATCATGGACATGGATCAAGAGGATCAATATTCTTGGACAAGAGAAGCACACAAGTAGGGGGAGAAAGCTCATGAACTTGGTTGCTTGCATTTGATATGTGCATATTCATGTGCTTGCTTGCATTTGCATAAGTTTTAAAATTTATATATGCATTGCTTGTGTGTGATGTATGCTAGTCATAGAACTTAATTGATGATTTGATAACTAGCATGCATAGATTGTAGCTAGACATTTTTTTTTACAAATGAATCAAGAGCCTTGCTAATATTGTTGATCTCATGAGGTATCTTGAGTTTTTTGATGAATGTCTAGTTACTCATTGATGCTAAGGAATGAACTTCAAGGATGCAACTCAAATTGGTATCACGCTTCAAAGGTTTATCCTATATACCTTAGCATCACTTAGTAGTGATAACAATCCCACAAATTTCATATTTATGCATGTGTGTGAGTTTAAAACCAAATCTCTTGAGCACACATGTAGGGGGAGTTATTACTACCATGTCGGATTTTTATGGTGCTTATCCAATCTTTCACAAGTGGTCTTATTGGTGGATAAGAAACATAAAATCCAAACCAAGTTAGCTATTTACACATGTGTGAAGTGCTAGCTTGGAATTTGCTTAATTTCCATATCTTCGTAGAGTTGTCATCAATTACCAAAAAGGGGGAGATTGAAAGGCCCTTGTTTGGTTTTGGTAATAGAGTGACAACTTAGGTGGACTAATAAGTGTTTATGTTGAGATACACAGGAGATTAGTCCACACAAAGACACTAGTATGAGCGACATATGCCATGGAGGAGAAATGGCTAAGGGTTGATGCTATGCTCATATAGTGTGATGGAGGAACTCATTGCATATGAGACATGACATGGAGTTATGTGACCAAAGTGGAGAAGATCAAGACAAGGCTTGGCTTGATGGACCGGTTGCAATGGAGAAGGGCAAGTCAAGGCTTTGAAGCGAGGGACCGCGAGGCGGTGAAGCTTGGGCAAGATTTGGCGCCGATGGACCGAGGCAACGGTGAAGAGCGAGTAAGGTCAAGATCGATGGACCAAAGAGGTCATGTGATGATATGGAGTGGATCATATCATTCAAGGAAGATCAAGCCAAGTGTTGACTCATGAAGATGATCAAAAGGCTTGATGGAGTTTGGTGCTTGTGTGGCATCAATATTTGGGAAGATGAAATGGAATGCGCAAGGCAAAGGTATGACTTGTAGGGCATTTCATTTCACCGGTCAAAGGTTGTTTAGAGAAGTGCATGACCGGATTTAGGATAGATGGCCGTACTATCAAGAGGGGCAAACTTGTTTGCATATCGGTCATCTAGTGCCACTTGAGCGTTCTAACATTGCGATGTTGCTAGGATCGAGTGGCGTGGTGAGATCAAGTGAAAATCCTTTGAAAATGATTGTGAAATGCTAACACACATGCACATGGTGTTGTTCACGTGGTGGTGTTGGCACATTTGCAAAGGAGAAAGAGTTGGAGTTGATGTTGATCAACTTTGGGAAGTAAGAAAGGTCTTTTGGTTTTCTCCGGAAATTAGGTTGTCTCTTGGAGTGGAATACTGCTTTGATCCATTGTGTTTTGGATCAAGAATTCAGTTGGGTTGTGTAGCCCTCTTAATTAGCTTTCCATAGAGTCCAAGATCACCTAATTTGGACATCGGAGTTAAGAGTTATGGCCGTTTTACCGAGGTACATTTCTGCTGGAAATAGACCTGCGGACGGTCCGCCCTAGACCTGCGGACGGTCCGCCCTTGAGGGGCGGACGGTCCGCCGTTATCTCGTTTGAGCTCGAACAGAACCATTTTTTGCTCTGTTGGTGGTCCAAAATGAACTGCGGACCGTCCGGTCCATGGGGGCGGACGATCCGCCTTTAAAAGCTGAAACGGGCGCAGAAACTTGGTTGTTCTGTCTTGGGTGTCCAAAATGAACTGCGGACCGTCCGGTCCTTGGGGGCGGACGGTCCGCCTCCTACTGAAAATTCTGGGACAGAAACACTGCGGTTTCTATGTGTGCTCACTTTTTGAACTGCGGACAGTCCGCCCCTGGGGAGCGGATAGTCCGCCGGTCACTTCCAGATTTAGTCAGAGACGTTTGCAAATCGGTTGGTTCGAAGTTTTGAACCGCGGACAGTCCGCCACAGGGGCACGGACAGTCCGCCCGGGGCTCTAACGGTCGACTCTGACACATAATCATTGCAGTTCTAGCCGTTGGTTTTAAATGGCGGACGGTCCGGTTTTTGTGAGGCGGACAGTCCGCGAAAACTCAGTTTTCACGGGATTTGAGTGTAACGGCTAGTTTGGGGCCTCCCTCTATAAATAGAGGGTGTGGCCGGCCATTTGAGATGGCTTAGCACCTTGGGGACTTGGTGTCCATGTGTGAGAGTGCTTGAGAGCCCTCTACTCACTCTAACTTGATAGTAATCATCCGATCGAGTGAGAGAGCGATTCTAGTGCGATTGCTTTGAGAGATTGCATCGAGTGGCACTAGGTGATCGTGTTGCAAGCCGGTGTGCTTGTTACTCTTGGAGGTTGCCACCTCCTAGACGGCTTGGTGGCAAGAGGCTCCGTTGAAGCCCGCAAGAAGATTGTGCGGTGCTCCGGAGAAGATATTGTGAGGGGTATTGTGCTCACCCCGCGGGAGCCGCGAAGAGCAACTCTAGTTGAGCGAGACGTGAAGAGCAACAAGTGGTTCGGCCGGATCATGTGCTAGAGCTCGATGTGAGCACTCCATGTGGGAGAGTGTGACTTGAGAGTCACCACTAGCAAGAGGATCGGCGGCAACCTTGGAGCTTGTCTCAACGGGGATTAGCTTGGTGGCAACCAAGTGAACCTCGGGATAAAAATCACCGTTGTCTACTCTTCTCGGTGGTTTGCATTCTCCAAATCACAAGCATTGTATTTACATTCATATATATCTTGTGCTTGTGTAGTTGCTCTCTAGTGATTAGTTAGCTTGTGTAGCTTGCTAATCATCTTCTTGCTTGTGTAGCTAGAAGTAGAGATCCTAGTGTAACTAGTTAACTTGTGTAGCTTAATTAGTTGCTCTTGCTTAGATTGTGTAGCTAAGCAAGTTGAGCTCTTGGATTTGGATTGTGTATCCTTGTCCTTGAGCATCTAGTGAGCTTAGGTTTGGCTTTGTGCTTTTGCTCATTAGAATTGTGTAGGAGCTCCCCGGTTTGTGAAGTACTAGTGCTTAGGCTTGTATGACTTGGCATTAGAATTGTTAGGAGAGCTCTTACTAGCTTGGCACTCCATTTGCTTTGTGTAGGATCTTTTTGGAGGTGCCTTAGAGTTCTAGTTAGAGGGGTGAAGTCTTGGCTAAGCGAATAATTTCAATTCCGCATAAGTTTCGGTTAGCCGGCGTAATTAGTTTTAGAAAGGACTATTCACCCCCCCCTCTAGTCCGCCATCTCGACCCTACAACTCCCCAGGTATCACCTTACAATCTAAGCAATCACGTCTATCCTCCCTCCTAGTAAGGATAAAGTCGATCTGGCTCGAGTGTTGTCCACTACGAAACGTCACAAGATGGGATTCCCTCTTTTTAAACACGGTATTCGCTATCAACAAGTCGTAGGCTAACGTGAAGTTCAACACATCCTCCCCCTCTTGACTCCTGCTACCATACCCAAAACCCTCGTGCACTCGCTCGAACCCTACATTAGTCGCACCCACATGGCCGTTGAGATCTCCCTCTATGAAGAGTTTCTCGCTGGTAGGCACGGTACTAACCATGCTATCTAGATCTTCCCAGAACTGCATCTTGGTGCTCTCACTAAGGCCTATCTGAGGGGCATAGGCACTGATCACATTCAAAACCGAATCTCCAACTACCAACCGGATTAGGATAATCCGGTCGCCTTGCCTTCTAACCTCTACGACTCCATCCTTAAGGCTCCTATCAATCAAGATGCCTACACCATTCCTACCCGGAGTTGCTCCCGTGTACCAAAGCTTGAAGCCAGTATCCTCAACCTCCTTCGCCTTCTGACCCTTCCAAAGCTAACATCTGAACAAAGCTAACATCCTCTCAAAGCTAACATCTGAACAAAAAAAATTCATTGATGAGATCTAACACATAAGAAAAATCCCATTTTACTAAGCAGTTCCTACAAAGTGAATAAAAAAAAATATGTCTGCCCTTGCAGCCAGCGCCCTGCAGCTTTAGAGAGGATTCAACGTCGTCGTCCCCGGCCAGGTGCTCCGTGTTAACAACAGAGATATGAGGGGTTGAATAGCTTGATGACTAACACGATAACAGATAGAATTCGCCGCCGGAAGATGCCGACGTCGTTCCCTTCACCAGAGCAGAGCTCTCACCACCAAAAACCAAGTTAAACACGCTATTTGCCATGCACCATATAGTTTTCCCTTACAGCTACTTGACACTGAGCGCATGGCCTGAAGAAGCATACGAGCCCGAGGTGGTGGTGGTGTCCCCGGACTGCAGCGCTGCGCCGGAGCTGTAGGCGGCCAGGTGCGCGAACGGGTTGAGCGGCGTGGCGATCTGGTCCTCCCCCTCCAGCATCCTCACGACGCTGCCCATGGACGGCCTGTCCTCCGGCCGGTACTGCACGCACCACAGCGCCACCTTGCACACCCTCTCCGCCGTCTCCCTCTCCTTGCTGTCCCCCGTCGCCACGGCGCGCGCCAGCACGGCGTCCATGTCCCCCGCCTCGAACCGGTGCCACACCCACCTCGGGTACCACTCCTGGCTCTCCCGGGCGTGCAGCCCCAGCTCCAGGTTGCGCCGCCTCCCGAGGATCTCGAACAGCAGCATCCCGTAGCTGTAGACGTCGCACTTGTGTGTCACCGGCAGCGGCATCCAGAGCTCCGGCGCAGCGTACCCTGGCGTGCCCCGCGCGCCGGTGATGGTCAGGTGGGTGTCCTCCCTGTCGCACAGCCTGGCGAGCCCGAAGTCGGACACCTTGGGCGCCAGGCCGGCGCCGAGGAGCACGTTCTCCGGCTTGATGTCGTAGTGGATGATCCGCTGCGCGCACTCCTCGTGCAGGTACCGCAGCGCCTTGGCCGTCCCGACGGCGATCTCGTGAAGCTTGACGAAGGCGACCTCCCGCTCCGGCGGCGGGTCGAACAGGTAGCCGTCCAGCGAGCCGTTCTCCATGTACTCGTACACGAGCGCCTTGACGGCGGCGTCGAAGCAGAAGCCGTAGAGGCGGACGAGGTTGATGTGGTAGGTCCGGCCGATGGTGCCGACCTCCGCCATGAACTGCTCCTCGGCGCGCTTGCCCAGCGTGCTGTTGAGCACCTTCACGGCCACGGGCGCGCCGTTGGGGAACCGGCCCTTGTACACCACGCCGAAGCCGCCGGAGCCGACCTTGTGGGCGTAGTTCCGGGTGAAGCCGCGCAGCTGCTGCGAGCTGAAGCGGACCGGGCGCTCCCTCTGGAGGTCCTCGATGAAGTAGCTCATGCTCCCCATCTCCGCGTCGTCGCTCTCGCCGGCGCCGGTGCTGCCGCGCTCGCGGGTGATGGATACCACGCGGTGGAGACCGCCTCCGTCTCTTTGCAGGTACACCTTCACGGCGACCTTGGCGCACTTGTATATCGCGACGACGCTGGCGACCGCCACTATGCCAGCCATGATAATCCCAACTGCAAGACCCGCCAAGGATCAGGGATATGTGGTGCCTATAGCCATGGAAGCAAAGCTAGAGACGCCGAGCACAAGCATGCTGCTTACCGAGTGTTACGGCGAGAGCGCCACCGCTGAGCGGCATGCTGATCGGGAGCGACTTCGATGCAGGGGAGGATTGGAGTTGAAACCGGTCGAGCTGCTGAGGGCTCTACCTGTTCCTGCTAAAGTAAGAGCTTCATTCCCCTCAAAAAGTAAGAGCTTCATCAGATTGTTGAATGCTTCCCTGGAGCTCGCGTATGACGTTGCATCTGCTGCGACATTGTTTATCCCCGTTGTCAACTGTATTTAGGTATCCTACCACTCCGTATCTTCAAAGTATGTAACGAATAACCCGCGTGGAGATTAAAGAACTCGTTTATGCGTGTTCATCTTCGCATGATAAAGTTAAGAATTTGCACCCAGTCTCCCTCATGAGAAGGACGATTTCATACTTGCTAGCCAACTTTGCACGGTAGCACGCATGTCTGGCTGCATCCTAACTATTGTCTAATGATGTCTAATCTTGCTCTTGAGCAAGAGAAATTTTCTGAGGGAGACAAACTAGCACTCCTCTGCTAGCATGACTTGTCACTCGGCTGACCAAAGATAGCTGCTGACTAGGGATGGAAATGGGAAGGAAATAGAAAAATGGATATCCGAGATATCCGAATCCGTATCCGCGCGAATCCGATCCGCTTCCATCTTAGAGGATGGAAACGCCATGTACAGGTGAGCAATTGCATTTCATTTTCCTTTTGTCGATGCAATGCAAGTAATAAAGTTGGCACTTTGTGGCCATCAAAGTTTTATCTTAAGGTTTTCATCGTTCTCCTTAGGCCTGAGCACAAAGTTTGTTAGATCCCTGCCTAGGTGCCTGTATTGAAGGAAGCCATTACTAACCTACATAGGTAAACCATGGATTTCACCAGGGATATGACAATTTTCACCAACGATTTAGAGAGAGAGATTTTTTGCCAAGAATTTTAGCAAGTAATTTTGGCAAGGGATGAAGAGATTTTTTGTTAATGATGACGCGGTCTATGAGGATTTATTTGAAATTCGGTGAATCCTTTTTTAGATGTATTGGATCATTTATTTGAAGCTTGCACAAAATGTTTCACAAGCTTTATTTATTTTGTGGGATTCCATGGGTCCTGAAAGATCTCTAGGATTTTTTCCTGAATTTTCTAGAAATGTTTGAGTATTTTTTTCTTATTTAAATTTAAAACCCATCGCCACATCACCCACAAACCACTTTGACTGGCTCAGGAGACAGAACTAAATGGGATAAAAATTTAAGAGTACTTAAAATAAATTGTATTGCATGATCAATACGCCATGGCCTCCTTTCACCTCGCAAGTCATCGTGGGAATTGTAAGGGCAGGAGAAAAAGCTTGGGAGAGCCCGATGCTGCCCACTTCCTCGGCTCGGATGGCAACGACCTATCTGCTATCCCGTTTCACTGAACAAGATTACGTTGACTCATCATCTAAAAAATGGGCTTAATGTATAACCTCTCCACGTTTCATCAATTTCCTTGTCAAAGATGATGACGCCTGCTATGTACTTCGTTCTGGTCTCAACAACTCAGCAGCTGCTCTCTAGTCGATTGGATGGTAAACGCTTACTCATGGTACAAAACAATACGTCTATTCTACTAAACAAATATTCTCCGATAAGTTAAGAGTACGAACCAAGACACCTAGCGACCTAGTTCACTAGCGATTGCGACCTGAAATGTTTTCTAAGTTTGCAGGAAGAGATCACATTGAACTGGAGAACTCTGGAAGTCAAAACCATCTTCCTGAATACGATGCCAATGTATTTACAGAGTCAAAAACATCTTTCTCTGGGTTGTTTCCCATTGCAGAGGATCGAGCTGGCAGTTGAAAAATTCGCAGGCAGATACTACTGTTCCACAACGCCATGAATTCCCTTGCTTTAGGTAAGCAACATGTATGTGTCAGTAACTCCGTCCATTTTGAATATCTGATCTCCATGCTCAATTTTAATCTCCGGCTCCTTTTAATGTCACGGCACAGCGGGGATCATCCTCGGGGGCATTGTCACCATCTTTGCCATAAAATTCCTTACCAGATGGATCGAGGTGAAACGAGAATGGCAGGCGGAGCGCGCGCGGCTGCAGGCCATGCAGATGCGGGCAGTGGCGGGCTCGCCAATCCAGCCGGCGAACGACGTGCCGCCGGTGACGGCCTACGGTGGCCGAGTCATCGAGCTGGGTGCCGTGAACCGGTTCCTGGACGACATCCTGCGCGAGAAGCCCGCGCGGTTCACGCCGGAGGACCTCCGCGAGTTCACCCGGAACTACGCGGAGCGGCTGGGCTCCGGCGGCTTCGGCGTGGTGTACCGCGGCGCGTTCCCGAACGGCGCGCCGGTGGCGGTCAAGATCCTGAACAGCACGCTGGACCGGCGCGCCGAGGAGCAGTTCATGGCGGAGGTCGCCACGGCGGGGCGCACCTACCACATCAACCTCGTGCGCCTCTACGGCTTCTGCTTCGACGCCACCACCAAGGCGCTCGTGTACGAGTACCTCGAGAAGGGCTCGCTCGACCGCGTGCTGTTCGAGCACGAGCAGCGGTGGGCCCAGCTGGTGGGCGACGCCGGCCTCGGCTTGGACACGCTCTACGGCGTGGTCGTGGGCACGGCGCGCGGGGTGAGGTACCTGCACGAGGAGTGCCAGCACCGGATCATCCACTACGACATCAAGCCGGGCAACGTGCTCCTCACCGCCGACTACACCCCGAAGGTGGCCGACTTCGGGCTCGCCAGGCTCTGCAACCGCGACAACACCCACCTGACCATGACCGGCGCGCGGGGCACGCCCGGGTACGCCGCGCCGGAGCTGTGGCTGCCGCTGCCTGTGACGCACAAGTGCGACGTGTACAGCTTCGGCATGCTGGTGTTCGAGATCCTCGGGAGGCGGCGCAACCTCGAGCCGCAGCACCCCGCCGTGAGCCAGGAGTGGTACCCCAGGTGGGTGTGGCAGCGCTTCGACCAGGGGTGGTTCGAAGACGTGATGGCGGCGTCGGGGATCCAGGCCAAGGACCGGGACAAGGCGGAGAGGATGTGCAAGGTGGCGCTCTGGTGCGTGCAGTACCAGCCGGAGGCGAGGCCGTCCATGAGCAGCGTGGTCAGGATGCTGGAAGGTGAGGAGCAGGGGCGGAGACAAGGGGGGGGGGGCGGGCAGGGGCCAGGCCCCCCCTAACCTTGCTGCAACTCCACATGAACCCCCTAATCTCATTGCTAATGTTGCTCATTAACAAGGTGTGGCCCCCTTGATCTAAATTGGCCCCCCTATGTTTCAATTCTGGCTCCGCCCCTGGTGAGGAGGAGATCGCGCGACCTGTGAACCCATTCGCGTACATCGCGAGCCTCCACACGACTTCTTCCAGCTCGAGCGCCGCCGCTTCCGGCGACTCGTCCAAGGAAACTCGGGGCACGATGGGGGAAATTGATAATCAGGGCAGGTGATGCGGCGAAACATGTTCCTTTCCTTCCTCGTGTGCATAGGTACCTGTTGTTTGAATTGTACGACATTGCAGTTCAGGATATTTTTTATCGAAAGGATTCAATTCAAGAATTTAAAATTTCAAAATTACACAACGCAGTGCTTTAATTAAACTTCCGTTTGCATCTTTCGACCTATTGAACTCACTTGTGGACCAATCAACGGCTGCAAACTTGAACCTGCAAGTACAAGGTGTGTGGTCACTGGTTGGTCCATCAAGCCGACGGCCCGGTAGAATCTGGCCTACCTGCCCATCTTGCAACAACCTGCAGCTACACCGCGCGCGTACGGCCACAGCAGTCAAAGAGGCCAGTCCGAACCACCTAGCTAACCGGGGGTCCTATGAATTTTGTGGAAGATGGTTAAACAATTTATTTTTAAAGGCCATTAAAGTTTTTTACTAAAAAAATTGTTGAACTAATATTTTAAAAATATTAAGCCAAAATTTGAAAAATATTAAATTAGCATTTTTAAAATGTTGAATCAATATTAGAAAAATGTTGAACTATATTTTTTCCTCGTCTTCTGCGGTGCTGACGAGTGGTGGTGGCAAGGCGGCGCGGTGTGCACGGAGCGTGAGGTGGAGCTCAGCTCAAGGGGCAACGGCACACGGTGAGGAAGAAGGCAACAGGAGGAAGAAAATTAAGGTTGAGAATATCCAAGAGACGGAATGGTTTGCACGAATTTTAAATATTAAAAAGTTAAGTTGCAATTTTTTTCGAAAGATAGATTTCCTACCTACTCCTGATCCTTTCGTCACGAACAATTGCTCAATCTACCCCATAAGGCACGAAGTTTTCTTTCCTAAGGCCACCCAACAAATCTGCCCCCGTTGAGGAGCTTGGTCCTTGTGCACCCACAAATTCGTCCCCAGAAAGCTGCCTCTGTAAAAATCGATGGTCCAGATCGAAGCCTGGAAGGCTTCAACGCCATCCAATGATCAATCTACCCCATAAGACACGAAGTTTTCTTTCCTAAGGCCACCCAGCAAATCTGCCCCTGCTGAGGAGCTGGGTCCTTGTGCACCTACAAATTCATCCCCAGAAAGCTGCCTCTGTAAACATCGATGGTCTAGATCGAAGCCTGGAAGGCTTCAACGCCATCCAACGATCAATCTTTTAAGGATCCGCGGGCTTCAACGCGACCCTCCGCTCCCCCGCATCCCTCCCGGCTCCCGCGCGCGATGCCGCAGCGCCCGTGGCTCGAACCCCCTCTCTTTTTCCTTTTTTTCCCTCTCCTCTCTTCTCTTTTTTCGCCGAGAGCATCGGCATCCTGCGCGGCGGGCGCTAGGGCCGGCGCCCAGATCTCCCCCTCCCTCCTCCTCGCTCGCCCGCGTCGCTTGCTCGCGCCGCCCGTCGCGGCCGCCCTCGCCCGCACCAGCCACCACTGCGTGCTCTGGCGTACGTGAGGAGGGCGCCGCTCGCCCGTGCTGAAAGGCGCCGAGGCTGAAGCGGGCGCCTCCTGCGCGGGTGCGCCACACGTTTCCGGCCACCGCCGGCCGTGAGCCTCCCTCCCATCCTCTCTCCCTCCCTCCCCTCTGGCGACGGCCTCTGCACGGGCGGTCCACCGGCAGATCTTGGGGTGCCAGGCCTGGGGCCAGCGAGCCGTGGCCGGATCTCGGGGCGGCCCATCCCGGGCGCCGCCGCCAACAGGGGGAGGACGAGGTGGAGGCCACCGGGCACTGCACGGGCGGTCCGCAGGCGGCGGAACAAACGCCTAGGCCGCCAGCACTCGGTCCCCATCCCGCTCGCGCCGCCCTCGCCCTCCCCGTCCCGCTCGTGCCGCCCTCACCCTCCCCGTCACGCTCGCGCCGCCCTCGCCCTCCTCCGCCAAGGCGCCAACCCACGCACCTCGTGCTCCACCCCTACCTCTCGTTCTGGTATTATGCTTTGATGTCATTTTCCCTAATCCATATCCCTACCTCTCGATCTGGTATGCTTTGATGCTATTTCTCCTGATCTCTAATCTTGCCTCTCGATTCAGGGTGCTATGGTGTTTGATAGATTTTTTTGGTGAGTTTTGCAGGAAAGGTTGGGTTGCGAATCTAATTTTGGGAAAAGGCAGGTGATTTCACCTCATCTCTTTTATGCTGCCATTGTGGATATGCTCTGAAGGTGGCTTTTGATGCCATTGCAGGTGGCTTTCGCTGCCATTGCAGCCAATCTGTTCGAATATTTGATTGCTTCAAACTTTTTGTTTGTACTCCTTTGAGCTCTTACCTACTGAATATTGATTCCTTTGTGCCCTTTTGCATATCCTGGTGATCTCTACCACTCTGCAATTCTGTCTTGCATTTCTTTTTTTTTAAGTAACTGTCTTGCATTTCTGACTTAGATCTCTAGGGGCTCTTCACTTCACTTCTTGCTGGATTCGAACCTGGGACCTGTGTCAATGTTAGTGGGACTAATATGTCAAGTCAATTCAGTCTCATGATTTCCTGCCTTGGTCTCAAGAATGAAGAAATAAAATTCCAATTGGGGGCAATGATCAACAATGATGTCTGAGATAAGCACCTTTGATTAATGAGGGTGGCTGTTGGCATTTAAGTGGAATCCTCTGTCCTCTCTTGTAAACCTTTCAACTATGCTCAAATGGTTTTGTTCTTGGATGGTCATGCCATTTTTCATGGATGATAACCAGGACAACTCCACTTATTTGAACAGGTTGATCTGGTGATAAGAGAAGGCGCGGATATAGTTATATGATCGAGCAAAGGTGAAGCTGAGCCCACTCAAATATTTTACTGCTACCCACACAGTACCTTATGTAATTTGTTTCTTTAGTTGAATATGTTTTTTGTATAACTTTTTTGCTAAATTATTTTCCTTTTCTTACACCTGCCTAACTTCATGCAGTTACCTTCTACCTTGCTGCAATATCAGTGCTTCCCCTGCATGAAAATACTTTCAGTTACCTTCTGTTATCTCAATATTTCTCGCAATGATTCTATTGCTTTTTAGAATCCCTGAATTGCTGTTACCTTTAGTGTTTTGCTCAATTTGCTGCAAAACTAGGATGGCTTGTACCATTACAAGTAACCAGTTTTGCAACTAATTGTTGTCATTTCTACTGCTTCGACGGCGGCGGCGGCGGTTGTGTAGCAGTAGTACATATTGCAATGAATGATCCTACTTAAAAAGTTCATTTCAGAGGGAGGGAGGGAGTACATGGTTAAATTAAATTTGTGTAATTTATTTAGATTAAATTACTTGATTTAGGAGATTAGCTTTGTCAACGAAACAAGGACAATAGCCACTTCTCATTTGAGTTCATTATTCTGACATTTGGCAGCTACTTTTGCCACCCCATACTATATCTCATAATGATGCCTTTTCTTTTTCGTGCCATATTCAAATGCTAGCTCGAAATCTATTAAATCTGTTACTCACGCATATTCATCTCTAGCTAGTAGAGCTGTCTTTCTCTCCTGCATATCACTTGTTCAATATAAAAGCATGACTTAATGAGTTTTTTCCAGAAGTGACCAATATTCATATCATAAAGATATTCAATGGTGATGAAGCACGCTATATAAACGAGTTGGCTGAATGAAGAATCATATGGCTCTGAATCAATCAATTGATGAGATACTTTAAGTAGGCTTTGTAATTTGTATGTCTTTTTGTTAGCTAAATTTGTTAGTAGCTAAGTAGTATTAGTCTGAACCATTGGCATTGTACTGCAGAGAAAATATATTGGACAGACACCTTTGCCAGTTCTACTTTTGTTCAAAACCAGTCCAACATACAGTTAAGATTTGTTGTTCTGATGATTTACTATGGCGGTGCTGTTCCCAGATCTTTGATCCGCAGAGAAAAGGACAGAAACATTAGGTAATCCTTTGAACTTTGTCGTATTAGGTAATCTCTTTGGCTTGATTCAGTCTCTATTTTTCATTTGCTGCTGCTGCTGAATGTTTATTAAACCAAAGGATTATTTGTTTACCATTTTTTAAGTGCAACCATCCTTTTGGGTATACCAGCATACATCAAACCATGGCCCTCTGGACCGATGTGGACTTTAAGCTGAAAGCTGCTTACTTGAAAAGATATCACTGGACCATGCTGAAAGCTGAAAGCTGAAATATTAAGTAGACTGTTTTAGCTTGCTAGGTTGCCAAATGTTACATATTCTTAGAAAAATGGACTTTTTACCCTCAACATAATAACTGTTACATATCCTTTGTGTGAAACATATATTTCTCATTTTGGACTATGGATCGGATCATGTGTTCTTTTTTATGTCTAAAATTTATCCGTGGCGTTAGCACGCGCTGCGAATCTGATTTTGGGAAAAGGCAGGTGATTTCACCTCATCTCTTTCCCTTTCTTTTGATTTCATGTCAATCTGATTAGTGTAAGTTGTAATGCTTGTTTGTTTCTAAACATGACTCAATCTTTACTCTTTAGTGACCATATGGAGTGATGATTAAATCAGTGGACTGATGGTTTCATGGTTCAATCAACTACATGGTTTCAAATGCTTCATATATGAGCTCCTTTTATATTCAGTTGTTGCCTTTTTGTTTTGCCATATTCAACGCCATCCAACGATCCATGTTTTAAGGATCATCATGATCAAATGATGATAATATTTTTCTGAGACCCCTAAGACCTGTTCTTTGTCTTGTTATGTTAACAAGACATGGTGGATAACTGGATATGCTCTGATGATCAAATATCTTGTGAGGTACTAGGCATGGTCTTTTTTTTCTCTTTGCTGGACTTCCTACAATGCCGTGATGCTCCAAGTTTACGATCATATGATGACTCATAAAATTTCTGAAACATGATGTTCTACCTGTTCCTTGCCTCAATCTCAACTTTCATGTACCATCTTATGGCTAGATGAAATGTACAACTGTACATCTAAGTTGTTGCCTTTTTGTTGGCCTCAATCTCAACTTTCATGTACCATCTTATGCCTAGATGAAATGTACAACTGTACATCTAAGTTGTTGCCTTTTTGTTGTGATACATGGAGTCAAATGGTAAAAGTTGTGGCGGCAGGGTGCCGTTTGGGTACATAACAAATACTTTGGGTATGCTGACATTTTATTTGAATGTTGATGCTGCAAACAGAAACGGCTGAAACAAGTGGAGGCCTAGAGAGGACTGGGCTATCATCAGTAATAGATATACTGGCACATGATGTCCATGAGCTTCTTACAAGGTAAAGCAATCCGGAGAAGGTAAATTGCAGTATGGCATTTTCACTTTGGAACAATTCTAGCTGAATTTGGTCTCTGCCTGTTATAAAATGTGATTCAGCTCAAACATTCATGAACATGCTGTTCAGATGCCATATGTCGAGAATAATTTATTAGCTCAGATACCGAGCTTCTTACAAGATTTTTTTTTTACCTATGACTTTTCAGTTTACCCCTCCACGGATCTTATTGCCCATTTACTGTTCTTACTGGTCTCTCTTGTTAGTGTCCAAAATGCATGGCAATCATTTGTTGCATACGATGCATGCTTCCGGTTATATCTGAATGCATGGGCAAGAAACTGCATGGAGGCTCCAGAATTCCTTCGGGATGAATGCATGGTGCTGCGAAGTGCCTTTTGGGTATGCAACAGCTTACACATGAATTAATGTTCCAAGTGATCTATAATTACTGTGCCACATTTTGCTTTTGAGCACACAGCTTATGAGCTCTTTTTTATGAACAGAATACAAAATTTTCTGCTTCATCCCAAACACAGCAGTCAAGCTTGTTAAACAGATTGAGATCGAAGGATGGATGTTCTTTCAACCAATATGATGCATCGTCGTTTGTTCATGGTGCTAGCTGTAGCGGATTTGTTCTCTCTTTTTTTTGACTCGTAGCGTTAGCATGGGCATTTTTACTAGTGTTCGATAATATCTAATCCAACCTACCCAGCCCATAAGAATAATACGTTTCCGTCCAGCGACTCCAAACAAAAAATACGGTGTACGGCGAGACAGATCTGAACGGAACAGTTTCCAGCCGCCGCTCACTCCCCCATCGAGAAAAACATTCCTCACCCACTGCTGGTGACACACCACCACAAGCCGATGCGTGCGGCCCACAAGCTTATCCAATAGACCAATACTAAATCCCGAGCCCACTTGTCATACACTGGACCGGCTCGGGCACCCATTTCCCGCTGGGACTGGAGGTTAACATATCCACATACTCTGCCTGGCAACTCGTAATAACTACGAGCATCACAGACAACTGGGCCCCAGGTAATAAACTAAAGCGTAGGCCCACTCCTCATTGAAGAAGTGTACGGCTAATCCCCTCTTTTGATTGAGGGATCGGAAGTTGAAGAGCGGTTCACAGACCAGCCCGTAGGCTGAAAAGTTTTGTCTCATTTAGTTCCACGTCACCCGGACCAAGGCAACGGCCCAACCAACCATCCCACTGCTGGTGGGATCCGAGCCCGCCACTACACCGTCCGGTCCCACCGGTCAGTGGCAGCGTCACCAGCGCGCTCCCGCGAAAGGCGGTGGCCGTAGCAGTTCGCGGCGCCCCTTCCCAAAATCGCCTCACTCTTCCTGTTCGAACTCCTCGTCGCCTCACACGCTCCCCCTCCCCCATCTCGTCTTCCTCGCGCCTCCCATGGCGTCGCTCTTCGAGGGTCGCCGCCGGCGATCGCCGGAGGACGACGGCGAGGACGACGGGAAGGCCCAGCGCCGCCGCCTCTCGCCGGAGGAGGAAGCGGCGACGCCGGCGGAGGCGGGGGCGGCCGCGGGGAGTAGCCCCGGGTGGCTCTCTGGCTTCGTCTCCGGCGCGAGGAGGGTATTTTCGTCTGTTTTGTTGTTCTCCTCGCCCGAGGAGACGGGCTCGGGGGAGGAGGAGGAGTATGACGAAGAGGGCAACGGCTTAAACTCTGGTGAGCAATTTCTCCTTCGTCTGGTCCACTCTCTCTCTCACTCACTATCTCGCTACCTCACTTCATGATTCCGTTTCGATTAGCCGCTTGTTTGTCTGACTGTACTAGTATAGCTGCGAGTACTCTGCTCCAGTGACAGTCTGCTTCGGCTTCGCGGCCTAGGGTTTCGTCTTGGCTTGGTCCAATTAGCCAATGAGCTTTCGAATTTTAGCTAATTCGCCGTCACAGTTGGCTAAATGGTGGTTCAGACATCTGAATTGAGCATAGGAATTTTGTATAGTAAAAATACCCGTAAGGTGCCACTGGGGACAGGCGTGGATTGATCGGAAATGTTGGATATATGTTTTGTGCAATTGGGGCATTAACTGGATTCAAATGTATATAAGCTGGCATATTGTATCCATCAACTGAGGTTCAGTATTACCCCCCAGTCCATCTGGTACATATCACGTCAGGCATTCATTGAGTCAGAATTGAACCCATGGATTCGATGACCTAGCACCATGCTAATTATGCCTTGTTGAAATTCAGGAAATGAGGAACAGAGCCTTAGCTTTTTAGTTTTTTTTTTCCTAGAGCAAACCTAATTTGGGAGCTTCAGGTACTTGCCTAGGATTGAAATTCAGTCCGTTCTCAAGATATTCTTTAGTCTACAATATCTCTACCTCCTTTTGTTTTTGGGTAAAGTGATTACTGAATGGAGAATGCCCCGAGTCTTAAGCAGACTGGTCTTAGTCTCAGTAATGTTGGACAGTCTTTTCAGCCAATAAGCAGAAGGGAGTAGTACTACATTTTACCTCCATTTAGACCCAAACCATCATAAATCTTGCTAAGTTGATGCTTCATTACAGGCAAATTTAGTTTAATTATAAACCTTGCTCTCAGTGTCATCTGATCATTATCTTTCCTCTGCTGCTTCCTCTGCTGCTTCCTCTGCTGCTAACTGAACTGATTATGTGCCCTCACACCATGTATGTGCTGTCCACACTCAGATGAGAATGAAGATGTTCCTGACACTCATGGAGCAATTGTTCCTTACAACGAGTCAAAGCTAGCTATTGAGCAAATGGTTATGAAGGAAACATTCACAAGGTAACAGAAATACTGTTGTTTTTTTATATGTGTGATGACATTTTGCTCCCTGGTCATCTTATCCTAGTTAAGTGTAGCACTAAAAATATTCTAGTACACCTAATTCATCAAATTGTTGATGGTGCATTCTTAGCTTCATTAAGGTCACTTTTTCACCTTATGTTTTGTCATGTGGACTTTTGCAATGAATTATAATTGACAAACTTTAAATTTGAGTTGGTGGATGACCCAAAGTCACTCTTAAATAGTGCAAGCTAACAAAACCTTCCACTGTAAATCATTATACTGTACATGTGATTCTGCCTTAGGTCTTACGTAACTGCTATCCATGCTATGTGTTTTATTTTCATGTACAGCATTAATATTTTAAACCTTGATTTCTTGGTAATATCTTCAGAGGATACACATTTCCTTGGAATCATCAGTTTTTTTTTGGCAGGGATGAGTGTGAAAAGATGATAGAGCTAATAAAATCACGAGTTACAGATTCTACGTTTCCTGAAGCCCGTGAGTATGGATCGCCAGAAGAAATCCCAAGTAGGAATGCTGGCATTGGCCATGACTTCACTGGAGCTTGGCGCTCCTTGAGCCGTGATCGGAGTTTCCCTAAATCAGTTCAATTCTCTAGGATGGGACCTGGTAGTTTTTCTCCTGGCTCTCCACTCCAAGCATCACCTGAGCTATGCACTGCAGCAGTTATGGAAGCAAAGAGATGGTTGGAAGAGAAAAGGCAGGGGCAAGGTTTAAACCCTGAAGAAAATGGAAGATGCACATTGAACACTGATGTGCTAAGTTCTGTGAGTATAAATATCTATTCCTTCTATTCTTTATAAACCATTTTGTTTTTGTTGGTTGGCAAAACCAACTGCTGGTTTTGTTTGGATAAGTTGATGCTTACTTTTATGGATCACTTATGCAGGTCATTGACTCTGACATGGGTTCTCCAGTTGATTTAGCGAAATCATACATGCAATCATTACCTCCTTGGCAGTCCCCTTTCTTAGGCAGTCAGAAGTTTAATCCATCACCCTCCAAATACTCTAGCTTGTTAGCAGAGGTAATACAAGAAATTTTAGGCTGGGTCACTGATGTAAATAATGCAGTTCATTAAATGCACCCTATAAGACTGATTAGTTTTATACAGCTTTTTATATGACCATCAGCGCTTAAATTATTGATGCATTGCTATATAGATCTGTATTTCATATTCTTGAATGAAATGTGATAGGAGTTGCTACTGGCCACATTTCATTATGTGAACGTCTGAAACTTTTATATGATGAAATTCCTGTGTTGTCTGTGAACTGTATTTCATAAGATTTCTGAGCTGAGGAAAACTGACTGAAGTTGGTAAAGCAAAAGGCATGACAGTATGACAGGAAAATAGCGTGTTTCGTGATGCAGGCTTTACTTTACTTAATCATTATCATGCTGGACACCTGTCTGGTAGATGCCGTCTCAGTTTTGTTGGCATATTCACTTCTAAACAATAATTTTACTTTTGTAAAGGTACGCAGAAAGGAGGACTGCCTTTCCAACTTTTGGGAAAAATTGGAGGAATCACGAAGAGCTCGCATTGGATCGTCTGGAGGTTCTGCAGATGGTCCTAAATTCTGGAATTATAGTTCTACTTCTTCCAGATTATTTGAGAATGATACCTCTATATTCTCATTGGGTGCTGCTGAAAATGTTGGCGAGCCTACCAAAACCAATGATGGTGAAACTTCTTTATACTTTTGGTCTCCCTTTTACTTCAAAATCACTCAGGCTGAATACTTCGATTTTTTTAATGTTTTCTACTGATGCTTCACCTCCGGTTACATGATTGCACTCTTCAACTGTGAGCAACTGATTTGTTATATACTAACTTCAGGGTCTGAAAAAGTTGCAGCAACAGAACCAGTTAGTGGGTGCCCCATACCTGTCACGCCAACTGAAGATAGAATTGATGTGAGCAATTCATGATTTCTGCTGTATGTTAGTGTTGCATTAGTAGTACATTTGGGCTCAGTTTGATATTAGCTCAGTACTTTGTTGTCAGTACCAACATGCCCTACACAGCGATGGCTTATAATGTACTAAAAGAGCATGTAATCTTCCAAAAAGAATAAATTCTAGCCAACGTCCATCTCAACCTTGATACATTGCCCTAGCTTCTTGCACTAACGATATACATGATAACTCATAGTTTCCCTACATGCATTTTACTTTAATTTGAATATACTT
This sequence comes from Panicum virgatum, assembly GCF_016808335.1. Classification (NCBI taxonomy): domain Eukaryota; kingdom Viridiplantae; phylum Streptophyta; class Magnoliopsida; order Poales; family Poaceae; genus Panicum; species Panicum virgatum. Next base: position 50,213,123 of record NC_053142.1, read on the forward strand.
GACTCTGTTATTTCAAAAAGATGTTAATGCTGAAAAAATGCATTTGTTCTTTGACTTCAAAAACCTTATCTGTAGCTTGTTTCACAATTACATCTTTTATTTACCAGTTCATTCTTCTTGTCCTAAGGGTATTGGTGAACCTGTGGACCTTGCAAACGACAATGGGAATGCACCTGAAGAATACCATGCTGCATCTGAAATTCAACCAGGTATAATCTCCTTGTCCAGTTGTCCTACTCCTGCCTGTGGTTATCTAAAAACATTCTGACCAGTTTTTAACCATGTGTTAATCTTATATATAGCAATTATAGAATTTGACATCTTGTGTTACTTGTGCAGATAAAGTAGCAGAGGGGAACAATGCGTCTTCCACAAGGTCAGTTTTTGCATAAAAAATATGCTTACTTATTAAATCACTTTTACTGCAGTTGCACAATCAGTTATAAGCTTAGCTTGTGGAACTGAGTATCACCAGCAACATTAGTTATAGGCTTGTTGATTAAGTAGTGCTTAGCAGTATGTTATTTACCTGCATTCTGATGTCCTGAAATTATTTTTTAGAAGCTGAATTTGTACTTCCATTCTGAATGGATGTTTCTTATGTCTCAGATTTACAAAGGATGCTTCTGACCACAGTGATGTTAAAGCCCCCACTGCCGAACCAAATATAGATATCAACTCAGCTTCAGGTATTCAAGGATATTTCTTACTGATATAAATCTTGATTTTAGTGTATCTTTTGCTCCATTTATTTATTTTTGGTTAAGTCGGTTTGTTATTGTCTGAGCTCTAGGCTCCCATCAATTTTTCTCTGTTATGCTAATGAACTGGTATAGCTAGAGAAGTTGTTGAGTTTCAGCGATTTTATTCTTGTTGCTAGATTAGACCAAGCTTTAATGCTTGTTTTGTGCTGTTGCATGGTAATAGTCACAACCATTCTGTATGCAAAGGCAAAGGCCAAATCTCAGTAACTAAAATATCAACCTTGGCTGTATTTCACAGCCAGCACCAGCATTTGATTGGTTTAGTGGCAAGTATCATTCGTCAGTTATTAGTACTACAGATGATTTCTAGCCCACAATTTGCCAAAATGGCTTGTGGTTATAGAGCTGTAATGGCATTGATCAATAACCATAAGACAACCTTGTCCATGAGGCTCAAGGAAATACATGTTACTGTGCCATCCAGCAAATGCCGGTTTCTGTTGGAATGCCATTACACGAACTGGCATGGGGCAACTTCTGTTCAGAAAATGGCAACTCCTAGTACAGGTTTTAAATGGGCTTTACAACCATTGGTTCTTTCTACAGAAACTAATTGATAGTTTTTTGCCTCTATCTCTCCTCGAAATCTCTACTTCTGTCTATTATAAACTAACATGTACTATTATAAACTCACTGGTTTTATGCAAGCTTTTCCAGAACCCATACTGAAGGATGCAGGTGCCCCAATCCAGACCCGAATGAATGGGTCGACCAAGAAAACATCTGTGAATGGGTAACCACAACATTTGCAGATTCTCTTTTACTTCTTGCCTTTTTCGTTGGAACTTGCATTTATGTAACTGACATCCTTTGGTAATGCAGTCTTCTGGATCAATCAAACACCAACTCTGGGTTAGAATCTTCAGGAAATGACAATCCCAGCTGCACTAACTCGAGCAGTGCTGTGCTACCCACCAGTAATGACTTAACTGAGCCTGCAGCCGGTGCTGTAGATGTTGATTCTGCTGAGAATGGCACTGGAATAAATCCTGAAAAACCTGTTAAGGGAGCCTCGAGACAGAACGTTCGGCGAGGAGGACGAAAAAGGGTGGTGCGAGGCCCTAAAGGAAGAGGGAAGTAGAAGAATTGCTGGACGATATTGTTGTACACTAATATTAACGGCCCAAAAGGGCAACGCGATACCTAGGTTAGTCTGTTTCCACTTACAAGGCATTTGTGCGTCAACTGTTTGTATCCATGCTGTATTATTGTAGGCTTTATAATGACCACGCTTAGAATTGATTATTAGTAGTAGCTGTTTGATTCGTGTGACTGTGTTTAGTTTTTCATAAGTTTGTGGGTAGTTTGTGCAGATGAAGAATTGTTTGATTGTGCCGTAGCAGTAACGCGTAGCAGGTGTTCTAGCCATCTAGTAGGTGTGTGCAGACAGTGCAGTGAATCCAGTGAGGCAGTGGCAGTTGTTTCCTCTGTATGATGGACCGTTTTTTTTTCAAGTACTTGGCTTATGGCTTGCTCTGTGCTTCAAGCGGTGCAGGCTGTTAACGTATGATGATTTGTGACATTTGTTTTGTCATTTTTATATTCTCTTAGATCTATCAAGTATCAACCACTGTCCACTGACGAATGCCACGTTCGTGGGAAGGGTCCTCATCTTCCAACAGTGCGCAACCCATTTTGTTCTTTAGCAGGCAACTTGTACGTATGGCATGGACCGTATGCTGTTCTTGGATCGCGCACGGATAAGGGGAAGCGGATCGCTCATGAAGAAGGTTCGTTCGTGACGCCTCTTTAACTACCTACCTTGACTGCTCGAAGCCTCATGTATCACCTTTCTCGTTACCAGTTGCCTGCTTTGTTTCTGGAGCTCTAGTGTTTGTCGTGGCCACTACTTCTGCATAGTTTGATCGATGCTGATCCATCCTATTGATGCAAGACTGGAAACGACAGTCCGTCGGGTTCTGGCACGACGGGCTGGAGATGCATCAGATTGACCATGGGTCACGTCATTTCTGTGCAGGAACCACCACTGAACCTTGAACCGGAACTTGCAGGTTTGCGATGCAGGCTGTGTTCAGTTCCGCGAAAATTTCCTAAAAATTTTTACTGATGTATATCACATCGAATTTTACGATACATGCATGGAGTATTAAATATAGTTAAAAAATATAACTAATTCTACAGTTTGATTGTAAATGACGAGATGAATTTTTGAGACTAATTACTCTATAGTTGGACAATAATTGCAAATAAAACCGAAACGTGCTACAGCAAATTTTTCGCGAACTAAACACACCCGCAAAGATAAAGGGGCCAAAGCTCGGATATCAAAGGGGCTAAACGACATGTCCTGAAACAAGCATCACATCATGAACCAAATCAAGACCCCTTATCCCGAAAGATCCTTTGGTCCCCTTCCCGCTCTGTACACACCGGCCCGCCCGCTCAATCCCAATCCCAGGGGAGAGAGGACCCCCGGCCGGGTGCCAATGCAACTCGCGTTCCATTCCCTCCGGACCGGGCCCCACTCCTCCAAAATGGACGGCTAAATGTGCCTAACGAAACAACGGCTGCTGTAGATGACGACGACGGCTGCTGCGTCGGCTGGCTAGCTAGCTAGCGGCTAATCTTTGGCTGGCTCAGTCACCGAATCGCCGGCGAGCTCGAGCAGGCGGGGGCGGCGCCGGAGGAGCCTGAGGGGTGCTGTATCTCCACGGGGCCGTAGTAGGTGAGCTCCCTGATCATCTCCTCGATGTACTCGTCGTCGTCGCCGGTCTCGGCTTTCACGCACTGCAGCTCCTGCCTGGCGCCGCCGCCGTCGCGCTCTGGTGCTCCTGACGCGTCCGCGCCGCCGTCCTGCGCCGGCTGCTTCGACGGCGACTCCTCCGTGCAGCAGTTCTCCAGCTTCGCGCGCAGCGTCGGGGAGAGGGTGCCGACGGCCCCGCTGCTCGGGGGGAAGTTGGTGCGCGCCGCCGGCCCGCTCATCAGCCGCGCCGCCTCGTCGTACGCCCGCGCCGCGTCCTCCGCCGTCTCGTACGTGCCCAGCCAGATCCTCGTCTTCCTGCACCGTCACCATAGATGATGCAACAAACAACACAAAAAGCTTCATCAGAGATGCATGCATGTCATGGCAGAGAAAACGGCACCAGCGCACCAAGTTTGGACAGAAAACAAAGATACTCCCTATATCTGAACATGCCCAATTCGATATAATCAAGCTGTCAGTGCAGGGTTCTATCGAAGCAGTGTGAGAACTTTCGCTTCATCAAAAAAAAAAAAAAAGAAGGTCCAAGAACTTTACAGGAGTGGGTGGCGGATCTCGGAGACCCAGGAACCCCAGTGCCTCTGCCTCACTCCTCTGAACCTCTGCAGCTTCGGCATGGCGACGGTTGCTCCTGTCTCACACCTGACACCAGTGCCCGATCGATACCCTTGTGCTGCTGGTGGGCACACTTCCACTTGATAGCAAGAGATGCCTCAGGTGCCGGGCGCTTATATACTGCTCCCAAGGGGGAGGGCTGCACATGCTATCCCGCCGTAGCATCCATCTCCTTGCAGGCTGCAGCCCTCCCTCTGTTCGAGATCCATGCTTAGGCCGTGAGATATGATATGCTCGTGGTCATGGTTACCGTCGCCGTAGCCCGTAGCCATTTGACATTGGCCAGTATGTCGCACTGGATGTAGAGGCTGGAATATGAATTATTTCATTATCTAAAAAAGACCTGCACGGGCACTCTTCGGTACACGCACATTGACTAAATGCGTCTCTAATGGCCGCGTATGTATTAGACTCAAGTCAACCTCATCGATTGTTTAGATATGAGATTGCCTCTTATTATTGTCAACATTTTTTTTGAGGAAATATTATTGTCAACAATTGCTCAAGAGCGTCTCACATTAATGGTGCACAGCATATCGAATGGGTTAATTTTATTATAGCATAATTCTCAAAGTTACCATGGGTCCACATGTCATATTCTTTGTTCGGGCACGGTTAACTAATGGTGTCACCAATGGTTATAATAGTTACATTCTTATTCTGTAGACAAAACAAAAAAAAAAGTCTACTTCTTCAATAGTCTATAAATATATGGTTATCACTTATATCAACAATTGACCAAAACCGTATCCGATGCATGGTAGAGTCGATCACTATCCAAAACCGTATCCAATATATGGTAGAGTCGACCACTATCCAAACTCGTATCCGATGCATGGACAGTCGACCACGAACCATAAGAAACTTTCAACTAAAGATAGCATGATATATAGATGGCATATCCAAATCTAATGAATCTAGAGATCAAGTAGATTGCCATATCTAAAGTTAATATGAGTCAGTGTGTGTTGGATGTCGTCATTAAGAAATTGATAGGTAGTTCCCATACCTCCTCGTAACTTTTCCTATCACGTAAAAAAAACTACTCCATCCATTTCAAATTATAGGTTGTTTTAGCTTTCTAGATACACAACATTTGTATGCATCTAAAATTCTAAATATACATTTTGTTTAGATATATAGAAAAACTATGTACCTAGAAATGCTAAAAGGAGAGTAATTTAAAACAGAGGGAGTAGTAATGTAAGCACTTTTTAGCTTTTCAAAAAAAATCCAATCTGATGAGCACTTTTCTTGTACCTGTAGATGAGTTAGCCCAGTTGGAGAAACGTCATCACTGCTGGTCGCGTGAGCCTGTGACCATAGCCAAGTGAAGTCGGAAGACCACCTCAACGGCGGTCATTGGCGGACGACACAGGTGTGTCAAGGCCCAACGACTGGCCGGTGTAAAGTACGTGTCGGAACTCGGAAGTAAGTAGAGGTGGATAGGTGCAGAGATCCTGTTGTGTGGATTGGAAAGGAGTTGAACGCGAAGGCGAGTGGCAGACTGGCAGCTTTGGTTTACTATCGCATAGGGTAGCCTGGAATATTGCGGAATCTCACGGCCACCGGCCCCTACTCGCGGATCCTTAGCTTTGTTCGTAGGCCGAGACACCATTGTCTTCCTCTCTTTCCCACAAGCCATCCATGTTCTAGACAAAAGTACACGATTGTCTTCCTCAACACCACACACATCATCAGGATCAGTGATGAAGATGTGACATCCTAAACTCTAGAACCCTTTTCAAACCTGAGGCTTATTAGTATAAATAGTGCTGGAAAAAAATCAATCAACCATGTTTACGCACCCAGACCGTTAATGTTAAACCAGGTGTTGCTAATTCCGAACCCAATCACCATCACCAATCAAACGACGGCAGTCACAAAAAACACGACACGTGACGAGATAAGCATGCAGCATGTCACCACCGCCGGTGTCGTGCCACGATCATCGCCGGCCGGACTGCTGATCGGACGGTCGCCATCGGGCACGCGTGTCGCCACTCGCCAGGCAGCCCCCCGCCCGGCCCCGGGCCGCAGCCGTCCTTGCACGCACTCGCGTCTCAGGTGACCGGCCGCCCGGCCTAGTTGGCGAGTGGCGTGGCCGTGGTTCGGTCCGCTCGCCGGCCGGCGGCACGGACGGCAGGGGAACGTGTGGGGCGCGGGGAAAAGCGCGGCGGCAGGTGCGGTGCGGTGAATCCCTGCGGATTTGTGTGTCGGCCGGGTTCGCAGGCTCGCGGCAGGCAGGCGCCCCCAGCGGCCTCGGACATGTGCTCAGTGGCCGGCTCGGTCGTCTTCGTCTCCATCCCCGGCCGGCCGGACAAAGACCTGAGTCTGTTTGCCCCGGCCTTTCCCTGCGCGCAGGCATCAGGCATGTGTACGTCCCTGGATGCGGATCGTACGGTGATTGGGCAGAGAGCGTACACATGGGAGGGAGATCGAGGAGGGACCCGGTCACAGGATAGCGCCATCCAATTGCGGACGTGCACTCGTCCACGCCTCTGAAGATCCTCAGGCAATCACGAACGAACGCAGAGCAAGGACCTAGCAGCTAGCTAGGGCTGCGTTCACTTCACCTGGACGGCCGGCCTCATGCATCTCGTCACGTCAGCATTTCACATCCTTGCTTGCATTGGCGTACGTGAAGCCCGGCTCCAAGCCAGCCAGCCAGCCAGCCAGACCGTGCGTGTGCCATTACAGTTTTATCAGTTCTCATGTCACCTGTCTGAACAGGGGGACGCCTCTGCTCGCCCGTGTTGTTTCCGGCTACCTGACGATAATCTGAACATGGGGGGGCACATCGGGAATTCAGGATCAGGTGATGGCGAGCGCATTCACTCCGCCCTCTGGCGGCCTGTGCATCTCGCGAGCATCGGCCATGTGAGACCTTACCTTTCGCCAGCGGATCGATCCATCGACATACGCGCACGCACTCGTCAACATCTCCTTATCCAAGCAAGCCAAATCACAGGACTGGACGATGATTCATGGCGCTCTGATCTTAATTGCTTGATCTATCCGACGTGACCTCTTGGCGATGTCGTCGCCGGTCGAACAGTTCCCTCGCCGGCCAATCCTCGATCGACGACTGAACTGAACGCGAGACGGTGTTGTCAGTTGTCAGTTCATTTGTCATCCGTGCGTGACGACGGCTTGTTCGTCGTCGAGGTATTTCTTCAGTTCCTTGTCCGACAACGACATGGTGACTGGTAGACTGTTGGCCTTTTGCCCCCTGGCCCTGTCTTGCTTTGAACTGGGGGAGGGGACGCATCAGTGACTGGTTACTGATCGAGAGTGATTAATGAGCACTTAGGATGTGCCAAGGGGCGAACAGGATTCATCAGAAACAGCAGTTTGTCTAATCGCGCGCCGGGGAAACAGCCTAATCAGATCTGGGTGTGTTTAGTTGATGAAAATGTTTGAATTTTGGTACCATAGCACATTTCATTGTTACTTGACAAACTAGGCGTATAGCCCGCGCATTTGCGCGGCTAGTATTGAAAATTCAAAAATTTACACGTCGTTGTATCCTTACTTAAAAGTTATACTATTTTTACCATACACCATCCTATTCATTATTGTTAATTATGTCTTATTATTGATTAAAACAATTCAACTATGATCTACCTATAATAATAATTAGATTTGTTGAGCTTTAATAATATTATGAAGATAATTATTTTTATTTTCATTTTATTTTGATTGATTGTTGTTAGCTTTAGTTTTTATTTATATAATATATTTATAACTGATACATAGCTAAATGATATTTTATATTTAATTTTTCATAATGGCATTGGTGGGTGATTTTTAATTAGGCACATGGGTATTTTAGGCTAATTTTTATCGTAATGGCAGTTGTGGGTAATTTTTATTTTTCTATTTTTCTCCGATTAATGTGGGAATTTTTAAGCCTTGAGAGCGAACGTGGAGGCTCCGTTTGTTGGCCCATCATAGTTATTTCGCCCCTCTTTTTTCTGTAGGAACATTTCTTCAACTTTCTTGTTGGTCTTTTTGTATCTCTGTCACTATTGTGTTGAACAATTGCATCCAAAGGGACAAAATCGAATTCCATGTTAATTTCAGCATTTTTATTTGATGGATCAGATTTCATATCTCTGTTGCTTTCATAAATCTCCTCTGCCGGACTAATTTTGATAACAATGTCGCTATGATCATTTTCCTACTCTGAAGTACCTGTTTGTTGTTCTTGCTACATAAGAGAAAACCTTGTTAGTTCTAATATCAATATAATCAATATAGAATATGAAACCTGTGGTTCTGTAGTACCAGATCAGTCATAGTTTCTGTGTCCATCACAATTATGCTGCCACTCTTTTTTCTGTAGGATTTTTTCTTCAACTTTTGGGTTCGCTTTTTGGAACCTTTGACACCATCCTTTAACACGTTAGATTCGCTTTGTTTGACTGCTACATGACGTTTTTGCCGCTTGATTTTCCTGAGAATAGATTTCCTATTGGTATGGTCGTAGTTGATATCGTTGTTGCCATCAACATCTATCTCTTTTGAAACAGGTGAACTTTACTGTTATTAGATAAATAATTAGGACATAACTCAGGTAGTTAATTAAAAATAAATAATATTTGAAATTCATTTGATACATGTTTAGTAGAAAGTTCCATGTTGACGGTATTTTTTCTTCTTTTTCTTTTTCCTTGAGCAATTGTTTCTTCTAACCTCTTAAAACTTTTGTTAGCTCTTTTCAGTATCTTAGTCTTTTGGGGTATTTCTGGGACATCACAATTCATCTGTTGGGTATGATTGTAATCAACATGGGCATCTTCTTCTAGTCTTTGTGATATGTCTCTTGATTTGGCATGAGCTCTTTTAACTTTCTTCCAGGAAACTTTACTCCTTTTTTATTTTGCATTGTTGCTATGCAATCTTCGTCTGAGTCATCAACTACTATCATAGCTCTGTGCCTTCTTTTACTGCTAAGGTTGTCTTCCCTTGATGCTGGAGATTTTTCTCTACATTTGATATCTTCGCCACTATCTTCCAAATCAATTGATTTTGATGTATTTTTGCGAAGTGAAGCTTTCATCTTACATTCCTGTCAAATGATATTGTACATGGTTTGGTAACTTAGCATGAAAGTAGGAGAAAAAAATATTGTTTTCACATTACACAAAATAACTTTACCTCCAGAATGGGATCACTTGTATGCTTCAACTCAAAATTTCCATTTTTGTATTTGCTATGTTTTAATTCTTCTTCATCAAATAAATCTGATATTTTTTTTGTCATGTGTATCTTCGATGTTGTGATCCTGCAAACAAATTTATAGGGATAATTGGTTCTGTACAAAAGAATAAACTAATCGTTGTAATGAAAATAACCTTACATTCTCCGCTTGATGATTTGAATATTGAAACTCTAGCTCCTCATCTGGCTCAAATGTTTTCTTCACCAGATAGTATTCTTTCCCTTCAGTCAAATTTTGCTCTTTTAGCATGAAACGGAAGATAAGTGTTTTCCCACATAGTTGTTGAATAACCTTAGGGATTTCTTCAGATTTCCCATTAAGTGAATCTAGCAGATCTGTGATGGTCATCTTGAGCATTTTTTGTGCTTCATCATCAAATATACAACATGTAGTGGTTGCTGTGTGGTCACTAATTTGGAGTCGAATCCAATACCTGTTACAGCGTGTTTGTAAGCGGAAAAATGTAAATATATAGGCAATATTTGAAATAATGATAAGATTACCTAGGAGTTGTTGCTTTCGGACATGCATTGCACTTTCTACAATGATACTTGCCGTCTACTTTAGTGCACATTTTGTTGCAACCATTGCATGACATGTACCACCAAGAAGAATTTTCTAGTCGTTCAATTGTAGCTTTCGATGTGAACACAAAATCCTAAAATTTTAATATCATGTTAAGGATAAGAAAGGCTTAGTGCTCATTAAAAAATTAAAACCATGAATTTTCAACTAAATAATCATATATGTGAATAGTGTATTGTACCTGATCTGTTGGGTTATCGTGTCTCGTCTGAGTAATGTCTTGTAAAGTTCTTCTGTTATAAAACATTTGTTCCTAAATGGTACCTTTTGTACTTTTATCTACCTCCATTAATTTTGGTACAGTTTCTTCATATGGAACACTACAGATATGTGTTATTAGGGTACCATTAAAAGTCATGTCGTGGTGCTGCATACCACAGCCGGGTGGCGGAAGGCACCCGCCCTAGCCCAGAGGGTGTGTACTCAGGGGGTAGCTAGTCTTAGATCGATCTCACTCAAGAACACGAGGAACACAGCAGGATTTAGAGTGGTTCGGGCCGCCGGAGCGTAATACCCTACGTCCACTGTGTGTTGTATTGCCTTCCCACGAGAGTGAGCAGGTTGCCAGAGCTTGAGTTAGTCTGGATTGTCCGTGTTCTAGCGGGCGTGCTCTCCCTTTTATATGTCCAAGGGGAGCACGTACACTGAGCGGGGCCCCGACATGTGGACCCGGCGATGTATTATAAACTACATTTTGGCCTTCAATGCCTCAGATCCGGAGATCTTGTCGTCGGCTTCTGTGCGTAGCTTCTGACCAGGGATGGTCTTGAGCTGTCCTGTCAGAGTAGAGTCTAGCCCCTGCAGCCGCGCGTCGAGGTCATGATGAAGCGCCGAACTACTGACTCAGACACTGTAGCAGTGTGCACTGTTGCTCCAGTCAGTAGCTGGTCATCATGACTCGTCGCGTATGCGCACGGCGCTGAGTCTTTAATGCTTGTCTTGGTAAATGACGAGCCGCGTCGGTAATTGGCGATCCATAGTGTGGACTGACAAAAGCTGCCCCGTGCCCAGCGGCAGCAGAGCCTGCCTCAACCACTCGCACTTAATGCGGGTGGGTGAGGGAGCTTCCAGCGGAAGGCTTGCGCCCGCGCCCGCGTCTGCGCGACACGTGGCGGCTCCGGACCCCTCCCGAGTAGCTAGCTGAGCCGAGAGCTCACAGGGGGGTCCGGATGGCACGTGGAGGTCCCGGACCCACCTGCGGGGATCCGGGTCCGCGGCCACAGGTGCTGAGCATTTCCACCTCTGGGACACGTGGTGACACCGGACCCGTCCCCGAACGGGAAGCGGTTCCGGGACCGTTGGTCCGGTGAGATGGAGTCGGAACCCAGGAGTCCGGCTGCTCAGCTCCTTAGGGCGTAGTTACGGATAACTACGCGAGTCTTGGCACAGTAGGAGTGGGTACCCCAGTTGTAGGGTACCGACAGTGGCCCCCGGGCCCGCCTCGGGAGAGGCAACGAACCCGCAGGTGGGGCCACTACTGTGAGCAACTTGGCTGCTTCTAGCGCCCAGTGGTGCGCGCCGCAAGGGTCTTGCCCTGCATCGTCCATCCTTTGGGTCACCTGCTGCATCATCACGTTTGGACCTGCACATGACTCAAGGTAGATGCTTAGTAGCGTGCCCACGGGTCCCAAATCCTGTTGGCTGTAATCCTTTGAGATAGACAACTAGGTTCAGTGAACGGAGCTCAAGGGCCCGGCCTTTAGGTTAAGAGAAAGTCCGGACCTCCAGGTTCCCAGTCCTAGGTACTACGGCACTCATTCACAGGAGGTGGTGCGTGCAGGCTTAGGGTACGGAACCAGGCTAAGCAGCTACACGGCTCCGGACCTCCCCGGAGAATGAGTGCGCTTCCCTGAACCTGCAGGTTCCCAGGGGTCCGAACCCCTCTCTTCCATGAGGGGTCTCGAGCTAAGTCACTAACTAGCCAACTCAATTCGGACCACAATCACCGCACAAGAGTAAGAAGCCACGTGGGGTTTAGCGCAAATAGAATGCGTAAATTGAAATTGGAATGTAACATCCTTAGAGGCGAACTGAGAATAAACTTTTCCTTTATAACTAGATGTACATGAGATGTGCGATGTAAGCCAGAACACGGGTTTATGAGGTCGGAGCTGTCCGGACCTCCGGGCCCCCAGTCTTAGGTACTACGGTACTCGCCCTAGGGAGGTAGAGCATGCAGGCTTAGGGTACGGAACCAGGCTAAGCGGCTACACGGCTCCGGACCCCCCCCCGGAGGGTGAGTACGCTTCCCTGAACCTGGTTCGCAGAGGTCCGGACCCCTCCACGAGGGAGGCTCACCGGACTGGACCACACGGAAGTACTACCTAGATACAAAGGGAAAGACTTTATTCCCTGCTGGGCCTCTAAGGGTAGGACTTACAGAGATGTAGAGTCGGGGGTGCGACCGGAGTCGGCTTTCCGCCGGAGCGGGCTTCGTGCGACCGGAGTCGGCTTTCCGCCGGAGCGGGCTTGGTGCGACCGGAGTCGGCTTTCCGCCGGAGCGGGCTTCGTGCGACCGGAGTCGGCTTTCCGCCGGAGCGGGCTTGGTGCGACCGGAGTCGGCTTTCCGCCGGAGCGGGCTTCCTCACATGAGTGAGGTATGCTGTGAGCTGGGATTTGTCGCTCCGCCGCTCGCAGCTTGTGAGGGGGCCCTTGACGGGCGCCCTGACTCTTGCCGACGTGCAGCGCACGCCGCTGCCAACGGTGGCTGCTCCACGGGCACGGCTGCCCCTGGCGCAGGAAGGCGAGAGGCGTGTGGCGCGGATGACGCCACACCCCCCGTCATCTCCACGTCGTCGTGGTGGTGGGAGTGCTCAACCACCCGAGCCATGGAGATGGGCAAGAGACGAACTGCGACCAGCTAGAAGTCCCCTACCTGGCGTGCCAAATGTCGTGGTGCTGCATACCACAGCCGGGTGGCGGAAGGCACCCGCCCTAGCCCAGAGGGTGTGTACTCAGGGGGTAGCTAGTCTTAGATCGATCTCACTCAAGAACACGAGGAACACAACAGGATTTAGAGTGGTTCGGGCCGCCGGAGCGTAATACCCTACGTCCACTGTGTGTTGTATTGCCTTCCCACGAGAGTGAGCAGGTTGCCAGAGCTTGAGTTAGTCTGGATTGTCCGTGTTCTAGCGGGCGTGCTCTCCCTTTTATATGTCCAAGGGGAGCACGTACACTGAGCGGGGCCCCGACATGTGGACCCGGCGATGTATTATAAACTACATTTTGGCCTTCAATGCCTCAGATCCGGAGATCTTGTCGTCGGCTTCTGTGCGTAGCTTCTGACCAGGGATGGTCTTGAGCTGTCCTGTCAGAGTAGAGTCTAGCCCCTGCAGCCGCGCGTCGAGGTCATGATGAAGCGCCGAACTACTGACTCAGACACTGTAGCAGTGTGCACTGTTGCTCCAGTCAGTAGCTGGTCATCATGACTCGTCGCGTATGCGCACGGCGCTGAGTCTTTAATGCTTGTCTTGGTAAATGACGAGCCGCGTCGGTAATTGGCGATCCATAGTGTGGACTGACAAAAGCTGCCCCGTGCCCAGCGGCAGCAGAGCCTGCCTCAACCACTCGCACTTAATGCGGGTGGGTGAGGGAGCTTCCAGCGGAAGGCTTGCGCCCGCGCCCGCGTCTGCGCGACACGTGGCGGCTCCGGACCCCTCCCGAGTAGCTAGCTGAGCCGAGAGCTCACAGGGGGGTCCGGATGGCACGTGGAGGTCCCGGACCCACCTGCGGGAGTCCGGATGGCACGTGGAGGTCCCGGACCCACCTGCGGGGATCCGGGTCCACGGCCACAGGTGCTGAGCATTTCCACCTCTGGGACACGTGGTGACACCGGACCCGTCCCCGAACGGGAAGCGGGTCCGGGACCGTTGGTCCGGTGAGATGGAGTCGGAACCCAGGAGTCCGGCTGCTCAGCTCCTTAGGGCGTAGTTACGGATAACTACGCGAGTCTTGGCACAGTAGGAGTGGGTACCCCAGTTGTAGGGTACCGACAAGTCAGTTCTGAATTTGAACTTTGAATAATGAATAAAGACATGAATGTTTCACATAAATCTAGAATGTAGATATAATTTTAAGACACTTATCATAGACATACCTGAGCATTGTTTATCTATATTTTTTTCGCTCTACCAGTGTATATCTAGAAGCAAACTCAAAGTAATATTTTTAAAATTGACTAAATTTGCATCCAATGCCTGAACATTTGTGTTATAGACAAAAACTACTTTAAATAGATTCTTTACTGGACGATATCTGGCATCTTCTTGGACTTTGAAATTGCTAAGTGCATAGATAGAGCCCTCAATGATCTTTGGCTTATAACTGTCAATAAGATTCTTCCAAATAGTAGCACGAATTGTATCACCCTGTAAAAGACAATAAATGCTTTTACAGTGAGTACTTAAACATGTGATAAGATTTATTGCTGAAAAAATTATGTTACAAAGAACAATACTTGTTCATCCATAAGAATCATATCTAAGCTCATAAGTTCGTCTGTTGCAAAATTAATTGATTCCCATATTCTTATAACTCTCACTTTAATGTTCCATGACTGCCCAACTGTTGTCAATTGTCTAATTTTTTTGTATGTCATATTGTTAGGACCTGTACGACATGAAGAAGAGGTGGCATGAGGTAATACCTGAGCTTGATGGACAAAAGATAGGTTGTAGAAGTAATCAGATTGTTAATACCTCGGTCGCAAGCAACAGGTTGGCAGAGGGAGTATCCGACTCGTCGTGCCCCCCGGCATCGAGGCACTGCCTCAGCGTGAAGGGATGTTGAAGATGAAGGGAAGCAATCTCCGGCAGCTGACATGCAGAAAATAAGCCCGTAGTAATTGTTGTTTGAATCTGCTATTTTGCCATCTATTTATTTATAAAGCCGCAATCCTTTTTCTTGTCGGAGTTCTATACGTGTTCTTTTGTCATGGTTGTACTCCTTTTCCTTATCACGTTCATACATGTACGTGTAGTTTGCCATCTATTTATTTATATTCATTATCACGTTCAGTACATTGATTGACATGGACTCTTCTGATGACATGGACTCGTATGATTATTCTAGACCGTTAGATCTTTATAAAATCTAATGGTCCAAATTCTTTTCTTTTTAGGATTAACGTGGGAATTTCTTGACCTTCTAGGCGAACGTGGTGGCTTCTTTTAGCTTCTTCTAACACTCCCTTATTAATATAATAGATAATGTCCAATCATTAACTAATTAGGCTTAAAAGATTCATCTCGTACTAAATCAGTTAAACTATATAATTAATTATTTTGTCAACTACATTTAATGCTGCATACATGTGTCTAAAAATTCGATGTGATGGGTGCTGTACAATTTTTTTTTTTGAAACTAAGCAGGGCGTCAGTTTGTCGCATTTTGTACCCCAAAAGAACAGAAAAGGATCGACAACTCCGTGGCGGAAGAAGGAGCTGGGACTACGGGCCGGAAACCCACCTGTTGCGAGAAGGCTCACGGATCCCGGCCCAATCAATTTGCTGAGAGAGTTGGCAGCAGATGGGCTTCCGCCGAGTGGGCTCGCGGCCGCGGACGGCGGGTTTCGACTACGGCCTGCGGGCCGAGCAAAGTTGAGACAAGGAAGGCCGTTTTTTTGTTTCCTTTTTTTTGAAACAATTGTTTCCTTTTTTCTTCCCGTCAAAACTCAAAAGTGTACTACTAGTATGCGTGCTCTGAATGAATCGCTAGCTTCTTTCCACAACGGCCAGAGGCAGTCGGTCGGTCAACACAGCGACATCAGTTCGCGCGAACCAGTCATCACTGAAAGCAGCTGCCGCCGCCGCAAGCCTCCACGCCGCTCGCCGGCGCTACACCCCCGCTGGTCAGTTCAGGTCAGGTCGTCGCCGCAGGCAGCTCGGCCTCGGCGTCGCCTCGGAAAATTCGGCCCACGAGCGCGAGATTTCCCCGGCGACGACCCCGACTTTCCACGCCAGCGTCATCAGCTGACCGATCGGCTGACGATCGAGCGCCCGTTGCAATCATTGAAATGTTGCTTCGTATCCGTGGAGGAAAACACCAGCCGCCGCCCAAGACTGTCTTCGCTCGCCGACGCCATACACGTACCAGCGCCTGTTTTCCTCTGCCTCTGAAGATTCATGGCGGCGTGATAGTGCCGGTGCGTCCGTGCATGCGGAGATTCAGACATGCGTGACGAAATGTTCAGAACGCTGGGCGACAAGAATGATCGGAGCAGCCGTGACTTTCGATCAGACTCTCTGAGCTTATAAGATTATTATATCTTCCATTCATCTTTGGGTAAAGTACAGGAACTGAAAGCACGCACGCGCTAAGATATCAATGCATGCACCGAAGTTTTTTTTTTAGCCATTCAGTTGCAGCGGCACTGAGCGAGGGTTTTTGCTGTACCTGAAGTCCTGAACTAGCGACACATAAGGCCGTCAAGCGATTAACAAACCAAGAGATTCATTCAGTGGCGCTGAGCTAATCCCACAGCGTTACGGTGGAGACAAAAACAACACACTGGCGTCCAGATCAGGATGCCACTTGCGGCGAGTAGGGTTATAGTCGGAGCAGATGGCGAGTATTTTTCTTCTCTGCAGCTGCTCGTGCTTGCTTACCTAAGCATCGCCGCGTCTGATGCGCCTGGTGCCATTTGGTGAGATCAGGTGTTAAATTCAGTGGAGAGGCAAGTGCAGATATTTCGAGCCGCCTCCAAACTTGGTAAGGAAATGTCATGAATCATGGATGGCGAGGCCTCGGCGCTTTATTGTCCTCATCAAGGCCGCCTCCAGATTTTGATATGCTGCAGCAGCCTGCAGGTTGCTTTTCTTGTCTCTGAGATGCTTCACCGCTCTGAACATGGATTGGCTGCAGGCTGCCGGATTCAGAGCAACTGATTAAAGGGTGTGACGTACACTGAAGACTCTGCGGGTTGACAAATTGAATCGATTTAAATGCTCCCATGAAAGGAACCGTGCTTAGCTTGATGGATCCATTGTCAAAAGGCCATGCTAATGCAGTACTCCAGAAGCAACGCCATTATTCAAACTGCACGGCGATACGGAGACGAGTTCTGAATTCTGATGTTGCTGCGGCGCCTAAGGTCCAAAGTATCCAGACTAATTAACAACAGGAGCTAGAACTTAGAAAGCCAAACTAAACCAAACCTTTGCTGGTATTTATTTGCTAAACAAATGCATGCCTAGCTGCTAGCTGCAATGATCTTCTCCTTCTGTTCTTGCTGCACTCTCAGACAAACTGAATGCAAGTGGACACACACAACCTGACCAGACTGCCGTAATGTCCGTGCATCTGTTTGTCTCATGTAGACAGAGGCTGGCGCTGATTTAAAACCGGCTCTACCTTTCCAACACTCTCAGACGGCGTAATCACAAAGCTGCTGAAACCGATATGGTGCGCAGAGTTTTTTTTATACACGTCACACGTTCAAATTCTACCGGACACTTGGCCTGGACGGACATGGAGGTTTGCTGAATACTTTTCTAGTCTCCCATCTTATCCAGCATTTTCTCACACTCGGTCTAGTATAGCCTTGTGTCAAACGTCTCCGACACGTAATTTGTTAGAAAAGAAAGGGCTCATACAGTAACGGATCTAGTTAAATTATCTGCAACCTAATCGACGGTTGCCAAGATTCCATTTGTTTATTTAGTTTTTATTTTTTTTATTACTTGTTGATAGTAGGATTCCATTTCTTGAGCTCTGTTGCAACGAACTCATGTTGCCCATGTGGAGCTCAAATCATGTGGCCGGCCTGAAGCATGGGGCGACGAGGCATCTTGGAAGGTCAACTCTGCCCACGAATCATTGCATACAGATGTCTCCAGTATTTTCGTTCTAAATAAATCTGAGCTTATATTATCTCTGTACTACAAAATTGATAAAAATGCATGTATTTCAGGGGCCTCTCTACCTGAACATGTATCAAATACATGTGTGTATACTTTGACAAAAATACCATGTTCACATAGTATGACATGTGGAGCCACAGAGATTCATCTAATGCTTAAACCACATGTCCTAGTTAAACTTTCCAGATTATGCAATAATAGCATGTTGAAGGACCATACTACAACTCAAGTGAGAGTCAACTGTCAACCACCGACCGCAGGAAATGGGCCTCCGAGAAAACAAGTACTAATAATTGAGCCTCTCTTTTTCCCCTGATGGGCTACAATTAGCCATTTGATTGGTTCTGAGGGCTAGTGCTATGCTGAGGTCAACCTAAATATAATGATCCTGCTCTGAAAGGCTAGCAAGATTTCGACTGAAGAAAGAAAGGATTCTTGAGGGAAAAAAGAAAGAAAGGTTACAACCATTCATGCCTTGTTAAATCGTCAAAAGGCTACTCCCTCCGTAAACAGCTCTTCAGATGCCATATGCTACAAAGCTGAAACAGCCTTGTAATAATTTCCAATAAAATATGCCGATTCCCAACGGAGCCTTTATATCTGAAGATGGACAGCTTACGAACAGTTCTCTGAACCTTGCACTGACGAAGGACGACATGGATGATGTGGTACAAAAGCGGCAAATATATAGTATGTAGTAGTTGCTTCTGCTCTTCAAACTGAACATTATTGTTCACCAATTTTATCGTCAAAAAGGATGTAACGATGCTTGTGTAGTCGGCCAACCATGCTAGTCGCCGTCGCACATCAAGTGTGTGCGTCCTGGTGTTGGCTAACTCGGATTGATGATAATGAGTACTGACATTTAATTGTGATGATCATGAATCGCAATCGGCCTTCGCGACTTGGTTCCCTAATTGTCAGTGGCTTCGTACAGATGGTCCATCCAGGGTCACTGTTAGCGGCGCAAGAGGGGCGTGCGTATACGCGTTGATTCGCTGCCGCTGGCGTCCCATGATCATCACTAGACGACCACCTAATCGATCAGGGACCATGTCATGTTACCGTAACATAGCACATCGACCAATCAAGCCACGCAAAGGAGAGGGAGAGGGGAGAAAACAAGAGGATAATTAATGATCGATATAACTGCCATATAGAGTATCCTACTACATGCAGCCTGTCCACCCGGCACCTCAATCCCTGAAGAAACTGCATATTGTTTCAGGCTTTCAGTTTTGCATGCAGCTCTGTTCTACACTTTCAGAGTTCTGAATTTCTCTAGCAGCAGAAAGCACGCAGCCACCTGTGGTCTGTTGCAGAGTTCTGCACTCTTAATCATGCAGCTCAACCATGTACGTAACCCTAGGAGATGCCGCAGTCCCTGTCACAAACCACAGCGCGCTTCAAGGGCTAGTTGGTACGAGTGAGAGCGGCATGGAAAAGTCCTGCTAGCTGCTCGAGGGCGAGAGAGAGGTTTCTTAGACGTCATGGCAACATCTTGGAAAGAGCGGCGGGCCATTAAATCATTGCAAGATTTGAGCTCCGAGCACCGCGAGATGATGCTCCTCCTAGGCTCTTAGCTACTTGCACGAGGAGAGGACCAGCGAATTCCTCCATGCAGGGTCCACCTGCCGGTGCCTAGACTCCAACGGGACTTTTTTTTTTTGAAACGAACTCCGACGGGACTTGGGAGGGCGGAGGAGGAAGACTCCCATGACGGCATGCCGGCGCCGCCCGGCCGGGTTGACCCGGCGGCCCGTCTCGTGCGCACGCGCAGGTCTGCCCCGCCTCGGTCACGGTATCCTGGGGGCCTTGCGTGTCCTGGGACCCCCCCCCCCCCCCCCCCCCCCCCCCAATCCTGTGAACTTGCTTGTGCCCCGTGCACTCCTTTCAACATTACCATGATACGATTCGGCACTAAACAATGCCGGGTCGCCTGTAGATTTTGTTGCCTCCAGAACTTGTCGGAGATGGATCGATCGAGTTGGTAATCTCAATGGTTTTGTCACGGATATCCACGCCGTGACTGAATGATCCATCCGTTGTTAATGCCGATAAGTTGACTGGGAAACGGGTGACCACCGGCCAAGCTCGGCTTGTGATTTCGATCGCTGGAACAGGTCGGGTTCAGATCAGATGATTGCAACTTTCTGTTAGCCTCCGGCAGCAGTGAGCCGGAGGTATTCTCACCTCGATCGGCTAGGTGGAGCGATTCGATTGGGCATAGAACATTCAAACGAAATTAGGTTTAGAATCGTAAATGCCTTTGAATTCAAATCTTGGTGTGCTGGTTTGTTCATCGGTGCCGCTGGAAGCCTCGCGTTCTGGCGGTTTACACGCACACGGTCAGGTGCATTTCACTTTTAAACACTACCTGTAGGAGAATCAATTTGATTAGAAATTAGATAGGATACCAAGCCGCTAGCCAATCCATTCTGAGATAGGGAGAGGGTCGCATGTTCGTCGAAAATTCCTTGTCCAACAAAATACAATACAATATATCAGACAATGTACTGTCGTGAAAGATGTTGGCCAACAATTATTAGCCGCCGTAATGGATCAACGATGATGGCCACCTGATTACATTTTCTACCAAGAGTCCAACGTCTCTGTGCACATGCATGTGGCTCCTTCCTGGACCTTATTAACCCCAGTTTCCTCTATCATCCAAACTTGTCGTCCATATTACCTCCAGATGAAAGATTTTTTAGAGAAATTTGGCTCCAAGAAATTGTTGCCTATATCGTAAAACGGAATCTAGCTAGCTAGCTAGTGACGGTGTGTATTAGAAAATGGAGTAGTACTCTGCATATGGCCAAAGATACCCCAATCGAATGAAGGCACGGCTCATGTCATGTGATAAGCAAGCCTGTCACTAAGAGGTTTGGACTAGAAAACAGATCAGCTTATCTTTATCATTTATCTGTCAGATATCATGGTACCCCAGGGTCATCAAGTGCATATTTTTCTCCACCGCCCAATCTGCATATGTGAGTCCGTGCATCGAATTAATTTGTCTGAAAAAAAAAGACATGCACAGCTCTTTTTCCAGTTCCCGGCGGAAGTAGCCGGTTTTCCTCGCCGTTGCCTGTATTTTCGGATTGCAAATGGAAAACGCAAAAAACTTTCAGAAAGACGTATCTCGCCCATCATCTTGACTACTGAATCTCAAGGTGACGCCAGCAAGCGTGATGGAATACGGACCAAGTTGCCGACTGTCAAAGACTTGCAAACTGCGACCAAGAGCAGACTCTGAAACCATTCCGCTCTTCATCAGGTTCTCCAAAACAAAGTATTTTTATTCATGACGCGTGCGTGTCTGCACGAGTATGAAGAGCAGAAAAATGTCCAGGCAGTCAGATTTCTCCGCACGGCTAGTTCAGGTTATCTTTTTTAATCTGCAGCAACAAGCATGTCGAAATGATCGTGTAATCGGCGTGGTTCATCCGTACGGATTAGAACACCGGCCTTGGGAATGCCTGTTTTGAACATTTTGATGGACCGGACCGGATGGCCCTATCAGCTGTGGTTAGCAAAATAAAGTATGCAGACTTCAGGCCAGTCCAAGGAAGAAAGAAATCTGGAAATGATAGAAGATGAGACGAAAGAGATCGCAAGATCTGGACCGGATTCAATCGGTAGCTTTCCCTTCAAAATTGACCGGTGACAGCCGTACGTCTCCGTTTTGCAGCCGTAGATGGTCTAATCTAAGGTTTTCAGGTTCACAACCATTTGTGAAAGTAGATTAAGAGCTGGCAGGGATCATATTGGAGCGACAACAATCAAAACTTGTGCATATATAAAACACGCCAAAATTGGCCATTGCACGTCAGAACAATGCAACTACACGCATGGCTTGACCCAAAAAAGAAAACTGCAAAGTAGCAGTGAAGAACAAAGTAGCAGTCAAAAACTATTCATAAAAAAAAAGTAGCAGTAAAAAATTGTCGAAAAGAGACACCCGCAAAAAGAAAACTAAAGATCGCCGTCAGAAACTAGGAAAATTAATCAAGTGGAAACGGCAAAAGAGGAAAGCATTGTCTGCGCCTAAGCTGCGACGCTGCTGTCCAATCGTTCAACGCGTGAGAAATGCCGTGAAGCTGGACCCTGGACCTGCCTGCCTGTCTCCTGGTCCCTTCAAAAAAGATGGCTTTCCTCGCTGCAGGAGGGGTAAAATTGACCGCTGCAAGATCATCATGGACGTGAGCACCTGCCACCCGGATCCAAAGGGCCAGAGGAAAGTGACAAGGAGATCGAGATCCATCCATCACCGTCCGAGTCTTCGAAACCATTGGGAGACCTTGAAAACAAAAAGGAAGCCCTAGAGGAGATGTCTATTCATCGCAGGTGCGATTAGAAGTTATACTATCGTACTTATTTATGTTTAGAAAATATAAATATTTTTATTTGTTCCATAACAATTTTATTTTTAGAATATTTTAATTTGTTCCGAAACAATTTATATCTCTAGAACATTTTTATTTTATCTTGTAGTATTTTATTTTGTTCTGAAACCATTTTTATTTTTAAAATATTTGATTTGTGCGATAGTATAGTTTCTAATCGCACGTGCGATGAATAGACGCCAGGCTCTTTCACAGCCTCAGAAAACGGCCGCACCGGAGACGACGGCCGCGCGCCTCGGCTTAGGCGAGGTCCGACCTGTAAACTACCATGCATCGTGTGCGCAATTATTGGATAAAAAAAGAGGGGCAAAAATGGAACAGTTGACCTTCAGCATAATCCTTGGTTTAATAATCACTTGTTTTATGATCTCATGAATGATGCTGCATAATTTTTTTTTTCGAGTGAACCGGTCTTGTGAGTACAAAATGGTGCATAATTCTCGAAACGATGACAGCTACAGTTCTTTTATGCTTTTATTTTTTGGCTGGGTAAGGTGAGCAACGATTGTGGTAAACAACTGCAATTTGGGAGGCAGATGATGCTACGTTGTGACTTGCATCGTGTTATTATTATTTGAGTAATCAGTGGCACCGACAATAAGGTCAACCTAGAGGGTACAGGGTCTTTGCCTGAATTTCATTATTTTTTTCTTTGAAGATTGAAATTCAGCTTATAACATCATCTAGTACTACCTTGGTCTCGTTTGGTTTCTCCGTGCTAGTTCCTAGCACGGATTTCTTTTGCATGTATGGGATACTAAATGAAGTCTATTTGCAAAACCTCTTCAGAGATGGGTGTAACTTTTCGCGACGAATCTAATGACGAGAATTAATCGATGATTGGCTACAGTAATGCTACAATAATCATCCTCAAATCACGCGGTCAAAGGTCTTATTAGATTCTTAAGGTTCCTAGCGCAGGGGTTCTGAAGTTAGTTTCGTAAACTGTCATTATTTAGTACCCCTAATTATTGGTCAAAGTTGCTACAATTTCTAGCGTAGCACAAACCAAACATGGTCCTTATGTCTTGTTAACAGCTGAATGCAACAGTAAATCTCAGTTGGACTCAGGTTGTGTTCAAAAGGTTTGAAGAGCAGTAAACCAATCTTTTCATGATAAAGCTTTAGGGTCTGTTAGATGAGCTAAAGTCGAGTGATAAACTTTAGCACAAATTAGAACTCATTTACATGCTAAAGTTTTTGAGTCTTGTTTAAAGTTTAGGTCACCCTGTTAACACTCCCGTTTGGACTAGCTACTGCAAAGTTTAGCACTTGGATGCAAACGGAACCTTAATGTTCTAAGTACTCGTGGGATTGGATTGACATCCAAAATTCAAAAGAAGAAATCCAATTGATGTCCAATTAAATAAAGTATCCATCCAATCCAATCCTAACAATTAGTTTTCAACATCCAATTCAATCCAATCCAGCTCCTCTTAATCCAAATCCATCCAATATAATCCAAATCCAAACTCGTCGCCGGCAAGGAAGCTGCACTGCCTTCCTACCAGCTTGCCTGCCCACAGCTCGCCGGCTCACGCCGCCCACACCGGCCGCCGCTGTTGGACCGCGACACCTCCACCTGCGGCTCGCCTACTCGCACTGGTTTCTGCTCGCCCGTAGCGCTGCCGCTCGCCAGCCTCCGTCCGCGGCTCGCCGGCCGTATTACGTAGGTGGCCTTGAAGCAGTAGTACTGGCTCATCATCAGCACCACCGAAGCCAAGCTAGCACTAGCAATGAGGTGGGTAGTAGTAGCAGCAGTGACGCGGCTGGTAGCACGAACGCGGTGCGCAAGGGTAGTACTTGACCGGCGGCCAGTACGAGCGCGGCGGCGGCGGCCTTGGCCTCGGCGGGCATGCCGTGGCCGCGGCGGAGGCTAGCAACGAATGGATCCTCGACTGCACCGCCCACGGCAGCGACATCTACTGCAGCACCTCGCACTGCTGCACCAGGGACGGGCCCGCCGCACCAAGGGTCCGCCGACTCCTTTGCTTGCTGCTCGATCCCCCACCAAAGAAGCACGGTGGCGAGGGAGAAAAGTTCGTGCGGCTAGCTCTGTCCAGCGCTCTCTTCTCTGTGATCCAACAATATTTGGATTAACTTCTAATTTTTATCCTGTAGAATCCAATCCTATTTGATCAAAAGTAAATGGATATCCATATCCAACTTGATCCAAATCCAACAAAAGATAAGTGCCAAAATCCAATTGGATTTGGATCACGTCCAATCCATTCCCAGGAGTAGTTCTAAGTCTAAAACTAGCTAAACCAATCTTCTTATGGTAAAGTTTCAGTCCAACTTAGATAAACCAACCTTTTCATGATAAAGTTTCGGTCTACTAACTTAAAATACTTGAACTTTAGTACTAATTTAAGGCAATGTGATCTAATCAAGGACCACACTGCCTACACAAAATCCAGCGTGCTCTGTTGCTGGACCACATTTGCCTAATGTGTGAGAAGGACAAGCATTGCCGGCGTGCGAGCGAAAAGAAACACCCATTGCCCGAACTCGTTCGATGGAGCCACATTGTCGCCTTCTTTTAGATCGGATCATAACTTTTTATCTTGTCCTAGCATCCTGTCACCCATGATCTGATCATATCATGCGGGAAACCGATGCGTCATCGGTTACCTAGCACTGCAAGCAATAGCAGAGGGCTTCAACCAGAAAAGCCCCATGCTTGGCACCGAATTAAAAAGGAAAAATAAAAGGGAGAGAGAGAGAGAGAGAGAGAGAGAGAGAGAGAGAGAGAGAGAGAGAGAGAGAGAGAGAGAGAGAGAGAGAACTCCAAGAACAAACAGAAGAGTCCATGAGGCCTGGCCATTACTCCATGTGAAACGAAATTCTTTTTCTAAATGCTCTGTATTATGTAATGGCCCAATAATTGAATGTGCTAATGGTGATGTGAGTTGCCGAGGAAAATTGGGAGCGGCAGGATGACCGGCGCATGCTGTCAGGCGTCAGCATTGTTGGGCGCCTCCCTTCCAGCGGAGAAGAGACCAAGGATCCGTCTCAATTTCCAAAGACGGGAAGAAGTTGGAGGCAGGCAGATCCAATCGGGTGCCGTTTCGAACTCCACGAAGAAGAGATTGGTGGGTACGCGAGAGCGCCAAGAGGAGCTCGCCCGGTCAAACGGAAATCTGAACGAGGCCAGGCCACAGGTGTAGTGTAGTGTAGTGTAGTACCCACACGTCCATATCCGTTCCCTTGTTGAACAGAGCATCGGTACCAACCCAATGCGAGGCGTGTGGTACGGAACTGGCTGCACAAGATATTCCCCGGCCTTGGCCCATCTGCCAGAACGGTGAGGAAAAGACACTGCCGCCGATCAATCTGGGATTAAAATTTGGAACAGCAAGGTTGCAGCCTTGCAGGGAGTAGTACTAGCCGACGAAGAAGGAAGAAGAGCTCCGCCTTTGTGTACGGCCTGTACGCAGCTGCAAGTGCGAGCAAGCGAGCCTGGAAGTGGCAAGCGTTACCACTCGCTTGGCAATTGGCATCACTCACGGGCACCGGAATCTCTCGTGAAAGCCGTGAAGATAAGGCCACGGACACATGGCGCCGCGCCTTTTTCAGATCTCAAGCTGCCGTCGCCGACCCGTTCGTTCCCTGAAACCGCGAGATGAACTTGCCTGGCATTATTGCCGAGCGAATGATACGGCCGTGTGCCAAGGAAAACCAACCGAATTAAGAATGGAATCGTGTAGGAGTAGGAAGGAAGGAGAGGCGTTTTAATTTTTCCTTCCTTGGGTGCCTGCGGCGGTTGTTAGTTCGTGTTCCGTGTTCGTCACCACGCAAGCTGCCGACGCTGCTGCGTTCACCTGCGAGCTCGCCGCTTGGAACATGGTGCGGCGGCACTTGTCACTAGCCGCATGTCATCTCCATGTGCGGCGGCCGCTTCTTCCTTTCCTTGTGGTCGTCAGAAATTCGGAAGCTGCGTCGCCATTCCCCCGTGCTGCCAAAAAAACTCTGAACTTGCTTTCACTCCTGCTGCACAGCCCATGAAGATGGCGGATGATGGGCAACAAATACTAGAATGGCGAAACTCTCTGCTGGCCCTCCGGATTTGCAGTGAACAGCTGCACATGCCCGTTCCGGCTGACAACTCGGCATGCCTGGTCAGACACAGCACGCGCTCCTCTGTCCGGCCGGCCCTTGTTGCTCCACCCCGACCATCAATCCACCCCTTATTTACTTGCATAATTCAAAATTTTAAAAAAAATTCATCACCTGCATGGAGATTTAAATCTAGACGAAATAAAAAACGCATTGCACGATTTGCCTGTAAATCGCGAGACGAATCTAATGAACCTAATTATGCCGTAATTAGATGCTAAATTACTACAGTAATGCTACAGTAAACAACCTCTAATGATGGATTTATTAGGCTCATTAGATTCGTCTCGCGATTTACAGACGAATTTTATAATTAATTTTGTGATTAGTCTATATTTAATATTTCAAATGTAGAAAAAAGTTCTTTCAAAAACTTTACACGAGGCAACTAAAAAAAGACCCCAGCCAGCGTCGCCGCCACCCAACGGCCGCCGGCCGGGGGCAACTGCTCCTCCCGCGTCGACGCCCGAGGCTAGGCGCGCACCGTACGATCGTTATCCGCCCAACTGTCACACCCAATTTTAAGGACAAAACCGAATGCATAACTATATGTATGTCGGGATCAAGTTTCATACATATAAATACATCATAAGTGAATAATCAGTAACAGTATCACGAAAAAAAGAACTAAAACAAATAAAAGACTATCAGAGTTTATAGCTTATTTTGGAAACGAAGGCTCCAAACTTAACAGACAATCAACTGGGGGTTGCGCATGCTTAGAACTCAGCATCATCTTCAAAATACTTCTCACACCTTCTACTTCTGAGCAGCAGTAAGTAAGGGTGAGTACACTTATGGTTGGTACTCAGCAAGACCACAAGAAATAACCAGAAAGTGATTTAAATCCATCTTTAAGTTTATTAATCATGTGAGGGTCCAAGCCGCTCTTGACCGTGAGCACGGCTAACCGGTTAGTTTTAACTCTGCAGAGGTTGTACACTTTCACCACAATTCGCGTAAAAGTTCCGAAGAACTTTGAACCCAACCACGCAATGTGCTAGCTAGGCACAATACCACACTTCCGAGGTGTGATTGTATAGGAACGCTACGAGGCCTTTCCGAAGAATCCCTATATATATGTTGGTCCCTGCCTTTGCGGTCCCTCAGAAGACACAGCTTCCTTCACCCGCTCCACAACACAAACTCATAACCACCAAGCAAAACAACCCCAACACAATATATAGTTCATCTAATTACTTAGCCAAGACCAGAGCCATATAGTATTGTGGTTGTACGATTTTCTTGGGTGGTTCTCCATGTTCCAATTAAATCATAGTACTCTTGTAAATAAAGCATAGATTGAAGTATGGTTATGGTCACTTGTCTTTCTCCAACGAAAAGCTACTCTTACTGCTCTTTAGCTTTTACTCGCTTGCAACTCTTGATCTTTAATCTTCGAACGGCGATCCTTCTACTCGGAACAATCATTGGGCAACCATACAAAGCAAACAAGAAGATACATCTAAGAACAATACACCAGAACAAAAGAAAGACTTTAAAAGAGCGTACTAAAGGATAGAGCTCGCTGCTATGGTTACGAAAGCGCAAGAAAAGCAGAAAACGGAACTAAAACGGCGATTCTATAGACTAAACGGTGCTTCAGGGATCTAGTCGCGATTAACTGTAGAGTTAAGACCTAGCGGAAAAGATTTGCAAGACACGAAAAACTGTACTCACAGAGGATAATAAGGTCATAAAGCTATCGCACACGTTGCAAGGATCACGTGAGCGCGAGAATCGATGAAAACGGAGCTAAAACGAAGAAGTTATGGCTAAAACAGGGTTTCAGGGGCTTATTTGTGAAGAAACAGAGCTTTCAGGGGCTAGATCTGAAGAAACCAGGGACTAAAACGAAATTAAACCTAAACTTCAAGGGCTAGCTTGCAAAAGAAAGGGTCCTGGACGGCGAGTTCTAATTTGTAAGAGCACAGGGTTTAAAACAGAAGAAACATGGCTGATTTGTGAATACTTTTGAACTAGTTAGGACTGCGGGTTGATTTCCTATAAACTGAGGGGCTCTTTTACAAAGTTATCGAGTGTTGACCGGTATGAGCTTGGTTTGACTTGGATTGAAACTAATCTGGGCCACTGGATCGGGATCGGACGGCTGGGACGAAGCGGGCGGCACAGAGTGGCCGGCGGTGAGGTTGGCGGCGGCGGCGAGGTCGTCGGAGTTGCCGAAATCGGCACTCCGGGCACGGGTTCGAGCGAGATTTGGCCTGGGAGAGAGAGAGAGAGCGCGAGACGGGGAACTCATTTACGGATCTTGGGAAGCGGGTTGGAGACCGGACACCGGAGTGCGGCGGCGAGAGGCGGCTCGGGTCGTCAGAGCTCGCTCCGATGAGCTTTCTGCGCGCGAACGAAGGGGGAAACAGAGAGAAAAGGGGGCCGGCGTGATCCTCACCATGGTGCGGAGTTCCGAGGCGCTCTAGGTCAACGAGAAGGCGACGGAGCGGGAGATCAGCGGCGGCGGCTCCGAGTTCTAGAGCTCCAATGGCGGCGGCGATTTAGGGCTAGGGTTTGCGAGGTGGCGGCTGCGAGTTCGAGGGGATCCAAGGCGGGGTCCGCGGCACCTTAAATAGGGGGCGGCCAGGGGCCCTGGGCGTGCGCGCCAAGAAGGCCGCGCTGGCGCGTGCGGCACCCGGACTCGAGGGAGTCCCGGCTCGGCACGAGGAAGGGGACGGCCCTAACGGGCGGGTCCCGCACGTCAGCGACAGAGGGAGGAAGGGAGAGGGGGTTGGCGGACTGGGCCGGGCCGGCCTGGATTGGGCCGCGGCGAGGTTTTGGGCCGCAGGGAGGAAAAGAAAAAAAGGAAGAGGGAGAAAGGGAGAAAGAGATGGGCCTGCTGGGCTGAAAACAAGAAGAGAAAAAGAAATGGCTTTGTATTTTTGAAACTAATTCAAACAATTCAATTCAAACTCAAATTCAGAGAATTCAAATTTGAATTGAACAACAAACAATAAAACAATGCAGTTCAGCATGAATGTATAACAACCAAAACGATCTCATTCAATTTAGAAGACAACCAATTATTATTATTTTTTGTACAAAATTCCCTGAAAAGAAAATAAATGTTGGCAAACTTTTAAAAATTATGAAAAAATTATTATTTTATTTTTAATTTTAATTATATTCTAAAATCCAAAAATTTCAAGGTGCGACACCAACGGAATCTCACGGCGCGGCGGCTCCATCCTCCCTGGGGGAGGGAATCTATCGGCCACCAGGGCTCGTAAATTCACCGACCCGAGAAGAAGCCCCCGCGCCCGTTATCCCGTGACGACGCGGGCCCACCACCAAGTGGCCTTCCTTCCGCCCGGGCCCGAGGCCGTAGGCCAGGCCAGGCCACACCCCCGCGCGGAGAGTCAAACCGGGAGATGGACAGATATTTCCACGCCCACCCGCGCAGGCTCTACATCACGTCGCTGACGGGCGGGGCCCGGCCGGGCTGTGGGGAGGCTAGATCTCACCGGGTGCCAACGGGCCAGGTGCGGCGGGTTCTTTGAAGGGGCGGCCTAACTCGACGGGGACGCGAACAGAGAACGCGAGCCCGGGCCCCGACTGGCGGCTCGGTGGGCCCCCCGGGCGGTAGGGCTGCTCGGGGTGGCCCGCCACCGGCGGGCGGAGGAGGAGGAGGTGGGTGTGCCGTGCCGCGGGTATAAAGCGGCTCGCCCCTATATAGGCTTCCCCATCGCCTCCTCCGGTTGCCGTCGCCGCCCACCACTACCAGTCCGTCTACCACCACTTCCTCCCCTTCTCCCTCGCGAGAGGAGAGAAGCGAGAAAGCCAGAGCGAGCTCCGGCACTCCGGAGCCCTGCTCCGCCCGTCCCGGCAGCAGCAGCAGCGCGCTCGGCGCGGACTGGCAGGACCCGTCCGCCATGGGTGGGCTCGAGGAGATCAAGAATGAAGCGGTCGATCTGGTGAGGAATCAAAATCATCGCCGCCGCTACTAGCGCCTGTTTGCGCCTTCATTCCGGGCTACTTTTTTACATGCATGCTACTACTCTCTAGTCTAGTATCTGCGCTCTGCTTCAATCATGCGTGTGACGATCAGTTTCCTTTTGACTTTTTATTTTCCCTCTCCGTTCCTCCTTCGCCCTGCTGCTGGAGGAAAATCATCATGGAGAAGTTCCTCAACTCCGAAACCAGTTTAATTTCACTGACAAGCATAGTAACGATTTTCAACCCCCAAAAAGGGAATCCTGATCATGTACCCCTCGCATGGGGGCGAGCTGAGGTCGCCGCCTTTACGATCAATCTCCCAACGGCTTTTCGGCGAGGGGAAGAGCCACCTGGCCATGTTCCCCCCGTGTGTTTTGCTCATGTGACCTGTTCGTTTGAATGCTTACAGCTCGCCGCCGCGCCGCCCACCTATTTAGTATCTCACGAGGGAGAAAGACCCACCTATGAATTAGCTCGCTCACTTATTGCTGATTTAATCCGCCGTGTTTAATACGTTTCCTTCTTTTGCTACATCAAACAAAATTTAAATTTATTTCCCCGTAGATCTGTGCTGTGCATACCTCGATGGTTTCATTTTTTTTAAACACAAGCTTAAAATATCTAAATTTGTGAAGTCCAGCTCTACTAGCTGCTACTTTCCTTTGGATGTTTCAGTAACCATAAATATAATTTCTGCTATTAATAATTTATTATTCGTAACCGAATAAGTTAATGGTGGTTATTGGTGTACGAAATTGCGCGTAAAGTCAAAACTCTAAAGGTGTTTATTATACTTGGCACGGGGGCACGCGAATCAACGGCCATCACGGCAGGGCGATGGCTCAGAGAAAATCCGTGCACCTTTGAGCTGTTGCTTTTCTGTTTCTTTAATCTTGTTGACCGAGCGGGCGGAGCGGCCACAGCCCACCTGACGAGTGGCGCGCCTGCTCATCTCTTTTGCTCCGTCCACTTCGGGCCGGGTTCACACGCCGGAAACGGATGGATGCGCAGGCACGAATCTCCAGGCCCGTGCTTCGCTGGGTCACACGTGGGCGGGGCCACGGAAAGTGCGGAGCGGGCCACGGGCACCCTGCGCCAGCGGCCTCTGATCGAGATCGGACGGCCGTACTGTCGGCAATCATTGGCCCCGTACAAGGCCTTCGGCCTCTAGCTGGTAGTGGATGACATGGTGGGCCCACGCAAGTAGACAGCCCTCCTCATGGAGATGCTGTTTGACTGTCCTGGCTATGACTGCCAAGAACCTTTGATCTCACCTCAGTGATGGTGTCTGTGTTTGCAGGAGAACATCCCCATCGAGGAGGTGTTCGAGCAGCTGAAATGCACCCGCGAGGGGCTGTCCTCCAGCGAGGGCGCGCAGCGTCTCGAGATCTTCGGACCCAACAAGCTCGAGGAGAAGAAGGTAACAGCAGCTAAATCAAATCTGCATAAGCACGTTTTTGTTTGGACTGGACTGGGTCCATGTATGTGTAATCCATTTTTTCGCGATCGTGCCTGAGCATATTTTTCATTAAGAGGAAGTATGTGTAATTCGTGATGCTTAAACTTTTTGGTTGTCTTGTGTGTGGTACAGGAGAACAAGATTCTCAAGTTCCTCGGGTTCATGTGGAACCCGCTGTCCTGGGTCATGGAGATGGCTGCCATCATGGCCATTGCCCTGGCCAACGGCGGCGGCAAGCCTCCGGACTGGGAGGACTTTGTTGGTATCATCGTGCTTCTGGTTATTAACTCCACCATCTCCTTCATTGAAGAGAACAACGCCGGCAACGCTGCAGCTGCGCTCATGGCCAACCTTGCCCCCAAGACCAAGGTGAGCACAACATGTTGGCTGCAGTGAACAAAATAAAAAAAAAACATCTTTTAAAGAAAAACAGGTTTCGAAACCATAATAAAAAGGAAAAGAAAATGCATGTACTTATATTCCATAATAATGTGGCTATGATATTTTCATGGACAAGTTGCTGTATAGTGGAAGGAGGAATCTTTCCGTGTGAGCTTTTAGGCCGGAAAAGGTTCAACTATGTCATGTCCAAAACTTAAAGTTCTGTATGGTCCATTGGATGTGTCATGACTGGGCATATATTCCATTATTGAGGAAACGATAGGGACACAGCTATTGGATACTGTTAATTTGGCATAAAGAATTTGGGTAGTTAAGGGCACCTTAACATTTACCGATTATTTGGACCTACATTTTTTTTTCTGCAGTGCAACAGGAAGTGAAGTTCCAGTTTCTTTCTTACGTAGGTTTAGTCTTATCCATGGTAGAATAATGTGCAAGTATCTGAGTAGGAGGATGTATTATTGTCTTGCATGTGGACTTATATATGGGACCCTTCTATATGGCACAACAATTCATGTCAACTGGCTCAGAATTCTCAATTTGAGTGGCCATCCTGCCTGTCTCTTTCCTGTATTTTCAAATTTGTTAGAGAAGAAAATCATGCCATCGCTGGCATGCACATCGCTGTCGTATAGACTTAATTTGTCCAAGTTGTGGCGAGTCATACATATTGAAATGTGTTAGGTGCCATGATGCAATCATGTAGATAGTGACAACCTGAAATAAGCTGTATTCATTGTAAACTTTGTAGCTGATTGTTCGAAGAAAAAAAAAGATTTACTAAATCATTTGAACTCATTGGATTTTGTTTACCTGTTTGTAGGTGCTGAGAGATGGCCGATGGGGCGAGCAGGAGGCTGCAATCTTGGTTCCTGGTGACATCATCAGCATCAAGCTCGGTGACATTGTCCCTGCTGATGCTCGTCTCCTTGAGGGTGATCCTCTTAAGGTTGACCAGTCTGCACTTACTGGAGAGTCACTCCCGGTGACCAAGGGCCCTGGTGATGAGGTCTTTTCAGGCTCAACATGCAAGCAGGGTGAAATCGAGGCTGTGGTCATTGCCACCGGAGTGCACACCTTCTTCGGAAAGGCTGCTCATCTTGTGGACAGCACCAACCAGGTTGGACACTTCCAGAAGGTCCTCACCGCCATTGGGAACTTCTGTATCTGCTCCATTGCAGTCGGTATCGTTATCGAGATTATTGTCATGTTCCCGATCCAGCACCGTCCATACCGCAGCGGAATTGAGAACCTGTTAGTCCTCTTGATCGGTGGTATCCCAATTGCCATGCCTACTGTGCTGTCGGTCACCATGGCCATCGGCTCCCACAAGCTCTCACAGCAGGGTGCCATTACTAAGAGGATGACTGCCATTGAGGAGATGGCTGGTATGGATGTGCTTTGCAGTGACAAGACTGGCACACTCACCCTCAACAAGCTTAGTGTTGACAAGAACCTCGTCGAGGTGTTTTGCAAGGGTGTTGACAAAGAACATGTGTTGCTGTTGGCTGCAAGAGCTTCAAGGACTGAGAACCAGGATGCCATTGATGCTGCCATGGTTGGCATGCTTGCTGATCCTAAGGAGGCCAGGGCTGGTATCAGGGAGGTGCACTTCTTGCCCTTCAACCCAGTTGACAAGAGGACTGCTCTGACGTACATTGATTCGGATGGCAACTGGCACCGTGTCAGCAAGGGTGCTCCTGAGCAGGTGAGGAATAGTGAACTAATATTGCTTCCTTTTGAATTGATCAATTGCAATTTGTACTTTTTTTTCTGAGTAACTAATTAATTGTTTCTGTAATGAAAACAGATTCTTGACCTGTGCAACTGCAGAGAGGATATGAGGAGGAAGGTGCACTCTATGATCGACAAGTATGCTGAGCGCGGTCTTCGTTCACTTGCTGTCGCCAGACAGGTATCTTGGCTGATGATCTTTCCATGTTCTTGTTGTGTTGATCAGGGAGCCATATTCTTATTCCCAATGTAATCTTTCCACAGGAAGTACCTGAGAAATCAAAGGACTCCCCTGGTGGACCATGGCAATTCGTTGGTTTGTTGCCCCTGTTTGACCCCCCTAGGCATGACAGTGCTGAGACAATCCGCAAGGCTCTTGTTCTTGGTGTTAACGTCAAGATGATCACTGGTACAAATCCTGTTACTACTAAATGGTCATGAAATCTACTGGGCCAGTATTTCCATGAGTGCTTAATTTGGACTTCTTTTGTACTTCAGGTGACCAGCTTGCCATTGGTAAGGAGACTGGAAGGAGGCTTGGCATGGGCACCAACATGTATCCTTCCTCCTCTTTGCTCGGCCAAAACAAGGACTCTACTCTTGAAGCACTTCCTGTCGATGAGCTCATCGAAAAGGCTGATGGTTTTGCCGGAGTCTTCCCTGGTGCGCCAAATACCTAAATATTATTTACTTGTTATGTAAGGTATCTTTTTTTGATGGAGTTTCTCTTATGCAGAACACAAGTACGAGATTGTGAAGAGATTGCAAGAGAAGAAGCACATCGTTGGTATGACCGGAGATGGTGTCAACGATGCCCCAGCTCTTAAAAAGGCTGACATTGGTATTGCTGTCGCTGATGCTACTGATGCTGCAAGGAGTGCTTCTGATATAGTACTTACTGAGCCGGGTCTTAGCGTCATTATCAGCGCTGTGCTCACCAGCAGATGCATCTTCCAGAGGATGAAGAACTACACTGTAAGTTCTTTTCTAGGCATGTTTTTTGTGTGCCTTTTCTCTTTAGCTTGCATATGATGAGCATTCTGACTCTTTTCTCTGCTTCATCTTCTGAAT
Organism: Panicum virgatum; assembly: GCF_016808335.1. Classification (NCBI taxonomy): domain Eukaryota; kingdom Viridiplantae; phylum Streptophyta; class Magnoliopsida; order Poales; family Poaceae; genus Panicum; species Panicum virgatum. The sequence goes on from NC_053142.1 coordinate 50,248,034, forward strand.
CACCAGATTTACGCTGTCTCCATCACCATCCGTATTGTGGTATGTACACGGGACACAAAAAATTAAACTCAAATATAAAGTTTACTTCCTCTGCAACCTAACGTTAATTTTGTTTTGCAGCTTGGGTTTATGCTCATTGCTTTGATCTGGAAATATGATTTCTCGCCCTTCATGGTGCTCATCATTGCCATCCTCAATGATGGTATGTGTTCTTGTTTTCCAATACTGTAATTGAAACTGTACAGTTCTAGTAAAAGCATCGATTCTCAATGTCTAAAACAATAATGCAGGTACTATCATGACCATCTCTAAGGACAGAGTTAAGCCATCTCCCCTGCCTGACAGCTGGAAGCTTAAGGAAATCTTTGCTACCGGTATTGTCCTCGGAAGCTACCTTGCTCTGATGACAGTAATTTTCTTCTGGGCCATGCACAAGACCGACTTCTTCTCGGTTGGTTCTCAAACCTTATTCAACAGTACAGATTTTCCTCACTCTGTATGCACATTCATGTCTGAAACTTCTTTTTTCTCACTATGGTGCCGTTGCGCAGGATAAATTCGGTGTGAGGCCAATCAGGGACAGCGAGCATGAGATGATGTCTGCACTGTATCTCCAAGTTAGTATTGTGAGCCAGGCTCTGATCTTCGTCACCCGTTCCAGGAGCTGGTCCTTCGTGGAGCGCCCTGGACTGCTCCTGGTCACCGCTTTCCTGCTCGCTCAACTTGTAAGTACTAGCTGGCTGCCTCTGAATTATTACCCCTGAAAATTAACGCAACAAATCTGAGCCTGTCTTTTGTTGGTGCAGGTTGCGACCTTACTGGCCGTGTACGCCAACTGGGGCTTTGCCAGGATCAAGGGCATCGGCTGGGGCTGGGCTGGCGTAGTCTGGCTCTACAGCATCGTCTTCTACTTCCCTCTCGACTTGTTCAAGTTCTTCATCCGCTTCGTGCTCAGCGGCAGGGCCTGGGACAACCTCCTCGAGAACAAGGTACGCAACCACTCCTGCCGTTGGCCGTAACCCCCTGATTTCTCAAGCGGGTTTGCTGATGGAATTCTGTTGCTGTTGTGCAGACTGCCTTCACCACCAAGAAGGATTACGGGCGGGAAGAGAGGGAGGCGCAGTGGGCCACCGCCCAGAGGACCCTCCACGGGCTGCAGCCTCCGGAGGTGGCCTCCAACACGCTGTTCCAAGACAAGAGCAGCTACCGCGAGCTGTCGGAGATCGCGGAGCAGGCCAAGAGACGAGCTGAGATCGCGAGGCTGCGGGAGCTCAACACGCTCAAGGGCCACGTGGAGTCGGTGGTGAAGCTCAAGGGCCTGGACATCGACACCATCCAGCAGAACTACACGGTGTGAGGCGCGCGCCGCCGGGACGTCGACGAAACCTTTGCTTGCCCCCGTACTGCGAACGGAGTCGTCTGAATTGAAACCAAACCAAACAAAACAAAAAGAAAAAAACCGTGTGGCTGATCTGACCGGCAGCAGCCCTAGTTGTAAAGCGCTATACCACCACCAGATACTGCTATATGATGGTATGGTTGGGTGCTCCGTCTTGCTAGGGAGCTTTTTTTTCCCCCCTCTCTCCTTTACACTTTCTTTTCACTAGTGGATGGAGTGTGCGCGTGCTGTAATCGTTTTACTTGCGTTTTCCCCTAACTAGCCCGGTGGTCTCGCGGAATGCGAGATGGAGAAATAATGCAACAAATTTTCTGCCACATTGCAATTGCAAGAGTGTGTGCTGTCTTGTTCTCTTCTCCCTTTTGAGTCGTATACATACAGTTACCACCAAGAGCATGGTTCTGAGTTGTAATCGTGGATCACCTTTTGGCTAAGACTAACGCCTTGTCTCTGTCTACTGGTGCCGCAATTCCTTTTCAGTTTTCACCGCGTAATAAAAGCTGGGACGCTTTTTACTCGGCGCGCACTTGCAAAAGTGCAGGTCAGCATCAAGGAAATAATCCCCGGAGCAATGATAATGTGGCAAGAAATCAGCAGGCTCTATATCTTGATGTCGAGTCTGCAAAAAAGGGAGAGAAATAATATGGACAAGGGCATGTATGCGCGTTGTAAAGGAAAAAAAGAGAGGAGAAACTAAAGGTTCTCTCTCTCTCTCGCCTGTAGCGTGGCGCATCAAATTGACAAATTGTATTCGGGGATTCTGTACGCCTACACGAGGACTGCACAAATCCAAGCGAACCGAACCCAATCATCCCCAAAAAAGGGCAAAGCGACATTGAGGAATGAGGAATAGTGTTCGCCTGCAATTTCCCTCTCCCTTTCCGCCTGCCCAAACGCACTCAACCACAAGCCGGTAACAGTCACGACGGAGGGGGGGGAATTGGGGCACGTACGGAAAAAGCGCGAGGCAGGCGTGGGGCAGACGCAGGTCGCTCCGGCGCCGGCTGAAAGGCCCGCGACGTCCGATCCGGCGACCGATCGCCGCCGGATCACTCACGGCAAGGCGGCTCACATGGCACACAGCACCTCACGGCTCGGCTTATCCCGGTCGCGATCCGCCCCCGCGCGCCGTGCCCCCGTCGCCTGCGCACCACCGGTAGTGCGCGTCGCTGGCGTCCTGTCCCTGCTTGGCGGTTGGCGCTGGCCGCCGGGCGGGGGATCGCCGCCCCCGCCCTCCAGCGGGAGAAGGGGGAAAAAAGCGAATGATTCCTGCAGCAATTGCGTCCTACGCGGACGCGCGCTCCGATGGGCCGGCGGCGCTCGTCCATCCAAAGTGCCGGCGGGTAAGGTAGGCATCATGATTCGGTGACATCGCTTCCTCTCTATCTGATCTCTCTTCTCCAGCGCCATGCTCGCCTGTCCCTTCTTCATCATCTGCCGATCGGGCACCCCCATCGCGTCCTGTGGCACGACGCGCCGTGTTGATCTTGTTCCTTTGCCTTTGGTTGAACCTGAACTCGTGCAGTATAGGCAAGTAGGTAGCCAGGTAGGCATCGCTTGCTTTCGTGCGGAAGGTGCAAATTGGTGTGCACCTCCGACTGTAGTTCGATATTTTGTACTATTTCTTCAAAACAGGATCTTGTTTTAGAAAAGTAGTACAAAATTTTAGAAAAATAGTACAAAATTTTGAACTAAAAGAATTGGAGGTGCACGAAAAGTCACCTATTTGCACCGAACTGAGCTAGCATGATAGGGATCTGCTTCGTCTGGGGCGCAGCGCACGGCGTCAGTGCAGCGCGGGCATCTCATACTGTTTGTTCAGCTCCGGTCATTTTCTCCACCCGTCGCCCGGGCGTAGCGCATACTGTTCCTTTCTCTCGCACAGTTGGTATGGCTAAGCACGTAGTAGACGATAAGGGTGCCGCCAAGGCATCTCCTACGGTTCTTCAGCTTCAGCCACTTTCCGGCCGGGAGCATCTCATGCCTGCCGTTGGCTTCGTGGAATCGTCTCAGCGCTGAGGTACAAGTACAAATGATCAACACGGATCGGTTCTACAGTGTCGACATTCTACATACCAAGGACAGGGCAACGAATCGGACAAGGCCGGCCGCAGCTCTGAATGGCTAAAAGAAGAGGCTCCAAATTCAGACGATCCGCCCTCACTCGTTGCAGGAGGCTTTATTCAGTTGGAGCATAACTGGCCATGTATGCTTTGCCGCTGGCTGCTGGCTTTGCAACCGATTCCAGTTCTTTGGGCTCGTGAATCTGGTTTTTCCCTTTTTTTTCTCCGCCAATTTTTTTTTTAAAAAAAGGGAAGTGCGTGCCGGTGTTGCTAGCTGCTGCTGAACCTGAACGGAACGGTGCCCGATCAACATGTTTGCATTATTCAGATCCGGTGGGGTCTGCGGGGGCCCAGGATCGACTGGAGGAGCTTAAAAGAGGGGGCAGGCGGAGCTGAGCCCGTGCGCGGGATAAGATAGCTAGCTATCTCATGATCAATCTCATGTAGGTGGAGGTAGGCGAGCGCATCTGGCATCGCATCCCCATCGCCTCGCCGTGGCAGGCAGCACCCAAAAGCCGAGGCTGCACTGCAGCCTAGCAGCTAGCTAGCCGATGATTCGAAGAGATTGGAAGCTGCATTATGAGGAGTATATAGTACGACTCCGATTGATTGATTGGTCCCGCAGGCAAGTGCACCGGCTGCAGAATTGTGCAGGCAAAGGTAGATGAGAACCTCCGTTTCGTTGGGGGGAATGAGGGCAAGTGGGACTCGGACGGGGAGCGATGGTGAAAGCTTGTACTGGGCGGGCAGTGGCTGAGAGCTTTCAGAGGGAGATGATGCCTGCGAGAAATTGGCGTCGATTCTGACGAGAGAGCTTGGCTTGGAATAAAGGGCACGTCCGAGAGGATTTTACATGTATACCATTATAAAAGATGGTCCCGACGTCTATATTACTAAAAAGTTTGGTGACATCTTTATATCATCGCGTATTTTCGTTTTGACGTCTGTACCATTCCGTCCATCTGGTGTTATAATTTAACAGATTCGCAGCTCTGACGGGTGGCACCTACCTATGAAATTGTCGATTGTGCCCTCATTCCATTTATCCCTTAGTGCTACTCCACAAGTCAATCTACTCACTCCACTCTACGCCCTCCCTCCCATGAACCCTAGCGCGCCGCCGCATCTGGGTCCGCCAGCCGGCCGCCGCCTACCGCCCCTTGGATCCGTGCCGGCCCTGCCTCCCAGCCGTGCATGGAGGAGCGCCGGGGTGCCGCGCGTCGGGGGCCCGCGAGGGGGCGCCGCGCGTCCGGCGTCGGCGTCGGCCCGCGCCAGGGTGCTGCGTGCCCGGCGTCGGGGGCCCGCGCGTCGGGGCGCTAGGGGGTGCCGCCCTGGCCGCGTGGGGGCGCTGCGGAGTGCGGCCACATTGGGGCGTACGGCAGCGCCGGCAGGTTGAGCTCGAAGACGCGCCAGGTACATTACTGATTTTTTCTCACGATTTCGATTGCTCATGAAAGCAGAGGGGTGTGATTGGCTTGTATTTGCTTGCATATGTGATGAGGCTGCATTGTTGTTCATCTGTAGGATGGACGACAATAGTCGCTTCAAGCTAGAAATTCGAAACGTTGCTCCCAACTGTCGTGGTAGATGGTACAACTTGGAAAAAATTATGGATGCTGACTTCACCAACTTTAGAGATTTAGTTGATGAAGTTGTTGACAAGTGTCCTCCCAGTTTCGGCGATGTAGTAAAACTGTTTTACTCATGCATGGATACAAAGGCCAATATCCAAGTCTTTTCTGACCAAGATTTGGTTGAAATGTTTGCAAAACATGAAGCTTCAAAGTGCAGTTATATGACTTTCTGTTATCATAGTCCTGATAGTGAGCCTCCTGAGATTCCTGTATGGGATGTTACTACTACTAGCAAGTCAGTTGCACCCCCATGCACTCCTTCAATGCCATGTCCTAGCATAACAGAACTAAGCTTTGGAACTCATAATCATGAAACTGAACAAATGACCAACCCAAACCCACGTGATGAGTACCTAGGTGTGGATGGGGAAGGGTTATATATTGATATTGGTCCCGAAAATCCAGAACCCTTACATGTTTGAGAAACATTATCAAGCAATGGCTGAACACAAACCAGAGGCTATGAAATATCTTCAGGAAAACCATAATAAATTATGGACCAGGAGCCAATTCTCCACATTGTCAAAGGTGGATTATATTACAAATAATTTGGCTGAGTCCTTCAACAATTGGGTAAGCAATAAGTTCATTTTTTGGTCACTTTCTTTGCACTGATTTCAACAGTACATAACCACTAATTGCTATATTCACAAGTAAAGGATCATAAGAGCAAGAACCTGGATGACCTGATGGATACCATTAGACAGCGAATCTTTATTAAATGGAATCAAAGGAAACGAATTGTCCAGCAGTTTCAAGGCAAGATTCTGCCTCATATAGTTCAAAAGTTGAGGGAAGACAGCTATAACCTTGACATTGAAGTTATCACAAGCTCACCTGATGGTATTGGAGAACTTTGTGCTAAGGAGCGTTCTGTCAGCAGCTACAGGTTTGTAGTCAACTTAATTGAGAGGACTTGCACCTGCAGGGCTTGGCAAGGGTCAGGAATACCCTGCAAACATGCTATTGCATATATCACATCAATTCCTGGTGCAATTTTAGAGGACTATGTGCATGAGTACTACTCAGTTGACAAATTCAAAGCTGCATATCAAGGTTGTCCCTAGTATTCCTGACAAGTCCTGCTGGCCCAAAGCCACACATGATTTCTTCATGCATCCTCCATTGCTCAAGTCAACTGCAGGAAGGCACAAGAACAGGATGAAATCAGCTATGGAGGGAGGTAGTGGAGGTACTGGTAGCAAAGAGACTGGCAAGAGGAGACATAAGTGCCCAATATGCAAAGAGTTAGGGCACCACTGGTACAAATGTAACAATGGGAATCTAGAAGATATACCTGCAATGGAGCATGAGAGGTAAACTCCATGGACATTACTACCATATGCGTTTGCCTTTAGACATCTATATCAAATAATTTTTTTCAGGGGTCCACCAAAGAAACAGCTCAAGAAGAAAGCAGCTGCTTGTACCACAGAGAGTAGCATTATTGTGGCCACTCCTGCATCAGGAATGGTCTGGCCACACAATGAGGCAGTGGCTAATGCTACACACAAGAAAGGGAAGAGAAAATCATCTTCATCATCATCAGGTGCCAAGAAAAGGAAGAAGACAACAACCAGTACTTCAACAAGTACGGCTAGCAGGTATGGTCTTGTTTTGTTCTCACTTTTCAATACTTTGTGATTTACAGCTCACTGATAGACATTTCTTGTTTTCACACAAGATCTGGAACTGGATCTAATGATCCTGTGCCTCTCCAAGTTCTGCCTCCTGTTCTGCCTGCTGCCTCAGCACATACAGCGCTCACACCAATGAAGAAATGTGGTGTCACGAAGAAGCTAACACCAAAAAGGGCGTCAGTTCAGGTTGACAGGCCGACCAGCCCAGCTGCAAATACTAGAAGCAAGAAGAAACTGAAGCTTGAATAAAATGTGATTGATGAGTGTTATTTTGTTCTGTAATATTATGCAATGGAGTTGTCTTTAAGACACTTTAGTTTCGATGACCAGTCCTGTGGAGATGGAAACCGGTAACTTAAGTGCTTAAATGTTGATGCAATGAACAAGTACTTTGTGATGTTATTTGTTACTGTGAATTGTTACTCTTAATGTTGTGCTGCTGTCCACATGAATGGTTCTGATGCTGTCCAAATGATGGACAAAAATTATATTTTTATTTGTGCTGTCCAAGTATAATTTATTTGTGCAAGAATTAAAAAAATTATATCGTATTGCAAACCATATTACATTTCTGGGTGGAGTGCCATGGAGTGGCATGGGAGACAAAAAAAATTTGGTCATGTACTCAAACGTTGGAAGCAAAATAGAATGGCATGGAGGGTAAATTATTTTTTGGGCACCTAAGGGCATCATGGACCTTTTGCAGCTCTGTTAGCATCCATTACCCTCCAATCCATCCATAATGGTACAGGCGTCAAAACGAAAAAACACGATGATATAGAAGTGTCACCAAACTTTTTAGTGGTATGGACGTCAATGCCTTCTTTTATAATGATATACATATAAAACCCTCCTGTCCCAACCCTTTGCCTGCGGTCTCGAAAGACGGATTCGGATTGCTTTCAGCTTTCCTGCTCCTGTTATCATGGATATTTTATTTCTCCTGTTGTTTTCTTTCCTTCTGGAGTTTCTCTCTAATAATGTTTTGTTTTTCGGATCTGCTCCTTGGAAACTGAGATGGCAGTCGAAGATGGGCTCTTTGCTAAAGCAAAGCGCTTGATGGGCTTGGCGGAAGGGGGAATCATAGGCCCAGTTAGACAGCAGCACGGCCCAGACTCTGTGATGCTGCCATGAAATAATGGGCTCTAGTTTTGTTGGGCCAGGCTTAGTGTACTAGCCAGATCAGATGTTCGTGTTAGTGTACTACTAGTTCTGTTGGGCCAGGCTCGGATTGCAAGAAAGCCTGTTTGGCTGGCCTGCTACTACCATCTTCCTCTTATCGGGGTTGGAGGCCCAGCAATCTTGCTTCCCCGTCCGTGTAAGAGCTATCAAAAACAAAAGAAAACAAAACCAAAAATCTGCATACAAACCGAGCGGCATGCGCATTTCTAAGTCGGGGCATCATCAGTTCAATGTGACGAGGATCGGATGGGGCATCATCAGTTCAATCTGCATCACTCTAGCTTGCCATACTGCAGAACTACCGATCGGCGATCGCGATCGCAACATTTTTTGTGTGACGACCCGCCGGCCGCCAGGAACCACGACGTCTGCTACATGCGACTCTCCTGTCCGGTTCCCTGTCGCGTTGCAACTTCTCGTTTCGAAAGCGAGGTTGACGACGACTGTTTCGCTTCCCTATTAGTAGTAGCGCCATAGACAGATTTAATTGTTTGTTTCGGCGATTGGTTTGCAAGCAAACGTCGCAGGCACCTCATTATCGACCTCCAGCCAAGTCCAGTAGATCGAACTAGCTAGTAACAGTTGAGCGACCTCTTAATTGCCAGCAGAGCAAGGACGTGATCCGAGCCAAAAATGATCCATCTCTTGCCGCATTAGTCTGCTTTAATTTTCTGAATGAAGCTGGCAAATGTGTCAAGAACACCCAATGTCAGTCGCACAGTGTTATCAGATGCGCGCAGTGTCAGGACTCAGGAGGCTTTTATCAGACACGCACACACAGTGTCCCTGAGCAATCCATGGCACGCTTGCCCGCTGACAGCATGATCTCTGATCCTCCAGCAACCAAGTACAGCGGCGATTATTTAGGCTTTCTCCAACCATTCCCCCCATCCAACTCCCCCCAAACGTACTATTTACTATATTTTACTACCTCCCTCCAAAAGATTCCTCCCCCTATAACTCCTTCTCTCCAACCATTCCCCTCATATCTATTCCCCCTATATACTATCACTCATTAACTAACTATTTATTTAATGTTTTTGAATTTAAAAAAACATACAGTATTTATACTGTCATAATACACATTATTATCGTGTTACGGGGCTCAAACGGGATTAATATCGTAAAGAAACGGTGTGATTAGAGATATAGGGGGAGTTTCAACTCACCCCATACGTGGGGGGAGTTTCAACTCCCCCCAATATACAGGGGAGCCATGGGGGGAGCCGTTGGAGGGCTTCCTCCCCCCAAAGCTCCCCGTACGTGCGGGGGAGGGAGCCTTACAGGGCACCGTTGGACATAGCCTAACACAGGGCGAGCGAATCCATTAATCGGTTCGTACGAGCGCCGTACAGGCCTAACTCTAGGCGTGTTGTTTGGTTACATGTCATATCAACTTTACACAAAAAGACGAATGTTCGCATGGAGTTCTAAATGAAGTTTATTTGTAAAATCTTTTCAGGGATGGGTGTAATTTTTCGATACGAATCTAATGACGGTAATTAACTGATGATTTGCTACAATGATGCTACAGTAACCATCATCTAATCGCGCGGTCAAAGTTCTCGTTAAATTCGTCTCGCGGTTTACACGGGTTGTGAAGGTAGTTTTGTAATTAGACTTTATTTAATACTCTAAATTAGCTGTCAAAGATGAAAAAAATTCCATGGAATCCTAACCAAACACGACCCGTTGGCGGCTAAGTACAGTGTCCGCGGTCGGGCGGCCCGGCCCCTGGATCGACGGGCATGGCCCGTTTCTGATCGATCCTGGGTCCTGCTGCTGGCTCCGGCCCCCGCTCGCTGCCGGCCCCCGGCCGCTTCTTCCTTTTTCCGGCCGGAGAAGATATGGAGGCCACCGGCTTGTCCCCTGGACACTGCTAGCTGCGCGCCCGGCAGTGCGGGCGTACGTGGTGGGATGGGCGGGCCTTGTAGTGAAAGACCGGCCAAGGCGCATGGCGGTGCCCGTGTGCTCGACGGCCGTATCGATCGGTCGCCAGGGCCAGGGCGATCGCCGCCCGTGCATGCATAGCTCCAGCTCTCTCGAGGTCGACACGGTTGCACGTCTGCGTGCAACCTTGCTGCGACGACTGATCTATCTTCAGATCCAGGTGAAGAGACTTGAGATCTCGGCCGCCCTAGCAGCTGCGTGCGCACCAACCAACAGTCTCTCGCCGCGGCCAGGCCGCGCCGGGAAGTTTTGTCCAGGGCCTCTACTCTCTAGCCAGGGCCCGGCCTGAGACGAGAGATGTGTGGTGTGAACGTGTGGCAAGTAGATAGGAGGCCTCATGAGTGCAGATGCCGGGAGATGGATGGGGCCGGCGTACGTGCGCGTGCAGGGCTATAGCTGACGGCGGCGGTACGTGCGTGTACCGCGTATGTGTGCAGGCATCAACAACAGGGCTCAGATCGAGTTAATTAAATAGGTTTACACCGATCTCCGAGCAGAGAAATCAGAAATGGCGCAACTGACATGATGTATACTCGAGACCCCTCGACCGTTGGCATGCAAACGGCAATGCCCTGCTGCCCTGATTCACTAATCAGTAGTAGGAGTATTTCCCTTGTGTTCATCAATAGTGGCGCCCAGTGCTTCTGTTCTGCCCATGTCACTGTTCAGTTCAGGCAACAGTTATTCTTCGTCCTTCCTAGCTACTACCTGTATTCTGATCTCTTTTGGCAAACCGACCGGCCGCTACCGCTTGTTCTGCGTACGTGCTTGATTGTTCCGATCACATGTGTGTGTCCCAGTGAAAACAAGTAAAAGAGAGGCATGGTACTCGCTCGATCGACCGATCGGGGGGCGGTCCCCTACCTCGCTCGCCCAAAAGCTGCCCGAACCAAATTATTGGGGTGACAGGACGACCCACCCCGGCCTTGCTACACATGCTAAAGCTCCATGCGACCATGGATGCACGGGCCCAGCGGATCAGACCAAAGTTCCATCAAAGGCGTATACGTAGTAGTGTGCGAGCTACGAGGTGAGAGGATCACATCATCGATCAATCTCCCGGCCGAGTGAAGTGACCATCGACACTGTTCTGTTCAGACTTTTCCTTCATCAAATCAGGGTCAGAGATAGAGCAGCTAGTAGCTGCAGCTGCATGCATGTGCAGCGGCTCTCTAGCTCTGTCCGAACCAGAGCTTAATGGTAGGGTTCCGCTTGCAGAACTGTATTATATGCAAATTTGTCTGTCCCGATCAGATTTTGGTGGCTAGAGTTTGTCTTAAGTGCGACAGCAATTTGTCGCACTTAATTACTTCCGCTTTGACTTATTACACATGGAAAATCCGTCTTAGGAAGCCTCTGAACAACATGAACAAAATGCATATCCCTTAGCAATTTGGAGTCCATTTGTTTGACAAATGTTTATGTATAGGTCGACGGTAGATGTGCCTTTTTTTTTGTTCGCATCATGGAGGATAAATGCTGCGTGTCTGTACACCATGTCGAACAAGTTGGCCTTGGGTTCCTTGTCACATTAGGCATCATTATCCACCCAATTATTGATTTCGAAAACGAATTGCTAAGAAGTTACTACTTATATCTGTCAGCACTAGCTTACATAGTTACATACCATTACGCACTCACCAAATTAATGTGACCAAACCTAAACAAAAGAAGCAGTATATGAACCAAATTGTTTGAGAAAAGAAAAGTACACCCACCTTATTAAGTACATACTCTATGTATGCGTTCGTTATATTTTTTTTTCTTCTTTTAGACACAGTAAGTACTTTGCATTTAAAGTCTCTTAAATGGTCATCTTCACAAAGGCGTTCACAATCATTTCTGAACAGAACTCGCAATTCCATAGACAAATATAGCGAAACAAAGAGAGTATTTGGTATGATCATCTCATCTTCCTTGATCCAAAAGTAGTAAACTAGGATAGCTTTGTCTTGGGACATCTTGCACAGTGAACCGAAATAACCAATAGAAATAGCCGCGACATGTACAACAGACAGGTAGGCAACCAATCGAATAGTGGATTAAGAAAAGTCACTATTTATTTTGACTATTTCCCTATTTACCTTTTCGTTGATACTGGAGCAGTAGTACTATGAATATGAATGGGTGGGATTAACCAACGGCAACGACGACAAGGCTGAGCCGTGGGCCCCGGCCTGGATCTTGCCCATCGGATCACTCACTGTTACCTGCTGCGATTTACCTACGCACCCAGAGGCAGCAGGCCCGTACGCCCTCCATAGACAAGCACACGTGGGTTTTCTTCATGCCACTGCACTTTGTACGGTGGTTTGCGGCTACTAGGATCCTCTGGGTCAACCATCACCATGTTTCTACTGCAAATTGCTCTATCTTTTGATTAAATTTCTACTACTAGGGAATTAACTAGCATGCATGTCGGGTGTAGCTTGCATTTCTTCTGCAAATTGATCTATCATTTGAGTAAATTTCAAGATTGAGCAAGAACACTGTGATTCGTGTAATCCACTCCACAATAATAAGCAAGGGCACACTTAAAATCGAGGGATCTGGTAGGAAACATGTCCTCGTTGTAAACGGAGCGTGATGTGCGGGTGGGCGGCGGGCGCAGAGGATCCGGGGCGTCCGTGGACCACGGGGGCCGGGCCTTCCACAACGCCGGGTCTGGTGACATGAGCCACAGTCGGGGCCCCAAACAAAGTGACGTGTGTCGAGTTGAGCGGCCGGGCCCATACGCATGCATGCACCTGCATCTCGCGCAAAAAGCCGCTCTGCATGCCTGCCCTGGCTCTTTCTGCCTGGGGTAAAAAAAAAAGCCGGCTATAGTAATTGTTCAACAACGACGGCTGCTGGCAGGCCTCTGTCTGATGTTCGACTCGACGCTAGCTCTAGCTCTAGCTCATACAGAACAGGCCGAGTGGGAGCATTGTTCATCCCGTCTGGTCAAACAGTGCAAGCTGCAAAGAGTTTTGTACTGGCTAGCTTGTTCGTGGCCGTTCAGATAGGATACGATAGGTACAATGCTAAACGGGAAATCGTCTGATGGACACATCAGCACCTGCCTAAAACATTTTTCTTTATGCAGAATGAGTATATCCCTATACTCCCAACCCATGCCCAAGCCGGGCATATATACTTGTCCAGGGAATCTGGCCATAAGTTAGCAGTAATAACTCCGCTTAATTGAGCACATTCAATTAGCCTCCCCAACTGGCTAGCTACGCTACGATGCCCCGGCCCGCAGAGATACGATGCCCCTACGCACGCGGCTAGCTAGCCTAGGTCGCCCGCCCCCGTCCCGTCAAGTCGCTTCACCACCGCACCTCCGGGCGGCAGCACCGCAGGCAGGTGGTACACGCGTGCGCGCGCGCGCAGGCACGGCGGCACGGCGCACGGCGCTTGCTCCGACGCGCGGGCGGATCAAAAGCACGCGGTACCGGCCGCCTCCTGTGGCCAGCAGGCCTTGGCCCCTGCACGTCCCGAGCGAATTGAACCGCGCGCGGCTATGTTCGCGCGCCGGGCCGACCCCCACTACGCACACGCAGCGCAGGCGCACGGGCGGGGAGGGTACGTCCGGCCGGCCGGCCGGCGCGCGCTCTCGTGCAGCGAGAACGAGAGCAGCAGCCCGGCGGCCGGACGGCGACGTCGGAGGTGGCCCCGCCGCGCGCGCCCGCGTCCAAAATCCTCCGAGAAACAACGGTTTCAGGTGGCAGCAGCGCAGGGGGCCCGGGGCCAGTGCTCGCCTAAGCCACAGCGGCCCGCCTGGTGGCGCACTGTGCGCCACGAAAAAGGCGCCGGCTGCAGGCTCTCTGATGAAATGAAGCCCGGCGCATGCATGCGCTGCTTCCGGCCCGGCCGGGCGCGCTCGGATCGCTCCGCTCCGCCCCGGCCGGCCGGCGCTGTCCCTGCCTGTCCCCCAACCGCCTTCTTCTTCTCTAGCTCTTCGGGGGCATGACGCGGCGGCCCCCGCTGATTGCTGAACAATTTCTGCGCCGCGTCCGTGTGCACGCCCGCCCCGTTGTCCTAGGCTCCTAGCTCATCTCTGTGAATGTGCAAGCTAGCTAGCTGCCCGGGTTTCAATTCGTGGCCTCCCTGATTCGTTCGTGCTGCTGGCTGCACGTACCATCTCTGATGGCGCGCCCGGCTGACACACCCGTCAGTACCGGCACTGTTGGGAGTTGGCCCGCCGGCCGGCCACGCACGCATAAACAGCGCGGCCGGGGCGCGCGGTAGCTAGTAGCTAGTTAGCTACCTGCTCTGGGCGACGCATGTCTGCCGCCGGCCTGCCGGTGTGTACCGCGCGGCGCACGAATGCGCCAAGTTATACGAAATCTAGCGAGCTTGGCTTGCCAGGGTTGCTCAAACGCGGAGCTGAGAGCCTGAGACAGAGACGCATCGGAGGCAGCACCCACTGCACACGCGGTCGACGACGAATGCATCGGGCAGCAGGTTAATTCCGGAGCGTGGTTTAATGTGCTCTGATACGGGGCGAGATCCTGCACTGTGGGTGAGTCAATGCCAATGACGCCGCCACAGTGAAGCTGGAGGGGGCGGTGGTGTGGCCTGGCGCCCTGGCCGGCCGCGGCCAGCGCCTGCTGTGCCCCCGTCCGGGCGGCGCGATCCCTCCTACTTGCTCCACTGACCGACCACTGGCGTACACGGACATCAATGTGTGGTGTCAGCGTAGCCTGTATGTACAGTATGCACCGTGTCGTGATACTGTCACACGCCCAGGAGCTAGCCTGTATGTACAGTATTCTGGCAGGCAGGCCAGGATCTCCTACGTTGCTCAGCTCGTTCCCTCTACGGGACATGCATGGATCGACAGGGCTCAGAAACTCAATGCGTATCGGTCGGACTGGGCCCCCTGTGCATACTACGATCTTCCCCAGCAAGTTCCCACGGCTCCCGCCATGCGCCCGGCCGGCGAACTCTCAGAGTGACGCGGCGTGCGGTGGTGGCCGGCCGCCAACCTCGTCGCCGTTGATCGCCGGCCGTACGTGTACGTGCGCGAGCCCACGTACGCGCCGACCGACAGGCGGGCGGGCGGATCGACCAAACCAACGGTCAGATCGGTCTCGTTTTCCACGTCCATACCATACGCACGTTAAACCAGCAAGCAGGGTACGTGCTGGCTACTTACGGGGCTGAGGGCATGTAGTTGTGGTGGCAGACACGTACGAGTTAACGGGTGCATGCAGGACGGGGCGTCGTACGTGAGAGAAGCTTTGCTGGCCCGATCATGCCCCGATAGAGAGTATTTTTGTACACAGGCCGGCCGGCCTGCGTGAAGTAAAAAAGGAAGTAAATAATTTGCCAGGACACGTACACTAGTGGACGGTACGTGATATTACCCCGTGGACGTTTTGCTTGTGTACGAGTGCGTAGCTCCATCGTTGACTGAGCCAGCTCGAATAATGTACCGTCGTGCACGGGCCAACGAGCATGAGCGTGTACGGGGACCGATCGATGCGCCGGCACGGCAGGAGGCCAGCTAGGCACACGTCAAGATTATATTGAATCTTCTTCATGCAAGTTCAAATTTCAATCAGGAGAGCCGGGGGCCGAATGAGTCAAGCTACAAAGAACATTTGTACAGGAGGGTGTGGTAACATTTTCACAGGCGTTTAGGCACCCGCCTACAGTATAAGACCTATGAAATTGTCGATTTCCACCGCAAGAAAAATGAATGCATGTGAAAGACGATTTCGACAAGTGAGGAAAAGCCCAAATTTAATTTACTATAGCCCAAACATCGGCCAAACCATGAAATGGGAGTTTGATCTGTATTTTGGCTCGTGCATTCATATCCTGTAGTATAATTGTTTTGAATCCGTAATAATGTTATTTTAGTATTCTAACATTTATATCATGGGGCCTAACAAAATCACAAAATATTTTGCCTTTATGTTACTTCCCATGGACCACTAGGCTTATACTTTCCTCGTTATTGCGCCTTAATTGTAGGTCTATATATGAACCATGCATGCGGTTCCGGTTATGCCTGCACACTATAACAAATCAATACTTCGATCTCGTCATTTCAGATAATAGAATAATGTCAATTTGTCCACTTGAGAAATATTTGTCATTCTGGATCATTTAGGAACCGAATCACCATGAATCTGTTTTTTTTTATCTTGTAGCTTTATCATACTAGGGGCACATACGGAAATGTAGATGTATATATGATTATCGGAACTAATTGTAAGAAATTCTTAGGCACATGTGGCATTTGATATTGTGTGATGTGTGGGGATGGGACGGTGGAACCATGATCGTCATCATTACAGTTTACTATTCCTGTCCCACCCCTATACGCGTGGCTTCCCTTGCTCGTGTGTTAGACTGTCCACAATGGCCCGAGTAAAACTCAGGAGCACAACGGGCCTTTTGCTCGCGCGCGTATATTTGCTCCACGGGATCTATTATTGGGCTGCGGTGGGCCGCGTATATTTGCTCCACGGGATGCTCTTTCCGCTGTGCGAACCAGACCGAGCATTTTTACGTTTGCTCCTCCGGTTACTCGGGTCGTTGTGGACAGTCTTAAGGTTTGTTTGGCATGGTTTATTTTGGCTTTAGCTTCATCTATTTCACGTAAATCGAGATACTACAATGGCTATCTGTTCTGCTGCTGCTTCTCTAGCCAATCTACAATATTTTTCTCTCACACCAAACTAGCACCAGCCACCAGCCGTAGCCAGCAGAACCGAATTAACTGGAAGCTAGAAGAAGCTAGTTTTTTTAGCTTCGCCGGCTTTGGCTTCACTAATGAAAGCCATTTTGGGTGAAGTCATGCTAAACAACCCAAATAATCACTCCACCTCATTTCTCTCAACGCATAGAAAACCTCTCGGGTCACGCGAGAGAGTCACGGGTGAGGTGGTGTTTACGTGCCAGCAAAAATTTTGGTGCCGCTGCGGGATAAGGGGTTAGGTTGAAGAAGATATTGAAAAAAAAAATTAACTGCATTATTTCGAATCCAATGCCACACGCTGGGCGTGAAGATCCCAACTGTTTAGGAAGGAAAATAAACACCAAGGGATGAAACAGGCAATATTAATTTTTGTGGAAAGGCCCAACAGCCTAGGCTATCCTGGCAGCCCTAAAAGCACGTTCCGTGACGCGCAAACTTTATTGATATACCGATTATTGCCGAAACAGTGTTACGATTTACACACCTGGAAATGCACCCGGACACGTACACGTACACCTCACCAGCGAGCTATATATAGAGAGAGGAATTGAATTACATGCTCCGTATCCCGTAGAGGAAATTGAAAATGAAGCTTTCAAAAAAAAAAGAAATTGAAAATGGTACCAAATACTACAGTATGGCTGGCAACGTAACTAGCGACGCAGTGTGTGCGCAAAAAGTCTACGCGCGAGGCTGTAGCGCGGCAGGAAACGATCGATGGAGAGGTTCCTCTCCTCCGTTACGTTCCAGGCCTGGCCATGAGATCACATCTCATGAATGCTTGGAAACCGCCCTGCCCACGGGCGTCACGGAGGTAGCGTACCAGGCCTCGTCGGCCGTCTCGTACGCACACGAGAGAGAGAGAGAGAGAGAGAGAGAGAGAGAGAGAGAGAGAGAGAGAGAGAGAGAGAAGGAAGGGTCTGCATCCCATATGCTCCTCTCTTCAAGGCACACATGCAACAGTGTCGTACGCTACGTTGAAACGGATACACTACCCGGCCAGGTATACGGACGGAGCCCAAGGAAAAACGGAGGCCCAACATAAAGCAGCAGCAGCAGCAGGCAGCGGTGGCAGCGGCTGCTGTCACCACTCACCAACTCCAATTAAGATCGCTTTGCTCTGCTAGCTAGCTCCTCTCTACTAGCCTGGCCGGCCGGACCTGGCATCAGCGGCGGGCTGCCTCGATCGATCGGTAGATATAATTAACCCGCCCGAATCTCACTCCACCACTCGTTTCATGGAACCCTAGACGAAAAGCAAGTACCCTCCGAGCGAGATCGCTCCTCTCCCCCTGCTGCTACAGCTTCCCCCACGGCCCACGCCCCAGCAGCAGCGCAAGAGAGAAGAGAGATCCCGAGAAGGCCGCTGCGGCCGGCCGGCGCGCATATATCTGTGTCGTCATCGCCATCACCCATGCCCCCCGGCCGGAGCGAGCTCCTCCGATTATCCACCTCCCCGAGTCATCTCATCTCGTAGTAGCTAGTGAGCGATCGAGCGTCGAGCCGTCCTTGCTCCGTCCTCCCCTCCGTCCCCGAATCCATTTCCGTGTGTGTGTGCTGAGCTAGCTACTAGCCCCTGCGTGCACAAGCAAGTCGATCATAAGCCGTGGGGGAAGAGATAGAAGAGATGATGAACCTATCGGCTGCCGCCAACGCCGCCTGCGATGAGTTCCCCTACGTCGCCTCCAACCCGGTTCCGCCCTCGCTGCTCCCAATCATGGAGCAGGAGAGCAGCATCCAGAGGGAGCATCAGCTGGGATACAACCTCGAGGCCAACTCCCTGGCCCTCCTCCCCCCGTCCACCGCCGCCGGCCACCACCACGCCACCATCGCCGGGCACGACATCCTCCAATTCTACCCGCCCTCGCACTACCTCGCCGCCTCCGGCAACCCCTACGGCCACTTCTCGGCCGGGAGCACCTTCCAGTCGTACTACCCGCAGGCGGCGCAGGCCGCGCCCGAGTACTACTTCCCCACCCTCGTCAGCTCCGCCGAGGAGAACATGGCGAGCTTCGCGGCCACACAGCTGGGCCTCAACCTCGGCTACCGGACATACTTCCCGCCACGAGGGGGGTACATCTACGGCCACCACCCGCCGCGATGCCAGGCCGAGGGCTGCAAGGCCGATCTCTCCAGCGCCAAGCGCTACCACCGCCGCCACAAGGTGTGCGAGCACCACTCCAAGGCGCCCGTCGTCGTCACCGCCGGAGGTCTGCATCAGAGGTTCTGCCAGCAGTGCAGCAGGTTAGTGGATTGATCGATTGACGATGCACACATCTTGGTTCATTCTCAAACTAGCTATAGTAGCTAGCTAGAGGGATAATATAATGTTACCTTGACGGTTGGGTAATTACTAATTCAGGGGTAGCAAATCTTAATAATCTACTACGACGCACGTCTGAGCTAGATCACGAGAGTTGCATTAGGTGATCTGATCTCAAATAATTTCCATTCATCATCAGTTAACTGGTTGGCTAGATTGGAACTGTTTTTATGGCCTCACAATTTGGTTTTTCTAGGCTAGATAGGATTTCATTTTTTTCTGGGATGATTAGTCTGTTTCATCTCATGATATTTCACTTATAATTCTGTGGATAATTACATTTAGTCAGAAAATCCAAATAAGTTGACTAAAGGTGACACCAATTGCTTTGATTTCGCATGTTATTATCATCCTTGCCTTGTTCCTCCGACTTCTTCAGCTGCATTTTAAGTGAATCTGGCCCCCTCCACACTTAGTATCTATATAAATTTAATTTCCTCGTGTTTCCATTTCATGAGTGTTCTGGAAAAAAAATCTTATATTTCTTGGACATCCAATGGCTTATCATTCCCATGCATGTTAGTTGTACTATATAAACACAACAAAAAGAACCAACATATGCTGAACTGACAGACAAGTTGTTTACACACAATGCACGGTAGCACTCATCAGATGGGAAATCAAAGATCTCTAAGGCGCCATTATTCGTTTGCACACAAAATTAATCCTCAACGATATATATGGATTTACGACAAGCACCGCTTGCAGAAATCTGTCCTTGCTTTTTGTCTTTTCTCCTGCTCTAGTTTATTTCTTCCTTGGCGTGTTACTCCTTTTCCATTTATTTCCTTGACTTCTCCTTCACATTTCCGGTCTCGAGTAATTACTTCAAACAGGGAGCTGCCTGTACATGTATTTTGGCCTCTCAAAAGTCAGAAACAAACGCCACAATTTCTTCCAAGTATCGCAAGACTTTGTACAGCCCGAGTACGTACGTACGAGCAAAAAATTGAGATTGCAAGCAACGCCTTCTTTCATTCTCTCTCGCTCGTCTATTATTTCTCCTTGAAGCAAGTGGCTGCTGGTAGTATCATCACTAGTTCCGTTTGCCAGATGATACATGCTAGAATCTCTTTTTACAGTACCAATCCATGGACCTGCATGCCGTCAGTGTGAGATATGGATAGATGGCTCTCAAAGTTGTACATCGATAGAGATCTCGATCGGCTGGACGGAAGAGCATGCACGTGTGAAGTAACCGGCCGGCAATGCATTTAAGGGTAAACAGGATCTCTCCCAGAATGATTCACTACATTGAGACACACCATATGAGTCAGCTGCAAGATTCCAAGCTGTCTGCAGGGAAGAACAGTGTTGATATATGTTTCTCATGTTCTGGATCATCATTAGCAACATGCTGTCGTTGGTCCCCGGAATGTTCCTTTTTCAGCTAGGGTTGCCATTTACTCTAGCTAGGAAATAGACTTATATATAGTTCACTTTCTGAGACTGAAATTTCCTATCACGAATCATACCAGAATCCATCATATAGGTGATACTAAGTTAGCCATTATAATGAATGATATATAGATACCATCATATGATCTTTGCTGATTATTAATTGGTATTTCATGTCTGTATGCATGTTTTTCATATTATCCTCTTTTTCTCTTTTTTATCGTCCAAACCTTCTCGTTCAGATTCCATCTGCTGGATGAGTTCGACGACGCGAAGAAGAGCTGCAGGAAGCGCCTAGCGGACCACAACCGCCGCCGACGTAAGTCAAAACCCTCCGATGCTGATGCTGGAGACAAGAAAAGGGCACATGGAAACAAAGCTGCAGCTGCTAAAGACAGTACGTGATACTCTCTACACTAGTTTTTTCTTTTTTCCGAGAGACTAATTAAACACACAAGGTCTAATAAATACTTAGTTGTGCTTCACGTACATAATGCATGCACTTATATAATTTGGATTCATTTCCCTATATAGCTAATTATCAACATCATTTCCTTGGAATCGAAATCTCAACAGAAGCAGGAAGTAGCAGCAAGAACATGGACATTGGAGACGGGTTGGGTACACAGATGCTAGGGAGTGCGCTCTTGTCAAAAGATCAAGATCAAGCCATGGATCTTGGAGAGGTGGTGAAAGAAGCGGTGGATCCCAAGGGAAAGGCCTCGATGCCACAGCATCACGGCATGCATCAGCACAACCACCACGGCTTCCCCTTCCATTCTTCGTCTGCAGGCTCTTGCTTCCCCCAGACCCAAGCAGTGTCCGGTGATACCACATCAAATATAGCTCAAGTG
Source organism: Panicum virgatum (assembly GCF_016808335.1). Classification (NCBI taxonomy): domain Eukaryota; kingdom Viridiplantae; phylum Streptophyta; class Magnoliopsida; order Poales; family Poaceae; genus Panicum; species Panicum virgatum. The sequence goes on from NC_053142.1 coordinate 50,269,174, forward strand.
CAAGAGCCGAGCTTAGCTTTCCACCATCAACACCACCAACACAGCAACATCTTGCAGCTCGGGCAGGCGATGTTCGATCTCGACTTCGAACACTAGTCAATATTTGATCGGCTCTCTCTCCCCCTCCCTCTCTATATCTCGTTTCTCCTTTCTTGTTTGTGCGCGTAATCTGAACGGTTTTTTCATATTTAAATTATCTGTGTTAATTACTGTAATGTGGACATAATAATATAGCCTATGCTTGCCATGCAATCATCTATATCATAATCAATCCTTTCGTTGCTCACTATACTAAGCTAGTACTTCTTAAAGCACATGTCTACTTGTGCAATCACTATATTATAACTAATCATGTCATATATGGTAAGCGATCGGTGCGCCAAATAACTTCTGTGTGATGAGAGAAAGCTGTGCCTATCATATATCCTGAGTTGTTGACATATTTGTTGGATAACTATTCATGTGCGAGGACGGTTACGAATTTCCATCTTATGAGTGTGTGATTAAATTTTATTCCCTCTGTTCGGCTTGTCTACTTTCGGCTTATTCTCTCTCACATAACACTATTGGATCAGCCAAAATCAGTACAGTGTATATATCCAGAGAAGACCATGAATATAAATGTGGTTAATTAATGCAGCAGTGCTGAATTTCTGTACAATGATAAACATAACTAGGCGTATAGCTCATGCATTTGCGCGGCCAAAATTTGCATGTCGTTGTATCCTTATTTAAAGGTTATACTATTTTTTTACCATATATCATCATGTTTATTATCGTAAATTATGTCTTATTGTTGATTAAAGGATAAAATTCAACTATGATCTACCTATAATAACAATTTGATTTGTTGAGCTTTAATAATATTATGCAGATAATTATTCTTATTTTCATTTTATTTTGATTGATTGTTGCTAGCTTTAGTTTTTATTAATAGTATATATTTGTAACTAATACATAGTTAAATGATATTTTATATTTAATTTTTTATAATGGTATTGGTGGGTGATTTTTAATTAGGCACAGGGGTATTTTAGACTAATTTTTATCGTAATGGCAGTGGTGGGTAATTTTTATTTTTCTATTTTTCTCTGATTAACGTGAGAATTTGTAGGCCTTGAGAGCGAACGTGGAGGCTCCATTTGTTGGTCAAATAATAAGACAATAGATATTTGGGCTGAGCGAAATTTATAACTTAAACATGCGAAGCTACCATTTTGCTCCGTTATATATATGCATGTTATGGACAATGGTACGGAACCATACTGATGTATGGGCGTGCTTGCATGTGAAACTCAACTCAGTGCATTACACAATGTGTACAATAAACATGTTTTTGATTCGTTTCAGTGGTTTCAACTAAATTCTTCTGGAACAATTAAGTGAATCGTCATAAGAAAGTGGCAGAGCAAATCGATGAGGTGTAGTGTGTGATATAGTATATATATAGTCGAAAACTGTTCTCAACTGCTAACCAAATTGATTTAGACTTCCTGAACGTTAGCTTTCAAAAAGACCAGTGGAAGAAGTCTAAATCATTATTGTACTTTTTTATACTGTATGGATGATGGGCTGATGGCCCAGGTTCCGGTGGTTTAGTAATCTAGTTGGTGTCTTCCGAGATCAGGACAAATGCATGCTACTAGCAGTTAGCTCTCTGTATGTATTGGTATGGTTCTTTTGGACAGACAACATATATGTTTTAATGAGTTGGTTGGTTGAGTTTAATTTGATAGTTGGACAGGAACAGTCTATTCTCAAAACTTGCCATCATTGCCTCAAAAATCCTATTTTTTTTATAAATCAGTAGTAAAGCTAATTCTTATCCAATAACCAGGTAAATGAAATTAAAAACGCAGCATATCATTATATGTATGGACCACAATTCCTTCTATATATGATGTGGATTTATCGGCCATAAAAGTGCGATAAGTTATCATTAGTTTCAAGTACATGATAGATATAAGGTGGAGATTGTCGTGGGTACAACCACTAAGCATGCATATGCACTCTCTGGCGCGTGGATCATCCTAGATGTGGCTATAGTTTGTCATGATGCATCCTGCTTGTCAACAGGAAAAATCTATACCTTCAAACTTCCATCACGAGGATGGATAATGGATTAACCTAATAAGAATTTTCACAATGCATGGGTTCTAGATGGATAATGAAAGGAGAAAAAAAATATGGATAGAACGGTCAAGCAGGGATAAGGATGAGCTAGCATACAATGCTTCTAACCCAACTATAGATAGAAGCGTGCTATGTGTCATGAAAAAAGTGACACCTGTCTAATATATCGATCAATTCACACGCAATTAAAATTGACAGGTAGCAGCTTTGATATTGTTTTCCAGGGAAGAAATTAAAGAAAGTGGCAATGCAAGTTACGGGCACCGGTGGTTGAAAGTTGACTTGCGCGCGTGGATGCAATGCAATGCAACTAACCCCGGGCGACTTAATGCTGATCGATCGATCGGCCAGCTTGCTCATCAAGTGAAACCATCAATAAGCTAAGAAACCCATCAATGGCCGCCAGCAATGCCAATGCCTTTGCTTGATGTCATGCAATACTAGCTTCTCTGCGCGGTGTACTGAACAACTCACATTCTGGTAGAATTTTACACGGCCTGACGAAGGGTACGTATTAAAGAGTACGTTGTTGTACGTGGCGTTACGGCCGCTTGTACAGGCGTACGGTGATTGCAGGTAGCGGAACCTTGAGAGAGGGGAGTGTAGTACACTACGCCGAGATTGGCTCCAAGCGAATGATGAGCACGTACACGTACGCATGTCTAACGAAGCTCTGCTGCTCTGGTACTTGCTAGTAGTTAATTGCTTTTGTTTAGTTCAGTGAGCTAGCTAGCTAGGTAGAGACGTTACTGAATCTGCAAGCCAATGTTTTTCGTCTTCTTAACCTGCTTGCTTGGCACCAAGCTATCCAATGCAAGCAAGCAAGGACATGTCGGCGGTACGTGTACTACGTGATTATCCATCGGAGGAAGGAAGAACTAGCTAGCACTCGCCTATATTGAATCCGAGGTTATGGGTGGTGAGCGTAGATTCTTGGATTATTATCTGTATGAATACCTGACTTTGTAAATGAATGAAGTGCGTGCTGTAGCAAAGCTAGGTGCATGATTTTCTCGTTGCCCTGACGCAGGCAGACACACGAAATTGCAAGGCGAGCTGCGCTCTCCACGTCGGCGATCACTGATCCACCAGGCGCATGGCCGGATAACCTACGTACGTACCCTGCAGGTCGGTAGAGGTCACAAGAGGATTTTGGACACGGACCGTCGTGAAATGGGCCGTAACCAAGCGGATGGTCTGGGTTATTAGCGCGGGCTCAGGTTTGGGCTGTTGCACCAACACGAAAAGTTGGGCCGAGAAGCGGCCAGTTTGTTATACGGGCCGACGGCTGCCGTCAGATATACACAGCAGAGCTCGCTTTATGGGCCCAGAGCACTTTTCTACCCCGGCGCTGGAAATTGGAAAATGCGATGCAACGGCATCATTTTGTTTTTCCATTTTCAAAAGTTGAAATGCACACGCCCCGGCGTGGCGCTGCAAAATGCTACTCTTTGCTCAAAAACGAAAACAAAAAGAAGAAGAAAAACCAGCATCGTTTCCGATTTAAAAGTTTTTTATACTCAATTTCAAAGTTGATGAAGTGCACACACGCTCAGGGTTTTAATATCCGACCGGTGTCCGGTAACCGCCGGCCTCCGGTTCCGGTTTACCAGACCGGTTTGACCGGTTACCGGTAGAAACCGGTCAAATTCAAATTTGAATTCAAATGGCGCAGTTCAACCGGTTCGTACCGGTATACCGGCCGGTTTGACCGGTTTACCAGTCGGTTTGACTGGTAACCGGTCAAATTCAATTTTTTTTCTTTTTTGGTTTAAATTCAAATGCCCGCAAAGTATACTAAATAAATGTTTGTATAATATATTTTAGTCTAAATGAACCCTCCAACCCTCTTTTGTACTACTTTTACATTATATTTGTATACTTTTGTATGCACGTTTTTTTATTTAACTTCAAATCCCCGCAAACTATACTAAATGAACGAATTTTTGAGAAAATTTGGCACCATTAGATTCGTCGCACCTTGAAGTATTTTTATGAATTTTTATGAATTTTTTTTATTTTTTTAAATTTAAATTTAAATTTTGAATTTGGACCGGTTTGGTACCGGCCCAAACCGGAACCGGACCGGTAACCGGTTAAACCAGACCGGTTCCCACCGGTTAGGTGAATCCTGCACATGCCTCGGTGTGCCGCTGAAAAATGCTGTGCGGAAACCAGGTTTCTGCTGCTCCTGCAGATCAGCAGGCGCATTACCGGCGTTAATCATAAGAAAAGAATCCATTAGATAGAGCATCTAGCTAGAATTGTGAACTGAAACACGCGTAACCATGTCATCCATTAATTAGGGCGAAGCACACCTCATCGATCAATTTCTATCATCCACCGACCCCCCACAGCTGCTGCGTCAAAGAATCAACGGCTACCAAAATCTCACTCACCACCGAACGTATAAACAAGAAAAAGAAAGTTCTTTCACGAATCTACTAACCAAGCTACCAGCCTAGTACTAATATTATGATCAGCACGCACGGACGCCTACTAATGCAGATGCAGATGCACGGCCGCCGGCAGGCTAGTTGACGGCGGTGCAGACGCGGCGGATCTCGCCGTCGCTGCCGGTCTTGAGGCCGATCCTGCCGAGCTTGGCCATGGCGGCGACGAAGGCCTCCTGGAAGGCGGTGTTGTTGGCGGCGAAGAGGTTGACGGTGAGGCGGGAGCGGCGGTCGGTGAAGAGCACCTGGTCGGAGGCGAGCAGGCCCTTGTTGTAGCGGAGGTTGTTGAAGTAGGCGTTGTCGAAGACCCGGGGTGTGGACGCGTCCAGCATCGCGATCGCCGTCGGGCTGTAGTTGATGGGGCACACCCGCCGCAGCGACCGCAGGTACTCCAGGTTCATCGGCGGGTTCCACGGCAGCCGCTGCTTGAACGTGTAGATCCGCCGGACGAACTTGTCGCAGTGCGTCACGCCGATCGTGTGCGCGCCTGCATGCCAAGCAGATGCAGTGGTGTTCATTTACCCTATTTTTTATGATCCAATCCACCAGGGCAAGCATCTCATGCGGTTTCTGAAAAGAGCGCCTGTATAAAAGTTCTCCTAGCAGCTAGATTAGGCAGTGTGAGCTTTTCTTTACCATTTTTACTACTACAACCTACAGGCAGTAGAGTACTTTGCATGGACAAAATTTGGTGGTTCGGTCAAAAGTTACTGCTGCTTGTTCAATTTGTTACAGGAAAGGCCTCGTGCGTTCAAATCTGAAGCTAACGAGAGTAGGATCTGACAGAAACCAAGAACATTCAGACAGTGTCCTCTGTTCCCATGTACTATAAACAGCATTTTATAATCCTCTCAACACAGAATCAAGGATAAAACAAAGCATGAATGCCCAAACAGGGTAACCCCATGTGTCAGAGAAAACAGCGCACTAAAACCCCCTCAAAAGTTCCTTTTTCGCAATACTTTATCATTTTTCAGAGGTATCAAAATCAAAACAAAGAATGAACCAGTGTTGCTTTTGAAAAGCTGTTTCAGCCTGTTATTGTGTGATTACTTTTATCACATTATGTCGGTTTTACCCCCTCTGAATGTGCACTTTTCCTGCAAACAAAGTACCCTGCACCTGTATCTGTATGTTTTTCTATCCTATAACGGTTCTCCAAAGCACACAGGACGAAAGAGGGTTTTCTGGCTCTTCGAAAAGAACAGGGGAGCCGGCAGAGTAGCATAGAACACTGAACCACTTTGTCTTGTGCCGCAGCAAACAGAGGATAGAGTCACGTGAGCCGCAGAGTGGTCGAGAAAGATGCTCCTACTGCGATCAAACCCACTTAATAATAATAAACAAACACTGACAAGGACGCATTATTGTCGATTTAATTCGCAACCTAGAATGTCACCTCAAGTTTCGTTTCGACGAACTAGTTGTATTGTTTGCAATGGCATGAATGTTCTTTTTTTGCAGGAATCATCAAAATAAAAACAGTAGAGTTTTTCAAAAGAAAATAAGAACAGTAATGGGAGACTAGCACACGCACCTGAGAGCGCGATCATGTCGGTCTGCGTGAGCCCGTTCTGCGCGAACAAGGAGTTGAGCTGGTCCAGGTTGAAGCCCGGCCCCGGGAGGACGTGCTTCACGATGGCCCTGTTGAACGACTTGCCGTCCAGCCGCCCGAGCTCCACGGCGTAGTTTGGCCCCCCAAGCTGCAGCACGAGACAACCATGGCGGCGTTAGCAATGATGAACGAGGTGAATCCCTCTTTTTACTACTGTAGATAGATAGAAGAAGAAGTAGTAGTAGTTTGGAAGCTACACTGCTCGCATTCCATGGCTGCGGTCTACTGAGTGGAAACTTTGTCCCCTGCCCGCATGCGAGAACGGACATGGCGTCGCAGCCGTCGGCAGCGCGTCACGGACGTAGCTGCGTGACGAGGCTCATCCGGCCGTGCTGGGCGTCCACAACTGTGGGCGGCGTCACGGGCAGCACGACATGGCCTGCGAGCTTTTCACCCACGGGTAGGGGTACGTCGAGCACAGCGGGGCGGGGCGGCGTGTCACCTAGGGACTAGTCGCGTGTCGTGTCATGTCACTGTCGCGACGATCCGTCACGCTGCGCAGGGCAGCGCCCGCTCGTCCGTGTCAGGCCGAGGCTGTTGCCCGCCGCCTCGACCTCGAGAGAGGCGAAAGACCCCGGCCAGCGGTCATGCGGTCATGCCTGCCTGCGCTGCGCGTGCTAGCTCCCTCTCGCTCCCAATGGCGCCGCGGCCCGAGCCCGGCGCGCCGCAGGCACGGCGGCAGCGCGGGTGGCTGCGCCTCGGCGACGCGAAGTGCTCAAGTGCCCGCCCGTCCGGGGGCATCCCGGCCGCGGGCCAGCGGCTGACACGCCGCACATGCCGGCTCTGCTCTGGGCGATGCGGCCGAATCGGGGCGGTGCGCCGCGCTGTGCAGGGCCCCCCGGCCGCGGCGTGGTCCGCCAGCGGCCGTCGAAAAAGTCACTGGCACGCAGGCTCGGAACAGTGCCGGCCCAACCTAACTGGGGGTCCAAGTGCAATGCAACGCGAGGGTGAACTGAACCGACCTGACCCGACCAGCAAGGCGAATGCTTTGGTGTGGGCCCGTGCGTGCCTGGCCGTGGCCGCTGACGCCGGCGCGCCCTGCGGCGACAGGCCGGTGGGCATGCGCCGGACATGGATAGAGGTAGCACGCAGTGCGGTGAAATCGGCAGCAGGATGCATGAGTGGCGGTGAGAGCGAGAGCGAGAGAAGAAGGTTACCAGGGAGACGACGTCACGTGCGGCCATGGCGAGGATGTCCGCGCACGAGACCTTGCCGGCGCAGCCCGGGAGCGCCTCCACGGCCGCCTTGGCCTTGTTGATGGCGTCCACGGCGTCCGGCGACAGCGTGGCGTCCGCGCCGCTGTGGCTCTCGTCGTCCCCGTTGGGTGCCATCAGCATCACCGACGCGTCGCATCCCTTGTTGATTCAGGCACATGCAATGAAGGTCAGCACAGCAGAGGGGCAATAAGGCAATGCCGGAGACCAGACCATGGCGTGCTAGCTAGCTAGCTTACCCGGACGAAGCAGTCGTGGAAGAAGAGGCGGAGCGTGCCTGGGCCGACGGCGAAGCTCTGCTGGAGGCGCTGCGAGATGACGGAGCGCACGGTGGACTCGGCGCTGGGGCACGAGCTGCCGTAGTAGTTCTGCCGCAGCTGCGCCCTCGCGGCCCCGGCGATGCCCAGCGTCAGGACGGCGACCGCGAGCATCAGGAGGCCGCCGGCTCTCGCCATTGCCTGCCCTCGATCGCTAGCGAGCTGAGTGAGCTCGGTCCTCTCCCCTCGGTGCGGCGGCGGCTGCGTGTTACTGACACCGGCTGTGCGCGGGGCGACGGGGCTCTGGAGCGAGGAGAAAAGTTGCCGTGGTTTTATAGGAGAGGGCTGGGTGGTGGTGGTGGTTACAAATGCGCGCGCAGCCGCGCAGGTCACTCGGTGGCAAGGAAAAAGATGCAGGGGTGGCACGGCGCTATGGACAGTGCGGTGTGGGGAAGGAGGAACATCACGGCGGGGATCGAGAGAGTAGTTGCACAATCTCGGCGCCGAGGAGGGGATGGGAATACCTTTTTCCTTGGCAACGTATCTAGTGCGAACCAAGGACCTTGTGCAAACCCGTGCAAATCTACTAAACAAAGTTTCAAAAAATTCTGAAAAAAATCATGAATGTGCTTCTCAGATTACATCATTTATATATAAAATTTCATGGTCAAATTTGTCTTACTCTAGAAGTGACAAAAAAGACAAAATTTATGACAAATTTTGTCTTTTTTGTCACTTCTAGAGTATGACGAATTTGACCATGAAATTTTATATATAAATAATGTAATCTGAGAAGCACATTCATGATTTTTTTCAGAATTTTTTGAAACTTTTTTTAATAGTTTTACACGGGTTTGCACAAGATCGTTGGTTTGCACCAGATACGTTCCCTTTTTCCTTTTCCGGTTACCGATGCCCTATTCTTTAGTGGCCTTGTTCAGTGATCGATCAGGCAGACATGGCGATCCAGCTAGCTCCTGGTCCTGGATTACTCTATTCGATTCGATCTGTTGTTGCTTGTAACTGCAAGTGTTACCCGTAGGTCTGATAGATTTCTAGGAGCTTTACTGAGCCACCAAAACACACATTGTTGCCTCGGTCTTGTGTTCCAAACACAAAGCAAGAGTTTATTTTACTGTAGCATTGCTTACTAGTTACATGAACCTCAGTGCGTGGATGGCGAGGACATGGTGCGCATGCACCAGTGTGTCTGTGCGCACCAGCGTAGTAGCAAGCTAGCTAGCTAGCTGCGCAGAGGTCGGCATGCACGCATAGACAGTCAGTGCCCAGCAGCTAAGCCGGCCTAGCTACCATCCAAGCGCCGGGACACATGGCCTGGCTGCGTCCAGCTCGTGGCCAGCAGCACCCACCCATGGCCATGGCCATGGGCATGGAGGCGAGCTGCTTCGCTTCCGAGTGTCCAGTGTCCTCTACCCCAAGTCGCAGGCGCAGGCGCGGCCCGGGGACAAAACAAGATTCACGGACATGGTGGAGAGAAACACGGGACGCTTTCCGTTGCGAGCTTGTCAGGGATCAACTGAGTCTGTGAGACTGTGACCAAACCAAGGCGCCACGACCCACATCTATCCATGGTCCCTCCCTCTTAATCGTGTGGGGTTATCTCGGTAAATCGCTTGTAGCATACGCTGTTAGTCCAAGTCCATCCATCAATCATTGTAGGTAGTCGATGATTGTTTCAGAGAGGCATAAGACTGAAAAAAAAACATCTCTGTTCTCTGGGACCATGGCTAGCGAAGCACATCATTCAGGTAGTATTCATAAGGTCAAGACTTTGCTCAGAAGAAAATAATAAGGTCAATCTACCATCAGGAAGATCCCACAGCCATTCTAAATTTACTCTATACAATGATTTGATCAGTGCCATCTAAAACACTAATCTGATTGGATGCATCAACTGTTGTTTGTGCTGGAGCTGGAAATCTGGCACCCCAACTCTCCAACAGTTACAGCTATGTGATTTGTCCCTAGAACATCTGTGTCAGCTGTGGCCATTGGCCCAAGGGCGACTAATCTGTTGCAGGCAATCTTATTCTAACCTTGGTAGTACACGGCAGTTACACTAACCCACCAGTACTGCACAACAAGGCCACTTTCACAGTTTCACCTTGATGAGGGATTAAACTGAACCAATGCATTGGATGCAGGAAACAACTCCCTGGTCCGAGTGTTTCAGACGACCAACATGCAGCGGTGCTAGTGGGTTGTTTTCTCGGGAGAAACGGGTGCTGCTGCAGCGACCAATGCGCACCTACGTTGGAGACGGCGATCGGTTAACCATGGAAGCAACTTGACAGTGTAGTTTAATCCTGCGTGTAATGCAACCCCCGCTTCCGGAGCGCATAGGGCGTGGTGTTTTGTAGCGTCTCGGACAGGCGCATCTGCCGTCTGATCGATCATGACGAAAAAGCGAAAGAAAACGCTTTTGTTTATTTCGCCCATCAGAATACGAGGGATCTTGGCCATTTCTGCCTGAATCGTGTGGCGGCAGGTGGTATCCTTGCCCCTGTGCTCTCGGTATATTTTACGGTAGTCCTACTGAAAGTCTGAAACTGTGAAGTTTGCTTCACTCTTTGTCTGAAAGAAACTTGCTGTGACTGTAAATCTGCTTCGTTCCAGTAGTACATGATACAACAAGTACTCAGGATTATTTGCCTCTGCACTATCAGTTTGACCAGGTCACCGTCCCAATTGTTACTGCTCGGTAAATCTCCGATTCACATGTATCCCTTGGCCGAGTCGGAGCCCTACGCAGCGCGTATGGCCCATGAGGGCATGAGGCCATGCCACTGTTCGGAGAACTGTGAAGTCTACACGCAGCTGGGAGCCTGTGAGCTAACTACTTAGCTGTACTACTCATGCAATGCTGGCCTGCAAGATTCAGCAAATGGAAGGGAACATTCTTTGAATAGATCTTCCCCGTATCAATGCCTTGAAACCAGGCAAAGGTAGGCTCCTTCAATTACGGAGAAAATGTGGCGTCCGTGTTGATCAGAAATCTGCAGGAAAGATAGAGCGCCACCATACACTTTTTCTTCAGAAAAGAAGAAGAGGGAAATAACTCCACATTGAGGTCAACGTAGAGGTAGTCAGTTGGCTAGCTCAACAGTTTCCAAAAATAAATAACTGCGGCACCCAGCTCTATGCTACACGATAATTTCAGAAACCACTACTGTTTGGTCGACCCAATATTTTGCAACGCATGGATTCTGTGCTCAGAACTTCTGAAACTAACTAATATGTTATTACTCAAGACAGAGGCCTTCTTTGTCGAGGGTAAAAGGGATGGGGCATTTCAGTAATGCGATCCCAGGACGAGCTTAAACATGAATAAAACCAGCAGTAAACAAGCACTGTGGTACCACAGTTATATATAAATTGTATGGATGGCAAAACGGAACAGAGGAAGAGCCAGAAAACGCATCCATTTGCGGCGACTCGGTTCCCTTCATTCATGGAGGAAAACATGCACTAGCATTCTACACAGTTCACATCAAACAACCATGAATGCACGTAGCTATAAGGAATGTTGAGTACTCTATCCTGCTTGTGATGAGTGAATTGTCAACCGTGCGGTGTGATCGTGCGCTTGGTCTTTGGATTGCAGGTACACGGGCGTCGAGTGTCGACGGGGAGCTGCCGTGGAGGTGCTGTGGCCGATGGACCGTGCCGTGGACGGCGGTGAAGGGCAGCCGGGACCGGAGCTCGGACCGGGCGGCAGCTGTGGCGTCCACTCCTGAATCGAGGGCGCAAGCGGCGACGAAAGACGGGTTTCTTGGTTTGCGCCACAAAACCAAGGAGGCGGACGGCGGTTGAAGACGCCGAGTCGTGGAGGCACGGGCGTCGGTCTCGGGACTGACGGAAGCGACGGGCGTCGACGGCGTCTAGGGCCTCGCTGCGGGCGAGGAGATGACGGGCGTCGGGCCGCGTCTAGGGCCGTCAGAAGGCCGAGGCGGGAACGGCGTCTAGGGCCACGGCGTGGAGGCGGGAATCTTCCCGAGCGTGAGGTTTTGGCGGTTTTCTCAAAACCGGCCACCTACCCGGGTTTCGCGGACCCTCCAAAACCGCGGATTGGATCTCCATCAAGACGGCGGCATCGCGGAGAAGACTTCGTTTCGAAGAAAGAACCTCGGCCGTCGGATGAGATCGTGTACAGGGGGTGCTGCAGGCCAACCGATCTGACCGGTCCCTGGCACCGGTCTGACCGGTCTAACCAACCGGTCTGACCGGTCCAGCGTACCGGTCTGACCGGTCCCGCGGGTATAAATACCCCTTCACTTGGGTTAGGTTAATGGCGGCTTTTGTAACTCGTTCGTGAATTCTCTGTTTCCCCAGGCCGCCGCCCCTGTGTTCCTCTTCCTCAGTTCATCTCTTTAGGGTAGATTTGAATGTTGTTTGTGTGAGAACTCTTGTGGATTTGATTGGGAAAGGAGGCCCTAACCTCCTCGTGCCCTCTGGGCGATTTGAATCAATCCATCTCCTCGTTTTGTGCCTTGTTTGATGAAATTTCGATTTCGTTTTTGGTGCACTTGATTGCGAGGAGTCCATGAGTTCTTTGCTGTGATTTCCGTGCTCCCAACTCTAACCTAAACCCTCTGGAATCACTAGCGTGTTCGAATTCGAGTTCTTGAGTGTTTGAGAAAACCCCAATCCCTTTTGATCTCCCCCATAATTCTCACGATTCGTTGATCTTTGGGACGAGATCTTTTGGGGATATGCTCACGGGGTAGGGGCGAAGCAATCCCCCCAAGTTTCATCGGTTTTCATGGTCGTTTGCTCGAAATTCACCGTTTGAATCCAATTTCTCGGGGGTTTTCTGGGTGCTACCGGTCAGACCGGTAGGCACGACCGGTCAGACCGGTCCAGCGCACCGGTCAGACCGGTCCAGGCAGATCAGTTCTGCAGTTTTCCCGATTCGCTTCCGATTTGCTTCGTGGTTTCGCTCGCTCGTTCGAGGCCTTTTGTGTTGGTTTAGCTTTTCCATAGCTATTCCAAACTTTGGCCAGAACGCTTGAGGGTTTGGGTGATTTTCGGGATATAGGCCGACGGTTTGAATTTCGGAAGAAATTTTGATCGGCTCCCATTCACCCCCCCTCTGGTCGCCGGCTTCGGTCTCACAATTGGTATCAGAGTTTGGTTGAGGTTTTCAGTACCTTAACCGGTTCGAAAACCACTCGGCGACCATGGCGAGTCTTGGTAAGATCCCTGTGTTTTCCGGCGAGGACTATGCCTACTGGAAGGTTCGCATGAGAGCCTTCCTGCAGAGCATGGGAGCCGATGTCTGGGAGATTACCACGAACCAGCTCTACGAGGTGCTGGCTGTTCAGATCACGCCTCTTCAGGTGACCCAGCACGAGGCTAACGCCAAGGCCGTCAATGCCTTGTTCGCTGGCGTTTCTCGTGCGGAGTTCTCACGCGTATAGGGTTTTCAGGAAGCTCACAAAATTTGGACGTGCCTTGAGAACTACCACGAGGGTACACCTCAGGTGAAGGCCAGACTGTTTGAGACTCACCGGCGTGAGTACGAGAACTTCACACAGGAGCCGGATGAGAGCATTGACCTGATGTTCAGTCGTTTTCAGTCGATTGTGAACAAGGTCAATGCGAACAGATCTGCTGGTGCCCTTGAGTACACAAAGCACGAGAAGGCTCTTAAGTTGCTTTACGCACTTGATCGCTCTGTGTGGGATCTCAAGGTGAACACCATCATTGAATCTGCTGGCTATGAAACTGTGACGGTGAACGAGCTTTTCAGCAAGCTCAAGGCCACAGAGGTGGCTAACCAGACATGAGCCAAGCTCAATGGTGCCCTTCCTTCCAAGAGCGTCGCTCTTGTGACTGGCCCAGGTGGATCGAGCTCTAACGCTAACTCTGCTCTTGGCTTTTCTCTTGCCTCTTTGCCTTCTGTTTCAGATGAACAGCTGGAGACGCTGGGCGATGACGACTTGTGCCTCCTGATCAGCAAGTTCCAGCGCGTCTACCACAACAGGCAGAGGAAGAAAAACCCCGGGTGCTACAACTGCGGCGACCTGAACCACTTCGTCGCTGATTGCCCCCAAGAAGTCCGGCGGTGGCCAGAACAACTCCTTCGACTACTACCGCCACCGCGACCGCGACGAGGGAGGCTCCAACAAGGAGCGTCGGCGCCACAAGCACCGCAGTCGTGACCGGGGAGGACGCTTCGACAAGGAGTCGCTCAAGAAGCGCTTCCAGTACAAGGCTAAGAAGTGGGAGAAGGCCTTCCTGGCGCAGCTCAGCGACCTTGACAAGAGCTCCGACACCGACCGCTCTTCTTCACCGACCTCCGACGACGACGACAAGAAGAAGAAGAAGCGGGACAAGGAAGCCACCGGCTTCATCGGCCTTTGCTTGGCGGCCGTTCGGCGCAAGAGCTTCTGCACCATGGCGGGCGAAGCCAATGGTGCTCGTGCGTCTTCGGGTGGACACGCTACACCGACGCACTCCGGCTCTTCTCCTGGATCCGAGAGCGATTCAGAGGTAAACTCCACGATCAACCTGCTTGATACAGAGGTTAGGGAGTTGTACGCCGCTCTCGACAACCAGAAGAGGCTGCTTAAGGAAGCAGCTAGAGAGCGTAGAAAGCTTAGGGCTGAGCTGGCTTGTGCTAGGGAGAAGTCTAGTGAGGATGAGTGTGCTGGCTGCATATCTCACATGAACGATCTTGTTGCTCTCCGTGCCAAGCATGATGAGAACGTCGCGAATTTAGATGTTGCTAAGATTTCGCTTGCCGACGTGTCTCATGAGCTCGCTAAGGCCAAGCATGAACTAGAACTGGTTAAGGATGCTCCTATTGTTAGCGATGTGCTTGAATGCGAGGAGTGTCCTATCTTTAAGTCTGGTCTAGCTTCGTTGCAGTCTAAGTTTGCTACTGTTGTGTGCGAGCTAGAGGAGATGAAGTCTAGGCCAGTTTTGCTTGGCGCTTGTAAGCTTTGTCCCACGCTTAGATTGGAGCTAGAGGAGAAGAACGCCTTGATCAAGTCTTTTGGAAAGACTAAGGTCATAGAGTCTAGCCCACCTATTGACTGCTCTGTTTGTCCTGGTTTGATCTCTGATTTGGATAATCTTGCGGTAGAGAAAGCCAACCTGGAGGATGAGAATACCTATCTTAGGGCGATTCTTAGTTGGGTTTCTGCTAGTGAGCCGCAGTTGGGCATGATGATCAAGCAGTTCAAGCGTGGTGATGGGTTTGGGGTCGATTACACATACACGAAGTCAGACTTTGACAGGTTGTATGGTAAGATCGGCAAGGCTGCTGGAAACACTGCTAGCACGAGCACGCAGCCCTCGCTTGTTGACCCCGCGGATGGTATGCTTAAAGAACCACCAAAAGCACCTTCGCAGAAGCAGGTTTGGGTTCCAAAGCCCAATGAGCTGAGGAACTCCCTCGACACGCTCCCTGCTGCCACAGCCCAGGTTGCCCAGAAGAAGAGGGCTGCTCCTCCCTGTCCGCAGGCTAGGCCTCCACCTCCCAAGCGCGAGGTGAGGTACCACTGCGACTTCTGTGACAGGGAAGGTCACCTGGAGGAGTTTTACTTCAGGAGGAAGCGGGCTATGAGGAGAGAGCAGGAGAGACGGAACACAGACATGTACTCTGCTCGGGTGCATGGTCCTTCTCGGTGTGGTGATAGGCGAGATGCTAGGGCGCGCCGTGTAGGTGGAGGTCAGGGAGACGGTGGTGGTTACCGTGCTCCAGCGGGTGGTCGCTTTGCCGGCCGTGCTCCTGGTCGTTTTTAGTACGGCTATGGACCACAGGACCGAGGCTTTGGAGGGGGTTTTGAGGCTCCACGCTTTCCTCGCGGTGGTGATCGTCAGCCTCGTAGTAGACGGGACAGGGGATACGCTTTGCCTGACTTTGCTTACCCTTCTGTAGAGCAGATGGCTCGTCACTGGTTTGCTTCTCACTTTGCTAACCCCAGTGTCGAGACGTTTGCTCCTCCTTTGTCTCGATGGTGATGCAGGTTGGAGGCCTGGAGAACAAGTGCTCCATGGATCTTGGTCTTATGCAGGTTTGATCAAGACTTGATGGTTCTCCAAGGCTGATGGATACTCCATGGTGGCTGTTGTATCCTATGTACATTTGAGTTTGCTCTTTGAGTTCTTTGTACACTTTCTGCTTGTGACTTGTTGTAGACTCTTTATCTCATACTTGCTCTGCTTGCTAGGTCTGTACTTGTGCTATGGTGGACTAGCCACTCTGTATGCTAGTTTTTGTGATTTTCATATTGTCATGACTCTTGCTAGCTCAGGGTGTGTGTTTTGTCCAGTCCCCTCATGCTTGTGTAGCTTTTGCTCCTTAGGTCTGGTTGCTAGCTCAAGTATCTTCTTCATATAGTCTTGCTGCCTTGGTTCATGTTGTTGAGTGCCTTGAGATTATTCTAGTGATATCTTTTGTCTTGATATGTTCTAGAGTGTCTTTTGGTATACCCATGCATGTGGCTTGACTAACACCTAACCATTTGCTTGAGTCTTGCTCTGGATCTTTGGTGTTTGCTATCTTCTTGTGTCCTAGCTTCTCTTGTGCTATGTATCACTTGTTGAGAGGGAGCTCTACCTCAGGTGCCGATGATGATCCGGAGTTACTGCACCGGCTGCAGGCTCCGGCCCCTTCTGCTTCGACTACCTCAGCTCAGGAGGACGATCCAGTACCACTACTTCCACTTCGATCGTTCACCTCTACAAGAACCTGTTCGAGCAGAAGGTGGACCCGCTGAGGACGCAGGGGAGGTGACCTCGAGCTTGCTATGCTCTAGGTCCAGCGGGATCTTCATCGAGGTATGTGAGCGTTCGGCTTGTACATTTTCCTCTCAGGATGGACTTGTAGTTTTTTGATTATTGCCTTTTCCATGGTACTCAGTTGGATCCATTTGGTCTAGTCCTGTACGTCTTTGAGCCGTTGTTTTTGCTGATGTCTTCCGTTGCTTAGCTTTTGGCTTTTCTTTGTCTTTCTCTTAGTTTTAGTTTGGTAGTCGCATTGTGCATATGCATTGTACATGTTTGCATTTTGCATTGTCTCACTTGCACTAGCATTCTTGAATATATTGTTATGATCTTCTAGTGCCTGCTAGTGTGAGTTGATAAACTTGATCATGTATAGCTTGCTCCATTGTGTATATGACATCATCTGAGTTAAGCTATTTTGATTTGAAAATCTGAAAACATGATCACCCTGTCTTGGCTACTAGCATGTTAGGGCGTGTTGATGTGCTTTGCTATCTTATTCATGCTAGTGTACTTTTTCGTTTAGCAATTCATACTTGAAATGATCTAAATCTGATAAAATTGCTTGAATTATTCTTGAAATGGATTGAAAAGATCCAGGTGGGATTGCTTGTCGCACTGATCGAGCTTTCGGGACGGCTCACTTTGCACTTGTGAGAACCCGGGCAAGGCTGTGCATGACTGAAACGAGTGCTTTAAGCTTCTGATTGTCTTTTGGCATAGGCTTGGCCTCGTTGCTAAGTAAAGCATGACAAGCTTTCAACCCCTGGCACTTAGAATTGATTGATATAAAAATTGATTGAAAAATAAATGTTGGCAACTTGTTTTGGCTGTTTTGGCTCACCTGCATGAGTATGAGTAGTACTGCTTTTCATTTCCTACTTGTTAGTGCTAGATCATGGGTGATGCTTTTATTTCTCCTAAACTGAACTTGCCTAGCTCTAGACTGATTTGATATACCCTGTTGAGGTAGATGCAGGTCTGGTTTGTGGATGCACACATGCTTGTGACTAGATGTTGCTCATATCCTTGTATCCCTGAATGCTTTCACTTACACCTCCTGCATTGCATTCATTGCATAGCATCTGTTCAGGGGGAGTTTCAGCTTCAGGGGGAGCTTTAGGTCTTTTTAGGCTTGATGTGTGCATGTGCCAACAAGGGGGGGAATTTTGAGAGAAGTGATCGAACAAGGGGGAGACTTGTTTGATTTTTGAAAAACTTGTTGTGCACAGGGCTTTGAGAGTGCATCATTTTGGGAGAGTTGCACTTGTGAGAGGGAAAAACTTTGCTAGGGGAGTTTCTGCTTTGGTTTTGGCTCCTGGTTTTCCTCGTTTTCCCTCTGCTTCTTGCATGACTGCGTCGAGCGTTACCTCTGTCTTTGAGGAGTCATGTTTTGGCTTTTGATCGATTGCGTCGAGCCGTTGCCCTTGTCTTAGGGGATCGATCTGTGCTTGAGTAAGTGATTGTTCTTGCCTTTCTGAGCTTTTTGTCACTTGCTTGAGTTCTTTGCTTTCTTGCTTCTCATTTTATCACTTCTCTGGTTTCAGGTGGTGTGTTGACAATGCACTCATCAAGGGGGAGATTGAGGAATGTTGAGTACTCTATCCTGCCTTTGATGAGTGAATTGTCAACCGTGCGGTGTGATCGTGCGCTTGGTCTTTGGATTGCAGGTACACGGGCGTCGAGTGTCGACGGGGAGCTGCCGTGGAGGTGCTGTGGCCGATGGACCGTGCGGTGGACGGCGGTGAAGGGCAGCCGGGACGGAGCTCGGACCGGGCGGCAGCTGTGGCGTCCACTCCTGGATCGAGGGCGCAAGCGGCGACGGAAGGCGGGTTTCTTGGTTTGCGCCATAAAACCAAGGAGGTGGACGGCGGTTGAAGACGCCGAGTCGTGGAG
This sequence comes from Panicum virgatum, assembly GCF_016808335.1. Taxonomy (NCBI): domain Eukaryota; kingdom Viridiplantae; phylum Streptophyta; class Magnoliopsida; order Poales; family Poaceae; genus Panicum; species Panicum virgatum. The sequence continues at coordinate 50,287,499 of NC_053142.1, forward strand.
GCACGGGCGTCGGTCTCGGGACTGACGGAGGCGACGGGCGTCGACGGCGTCTAGGGCCTCGCTGCGGGCGAGGAGGTGACGGGCGTCGGGCGGCGTCTAGGGCCGTCAGAAGGCCGAGGGGGGGAACGTCGTCTAGGGCCACGACATGGAGGCGGGAATCTTCTCGCGCGTGAGGTTTTGGCGGTTTTCTCAAAACCGGCCACCTACCCGGGTTTCGCGGACCCTCCAAAACCGCGGATTGGATCTCCATCAAGACGACGGCATCGCGGAGAAGACTTCGTTTCGAAGAAAGAACCTCGGCCGTCGGATGAGATCGTGTACAGGGGGTGCTGCAGGCCAACCGGTCTGACCGGTCCCTTGCACCGGTCTGACCGGTCTCACCAACCGGTCTGACCGGTCCCGCGGGTATAAATACCCCTTCACTTGTGTTAGGTTAATGGCGGCTTTTGTAACTCGTTCGTGAATTCTTTGTTTCCCCAGGCCGCCGCCCCTGTGTTCCTCTTCCTCGGTTCATCTCTTTAGGGTAGATTTGAATGTTGTTTGTGTGAGAACTCTTGTGGATTTGATTGGGAAAGGAGGCCCTAACCTCCTCGTGCCCTCTGGGTGATTTGAATCAATCCATCTCCTCGTTTTGTGCCTTGTTTGATGAAATTTCGATTTCGTTTTTGGTGCACTTGATTGCGAGGAGTCCATGAGTTCTTTGCTATGATTCCCATGCTCCCAACTCTAACATAAACCCTCTGGAATCACTGGCGTGTTCGAATTCGAGTTCTTGAGTGTTTGAGAAAACCCCAATCCCTTTTGATCTCCCCCATAATTCTCACGATTCGTTGATCTTTGGGACGAGATCTTTTGGGGATATGCTCACGGGGTAGGGGCGAAGCAATCCCCAAGTTTCATCGGTTTTCGTGGTCGTTTGCTCGGGATTCACCGTTTGAATCCAATTTCTCGGGGGTTTTCTGGGTGCTACCGGTCAGACCGGTAGGCACGACCGGTCAGACCGGTCCAGCGCACCGGTCAGACCGGTCCAGACAGATCGGTTCTGCAGTTTTCTCGATTCGCTTCCGATTTGCTTCGTGGTTTCGCTCGCTCGTTCGTGGGCTTTTGTGTTGGTTTAGCTTTTCCATAGCTATTCCAAACTTTAGCCAGAACGCTTGAGGGCTTGGGTGATTTTCGGTATATAGGCCGACGGTTTGAATTTCGGAAGAAATTTTGATCGGCTCCCATTCACCCCCCTCTGGTCGCCGGCTTCGGTCCCACAAGCTATTAGCTAGCTGTGTAACAAACATAAAGAAATACCAATCATATAGAAATGTAACTAAGGGCACAAGTCATTGGGAATCCAAGCCTCGTGGTCTTCATCAACTTTTTCTTCAGATTTCTGAATGTTTTGAAGGATAGGGCTGCAATAGATGTCCTCCTGACGCAAGCAACTATCCCGTTGTCTGCACGAGTCAGATTTCACTCTTTTACCTTTTTCTTCGGTGGATTTTCTTCAGAAACGATTTCAGGATCTCCTGCACCGCGAGGTCATGCTGAGCTTCGATTGATGTGAGCAAGTGCTTGTAAGCTCGATCTTCAAACTCGGAGAACATGTCCTGGGGGCATGAGAGTAGTCACGGTGAGGCAAATATGGGACTCGCATGAGCATCAGAGCTAGCAGTGTGAAGTCAAAAGTTGCCGCAAAATACTGTCTTTATCAGAGCCAAATACTGTCTTCAAGCAAGCGTCCAGTTTTTTCTTAATTACATTGGCTCGCGAAAAAAAAACAGTGCATGTATATGCTGGAATATGTGGCCCAGATAAAAATCGTGAAAGAAATATCAAGATCACGACTCCAGTTATACCTTCAAATCAAGAGTCGAGTAAGTACTTTTCACTTTTGAAACCGAGGTTGAATCCTTCTTCCCATAATTTTTCTGAAAATGAACATGTAAGATTCCATTGTTCATTAAACATGTCTAGACTACATGGTTATAAGAAATTCCTTACAAGCAATACTTCTATCTGGTTAATATTGGCATGGCCCAGAGCTTGTACAATCAACCAGGAACACTTGTGATCCTCAATGTCAGTCCCAATCTAAAATGGAGAAGACAGCACCATGACATTACTTGTCCTTTTAGAAAATAAATTTCTGACAACTTAGCTTCTATTTTACCTTGCCTATGGTATTAGGATCTACAAAGCAATCCAAGTAATCATCCTGAAAAAAAAATTGGAATTGTCAAAGGAGACATAATCTAGTAGCAGTATGTTATTTCATCATAGATAAATATACCTGTGCTTGAAAATATACACCCATTTCAATAAGTATATCCCTTAACTCACTGAAGTTTTCCAACTTTGCACCAGATAACAGCAATGCACAAGCAACCTAAAGGCATTGTACGAAATGTGAGTGCCAAATTGTCGAAGAACAGAAGATATGTAGGTTTCTCTATGGAAGGATTCTTATTTCTTATGAGAGCAGAGATTAGCAAACTCCTTCTGAGCTATAAAAAGTTGCCATATGTTTGGATACGGGATTTGAGATTTAAATCGTTAGGATTTAGTCCACACTCAAATTATATATAAAAAGTGCCAAGAACCCTTCCTGATCAACATGCATTTCATGCATGTTTATTAAGAATAGTGTTGGAAAACATATTTTACACAAAAATTGTATTGCTGATACATGCCTTCGCATGAAAGTATAACAAATAAATATTTCATACGTAAAACTCAGATTTTCAGACTTACAGGGAGGTAAAAGGAGTAGTAAGATGTCTTGTACTTGACAATACGACGGTATCTGCATGACAAAAGAAAAGATATAAACGTAAGCAGCTTCAATTATTTAACGAATTAAACGGTTCACGTACCCTTCTATATTGTATTTTGCAAGTTCATCTGCGCCATTATGTGTGCTAATAAGATCAAGCATCTGTCCTAGAGATGTCTGCAGAGCTATCTGAACAAGACATTCAAATAGTAAATGTAACAAGCAATGTCACAAAAGTTGTAATTTATTCAGTGGTGTTTCAGAAAGGAGACTAACCTCGTTCCATAATTCAGAGATATCAATGTAGTAAGTTTTTTCTCTAAAGTATCTTTTGATCAAACGTGCAATGTGGCATTTAAGTAGAATACCATCGTTTATACCCCGAAGACCAACCTATAAGCACAAAGAGAATAGTTGAACTTTATCGCACCATAGTCATTTTAAATGTAAGTTGGTACCATAAAACTATATAATTCACAAAAATGAAGTTGAACATGTCAACTTAAGAACCTCGGGTCGTCGGTACCAGCAAATTTGATCTCTCCTCGTGTGTGAACCATCCATGATATCATCAAGCAGCAGTGCACATGCTTGAAACTGCATTTTTTTGTGCAACAAAAGAATCAACCGTTCCTTTCGTTGAACAAAATAAATTTGCTTGGAATTAGGGTATCATTAGGGTCATTAGTCATTACCCACTCAACACACCAACCAAGGACGCAAGCAAGGAAAAATTCATCTTCAGTAACCTCACTTCCTTGTTTCAACAGCAGGTAACTATCAATCACTGATAGACCTCGATTCAGTTTCCCTTTAGAAGAAAACAAAAAGGTCAACATCTTAACATAATCTTAGGTTCCGTTTGTGGACGGATAGAACTAGCATCTTTTGCTTTGAATAATTCCAAATTTCATAACCGAAAACAGGTTCCTGGAGCTGAACGAGATTGGTGTTTCCTCACCTCCTGGTACATTGTAATCAATCATCTGCATGAAAACAACATAGAATTGATGAGACTAGCGCATAATTCTAAATCTCGGGTTCTAGTAGCAATTGAGTTCGATTTGTGCAGATTTTGGCATGCAATGTTCGTCCATATTTCTTTGTAGAAGGAATATGCTAATGATGGCCAGGCCATTTTTTTCGAAGGGATGTTTTCTTCTTTCTGATTGATAGAGGAGCGTGCGTTTTTTTTTGTGAGTGGAAAGTAGGGTCTTGCAAAACATGTCTGCACTCTTGGACCTGGCCGTTATGTCTGGTTTGGTTCCCCTCCTGTATTTTTGGATGTAAATGTATCCGGCCATAATTAATATTGAGAGGAGCATGCGGTTAGTAGGCGTAGTTTGTCCCGGGCCATAACGGGCCTTACAGGCCGAATTTGCCAGAAGAACGTGATAACTGATGAGGAAAAGGAAGAGTGGGTTCTTAAATGGGCCAACTCTGGCGTGCACTGGATGGGCCAACCATGCAGGCTTCATGCCAAACTAGCTGCCCATGAAAAATTTGCATCTTCGGCTTGGCAGCCTGCACACGAAACAGGTTGAAAACTCTGTTCTAAGCAAACATGGCAAAGCCCATGTATCTCTTGAAAAACTATGATGCAGGCCAGCACGCGGCCTTGTACTTTATGTGCCAGTCTCATGTATATGTATAGAGTGCAAAAGGATCTGGAGCTTAGTGGTTACAAGAATTTCGATAGCATCTAAAATCCTGAGTTCGATTCTCGATAGAAGCAAATATTTTGGGATTTAATAGCAAGGCGGCTGTGTTGACTTCGTCAATTTCGATGCTCATAGGGGTAGGATTTACGTACGCGTGTTCACATAAGGGTATTAGTGCGCGTGCGTTGTACTGTGTAATTTTAAAAACAAAATATATATGTATACGAGTGACTAAAAAAACCATATATATATATATATATATATATATATATATATATATATATATATATATATATATATATATATATATATATATATATATATATACGATGCACCGTTCGAGAAGCAATACGTGTCGACGAGGCGCCTTCGTCAAATTCGAGGATTGCTGACTCAATCTTCGGAAATGCTCATAAGAGTAAGAGTAGAGTTTGCGTACGCATGTTCACATAAGGGTGTTGGTGTGCATGTGTTGTACCGTGTAATTTCAAAAAAAATGTATATGTATACGAGTGACTCAAAAAAAAAACTGTATGTATACGATGCACCGTTCGAGAAGCAATACGTATTCTCACGACGACGTCGACGTCCACGTACCTGCTCGACCCAGCGCCTGGCCTCGTCGGTGAGCTCGCACGTGTCGTCGGCGAGGAGCTCGTCCCGGAGGCGGTCGTACGCCCGGACGAACCTCTCGTGGTAGTCGCCGGCGTCGTCAGCGCCGCCCGGACCAGCAGGAACAGGAGGAAGCCGGCGCCGCTCGATCCCCCGCTTCTGCTGCAGCGCCGCCGCTGCCCCCGCGGAGCACCTCGCCAAGCCGCCGTCGTGCAGGAGGAGCTTCTCCTCGAGCTCGCCGTCGAGGCCGCGCTGATCCCCGCCGCACGCCGCCGCCTTCATCACCCGAGACGACATCTCCGCTCGATCGATCTCGCCTTCAGTTCTTCTCAGCAGTGCAGACATGTGGGGTTGGCACTTGGCAGTTGACTATGGAGGTTGGAGGGTGTGGCAGCGAAGCGACCCCCGGCCGCCTATATATATACGGCCGCGCGCCACTCCACTACGTAATGTGCAGGTGCGCGCCGCGCGGCCGGAGCCCGGGCCCCCGAGCGCGTCCTGAAGCGGTGCCAGAGCCCAGAGCACGACGACGTCGACCGGTGCGGTTCCACACAGTGGCCCTTGATCACCGGCCGGGGGTTGGCAGTCGGGCGGAATTAAATTGATGGTAAAAAGTTTGGTTACCATTTGTAGATTTGAGACCGAGAGGTAGTGAAACACTGGAACTTGGACGCAAAATTCAGGGCCCTGATTCTTGGAGCCTTGACATCCCATGACGCGTCACGGCACCCTGCACCGTACGTCATCGATCTATCTGTCCATCCTGCAGAGAAGGCGATCGAGTTCAGTTCATATTTTTGTTTTTCAAAAAAAAAGTTCAGTTCATATTTTACTGAACTGTCTTTCAAAAAATATTTTACTGAACTGGCTCGATCTGCTGCTTGCATATTTATTTATATATATGAATACCCATCATATCGGACCGATGACATGCGCGTAGAATAGTACAACAACTACTCCCTGCACCTGCACGCACATATCTGCAAGATGTAGGTACGTGTGCTAACTATCTCCCTTCAGCTGATGCGATACCAGTTTGCAATTTTGCATTGCATTATTCAAAAAAAAAATCAGCCCGAGCAGGACGGGCATCATGCTCTGCCCGGCCTTTCTTGGGGAAGAAATTAAAAGATTCGCAAATCATCCTGCAAAATGACTGCTGAGGTCCTGTGTGAATTCTGAACCATCAGCATCACAACCACACACGTATTTTCTTGGTGCGATTGGAAGCAACTTTCCCGGTGCTTCACTTAGAACAGAACCAACGGTGGAAATGAAGCCAACATGCAGCGTGGTTCTTCTCAATCTCATGGCATGCGCACATGCGCGCACCTAGGCTGCAGCTGCTGCGAGAGAGAGGAATTCGGGACCAAGCAGCAGGCGCGCGTCCATGGCGGTCAGCTCGAGATCGGCAGACCAAGAGCGACTCGCACAAGACGCCAGCCAGGGAGACTGTTGCCGCATGAGGTCGGGCGCCCCGTTGATGCCGCGGTGGCCGGCGAGCTTGGTCACTGCCGCGCGCGGCTGCCGGCATGGAAGGCTCTGCTCAAGGGACGCGCCGCGCGAAAGTGGCAAATAAATCCCAACCCAATCTGGCATTCTGGACTTGCCTCTCGCTTGTCCTACGCGCCAGCACCCAGCAGGCCCTGCCGTTTGGCGGACGCGTGTCCTGGGCCTCAAGGTGTTTCGCAGCCAGCACGAGATACCCCTAAAAAAAAGGCACCTAGTTGAAGTCCTTGTCAAGGTGAATTTGGGTGTTTATTTTCTTTTAATTAAAAATCCACCTAGTTCCAATTCTTCTAGGTTAATCGAGTTTTTTGAACTGTTTTTTTCCTTTCAAAAATAAAATGTGGTGTGGATTTTGGTTGTTCTTAATCCCCTTTTGAACGCATAGCTTTTCTATGCTCGCAGGTACCACAATTACATCAGGAAATGGTAAGGTCATTAGTTCAGTAACTGATAACAACACAGCTAATAGAACAAACACCCCCAAAACACTTTTAAGGTGTGCTATAGCATGGAGATCTTTTTACTGCACTTATATATACTTCTTGTACTATTTACATTAACTCGTATCTCCTTCAGATCTTACGCATACTAGTCCTTCGATTTGGCAGGAGCAGTACAGATATTACATGTTAATATGCTATATGAAGGTGCTGTTCATCACCATCCCCAACCCCCTCGAGATGTTCTTCAGGTTGACCTCTTAGTTAAGAAGTATATAACAGTAGAAAAAGGTGTCTACTTCTTCCTCCTGTAAATCTTCTTCAAGAAGATCTTCAGAATCTCCCGAATTGCACGGTCTGCCTCGGCGTCAATGGTCGAAACCTGGTGCTTGTATACTCTTGACTCGTACTCCAAAAATATGTCCTGCAGATGGCCCAAATAAGAAAAAAAAAAGACTTTCATCAGATTAGTTATATTGCGAAATTGCTTAATGCAGCAGCAGAATCAGTTCAGATAAAACAGGTTCAGAAGGCCTCTGCTGTAGGTAGTAACTCTAGTACTCTACTTCAAGCTGTTGCAATAATAAGAGCTATACCTGAAGATCAAGCTCTTTGTAAACATTCTTCACTGCCGCAACACATTGTGGATCAGACTTGCCATAGTTCTCCTGATAAAGCGAAATGGTGGATGCAAACATGCACAGTTAGTACTAGCAAGTTCATCAGTTTTTTTTTTCTCATCAAAGGGATCGTATGTGAAAACTCAAATGGATGTTTTTCTTACATATAATATTTTCATCTCATTCTCATTAGCCAGTTCCATAGCCTGGACTATTAGCCACGAACACTTGTAGTCTTCTATGTCTGTTCCAACCTGAATGACATCGTAACAGTAAATTTGAGATTTTCCTGGAAAATGAGTGCAGAAGACTGCTGCTTAAATTTGGCCCTTTCATCCTGGGTTGGTGCTTGTAGACTCTCCTTTCTATCAAAGAAATAACGCAGAGCTTGATACAGCAGATTGTATTACCAGATCGATAGGTCGGACTGAAGCCATCAACATAACAATTGTAAGGACAAGGGATGGATCGTTCTTTTGTACCTTGCCAATCACTTCAGGGTCACCAAAGCAGTCCAGGTAGTCATCCTAAAATTTACATTTTTGGTCATATATACTGAGGAAGTTGATGACAAGATTACAGAAGAAACATTTAGCAGGCAGTGCGTTTACCTGTATCTGAAAGTATACGCCCATTTCGATGAGTACGTTTTTCAACTCAATGTAATCGCTCAGTTTCGCATCATTCAGGAGCAATGCACATGCAACCTGCTTGAACGGAATCAAACCTTTTTTGAACTGAACGGAATCAAACCTCATGATTGTTATGATTTGCCAGCAAGATAGTAACGTATGGTTTGAGCGTAATTCAGATTCAGTATAACTGTTTTGAACAAAGTAACAATCCGACTCCAGTCAGGCTCTATGGGACAATATCAGTATTCAGAGGCAAGCTGTAAAGGTTTAATAGATGGAAAGAAGCTGAAATAGTCCAGAACAGACATAGAAGATGTTTAGTTTTGACAATGAAGCGGTTCATTCAGTTATCAAGCTTGGACTCACCGGCAGATAGAAAGAATAGTAGGATGTCTTATACTTCACTATGCGACGGTACCTGGTAGAAGCAAAGGAGAGGATGCAAGCAAACTATGTGAAACTGAAAGCAGCCACATGGTTTAAACAAATTTGTCAAACTAGTCGGGTACCCTTGAATTCTGTATCTCGCAAGATCCTTGGCACCAGTGTGAGTTGTGATGAGATCGAGCATCTGCCCCATGGCTGTCTGCAGACCAATCTGTGAAACAGGACAGGGAAGTATGTCACCCAATGATGAAAACTTACCAAATGAATGGTGCAAATATCGTATCATGTCCTCTCAGTAATCACCTCGCTCCAGAGTTCCAAAAGGTCCAGGAAATAGAACTTGTCCTTGAAGTATCTCTTGATGATGGCCTGGACATGGCATTTCAGCAGAACACCGTCGTTTATAGCGGACAGGCCAACCTGCATTACCAGCAGAAAGCGTTGGTCATCTTCCATGGGATGAATATCCACGTCAAACGGTAACGATTGCTGCAACTGCAAGAAGACGTAAACGCACCGTTGGCAGCTTGTACCAGCAGAGATTGTCCCGCCTCGTGTAGGCGTTGTCCGTGATGTCGTCGAGCACAAGCGCAGACGCTTGTAGCTGCAGACCGGTTCAGAAACATTTCGTCAAACACTAGCGATGCACCAACATTTGGTGGCAGAGTAGCCACGAATTTTTCTTTTGGCGCTTACCCACTCGACGCACCAACCGAGCACACAGGCGAGGTAGAAGTCCTCGTCGTCGACCTCGGTCCCTTCCCTCAGCAGCATGTAGCTATCGATCACCGAGAGCCCGCGGTTCAGTTTACCTTCAGAAGTGTGGCGATTAGGCATGTCAAAACAAGGCAAAACTGAAGCATATTCAGAGTGCTGTGCAGTGATTCGATGCGCTCACCTCCAGGTACGTTGTAGTCCAGCATCTGCAGTAGAAAACCATGACAAAGAGGGATAACAGTTTTATCATCACTGGGATACTCTTATATAGGATATGACGTAAGCAAACAAGTTTTTTTTAGTACAGTACAACGCAGATGCTCACAACACGCACGTACTCTCACCCCTATGAATACACGTACACAAACCCTACCCCTATGAGCACCTCCGAAGAACTGGACCGGAAGATCTTGAGATTCCCGAAGTCACCATTGGCGTCTCCTTGTTGACGGGAACGTTGCTTACCACTTAACGCATAATGCCGGAAAATCCTGGAATAAATTTAGAAAAGTGTGAGCACCCATACCAAGTCGATGACTTGAACCCGAATGGATAGGTTCCACCACAAGGGATCTAACCAACTGATCATACGTAAGCAAACAACTGAACAAGATAAAAGGCCGAAGAAAAAAAAATTGCTTGGTTGGTCTGGGCCAGTGGGCCATATTTCCTTTTCTAACTGGGCTAACGGCCCAATAAACTACTGACTTGGTCCATTAGGCTTGGTGGGGAATTGTATCGTATATATTCATTCCTCTATTGTTTCCCTTTGTGTTTGCTTGCCGTAGAATTTGTCAAAGATTTGTCTTGTCTGATCCAGTCAGTTTATCCCTTGTAATATTCCTCTGGTGACATGGACATTTCCGAATGGAGAGGAGCAGAACCCAGCCGCCACAGAAGGGCAGCAATGATCATCTCCTGCGCCGCCACATCAACGTACATGCATCGTTTTTTCTCACTTGTCCATGCTAGGTTCCACGATTCTGGAGCGTCGAGGCACGGGATCCTCGATCCTTCCAAGCATGCGGCGTTGTCGGACAAAACAAGGCGACGTGGACTGTCGCAGCTGCCTGGAGATTGGAGAAGCGTCGTGCCTTCGTCTGGACCGACTCGCAGCTAGCGTGCCTTTCTCCTGGGATCGCGGATTTGGCAAGCTAGATCAGTGACGTAGGGGGGCAGGAGTTTTTTTTTTCGGGCGTCGTTTCTTTTTCGTTTTAGTTGCTGTTGACTGTTAGCTGGTAACACCAGCTTTGCTGTACCTGATTCGTTATATTTTTTTCTATAAAAGCAGAATTGATCTTTTTTTAAAAAAAAAAAGTTGCCCATGCCTCTCTTTTGTGTGGTGTTCCGTGATCGATTCTCTGTCGGCCGATATATCAAGGCACCAAGCATGCCACTTGCCACCCATTTGCCTGATTGTTCAGAGTTCAGACTTCAGAGGGGACACATACACTTCCCGGATGGGCTGGGTTATTATCCAAGTGCTCTATTCGCAATCCAATTTAGCTATTATATATTTTTAGTTTAAAATTATATAAGATAATAATCTGACCCTTTTAGGATCCGACCTTTAGATTATGTTGGCTAAAATTTGAGGTCATTTACAACCCCTAGTCATTGGGGAGATTTGGAAAAAAACAACAACGACATTGTTAAGAGGCGACACATACACTTGCACATGTTTAATTTGGTGTTAGAAGTCTTCCTTTTGTAGTGCATGGATCGTTTGACAAGTTTAATGCTATTTTTTCATCGCATTTTACACCCTAGACTTTAGTTTTCCTATCTTTTTTTAATAAATACTCCCTCCATACTCAAAATAATTGATGTTTAGGACAGCGACACGGTCTCCAAAATACAACTTTGACTTCTTATTTCTCTAAAAATATTTATTAAAAAGTGATATATGTATACTTTCATAAAAGTATTTTTCAAGACAAATCTATTATAATTTTTACATTTTCAAACTCAACAACTTGAGAGTTATTCGTGATTTATATTCTCAAGGTTTGACTCAAATCTTGTCCAAAACATCAATTATTTTGGGTATGGAGGGAGTAAATAAATAAATACACATTTGTTTACATGGTCAATGCATGCCCAATAAAAGACTGGATTCGTGGGCTGTATTTGAGAACTTACTCCCTCCAGTTCAAATGCACGACATCATCTCCAATATGTCTATTTGATTAACAATGTCATTGTGATTAGAAAAGATCGAGTTACTTACGATGCTGGATAAATACATTGGTTCAAAAGTATGGTCAAAATAAAGGAAAAATTACTTATGCTTGGGATCGGAGAGTTATTATTTTTTCAGAAAAATGGGCAGCCAATTAAGATCGGAGATCATGTTCTCCGGATGGGTGGGGAAAAAAAAAGACTAATCTAGACCATGCTCCTATATCTCCCCAACTTCACCCGATCACACGGTCCATAAGATGTTATCGATCGTGTACGCTAAAACGTGTAACAATAGACGGTTTCAATGCAACAAGAAAACTCCCAAGCGCTGAGTGCACTGCACATGCTTGCGCGAGCTAGCATGAACGCTGGAAACGAAAGCTGCGCGGTAGGAAGAGCAGGACGAACGCGTACGCACCTTGGCGACCCACTGCCTGGTCTCCTCGGAGAAGTCGAAGTTGAAGGCGCGGTCGTTGAGCAGCTCCGTCTTGAGGCGCTCGTACGCGCGCAGGAACCGCTCCTTGGTCTGCTGCCGGCCTCCGCCATGCTGCTCCGCCCCCGCCAGGCCGCCGCCGTGCACCCGGAGCAGCTCCTTGAGCTCCTCCTCGAGCCGCGACGCCCGCCGGATGATCTCGCCGGGGCTCGCCAGCGCCGCCAGCGACAGCCCCGACGGCACGCGCGACGCGACCGACGCCGCCAGGGCCCCCATCTCGCCTCCCTCCTCTCAATCGGACTCGGTGGTCCGTCGTTTCCTTCCGCGTCACGGTGGACCGCTCGACGGCGAGCGACGCGTGTGTGATCGAGGCCGGCCGGCCGGGCGGCGGCGGAGGCGTGGGAGGAGGTCAGTCGTCAGTGCCCGTCGCGCGCGCACCTGACCACGCTGCCGGTTTGGATTTTCGGCGCGTAAATAATACTGTACTACTTGAGCAGATCTAGAGGCCGGTCACTGACTTGACTCGGCGGATCGATGGCACGCGCGTGTGGCATCGGGCGCAGGCTGCTAGATAACAGGGGCTACCGATCGATGACTCCGTGGCGAGAAGCGTCTGTCGCCACTGCGCTGGTGTCGGAGTGATCGCAAGTCTCTGTTCGAACACGACGGCCGCCATTGGCCAGATGGTTACACTTACGCCTCACACATTTTTTCACGGTCGATCGTGGTGTGTTTTTCTTCTTCGCTCTGTAAAGGGACGTATTCCCTGGAGCAGTTTTTCGACGCGTACTGCTACGTTCTCTTGCGACGGGAACGGGATCTCGCCGGACCTGCATCGATCAGTGCCGATCTCACGGTCCGTGGAGAGATCCCCGGCCCTGTTGCAAGTTTCTGTTCCTTTGTTGTCGGTCGGTCGGGACTCTCGGGAGCATTGCTTGGGCTCGCGGTTCATGGTCATGGACTCATGGCGCCTCTGAATTCTGATCGAGTTGCGAAAACCTTCATGGCTAACTTCGAGCTCGTCCTGTCCGTGTTCGAACGGAAGACGGATTTAATTGGCAGATCTGCGTGTCCAACTGTGGTCATGTATGAGATCGTCAAGCTAATCTGCTCCTGTTCGACACTGCTGTGACCTGAGAAAGTTTTTAGTGTGAGACCTTCTATCCTTCATGTCGCCATGTTGAATTTATGGCCTTGTTTATTTGCAAAATTCAAAATTTCAAATATATCACATCGAACGAGAATCTTATATGCATGAAGTATTAAATGTTGACAAAATAAACAACTAATTGCATAGTTTGATTGTAAATTACGATACGAATCTAATAAGACTAATCAGGCTATGATTAGACGCTAAAATGCTACAGTAATTGCTACAGCAACCATGAGCTAATGACGTCTCGCAGTTTACAGACGAGTTCTGTAATTAGTTTTATGATTAATTTATATTTAATACTACAAATGTGAAAAGATTCCATTTAATACTTAAATGTGAAAAGATTGTCAGTTTTTTTGAGGAAAATGAATTTATGTCAGTTAGGTGTGCAGCAGACCGCCGCAGTCCCTGCTGCATCATGGCCGTGTTTGGTTTGGGGTGGAAAATTTTCATGGAAACTTTTTGTTCCTTTGACCACTAATTAGGGGTATTAAATGAAGTCTAATTACAAAACCACCTCCACAATTCCCCGTGTAAATCGCGAGACGAATCTAATGAGGCCTTTGACCGCGTGATTAGAGGATGGTACTGTAGTATTACTGTAGCAAATTAATATTTAGTTACCGTCATTAGATTCGTCTCGAAAAATTACACACATTTCTGAAAAAGTTTTGTAAATAGACTTCATTTGGTACTCCATACGGGCATTCGTCTTTTTGTGTAAATTTAATGTGACATCAAACCAAACACGGCCCATGCCGGCCAAATACAGTATATAGAAATCTGTACACCTACAAAAAAAATGTTCTTACCATTTACCTCCTCGTCCTCCAGACCTCTGTTACTCGTCAAATTATAACATACAGGCCCCTCTCTCCAGCCCACAAGTGCAGTTGCTTGCTCCTAGCTCTGCCCAGACACGTCGTGATCACAGCCAGTGTTTGTAGTGCCCAGTTGAGCTTGAGCGGCGTCCGGCATGAGCAAGCTCGACTACTGCTTCAGCAATGACTACATGGTGCTGCGGCCGGACAGGGCCGGCCCCTTGGAGCTCCTGCACCTCCTCTTCTCGCCCAAGGTCGGCCGGAACAGGGCCGTCGACTGCTTCACCAGCACCGAGGTCCGCAGCTTCCGCCGCCGGCTCGCCATCTTCCTCAACCTCCTCCTGCAGATCCTCCTCCTCGCGCTCGCCGGCCCGCTGGCCGCGCTCGGCGCCGCCGTCGAGCTCCTGCTCAACCTCGTCGACAACGTCCTCCACGGGAGGATGGAGTACCCTGACAGGTCGTCGCCGACGTACCGGTCCGTGACCGGGCTCATCGACAGGAGAGTCGATCTGGACAGGAGCATCAAGCCGTCGGACAGCCGCTTCGACGCCGCGCTCTGCGTCATGGCGTCTAAGCTCGCCTACGAGAACGAGGCCTTCATCCGGAACGTGGTCACGATCCACTGGCAGGTAACGCGCGCGTATCCTATCCCCAGCGCCAGTTTCTCCCTTTGCATCCATGCCTTTGAACGAAATCCGGAAGACCTGAAACGGCGGCCACACTTTGCATGGTGTATGCAGATGGAGTTCGTGCGGTTCTACAACTGCTGGAACGGTAAGAAAAAACCCCAAGAACTTGACACGACGAACATCGATTCTTGCAACCCATCACTCGACGTGGTTTTCTTGGCACTGTCCAGAGTTCCAGAACGCGTACACGGCGCAGGCGTTCGTGTTCCGCGACAAGCCGGTGGACGCGGACGTGATCGTGGTGGCGTTCCGGGGCACGAGGCCGTTCGACGCGGCGCGGTGGTGCGCCGACCTGGACCCGTCGTGGTACAAGATCCCCCGGCTGGGGCGCGCGCACGCCGCCTACACCCACGCGCTCGGCGCGCAGCGCAACATCGGCTGGCCCAAGTGGGTCGAGCACATCAAGGGCAAGCCCCAGAAGGTCTCCATTTTTCTTCTTGGTGTCTTGACGCGCATGCCGCGAGCTAGCTCCTCCGGTGATCGCCGGAGCACGCGCTCACCGTACCTGACCGCGAACACGTTCCTGCACGCAGGTGTACGCGTACTACACGATCCGCGACGCGCTGAAGGAGCTCCTGGAGGCGAACAGGAAGGCGAGGCTGCTGGTGACCGGGCACGGGTCCGGCGGCGCGCTGGCGGTGCTGTTCCCGGCGATCCTGGCGTACCACAAGGAGAAGGCGTTGCTGGACCGGCTGGCGGGGGTGTACACGTTCGGGCAGCCGCGGGTGGGCGACGCCATGCTCGGCATGTTCGTGGAGAGGAACCTGGACCGGCCCAAGAAGCGGCACTTCCGGTTCACCTACGGCAACGACTCGCTGCCAGGGCTGCCCAACGAGAGCTCCGCCGTCCATTTCCTCCATTTCGGGCTCGGCCTCCACTTCGACAAGTCCTACAAGCTCAAGGTGATCCATCCCCCGCCGATCTTGCCTTTGATCTCTTCGAAGAATTTTCATGCGGCGCAACTGCAGGCATGTCCTAGGCTCCTAGCAAGTAGACGATCGAGTCGGGCTAACTACCATAGTTTTCAAAATACGATGAAACGGCGTCAATCGACCAGACATATCTCTCTTTCACATCCACATACGGAACATCTATTTTCGCAAAACAAAACAAAACAAAACGAAGGAATTGTTTGGTAGCATTTGGGCTGATTTGGCCATTTTATGGCGAACGGTAGGCAATGGTGGGCGTAAAGCGTGCGTCAGACATTGATCGAAAGGGAGTTTTTTTTTTGTTCAGTTGTGATGCTACTAGCAGTAGAGTAGTAGCCAAGTCTAAATTCGTTCTGATATATCGTTGGCTAGCTAGGTAAGGCTACAAGATTTTGCCTTCATGCCTGTACAAGTGAGAATAAGATGACTGGCCGGGTGCCCGGGTAAGTGAAATGTGGTGGAAACGAACTGAAATGTTGTGCACGGATTCTACCAGAACCACCAAAACTTCCTCCATCGAAATGTAAGAACAAAAAATAGACACCAAAACAGAATCTTCTGGAACAGCTCTTCAGTCTGACATGACGCATGGAAACAGATATGATGGATGCGTGCATGACAGCATGAGTCATATGACTGCATCTGAATTTGTGAGATTTCCATGAAATCTGACTGACCACTGAGCTAAGCTGCCTCGATCTGCATTTTTCATTTCCTGATGTGCATGCATGCATGCAGGTGGTGAGGGAGATACCGGGCGAGGAGGAGACCCCATGGTCGCTGCTGGGCTCGGTGATGAGCCGCGTCAACTCGGCGTGGGAGCTCGGACGCGGCGTGTACCTGGGCTACCGGTGGGGCGCCTACTTCCGGGAGGGGTGGCTGCTGCTGCTGCTGCGGGCGCTTGCGGTGGCGCTGCCCGGCCTGCCGTTCCACCGGGTGCAGGACTACGCCAACGCCGTCGTGCTGGGCGGCTACGTTATTCCTAAGGACAACTGAGCCGTCAGAGGCTCAGAGAGCTCCCTGCTTAATTATTAGTAGAATCATCTGATGGTCAACGTCCATGACAGTGTGCAGAGAGGTCATGCTGAAGGGGCCTGCAACTGCCGTGACATCACCTGCATCGATAGAAGCTTTGCGATGTATGCTAATGTTTTGGTGTACTATACTAGTAGTAAGCTCTAAGCACGTAAGCATGACTGCATGAGCTTGGAGAGACACGGTCTGCCTCCTTGTGCATCTGAGCATTTCATGTACTCGACTCTGCAGTCTGAACAAACAAGTGCAGAAAGCTAAATAAAGTGTGCGCGCGTTAAGCATAAACAAAGTAGTAGATCTCAAGTGTTTTACACGGTCCCTGCCTGCCCCGTGTTGGCCGTGTAGATTATGCGACGGATTCTTCGACTTCTTTCTTTGCTGTTGTCTCAAATCAATGTTACGTTTGTTTGTTTTGAGCTGAAATCAATATGTTACGCTAACCCGGTGAGCCCCAAGCTCAATGTGCTCTCTCTCTCTCGGTCGTCGTCGATATTCTTTTTATTTCTTTTTTTTAGTACAAGATATTCTTTTTATTTCTCTCAGTCCGTTCGCTGCTGGGCTGCCAGCCTGCCATAGCAAACGAGCCCATACTTGCATGTGGGCCTAGTGAATGCGCCGGTATTTGGTTGGGTCTCAGGCCGGTTTCCAGGTATTGGGCTGATTGCAGGATATGGCCTGCGTACGTCTGGGCCGGACTACATATTGTCGAAGTACATTTGCAAATCCATTGTTTTGGAAGGGTGTTAATGTAAAAACACAGGAGCGAGATGCCGCCGGAGATGTGTATTTGGATAAGGCTGCTGGCACCGGCCACCGGTTGGCTGAGCTTCAGCAGATCGTGGTGGTCGTTCGGTTCAGTCCGCCATGGAAGGTGCGGCTGCCCAGATGGCCGTCCCAGTCCTCGGCATCGTCGCCGCCGCCGCCGCCGTGACCTTCTACACCGTCAGCTTCATGCAGCTCCGAGACGTAAGCTTGCTGTTCCCTCACTCGATCGAGCACTACTCAATATGGAACGGCTCACCAATCACCGACGTGTGACGCGCAGAAATCTTTCGAGGAGCTCGACGAGAAGTACTCGGAGTTCGACGAGTCCGGCGGACGGCAGCGGCGGGCGCGCCGGAGGGCCGAGCGCGGGAGGAAGAGGCGAAACGACTGAGGCCTAGCCTCGCCTCGCCTCCATGTTCTGCCTGATCGAGAGAGGAAACAAGATGCCGTTGCTGCTCGACGAGTACTGTACTTAGCTACTGGAACAATCGAAACGATGGGTTTGCGCTTGTTTACCTGCAGTGCCAACGACGTGCATAAAAATGGCTCTGTGTATCGCCTGTATCCCTTGCATTTGATTTGGAAACGATGTTACATTTTTCTTTTTACCCGGCTGCTGCCTGTGGATCCTGAATTGCATCTAAATTTCCCCAAGTTGCATCACCGGGATTTTGTGCAAAGAGCAGAGGGAAGTTCCCAAAATTCAGGTGCTAGACTCCTCAAACAATCCTGAATTACCGGTGTGAGGTGTGACACAACTTGGGGCAGATGGGCTTATATTTTCGAAAAGAATATACTACTATGGAAGTCCTAACTTACTACTGTACATCTCTTTAGCGATTTGGAAACATTTGCTTCCATGGTGCAGAGTTGTTGTTTGTTTTGGTTCATGATAAGGAAAATACCAAATGGTGGTGAAGCATGTTCAATTCACATGTGTTTAGTAAGTCAAACTTTGTCTCCCATCGCATACATGGAGATAAAATCGAACATACTCTGCTCGTCAGTCCATCTTCGGAAGCAAAAGAAGAAAAAAAAAGCTCTTAGAATAAGAAAGCAGAAGAAACCGTCTCCGCAGTACTATCGGGGCTCAATAAGTGAGGATGCATGATGATGAGTTGCATTTGCAAATTGCAAAAGCAACAACTTGATAGGAATGCGACGAGACTTGTTGTTTCTCTTGTCGGCTCATCATCTTGGACGCCAGGCCACACTTCCCAGGCAGGGGAAGTCGTCATTTTCGTACCACACAACACAGCACAGCTGGCACTATTATTGGGCCTGCAGAGCGATCATATCCATGGGCCGAGCCGAAATCTATCCTGGCCACGTTTCGTTGATCCATACATGTACGATCCTCTGCATACCGAGACTGCGAGCGAGGTCAACGTCGTTCTCCGTTCCTCGCCACGTAGGCTTCACTCTCATCACATAAAGGTGGGCCGCCGATGGTGAGGAAGAAGAAGCCGCCGCCGCCGATCGTCTACGGCTTTGACCGCGCACCAGCGAGTACCTGAGCTCCATCTCCATGATGCGGCCCAGCGAGTGAGAGCGGCGGCCCACACGCCATCCGCGCCCACCTGGCACGGTCAAGCCGATCCCGGGTGGGTCCACGTCAGCATCGCGCGGATCGGGATCCGGCGCGACCATCCGACCGCGTGGCGCGAGCTAGGCTACGTCAGCGCGCATCCAAGCCGTCGTGTCGCCATGGATCTTGTGACGGGACTCGAGATCTCAGCCCGGCTCCCATCTGTATCTTGCCGATCGCTTGGTGTAGTAGGAAAAAAATATAATGGATCATCGGATAGCACGAGCTGCTTATAATTTTCGGAGCAAGTTGAGGGATTTTGGGGGTTAAGATAGTCAGCAGTTTCCTCAGGATAATCGATGGAGCTTGACTTGGTTTGTGTCGCGTCGTGTCAAAGCTAGTGGTCTATTTATTCCCTTTTTAAAAAGAAAATCAAGTGGTCTAAATCCTTCATGATTTTTTTTTAAAATGAGGAGAGAAAAAAAAGGCTACCTCGACCTTTGTCTTGTCTTGTCAAAAGCAGATCAATCCTCCTCCGAAAAAAAAGAAGATCAGTCCACACAATGGCATCTTTTCTCCTTCTCCATCAACTTTTTTTTAGCACCGAATGGCGCCTAACTCCAGATAACCCTTTTACTCAGCGAGCTCAGTGCTCACAGTGACGAAATAGTGAAGCGTTCCCATCCCCAACAGTCCCCAATCTGCTGTATCTCCATGCGCAGTACGTGTGCTTGGTATTTAGCAATTTACTCCTAGACCCTGTTTGGTTTGTGCTATGTTAGAATTTGTATCAACTTTGACCGCTAATTAGAGGTATTAAATTAAGTCAGTTTTCAAAACCAACTTCAGAATCTCTGCGCTAAGAACCCTGAAAAAATTAATGAGACATTTGCCCGCGTGATTAGAGGATGTTACTGTAGCATCACTGTAGTCAATCATCGATTAATTACTGTCATTAGATTCGCCACGGAAAATTACACCTATTGTTAAAAAAGTTTTGCAAATGGACTTCATTTAGTCCTTCATACATGAGAGATTCTCTCTTCGGGAATCGTGTGCTAGATCAACCAAACAACAAGGCCTAGCCAATACTCCTTCCTCTACGTGCTGTGCTTGTATACCGCAGAAAATACCAAAAATGTACATACGCCGACAAAGTACTTTGTCGACACAATTAAAGCAAGTGGAACCCCCCCCCCCCCCCCCCCCCCCCTTCTTTTGGAGTGGAGTACCGTCACTTTTATACTTGCGGCAGAGCAGAGCACGCCATCAGAACGTACCAGCGAGGCTCCATGGCTCATGGCGGAGCTGAGCTGAAGAAAGCTGAGCAAGCTAGCACACAAGCACACGCTGCCAGAACAGCAAAGTTCGCTGCAGATCGCGATCAGGTCAGAAAAGGGCATCACGAGATTTGGTCGATTATATATTTAGGGCCCCCAGCGCAGCAGAGAGAGGCGACTCGAGTAGGCGCTGTCCGGAAATTCCCCAATTAAGCCCACCGTACCTGCCTGCTCAGCTTCTCTCTCCCTCCAGGCAGGCTCTCAGTCTCCACTGCTCCTCCGCCGGGCGTGCTCGACGCTGCTCGCGGGAGGGGACATGTTGGCCTCCGCGTCGACGCCGGCCGCCGAGGAGAAGCAGGAGCTGGCGCCCGTGGTGCAGTGCAAGGGCGTCAACGACCTCGACAAGGTCGTCCTCCGCGAGGTCCGGGGCAGCTCCGCCGAGGTACTGCGATGTATCCATCCCCTCTCACCGGCCCTCCCGATCAGCCCGCGCCACATGCTAAGTGTTCCGCCGGCCAGATCCCGTCGCAGATCCATGGCGCTGGACGTTACGATGCAGAGTCGGCCGCAGCTGCTGCGCCAGTCGCGTAGTCGGTACTCCGCTGAGCTGGTTGGTACTTGGTAGTACTCTACCAGCGGAATTTTCCTTTGCGAGATCAGGATGGCTTCGTCGTGGAAGCTCTGGGGCTCCTGTCCGAGTGACAGGGTGTACCAGACCACTGTTCTGATCCCGGTCCGAGTCTGCCCCTTTGTATTTGGATCATGTCTTCTCACAAACAGTTACAGAACAATGGTGATACAAAGTTTCACAACATGGGAGGAAGTGGCTAGTGTGATCGGTCATGGTGTTTCTGTAATCCCTGACAGAAACACCTTGTACTCGGGAAGCAGCAGCCAAGGACTCTGGAATAACAGGGAGCATTTTCCACTCTCGGGCTAAGCCACTTCTCAGATCACAACCATTGACCAGCCATTGTTTCCATACAAATATACAAGGCATCAGGTTGAGCGTAACTTGAGATATTTTTCTGTTGCTCTATTATTGTGGGGAGCTGGTGACATGGCAGTCGTGGTTTTACTGATGATTGGATTAGGTAAGCTGTGTATAAACTATAAAGGATGGACGGTAGCCCAGCAAGATGGTCGTTAAACTTGAACCTTTGGCTAGCTGCTAGAACTGTGGAATGATGACAAGCTGTGTACACTTCTGTATTGGAGGAAAATGTACATGTGTTATGCCATAGTGACCAGCTACGAATTCGTGGGGATAGCCATCACAGACCATTCATTTGTATGCTTGGCCTTATAGGAGTGGAGTGATTATTTGCAGTGATTGTTCAAGGGAAAAAGTCTATATAACCCCCCAACGTATCAATGGTGGATCACATCACCCCCCTGAACTACAAAACCGGATTTCTAACCCCCTCACCTTTGCAAAACCAGATATTTAACCCCATAGAGTGGTTTTACAGCCCGGTTTTGCTACAGTAGCCCGGTTTTATTTTTTTCCTTTTTATTTATTTTTGCTGAATCTTTAAAAGATCATAATAAATCACAGAAAAATTATAAAATAGAAAATTTAATTTTGTTAGACTCCACATGATTAGATCTATACAATGAGCATATAATATAGTATGTTTTAGTATTAATTTTTTTGTTGTAGCTTTAGATCTATGCTTTTCTGTATGGAATAATTTATAGATGCAGCTTCTATGGTCCAATTGTGGTGAAATTTTTATGGTGGGCTAATTATAGTATGCTTTTACTGTAGTAAAAATTTCATACTCATTGGATCATGTATAACTTAGTTATAGATAAAGCATAGATTTAACAAACATAAACCTAAATAAACTTATAACTAAGATATACATGATCCAATGAGTATGAAATTTTTACTACAGTTCAATAATATAATAATTCTCTAACAGTAAAAATTTCACCACAGTTGGACCACAAAAAATGCATCTATGGATTATTCCGATTAATTGCAGTAAAGTATAGATCTAAAACTACAACAAAAACTTTGTGCTAAAGCATACCATATTATATGTTCACTGTGTAGATCTACTCACATGAAGTCCAACAAAATTAGATTTTCTATTTTATAATTTTTATGTGATTTACTATAATTTTTTAGATTCAGCGAAAATAAATAAAAAAGGGGAAAAAACAAAACCGCGCCACTGTAGCAAAACCGGGCTGCAAAACCACTCTGGGGGGTTAAATGTCCGGTTTTGCAAAGGTGAGGGTGTTAGAAACCCGGTTTTATAGTTCAGGGGGTAATGTGATCCACCATTGATACATTAGGGGGTTATATAGACTTTTTCCATTGTTCAAGCAACTTCCATACCATTTAAAATCTCATGTTCCATTCTTCTTTTCTCTTTTTTTTTTGAAACGGACATTCTTTTTTTTCTCTTACTTCAGCATCTTCAGCTTGGCATCGATGATAATAGATGAGCAGCATGGTGTTCATTTTGGCTTCTTCACTGCTTTGACACAGTAACTGCTCAAGTATCTTGAAATCAACAAGCAGAATGTTGGTGAGAATGCCATAAGATCATTTAAGCTGATGGATAGAGAACAAGATTATGCACAGTGCACAACTACTTGGCTGTGATATTTGTCTAAGTTGCCTATAGACTCTGTTCATCTGCATCCAGCCAACAGTATTTTTCTCTCACACCAAACCAGCACCAGCCAGCTAGCAATACTTTTCTCTCACAATAAATCAGCGCCAGCCACCAGCCACAGCCAGCCGAACACAGCGTATTTCAGTTGTTGGCCCAGGCACCTAACCGTACTGAAAATTATCCTTAAATCTTTTCATGCCAATTATTGAACTTGTCATTGCAGAATCTCACGTAAACTTGCTTTGACTTGCACCATCTGGATTGACTGGGCATTAACTAATAAGCACAGCCATTATATATTTGGTGAGTCAAAATGTCAGATGAATAACAGGAAGGTATTTGGGGCTAAGTAACCAGCCACAGAGTGGAATCTATGATTTGTCAAAATAATTGGTAACATGATTTCCAGTACCTAAAAATGGGAAATAACGGAACGGAAACAGAACAGTACAAATTGCACAGGAAATTATTTGCATTTTGTTGTATCCTCTACGCTGTCCTGATCTCTTTTTAGGATTTTCTTTTCTTGACACCTATTACAAACATACAGTCATTTATAATAATTTATTTCATTGCTTTTAGGTGTACCTGTATGGTGGGCATGTGACATCATGGAAAGATGAGCATGGAGATGAGTTACTTTTTGTTAGCAATAAGGTGCGATTTTTTTGCCTTATAGTCTTTCTACAGTATTTCAACTACAGTGACTTTTCTTGAGACTCAATTGATTTGATGCTTGATCTGATCCAGTCTATATTCTATTCTTTGCCTGAAATTCTTGTTTGTCAGCTTCTCTATCCATCCAACCTCAGTATGGTATCTTCCCTGTAATGATTTTAGGTTCGTTGCATGCATGGTAACGAACACTCCTATTGTGTCTACCACTTTATTAGTTCAATTCTTTTGGGAAGTAATTTCTGTAGCGGTGTCGCCAACAAGTTTTATACTGAGCTATGTGGACTGTTTAACTCAGTTAGTTAAACAATGTCTACATTAACTTCCATCGTTTCTATTTCTTATGCATTATTATCTCTTTATTATCACTTGACTTGACACATGTTGCCATAATAATGTGAATGCTACTAGTGCTTCTATGGTGCTCTTTTGTGCTTATTGACATGGAACAATATGGAATTTGAATATTGCCAGAGTATGAATTGCATTTTGGCCTTGATCGCATGACATTTGATTGTTACTGTTGCTGTTCTATCAGGCTATTTTCAAGCCTCCAAAAGCTATACGTGGAGGAATACCAATCTGCTTTCCACAGGTATGCCATTATCCTTACAACAACAACAACAACAACATAGCCTTTTTTCCCGAGCAAGTTGGGGTAGGCTAGAGATGAAACCCGAAAGAAATAAGTTCAAGGTTCAGGCACATTAATAGCTAGTCTCCAAGCGCTCATATCCAAAGCTATCTCTTTAGAAATATTTCAATCCTTAAGGTCTCTCTTAACCGACTCATCCCACGTCAGTTTAGATCTACCTCTACCCCTCTTTACATTATCGACCCGCTCAAGAACCCCATTACGCACCGGCGCCTCAGGAGGCCTTCGTTGGACATGTCCAAACCATCTCAGCAGATGCTGGGTAAGTTTCTCCTCAATTGGTGCCACCCCGACCCTATCCCGAATAATTTCGTTCCGGACTCTATCCCTCCTTGTGTGCCCGCAAAACCACCGCAACATCCGCATCTCTGCTACTCTCAGTTGCTGGACATGTCGCCTTTTTGTAGGTCAACATTCAGCACCGTATAATATCGCCGGACGAATTGTTGTCCTATAGAATTTGCCTTTTAGATTTTGTGGCACCCTCTTGCCACAAAGGATGCCAGAAGCTTGCCGCCATTTCAACCAGCCAGCTGAAATTCTATGCCTAACATCTTCATCAATGTCGCCATCCTTTTGTAGCACCGATCCTAAATACCGAAAAGTATCATTCTGGACCACCACTTGCCCATCTAGACTAACGTCTCCCCCCTCATGCCTAGTCACGCTGAAATCGCACATCATGTACTCGGTCTTGGTCCTACTAAGTCTGAACCCTTTCGACTCTAACGTGCGTCTCCACAGTTCTAACTTCCTATTAACCCCTGCCCTACTCTCGTCAACTAGCACCACATCATCAGCAAAGAGCATACACCAAGTGATCTCACCTTGTATATCCCTTGTGACCTCATCCATCACTAAAGCAAATAAATAAGGGCTCAATGCTGACCCCTGGTGTAGGCCTATGTTAATAGGAAAGTCAGTGGTGTTGCCATCACATGTCCGGACAAATATCGTCGCATCCTTGTACATATCCTTAATGAGGGTAATGTACTTAGTTGGGACTTTGTGCTTTTCCAAAGCCCACCACATGACATTTCTCGGTACTTTGTCATATGTCTTCTCAAGGTCAATGGAGACCATGTGCAAGTCGTATTAAATGCCATTATCCTTCCAACACTTTTTTTTTCTTCTCTATATCTTCTGCTATATTAATCTTAATGTCACTTCCTGATGTAGTTTTCCAACTTTGGAAATCTGGAACAACATGGATTTGCAAGGAATAGAGTCTGGACCATTGATACTGATCCGCCACCATTTCCTGTACCAACCACCAATACAGCTTATATTGATTTAATCCTTAAACCTACGGAAGAGGATTTGAAGATCTGGCCTCATAGGTGAGCTTATCATCACTTGCTGATATGATTTAATGATACCAATACGACACCTGAAAGGCCTATCTTTGTTACATTTCATTGTGATTTTGTTGCATTAGAAGGCAAGCATAGTCAGCTGTATATTCACATACATATTATATTGCAGTTTTGAATACCGTCTGAGGGTTGCACTTAGTCCTGGTGGTGATTTGATGCTAACTTCACGTATAAGAAACACTAATGCAGATGGAAAGCCATTCTCTTTCACCTTTGCATACCACACATACTTCAAGATTTCTGATATCAGGTATGTTTGTTCAACTCTCATGGCCATCATCTTTGAAATATTAATCTGTCAGGAAAGTTTTTGAAGTAATCTCGTGGCATCATGTTTATCCTCAATCTAAATTTGTCTGACCAGATTCTGGTTTTTAGTCAATATAATTGTTCGATCCCAAAACTCCTTGATGCTGTAATTATTGTCATTAAGAGTATAGAAGTGTTTTCTCTTTGCATGACTCTATGCTGATATTTCAGTGAGGTGCGAGTAGAAGGTCTGGAAACTCTGGATTACCTAGACAACTTACAAGACAGAGCCCGTTTCACTGAACAAGGAGATGCAATTGTTTTTGAATCTGAAGTGCGTTAACAAAGCATTCTATACACCTTTATCCACTTGATTTCGCATTCTTACTCAACAAAGCATATGTAAATTTTTACAGCTGGACAGAATATATCTGGGCACACCATCAAAAATTGCCATTATTGATCATGAGAAGAAAAGAACATTTGTTGTGAGGAAAGGAGGACTTCCTGATGCTGGTCTTGTGAACGCTTATCTTTTGTTTGTTTGCTTGTCATTAAAATCGTTCGAGAATGAAGTTCCTGAAGTTTCATATATTGTTTGTTACAGTTGTTTGGAATCCTTGGGACAAAAAGGCAAAGGCTATGTCAGATTTTGGCGATGATGAATATAAACGCATGGTTTGTGTGGAGGCAGCTGCTATAGAGAAGCCGGTTACTCTAAAGCCTGGTGAGGAATGGACTGGAAAGTTGGAACTTTCTGCTGTGCCATCTAGTTATTACAGTGGTCAGCTAGACCCTGATCGTGTGATTCAGGATTCAAGTGTCCCAGAGGATTCAATCAGCTAGTCCTTACTGTAATTCTGTGCAGGTAACATTCTTAGTACTAATAGGCCCTACAAAAAGCCTGTGGACTTAGTTAAATACAAACCAAACATAGTACTATGTACACTTCATGTTCTATTGGAGCCTTTTATGTTAAAACTATAGTTGATTAAATACATTTTCTTATGCATGATTGTGTCAAAACATGTGTGAGCAACCTAAATATGATTTGTTGTGTCAGCTGAGCAACCTAAATGCATTGCCAAAAATTATGACAAATCATGAGGTCATTGAGTAAGGATATTGAACTTTCAATTGTACAGGATGAATGTTAAAGTTTCAACCACATTGAGGAAAACTAGCTGATGTGTCTATTGTTGTTTTGTTTATCGGCAACTATAAATATCACATATCATGGACCATATTTTCTACAAATTTTTTATTACTGTGTTTGATTCATACTAATATGTTTCCGGCATTGCAGGTAGAGCTTATATCATGTATAAGGGACACTGGCAGCAAGGATTATCACAACGTTTCTTCTATTCTATTCAAATCTTTGTTGTTTTATGTTCGGGGGTGCATATTGAACCAATGGATGTGAAATTGGTTTCCTTTTTTGGATCTACGTGGCATAAAGGACAAGTCAGTTTTCGTAGTTCGTACCCTGTATATGGACGTTTGAGGCGAGAAACATCTTCCATGGGTTGTAAAATAAAGAAAAAAAATCCTCTCTACCGTTAATCCATTGTCTTTAGATGTAAGTTCTATATTAAACCTAGGAAGCAGAGATGTTGTGGAAATGGACACACATAATGTGCGAACTGTTCCAGGCATTGTACCTTCTTGTGGTTGCAGGACAAAATCTTCTCTAGACTCTAGATGCATTACTTACATGCGCATTTACCTTCCTATGGTAACAGAGTAATTACCAGAGGCTCGATCATTATTAATGTAAGATATCATCTTTATACCAGTGCTCCATGGTCGTTTTGTATACCGGATTGATGAGGTGCTGTTTGTATGTTACTCCTGCGTTTAGAACTAGGTTTATCGGGTCCCTGCAAGGTTTTCACCATTCATTAATCATGCAATAGTATCGAGCTGTCAAAAATTTTGTCTGTTTAACAGCATACATGTCAATTGGTTTGGACTGATGGTACTGCGAATATCCAGGGCATGTAAAAAAAAATCATCTGTTTACGTAGGGCACTAGTGAGCTTGTTCCACACCCTGGTGGCCTCCATTCGGTTGGTTAATCTGTTAATGGTTTGATAAAATCAAAAGATTTTTGTTTAGATTTAGTCCGCTCCGTCCCCGTTTATAGCGGATTCAAAGGTGCGAACAGTCTTGAGTTTTATATGAATTTGACAGCATGATGAGAGTTCACTGAACTACGTATCAGTATCAGTCAAGGTTCACTAGATTTTGATGGTGGTTCAATAGGATATCCATGAACTGATAGCTGAAATGGACAGAAATAACACTTTAGTTTCAGATAGCTATATTTAATAGGATATCCATGAACTGATAGCTGAAGTGGACAGAGATGACACTTTTAGTTTTAGATTAGCTAGCTATGCGTACCTCTTATCACATCCTGTTACATAGGCATGGTGGTGGTTGTACAATGTGCATTCAGCTCTTGGTACTCAAAACTAGCATTGAATCGAAGGCCTGAGTGAACACAACACGAAAACCAAGCCTTTCTTTTGACACGTTGAAAACCAAGCCTTGTTTTCGTGACCATGCTTCAATCAGAATCCGAATCATCAAATGATTACTGGTGCAGTAGAAGCAAGTGACAGGGCACACTGGAGAGTCGAGACCACGTAGGCAGGGACACGGGCCAGGAAGCGAAAGCCCTCTTCGCTGACGCCGAGCAGAGCCTCCGCCCCCCTTCTCCTGGGCTCCTGGCACACTCCCTGCGCGATCAAATCCGATTCAACGGCCGGAAAAAAAAACCCTCGAAGAAGAAACCCAAAAAAGAAAAAGAAAAAGAAAAAAAAGGGAGAGAGAGCCCAAGCCGACACGAACACGAAGAAGCAAGGAGCGAAGCAGCCGCGAGCCAGCCCATCCCAAGTCCCAACCCACGAAGCAGCAGCAGCAGGCAGCCGTCTCCCCGCGCGCCCGAGCAACGCCGCGGAGAGCAGCCCGCCCGCCGGCGAGCACCGAGGGCGCAATTCGTCCCCGGCTGGTCCCCGACCCGGTTCCCCGCCAATCCCAATTGCTTCCCCCCGCCCGGAGGTCAGCTCAATTCCTGCTGTTTCTCGGATTCGGTTCGGTTCCATCAGGCGCGCTGTCGTCCCCGCCGGAGATCCAGGCGGTACGAGCTCGCCGGAGTTCGGCGGGGTCGGGGATCATGCCTCCATTGCTCTAGGGTTTGGGCAGGTAATCGAATTGGCTTGCCAGGCCTCGCAGCCTCTATGCTCGATTCGGGCCTGCCGCGCCGCTCCCTGGGAGGCTCCGTGATTTCGCGGCGATTGGTGCGGCGCCAGTGGAGATGAGATCCCCTCCATGGCCGGCGAGCTGGGAATTGGGGTACGGACTCACCCTCTGCAGGAAGCGGCGGAAGCCCTAATGGTTTGATCCTAGTTGGGTGCGGTGAGCTATTCCTGATTCGTGGTTTCTCTACTCTGAATCCCATATCGGGTTTGCTGGGGTTGGTTGTAATTGTATGGACACAGTAAGGGAGGAGGCATGGCCAGTGGCTGCACCACAGCAGCGGCAGCAACCACCGGTGCCCCGACCACAGCAGCAGCAACAGCAGAATGGCCGTATTGATCTCAAGGAGCTGAAGGCTCAGCTGGAGAAGCGGGTTGGTCCGGATTGCTCGCGGCGATATTTTGGCTACTTGAATGGCTACTTATCGGAGAGGCTCAGTAGGCAAGACTTTGAAAAGCTGTGCCTGCCAACCCTGGGGCGGGAGAACCTCCAGCTGCACAACCGGCTAATCCGCTCAGTACTCTACAATGCCTACCAGGCAAAGTGCCCGCCTCCACCATCGGATGTGGGGAGACCTGTGGGAGCATCAGTAAAGAAGGTTTCTAAGGCTGCTGAAGTGTTGAATGCTTGCAATGGAGATGCCAGGTTGTTGCAGGTTCAGGGATCGAGTCCTATTGGCACAGTGCAGGATCATACTTTGAAAAACCGGATGAATAACATGGGTCCAAATTGTAGGGTGACTGCTGCTGTCAATCACAACCAGGTTGCTCATGGTGTTTCTGGATCTCTGGAGAATGGTACTCCAAACACACTCGAGTTGAAGAGATCAGTGCAGTTTCAACAGTGTGAACCTGCAGAGCCATTGGCAAAGCATCAACGTGTGGAGCAGTTGCCACCCAATAATCTGCTCTTGCAGAGAAGAAGTATGAGCAGCACTGCAGAACAGTCTGCAGAAATTTTGAAAAGTCCTGTCCGAGCTCCACTTGGAATTCCGTTTTGTTCAGCAAGTGTGGGTGGTGCAAGGAAATTTCCACCGCCACCAATTGGTGTAAGTGAGGATCGCTTTAACATCTGTTTTGATCATGGTGGGCTGTCCAACACTGAGTTGCTGCATAGACGGATGGAGAAAACAGCAGAGACACTTGGCTTAGCTGGCGTCACAATGGATAGTGCAGAGCTTCTGAATAGTGCTCTGGATAAGTACATGAAAAATCTGATTAGGTCATCTGTTCAGTCAATAGGAGGTAGTGTTCAGAGGAATGCAAGGAAAGGGACACCATCATACAAGCAGCAAGCTTACGGAAAACAGATTAATGGTGTCTTGCTGCCAAACCATGTTCACATGCAATCAGGCAGTGGGCCATCAGAAGCCACAAATGAGATTAGAAGTAACCACTCGATCTCCATCAACGATTTTAAAGTAGCCATGCAGCTAAACCCTCAACAGTTAGGGGAGGACTGGCCAGTCCTTCTGGAGAAGATATGTCTATGTTCTTCTGAGGAAAATGACTGACAGATGGTGCTTTTTTGACTTCACATGAAGTTTTGTACCAATGTGCTTCTTGGTGCCCATCCGATGTACATTTGAACTGGAAGTGGCAAGACTACAGGCACAGCACAGAATATGCACATACGGAGTCAAGGCAGAATTCTGCTTTTGCATTCAGCTGTCAGAGTTGTAGTGAAAAGAAGAGATTCTTTTTCCTGATAAATGATGCCTGAATAAAGGAAAACATCTTCTGTCCATGCAGCTTAGGCCTCATTAGCACTTACAGGGTGGATAGTGTTACATCCAAAAGTCCCAACTTCTATGTAACATCTGGCATAAGGGACTGGGGCAGCAAAATGCAAGTGCTGTCTTGTAACTTATAGGAAAAATGTTCTGTAAGTTTCTAGATCAGGATGTACATTATTGATCGCAAAATTTTCTAGGTATCTTGAGTACTAATTTCAGGGATCTTGAGTGTTAATTTTCTTTAATTCTTTTGTAACTGTGCTTTGAAAATTATATGTTAGATCTCTAATCTTTTACCTTTCTCTCATATGTGCACATATCTGCCTTCGGGGTTAGGTTGGAGTTCCCATACATCTTCTGGTGTTTATACTCTACTCAGGATATATTGATGATGATGCTGTGTTTTATGGTCTTCACATGTCTGAAATGGACCCCATTTTCAAAAATTGCGATGCTTGGCTCTTTCTATTATCCAAACTTTATTTTCCTTCTGCAACAATTTTAATATTTTATTTCGGAGAAAAGACAAGATATCTGGTCTCTGGTGTCATTTTAAGGCTGACAGGAGCATTCACAATTATTATACTGTTATACATTGCAAGTATGTTGTATCTGAACTTTATCTTGGGCTCTTACTTTCCTTCTTAATGTATTGATGAGCAGTTCTCCTGCACGTTCGAGAAAATCTTGTGCTCTAGCTCTTACTGGAGGACCCTGGATGCTAGCTATCTGAATTTCGGAATGTTCTCTGTATTTTAAGCCTGCACCCACGGGTAGTCCAATACATCCTGTTCAACAAGATAACAGCGGATGCATTTGATGCTTTATATCTGCGAATATACATCCATTTCTGCTCGCTATGGTATTTAAGATCACCTTGCAATACTATGTTGCATTTACTGCGGGGACAGTACTTGCTGCCTTTGATGTATACTGTTACAGTAATGTGTTACATTCTGCAGGATACTTGTGCAGCTTTTTCTTCTTCTTTTGAGACACTTTACATGCAGTTTGAAACTTCTGAATAAACTCTTCTTCTCAATTGTCATTTATTGTCTTTTCAGAGAGGTAGCAGTCAGCGTCAAAGTTAAGGAACAAACCTTGCTGCTCTAATGTCCATCTTCAGGTCTTCAGGTACATTAGTACATATCTATTAATCTATATGCTTTAATGCTTGTCCAGTGCAGGAGAAGGGTATAAACCTAGTCATAAATCCATGTGTACGAAACAAGTAAAGATCACTATTGTGTGAGGATGAAGTAGAGAGAACTGGCGGTGTGTTATTGTCAGTTATCTGTTGTCGTCAATGGATGAATTGTTTCTGAATGTGTAACTGAGTTATAGGAGTAAAACTTTTACATGAGCCAAATCTGTGGGAATTTGTAGTGGACAACTTCTGTTCATTGTTTGTCTGTCAGGCTATCACTCCAAATTTGGACTAAAATTCAGACCCTTCCTAAACTTCTAGTGGCAACCCCTTGTTCACCCCTAAAATTCCTTGAACTGTGATTTTGCCTGTGCTTTGCAGGTGTTGAGATCGGTTGTCAACTGTGATCCTGAAGCCTGAACCAAGACATATTTTCATGCATCATTTTTATTGATTCATTATAGTGTTTTTTTTGTGGGGTGGGGTGGGGGGGGGGATGGAGCAGGTAGCTCCTTAGCTGTGACACCGAGGAGTGCAAAACTGGTATGATCTCTCTCTTCTTTCTTGAAAGATGAAGCTGTAAATATTTACATCAGACCAAAGCAAAGGAAGCCACAGCAGGGCTGTATATACAGCAGAATGACTCTCTCTTCTCTCGTCGCAGGGCAGTCTCAGCAACGCCGGCGCGGATCCATCTTGTGGTGGCAGCGCAGCCACACGAGCGCGCGGGCGCCCTTGGGCGACGGCTCGCGCGCCAGCCTTTCTGTCTCTGAGCGCTGCAGCATCTCCCACATCACCTGCACGTCCTCGTATGCGCACATCTGGATGTCGTCGTGCAGCTTCACAAGGGTGCCGCGGCCGTCTGAATCAAAAGAAACAGGTATCAGTATCAGCACATCGCACACCGGTACGGTTATTCGCCCGGTTAAAGAGTATAGGGAAAGAAAACAAAATGATCGAGTATATAGTGAGCTGAGCGCAGTTGATCAGCTATTTTCTGCATAAAGGTAACAGTTAAGTGGTATAGGAGGCTAATTGATATTGATACAGGTAAACTTTTAGTCTCTCTTGTGTGAGCGTGACAGGGGAATGAAAGATGTGATGCTTCTGGGCTTCTGGCAGTCCATTCCGGGACCGCCTGAAAGATGCTATGGCGCGGCTGCTGGGGCACGTGTTGGTCTCGGCTGCCGCTCGCTGTCCGTGCACTGCTCGTATCCTCGCAGCAGCACCAGCAACAGACTCTCTTCGGGAGTCACGGGGAACATCAAGCGCGTGGTCAGATAGTCAGACAGGTCAGTTTCTCTGTTTATACCAAACAAAGGTCCGAAACTCTCGTGATTTTTCCTTTAGAAAAAAGAGAAAGAAATCTCGTGATTCATGCATGCCCCTGCTGATCGTATGTTATACTATCCCTAATAAGCAAACAAGCATGGGTTTAAATCGATTTTTATAGTCTATATATAAGCTGGACTTCTAGAAGACACTTGTAATATGCTTTGTCTAGGGAGATGGATCATGGATGGACGCCGTGCCATACACTGACACACCTGAATGTTTGGCGTACGCGCCACGCACCTCCACATGAGAAAGTGACCCACGTCGTAATTATTGATTAAACTATGCATGCGTAGGCGTGTGACGTCGACAACAACTACCAATTGACACTAAGCACATCTCAAGGGCCAAAAGCCAATCAGTAAACTACAACAGTTTGTCCTAGACTGACGTGTGCGGGCTCTGCAGGATCGTGACAAGTGCGCGTAGACACGTGCCCCTGATGCAACGAAATGGGTACAAACCTGGTGATGCAGTCAGATTGCAGTGATCTTGCTGAAAAGAAAAGGAAAGGAACCCACCAACCATTGAAGTTCCTTCTCGTCCTTGGATCAGCAGAAGAACTGATCATGCTGATTCTTATTATTAGCAAGGGCACAATTGAAGCATGCCACGGAGGCGTCGCTTCCAGAAGCTGCAGGACAATTAAACGGAGGCGACGCATTGTCGCACTGATGCTGGTGTGTGTTCGTCGGTGCAGGAGCGGGAGCCTGGCCGGAGCGTAGCGCGCGGGGGGAGGCTGGTTGGTTGATGTGCAGGTGTCACTCATGCTGCCGCGCTCATCTCTGATCCGATTTTATTTTGGTTATTTCCTACACGATCCAGTGCATCACAAGCCTATATATATAGGCTATATATATAAATATGTATATTATTATACTAAGGTTTCTATCAATCTGGATCATGACGTCTGCCGGGTTTGCCGCCCAGCACGAGATAGCCTGGCTGCTGTCGGTTTATGTTGCAGCGTCATGGCCTACCTGCTGCCACACTCTTTGAAGAGTCCGGCTCCTGTTGGCCATGCATGCATGCA
Organism: Panicum virgatum; assembly: GCF_016808335.1. NCBI lineage: Eukaryota > Viridiplantae > Streptophyta > Magnoliopsida > Poales > Poaceae > Panicum > Panicum virgatum. The sequence goes on from NC_053142.1 coordinate 50,321,772, forward strand.
TCCTCAAATTAAATAAATGAAACGAATGCTATGTCTCGCGCCAATCTAGCATTTCTTTATCTCTCTCGATACATGACCCTGCTTGCTACCGAGACGATTTGTTTTGCCGTGCCTAGCCTTCTCGTAACGTGCACTTCTAGCAAAGCGAACAAACTACTAGAAAACAAAAGTTTGAAGAAAAGGCCAATATATAGTATTTTCTAATCCTAACTAGAAAAGGCCAATATGATTGCTACTATGCGCAATCATCAATACACTAGAAAACCTCGCGGCATTGCCGCGAGTTGCCCGCGAATGTACCCGTGATATACTTGGATTTTTTTCGCATGCGGTTGTATAGCTATTTTTATAAATGAATTGTAGAAGCACTTTGAATTTCAAGCAACTTTTATATCGAGCACTTTTTTATTTGAAAACGTTTCGGTGTTCCAATTATAGGTTCAATGGATGATTTACTATAGAGCTTTGGGTTTCTAAATTTGCTCTGTAGCGAAGTTGAAGGTTGCTCTTTATGCTGAACATTTTTTTTAATTTGAAGACATTTCATTTCAATGGGTTTGGGCATGAAGACATGTTCGATCACTTTTGGTTAATTTGTATGCATTTTGATGAATTTATAGAATGTATTTAGAATTTGTTCTAATTAAATAATGCATAGAAGGGCAAAAATGGAATATTTAGAATGTACTCATAGTATTTGTTCATATGAACATCATGTTGATGTTATGTTTGCATATTATCGCATATGGGTTCCATATGAAGTCTCTTTGATTACGCTAATGTAGCATAAAATAGGATGGCAACAATTTTTTGGTTTTAAAAAAAGAGAATATTTAGGGTTCCTTTTTTGAAGAAGCCGTGTGACTTCTTAAAGAAAAGAAAATTGTAACCGAACAAAACCTATTTGGAATTCTAAAACACCTTTGGTTACAATACAATGCTTTGTTCTATATAATCGTGTAACACGAATAAACTATTTTAGAATATCATTTGATATGCTTGTGTACCGCTGGCCGAAGCATTTGGCGCCAGCGGTGAGTAGCGGCGGGCGCCACGGCTTGCTCGCGTAGCTGCCGCCTTCGCCTCCGCTGCCGTTGCCGTTGCCGCCCTTGCCTTGATGTGCGACCGGCACGGACCGGCGACGGCACCGAGCAGGGTGTCGCTGTGGCGGGGTTCGGCCACGCCGGCGCGTTCCGGCGACGGCAGCGAGCAGGGCTTCGCGACGGTGGAGCTGGGTTGGGTGGCGGCACGACAACGCAGCTCGGTGGAGCGGCACGGTAGCCTAGCGGGAAGCTTGGTGCGGCATCATGGCTGCCTGGCGGGAGGCGCTGCGATCCGAGGGCCCCGCGGCGCGTGCTGCTCGCATGGCCGGGCTGCGTCGGCCGAGCTGAGCTGGAGACGCGGGCTGCGGGTTAATTCTGCTAAAGCTCTAGGGTTTTTTCGAAAAAAAATTGAAAAACGCAAAATCTGGACCGTAAGCGAGCCTGATTCGATGGCTCGGAGGAGCAAGCGATGTGGCCACGCTCTCCGCCCACCTTTTATTGCGGAAATCATATAGTAAGATTACTGCTTTGCTCTGCCTCTGCTCGCTCGAGCTCTGCTCACCGGCACTATACAGCCTGTTCGCTGCGGTGAAAAGCGTTTCTTTTGGGTGTTTCAACAGTGTTTTGTGAGAAAAAATATGTTGAAAAAAAGCTGAAGAGAAGCTAAGTCAGTGCTCCATCAGAGACACAACACGGGCTATCAAACTAAGCAAAAATAAGAAGGGCACCGCAGCCTGACTTATGCTTCCTTGCACCGTGAACCTTGCGCTAATCCATTTTCTAAGCAAGCCAACAAGTAGAGTATCAGCTCTCTCTCTTCATCGGTGGACACAGCAAACACATGCACGCACACGACACCTCTCCCATTTACTCTGTCGGTATGTGCAGAAAATTCACCCCTCTCTCTCACATCTCTTACTCACTCCCTCTCTGTCGTGGACAAAAGGCCACGAGGCAGCAGCAGCTCTCTTTCATTCTCTCTCTGTCGGCAGACTTCTCTCCTCACTCTGATTTTTTTTGCTTCTCCGCACCAAACAAGCAGGCGGCAGCTCCCTTCTCTACGTGAGCAATCCAGCAAGCACGAGCTCCCCCCCCCCCCCCCCCCCCCCCGTGTTCTTGCTTTTCCCACCACCGCAGAAAGCTAGCACCTGTGCCTCCTATTTTTTTTCCTCCATCCTCCAATCCCCCTCCAATCAAATAGCAAAGCTAGCAGCCGAGCAGCATGCCACCACAGAAATGAGATCGAGCTTAGGAGCTGCACCGTGGCGATGACGCCGGCCTCGGGAAGGAGCCGAACGGGGACTGCGGCGCCGACGCCTGCAAGGAGCCAAACTCGAAGCTGCTCTTGGTGCGTCGCGCGGCCGGGATGGAGCTGCACGACACCGCACACACGCCGGCACACACGCCGGCGATGAGGACCGCGCCGACCCGCAGAAGCACGAGCTCACCACGGCCACAGCTACTCCGTCGCCTCCTCGCCATGGTTTTCGGGGAGGGCAGCGCCGCCGCTCGTGCGCGCTGGAGCTCGAGCGTAGCGGCGGAGTTGCGGCGCCCGGCACTCCGACCTCTCCGGCTCCCTCCTCCGGTGCCCTTCCACGGCAGGGCTGGCCAGATCCGGCAGCCTCGAGCTCGGCCCGTGGCGGCGGCGGCTGGATCTGGTGGCCTCGACGTCCGACTACGGCGTTGGTGGCGCCCTCCTCGAGCTCCGTGGCGGCTCGATTTGGCGCGTCCTCCTCCCCCCTTCCTGGCCGGCGACCATGACGGGTGCCCGCGCGAGGCCATGGCAGGGAGCAGATCCCTGGCAAGCGGCGCGGTGGAGCGGCGGCGGCGGCTCCTCCAGGTGCGGTGGCGGAGCAGGAGCGGGGGCGGCCGGCGAGGCGCGGGTCTACGTGCTAGAGGCACTGCGGTTTGATTTTCCATTAGTACAACGGTTTTTTTGCAAAAAACATAGGATTTGCAAGATCTAGACCGTTAGTGTGCTCAATCGAACGGCCGGAAAAAGTGGGTGACGTGGCCACGCTAGCCGGCCAGCTTTTGTTGCGTGAATCGTATTTAGAGATATGCAACCCACAGTAGTAATGTAGGCATACAAACACATGGCCATAGTATAAGGGCCATTATCCGTGCAGACGACGGGCACCGCACCGATCGATGTTGCGGTGCACTGGCACGCTGCCACGTGCCGCGCCAAACAATACTAGCTACTCGGTGCACGAAAAAAGACGCCGCAAACTTCCACGCTTACGTACTACATACATGCATGTTGTCCCGATAGAGTACCATGAAGCTCGCGTGGCGCTTTTGTCCGCTTGCACCGGAGCAAAACGACACGGCCACGCATGCCTCATGCTGTGCCATATATATCCACACTTGTTCGCATGATCACTGTCAATTCTATTCTATTCCGATGAGATAGGGAAAGCCCATCATCAGATCAAAGAAACCCGTGGTTGTTGCTAATTAATCAGGGATTTGTTTAGTTCTAGACTGTTCTACATTGCCATAGTAATCTGATCTTGCTGATGAAACGCTTCATCAACGAGATAAACGACGACGCGAGAAATAAAATCGGAACTAGCGTATCATCAGTCGATCAGAGAGTAAATAAATCACTCAACAGATTGATTAAGGCAAGAGACGGGCATGCGGAGGTAGATTACATTCATGAAAAAGGAAACAGATATGAATAACGAGCACAAGATGATGATGTTACCATCTTTCTTGCGACGCAGCCGGGCGGCGACGACGATCCACGCGCGCTTCACCGGCACCACCACCGCCTTCTGCCACCACTCCATCGACCGACTCCGCCGGACAACCGCCGGCGATCGACGACGGCGACCGCTCTGTCCCCGAGTGAGAGAGAGAGAGAGAGAGAGAGAGAGAGAGGTCAGGCCGGAGGAAATTATAGCTATGGACTGTGTGAAACAGATGGCGCGGCTTATATAAGTAGGAGACGGGGAGACGAGATGCCACCTAACCCTGTTGGGTACCCGACACGTTGCCTCGGGCCCTGCGCCAGGGGCCCATTCCTAATACGCCCCCCGCCATGCCCATGACTCATCGTCTCGACCTCCCAACCCAACACGGCTTAATTAAGCTAAGCAATCTCGTGTTTGATGGATAATGGGTTAACCTGCTTGTTGATTTCCCACAAGCAAAGGAAGCGCAAAAGCCTTCCTTTTTTAAATTTGAACGGATTAGGTTTTGCCTTTGCTATCCATATATCTTTATCCAGATTATTGTTATACTGAACAGATTTTTTTTGCCAAAATTAAACAGAAACCCCGATGGAAACTAAGCATTTGTGTCAAGGGAGTCTAAAGAATTTCCTAGCGCGGATTATGACTTCCAAATGTGGCGAGCTAGAAAGTCAGATGTAGTAGGATATATTTATGCGAAATCCTTACGAGTAGCAAATACTAGTATTATGCATTTCAAATGTGACATGAATCTACACGTGTTGGCAGATGTATGGCAGGTTAGGACAAAAGTTATATATCCATGTTTTTTTTGGGAATGGCATTGTAATATTTGTACAATTCTTCCGTCAGATAGTTTAGGTAGAGGGATTGATGATGCTCTTTGCCTCTTTGGACGCTTTCGCTGCAGTTTGTGCGACAGCTCACACGAGTCTCCAAGTCAACCGGACGACTTTTAACAATGCATATCGAGAGCAACGACGATATGGATACGCATCGGTCCATTCAGACTCAAATGATTGCAGGAATTCGAAAGAGGGAGAAAAATGAATCCTTTGTTTCTATTTTCAGGTAGATTATTATGTACGTATACGTAGCTACATCTGGAATACAAAAAAAAAATCCTCGGATATATCTTCCATATGCTTTGAACACTGCTACTTGCACATGCAACTGGAACAAACCGGACGTGCGTATTGCACGAAACTGCAAAAAAAACAAATTACTCTTGCGTGCTTTGAACTAATCGTCCATGTTCTTCATGTACTCTTTCGACAGTTTTGAGTTCATTATTAGTTCTTGCTCCCTCACCAGCGAGCTCCCTGACTCAATCAATGCCTCCAGCGTTTGCTGATCGAGGGAAAAAGTGATAATCAGACTATCAGTATTGCTGATTGAAGAATAAGCAGTCTAAACTATGGTAATATTATTAATGAACTTGGTGAAATTCTGCTGGACTATGCAGGCCAGATATGTTGCTTCAAAATCTGAAAATACCTTTGGGGGTATAAATGTTGGAAGCTTCTCTCCTTTCTTTTGCTTAAGAAGCTTTTCACCTAGCTTTTCATGGCCACCAATTTGATCGACCCACTGCAGTGTTAATGAACAATCATATGTTACTTATGCTATGTCGGAACAGCATTTTCAGAAGCCACACTGGGGAAAAAAGATCCCCTTTTCACACTGAATACCCTGACACTTTATATATGGGATTCAGAATTGAACTCAAACATTGTCTGCTTTTTTTTTTTTGAAAGAGATACCCCAAGGGAGACCCCTGAAGTTTAAGGTGCCGCACCTAGGGTTCGAACCCTGGGCGGGAGCCTCCTGGCCAGTGGCCTTTGCCACTGCGCTATGAGCTCCTTGGCGACATTGTCTGCTGTTGCATGTCAGACATGGCCAGCTGCCCAGTTAACTCAAACTATATAATTCCAAGGCAACCAAATTAACTATAAGTACAACAATGCACCATCATATATGTTACGCATGACGCACACACTGAAACTAACATACATGACCTGGATTTTGCACATTAACAACATAAAGCCACAGTTTCTGCAGGCCAACAGTACGAATTTAATGTTAATCTCTTTACAAGTTGGGGAAAAAAGGTACCTCCAAGATAGCTCGATCATATGTCCTGGATCTCAAAGCTCCATAAAAATCTAAAGCTGCAGAAAGTTCAATTGTTTCTTGAATAAATTATTCGAACAATGAAGTGAACTTCCCGCCAATATTTTCTCTGGCTCTTGGATAAGCAAATATTTTCTAACAGAAACGAAACATTTGCTGATAAATTTAGATATCAGTTCATTCAAAATTTCTTTCGAACTAGATATCAAGCGACTCAGAGTTTCAATGAAACATGTCGGAAAGCTGAAACTACAATCGTGGACAACCTTCTTGCAACAATGAATCGTATTCTGATAGACCACCCAAGTTTCAAGCACTACAAAATATACGTAACAGTTATAGTGAAATAAATACCTTGGTTTGGAAATGTATCTACAATTCTTGATACTTCCTCAACAGATATCCCATCCTTTGTATACATGCCATGAACAATATTAATGATATCTTCACGATCGGGCTGCCTGTTAAGCGCATCTGATCATCACTAGTTGTTGCAAGGAAGCAAAATATTTGTATAGAATACATTAATAGTAAATAAAAATGTCTCACGAAATTCGCACTTATTTTTTTTGACGGGAAAATTAACACTTATTTTTAGACCAAGGCAATAACTTTTGTACTGTAGAGAATATGGATGCCAAAACAGCAAGCAAGCACCAAACAATGCACTAGGCCAGAAAGGAAGTGAAATATTCCAGTCCAGAAGTTTCAGTTGGTGATGCATCGTTGTATAGGACTGCTTCAGAAACAAGAACAAACATACCAGTAGAATTTTTCCATTCTTCCATCACGAATCAAGGGGGCATATAGAGTTGAAAAATCATTTCCAGTTACTATTATAGGAACTCTGTTTGTAACATCAGATTCTCTCCATTTCTGGCCGATGCTCACCCTGGTAGGATTATCTGCCAGGTTCATCAAAGTTCCAGCAACAATTTGATTATTGACTGTCATCTGTGTGTTTCCTGGAAAGAAGAGTAACATATAGGACTTAACTTTCTTTCCAAAAACTATATGCTTGAACGACAAGCTCAAAGAAGATGTAAGAACTATTATTGGCCCCTAACTACACAGAAGAGAACATTTGATCCTTCTAGAACATCCTTGCCAAATGGCAAGGAATTGATAAAATGAACAGACCAAGCAGCCAAGCTCTTGAAAAATACCCATAGATCTCCCAACATTCACCAAAATCAAGAAGGCAATAAAAAATATGTTTATAATATGACTTACCAAATCTTCCAACACCAGCATCTAGGTCATTGATCATCAAGCAACTCAATTTCCCCTGTACCATCCAAAAGCTTGTGAAAAAAAAGTGGATTGTAGTGAAAAGGAAATCAACAAAATTTACAGCATCTTTAGTCTGGTAACTTCTCTAGGAGCAAAACGAGCTAAAAAAACACACGCTAGGACCCCAGTAGTAGAATAATCACTTTGAACAAGTTACAGTATCTGAATATGGAAAACACAAAAGACACCAATTTTGCATACTCAGGAAAACTTTGACCACCTCAAGATAAGATAAAGTAGCTGCAAACACCTTCTTACTTGGTTTTGAATTACTTGGGAGGCAGTTCTGTATCGGTCACGTATTAGCCTCCCAGGTTCTCCTGCAAACAGATCAGAGCAACACCTGAGCAACTAACAAAAAACTAAATTCAGAAACCATGTAACCCATGGGCCATGGCGACTATGACAGTACAAGCAATCACAACTACTGGCATTGCCATGAGATCAGGTGAGACGTAATGGCAATTTATTTTCATTTGCTATCTAATCTCTGCAGGCCTTTCGCGAACATATTCCTAAAATTGATAGATCTGAACAGTACTGGAGTTCACTACTGAAGAAAAATTGATTGGGTCGATTACAACCTTTTTGGTCCAGAGATGATCCAAATGCTACATTTTATAGCCCTATCCTGTCATGTCAAATATTCCCAACATCATGGTTTTATTTTGCTTATTATTGAAAACAAGACATGATTTTTTTTAACATTTGGAATAAAGTTCATATGAAGACGGAAAAAGGGAGTAGCACCTGAACATCAGTTTGGCAAAATATGACAGAGTAATAAAGCACATAGGCATATATACAATTCAAGTGCTTCTTCACCTGCTTTTTCAGATTCTAATTCTCCAGCAGACATAATAACAGGCTCAACACCCATTGCTCTAAATATAAGTTCAGTTTGGAATGTTTTCCCTTGACCCTTTCCGCCCCAGATCCCTGCATAGTGCAAACAATCAGTTTGGATTACACTTATAGACTACTTATTATTCATCAACGTTCACCTACTGAAACAAAAGAAGTAGGTTACTCTACCAAGTATAAGGGGAATCTTGATATCAAGATGTGCAATGAAGTTCTTTACAATATGGCAAGCTGCAAACAACAAGCAGTCCTTTAGACTTTAGTATGTGTACCTGGAGAAGAAGATTGAGAAATATGTTAAGTATCACGAAGAACTAAAAATGGGGTTTTGTTTATTTTGAAACATCTGATTCTCAAAAAACTTTGATGTTAATAAGGATGAGTTAAGCAGGGGGTTATTGATGAATATATGCTACCTACTTGCATTTCATCTGCAGACTAACATTCCATCTAATGATTTCGTTGGCTTATATTATTTTAAAAAATGATTGACTGATGCTGATAAATTCATTACCCCACATAAAATTTCACAGTAAAAGAACATCCAGTTATTACCATACCCAAATGCAAGAGAAAAGTACATGGCTGCAAAATTGTCAATACAAGTGAAACAAGCTCTTGCTTAACTAACTGTTCATATTTTGATACCTTCATACAAGAATAGATTTTGATACCTTAATACAAGAGTATTTGCCAAGTTCCTTTCTCCATTACAGTGCTTACCAACTTTATCCTGCAACAGATTAATCTGTAGCGTCAAAACTTCGACGATCATTTAATAGACGAAACACATAAACAGAACAGCTTCTTTTGCCCATGAGCTAATGCCTAATGGTAAACTCACAAGGAAGAGCGGTGCGATGTAGTAATCCCCCTGCAGGTACTCGAATGTCCTGGTTGCCTTCTGCCGGTAATCGAACACAATATCCGCTGCAACCACATCGCACCCAGGCTATCAAAAATATTGAACTGCACCTCTTTTTTATTTTCCAGGGACGTCGATATGTTTGCACAGCAAACGGAGCTATGCAGAACAAGCATTTCCTTGTTCTAATCACATTTAGCTATGCAGATTTATGATTCACCACGCTTCATCGAACCACTGGACTGCAGTGAGCTGATCGGGTGTTTGAGCACTTACAGTCTTTGCCGAGGAAATTCCCAACGAAGAGATCGTCGACGATGCCGGCCCGGGCACCGACGGCGATGTCCATGTTGTCAGCCTCCTTCCCGAGCCGGTACAGGTAGTCGTCCCCGTCCGCGTCCTTCGCCTCCCACGACGACTGCTTCGACAGCCGACGGCGCTCCGATTCCTCCGCCTCGCCGCCGGTGGCCGGCTGCGGGGACGAGGGGGCGGACGAGCATCTGATGAGCCGGATGCGGCCTCGATTCGAGGTTCTGAAGGTGGAGTTGGGGTTACGACGGCTGCGGAAGAGGTGGGGGTGCGAGGAGGCGGCGGCGAGGGAGGTGGTCGCCATGGCTGGGTGTGGCCGCGCCTCGCCGCTGCGCGCGCGCGTGATTGACTGATTGTGTGTGATCGGCGGCCGTTGGGGGAGGCTTGGCGGGCTCGTACGGCACTGGGGGCCTTATCTGTAACGATCGTTCAGCAGGAACACGAACACCTCAAAAGCAAAAAAGGACAGTAACATTCAATCATCATCAATTTCACAGTTCATCTGCTCGAGCTACAGATTCCTTTTCAGGAAAATGCCATATATATAAGAATGAGGGGAGTGGAATCTTTTTAGCAGTGTCACTTTTGCGCAAGTAATCGTCTTTCAATTCATTTTGTCATCCAAAATTGTTCAGGATGTCTTGCTGATCAGAATATCAGATCAGAGAGGATAATTGTAGAATTTGAGGGAATACACCCAACACAATTGTCTGGCTCAACCAGTGGATAAATCGTGATGTTTCATGGCAGGATCGCAACAGCAAAGATTTCCTGGACACAAAAAAGCTTTGCAATTTCTGCGTTGAAGCTTCAGCCATCAGCGGTCTCCATCATCACCTCACTGCCCAATGGGCAATGGCACATCGAGATTACAATTCCTTACTCCAGTCTTGACACTATCAGTCTATCACACTGTACTGTATCCTACTACCGACGTGGCGCTAACTATGTACATGGACACGACCGATCGATGAACAAGCATCAGCTATCAAAGATCACGGAGCTCGTTCCACGTCCAGGGGCAAGATCACGGAGCAGCAGATGAACGCAGCGCCATCAGGCCTCAACTAGCAGGACCGCGGCGTGGGCGTGACGGCGCTGCGGGAGCCTCGTGATCCGTGGGGGCTGCTGCTGACCACTAGGATGCCCAGGTCCCGACGATGCCTCGCTGCCTCGAGGTACGCGACCTGGTCCACCAAGCCGTCCGTCGACCACCGCTGGTCGCTCTGCCGGTGGTGCACCTCCGCCGCCTGCAACTCCGAGTCGCTGCCCGAGCGCCGGACCGGCACCACCATCCCGGCGACCGGCGCCGGGTCTCCGGGCCCGTCCGGCGGCGCTGCCGGCTCCGGCTCGGGGGCTATCGCGATGGAGACGCCGTCGACGTCCCCCCTGCCGACGCGCCGGCGGCAGACCGGGCACGTGGAGTGCGCCAGCAGCCAGGTGTCGACGCACTCGGCGTGGAACGCGTGGCGGCAGCCGGGCAGGACGCGGAGCAGCTCGGTGGCGTCGAAGGCGCCCAGGCACACCGCGCACTCGGTGGCGCGGCCGGCCCCCACCCCCGCGCCGCCCGTGTCGCCGAACCGGACCGCCGGGAGCGCGCCCACCGCGGAGCCGCTGAGCCCGGAGCGGCAGCGGTCGCACGAGGACGGCGCGAACCCGAGGCCCAGGCCGGGCCTGCCCCCGCCGTGGCCGCGGTGCTTGCAGTGCTTGGCGTAGACGAGGAAGAGGAAGAGCGCCAGGAGCGCGGCGGTGATCACGCCCGCGATGACGGCCACGTCCACGGCCACCGGCGGCGGCAGCGGCAGCGGGGGCGGCGACCGCACGTCCTGGCGCGCCGGCGGGGGAGGTGCCATCGCCGCGGTCATCCTGTCTCGATCATGGGAGGCGCTCGAAGAATGAACCGCTCGTGGGAGAAGATCTGCATGACAAGCTGTGGAAGTGGAAAAATGGGCGGTGTTCGTGGCGAGGCGAGCTGGGATGGGGTGGAATGGAAGAGGAGGCTTGGAACGCAGGAGGCAAGCCGGGCTTCCCTCTGAGTCTGAGATAGCACGGCGGCTTAAAAATAGAGCTAGCTAGCTAATTGATCGTGGCAGCTTTGAGCTGGTGCTTTTCAGCTCCAGATTTTTTTTACTGTGCTCGAGTGGAGGGATGCTGAGGACGTGGGGTCATAAATCGCGGTCGTTGCATCACGGTCACAATTAATAGCTCAGCTGACGTGGTGTTTAAACTTAATCGCGGTCACGCTTGTATTTCGCTGTGGCGTGTTAATGATCGACCATCGACAATTAATAAGTTCATTTGCGAGGAACGCCATCGACCATCGCTGTAACGGCAAATCCAACTCCACAAGCGCTCGTTACCACGCTTCGTGGCGCGACGAGACAACGCAAGCTTCAAGTTGTCTGCCGCTCCATTTGCCTGTCGTCATAGCAGATAGAGTAGACTAGGCTAGCTTGATTCCGTGCATGCATTAGACACATTTTCCCCCCTTTCTACCGTGTTCCTTTAAGTTCTATTAAAACAAGTATTTTTTTCACTTTTTATTTTTTAACCTTTTATTATGTTGTCTCATGATAAGTTTTTATTTGATAAATGTTTCATTAAAATTGTGCTAAAAATATTTCTCTCTAAGTTGTATAATGAACTTATGCGTAAAAAATATGTGAGAAGTCCATGCATGTCCACTGATAAGTTTTCTTAAAAAAATTATACATGTAACTTATGCTAAAAATATTCTCTGTGTAGTTGCTTGGAAAAAGTTGTGCTTAAAAGTTTTATTTATACGAAAATTGTGCTGAAAAAATTCCTTCAGAATTTTTATTTGACAAAAGTTATATGTAAAAATTATATGCATATATATTATAAATATCCAAAACTGTGCAGCTGTGGAGAAGAAAATTTTCCAAAATAGGAAACATATTTTTTTTGAGAAACCGGGTTTATATCTCATTCATATTGTGATTATTCCAGCCCAAAACTTACAAAGACATTCCTGAAAGAAAATGGAAATAAAATCTAGTCTTTGCAAGCACCTCCCGGTCGTCCTAGCCGCCGGCAGCTGGAGCCCGCAACTTGAAGCCGACTTCCTCTCTGGCGAAGGAATGTAGTTTTTTGACGCCGTCTTGAGCAACATATCAAAACCGACAGGCGGAGATCGCTCGCTAGCAACCCTCCTGACGAGCGAGCGCGGATTAGAACGGCCCCGCTGTAACCTGCTTGCAAAGTTTTGCCCAGCCCTGGCTGGGCTTGTGACAACGCACCGGCCCACGGGCTGGCAGCTCCGGCGAATTGCCTCATGGGCCAGGCCGGCACTCCGTGACGTTGAACCCACAGAACAACAATGGTTAGCGGATCCAGCCCAAATAACAGTGAATACCCATAAGCCCATGCCCAGCCCATGTAAGAAGGCAAATGTGTTTGTGATAAACCCTCCCCAATCGAACAGCAATCTCCTCCCCCACTCCCCCTCGCTTCTCCGGCTAGCTCCGAGCAAGGGAAGCCCATGGGCATGGCGATTCTCCGCCTCTCCCCTGCCCTCTCGCTTGCTTGTGCCGTTGTCTCCTTCCCCTGCAGGCCCTCCTCCCAACTCCGGGCTCCCTCCCGCTCAGCCCTCATCTGCCTCGCCGCAACGCCCAAGGTGCCGCTCCCCATCGCGTCGCCGGGCTCCCTCGGGGACGACCCCAGCAAGTGGGACCCGGCCGAGTGCGACGCCCTCCTGCGCGGCGGCGAGCAGGTCGCCTCCGTCCTCCAGGAGATGCTCACGCTGGTAGGGAGCTGTTTTGTTTCCGTTCGTTTTATCTGTCAGGACTCAGGAGTTATCGTTAGCAGAATTTTGAATGCTCAATCTGCTAATCTCATGTTACTGTAACAAGTGTTATTCATTTGGTCTGACTAAATGGCTATAGTTGTATTGTGGTTCATGAGAGCGGTTCATTTATGCGATTGGTGTTGGTAGATGGAGGACATGGAGATGGATGGTGCATTTGAGCCAGTGGCTGTGGAGCTGGTGGCGCAAGGAGTTATTTGGGAAGAGGGTCGATGAGATGGAGTCAGGCTTTCTTATGGCACTTGATTACATGATACAACTTGCACAGAAGGACGCAGATGATGAGGTACTGGATAGAGTCATTGCATAAGTCAGCCGATGTACTGGGATTTGAGTACTCATTATTTTTTTTCCTCACTACAGGTCATCCACTCATTTTGCTATTTTTACTAAAGAGCATATAAACACATAATTGAGCTATGTATTGTTGGCTTTGCCATGTTGTAAATATTTTTTATACTAAAATCTTGTCTCATATATTTCTTTTTCAACTGTAACAGGGAAATTAAACACGATTACTAGTTAGTAATATCCAAAGCTCTAAATATTTATTCATGTTAAGCTAGTACTAGATAGTAATGTCTGAACATGCATTCAAGTTCTTAAAGTGATCTTGCAAATTGCATCGTGTTGATGCGATAACCAAACCATGGAATGCATGAATGCTCCGAGACCATGTTATCAGTCTGGTTACACAATCCATCTTTATTCATTTCCCCCCTTAACTTATTCTACTGATCAACATGCTTTACATGTTTGTCTTATGATGGCAGTGCAAGTCTCTTCTTGAGGTAATTAAACAGACAGTGCTAGATCATCTAACAAAGAAATGTCCTCCGCATGTAAGTGTCTTTCCATGTGTGTAGTGCTATCTTTGTGTGCTTGTGTTCGTGGAAGTGGGAATGTGTAACTTGACTAACTTATGTCTTGTATTGTTCTATTTTGCAAAACAGGTTCAGGTTGTTGGACTCCTGTACCAGACCGAAAAGAAAGAGAGCAGGCATGAATTGCTGCGCTGTGTAGCTGCTGGTGGAGGTGTTTTCAAGAATGATAAAGGTCTTAAGTGCCAAATTCCTGGGGCGAATCTTAATGACATTGCAAACCAGGCAGATGATCTATTGGAGGTAATTTGAAGAGCATGAGTACAAGTATACTAGGTCTTGTGCTGTGTTAGAGTCCTGCTAGCAGACAATGCCTCTTGGCTCAAACATATCCAGCTCCTGTTAACCCATTTATGTGAAGCAAGTACCAAAGCATAAGCGACATGTTACGCAAATGACTTATGTGAACCCATTTACGCTAAGAATGGGCTGATAAGCTTTTCTTGCAGTTGTTGATTATTATTGCCTCCATGTCGAAGAATGTTGCTCAATCTTCTACCATTTTGGTTAATGTTACAGTCAATGGAATCTAGGGACACCATTCCTGATCGAAAACTTCTTGCAAGACTAGTTATAGTAAGAGAAGAAGCCCGAAATATGATGGGAGGTGGCCTGTTAGATGAAAGAAATGATCGTGGTTTGACAACTCTCCCTGTGGTAGAGGTATGTTTTAGACTTGGAATTCCTCATGTCACATGGTAAAAGTTGGTAGTGATGTGACTGCTTGCAAAACATCCTTTTACAAGAGTCATTAGTATATTACATTACTCATATATGGTTGTGGAGATGTAAAGGAGGAGTGACATCATCAAATTGCTTGTCCTTGTATGTCTCAGTGACTATAATATTATTCTGTAATTTGCATATTGTGAAACTACAGGAAACTTTCTGCCACTGTGAAAAGTCAATCCCTATATGGCTTTCTTCTAGTTTCTTTTTTCTACTTACATGAGGTCAAACATGAGTGGCGTCCATTAACAGTGCAAAAGGTCCATTTTACTTTTCTTGTTTGTTGGCCAAATATGATTTTAGTATGCTTGAAACATGGTGTCATCTACAACGAGCAAGTAGTGTCATCTTAAAAATTTTGGCAAGAAAGCTATAGCTGAAGCCCATTGGCTAGAATGATGCAACAGAAAAGATTGTTCTAGTGACTTCTGGGCTAGTGGAAAGAGAAGCGTAATTTTTTATTGTTGAAGGAAGGTTGTTTTCTTAGTGGGCAATCAAAAAACGATCTTCAACTATAGAAGATTTAGGGACTATCATTCAGTTATATGTTGTTCAATACAAGGTTTTCTTTCACGTTAAATTGACAGGTGAACTTTTTGAGCAAGCTCGTTGCTCTTAAACCTAGGAAGGCATTGGAGAGGATGATCAGGGATGTTATGAATGGCAAAGCGGAAGGTGCCAATAACATTAAACAATCAAGTGCTGATTCGCATTCTGAACATGAGCATCTAACTGGATTATCTGGAAGGGTGAGTTTTGAGTTCAACTTGGCTCATTAGTATCTTAAAAAATTAGCATATATTTTGCATCAAGTGAAGTATTAACTGCACATGCTTATGTGATCTCCAGGGAAGTGTATCAGGCCGCAAGCCACGGCCAGTCCGCCCTGGAATGTTCCTCGAGACTGTTTCCAAGGTACTATCTTCATCTTTTATTTTATGCAACACATTTACCCTTTCCTAAGTGTAACAGTGGTTTTTTCTCTGTCTGCTGTCTTCCCCCATGTCTGTAAGGTCCTAGGTGGTGTATATGCAAGCAACACATCTGGCATTACAGCTCAACATCTAGAATGGGTGAGCTGCTTACTGATTGATTCTTTCACTGATCACTTTCCTCATAATTTACTATTGTATCCCCATAATGATTGACATGGGTTGACCATATTTTTTGCATTATAGGTACATCAAACAACACTGAAAATTCTTCAGGAATTGGCCTTTTAGGCTTGCTATCAGGAGTCACTGCTATTTATAGGCAGTACGTGCACATCCTTAGCCACCGAATGTACATGATATTGGAGCGCCTTGTGCACTGAAGGATCACATTGCACCAAGTCACGGGCCCTAACCATGAACCAAATTTACTGGTGCCGTGGTGGGTGGTTTGAATATTTACAGACCTAAATGGTCGTGATGACATCTTTTGGTTGAGAAGTGAAGCAAAAGAAATGCTAGGCGGACAGACAAAGATCACATATGGGAAGAATGTGTTGTCACAATGTCCAGCCATTAGGTCCGAAGGATTGAACTGATAGTGAGCTTTATTCAAGCGCTTTAGACAGAGTGCATAGTGTGGTTGCTTTTGCCCGCTGACCAATTTTAAATTCTAGACTCCGAACTGTTTAGAAGCGGTCAGGCAGAATGCTCTGTGGATAGATATTTATTCCTTGGCAATCTGTAATTTTTTCGTTGTACACATTGTTCCAGACTGGGTGATATACGTTACATGAATACGAATCAGTGGTACCTTGGAGTTGGAGGCAACGTGACTATAGTTATCTGAGTATAGCTCCAGTTTTGTCTCCAGTTGGCAACATGCAAATGATGGCCATTCTGAACGTATAAATGTACCCACCCTGCGTTGCTAAGTCAGAGAAAATTGCACCTGTAAGGTTCCAAATGCATTTTTGTGCACTACATTTCCATTACAAAAGTTCACATTCGTTTGCGAGCCCATCTTTTTTGGTCAGCCTTGTGCTGGCTACACACCGCCCACCATTCAAGCATACACGAATATGCAGAATGTGGTTTGGTATGGAAAACATGGCTAGTTCGAACTAAAAATGGTTAGTTAATACAGCTGTCATGCAAGGTATCATGTTTGGAGAAGTGGACAGAAGGAGCAACCGAGTTGCGGGGTTCTGAACAAAACGCAAGACAGGTGCAGCATTCAGAATTTCAGATACAGGGGCACCGCACACGAGCATAGGATCAGCAAACAACAAAAGGTAATTGTGACACCCCAGCCCAGGGCTTAATAGGATACTCATACCAACAAGTTGCAACTTCTTTTCCGAAATCCGGTCTCCAAAGAACTCCGAGGTTAAGCGTGCTTGGCCCGGAGAAATTTGGGGATGGGTGACCGACCGGGAAGTTCTTTCCGGGTGCGCACGAGTGAGGACAAAGTATGCAGAAAAGACTGGTGTTGGTCTGTGAGGACAGTCTATGTCCTAAAAAGCAGCCAGATGTAAGCGGGCCCGGCCTCGGGGAGGCGGGACGTTACAGAATGGTATCAGAGCCGACTCTCGCGGTTTAACGGGCACGTACGGGCGTAAGTGCGGAGGCATGAACACGGGCGCGTGGGGGCGCAGATGCCACCGGCATGTGCACGAGCGCGTGGCGGGTCAGTGCGCGGGCATCTGGGATGCGCCGTTGGCACTGGACGCACGGACGTGGCACAGGGACCGTTGGCACTGGACTCACGGACGTGACACATGGGCTGCTGGCACTGGACGTACGGGACGTGGCCAAGAGAGGACGTTCCTGGCTTGGGATTGACCGACGAGGACGTCGGTCTCTTAAGGGGGTGAGCATGTGACACCCCAGCCCAGGGCTTAATAGGATACTCATACCAACAAGTTGCAACTTCTTTTCCGGAAGCCGGTCTCCAAAGAACTCTGAGGTTAAGCGTGCTTGGCCCGGAGAAATTTGGGGATGGGTGACCGACCAGGAAGTTCTTTCCGGGTGCGCACGAGTGAGGACAAAGTGTGCATAAAAGACTGGTGTTGGTCTGTGAGGACAGTCTATGTCCTAGAAAGCAGCCAGATGTAAGCGGGCCCGGCCTCGGGGAGGCGGGACGTTACAGTAATCGAGCACAATATTATTGACACTACATTGCAGGTAAATTGTACAGCAGATAAAACTCAGCAGCAGTAGTAACAGGGAGCTTGTGAATTGCAAAACTTAAATCTGCGCATCCTGGGCTCAGAAGAACAAAGTTCAAGCTAAAAACTGATAAGTTACTTCCTCTAGAACACGTTTCCATTCTCTAGTGAGTATGCCAAGCTATGGCAACACAGATCAGGACAGGCAATACAGCTTGCATCCCTACCTACTGAGAATTTCTGCATTGCAGGATCAAGTTATGCTCAATGTACATCAGAATGGTCCAAATTTAATAAAACTATGGGCAGGTGGCAGTAATAATCCACATGTCAACTGATAAGGTAATGAGGTCACTAACCACATAATCTCAACAACCATATCAGACAGACTAATCTAAACAGAAACCATAGGGGCAGTGACCATATAGAGTTACATGATATGCACAATGGATTGTGGACTTCAAAGTAAATTGAATACCAACCTATCAAGGGCTATTCACATGGATTTCTTCATGACACACTGGTAGCATAAGTATGTGTTCTCTGACTGGGGACAGATCATCACTGAAGAATCAACATCTTTTCATCACTAAAAGAATGTCATGTTCATTCAACGTATAGGAAGCAACTAATATTTATAAACCTCTACCATATAATTAACCTGCAAGTTTCAACTGAGATAGCATGAGATCAGATAGATCAGAACAGAACGAGGTCCGTCAGACTGCCCGATACTAGAAAAATCGTAAGAGATTATCATTGCAATCACAACATGATTACCATGAGGGCACAATGACAAGACAACTCATTAAACAATCCATCAAATATGATATGGCAGCACAGTTGACACAGTATAAGACTAGTCTACAAATTGAACAAGAATTAAGTAATGATAAAACAAAACAAAAAAGACACAACCATATGACCATTATTGCGCCATAAGTTGAATAGCTCATGCTGAGAAGCTCTGCAACTTCCGCAAGCGCTTCACAACAGATGAAGGTTTCTTGTTCAAGACCTTCTTCGCAGATTTTGCCTTCGGCTTAGCCTTCTTCAATGGTGTAGGGGTCTCTTTTATGGGCCCTGGTTGAACTCCCTTTTTTTAGAGCACTTCCTCTTGGTGTAGCCGAAGGTGGCAGCCTCAGGCACTGCGGTGGCAAAGGATTGTGAGGTTTTCAAACTATATTATTCTTCATCGAGAACCTCACCTTCTTACCACTCTTCTCTCCGTCCAGGGTAAGAAGATTACCTTCGCGGCCATCATCACCATCAGATGCTTCAGACAACCTATCAACAGATTTCAACCGCTTCCTCTTCTTTGCCACTTTTCCATTAACTGGCGTCGCTGTTGAAGCCCTTGAGCTGCCACCCCCATCAACCATACCATCTTCTGCCGCAGCCTTCTCAAACTGCTTCTGGAGATTGGACAGAAATGTCCCATCAAGTTTTATCCCATCAGTACCATCACCCATCTGCTGGTCCTCTACTTGCGCATCTGTATTCTGATCTGCAGCATCCCCTCCTTCAACAACATCTGCCTTCTTTTTCTTCTCCTTCTTCTCTTTCTTCACCTTCTTCTCCCGCTTCAAAGCCTTGGCCCCCCTCTTTATCACCTTCAGCCAATGTAGCCTTCTTCGCCTTTTTCTTCTTCTTCTTTTCTGCCTTGTCCTCACACAACTCCATGCTGTTATCCGCATCTGGCACCACTTGCACCTCAGTAGCCTCAAACTTGGGCACAGGAATCTCAACACCAGATAGCTCCAAACCCTTCTCCACCTTCACAAATGCATCCCTCAACCCAAAGACCACCTTCCGGTTCGACTGCACAGTCTCTGTCTTTGCCCCAATATCCAGGAACCTCTTGCTGAATCCAAACAACAATCCAACTTTCCCGAGCTTCTCCTCAGCACTATCCTTCTCCACCTCCTCACCTTTCTTCACCTTCTCAAGCAGTTGATTTCCGTTCACCAGAAACCTATCAAATATCCCTTCCTTCACCTTACCGATCATCACCCGATCGGACGACTTCTCCAACACAGTAAAGAACGGAGCCAAGAGTGCGTCCATTGTCTGCAAGCTGACGGGGAGCACAGGCAAAAGCTCGTCAAGGAACGCCTCTGCGACATGGTACCCGAGACCCCTCGAGGTGCCGGCAGCGACATTGTCAGCTTCTAGGAGGAGAGCCTTATCCGACAGGATGGAGACGATCTACGAGGTGACGTCAGGGGCAAATGAGTTGGAAATGAGGAGCAGGAAGGCGTGGTGGAGGAAGCGGCGGTTGAGGAGGTAGAACTTGTCGAGGCGGTGGACGTCGATGTGGGCCCACTCCCTGCGGAGCGTGGTGAGGTAGGCGGCGAGGAAGGCGGCGCCGTCGGCCGGGGACGGCGCGGCGGAGACGGCGGAGGCGAGGCGCGTGGCGACGGAGGACTGGTAGAGCGGCTTGTCGGCGTGCCAGAAGAAGAAGAAGAGGCCCTTCCAGAGCTTGAGGAGGTCCGCTGTGGAGAGGCGCGGCGCGGAGACGGGCAGGAAGTTGGACAGGAGGTACCGGACCGTGCGCTCCCGCGCGCCGGCGTTGCAGGAGCCCAGGCGGCGCGCGATGGCGGCGGCCACGGCGGACGCGTCGGCTGCGGCGGCGGCCATGGGCGGGGTGGGCGGGGGGAGGGGCAAGGGGAAAGGAGGAAACCCTAGGCGAGGCAGCGTTCGATTTGATCCGTGGAGAGGGATTCGTGGTTTGAAATGACCTTGCGATTTTGTTGGGCCCTCCGGCTCACAGCCTCGCTGGCTGGCGGGTGGGGTCATGCCAAATGACGGAAAGGCAGTGCATTACTTGCGTTGCGCTTACGCACTCGCCTTCTCAGCCGCACAACACAAGCGCGCGCACATGGACATGGGTAAACTGGGCCAAATAGTGGGCCCCTTTGCTCATCGCCGAAAACATATGTGATGGGCCTCTTTTTTTTGATAGTGTGATGGGCCTCTTCGATGTCACGGTCGTTGTGTCCCTCGCCGCGCCTTTTTTATTTTTATATTTTTCGAAAACATTTTTTACAGAAATATATTTTCAATATCACAATTTACAGTTTTGTACCGCTACCGCCCGGCAGGGGGCATGCCGCCCAGCAGCGGGGCGGCAGGGACTTATATGTAAATTTAAAAAAAATTATTTGCACGGGAGCCCTTGGCGGGAGCCTGCCGCCCCCCTGGCGGGCGGCAGGCCCCCTGCCGCCAATCCACTGGGCGGCAGGGGGCCTGCCGCCCGCCAGGGGGGCGGCAGTCTCCCCAATCCTGTATAAAAGGGTTTCCCTCCCCCTCCCCCCTCATTTGCTTCCCACGACATCCAGAGAGCGGGAGGGAGAGAGGAGGGGTGAGGGAGAGAGTTGTAACGGCGAAGCCCTGCCGGATTTTGGATCCAAACTGCAGGTAATAAATATTTCTCAACTTTCTCAATCTAAATTTATTGTATGTTTAATTCTATAATTAGTGTATGCAGCAGTAATGATATTTTAGCTATTTAGGTAATGTTTTTAATATAATTTAGGTAGAATTAAGATTAGTTTTTAGAAAAACCAATTAGGTTTACCAACAACTTTTGTGGTATTGATTAGTTGTTTAATAAGAGAAAAAATTTCGAGAAATAGTCAGAAATTGTAGAAAATATTAGAAAAGTATATGAAACATTCAGATAAATTGTAGAAAATGCAGAAAAATTTAGAAAATGTTAGAAAAATATATTTATAAAAATATATTGTAAAAAATTTTAGGAAATGCACAAAAATGTTAGAAAAGTTTATGAAAATTTAAGATAAATTGTAGAAAAATGCAGAAAAATTATAGAAAATGTAGAAAACTTATATTTTTTTGTGTTAGGTATGGCCGGAGATACGCCAGCTCTACTTGACGGAGTCATAGACTCGTCGCACCGGTCCTTTCTTGCTGTGGTTCAGCGCGTGAAACTTAACGTGATGCGTCCACGTCCACCAGCGGAGTTTATTTCTGTTGAGCCACGATGGGTGCCCAGGTGATATGTCGTCGGATTATGTTTTTAAAAATACGTTGGCAATTCTGTTGCTTTGTTTTACCCTCTTTGTATTTCTTATTTGTACATATTATTATTAATTTTGTGCAGAAGATGTGGGCCCACGTACAGTCTCGTTGGGCCTATCCTGATTTTGTGGCTGAGTTTGATCGGTTGACACCTGAAGACGTCGTGTGGGAGCCCTACTCCGAGTTGGCTATAAACACTCGTGCACCGATCGGGATATCTTCGGTTTGCTTTCAGGACCAGGCCTTATGGATGACAACTACAGCGTTGGTGTACGACGTTTACATTGAGGCTCACTGCCCGGACAGAGTCAGGAGACAGTTCGGTCAAAGGCAGTTGTATCCTGTGCCGTCAGCATTGGATCAGGTCGAACGCCATGACCACAGGTAACAATTTATATACTATTTCAGTGACTATGCATTGTATAGTTAACTAATCATATTTGACTAAATTGTTTTCAATATTTAGTTTATCGAGGACTGGGCAACTCTTCTCCAACATGTGGGTGACAAGTGTGCAGCCTTGGGTCGATGGCTGGGACCAGGCAGAGGAGAACGTGGCGCTTGCGACCCCTGCACACACGGAGGCTTCGTACAGGGCGTACCTGAGCTGGTACCAGCCTTAGACTCGTTGCCGCTTGATATATGCTGACATGCAACCACAGCCGCATGTTGCGACAGCACAGGATGGGTACGCACGACATAGGGACGAAGCATTAGCTGGGGCGGTGAGTCAAAGTTATCATCGCTTTTCAAATACTTTGGATTACAGTGTTAATGCCTTTTTTTTCTTGCTTGCAGTTTGAAATGTGCAGGTTGATGGACTTATATGCCAGGGCGAATTTGATGAGGATTCGAGGGGGATCTATGATGGATAGGAATGAGCAAGAGTCGGCCTGGACCCGAGTTTCACAAAGATCTCATTCCATGCTTGAAGCATTTGGTAGCCGGACATCGTACGATGACTCGTACGGTTCGTCTCAAGCCTCGACGTCGTTTCCTTGTTGTCCCACACAGCAGCAGTCTTCCCAAGCACCTTATTGGTCTCAGCAGCATTATTCAGGTACGTGAGGATACTTACTAACTTCCTACTTTGAAGCCAACAATTAATTCTCAGTCCATACAGGTGATGCACACCCACCTTACCAACCTCACGGAGGGACTCAGTTTAGTACCATGGCACCAACACAGGCACCACCACGACCTTTCGGTAAACATATAGTCAATATCTTAATTTCAATTAATTGTGATATGAAGTCTAATTCCTTTTGTATTTACATATAGGATCACAACAGGGGTATGATGCTGGACCTTCTTCGTATTACCCTACGGCGACAGCAGAAGGAACGCAAGATAAATACCTAATCTGTAGCCCGAATTTATCATGTGCTTCTTATCTCTATGAATATTTTAAATAATTTGAACGGTTTACAGGATCGCACCACCAGCTTCCTGATATGGGTCATTCCTCGTATCCACCACCACCAGGTACGTATGATGAATATATACCAAAATATATG
The DNA here is from genome assembly GCF_016808335.1 of Panicum virgatum. Lineage (NCBI taxonomy): Eukaryota > Viridiplantae > Streptophyta > Magnoliopsida > Poales > Poaceae > Panicum > Panicum virgatum. The sequence goes on from NC_053142.1 coordinate 50,345,081, forward strand.
ACTTATAAGGCGATATTAAGGGCTTGTTTGGTTCCGGGACTTTTTTCAAAAGTCCCTATCACATCAAAAGAAATCTTACTATTTTATAGTATTAAATAAAATCTGTTTATAAATGTTTTTTGACAGCTGAGTGCTTTTTCGCGAGACGAATCTAATGAGCCTAATTAATCGATGATTGGCTACAGTGATGCTACAGTAACCGTTCGCTAATCATAGATTAAGATACCTCATTAGATTCGTCTTGCAGTTTAGCCCCAGGGTTCTGCAGTTAGTTTTATAATTAATATTTATTTAATACTTCTAAATACTAAAAAGTCCCTAGGACTTTTTTGAAGTCCCTGTTTCTAAACACCCCCTAAGATATCTTAATTGCTACTGTATAGGGCCCACACAGGATACCTTTGAGGCGAACATCGAAGATTGGAGTCGGTTATTTTCTACACCTAACCCGCAGGCCGATATTACCTTTCCAGACACCTGTGCCCACCGGACGTCCAGGTAGAGACGTAGGGCCTCCAGAGCGACACACCTACTCTACAGACCACGTCCACGCTCAGCGTAAAAGAGGTCGACATGGCCGGGGTGGTTAGGATGTGCTTCTAGTTGTTTCTGTATTTTTGTTATGGACATGTCATCATGTTATACTTATTTCGTTCTCATACATCACCTATTTCGTTCTCATTTGCGTATGTGTGTGAATTGCTAGTTTATACTTTTCATATTCATGTTCTTTACTAATGGTTTTTATTTGTATCCATATCTAAAACACATCTAATGGCCACAGCAAGTTGTCCACAGCAGGGAGCCTGCCGCCCCCTGGCGGGCGGCAGGCCCCCTGCCGCCCAGTGGATTGGCGGCAGGGGGCCTGCGGCCCGCCAGGGGGGCGGCAGGCTCCCGCCAAATGCTCCCGCGCAAATATTTTTTTTAATTTACATATAAGTCCCTGCCGCGCCCGCTGTTGGGCGGCAGGCCCCCTGCCGCCCCCCTGCCGGGCGGTAGGGGTATAAAACTGTAAATTGTGATATTGAAAATATATTTATGTAAAAAATGTTTTCGAAAAATATAAAAATAAAAAAGGCGCGTCCCTCGCCGGCTCCGGCCGGCGACGACACCGCACCGCCGCCGCATCACGAAGAAGCCCAACCCTCCTCCTCCTACTCCGTACACCCCCGTACGTGCCGGCCCCTATCCGCCGCCTGGCCCATACCATACCCCGCGCCAACAGCCAGCCGCCGGGCGCCGGGCGGCGACTCCAGCGTTCTCTTCTTCCCCGGCCGTCTGCTCCACACTCCTGCTCCACTCGGCTTGATTGGCTTGATGAGTCAATCCGGGGACGCGTTCCACGCCAGGATCTGCAGTCCTCTACCATGTCGCTGTCTCCAGGAATTGCCCGCCCCATAATCTATTCGCGAGTTTTTGCTCCCAAGCTAGCTGCCTGCCTACCTCGGCTCGCTCGGTCGGCAGTGCCAGCAACGCCGCCCGCGCGCCACGGCAGTGCCAGCAACGCCGCCCGCGCGCCAGCGCGCGGCCAACGCGGCGCGACGCGGTTGCCCGTTGGCCGGAACGGATCGGACACGCCACGCGGGCTAGAGCTCCCCCTCGGAGAAACCGATAACTATGCCGTCGCCTCGGCATTGGAAGCCTCCCCCCCTGCTCTGTCCCGAGTTGCGGACCGACTGGCGACTGGCGAGGCAGGGAGATGGGAGCGCGGTAGCGGCTGGGGGAGAGAGCAAGCAGGAGAGGCGCGCGCGCGATTCCGGGGGTCGTCGCCGGTTGGTCGGGGGTTTCGAGGTCGGACTCCCGGTGGCCGCTGCGAGGTATGCACGCACTTCAAGTGCTCGAGCACAACTAGTAGGATGCCGTTGAAGGCATCGCGGGTAGAAATTTGCCTGGGTCAGTTGCTTGTGGAGTTGAGGGTCACCGATGTGTGCATCGTGCAAGGTGTATGTTCTTGCTGGTTTTCAGGATAATTCACTCGTAGGGATAGTTCTGTAGTCTGCAATACGGCTGAGGAATTTTATTTCAGGGCGACTGAGAGTACGGTAGAGAATTGAGAACACATGGAGCATGACCATGTCGTACTTGTTTCATCATTTTGTTAAGTTTTTTAGATCACGAATTGGTAGAGCAATGTTTGACAAGGTCATGCCGGTAGTTTTGTTTATGTTTTCCTCTCATCTACTCTACTTCCCAATTGCCTTTGGAGGATCTGCGATATCTCGTCAGTTAGTGGTAGGCACATGATTTTGTGCAGCCAGTAAATTGGCAGAACTGGGACGATGCATACTACTTAGTATAGACTATAGAGTACTCCTTCTGTCATTATCTTTGCATATTAAATGGAGTTACCGTATAGCCTCTCATTTGGTCCGGGTAACTTGTGCTTAGTTGTGCCTGCTTATTTTCATCATTTGATTAGCCCCAAAAAAATCTTGCGAACATGATGATGAATTGGTAGAGTAATGTGCCACAAAGTCATGCCGGCAATTTTGTTTATGTTTTCCTCTCATCTACTCTCCTCGACTCCTCCCCAATTGCCTCTGGAGGATTTGCAACATCTCGTCACTTCATGGTAGCAGACGACTTTGTGCAGCCAATTAACTGGGACTGGGGCGGCATACTACTTACCAGCTACAGCCTTTCATCGTCTTATAGAATATTGCATATCCGGGTAGATGGTTTATGTACTTCTGAAACATCCTGCTGTTGGCATTCTGAGTTGCTGACAGACACTAGCATGTAAAAATGAATATGCAGAAATAAAGAACAGCAATGGCATCTACGGAGCCACGGACGGTCTTCCTCGCCTTCATCGTCATTCTTGTGGTGGTCATAATAATCCTCCTTGGTATTTGCTGGAAGGTCCTCAAACCAGATCTCATGAGGAAATTGATGCGGCCAAGGAGCCCTGGTTCAGGTGAAACGAGTCATGACCTATCACTGTGGATGAACTTATACTCCTTTCATCCCATGTTTCTAACACAGCTCTGCATTTTTCTTTTTGGTTGACGTAACAGAGGTGCCAGAGTACTTCAGCGGCAATATGAGTGGAAACCTCCGGACGATTACATACTTCGATTATGCTACGCTGAAGAAGGCCACGAGGGATTTCAACCAGAAAAACCAGCTTGGCAGAGGAGGTTTTGGGCCTGTTTATTTGGTACATTTCTATGGCAAAAGCATGAAAAAAATATATACTGCATTTGTACTACCCGGTCGGGGACTTGTGATTTTACATGGTTCTTGTTGCAATGTTATATTGATCAGGGGAAACTAGATGACGGTAGGAAAGTTGCTGTGAAGCAACTCAGCGTCGGCAAGTCTGGGCAGGGCGAATCAGAGTTCTTCGTTGAAGTGAACATGATCACAAGCATCCAGCACAAGAATCTCGTTCGCCTGGTTGGGTGCTGCTCTGAGGGATCCCAACGGCTGCTAGTCTACGAGTTCATGAAGAACAAGAGCCTGGACAAGATATTATTTGGTAAGCATAATAGATCTTAGCATGTCCATACCATAGCATAGGGGAAGAACTGAAGAAAAGACTGTTGCTAAGCTTCATATTAACTTTGCAGGGGGTGATGGCGCACCGTTTCTGAACTGGAAAACCAGGCACCAGATCATTATCGGCATCGCACGAGGCTTGCAGTACCTTCACGAGGAGTCGAACCTGAGGATCGTTCATCGCGACATCAAGGCCAGCAACATCCTCCTAGATGACAAGTTCCAGCCCAAGATCAGCGACTTCGGCTTGGCCAGGTTCTTCCCCGAGGACCAGACGTACCTCAGCACTGCCTTTGCAGGCACGCTGTAAGAGCTCATTTCACAAATTTTCTCACCAGAGGACGAAGGGTGCATGCCAAGGCTGTTTCTAACTCTTGGAAACAATTTTCGGTTCGTTTCAGTGGCTACACTGCGCCTGAATACGCCATCAGAGGGGAGCTCACGGTGAAAGCCGACACCTACAGCTTCGGCGTGCTGGTGCTCGAGATCATCAGCAGCAGGAAGAACACGGACCTATCCCTTCCCAACGAGATGCAGTACCTTCCTGAACATGTAGGCTCGCTTTCTGAATCCAATTCTATCGAGGCTACGAGACAGGCGTGGATATGTTGTCCTGAAGAACCATTCACGTCTCTGCACATTTCAGGCATGGAGGCTCTACGAGCAATCCAAGACCCTGGAACTTGTCGATCCGAAGGTGCAGGCCGACGAGTTCGACGAGAAGGAGGTGCAGCAGGTGTGCCAGATCGCGCTGCTGTGCGTGCAGCCGTACCCGAACCTGCGGCCGGCGATGTCGGAGGTCGTGCTGATGCTGACGATGAAGAGCGACCAGACCATCCCCGCGCCGATGAAGCCAGCGTTCCTTGACCGGAAGAGCCTCAAGGACAAGAACGGCACGTCGGACACGGCGATGGAGATGCGATCGTACTGGCTCAACACGCCCTCGCCCATGGTCGACGACAGGCCATACGACATGAGCTATGGCATATAGCTAGTGACGCCACCGCGTTTCTGATGCCCCACGGATACCATGCGAGCAAGATGAGTGCACACTGTGAGTGTGCGACGATGCCGGTAAGAACTGTTCCAGGGATTCAGGGGCTCGTGTTTTCAGCAACAAAAGTGTAGTGAATCGGACACAGTATTGTAGGACACTTTTTCGGCGCGCTCTTAGTTTTGTACAAACTCGTGCTACACTGGTCTAAAGAAAATAATGAGCGCTGTATATTACGATAACATGAGAGCGAAAGATTTGCAGTTTTCGTTCAAATATGGAGTTTACACTCTTCCTGGAGGACTGTGAATTTACGGTGATTGATCGCTGTATTAAGCAAGTTGATCACCGTATTATGCAAAGTGATCACCTGTCACAAGATCATTAGGCTAACCGTGTGGTGTTTTTGCTTTCCACGTTCCGTTATCCAAAGTTTGTTTGGGGGGTTTCATGTAATAATTTGACTGTATAGCACTGTTTAATTGCCTTCCCTGTAGATATGAGCAATTTTTGAGCTAGACGTACAGTTTGTGAAGTTGTTATGTTAAATAAAAATGTAGCATTTCGGCAAAAATTAAAGTTAAAGCTGTTTTATCTGTATTTTAAAATCAGTTGATGAGCCTTGAATTATTGATCGTATTGTGCACCATAAAAGATCTTATATAAATCTGGATTTGTCGAAAGCATAACTTCATATATTTAGCGATAATGTTGTATGAAGTGCAATGTTGCATAACAACTTATTAATAGGCTCGGTGCTTGACCTTTTGCTTTGGATGTATAGTTGCTTGGAACCTTTGATGTGTGTTGGCTCTACCATGGCCGTAAGCTGTCTGAGAATGCAGTAATGAAAAATGAGTGCGTGTCTCGTGCAAAGGTTGGCATAAATTCCTTTATCTAAAAAAAACGATAAGGAAGTTCAGAGATGCAGGCTTGGTGAACTTAAGAAAACCAAAAGGCGGCATTTAGTTGCATACGGGATAAAATGATGTTAAAATTTTTTTATATCAACAGAGTCTCCAACTTTTGGACCGAGGAAATGTTCAACTTATATTTTGGACGATCTGACACGTACCGCAAGGCACACAATTTTTTTTGAAATGATATAAAAGGGAAACAAATTCAAGTTTCTTTTTTTCCCTAACAAGTTTCATACTATTCTCGTCTTTGTTGCAGTCCTGGGATCTGATTGTTCATGATGTGAAAGAGAAGCCGTCAATACTACATCAAACTCCGGAATGATGGCTGAAATTCCCGAGGATTTGAGTAGGCTGCAAGGAAGCAGCACGGAATGACGCTGAGGCAGTCATTGTAGTTTGCAATCACTCGCGTTGCATCGATCCTCTCAACACCCAAAAAGAAATACAAGGGGCGTTTAGTTCCCTGACATGAAATTTTTTGGGTGTCACGTGAATGATTGACCAAATGTTGGCAGAGTTTTTCGAACACTAATTTAAAAACTAATTTCAGAATCCGTTTGGAAACCGCGAGACGAATCTTTTGAGGCCTTTGACCGCACCATTAGCACATGTAGGTTACTGTAGCACTTATGGCTAATCATGCACTAATTAGGGTCAAAAGATTCGTCTCGTCGTGTACATCCAAACTGTGTAATTAGTTTTGTCATTTAATTACATTTAGTGCTTCATACATGTGTTCAAAGGAGATGTGAAAATTTTTGGGTGAAAATTTTTGGGAACTAAACGCGCCAGCCTGTGTTTAGTTTCTCCAAAGTTTCCAAACTTTTCGTCACATCAAAATCACATTGAAACATTAAATATAACAAATGACGTATGTATGAAACACTAAATGTAAGTAAACAAAACAACTTATTGCACAGTTTGGATGTACGTTGCGAGATGAATCTTTTGAGCCTAGTTAGTCCATGAAAGGACAATATTTACCACATTCAAATAAAAAAGTGTTATAGTGCTTTTCAACTTTATTTTTCGCAAATTTTTCGCATCTAAACACAGCCACAGATGGAATCATGGTAAAAATCATTCTCCCTCTGATTGCTGCCCTCTCTGCATTGGACTGCCTTCACCTACACTCTGCCAAATTAACCAACCTACTGATGTCTGACTACTATTGTCTACTCTTGGCCGTCTGGTCTGCTTCACATAGGCATAGCACAGTGAAGATATGGGGTGTGTTTAGATCCCTCAAACCCTCCAATCCAAATTTTCCATCACATCTCCATCACACCGAAACATTAAATATAGCAAATGACCCATGTATGTACTAAATGTAGGTAAATAAAAAAACTAATTGCATAATTTTGATGTACGTTGCGAGACGAATCTTTTAAAGCTAGTTAGGTCATGGTAGGACAATATTTACCACAAATAAACGAAAAGTGCTACAGTGCGCTATAGTGTCCGATGTGCCTTTTCGCATCCTTTTCCCTCGATCTAAACACAGCCATGGCGAAGCTTGAATGGAATCTCACTCGCCTCTGCTGGTAAAATTTCTACGCAGTGACTGCAAACAGGCGTAAATGTTACAACCTGTTCAAAAAGGAGTAGTAAATGTTACTAGTATGAAATTCCAAGAAAAATACTACTGATACTACTCCAGCCAGGATAGGAGAAACTAGCGCGTAGCACTGCTTGTAATATCATAAAAATTCACTGCTTAACTACCACCATACTTTCTTTAACAATGTGATTAACTGCATTTTGATTGTACTCTAAGAACAGCTCTCCGCGTACACACAGGATGACAGGACACAGGTCCAAGCTTCGCTTCGGACACAGGTCCATAGGCTGTGTTTGGATGTTTCCATGAAAAAATTTTCACAAAAAGATGAATCAATGCATAAAGTACTAAACGAAATTTATTTGCGAAACATTTTCACAGATGGGTGTAACTTTTCGAGACGAATCTAATGAGCCAAATTCCACCATGATTTGGCTACAGTAATACCACAGTAACTGTGCCTAAACGTTCTCTAATTGTACTATCAAAAGTCTCATTAGCTACAGTAACTGCTACAATATCATAGTTGTGGAGATAGTTTTGTAGTTAGACTTCATTTAATACTCTTAATTAATAGTAAAAAAATTAAAAAGTTTTCATGAATTTTTTTAAAGCTGACCAAACACGGCCTATATCACGACAAAAGAGAACGATCATTTACTCCTCGCATATCCGATTTTTCTGCCCCTTTCCTGTGCTTCAAAAGAGAGGCATTGATTGTGGAAACAGGGGAAGTTGAATGCGCCAAGATCGTTTGAATCTGAAACCCTGAAAAAGAGCCCTGGGGAACCCTGAGGCCTGAGCTATCCAATTAGCCCCTGCGGCAGGCTTAACGGCCCTGTCCCGTACGTACGGAGCTCGTTGATCTCCATCCGGGTCCGATAAGATAATGACCCAGATTCACCTCTGCGTTAGGATCCTTTTCCTGTTCATCGCCATGAGCTCCTGGCACCTGCCATGCCGGTCATCAACTTAGCAGCAGTAGTAGTAAACTAGTAATTAGTAAGCGCACTGGTTTCTTCACTTCCGGGTCCATCGGCAATAGCTCTTCATCTTGCAGTGCAGCCGGAATAGAGATCTTCGTCGAGTAGGCTTTTTAATTGGATATCTAAATATAGACATCATTTATTCTAGATTTCTCGCTAGCGAAAGATGAGGAGCAAAAATAACTCTCTAAATTATGCACAAAATATAAAAACTACCCGAAGAACTCTTTACACCCCCCCACCCAAAAAAAAACTGAAGAACTCTCTCTCTCTCTGATCCGATCATATGGGGACACGACACGGCTCGGCTGGGCAACCCGGCAAAGTACCGGGGGCGAGAGAGCAATCAAGGGTATTGACTCCGCGCGAGCGTGTGGCAGGGGGATGCAGGCAGTTTTACGTGCCCCTCACGTGCCGCGGCGTCCGGGCCGGCCCGCCCTGTCTGCCGCCGGCCGGCCGGCCTTCCTTCCACTGGCACACTTGGAGGCAGGAAGGGCAGCGCCCGACGCGGCCGTCGCCGAAAGCCGCTTTCCACCCTTCCTCTCCTCCCGCAGGCCCCCGGAAATGGCAGCGGCGAGAGATAAATCCGCAGGGGGGATGCAGGCCGGAGTTTCCGTTTCCGCATCATGATGTCCTCCGAAAATCAAATTCCCTGTACTGTCCCGCCGTGTGGCTGTACCTCGTCCAACGCAACGGCACTTGCGACGCACGCGAGAGCAGCATATGCATCCTGCAAACACCGCGTTCGGCAGGCTGGAGCTGGAGGCTAGAGCTGGAATGCTGTGAGAGAAAAATGCTGTTGGGTTGGCTGGAGCTGGAGCTGGTGGCTGGAGTGGTGTGAGAAAAAATTACTGTAGCACTAGAGGAGAGTAGACTAGCCGAACACAGTAAAAATCTATCGAGATACGGCTGTACAGCAACTTTTGCCGTTGTGGCTCGTGAGATGGCACGCGCCCTAAATTCAATGGTCAATCCTCCTAAACAACTGAAGGATTCACAAATTTAATATTTTTTATAAAAATACGAAGTTAATGTTAGGTCCCTACGATCAACAGTGTTGTACTTCAGTACCTGTACGGTACTACTCGGTGACAATTCCAAGCCAATGCCATGCCAAGTATACGGCCGGGGGAGACCGGTCTTGTCCCGTTCTCAGCAAGCCAACATGCATGTCGAACGCACAGCAACGGATCTGTAACACCCCTTGATCCTTTTCCTGAATCCTCATCAGTTGGGCTGGGTTCCAGCGCAAGAACAGTCACCGTGCTACCTGGCGGATCCCGATCAGCTCTCGAGATCTCAGCGGAGCAGCCTGCACGTAACACCGCGACGGCAACAGCAATCGACCGGCCGGACGGTGGCCCGCGCTCGCGAGCCCGGACGCGGACGGCGACGGCGTGGCCGGCAAATAATTGCATGAATCTAATCGGCACCGGCCCGGCGGCCAGTTCATCGCGAAATCAAGTCCGGCAACGGTGACAGGCAGGGGCGCAGATCTCGACTGCAAAGATTGCCTCCCTGTCCAGCGTCGTCAACACTGACAACGAATCGGATGGGTGATTTGCTCGCGCAGGGGCGGTGATCCATCCATCCGGGGGGCAATTACTGAGCTTCAGTAACCGGTGCTAGTACCACTACTGCTAATGACTACTGGATTTGCCATTGACAAATCACACCCCTTATTTATTGCTGCTCGAAATACTTTTGGCCAGTAAACTGGATCTTTGCAGATGGTACTAGCTTTTTTTACTTGTATGTTTCCTCTTCTCATGTATTACAAAAACTTTGCATTTCTGACAGCAAATGGTATCTTTTTACTCGCATGCCAATGCTAGAAAATGTTTTGCGCCTCATGCTGAAAACTTGTCCCCAAAAAGAAACTTCATGTTGCAAACAGGATGTTGGTAGATCACACTACGTCTCCCCGCAATGATACGTCCCTTTCGGAGGAAAATTGCGTCAATATTCAAGTCTTTAATTTTTTATTTCTCGGCACATGAAGCTGCCACTTTACTAAAAAAAAAAGAGGCACCAGTACTCCAGAAGAGAATAGCTTCGCCCTCTTCTGCTGGTGCTGGCCTCCCCCACCAAATCTTGACCGTACATAAGCTACCGTGCTATATATGGAGATGGACTGAATTTACCCTGATGTGGGGTTTTGAATTGGAAATGTGCAAACCTGAACTGATTTAATTTTTTATCAAATATTTAAATGTAAAATCAAAAGTTTAGAGCAAGAGGCTTATTTTGGCTTCAATTTATGATTGTTGTTAAGCTGAGAGCTAAATTTGAGTTCAAAACTCCTCATCTCTTTTTGTTTTTGAGTGGCATGCTTCTCCTTAAATTCGAAGTTGAAAATTCAAAGTTGACAATTGCCTGCTCAAGTTTTGATCTATCAATTCTCATACATATTTTTCCAATTTATTGCACATCTCGATATTGCAAATTAGGGCCTTTTAACTTACAACGCTCTCGGGATAGTAAAGCATGCAGCTGTGACCTGTGGGTGAATCGGGCAAGAATGTTGCTTGCAAGGTGAAAAGGAGCTCGCCTGTGAGTTGAATTATTATTTCTTTGGACCAGTGCAAAATTGGGGTCCCTAAAAATTATTGTCCGTGAAAGTAAATGTAATTTGGCAATCTTACACGTACCACCAGAACTAGCACTATTTGGGAAACAAAACTTTTCTTTCTTTCTTTCTGAGTTTCACATTCCCATCTGTTGTGAAACTTTTCATGGGACAAGCTTCAGACAAGGAGAGACAAATTTTCATGGATTTTTTATTTGACTAGAATGTACATGCATGGAATGTTCGATCTCAGATGATCTTTCTTTTTTTTTGAAGAAGTTGATCTTTTATTGAGAAACAGAAAAGAAAGGAATAGCCTGAAAAAAAGAAGTGGGATGCTAGCTGCAATTGGTTAAAATCAAACAACTACGAAAAAAAACAATTTTTGCTGAAAATCTGGAAGAGCATTAATTACCATTGGAGGTGGTCGATCAATGTGTTCACCACTTCACCTTCACCTTTTGAAAAGGGGGGAAAGATCACCTTTCTCTTGATCTCTTGATCGAGAAGACTCCCTCCAATCGATTTCCTTTTTGGTGTCAGTACTAACGATATCGTATTCCGCAATCCACGATTTTGTATTTCACCCCTTATTTTCTACCAAAAAAATTGACTTTTTGTACCAAAAAAATTGACTTTGAGCCTGTTCGGCTGGTGTAAACTCGGCTTGGCTTGACTTATTACGGTTTATTTCCTCTCACACAACAACGGATGTGCTCGAAACAGTCCACCTTATTCATACGTAGATCAAATGGACGAAAGATAAGCGAAAGTTGCTCAAAACTCAAAACTTTTTCAGCGGCCTGGACATGCAAACAAAAATATAGGATCGACAACGATAATTTATATACAAGGAGATCAAACAAGAAACACTATACTCATATCTCTATCTCTTTCAATCAACAGAATAGCCTTGCTGTTCATTTGGCAAGCCAATCAATACAAGGGGGGGAAAAGAGCCACAAGAAATCCAGAAAAGAAGAAAAAAGAGCAGGGAAAAAGAGAAGAAAGGGAAGCAGAAGGGAATAGTAAATACTACACGCTCCACTCTTCTCCTTCTCATTCTTCTCCTCCCCCTCGCCATGCACGGGCCCACGCGAGCGAGATCAGATCGCGCGCCCCGCCGGTGATGGCAGCAATGGACGCGCCGGCCGGCCGGCCAAGAGCCAAGACACGCGCAGCAGTAGAAATGGCCGCAGCTTAATAAGAAGCTACTGTAGTAGCGAGGAACGGTGCTCATCTGTTGTGCAGCGGGTTGGGCCCCGTGGGCACGCGGCGCTTGTCCTCGTCGACCAGCCCGTCGCTGCCGCCGGCGCGCCACCGCCGTCCGAGCCCGATGCTGACGAGGCCGACGACCACGACGTCGAACGCGGTCCGCCTCCCGCCGTCCGCGGCCGCGGCCGCCTTGCCGCTGGCGCCGGGCACCGCGCGCGACTCGGCGGCGCACGCGGCCGCGAGGAGCACTAAGCACGCGAGCAGCGCCGCGCGAGACCATCGCCTCGCCCTCATGCTGCCGCCGCGCACGGCACAAGCAGCAGGATCAGGGCCCGCCGGCCGACCGCGACGAAAGATGACGCTGCGGCGGCGCGCGGGCGCGGCAGGCTTAACGAGGAAGTGAGGGTCTCTTTGACGTGCGGACGGATGGAGCTACCTAGGCTAGGCGTGCGCTGGGGAAGAGGCCGGAGGAGCCGGAGCCCGGATGCAGCGGGCAGACGAGCAACAGTGGAGTGGTAGAGTGGAGTCAAAGCGGGTAAAGGCTCGGAGCTGCAGGTAGCTGGAGGTTCTCTTCTCGCTGCTGCAAAACTGCCAAGGGGTTTTATGTAGGTGGGGAGGCAGCCGGTTTGGGGTGCGCACCCGGCCGGGCCGTCGCCCCATGCGGCCATGCCTTGCCTGCCTCCCCGCCTCCACGGGGCTCCACACGCGCAGCGAGAGAGAGAGAGAGAGAGAGGGAGGGGCAAGGCGCAGAGGGCAGCTAGGGGCCAGTGGGGGATGCCACCAAACCGCATTGAAGGATCTTCAATTCTCTGCGCCACCCTGCCACTGTCCGTCTCAGCAGTCAGCACCCCCAGCCCAGCCGTGGGGGTCTGGGGGAGAGAGAGAGCAAGCAAAGCAGGCAATGCCCACTCCCAGGCCACTTTGCACAGAGCAAAAAGGTGCGGAGGAGATGGAAAGTTTGGTGAGAAGGGGCCCAACGCACAGAGTGACACACACCCGGCCGCGTCGTTGATGTTCCCTTCTCTCTTTCGTCCCCCAACAATGCAAGATCAAGGACCGTGGATCATTTGGTTGAGTACGAAAGCTACCTGGCTTCATCCACCCACGTTTTCCTTTAGCTTGACACCACGGTGAAACCGCAACAACCATGCACACGCAGCAGTCCTCCATGTCACAAGTTACCCCAATTTTCTCCTGCAATCGATCTGCTGCTTAGGTTAGGTTAATGTGATCACTCGCTGGAAAAGGCCGATGGAAATGCATGCCATGCTTGCAGGTCAGGTTTTGTTGTACGCATGCGCTAGCTTGCATTGCATTGCATTGCAGCAGCTGCTTCGTCGTCGACGACTAGTACTGTATTTGGAGGGAGCGAGGAGAGTAGTCAAGTCAGTCAATGCGGTAACTGTAGTTCCATTTGGTCAGGCAGAGGCCCGAGTGCGCCATAACTTGTGTTGCGCGCAGGCAGAACGAGCTGGTGATCCGAGGCTCCGCGCGTTCAAAACACCTTTCGAGAGCGCCCAGCCCCGGACCCGTAGTAGTCGCCGCAGCGCCCATGCCTCTCTGCCCTTTTAGACGATCACCAATGAATACACAGCGTACAGGCATGCAGCATCATGGCTCATAAATGGAGACAAGAAGGAGAGAGAGAGAGAGAACATCTATCTGCAGGGTTCACGTTACGCGACCACGGCCGGCCCGCCCCACCGCTTCCCGGATAGTATTTTGCTTCTCGTACAAGTTTGTTTGGGTACTAGGGTTGACGAGTGACGGAGCCAAGATCGAAATTTACATAAGACGAATCTACTAATGTATTCAAAACTTCTAACCAATCATATTTGATAAACCATGATGGTGGCCGAGTGTTCGTCAGCTGGCAGATATGGTGGCAGTCATGGCTCGCCAGGCAGTGGCATTCCCAGCGGGTTGCCCTATATGCCATGACACATCTAAAATTCTAATTCAAGATCATTAGCTATACAATTAAGAACCTATTATCAAGTAAAATATGTGAATTATACCGGATTATATACAAAAATTGTTGCGGCATACCCTTCTCCAAATCCTAAGTACGCTACTGCTCGCCAGACTGGTGGCCAGACTGGTGGCTCCGCCACGTATGACGATCGAGGAGAGAGAGGTTCATGAATCGAGTGTAGACTGTAGTAGAGAGTATGTACGTGCAGAGAGTGTACAGCAGGAGCTCGAAACAAACAAGGAGCTCCGAGAAAGGGTAGTGAGATGCTAGCAGGATTGAGCACCGGATGGAACACAGCAACAAGCAAGCAAGGGGACAATAAAGAAAGGGTCAGCCAAATATCGAGCTAGCTGGGGAAGGGTTGCACGAGCCGAGAGCGACAAGTGAGAGGAAGAGAGGGAGCTCGAGAGCAAGGAAACCATCTTCCCTCTCCTCCTCCTCCGGGTTGTTCCTGCAGAGCGTACTCTGCGTACGGCATACGACCCCTCTCTCTCTGGCCCTACTCTACGTAGCCTAATCCATAGTCACAAAATTCATGGGTCGATCGGGTCGAGGAACGGGGCGAGGGTCGTCACTTTATAAAATTGTGGTACAAAGGGGTATATCTCTGTGGAACAATAAATTATTATGTGGAACGTGACCCTGATTCATCAGGGTCGATATTTTCGGGTCGAGGGTCTTTAAAAAATAAAAACTATATATGTGCTACTAATGAAGAAACTAATCTGCACAAGCATATAAAAAATATATAAAAAGAGTACATTTAGACCATAGTACACGTATTCGGCTCATTATCTAACAAAAACCACACGCTTAACCTTCTTATCCCAATTAAATCTGCTAGTAATGGGGCTGCAACCCCTCTCAAACCGGGACGCGATCCAATCTTAAATGGGATACTGACCCTCTTTGACCCCGACCCTCGAATCGGAACGGCATTCCCGAGTCGTGGGACGAGGCATCGACCCCGAATACTGTGACTACACGGCTAACCATGGACGGACGTGAGAGGAGCTCTGATCGATGGGCCCTACGACTCTTGGGCAAGCTACACTGCTGCTGCAGTGCAGGGTACAGTGTACAGATGGGAATTGGTAGGGCGTCATCTTTTGAGAGCCTAGTATAATAGCAGATCAAGTTGAACGATGAGTTGGATAAAAGAGAGGAGTAGCTCGTAGTCAGCTTCGACATAAAAATTAAAAATTATAAGATAGACAAATAGAACATATATTTTACTAGTAGATTACGGCCAAACCTCGCTCTCAGCAAGTACTAGCTTCATCGTCTAGCTACGCTAGGTTTTTGTTTAGTTGCAAAATTCAAAATTTCAAAACTATCATATTGAATGAGAATCTAACATGCATGAAGTACTAAATTTTGACGAAATAAAAAATTAATTACATAGTTTGCTTGTAAATTACGAGACGAATCTAATGAGCCTAATTAGATCATGATTAAACAGTAAATTACTATAGTAAATATATTCTAACGATAAATTAATTAATCTTAATAAATTTGTCTGGTAGTTTACAGACTAATATGTAATTAGGTTTGTGATTACTCTATATTTAATACTTTAAATATAAAAAATCTCTTTTAAAAAGTTTACGAGTTGCATCTAAGCGAGGCCCCATGCATGCAGCATGCATGTCAGAGGGTCGGGATCCATCGAGCTAGGTCAGACTAGAAGCTTGTTAGGCTTGTGCTGTTAGCTTGCCTGATCCTGATCCTACAAGATGGTGTAGTGGAGCAACATTTTTGTGCCTGGAATTCTGTATGTGGCTCCGATCTAGTAGTAGTGGTTCAACAAGATCACTTACACGTCCTGTCCTGCAACAGCTAGCATCGTCTGCTACTACTGTACGTATTTTCAGCTAATCCACGACATCAATAATCTGGATCGGATATGGGTCTCGAAATTTCTAATCAAGTATTCAGAAAAAATCTAATAATGTTACGTTTGTACCGGATCATGAGCCATGACTCTGGTCACCACACTCTGCTGATCCTTTTGAAGGACATCAAGGCCCCAGATACCCAAACCTGGATGGTTTAGCCATGATCGACGGATATTACTAGCTAGCTGAACCCCGCAGCAGCTAGCGGTGGTATGATAGTTCTGCCGGCCAGCCGCTGGTTGTCAAATAATGGTAGTACCGCCACTCATTCCGGTTGCTTTGATTTACTTTGGGGCCAGCTGGCCTAGCAAATCTTTTGGGTTAAAAGCAGGCTGACCTTTATTTATGGCGATGCTTAACTCTGAATGACCAGATTTTAATCTGCCCTTTAATTTCTCTCTGCTTTCTTTTTTAAAATCCAAGTAACTTGTTTTTTTTTTTGCAAAAAATTCAAGTACCGTAACTTTGATAAATTTGATTTAGGATAAAACTACGACGACCTACATTCGACACGGATGGAGTAGTACGCAATTAATATTTAAATCTAAAGCTAATCTGTCTGCTTGTCTTGTACCCGGTTGTCCTTTGCTGTCCTGCTCAGGAGTTCATCAGGGCGATTGGATACGCACATTAACGGATGTGGAGCACAAAATCTAAGACATTCAGGCGAGCAGGTGTGTGGCATTGTTTTATAGCGTCACCAGAGATACAGGTGTCCGCGACACCTTTTCCAGAACGGTTTTATAGTGGCTGCCAGTAGTAATAAAGAAGATAGGAGGAAATGAACACGTTGGGTTGGTCGAAACATGCTGGGCCTGGTCAACCGAAAACTTGCTGGGCCTGCAAATGATCCCCCAGGGCCCACCTGGCACCTGTCGCTCGATGGAGATCTGACGGGCCATTACGAGAAATTTCCTTCGGAAGATCACAACCAATCATACAAATTGTTCCACCACCACGCGCAGCCGTGCACCGCCACTTGCTCCACCGGTCGTGAAGGCCAGGTCATCTCTCTCTCTCTCTCTCTCTCTCTCTCTCTCTCTCTCTCTCTCTCTCTCTCTCTCTCTCTCTCCTCTCTCTCTCTCTCTCTCTCTCTGCCGCAGATCGAGCTCGCGGTCGTGATCCCACCAGCCCACCACCGTGAAATGATGGGGACGGAGACGGGCGGGCGCGCAAAAGCCACGCACCAACCGTGGGTAGGGCATGTACTCGGTGAGGCAGCGGCAAGCACGCAACGGCAGGAACAGTGACTCGGTGAGGGAGGAAGCAGCTCTGGTCGGTCGTCACCTCGCGCCCGTCCCGTGGAAAAGATTGTCGGGATTGGTGGGTGCGGCAGGAATGCGCGCCAGGGATTAAGGGAAGGGGAGGGATTGCGTCCAGAACTAACAAACAATTCTGGGCTCTGCCGACCAGTGTGGTCTGGAATTGTTTGCTACTGGTGGTGACGTTTACGTGTGCGTCCTCCCCTCATGGGCTGGAAGCCGACACCATTCGTCTTTGGAGGCCCACGTCTGGATTGGGTTCCACTACTGCTGTTTTCACGTACCTCTCTCTCTCTCTCTCTCTCTCTCTCTCTCTTTTTCGAGGCATTTTCTGTACCGTCTGATTTTCTTTCTCCCGGGCGCTGGATCGCTGACACGGTAGCGGTAGGCATGTACTAGTACAATCATGACGCCAGCCTACCTGTCTAGGATACGGTATCGCTCGTCGACACGTGAGCCCGCCCTTTCGGCACGTACGGCGGCCGATCGTCCCGCGTACGCGTGGGTCGACGACGCACTGACCACTGAGGGACGGGACGGGACACCACCGCCCCCTCGCCTTTGACTTTTTCCCAGGCCCGTCTGTGATCTGTCTGCCCTTCCGTCCGATCGAGTTCCGACCGTGTGTACGCGACGACTTTCCAGCCCACGTTCCGGAACAGTGCCGGACTGCTAGTGTTGATCCTGTTCCCCCACCGCGGCGCCGCCCCTCTTCGCAACTCGTCTCGTCCAATCCAACGGGCCCCGCAGAATAGAAGTGGACCCCGGCGGCATCGGCAGGGCCCCGCGCACGGATGCGCCCAGAGCCGGCGCGCGCGAGGCAAGCGCTGACGGGCGGCTGACTGGCGGTGCGGCGCGGAGGCGAGCGGGAGCGACGACGCCGGCCGCCCGGACCGAGCCCTGCAGGCGCTCCCTGTCGCGGGCTGGCGGTTCCAGTCCGGGATGGGCCGAGTGCCCAAGGCAGCAAACGCTCTCGGCCCGCGCTGCCCTTTAGCAGCTAGGAGCAAATGTTTTTTCACTGGTCAAAAAGCAAGTCCCCTTTTCCTCAAAAAAAGAAAAAAACATTGGATTTTGTAAACTCTCACGATTTTGTATTTACAATTACACGACCACCACCAGTATTCAAATGCGCGCACAGTGGATAAGAATATGACCATCAGAGAGTATCCCCCAAATTAAGCACGCATGATTGGTACTAACCCAATAGCCATCACACTGGCCGTTGGCTCAGTTTTCTGTTGGCAAACAAACATTTATTTCAATCAGAGCTCATTTCCCGTTCCATTGTGAAACCAACTAATAACTCTGATCACCCATCAAAAAAAAAAACTCTGATCAAGACCAACAATGGATCGGAAAAACAGAAATGATAAAAGGAATCAGGGCTGCGATCGAGTCTGCTACCTGTACACATCCACAAGAGACAACAACGCCATTGGTCGCTGGCTTGTTATTTTAGCTCGCCGATGTCGGAACTCCATACGGAGCCCATCTCCGTGACCAACAGCTTAACAAAGAGACAACGACAGGTCTGATAAAAGAAACCTCCCCGAGCTTGACCTCCCTGTCTCGAGCCCCCCAATTCTAGCTAACACCAGGCTCTCTAATCAGGAAGCAAAATTTAATGAGATGCCTCGGCTTTAGAATACAGGCTAACATGGAAGAACACACATACCGCCAAGCACACGACGAATCTGCGCAACTTCCCTCTCAGAAAGATACACGTTTGGAATTTGCCTTCTCAGCGCGCTAGACACTGACCAAATCAGAGTGGTTACTGGTTAGCGGTTGGTTATCACCCTGGTCCTGCAAATTAGCTCAAACTTCAGTTTTGTGGGGCCAATGCTTCGTTGATCTGAATATTTGTCTTTTCTGATCTTTGAAAAAAAATGTTTTTCTTTTGCAACTGAGTCATTGTTTCTCTTGTATTGGAATAGGGTCCGTAATCTTGACACTGTAAGATGCAATGCACGCAGCATGGTACTCCCTCCATTCATTTTTATAAGATATGGTATAACATGGTACAGTCTTCCAAATAATACTTTGATCATTCATTTATTATATATTATATCTTCTATGGTTATAAACTTATAATCATTGTAAAGTATATTTGATTACGAATTCAATCATATAAAGTTTATATCATAAAAATAAAAAAATAATAGTCAAATTATTGATAAAAAATTGTAAAGTTTGAATCTTGATATGCCTTATAAAAGTAGATGGAGGGAATAATACAGAAGACAAGGAATCTCACATGCAGACAGGCATGATGCGTGCACCCACCCACAAAATCGGCATGAGAAAAACCCTGAGGCATGGGGGTCACGGTGAGGCCATGCCTGTCCCATCAGGCCGGTAAACGGTAGTGCAGACGACAGACAACATCGATCGGGTCAGTCGACTGATCAAGCAGCATCATGTGTGCGCTGCCTGCAGTTTGCTTGGGTGATGGACCCTCTTCAGTTTGTCAGATTTAGTAGGGATCTCACGAGAGCAAGAAGAGGGGAAAAAAAAGAGGCCTATAGCAAATCGCCAAACTTTGGGGTTGCCCGTGCCCCTACCTAATAATTGTTGTACACTTCTAAACAATTGCTTACTCACTCACATGTGACGTAATGGTCCACAAACAACAGCTCATTATGCTAACAGTGCCCCAGTTTTGTCATGTTTGCCAAGTGGTGCTTAGATGGTAATCCTGATTACATATAACTTCATTTTTGTGAACTATTTCTCCTTGCGAGTGGCCATAAAGGTCTAATTTGCAAATGTGTCAAATTCCAGACACCATCGTGCATTTTGTCCCTGCAACCGTCACCGATTTATATCCAGGAAAGCCGTGGAGGGAGGGAGCCTGCTCTTCTCTTGTTATGCCCCCTCCATCACCAGTCACTACCACCATTGCAAACACACCCAGCATGACGAAGCTACTCTGTGTAGTGCTTGCCTCAAGCCTTCTTCTAGCACTGTCGCAGGTGCTTCTTCATCTTCTGTTATGCCCTCCCTCGGCAGGCATCAAGCACAAGTTCTAGGCCGGAAAGGCAGAGAACTTGGGCAGTACCAGCATCAAAGCAGTCACATGCAGCAGCCTCAGGTCAGTTCATAGTCCATACATCCCCCAAGAACCTGTTGAAGTTTCAGTTGGTTATCTTATCTCTGCAAAGGGAAATTCAGTGACTGAAGCTTCAATCTAGCAGCAGTCTGCTTTCCTCTTCACATCAACTTTCTGTTCAGTTTACATCTTCAGCAATGTACAGGAAGGAACTTGACAGTTCATGATCTGTCCATGATCTGCAGGAAGTGGCTATGGAGGTGAAGAAGCCTGCGGAGACGACGGCCCGTTGGACGGTGGATCATGGTGAGGACGCCAAGGAAGGGCTGATCTACAGCGCGGACTACAGCGGGGTGGCCATGCATGCCGGCACTCCGCCGACGCCCAAGCCCAAGCACAGGCACCCCGAGCCGTAGGACATCCGAATTCCGGTCGCGTTCGCCTATGACCGTATCCTCGTGTAGTAAATGGTGTTCTTAATCTTGTGTGTTTTACTGTTTTATCATGGGATTGTACCATTCGTCCCGTCTCTGTAAAATACTAGGCTCTGCTGCTGCCCCTGTTGCTTTGCTTCTGTGCCTTCGCATGATTGCATCTCACTGGTAGGTCCTGAGTAACGACGCCACAGCCCACAAGGCACATAGAGACACGAGTTCGTAAGCTGATCCACACACACAAATGGCAGTCGGTGACACGTCAAATCATCGTTAAATTTGACCAAAAAATCATCGCTAAATCGGGTAGCATGCCGCCGCCGACAAGGCCCGACGTGCCAATCGTGGGAGGTCGAGCGCTTGGGCCTTGCTCGAACGGCGGACACTGGTCTGCCGCGGCGGCGCACCTGCGTCTAGACTCCACTCGGCCGCCGCAGCCAGCAAGCGTTGGTCGCCGGACGGGAGGATCAGATCGCTCCCATAGTCCCATCTGAGACACTGGCGTGCCCAGCGCAGCCTCGTACAGCGTCACGACGGGCTCGCCGCGCGGACTGGCACGGCATTATCTTCCAAAATTGTAGCCCGAAGTGCAGGGGAATGGGTGAACGGCGAGGCCGATTCAGGAGGACGTGGATCAGAGCAGGGCAAGTAGCAAACGACATAGCTTTTCATCAAATCAAAAAAGAAAGAAAGAAAGAGTAGCAAACGACATCGGCACGGTTTCAGCCTAGAACAGAACAAAATCTGACACACCTTATGCTCGATGCATAAGCATATCTGAAGAACCAGACTAACCGAATGAATTTCACTGTCCATCATCGAGTCCCAAATGGAGACAGGTACAGAACGAGTACAAACGTGGTGTGCAAGCAAAAGGTTACTATAACCGACAAATCAAAGACAATGTGGGTCCAGAAAAATTGTAAATTTTGTACAGGATGGCGCCGAACAGAATCACAAGATCCAGACCGGTGGGCAACAATCAATTTTGTTGCGGACCGGTTTATTTGCTCGAGCCATGCTTCATGTCTATCATACATTCAGTGCCAACTTCTCAGCAGCAAGAGCCTCGGCTTCAAGGGTTGGCTCCCAGAGAATTGTGGTCTCTGCCAGAAGCCCTGTCACAACGTATGGGTCCATGTTCGATGCTGGGCGACGGTCTTCCAGGTACCCTGTTCGAGCCGACGAGGTGAAAAGGGGAAACAGTCTTGGATTTTCTAGTTACCGAATTCACATGCATGAACACTGAAAATTGCATAATAAGATATGAATTTAGTGGCACCGTATCTTTTTCTTTCTATTGTGGTGCACGTGTTGGCCAACTGGATGTATACGGTTAACAGGAAATATATTTACATCCTGAACTGCATGACTAAATTTATATTTCAAAGACAAATGCAACATTGGTATAGGGTCATTGGATAGAGTGCAGTCAAGATCGCAAGACCACTATTGTGCCCTTAGCAACATGATGCAAAGGCAAGGAAAATTAACTACTCTGCATGGCCTAGACTCTTTGCCCAGTGTCCAAGTGGTATTTATACATCGGTAATATAATGGTAAACTGCAAAACATACCTTTTCCTTTGGCCTCGGTATCTCTCCCCACACGAATAGAGCATCCACGGTTCGCCACACCCTGATAAATGAAAATGTTTCATTAGCAACTTACAAATAAAAAATATTCAGTGGACAGGCAAAATATAAAGAAAGGTGCATAATCCATAGTTCCATACCCATGAGAAGGTGTCGATGCTAGCTGTCTCATGTAACCCTGTCAATCTTCTTTCATTTCCTTCTCCATATGCACTAATATGCAAATCATGGCGCAGAGAAAGGTTAAGGATTGCTTTCTTGATCACTTCAAATCCTCCATCTTCACGCATGCTCTTCGTGCTACATTTGCAAGGATTTCAGAATGTTAGTCTCAAATAAGGGTGAATTGTGTTAAATGTATTGAGAAAAATTCATAAATGCAGAAAGTAAATAACTGAAGTATGGATTCATTCACGCTAGGCAACAATTTACTAATGGCATATTGATACTTACTTTTACTCCCTTTTAGAAATGCAAGAACAAACGTTTTTCTTAGCTCTCAGCAGTCAGCATATGCTAGCAAAACTATAGTGCTATAGGCATTCTGATGTTCAGCCTATACATGACAAAATATAACATGAACACATTATGAAGGATCATTAAGTATTAGCATAAGGACTGTAACCTGTAATTTGTGTGGCAGCCAGCTCCGTTCCAGTCACCCTGTCACCATATAATATGGATATACGTTCAGTTTCCTTTAATTGTAATCCATTATAATAACTTGAAACAAGCAGCTGGCTGGCATACCGGAATTGGTTTTGGATCAAGTGTAAGCACAACTCCAGCTTGCTCCGTGATTCTCTGATAAAGGTGAGCAGGATTACATTTAAAAGTGTAAGCATAACTTCAGGCCTCAGATCTTTTGAACGGGACAGATACACGGAACTATGATTTTTCACAAGAAAAATATTCTAAAACCTATAAATACTTACTTTACTATAATAAGCTGATGGACTCTTAAAAATATGCGCCTATAGTAAGGAAGAATAGAAGAACCGAAATGACAAGATACCAGGAAATCCTTAATTACTATTTGGAGTACCTCGAGAAGGTATCTTGAAATCCATATGTGGTCTCCTGCTTCAATACCAACACTAGGTCCAACCTGGTACTCCCACTGCACAGATAAGGATTATGAAGTTCTGCCAATTAAACAGTTTGGGAGGGGTGGATATATAACACACAGAGTCAGACAACTAATAAACAAATTACATGTGTCTTGAAAATAACATAATCATACCTGACCAGGCATGACCTCCCCGTTTGTTCCACTAATGTTGATTCCAGCATAAAGGCATGCCTTATAGTGAGCATCTGATATGTCACGGCCGAATGATTTTTCCGCTCCTACGGCACAATAGTACGGACCCTGCCATGTTTTGACAGAATATGTTATTTTGGAAATAGTGTTCATCAAGCCAATGCAAGACACTTATTTCAACAAGTAACTTTACTATGGCATGATACACCAAGTCTTTCTTCTTGATTAACAAAATACCTGGGGACCAGGGTAGCCTCCAACAGGCCAGCCAAGAGGCCAATTCACATCTCTCTGCATCAAAGTGTACTCTTGCTCAATGCCAAACCTAGAAGCAAAAGGATACAGGAAGTGTTTCAACTCATTTTGCTATTAAGTAATAGGATAGTAAGATTTGTATTATAATCTATAGCGTACATGTGATTAAGTCATGATTACCATGGCACTTGTTCAACGACCTTTGGGTCGCTGAAAATTTGTGCAGCCCTGTGGCGTTTGTTAGTAGGAATGGGTTCCCCAGCTGGCGTGTAGGTATCACACATAACCTGAGAAGCCAAATTTTATATTAATCAGCATTTTATTTTGCACATGCTAATGAAAGGTCAACATGTTCGCCCATAAGTTCAGGTGACTATGTGGCATCATCTGAGAAGCATGAGTGACAATCACAATTGAAGGTGAAAAGATGATACCATTCTAACTTGTAACTGCTACAATTGAAGTTGAAAAGATGATACCATTCTAACTTGTAACTGCTATTCTTTTAATCTTTTCTATTCACATTTATGTGAAATAGCACAAAAGGCTAATAGCAGGTATAGAATGGTATGAGTCAGTTGGGATTGGTAGTACCAAAATGTTGTTGCCACCTCGGAATGGGTCCTTGAAAATAGCCTGGGGACTGAGAACAGAAAGAGAAATATCAGCAATGTAACAGTAAAATGTTTTTTTTTCATATAAAGAGCGCATCTGTTGTAATCCCATCCCACTTACTATAGAATGACTTCACTGTCTTCTCCTGGAGCTTGCCCTGTGCTTGATCCATCGTAGTTCCATTTTGGTAGTTCCGAGGGATCCTCAATGGGTTTTTCAATTGTCTGAAATGCAGGCATGAAAATCTATTTTGAGTATCGTCGTGTAAAAGTGATATGCAAAAAAAGCGAAAGGAGTGCCCTGTGCCCATGGGCTCATTCCCTTAACGCCTGGTAATTGTCCGGAAAAGGAGATGCAAATAATGGTGGTGGTGACGTTGAATGCTTACCCTTGATTTGCTTCTGATGTCGATTCCAGATCCTCCGATCCTACACAACGTGAAAAGGGGGGGGACAGATGCAGATTCGTCAACACAGAGCTATTACTTTTGTGAGTCCTCATTTTAGTATTTTACACACAAAAGTATCTGATGCACTCTATTACTTAAGCGCAGGAACTGGAAAGCAGAGATGGATCAGCACCCACAAAGCTTTAGAAGTTGCTTTTTTTAGATTAAAAGCTTAAGAACTTTTAGTGGGTCCGATACTATTTTATACAACTTGTAATAAAGTTGAATCCGCACTGTATCTGTGTGTCCCCGTGCTAGCGGGATCTCACTCAGCTGTGCACCTCCCAATCGGACGGTTCACGGGCATCCAAAAGGTGAGGGCCTTTGGCCTATTCCCAGGCTACGGTTCGTCAGGTGGGGGGCAGAAAAATCCCTGCGCTACAGCGACAGAATCAGCGACAGAATGGAATGCAAGGCGCGTACCAGATGTACTCGGCGATGATCTTGTCGGTGTAGGGCTTGGTGTCCATGTTGAGCATATGCTCGAGGCGCGGCACCACCCCGGTGCTCGCGGTGCTGAGGGCCATGGCCTTGAACCCCGAGGTGCCGCGCCCGCTCCTCCTGACGCCCCACACCCTTCCCCCGGCGCCCGCCGCCGGCCTCGCCCGGACGGCCGCCTTCGCCCCGACCTGGCACTGCATCGCCGGCAACACCGCCTGCGCCATTCCGGAACCGACCGGCTGCCCTCCCTTCCTTCCCACTCGAAGACCTTCAGCGAAGCAAATCGACGCATTACACAACCAACCCCGTAACCACGCGGGAAAACGGAATGCGGCAGCGAAGCCGCCGCCGGGCATTGCAGCACCCCCCGAACTCACCTGCGACGAGCGCGGGCGAGACGACGCGATGCGAGAGACGGGGGAGGAAGGGGAAGGAAGAGTGGCGCGGCGCCTCGGAATCATGGGGGCGAGCCGTATAAATATTTGGGATCCGGTGGCTTTTGCCGAGGGGGTAGGGCTCCGCGGGCTGTGGGTGGACGAGAGATTCCTGGCCCTTGACGAGCACCGGAGGCGGAGGCAGCAGCAGCAGGCAGTAGCACGACGACACACCACACCAGACGAGGCCTCGATCACACGCACGCGCACGTCCGGATAAAATTCAGAGGGGCGTCCCTGCCCCGGCGACCTCTGCGAACGAAACCGCAGCGGCGGCGATCGGGGCATTGTCAACTTCTGACCTGCGATTACAATGTGACATCCGCGGGGCCTTTGACCAGAGAGCAATTATTGGAGGCGAGATTAGCGGTTCAGGTCTTCAGGACTTCAGGATCGTCATCTTCTTGCTTGGCTGCTTGCTTTGCAGCAGCAGCAGCCCATTGCTTTTAATTCATGTATCGTCCGTTCGGTTTGTCTGCTTTCAGCTTATTTACTCTCACAGAAAAAAGTTTTCACCAGCTGTGCTTGTGCTGAGAATGGTGTAAAATCGGACTGCTTGTTGCGGCAAAGTCCGGAAATATTGTTTTAGACAAAAAAAAAAAAACTAGTAGGGCCAGTTGCAATCCGCACCGTGGCGCTACTCGGGTGGCTGCGCTTTCGCAGACACAAGTGGCCATTTCAGCACAGATCTCGACTCAACCACTGGCAACATCAGAACACTGAATTCGGCACTATTCACTTATTCGAACAAACGTCCAGGTCCAGCGACCAGGGCTGGACCGGACATAGCAATGTGCTGAATTCAATAATTGACAAAAAACAACTGCTAATCTGACCAGCAACTAAAGCACCGTGAAATGATAAGAGTGTGGTACAATACAACCGTCCAAGTGCCCCGTTAGGTTTTTCTCGACAAAGAAAAATGACTAGTTAACCACCCTCAAAAATTTATCTGTCAAGATTTAAGTGGGACTATCCAGTACTCAACTCACGCGTGCCCCCCCGTGCAACGCCAACATTCCCCTCATGTACTGATTCCTGGTTGTTCTATACATCTGAAGCAAAGTCTCAAAGCTCTCGCAGGCGTCCTCGTACACGACGTACCTGCAGAACCTTGACTTAAAGCCTGTGAAGCCAACCAAGGCTTGCTCGGGGTTAGAGCTGAACGCCTCAACAAGCTCTTCAAGGGCCTCCAAGATGTTGCAGAAATCGATTCTCAAGCCTGCATCTCCTTCTTGTGGCAAGTGCCGGAGCCAGCTCATCCACTGAAACAGTTCATCGTTTTTTTCTTGCACTGCCAACTCGATGCTTTTCAATGCTTCCTTGAAGCTGCAGTTCTTCTCAATGCTCCTAATTATCTCATCAAAAGTTGATCTCTGGCTGCTTCTAAGAGCCCTCAAGTGTACCGTTGTGCAGGAACTGGAAGATGGAAGCTTTGCTGCAACTATGCATGCCTTCCTGAAAATAGGATCATTGTTGGAGAGCAACCTGATGGCCACATGCAACACAAGAGCAAATAGCAAAGTTTCCTCTTTTGCTCTGGACCTGTCGAATCGAGAGCCTCCAAGCTTCTGTTTCTCCACCCAACAATGAAGTGCAATATGTGCAAATCCTTCCCACCTGCAACACAATGTATGCTAAGAAGAAGAAACACTAGACACGCAAAGTAAGAATTTCACATAAATACGGTTAATACTTACTCAAAGGGTGGCTCAACCTCAATAGCAAGAGTCAAATGGAGTGAATAACCAGTATATGCATTCATTTGAGATTCACCAACATCAGTGTGGGCCTCGTGCACATAACCTCTAGGAATGTACATCATGTCTCCTTCATGTAACACCTCCACTCCTCCACTGTTATCATCTAAAGTACAATCTAGAGGATCAAAAGGCTCATATAGTCTAGGCAAAAGTGGCTTTGGATTAGGCCAAATCATCCATTTCTTGCAACCAAGTAGCTGCCAAACAAGTACACAGTGATCATCATAATGTCGGGCTAGGCCTTGAGACCTTGGAGGAGAGAAATATATGTTGGCTCCAACAGAAGGTTGGCCAAATAGATTAGCCAGGGCAGAAGCTATAGCAGCAACCTTTTCGGACCGGAACTCCATGCCACGCAACGCAATTGAATAGCCATTCTTAAATGCATGCTTACATTTTTCTGCGAATGCATCTTCATCCAGGAAGACTGTTCCATCATCGAAAAAGTGCTTCTCCCCCACACATACCCTTGAGGTTTGATCACTTGGCTCTTCTGTTCTCAAAACTCTAATGTCTTGCCTGTACTTTATGGCATCACCCAAGGAACCATGAACTTCATGGAGAAATGAATTTATATCGAGTTCATCTGAAGCAATAGCAGGGCAAGAAACAAGCCCCTTTATAAATGATTCAATTATAGCATCAGGTGCTGTACTAAGATTAAAAGCACTATTTAAGGCTGCAAAGACAGGATCATCATTTTGAGTGTTTTGTCTCCTCCTGTACAAATTAGGTGACTTTTCCCAGTAGGCCAGGACAAAATTTTCGAAATTGGACTCTGCATGGCCAAAAATACTTTTCCTGACTACATCAGGCTCTAGGCATGCTGGAGAAGCAAGATCAATTGAAAGATTAAAAATAGCTTTAGATATCTCATATTCTCTACTTTGAAGTTGATTCTTCCTGTTGTTGCAATCAGCTGATGATCTCAAGAGTTTGACTTTCTTCCATACTTTATATAACAAAGACAGAACGCTCCTTACTAGCTCTTGTTGCATACTTTGCATTTTGTCAACTTCACAGGAACTCACCAGAAGGACCACTGTGTCAATGATCAAGTACGAGATTTTATTTGCTTCTGTGTCTTTTTTTGGATGTTTGGTTGTCCTGCTATCAACAAATTCACAAATAGATTCCACCTGACAAAATACAGACCTACAGAAAGTCAACTTCACATTATCAGTTGCTGAAGATATTCAGAAAGTACAAACAGAGGGCATCTCTTTCATCAATTAAAACAGACTGTGATACTTGTCTTCTTCTATATAGGGTAAATTTATCATACAACAATAAAGCATGCATTTGAAATACATTTCGCTGATATAAAACATGGCTTAAGTGGCTATGGTTAATGTAAACAATGTAAATGATTCTCTCAACCTAGTTTAGTTGCAATTGCACATGTACAGAACTGCTGGTAGGAAAACTAGATAGAGCATGAACAAAAATTCAAGGTTGTGGCACCGAATTTTGATATTATTTTGGTAGGGGAAATCGAACAAACCAGTAAGCAAAGCGTGCTTCTCATACAATAATACAACTAAGGTGAGCCTGTGGCAGATGCTCACAATATCCTCGGCAGAACAGGTGAGCCTGCAAGGCGCTCCCTACCAAGCGAAGAAGCCGAGAGATCCATTATAGAATTACAGGCAGCCTCGGTCACTCGCTGGCTTCCACTTCCCAGCGCCCTCGCCAAGCCGCTGGCGATGCCACTGTCGGACGCCAGCACCTCGCCGGCCTCCATGGACCGCAACGCCGCCGCGCCCAGCACCTCGCAGCTCAGCACGGCGACAGAAGGGCAGCTGCAATCCACATTGCAGCGCAGCTGGTATCAGAAGGGCATGGATGTAAGATAAACAAGCGCGGGGAGGGCATTCCTGCAAATCGATGGAGGCGGAGCTTGCGCGGTGCCTACCTGGAGGAGAGGAGGCGGGGGAGGAGCGCGACCAGGGAGTCCGGGAGAGGGGAGAGCATCTGCGGTGAGAGGGAGAGCACACGACGCAGGAGGCGGGCTGCTAGTGCGGCTGGGGAGCAGGAGTTGCTGCTTTGGCGGGTGGTTTGGGCGGCGGCGAGAAGGATGGGGAAGACGTGGCAGTCGAAGGAGGGCGAGGCGTCATCGGCGGCCGCTTCATCCACGCGCATCTTCCTCTTTCTCCGCTTCCCGTTCCGATTCATGGCGTCCCGGTGCGTCGCGTGTTCGTTTCGGTTCGCGGCGGGCGGCGGCGGCCGAGGGTGGCCGCGAGGGCGCGGTGGGAGTGGGCGTTGATGATGATGGAGGAAGAAATACGTGTTGCCTGCATCGGTGGCGTATATGAACATATTACGCTTTCCCTGTAGCTTTGCGTGATGACGCTAAGCCATCCGTTGGAATTTGGAAACTTGGCATGAATTGAGCAGACAACCGCAAACTTAGTTTCGATTTCTTTAAAACAAAAAAAACTAAATTACGGGTTTTAATGAATTTCACCGTTTTTATTAGTTATCTATTTTCGCTAGACACACTCTGCAGAGTGCTCGTACTAGTTTCAAGAAAAATTTAAACTCTAAAGTAGTCGCGCTCCTACTCGTACTTTTTATTTGATTATTTCCCAGACAACATAGCCTGATGGCCGTGCATCTAAAAAAAATTGGAAGATGTGATGGGCTTTTACACCAACAGCGCACTAAAAGCAATTAGAGACTAAGGCCCTGTTTGGATTCGCGTTTCTTGCGTTGGCGTCGGCCTTTGAGCGGGATAAGCGGAATAATCCCGCCGAACGCTCCGCGGCGAACGCGCGACTCACAGTCGCCCGCGTTGTGCAGTGGGCAAAAATAAACTGGAGCCCCTCGATTTGGAAAAGCGGCTGCGGAGCTGCGTTCGCATAAACGCGACGCGCGTTCCTGGCTCGCGGAGCCAAACAGGCCCTAAATTAGTCTGAGAGTAGCGGCGCAGCTCAGCTGATCTTTATGGGCGGGTTGTTGATATCGATCTTGCATACTATTAGTCACTAAACTAGGACAAAATTGGTGATACATTTATGCTAACAACTTGAACTTTGGCAATCATACTGTTAGCTGATCGAATAGTTAAATCACCGTGGTGGCCTGTTTCCCATGCTTGCTCTTTGAAAAGTTGGAGTTCACAGTCAGCACGCCCACACCACGCCTACTCCCAACTCCTTGGCCGCCAAGAATGCTTTTGGTCGCTTGCAGTGCTATATGAACGACCTCAACTCGCGTCTCAGCATCAGCGAACTCTCTGAGTCTCTCTTCCTGAGCTCTTATCTCCTGAGTCCTGACTATGCTTCGTGGAGCTTTTCCTCTCTGATCTTCTTCTCAAGTCTCGTCTATGTGCTTCTTGTTTCTTGAATTATGATCCGTTTTACTTTGCGTCCTTTTCTCTTCTTTTTTTTTTGTCTTCCCTTTTGTGCTTTTTCGTTATGTTTATTTTGCCGTTTAATTTGTCGGTCATTTTTGTTTGAGCTTGGCCCTTGGAGGACAATGATGGAAACAACGAAGGCTCGCTCGCCGAACCTAATATGGCATCTCAGGTGCCTTGACGATTATATTCGTATGTGTACTGAGTCCTCCATGCTCACATCAGCTTCCTATTGTCACTGATGAGAGTCTGAGAAATCAATCTTGGCTTTGCACGTTCTTGATCCTTCTCTCATTTCTCACCGTCTCTTGCAAGGAAATTAAAACTTTGCAGCTTCTTTGTTTTTCGCTCTGAGCAAGTTATTCCTGCTGACAGGTACCTCGCCATCAGATCTTTCGCCCTTCCCTGTAGATGAACAAATGTCGTTCAATTTTTCTTTTTCTTGCTCTTTCAGAA
Source organism: Panicum virgatum (assembly GCF_016808335.1). Lineage (NCBI taxonomy): Eukaryota > Viridiplantae > Streptophyta > Magnoliopsida > Poales > Poaceae > Panicum > Panicum virgatum. The sequence goes on from NC_053142.1 coordinate 50,376,077, forward strand.
TTCTCTTGGTACTATTTTGCTCCCCTTTTCCGAACTACTGTCCGCAACTTATCGTGTACTGTTCTTCTTTTTTTATCGAATACGCGAGAATTGTGTATCCTTTAATTAAGAAGGTAGAAGTCTTAACTCTTAAACAACGCGCAAGTGCGCCTCTGCTAGCCCCTAACCACAATATTACAAACAAGATGAACAACCGAGGTGAAAATTTTGGCCAGCGACCCAACCGAGCTGACTACTCCCGTACTACTAAGCAACCAAGCTTCCGTGCTCCAGCTTCGATCCAAAGTTCACCCTGCTGCCTGATGAGTGACGACAGCTATAAAATTTTGAACTAAACAGGATTGAATGTGCACCTCATCTCTATAAGACGAAAGCTGACCCTGGATCGGACTAAAATTGGGCGCTCGTTCGGCCACGTCACCTTTATTTTTCACCTGTGCGATTCTGATCGGACGGTAGGAACGTGTTCTCGCGAAGTGTCTGGAATCTCATGGTCCGCTGCCCGCCACCGCTCCGGCGCGGCGCCACCGCCGCTAGCTCGCCTCATTCGGCCTCTCCATTCCCCAATCAGTCTCTTTCCCCTCCTGGCTCTAGCCTGTCTCACTCCTCCTCCGCCCGACGCCGCGCGCCCTCCACAGCGCGCTCCTCCACCAGCCGCGAGGGGGCTCGCCGGCCGCTGCTCCGCCGCGAGGAGGCTCGCCGGCCGCCGCAAGGGGGACCCACCACGAGGGGGCTCGCTGGCCGCCGCGAGGGGAACCCGCCCCGGCCATCGTCCTCCTCCTCCGCCGCGCGCTGGGAACGCGCCCTTCACCCGGCCCCGCTTGCTCCGGCCGTCCCCGCCCCCGCCGACCACCACGGCCTCCATCCCGGCGGCATCTGCTGTTGCGGCTGCCGCGGAATCTTCGAGTGGCGTCGGCGATGCAAACGAATGCGCTCAGAGGCTACGAGAGAGGCGAGGCTGCTCTGTCTGCCCGAGGGCCGGCAAGCAGGTGGCTGCCAGGGCGCTCTCCTGCTAGAGAGTCCATGATGGCGCAGCACTGCTTGCCCGTCCCCCATCCGGTGGCCCGGCTTCGAAAATTTTTCCGCCGAGCAGTGACCTCCTCGATTCCACCGACCCAGCCATGGACTTGGGATGAGAGTGCGCTTGCTCGTGGCGCCTACACACCATGCGCTCAACCTCCCCCACATTGTCCGCCACCACAGTTGTTCCATCTAGCTAAGCTCCCCCTTAGTCCAGTAAGGGCCTCTTTGGCAGGGCTCCGAGAGCGGCTTCAACGCCGGCTCCGGGCGGAGCCCTGCCAAAGGGGTTGAAGCGCAGCAGCTCCATCCTCGGAGCTGCACGTGAAACCGTTTTGGGCTTTCACTTGGGAGGTGAAGCCACCAAAACGTGGCTCCGCACGGCTTCTCCTCCCTCTTCCCAACTCTGCCCCCCGGGCGCGGGTGCGCGGCTGCCGCAGGAGCACGGCCTAGCGGGGAGGAGGGCAGCCGGACCGCCGGAGGGAGCTGCGTGGAGGCGGCGGCGCCGAGCGGCGGCGGGAGACCGGCCTGAGGAGATGCGCGCCGCCGGCGTGTGGAGGAGGAGGAGGAGGCGCGAGCCGCCGCCGCCGTCGGGAGGAGACGAGGAGGCCGCTGGGAGGAGGTTGTGGCGGCCGAGAGCTTGGAGATGGCGTCCATGGGGCGGCGGAAACGGAGGAGATGGCGTCCACGGGGCGGCGGCGGAGAGAGCGAGCAGGGGAGCGCCTCCGCCCCGCAGCGCCGCGTCCGAGCTCCACACCCGTCACCGGAGGCCGCGGCCTAGCTCTGCGCGCCACCGAGGGCCGCGGCCGAACTCCACGCGCGCCGCCAGGGGCCGCGGCCGTGCTCCGCGCGCCGCCGGGGATGAGGACGGTGGCGTCGCGGCTCGAGCAAGAGGAGGAAGGCGGAGCAGCCAGCGCCGCCATGGCCGAGCGGGACTGCGGGAGGAGGGGGCCGAGCTGTCGGCGCTGCCGTGGCCGAGCGGGGGGAGGGGGACGGAGCTGGTGCCGCCACGGCCGAGCGGGAGTAGGGGGCGGAGCTGTCGATGCCGCCGCGGCTGAGCCGAAGGAAGGAGGCGGAGCTGCCGGCGCCGCCATGGCCGAGCGAGAGGAGGGGGCCGAGCTCCCGGCGCCGCCGTGGCCGAGCGGGAGGAGGGGGACGGAGCGGGCGCCGCCGTGGCCGAGCGGGCTCGTGGGAGGAGGAGGCGCAGGCGAAGGCCGGCGGCGGCGGCCCAGGCCCGTGGGAGGAGGAGGAGGCGCGAGGCCGCCGCCGCGGAGGAGGCGCGGGCGAACGCCGGTGGCGGCGGCGCAGGCGGAGCTCGCGGTCGGTGGGAGGCGCGGGCGGAGGCCGATGGGGCCGCGTGTGAGGCGGGGTGAATGGATAAGGAGCAGGAGGGGAAAAAAAGAGAGAAAAAGAAAATAAGAGGAGAAAAAGGAAAAAAGAAAAAATATAAGAAAGAGCAATTTAGACATTTTACAGTCTCAATCCACCGGGTGAAGCCGTTTTGCCAAACATTTTTCAAAACGGCTCCAACTCCATTAGAAAAGCCGCTCCACCAAAGAAGCCAGAGCCGGAGCCGTTTTTGGAGGAGCCGGAGGCCTGCCAAACAGACCCTAAATGATGCTGGAGAACGGTGGTCAGGAGCACGCATGCAAGTTACTCGACGAAATGCCACTGCTGGTTGCTGCTAAGGGTGCGTTGGAGCTCCTCCTGTAAGTGGTGAATTTAGGATTGTCTCAAGGAGACAGATGCGCCCCTTTCTCCTACTTCATGTGTTGTGTCATTCAGATTCTATTTTTCTTCTTCTTGAAAATGGCCCATGGAGAACTGCCTGAAAGAATCCTCAAGGAAGAGCATTATTGTCACTGCTTCAGTGCTTGTCAGTGCATGTGCATCTTCTTAATATTCAGCTCTAACATGCAAGATAGTTCTTATACATATGGCATATATATAATGTTAAGTCAGTAAAGAATTGCAGTTTGTTGAAATAACAATCAGTACTATGCAACAAAATAGATTAGCAATTCCCACTGGTTTAATTTTACAAACAATAAATTTCTTGAGCACTCAATCTACATATCATTTCTCATTTATATTCTTTTGTTTTCCATATAGTTATTCATTTCAACAGTTGTCATTCCCCAGCACCAAAGAATCATATGAATATTCTGAGCTTGTGTCCATTGGTCTCAGAATTTGTAATCATGTATATGGATTGCATTCTTACTCAACAAGTATGATGTTTCAGGGACGTGCACATGCAGAACCAGGAGATATATGGATGGAGCCCGGGCAAAGTTCATGGCAGCTCTCCGTTCCACCATAAGTTGAACACAAAGAATTAGAGTGACAGGCAGATAATTTGAATGAAAGCTGAAACAATATCGTGTTGTGACATTCCACGTGCTATATCTCAAGTATTTAGGATCAGAAAAACATCGCTAAGGTGACTCTGAAGGAAACAAATATCATCCTCAAACCCAACACTGGGAATATAGCGCGGGGCGCGGCAACGCCGCGCCATGTTTCTAGTGGTCACTAATTTGCACCCCTACATAGAAATATAGAATCAGGTTCGGACGGGTGAGGACTGAAGTGGACTGATTTGCTGTCCAAACAAGCCTGCAATGACTGATTGCAGACTTGGGGCGGCAGCCGGATGACAAGGCAGAGGGGCAGCCTAAACACATCCGCTAATCCTCTGCTCTCCCCATTTTCCGACCAACGCGAGACAACAAATCAGCCCAAACAAAGAAGCTGTGCAACACACATCTAGGGACATCTGCGCCACTTGCACAGGAAGATTAGAAGAGCACCGTGAAAGAAAATGTCTGCAGCAATTCACTTCCAAAAGTGGAAACTGATGGAGACGATCAAAAGTCTCCACATATCGTGTTTTTTTCCACAACAATACAACACTATCGTCAGACCCCACATCCATCCACTGCCACGAAACTACGGTGAACAGCCGCCAGCAAACTTATTGTTTAACCTAATAAGGTACACACATTTCCCGGTAACTCCCATTAGTCAACAGGATACACGTATCCTAGCTTCACCATTTCTCCATTTAACCTTGGAACCATCAATCAACGCATCTATATCATAGCACACACGGCATAGGGTACTTTTACTGCTTTGCTTTAAGCATATCCGCTACTACCTTGCCCGTGCAAGAAGCGCACGACAACACAGGTTATGTTGTCACTGCTCTCCCTCTTGTAGGCCTCTTGCAGGAGCTTCTTTGCAGCTTCTTCCGGGTCCTGAATGGATCTGGTCAGGGCGACAGCTTCCTGCATGACAAACATTGTAAATGGGTGGTACTGAGCACAAGGAATACATTAAGAGACCATCAAATATTCTGATGCTTTGCATTTTCCTCAAATTACCTCATTAGAGACCACATCCCACAGCCCATCACTTGCAAGGATGAGAAACTCAAGTGTGTCATCGACAACTTCCTCCTATGACCCACCAAAGCATTACAAAACACATCCATTGAATTTTATCTAGTGAATATAAATGATAAGAGGCACCCAAAAAACATGACTAAATGAAAACAATACTTCTTCAGGATAGAAAATGACTTATACTGCCAGTTTCTGTGATCACAAAAGTAAAAGTTGATGGAAAGATTCATGTTAAACATTCATCACCAAAAACCTAGATGGCACAATGCCGACTAGATGTGCATAAACAATAAAGCATTAGTGCATTGCTACTAGTAACTGAGCATTGCACAAGGATGAAATATTGAAATGTCCAGTATTACGTACTCGGATCTCCGGATCCACAACTACATATTGCTTTAAGAGTTTGTCACCAAAAGCGCGTGAAACTGCAAGTACACCACCAACACGCCATGTTCCTGTAGAGAAAAGCGCAGTCATTAAGAGGAGAATCAAATTCCATCAAGGAACCATGAAGAGAATGCAGTGACTGGCGTACCTGCCCACATCACAAAACCTCCAGCATCTTCAATACGCTGCCGCTCATCTGTCTGATCAGGCTTGTGATCTTTTGAAACAGCAACAGCTGCAAAATCAAGCAGAACACATCAAGTTAAGAACTGACTAAATGGTGTTACCACTGAGGAACTGATGCAGATTATTTGTAATAGACAACATATGTCGAATCTCGGCTGTAGACTTAACGCTTACCTTAGCATGACAATGCAAACAAGACACAATGTCTCAAAAAATCATCATATTGTACTATCAACAAAACTTACAAGCAAGCATGCATTTTATAGCAAGATAAGACAAACAAGGACAAATTTGGACCTTTAAGAAATGTCTCAAAACAATCATATTGTGGTATGCATCAGCTAAATTCTACAACCATGCATGAACAAAGCAAAAAGGACGCATTATATTATCATCCATATTCCATAATAATGAGAAGTCTTAACAAGTCCAGTTACCTATAACCAACATCAAGAGCATCACAAAACTAAAACTAAAACTGAAATGTAATGCACTATATTGTACTTGCAGTAAATTGATGGAAAACCACTGAAGATTGTACCTTGGTTTTTTGTTCTACTATTTTCACTAAAGAAGTTTTAGAGGAAAGCAAATTGCCTCTGGTAACTATATTAAGTAAAAGCAGCAAGGTGATTTGAAGAGCAGGCACAGTGAAGTCTTCATTACCATTTCCACCCCTGCATATGATAGCCCTAGAGTCCCCGACATTTGCGACAAAGAGACGATCACCGACAAGAACAGCAGTTGATGCAGTAGACCCACATTGATTTTGACTACTGTCAGATTCTAAGAATTCACTGTCGGTGCTTTTATAAGCATCATCTGCAATAATACCACCATGCATACTCTGCTGATTGAATTCACACAATTTAGCAATTGGTGTTAGTGGAAAAGAGAACAAAAGAATTACCTATAGCGACTTTGGTATCACTCATGAACTTTGGATGCCTAAGAAGATGGCTGAACAGGTTTTCTTTAACATACTCTGCTACTTTAGCCCCACCATGACCTACACAGATAAACCATACACTATGGGATCAGAAAAACTACAACATATGAAAATTATGCTCAAATTATTAAAAAATAAATTATGCTCAATTGAGAGAAATCCATACCGTCAAAAACTCCAAAAAGGCCAACTATCTGATCATCAACACAGTCAATCTTTGTTTCATAGAAGTCTTCCATGGAAGCCCTTTTACCAGGGGAGCTTGCATAACCATAGCTAAATTTACCATTCTGGCTGGCAGAAAAATAAATGAGAAACACTGAGAAAATGGGTAATACAATTACAAAATGACAGTCCACTGAATTGATTTTTGGCTAAGAAAAGGTTATACAATATCCTGGAGATCACAGAGTACAATTAAACTGCCATTCCAATAACTGCGGTTATGGTATTTTGAAAAGCTATAACTGGATGAACTCTTGCCATGTAGGGCTACAACAGAAATGAGCTAATGTTTTATATTACAACAAACTATCATGGCAAGTTCATAGGTAAGATACCACACCAGATTCATAGAACAATGGAATATATGAATGCTTAAATATTCTCTTATGTTATCATTCCTACATAAAATTCACAATTGAAATGCCATTTTTTTTCAGTCGTTTGGAATAACATGTTCCTGCCCAAAAATTTTGAGGCCAACATGATGAGCTTAAACTAGTTTTTTCAGCTATTAGCCCAGTTTGTAACATTGATGTACAATTTGGCCTTGTGAACTCTGGTTCCTTGTGAAAGTGTATGTCGGATGTTCTACTGAATCGATAGAGACAGTCACATGACTACAGTCAGATTAGCCCATTTAGGTAACAAAGCTTAGGCCATACCATTTTAACCACGTCATTTCAGCTTCGAGCTAAAACACATAAAACACCTGTCTGCTCATAACAGCGATGAAACCCTCACCACTAGTTACGCGAAATTCGCGTGATGCATCAAGCAAAGTGTCCCCGAAACAGCATGCGACATGTCATCGCATTCATACGAAACTAATCGCAGCCAAGCTGAGACAGACGAGCGCGCGCACACACCACCAAAGGAATTTACAAACTGAAGCTCCCACGTCATAATTCGAGCGGATAGAACATGGATCAAACAAAAACCGAGGATCCAACGAGAGAGCAGCTCTGAGAATCGTCACCACCTGAGGCCGCCGCCGCTGACGGGCGATCCGTCGGTGGGGTGGCCGATCACGGTGCTCAGGTACCCCATCCCCCGCGGATCACCGGCGGGGACGACGAGCCCGGTCGAATCAAGCAGCCGCGAGCCGCGAATCGGCGCTCCAACGCGTCAGGTCTGGGGGATTTGGGAGGGGCGGAAGCGGAAGGGGAGGAGGAGGAGGAGGACGGGGGCGGCGACGGGGTTGGCACATTTCTAGTGGAAAACTCCAGCTCGCTCGTCAGGGATTTTGCGGTTAGGCCCTCGCGCTAGCGGGATATCAGATCTCGCTTTTGGATGAGGGGATTTTGCGGTTAGGCCCTGGTTTTGCGGTTAACCGCTCGGAGCTGTGGCAGCGGTCGACGCGCTGCATGCAGGCTATGCAGCACGTGGCTGGGCCTACAACAGCTGTCGGCTCCACCGTAAATTACGTTTCTTTCTTTTTCTTTTCTCGTTCTCTTTTCTATTTTCTTCCTTGCCTAGATCCAGCAGGACCGGCGACTTGGTGAGAGCAGGGGCAGCATCGCGCTGGCTCGTGAAGCATGACTCCCCGAGGTGGGCGAGCCCCGCTGGAATCGGACAGTTGAGGAAGCGCCCTCCGCCGCGTCCAGCAGGGTGTGGTGGCCGGAGAAGGCCCATCGACAAAGGAGAAGTTTGTCTCCAAATTTTAGTCTAATTTTGTCTTTGATTTTTGTTTCTCAAAAGTTTGTTCCCAAAATTTTGTCTCCTAAATTTGTCTCCTAAATTTTTTGCTTCCAAACTTTCTGTTCTCCAAAAGTTATTTTTAAAATATTTTTGTCGCCCAAATTTGATCTTAAGTTTTTTCTTATAAAATTTTGTTCCCAAAATTTTTTTCTCCCACATTTATTTTTAAGTTTGATTTTCCCTTTTTTTCTCCGTATTTTTTTATGTGGAAAGTTTGTTTCAAATTTTTCTCAAACTTTTATTTTCCAATTTTCCCCCAAAATTTTTGTTGTGCTTTTCATTTCTAACTATAACATTTGTTTGCAATTTTTTTATCTTTCCAAAGTTTTGCTCCAACTTTTTTATTTTAGGATTTCTCTTTATATATTTTTCCCTGATTTTTTTTGTTTCAAATTTTTGACACCAATGCTTGTCTCCAAAAGTTTTTGCCCAGGTATTTTTGTGTTCTTCTCTCCCACAAATCTTGATTCCAATTTTTTGTGCAAAATGTGTTTCTGAAAATTTTGTTTCCTAATTTTTACTCCAATTTCTTTTTTCCATTTTTGGCGTTCATAATATTTTTGGACAAAAAATATTGATTCAAACTTTTGCTTTTCTCTTTTTTTTCTCGATTTTTTCTCTTTTTCACAAAGTTCTGTGTGTTTAATTTTTTTCTTGAATTTTTGCTCTGCCACAAATTTTGATTCCAATTTTTTATCCAAAATTTATTCGGAATATTTTTGGACAAAAAATTGATTCAAACTTTTACTTTATCTCTTTTTTTGATATAAATTTGTTTATAATTTGCATTATGTAAATTTTTTATACTTATCTAGTTATATTTATCAACTGGATCAATCGTCAGGAATATAATTGGACGAGCTTACCAAGCGTGGCGTGGGATTCCATCGGAACTAGATGAATCCATACACATTGTATATACCTGTAGAATAGTTCGGTGGGAACTAGCAGATTAATTTATGCACATGCATGTAGAATAGCTGGCATGCGGAAACCTGAAGATAATGGGACAGACCGACAGAGTGCTGTCATCATTTGCACGTAAATTTTCGAAAGAACGGAAGCCATGTGCCCCTGTCCGAAAATCGACCGCATGCATCTATGTTTACGGGCGACCGTAAAATAGCTGCGCCCGATTTTGCGGTTAGGCCCTCGCGCTAGCGGGATATCAGATCTCGCTTTTGGATGAGGTGCCGTGCGAGCGGCGAGGCCGAGGTGCTCTTTTCACGGGACCGAACATGGTTTTTCGCGGGTTCGGCCTTGTGCCCGATTGCAGCCTGATCCTTCGAGAACATCGAGGGCGGATCACCGCGTGTCGCAGCTCGATTCGGCAGCTTCCGTTCCGTTCCCCAGCTCGTTTCTGTTCTCGTTGGTGACAGTGCCATCCATTTTTTTTTTGCGAGAAGGTGCCAGTGCCATCCATTGTACGCGTTGTTGCGATTTTCAATTTTTGTACGATGTGCACGGAGAACAAGTTGCCAAATTGTGAAACAGAGAAGCTAAACAAAGCTGGTGACAAATTTTTCTGAACAAAACACATTGAATGGTACAAGACTACTAATAAGCAACTATATACACGGTAAATTGTAGGATAACATTTTTTGCGAAAAAGAACATAAACTGTAAGACTAACTAGTACTTCCTCTGCTTAATACAGCAGTGATGGGCAAGAGGGGGGAAAAAACTAAGCTAATACTTCCTCTGCTTGCTCTCGATTTCCCTGACGATGTGGGGGCAGGTCGCCCTGAGCCGGTCGAACCCGTCGGTTCCCTTGACGTGCTCCCACACGTGGTCCGGCGTGGCGTACTGGACGCAGGCGTCCTCGAGCAGGCGGAGGTCGTACCTGACCGCCGTGGACAAGATGTCCGCCACCGTGAAGGGCGTCACGAACGAGCACAGCCACTGCTCGCACCGGTGCTTGAGCCTCCCCACCCCGTACCTCTCCGCGGCGAAGAGCATGGCCTCCACCGCCTCGTCCGTCGGCTCCACGTAGCTCATGTCCGGCAGCTGGTCCGTGTACACCACGTGCAGCAGCGCCTCGAACGCCTGCGCCGTCATCTCCTCCTCCACGTTGACGTGCCGCCAGGGGTGCTTCTCCGGGTTGTCCGTGAGCTCCCGGACCTCCTCCCGGAACACCGGCGACCGCGCCGCGAGGATGCACGAGTGCGCGCGGAAGGTGGTGCCGCCGGCGGCGTACGTGATGTCCGAGCACTCCTGGCTGTTGAGGAGCCCCAGCAAGTCCGACGACCGGGTGTCCGGCGGCACGGCGATCGCCGGCGGCTCGGCGAGGAGCGGGGACGGCGGCTTCCCCTTGAACACGCCGAGCCTGCACCGGACGACCAGGCGGTCGTTCCTCATCTGCCGGGCGGACTGGAGCTCCGCCGCCGCGCGCTGGAAGCCGAGGTGCTCCGAGCTGCTCGCGCTGTTGTCGAACGCCCCCCTCACCTTGCCGGACTTGTGGTTGCCGGCCTCCGCAAAGTTGACCAGCTCGAACGCGAACTCCGCCGTCGTCTCCCACTCGCCGGACCTCCCGCGGGCGAGGAAGAAGGACACGCTGTCCTCGCTCCCTCTGTCGTGCCCGTTGGGGTACACCTTGATGTACCAGTTGCTGCCGCCGACGCGGAACTGGGCGGAGCGCACGCACTCGCCGCGCGCAAGCGACGCCTTCGTCTCCGAGAAGCGGTTGATCAGGAGCGTATGGGACCCGGTCACGACCTCCGGCGCGGCGGTGGACGTGGACGCCGCGTCCGTGTCGGCCGCGGAGTCCCCTGCAAAGCTTTCGATCAACGACTCATGTGTAGCGACCATATCGTCGGCGTCGTCACTCTTGGTCGTGCGCCTCCACGGGAACACCGATGGCGGCTTTGCCGTGGCGCCGATGGTCAGCGTGCACCTGACCGTGATGGAGTCGTCGTCGCAAACGCACGACGAGGCCTCCAGCTCCCGCCTCCGGGCGAGCTCGACGTAGCCCTGGCTGAACTCGCGGTCGCTCATCGACAGCGTCCTCCTCTTGGCGGTGGCGTCGTCGAAGACGGCGCTCTCGCCTTTGCTGTCCAGGATCTCGATCGTCAGCCCGGTGTTGTAGAAGCAGAAGGGCTCCGTGCGGCACTTGACGAAGACGGCGACGAAGTCCCGCGTGGCGGGGATGAAGCCCGCGGGGTAGAGCTTGATGCGCCACGAACGGCCATGGAAGTCGAAGGGCTTGGACCTCAGCGCCTGTCCCGGCCGCAGCTGCGCCGCCGACTTGGAGTAGTTTGAGAAGTTGCAGACTCGGGTCGTCGTCAGCGTCTTGATCGCGGGGCCGCGCGAGGACGCTGAAGAGTTTCTCGATGCCATTGTTGACGCCCGTGTCCCGTGTCTTGTGTCTTTGACGCCATTGGACATTGGTACATGTATATATTGTAAGGAAACTTGTTCATCCAGTACGCGAGTCAAGTTCTAGTCCATACCCATCATGAAACGTGGCATAGTTCAGATGCGATTTGAACTTGACACGAGCCATGCTCGACTCTGATCCGGCTCCATTTTTTTTGCTGAGAACAAAAAGAAAATATTTCTCTCAGCAGAAGTTTGTCGCTCTACCATAAGCCCCCTTTGGCCTTTGCATTGAATTAAAATGTAAATATGAATGTGTTTTCAAATACTAGTTTTTCTTTGTGGATACAACTTGCAAGTTATAATTGACACGTAATTCGCTGGAATCATCTGAGCACCGAGAAGGTAACCGATTGGAATTCATTTTCGCTGCGGCACCCTTAATTTATACCACTCGGATTCAAATTCAATTGTATATTTCTTTGTATTTTCGATTATGCATCCCGCCGCCGATTTCGCCGTTCCTCCCTAACTTCTTGCGAGATCTCGACGGAGAGATCCTCCGCGTGAGGCGTGTGTGATCAATCCAAACACATCTCTATAATAATTAATATAACTAGCCAGGGAACGAACCCTACTAGTACGTCAACCGATCCATGGGTTGCTGCCTGTCGGCGCCCGACGCCGGCGGCGGGCTGGACGACCTGGCCCCCGTGTCCGGCACCCACCAGTTCACGATCCGGCATTACAGCCAGACCAAAGGCATCGGCTCCGGCAACTCCATCCTCTCCCGCTACTTCACCGTCGACGGCCGCACGTGGTTCCTCCGGTTCTACCCCGACGGCTACACCCCCAACTCGGTGTTCGTCGCCTTCTACGTGCAGACGCTCTACAAGCCGTACTGCCACGCCGTCCGCGCCCGCTTCACCGTCCAGCTCCTCAAGCCCGACGGCACCGTCGCCTACTCGCGGCGCTCCGACCGGCCCTGCAGCTTCGACAGGCGCTGCAACAGCTGGGGCTTCCGCGTGTTCGTCACCCGCGAGGCCATCGAGGGCGCCGACCTGGGCGTCCTCTACGAGGACTCCATCTTGGTGCGCTGCACCGTGGAGGTCTTCAATAGCCGCCGGAAGGACCGCGGCGGCGGCGGCGGCGCCGATGACCGGGCCAGCAGCGCCGTCGCCGGCGTCGCGATGGCGCCCCACCAGTCGGACTTCGCGGCGAACGCCATGCGGTTCTTCAAGAGCGGCAGGGCGCCGTTCGACGTCAAGTTCACCGTGGGCGGCACGGTCTTCGAGGCGCACGGGCTGGTGGTCGCGGCGCAGTCCGAGTGGTTCGCGACGGCGCTCTACGGGCGCGGCGGGGAGGAGAGGTGGGCGGAGGCGGGCCTGCCGTGCGTGACCATCTCGGGCACGACCCCGGAGGCGTTCGAGGGCGTGCTCCACTACATCTACCACGACGACCTGCCGGAGGAGCTGATCAAGGCCAACGGCGAGGCCGGCATGACGCGGCAGCTGTTCGAGGCCGCAGACATGTTCCTCATCGAGAGGATGAAGGAGATGTGCGCGGCCCGGTTGCGCCGCTTCATCAAGGACGACACGGTGCGGGGCATCCTGGACCTGGCGCAGGCGCACTCCTGCAAGGAGCTCGAGCAGGCGTGCCACACTTTCTTGGGCCGCCGTAGGCCTTAATAGCGTACAAACACAAAAGCTCCAAGAGTTTTGTAGCTACATGTGTTTTGGTGCTAGCTAGTTTTATGTGTGTAACTTGTCATGTTAATAAGTTTTTGTGGTTGAATTTTTCGTAACGAACACATCTAATTCAATACTCATGATTGGTGGATTTTTTGCAATTTGATTTTCTTGTGGATAGCAGAGGTACGAAACTAGTCCGGGAGGGCCATCTTGGCCACGGATGCACAGAAAAATTTGTTCCAATCCACTCCAACGAATCCAAAACTCATGCTTCGTATGTTTTCAGCAGTTTTCGTTGCTGTCGGAGCATTGGTGCAAAACTTGTCCAAGGGAGCCGTTTCAGCCGCTCACCAAAAACGTGCTGTAAAATTTTTCGCAACGAATGCGCCAAACCCACTATGTTCGACCAAAAACTCAAGTTTAGTGGTTTTTGGCAGTTTTTACTGTAGATAGGAAGAGGTGCAAAACTCGACCGGGAGGGCCGTCCTAGATATTGATGCTCCAGAAAACTTGGAGTAAATTTTTTTCGCAACGTACGCACCCAATTCACTATGATGGTGCAATACGAGGATGTAGCTACCATATTGGCCCAGGAAACGAGTTCAACATGGCGATAAGTGTTGCGGCGGTTTTGAAGTCTAAAAGAAGAGATGAGGAACACAGACATAACAAGTACAAGATATCCAGCAGAGATGAGCTTGTCCGGCCAACCGGAGGAGTTGCGTATGTATAGTCCGCTAAGGGCAAGGTAGGCTATTATCTGAATGATCAGCGATGCAAGGGCGTAGCTGTTATCACCGAGTTTGATCTTGCCGCCGCTAATATGCTGGCTACGACAAAGATAAAGGTAGAGGTAGGCAAACATGATCACAGAGAATAGGGCAGTTACCATTACACCATGCAAGATGGCTTTGATTCTCAATGGCTTGCAGCATCCTAGCAGAGAAGGATCCTCGACAAGAGGGCTGGAGTCTTCTAAGCCTGGCATGCGTACATTTACTGTAGCTACACTCTGCAGGTTGGAACTGAATAGAAAGCGCTGCGGTCTGCGGAGATGAAATTCCGAGATATTGCGTGCACTTGAGCGAAAGGGTTGAGAAGAAGAAACCAAAAGGAGGCGTCAACTACGACGGTACAGCAAGATGCTGCCAAGCATATCATACGGAGATTTCAAAACGAATGGGTCCCGGCCAATGTTTGATGTATTTTTGTCATTATATATTCAAGTGTCATGTGTTAAGCTCAAGTGTTTTATCGAGAAGCAAGAAGAGAAAAGAAGCAATAAAAAGAGAAGCTAGCAACAAGCTCATGGGCTCCATGTACGTGTGTATAGTGGCAAGCATATATAGCAAGCCGCGCGTGCATGTTTCTCTGAACTGGCGGCGTGTACACATTCATGGTCTGTACAATACGTATTGCCATCTCGAGCTGCTGCCGGACCCACGTGGCAGCCGGCGTGGCCTAGAAGATTCTAGAAGCGTCAAGACCTCTCCGTGGCAAGTACGACTTGGCGTTTGGCCCATAGCAAAATGAGAGAACTCCGCGTGCATCATCCTCAGCCTCTTAGCTTCTCACGCACGTGTGCTGGAGAGCATTCTTGGTAAGGCCCACGGTGCAGCGAGTCCGGCTAGCCAGGATGCGTGTGGTTCCATTTTGCACGGCAGGAGCCGGGCAGATAAGTATGCAGAGTTTCTCTCAACTGAAGTCCGGCGCGTCGGGTGGAGACCTGGAGCTATAGCTGGCCAAACGGGCCGCACCGCACAGCACGGGCACGGTTTTGGCACGGCAACGGCACGGCTCCTGGAGGCCATAGGCGTGCCGTGCCGTGCCCCTGGCACGACGTACCAAAGCATAGCACGCCGGGCCATCCAGGCACGGCTTGCCAGAGAACCTTCTTCAAACATGATCAAGTTCATCAAAGAAATTCAAAGACAGTTCAACACTACAACAGATTCTCAAATTCAGCAAACATAGACAAAATTCAAAGGAAAGTTAAACTTTATTGGAGCTGTTTTAAGTGCTGCCTCATTAAAAACCATTGTAGGGAAAAACTCTCATCTTGAGAGAAAACCCTACAAAGGAAAAAAGAGTACAGCCAGCTCAAAGTTCAAGTTCTTAAGTGTCCATTACAAACCAAAGTTCAACTTGGAATAGCCTCCAAGGGATACATAAATGGGTTACACAGCCACTCAGGCACAACTCCAGCTCCTTGTCTTCATCATCATGCTCCAGCTCCAGCCGAATTGTTGTCGTCATCAAGGAACAGATCCTGAAATGCCGCCTCCAGCTCCTTGTCTTCCACGGTGTGTTGCATCCTTGCATCTCCTTGCTCCCAGTCTTTCAGCAGTGCTAGCATCTCCACCATGTCAGATCCCAAGCTTCTACGTACCTCCTCAACGATCCTGCCAGTGGTGCTAAAAGCAGACTCTGAACTAATAGTAGAAACAAGAACAGTGAAGATGTCTTTAGCCAAGATGGATAAAACATGATATGTTAGTTTGTGATCTCGCCACCAAGATAAAACACTCCACTCCTCATCAAAAAAGTTAACTGTGTCACTGTCAAGGTAGCTAGTTAGCTCAGAGCCAGCAAGAGATGAACCTGCTTGTGCTGCCTGGAGTAAAGCACTAGCAGATGAACCTCTCCTGGACAGAGAGGCAGCACTAGCACTAGAACAAGAACCAATAGCACCAGAACCAAACCCAAGTATAGAATGAACCAAAGATCCAGAACTCAAGTTACCAGACCCACCATCATCATCAGCAAATATCTTACCCCATGAATACTTCTTCTTACCAGTTGTGACTGGTTGAGTAGGCCTCTCACTCTCATTGAACCAAACTTAGTTTCATATTTTTTGTAAATCTCAGACAGTTCAGCTCTTACCTCAGTTAAATAAGGAGTAATCAACATCATTGAATCTAGATAGTAGTCTAAGCACACTGGTAAAACCCTTTATCTTAGCCCTTGGATCCAAGATAAATGCAAAGGAGTACAACATAGGTATATCAGACCAGTAGGCTAGAAACTTATCTTTCATGGGGTTAACAATAAACCTTATATCATTATCAAACTGGTACTCATTCAAATGACTAGCAATCTCAAAAACATGATGCAAGATTAATGGAGAGGATGGATAATAAACACCAGACAGAACAACTGTGGAATCATGAAACTGTTCAAGGAAAGAAAGTATTTTTTTTCAACAATATCCCAATGCTTATTAGTTAGCAGAGACTCACCATCCTTCAAAGGGTAATTAGTGGTGATCCACACAGAAAATGTCTCTCTATGTGGGATTAAATGCTTCAGCATGAGATAAGTTGAATTTCATCTAACATCCATATCCAAACCAAAATTTCTAGGCCTAACACCCATAGCAATGCAATAACTCTTGTAGGCAACAATGCGTTGATTAGATGCATTCAAGAGTGATATAGCAGTTCTAAAGTTAGTTAACATATCCTTGAATGAATCAAGTCCAGACTTAACTATCAGATTAATAATATGGCAAGCACATCTCTGATGCAACAGTAAAGAACCAACATAACCAGATAGCAAAGGAGTTAATTGTCCCATGGCTTTAGTGTTTGCAGATGCATTATCAAGAGTAATAGAAAATATCTTATCAGATAAGCCATAATCAGATGCAACACAAGCAACACATTCAGCAATATTTTCAGTATTGTGTGAGCAATCGATTAACCTGATGCCAAGTATCTGTTTCTTTAATTGCCAATCAGAATTAATGAAATGAGCAGCAACAGATAGATAATCTTCCTTGGCATTACCAGACGAGATATTAGATGTGAGAGCAACAGATGAAACAGTTTTTTAAGTGTCCACAAGTTTATCACGACGTTCAGTGAAGTATTTAATTAGATCCCTAGTTGTAGTTTGCCTAGAGCAAGGAGTAAACCTAGGATTGTGAGCAGTGGTAATGTAGTCATCGAATGCTTCTGACTCACCAAATCCTAAAGGCAGATCAAATCTAGCAATAAGACTAACCAATTGAACTCTAGCAACCTCAAGACTGTACTCCCAATTAGCAACAGATCCATCAGAATTGAACTGAAGCAAAAATTGAGCACCACTAGAATAGCGCCCTTTCAACACTGGACATTTAGGAATGTGCCTAGTCAAGTGTCCAGTGCCACCAGAGCTAAGACCAGAGTAGTGTTTCTTGCAGTGCTTACACTTTGCACCGACTCTTACCTCCTTACCTCTCCTCATCTCGAAGATCTCTTCAAAGTGTTCCTAGACCGGAGAAGTGGACTTCCTCCTCCTCTTGTTGCCAGCCGTGCTCTGGGTCGGGCAGGGCTCGAGTTCGACATCGATGACTGGCTCGGGTTGAGCCGCGGCGTCATGGCTGGCGCCGGCACCGTCGCCTGCGCCACCGCCATCCTGAGGCCCAACACTGCACCCAAATAGCTCCCCCCGCTCGGCGTCCATGTCGTCCTTGTCATCTCCAGCTTGACCAAGCAACCGGAGCTCATATTTGTTGGACGTCGGATCCAACTCAGGCGCTCGGTTCCACGACGACACCTGCAAGAACAGAGAGAGATTGAGAAACGAGGGAGATAACCCTAACCCTAAACCTAACCCTACCTACAAGTACAAAGACTCACCGGAGCACCGGAGTCGCCGTCGTGGATCCATTGGAGGAGGAGGACGAGAAGCCACGGAGACCAGAGCGGGAGAAGCCGGAGCACAGAGAGGAGGTGGCGGCTAGATCTGAGAGAGAGAGCCGGAGAGGCCGAGAGGGGAGAGGGAGAGCTGATGAGATCAGAGAGGGGACGGCGTAGTTCGTGCGCGGCGGCCAGCGGTCGATCGCATCTCGGCGTCGGCGGCGAGGTCCAGGCGTGCGAGTTGGGCGAGGGCCGAGGCGGCAGCTGCGAGCGGAGGGCGGGCGGAGGCTAGCCTAGGGTTTGTGCTGGCCTCCGCCCAGCCGCCCGTTTTATACGGTCAGGGGGGAAGAGCCGTTGGCCTGGGGCGCGTGCCTGGCGGGCTCACGGGCCAAAGTGTGTTCGCGGGCCGCTTCGCGTGGCTGACAATCCAGCGCTATCCGTGCCGTGCCGGCCCGGCCTAGCGTGCTGAGTATACGGCCCAGGCACGCTGTGCAAGTGTGCTCGTGCCGGGCCGGGCCAGTGCCGTGCCATTTTTCCGTGCTGCGGGCTGGCCCACCGTGTCTCGTGCTGCATGGCCAGGTATACCTGGAGCTGCACGTCACCCTAATCCCTGCCTATGTAAAGGCCACGAGGTCTTCACGTCCCGGGCCCTTTTCCTTGGATCGGAGCAGTAGGCGGCTGGGAGCCAGGGGCGAGGCGCGCCCCCAGCCCATCTCCATCGGAGATGCAGATGACGACGTTGTGCACCTCCGGCTTGCCTTGACGAGCGGAGAAGCCAGGGCAGGGCAGGGAGGCAGGCGCACTCGTCCATCGTCGTCCGAGCCACGCGCCAGAGTCAAGGGATCGGATCGCCGGCAGAGTGGCTGTACATTTCCAAGGTAAAATTCTTTATATTGTTGTTTAGGTGATCTTGCTCTTCTGCTTGAGGTCGGCCTTTCCTCCACAGGAGCAGCGGGCGGCTAAAGGAGCCAGGGGCGAGGCGCGCCCCCAGCCCATCTCCATCGGAGATGCAGACGACGTCGTGCACCTCCTGCTCGCCTTGACGAGCGGAGAAGCCAGGAAGGCGGGCGTGCTCGTCCATCACCGTCAAAGTCATGCACGCGGTGGCCACACCAGAGTCGTGATCTCCGACCATCGTCGAGCTCGCCATCCATCATCAGATCGCCGTCCGCCATCAAGCTCGCCATCTGTTATCCAGGGGAGAGGCCCCCGTCCATCCAAGGTGCCAACGTCGTGCACTTCCTACTTGCCTTGACGAGCGGAGGAGAAGGGATCCCTTTTCCAGGCTTTTCGCTGGAGAAGGCTTCCACGGAGGAAAGAGCCACCAGGACGCTGTCGGTGGCTCGAACGGCCGCCGGGCAGGGTGCCGCAGAGCAAAGGAAGATCGATCTTGAATCGAAGCCGGCCACCGCGTCGATGCCTTGAAGAAACCGAGGAAAACACGTACACTAAGGAAACAAGAAGGCAGCCATGGCCGCCCCTCTCTTGATCTGAAGAGGTGTAGGTTGATCTTCTATTCTCTCTCCTTTTTTTTCATAGATTGCATGCACGGAGAGAGAGGTGATAGATGGACTACGAGCTGAGGCTGCCGTCCACAACTTGCTGGTCGATCGGCGCCGGGCTGGTGAGCCAAGAGTCAAGAGGGTAGACGCTAGAGGAGCCGATGAAAACCTCGCCTGCGCCTTCGTCTTTCTCGCCAAGCCTGCAGGCCTGCACCACGCCGGCTACAACCCCGCCATCATCTTCGTCTTCCTCGCCGTCTGCACCAAGCCGGCGGCGACGCTCGTCCTCCCGTCATCCTCAGGCTCACCGTACACCGTCGGCAAGGAGCCGGAGTCAGCAACTGCGCCGCCATCATGAGATGCCTAAGTACAGCCCACGACGAGGCCGACACTGCGCATCCAAGCCCGGCACGAACCGGCCACGCCGCCATCGCATGAAGTGCGGTAGGCGCAGCCGGCGGCGAGGCCGGGGCTGCACGTTCAAGCCCAGAGCCGACGACGACGGCAACACTGCGAAGACGCTAGGGCGAGAAGCTGACGTCGAGGCGGCAAGCGATGCCGGCGGTGGGCTGCCGCTAGATGCCGAGCTACGCGGAGCCGAAGGGACGATCTGCAACTCAGCGCCTAAGCATCGCTCACATGCGAGCCCACGGGTGCATTGCCATATAGGTGCACTTGTGCTGTTGATGAGAAGCCAATAAGCTACAGACTGTAGCCTACAGTGGCATGCAACAAGGAGTACGTGTGCCATGAAAGAAGATACAGAGAACAAGTGCATCATGCCTCGCTACTACGGAATTGCTTCGTCAATCTACGGTCAGCTGCTACGTCGTGTCGTGTCCAACACCACCACCACGGCCGAGCTCACATGCGGAGAAGCCAGGGAGGCGTGCTCGGCCATCGTCGCCCAAGCCGCCAGCACCCTTCACCTCCATCCATTAACAACCAAGGGCCGGCGGTCAACGACCACCTCAGCTCGGCCGCCAGTGGAGCGGCAGCACTCCTCGTTGCCGAGACGTGGACGACTACTTCGGCTCGGCTGCCAGCGGAGCGGCGGCACCCCTCGTCGACGACCACTTTGGCTTGGCCGCCAGCGGAGCGGCGGCACCTCTCGTCGTCAACATCCACCTCAGCTTAGTCGCCGAGCGGAGCTGCGCACCTGTCCTGTTCGTTGTCCACGCCACGTCCATCATCATCTCATCGCACGAGCTGGCTATTGATTTGACATCAGGCCGCTAGTGTCCTCCACGTTCATCTTCGACAAGCTCGCCCTCCACCGTCATCCATTATTGCTGATGGGAGCCGAAGGCCACGCGCGGATCCAGCGTGCGCGACGAGCAAGCCAAGAAGGGTGTTCCTGGCACGGCCATGCATACACGGGCACATGTACTGCCTGGGCCAGCAAGCAAGCTCCAGGAGATCGATATCCATCCACGACAGTGCTGCCACGACGTCGACCTGGTCTAGCTCACGCGATCATGCATCTTCAACCTACAACTACCACAACAACCACGCTGTTCGAGAACGACGAGACCGACTCGGGCGGGTACTCGGGCGGGTGCCGCTGATATTCCAGCTGCGCTACACCGGCTCATGGACACCAACGAGGTCATGGACAACGCCGATGCCCACATCTACACCACCATCACCATCATGCATGGAGAACGTGAAGCGAAGACTGAATATGACGACCAGGGCAGCTTAATCAGAAGTACTCCGGCAAGCTAGTCTTGCGGGGATAATTAACCGGGAGCTTTCCGAGGCCCCAAGAACCAGAAGACCACATCGCCCAACTTAGATCTGTCCAACGGTGGTAGACTATGGAGCGCACATATATGTATGAGAACCTGTATTTGTATTTTATAAAATATAAAAAACTTGTGTTTTCTATCTTTTGTGTGTTTTCTATATACATCGGAACGCCCGCATTTTTATTTTCCACACAGAAAAAAATCTTGTGTGATTTTTTCTATCCAAACAGCCAAAACATGGATTACCGTGTACGCTG
Source organism: Panicum virgatum (assembly GCF_016808335.1). Taxonomy (NCBI): domain Eukaryota; kingdom Viridiplantae; phylum Streptophyta; class Magnoliopsida; order Poales; family Poaceae; genus Panicum; species Panicum virgatum. Next base: position 50,397,093 of record NC_053142.1, read on the forward strand.
TGGCAGATTAAGGATAATTGTTAGGGTCGTTTCTTCCACCTCCGTACGTTACTCCAGACCGTACCTAATTTGGCATCAAAATCAAGTAAAACAATGTGCTTGCTAGTTGCTACAAAATCCAACACAAAGCTACATACAAATAAGCAAACGGTGGACTGAGCAGGAGCCTCATGTATACCGCTGCCACCTGGCCGGCTGGCCGCGCGCTGCCCCCTCTCCTGGATTTGGCAGCGGCACAGCGCATATGTGAGCTGCTAGCTTGTAACAATATGGCACTATTTATACCATTTCGAGTGATTTTGGTGATCGAATGACAACACAATCAATGAAATTAATGCTTTTGTTAAGTGAACATTTCTAGATTCCAGAAATGAAGTAAAAAGGTCATACAAAGCAATACATGAAAAAAAAACTCAAAGAAACACTGAATTGGATGAGTTCTGCAGAAAACAGCAGCACCGGAAGAACCGATGCCTATAGCATCGGTGCATCCGATGGTTGTCGGAAGTTCCGACGCTCTGGCATCGGTGCAAGTCTGAGCACCAAATGGATATCAAGCGAAGACCAAGTCAAGACTGCCAGGTCACCGGTTGAACCGACGGCGTAAAACTAGGCATCGGTGCATTGGATGTACTATGTTCCAGAGATGATGTCAAGCACACAGGAGCCAAGTCTTCAGCACCGGTTTCAACCGATGGTGCATCGGAGCATGGCGTCGGTGCAATGACGTCAGCAGAAGTGGGAGGTCCAACGGCTAGTCCTGGCGCTGTGTGTGACCGGTTTGACCGACGCCCTATGCATCGGTTCAACCGGTGGTCCCTGGAGGCACTGCAACTGTGTCAGGAAGCCAACGGCTATTTCAGTTGCTGTGAATGACCGGAAGTTCTGACGTCCCTACACGAAAGTTCCGATGCCTACGCAAAAAACTGGCCAACGGCTAGTAACGGCTCTCTTGAGTTGGTGGCCTATATATATGCCTCACCCCGGCCATTTGAAGATTGCTGGAGTCTCAAGACATCTCATACACATCCAAGAACACCTTCAAGCCATCCAAGAGCATAAAGATCAAATTCTTAGTTCTTAGCACAAACTTTGTGAGTGTTAGTGTTATGTTAGCTCTTGAGAGAGTGATCAAGCAAGATTTAGATCCTTGTGCTGTGGTTCTATAGTGAACCAACATTGTATCTTGGTGCGCTGGCCATTCTTGGAGCTTTGGTGGCTCGCCGGCAAGTCAACGACCATCCGGCTTGGTGTGGAGCGGCGTCGACGACATTGTGCGGGGGATGGAGACCCCTCCTTCGTGGGCAATCTCCCTTAGTGAAGATCGGGATCAAGATAACCGTGATTGTGTTCACGGAAGAGACTTGATTGCCGGGAAGCGATACTCTTCGTGAGTACTTCAACAACGTGGACGTAGGGGCGCCTTTGTGGCAATCCGAACTACGGGATAAATCCTCGTGTTGAGAGTTCGCTTCCTCTCATCCCTCCCTTTAAGCTTCCGCATTTCATATTGCAACTTGTGTGCCTTTACTTTTTTAGTGTATTATCTTGTTAGGATTGGCTATAGGTTCCAAAAATCTTTTGGAATGAGGATTTCACACAAAGGTAAACCATAGTTGCACATATAGATAGTTTGATCTAATTTAAGTTTTGTGCAAATTAGTTGGAGTCATATATTAAGTTTTTAATAGTGTCTAATTTACCCTCTCCCCCATTTAAGCTAGAGCAGCCGATCGCTTTCATAGCTGCGCTGCCGCTCGCCTGTCTTCTCGTCTGCGATTTGGCTGCTCCGTCATGGCATCTGCCGGTTCAGGAGTCGGGCACGCTGCGCACGCGCACCTATGACAGAGGAGACGCGGCCTGTCATTTGCTGGGCCGGAGCTTCGGCCTGCGATTAGAACTAGTCAACTAGCCAACTAGAACCTCTTTGGGCAGGCTTTAAAAACTAAAGAGCACTACTAGGACTTTTTCCCTCAGGCCTAGGACCGCGGCCCTAGTGACCCTAGGCCCATATCCGCCGCTGCGAGGAATTCATCTTCGCTCCATGTGTCAAACAAAGGTGGAAACCCTAGGTCGATGAAATCGTGGGCTTGATGGTAGTAATCATTCTAATATGATCCGTGGAGCGAGACATCAAATGAAGAAATCGGGATTGAGCAGTTCTTTTTACAGGAACAAAGCGCTTTGTTTTTTTTTTTGAAAAGATAAAGCGCTTTGTTTTCTGAAACAAACTATGCATGAGAGCTGCTATGTACTGCACTGAACAGGACGGTGCAGAGTTTTCTGAGTTCTGACGACTCTAGCAATTAGCACAGGAGGAATTATGAGGATGTTCTTACCGTGTTGTTAAATTAAGATTGTGGAAGACAATGATTCTGTTAGTAGCACATAGAGCTGGAACTTGGGCCGGGCAATTTTTGGACGGGCTACAGCACGATCGTTTAGCACGATCCAAAGCACGGCACAATACGAAAAAATTTGAGCTGGTACGACACGAACACGAGGGACGTGTCGTACCTAGAATATTAGTACGATGGGTTGTATGTCACGGCCTGCATTTTGGGCCGGCACGGCACGAAAACAGCCCGTCGGCTTGTACGTAGCCCGTTGTTCTATTCAATGAAGCAACATATAGAATTTTCCTAGAATATTAGTTAATCTTCTTTTCTAATTAACAGCAATCATGAAAGGAAATATTCATTCAATGAAGCCACTTAATTTTCCTACCATTCATAGTTTATGTGCTTCCTAATTGCAATAGTAATATTTCTCCAACGATGCATATAGAATCCAATTGTAAGTATCTGGAGGGTCGTGCTTGAATAGGACGGCGCGATATGATGTGCCAACCATGTCCTAGAAATCTAGGCCCGACACAACACAAAGCACGATAGAGCCGAGCCGGGCTGGCACGGCACGGCCCAAGTCCCAGCTGTTCTGGCCACCTCTGCAATAAAAACCTGCTATTTAATTTTTTTGCAATAAACACATCCAATTCACTCCATTGGACCGAAATTCGTGGCCATTGATGCACCAGATAACTTGCAGTTGAATTTTTCGCAACGCACAAACTTTTGTGCTGAGCAGAACTAGTGATAACTAATCTTTTCAGATCCGTTAATAAAACAAAAAACTGAATTCAATATATATTGGAAATGTACCGGTGATTATGCAAACCCTATTTTCGAATATCTTTATTTCTAACCAGGAAGAGGGAGGAGTGGTCTGATGCTCTGAGCAAATTCGGAAAACATGACTTCTTCGTTTGATTATGCAAATATATATGGTGTTAAATTTGGATCAGGAAATATACATGTATTCAATTGTGTACATATATATAACTACATAAAATAAAATACTCGAGAAGACAGAAGAACATCTCTGATTGGTCGTCAAAGCAATTAAAGTGTCACCCACCGTGCATGTCGAGGACGACGCGGGCCTCATGCTCCGAAATGGAATTACAGGAGATTAACGGGGACCCGGCCTTCGAGCATATCCACCACATTTTGCATGCCTGGCCTCATGTCCCGCTCGTGCTGGATGCAGCGGAGTGCCACCTTCACCACAGTCTTCACCGCCTCCACGTCGTCCACAGCCAGCACCATGGCTGCGTCCACGAACTCCATGTGCTCGCCCTGCGCCATCTTCTCCCTCAAGTTCCGCCCGAGGTTCGGGTCCGGCATCGTCGACGACGAGGGGTCGAAGTTCCGGCGCCCGGCGACGAGCTCGAGAAGTGTCATGCCGTAGCTGAAGACATCGGACCTGTCCGATACCGCATTGACGAGCATCTCCGGCGCCATGTAGCCGAAGGTGCCCCTCCCGCGCGTGTTGATGACGCTGGTCAGGTCCCGGGTGATGGAGAGGGAGATGCCGAAGTCGGAGACGTGCGCGCGGAGGTCGCCGTCGAGGAGGATGTTGCCCGGCTTGACGTCGAGGTGCAGGATCCGCCGGTGGCAGTCTTTGTGGAGGTACGCGAGCGACCTTGCCACGTCGACGGCGATGCAGAGCCTCTTTGGCCAGGTCAAGAGGCGCCTCTGCTCGTCACTGCGGCTGAAGATCCACCTGTCCAGCGACCCGTTCTCGAAGAAGGGGTAGACCAGGTAGAGGCCGCCCCCGTGCTGGAGGCAGTAGCCCAGGAGGCGCACCAGGCTGCGGTGGTGCACGTTGGCGATGATGGAGATCTCCCTTCTGAATTCGTCTTCGCCGGCCTCGGTGCGCCACTGTGCATGTGTATGCGCTTGACGGCGACGGCCGTGCCGTCGTCGAGGTTCCCACGGAAGACCTGGGCAGAGGCGCCATGTGACGGAACCGCCAAATTAAAACTCTAATTAAGCGTAATGGCCGTCATTTGAACACATCGGGCGCATTAGCTTAACGGCTTAATTTGGCGATCCTTTCTCAACCCACGGCCCGATCGAAACAACACCGGTAGTCCCACGCGAAGGTGGGCTCAGATGGTACAAGCACGACACAAATACTTGAAATTATACAAAGACGCGTGATAGAACTTTAAGTTTACAAACCGAGTTTCAAATACAAAATTTAATTTACATAAGTTGGAACCCTCATGAACTTGCAACTGGAGGTCTAAAGTTAAATTTGAAAGAAACTTCACTAAAACAACTACCCTACACTGCTGCCCACTCTCAGCCTAACAACACCGGACAGACCGGTCCACCAGACCGGTATCAACAAAATAGATGGGCTGAACACTCCGCCCTCGAGTGTGCAACCCGACAAACCCCTAACCTAAGGGTCTCGCTCTACGACCTGCCACCCCTCTGCATCCCGGCGGATGAACTTGACGCAACAGGGGCAGAAGTCGACGTCCTGGGGTCCTGAAATAATAATGGTGGCAACAAACCCTGAGTATTCTAATACTCAGCAAGGCTTACCCGACCAGTGGGTATAACTTAGCCCACATATCTAGACATGCACGGCCTTTGGCTGGTGGTTTGTTTTGCAGAAAAAGCAACTAGAGGTGTATCCTTACTTTCCATGTTTTAGCCACATATTTTAGATAGATAGACTCTTACTAATGTTTGCCTATCTAAACACCCAAGTTGGGGCATACAATTTAAGATTCAGAATAGTATCCATTTTTATGTTTCTAATATTCTATCTCATTTGCTACGGTGTGACAAAGAGATCAAGGCCCTCATATCCGCGAGACACGGCGAATCGATCCGATTTAACCTTGCAAGGTGGACCTAACCAACACGGCACGTATTTGCCCCGTCGGACTATACATGCCAACCATTCCCCTCCCCGCCTCGAACTACAGGAACCAGCCCAACGACATATGGTCAGTCGAGCTCAACGTGAGACCACCAAAAGTAAACATATGCATCCCAATTCTCCGCGACTACTCGACTCGCCCCAGGAGTTGGGTGCGGGTTCCTGTACTTTCGAAGCAAGGCAGTACTCGGCTTACCGGTTTCGACTACCTCCTACTCCCGGCATGCGGTTAGTACAATTCAATCCCCGATCAGCACTGCCACATCCACCGGTCCTTAATCGACACAGACGGGGCTAAGACACCCAGGAACCCTGTCCTGCTGCCATACCTATCCATCATCCCCGCCCGGTCTCATATCTCCATATCCATTACAATCCATTCCAGCAATACTGAAGTATAAAGATAGTAATGTATCTCGCGAGTAACCGGCAATTACTCGGCTTCTAAAGTTTCCTGTGTCTCGCGAGTGACACGAAGCCACTCGACTTCTACCGGACTCTTTTAGCCTAGCACCGCTATCGACCTAGACTTACTAGTAAACCCAAGGTAAACCTAGGGATTATGCAACTAGGGTTTCAATCAATTCCCTAATACGTAATGCACAAGTAATAGATAAAACATATACATAGTGAATCATCATTTAAAATAATAGGACATGCACCGGGGCTTGCCTTGCGCCTGCTGCTCAACACTGGGGTGAGTGGGGCCTTGGGCCGACTCCCCGCGAACCTCCTCCTGCGGGGCTGGCCCCTGCGGCTCCTGTGGCTCCGCAACCACTGCGTATACGGATCCCTCGGCGACAACGTCTACACGTATGCAATGATATGAGAATGTATGCAAATACGATATGCAACAACAATCCTTAAAATGCCCAAGTAGAAACACTACAAATTTACCCCAAATTTACCCAATTCTACACCCAACAGTTCTATTAAAACCCGGAATTTCCGGACTCATACCCGGAGTATCCGGATTCCGAAAATCCGGAGTTTCCGGGCCTATACCCGGAGTTTCGCCCGGAGTGTCCCAAAACCCGGAGTTTCCGGGCCTATACCCGGAGTTTCCGGGCTTGACAGCATTTTCGCCCCAAAAACTGAAATTTCGATTGTGACAAAACCAACCCACAAAAATCCAAACCTTCCTAGACCCTAGTAGAGTGACTCATAAGAAGATGATTGACCCAAAAGAAATCGTTTAAAACATCCTAGAATGATCAATCCATTTAGCCCTAGCTTAGGTACCTTGAGGAGGCTTCCATTGCAAGAAAAACTCGAAAATGAAACCATCTCAAGGTGGAATACCTGGAGAAGATGATTCCCCACGTCGATTTGAGCTTCTTTGGCCGTGGAAATGGATTGGGAGGGAAGGATTTGGAGTTTAGGGCCAAGGAGAGAGGGAGAGCTCGTGGAGAGAGTGAGGAGGAGAGAGAGATCGCGGGAGAGAGTGAGAGTGAGTGAGAGAGAGAGTGATATATTTTATTTAAATGGTTGTGGGTCCAGATGACCAAATTATGAAAGTAGTAACTCCATGCCCGGAGTCTCCGGGCCAATGGCCGGAGTATCCGGGTGTTACAATCCTTCCCCCTAAAAGAAATCTCGTCCCGAGATTTAATGGATGTGCTAAATTGAGGAAAATGGAACTTGGTGAGTACCTTGATACATTTGTAACAATTCCGGACATTTAGACCGAACGAAGTCCTCCGTCTCCCAAGTATCCTCTCGCTCGGAGTGATTACTCCACTGAACCTTATAAAATTTGCTGGTTTGATTCCGAGTAACCCGAGTCTTGAAATCAACAATTTTTATTGGTTGCTCCGGATAGACAAGATCGGGCTCTAGTTGCAATTTCTCGATGTCAACCATCTTTTCTGGAACACGGAGGCACTTCCGGAGCTGGGAGACATGGAAAATATTATGAACCGCGGATAAGTGAGTAGGAAGCTCTAGGCGGTATGCCACTGGTCCACACTGCTCACTAATAAGAAAAGGCCCAACATAGCGAGGTGCAAGCTTTCCCTTCACCCCGAATCGTTGAACCCCTTTCATTGGAGATACCCGCAGATAGACATGATCCCCCACTTGAAACAGGATAGATTGACGCTTCTTGTCGGCGTAACTCTTTTGTCGGGATTGGGCAATCTTCAAATTTTCCTGAATAACCCGAACCAGCTCTTCTGCTTCATTTACCATATCGGGCCCAAAGAAAGTTCTCTCCCCCGCTTCTGACCAATTCAATGGGGTTCTGCATTTCCGTCCATATAAGGCCTCAAATGGAGCCATCTTGATGCTTTCTTGATAACTATTGTTATAAGCAAACTCGGCCAATGGCAAGCACTCATCCCATTTTTGACTATAGGTGAGCACACATGCTCGAAGCATGTCTTCTAAGATTTGATTTGTCCTTTCTGTCTGGCCGTCAGTCTGGGGATGATAAGCCGAACTGCGGAGGAGCTGAGTGCCGAGGGCGGCGTGAAAATGCTCCCAGAACCGGGCAATGAACTGAGCGCCCCGGTCTGAAATGATTGTCTTTGGAATTCCATGAAGACTCACAATACGGTCCATATACAGTTGAGCATATTGTTTTGCCGTATGTGTGGTCTTTACCGGTAGAAAATGCGCGGTCTTGGTAAGACGGTCCACAATAACCCATATCGAATCATACCCCTTGGAGATTTTGGGTAAGCCGACAATGAAATCCATACTGATGTCCTCCCACTTCCAGGAGGGAATACTCAGGGGCTGCAAAGGGCCGGCTGGTCTCAAGTGGCTTGCCTTAACCCTCCGACAGGTGTCACATTCTGACACATACCTAGCGATTTCCCGCTTCATCCTTGTCCACCAAAATCGCTGTTTTAGATCCTGATACATCTTGTTGCTGCCAGGATGAATAGAATACCTAGAGAGATGAGCCTCATCAAGAATCTGCTTTCGCAGCTCCAGATCTTTAGGCACCACTAGTCGGTCCTTAAACCATAGAACACCCTCGTCATCTAGATGGAAACATGCCACCCGAGGGTCATTTTCTCCGAGCCTTTGTCTAATCTTTTCTATGCCAATATTGTCTTTCTGAGCCGCAATAACTTGATCTCGAAGGGTTGGAGTGAGAATAATGTTAGCAAGAGTACCCTCAGCTACAATAGCCAAATTCATCTTCTCCATTTCTTGACACAAGGTTTCATGCAAAACTGTAGCTGAGATGCAGTTGCAACTTGCCTTGCGACTCAATGCATCAGCAACGACATTTGCCTTGCCCGGGTGATAATTAATCTCCAGGTCATAATCCTTAATCAATTCTAACCACCGTCTCTGGCGCAAATTCAACTCGCTCTGGGTGAAAATATACTTAAGACTCTTGTGGTCTGAGTATATGTGAACAGGATTACCCAGAAGATAATGGCGCCAGATCTTTAATGCATGCACGACTGCTGCCAGCTCCAGATCATGAGTAGCATAATTCTCTTCATGCCGTCTGAGGGCTCTGGAGGCATAAGCAATCACTCGCTGGTCCTGCATAAGGACGCAGCCTAAGCCCGTACCTGACGCATTACAACAAGTATTAATGGCCGAATAATATCCGGCGAAGACAATCAGGGATGAGAACACAGCCGAGACCCATACCTGATGCATCACAATACACATCAAAAGGCCGGGTGATATCTGGCTGAGCGAGGACAGGGGCAGACGTCAGAAGCCTTCTCAAGGTCTGAAAGGCCTGCTCACATTTATTGTCCCAACTAAATCTCACCCCTTTCTTGAGTAGCTCAGTCATGGGCCTAGCAATTTTAGAGAACTCCGGTACAAACCGGCGATAATATCCTGCTAGCCCAAGGAAACTCCGGATCTCTGAAACAGACTCTGGAGTCTTCCAATCTAGGACATCCTGAATCTTGCTAGGATCAACAGAAATCCCCTTGTCTGAGATGATGTGGCCCAAGAACTGGACTTCCTTGAGCCAGAAATCACATTTGCTAAATTTGGCATACAGCTTGTGCTCCCGCAGGCGCTGAAGCACAATGCGGAGATGCTCTGCATGCTCTTCTTCATTCTTGGAAAATATCAGAATGTCGTCAATGAAAATCACGACGAACTTATCTAGCTCAGGCATGAATACCGAGTTCATGAGATACATGAAATGAGCATGGGCATTCGTTAGCCCGAAAGACATGACCAGATATTCATAAAGTCCGTATCTGGTGGAAAAAGCCGTCTTGGGAATATCCTCAGCTCTAATCTTTATCTGATAATAGCCAGAACGGAGATCAATCTTGGAAAATACTTTGGCCCCGAAAAGCTGATCAAACAGAATATCAATCCGGGGAAGGGGATATTTATTTTTGATTGTGACGGCATTCAGAAGCCTATAGTCCACACACAACCTGAGGCTTTCATCCTTCTTTTTCACAAAGAGTGCAGGACAGCCCCAAGGTGACGTGCTAGGACGGATATAGCCCTTATCAAGCAACTCTTGCAATTGTTTCTTTAACTCCGCCAGCTCATTGGGTGGCATCCGGTAAGGCCTCCTAGAAATCGGTGCCGTACCCGGTTGCAATTCAATGGTAAACTCCACATCGCGACCAGGCGGCATTCCAGGCAAATCATCCGGAAAGACATCCGGATATTCACACACCACTGGTATATCTGCTAGCTTTTTACCCTCAACCTGATTCACCGTAGGTGTCAAAGACCTATGATCTTTCAAATGTAAGGTCATACACCCATGAATGGAAGATTTGATGTGCACAGATTGTGAGGTCGTGTCCAGACTAACTCCCTGGCCCTCCATCCAGTTCATACCCAAAATAATATCTATCCTTTGGGTCGGTAACATTATCAGGGCCGTAGGGAAAATTTTTCCTTGCAACTGTAGGGGTACTTGCTTAACGAACTGATTGGTGATTAACTTTCCCCCAGGCGAATGAATATGGTAGGGCTTGGGCATGCTTTCTATTTTTAATCCCAGTCTATTAACACACCCCTTGCTAATAAAAGTATGAGACGCCCCCGAATCAAATAACACTGTAATGGGTTGTTCATTTACTAAGAACGTACCCGCCATCACTGGAGCTCCCTCAGGAATACCCTCGAGGGTAGTGTAGTGCACCTGTCCTGGCTTGAAGTGAGCCACTTGCTGCTTCTGACCCTGCTGGCTCGATTGCTGGCCTTGCTTGGGTGGCATTGGACAACTCCGTGCAAAGTGACCATGTTGTCCACAGTTGTAGCACGGGAATAAATTGGGGCGTACCCCCGGTTGCTGCACCCAGATCTTCTGCTCATTCTGCTGAGGAGCAGGAGGTCTGACTGTCCCCAGTGGCTGAGTGTACTGTGGGGGCCTGTATCCCCACTGCTGCTGTGGCTGGTGCTGAAAGGGGGCTCGTTGTGGGCCCGACTGCACCAAGCGAAACCTCTGGGGAGTGCTGCTTGAAGATCCCACTGCCGGCGCCTTTCTCTTCTTCTCCGCCTTGTGAGCTAGATGGGCGTCCTCCTGAATGATAGCCCCATTGACTAGCTCACTGAAGGTGTCAAACTTGACCATTGCCAAGCGATCCTGGAGCTTGCTACTGAGCCCCTGCCTGAAACAGGCCTGCTTCTTCTCATCGGTGTCTACATGATACCCGGCATACTGTGATAGGGCGTTGAAAGCCTGGGAATATTGCAGGACATTGTTGTTACCCTGTTTCAGGGCCAAGAACTCGGTGAGCTTCCTGCGGATGACCCCTGCTGGGATGTGATGTGCTCTAAAGGCGTCCCTGAACTCCGCCCAGGTGAATCGAGTACCTGCAGGGAACATAGCCACATGGTTATCCCACCATGTGCGTGCGGGACCCCGGAGTTGCTGAGCTGCAAATCCTGCCTTGTCGTTGTCATTGTAGGGGTGCAGGGTGAACTTGGACTCGATGGTCCGGAGCCAACTATCCGCCTCCAAGGGCTCATCCGCTTTATGAAAAAGCGGGGGCTGAGTACCCAGAAACTGCTCATATCCAGGAATAGGTGGTTGGGGGTGTTGGTCAGGCCGCGGCACTCTGCCCTGCTGCACGATCTCTCGGAGGAGCGCCGTTTGCTCGTCTCGTCCGGTGAGCATGGCCGCAATGGCCTGAGCCAAATCAGGAGGGTTTGGAGGTGCTGCCATTCTGCATTCACCCATGTTTGATTTAGTCACAATATCTGGTTTACCCAAAATAATCAACCATGGAAGAATGTAGAAAGCATAAATTAAATCAAAAAGCCGGAAAACTTTTGCACTCAAATCCGGAGTATCCGGAATAATACCCGGAAAATCCGGACACCCCCTACCCGGAATATCCGGAACTATATCCGGAATATCCGGATCTTCATGTCGTGTTTACAACACCCCCAAAACTTAAGATGCAGAAATTTTTAAAACAATGAATGACATGATGCATAATGCACGATAGTCCTACGGTACCCTCTCAACCAAAACTAAACATCTAGCTACTCCTCTAACATAGTTATATAGGGCTTACCACGACTACTCCCACCCATAATAGTAAACTACATTCATCCTAAGTCAGAATTCCATTTTTAGTTTGTAATATCTTAAAATTAGTCATGCTCGTACCACCCCCGATGCGTTTCGGCTCTGATACCAGCTGTGACGGAACCGCCAAATTAAAACTCTAATTAAGCGTAATGGCCGTCATTTGAACACATCGGGCGCATTAGCTTAACGGCTTAATTTGGCGATCCCTTCTCAACCCACGGCCCGATCGAAACAACACCGGTAGTTCCACGCGAAGGTGGGCTCAGATGGTACAAGCACGACACAAATACTTGAAATTATACAAAGACGCGTGATAGAACTTTAAGTTTACAAACCGAGTTTCAAATACAAAATTTAATTTACATAAGTTGGAACCCTCATGAACTTGCAACTGGAGGTCTAAAGTTAAATTTGAAAGAAACTTCACTAAAACAACTACCCTACACTGCTGCCCACTCTCAGCCTAACAACACCAGTCAGACCGGTCCACCAGACCGGTATCAACAAAATAGATGGGCTGAACACTCCGCCCTCGAGTGTGCAACCCGACAAACCCCTAACCTAAGGGTCTCGCTCCACGACCTGCCACCCCTCTGCATCCCGGCGGATGAACTTGACGCAACAGGGGCAGAAGTCGACGTCCTGGGGTCCTGAAATAATAATGGTGGCAACAAACCCTGAGTATTCTAATACTCAGCAAGGCTTACCCGACCAGTGGGTATAACTTAGCCCACATATCTAGACATGCACGGCCTTTGGCTGGTGGTTTGTTTTGCAGAAAAAGCAACTAGAGGTGTATCCTTACTTTCCATGTTTTAGCCACATATTTTAGATAGATAGACTCTTACTAATGTTTGCCTATCTAAACACCCAAGTTGGGGCATACAATTTAAGATTCAGAATAGTATCCATTTTTATGTTTCTAATATTCTATCTCATTTGCTACGGTGTGACAAAGAGATCAAGGCCCTCATATCCGCGAGACACGGCGAATCGATCCGATTTAACCTTGCAAGGTGGACCTAACCAACACGGCACGTATTTGCCCCGTCGGACTATACATGCCAACCATTCCCCTCCCCGCCTCGAACTACAGGAACCAGCCCAACGACATATGGTCAGTCGAGCTCAACGTGAGACCACCAAAAGTAAACATATGCATCCCAATTCTCCGCGACTACTCGACTCGCCCCAGGAGTTGGGTGCGGGTTCCTGTACTTTCGAAGCAAGGCAGTACTCGGCTTACCGGTTTCGACTACCTCCTACTCCCGGCATGCGGTTAGTACAATTCAATCCCCGATCAGCACTGCCACATCCACCGGTCCTTAATCGACACAGACGGGGCTAAGACACCCAGGAACCCTGTCCTGCTGCCATACCTATCCATCATCCCCGCCCGGTCTCATATCTCCATATCCATTACAATCCATTCCAGCAATACTGAAGTATAAAGATAGTAATGTATCTCGCGAGTAACCGGCAATTACTCGGCTTCTAAAGTTTCCTGTGTCTCGCGAGTGACACGAAGCCACTCGACTTCTACCGGACTCTTTTAGCCTAGCACCGCTATCGACCTAGACTTACTAGTAAACCCAAGGTAAACCTAGGGATTATGCAACTAGGGTTTCAATCAATTCCCTAATACGTAATGCACAAGTAATAGATAAAACATATACATAGTGAATCATCATTTAAAATAATAGGACATGCACCGGGGCTTGCCTTGCGCCTGCTGCTCAACACTGGGGTGAGTGGGGCCTTGGGCCGACTCCCCGCGAACCTCCTCCTGCGGGGCTGGCCCCTGCGGCTCCTGTGGCTCCGCAACCACTGCGTATACGGATCCCTCGGTGACAACGTCTACACGTATGCAATGATATGAGAATGTATGCAAATACGATATGCAACAACAATCCTTAAAATGCCCAAGTAGAAACACTACAAATTTACCCCAAATTTACCCAATTCTACACCCAACAGTTCTATTAAAACCCGGAATTTCCGGACTCATACCCGGAGTATCCGGATTCCGAAAATCCGGAGTTTCCGGGCCTATACCCGGAGTTTCGCCCGGAGTGTCCCAAAACCCGGAGTTTCCGGGCCTATACCCGGAGTTTCCGGGCTTGACAGCATTTTCGCCCCAAAAACTGAAATTTCGATTGTGACAAAACCAACCCACAAAAATCCAAACCTTCCTAGACCCTAGTAGAGTGACTCATAAGAAGATGATTGACCCAAAAGAAATCGTTTAAAACATCCTAGAATGATCAATCCATTTAGCCCTAGCTTAGGTACCTTGAGGAGGCTTCCATTGCAAGAAAAACTCGAAAATGAAACCATCTCAAGGTGGAATACCTGGAGAAGATGATTCCCCACGTCGATTTGAGCTTCTTTGGCCGTGGAAATGGATTGGGAGGGAAGGATTTGGAGTTTAGGGCCAAGGAGAGAGGGAGAGCTCGTGGAGAGAGTGAGGAGGAGAGAGAGATCGCGGGAGAGAGTGAGAGTGAGTGAGAGAGAGAGAGTGATATATTTTATTTAAATGGTTGTGGGTCCAGATGACCAAATTATGAAAGTAGTAACTCCATGCCCGGAGTCTCCGGGCCAATGGCCGGAGTATCCGGGTGTTACACGCCATGGCCTATCCTGCTTCCGAAGCCCTGCGTTATGGATTGGATTTCATCGCTCGAGAATTGCTTGAGGAGGTCTTGTATGGGGAACGGGGTCTGCTGGAGTTGAAGCACCACCGCTGCTTCTTGCCGTTGCCGTGCCGGTTTGTGTGGCTCCCCCGTCTGATTCATGTGGGCATCAAGAGCATCCAGCCATCGTCCGATGGCTCGGATCCATGGATAAAGCTTCCAGATACAATACGAGGACATGGCCACGATGTTGGCCCCGAAAATGAGATCAGTGCGAAGTTGAATTCGGGTCTTGGCAAACGAGCAGAGTAGGAAGACAAACAGAACAAGGACAAGAAATCCAGCAGAGATAAATTTCCCCTTCCGACCAGAGGAGTTGCAAATGTATAGGAGACCAACGGCGTTGTAGGCTACTAACTGAATGAGTAGCCATACTTTAACAATGGCGTAGTGTTCACTTGGTTCCAAGTTGTCATATCCATCATATTGATAACGATTACTAAGGTAAAGACAATAGGCAGATATAATCACAGCCAATAGGATAGTTACAGTTGCACCATGTAAGATGGTTCTCACAAGCTTTTTCAGCCTACAGCAGTGCAGGATTATAAAGCTAAACTTCCAGACGCAATACGAGGATATAGCTACCATATTGGCCCAGGAAACGAGTTCAACATGGCGATAAGAGAAAACGAGGTCATCTTGGCTATAATAAAAGTTGTGGCGGCTTTTAAGTCCAGAAGAAGAGATGAGGAACACACACACAAGAAGTACAAGATATCCAACAGAGATGAACTTCTCCAGCCAACCGGAGGAGTTGCAGATGTATAGGCAGTTAAGGGCAAGGTAGGATATTATCTGAATGATCAGCGATGCAAGGACGTAGCTGTTATCACCGAGTTTGTCGTTGTTGCTGCCGCTATGCTGGACACCATAAAGATAAAGGTAGAGGTAGGCAAACATGATCACAGAGAATAGGGCAGTTACCATTACACCATGTAAGATGGCTTTGATTCTCAATGGCTTGCAGCATCCTAGCAGAGAAGGATCCTCGACAAGAGGGATGGAGTCTTCTAAGCCTGGCATGTGTACGTTTATTGTAGCTACACTCTGCAGGTTGGAGCTGAAGAGAAAGCGCTGCGGAGATAAAAATACGGGATGGTGCGTGCACTTGAGCGAATGGGTTGTGAAGAAGAAACCAAAAAGAGGCGTCAACTACGACGGTACAGCCGTATATGCAGTGGAGCCAAGGATGCTGCCAAGCATGTATAAAAACAAAAGGGTCCCGGCCAGGCGGCCAAAACATGGTTTATTGTGTATACAGTGGCGGATCCAGAATAATGCTAGCTGGGGGAGGCTTTCTTCTGTTCTACATCTAGAGACAACGTCAGCCTATATTCACAGTACATTCATAACAAAAAGTTGTAGATGGCTCCATTAATTTTTTTTTTTGGGGGGGTGTCTGGGCCCTCCAGACCCACTACTAAATCCGCCCCTGTGTGTGCGTTAATCTGATATGTCCATAGTAAAATAATATGTTTGCTAGTTGCTACAAAATCCAACACAAAGCTACAAACAAATAAGCAACGGTGGAACCATACAATTTGTTGTGATTAAGACTGTGTTTAGTTCGCGAAAAAGTTTAGATTTTGGTACTGTAGCACATTTCGTTGTTACTTAACAAACAATGTCCAATTATAGACTAATTAGGCTTAAAAGATTCATCTCGTGCTAATCAATTAGACTGTGTAATTAGTTATTTTTTCAACTATATTTAATGAATCTTGTAAAAAAAATTTAGGAATAAATAGGGCCTAATGATTATGGCCTCTGCTGCTACGGGCGATACAGCTCAGGAGCGTCGCTCTTGCCGCTGCACAGGAGCCGCTGGCACCTGGCCGGCTGGCCGCGCGCTGCCCCCTCTCCTGGATAAGGATTTGACAGCGACGCAGTGCCCAATGGAGCTGTTAGGCTATCAGCAACGGTTTCCTGTAAACCACCCTGAACCCCAATAGTACCGGGTTTTTCCTCCAAAATCATGTGCAACGGAGTCCTCCAAATCACCCTTATTGTCCAGGCACCTTGCCCCATCCCCCCAAATCTCGCGGACGCCACTCCCTCCGCCAAATCTCCGAGACTCCGACCCCGACGGCCCTGCCTGCTTGTCGGTGTCCCGACCCGGGGGTCCGGATCCCAACTAGTAAATGCTGCGTATTTCCTCGTCCCAGATGATGATGCAAGAGGCAACACAGTAACACACAGTTTATCCTGGTTCCGGCCGCGGGGCCGTACGTCCAGCAAAGGGGGTGTGCGAGGGCACTGTATTATCTTGCATCCGGAGTGCTTGTAGTAGGGGTTACAAGCGAGGCGAGAGAGGGAGGAAGGCTCCCAAGTCTCTGCTAGAAGTGGAGTCGGTTGGGGTGAGTGCTCAGTAGTCGTGGAACGTCCTCTTGGAAGAGAGAAGCCGAAGAGCCAGAGAGAGTAGCCACACAGACCTCAGAGACCAGCCTCTCTCTCTGCGGAAACCCACCTCCTCCTTTTATAGTTATAAGGTGGGGCGGTGTACATGAATGGGAGCATGAAAGTCGTCGTTTTCCCTTGAATCACGGGGTACTGTGGTCGGACACTGTAGGAAGTGTACTGTGGGAAGGCGGCGCGCGTCGCTGTCGTCCTGGATTTCGTCCTTGGTCCCGCGGAGATGACACCGGTCGTCCTGCAGCGTCCCGGCGGTAGTAATGGCGCGGGTCGGCCCCGGCCCCCCTGGTCGGAGTGCGGGTGTGCACACTAGAAGGTGCGGGGGACACGTGACGTCGCCGGACCCCTTTCCCAGTGGGAGGCGGGTCCGGAAGGTCGGCGGGAGCAGTACCGAGCCTGTCTTGTCCCGCGTCGCAGGTCCCAAGGCGCTGCTACAGCGTCCGGAATGGCGGAGTGGTGACCAGAGTCAGCGAATGGGACCCCGGTCACATCTACTGTGGGAGTGGCGGCCTGACGCCGCCCGTCCTTTGAGCCGTGGTGGAGTGGCTGGCTTTTAATGCCTTCGTACGGCGAGCGGTTGGGCGGCGGGGCTGTTTGTCCCTTGTGCCGAGGGGTGGCCTCGAGCGAGGCGGAGATGAGTCACCTGCTCGAGGGTAGATCCGCTACCCTCGAGCGAGGCGGAGATTGCCCAGCGGGCCTGAGAGGGACCCTCGAGCGAGGCGGAGATCGTCCCGCGGGTTCGAGGGGGATGCGAATGGGCCGCATGCTGGGCTTCTTTGAGTCCTTCCCTTTCCTCTGAATGAGAAGCAGGCCGTGGGCCTTCGTGGGCTTAGTCGTCTTATCAGGTGTTTGTGTTTTTTAAAAGCGGTCTTAGTACCCCAATTAGGGTGTCCCTAATTGTGGCACCCGCCAGTAGCCCCCGAGGCTTTGGTCGAGTCATGGGATTCGGCTAAAGGATAATTCAGCAATTTCTCCCTTGACGTGTTTAGTCAAAGTCGTGCACCTGCTGGGCGCGCCTGAGCGCGGGCCCGGCGGGTGTGATAACACGCCGGTCGGGATAGTACGCCTGTGGGGGGAGTACTTCGAGGTGCGCGCCTCTTTGTTTGTTTGTTTAAAGGACAAGACGTGTCTGCACGCTGAGGGGGGCCAGGGCGACGATGGCGCCTGCTGCTCGGCAGCTGGTGCTTTTGTCGCGTTGTCCCGCGCTTCAGGGCCTTGACCCTGGCTTCCCTGGTTGCTTTGTGGCGCACCGTTCGAGGGCGGCCGGCCTGAGCCGATGCTGCGCTGCTTAGCGTCCAGGGGCTCAGCTTTGCTTTATTTCGTTCGGTCGCGTCTCGGCATGGTAACCGAGGGTATCTTTTGCTCGTGGAGTGCCGTGTCGTCACGGGCGACACAAGCCTCCGCTTTCCGACAAGCTTGAAGCATTGCGCCCGGCACAGCTATAAATAGAGGTCGTGAGTTTCCCTTTCCTCTCCAAACTCCCAGCTCTTTCTTCCAGCATTGCTCAACTCTTGGAATGTTTTCTTTGCTTTTTTGTGGCCGGCCCCCAGATGGGGTGGCCTGGCTTTTTTAGGCTTTTGGCGCTAGAAGAATGCTTGCGAGCGGTAGGGGAAGACCGGAGTGGGCGTGCGCTCCATCCCTCAGGTTAAGTGGGATCAGCAGAAGAGCATTGGGCCCGCGGGGTCCTGCTCCTGCGATGTCCCCTAGCCTGAAGGGGGGTGGAGACGCCTGACCGTGGCGCTGGCGCCAGGTCCGGCGGCCGTTTTTCGCATCGTCCCCTCTGGCGACAAGGTTGCTCTCGGGGAGATGGTGCGGAGGACGCTGTCCGCCAGCTCGACCCCCTGCGTGGTCTTTGGTGGAGAAGACGCTAGAAGAAGGCTTGCGAGGAAAGCATCCCGCGGGACCCGTGTGGTCTGGGGGCTGCTCCTCGCATCCCTAGCAGCCTCGCTGTTGCGTCAGCTAGGGGCTCGGTGCCTTTCATCGCCGTTAGCTCCTCCTCAAGACAGGGAAAATTGCCACGTAGGTGGCAATGTGTTTGTATCTTTCGATGGCTTCGCGCCGGTAACCGTTTGTAATCTTTATTTGTATTTAAGCAATAAAGTCCCCATTCTCCTCTACGGGGAGGATTACCGAGGGTATAGGGGTGTACATAGAGTTACGACCCTCGAATACGTGTGAAGTCACCTTCGCGGGGGCGCGCCAGCGCACCCGCGGGTGTAGCCCCCGAGGCCTTGGAGGAGAGTTTGTGCTCGTCCAAGGGCTATAAACGTTGTCCCACTGGGTAGCTTCACTGGGGCGGCTGCCCAGCACCTTTTTCAGCCGGCATCGGCACTCTTTCAGCCGGCCTTGGCATTTTTTAGTGCTGGTACAGCGGTCCGGTGTTCCGCATAACCATCAGGAGAGCGCACGTCAATAGCGGAGGGTTTGGTTAGACACGTGGAGCTTCACAATTGACGGTTGTCGGCTTATTCGAGGGTGCGGTTTGAACCGTGGTGTGCGAGGAGCTCCCGAGCCCAGGCCCGTATGAAGGCGTTCAGGGGAACCCTCGACTTTGACTACGACCCTCGTCGCCCTTCCGCAGGGAGGAGGGGAGAAGCGCACCATGCTGCCCATGCCCGGGCCGCGAGCTATGGCTGCTTCAGTGAGCTATTAGCGGATTGTTCAAGTGGACGTCCGTGCCCTGTTCGATAGGGGTCGGCTCGTGGTCCATAGACACGTCTCATAAAGCACTCGCGAGGGTTCGCTAGGCGGGGCTCGAACCCATTTGGTAGGGTTCGAGGGCTCGATGCTCTCCCTCGATGGGATCCCGCGCAACCATGTCCGCGAAAAGAGCGCCGAGATGAACCGGCTGTACTCCCAGATGAGCCAGCTCGGGCAACACAACGCCGAGCTGGTGCTCAAAAATATCGATGCCAACACAAAAATGGCCGATCTGGGGGCGCGTCAGCAGGCGCTGGAGGAGGAGCTGGCGCGGGTTGCTGGTGAGCGGGACGTCCAGAGGGCGGCAGCGGAGCAGAAGGCCCGGGAGACCGAGGCGCAAGCTGCCGAGCTGCAGCGCCATCGGACGGCGCTCGAGGAGAGAGCTCGCGAGGCGGAGGTGTAGAGAGCTGAGTTGCAGCGCCTCAGCACGATGCTTGAGCAGCAGAAGGCCGAGCTCCTCCATAAAGAGGTGGCCGTGGTTGCGCTCGCCGGGACCCTCCGGGAAAAGGGCGAGGCCCTCGAGGGGAAGGAGGTGGCCCTCCAGAACATGGGGGCCGCCCTTAGAGAGAAGGAAGCCTCCTTGTCCTCGCTCGAAGAGGCCTCCCGGACCCAGAGGGAGGAAGCGCAGAAGAACATCACGGGTGAGTACCTTCGATTTTTCGTCGATTTGTTTCTTTTCGTAGCTGATGTTGATTTCCTTTGCTCAGAGCTAAGGCAAAAGGTGGTGGACGAGACCGCGGCGAAGGAAGCGGTCCATACCGCGCTCACGGCGGCGCAGACGGAGTTTGCTGAGCTGGAGCAGACCGCCATGAGCGTGTGTCAAGAACTCGAGGGGGAGGGTGCCGTCTCGGGCAGTTCGGTGATCAGCCGCCTGCGCGCGCTAGGCGGTCGGTTTGCTGAGCACGCCAAGAGCACCTTCTACCTTGGTGTCCTGCGGGCTCTCGCCGTAGCCTCGACGCATTATCTCATGGATCTCCAGAGGGTGTCGTCGGGGTACGTCGTTCCTGATGATGCTGACGCGGACGCCGCATCGGCCATCATGGATGAAGCCGACGCAGCCGCGGAGGAGTTCGCCACCGTCCTCGCCGAGAAGCTCGAAGCGGACATCCCTCCCATCATCGAGTTCGACGCCCCTGAGGGCCCGCCAGGGGGGATGGTAGCCTGTAGGAAAACTGGGCCTCGAAGCCCATGTAAATAGATTAGTGTTTATATCATAGTCGCGCCTTGTAATCGCATCCTATGAATACAAGAGATTTTATTTCGTAATTCGAATGTGTGGCCCGTCGAGGCCTTGTGTGTTCGAGCCTATATTTCTTTACTTTATTTCCGTGTTCTTCGTATGCGACTTAGATAAACACCTGCGAGGAAGTTTGCGTTCATAAGCGACGTAGGCATAGGGTGGTGAGGGGGGTGCCATATCTCGGAGGCGTAGGCGGCCCCACAACTCGGCCGACCCCGTACCGTGGTTGCTTACACCTCGCGTCCGTTTTTTCCAAGGATACGAGAAGATTAGGGCCGAGACGGAAATATTTCGAAAAACATTGGTGACTTTTTGGGGACGTTCGGGGGTTCCCCCCGTAGTAGCCCCCGAGGGACGCTCGACTTTGCCGAGGGGAAAGCCGAGCGTACCTCAGTGTTAGCGCACGTCCTAGCCTTCGAGGGCCCGGATGGTTCCCAAAAATAAACGAGTAAAGCATACTTCTTTACTGTTTCGGGAAAATTGAAAATACGAGTACAAGCAAATGTGCAAAAAGTTTGAAATTCTAGGGATAGAAGCGACGTAGCTGTTGTATGTTCCAAGCGTTGGTGAGGACTTCGCCGTTCTCGTTCGCCAGCTTGTACGTGCCGGGTTTGAGCACCTCGGCGATTATGTACGGCCCTTCCCACGGAGGTGAGAGCTTGTGGCGGCCCCTGTTGTCCTGTCGAAGCCTCAGCACCAAGTCCCCTTCATTTAGGTCTCGGCGCCGGACCCTCTGCGCGTGATACCTTCGTAAGGACTGCTGGTAGCGCGTAGAGTGGAGCAACGCCACATCTCGAGCCTCGTCCACTTGATCCAGCGAGTCTTCGCGAGCTCGCTGGTTTTGCTGTTCTTGGGATGCCTTGAGTCTTGGCGACCCGTACTCTAAGTCGGTAGGAAGAATGGCCTCGGCACCATAGATGAGGAAGAACAGAGAAAAACCCGTGGCTCTGCTTGGGGTCGTCCTCAGGCTCCAGATGACCGAGGGTAGCTCCGTGAGCCACTTCCGGCCAAATTTGTTCAGCTTGTTGAAGATCCTTGGCTTCAGTCCTTGAAGGATCATGCCATTGGCATGCTCCACTTGCCCGTTCGTCTGTGGGTGTGCCACAGCCGACCAGTCCACGCGTATGTGGAAGCTGTCGCAGAACGCCAAGAACTTCTTGCCTGTGAACTGGGTGCCGTTGTCGGTGATGATCGAGTTCGGGACCCCGAACCTGAAGACGATATCGGTGAAGAATTGGACTACTTGCTCGGATTTGATCTTGCCGATGGGCCGAGCCTCGATCCACTTGGAGAATTTGTCGACCGCCACCAGCAAGTGGGTGTAGCCCCCGGGCGCCCTCTTCAGCGGACCGACGAGGTCTAGTCCCCATACGGCAAACGGCCACGTGATGGGGATCGTCTGCAGAGCATGGGCCGGGAGGTGTGTTTTTCGAGCGTAGAACTGGCAACCCTCACAAGTCCGCACGACGTCAGTGGCGTCGGCGACCGCGGTGGGCCAGTAAAAACCTTGCCGAAACGCATTACCCACGAGGGTGCGTGGCGCAGCGTGATGGCCGTAGATGCCAGAATGGATGTTGCGGATCAGCTCCTTGCCCTCGGGAACGGGGATGCATCGCTGCATAACGCCCGAGGGACTGCGCTTGTATAGCGCGTCGTCGATTAGGACGAAGGACTTAGCCCTCCTTGCGAGGCTCCGCGCCTGGGCATGGTTCGAGGGTAAGACCCCTCGAATCATCCAGTCAAGGTACTGGACGTGCCAGTCTCGCAAAGTGGGGGTCTCGTCAACTTCCATTGCCTCGCCCTCGTCTTCGGAGGTGGTTTCGAAGTCAATGTCCATGGGCTCGACCCCGTCCGCCGGGGGATTCCCTCCGGGGGACCTGGTGGATGAGGGGTCCGGCTCCGCCGGATCTTTGAATTCGGCGGAGGGCTTGGTGATGTCTCGAGCGAAGATGTTCGGGGGGACGGTGGTCTGCCCCGACGCAATCTTGGCTAATTCGTCGGCGTCCTCGTTGTACTTGCGCGGGACATGGTTGAGCTCAAGGCCATCGAATTTGTCTCCAACTTCTGACCACATCAGAGGAGTTCTGCATTTTCTCCCATAAAGAGCTTCGAATGGTGACATGCCCAAGCTTGCTTGATAACCGTTGTTGTATGAAAATTTCGCATAGGGCAAACTCTACTCCCAATCCTTGCCACAGGTAAGGACACATGCTCTCAACATATCCTCCATAATCTGATTCACCCTAACATGCCATCCGTTTGCGGGTGATAGGCGGAGCTGAAATCCAATTTAGTGCCCATGGCTTTATGCAAACTTTTCCAAAACCTAGAGGTGAATTGGGTCCCTTTATCTGATATAATTCTGCTAGGCACACCATGCAAATTTACTATATTTTCCACATAAAGCTTAGCTAGCTTCTCTCCACCGTAATTGGTCCGTACGGGTATGAAATGAGCCGCTTTGGTGAGTCGGTCCACTATTACCCATATGTAGTCATGTCCTTTCTGTGTTCTGGGCAAGCCCACTACAAAGTCCATTCCTATCTCATCCCATTTCCAAACCGGAATGGGTAGGGGTTGCAACAATCCTGCTGGCTTCTGATGTTTGGCCTTGATCCTTTGACACATATCACAATGAGCGACAAATGGTGCAATATCCGCCTTCATTCCATTCCACCAATATTTTTGTTTTAAGTCCATATATATCTTGGTGGATCCTGGGTGGATAGAGTAGGCCGAGTTATGGGCTTCATCCATGATTATTTGCCGGAAGTCTCCTTTCTGGGGCACACAAATTCTAGTTTTATACCATAAGGTTCCCTCATTATCCACTCTAAAATCCGATGCCTTATTTTCTCCAGTCTGCATTCGGATTTCCATCAAATCCTTGTCCGAACTTTGGGCCTTTCTGATTTTATCCTCCAGAGTAGGTTGAATGCTCATCTTGCGAATGGAACCTCGAGGGACAATGTGCACATTCAATCGTGCCATTTCTTCCTGCAGATGGGCATCCTTGGGTCCATAAGCTTTCCGGCTTAAGGCGTCGGCTACCACATTAGCTTTACCAGGGTGGTAATGGATTTCCACATTATAATCTTTAACCAGTTCTAACCATCTCCTTTGCCTTAAATTCAAATCTAGCTGGGTAAAAATATACTTTAAACTCTTATGGTCGGTATAGATTTCGCACTTATTTCCAATTAGATAATGCCTCCAAATCTTGAGGGCATGTACTACGGCAGCAAACTCCAGATCATGTGTTAGATAATTTTGCTCATGAGGCCTAAGTTGGCGGGAAGCATATGCAACTACTTTCCCATCTTGCATAAGGACACACCCTAAACTTTGTCGGGATGCATCACAATAAATGACAAAATCCCGATGAATGTCCGGTAGGGTTAGTCCTGGAGCGGTTGTCAACCTTCGCTTCAATTCCTGAAAACTTCTTTCGCAGGATTCTGTCCAGGCGAACTTCTTTACCTTCTTAAGTAGTTCCGTCATGGGCTGGGCTATCCTGGAGAATCCCTCAATAAATCTTCGATAATACCCAGCTAATCCAAGAAAGCTTCTGATTTCACTAACATTAGTTGGTTGCTACCAATTGTAAACCGCTTCAACTTTTTCAGGGTCGACTGCTACTCCTTCTGCGGTCAGAATATGTCCAAGAAAAACCACTTTCTCTAGCCAGAATTAACACTAGCTGAATTTTGCATAGAGTTTGTTTGCTCTCAACTTTTCCAAAACTACCCTCAGATGTTGCTCGTGCTCCTGGACACTCTTGGAGTAAATAAGTATGTCGTCGATAAAGACTACGACAAACTTATCTAACTCGTCCATAAACACCTTGTTCATGAGATTCATGAAATATGCAGGTGCATTGGTGAGTCCAAAAGACATCACCGTAAACTCAAACTGCCCGTAACGGGTGACAAAAGTTGTCTTTGGAATGTCACTTTCTCTAATCTTGAGCTGAAAATATTCTGACCTCAGATCAATTTTGGAGAAGTACTTGGCTCCTTTTAGTTGATCGAAAAGGTCATCAATCCTGGGGAGGGGGTACTTATTCTTGATGGTAACTTCGTTCAGCGCCCGGTAATCTACACACAACCTCATACTCCTATCCTTCTTTTTGACAAATAGGACTGGGGCTCCCCAAGGCGACGAGCTTAGCCTGATGAAGCCAATTCGTTGTAGTTCTTCCAGTTGCTTTTTTAGTTCTACCAATTCAGAGGCTGCCATCCTATAGGGTCTCTTGGCTATAGGAGAGGTTCCAGGGACAAGATCGATGACAAACTCTATATCTCTATCTGGTGGCATTCTGGGAAGTTCTTCAGGGAAGATATCTGGGTATTCGCTTACTACCGGGACTTCTTCCAAGGACTTGGCTTCCATGCTAAACACCATTGGGTCCGATCTACTTCCCTGGGTATGGCAGGTCACTCGTATTCCTTCTGGGTTCGTTAGGTGTACCACTTTGTGAGTACAACCTATGAGACCATTGTGCAGGCTTAACCAGTCCATTCCAAGGATCACATCTATTCCTTTAGACTTAAGTACTACTAGGTCTGCTAGAAATTCTACCCCACTTAAATTGATCCTTACCCATAGACAACCTAGTTCACACTTGATGTCACCTCCAGGCGTCCGGGTTAATAGGGGTGTTTTAGTAGTACTGTAGGTATATTGTGCTTTTCCACAAAACTTGAGGATATGAATGAGTGTGTTGCTCCAGAATCAAATAGTACCGTTGCAAGAGCTGAGCTGACTAGGTACTCACCGAGCACTACGCCCTGAGCTCCTTGAGCCTCCTGCGCGTTGATGTGGTTTACGCGGGCTCGTCCAAATGAATGTTGGGGCTGCTTCATCTGCTGACTGTTGTTGCTGCTGCGGATGGGCACTCGGTTGGCACCT
This sequence comes from Panicum virgatum, assembly GCF_016808335.1. NCBI lineage: Eukaryota > Viridiplantae > Streptophyta > Magnoliopsida > Poales > Poaceae > Panicum > Panicum virgatum. The sequence goes on from NC_053142.1 coordinate 50,422,792, forward strand.
GACAGAACTGGCCTTGGTCCATTCACCGTGTTGGAGAAGACTGATGTAGCAGGCTTGTTCTTGGCATATGGGCAGTTAGCAATGAAATGTCCTGTCTCTCGGCAGTTGAAACAGGCCCTAGCATTGCTGTTGTTGGTGGTGACCTGGCTTGCATTGCTCTGCGGGTCCTTTATGGTGTTGTGGCTCCTGAATGGTGTTTTAGAGGCCTGTGGGCCTGTCACCTAAGACTGGGTCCTATACTGCATTGGGGCCTGATATCTTGGTGCCATATACCTGGAATTCCTTGGTTTCTAGAAGCGGTCCTGCTGGCGGGCCTTGCTTTCCAGGAACTTGCGCTTGTTATCCTTTCTTTCTTCCGCTTTGGCCCTTTCTGTGAGAATGGCCTTGTTTATCAGACGGTTGAAGTCCGGGTAGATCTGAGGGGTAAGCAGGGTCCCGAGTTCTGGGTTCAATCCCTTCTTGAACATGTCCTGCTTCTTTCCATCATCGTCCACTTCCTCTGGTGCATATCGGGCCAGTTCCATGAACTGATGGGTGTACTCTTCCACCGACATGCTTCCTTGCTGCAGCGTGCGGAACTCATCCGCCTTGCGTTTCATGGTGGCCGAGGGAATATGATAGCGGCGGAACTCCTTCACGAATTCCTTCCAAGTGATGGTGGAGGCATCTTCGGCAGCGGCGCAGTAATTCTCCCACCAGGCTAAGGCAGTTCCAGTGAGTTGGTGAGCTGCCAGGAGAACTTTGTCTCGATCTTGACATTCGAATGGATCAAGCTTCCTCTGGATCACATGCAGCCAGTCGTCTGCATCCAAGGGGTTGCTGGATCTGGCAAAGGTGGGCGGCTTTGTCCTCAGAAAAGCTGTCAGCTTGTCATTCATGGTCTGCTCTCATGGCCGTTTGTTAACGAGGGCATTGGGCAGTGTTTCCAGTATGAGGGTCTGGTTATGTATTATCTGTGCCAGGTCCCCGAGGGGTGGTGGTGGTGGCAGTGGCACTTCTCCTTGATTTTCTCCTCTGTTCTGACTCACTTCCTGTTCTTCCTGAGGAGGGTTCTGTCCATTAGGCTGTACTCCTGCATCAACGGCTGCAGGGGTCCGGTTGCGGGAGGCCCTCGTACCGCTTCAGGAAGCCATCTGTAAATCGGGGAGAGCCTTTGTGAGATTGGGACTAGAATTACGTGATGTTTAAGTTGTTTAGTTTGTATTTTTGAAAAGGCAGAATCTACTTTCTGCCGAAAAGCACACAAACTAACAAGCACACAAACATAGCAACCAACAAGCGCAAACATCTTTATTACTGCAAGGGAGGGTACAACACGGGGACAAGACTAAAGCGCGTACTACACGTCCGGGTACAGGTTCACACTTAAGGGTATAACTTAAACCAAGGGGGCTGGGAGGGTACAGCACTAGGATGGTGTCAGACATTCTACTCGCGGGGCAAGCCTTCTCCTGGGGCGGAGTGTGCGAGTAGTCCTTGCTCGCCGTCCTCTAGGTTTCCATTTTCCAAGGGTTGCGTAGCAGCTTCTCTTTCAACGGCGGCAGCAGACCTTTCAGGGTTCTCGGGTGGGGCTTGTGGGGTTCTCAAGAGTGGTCCCCATCCTATGACGTGTGTCTCAAGTTGAACATGGTCTTCCCCAATTGCCGGGACTGGCGTTCCACTTCTGGTCTATTCTTGCATACGCCGGTCCCGGGCCTGCCTGAGGCTCTCCTGGGCAACCGCTTCGCTGTTGACCGCGGCTGCGGCTCTTGCCTCGACTTGGGCTGCCCAGATCTGTTGCAGTCTTACCACGAGCTCTGCTTGCTCGGCTCGATGGGTCTGCTCCCTCAAGATGCTGGCTTGCTCGTCAAAGAGCTGATCCAAGGAGGCTAGTTAGGTATCCATTTGGTACAGAGAGTCTTCTTCATGGTGGCGCCGTTCCAGGCTTCTCATACGAGCTTCCCAAACTGGGGTCCTGATGGCCGGAGGAAAGAATCTCATCGGAGTGGGGGCGAGGTGTCCCTCAAAAATCCGGCACAGATAATAGAGTGCTTTCCTGACGGCCAAGCAATAGGTATCATGGTGCCTAAACTATGTAGCGGTCACTCGCCATGGCTAGATGTCGGGGTAACGGTCACTTCTGGCAATAACCAGGATCACCCTGCAGCGAAGGGTACCATTGTGTTCGTACTCTCTGCTGTAGTACCTTGGGCGTTCCGTAACGCCAAGGCTTTCCTGGGCGTTGATCAAAAGGCTGGGGAAGCCAGGTGCAGCTTGGCAATTGCCCTGGGTCCATCCTTCCTCAGCCATCTGAAAACAAAGATAGGGTGAACAAGTTTGCACAAATATTTGGGTACAAGGGAATACACGGTACTTTATTATTACAACATTGTGGGGTACAGTTTCCATGGATACATGATTATTAGGATAGGATTCTATCTTGGAGTGCTATTTCTATCATGGGGACTCTTCCTCGATCCGGATAGGGCGCTTCTTTGGTGGAAGACACTGATCCATCACATCATCTTCGGTCTGAGTACCTCTATCCCAATGGGTTTCTTCGGGTTCTTCCTCTATCCACCCACTTATTCCTCTGCAAGCCTCGTATTCTTGCCATTGGGCTTGGAGAGCGGCTAGGGAATACTCGGCGCGTGCGGCTCTTGTCCGTTGTAACTCTAGTTCTTGGGTTGCCTTTTCTGTCCTGTGGATTTGGCGCTTTAGTTTTGCCGTCTGTTCGCAGTAAAGTTCATCCAGGCCGGTGAAGTAGATGGATAGGTGGGAGACCGTATCTTCTAGGTCTTCTTCTTCTCTTCCAAGTCCTCTCATTAGGGCAATCCATGAGCATCCTCTTTCTCCAGTAGGCGGGAAAAATCCCATAGGAGTCCGCTGAAGATGATGCTTGTAGACCACACGCAGACGTCGCAGGGCTTTACGGGCGGCCTTTCAGTAGGTGTCAGGGAAGCAAAAGCCAGTGGTGGAGATGAACCAGGGGTCCACGTCAGGGTAGCGGGTGCTTTTTCTCACAAAGATCATCATGTCGCACCGAAGTGTGCCCCTGGAGTCGTACTCCCGGTAGACGTACTCTGATGGGTCCACAACTCCGACGCGTTCCAGGCTGAGTAGCAATAACTTAGGAAGGTCGGGCTCTACGTGGCAGATTCTGCCACTCCATCCATTGTCAGCCATCTAGAACAGGGCAAGAACCAGCGGTGAGTGATTGTGAGGAAAAAGGATTAAGCAAGGAAAAGTCCTAATGTGAAAAGACTTGAAAAAGGGTCTCGCTCCTAGGGTCACGTCCTACGGTCAACCCACGGCTCTGAAACCACCTGAAGCGTCCCCTCATAAGAGAAGACTTAAAAGTGATACAATATCAGTCCCAGGAGACTGATAACACTTCTATTACATTAGATGGTATATCACCATACAACTCTACGCGGAAGTGGGCAGTGAAGCGCCACTATCGCTAGGATAACAACTAACACCCACACAATGATATTAACTACGAAGAGGGGGTCATCAGAGTCTTGCGCCATGCGGGACTTCCTGCGGGTGACCCTATCCACAGGCAAAGTTGGGTGCAGGACGGGACCTCTACTCAACGTCTTCGGGAACGAAGTCTGGATCTTCCTCTTTAAAAATTAAGAAAGGGGTGAGTACAAATGTGCTCAGCAAGTCCAACCACACCCACGGAGGGGTATAAATAGAATATAATGCACAGGGTAATTCAAGGATAAGGCTAGATTTAATTTGCGGAAAGCAAATTTTTTTGCAGTGGTTTATTTGAAAGAAAAGATTTTCAAAGCAAGTTTTACTTGTACCGGGTAACACGTATTGTTGACCCCCACAGGATCCAATTTTTAAGCTGCTACCGGACTCATTCGCCGTAGCACACGGCACGACTGCCGGACACCTTTCCCAAAACAACTCACGCCAACCCAACCCTTCCCAGAAGAAATACTAGTTATGTGATCACACCGTAACTCGCCCAGTACCGTGGGCACGGCTATTCGAATAGATTTTAACTCTGCAGAGGTGTGCAACTTTACCCACAAGCGGGGTACCACAGCTCGATCACCATAGTGTCGGTGCAGATCCCAACAAAGCCATTACCCACCTTAGCTAGACCTGACTAGCCATCACGGGATCCACCAAGGGTTCATTGACCTATCACAGAAGCTTTAACCGGGGCATAAGTCACACAGAGCTAATCCCTTCTCCTTGATCACCCGTTGCTCTCAGCTCTCCTGGTGGCTATCAGACTAACTAGTGGGGTTTATGCTAAGCCGTTGCCCATACAACGGTCGAGTGGTTTGCACGATAGTGGAGTTAGGTGAGATGACACACCAACTCGGTCCTTAATTGTGACAAGATGGATATCTCCCTTCCTTGCTCTGCCACACAGGCACGAGCACACCATTCGGCAATTCACGCAGAAGTGCCATCCATCTCGTCTAATCTCATCTTTTAAAATTCCACATTTTTCCCTTCCCACACACTCACGCATTTTTCCTTTTATAAAATAAGTTGTATTGTGTTTAAGGTCCTAAACATTCTAGCAGCGATTAACGTCCAAACAAATCACATTCAGACATTAATCGAGGTGGTCAAGGAATGGTTGTAACAAATCAAGGGGTGGCTATCCAACCATGTTTTCAGCAGGCAAAATATATGCAATTTTATAAGATAAGCCAATAGGTTGTGTTTATAAAAACTGGAACAAAACATGCATCAAAGGGCGGGATTGAACTTGCCATCTTAAAAGACTTCCGGGAAGTCCTGATCGAGGTACTGTCCTTCAGGCTCGGGGTCGCGGTACTGCTCGTCGACGGGCTCTCCCTCGTTCACACCTGAGCTACGACGCACACAAACAGGCACACAATTAAGAAAAATAAATAAAAGCTTTATTGATGAGCTCGAATCAGAAACAATTAAGATATGGGGATAGGAATAATATTTTTGGGAGATTTTCTAATGGCATGGCCGAAACTATTTTAGAAATAGCGTGGTAAAGTTTCGGAGTGACTGGAGGATTTTTGGCACATGGAATGATAGGTTAAAGAGGTGTTTTGGGGCTAACAGGGTCTAAGGAGAGACGAAAATAGGATGAATGGATAGGATATGATTTATAGAAATTTAGAAAAAAATTTAATTGGATCGGAGTTTGGATGACTAAGATAGTGGATGACAAAGTGGCTTGATAATTAAGCTGCATAATTGAATTAGCATATTCACGTGATGGCATGGATGGGTCTTTTGGGCTGCTCGAACAGCATATGGGCTGGGGCTTGCTGGTTTAAGGATGGGGGGGGGTTATTTGGAAAAAGATCATAAAGAGGAAGGACTCTTAAATGAAAAAGGAAAGAGGAGGTGCCTATGGGCAAAATTGCCCCTTTCTTCCTCCTCCCATTCCCTTCCTCGACACGAACAGGGGAGGCGCAGGGAGGGGCGGCGCCTTGGGCACCGGCGCTCCCGGGCACGGCGGCGGCCGGGGAGAGGGGGAAAACAGAGAGGTAGACGAGGGGGTTCGATTCCCATACTTACTTCGAGTGGAGGTGGCCTGTGGAGGTGCGCCCACGGCGGCCGGCGGGAGGCGGTGGAGTTGCTCGGGGTGGCGATGCTGGTGGCTTGGGGAGGGGGCACGCGGTGGTGGAGGTGGTTGTGGAGCTTGAAGGCGAGGCGGAGGGCTGCTTTATAGGCGAGGAAAGGCGGTAGAGAAGGGGGCCGCGGTGGTGGCCGACGGGCAGCTCTGCAGTGCGTCGTCAATGGCGTGGGGGCAGCTCCGGCTGCTTGCGGGCATCGCGGAGCGGCGCGAGCGTCGAGGTCGTCGGCGCTGTGCTGGTCGACGGGCGGTGCGGCGAGCACAGGCGACGGGACGGGTCGGGCAGCAGCCGAGCGTCGCGCCGAGCATCTCGGGTGTGCGTGGAGCGCGTGGGGGCACAGGGACGCAGTGAAGGTCGGTACGGCGTGGTGCCGGCGGCAGTGCGCGGTCCCGTCGTGGGGCCGGGCTGTCGCGCGTGCGTCGCGTGGAAGAAATAGGGCAAGGGGGCCTGGCTTGCCGAGCGTGCACACGGCGTGGTGCAACGCTGCTGCTCAAGCAAGCTTGCAGCATGCTTGCTGCTGGAACGCGGTGGTAGCAAGTGTGTTGAGGTTGCTCGTGCTTGTGCCTAGCTTGCTTGTGTTTGTTCATGGTTCGTTCGTGAGCGAAGTACATAGCATGGAAATAGAGAGAGAAAGAGAGAGGGCGCCAGCGAGATTCGCGGCGCTAGTCGCGAGCCGAGCGTTGCGTCGACGAGAACGACGTGCACGAGGAACGAGGAGAACATGGAAAAGTTTAAACGATTATTAACTTCGGTGTCGGGACGGAGATTGGGTTTGGTGTCAGGGTGACGAATCACCGGAAAAGATTCGAGCTCGGCGATGAAAAGATTTTGAAAAACATTTTTAGCGAGTAATTTATTTGGGTGAATTTTCGAGATGTTACATCCGCCCCGTCGTCTACCTGTACAACCAGCTCCTCCATCTCCTCGCCACCGCCGACCGCTCGTCCTTCCCCAGCCCTGCTGCGGACGCGCGCCGCGTCTTCCGCTTCCGCTCCTACAGCCCCGTCCCTCCTCCCGCTCCCGCCGCTCGACGCAAATCAGATGTTGTGGTGGTGATGGAGGCAGCGACGGCCCAGCACGAGGCGAGGTGGTCGACGCGGATGCAGCTCGCGCGGGGACGGCGGTGCGCGGGTGGGGTGAGGACGCGACCGCCGGTGTGCGGGTGGGGTGAGGACGCGGCCGCCGGCGGAGCGGCCAAAGCCTGGGCGGAGCGGGGAAAAACAAAAGATCATGGTGGGTCCCGCATGAATAGAGGGTGATTTAGAGGTTATTGTTGCAGGAATAGTAATTTAGAGGACTAAAATCTTTTAGAGGACTATAGGAATATTCTTTTAAATGGTGATTTATAGAGGATACCGCTGCAGATAGCCTTAGCCCTTAGCTGGGCTGCTGCTCGCCTGTCTTCCTTCTCGTCTGTGATTTGGCTGCTCCGCCGTGGCTACCGCCGATTCAGGGCTCAGGAGTCGTGCACGTTGCGCACCTATGATGGAGAAGATGCGGCTTGTCTTTTGCTGGGCCGGATCTTCGGCCTGCGATGATGGATGGATAGATGGATAGAACTAGCCAGAAAAAAGTTCTTTTTGCCTCCCTGAATTTTGGGTCGAGTCCGCTTTTCCTCTCTGTTCGAGGGCGGTTTTACTATTTTTCTTTTATATTTATTTTAACAGAATTTTTGTAAAATCATACTAAATCACAAAAAAATTATAAAATAGAAAAATCAAATTTTGTTGGAATCCACATGAGTAGATATACACAGTGAATATAGTATATAGTATACTTTAATACAATTTTTTTGCTATATCTTTAGATATATACTTTTCTGTAATTAATTTATAGCCATAGTTTTCGTCGTCCAATTATGGTGAAATTTTTATCGAGGACTAATCATTATATGATTGAGCTGTAGCAAAAATTTTATAATTATTGGATAATATTTGACTGATCTATAGATTTATCTATATAAACTAGATAAATCTATAGAAAAATCTAGAGGAATCTATAGATAAACCTAGATAAATCTATAACTGTGTCATATATGATCCAATAATCATAAAATTTTAACTACAACTCAATCATATAATGATTAGCCCACCATAAAAATTTCACAATAATTGGATGATGGAAACTGTAGCTATAAATTAATTACAGAAAAATATATATCTAAATATATAGCAAAAAATTATAATAAAGTATACCATATAATATGTTTACTGTGTATATATATTTATGTGGAGCCAAATAAAATTGGATTTTCTATTTTATGATTTTTTTTGTGATTTACTATGATTTTCAAAGATTCTGTTAAAATAAACATAAAAGAAAAATAGTAAAACTGCCTTCAAACCCGCTCAAGGAGGTCGTGCGACCGGTTTCGGGAGTCCGGAAGGGGAGTCCGGAAGGCTGGTCGGCTGGTTTCAAAGTTCATGGAGAAAAAACGGACTTGCCCCAAAGTTCAGGAGACAAAAAGGACTTTTTCCAACTTGCCAACAAGGGCCACTTTATTTGGGCTGGGGAGTAAAAACTACCACTACTCGGGTTTTTTTTTTTTCGCTCAAGCCTAGTGCCGCGGCCCTAGACCTATGTTCAGCTTCGCTCCATGTTGGAGTAAAGCAAAGGTGGAAACCCCTAGGTCGGCGAAATCGTGGGCTTGAGGGTAGTGATCATTCTAATATGATCCGTGGAGGGAGACATCAAATGAAGAAATCGGGATTGAGCAGTTCTTTTCACAGGAACAAAGCCCTTTTTTTTCGAAACAAACTATGCATGAGAGCTTCTCACTGTACTGCACTGAACAGGAAGGTGCAGAGTTTTTTGAGTTGTGACGTCTCTAGCAATTAGCACTGAAGGAATTGTGAGTATTTTCTTACTGTGTTCTTCATTAAGATTGTGGAAGACAGTGATTCTGTTAGTAGCACACTGTACATCTGGCCATGTTCAGTTTAGGCGAGACATAACAACTGCCAGACTAATTACTTTCACCTTTCAACACGTATGCAGGTGTCTTTAGCATGCAGCCCGAAATCTTCTTCTCGGTCAGAATATTGGTTTGACCTGAGATTCCCTGGATCCATGATCTCCTGTACCGTCAGGATGCGGGTCTTATTAGAGTGTTTGTTTCAGGTACCACCAGAGCCCGGCCTGGCGGCCTGGCTGTGCTGCTCACTGCTTGCAATTGCCAGCGCGTGGTGCCGGTCCACTTGTTCTTGGCGGATCGCCATCGGCGGAGGGGCTCCACGAGCAGATTGGCCGCCAATGATTTAGGGTTAGCCTGTCCCTGTCCATGAATTTATGATTTGGGGGGAGAGCAATCATGTCACGTGATCCGTGTTGAAAGTTAAGGAGTGCCATGCCAACCCGGTCATCCTCATCAGAAAGGCCCATCTTCTTTGTATGATCCTCCTTTCCGGTAGGCGGCAGCGAAGGGGTCAGGCGGTCAGCATTCAGCAGCACAAAAAAGGGCCGTGTTTGGTTGGAGTGTGAAAAAATTTTCACCCTACTTTGACCACTAATTTAGAGTAGTAAACGAAGTCTAATTACAAAACCACCTCCACAACCCCGTGTAAATCGCGATACGAATCTAATGAGGCCTTTGACCGCGCGATTATAGGATGGTACTGTAGCATCACTGTAGCAAATCATCAATTAATTACCGTCATTAGATTCGTCTCGAAAAGTTACGCTTATCCCTAAAAAAATTTTGCAAATAGACTTTATTTAATACTCTATGCATACGAGATTTTTTTTCCGGAAAACGTGCGCAGATTTTAACTAACACGGCCACGATGGGCTTCGATGTCATGTCACACACTTCATTCAGCCACTGGCTCTCCTAGAATGGGACGATTCTGGCAGAGCATGTGCCCCGGTCAGGTCCCCTTGTTACGCCGTGTTTAGTTGCAAAAATTTTAGGGCGTAAAACAATATAGTACTTTCATTTGTATTTGATAATTATTGTTCCGTCATAGATTAATTAGGCTCATTAGATTCGTCTCGTGATTTACAAACAAACTATGTAATTAGTTTTTTATTTCGTGTAGATTTAATACTTCATGCATGCGTTGAAAAATTTGATGTGACGGAGAATCTTGTAAAATTTTGGAATTTTGGATGCAACTAAACAGGGCCCTAGCCTTTTTTTTTTGTCTTCAAGTGACAGGTTTCTGTAAATTGATCTGCACATGAATAGATGTACTTCCCCTCATGGCTACACAGCTGTGCAGCAGCTTGGACTCGTCAGTGAGACTTGGAAGAGGCGAAGAGCAAGGCCGGCAGCTCGCCCAGTTTTCGCACTTAAACCAGGGCGCGATCCCGGCTTGTCGACGAGACGAGACAAAAGTCTGCGCGAGGTCTTTGTCTGCGTATCCAAACCACACACACACACAGCACACCAATTGGGTGACAGAGACGAGTTATCCCAGGAGCTCAACCTCCTTCCTCAGCAGTCCTCCCATGAGTCAAACACTGCAGCTCTGAACACCGCTGGTCATCAATGGCGCACCACGGCGGCCACTCCCTGGAGCTCGCCGCCGCCCCCGAACTCGATGACGACGGCCACGCCCCGCGCACCGGTACAAGTTTTTTCTCGTGTCTTGCCTGCAACCATGTAGAGCTAGTCGCGCTGACAGCGGCCATGGCTCCCCTTCTCTGGTTTCTTGTTGCTCGTCAGGGAACCTATGGACGTGCTTCGCGCACATCATCACCGGCGTGATCGGCTGCGGCGTGCTCGCGCTCTCGTGGAGCGTGGCGCAGCTGGGATGGGTCGGCGGCACCGTCGCCATGCTCTGCTTCGCCTTCGTCACCTACATCTCGGCCTTCCTGCTGTCCCACTGTTACAGATCCCCTGACCTGGAGAAAAGGCAGAGGAACTACACCTACATGGATGCCGTCAGAACGCACCTAGGTAGCTGATGCCCCTTTTCAGATCATGAAATCCTGTGACCTTTTCTTCACAACCGAACCATCTTTGTTAGTTACAGTACTATACTGAGTAGTACTTTTTTTTGTTCAAACGTTTTTTTTTGTTCTTTTCGTTCAAAAATTGAAATTTCTTAGTCTTTGGTTACTGGAGTCGTCTTTGCTATCTTTTTCTGTGGCAACTGATGAGCAAAATGCACAGGGGAAAAGCGCACCTGGCTCTGTGGCTTCCTCCAGTACGGCAGTACCTGAACCTGTACGGGACTTGCATTGCCTACACCATCACCACCGCGACTTGTCTCAGGTGATTCTGATCTTGGCATGGATTTTCATCAGTTGGTACTAGTAAGTCGGTCATGGCAAATTAGCTCCCGTTACCGAGAGGCGCAAGCGCAACTGGTGGCAGGGCGATCAAGAGGGCCAACTCCTACCACAACGAAGGGCGCGACGCCCCCTGCGGCGCGGACGGCGAGCACTTCTACATGTTGCTCTTCGGAGCGGCGCAGCTGGTGCTGTCCTTCGTACCCAACTTCCACAGCATGGCGTGGCTCTCCGTCGTCGCGGCGATCATGTCCTTCACCTACGCCACCATCGGGCTCGGCCTCGGACTCGCCAAGACCATAGGTAACACAACACGCATGGCATGATCCTGATCCAGTTTCAGCCGATGGCGCAGTCGGCGCTGTGTGGTAATTCTCGAGAAAGCGAGCATCGATTGATGCTTGGATGCAAATCTTGTGTCAGAGAATGGGACGATCAAAGGAAGCATCGCCGGCGTTCCGATGAGCACCCCGGCGCAGAAAGTCTGGCGAGTGGCTCAGGCAATCGGCGACATCGCCTTCGCCTACCCGTACACCTTAGTCCTACTGGAAATACAGGTAGCTAGACCCTGAACTTTATTATTACCAGTGTTCAGCGGGCTCAGAGAGCCACCCTTTTACCCACTTCATCACTGAGAGCGAAACATCCGCACAGGACACGCTGAAATCGCCGCCCCCTGAGAGCGAGACGATGCAGAAGGGCAACGTGATCGCGGTCCTGGCGACCACCTTCTTCTACCTCGGCGTGGGGTGCTTCGGGTACGCCGCCTTCGGCAACGCGGCGCCGGGAAACCTGCTCGCCGGCTTCGGCTTCTACGAGCCCTACTGGCTCCTAGACTTCGCCAACGCCTGCATCGTGCTCCACCTGCTTGGAGGCTACCAGGTAAACTTAACTAGCTAATGACCACTGGAAGCTAGGAAATATTTGATTATTAATTCCTCGAAAAGAGTCACTACTGTTCAGAGACTTGGACAGCGAGCTTGACACCATGCTAATAACGATGATTTCCATTTGATCTGCAGATGTTTAGCCAACAAATCTTCACGTTCGCGGACCGGTGCTCGGCGGCGATGTTCCCGGACAGCGCGTTCGTGAACAGGTTCTACGCCGTGAGGGTGCCGGGCGTGGCGGCGAGCTACCAGCTGAACCTGCAGCGGGTGTGCTTCCGGACGGCGTACGTGGCGAGCACGACGGGGCTGGCGCTGCTGTTCCCCTACTTCAACGAGGTGCTGGGCGTGCTGGGCGCGCTCATCTTCTGGCCCCTCGTCATCTACCTCCCCGTCGAGATGTACTGCGTCCAGCGGGGGATCACGCCGTGGACGCGCGGATGGGCCGCGCTCCAGGGCTTCAGCGCCGTGTGCTTCGTCGTCGGCACCTTCGCGTTCGTCGGCTCCGTGGAAGGCGTCGTCAGGAAGAGGCTCGGCTAGCTAGTGCTGCTCGATCTCACACGGAAGATGTTAAAAAGCGAACAAACAATGACCTAGTGCTACACACTTATCATGTTCCTTTTACACGTGCTGATGATAGATCTTGCGTTTGTTTTCGTTACATTAAATAATCTCTAGTTTGTTAGTGACGTATGTATGTATGCATGTATGTATGTTATTTTTTTTTGAAAATGTATGTATGTATGTATATGTTAATTGGCAAGGATTTCACAGGAGAATTCAGAGATCAGATTTTTTTTTTTTGAGAATTATTCACAGCAGATCAGCAGAGAGCCTTCGCTTGGGCGAAATGAATGACGTTGGGCATCATCCGATGGACCAGGCTTTTCTGAAAAGTGAAAAGGCTGGAGTTGGATTTAGCCCGGCCCAAAACGGGCCGCAGTGCGCAGGCCAGACTTGGGCCACATCCATTGGACACCACCAATGTTGCTTTATGGGCTGTCACGGTTACCACGGTCCCCCCTGAGTTCTGACCCGTCCGACAGTTCCCAAAAAAAAAAAGAGTTCTGACCCGTCCGACGGAATCTTTCGGGCCCACACATCAGTGAGCTAACCCCTTGCAATTACTGCAGGAAAACTCACCCGATCGAATCACGGGTACTCGGACTCGATACTTTCCAATACCTCGCCGCCCCGCCGCCCGGCCGCCGTCGACGCGAACCCCCGCGCTAGACCTCGTTCCTGTTGCCGAGGCGATGAAGCTCGTCCACCGCGACCTCGTCCGCAACGGCCCTGGCTCCGTCAAGGTCCGCCTCTTTCTCTATCTCTCGCGCTCGGCGCTCTCCATCCGAGCAGCCCAATCGCTTGTTGGGTTCGCCTTGTATTGGGGCAAGGGCTGACCCAGTCGTTGGGATTCCGTGGGGTTGGATGTTGATTGGCTCGCAATTGTTGCTCGCAGTTAGTGCCGGAGGAGGAGGACGACTTGTGGCACGCGTACAACCTCATTGCTACCGGGGACAATCTCCAAGCGGTCACTGTTCGGTGAGTTCCCTTCTGTTTTAGCTTGCAGCTTGCTTTAGTTCTTATGCCGTTTGTGCTTGAGCTACTCCTCGCAGCAAGTCCTCTCTCCTATGGTTCTCGAGCTATGATTGAAACTGAATGTAAAATTGGATGGCCTGGTTAGCATATTTGTTTCATGACAATGAAAATGAGATAGATGGAAAATTTCTAGCTGTTGACTATGGTTTGGGATGTGGTTGATTATTGTTCACCATTTCTCCTTTCATTCAAAATGCTTTGCTTTGCTGCTCCAAACCAATTATTACACATTCATGATTACAATTTGATATGCCAAATTGCTTTCAAGACTTTAATCATAACTACAAATTCTTATACGCAGTTGTTGTTCTTCTGCTGGTTTCCAGGAAAGTGCTGAGAGAGGTGGCATCTGGAGGGCGTGATGCTGAGCGTGTGAAGCTTAAGTTGGAAATTGTAGTAGAGGTGATATATCATCTATCCATATCTGGTGTTTCTGTCTATTAGCATTTACATGTAGAACTGAGAGCCATCATCATCATTTGTCATGAGTGCCAACATCATCCACGTCACATGTGGCATTTGGAAAGAAAGTAACAGAATGAGCATGATTGAAATGGATTATAATTTTAGGCGATACTTTCGAAAAGGCCTGAAAATTGGTATTATAAACTGATAATTTTGTCAAATATAAGCATATACTTTTTATGATCCGGTTAAACAAATCTGTTGTTTTTGTCCCTGCTATTGATTTGAGTTACTTTGCTCCTCTTTGCTTTGTTTGATATTCTTTCCTTGTGCTACCAAGCCTTAACCATTTGTATCGATTGATAATCAAGTGTGTCCTTTGTTTTCGAATGAAGTCTGTAGACTATGACAAGGAGGGATCTGTCTTACGTGTGCGTGGAAAAAATATCACCGAGAATGATCATGTGAAGGTTAGTGATTCTTGGCTTAAATACTACTGTGTCAAACCTAGTTAAGATGATCTCTTTCTCTGAATGAAGATTGGCCAGTTCCACACTTTAGAGCTTGAGCTGAAGAGACCTTTTGTTCTACGAAAGGTATGGTTTAACTATTGAGCAAGTTTATCTCAAGATATGTGAAAAATCTAATTATTGTGCATTTTGACCATACAGTATAGCGTAGTCCTCTCTTTTCAGCTAATGTTGAAAATCTGTTTGACTGATTCTTTACAGCCTACAAATCAGTTACAGGTCCTGTAAGACTAGTTAGGCCTAAGCTGAAATGGCTGCTTTCCACTTATTTTACTACCAGATTTAAACTTGCAGTTTGATGGCATGATAGTGCTATCCTTTTGTCCCCATCCTACTTCTGAGCTTGTTGATTGATGTCCATGAACGTTGTTTGCAGTCTTTGTTGTTTATAATTTTTGTAATAATTTTGTAGTTAGGACTTGGGAAATAAATCAAGAAGTTATGGCTTTTCTGTTTTCATCTGTTGAGATCAGAATAGCATCCTCTGCACTATGCTTATTATGGTGCATGGTCGCGATGACACATTTCATTCTGTTTTGTTACTACTGTTTCTTCAATGAAGTTTTTGCATCATGTGTAGGAAATTTGGGATTGGTTAGCCCTTGAAACTATCCAGCAAGCATGTGGTATGTGATTTTGTCCCATGGTTTGTAAACATGGATTTTCTGCTTGATCAAATATTCACCTCATCATCTATTTTTAAAATATAAATTGGTGTTAACATGGTTCGCACATGATACATGCTGTGATTCAGCAGTGACCATCTTGCCAATTTTACCAAGACATAAACCACTTTTTAATTCCATATTCTAAGAGAAGCTGTTCCAAATCTCCTTGCTCTCTATTGTACTCCTTCATGTGAAAATAGCATTTTTACTGACTATCCATACCTATTGTAGATCCTTCTGCAAGTGCTGATCTAGCAGTTATTCTCATGCAAGAAGGACTTGCACACCTGTTCCTCATTGGCAAAAGGTGAGTAGAATTATTGTGCCGTCACGAAGCAACAAATATCGATTTCTATAATATCTATTGATTTTCTTTATTCTATGTGTAAGGTGATAATGTTATTATCTACATAAGAGTTTATATCTTAACAATTAACTCCTCTGAACTCTGGTTTTCTTATGCTAAGAGTGTTTGTATATCACTTTGCGATTCCTTGCTCGCTGCACCCCTTTTATATGAATTTCATGTTCTGAAAGTGACCATTTACTTAGTGTTGGCTCTTTCAGAGGAATAATTCCTTGAGCATGATATAAGAAAATTAGAAACATCTTGAGTATTTTTTCATCTCTATGCTCCCTCTCCTTAAGTGGTTACACAGTCAAAATAATATTTTCTAGTTTTAATTGAAGAAGAACACATGTTGCCATATCGATGTCGTCCTGTCTTATCATACATCTATCATTCTCTCTTAAGACGTTTTAATGGTTTTTGTTCTTCTAAACAGCATAACAGCAACCAGGGCACGCATTGAAACATCGATTCCTCGGAAGCATGGGCCTGCAATTGCTGGCTATGAGTCGGTATGATAACTGATTCTATTAACTACAGGACAAAATTGTTTTTTGTTTCCCACTTATTTCCACTTTCTGTTCTTGTGTAGGCCCTCAAGAAGTTCTTTGAGCACGTTTTGCAAGTAAGTTATGCCGACGAAGTTCACAAGCAAATGTGAACATGCATACTGACACATCCGACTGATGGATTAAGTTATTTGGTTGTAGGCTTTGCTGAAACACATTGATTTCGAAGTAGTCCAGTGTGTTGTAATTGCAAGCCCAGGTTTTACAAAGGTAATCCTCACTTCAAGGAGAAACAATCTACTGTACAATAGTTCCTTTATACGGGGCATAAGTTTTAGCTGTGTGTTATCTGATGCACGTTCAGTCTGCAGTAAGTATGCAATCATATGAGTCCATCTGTCATTCTCTCACTAGCCTGCTACTGTTGCACAAAATAAAATTCTCCTATGTTATAAGGCAAAAAAGTCAACTAATGTAATTTTTATTTTCCTTTGGTCCTTTATCTTATCAGGATCAATTCCGTGATTACATGTTTCTTGAAGCTGCACGGCGAGATTTAAGAGTAATAATTGAGAACAAACAACGCCTTGTTCTGGCACATGCAACATCAGGTTACAAGTGAGTTCTTCCATCGGTTTGTATCTTGATAGTTAGTTTTGTCTGTGGGGATAATGTGTTAGCATCGATTCTTAAAACAGTGTAATTCGTTCAAATTTA
Source organism: Panicum virgatum (assembly GCF_016808335.1). Lineage (NCBI taxonomy): Eukaryota > Viridiplantae > Streptophyta > Magnoliopsida > Poales > Poaceae > Panicum > Panicum virgatum. Next base: position 50,439,270 of record NC_053142.1, read on the forward strand.
GGCTGGCTATCTGATCTTCTGAATGACATGCAACTAGCGTAGCATTTTTAGCTTTGTGCTGTGTTCAAAACTTATTTTTTGTGATCTTAGATAGGCATAACTATTTCATAGAAGTGGTTTGTTACATGTGATAAGCTGCATGATCCTTCTGGGACCATAATCATCTTAGCTAATTCTGAATTTTCCTAATGACCTTTAAGTGATCGTGTTTCCTATTTGTTTGAGCATCTCATTGTCATGTACCCTTTCAGCTGTCCTAACTTTATGTATATTTGTTTTTTAGGCATAGTTTGAAGGAAGTTTTGGATACCCCAGGCATCATGGCACTGATAAAAGATACAAAAGCAGCACAGGAGGTAGTGGCTCAGAATCAAACATGTCACTAAATATGCTAGTTTATGGAGCTTTCTTAAACAATTACTTTGATTATCAAAGCATATTACACTCAGTCTAAACAGATAATATCAAATCCTGTTAGCTGTTTCATGTTTGTATTTCTTTCTAATTTGCAGGTCCGAGCTTTGCAGGATTTCTTCAACATGCTTACTAATGTAAGTGTCTTCTAGTGAAACCGATTTTCTAACAGTGCCTTCCTAAGACTGCAATTCTGGTGCCACAAATTAGAGTTAGTCCTCCATATTTGTTCATTGGCACCTTGTTTTGAAATAGGTTTAAATAATAGTTTAATATACTTATGAATTATTGCTGCTAATGAATTTAATTGAAGCATATATGTTTGCTGATTAACTGCAGGATTCAGCTCGTGCTTGTTATGGACCAAAGCATGTTGAGATTGCACAAGACCGTCTTGCAATTCAGACTCTTTTAATAACTGATACTTTATTTCGGTAAGTTGTGTTCATCAAAACTGAAGGTAGTTGTGATTTTCAATGAGACAAAAGAAAAGTATACAGTGATAAAAAGCGAAGACAAATCAATCTTGGTGAAAAGGAACTATGCAGCACATTGTACTAGACTAATTGTCTATATAAGCTTTGCTTACCTAACTTGCTACAAATATTTTTTTTTGTTGGTTTCCTGATATAGATTGGCACTTGATACCTAGGTCAATCACAGTAGCACGTATCATACCTAAAGTACACACCTGGGAAAGGAATCCAGTCATTCCACTCTACCTTTTCTTTTACTATGGATCTATCCCGGCGACAGCTTGTCAGTGAACTCACTTATTTAATGATATTAATAACTGTGTTTTCGAATTAGTCTTTTCCACACGAGCACTTTATATGTGATCCTCTGTCAACACTAACATTTCCTTATTGTTATTGTGGTCATAGCGAGTGATGTCTCATATTCGATAAGTATGCTTTGTGAGCTTGGTAACTTTGAATTTCTGGAGCAGCTGCACTTAATATCGTTCCTATGTACATCTATTACCAGTTGAAACAGAACTTGATGCATTACAAACCTATGTCCTCAGACTAAATGAAATTCTAATTTTGAAGTACTCCCTATGGCTATCATACTTCTATCATGATTCTCAGCGGAACTATAGGCCATAGAATAGAATTTCCGGTGGTGACTGTTGAAAAATAACAAATGAACATTTTGTTCACTCACAGGAACGCTGACATTGCTACCAGACGAAAGTATGTGAACTTGGTTGAAGGCGTCAAGAAATATGGTGGAACAGTGCACATATTTTCTTCAATGCATGTCTCCGGCGATCGTGAGTTCAATGCATTTATCTTATGATTTTGGTTTAATTGTTCATCCCTGATATAATTAAAGAAAATTTAAACATTAAGCTATTATAATGTTGGATATGCTATAAAAAGTAATAACACATCTTAATTTTCAATCTCATTTTCCAATCAAGAGGTAAAGTTTATTTTCTTTTGTTGCCTGCTGCAGCCTTGTATTTAAATTGCATTTATCTGTTGTTTGAACAGAGTTAGCGCAGTTGACTGGGATAGCAGCTATACTTCGTTTTCCCCTTCCTGATCTAGAGGACATTGAGATGTGATCACACCAGCCCCTTCGCAGCTGTTTAACATCTTTTGGGTGGTGATCTGTTTTGCATATAACCGACATCATGTAACTTTATTCTCGTGATAACCTGAACTGATATAGGTAACCCTGGAAAGAGATCAAGCTACCTTTTAAGATATCCTAGGTGTAAATGGTTTGTTGTGCCATACTATATTTGTTAATTCTTTTCTCGATCTAAAGGGCTCTTGGTTCGCAGGAGTTAAAAGGCAAGCACGCATAAAAGTCTTCTCTTTCAAAACACAAACTGACATAACATGGTGTTTGTACTTGGAAATCACATACTCTGATTTGACAAATTATCACAAGTGTTGGAGCCTGGAGGTTCAGACATCGGAGCGCTGTGTTGTTAAAACGTTGCAGCATTTGACGTTGTGTGGTTGTGGCCCCCTTTTTTTCTTTGAAAAAAAGGAAACCATTTTATGCTTTTTATGGAATCAAACCTTTATGCTCGTATGCTCGGCTGGAACTCCTGGAACCTAGTGCTTTGTTGATGGCCAACCTATGCTTACCTGTCATGCATTATTATTCAATTATTCTACCCTTTTTTTCTATTTTTCTTTTTATTTCAGGGCACACGCTTAGCATGATATAGTTTGCCTCGACCACACTGGCGAGAACCAAGATCGCTTTAAGCAGCTGAAATTCTTGCGCCTTTGATGCAAAAATAAATTGTCGAATACAGACAAGGCTACAAAAGAGGAATCTTGTGGTTTAGTGATTGGAGTCCAAGTATATCATTTGCCAAACCACTAGAAAATACGTCTGCGTGAGGGATGATCTGCCCCACGAGCTGCATTTTCTGCCACTTTTCGTTCGGACCATCATTTGTACCTATCGATTTGGCGTGTTGCTCTACATGTCCAGCCACCCTTGAAAAATTCTGGACTTTTGTTTGCGAGCATTGATTAGCATATTACGCTGCACGAATTTGTTTCGCTTCTAATAATCGTTGCTTACCATGTAAGAGTCAGGTCACAAGGTAACACGTATAGCTCAATGTGATTTGCTACAAGGTCAAGGTCACCATTGACCGTCGACTTGAAGTCTATTACTTTGGCCATTTTCTCTGTGCAATTCTCAATGTAGAACAGAATAGATCGGGTAGCAGCTCTTTGTAGAACAGTGCTCGTGCGTTGCTACGGGTACTATAATATAATAGATTTATGTAATACTATCAATTTTGTTCATTCGCATCACGTACATGCTGTGTTGTGATTGTGCGAGAGTCCGTGTTTCGATTGGGATTCCTATTCATTTGTCCGAGTTCCGATTAGAATTCGGATTCTGATTGATTTGTTTGGACTATGATTAGGATTTCGATTGACAGATCAAGGAAATGTTGCTTGCTTTAGAAATAGTAGAGATAGAGATAGAGATATATAATATCATTATCCCACCGTTTATAAAAATAAAAAACTTATGAGTGGACCAACATTCCGTCACTTTCTTACTCCGTCATGCTCTACGACGTGACGAGCACGGAATGGTCAAATGCCGCACGCCTCCGCCGAGCCGAGCGATCCGAGCGCAACAAGCCAAATGGCAACGGTTTGTGTTTTTGGAAGGAGGCCGATCCCCGTCGCTGGGCCCACAGTGGTGGTGACGATCAATTTGTGTCCTTTGAAAGAAAACAAAATCAGGAAAAAAACCTTGCCATTTTCTATTTAAAAAACGCTGGAAATTCATAGATGGAAGGGCCAGATCGACCGGTTGCTCCTTGCGTCAACGTAGTCTGTCTAGTCAGGAATCAGAAGGGACTAGTAGCTAGCTAGTCGATGTAACTGGTGGCTAAGCAAGCTACTTGCTGTGTTATCTTGGGTTATTTTAAGCAGCTGCGCTCATGTTGGGGCGGCGATGCCACTTTACAAGTGGACACATGCCGGACATTCGATGTTTATCCCACCATTACCAAACGTCAAACCCTAGTAGTGGTGATTAGGCTATTCATATGCTTGACTTGAGCACCACCTGGTTAATTACTGCGTTAATCGTTATGCGCTAAATAATCAACTAAAGTTACTCCTTGCTTTAGTGCCTGACTTTGCTGTACGATCAGTAGTCTCTGTAATGAACATGGCACCATTTATGTAATTTCGAGTGATTTTGGTGATTGTATGATAACGCAATCAATGGGACTAATGATTTTGTTGAGTGAACATTTCTAGATCTCAGGGATGAAGTAAAAAGACCATACAAAGCAAAACACAAAAAAAGAACTCAAAGAAACGCTGAATTGGACGAGATCTGCAGAAACCAGTAGCACCGGAAGAACCGATGCCTAAGCATCAGTGCATCCGATGGTTGTCGGAAGATCCGACGCCCTCGCTTTGGTACAAGTCTGAGCACCAAATGGAGATCAAGGGAAGATCAAGTGAAGTATCGGTTGAACCGACGGCTTTAAGATAGGCATCGGTGCATTCAACGTACTATATTCCAGAGACGATGTCAAGCGCGCAGAAGCCAAGTCTTCAGCACCGATTGAACTAGTGGTGCGTCGGAGCATTCCATCGGTGCAATGACGTCAGCAGAAGAGAGAGGTCCAACGGCTAGTCCAGAGGCTGTGAGTGACCGGTTTAACCGACGCCCAATCATCGGTTAAACCGATGGTTCTGCAGCATGTCAGAAAGTCCAACGGCTAGTCCAGTTGCTTGTGAGTGACCGGTTGAACCGACGCTACCCAATGCAGAGGCATCGGTTCAACCGGTGGTTTGCTGTTTTCTGCTGACCGTTGGTGCAACGGCTACAAGACATGGTGGCCTATATATATGTGCTCCCCCGACCATTTAAAAATTGCTGGAGTCCCAAGACATCACACACATATCCAAGAACACCTCCAAGCCATCCAAGAGTATAAAGATCAAATCCTTAGTCCTTAGCACAAGCTTTGTGAGTATTAGTGCTAGGTTAGCTCTTGAGTGAGTGATCAAGCAATGTTTAGATCCTTGTGCTGTGGTTCTAGAGTGAACCAAACTTGTATCTCGGTGCGCCGGCCTCCTTAGAGCATTGGTGGCTCGCTGGCACGTCAACGACCCTCCGGCTTGGTGTGGAGCGGCGTCGACAATATTGTGCGTGGGACGGAGACTCCTCTTTCGTGGGCAATTTCCCTTAGTGAAGATCGGGATCAAGGTGACCGTAATTGTGTTCACGAAAGAGACTTGATTGCTGGGAAGCGATACTCTTCGTGAGTGCTTCAACAACATGAACGTAGAGACGCCTTTGTGGCAATCCGAACCACGGGATAAATCCCCGTATCGAGAGTTCGCTTCCTCTCATCCCTCTCCTTAAGCTTCCGTATTTCATATTGTAACTTGTGTGCCTTTACTTTCTTAGTGTAATATCTTGATAGGATTGGCTATAGGTTACAAAATTCTTTTGGGATGAGAGTTTCACACTAAGATGAACCATAGTTGCACATCTAGATAGTTTGATTTAGTTTAAGTTTTGTGCAAACTAGTTGGAGTCATGTTAAGATTTTAAGAGTGCCTAATTCACTCATTCCCCCTTTTAGACTAGAGCACCCGATCGCTTTTAGTCTCTACAGACCACAGCAGCAGAGAGGGACAAGACTTCACTAAAAATCTAAGGTGATCTGAACAACAACACATCGTCGTCGTCGTGGAGATTGCGTGCTTTGCCTTTGCTGTGTCCCGGCTTTTGAGCTCGGCAAGTACGCGAACCCCGGCAGGGTTTTTGCTTAAAATTGGCTGATCTAGATTAGCATGTTCTGATCGATGATCTGATCCAACCCCTCCCACCCGTTTCGAAGACTACAAATCGCCAGCCATCGTCATGTACGTACGCTGCTAGTTAACTAGCCTATCCATATGTCGCCACCCACCTCACACAAAGAAGAATCCAATCCCTCCCTCCTCAATTTAATACAAGCAACTTCGTAGGCTTCATTTGCTTTCATGATACATCATCGTCAGGCTGATGAGATTTAGTATTAAATTAAAAGAAACTCCTACATATGGACCCAATCATTACATTAACTGTAATAAATTATCCAACTTGAGCTTCTAGCCAGGCCCTCCATTACACCACCACACTCCATATAGCTAGCTAGTTAATTATAAATAAAATTAGCATAACACTGTAAATAACAATGGTACGAACCTGAAAGGGGCCAATGCAACTAGGCATGTAAACAAAGGAGCAACCCTTCTACTTTGGTCCCTAATCACCTTATTGAGTCGACCTTAATTAATATAATTATGCCTTCCAAGATGTGGTCCCAAAAATGTGTAGGCATCCCTTCATCTCACCAAGAACCAACAACACCTCACGCGGCTCTAGCTAGCATGCGCCCATTTGTCGAGCACAAATTAAAGCCGCATCATCTAGCTAGCTAGGCCACGTTCCACAAGATAATTGAGGTCATTGGCATGCTTGCTTTAATTAGGCACACCCCGAGTTGGCCATGTTGTAGAATATCACACTTGTACTACAACTTAGTACTATCAGTTTGTTCTTAATTTCTTATCACTGTATGTATCCAGGTAGCGTGCGACGACGACATGATCACACCCTTTTTCTAGACGAAAAAAAAATCACATTCTTTTCTTGTGGGGCACACGTAGTATAGCCTGCTATGCAAATGCATGATTAGCGTTATACGTGCCCTCGCAAAAAAAAAAAAGAAGATTAGCGTCATGAGAAGCAAGAAGGGCTTTAATTTCCTAGCTAGCTAGTAGAGTGCTTTCAGTACGTGATGGCAATCATCACGCCATCATCATCACAGCAGGCTACCCACAATAACTTACTAATACCTCACCTACTAATTAGCTAATTGCCTTGCAAAATGCTACCCCCTCTCACTCACTATATAAAGCTCTCTCTCTTCACTTGAGTGTCACAGCTAAGCATAATTGAGCGCTGCCATCGCGCGCTCCTCAGAGAGTTTCACTGTCCAGCCAGCGCAGTCCCTTGAGCTCAAACCTCAAAGCGCAGGACCGAGAGGCAGAGTCGCAGAGATCATGGCTAGGTTGGCCTCGGTGGTGAGGTGGTGCGGCGGGTGGAGGGAGCGGCGGGCGCGGCGGCAGAAACTGCTGCGCCGGCGGCAGCACAGCGGCGGCACGGTGTGGCTGGGGCGGCGCAGGAGCTGCCGGCTGGCCGTGTCGCGGCTGGTGCGGTGGCGGCTCGTGGCGGAGCTGCTGCGGCCCATCAGGAAGGCGCTGATGGAGATTGTCGCGGGCGCGGCGGCAGGGGCCGGCTCCGGCTCCGGCTCGGCCGGGCGGCGACAGCTGGTGATGCTGCCGCAGCTCAACTTCCCTTTCGTCGGCACGCTCACGCTCCCGGCCGTCGCTTGAGACGCGCGCTGAGAGCCCGGCATGTAATGATTTTTGCGTTCTGTTTTGTTTTTTTAGTGGGTTAAGCGATATCCCAGCTGGATGCTCCTGCCACACTAGCTAGCTAATCTGCGGTGCCATCACGACGTCTGGTCCCGATCGAGTTATTAACTGCTGACGTTTTTTTCCCCTTCTTGTAACTTCTATAGTACTGTCGTAATGCTGCAATACTCATAGCAAACACAAATTCAAATAAAGGTAATAAGTTCAGAGCAGGTTTAGACTTAAATCCTCGATTATTGGAAATGCGGAAATTCATATGAATCTATCAGATAGTTTACAACAATTAAAACAAATTCTTTTCTGTAGAAATTAATAGAACAATTTTAGTGTACATGTTCCATATGGAGCTTGTCCTTTGCGTATCAGATCCGAATAGCAAGCGAAGAGTTCGTATCAGATCAAACATTAAAAACCACTCAAAAGAGAGAAAGACTGCTAATGTCGTGGGGGTTCTAGGGGTACCCACAGCCGGGTGGCGGAGCGCACCCGCCTATTCCCAGTGAGGGAGTACTCGGGGAAGTACTAGGCGATGGGGCTGAATCTACGCTAAGACAAGGACTCAAGAACACACGATTTAGAGTGGTTCGGGCCGCCGGAGCGTAACACCCTACGTCCACTGGGAGATGTATTGTTCTTGGTGGTGTGCATGAACCTATCCTCTGCTGGCCTTGGCCCCTACCCAGCCTGAGGTCTTCTAGCGGCGCCCCCTCCTTTTATAGAACAAAGGGGGGAGCGGATACATTGGACGTTGGGGCCCCGACAGGTGGGCCCAACGCGACTGTGCAGCATACTGCGCAGAGTACTCAAACGACTACAGTAGTTGCGAATCTTTCCTCCGATATGCACACTGCTGCTCCTCTGACTCAGGGGGGTCTTCTCTTGTCCCATTAGCTAGTTGCCCGTTGGAGTAGCGTAGCTTGCGGCGTGGCTTGCTGAGGCTATTATGTAGCGTCATAATGGGCGAAGCCGAGCCGTCGCATCCATCTGTTGCAGCAGACTGGCAGGCGCGGAGTGGGCGGCGCCAGCGGCTGCACTGTGCTCCTTGGTAATACGCGATCAATAGTCCCCCCTGGTCAAGGAATCGCCTCGGCTTCTGCTGTATCAATGCGGACGTTTACCTACCACAATGAATGCAGTGGTGGGTGAGACTTAGCATGGAGACCAAGCGGCCTTGTGCTTGTAGACACGTGTCGGCTCCGGACCGCCCCGAGGCAGGGCGTCGACTTCTTCCCTCAGAGGGGGGTCCGGTCACTATACAGGTGGTCCAGGACCTCATGAGGGGTCCGGGACTCCGCGGGGGTCCGGACTCCTCCGGTGGTCCGGAGCCCCAGCTGCTTGCGCTTGAGCGCCTGCCTCTCCCTGGACACGTGGCGACTCCGGACCTTCCCCAGTCGTGGAACGGGTCCGGATTGTTGTCGGGAGAACAGGACTTCGGACCGCAGGGGTCCGGATGCTTGGATGTAGTCAAGGATAACTACAAAGGCCCTTGCCTAGACACAGCAAGAGGGGGTACCCCAGTCCTGGGGTACCGACAGACAGGTTCTGACGAGCTAATTAACTATTAGGCAGTACTTTAGCAGATTGTACATATACACGTGTGACGGCCGTTAGAAGTTTCCACTAGGACTCAAAATAATATAATGATCTTCATGCAAGCAAGAAGACTAATTCGAGGAAAAACCTGAGAAGCTTGTACTAGTTACTAACATCTGTCCCATGATATAATTGTAACTTGTGCTATATTTAGTTATAAAAATTTCCTCACCTCACTTGCATTGACGCCAAACATGGATCTTCGGACACAAATTCAAAGTTAAGACAAATTGAGAACCTAGTAACATCTGCAATATATATAACCAGGGCTCCTGACACATTGTTGCAAGGTCGTATATTCCACTGGAAGTTTTTGTTTAACTTAGTAGCAAGAGTGGCATCCTTATTAACAATCTGTTATCGCTAAACACTATGCATTCATAGACCGTCACACATGCCTGGGGGAAAATGTCAGACTCAGAAACAGATTACAATTAAGTATGCTCTTTTAATAGATTACATGCATGCATATGCTTTTAGATGCAGGTAAATTTGGTAGCAAACTTGCTATAGCTATTTATAGTACGTTGTCAGTGTAGAATCTTCGAAGTTTTTAGATATTTATTTGCTCTTCTGAAATTTCTAGACCTCTTTTGGAACATGCCTGGAAAGGCTCATTAGATCACAAGAAGGCAATCGAAATTATTTTTTGATGTTGACGATCTCCAATGATGGAACCAGTTTGTCCGTCTAGCTGGTCACAACTGTAACGCGCATTTTGCAGAACTCTACAACGAACCGCTTATGGAAATGAAGTTTGTCTTGAACAAATTTAAATTGCCTTTGGGTGTAACCATTTATATCTGGTATATTAGATTTTGGAATTAAGTAGTCCACTACTTCACTGGTATAGTTATGATTTCAGGTTACTGTGCAGCAAGACTCTCAAATCTCAACAGGTAATTGGCTATAGGCTATAGCTCAAAGGTGCTTCAAAATGAAATACAAATAAAAATAAAGTTAACGATGCACAGTTTATCCTGTGCAGTAGTGGTCATTTTTTAACTCAAAAAACAGCCGGCTGGCAATATCTTCAGGCAGATGTGCCCATACAAAAAAAAACAAATTAATTCACTATTTGTAGGCAGATGTGCCCATAACTTCTTGGTTTATTTCCCAAGACCTAACTACAAAATTATTACAAAAACTATAAACAACAAAGACTGCAAAGAACATTAGGTTCATGGACAAAAGGATAGCACTATCATGCAATAAAACTGCAAGTTTAAAACTGGTAGTAAAATAAGTGGAAAGCAGCCATTTCAGCTTAGGCCTAACTAGTCTTACAGGACCTGTAACTGATTTTTAGGCTGTAAAGAATCAGTCAAACAGATTTTCAACATTAACTGAAAAGTGAGGAGTATGCTATACTGTATGGTCAAAATGCACAATAATTAGGTTTTTCACATATCTTGAGATAAACTTGCTCAATATTTAAACCATACCTTTCGTAGAACGCTCACACTTTTTACATATTATCTGAGGTTTTTATGAGCAATTTTTCATTAGAATATAACATCTATAAAAATATTGTGGGCAACTATAGTTGAACACCAGGAGCCATATATATAGAAATGTTAGAAATGTTTATTAATTAGTATGACATATACCACTGCATATATAAAGCCCTCTACATTCAATATATGCAGCGTTTTGTGTGGTGGCAAAAGTAAATATAGCTAAAATAAAAATGGCTATATAACAAACTGTACAGTACACAAATGTCTCCTTAAGTACAAAAAACAATTCATCACTTGGGAAAACTGAAGGAAACCATGGAATGTACTTATTATTGCTCTTAATTCCAAGAAAGGTTAACTGCATTGCCACACCAATCCCCTCTCTAGCTAGCATATTTACCAAAAAGAATATTTTGCGTTACATATGATCCATATCCTCACAAGTCACATCAGACTTATTTTGCAATAATGTCTTCTTCGAGTTCCCTAACATGAAAAAACAAGAGCCTCCATATGACATTCTATTCAATGCAATCAAAGTTAGTATAATGTTTTTATTTTTTTTATTTGTAAGGGTCAACAAAGTTAATCTTCTTGAAAAACCTACTGTCCAGGTTTACTCCAAAATTGAATGTTCATTTACTTAACACCACACAAATATTTTTCACCAACTTCTTACTTATTATCTCGCTACATGCATGTTTTCTGTTTGACTGCAATGCTACCATATCTCTATAATAATAAGAAAAATGCAATGTGCTCATTAACTGATTGAAATCCTTCTATAGTTATATGTCTGTTCTATTTGAGTACTGGCTGTCTTTTTAGTAAAAGAGATAAAAACATAAGAACTAGTAAGATGTACACACACATAGGTTGAGAGCAGATAAAAAAAAAGGATGAGTCGCATTGGTATATATAGAAATTTCCGAATTAAGGATTTAGTAAACAATCTTGATATGCCACCATTATTAGTGGGCAACATATCGTTGTTATGTATATTTATGTTAACAAATAGAAGGTTATTAAATTGTAGCTAGCAAATTATTAATACAGCTAACCTTGTGGGCCAATTATGAATTGGCGGATTGCAAAGTGGCATTAGCTGTTGATTGATCAAGCATCATTTTGGTTTTAGTACTAATTTAGCTGTTCAAATTGGATGGCCATCTAACCTAATTAATACTCCTAATTAAGTGCAATGCACACAGCACATACCGGTACCGTATCTATATAAGATCTTTTGTACCTTTTGTTCATATATATGAACATGCATGTATTTTGATTTACAGCAGTGAGCACACTAAACTAATTTTTTACAAAAACCACAATATATAACGCCCCAGAAAATCCAAAAGATAAAAATAAATAAATCCAGCATCTTTTCATAATAACAGACAAACAGTACAGATAATGTACGTGTTCACGCAAAATAAATAGATACAACATATACAAAGAGAATAGAAAGCAAATAAACAAAGGGGAAACCTATAAGGAAACCATAAATAAATACTCATAGGTAGCCTGAATTATGGATAGTTTTTGTAAGATTTGCATGAATATGCTTAAACTACCCAGTGGCACATAATTTGGACATAATACTTCTCCTTTGATCAGTTGAAATGAAGAGAAGAAGCCAGCAGATTCTTACCTCAAAAAGAAAGCAACAAACGCATGCATGTGTCAAAGACAACAACCAAGAATAACACACGAGAAAAAAATCCAAAGAGAAAACTAGATAGCATCAAGTACACAGAATACTCTTTAGAGCCGGTGGCACCTAAAAAGGAATGGGGGATAATTAGTTGGCCTAGTTGATGGAAGGTGAGGAAAAAAATATGTATTTCCCGAGGAAAAAACAAAAGGGAGCTAGGCCCTTTAATCCAAAGATGCTAACTGCTGCCTGTAGAGAGAATGTCTTTTGGTTCCTTTGGCTACAAGTCATATGTCGTCTCAAGCTCAAAGTTCAGCAGCCCTATCCCTCGTAGACTCTGTGGATCCCACTTTCCCAAATTTGAGAGAAAGGGAACACTCCACCAAACCAATTGAACATAACCACCATCCTAGCACTCCAATTACACAAGGCAACAACTAGCTAGAGAGAGAGAGAGAGAGAGAGAGAGCTAATATAACCAACTCAATCAGTCATCTAGCTCTAGAAAAATAAAAGAGTCGGTAATATGCATGTTTCATGCATTCATGCAACCACGCACCCATGCTAAAGGTTCATATGCATGCCATGCTATGAGCAATTACCTTCCTCTCCATTCAGATAGACCTACATAAAAGTGAAAATTGACAGCAGGCAGAAAAGTGCGTGTGTATAAAACAGCTACCTACCTGTGTAGCTAGCTACAAAAGATAGCTGACATGGTTCCACAATTCACAAACATACGCATATCAATCATCTGACCCCCAACAACAAGTATATTGCACTAGCTTATATGTATATGTGACTCCATGCTTCATCAATTTTCTCTCTCTCTATATATATATGTTACAATTAATTACCTCAATCTCCCTCCAATCTTCCATGTGTTCCCAATCTATACACCTACTAATAACCTTACCAACTAAAAGTATGAACCAACAATAATAATCTCTCTCCTCTCAACAATCTCCTATATGTCTTAATCATGCATCGATCTCATGTGACATGAACAAGAGATATGCGAATGCGATGATCTAGATACAAACGGCGGCGGCGGCGGCGGCGGCGGCAGCATATGATCGACGACAGTGCAAGAACAAGAATTAATCAACCATGCGGTATTAATTAATTACTGGTTCGATCATTGGCCGGAGAAGAGGTCGACGAGGTTCTGCATGAGCTGCACCTGCGCGCGGAGGCTCCGCAGGTAGTCGGCGGTCTCGTCGAGGAGGCTGCAGTACTCCATCTCGCTGCCGCCGGGGACCAGCCGCCGGAGGGCGTCTGCCCTCGCCGGCTCCCCCGCCTGCCGCGGAGGCGGCCCGGCCCTGGCTAGTAGAGCCATCGCCGCGGTGTCTCCGGCGGCAGAGACGATGGTCCTGGCGGCGGCGCCGAGAGGAGGCGCTGGCGCCGCAGGCGGCGCGGCGGAGACGCGCCTCCGCAGCAGGACCGCACGCCTCGACCTCATGGCCCGGCGCACGCGCACCTGGCGGAGCAGCGCCTGTGTCCACGCGCGGCGCGGGTTGGCGGCGCGCGCCATGGACGAGTAGGCCGCGCGGCGGATGGTGCGCGAGCGGCGCGGCACGGGGCTGGTGCTGTGGATCCGGGCCAGCGCGCGGAGGAAGTGGAACGCCAGCATGCGCTTTGACGGCGACGGCGAGCCCGATGCCGGGGCCGGGGCGGCGGCGCTGCTGGCCACGGCGCGGTGGTTAGGGTTAGGGTTTGGCGGCGGTGGGCGCGCCGTTCTCTTCCGTGCCATGAAACGGCGCGGAGAAGCGGGAGAGGGAGCAGAGAAGAGAAGGCTGGAGGATCGATCAAGAGAGAGAGAGAGAGAACTCCGGGGGAGGCTTGCGCGTCGCTTAAAAGGCAGGAGAGGGAGTCGTGGGAGGCAGGAGAGAGGAAGGTGAGAGCGAGCGAGAGCAGCAGCAAGAGAGAGAGGAATAGGGTTGAAAATGGGACGGGAAAATCCCGTCCCGACCGGCTCCGTTTACCGTTTAAAGCGACCGTAAACCATTTCTATGAATAAATGGGAAAATGAGAAAACAAAACGGGAAAACGGGCGGGAACGGGAACAGGAGAGAGAAAGTGAGACTTGTGTGTTAAGGCCCTGTTTAGTTGGCGAAAATTTTTGGGTTTGATACTATAGTACTTTCGTTATTACTTGATAAATAATATCTAATTATGAATTAATCATGTTTCAAAAATTCATCTCATGCTAATCAGTTAGATTATATAATTAATTATTTTTTCAACCATATTTAATGCTTTATGTATATATTCAAACATTCCATGTGATGGTTACTGTAGAATTTTTTTTGGAAATTAAAGGATCTGACACAGAGGATCAGGAGAGGGGCCTGCTGCCTTTTGTGCTGTGCATGATCTTCTTTAGTAGAGAGAGAAAGGAAGCAAGGTAGGAGAGAGAGGGAGAGGAACACGGCTCTGACACAAATGTCCTCAGCAAGATCCTGTGTCCTATAATACCTAAGTTGACAACGAGAGACAAAACAAGGCGGGAGGAGAGAGAAATAGGTTACTTTTCCCTTCCGGTGCAAGATGAAACAGGTAGAGAGAGGGAGAGGGTGAGGAAAGAGAGAGAATAAGAACACGCGATCGAGCAACAACTCCTGCATGTGGGATAATGGAATCGGCTTCGGAGAAGATGGGCGAGGATATAAAAGCACTCTGGGCTGTGTTTAGATACACAAAAAACCCCCACAAAAACATCACTTTCCATCACATCTCCATCACATCTCCATCACATCGAAACATTAAATGTAGCAAATGACTCATGCATGGAGTACTAAATGTAGGCAAATAAAAAAACTAATTGCATAGTTTTAATGTACGTTGCGAGACGAATTTTTTGAGTCTAGTTAGGTCATGGTAGGATAATATCTACCACAAACAAACGAAAAGTGCTACAGTGCGCTGCAGTGTTTTTTCCCTGTCGCTACAGTGAATTTCAAGGGAACTAAACACACCCCTGGTCGGACGGCGGTCGGACGAACAATCATAATCATTTCTACTATTCCACACTTGTCCTCCATTTCTACGCGGATAATCCAGCAGTAAACCCCACCCACGCCCCCAAATCATCTCTCGTATTGCTGGCAGCCACGATCATCATCATCATATCATCTCTCGTACTAGTAATCGTCGCCCCCAAATCGTCCACGCATGCATGTGCCGGCCGCGCATCAATGGCGTGATTAGGAGACGCTCGAGCCTTTTTTGCTCAATAATTATGGCCGCGCAAATTAATTAAATCCCCCCGGGCGGCCGGCTGCCACCTCCGATCCGATGACGATCACGTTGCTGTTGCTGTCGCGCAATCGCACGGCCAACGGAAAACGGAAAAACGGAGAGCTAGCAATTTGCGTGTGCGAGCAAAGTAATCCGCGGATGGATTAGTTATGGTTCTCGTGATGAACGGTAACGCCATGGGAGATGGATTAGTTAATTTGCTGCTCCAGCGATCCATCGATCGGACGGGAGGGAGTCTGCAGGGAGACGATGAGCGAGCGAGCGAGCGGCTTGCGGAACACATGGCGTCGCGTGCACTTTTGCCAGCGGGTAACATGCGCGCACGCCGGATCGGCGTCCCCGTTTCCGTTAGGCCTGACAGCCAGGCAGATCGACGTCACCGGCTGCCTTATGAGAGAGAGAGAGAGCGAGGCCTTGTTTGGTTAGAGGGTGAAAACTTTTTGCTTATTTGACTACTAATTATGGGTATTAAATAAAATCTAATTATAAAATAATCTCTATAATTATGGTACTGTAGCATCACTGTAGCCAATCATAATGGAATTTGGCTCATTAGATTCGTCTCGAAAATTTGCACCTATCCGTGAAAAAATTTCGCAAATAAATTTCGTTTAGTATTCCATACATATATTTGTTTTTTTTGAAAAGAATTTGAGGGTGGAAATCAAACATGTCCGAATCGAATTCGGCAGGGAGGGAGGGGAGGGCGATGGCGGTGGTGGTGGCGGTGGGTTGGAGAGGAGAGACAAAGAGACTAGAGAGAGGAAGTGGTGGGTGGTGGGGCCGGGCGTTGCAAACCACCACATGAGCGCACATGGGGTGCCTGGCCCACCCCCCCGATGGATGGAACGGATGCATGGACGGATTGGCCGGCGAGATCGAGGAGAGAGAGATACCTCAGATACGTACGTGCTCTGGCTGGCAGGTAGGAGAGAGAAACAAATACAAAAAGCTCGCCACACCAGCTGCGTGCCGCGGCCGGCCCTCAGTCTCTCTCTCTACTTTTCTCTCTCTAGCGCGCGGTCTAGCCGAAATGCCGAACAAGAGCACTGCTCCACCACATTTCTGCTGCCAAGACGTGCGTAATAGTAGCGGCGTAAATACTAGCAATAATAATAATCCTGGTGGCTCCCGTCCCAGGCGCGGCGACGGCGAGCCGGCCGACCGGCGAGCGGAGAGCGATCGATCCGTGTGGTATTTGTTAGTTCCAGACGTTTTGACAGCGATCCCTGATAAAACTCTTAAAAAAGGCGCAGGCTATCTAGACCGCAGCATATATCGATTCATCGATCGTCTATTCAGACACATCAGCATGTGGACGTCGAGCCTCCATCCGGCCTCTAGCTCTACACCTCAACCTCATCATCAGTCTCCAATATCTCCAGCTAGCTAGAGAGAGAGAGAGAGAGAGATTATTGCATTGCATTGGCTACTAGGGCTTAGCTGCTGGTTTATTTGGCTAATGGCTTGGTTTGGTCCAACGTCTAAATTAAACCAGCGCCATCGGTCTCACACGAGAGCTCAATCTCGTGACAGTTAAGACATGCTAATCAGCGATCCATCACATATGAACACGGATTGGACGGCGGGCAGAGAGGGAAAAAAAGTTGCATTGCATTGGATGGATCGTGGCCTATCGCTTGCTCCTCTCGTGATTATTGTTGACTTGTTCACATCAACCGGGATAAGCTATGGCGGCTAGCCTTCCATTGCTTGCATATCGATGTTCAGTGAGTTGCAGGCGAGCAAGCAAGGAGCAGCTATAGCTGATCGACCAGTGGATCAGTGAAGATTTATCGAACGAAGCTTTATTTTGGGGATCGATCAGTACTGTCGTAAGCCGGCTGGTTCGTTGTTATTACTAGAAACACAGCGCGGCATTGCCGCGCCTTACATTGGATTGGGCCAGTGTAGAATTTGGTGTTTGCCTCTCGGCGGAAGTGCAACACATGAAAGGTTGCAGCATTGACGGTGAGAAAATATCAGTGCACAAGCATTAGAATTGATAATATGAATAAACAGGAATTCACAATTAACAATATCTGTAATTTGTTTAAAACTTTTGTATCAAAATATTATTGAGCCCACTGATCTTGTTCATAAACATGCGCATTTACACCGTATTGCATTTGGTAAGACAATAATAAAAATTTCTAGTGGACCAATTTGGATTATGTTAGGCATATAAGATTGTGGCCTATGTATGAGTGGCAAATATAGTAAAAGGTTGTATATGTTTTCAAAGAAAGAGAATGACAATTAATTTACCTCAGTGTAACTTTTACATAGTTGGATAAGTTTGAATGGTCTATCAAAAAACACATCTATTGCTTATAGGAAATACAAAGCAGGTATGAGCTGCACATCATTACTTTAGATGCCATTAATTTAGTAGAAAACAAAGATAAGAACCTAAATATTGTAAACACAACTGCTTAAAAGGACTGTCTTATGTGATCCTGTAGGAAAAAAGAGGGTAGGCCACAATCTAAATTTATTTTGACTGAAGAAATAGTAATAATACAAATCAATGAAAGAAAGTGAGATAACCATGTATATGTTACAGCTCTAACGCAGATAGCTCAAATAAAATAATTAGAGGGATTAAATAAACAAGGTATATTGGAACAGATAAGAACAAAGTGGAAGATAAAGAAATAAAGAAAAGAAATGGCAACAAGCTGATTACAGAAGAGGTTCAGCCATCAACATTATGGTGTCCCCTTGCACAGAAAGTACATCAGCTTGATTGCTACCATTATCTTAAATTGAATGTAATCATATATCATCAATGGGAGATGGTGTGTAGAGGCGAACAGTCCTAAGCTTTATAATACGTCACAAATGCATATGGTTAGCTTAATCACAGAGTATAAAAAATATTGCCCTGTATGTGGTTTGCTATGAACTTTAGTGTTGTTTGACTATGTTCAAGTACCATCTGCTTGAAAAATTCGAAAGTTAAATCCATATCTAAGCACTGCTACCTTAGGCAATGATAGTAGTATGAATTTCCCTGCTTCATATTTGTTTCTTTCATCAGGAAGAACTCAGTAGCAATTGAAAGCGCTGCAGAGGCAAATCATCGAGCACATGGTGTGCATCACCCATGAGTGAGGCCTTGATGAAAAGCAGAAGATTGAATTGCAGCGGGAGCAACCACCATTGTCTCCACGGGACTGCACGCCGAGCCCAAGCTTGAACAACTCCAAATCAACACTTCCCTTGGTGGTGCGCCGCGGACTCCACTGGCATGGTGGCAGTTTTGGACAGCAATGCTATCAGCATGGCTAAAGACACCGAATTGGGATCCGATGGCAGAGGATGGCATGGGCGCTGTCGTTGTGGAGGCAGTGACGGGCTGATGGAGGGGGATGGGGGAACCAGGCTTGGCAACTCTGGGTGGGGAAAAGCTCAAGCTATGTGAATGGGGAATTTTATTTGGTCTAGGAAAAAGTTGTGGCGAGACTGCGGCCGACAAATCCGTTTCTGGTGGGAAGAGAGAGCGACGGGGAGGGAAGGGAAGGGTAGAGGTAGTGACGGAGGTCCGTCGGGCGAGCGGTGGTTGGTGGTGGCGACCTATCCGAAGAGATCGATTTGAGTGCCGAGCCAGCGCACCGGACGGCACAGGTGATGTAAGAGCTCTGCTCGAGCTCTAGCGGCCAAAGCTGGCAGGTTCGAGCAAATATGGCTTCTGCCTAGGATGGGCAACCAGATCGTCGGCGAGCTGGGGTAACGTCGAAGTAGAGGGAGATGAGAGGGACTGGGAGGCAGGGAGAAGCCGGAGGTGGCGAGCAGCTACGGCCATGGCGGCAGCAACCGGCGAATTGGAGACCGCGTGAGGCGAGGTGCGGAACCTGGCAAGCAGTGGTCGCAGCAAGGATATGGGAGCCGATGCCGAGCAGACAAAATCGGTGGCCGGCGGCCGGGCTGCAGGCGGAGGGAGGAAGGAGCAGGTGGTGCGGTGCCGGGGCAGAGAGACGGATGGATAAGCGGGTTCACGAGGATTCGCTAGCCGCCCGGGTTCGTGGCTTAACAGGCGAGAGGCCCGCACCGACCCGTATTGGACGGACCAGATCGCATGAGGACTGGATCCAACGGCAAGAGGGTTAACGGGCGACGTGGCCCTATCAGGCGCCCGCGGTTTGGTCCAGGGTTCGTAGGTAGAGATATGCATAGGGGTGTCCGGCCTGCTGCGCAGTATATATGTCCTGCCACATATCTGTTGGGGACACCACCTTCGGTCTGGACGTCGAAGGTACGCGAACACCAAGCGGCGAGCGTAATAAAGCGAAGGACGAGCGAAGAACATGAAGGTCTTCGGTCAGTTCGCCGAAGATGCTATGCGGGCGCGGCAGCGAGGTGCCGGAGCTGCCCAGCGAAGGGCGGATGGTCTTCGGAGAATACGACGAGGCTGATTTCCGCGAAGAAGGTGCCTGTGACAGCAGGGTCCATCTGAGCTGTAATCCACTCGCGACTGTAATAGGGAAATTACGCGTGTGTCCGGAAATATTCCGGGAATATAACCATTGTAAAGGCTTAGATAGTATTTGCGCCTGGGAGGTGAAACACCGCCTATAAATACCCATGTAATAATCTTTGATGGGACACATTGAATAGAGAAAGAAAACCACACAGCTGTCCGTACCCTACGTGTTCATTTGTACGCATTCTTCTTCGCTTGGTGAGCTCTTCGTTACTGTTGTAGTTTTCGTCCGTCCCGAAGACACTCTCCACCAACAATACCTTCTAATTAAAGTAAAAAAGTTCAAGTGCGTCCTTAGTCTTGCTAATAAATCCGAAGTGGTTATGTGATAATGCATTGTTGGCAACCAAATGCCCACACGATTTGTCCGATCCGGTACCAATAATGATGCTTAACAGATGACATAAACTAGTGCCCAACAGCTAATGATCCGTGCCGTGCCTCCGGCGTCCATATGGGCCATGCCTACATGGATCATGTTCTTGGAGATGTCGGGCATGCAACTGCAATCGTATTTGTTTGTGTCGAAATTAAACGGAGATGTCGAGGTCGAACAAGAGCTATACTATACACACATACGTACTACTACATGCGTATTAATTAATTTATCCCAATTGTCGACATATATATATATATATATATATATATATATATATATATATATATATATATATATATATATATATATATATATACTCATATTATTGTACATTCCCTATTTAGCACCCAGGGTGCTGAATAAGTTATTTAACACGTTGACCACCCATCCAAGCCGAAACCGGAAAAATGTAATCCCGAAACTGGAAAAACTAGCATCCATCTTGCAACCGGAAAATTAGAAGGTTCAAATCGGAAATTAGTTTGCGTGACCAGAAAATTTATCTGAGTCATGCCCATCCATCCTGCAACCGAAAAATTAAAAAATCATAACAAAAAATTGGGCTATGTGACAAGAAAATTAATGTAACCGGAAAGGTAGAAAACCCTAACCGAAAAATTAAGGTTCAAACCGGAAATTGGTTCAACGTGACCAAGTTAAAATTGGTTCAACATGACCGATCACTGCTGATACTCTTCCCGAGGAAAATAGATTTCTTATGTACTCCAACATGCTTGCTATATTCATAATTTTTTTGTTATAAATTCTGATTTTTTGGTTGCAATAACAAGTTTCCGGTTATAGAATCTTTGTTTTCCTGTTTCAGCCTAGTTAGGGGTAATTTTCCGGTTTGAGGAATACCTTTTCCGGTTTTAGATCTCTGTTCAGAGATGTGTCATGTTCTTTTCCGGTTCAGATAACAATTTTCCGGTTTCATAAATATTTTTTCCGGTTTCAGATTGTTCTTTTCCGGTTGAGATAATAATTTTCCGGTTTCAGGAATATATTTTCCGGTTTCAGATTTTTGTTCATGGTATTTTCCGGTTACACAAAGAATTTTCCGGTTTCGGGTTCCTTTTTTCCGGTCTCGGGGATGGCCCCGTGGTCTGCCGGGGGGGGGGGGGCTGGCGTGCTGGATAATAATCCTGCACCTAGCGTGCTAAATAGCGCCCCCCCCATATTATTGTTACTATATTAGGAGACAATTAACACGTACGAGATATATTTGATCAGTTTTCAAGTAGAGCACGTCATTCAGCTATAGCTTCATATGGCTGGCATCTGTAAACACATCTAGGTGCGCATAATCATATTTTGTACAGTTCTAATAAAAGCTTTATATAGTACCATGCATGGGTACTGAATAGATCACAAATGTTCACGTTGAATAATAAGTGCACTACTTGTGTTTCTACATGTGGCCATGCAGCAGGGATTGGTATTATTTTTACAGTAAAAATTGTGCATCTCCATTGCAGGTTATATTATCTATACGCGCCATAATTTATTTACTGGTTTAATTTGTACTTGAGCTATTATTCAGAAGCCTGGTTCACAGAGCAGGGTGTGTCAGCATCTGGAGAATGTGTTTAGTGAGTGTTTTTTTTCTCAAGCACATGGTAATGGTCGTCTGCGGATTGATTGTTTATTAACTTTTCCCTCGTAAACCATAGAACTGTTTTTATTTTCGTTTTGGCTGTGTGTCTTAGTTATGCAGAGGCCGAGATTGGTCTCAAGATAGTCTATCTTGTTATCATTAAGGTCTTACTTTGTCAAAAAAAAAGGGCTTATTACAATGCATCTTCAGTTCAAATCACATGGTACACATAAAATTATTTAATGGTAATTAACTTTATGGAGCATTTTACTTATCATAAGGAACTGTTTTTTATACTATTATAAGGAACATTTGAAATTTATAGTACTAACATATAAAAAGTCGTGTCCTAGCTAGCTATATGATGTATACTTTGTCACAGATTTTCATCTAATACAATACAACACACATCTAGAGTACGTGTCTTGTATAATTATGTTTTTCACGCTGAGTGCCAAATACAATTAAACCAAATAGGAGAATGATGTGCTTAATTCTAGCTAAAAATTTGGAAAATTAAATAACATTAGGATATGGCAGAATATTTAGAACTATGACAAGTCGACAAGAACATTCTGGATCTCTAGTGTTTGATAAGATCGATCTATGGACAAATAATGTAATTGTTCGATGCATACCCCTTACCTTCTAGTGTCATTCTCATGTTTAATGTTCAGTTTGTCTTCTTTACACGGAAGGGAAAAATATATTAGTGTATCCTGAAATCTATTAAATGAAAGTATGAAAAAAACCCAGCTGTGTGACATGAATGAAGCATCTACGTATAATAAACTGAGCTTAATGCATGTCTATATATGTCCTTTAATTTTCTTTAAAAATTCATTATACATTTGCTAGATATTTTACAAATAAGTTTCGAAAAAAGGTTTTAGAGCTAGCTCTAGGCAGTATCTAGCTCGGATCGGATAACCTATGTACACAACCTGCTCAAAATATTTCTGACTGCAGAAAATTCCCTTGCTGGGGAAAAAGTAGAATGGATGGAGTAATTACGGGCCAGTACACACTACTGGAAAAACGCAGATTCGTCCGCGGCCGTTAGTACCGGTCACGGCTTTGGCCGGTACTAACGTGCAAATTTAGTACCGGGCCAAAGGAACCGTGGCCATGGGAGCCTATTAGTACCGGCTGGTGGCTCCAGCTGGTACTAAAGTCCGCCACCGACAGGCTCTGACATCCGCCACCGACAACTAGTGACAGTTTAGTACCGGCTGGAACCACCAGCCGGTACTAAACTGCCGCGAGGAAATTTAGTACCGACTGGTGGCTCCAGCCGGTACTAAATGTGGCGCGTTAGTACCGGCTGGAGCCACCAGCCGATACTAATGCACCCACTATAAATTGGCACCATTCTTCCTCCCCGAGCCCGAGCCAGTGCCATTTCACCAGAGAAGCTCGAGCTCGGGGTTGTTCTTCCCTTAGAGAGTTGCCGCCATTTGTTCTAGTTTTAGTGAGTGTTTTAGTTATCCAAATACGTAAAAGGTTTGCAACTTCATCCTTTCTTCATTGATAGTCTTTATTCTTCGTTTTATGGTCTATAGTTAGAGAAATTTGTGACTTTTAGAAATAGTGAGGATGAGTATGATTTCTTTGATTTATGCAATGATTTGAGATATATAGAACCGATGACTTGAATGTGGGAGTAGGTTTATTGGCTAGGTTGAAAATGAAAAATTTATAGACATATTTTTCAATCATTTTCTATATATTACAAATGATCGTAGCACATTTTTTATTTTTAGATTCAGATGAGCATGTGGATAGTAGAAATTTTTAGAATGAGTGTAGACAAAACATGTGATTGTAGTAGATATAACCATAATGTGGATAGTTAATTTTTTTATAATGAACTAATGAAAGAATTATAATATATTTTTTTATTATGAATTGATTATTTTGACACTCTAGTGATGTATTTATTCAGGCTCACATTGAAACTATCTATAAGCTAAAAAAATCTTTATTTCGAAACGAGTATACGTCGTTAATCTCCATCCAATAGTGATGACACTACCTTTCGGGAAAATAATATGCGCTATATGGACGTCGCGAATCGGCTGGTCGCATCACCAGCACTTCCGATTGATACGAAGACAGCATTTGACGCAGTCAGCGTGGCCGTTGTTGCACTGAGAGCATATCAACGAGCACGCTGCCTGTGCCAAGTGCTATGTTCCTATTAACCGGAAATGTTGGTGCTGCGACTGGCCGATTGGTGACATCCTTGTACCACACTGTGTCCCCCCGAAAGGCATTGTCATCACCGCAGGGTCGAGGTTACCGACATATACATTTTCCAAAATAAAGTTTTTTTTCTTCTAGATGATTTCTGGATATTGAAAAGAGTATTCTCCTGGAACTGAAGGGTGTCAAAATAATTAGGAGTTATAGAGATTTATTTCAATTAATTAGAGATTTCTCTCAATTAATTTATTTAGGTTTTTTGATTGAGAATTAATGTGATTTTGCATTGTAGTTCAAAGACACTTACCAGCAAGTGTGAAATGTAAACGAAGTAGTATTGCTATTGGGGCATTAGTCACATTGTGCCTGCTCTGTCACAGCTCTTTCTAGACCCTTCATTATATAGATAGGGTGAGGTCAAGACCGACGAAGAATAAGGGCTTAGAGAGAGCTGTGACATAGCACGGCACACAATGATGATTAATACCTCAATAGCAACTCTAATTTCATTACATTTCAGACTTCATTGTAAGTGCCCGTGCAATTCGAATATGAGGATATAATGATGTACATATTTACATTGTAATTGTAAGAGTTTTTTCAATCAATTTGCAAATTAATGTGATTTATTTTAATTAATTTATTCAGATTTTATTGTAATTTTAAGAATTTATAATGTTGTAAAAATAATAGTGTTGTCCAGTAAAATATGGCTTCAGCAGCTGGAGGGAGTGGCACCGGTGGGGGTGATCGTTGTGGAATGTATGTGTCGTGGAATAAAATGTGTATGTGTTGTGGAATCTATGTATGTGTTGTGGAATGCATCATTTGGTATTTGTTATGCATTTAGTTGCATTATTTTGGCACTCTAATGATGTATTTATTGGGGCTCATATGGAAACCATCGAGAAATTTAAAAAATGTATGTTTCGGATCATGAATATGTCGTTAACCTTGATCCTTCGGTGAAAACTCTGATATTTGGGGCTAGAATCGATATCCACGATGCGGTGCGGTATATATGAGGACGCGATGAAGGAGTACGGTTTTGGTCCCAATAATGAAATCCTCGATGGTTTTAGAGGAAGTGACCCTGAAACAAAGCCTTTGCAACATGTATTTATTAATTTGGATTTCTATTAATTTTGTATTTCAATGTTAAATTCGCAAAAATGGCTTTTGTATTTCATTATGTTATGTGCCAATTTAAATGATATGAATACAAGTAAAGTAATGTTGTTACTTAATTCAAAATTGTAGATCGATGGACCAACAATGGATGTACGGCGACTGGTGCACCATGGCGAGGATTAATGGTCTAAAGTTTTTTCTCGATGCGGCGGAGGCCCACAAGTCATCGAAAGGTTTTATGTGTTGTCCGTGCCGCGTTTGCCAAAATAAAAAGGAATACTCTAAGAGGAGCACTCTACACGCCCACATTTATGAAAAGGGTTTCATGGATAAGTATACTCTTTGGACCAAGCACGGTGAACCTGGAGTTGTGATGCAAGATGGTGAAGAAGATGATGATCATAATATTGCAGACTGGGCTCATCTATATGAAGCGGGAGCCTTTGAAGATGAACCCATGGACGATGCTGAATAAATGGACGAGGCTGGAGAAAATGCAGCAGAAGACCAACCACCTGATGAATTAGGTCAGGTTCTAGTGGATTCACAAAGAGACTGTGAAACTTTAAAGGAGTCAAAGAAGTTTGAGAAGATGTTGGAGGATCACAAAAAATTATTGTATCCAGATTGCAAGCGGGGGCTTAAAAAGTTGGGTACCACACTTGAAATGCTGCAGTGGAAGGCAGCTAATGGTGTCACCGATAAGGGATTTGAGGAGTTACTTGGAATCGTAAAGAACATGCTTCCAGAGGGAAATGAACTGCCCTCTACAACATACGAAGCAAAGAAGGTTGTTTGCCCTCTTGGATTAGAGGTACAGAAAATTCACGCATGTCCTAATGATTGTATTCTCTATCGAGGCGAAGAATATGAGAAACTGGATGCTTGTCCTGTCTGTGATGCAAAACGGTACAAGATCAGGCAAAATGATCCTGGTGAGGTCGACGGGGAGCCCGTCAAGAAAAAAGTTCCCGCTAAGGTGATGTGATATTTCCCAGTAATACCACGTTTGAACCGCTTTTTCAGAAATAAATCCAATGCTAAATTGATGTGGTGGAACAAAGAAGAGCGTAAGCAAGATCAGATGCTGAGACACCCTGCGGATGGGTCCCAGTGGAGAAACGTGGATAGAGATTTCCCAGATTTTGATAACGACCCAAGGAATATAAGGTTCGGTTTAAGTACGGACGGAATGAATCCATTCGGCGAGTGGGGCAGCAGTCACAGTACATGGCCTGTGACCCTCTGTATGTTCAATCTTCCTTCTTGGCTATGCATGAAGCGGAAGTACATGATGATGCCGGTGCTTATCCAAGGCCCAAAACAACCGGGCAATGATATTAACGTGTACCTAAGACCGTTGGTTGATGAACTTTTGCTGCTGTGGAAGGAGGAAGGTGTACATGTTTGGGACGAGTACAAACAAGAGAATTTTAACCTGCGAGTATTGCTTTTTGTTACCATCAACGATTGGCCTGCACTTAGCAATCTGTCCGGATAGTCGAATAAGGGATACCAGGCATGCACTCATTGTCTAGAAGAAATCGATAGCTTGTATCTAAAAAATTGTAGGAAGGTCGTGTACATGGGTCATCGTCGATTCCTTCCCCTCAACCACCCCTTAAGAAGAAAAGGAAAACATTTCAAAGGGGAACCAGAAACTCGTGCTAAGCCTATATTCCGAAATGGGAAGCGTGTTTTCTCGATGGTGAACGATGTCCATGTCGTGTTTGGAAAGGGCCGTGGAAGCAAACAAGTTCCGAATGATGAAAACGGCCATGCCCCAATGTGGAAGAAGAAGTCCATACTATGGGAGCTCCCATATTGGGATGTCCTAGAGGTCCGCAACGCAATCGATATGATGCACTTGACGAAGAATCTTTGCGTGAACCTGCTAGGATTCCTTGGTACGTATGGGCAGTCAAAAGATACACTAGAAGCAAGACGTGATTTGAAAGAAACAAAACAACGAGAAGACCTACGTCCTGAGAAGAGAGAAAATGGACAGCACTACTTACGTCCTGCTAGCTACACTCTCAGCAAAGAGGAGAAGGAAAGCATGTTTGATTGCTTGAACAGTATGAAGGTACCGTCCGGTTACTCCTCGAATATGCAGGGAAGAATTAATATGAAAGAGAAAAAGTTCACAAACCTAAAGTCTCATGATTGCCACGTTTTGATGACCCAGTTGCTTCCAGTCGCGTTGAGGGGTATTCTACCAGAAAATATAAGATTAGCAGTGGTGAAGCTATGTGCCTTTCTTAATGAAATTTCATAGAAGGAAATCGATCCAAATAAGCTCACAAGGCTACATAATGATGTGGTCCAATGTCTTGTCAGTTTTGAGATGGTCTTTCCACCTTCGTTCTTTAATATTATGACCCACCTCCTGGTTCATATTGTGAAAGAGATAAACATTTTAGGCACTGTATTCCTACACAATATGTTCCCTTTCGAGAGATACATGGCAGTCTTAAAGAAGTACGTTCGGAATCGTTCTCGGCCAGAATGATGTATCGCCAAGGGCTATGGAACAGAGGAGGTCATTGATTTTTGTGTTGATTTCATTGATGAACTTAGTCCGATTGGGGTCCCTATGTCACGCTATGATGGGCGATTGGAAGGAAAGGGCACACTAGGTAAGAAATCTAATATCATCCCTGAAAGTGAAATCCGCAAAGCAAATTTCACCGTTCTACAGAATTCATCCCTCGTGGCCCCATATATGGATGAGCACATCAATATTGTCCGATATGAAAACATAGGGAAGTCTAAGGCATGGATTACACGTCATTATATAGATAGCTTTGCGGTTTAGCTGAGAAGAAAACTCATAGGTGACAGCACGATTGGTGTACAACTACAATGGCTTGCTAGGGGACCATCGGCCACAATCATGCAATACCAAGGATACGAGATCAATGGATATATGTTTTACACAAGAGCCCAAGATGAAAAGAGTACGAACCAAAATAGTGGTGTGCGTATGATGCAATAGGCCAGGATGGAAATAAGAATAGCTACTTTGGTGTCACAGAGGAAATATGAGAGCTTGACTATGGCCCCTTGAAGATTTCTTTATTTCGATGCCAATGGGTGAACCGAGCAGGTGGCGGTGTAACGATAGACCGGTATGGAATGACTATAGTGGACTTCAAAAAGATTGGATATAAAGACAAACCATTCGTCCTCGCCAAGGATGTGACGTGGGTTTTCTATGTGAAGGACATGGCAAGCAAACCTAAAAAAAT
Organism: Panicum virgatum; assembly: GCF_016808335.1. Taxonomy (NCBI): domain Eukaryota; kingdom Viridiplantae; phylum Streptophyta; class Magnoliopsida; order Poales; family Poaceae; genus Panicum; species Panicum virgatum. The sequence goes on from NC_053142.1 coordinate 50,467,651, forward strand.
CAAGGCAAGTCCGACGACGAGCCAAAACGCCACATAGTTCTTCCAGGAAAAAGAAAAATCGTTGGAGTTGAAGACATTTCGGACAAGTCAGAAGACTTTGATCAGTTTTACGACCGTCCTCCATTCTGTGTCGATGTTGACCCTGGCATCCTGTTGTCCAAAGAGGACGCTCCTTACTTACGCCTCGATCATGATCAAGGGACATTCGTAAAAAGAAAGGTTGTCAACGTTCCATTAAACAATGATGTGTAATCATTATGTTATACTTTCATGTTCATGTAACCAAGTGATTGATGTAATATATTGTAACATCCCAAAATCTATTGAAATAAATCACGCGCTAAAATTATTTCAAAAGTTTTTTTGTCGTTAAAGCTCGAACCATTTTGCCGCCCGATCTCCCGATCTTTCGAAGGACCCGATCCTGACATCTGAACCCCGCGGTCACATCCCTCTGTTCGCCCTCGTCCCGCGCGCCGCGCCCAACCGCGCACGCGTGACCGACGCCGCGCGTGGCCGACCGGGGCCGCGATCGCCGCCGGCGCGCGCTCGCCCCCCTTTTTTTCCCCTTTTTCCCCTTTTCTTCTCTTTTTCTCCATTTTATTTTTCCTTTTTCCTTTTATTTTTCACCTTTTTTCCTTCCTCCTTTTTATCTTTTCTTTTTCTCTCTTTTCTTTTTTTCTCTCCTCTCCCTCTCTCTCCTTCCTCTCTCCCCTTCTCTCCCGCGCACTGCAGAGCAGCCGCTCACAACGCGACGCCCCGGCCGCTCCCGGCCCGGCCCTCGCGCGTGCCTCCCTTCCCTGCCGCGCGCACCCAAGCCCCTGCTCCCTGCTCGCGCGCGCTCACTCATGGCCACCTCCACACGCCCACGCACGCGCCCCGTGCACGCGCTCCACGCTGGCCGCGATGCCGCCGCACCGCTCGCCGCGCACCGCCGCTGCCAGGCCGGTCCGTCGCCACCCCCCCACATACGAGCACGCACGCGGACTTCACGCGGCCGTGCCGTGACGCGCGCGCACCCACAATGCCTCGGCCCTCTACACGCGCTCGCCCGACGCCCCGAGCCGCGACGCCGCGTGCCCCACCGTACGCACGCGCACCACGTGGCCACGCCGCCCGCCGTGCCGCCCGCCGCTGGCGCCCCGCCCTCGCCGCTCGCGCCGTCATTCCTGTGCCCGCACAGCGCCCGGCCCCTCCCACGTTAAACCGCCGTGAGGCCCGCTGCCGAGCAGCAGCGCCGCGCCCTCCGCCATCGGCACAAAGCCGCCTGCCTCGCTCACGCCTGCCCGTGCCAGCCTCGTCGTCCGCGCGCTGCTCCACGACACGCGCGGCCGGCCGAGCACCATTAAAGGCGCTCCGCACCGCCCGCCGGGTCGCCACCGCCGCACCCCCATCACCACCGCCTCGGCCGTCTATAAAAGGGGCCAAGGAGCATCCCGCTGCCTCCACATCCGTGCTCGCCTCCCCAAGCTCCCCTTCCTAGCTCTGCAGCGCCGCCGCACCGAGCTCCGGAACCCGCCGCCGCCCGCTCCCGTCGTCCCGCCTCCTCGCGTCGCCCCGGCCCGAGGTGAGGCCGGGAATCAAACCGCCTCCTCCCCTCCCTATTCCCCCTACTCCGGGCCGTCATCGAGCCCTGGGCCGCCGAAATCAGCCTGCGCAGAGGCCTCCTCCCCTCCTCTGTTCCCTGCCGACGGGAGGAGGAAGAAGGGGGCAAATTTGCCCCTAGGCCCACCCCTTCACCCCTATTCCATTAAGAGCCCCCCCTCTTTATTACCTTTCCAAATAAACCCCCCTTTCTTATATTACTAAAAACAAGCCCTTCATCTATACAAAATAATTATAACTAGACCCTACCTATTTTCTAAAATAACCCTCATAAATCCTAGAATCCTAATCAAACCCCTGCCTTCTCAAGAATAATTGCAAATAGGCCCTTGGACTCTGATTTAACCCCTAAACCTTTATATAACCTATCATTTTATGTGCCAAACGACCTCAGATCGACCTAAAACTTTATCACGCCTCTCATAACATAGTTTTGAACATGCCATGAGGAAACCACCCAAAAATATTACTCTGAACTCCATATCTTAACTATTTCCGATTCGAGCTCAACGATAAAACTTTTATTTCTGTTTCTTGATTGTGTGCATGTTTGTATGCGTCGTAGATCACGGTGTGAACGAGGGAGAACCCGTTGATGAGCAGTACTGTGAGCCAGTGAACGAGATCCAGTTCCGCGATCCCGAGCCCGAAGGACAGTGCTTCGACCAGGACCTCCCTGAAGGCTTCGAAGACGGCAAGTTCAATCCCATCCCTTGATGTATGTTTTGTCCAAGTTTTTATAAACACAACCTATTGGCCTGTTTTAGAAAATTGCATATATTTTGCTTGCTGAAAACCCGGTTGGATAGCCACCCCTTGATTTGTTATGACCCTTCCTTGACCACCTAGATTAATGTCTGAATGTGTTGTTTGGACGTTAATCACTGCTAGAATGCTACGCTTAGGACCTTAAATTCAATACAATTTGTTTTATAAAGGAAAATGTGTGAGTATTTGTGACACCTCCGGTGTTTAGCACTGTTTAAAACATGCAATTAATAGAAAATGACATGTTAAACCCCTAAAATTCTCAATTACTTAAAAGCCCGAAATCCGTTTAAATGAAACCAAAAAGTCAACTCTCACACCTTGGCTCAAATGAACTTTTTCCCAAAACGAAAGTTGTAGAGTTTGACAAGGTAAACAACTTTCATATTCAAAGTTTTTCAAGTTATAACATGAAATTTGGAGTTAACCCTAAAAAACAGTGGGTTCATTAAACTTGAATTCAAATTTTCAACTTTCAAATTGTTGGTCAAACGAAGTTTTGTCTGAAAGGAAAGTTTTTGAGTTTGAACTAAGTCAAACTGTTGACCTTTCCTTTCTCTCTCCACTCCCTTTCTCTCTCCTTTCTCTCTCTCCCTCGCTGACCCTCCCCTTCCCTGAGCGCGCAGGCACTCGAGCGCGCCCGCGCGTGCGCTCGCTGCGCTGCTGCCGCCGCGCTGCTGACCCCCACCCCGCTCGAGTGCACATGCCCGGACCCCGCTCGCTGCCGCCCGCACGGCACCCTCGCCACCAGCGCCCTGCGCGCCGCGGCGCCATCACTGCCTCGCCGCCGGGACACGCCACCGCGCGCCCTTCCCCGCCGTTGACTCCGCGCACGCATTCAAGCGCTCACCCGCCCTCGCTGTGCCCCTGCTCGATTCGGTGGCACTCCGCGACGACGGCTTCGCGACGCGCCGACGGCCATCAGTGCCGCCCGGCCTTAACCCCCCTCCTGCCGAGCTCTCTCCTCCCCATTCACTTCACCACCTCGTGTTCCAGCTCCTCCCCTCTCCATTCCGCCCCAAGCCAAGCCCCCACTCCCCTCCCCGCATCCTGGAACGCAGCCGCGGCCGCCATTGTCGCCGCCGAGCACCACCCCGTCGCGGAGCTCCCTCCCCCGCCCTTCCTCGCCTCCAATGGACCCCCTAGATAGCTTCTCCTCGCCGCCGTGAAGCTCCACGACCCCTCGACCACCCCCCAGGCCGCCGGAGTGCCGCCGCCCGCTACAGCCGCCGCCGCCGCCGCTCCCTGTGCGCCGCCGGCGCGCCTGCTCCGGCCATCTCCGTCGACGATATCCCCCACCCACAGGTAGAGCTCGGTGAGCTCTCACCCCTGGACCCCATCCCCGCCGCCGGCGAGCCTCCTCCTTGCCGGGAAACACCCGCCACCGCCTCCTCTGTCCCAGCTCCGGCCAAGGGCTTATGTGCGAGCCCCCAAATCTTTCCAGGGGCCTAGATGCAAGTTTCCATTTCCTTTTTCTTTTGTTTTGGAAAACAGAAAACTTGTAAATTCGTTTAAAATAGTAGAAAAATAAAAAAAAAATGAAAACTCAACTGTTCTGAAATATTTGAAAGGAGATCTACAACTTTTACTACATGTACTTTTTGATTTGCTCAATATTTTTTGCTTTATTTAAAATACAAAAAAATATACCTTTTATTAGATCTCAAGTTTCAAGCATGAGATGTTAGCCATTTTTGGTCAGTTGGTTACTTGTTAGATGTATAACCTTGTGTAAAAGTTTCGTGGACAGTTGACATGCCTAGCTATCAGTTTATTTAAATCTTGATGTATGCCTAGGATAAATAGTTTTATTTATCCAAGTTGTTATGATATGATTCATGGGTTCAAAGTTTTACAGTACCTGCATTTTCGTTTCCAGAGCCTAAAGAAAAAGTTTGAGAATTTTTAGTTAAACCCAACTGGACCAAATGATTTTTGGTGAGGCTATATACATTAAATCATGAAAAATAGTTACTGCACATGAAAAATTCTAATAATTTTTCTAGTGGTTAACTTTGAGTATATAACCATTCTGGTAAAAGATGAGGCTCTGGAACTTGCTATAACAGTATGTGGAATTTAATTTTGATCCATGCAGCTATACATAGTGCTATTTTTCATGCCTTGTGTAATGCTTATTTAAATCTGAAAGTTTTACAGTAGACTTACCATAAGTTTAGGAGCACTCAGTAAAAATTTTAGCATCTTTACTTGTAGGGTTTGATCTGTATAAATGAATCTTAATCCTAGCAGTGGCTGCTTAATGCATATTTAATAATTAATATACTCGCTGAAAATAGCTGAAAATTTTATGGCAGGTTTGTACTTGAGTAGTTGACTCTCCATAAAAATTTCATCTTCAGAAGCTATACCCATCAACTGTTTTAAATATTCCATACTTGCACTTGATAATAATCTTTCTAGAAATAACAAAACCCTCACTTACTTAAGGGGTAATAATTAATCTAGATAATACTCTATAAACGGTTGCCCAAGGAGATGTAAAGAAAATATTTTACAACTCTTTAGTGATTAAATTAAGTTGTTATCATCACCACAACTTACGCATATGCATTCGTGTAGACTTGACTACTCTCGCCGATGGTACGTACGAGCTGGTGCCGGAGTCCGAGAGTGAGCAGCGTGAAGCTCAAGTTAATCTAACTAAAATCACTGAAGACCTGAACCCGAGTTCAAAAGAGCCCAAGGCTAGCTCCGCTCAGGAAGGCAAGCCCCGGAGCATGTCCTATCTATTTTAAATTTATGCAACTGTTTATATCCCTATTTTATTTGTGCATTTAAGTTGTAGGAATTGTTTGGAACCTTAGTTGCATGATCCTAGGTACCTATGCTTGAACACTAGTATGTGTAGGTCGCTAGTTGGCTATGCTAATGGTTCGGTAGAAGTCGAGTGATTTTCTGTCACTCGCGAGCCCATAGGAGTTGAATGCTTACTACACACTGCAATATAAGGTCTACGGGCGGGGTTGTTGTACTTGTGATACCCCGTCTGTTTAGTGAAAATGGATAAGGCCGCGGTGTGTGGTAGCGGTGGTTAAGCGTTTGAACGTACTAACCACATGCCGAGAATATGGTAATTGGTAAGCTTAAGTACCTGATGGAACCGGCCGTGGAACATACTCCCCACTGTCTGGTTTTGGTCACGCACGGGTGCAGGGCACCCTAGGGCGGTGGGCCTGTTTCATGCCCGGGGAAAAAAGGGGAAAAGTAGCGTGGATGATTGCATTCCCCATGCGTGTGTTTAGGTCTGCCTGGCCAGGTTAACAAATTCGATTCGAATCGTCCGTTTCTCACGGATATTGAGACTGCTTAACCCTTTTGGCACATAGAGTAAGAAGTGGAACATTGATTATGAGGAATATGGTTGAATGATGAAAAGTAATGGTCTTTCACCATGCATGCTATTGGATAGATGCTAATGTAGAATGGTTAATCAAACTAGAACTTGAAAGCTAAAATCGGAAAATAAGGACTTACTCTTTATTGCTTTCAGCAAAAACAAACCCCTCAAGCCAAAAGCCTTGCATGTCTAGTTAGAGGATAAAATATATCCTAGTTGGGTAAGCCTTGCTGAGTATTAGTATACTCAGCCTTGCTTGTGGCTCCACTTTGTTTTCAGGTGATACGTTCGAAGACCAGATAGCTAGTTTGACCTGGCCGTGTGTTTTACCTCCTGGTTGGTCGGTGGAGTGGGATACGACCCCGACTAACGATGACAATGCCGAGTGATGTCATGTACGGGCTTCATCATGACATCTTGTATCGTCGTTTAGCACTCGCTTTATGTCCGCTGCAGTAAACTCTGAACTACTTCAATTTGAACTTCAAGTACCTTTCGGAGATTTCGAACTTGGTTTGTAATAATTAAGTTAAAACTTTGTAATGTAATGTATCTGTAAAATGTTGTACTCTCTGGACTCACCTTCATGTGGGTTGCATGTAAGCTTTGGGTTCGATCGACGCTCAGGTGGATTTTTCGGGACTTTACCCGACAGCCCTGCCAGATTACTCCGTTTGAAGTGCGTGTTAGCCGGGATTACCTTTAAGGTGATGGTTAGCACACTTGAGCCGGATTAATTTGGGCGGTACTACCACAGTATTTGGGAAGGGAAAAATGTGAAATTTCGAAAGTTGAGTTAGACGTGATGGATGGCATTTCTGTGTGATTTGTCGTTGGTGTGCTCGTGCCTGTGTGGCAGAGCAGGGAAGGGAGATAACCATCTTGTCACCCCTAAGGACCGACTTGGTGTGTCATCTCACCTAACTCCACTATCGTGCAAACCACTCGACCGTTGAATGGGCAACGGCTTAGCATAAACCCCACTAGTTAGTCTGATAGCCATCAGGAGAGCTGAGAGCAACGGGTGATCAAGGAAAAGAGATTAGCTCTGTGTGACTTATGCCCCGGTTAGAACCTCTGTGATAGGTCAATGACCACTTGGTGCATCCCGTGATGGCTAGTCAGGTCTAGCTAAGGTGGGTAATGGCTTTGTTGGGATCTGCACCGACACTAAGGTGATCGAGTTGCGGTACCCCGCTTGTGGGTAAAGTTGCACACCTCTGCCGAGTTAAAACCTATTCGAATAGTCGTGCCCATGGTACTGGGCGAGTTACGGTGTGGTCACATAACTAGTGTTTATTTTGGGATGGGTTGGCGTGAGTTGTTTCGGAAATGTGTACGGCAGTTGTGCCATGTGCTACGGCGGATGAGGAGTCCGGTAGCAGCTTAAAATTTGGGTACTGTGTGGGCCAACACTATGTGTTAGTCGGTACAAAGGAAAGATCGCTTTGAAAATCCTTTCTTTCAAATGAACCCCTGCATAAAATATTGTTTTTCCGCAAATTAAACCCTAGCCTGATCCTTGATTTAGCCTGTGCATTATATACTGTTTATACCCCCTCCGTGGGTGTGGTTGGACTTGCTGAGTACGTTTGTACTCACCCCATTCTTAATTTTTATAGAGAAAGACCCAGACTTCGTTCCAGAGGACGTTGAGTAGGGTACCATCCTGCACCAAGCCTTGCCTGTGGATTAGGGTCACCCGCAGGAGATACCGCATGGCGCAAGACTCTGATGACCCTCTTTTTATAATTAATATTGTTGTGTGGGTGTGGGTTGTAATCCTCGCGATAGTGGCGCTTCTCTGCCCATTACCGCGTAGAGTTGTACGGTGATGAACCATCTGATGTAATAAATGTGTCATCAGCCTCCTGGGACTGATGTTTGTATCACATTTAAGCCTTCTCTTATGAGAGGATGCTTCATATATGGTGTATGAAATAACTTATATTTTAATTTTTATGCATTTATATAATAGTTTGCACAGAAAACACAATTGAAACAGATATAAAAAAATTTAGACTCAATATGATTAATTAATTAAGTGCATACTCAATGTGATAAACATAATTAAAACAGAAAATCTATTTAATTAAGTGCATGCACATATATGATAAAACACCCAAAAAACAGAAAATCTATTTAATTAACTGTTTAATTAACATGTATGAATAACTGAGATTTTAATTTTTTTATGCATTTATATAATAGTTTGCACAGAAAACACAATTGAAACATAATAAAACTATTAATTTTTATAGTTACAATAGTATTTTTTTCTTACAAATTAAGTGCTTAAATCATTATTTTTCATTTTTTTAATAGTTACAATAGTTACAAATTTTGAACTCAATACGATAAATTAAGTGCTTAAATAGTAAATATATTCATATATATACATTTGTATAATACTATACACACTAAAACACATTTGACACACTAATATAACAAATTTTGAACTCAATATGATAAATTAAGTGCTTAAATAGCAAATTTATCTATTTTATAGGCCTTTATTGAATTTATTGCACATAAAACATATTTAAACGAATTGAAATACTTTAAATTTAGTGCAAAAACTAATATTTATTAAGATTAACGTATGTTTAAAAATAATAATATAATTTTGCATGGTGAAAATAGTACATATATCTATTTTTTAATCGTTTATTGAATTTTATCGCACAAAAAACATATTTAGATGAATTACAAAATAATTACAAAACTGAAAAAGACAGAAACATTTTGGCCATTTAGTACCGGACCATGGTTGCAGCCGGTACTAAACAACCTCCCAAAATTTTCCCACCTGTTGGGGACGTTTAGTACCGGCTGGGGCCACGACCCGGTACTAAACGGGGCAGCTTAGTAGCGGGCCGTAGCACCAGCCGGTACTAAACTGCGCAGAAGGCAGTTTAGTACCGGGCGCAGCTATGGGCCAGGACTAAACTGCCTCCTCTATATAATGGGGGGACTTAGCGTTCGTCGCCATCCCCCCCCCCCCCCGACGAGATCGTTCGAAGCCGGTCGCCGCCACCGCCGTCCGGCCCCCTTCGCACGCGTCGCCCGAGGCCCTCTGCACCGCCAGCCCCCACGCCAGCCTCCTCTGCGCCGCCCTGCACCGCGGACGTCGGCCCCGCGCCCTCCCGCGCGCGCTGCCGCCGCCCGTCGTCGTCCCCTCCTGCGCCGGCCTCCTCCCCCGCGCAATCACCTCATCCGAAGGTGTCCTCCGTCGCAGCCGCCGCCCCTCCGTACGCCGCCGCCGCCGCCTCCATCGACCGCGCAGCACGCCCCCTCCTCCACGCTCGATGTGCCGCCGTCCAGCCTCCACCGCGCCGTCGCCCTTGGCGCCCGCCATGCAATCTTCTCCGGCCGCGCCGCCCGCCGTCCTGCCTTGCTCTTCCCAATCGCCGCCGCGCCGAAGAACCGCCTCCTCGCCTCCCCGACGTGAGCCCTCGGGCTGACGTCAGCACGACTCCATACTGACGTCAGCCATTTTTTGTAATTAGTTAAAAGGGTTATTATAATTTGTAAAAAATTGAAGAAAAGTTGTAGAAATTTTAGAAAATTATAGATATTTGTTCAAATTGTAGTAAATTTGTTGAAATTTGTACAAAATTTGTAGAAAGTTGTAAAAAATTGATAGATATAAATGTAGAAAATAGTAGGAAAATGTTAGGAATTGATACGCAATAGTGAAAATTGTAGAAATTTTAGAAAATTTGTAGAAAATTATAGATATTTGTTCAATATATAGTAAATTTGTTGAAATTTGTACAAAATTTGTAGAAATTTGTAAAAAAATTGGTAGATATATACATAGAAAACTTCATGTCTTTATGGGCTTCACATTTATATCTTATAGTAATTATGGATATTGTACAAAAAATCTTGAATATTGTAGAAAACTTCGTGTCTTTACGGGCTTCACATTTATATCTTGTAGTAATTATGAATATTGTACAAAAATCTTGTATATTGTAGAAAACTTCATGTCTTTACGGGCTTAACATTTATTGTTTTATTTGATATTGTTGAATTGTGTATTTTATGACATGTATATGATGTAAATTTTGTCGTGTACAGCTTTATCTATTGAATTTGTAATTTTCTTTATAAATTTTATGTTGCTATACTATAAACAGGTGAAATTAGTAGAAAATATTAGAAATTGGTGAAAATAGTAGAAAAATAGTTGAAAATCTTAGAAAATTCAGGGCACATTTTATAAAATTCCAGGGCACATTTTATATAAGATGTATATGATGTAAATTTTAGAAATTTTGATCTTGTATGCGTTGTACGACTTTATTGAAGGTGCACTTGTAAATTTTTTATACATTGTCAATTAGTACAAAATTGCATATCAAACATATGTTGATTCACATAGGAAACGAAATGAAACCCTTTCACCGTGATGACGACGAGGCCTTTCTTGCGGACATAATTGGTACGGGCACGCACCACTACAAAGAGGATGCTGCCGAGGACGATGGCAGCCAATACCTTAACGATACTGGCGATGGCGATGATAACTAGACAAAACAAACGACTGTGCAAGATGATAGCGCAGAGGTATATACAATTCGTGCTTATATATATAAATATACGCATTAATTCTGTATGTAAGTACAATGCGTACTAAATACATATTTTTTAGGCATCCGGATCGACTAGGAAACCAAAACGGAAACGAGGGTCGAAGAAAATCATGGAGGGGCACACTATTATCACTTCATTGAATCCTAACAGTGAACCAAAGTCTCCGAAGGGTGTGAAGACGACGGTGGTGAATCAATGTGGATGTTATGTCAGGGATCACATTCCCATTAGCTTCAAGCTATGGAAGAAAAGTAAAGCCACAGATATTGATGCTGACGTCGTTCCCGAGACCAAGAAAGAAATGTTATGGGCAGATGTCAAACGGCACTTCACCTTTCCGGAGGACAAAGAACAGCTGTTTAAGGATTGGGTCATGAAGAAGATGGCTATTGCTTTTCAGACGTTCAAGAAAAATTTGAACAAAGATTATGTTAAAAAGGGACTCACGCTGGACTTCGAGAAAAACTTCAAGAATCAACGTCCTTATTGGGAGGCATTCGTGCAGTACAAGTCGTCCGAGGATAGCGAGAAAAAGACAGCCCAAGCCAAGGAGAATGCGAGCAAAAAGAAGCACTTCCATCATCTTGGGCAAGGAGGATATGCGTCGGCAATTCCGAAATGGCAAAAGATGGAAGATGATCTCATTGCCAGAGGAATCGTACCAGTGACATTCAACTGGCCGTTGCGAGCAAAACATTACTTCTACGCTCATGGAGGCTCATTGAATATGGAAGATGGGTCGTTCGTCACTAGCGATGCCATAAGGGAAGCGGCCGACAGGCTCGATGTGGCACTAAAGGTCGTGTCCGAAGGCAGCTTCAAGTCAGACAGAGAGAAAGACGAGCTGACGTATGCTCTTGGCACACCGGAACACACAGGACGTGTGCGAGGCATGGGCGTAGTTCCATGGAAGCATGGCTTCAGTGGCGACATAGAGACGTATCGAAGCCAGATCAACGGCTCAGCTGGAGACTAGCCCCGTCGGCTCGCAGCGTCATAGCAGCGTCGCTTCAACGGAACACCCAGCCGCAGATCGAGAGGAAACGGTTGCGGAACAATACCCCATGGACGACATCGTCGTGAGGACCTCTTGTGAGCTTCTATTTCCGCTAAGGAAAAAACTAAAAGTAGTCACTCACGGGGTTGCTGAAGTCCCTGTTCAAGGCGGGACAATCCATGACATGATGATTCCAGAAGGATATGCTAGAGTCATGGTTGACCGTGTCGAGAAAGGATGGGAAGACCTCGACCTCGAGATCCCTGGAGGCGATGGAGAAGAGGAACTAGGACAGGCCCTCCACACTTGGATCTGTTGGAAAAAACAGTACATAAAAATTGCAGGAAGGGATCCTAGCCCGTCTCCGAGGTCACCGCCAGCTGCTCAAGGGTCTCCGAGGCCCAGTGTGGATCCACCGTCACCGCCCGCAACCCAGGACCCCAGCGTTAGTCCATCGCCGTCACCGGCCGCTTCCAGGGAGCCTAGTGTTAGTCCGCCTCCGCCATCTCCTCGCCCCGCAAAGAAGAATAAATCTGCTTGGGTGCCGCCACCGCCACCTCCAAGATATAAGAAGACCCTAGAACGAAAGAAGAAAGAGAAGCCCGCGCCAGAGAAGTCAGGTTACGAAATGACTCCAGAGGAATTGGATGCTTGGGTGCAAGAAGACGTGCGCAAGCAGTTGAAGCCAAAGAAGCCTCCGCCAAAGGAACCAGTGGATCCGGCAGGGAAGAAATTCTATCTATCCATGATGTGCCAACCAAAGCCTCCACTAATGTCAGACTACGACCGCTCGATTACAAAATCATGGGAGAAGAAGAGTAATCGGAGGTACAACCAAGTCCCCCAGCTCGGCGAACAACCCAAACAAAGCGTACCCCCTCTAGTAGTGCTTTCAAAAGAGGATGAAGCTACTGCTGAGTTTGTCAAGGAAACGAACCTCACAAAAGCTCAGCTCCTAGGTCAGGAAAAAATCCCGGTTCACCAAGGGGCAGGAAGAAAGCCATTTGTACTGGGGGAACCTCTGATGTGGCCAGAGTTGATTGACACCCTACCAACAAGAATGCGTGAGTTACATCAGTGGTACTTGAAAGCATGTGCAGAGGGGTATATAATGCTAGCTGCTCGAATTAAACATACCCATTTCTATCGGGGAATGGATGACATTTGGATTGATTTTGACCATTTTTTGTTTCTATTCCATCAAGACGCCCTAGACAAGTCCCTCGTCAGTGTATGGTCTATTTAAGTGTTTTCTGTCAATTGTATACTCTAGCTCTACTAAGTCGTTTAGATTTCTCATTCCCTCCTTTTATTTGTAATCGTGCAGGATGAAAATACAAGAATGCCGGAAGAGCGGGATTTACAACGTTGGCTTCATAGATCCGAATGTTATACATGAGGTGTGTGTACGTCAATATCCTAATCGGACCGAAAATAATTTAGTAATGTCCTTGGAAGGGCAGCACGATCGCACATTCATTCTGTTGCCATACAACTTCAAGTGAGTCCTTTCACTTTTTGAGTCACTTCAACTAGCCAATAAGTGTATATATCTAACATTTCTTGTATCCATATGTATGTATCAATAGTTTCCACTGGATCCTACTTGTGATCGAAATCGATCGGTCCCGAGTTACTGTGTGGGACTCCTTGAATAAGCCACCAGAATTATATCAAAATCTCGTAGACACCATGTAAAGGGCATGGTCTCGGTTCCTCAAAACACAATTAGGAGTCGCGTCAACACCGACTGAGCTTGAATTCAACCATAACAAGCCGGTACGAATATCACACATCTACTTTCATTTATTCAAACAGCATGAATATTTCATAACATGTATATATGTATATAGTGTTTGAGACAGAACCAAGGAACCAACCTCTGCGGATACTACGTATGTGAGCACATGCACTTTTTTGCAGAGATACCAAGAGGGTGACACAAAAAAACTTCGAAGTACGTATAACATTAGTAACAATTTCTTGTATCTAATTCCGTGCATGTACTAAATTAAACTATTGGTGTTTATTTGTTGTTGACAGATTTGGAGTATGAAAGAGAACCTCATCGAACCGGAAAGAATCAGGGCAATTCAAGAAGCACTCTGTGGATTCCTGTTGGATGAGGTGATAAATGCAAAAGGTGAATTTCATTCCGATCCAATGATAAGTGTGGCTCGAGCTGATAAACTCAACAAAAGCCGCAAGAAGGATGCCGGTGCCGATGATGATGCAGATGATTAGAATTATTGAAGAATTTGTCGGAAAAACGTATGAGAATTCATACTTGTAAATATTATTGTCTTTTATCCATGTATGTATATAATTTTTTTATTTGCTTTGCTCCATATACAAATACGAATTCTAGATACGAGTACGAGTACGAATACACAAACCGCTGCGAGTGCGACTACTAATACTAATTAATTGGAATTTAAAGGAAAAGAGAACAAATATAAAGCATCAAAAAGAAAAAAAATCGTTTAGTACCGGTTGGTATTACCAACTGGTATTAAACTGCTCGGTCTAGCTGCTGGCGTGGCCAGCAGTTTAGTACCGATTGGTGTTACCAACCGGTACTAAACAGGCCGTTTAGTACCGGGCCAGCTGACCGGTACTAAGTACGCGTGCACTTAGTACCGGAGGAGCGGTACCGATTGGGAAACCGGTACAAACCGGGGTTCCCGACCGGTACTAATGAGAGATTTTCTAGCAGTGACAGCTTATGTTTCATAACCATATCTTGCTGGTTTACATTATTCTTTTGCGGATCCGTGTAAAATTGGCGTCCTTTATCTTTTCTCACATGGAAGCGTGCACACATGTATGGTCAAATAAGGAAATATATTTCTAGCTTTATTTGGGTTATGTCAATGTCATATACCCTTGGATTGTAAAGTTTTGTTGTTCTTTGACAACAAAAAAATGTTTATATCTTCGTGTAGTGCAATGTGGCTGCGGATGTGTCAAACACCGTGTAGTAGTACTTAGGCTAGCAGCTAGCTCGCTGCATGCATGTAAGAAGATGAAAGTTATGCAGTAATGCTAGCTGGCATGCATGCATGGAAGCATGCCAACTTCACTACTAGTATCTCATTGCAATGACCCCATTTGGTTTGGACTAGGAAAGTTTGGGCTAGGATTTTTATCGACTTTGACCGCTAATTACAGTGTCAAACAAAGTTGGTTTATAAAACCAACTCCAGAACCCTTGCGCTAGGAACTCTGAAGAATCTAATGAGGTCTTTGACAGCGTGATTAGAGGACAGTTACTGTAGCATCAATGTAGCTAATCATCGATTAATTACCGTCATTAGATTCGTCGCGAAAAGTTACACCCATCCTTAAAGAGGTTTCGCAAATAGACTTCATTTAGTACTCTATGCATGCGAGATTCTCCTCTCGAAAAATATATGTGCACTGTTTCTATAATTCTCCTAGACCGATCCAAACACGGCCAATATATAATGCACATGCCAGAAACTAGACACACATGAGACAGGTACTAGATATAGTGCAAAAGGGGTGCTGCATTAAAGTCACATTTATTTTTCAACCACTAGATGAAATTCAGAAACAGCAAGTTCATGAACCTATCTAGCTAGTTATTATGAACCTAGTTAATTGTTTCAAAGTATAAGTCGTATAAGCTATTAATAATCAGCACAATAACAATAACTAGTCAATTCAGTTGATATACAAGAAGTTCAGACATGGGCCTTATCCAAGCACGATAGACCGATGAACAAATTGCCTGCTTGTTTATGAAGCGGTTAGCAGTAGAATTAGTAGATTATTAGAAGGTTCCAAGAAGCCGGAAGCCCGGAATAGGGAAGGATGGGGACTGGCGAGTACAAACAGACTAACAGAGGACTTCTTTGTTCACGTATCATAATATTCTCACTGATTTGGTCCCCTAAAGGGGCCTTAACCCACATGCATGCACCACGCAAAGTAGTGGTAGACTGTAGACAATTGATCAATCGACGAGAAACATGGAAAAGCCATGGAGGAGGGCAAGAGGGGCCTTACTTTTATTTAGTCCTTTTCAGCTAGCTAGTGTCATACCATGAGACACGTTGATGTTTTTTAGTTTGTCCATTTGAAAGGGCAATCAAACTCTCATGTTCGTAACATGCGCTTGCATTGCTAGCTTGCTAATGGGGGGGGGGGGGGGGGTAATCAAACGCTGATTCTGGATTCCTATATACCTTGATCCATAGCTAAGCAAAGGAACAGTGTCTCGGTATCATGGAGGTTACACCTGATGAATAGCTTTGCCAGCGCGTATTAAATCCGTGATGCTGCCACGCACGCGTATACGTAGCATGCCTTACAAGACACTTCATCCCTTTCATGAAAGGATCGACCAGCTAGCATCATGAATAATCAAGCTAGCTAGCAACACGCCACTTTTTAACATATATATAGATAACGTTGCCTATATATAATTATATATATCAATTTTTATTAGTTTATTACATATTTTAAATTATTAGCTATAGCCTGCGTGTGCCGGCTCATTAGGTGCCAGCAGCTAGAGGATCTAGCTTGCAATCGCCAATCAGGAATTCAGGGGGGACCAACAGGTAACCGCTACTTGTGCTCCGGCCGGACTCGTTCGGCAGGCAGGCAGCAGGCATTTGGAGGGAGATGTGGCAGATACTATGAGCTGAGTGTCATGGTCACGGAGCTGTAGCCAGCCAAGATCCGAGCCCAGCCGGCCGTCGTCTTGCAGCGCAGCAGGATGTTTTTAAGGAATGGATGTGCGCTGCTCAGGGATCGGATCGATCGATGAGACGTCGATGCGGCGGCTATATATGTGTCTACTGTTGCATCCACTAGCTTTGGACGACACTGTACTGTACAACTGAATCTCTAGCAGTCTAGCTAGCTACGACTAGATAGGCCAGAGAGGTCCTCTCTCTGATTATTAGCTACTAGGTCAATAGTGCTTGTCATTATGCTTGCTAATAATTCGGCATAAGCGTAATGGCAAGAATTGATCGGCCCATCGATCCGTGAGCTTTGATGATAGACATGGTGATGCCTCTCGGCACACGTCTCCTGCAACCGTTTGTACATGACACGCGTTCATGTGTGACGAAGCGCTGCAACTGCAACTGCCGCGAACGCAAGCCGCTCTAGCTCCTACTCCCTCCGTTCCAAATTATAAGTCACTCTAAGAATTTTGAAGACTCAAACCATCTCAAAGTTTAACTAAAATTATAGAGAAAAATATAAAGATTTATGACATCAAATAGATGCACTATAAAAATATAGCTAACAAAAAATCTAATGATACTTAATTGGTATTATAAATATTATTATCTTGTCATATAAATTTGATCAAATTTGAAAATTTTGACTCTCTAAGATTCTTAGAATGATTTATAATTTGGAACGGAGGGAGTAGCTGCTAGTGATGAGCAAGGTTGATCGTGCGAGAAATTTTAGCATGGAAAGGCAAAGCCTGGATGGAGACATACGGTAGCCAATTGCCCAATTCGATCGATCAGCTGGCCTTCGATGAAAATTCTGCCTCCCATTAGTCTTGGCAGCTGCTGGTAGAGACATGGGGATTGGATCGGAGAGCATTACATGTGCGTTGCGTCCTGGGTGCGGCTAAGCTACATAATGATCACGGCGCGGCGCCGCCGGCCGGCCGCGTCTGGGAGTGCCGGCGCCGGGAGCGGTGGGTTGCGGCCAACAAACCGTGCGGCGGACAGCGCGCGAGCTCATCCGTCTGGCGCGCATGGCGCTTTGGCTTTGGCCGCATGCATGCGCCTGGGTCGGGGCCGGCGGTGAGAGCGAGAGGGCGAGAAGCGGCGCGGCATGGGCGTGATGGCATCATACCTGCAGCTGTAGCGTGCAACAGGTAGTGGTGGTACGTAATGGGCCATGGCTCTAGTGACCTCTTCATAGCTCAACAAAACTCTTAAATTTTTTAACTCAAAATTGTATAAAATTAAAGCCCGGTCTTTAGATTTTCTAGTTCAAAATGTTGAGCCATTTACCACCCCTAGCAACAGGACGACCACTGTTTGGAAGGACCCAGCCAACTGGCAACAGGCGGCGCGGCGAGCGACATTGCCGTGTTGTAGAGGCCGGGCAGCAGCAGCGGCGCCGGCGGGCATGACTACTGCACGATGCGAGACGCTGATCGATCAGGTCCGTCTGTTATCGCGCGCGGCGCAACCAAGAGAGATTCAGAGTTATCCAGCCACACTCCATGGAAGGATCGGCCGGAGGCGGAGCTCACCTTGGCATCATACGTGCTGGAGATGAAGTCACCCACCCAATTGCCGCCGCCAGATCGATAGTACACAGCTTTGTCTGCATTTGCTCTGTTCCACACTCCAAACCTCACTCTCCAGCTTCTATCCCAACAATTCAGCGACCAATAATAATTATTACCGTAGATCGATCGATCGATCGCGCGCTCTGTTGCCGGGGGCGACGACGCTTTCACGCTCGCGCCCGCGCGGCCCGGCCCCGCGGGATGACGACGACGGAGCGAGATGAGAGAGGCCAGCGGGACGTCCGCGAGCGCGCGGCACACGGTCGTTCTCCGGACAGCGACGCGGCAAGGCGGCCGGGGAGTCCGCGGGCCGCGGCATGTGGCTGCCACGCCTCCCGCGCGACACGGCACCAACCACCACCCCCGGCCCGCGGCCGGCTCGCGCACCACGCCGCTAGCGCCATCATTCCGGCCCACGACTCCCCCCTCCTCCTGTACCAATACTTTCCCGGCCGTATCGGCCGGGCGGCGCACCCCCGGCCCGGCGCGGCGCCACGAAAAGCGTACGCGCGCGGCGCCGGCACAATAATTGCATTGCCTGGTGGCTTCCGCCGGAGCCGCGTGCAACGCCGAGAGACCTGTGCCTGGGGGGTTGCCCTGCACTGTACGACGCAGGTAGGTGGTCATAGTCCCATGTTACTGTGGCGACGGCATGCACGGTGGTTCATGCACCGCGCGCCATCCGGTGCCGGCGGGGTGGTGGTTGAGACGTTGTGGTTGCACTTGCACAGGGCGCTGCCACGACGGCACCATCCGCGCACCATCGCGAGAAGCAAGCGCGGTTGGCGCGCCGGCCGCCGGGCCGGGCCCTGCGTTTTCCAACGGATTTGGTGACGCCGGCCGTGCGCGCTCGTGCGGGTGTGCGGCCGGCGTGGGGGTGGGCAGCGGGCGGGGCGAGCAGCTGGCGACGCGGGCACGTGGTGGGGCAGCCGCGGGTGGCGACCGACCGACGGATACCCGGCTGGCGCTCGTGCATACGGCGACATGCCACCTGCGCCGCGATCTCTGTCCCCCTCCCCTCCCCGCCCGGCTTGTCCTCCTCCGCTTTTGACTCGCCATCCATCCATCCCCTGATTGGATTTTTTTTTTGAAACCTGCTGATTGGATTTGCTGCCCGCCAAGGCGGCCACGACAGCTCTACTCAATCCCCTCGCGAGAGCGAAGTGAGGGGAATTCAGGGATGAGTCTGCAACCCCATGATGATGGAATGGAATGGAATGGAACGCTTGGTCAGGCTCGTCCGGCTCGTCCTGCTGGGACGGAAACCGGGAAAGCTACCTGGAACTTGTGGCATGTTCCAGCTCGTAGGGATCACACGATGGTGTGGTCTGCGGTTGGCCTCGCCGTGATTTCGAAGGGGACGGGGTTGACATGCGCCTGCTCGCCACGGAGACCTGGTCAAGGCAGGCTGGGAAGGATGCTCGAATGGTCGCAGGGTCTTCAGGCAGGTGTGTATCACACAGTTCGGGAACCCTGACCTGAACTGATGAATATCGTGTGCTTTCCTCTCCTGCATCCTCTGCGCATTAATTAGTTGACTCGGGCAGTAGTTCAGAAATTCTGGAGGTTAGTGGGACTTGAGCTGCTGTCCCAGTCACCTTGTGCAGCCGCCATGCAGTGGTTAGAGTCTGCAACTATATTCAGACTTGGAAAAGGCACACACGAAGCAAAAGCATCATTGTGGTGTGCAAAGTCTCGACTCTCGATGCGTACACGCTTCCATGTTAGTACAACCCTGATAGCATCAAGGCAGGCTTCGTTCCTTCATAATAGGAGCGACAGGCGATTTCAAATTGCCTGGAAATGAAGTCGACGAGATACTTACCAGATAACACATTCACATTTCAATCTCGGGAACTCTTCATACAGGCAAAAGAAAACCGGGCTGCTTTGTTATGGACGTTGATCCAGGAAACTGTCAGATGAGACGTAGGATTCTTCAAACAATTAACAGTATCTCTGTGTGACTGTGTGTACATAAGAAATCTATCATTCCCTCGTAGTCTCCCCAGTTACAAAAAGATCGCCTGAATAAAACACCTTTTGCTACATCATCTAAGAGCTATTAACATAAGTGTTGGGACTTGGGAGGAGCAAAAAAGGACCCAATCCAGGGCAATGCAATCTACAGCATAGTGCTCTGGTATCTTCAAAACAATGCTGCAATTATTACTTATCAAGGCTGCTTTAGCAGCACAGGCCAGGACGGGTACAGAACTGTATGATCTAAGAGTAGATGAAATGGAAAAGAAACAAAATGTAATGGTGAGAGCAGAGCATCCTCCAGCCGAACACAAACCAGATCAAAACTTTCGAGAGGATGGCAGTGTAGATCTCCTAAGGTGCCATGAGCCCTTGGATCGTGTATTGAAGAGACTTTGCCCAGTCTTCTTTAAAAAGTAGAGTCTGTAGTGTCTTCATTACATTGTAATCTGGGTCCAACTTGCGTTGCCAGCCCTGTAAAAAGGTGAAAAGAATTCAATTATCACCAATGGAAAAGGAATGCCAATACAGGGTATTATTGCGCTTCAGGAAACAAAGCTGTAATACACAAATACTAGGCAGGAATGTAAGCACACAGGTACATCGTGGAACCCTATCTACTTACAAATGAAGAAATATCTTAGCTGGATATTACACAATACACAGCAGGAAGATGTCTAAGAGTCAAAATCCCCAAAACAATTAAAAGGTTACAGCAACACAAATATGGTTAATTCAGCTTAAAGCTCTCCAAAACAGAAAAAAGTATTCTGAGAGTAAAATTGTGAAGTGAAAAGAAGTGTGCAAGTTACCTCAAGTACTAATGTAGTCACCATGACAGTGCAAACATTGCCATCGATGTTCACTTTGTGACGTCGAACTTGCTCAAGAAGCTGGTGCATACACTCTGCTGGGTGGACAGCATCACCGTCAGCAGTGCCCCAAAAAGAGAATGATCGCTCAACTTCCTGTTGCATAAATTAAGAATTCTCAGCAATTGCAACCATGCAAATACATTAATAAAAAAACTACCATTAGCAATTGCCATTGAGCAAAAGAAAAGTGATACCGGTTGCTGATGAGAATTGCTAAAAGAAAAGGAAAGAGTAACCAACAATCCATCATTGAGTTGTGATGCATGTAGGCATCTAAGTATGATGATATTTATTCGCAAACTTTAAGGGGGAGAACCGGAGAACAAAATTTCCATGGCAGCATAACGCAACAAACCAGACCAAATGTGCTTGCATCAAATATTACCACATGTTCATATAGCATAAAAAATCAATGAATCAACTCTTTTTATATATTTCTCGGTCTCAGGTTTTATAACACCAGGTCCTTTGATAATAAACCTTCGTTTGCAATGAGAATATTCACATCATACAAACAGCTCAAGGAGACACCAAATATATGATCCTATAGCTAATGAGATTGGAACAAAAGTTCGCCATTAAATGGTAATACTGTAACCACTGAACCTCTTTCAGAACATTAAATAAGGAGCTGAGCGTGGACAAAATGCAACTACACACTTCATTCTCCACAAACAACAGCGCTCTGTAAGAAGAAGAACACGCAGCAAAGCAGAGGGAGCACCAAAAATTGGCAACAACCAAGTGCTAGAGACATATAAAATTCAGAGAAAATTTATGATCCATGGTTTCTGCTGGCATCTTTACTCTCACAAATACATTCTGCCAAAATTGAAGGGACATCCTATTGACCACCTATTACAGTAGCATAGCCTGCTTTATCAAGGAAAAGGAGAGAGATAATACTCTCAACAATAAAATCTAAGTTTTGATCACCAACTAAAAGACTTTTAAGGTAGCGACATATTACCTCAATAAAAGCTTTTGGATTTGGGCAATTCTGCTGTTTTGACAACTTTAAAGTACTTTCTGCAGCTGTACGACCATCTCGGCGAGCAACAGCCTTGAAAAACTCAAGTAAATTCACACGGTCATTACTTGAAAGTTCAGCTGTCATTCCCACATCAAGGAAGACTACATGTGGCCTTGACTTTATAAGGGTGTTATTTGAGTTTTTTGGTTGTACAACACGGACCAAAATATTTCCAGGATGCATGTCTGCATGGACGAAATTATCAACCTGTTTGACACAAAAGTCACCAAGAATGTTAGCTGTAAACACAAGCTCTGAAAGTTAGTGCCTATGCGTAACTATGCTACAGAAGATATGTTTAGGGAGAAATTTCGATTGGTAGGTCCCATAATCTGAGTCCAGCACAATCATAATCTCTTATAGTAGCAGTTATTTTCCAGATCAAAGCAGCAAAGAGTGTCATGTTGATGCATAAATAGAATATGGAAGTCCCTTAAAAACATAAATATAACCCATGTTTCACATAGTTTTAATTTCTTCAGTTGTTCTAATTAGGTAATCATATATATTGAATGCGGATACTGCGAGATGGCTAATAATACATTACCAGTAGCATTTTCAAGAGCGCGTGAGTGCCAATATGGGCCAGAGCACTTTTAATTCGATCATGTCCCTCAAGGTCATCGACATAATGTGAAACACTCTCCCCATGCTCGTAGGTCTCAACCAAAACAGCAGGATGAACAAGTGGATAAAGAGGTCTTGGGAAAGATACATCCTTCCACCTTCTGAAGTTGTAGATAAACCGGCTCAAATGAGCAGCTTCCCTTGCAAGGTCAACTTGAGACATCATGAAGACAGCAAACTGTTGCACACTCTCATCCAGACGCAACCAATTTAATGTAGGGATATATCTAGAAATTTTCGCTACTGCATTGATGATACTGAAATCCCTCCGTATCGAGTCTCCTACACCAGGATGCCTTACTTTTACTGCAACTGTTACACGCTTTGACTGCTTGGGATACGATAATCGTAAAACAGCTCTATGCACTTGAGCAACACTTCCAGATGCAACAGGGTTCTCTTCAAAATTCTCAAAAATGTCAGATAGCTTCCGACCAAAAGCTTTCTCAACAGTTTTCTTGGTATACTTAAAGCTGTGAGCTGGTGCTTTTGTGTGAAGTTTTGACAACTCAGTGCATAGGTCACTTGCAAATAGATCAGGGCGTGTTGCAGCCCATTGGCCCCATTTGATAAATGCAGGACCTGCCAACTCCAAAGTACGATGGACAAGTCGAAGCCATGTTTTTCTATACTTGCTGCCAAGAGTCTCTGCAAATGGTGCCATCAGTATGCTCGGAGTGAACAGCAATGCCAAATATATTGATCTGAAGATTATAATAACCATCTCTACTGCCGAATATATTAAAGAGGTGACGTAAATACGGCCATCCTGAGCTCGCTCACGTATTGGGTAGTACTCACCATCTGCTGATGTCTTCTGAGCTAGCATTACCTCTCCCGCTATGAAAGCGAAGAGATAAGGAGCTAAATTAGATCTACTCACAGCCAAGCTAATGGCACAAGCAACCCTACTCAGAAATGGAGATGCTTTTGGTGCACGAGAACCCATTTCCACGAGTCGCTTCCAAGCAAGTTGGCTCTGATATGCATTCTGGCTACAAGACGAAAGAACTGAGAACTTTCTCACACCAGTGCTCCAGTGTGAGCTCCCATTTGCCCTTCCAAGAATGTACGAAGTGCTTGGACCATTATGAACCCTCCCATGCAAAAAAGCCCTGCCGGAATAACCCAAACCAAATGCAAAGCTTGAACCAATGCTTTGCCCACTACCAGTATTGGGTTTTGAGGCAACCAATAAGGTTTGAGCAAGTTTTCTGCTCTTCCCTATGTGAGCAAACCTGGGAGTAAACATGAAAGCAATATATGCTTCAGCATTGGACAAACTGCACCAGGGCAACACACTAACAAGCATAGAAATGTTATGCAACCTCCACAGGATATTAAGAGCTGAAGAGCTAACCTTGACAACATGGCCTTCTACTATGGATGACGCGTCACGGCGGTATCACACGGGTGGGCGTAGCGAGGGGCATGGGGGTTAGGCTTCTGCAAGAAGAAGTTGCACCCGCACCTTCAGAATTTCTATGGCGTCGACTGGGATCGAACGTGCGTACGAGGAAGAGCCTAATCAAACCAAATTAAAGTAAACGATGCATGGTTTAGATAAGCGCTGAATTATGCAGAAGCGAAAATCCGCTGGTAACTGATGAGGATAAGGGAATATTCAGATTCGATGGGTCACAGCATTTGAAACATATCGCAGGAACAAATTCGCTCCCAGAAGAATCGACCCGAGCAAGCTTAGGGTTCCTTACCAACGAGAGATCAACCCAAGCCCGGACGGATCTCCGCCCCGCCCTCAATCCACCACCAGAAGGGACCGGGGAGGGGGGCGCACGGCGGCGAAGACCACGAAGGAGAGGTTCCCGCGGGATCCGCCGTGCCGGTGTGGCTGACTGGCGAGCTCCGGTGCGGACGGAGGCTGGAGGAGGCGGCGGGTTCGGCGGCGCGCGGAACGGGCGAGGCGCCGAGGACGACGGTGTGAGGCTGATAGAGCTATGCCTCGAGGTATGGTGCGGGCCGGGCCTGCCACACAGCACTTGACGTGGGCCGTTCGCAGATCATCATCGAGTGTGTGTGGCGCGCACGATTCCGCCGGCCCGGTCCGGCACCATCCTCCTCGTCCTTAGTGATTAGCCGCTTCCGGCTTTCGCTTTTTCCCCGCGACAAAGCAAAGCGACAAGGGGGCCAGGCTCCTTCAAACAAAAAAAAAAGACAAGGGGGCCAGGCAGAAAACCGGAGAAAAGCGAGGGGGTACTGCGAAAAAAGCACCGTGAAAAGTCGCCGATTGGTGCGTGGGTCGCGCTCCTCGTTGGCTCCGGCTCCGCGCTTGCGCTTTGCCCTGCCGGCAAACGCAACTCGAAGCGGGGGGAGCGGGGAGGACCGAGGCAACGTGGCGTGGCACGGCCGCGAGGGGGAGGCGCCTTTGCTTCCCGCGGAGGGGGCTATAAAAGAGGGGCGCGAGATCCAGATCTGGGCCGATGCGACCGCCCTCGCTGCTCTCCCTCACCCTCGACTCGGCGCTCCTCCGCATCGCCCACATCGCCGACATCTCCCACCTCCCCGACCACCTCGTCATCGACCTCTTCCGTGTAGGTACCCCGCACCGCCCTCCGCCCCTTTAGGATCCGTTGCTCGTGCTGAGAATTAGTTCTGGTTCGATTCGATCATGTTGGGCATGGTCTGTAGGCTCGTTTAGCGGTTATGCTGCCCGATCCGTTCTGGTTTCCAAGGTTGATACAACTTAGTTGAACTGTGGGGCAAGGGTTCGCGTATACTGTTCTGGGTCTCGCGCCTTTGGTAAAAGTAGTCAAAGCGGTGATGTGTGATCAATTCTGATTGTTTTGTCCAGTGTTGGATACTGCATTCATCTTGCTAATGTTACCTTTACAAGTCATGAAATGGTTGAAAATTATTGACTGTGGTGGTGGGGAAAGAGTAGCGGATGCCTTAATGTCAGTCATGACGAGACACAATTTGGAAAGTACTAGTGCTGTAATCTTGTTTCTGTAATTAGACACTTGTAATTTTGGAATCATTATCATTTCTAGTTATGATGGAGGTGAGATCATTTCTCTGTCAAGAATTTGAGATATCCCAGAAGTGGGTGGAGTGATGCTCCCTTGTGTTAGTTTTTGCACAGTTGTGAATGCATTTGCTTATCGTTCCTGCATTTTGATGGCAGAGAACCCTGAGTGCTGGTAAGCTGACCGAGAAAGTTCTGAAGTTGTTTCTGGCAACCGGCTGTGAGGAAATCATCTTGGCCGTTCAATTGCTAAACATTAAGCAACCACTCGTACCAGTGCTTCCCACAAGTGTGTTTGTTATCATATTACCCTTGCTGATTCGGTTGTCATGCCACAGCAGCTTTTGTTTTGACACAACAATCTACTTGTTTGCAGGGTGTTCCGAGAGGTTCTAGGCCTGTTGGTGCTTAGATCATTTTGATTACCTTACCTGAGAAGATGTCTTCGGTAATTCAAGACAGTGAGGTTGACATTGTGATTGCAGCACTCCAGCCCAATCTGACCACCTTCTTTGAAGCATGGCGGCCATTTTTCTCTCGTTTCCACGTCATTGTTGTCAAAGATCCAGACATGACACAGAATCTTCAAATCCCCACTGGCATTGATCTCAAGGTTTACACAAAGTCAGATATTGATGGAGTGCTTGGCGCCACGTCCATCAACTTCTCTGGTCACTCATGCCGTTACTTTGGGTATCTTGTCTCACGGAAGAAGTATGTGATTTCAATCGATGACAATTGCCTCCCAGCGAAGGACACTGTTGGGTCCACTGTTGATGCTGTTGCACAGCACATGGCCAATTTGAAGACACCTGCCACACCTTTCTTTTTCAACACGCTTTATGATCCATACCGGAAAGGTGCTGATTTTGTCCGTGGTTACCCATTCAGCCTGCGTGAGGGGGTTGAATGCATGCTATCATGTGGTTTGTGGCTGCATAACGCTGACTATGACCCGATGACTCATGTTGTGAAGAGAAATCAGCGGAACACAACCTATGTGGATGCTGTAATGACAGTTCCTCTTGGTGCAATGCTGCCTGTGAGTGGGATAAATGTTGCATTTAACCGTGAGGCGTTGGGGCCTGCTATTTTCCCAGGCCTCCGGCTACGCAACGAAGGGAAGCACAGATGGGATACCCTTGAAGATGTGTGGAATGGCTTGTGTGCTAAAGTAGTGTGCGACAGCTTAGGGTATGGTGTGAAGACTGGACTGCCTTATGTGATGAGAAGTGATGCAGAAGCAGGTAAAGCACTGGAGAGCTTGAAAGACTGGGAAGGGGTTAAAATCATGGATGATGTTCTTCCATTCTTCCAATCACTCAAACTATCAAGGACTGCTGTTACTGTTGAGGATTGTGTCAAGGAGCTAGCCAGCATTGTCCGGGAGAAACTAGGACCAAAGAATGCAATCTTCACCAAAGCAGCTGATGCCATGGTGGAATGGAACAACCTCTGGAAGTCTCATGCAGCTCGGAATGCTTAGTTTGGAGTTTGTGTGTTTACTACAAAGCATAATTGTTTGGAATACTTTTTTTCAGTTTTAATCTTTGCTTGTGGAACTCATGAAGCTGAATAAACGACGTTCCAGTATGCAGGGAATTTGGCAGAGTAATTGAACATCTGATTGTATACGCTTAAGAACACTAATGTACTATCAAAAGAACCTTTCATGTTCTTACATTTTGTTGCAGCAGAATAATACCTGCTCAGAGCACGGAGCTATATTTAAACATGGTCTCCGCAATAATACCAGTCAAGTTTGTAAGTGTCATCATGCTAGATAAAAGCATGATCCAGTCATTATCCTAGGACAAACAAGACCTGAACCAAGTGGTTAGATATGGCCACCAAACCAACAAGAAGGATATGGAAAAAAATTTACCAACACATTATACAGCAAAACAGGTCAACATGGCTTTTGTTTTGTTGTAGCGAGAAGTCTAATTTACAATTTCTTCACTAACATACGCTAAATATAAACAACCACGAATGACAACCACCATCTTATCCTGCACCAGAACGTTGAACCTTTCTCCCGATAAAAGAGGGATCAGGTACAACATGAGTCTGGTGCTCAGGTGAAACCATCACAGAAACAGAAAAGAAACCTTTTCCTCTTGGGCAAACATATACAACTTGAGAGGAAAATACATGACCCACCAAAATCACAAAACAGTGTTGACATGCAGCGCTTTCAACAATGAGGTGGCCATTTGTTTGACCAACACTTGTTGGCCACCGCGTTGCCCATCCCTGCGTTCTTCAATGAGATTTTGTAGCTTTTGGGGAAGGTCATTCTCTACTATGAGCTGCTTTGGTCGAGGATGGTGCTCATAGACAACCTGGAAAAGTTCCATACACCATAAAGTTCAGATTCTACATAACTACAAGAACCATTTTGTTGACAGAGTTACTAAAATGCAGGACCATTTGATCCAGCTATGACTTAGGTGTCAAACCTTTATGAGTTTCAGCAGAGTCAAGCGAGCAATAGCTTCTCGATGGTCAAGTCTTGCAATAAGCAATGTTGTCAAACCATTGGTGGCCATTGCAGTATTTAACCGAGAAGATTTCCTGCACAAGACATTGCGTACAATGTACTAATCAGTAATCTGTAGCATAATTGCAGACAATCAGGAAATGCCACCTTATATTCTTACGTGATTATCTTCAAGAAAGCATCCAATGTATGAACAAAATATTGTTCTGGGCAGTCTTGGAAGAATTTCACTAATTTCTGAATTGCCTCTTTCTTCAACAGCGCTTGTTCTACTTTTCTGTGATCATTATCATGAGCCAAACAAACAGAAATAGAATCCAATGCCGTGCATGCCCATGCATCATCCTCCAAAAGATTTAAGTACACATCTAGCCCGCCATGAGCCCTCAACTGCTCTCTAGAGTTGCGAGAAGCATGGGCCATATCACACAGCAAAGGCAGGGCATACTGCCTTAGGGGTGAGTCCGACATAACAAAATTCATCAAGTGAGGGATGATCCCATTTTCAGCTGCTTGTTCCTGTCTTCTTTTATTAATCTTGCAAAGGTTGAACAAAGCGTTGAGGACCTAGAGACAGAGTAGGGGTAGTTATTATGTGCTGAAAACATAAATAAACAGAAGGCAAGTTGTCCAAATGGTTCTGAGAAAATAGTTATTTGATAATAGTTATTTAACAAAAATCACTTTTCAACTCAGACTGTACCCATAAAACGTGCACAGCTACAAGCACATTGTCATTGCAAACAAAATGCCGTTCTGTTGCCTAAAACCTTTTCCAAATAGTCAGGTGATGGTTTGCTCCAACTTCGATTAGGCTATGTCGTGGCTCTGAATGGGAGGGCCACAGCCGGGTGGCGTAGTGCACCCGCCAAATCCCAGAGGATGGTTACTCGGGGAGTGCAAGCGATATCTCAGATCTACGCATCAAGCAAGCACACAAGAACACTCGGGGATTTTAGAGTGGTTCGGGCCGCCGGAGCGTAATACCCTACGTCCACTGGGAGTAGTATTGTTCTTGAGTCTGTGGATGAGTCTATCATCTGCTTCTAGTCCCCATTCGGACTTGAGTCCTTCTCTAACGGGCGTCTCCCTTTTATAGAGCAAGGAGGGCGCGTACACAGGTGTTGGGCCCCGACAGGTGGGTCCAACAAGGATGTATACTATACTAAATAGACACTAATGGAACTATAGCGATGGAGAATCTCTTGCCGGATACACTTCATCGTCTTGTAGACTCTCTGACCGAGGGGGGTCTTCTCCTGTCCCATCGGCGAGGCGCCCGTTGAGGTAGTGTAGGTTGCGGCGTAGACTGTTGGGTCTACCGCGTATGCGTTATGATACTCCGTCGCCGAGTTGTCGTGTCTAACTGGCGTGGCAGACTAACGCGCGTGGCGTGAGTGGTGCACGCAGCTGTTCTGTGCACCTTGGTAACGCGTGACCAACAGTACAGCCTGGCTAAAGTCTCCCCGGGCTCTGCCGTGGCAGAGCGCACTTAGCGTCTCCTGCATTGAATGCGGTAGGTGGGCAAGTCTTCCCGAGGAAGCTTGGCAGCCGTGCGCGCGTACCTGCGCCTGCGGACACGTGGCGGCTCCGGACCCCCGCAGGCGGGGTGTCTGTTCCCTCCCTGCTGAGGGGTCCGGATAGTATATGGGGGTCCGGGACCCCGTGAGAGGTCCGGGGCCCCCGGCTGTTTTTGGCTGAGTGCTCCCTTCTCTGGGACACGTGGCGTCACCGGACCCGTCCCAGAGCTGGGAGCGGGTCCGGGGCCGTTGGTCCGGTGAGATGGAGTCGGACCCCAGGGGTCCGACTGCTCAGCTCCTTTGGGCGTAGTTACGGATAACTACACGAGTCTTGACAGAGCAAGAGGGGGTACCCTAGTCCAGAGGTACCGACAGTGGCCCCCGGGCCCACCTCGGGAGAGGTACGAACCCGCAGGTGGGGCCATTATCATGACGCAATGCTAATTGCGTTGGCGTGACCATGTCGAGAGCGGGTGCTCCGGACCCCTTCAAGGCTGTAGCACTTGTCGTCAGGTTCAGGTACTAGAGTGCTCTCCATAGGGCGGCGAAGGTGCAGGCTTAGTGTACGGAACCGAGCTAAGCGGACCTCGAACTGCCCAAGTAGCAAGCACTACTTCCCCGGACCCGGATTCAGGCGACCGTGGCGAGCGGTCTCCGCCGGAGCGGGCCACCGGAGTGGACTTGAGTCGACCGTGGCGAGCGGTCTCCGCAGGTGCGGGCCACCGGAGTGGACTTGAGTCGACCGTGGCGAGCGGTCTCCGCCGGAGCGGGCCACCGGAGTGGACTTGAGTCGACCGTGGCGAGCGGTCTCCGCCGGAGCGGGCCACCGGAGTGGACTTGAGTCGACCGTGGCGAGCGGTCTCCGCCGGAGCGGGCCTGACGATCCCATGAATTATACCACCGGATCTTGCAGCAAGGTGTAGGAAACCAGGCCTTATACTAGAAAGGAGCCCGGGACCTCTAGGGACAGCAGACTCGGATACTAGGGGACTCGTAACAGGGCAGGGAAGTACGTAGGCTTAGGGTACATTACCAGGCTAAGCTACGCGGAGCTTCTCTACCCCAGGATACGGCACCACTTCTCCTGAGCAGGTCCCTAGGGGTCCGAACTGCCTTCCAGCTAGAAGGAGTGTCCCCACCTGACCACAAGCCAGCAACTCAACTTAGATCGTTACTAACCAAAGTAAAGACTCCGTACGGAAGAATGAAAACATGCAGGCGGAACGGACAAGTGTTATTAAGTTAATGTAAAGATAGGACTGAGGAAGCAAATCTCCTTCATTATTTGATTCGTGGTATACATCAGAGGTCGGGATTACGAGGGCGGACCTCTACCGCTCTGGACCACTTGCTGGTGTCGCCTGTTTGTGCGATGAAGCCAAAGGTCGGGTTTACAAGGGCCGACCTTTACCGCTCTGGACCACACGTAGGCACCATATCATTACAAAGGAGAAACTAACTCAATCCTATCTAGTGGTAACCTACAGCCGTCGCTCCGTGAGGCATGCACGTTCCTGGCCGGAGTGGAGCTACCACCTTGAAGGTTCTTCTCGGCCGTCGGAGGCGAAGGCGTCCTGGACGTGCTTGTACAGCATCATCCAGCATCACCTCGGGAGCTTGCAGGGCTCTTCCCAGCACAAGAATGGTCCCATGCTTAGATAGCATGGGAACAAATTCTTTGGCTTTGAATGGGAGTGGCCCTGCCGTTGCCAGCTGCCGACGGAAGCCAGCCCGATGGCCGCTCAAGGTGAGCTAAAGCCAGCTTGACACCCTGGCGCAGCGGAAGGACAGGCGCTCGTTTGGACGAGCACGGAGCGTGGAGAAGGGCGGTCGTTCGCCGGCTCCACCTTGGTGCTGGCACTGGGCCCCCGCGCCTTACGGCGGGGGTCGAGGCCTGTCTGCAGCAGCACCGAGAGAGGCCTGAGCCAGACAGGGGAGAAGGCGACCGTCAACATCCCCCGAGCCATGGCCATCAGCTCCAGGCTCCATCTTGAGGGGAAGCCTTGAACCGACGCCATGCCGCTGCCGGGGAATCCTGGCGGTTGCTTGAGAGGAAATCTTGAGCCGACACTGGGGTGCTTGTAGGGTGACGCACAGCAGGCGTCGCCCCTGCACGCTATCGTGCCGGCTCTGAGGTGTCGCAGTGGCGACGCACAGCAGGCGCCGCCGCCATGCGCCACCGCACCGAGGACACTGCTGCCTTGGTGCTGGGGCATGCGGCGCAGGTGGCGCCGTGCCCTTCTTCATCTTCTCGTCGTCGTTGCAGAGGATGAGCTCAACCTCAGAGACGAGGAAGTGAGCGGAGATCTGACCGACGCTTGCACCTTCCCCACGGACGGCGCCAAATGTCGTGGCTCTGAATGGGAGGGCCACAGCCGGGTGGCGTAGTGCACCCGCCTAATCCTAGAGGATGGTTACTCGGGGAGTGCAAGCGATATCTCAGATCTACGCATCAAGCAAGCACACAAGAACACTCGGGGATTTTAGAGTGGTTCGGGCCGCCGGAGCGTAATACCCTACGTCCACTGGGAGTGGTATTGTTCTTGAGTCTGTGGATGAGTCTATCCTCTGCTTCTAGTCCCCATTCGGACTTGAGTCCTTCTCTAACGGGCGTCTCCCTTTTATAGAGCAAGGAGGGCGCGTACACAGGTGTTGGGCCCCGACAGGCGGGTCCAACAAGGATGTATACTATACTAAATAGACACTAATGGAGCTACAGCGATGGAGAATCTCTTGCCGGATACACTTCATCGTCTTGTAGACTCTGACCGAGGGGGATCTTCTCCTGTCCCATCGGCGAGGCGCCCGTTGAGGTAGTGTAGGTTGCGGCGTAGACTGTTGGGTCTACCGCGTAGGCGTTATGATACTCCGTCGCCGAGTTGTCGTGTCTAACTGGCGTGGCAGACTAACGCGCGTGGCGTGAGTGGTGCCAGCGGCTGTTCTGTGCACCTTGGTAACGCGTGACCAACAGTACAGCCTGGCTAAAGTCTCCCCGGGCTCTGCCGTGGCAGAGCGCACTTAGTGTCTCCTGCATTGAATGCGGTAGGTGGGCAAGTCTTCCCGAGGAAGCTTGGCAGCCGTGCGCGCGTACCTGCGCCTGCGGACACGTGGCAGCTCAGGACCCCCCCAGGCGGGGTGTCTGTTCCCTCCCTGCCGAGGGGTCCGGATAGTATATTGGGGTCCGGGACCCCGTGAGAGGTCCGGGGCCCCCGGCTGTTTTTGGTTGAGTGCTCCCTTCTCTGGGACACATGGCGTCATCGGACCCGTCCCAGAGCTGGGAGCGGGTCCGGGGCCGTTGGTCCGGTGAGATGGAGTCGGACCCCAGGGGTCCGACTGTTCAGCTCCTTTGGGCGTAGTTACGGATAACTACACGAGTCTTGACAGAGCAAGAGGGGGTACCCTAGTCCAGAGGTACCGACAGGCTATATAAATTGCATACTGGCTATGTAATAAAGGCATCAACTTCGCTTATTTACACATACATAATACCACAAGGCCACAGCACCCTCTGACTTAAGAGAAGTAGACCAAGACTCCAACCAGCTAATATAGAAACATGGACCGCAACTTAATTTCAATAATATTGACTCAAAATGCTTCACCACATAAAAACGAAAAGGACATGCTAGCTGGTCCAATTTTCTTCCCCTAGTAAGCATGCTCAGATAAAACAAAGAAGTGCGCACCTCACTATGTATTTGATATACCAGAGGTCCATCATGAAGTTCAAGAATCGGTATCAGATGCTTGATTGCATCTGTGCGTTGAAGTGTCTCAAGACAATTGGGATCACCAGACAAATGATTAATACACCTAAGAATCTGAACAAAAAGAACAAGCAGTTCCATAACAGAAACAATAAGGAAAAAGAAATCAGTCACATGACCAAGTAGATAGCAGAAACAATCAAATGCTTTACCTTAAGAAGAATAGGAGGTTCTATCTTGTTGAACATCTGGAAAATTCGTGCAAGAAGGCTTTGGCTGGCCATAAGAGATTTCACCACTGTGTCTGCTTGCGCAAACTCCAAAAGAAGATCAGTCACTTTCTCAAGATACTCACGTGCAACATCTGCGCTCATGGAAGAGAACATCTGAGCTAATGGACCAGATGATGTTGTACTCCCTGGTCTTAAATTGAGCACTCCTGATCCAGATAACACACCAGATGCTGTTTGCGATGCAGCTCCAGAAGTAGATGCTCCTTCATTAGATACACCTGCTGAAGGTGCATATTTCATACTTTGAACTCTGTTTGAATCTTTTACACTAGAATCAATATGGCCATTTTCCCTTCCATGTCTAGAGACCTCTGCATGAAGTTCAAAAATCAGTTTGTTAGAAATTAAAGAGGTCTTGGGCCATAGCATCAAACATTTCCATGCTACACATGGATGATTCCTCTGTACTAAAAATACTGGTGATTTACATAAGCGAAACCAAGGACTGGAAATTAATTTATCCTTTTCTTTCCCTCAAACATGTAGGATGCCCACAGAGAGTAGCACCTGGCACCATTCACAGAACCATGCATGAAGAGTGCCCAGGCCCTAGGGTGGCACTATTCACAGAACCATGCATGAAGAGTGCTGATCCTTCCTCAATAAACACAGGCTTCCTACCACTTAAAAGATATAAGGGGCACTTGAAACATTTGGGGGAAAAAAAGGGACCTGAGCAACAAAATAATCCAACCGCAAGGTCCTAAGTACATTGGCTCCAAATTTGCAAAGGAAAGCAGTACGTAAATAATTGAAGCAAGGTACACAAGTAATACAGGAGATGTGAAAAGTCAGTGACTATTCCTCTGAAATATTTCGATACAGTGGCTATTCTCTGTTCCGGTCTTGGACAGAAGTACTATAGGTCTATAGGCTGAGAGTTTTTTTTTCTTCTCTTTGTGTCCCTTTAGTCAATCCTTTTTACTTGTCTGTAACTAGAGGTGGATATTAATACTGTGTCTCTTTTTTTTCAGTTGATTGGGAACTTGTTAGGGGAAAGAAGGTATATTGGAACCAGAAAGAAATGGCAAATCTCAATGATGAGATTCTGGAACTCTGACATCCAAATGTGGTATTAACATAAATGGAAAGAACAAAGAAATGATAAGTTAAGAATACGATGGGATGATGAATAAAGGAAGATGCAGAATGGTAATATTCTAGTGTAAGTTTTTTTGTCCATGTGTAACAAAACCAAAAAGTTTAGCATTTGATTAACAGTAAATATCAGAAAAGAGGAGTCAAACATAGAGTAAACTGCTTAAGTGACAGAATGCACAATGGGTGGATGCACCAATATGCTAAAGTCTGAAATAAAGGGCACAGAATAAAGTACCAGCAAATTCCGCCATTATTAAGTCAAGTTCACCGTTTGTCTTCCTCTCTGTTGACGCGTGTAATAATGGCAAAATGGTTTCATGCCTTCCCAATCCAGATAAGTGGTGAACGTAATCAAGTTGTCCAGATACATGTCGAGAAGGCGGTTCTTTCTCCAACAAACTCAATAGAGGCCGGACTTGGTCATTTTGACCACTATTATGACCATTTGAAACTAGTTCTATGTGCTTCGGTGATCTATCTGTAGATGTTCTTCCTGCAGAAACACTAAGCCTCGGTGTCCTAACCAAGTCATTCTCGTTCCTTTCTATGTTACCAACACCAGTTTTATCACTAAACCTAGGAGATGACGAGGAATCGATTAATATATGGTGCTTATCTGTATCTGCTTGTAAGGATTGCAGAGAACCAGATGAGTGGTGATGATCCAGCCTTGCTTTGGAATTTTCAATAAATGAAGGGTCTAATTGACCAGATCTTCGTCGGGGGGTTGAGCCATTTTGTGTAAACAAAGCACCTGACCCTGAGATGGAAGCAAATCTTGTTGCTTCATTCAAGCTATGAAGAGTATTCACCAGCCTAAGAAGTATCCCATTTTTTGCCGCTATACGGCAGAAATCATTTCTCAGAGTTGAATGCTGTAGTTTGAAGACCTGCCATATGCCATCAATCGCAAGATGAACCATATCCCTGCATTTAGAATATATTCCGGCATTAGTTAGATACAAGCATTTAAACAATGAATACACAAGAAAAATCTGAAGGGAAGATTTATGTCAACAATCAGCAGACTTGCCTGTATTTTGCATAATCAGGCTCCAAAAAGCTAACCAAAACAGGGATCCCTTGGCATCCAATGAACATTTGCAATGTCAAGGTGCTGGAGATGGAAATTAAATATTAGTAAACCAGAGCATATTCCCTCCACTTTTTTATTAACATAAGAAACCATCAACTATGTCGGAGTAAAAAAAAAGACCTGGCCTGACAAAGCTGCTGAAGAAACAAGGATGCTTGCACCCGAACATCCTTTGGACGATTTGGCTCCGCAAAATTCATTACCACTGGAATCTGCAGATAGTTTTTTAAATATCAACTATCACTCCACAAGAGTATGGAGGTCATGAATTGCATGGGAACAATGTCTTACAAGGCCAACAAGGCACGCATTTTCTAGGAAGCCTGTATTATCTTTTACAATGTTGTTGATGAGCTGCAGAACAGAGCTTAAAATCTACAAAAAGTGTAAACAGTCAACTTTTCAGTGTAAAGAGCAAGAAAAAAGCTTGTGAAACCAAAGTAAAAAGTTCATACACGGTTTTTGGGAAGTTCAAGGAGTTCCATTAGCGGGAGGAAACCATTCTGTGTCACATAAATCTGTTTTTGCCCAGGCCGGTGACTGAAGTATAATAGAAGCTTTTGGCACGCTGACAATATCACATCTTCACTTTCCCCAGGTTTCAGTTGTGCTACTATTTTGCTGTATTCCTACAAAAATTGAGGAATGAAGGGTATTTCAAGCTCAAGCTGGAAGTTAGAAATGTATGTTAGCAAACTGTACCTCGCAGGAAATAGTCTAAAAGTCAATCTGAAGTGCCACTACACTGAGTAGATTGGCCGGCTGTTCTTATTTAGGAGGGGCAATAGTAAAGTTTTTTAGTGAATAAGATACCCACATACTGTGATTTCAAATGCAAATACCGTGTATTTCAAACAGAAAATAGTGACCTAAATAGTAATGATCATGCAATCAACCAACAGGGTTTGGACAAGAATCATCAACATTTCCAGGCTTAAACAACTGACAGCAACCAGCAAGTTTCTAAGAGAACAGATAACCATCACCAGGATCCATAATAAATGCCATACTACCAGCACAGGTGACATATATACAAGATATACTCCCTCTGTTTCACCATATTCATCCATGGTCTCAGGAGAACACATTCCATAATGTTTGTAAATTGAGGATATGAATGATGTAGTTATGGTGATGTTTTCACTCCCTACCCTAATTAAATGCTCCAATCGAAGAGAAATTGTTGTATCATGACATTAAATAGGGTTATAGACAGTCATTTCATATTGATTTTTGTCTTAAAGCTAGTACTTCCTTGGTCTGTGCACATGGTGTGCTATGGACAAATATAATGAAACGGAGGAAGTATATTTATGGGATCGTAAAGGTTGACCAAGACCATTGCCAAACCATGGTTCTAAGGCGGTATGGTAAGGCGTGGCAACCGACTCAATTCATATTGCCAGCACTTTAAGTTAAAGCAATAAAACAATGGGCCGTCGTACATGTATTAGCATCTCAAGAGAAAAGGGAAACAAAACAGGAGAGATTGGGCTTTCCTAGACTATCCAGCTCATCACCATATTTAGCCACCACAGCTCATCAGCAACGCCTTGCGCCCTCGAGGCACCTTACAGCCTAGAAGACGCTTTAAGAAACATATGCAAAGTATTTATATGGGTTTTTACAAACATAGACAGCAGTTGAAGAACGTGTTGTGGTAGTAGAAGGAAGCGATAGCACACCTGCCAAGGGAAAAGACTCTCTCCAGCAATGTTGTCACCGAAACCCTGTAAATGTTGTTGATAATACCATCAAAATCTGAGCTAGGTAAATGGAATTTCATCTATTTTACTACCAAAGGAAGGCATATATATAGGATAATGGTAATGTTAGTACAGTACCTGCGCATCAATATCTTGTAGTCGATCTGCAATTTCAATTAGTTTCCCACCATTTGTGGACTCGCTATCATTTTCCTTTTGCTTCTCTGCTACCCTGGCGTTGAGCACCTTTGCAAAGTCATTTGATACACCATTATATGGAAGTTCATGGCTGGTAGTTGATGTTGAAGCTTCAGCTCCATAATTGCCCTGTTTGTCGATTGGTGGAAATAAATCTTCCAATGAGGCATCTCCAGGTTTGTCACTAAATCTACTCAGCTCTTTCGGCACCTCAACTGAAGGTTCAACCACCTGTCAAGGCAGGATACATTTAACTCCCAATAATAAGAAAATCAGTTCAAGACCTTGATAGTGAAACAAATGGCAGCCTAACTGCAATAAAATTTGATTAAAGGGTGGCAATTGTAACCTAAACCAACTTGACAGGATCATGCATAATCCCATCCTGATCCTTCACCCAGACAATACAGTTCAAGTATTTTCACTCTTACACTTCTTTTTTGACTTCTCCCACTTCCACGTGTACAACAAATGGTTGGCTAAGCAATTGCATGTAGAGTGCATAAAGTAGAAACGCATGTATAATAGTGACTCCTTAAAATGCTATGCAGAAAGATCTCACCTTTTGGTAGTCAATATTCTGTCTTCCAGCCTGAAAGGAGAACACATCACCATCCTCAAGACTTGAACTTGCTTTACTTTCAGGCTCAATCTTACTTGGCTGGCCAACTTGCACTTCATGTGCCATCACTTTGCCATTCAAATCAGCGTCCCCAGATGAAGCTTCCACTGGTAGCTTCTCATGTAAAACTAATGTCGGATCTTTATTAAGAACTATGTTATCTTTCATAACTGCCAGATTGTTTGAGCTACCGCCCTCGGTAGGTTTTAAATTTCCATCAGGAAGCTCATCAGGCTTATTTTGTGCAGCAGATTCCAGAATTGGTTCTTTTCTCCCATTTTCCTAGAGCAGTATAAACAAAAATAGTTTATAATTTGCAAGCCTTATATAGTTGGTCCACTGCAGAATATTATGGAGGATCACACCCTGAGCTAGAAATTCCCTTGTGTTACCTGCTCAACGTTAGAAGTGATAGGTGTTTGAGAATCTCCTGGTGTGCAAAAACCAGCGCTATTATGGACACTTCCTTCATCATCCCCATCAATGTTCCTGATTGTACCAAAAGAAGAATTAAAATATCTTCTCAAGGTCACTATAAAAAGAAGGATCAAATAATACATGGAAAACCAATCTAGACAATATAAAAACCATAGATTTTGTGATATATTATGAAGCAAAAGTCCAATAATTAGAACTAGAATGGGCAGGGAAAGGGCTAATGTTATGGCAGCAAGCTGGGCCTGTATGGGCTGAGTAGAGCCCAAAAGGGAGGCCCGCGGTACTGTTCATGCGGCTACAGTATGCGTGAACAGTACCCCGTGGGTGATTAGGGTTTAGCTAGGGCACCTAGTCTATAAAGGTGGCCTGAGTACTAGGGTTAGAGTTATCGAAGAATAGAACCAGCTGATGGAGAGAATAGTGGCTTGTATTCCTCCAACCCTAGATGGGTGGGTATATATAATACCTATACATGGGCCTCTAGATGGGCCTCTATACACATGGGCTCAATATACACCAACACCAGCCTTAGGCGGCCTGTTCTTCGGCGATCTGGCCGGGTTTCCTGCCCGGCCAGACGTTCTAGTCTTCCTGATCTAGTCAATCCATAACAGCTAAAGTCCATAGGTGTTTGAGAAGCCAAATCAAGCAGTAGCAGAGCCAAAATCAAGGGGCAGTAAGTGAAATCTGGAGGTGCGGCTTGTAAAATCGTATTGTGGTGTTTCAGATGGTCACACAAGAGAGGACTGGCAGGAAGGAAAGCAAGCTCAAGCAGCGGCTTAGGCGATGCTCCATGCCGTACTCCCACAGCCGTGTGACACCTTGGTCGTTTGGCATCAAGCTGTAGATTAGGCAATGCTGTGACAACTATGTGCGGGACTTGCATAAATAAACGGCCATCATATAGATCTTTGTAAATCTAGCAATACTTAACAAATGTGTCTACAGAAGTTTTCTCTATACTGCAATGCAGAAGCGTGTAAAAGGTCAAATTATGAAATCACCATGAAGTTCGTACTTTTCTAGCCCATTATATACCTCAACGGAGTAGGTTGCCGAAGGGAAGCAGGCAAAGCTCGTCTTGAGTTTTGCAACCATGGATGCATCAACAATGTCTTCGCGTCAGGCCTTTGCATTGCATCCTACAGTTGTTTTGTTAAATCAGGACATGTAACTAAAGAATATTACTCAAGTTCTCAAATAACATATAAATAACAGTACCTTTTGGAAACATTGCCGGAGAAAATCAGTAATCTCAGGAGACAGACCCTCTGGTATTGGTGGATGCACATCCTATACAAAATAAATAGTATTCTCATATAGCAGAATAAAGAGTCGCTTGCAAACATGTAAGGAGATACAAAACAGCTGTATGCAACCTACCTGAACAATGCGGAACAGTGCAGGCATAGGCTGGAGATCGTAATATGGTGGGGCACATGTGAGCAACTCAATTACAGTGCAACCAACACTCCAGATATCAGAAGCAGCACAAACACCAGACATTTCGATGACCTAATTTAGTCATGTATTGGTAAGATGATGATGAATGAAATTCAAAAAATCCCAAACATTGTACAAATGCATTTATCACTGTGTTGAAAGATCATAGAAGCCACAATAGCAATTATGGCTGGGCAGAAAACCCAAAACCCGAGCCCGAAAAACCTGAGCCCGAACCCGAAAAACTTGAGCCCAAAAAACCCGAACACTAATACGGGTTCCAGCCCACGGTACCCGAAATTAGTACGGGTAATTCGGGTATTGGGCTACGGTACCCGAAATACCTGAGCTACCCGAAAAATAAGCCAGCCCATTAGCCCAAGTATGTTAGTTCACTGTATTTGTTGCAGCCCAGCCCACCACCAAGCCCCTAACCCTAGGCAGCAGACCCCGCGCCACCCAGACGGCCGTGGCGGCGCATCTGGACGGGACGCCGAAGCCACCCACCAGCCACCGGCGGCTCGAGTGTGCGACGGCCGACCTCCTCGTCGTCGAGCTGCAGGCCAGCAGTGCCTGATCTTCCCCTTCGCCACCGGCATCTGCCATCTGGTGCCAGCGCATCGCCGTTGCTGCCCGCCTGCCGCAAGTCCGCAGCTTGCTCGGGATACTGGCGTCCTATCCTGCTGCCCGCGACGGCAAGAGACGATTGGCCGTATTGGCCTGCTGGTCATCTAGGCAAGGTCTTCCACAGCAGCTAAGTCCATCGTGGATTTTTTGCTTATTGCTCCTATTCATCCTTGCCGTGGCGTGGATTGGTGATTAGCTTGTTCGTCATTCTAATTATTGCTGTTGTTCGTCCATTGGAGATCTGCAGTGTTGTATGCTTGAATTGATTGTTCTTTTATTGTTTCAAGTGCATATGTTCAAGCTTTCTTGCTGTATTTCTCCTCGCTAATACAAAAAACTGTGTTCTTCGGCTGGTACTATGCTACATGCGTTCCTCTTCTTGCTGTTATCTCGGGTAAATCGGGCTTACCCGAACCCGAACCCGAAATGTCGGGTACCCGAACTGTCGGGTTTTGTATTTTTTGGGTGTTTTTCGGGTATCAGTTTTCAAAACCCGAATTTCGAAAAACCCGAAAAGCCCGACCCGAAATTTTCGGGTTACCCGAACGCCCACCCATAATAGCAATCAATATTATGCTATAATCGTGTTAGCAACTTAGCAACTCTATTGGAGTATGATATGCAGTCAATAATGCAATTTTGCAATTTTACTCAGTTTAGTTGTCCTAGCTGAATATGTAAGTAAAACACTTCAGCCTGGAGTGGATCTTTTTACTGAACCTTGCGTACACGCATCCTTTAAAAATGTACAATATCGTGGCACCACTGCTGGACTTGCAAAACCGCCGTCATCACAAAAATCTCAATGCGTGTTGAAAGTCCAGAAGCAATGTAACATAATAGCACAGCACAAATAATTTCCACTGACATAATGATCATTGATCATCGAACTAATTCCCAATCAATACAACCCCACATAAAGAAATGGACATTCAACTTGATGAATAAATGCTAACTTAATGGTCGTCTTAATTTCTGTTCTACAAATTACGTCCACGGAATAGCTGGCCAGACAACCTTCAAGCCATTTTATAGTAAAACACACACAAATAAGATAAGAAAATACTTCAATATGTTAGTGACATAGTGCACAATAATTCAGCAGGAACATCATATTCAAGAACTAAAAACGGTTAAGCAATCAAACCTCAGGGGCCATCCAGTATGGAGTGCCGACCACAGAATGAGTGTTGATATCAGCTTCAGTCAATTTAGTGGCAACTCCAAAATCAGCAAGTTTGACAAGGCCCTAAACAAGCAGGTTACACAAATGAAGATATAGAGAAGAAAAGTGCTGTTATGATTATAAATGCAAGTTTAAAATTTAAATAGTAAGTCTGCTTATTTCGAAAGTGAGCAAATAATACATCTGAGAATAAAAATATTCTTATGTTGGTACATAGTGCTTTATATTTCCAAAAACAAGTAATAGGGATTTGTAAGTGGTATAACAGTAATCAGCGAAGGTAAACTGGTACAAGCTTATTATACAAAAATGTTGATGACACGTTGTGCTTAGGCTATATTGAGGCAGAAGGAACAACTACATTGACTATTAACAACTGCTCCCAAAATCAATGCTGGACCACTCTGCCATTGAGTCTGTATCTAGACTTGGGCACCTTTTCTTTCTTTCTTTTTTCATTGCATGACTTGTGTACTAAATTTTCCATGGTTTTATGCAATAGAATGCTTCCAACTATGATATTAAAAACTTCCTTCTTGGATCAGTGTCTTTGCACCTTAATGGGTTTTTTTCCAGTAACATTTAAACTTGAGAGAGTTTGCAATGTTTGTATTTCTATTTTACCATATTCAATGAGTGGAACAAACAATAAACCCTGGAAAATAAACTTATTATGCAACTATTAACCTCTTTGGTAGTCAATATATTTGCACCCTTGATATCTCTATGTATGACACCTTGTTCATGCAGGTAAACAAGACCTTCCAACACCTGGCCATGTAGAAACTGAAATCAGATAAAATGAAAAAAAAAAAAAAAGTAGTGGTGTTGCAGTCATCACATCAAGCACCTGAGCAATGTAGACAGCCACCAATGATTCAGGAAAAGGTCCAAATTTGTTTGGCTTGATAATATTAGCAAGTGAGCCATTCTCCACATACCTGCAATTACCCCCATGGCATTAGAAGTCTATAGCTTCCAAGTCAAAATTCACTAGATGCACCTCTACCCTGTATCAGGACATTTTTTAACAAGAATTGCTTACTCTAGAATAATATGGAGGTGGCTCTTTGTCTTCAGTGATCCAAGATACTTAACAATGTTTTTGTGATTGAGATTCTGCATATAGAACCAAAAGATTTAGAGTTCCGTAAAAGGTGAAAGTACATAAAATGATCGTGGTCTTGCTTCCAATTTTAGAACAATAGAAAATGCTAGAAACAAATACAGGAATTTTAGATTTCATACCACATTATTCCCAGATTTTATTGCCTTGTATATTGAATATTAAAAAATGTCTAGGGAGGGACTGGGTAAGATGCACCAAAGAATCAAAGAACTAAATAAAAGAACCTCAAATTTTCTAACAGTTTAAATTAGATAAAAGCAAGGATCTAGTGTGATTTTTATGTATTTACAGTAGCTAATGTGACTTCTACCTACATATCAGTAGAGCATGTAAAGGAGATACAAATTCTTATAAAAAAAAGATATTCGAAAGGGAGTAGATCTGTGCTAATTGAACAACAAAAATGTGGTGTTAACAGTAAATATGATAATATCTGAACAATGAAAAAACAAAAAGACTTACTTTCAGTAGGTCAATTTCTTGCTGAATATACACCACCAGCAAACCACGGAGATCATTGTGCAGAATTGTCAACATACGCAAAGAAAAAAACAATTAATTAGTAAGAGCCCTATGCTGCAGAGATACAAAAGCAATTGCGAAAAAGTAGTATTCACCAGAGGGGGGTGGGGGATTTTGACAATGAGACAGCTATATAGGAAATTCCGCGGGAGGGAGGGGGAGGGGGGGTATACTAGAAGAATGCAAAAAAATGACAACTTCGAACTTCCTGAAACTTGGTGAACTGCAAAGAATAAAGCAGCAATCTGCCAGTGCATCCTGAGACCCATGACGAAGTACTTATGTAGCTTATTGTGCAACAGTATGTCAGTCCACAAAAAATTACAGATGCATTAGTTATACTCAAAAAGGAAAATGAAGTTTCCGGTTCCGGTTCAAAAAGGAAAATTACAGTATGTCAGTCCACAAAAACTGTAAATAGTGCATACATACATATTTCAAAACAAAACATCAACTTCTGAATGATACATGCATCAATGCCAAAATGGAGGAAAATATAACTGCATTAGTGTCCACTTCCACAAAATAGCCCGAACATGTAACGCTATTTTAGATATTAAATATTTGCCAAACACCTAAAGACCTGGATTAGATGAACAGCGTGTCAATAATTGCTGCCAATCCACCCAGTTATGCAACCAAGTGATAAATTTATTCATTGCAGGAAAGTTGCCAAGGTTTAAATCATCATGTGTCATTAGTGTGTGCAAAGGCATGTAAGGTCTGAGCAGTGTCAATTAGTTATGGTGCTGAAACTGAAGAAA
The DNA here is from genome assembly GCF_016808335.1 of Panicum virgatum. Taxonomy (NCBI): domain Eukaryota; kingdom Viridiplantae; phylum Streptophyta; class Magnoliopsida; order Poales; family Poaceae; genus Panicum; species Panicum virgatum. Next base: position 50,511,644 of record NC_053142.1, read on the forward strand.
AGATCTTGTCCTCATGAATAATGTGACAAAACAAAACGGCCGTTATCGTGTGTAGCAGCAAATTTGGAAATTAATTGGCACCTATCTCATGCATTGACGTAATAACCAAGTCAATTGCATTAAACAACAGTTGTGGGCATTGCCATTTGAAATATCATTTTTCAGGTCAGATATCCCGCTGCTAGTAACAGCCTCAAATAGTGCTTACTTTATGTCCTGAGTCATGTTTCTTATGAAAATAAATCCAAAACAATATTATGTCATATATGTTATAAGGAAACACATACCATACGTTCCCCCACGCATACGACAATTAATATCTCAACGGCTCCATATATGCTTGCAATCGACAACATATAACGAACTTGCTACATGACCAATCAGCATGGCAAAGCCAAAAACACAGATAACACGTGTCTTTAGCTTCAACTACAATTTCAAGTTTGAACAGACCTTATAGGAAGCTTGCTTACAAGTCCACATGAGTAAGCTAGCAGAACTTAGCCCTAGCCCCTAGGGTACAATTTCGTATCATGCTACTGAAAAAAAAAGTGCGCTACCAAACAGCAAGCAGCATAGCTCAAATTTCTAGTGGCATTTTATAGCGGTTGAGGCTACTGCTGCTGTTGTATGTCAGACAACACAGCAAAACCACATTTCGTGCAATTCCACAAATTTGCTGATCGGCACTTGCTATGCATGACAATATAAGCCCAAATAAAGGAAGCTCACCATTATTATGTTGAGATCCTCCTGCGGGATGTTCTCCAGCGAGACCTGCTTGATGGCCACGAAGTCGCCATTCTCCAGGTCAAGTCCCTTGTACACTCGGCCGTACGCTCCCTTCCCTATCTCATCTCCAAGCATCTGCACGCGCGCGCGCACAAGCACAGTGAGTGATAGGAGCGCACCCCCGAAAAAAATTCCGACCGCACAAAACACGAATTCCCCAGGATCTGAGGGGGGAAGCGCGAGGGTACTCACGTATTTGTTGTCAAGCGTCTTGGATTTGTGGAACTGCGCATTGTGCTGCCTCGACGCCATCTGGTCGCCGCCTCCGTGGCACGGGCCCGGGCGCCGGCGGCCGCGGCGGGGGCGGGCGGATCAGCAGTCACCGGCGGCGTCGCGAGCTCCAGGCGGGGGCCATTCAGCTTGCTCTAGGGTTTGGGTGGGGAGGGAATTGGAGGATGAGGGCAGCAGGAAGACGAAGGAATGGATACGGAATGGATCCGATTTTATACAGGGGGTGGGCCCTTGGAGTTGGCGGAAGCCAACGAGGATGTTGCAGGGATAAGCGGGGGCAACGACTGTCAATTAGCTGTCATCAACTCTAGCGCTTCATCCGGCGGGGCCCGTTGAGGGCTTGTGATCAATGTATATCTCGACGCCTTTTTCGCAGTCTCATAGAGGACGCAAGATCACTGGCATGGTTGGAAATAGCCTGCTATAGCCTCGCTATAACCTGTTAATAGTTTTTTAGGAGATCTACCGCTACGCTATATAACATTTGTCCGCTATATCCGCTAAAGGAGGTTTTATGAGATTTAGTCATGCTAAATGCCCGCTAAATAGGTTTTTGTGAGACTTAGCAGCGTTAAATGTCAATTGGGTACTGTTGGGTAGTTAAGAGACGTGTTAGACTCAAATTTTAGATGTTAGACCAACAATACTTATAATTTGTATGAGATTATTTATTATTTTATCATTCCGCTAAATGAATACTTATAATTTGTATGAGATTATTTATTATTTTATCATTCCGCTAAATGATTTAGTTTTCGCTATAGCTATTCTATAGCTTTTAGTGAAGGTTACCGCTAAACTTCATAGCCCGATATTTCCAATCTTGACATGCCATGAACATCACTTGCTCGTTTTTTTTAGAAAAAAAAAGTCTGATCTGCCGCAGCGTTTGTGCTCCAGGCCTCCAGCCGCTCCAGGCTCCAGCGCATAATCTCCGCCGACGAGAAACTGCCCTCGCTCCGCCCGGGGGGGGGGGGGGGGGGGGGCCTTCGGCCTTCCACCTCACAGCCGTGCATCGTCACTTCCCACGCAACGCCAACGCAGGCCGAAACCCTGAAACTGTGGGCTGCGCGCGGTAGCTGTGCTCTTCAGTGCCTAACTGGAGCAGTACTGAAGTTCAGAACAGATCGAGGGGAGGCCACACCTGTACCCGTTCCTCGTGGCGGCTAAGGTTTGGACACAAAATAAGCGTGTTCGTTAAGGTCAGCCATAATCGAAGACCAAGCTCTGAATCCGGTCGTCAGGTGATCAACACAAAAGGGAATAGAAAAAAGTCTGATTTAAACTATCACAAAATTTCAATTTCCAACTTTTAACTATAAAATCTGATATCGGAGACCATTCAATTGCCGAAACCAGATAAATTTTGCCCTTTGAGTGGTATAGGTATCAGAAGTTTTGTAAAAATGAAACTTATCTAGTGGCACTCTCCTTGTTAGTTATTTGGATCTATTTTGTTATATTCGTATATTTGGTTGTTTGTAGTTATGTCTATTATTTTTTAACAAATAAGATTCAAATAGAGCAATAATATATGGGTTACATTTTTAGAAAAAGGGTACTAGTTTCATGGTTTTGTGATTTAAAATGAATTAGTTTTGATTTTGCAGATATAATTAGAATTTTTAATATTTTTGTAAAAAATACAAAACCACATTTGAAATCACTCAAAGTGTCAAACTTGTCTGGTTTCGGACAACGGGATTGTTCTAGTTATCTGGTTTTGTAGTTATTAGGCAATTATGCCTGTGCGCTGCTACGAATAAAGTTGGTATAAGTATTAGATACATATTAGTATTCATGTGTTATATTAATTTATAAGGAGCTACGTGATCGAGTCATGGACGGAGGGGGTTGGTATGACTCGCATACGAGATGGACTAAGTCCCACCTGTCAATAACACAAACGGACCAAACCAACATACCAAACCAAAAAATTGGGTGGAAATTTTACTCGCTTTAGTAATAGGTATAAAAAAATTGAAAATCAGACTTTTACAATTGTTTCCATAGTTTAACGGTGTGAACCCAACTTTTGCCAAATAATTGATTCGGACCATACTACTCCCTCTGTTCCAAATTATAAGACATCCCAAGAATCTTGGAGAGTCAAACAATCTCAAGTTTGACCAAAATTATAGAGAGAAATATAAAGATTTATGATATCAAATTGATGTACTATGAAAATATAACTAATAAAGAATCTATTGGTACTTAGTTTATATAATAAATGTTATTATTCTATTATATAAATTTGGTCAAATATAAAAAACTTTGACTCTCCAAGATTGTTGGAATGTTTTATAATTTGGAACAGAGGGAGTATGATTGTATTATATAAACGAACCTTACCTGCTATTATACTTGAAGCCGGATCTAAGCAGGTTTCTTAGCGTTGACTCGCTCTACGCACTGCACTTTTCCAGACATCTATGCTAGTAGCATTACCCCAGCTGCAACTCCCCCGCATCCTCTGCTTCCGAGTTCCAACAGAGCACGAACCTCCCAAGCTTCCTGCCCAACAAGTCCGCACGTGGTGCAGGGAGAAGCCCGCAGGAAGCAGCTGGGTGAAACCTGAAGAGGCGAAGGCCGTAATCGCCTGCTTGATTTTTCTCCAGGAACGCCCAGTACAAATACTGATCCCAGCAATCCACCTCCGGACACATGTCGGATGGAGCGTCGGAGACACAACAACCGTAACCTTTTGCCCGAGCTGCAACAGCCGGCCAGCGCGTAGAGACGAGCGAGGGTGGACGGTCGGAAGCACCACCCATGGCCTCGGGCAGCCTGCACCGGCGACAGGGGGCCAGCGGCCTCGCCGTGGGAGAGGCTGCGGGCGGCGGCGGGAGGAGGGCGAGAGGGTGGCGAGCCGTCGCCTTCATCATCGGTCTGTCACTACGTTTTTATAGCTTTACAAGTTATTTTTCAAATAGAGTGAGTGGAGACGTCAGAGACGTAGACGCTCCTACGCAAATATATGCATATGTAGTTTTTAAAGAGAAAATAATATTTTAAATGCACATGTAGTTGTATAAATGGAAATCTTATATACATGCATTTCACTCGCTTTCCTTTTTTGTGCGTGGATGCATATGCAGGGGTCTACGCGGCAAATTATATGGCGGTCAATGCATTCAGCTTTTCCCTCACGAGTTTTCTGATCGGCCGTTACAATATGAAGGCGAATACCGCCACGAACGTGAACAACGTCTTCTCCGGCACCTTCAATTTCTCGCCCGTGGTTGGAGCCTTCGTCGCCGATGCGCTATGGGGAAGATTCAGGACCCTGCTGTTCGGAACTGCCGTCGGAGTTATCGTAAGTTGTGATCAAAGCCACTACTCGTCTATTAGTTCATGCTCAGTAGTCCTTCGTCATTAGTACAATCGAACATTGAACAGCGTGGTTATCCCCAAACAACAAAGTGGAATTTGTCGAAATTTAAAACATTTGGCTAAAATGGCTTTGCTTTTGGACTCGATATCCATGGCGTATAAGATGGATCGATCGAATCTAACGCATCGCTGATGATGATAGGGAATGACGGTGATCACCCTGTCGGCAACTGTCCACCGGCTCAAGCCGCCGGCGTGCAGCCCGCTGGCCCGGCAGCCCGGCACGTGCGCCGCCCCGTCGGGGCTGCAGCGCGCCGTGCTCTACATCGGCATGGGGCTGCTCGTGGTGTCCGCGGCCGGCACGAACCCGACCAGCCTGCCCTTCGGCGTGGACCAGTTCGACGAGAGCGACGAGCGCCACAAGGGAGGGCTCGCGCGCTTCTACAACTGGTACTACGCCATCGCTATGGCGGCCACGTTCCTGGCGCTCACCGTCGTGGTGTACGTCCAGGTCAAGGTGGGCTGGGGCCTCGGCTTCGCCATCCCCACGGTGCTCATGGCCGCCGCCTTCGCCGTCTTCCTCGCCGGCGCCGCGGTGTACGTCTACGTGCCGCCCGAGGGCAGCATCTTCTCCAGCGTCGCGCGGGTGGTCGTCGCGTCGTGCCGCAAGTGGAGGCTCCGGCTGCTGCACCCCGACGACGCGCGGCGGCAGGAGGAGCTCCTGTACAACCCTCCCGCCGTGGGGAGCAACGGGAGCGGGCGCCGCGTGTTCAGGCTCCCCCTCACGTTGCAGCTCAGCTTCCTGAACAAGGCGGCCATCGTGACCGACGCCGACGAGATACGGCCAGACGGCTCCCCGGCGAGGCCGTGGAACCTGTGCAGCGTGCAGCAGGTGGAGGAAGCCAAGTGCCTCGTGAAGATCATCCCCGTATGGATCTCCGGCACGCTGTGGTTCACCGCGGTGGCGGAGCTGACCAACTACACGTTCCTCCAGGCGTCGACCATGGACCTCCACATGGGCAGGCACTTCACCATCCCGCCGGTGTCGATCCTCGCCGTGTTCTACCTCGCCGTGGCGCTCTCCGTACCCTTGTACGACCTGCTCATCGCCCGCGCCGCGCGGCGGCTCACCAAGGGCGGGCGCGGCATCACCTTGCTCCAGAGGCAGGGCGCCGGGCTGGTGGTCGGCGCGCTGGCGTTCGTGGTCGCGGCCGCCGTGGAGCGCCGGCGGAGGCGGTCCGCGCTGGCGGGCGGCGACGGCGCGTCCCCGCTGTCCGTGTTCCTCCTGGCGCCGCAGCTCGCCGTGTTGGGCGTGTCGGGCGCGTTCAGCTTGGTGGGGCAGACGGAGTTCTACAACACGCAGTTCCCGGACCAGATGCGCACGCTCGGCAACGCCGCCTTCTACTGCGCGCAGGGCATCAGCAGCTACCTGGCCACGCTCGTGGTCAACATCGTGAACGCGCGGACGAGGCGGCGCGGCGGGTCCGCCGGCTGGGTCCCCGACGACATCAACGCGGGGAGGATCGACTACTTCTACTACGCCATGGCCGTGCTCACCGCGGCCAACTTCGTCTACTTCCTCGTCTGCGCGCACTTCTACCAGTACAAGGGCGAGCAGGCCGCTGACTCCCCTGCCGGACCTGAGCCGGCACGGGTCAGTAATGGGAGCGCAGGCGAGAGCGACGCCGAGCTCCTAAAGACGTAGCAGTATACATATATTCCATATGACCATTCTTTGTATGTTCATCAAAATCATTTCTGATCTTGCTAGATGCATTAATAATAAATTTGATATCAAAATAAGCCACCATAGTTTAGTTTATTCTACCCTGGGTTTGAGTGAATCGAACCATTTACATGATGGAGCAAGGCGGGGGATCCTGCTCGTAGACTACTCTCTCCTGGTACCTGGGGCACGCAGGCCACGAGGGGACGTGGTGGACGAACACCGTGGCCGGCTGCTCGGGCGCCTTCTTCTCCGCGTCTGCCGACAGTTTCTTCTCGCCGGTCTTCTGCTGCTCGGGCTTCTTCTCCTCGGCCGGCTTGGGCGGCGGGCCGATGGTGACGACGGACGCGCGCCTCCCGGCCTTCCTCGCCTGCACGATCACGTCCACCGGGTCCACCGTGCCGGTCACCGTCATGGTGCCCTTCTCCGAGTCGACCTCGATCTTGTCAACACCTGGCCATCACCAAAGAATCATGGGTTGCATTGCGCTGCCGGAATCCATGTCACCCGACGCCGTTGCATTGCCGGAATTCATGTCGCATATGTAGTTGAAGCTGCCGGGATCGTACCTTGGAGGCCGGAGACGGCCTGCAGGACCTTGCGCTTGCATTTGGCGCAGGAGGTGTCCACCTTGAGCACCGTCACCTTCGACATGGATGCAGGATCCCTCGCCACTGATGCCTTTTTGTTCTGGCCTCGCAACGACGATGAGTGCCGGCAGGTGTTTTTTTGCTCCCTGGGGAGCTAAGCACAAATATTTCGGGTGGTTTTCTGGTGGTTGGAGGGACAAATTGGGTAGCTCATCAACCCCTGCCTGGAGAAGTCCAATCGGCGCGTCCTCGCATTGGTTGGCTGCTAACATTGTCAGCACGAACTCGTTCTCTAGCTCGCGAGCGATTGGCGACTAGTACGCTTCAGTTTCTAGAACTCATTTCACTCGTGCAATGGCTCGTTCTCACTTCCCACCGAGCATGTGTCATGACCAGCGAGGGTTATCAGCGGGGGTTCTGGTGGGGGTAGTTACACTTGCACGGTTTTTAGGCTGTTGAATAAACGTTTTCGTTACTGAAGAAGTACTTTGTTATTATATTACTCGTATTCTGATTCCTAATCCCTAGCGTTTGAAATTACTACACTTTTGTCATGTCCCTTGGTTTCTTCAAGATTTTCGGCCGGTTGGTGACAAGAATTTTGCGCCGTGACATGCATGATCCTGATATCCTAACGAAGTGCAGGCTATATAGTACTAGAATACCATCGGTCCAGCTGCAATTTCTAACTGTTTGGACAGGAAATCCTCCTCCTTTTGTCTATGTCAAGCAAGAAGTTGAACAACTGTATCTAATTAATCCTGTGCAAAAGGTGGACGACGTGGCTGAATCAAGGCTACATGCATTCTTGAACAGAGAAATAAAACGTGCAATATTGAATGGGATAAAAAGAAACACACACAGCATAATCAAGAAATACTAGGAACATTCCATGCCTTTTCATTAGCTCATCTGGCAGATCAGAATCATGCCACAAGAACAACGGCTAGACGACGACAGGACTTAGGAGCCTGCAGCCATCAACGAAAACAAACAGTATCGTTGGCTCGGCAGGCAGGATTTACTCTAATGAAGCCAACAGCCAGATACAGATTTCCAGCCATCACCGCCGATTCTAGTTAGGTTTGCTTTGTCCAAGAACAGAGCGTGAGAAGACGAAAGTTTCCCCAAACATTTCTGCAGTAGCAAATTAAGACACATAACAGTAGGAAAGACGGTAACCTGCGAGGGAAACTTCAGCCCTCATTTCAACTGGGATTTTACAATGAGTGGTTGCCACGGTAAGCATCAATCATCTCAGTTTCTCAACTAACATTGAACATCTCTGCAGATTTGCGGTGACAAGCCACGGTCTATGCACTAGTAGAGTTACAACAGCAACGACGAACAACAGCTCCTTGTGTACCCTTTCCAGGCCTAAGGAACAAGCCTCCCAACCTTGGGACTGTACTCATGAAGTTACAACAACAGCAACAACAAATAACAATCGACACTCCGAGATGCGCCCTTCTCCAGGCATACATTGGAAGAGGCTCCTCATTGTTGGAGCTGAATGGGTGAAGTGTCTTTAGTGTTACTGACCTTTGGAGATGGCACGACCTCCTGATTTCTTGTGTAGAAATTGACTATCTTCTGATCCAGATCAAAATAATGTTCCATCTTATCCAGAGGTTTCACATCCAGATCAACGAAATATGCCTGTGAATGGTGCAATTTAACACCGTTTATGCAAAAACATTAAATAAAGAAACGATTTCACAAAGCAAGCTGAGTTGTGAACTATATAGTCAGTTACATGCTGCTGGACGACTAGAAGATAAAGGTAATACAAAAATAGATTTCACGGCAGTATACCTTGTACTCATAGGTTTGCTTCACTGATTCAAGAAATACTGAATCATACACAGAATCTGTAGTTCCTCCCTCTCTTGGCCGAAAGCTGATCATCAGGCTACAGTCCTTTGCAGTAGCAGAAACAAGAAAGTCCCTGACAATCTTCAAGCTCTTGTCCAACGAAAGAGAATGCAAGAGAGTGTACTTCCCCAATAGCTCTACATCAGCTATATTTTTGCACACCAAACAAGGCTGCGAAATTATGTTGTAGTACAAATGAATTGCCCCTTCAATGTCATGATCGTCCAGCTTTTGGGTGGCCAACAGTTTACCTAGTACTCCAGATCTAAAAATCGCCTCTGACAGGAGCTCAATGAAGTCGGGTAGTTCTAGGCCACTAACCTTGCTGAGATCTTCAAGACACTTGTCTTTTTCAGCAGGATGAACATTATCTGCACCACCTCCCATGCCACCAAAAACTAAAGAACCGTTGACAAAAATCCTGAAGTTGTTCTGAGGAGTTGAGAAAAATGACTTGATGGCCATGCATATCCTTTCTTTTGACTCAGAAAATAGATCAAGAGGATTGTATTCACTAGTCTTCGATATCTGAAATGTGTGCAAGAATATGTTGGGAATCAACCTGATTTCCAAAACCAAAAGAGATAATGCAGTATTACGAGAGTGCCATAAATGACAAGAAAGCATGTAATAGTTGTCATATAATTGTATAAAAATGCATGTTTCTTTTTCATGAGCAACAGAGAATGGGGTCATATCTTCTATTATTAATTATTTACATACCTGGCCCTGATGAAATTTGAGGTGCTGATGCATCTTATACCGTGTTACTTGTTTCTTGATGGAATTTTCTTTTGATATATATTCTGATGATGGCAGAAACCCACATTTGGCCTGAAAGGTGAAGCATGCCAAAAATACCAAATGGTAAGCATACATCACACAATTAAAAATAAGAATAAAACAGAAGCTCGCGAACTACCTTTATCTCCACAGCTATGCAACTGCTGCCTCTAGGATTACCTGAGATTAAGGAAGACTTACTATAAGCAAACATAAATTCAAGCTAATATAGAGGTATAGAAACACTATAATAAAAAGGAACCAAGAAGCATCTACTATCAATTCAGGTTGCCGCTTCCCGGCCAACTGACATTTCAAGACAGCAATCAGGCTCTTGTAGTCGAACCAAGGATGAAGTTGTGAATCAGTGACAAAACAAGCCAGTTATGAATCAGTGACAAAACAAGCCAGTTTCTACCATCTTGATGCCATCCATTTTGCTGTGGTAAGTAGTAGTTGCAAATTTAAACATCTAAGAACTGCAAACTTAATGATGACACAAAGAAGCTGACTAACTTTCAAACAGGAATAGAAATGACAAGTTAGGCAACAGTCTTGCCACAAATGTTCCATGCAGGACGAATGAATAGAGAACTAGTGACTAGACGTTACTGAAACAATCGCCTTTTCTAACATAAACAAGATTAAAATTATGGTAAAATGAGGGATGGAGAGTTTACCAGAAAATAAAGAATGATCTGCTATTAGAAGAGCAGCATCAGCAGTGTTATCAATTGAACTTGCATTCACTCTCCAAGCAGGACGGCTGTTAAGAACATTCTTTTCAACAAGTTCCAGAAAATCCCAAGAGACACCTACACGAACCTGTACCATGGAAAGATGACATGATCTCTTTGTTTAATTATGCAGATCCGAAGAAAGACTGTTTTTAAACAACTTAATAACAAATGATGAGATAACACAACATGCTGATGACCAAAGTCAAATGTTTGCACATCGATGCGATGCTATTTCACCATATCCAAGTATCAAGGATTGTTGATAAGTTTTGTAGCCAAAGAAACAGAATAACAGGACATAGATAGATCGAATCAGGACCATACCCCGCTGTCGACATGATTAGCTCCGAGATGTTTGCTCATAACATGCACTGCATAGGCTTGAGCCAAGCAATCTTGTTTGACAGAGTCAAGTAATTCCGGGATGTGGCCCCACAGGAGTTGCTCATAACTTGAGAAGACCATACAACTTGGTGCCGGTTGCGACTTGTCTTTTAGAATCTTCTTGACCCGCAGTACCTTGCCAAGCTAAAAACAAGCCAAAATAAGTGGGATAATATTTCCACCAAATACATCATATTCAAGGAAAAGAGCATGCAAAGTTACAAAATGCACAATCATTGAAACCCCCAATGTATGCTTATTTTTCATGCGGTCAAGCGAGCATCCCTGATCCCTGTGCAATCACTTGCTCGATCAGGTACCGGATCCATTATTCCGGTCTGGAATAGCCGCATCCGTGCAGCACACATAGAGCGCCGAATTTCACAGCAGGCAAGGACACAATAAGAACCAAATCAGCGCATACCATGGAAGGGGATGAGCCCGTGTAGCTGAGGATGAGATTCGCAGCGCCCTCCCCTTTGTAAACCCAGTCCTTGGCATCTCCCGCTTGCAGAACACCTTCCATCTCCGTCGAAAACCAGCAGCTGCCACAGGAGCGAATCGAGAGCACAAATGGTGATTGCGAAAGTTAAAAAAACGCGGTAGAACGACCAAGCAATCTGCATCTGCCATCTAGCTCTGCTGGTTAGCTCCGCAGCAAAACCCATGCCGCGGCGAGAGCAGTACGCCAAAATCAAGCGAGTAGAAGCGAGCATCCTAGCGCGGAGCGGCGTTTCGTCGAGCACATGGCGAACGGCCCAGAGCAGCGGCAAGGGGAGCAGCCGAACAAGCCCGGCGGAGAGGAGCTACGTGGGGTGTGGGCCGGCGTGATGCTTACCAGCGGAAGGAGGTGGGATCTGGGCTGCGCTCTCGTTGGTTCCTACTCCGGCCGTCCGGTGATCACCGGAGGAGGCGGCTGGAAGCAGCAGGGTTCGCCAGTTCGCGCTGCGGCCGCCGCAGCCGCAGCCGCTGCTTGAGTCGCTTGGTGGAGGAATGCTAGAACTAGTAGTAGTGTTCGGGGAAGCGAAGAGAAGCAGGCAGAGGCAGCAGCAGATTCCCGGGACTGCAAGGGGAGGAAGCGAAACGTGGAGGGAGGTCGGACGCCACGCGGGCGGGCGCGCGCTGGCATGTGGCTCCACCTCCGCGCCGCGTAGCGACGTCCCCGCCGCCAGGCGCCAGCATCAGGTTCTTGTGCCTATTTTCCCCAGGGTGCGTATCAGGTTACAATTGACGGTGGCAAAATACTGATTGACTGTTACGAAACCAATATACTGATGCAGTTAATCACATAGACATCAGTACTACCGTGAAACCTCACAATAACGTGATTACATGACGGTATAAGTCACTTCACCAAGTCGATTGTCTATGGTTTTACGGTCCCAAAGCTCGCATCAAATGAAGGTGCCGCATATCGATAAAGATCTCCATGGATCACGTTTTCCATGCTCTTTTTTTTTTGAAGGAACATTTCCCACACTTTGCATGTAGCATATCTGGTTCTTGGCTGCAAAAACCCCGGAGTTAGCAAAACAGTGACAGGTTATTGTACCTAGTTCTGTTGCGACGATGTTTAATCCATGAATCATGTGCCGAAACTTTAATACATGAAGAAAAGGGAACAGATCGGTTCCTGAACAACAAAGATGTTTACTTTTACTGTTACAGCGATTACATTGACTCTGATTCATACACGATAATCTAACCCTCAACGATGTTATACACCACAACAAAGATGATGATGCCTAAGTAAGGGGATAATCCGCTGAGCCTGAGGCTGGCTGTGACTATTACAACAGAATTCAGGAGTACATGTCTGATATCCCATAAGACTACATTGGAAGATGTCACTAAGCTGATCTCCTCCCGGCTCCCAAAATTTTCTAATACCAACTCCTAAAGTTGGATAGCTCAATCAATTAAGAAGCTCACCAAACATGTGAGATCACGAATGCCACTACATCAGATAATGTGCGTTCCGGTAATATCTGTTGATGTACTTCGCCTGCAGAAGACAATAGATGCAAAGTCAAATTCAGTACAGGTTCAGATGCTTTAACTAAGGAACTGAACAACACTTCATACCTTAACATTGGTAACATCAGGTGTGTCTGGGGTTTTCACAGGATAAAATTTGTAAAATTTGATGTTTTCAAATGCCTCTCTAGTCTTTGGATCCATGTCGTCAATAGCTTTCTTTCTAGCTTCTTTAGCCTGCATAAGTTTTGTGGAACATTTATTACTGGAAAGCACTTAATCTCATGAGAAAACAATTAAGTGTTTCAGTTGATTGTGGACCTGTTTAAGTTCTCTCTTCCTTTCTCTAACCTTCTCCTTCAGAAATTCCTGTAAAAGAAATGTGGCAGCAAAATTATGAAGGGAAGTTACTATTGTAAAACAATGCTAAGTTTAGCATTTGATTGATCAAGAACAAATATAGTATACCTTAAATTTTTCTTTCTCATCCTCCGGCAAGACTTCATCCTTGACTTTCTCATCAGCAAAGTCCTGCATTGCAACACACCGATTCAACACAGGTGCCCTTTCACTGGTAGCCACTCTACTGCATCAAAACAGAACACAACAAATTCCATACAAACCTCGTAATCATCCATCTCCCAATCAAAATCGCAAACTATCTGCACAACAGGCAGCACAAAGTAAAAATCAATCTATGACATCAATTTACAGCTATTTGAAATCAGAACTCAAGAGTTAATTAGTAAGCACTATGTATACTTTATAAATAAAGTTTAAAAATACAATAACTGCAAAGTAGAAAGCAGGGTGAGCAGATTTAATTGTCGCTTCACAGTTCACATCAATAGAAGGAAACTTCTAGCAACCCACCCCTCCATTTGGGTTTTGCACCATTGAATTGTGACGGTAATTCGGTAAACAACTCAGGTCAAGCATCCAATGGTCCAACCTCTTGAAAAACAGGTGACAACATTCAAGAAGGCACAACAGCACAAGCAATGCACACGAACGGTAATGGAAAATGGTGATGCCAGAGGTCCCCAGCAGCATTTGAGATTGGCATATGGCTAAATAGCAATGTCAGCACATCACCAGCAGACAAAAACCAAGACTGGTCATGTGACGGGCACAAGCGGGCAGCGGCCTAATGATCACAGTGATAAGAATCAGCTTCTGTCTGCAGCTTATGTGCTGAAATTAGCATAGTAACTAAATAGTTGATTCAATCAATAGAAAAGCACCCAAAATAATATAAGCCTACTCAGGAAACTCAATCCCTGAGGCATTGCCATAACAAAATAACAGCTTTTTGTTTAACCTGCAGGGTTGAGAAAAGGCCCCCGAACGCCGAAGACAGTATAACTCAGCGAGGACCTTTTTTATGAAAGACCCAGGGTTCGAACCCTGGTCGGTAGCCTCAGAAGTGGAGGAGCTACCACCGCGCTATTCGCATGTTGTCATATAAGCCTAGTTAGGCTCACAATAAAAGAAATCCATATTTGTTCAGAAGCAGACACCACTATTCCTAGATTTATTCCTTTAGTAATTAAGACCCCTCCACAAAACATAACAAGCAAGATAAGATATGTGTCTTGATTTTTTTAGGTAATTGATAGAAAATGCACTGAAGGAAGCTTACCGGGGGTTCTAGAGGATATATTATATTGACAACCGTGTCATCTTCATCTTCAGGAGGATTCAGTGGCATGTAGTCTGCAAGATATTAAACAAGGTTTGTATGCTAATTAGGTCACCCTCAACAAAACAATATCATCAAACCCGCTAATGCCACATATAATTAAATCAAACCATCTATCAACTCAAATAGCTAGAATATGTGGAGGTATTTGAGATCATGGGTTATGCTGAATAGGGATTCAGTGTGTGTTGGGTTATTTCGAGTACTTAATAATCTTGTCATGCAGGCATTTTGCGTAACCCTCGCACATAGCATCTACTTGCTGCCTAGGTGGCTGCCTCGATTTACAGTGATTAGGTATTAGGATCCAACTCGCTGCCCACCGAGTGCTTTTCGAAAACTACATGCTCGGAATCTAAGCTTATCTTCGAGATTGAAACAGCCCTGAAGAGCAATCGAATACATACAAAAATGCACAAACAAAAACAAGAAATTTATTCCCCAAAAGAAAGAGAGCAAAGTAGAAGAAGAGAGATTTGCTTGAGACAGGATACGTCCATCAAATTACTAGGAACCAATCAGGGTATTACTAAATATAAAATATGCTATGTATATATTTTCTAAAAATGAAATACCAGTGAAGAAGCAAAATTCTAGGTAAAAGCTGTCACACGTGTTCACTAGCATGTTAATTCAACTGCACACTTCAGTGACATAAAATTTTGATTAGCAAAAGGACAATCATTCCAAGACGTAGAATTGGATCACAACATTCAACTAATATGTAGCCGGAGCCCCACAGAACATTTTGAACGGTTTTGGATAGTGTGGTTTACAAGATCTTGGCAGGACATATCCCCTCTATGGGTAAAAGGTATTCAAAGGATCCTAAAGCAAAAAAAGGTAACATATACTCCTGGAGAAGCACAATATGGGTCTACAAAAAAAAAACTCAATCCAGCTTACACGGCATGCAGTAGTCAAACTTTTTGACTCTCTCGGTTTTCAGATGCTTCAGTGCAGACCTGTAAAATATACAAACCTGAGATTCTGTAACTTGTAACAAATGGTAAGAAGAGCAGAGCTTAATATTCGAAAAATAGCACCTCACCGAATGCAAATGAAAATGCCCAAAATAAATAAGGCCAGAAATAAATAATATATAACCTAAAGCAAGACATTTTGGAGGCATAAAACTAACCTTCGCTGGGTGCAACCAAGGGTGAATATTTTTGTTTTCAAACTGTCAATCCTGCTAAGCCTGTAGACAAAGCAAGAACAATGTGTGCAAAATAAGTTCCAATGAAGTGGGTAAAGGTTTAAGGATATAAGCAGCAATAACAACGGGCAACAAACATTGACCAACGTAATAACAAAGGGCAACAAACATTGATCAACATAATGCAGTACCGGTCCTCAAGAGGAACATAAGGCACCCATGCCATCTTCATTGCTTTCATAGGTACTATCTCTTCATTTTCTCTTTGAACAGAATTTATGCCAATTTTATCTGATGGGGGGAACGGACAGTCTACCTGCAAAATAAAACATCTCAAGTGCAAAATGAGACAAACCATCTATCAAATAAATAGCAAAATAACCCAAACAAGTTGTTCGATCACCACCACAAACTAGCAAGTATTACAGGCAATATTCGTCAAATTGCATCAGAGTCGAACAACAAAGAGCAAGGGAACATCATTAGCCAAATAATTTTGATCAGGATACTAGGAATCCAAGAAGGAAGTATTTGAGGACAAAAATCATAACAGAACGACAACTATAGAAAGAAATAAATGTACTCTTTTTATTCAAAGTAACCCCTTGGTAACATTGACCGATAAAATAAATAAGGTTTCTTACTCTTTTTATTCCATTTACTTTTACTTTCAAAAATCTTGTCACAAAATTTTTTTAGAACTAAGAAACTGGCATATAAAGATTTATCTTGTGCGATTGATAATTCTACTAAAAATAGGAAACAATTATATATACCAAAGATGGTGAGGATTTGGTGATACAAAAGGTATAAACAAAATTACTGAATTGTTTAGCTGGCATTTACATGAGCTAAATAAATGTTCAGGTCGGCGTATGTACAACTGAAAGACCATTCTCCACACTTCATTTTTTTTCTAATAACATTTTGTTTTCAACCTCAAGATAGTAGAATAAATATAACCGTGGTATAAAATATAAATGTTGGGCAAAGAGGGTGACTGAGAACTTACAGCGACTACAATAGGAATAAGTATTATTTTCGATTCACCATTAACATCCAGTAGTTGTGCTGCACGCCAACAGAAGTCCATTAGACTTGTATGGAATAATATTCAGAAGGCTCGTAAAACTAGTAGGAAAATAAATAAGATGGAAGATACTAAAAATCCATTTTGCACATCCAGCGTACATAAAGTGAAAGTGATGAATAGATATAATTGTTGAGTCTAACTAAACCAGACTAGCAGATCATAGATTTGCAAATAAACTTCAGACTAAATTAGCCAGATTCCACTAGTATTTCTGATTACTTAAGTATTACCTAGAATAAAAAACATGTATCAAGGATCAACAGTAAAAAAACTTTAGAAACTAGCTGACAAGCAGGCATACTTAGTTACTTACGCTCAGTGCTTCCGAATAAGTAAACTGTCTTCCCATATAATTCTCCCCCTTCTTCGAGTGTTTTCTGCTCACCAACAACAACCAGATATCACTTTGTGAGAAGGTAAACATTCAAAAAAGAAAAAAAAAATCTAACAAGATTAATTTATACCATCATACCTCTAAATTTTCGAAGTTCCAGTTGAACTCCTTTATCTTATCAATATTTTCCCACTGCAGATGACAAAGCCAAGTTATATAAATTGTTGAAAGCAAGGCAAAGTGCACAGTTTAATCTATATGCTATGTCCAAGGGCGCACCACTAACATACACACTACAAAATAAATGTAGGTAGGGATGGGAACAAACCTCAGTCCCGATAGGAAAAGCGGATAACCACAGATCCTCCTGAACAAAGCGACAAATCATTAGTCAAAACGTGCAAAAAATGAAAATAACAAGACCATCATACAGGAAAGTCATGTATAATTCCAATCATATCGATGCTCAGAACTGGTTAAAACAGTTGCTTGTCAAATAGAAAGAAATGCTGCCATAGAAAAGTAAAGAGAAAAAACAGAACACTATTTTAGAACTGAGACCTCTTTCATTGCAGACAGAACCTGTAGCACAACAATGAAAAAAAAATGAACCAGCATTCCAGATTGCCATTGTCGACTCATCATCCTCCAATGGCATCTTAAACTTTAATGCTAATCAAGCATGCTCCTTCACAGTCACATAAAAATTGCTACCACGGGCTGAAGAAAAACTTGACCTAATATAAAGGCACTCAAGTTTTTTTTAAGAAAAATCATCAATCATGATTTATGTAACACCACAGTTGAATGCACGAATTCTCTAACACCGCGGTTGAGCATTCCGGTTTCTACTCAGATGGGGACGATCCGAACCATCACTGCAGCAGGACGGAAGCATCGTCCTCCACTTTTTTTTATCCAAGTACTGCAAATCTCGCTGCGAGAGCACCACAAAATCGACATATAGAGCCGTCCGCGAGCTAATCAGATCAGGACCAATCGACGCTCACTGCTCGGGCATACGAAAACCTAACGATCCGAAGCACGCATCCAGGCAGGTCATCGTGAAGTCTACTCACCAAATTTCTCTTCTCTGGAAAGTACTCCGTCTCGGCCTTGGGCTTGGGCGGCGCCTTGGCGCGCTTCCCCCGCCCCCGAGCGGCCGGCTCCGGCTTGGTCGAATCGCCAGCAGCATCCTTCGGCTTGCTCGAGTCAGTGGGCGCCGCCTGGGGCGCCGTGCGCTTCTTACCCCTCGGCCGCGCCATCGCTTTCGGCTGCTAGGTCTTGCGCTCGGATGGGACTGAAGGGGGTGCCTCTGCGTTCGGGGGGGGAGGGGTGGGTGTCGATTTGGGGGAGCGGCGCGTGGAATCGACGCGACGCAAATTTGAAGCGGGGGGGGGGGGGGGGGGGGGAGGCAGAGGCGGCGGCGCGGCGCGGGGCGCGTGTCCTGGCTGTGTGTTTGGTGGGCTGCGAGGGTCGCCGCGGAACTGAACAACGGGTCGGCTTTGGACCGTTCGATTAGTTTGGATTGTCGTCGTGGGGGATGGCCGGGTGGGTGCGAGATGTTGCGAGAGAGACGCGATTCTGCAATACTATTTTGGCAGCGCATTCAAAACTAGTGCAAATGACAGGTGGCTCACCTGCAGCTAATCGCGATTCACTCGCAAGCTCGGATCTTGTTTGTGTCAGGCCGGTCCACTTTGTGGTGTATGGGCCTTATTGGACCTTTCATTGGAATATTTACATTGCAGCCCATTTTCAGCCTCAGGCCTGGTTTAGATGAAACGCAAATTTTTTTTTGCGATGAAATCTTGCTAATTTGAAGTACTAAATGAAGTCTATTTATAAAACTTTTTGCACACATGAGTTGTAAATCGCGAGACGAATCTAATGATGCTAATTAATTCATGATTAATTAATAATTTGCTGATGGTTACTGTATCGTCACGGTTGCAAATCATGGATTAAGTAGGCTCATTAGATTCGTCTCGCGATTTACAGCACATCCACGCAAAAAGTTTTATAAATAGACTTCATTTAGTACTCCATGTATGTGTCCAAATATTTGATGTGACTTTTTTTTATGTTTACGGGGTTTACAGGGTTTGATCTAAACAGGACCTCATTCATTTTTCAGATCTCAACCTTTCCACTCCCACCCAGCGCCTACGAGGTCACTGGTTATCTATATATACTGTTTAGACTATAGTTTGGTAGATTAAGCTTACCTAGGGTACCTATGCTTGGTGAACTAGGGTTACTATCCCTCCATGGTGAAGTTGTTGAGGACGACGGCAACGGTGATGGCGCAGTCGGCTTCGTCGACGACGTAACCTGGAGGTTTGTGTCCTGTCTCTCTTTTGCGGAAGGGAGGGAGTACTCCTTGCCCCGGGTCCCCCGGGTTGCTGGCGTTCTCTGCTGGTTTTGTTAGCAGCATCGGAGTCCAGTTTACCCTTCTGGGTTCTTCTTCGCCTTTTGGTTGGGGTTGGCCAACGAAGCTGCAGGTGTCGGGTCTCCTGTTCAAAGGCGAAGTTACGGCCGTCGGTGTTCAATGGTCCAAAGGTGCATCGTTTATGGCGATGTCCAACTGATTAAGGAGCTTCAAAAATTTAACGCTACTTCGTCGAAGGGATCGGCTTCGAGCTTCACGTGGCGGATTCCACCGGAGACGAGGAAGACATTTTGGCCCCGGGCACAAAATACCGAGAATCGAATATCGAATCGAAATTACCGAGAATCGAACCGAAATTACTGAAACCGAAATATTCAGTTCCGAGATTTCAGGAACCGAATTACCGAGGTAAATACTGAAACCGGTCTGAGTTTACCGAACTTACATGAAATATGATAAGTTTGAGTGTTGTTATATTAGTGATTGTACTATTGTAGACTACTATATTACGTATTTTGGCACTCACACTTATGATCGTGTGGACTTTTATATGTATTTATATTTTGCACTATTATTATCTATGAAATGATGTTAAAATTAGTTTTGAACCTACTACTACATTCTCTTTGTGATCAGTTCGGTACTGTTCGGTATATACCGAAACCGAACCAAATTTACCGAATTTTTTCGGTGCCAAATTTTTTTAGGAATCAATCGGTACCAATTTCTGAAGAACCGAAATTGCAATGGTACTGAAGAACCGAACCGATCGGTTCGGTATTTACCGAATGCCCAGGGTGACTTGGAGGACTAGAATGTATTTTTAGTTTCTTTTGGGGTTTCTGTTGTAAGAGGAAGGATGTACTCTATACTGCTATATGAATAAAATCCAACCCTTCGTCTCAAAAAAAAAATCTCAATCTTTCTAGTTTGTATCCTTCACCTCTCCGAATCAGAGAGGTTTATTTGCTGGTCCTTTTGAAAACAAAGTTTACTTTGCTACTAGGGAAATTGTAAATCTCACCTGCAGGTCAGAGTGTCCAAATGCCCGCATGCATCTTACTTTCTCCTAGTAATTTTTTAAAGAAAATGATGTCTAGAGATTTCTAGCAAACATTCAAAGAAAAGAAAAGAATAACACACACAAAAAACATGTAAATCATATATGGTCCATTGCCAAAGAAGGGAATCTGTGAAAACATATAGTTTTTAGAATTCAACCAAAGAAAAAAAACTGAATTTTAACCTTTAACTTCTGATTTTCTTTTGCATGATATTTTTAACAAAAAAAGGAAATGGTTAACTACTAGCAGGCCAACCCGCACAAAAAAAAAAAGTAGCCGGCCAGCAGGGGTAAACCCCAAAAGCTCTGTTCACTCCCCGAATTCGGCGCGTCCACCGGACTGCAAGCTGCCGCCGCCTCCTCCAATGGTGACTAGGTGGAGCCAGAAGAGCCCCGGCCTCAAGATCCTGTGGATCTGGACCCTGGGCACCGCTGCAAGTATTCATTTCTCTCATACCATATCTTTGTTCTTCTTTCACCGCCTATCTAATCGTCCAAATCGATGCCAGTGCCCGCTGATTGTTTGCTGATTTGCACGCAGTTGTGGTCGGCGGCGTCGTCCTGATGCGGGTCAAGGACGTGCAGAAGGTCCTCCAGGAGGAAGAGGAAGCGGCGGCCGCCGCCGCCGCAGTCACGGTGGCTTCCCACGAGCGCGTCCTGAAGGACGACGAGTAGAACAGGTTGCTGCCCGCTCCCCCACGAACTGACTGAACCGTGTCATGCACCTTCCCGAGTCCTCACACTGTTAAGATTTAGTGATCCCACCACCGTGAGGTTGAATGGAGGAATGCTCAATTCAGTGATACAATCAATCCGCCGATTCGTAACTGAAGAAACTGATATTTCATTCGCTGCTGATTTCATGTTAGAAAAGTGTTTAATTGGTTAAGGATATATGTGCATCTGGTCCTCTATATGGGGGGGGGGGGGGGGGGGAAGCTCTCTGCTCTACACTCTAGCCTTGCATAATCCGTGATGCTAGTTAGCTTTGTCAGGCATTGGATAATTGTGTTTCTACAGTCCCACCAGCATTTAAAGTGGCATGAGTTTCTTGTCTTGTTTAAAGTGGCATGTTGCATCTATTGTGGTACACTATCCAATTTCTAAATGTTTACCTATTTCTAAAGCACGCAACATTTCCATCAGAAAATTTTTGTTGGTCCAACACAATCACCGATGGGTGGATCCAAAGCGTATATAATGAGAATCCAACAACATCACTATATTGTAACCTAAACAGACTTGAATACGAGATGGTGAAAACATAGCAATAGTCATGTCGAAGAAAACCATCGCAGGAAAAAAAAAATCTACCGCGACCTGTACGGAGACTTAGACCGTGGCAACGCATGGGTATTTGCTAGTAGGTACAAACTATACAAAGTATAATACTGTTCTGTCTCAAGTCAATAGTCTGCAACCAGAGGATTGTCCTCCTCTTCAGATACTCAAATAGAAACAAACATGTCTGCAACCATAAAAGCCTTTTGTGCATGCTTTCAAAGACACCATAGCTGCCATCTTGCCATAGTGAAATCTAAGTTTTTTTTAAGTCTTCCAGTCTTTAGACTTCCATTTTTTTCACTTTATGATAACTAATAATCCTGTATTCCTGTTAGATCCATCTGGTTATAGCAGGCTAGTAGCTGTTATATATATATATATATATATATATCAATGTTTATAAGAGTTGTTGTTTGGTGTACTAGTGGTAGCTGAGCAGTTACTGAATTGGTGTTGCTTGATGTTAGATCAACCAGGAGAGCAAACTGCTAATGTAACCCTGAAGACAATAAAAAACTCAATATAATGGAAGCAGGCAAATGAAGATTTGCGCATAATCCACAGCTCCTAACATCTTCATTCCATTTAGTGCCGTGCTGCTTTTGAGCTGGATATACGCCACATCTGAATTGAGCTGGATCTGCAGAATGTTTTACCTCTATGGACTGGCTATCTTACTGAATATTTTGAAAATTTAGGATGTGCTTATAAGCTTATATAAGCTACTTTTTGTTTCTTGGTCATACATACAAGTTCTGTGCCCCTATCTTGTGCTGTCCTGAAGATTCTAGCAATTTTTGGCACAATCTCTAGCAATTTAGGACGTGCTTATTCAGTATATGCTGGGTTAATACGCTGTCAGGAAATAGTCGTTATTTAGGTAGGCTCATTGCATTGACAAATATGTGGTTGATCTAAGTGAGTGCTTGCTTGTACAAATATTCTGGCACATGACAAGCAATGGTGATATGATCAATCACTCGTATCTTGTGGAGGTTCAGTATATGAACAGGATTGGGAATTGGCATAGTTATTTTTGTTTGCTATATAGGCTCTTCAGATTAAAACATCAGCACACACTATGCAAGTGCAAACAACATACTTATCATTTCTGCTAACAAGTTAGGAGTACTTCTATTGAGGATATCCTGCAGACAATCACAGGAATAGAGCAGCTGTTTTTCATGGACAACGGAAGTATTTGTGTGTGTCTTCTTATATATGCTGCAGGCTGATTGATTTTTTTTTTTGTGACTGATTGAAATTCTTTTTCTTGCAGGGTAGTGGTGCATTTGCGCCATTTGAGCTGGATTCATATTACTGGGTCCATCCTATAGTGTTTCCATTTCCCGGTAAAACTTTATGAAGTGTAATTTTGCTGACTAGACCAATGGCGATTCAACATTTTCGGCCCCATGCCTAGTCAAGTACAAGTGGTCAGGATAGTGAGCTGATCAACATCCAGGAGCAGGAGGTAACACTGTTTACTATCCCAATGCTTGGGCCCAAAAAGAGATCCCATATTGTTTGTATTTCAGTCAATTTATGCTTGTGCAAGTTAAAAGACTGAACTTGTTGAGTTGAGGCCTTGGGGCCGCGTAGTTTGCAGAAACCCGCTGTTATCAGCTTTTCCCGAACCAGGTGTGACGGTCATAAATAGATGGCTAGTAGCTTGGTAAGTCTGAGCAGATTCAGATTAGCACTTGCCTTTCTTGCGTACTACGTTGTCTCGGCTCGGCGGGCTGGCTCTGGCACCTGAAGCTCTGAACTGGAGTGGGCGCTCTAGCTAGCCCCGCGGCATCGCTCATCTTGGAACAATCTGTGTATGACTCTGTTATTGGACTTCTGGCCTCTAAAGCTCGTCACGTGTACTGGCGCAAGTCGTGGTCGTGCTGACGTGAAACCATGGTCCCGTGGTCGGCCGGTGCCTCTTCGTTTTCGCCGGCGATCCGGTGGTGAACAACGAAGTGGCGCACACTGCTGCGGCAGAAGGCCCCGCCGCGAGGCCTTCACCTCATTCGCTAGTGGAAGTGGCGCGTCTCCCACTCGGCCACTCCTTGCTTCTCAAAGGCCAGTAGGCGATGCCACCGCTCCGCCGTTGCGACCTCTGGTACCGCTAGAGACGGCGATGTCAAACGGTGAAACTGAAATACTCACGTCTCACGACAGAGACGAGAATTCCCAAGCGGCGTGGCACGGCTTGCGCCGGCCGGCACGTTCGTGCCGAACTGCCGATTGGTGGGTCAAACAATGGCGATAGCGCCACGTCTGAGGCCGGTCTGGCCCTCCTCCCCCGGCTCCGGCTGGCGGCTGCGGCGGCTTCACCTCATCGCACATCGCCGTCGTCACGCCACGCGTGGCATCTCCTCGATAGTTTTTTTTTTAAAAAAAAAGCAGGGCAAGCTCGCCGAATGGTTGAGTGAGCATCAGCCGTCAGCCGATACAGATAGCCTCGCGGCCTCGCCCGCCGCCGGAGACAGAAGCCCAGAAAAGCCGAGGGAAATTGAAGAGGGGGGGGGGGGGGGGGGGGGGGGGGGGGCAAAAGAGGAGAGAGATGCTGCAGGTGGAGGAGGCGCTGGCGGCGGTGCTGTCCGCCGCCTCGCCGGCCCGCGCCGCGCCGCGCGACGTGCCACTGCACGAGGCGCTCGGCCTCGTCCTCGCCGAGGACGTCCGCGCGCCCGACCCGCTCCCTCCCTTCCGCGCCTCCATCAAGGTCTGTCGCCCTGGCCCCCCTCCTCTCGCCGCCTCCCTCCTGCCCCTCCCTTCGTCCCTCCTTCCCGCGGCTTTGGGCTGACGAGGACCGTGTCTCCTCCTACAGGACGGGTACGCCGTCGTGGCCTCCGACGGGCCCGGGGAGTACCCGGTGATTACGGAGTCGAGGGCCGGCAACGACGCCCTCGGCGTGGTCGTCGCCCCGGGCACGGTCGCATACGTCACCACCGGAGGTGAGTTGGCTTGCGCGCAGCTTTCTCTCCCGGTGTCGCGCCGCCTTGTGTGCTGGCTGGCTGAATGATTGTGGTTGTTAACGCAGGGCCGATTCCCGATGGCACTGACGCCGTCGTGCAAGTGGAGGACACCGAGCAGGTCCCTGCCGGAGCAGATGGGTCCAAGAGGGTTAGGATTTTGGTGCGGGCTGCTGAGGGGCAGGACATCCGCAATGCGGTATGCTCAGTTTGGTCACTACTTGGTTATCTTACTACTTTCTGTGCTGTCATCCTGTGCTTCTACCTGTTGTGCTGTAGGATTTCTTTGTTGGAAGCAACATTTTCACTGCAATGTTGTTAGTTTTAGGTACTTTATCATCATTGTCTACATTCAGAGCACTCGCCACTGTTAATTTTTCCGTGGAATGCACTATGCACATTACTCAAGTAATTTGCACTTGCTGATTTAGCAATTCAAAAAATTGGCAGGGATGTGACATAGAGAAGGATTCCATAGTGCTTACGTCTGGTGAGCACATTGGTCCTGCAGAAATTGGTCTACTTGCAACAGTGGGCGTGACTACTGTCAAGGTGAATAATATTTCCAGTTAGCGTGTTTCAGTATACAGTATAGAAAAGGGAGCAGTTGCAATCTGGCATTCTGAATTTGCATGTGCAGGTATACCCTCGACCAACCATTGCTGTATTTTCCACAGGGAATGAACTAGTGCAGCCAACAACTGCCACCCTCAGTGGTGGTCAGGTTATTTCTCCTATTCCATGATTTTTGCATCCTTCACCGTTCTTTGTGTTCCATTTGCTCAGAAATGAAGGATCTCACTTCTTGAACTAAAATTGCAGATTCGTGATTCCAACCGCGCCATGCTTCTAGCTGCTGCCGTCCAGCAGAAATGCAAAGTGATTGACCTGGGTATTGCACAAGACACTGAAGAAAGTCTTAAAGAGCACATGGTTGCAGCACTATGTTCTGATACTGATATAATCCTTACTTCTGGTGGTGTTTCTATGGGTGACAGAGATCTTGTCAAACCCTGCCTAGCAAAGATGGGTAAAATTCACTTTGAGAAGGTACCTTTGGAACTGTTTGGGTCTTCCAGATTTATTCTGTACCAACTAGTTATTAGGCAACCTAAAAACAAATTTTAGATTCATTTTACAGTTAAGTTCTTTTCATGTTTTTGTTGTATAACCAATTGGAGCTGCTTCTTGTATCACATACAGATCCAAATGAAACCAGGAAAGCCATTAACATTTGCTGAGATCGTCACACAAGACACATCAAAGCCATCTAAAACAGTTCTGGCATTTGGTTTGCCTGGAAACCCAGTGAGCTGTATGGTTTGCTTCAATCTTTTTGTTGTTCCTGCAATTCGTCTCCTCTCAGGTTGGTCAAATCCTCACCTGCAAAGGTAGTAATCCTCATGCTTATGTTTGCTGTCACTTGTTCTCACCTTACACTATTTAGCGTATTTCTTTACTTATAAGTCTGTGTCCACAGAGTGCATGTGCGCCTATCACATCCTTTAAGAGCAGACCCACATCGCACAGAGTTCCACCGAGCAGTAATCAGATGGGTGCTTGATGATGGATCTGGTAGACCTGGGTAAGAGCTATATTTTAACTTGTGATAGCTGACACCACTGGATTTGGTATTTTTGACTCCAGGCAATGTTAACGTGTATTTGTTATGGGCATGTGGCAGTTATGTAGCTGAGAGCACTGGCCATCAGGCTAGTAGCCGCCTCCTAAGTATGAAGTCAGCAAATGCTCTGCTGGAGGTACCATCGACTGGGCAGATATTGGCAGCTGGAACATCTATCCAAGCTATACTTATTTCAGACACAATCAGTTATCCTTTGGATAAACCACCCGCTGCTTCAGATAAACGTCCATCTCATTTTGCTCCATCTTCAAAAAGTATTTCCACAGATGTACCTCAGGTTGCCGCTTCTCAAGATGCTGAAGTTAAAGTAGCAATTCTGACAGTAAGCGACACTGTTTCATCGGGTGCTGGCCCTGATAGGAGGTACTTGTCTAAGTTGGACACCTTTTTCTTCATAATACTCAATAGAAATGCCATAGCCATACTATTGCATGTGATTTGGTTTTTAAAAATATTTAAAAGATCAAAATTGTATATTGAAATCTTAACTTTTGAAGTTCATGCACCTTGATACACCTATTTGCGTTGAGCTGCAAAGGGGTCACTTTATGGTGCAAAATGAAAGAGTCTTATTACTGGTTTTTCTTCACATAAGATGGTGGTGCAGTTCAGTAACGACTCCACATTTCACATTCTTTATTTGTTCTAGACATCAAAGCAGTTAAGTAGCATATGTTTTGTTCTAGGTCTTTACGATGAGTTAGTGACACACCTTTTCTTTTTAATCTTAAAAGTAACTAATACAATGGCACCTGTAGTGGCCCAAGAGCTGTATCTGTAGTGAATTCTTCATCGGAGAAACTGGGTGGAGCAACCGTGGTTGCTACTGCTGTTGTTCCTGATGAAGTGGACAAGATTAAGGGCATTCTGGTACAATGGAGTGACGTTGACCATGTCAACCTCATTTTGACATTAGGTAATATGATTGTATCTTTCAGATTCTAGTATTGCTTGTTTCCTACTCACGTGCGCTACTTCCTGGTGATAATGCTCATCATGCAGGTGGTACTGGCTTCACACCAAGAGATGTCACACCAGAAGCAACAAAATCTGTGATAGAGAAAGAAGCACCAGGTCTCACATTTGTTATGCTTCAAGAGAGTTTGAAGGTGATGGTGCATCTGTTGCATTTAGTTTATCTAGATTTTACATACACGCAAATGTTTCACAATTTTTGGGTCATGAGCTGAGTATTTCGCATTGAAGGAATCACTGATAAAATTATCCATACAAATTGAAATAGTTATCCAGTACAGCGTAATGTCTCAGATTCTTACAGACATGGCAGTTAACATACAGATGCACTGAATATATAGAGAATACTTGAACTTTGCTGGTATTGTTATCTTCTGATCTGTACTGTTCTCCCTGGTACAGATTACACCATTCGCAATGCTATCCCGGGCAACGGCTGGAATTAGAGGATCGACTCTTGTGCGTGCTACAACTCAAAGAAATTCTGATAATTTCTTGTGTTTTGGACCTCCTAGTTGCTGATCATGACTGTTCGTAATTGTTCTCAGATCATCAACATGCCTGGCAACCCAAATGCTGTGGCGGAGTGCATGGAAGCGCTTCTCCCGGCGCTCAAGCATGCCCTTAAGCAGATAAAGGGTGACAAGAGGGAGAAGCACCCCCGCCACACCCCTCATGCTGCAGCGGCACCGGTGGACCAGTGGGAGCGGAGCTACAGAGCCGCGTCGGCTGGCAGTGGTCGGGGCTGCTCTTGCGAACCCTGATCGATACCCAACAGAGCTGGGGAACCAACACGAGATAGTAGGAGAGCTTGTTCATCCGTGCTACTCTGCATGCCTGCATCCAGTTCGACGTTTAAGTTTAGGTTCCGTTGGTTGTGATGTCCTCTAAAGATTCTGAACTCCTTCCCCGTCACTTTGTTCGAGAACTTCACTGCGTTTCAAATAAAGTACAGCACCAGTTTTAAAAATATGACCCTTTTTTTTAGAGCTTCAAAATATGATTTTGGACTTCACCTGTTGCCGATTTGCTGTTGCTGTGGGTTTACTGGATGATCGGACTTCACCTGTTGCCGATTTGCTGTTGCTGTGGGTTTGCTGTGGGTGGCTCACGCCTTTGTTCTGGACGACTCCTCGTGGTACACGATGAATAGTGGTATCTTACCCAAATTGAAACGCACACATCCCAAAGGCTGTCCATACCATATCTAAGAATAAAAATGATCAGCTCTTTTACTGTTGAGTACATAAAGCACAACGACAATTCACGTTTGGCACGCCGCACGCAGTCGAATACATCCTGGGGCAACGGTTGCTGGCACATGGCAGCAAAATTCTACTTCCTGTCGTACACCGTTCACTTTCAGCATTCACTGCTTCAGCCGAAATCAGATAATCTGTTCGGCTGATTCAATTTCGGCTTGTCTCGGCTTATCTCCTCTCACATAATACTATTCATTCTAACAGCCGAGCACTATTCACTGGATCAGCCGAACAGCCTCAATTCCTGGGATGAAACTGCAACAGTAGATTCCTGATGTTCCAACGACGAAACAAAGGTTGTTTCGACTAGCAGTTTCATATAAACAAAAATAACTGGGAACAGGCTGCCAATGCATGCCTCGTCTCTCATCTCAAAATTACGAGAAATGCTCAAGTTAGAAATGTGCAAGTAAATACGTATCTCAGCTGACCAGTACATGGTCTAAATTTTGACACACAGTTAAGTCAATGATGGGACCACTGCAGAGTCTACTGATCATACTACCCTACACTGGCTATACAGCTCATCTTACAAACACGATAAAGCAAAATGCACATCTCATAAACATCAAAATACACCCATTCCTTGCCTTTATGTTTGTCACTGTTGGAATGCTGTTCTACCATGCCGTCGTAGGAGCAAAGGACACTAGATACCTTTCAAAAAAAAAAAGCACTAGATAGCACCACAGCAGTAATTCAATATGCCTTCTATTGTCTCTCGGGGATGCCCAGGCATCTGGCCCTGCCCATTGTCTTCTATCTCCTTTTGACTGGAGTTCTTGATCTGGACCGCCTCGTCCTGCGATGATTAGACACCGTTTTTATGGAAGTACTAAAAACACAGTTACTGTACAAGTAAAAACAAGGATTCCAGATTTAAAGGAATTGGTTGTTGCCAACAAACGAGGATCCAAGATGTAAAGGAATTAAGGTTTCCCTCCATAATAACCAAGAGCCCAAGATAAACACAGTAGAGTTCAATGATACTTGAAGTGAAAACTTCCTGCAGACTACAGAGTACAACTTATGACATGCAATTTTAAGCTTACCCCAATTGCGCAGCAAAAGTCTTTGATATCTCAAGATGGTGCGAAAGATTTCTCGTGAAAACTACGCAAAGGTTGCATTTCAAATACAAGGTTTCTTGTAAAATAAAAAGAATATTTTTAACCGAACATGAGCTGTCAAGATAGCTAACATTTGACTTTATTCTAAAATTCCCCAGTCCTTACTACTTGCTTTAATTTGAAATCAAACTATTTTCCATAATCAGCTATAGCATGGTTGATAAATAAACTAATTTCCAACCTGAAATTTCACTTTGAGCTATCAGCAGGAGTAATACAATGATGAAGGAAGAACCAATTAATCTCTTACCTGTTGCCAGATGAATAAGGTGAATGCCTGCGGTGAGAATGCTTGCTATGTGGAGACCGCGAAATTCGTCTAGAGATGAAACATAATACTAAACGGGTAAGTGGATAAGGGATATATGAACCTGATGTTTTTTCACGAGAAGATACCTGCACACTCATATCGATTTCACAGAGTATACAAATGAACAGTTATATTTCAAGTTTTCAACAACCGGCCATCGTATACCCAATAAAGCAGAACAATGCATTTCAAATTAGCATATGGCAAAAATCCCCATTTAGTGTTTGACAACACTATAAAAGTCAGATTAACATGAATCCCACCCTTTACTACAAAGAAGAACATCTAGCACGAGTGCACGACTCTCATTATTCATGACAAAAGCATACAAAGCTGGTAATGTATTCTTTAAGATCTAGCGGACTAGCATAGCTGATGTCAACCTTAAAATATATCTATCTGCAAAGATACTGGAATTATTCAAATTCAAAATTCCATCAATCCTAACATAATTCCTAGAAATATAGAGAAGGGGCATGAATAAGATACCTGTTTCTAGATTTTGGAGGTGAGGGAGACATGCTGTTTTTACGGGAATGATGCTTTCTGCAGCATAAAAGGGTAATAAACTATTCAGCATAACATGACAGCTACTAATATATGCGGAAAAAAATTGTTACCCCACTACTTGAGAGTCACCATACCTCTTTTTCATACTATCAGAAGGCTCATCACTTGAAACACTCCCTTGGACATGTGAAGAGTTTTCCCTTCTACTTCGACTTCTCCCTCTTGGTGATCGTGACTCTGAATTTCTGCTATGACTTGTTGAGCTTTTTTGAATCTGCTTTGATCTGTCATCCTTTTCATCTTTTCCTTTTCCCCCTCTTCTATCAGTAGTATCCCTATCTCTCTCTCTCGTATCCTTCGGAAAATCCTTTCGATCTGCCTTGGCACCATCGTACTTAGAGTTACTTCTGGAGTCCCTTGTGTTCGATTCATGCTTTGCAGTCCTGTCAGAACCTTTTCCCTCCTTAAAGCTACTCTTTTTATCAACATTTCCATGGATGCTGTACTTGTCGTCATTATTATATTTTTTTGCAGTAGAAGATTCATGTTCTTTTGCATGATCAGTCTTCACCTCTTTAACAAAGTCTTTGCTGCTTTTTTCTAAATGCCTGTGACTGCTTTCCAAATCATCATACTTTTCAGCGCGATTGTTAGAAGAGGTTTTCCTGTTTTGGACATCTACTGCCGCATACCTGTCTGCTTTCTCATACATTTTATCAACTGCACTATTTGGCTTGATATAAGTTTTGGCATCTACAGGAAACTCTCCATTCTGTATGTCCTGAATATGCTCTCGTTCAGGTTCCACCTTTGTGCTCCTTTGAGAGTTTTTGTTAATAGATTTAAGATTTTCTCCTGATGAAGTGCTTCCGAGTGACAATTTTTTTCCATCATGATTCATGTGTTCTTTACCAAGAGTGCTTTTATCACCTACAATTTTAACAAGCATCTAAGTAAATAAATTCTGGAGAGTGATGTGATGTGAGTATTTTGGTTAGAGCTTACCTTCTTCAGTATTTGCAACACCAGCATTAGCTGATAAATCTGATATTGGAATCTTATCCTTGCTATCATTGTCATCGTCGTCATCATCTGAATCATAACTAGCCAGACCAAGAAGAGCACCTTTAGGGGAACTTAACCCATTACTAATTTTATAATCACTAGAGCTGATGTTTGTTGGCTTAGCAGGGAGAAGAATTTTAGCTGAGGTCTTGGTTCTTGCCTCTCCCAGACCAAGTTCCTTTGAGCCAAAAACACCAGCGGGCTCATTGGCTGCACCACAAAAGCAAAACAATCAGTAACACAAGATTTCTATTTAATTTTACCAACCATTATAATTCACTCACATTCAGCAGATGAATCATCCTCGTTCAACACTTTTGTTGCAATCTCATCAAAAAGATCATCAGTAACCTGCAAATGGTACCAAAAAGGGTAAACAACCGAAAACACAAGTATCCTTGCATCTTTGGGATAGATACAATCATATGACAGTAGACAAGTTTAAATAAACCTTCAAAAGGACTTCAGTTAAAACATGCTTAATTTCCCGATTGATTGCTGCCACTCGAGATGCTTCAATTTCATCCTGCAAATGATTTAGGTTTGAGTACAATTATTAAAACGAGGGCCACATTGACACTCCAAAGTAGAAAAATGTCAGGCCAAAAAGTTAAGGTCAGCATGCTGTTCAACTATATGATCTATTTATTTCCTAAAATTAGCAAAGTTAGTTCTCCTTTGCATTGGTGCTGCTGTACATGATAAGTTTTCTAAAACAAGCATATGGGCACAGCGTCTCTATAGGATCTAACGAAGTCTTCATACAATGGGAGTTTTCCATATAACCTAGTAAGTAATAACGTACAAAAATAAATAGAAATTTGAGAAATAAATTATGCAATAAGGCTAGACAAAGGAACATGCCCTTAGTAGTTTTTAAAGCCACTAGCCTCCAATTTAAATCTAGTCCGACAGTCCAATCTGCTCCCATTACCAAGCAAACTACCTCAATGTTATTAACATCCGGTTTTATTTTCAATATCTCCATTTAGAGTTGTCCAAATCACTATTTAGCTTACAAACTTGGACATGTTAATCCCTCCCCAAGTCCTCAAATAGATAGCTCGAAGGATGCCATTTGGTGGATTTTGTGTGCAACCAAATAAAGGCAGCATTAACAGCATGATAGTTAGGAACTGATAATTAAAATAGAAAATGGCACCTCATCATCTTCATTGCCTTCAGTGGATTTAGCTGAATCGTTACTTCTGCTGTCACTTTGGTCAGGTATTCCTAGAGGTGGTTCTGCATCATGAGATTCCATGGAATTTAGGTTTGTTGGGTGTTGTGCTGAAGCACTTGATGGTGCTGATTTTTTCTTTAAGAGTTCCTCTCGAAGCCAGTTAGGTACTGGACGCTGGTACAGAATACAACAAGAACCATTCAAAGTTAAACAAAAACATTGGAAATGAAAACACATGCCAGAGAAAAGAGTAGACATACTTTCTTTGATTTTTCTGCAACACTGAAAGGAGTGTTTGGATCTGTAGGGAACACTTCTGTTACACTACCAACACCAAATGCTGCAGGTGGAACATAGTTTGAACTAGAGGCTACTCCAAAGAGTGGGGCTGCATGAGGATCCATCTGTAATAAGATTAAAAGAGTAGGTATCACTCATGTAAAGAGTTTATAACAAAATAGGTGAATAATACGAAGTGCATAAACCTGTGCTGCTTGTGGTGGCAATGGAGCCCGAGGCATAAACCCTACTGTAGCTGATGGCGTCCATGAATGAGTAGATGTAGTAACTACATCATAATTAGATGCCAGCATTGGAGCAGCTGGGATAGTAGAATTGACATTCGTATGGACTACCACATCAGGAGCTTTCCGGCTGTTAAATTCGAGAGGTTGGTCACTCGGATCAACTGACTGTTGTTCATGCCCAAAAGGAGGCTGCTCCGCCAAGGGAACTGCAGGCATACTAGGGGGAGCCTGTGGGAATCCACCTTGAACAGTAGAGGCAGTTGGAAATGACTGTCCTTGAGAGTTTGGATATTGAAGCATATTATTCCCATTACCTGTTATTACATGGCAAAGTCAAAGAAAGAATTTCCATTGTAATATATTCTAGTTTCATCATGCGCATTGGACTTTATATAAAACAAAAAAAATGTGTTCAGCTCTGTACAACAGAAAATGATGAATGCTCAAATACATTGTAGAAGTGATCATCTAATGAAGAACGTCTGCTTCTCATAGTAAAAAAAAAGACTAATCAAATACATTGCACTGGTGACCATTTTCTTACTTTCAGCTATAGGAACGATACATAAAATTGACATGAAAAAGCACCAATAACTATTAATACTTCATATGCAATCGTAATCACTAAATGGACACATTCATCAACATCTCAGTACATTTAACCACTAACATGTGTTTCCCCTCCATTTGATAGAGGCGAACACAATATGACAATAGATATATCCAAGTCACTGTTTCAAAAAGAACATGATGAAGCAACAGGTACTGCTGGCTAAGTATCACAGAGATAGGTGAACCACACCATACTCTATTGAAATATTAATTATGCACTAGACATTTCAGTCTTTCCACGATTGAATCTGGTAACATACC
Organism: Panicum virgatum; assembly: GCF_016808335.1. Taxonomy (NCBI): domain Eukaryota; kingdom Viridiplantae; phylum Streptophyta; class Magnoliopsida; order Poales; family Poaceae; genus Panicum; species Panicum virgatum. The sequence goes on from NC_053142.1 coordinate 50,545,545, forward strand.
CAATAGGGAGCAGCCTATTATCATTCACGCTGCACAAACAAATTAAATTCCCAAGCAATGCATACCTGGAGCAGAAGAATAATTATAAGATACCTCCTGTTCATAGGTGGATGGAAATGAACCAAAAGTCTGTGCTGGAGACACCATTGGACCTCTATCTGCAATATAATCTTCAGCTCCATTCTGAAACTTACACATCCACATGTAACACATACAGAGCAAGGGCAATAAGATACTGTACCTAACAAATGGTTTGTTTCCCTGTGTTGACCTGTCATTGGAAATGGCATATGATCGTTACTTGATTGAGGAAGTGGTGGGTGCAAATGTTCTGTAACTTCTGTTGGCAGACCAGCTGGTTGCCAGTACTGATCATGGTAACCATTATGATGACTTTCAGTTCTACTTGTGGATATGGCATGCTGTTCAATCTGGTGGTTTCCCATAACAGACTTAGCAGCAATCCATGCTTTAGCCTTTGTAGCCCAATCTTCCTCATTGCATTGACCTACCAGTTTTTTTGTTTTTGTACGAAATAGAGAAACTATCATCATAACTAACAATCCTTTTCTTGGTGAAAGAGTTTTTTTTTTCCCTGCTCCTGAAGTCTCTCGAAACTTGACAATACGGCAAGCGTATGGTATATTTAATTTTGTTTCATTAAGAGCAGCCTAAATGGGTTTAATGACAAAACCCCGAAAGAATGACTGTTCCAATAACTAAAAATAACATGCTTTTGCTGAAGCACAAACAAAGTATCGTGCCATAAATTACCAAGAATTGATTATGTAAGAAAGCTCACCAAAAAAGGATATGTGGTCAAAGGGAAATCACATATAATCATAAGTAAAAAGGGACATCTAAGAAAACAACAGTGATGTCAAGAATATGTAAAACTAATCACTTGACATCGACTTGGCAACAAATAGTTCTCAAGCAAATAGTCAACCAGGATAATGTTTATTATACTATTACACATTTAGAATGGGTGTATCAATTGATAGTAAATCTGTAAATGTGTATAGGCTTGATAAAATCAAAGGAAACCCCTCATGCAGATTCACTAATACGTGTCAGATAGTTCTAGCAATCTAATCATCAAGTGGTACAAAGAAATTTGAACCAAGACTAAACTCTAATTGCAACATCAGCATCAACATAGACAAGATTGATACATATTTGTAATTGATTCCTTTAGTAAACGTGTTATGCAGTATCCAGTACCTATTGAGAACTCATGTTTTCATTAACGAGGTTGAAATATGTGTATAATTCAACCTTTTAAAAAACCCATAAAATTAGGATGTTTAGCAGAAATACCGTACCATATTCTACTAATGTTGTGTATCAGGAATTCAGTATCAATAAATACAATGAAGTCCCGGTTGTAAAATAAATTCAACATGACTTGCGAAATTATATTGACAAACCTGGGTATCCATGATTTTGAGCCCATGAATGATTGGTCCAAGCCTACAAAATAAGCAACACCCATATACAAATTTTACGTTCCATGAAATTTGAGAACAAAGAAGCAAATGAAATAAAAATCATCAGCAGATCATGCATCCAGCTGCTTCTACTATAGCTTATAGCCAACTGAAGACCATCTCCCTCAAACAAAAAAGAGAGAGATAATATTGGCATCAATTCCTTGCAAAACCATGGAAAATTGAAAGACCAGATAGTACAATCATGCCAGCTGCCGTTGCATACCATCATACCGAATGTCAAACCACACCAAGCTATAGCATTGTTGAATTGAACGGAATGGAACTTATGGAAGCGTACATGCCTTTCATCCAAATAACATGGAAAACCATTGTGCTCGCTACTATAGGAGTAAAAGTGTAAAACCCCATTTCCACAAACGTAACACGTTACACCTAGGCTACAAACCCTAGTACAATATCAGCTACTAGCCGTGTTACCCATTGCTCCAATAAGGACGTCAATGCATCGCCAGCCATTTGAAACGCGCACTGGATAATCCAACATACCTGCCCCTGCGGCGGAGGAGGGTAGCTAGGCGGCGGGGGCTGGCCGGAGGCGTTGTGAGGAGGCCAGGGGTTCCCAGGAGGAGGAGGCGGCGGCGGCTGCTGCTGTATCGCAATCGGCGGGGGAGGCTGTTGATACCCGTAGAGCTGCTGTTGCAGCGGCGGAGGATGACGCTGGGGCTGTTGCTGGAGGTCGGGAGGCGGCCCCCAATGGTGGTGGTGTTGCGGAGGGTAGGGGCGGCTGGGGTGGGAAGGGTACGGTGGCGGCGCCGCCGGGTACCAGTGGGCGTTCGGGTGGGAGGGGTGAGGCGGCTGCTGCGGTGGCAGAGGCGCGTCGCCGGAGCCGGCGAAGCGGCGCTGCTGGTGATACGCGTCCATGGAGGCGGAGATGCTGGGCTTGGGGGAGGAAGCGCGAGCTATGCGGCGGTGGATTTTTCCTCTTCTGCCCTCTGGTCTGTCCCGCGACGACGGACGGGTCTGCAGCTCAGGCTTTGTTGTTGCTTCTGCGGCGAGGGGCTTGTACGCGCTTTGGGCCTTTTGAGATTCTTGGGCCAACCAAACCTTGCCGGCCCAGTTGTACACGAAGAGGATTTTTGTGGAAGAAAGTTGAACGAGCTGTTCCTACGAATATATTCCCTTATCAAAGATCAGCAGAGAAATCTTAGTTACGAAAATAGTCGACAATAATTCGGCACAATTTAACTGGACATGAGACACCAGTCGCACAATCCGCCTCAGAAAAAGCAGGGAACATGAACATAGACGAAACAGTTAAGCATGGAGTAGCAACTAGCAAGTAGCTGGTGTATGTTATCATCGATCATCAAAGTACGTAAAAGATTCTGGAAATACCGCAAGACCACAACAAATACCAAAAGAAGCTGAAACTTCTCAACTCCCGTCTCCGCGTTGTAGCAAGCAAACTGCTACACACACTCTCTAACTCATATACAGCAGTACAGCACTAATCTGTCTTCAAACAGTCAAATGGGCACCAGCCTAATTAGTCTGGCTTCCATCTGAGCTAAGCCGTGATTCCTGTGGCAGCTTTTGCGCTTCCGCTCTCCTGAAATAAGAAAATACTCAGGGTTGTCAAAATACTAGCAATTGCGCAGTCACAATTTAAAATGAAACTAGAAGACAAGGTTTACTCAAGAAAATAAAGCAAGCTACTGTATAAAATGTGTATTCTGGGTAATAAAAGTGAACTTTATAGATTAGCATGTCCTCTACAAATTCTTTATCAAAACTATCAGCTTACCATCTCTTGAACTACACTGTATCTTTCAGACTGGTGCAGCAAACAGTATCATGATCTTTTTGATATTGTCGTGGATAACTATAGTCTGCTTTTTCTTTACTATGCCAAAGTTGTAATGCAGCGAGAAAAGATAAAATAACATTAAAAAAAATTGCAACGTTTGTGAACAGCAACGAAGCATGTCTGGACACAATCCATTTTCCCCACTCTAATCAAGAATATAGAAATACTGAAAAACATATATGACAGCTTCAGTTTATACTGGAGCATTGTGGGGGATTAACTAGTAGAGTCAAACTAATAACAATACAGATGCATGTTTCTTTGGAAAGAGGCACTAGCAAAAGCTCAGAGTCTATCCTTAAAATTTCTATGAATCATATGAAGTGAAAATTCTAACTTATCAGCCGAACTAAAGAAAGAATAGTTACTTACTGTTTTATATCCTCGATTGCTTGCTTGCGGCGCTGAATTTAGCTCTCAAACATGTGAATCAATGTGGCTCTTGCCTAAAATATCTGCCAGCTCCAAAATATGCAGTTGAAGCTCTCTGTTAAGGGTCCTTAGCTTCATTTTGAAGTCTAAAATTTCATCAATTTTGCAAAGAGGCAGCTCATTAAACCAAACATACAAGTTATTCAGTCCTCAAACATTAGGAACAACTTATTTGGTATATAAAACTTTCAACTAGCTTATGCTTATAAACATGTCTAACCTAACAGTTAACAAAAATCACAAACATTTGATACTAATATGCATATGCAGATAAACAGATCTATTTCTCCAGAACCAGACACACCAATATTGTTCGGAAAAAAAATAGATCAGAAGTAACTTATGGATCTTCTAGTATTATGGATACCAGGTTGGAGATTTGGAGGCATCTCCTAGTGTTATGGATCTTCTGAGACTTAAATAAATACCACAAGATAATGGTTGCAACTTGCAAATTATGTATGACCTAAGATAATCTGAAACTAAAATAAACAAAAAAGTAGTATCTTATCTCTATGCCACATTTATGTGGATTGTTCTGTCAATTTATTCATCGTGTGATCTGGCTTGGCTAGTTGTACGCGCAATATTGTTGGTCGTAATCCTAGCGAACTCAGAGCTCTGCTACTGAAATTGAGACAAGTGTCTCCTAAACTGTGAATTCAGTAGGTTCGTTCCTCAAATACCTTCTGATTGACCTCGTAGCCTATAGGATTGAAATGCCTATTTCAAAAATATATCAAAGCGATCTTGCATTCAGCAAGAACGATTTTGCTAGAGTCCACAAGGCCATGAACAACATTCTGTTCGCCACGCAAGAAAAATTGTCACGAAGAGAGGGATCGTTGCAGGGAGAGAAGTCACTCGATCTGGGGGAGAGAATCTGACTTAAGTATGGAACCGATGGCCGGAGAGAGAGAGACAGAGAGGGCAAGACTGAAGGGCGCGTAGCTGGGTAGGCGTAGGAGATGGAGGAGGAAGTGAGCCCACCAGGGACAGAGTCGAGGAATGACCGCTTCAGCTCCCGCTCCTCCGCTTCCCGCCTCTGCGTCTGTGCCCTGTGCCGACGGGCGGCGTGTCACCGGCGACGAACGACGGAACGAGGCGCCGCCGCCGCCGCCGCACCGAGAGAAACGGGAAATTTTATTGGGCCGGCCCAATGGTGAGTCAATGGGTCAACCATCTTTACCGTATATTTCCAATCGGACGGGGGGCACAGCATAAGGAAGAATCCTTTGACGCTTCCACCCTCGCCCCAAGTTATTATTCAAAAGCGAGCCCGACCTTCCGCTTCCGCAAGAAAGAAAAAGGAGGGAGGGGGAACAGGTAGGGCTGGACGAAAAACTCGTAACTCGCTAGCTCGCTCGACTCGCTCGTTAATGGCTCGGCTCGAGCTCGACTCGTTTTATAATGAGCCAGCTCGTTTTATAACAAGCCAGCTCGTTTTATAACGAGCCAGCTCGAGCTGGCTCGCGAGCCGCTCGCGAGCCATAACGAGCCAGTTAATTATGAAGCCAGCAAATTTAAATGGGTGCATTGTTAAAGACAAAAAATTCTAATGACTCATATTTGAAGAAAACGAGTGCTGCAATGTTAAACAAATTTGATAAATATTTGGAAGAGAAGAACAATGTCATGGTTATTGCTACAATCCTTGACCCTAAGTTCAAAATGATATATATTCAGTTCTATTTTAGTCAGCTTTATGACTCCTCAAGGTATCAACAAGAGGTTGCTTATATAAAAAATGAGTTAGAATAGTTGTATAAGAAGCAAGAATTGGAACGAGAAGCAAAGCACAAGCACACAGACGGCCGCCGCAGCAACGACACACACAACCTTCCAACTCCGTCGAGGAGCGACACGGCCCGCCGCAGATCCGTGGTCGCCGCCAGGGTTCAGGCGAGATGGACGTGGTGAAGGCGGCTCAGCTGTCGGGCCGGACGCTGGAGAAGGTGGTTGTGCACCCCCTGGTGCTGCTCAGCATCGTCGACCACTACAACCGCGTCGCCCGCGACACCCGCAAGCGCGTCGTCGGCGTCCTCCTCGGCACCTCCTCCCGCGGCTCCGTCGACGTCACCAACTCCTACGCCGGTAAACCACCCATCTCCGCCTCCCTTTTTTTTCTGTCCGCCTCTAGGGTTTCCGCCGCTCAGGCTTCAGTTGACGGAGGGGTTGCGGCGCTTCTGCTGCGCTGCTTAGGGTTTCGCGAAATCGGCTGTGGATTTAGATGTAATTAGATCCATTGGCTTGGATCGCGGTGGTGCTGTTGCGCGATTGATTGGATCTGTGAGGTTGTTCCGGGGTAACTCGCTGAATCCGCAACTTGATTTTGCAGTGCCGTTCGAGGAGGATGACAAGGATCCTAGGATCTGGTTCCTTGACCACAATTATCACGAGTCAATGTTCTCCATGTTCAAGAGGATTAACGGTATGCTGTTTCGGATTTCTCAAAGCTTGTTGGGCTTGTGCAATGTGATTGATTCTGGTGTCCTGATGAGCACGACCTGTTTGTGGTGTAGCCAAGGAGCATGTTGTTGGCTGGTACAGCACTGGTCCAAAATTGAGGGAGAACGACTTGGATGTCCATGCCTTGTTCAACAGGTATGGCGAATCTGCTTTGAAGTTTTGAACTCATATTAATGGTCTTTTTAAACTCGTTAAGCTGTTACAGTTCAAGTAGGCACATTGAAGATACTGTCCTAAGTTATAAACAAGTGTGTAACTTTTCGGTTAGCTTGGTATGATTGTTTGAAAAATTTTATATATATGCTACTAGTTTCCACCACCCTACTCTGTTTTATGTGCCATTAGTGACACATGGGGGCCGGCATTTTTCAAGTTTTGATGTGTGTTCGAAACATTTACTTACACTAGGACTTCTAGTCCCAAAAATACATAGCTAATCCATGCTCTCATAGATTGTGCTCTGAAATTCTATTTTTAACTGTCCTTGCTGGGTCAAACTATATAATGAGTTTTGAGTCCATAAATAGTTAATTACATTCTGATACTTTGGGAATTTCAAAAGAGAAATTAAACTGAAACCTTGAAACTTACTGTGTTCCTCTCTCTACATTTCATTTTCTTTGTCTTGCTGTTGGAATGTTAGCTATGTTGATCAAAGTATTATATTTTCTATTGAGAAAATTAATTCTGTTAGCTTGGTCTGGGTGCTCATCCTGTATTACTTATGCCACTTCTGTATGTAGCTGTTAATTCCAATTCTCGCTTTCAAATTTGCAGTTATGTTCCTAATCCTGTCCTGGTGATTATCGATGTGCAACCCAAGGAGTTGGGGATACCCACTAAGGCGTACTACGCTGTGGAAGAGGTTAAAGAGGTAAGTCTCTGCTCTGAGAAGCTGGAAGGTTTCACTTGCTTGCTCAGTGTATAATTTGCATGATTGTCCGTTACAGAATGCTACTCAGAAAAGTCAGAAGGTGTTTGTCCATGTTCCTTCAGAAATTGCTGCTCATGAAGTTGAGGAAATTGGTAAAGACTTCTTCCTCTGATACTGCACAAGCAACAAAAATAAATGTTGATTTTACTATTCAGAATAGTCATGTTTTGAGCGACAAAAATAGTTATATTATGAATGGGAATGCTAGAGCTTGTGCTGTGGTGGTTTGTTGACTCATATTTTGTGCTACCTTCAGGAGTTGAGCACATTCAAAAATTATTATGTGGATTTTATTATTCTGATGTTATCGTCAGTGTCATTATTTAGGGTCCTCTAATATCTAACTTCACTCTGAACAACAAAAATAGCTATGCTAATGACTGCTAGAGTTTGTGCTGTGGTGGTTTTTATTAACTTATATGCTTTGTCCTATCTTCAGGAGTTGAGCACCTTCTAAGGGATGTAAAGGACACGACAATAAGCACACTTGCAACAGAGGTAATATTTCATGATTAGTTTTTTTGCGCCATTTGCATGCTTTTTTGTTTAAAGCACACCCTAAATTATCCCTTGTCAATGTAGGTCACTAGCAAGCTTGCAGCCTTGAAAGGACTGGATGCAAGGCTAAGGGAGATCAGAAGCTATTTGGACCTTGTAATTGAAGGGAAGCTCCCATTGAATCATGAGATTCTGTATCATTTGCAGGTTAGTCTCTCACTCTCAGTCTCATTAAACTACACTGAAAGAAAATTGTCTTGTGCTTTGATTATTTTTCCATTTTTTAGATTAAAGTTGAAACATTTGTGTATGCTATGAAATATACCGTCGCTCTTAATTCCTAATGGTACTGCAAGTGGGATTTGAACACATGAGGAAAGGGTGCTTTAGTATATTTTTTGTTGATTGATCACATATTCTTTATGTTTTAGACTTTTAGTACATCAGTCCCTTCAGAGCAGCTGTTCTCAATATGTTCCATAGGGCAAAGCTTTACGCAAGTCCTACCACGCATATATATGCTTTATTTTTAACGCCTTGAGTGTACGTATAGTAAACATTACATTCTGTCCGAAAATAATGCTTCTGAAGAGATTTAGGTTGTACCCATGTATTATACATATTCACTTTGAATTATTTTTTGCAGGATGTATTTAACTTGCTTCCAAATCTGAACATAAATGAGCTGATCAAAGCCTTTGCAGGTAATCATGCCTTTACCATAACTGACCTGATCTTTCCATTTTCTGATATTTCTTACAACAGCAGCCTTAATTTCCATTTCTTTGGTGCAGTGAAAACAAATGACATGATGTTGGTGATATACCTGTCTTCTCTTATCAGGAGTGTCATCGCACTCCACAACTTGATTAACAACAAGGTTAGTTGTTTCCATCCACCACCACTCCTATTAGCTGCTCAGTCCCTCTATGCGTTTGTGGGATCCCTTACACTTCCCTTTAGATTGATATCATCTTTGATACTGATCACTGGTTATGGAATTATTCTATTTTACTTCCAGATGCTAAACAAGGAGCACGAGAAGGCTGAGGATTCAAAACCAACTGCCATTCCGACTGCTGCCGGGAGCTAAATGGCCCCAGAAAAGGGATGAAACGTGTGGCATCTTAGCACGGTTGCGCTTGAACCAATTGTCTTGACCTTGAATGGACATTTTGATGTTTATTTCATGTATGATAAGGTCAATGGCAAGAGAAACCAATTACATTGTATGAGCTTTAGATCATACCTCAGTTTTTCTGTAGATCTCGATGCAATTTCATCTGATGCATCATGTTTCGTGATGTAGACTTTCGTTTCTTATGATTTTGATCTATAGCAACCTGTACGTCATGGCAAGCCGTTTCCATCATGATTGATTTGTAGCAGATTTAAACCATATCTAGGTGTACCACTGGACCTGCCAATCTAGTCAAGAGGCAATTTCTTGAATTATCTAGATTCAGTTCAGTTTCCCCTTCAATCCATCTAGTCAAGGGGACGATGAGTTTATATCCAAACAACCTTGTGGGAAAATACTTCCGAGTATTTAAATAGCAGGTTGTCACATTAGCCTGTTTGAGACTGGTTGCGTATTTTAAGTAATCATCACTTTATCAGGTTGTACCGTATAAGACAAGAGTTCATATACCGCCTGCTACAGTATCGGCGGGTACTTCAGTATATACTAGTACTATACTAGTAGTAATAGTAATAACTAACAATACGAAGCCATCGTAATTCGACCTCGCAACCGTACGGGAACGGGATCAAGTTTCATCCGCCGAGATATCCTGGGAAAGAAAAGGAAAACCGACTGGTTTGGTTTAACTGTCTACCGGGGAGACTCGGCGGATCAGCGTGTCAACTAAGCGAGCCATGGCCTTCTCCGCTTTCTCATGGCCGTTTCGCCGCCGGGGGAGCGGCGGCGGGGCTGGCGGCGGGGCAAGCAAGTCATCCGCCGCGGCCGCGGAGGACGAGGAGCTTGGCGTGACCGCGGAGCTCCTGGACTTCCTCCGGACGCTCTCCCCCGACGCCTTCAAGGCCGCCGCCCTCCAGCTCCAAGGCAACCAATGATCCCGCCCCCGTCCCTCCTCGATTCTACTGCCCCACTCGATCCCGTTAGGTCCTACTAGTAACAGCCGTTTGTGTTGATCGCAGGGGGCTCTGCGGAGGCGGCCGCCGGCGACCTCACAAGCTGGCAGGAGCGGCATGCCGTGCTCGTGCTATCCAAAGCCAAGGTTGGTGATTTCCCGCGGATCTCGTTTCCCTGCTTAATTCTTCTTATCCGAGAAATATGTGCTTCGCGTGCAGGAACTCGCCAAGATTCGGTATGATCTGTGCCCTCGTCACATGAAGGATAAGCAGTTCTGGAAGATATACTTCCTGCTTTCCAAGAGTTATATCTCACCGTAAGCTCTCATCTTACCAGTCTTCCCATGTCTATGTGATGCTCCAGTTTTGGGGGCTTGCCGGCTCAATTAGGTTCACGCAATTAGTCCACTGTTGATCAATGAACAAAATTAGCAACACGAGCTGAGTAGCTGACTTCGAAATTCCATCTCACTTGATTGTTTTTTTTTGTAAAATAAATTGAGTTCTACCTTTAGTGAAGTTAACTGTAACCTTATTGACTGAATGAAATTTTCTACTGTGCACATAGTATGGATGAAGTATTCTGCCGTTGTTGTAACATTCAGCAAAAATGGATTTTCAGTCCTGTCAGATGTTAGCACATTTGTATATTCATATTCGGAATATTGGATTTGTGATAAGTCGGATCATATTGAAAATTGGGACTTGTCCCTGAACAACAGCATTCTATTCCTAAGCTCTATGCTTCTTCATGCTATAAAAGCTTCTATACAAACTTCCACTGCTTGGAAGATCACTATGAAATTCCTTTTCGACTACATAGATAACCTGAAAACTAGTGGGCGCTCCTGTTTAGCCTCAAAATGCAATTTGTTAGTTCCCTGGAGAATATGATATTGAAGCTTCATGTAGAAGCTACATGAAGCTTGTAGCCAAGCTAAAAATTTAAAAGAGAGGATTGAAAAATTGGGGCTTATCTATAAACAGCAACGATATATTCCAAGGCATGCTTCTTCCTGCCATCTATAACCACTTATTATCTTGGAATGTCTGAAGGTGAATCACTTTAGCTTCTCAGGAAATCACATGGAGTATTTTCTTACTAAATAGTTAGCCTGAAAACATAGTGGGCACTACTGTTTAGGCTGAAAATGTAATGTACGATGTTCTCTTTTCCTGTAAAACAGCTAATACAATACACATTCTGTTTTTTATAGGTACGAGCTACGTGCCATACAGAAAGAAAAGCTAAGAAGGATGGAGACAGAAAATGGCAAGTCAAAAGAAGTGATTACTGTTGAGGTGGAGATGCAAGAATCAAAAGGCAGTAGAGTCTCCCAACCATCAGAAATTGATTTAGAATCCCAAGCTTAGTTTCACATTTATAGCTTCTAACAGGATTTAGCCTAGGTAATGCAAGTAGTAGTCCTTTTATGATTCCTTCACAGATCAATAGCTCATATGTCCAGTTGCAACGGCTGTTGCACTAAACAAATTACACATGTTCATCAGATGATGCATGTCCTGTTTTTTGCAACTACTGCCGCTGTATTGGAAGTCTGCTGAGTATGCTTTTTGTACACTGAAAGTAGTTCTTTTTGTCATCATGTAGCATATGCTCGTTGGGTGTGCTCTGAACCACTGACATGTAACTTCATGGTATCTTGAGTGTAATCTTGATGCGAAGAACATAAATATTGTACCTTTCATATTAACTCGCTTGTGCGAATGTGATGTGTTTCTGCACGTGTGGTCATAACTTTCTCAGTGAATTTTGTCTGCCAATTCTGCCACACCTGCAGTTTTTTTGGTTACCCATGTTTGCTTGATTTTTATAGATACAGTTTCTCTAGTTCCTCCGTTGAAGGGATTTTCTAGAATCTGACTAATGCTCAATTTCTTTCCCTTTCCTTGAATGCTTAAATCCATTCTGCATACTCCCTCCGTCCTGAAATGTAGGGTATTCTAGAGTTCAAATTTTGTACTCAAAAGTAATAAGTCATTTTGAGTTGAGAGTGAATCCAATCATCTTAATCGTGCATCGTTTGCATGGGAAAGGGCATGCTACATTAATTAGCACATATTTAGTTACCCAAATAGAGTTCCAATGCTTAATAATTATAGGGGGTGGGAGAGTCTTTTCTATACAGCCATAATTTGTCCTAAAAACTCAAGAACGCCTTATATCACACGCCCACGCCCTAGGGTCTCAGTGGGAAGTATCATTGCACGATTGTTAAAATTGTGAACTAGGTAACCATGCTAGAGTGTTGTGGTGATGACACTACTCTCACCAACCACAAAACTCTACCTCCTCTTTCTTCATAATGAACCTGCCATGTCAGCAAATTATTGTCCATGACACTCCTGGTCTTAAGATCACATCTTCAATGTCATTAACCTACTACAAAATATTATAAGGATAAGTAACTACAAATGTATCCGCATCTGCAGCCCATTAGCCCAAGACAGCCAAGGCACATGCAGACATGCTCACATGCACATGCTAGCAGCTCTGCAACAACAGCCTGAGATCGGGGCCTAAAAAAATATCAAACATCAACCTAGATTTGTGGCCACAGAAATTCCTGCCCTCAAGCCATCGCGTCATAGTCATCCAATGCATCATTGTATTCCATGACTTTCTTCTTGATCTTTGAGGAATCCACCCAGGTGATGAAGTCCTCCATGTTCCTGGTTACAAGAAAGGCTGGATCGGTGACAACCTCTGGGCCAACACGCACATGACCCTGCTCGATGTACGTCACGGCCTCTTTGAGGTGTTCTGCCATCTTTATCGTCATCATAACCGTCGCAAGTCTTCGTCTGCGGTGATTCAACAAACTATAAAGTAAGTAGAATGTGATTTTGTCATGTGAGAATGTGATATAGGGAGGGTGGCCGATCGGGGAGAGAGACCTGCAGAAGGAGCTCACTGAAAGTTTCTCACACCTTACCAAGCTCTTTTTTGTTGAAATTACACCCATATTGTACCTGTTTGTCAGAGAACCAGATGAGTATATAAATTTACAAAGTAACAAAATCACATAAACAGCAACAGATGCACTATATCACTGTCATTCCATCACAGATATATAACTTCACAAAAGATCGACAATCCAATCTCAGTAAGGATTATGTACTCGATTGAGGAGCCTCATCTCAGTTCCCCAGCTCGAAACTCACGAAAGCAATCATACAGAAGCATGGAGCAAAATCAGCGTTAACGTACAGCTTATCGAGCAGCATGTCTGTCATCTCGATCCTGAATGGGTCCCTCGGGTCCATCTGCCTGATGATGTTCACTTGCTTCTGCACCATTAGGCATATCCCATTGTACCTGCATCCGAATTCAAAAATTTACATGCGATCGCTCATGATCAGATATTCAGATGCATCGACAGGATCGGTCAACAGATTTTCGTAATAATCCTACTCCAAAAACAGACACTGGTAAAGAATAATGACTTCAATGGGTTGATCAATTTAACAGGCAATCGAGGGGAGGGTTAGGGAGGACAGCGAGCGGGTACTACTTCTTGTAGTCGTCCCTCTCGACGATGTGGTAGCGCCGCGTGACGCGGCCCTCGCGGTGTCCCTTATCCTCAGGGTAGATCAAGAAGTTGGTCCTCCTCAGCAGCTTCTGCTCGTGGAACGCGAGCTTCCTCATCCTTCGGGGACCTTCAACAGTCAACACGCTGCCTGCGATCAACGGAGGAGCAAGCAAGCCGCGCGGCCACGGGATGCTCGGCAGGAAGAAGCGAAGCGGCTGGCCACGGCGGTGGAGCAAGCCGCGAAATTCTGGATGACGTCGGCGGCGGAGTTGCGCGGCTAGGGCTGGACCAGTTGGGATGGGTGGGACGCGGGCCAGTTTGGGGGCTCAAGTTATCTTCCGTGCCGAGCAGCATCTCCAAGAGTTCGTTAAATGAAATTGGCATCCTAGAAAATTTAGTAAAACAAAAAAATAGTCTCCAACAATTTGACAATTAACTTGATATTTTTTGGAACTTGGCAAATTCTACCACTTCAATGTGTATATATGCGCGCGCGAAAATACTTTGGCATCGCGATCTCTGTCGTCTTCACGATTCTCGGACGGAGACGGAGTATGTACAAACATGGATGTTGCTTCCTCTTCTACCTCGCGCTCTCTCCTGCTGCTGTTGGCGGCGCGCTCGTGGCCGCCGTGGCGCCGGAGGGCGAAGGGTACCGCGTTAGGGCTCGGGCACCGTGCAGGCCATGTCGCAGTGCGTGGGGGACCTCGCCGCCAAGGCGTGCTTCGACTGCGTCTCCGCCGTGACCGCGCAACTCAAGGCCGGGTGCGGCTACGCCACGGCGGGCGAGGTGTACCTCGACAAGTGCTACGCGCGCTTCTGGGCCAACGGCGGTGGAGGATTCAGCAGCGCCGCCGGGCGGCATGGATTTGGGCTAGTCCGCCATTCAGGGGCGGGCTCAGGATTTAGAATTTGGGTATTCAACATTTTCAAAGGGTAAAAAAAATTTGGCCGTCAATGTGCATTGCGCAGTTTCCAAAGCTGCAGGCCGCTCCCATCTCATTGCAGGCAGTCGTCGCTTGCCGTACCGTTAGAGTTTGTTGCCGCTGATCGGAAGCGAAAAAAACACGGCTACGCGGGATCACAAGAGGCAACATGAGATTGGAAAGTCTATTTTGTGATGTTAGATAATCTCCAAGACACACCCTAAAAACTATTCTAATTACAAATTTAATATTTTTAGTGCAGAATCTCTCTCCAAAAGTTCTCTAAAACCAATCTGTCAAGGTAGCAACATCTATAATAAATCATCCTTCTCCGTTCTCAGATCTGAAAATAAAAATCCACACCCTATCCCAAATACTTGCCATTTTAAAACCGGATCTTAGACCTTAATCCTTCAAACTCGTGAGTCACGTTTCCTAATATGTCGAAGTTCAAACAATAGGATATCTGGTATATGGAAACTGCCGTGGGTACACGATAATATATACATGACGAAGTAATATTTAGGATAACCCTCTACGTAAGGATATATAGAGAGTTAGAGACTAGGATATAGAAATACGTTGAAAAGTTAGAGACTAGAATTTAAGAATTTTTTTAGAGATACTCTTATTTTCTATTTTTTATACATATACATGTTGTATACTATGTATATATATTTTTTTCACAAATTTTTAGGTATTCAACTGAATGCCCATGCATCAATAGCAAGTCCGCCCCTGCCGCCATTGACGCCGCCTTCCTCCAGCTCGCCGTGGAGCTCCCCTTTCCGACCCTCCTCCTCCCAAGCTAGACCCCAAAATCGTTTCCCCTAGCCTCCGTGAAGCTCACCGGCCCGCCCTTGCCTGCTCCCCTTCACCAGAGCGCCGCCGCCGCCAAGAACTGCCGCCGCCGCCCCTGTTCCTCGCCGGCGACTCTCCTCCCCGTCGCCCCAACCTCGTCCAAGGCGACCAGAAGGTAGCTCTTGACTTCCTCTAGACCGTCCCCCTGTCCTCCCTCGCCGCCGGATTTCGGCCGGCCATGTCCGCCCCTCCCCTGAACTTCGGCCAGGGATCCATTTGCAATCGCCCAAAAAGATCCAGAGGCCCAACTGCAAAGGTTGTGTTCTTTTGGACTTTCTTTTCTCATTTTGCTAGTCTAAAATAGCAAACTCTTGGAGATAGTTTTTTTTTAACTTGGTATACATTTTAACAAATTGCCAAATCACAAGTTTTGTCAAGTTAATTTTGACAAACTTTTGGTAAGCCCGCGCACAGCCCAGCCCATCAAGTAGCCGTGTTGGTGGTTGACCGGTGCAGTCATAGGAGTTGCGGGGCCGTGGTGACCGGTGAGGGTGAGGTTGAAAGGTTACGGGAGAGCCTAAAACTCAAAAAAAAAAAGTTACGGGACGTACAGAGCTGCGTCGAAAAGTGTACGGGCACGGCCCACGTCGCGGTCCCTGCACGTAACTGTCGCGCTCCCCGAAAGAAAAATTTCAACTTTGACGCAACAAAATTCCGCCGATTTTTATCGGACAAGTAGCAGGGCAGGCAGGGCTAGTGGCTGGAGTGTGTGTTCGCCGTCGTCGTGATACTGAACTCGTGGTCCCACCGTGCCTGCCCCCGACCGCCGGCGTGCGTTCGCCGGCCGGGCCGTGGAAAAGGCCAGGACTACGGATAAAGCTGGAAGGACTACGACCGCCCTGTGATTGGGCGCCTGGCCCACCACTCTGCCCGGGCCGGGCTGCTGCTGCCCGCGGCCGGTATCAACACACATGCGGCCGGGGACCACGGCCCGCCCCTCCCGACGGACCCACCACATGCACGCGCCTCCGCCGCGGCAGATTGGGCAGCAGCGCCGCAGGCGGGCGGGGCCCGCGGCACAGTGAAACAAAGTACTGCACGCACCAACCACCAACCCAGAGCCCAGAGGAGAGGACGGGAGGTTCACGGGTCGTCTCTTTCCCTCGCCGGCGGCGCCTCGCTCTCGCCGGAACAGCCGGACAGGTGTTTAGTTTTACCACGCCGTAAAAGTAAAACGGTGGGTGGAGGAAGCCGGTGCCTGTAACTGTGTACTATGATGGCTGGTGAGGTGAGGTCTCGCCGGGCGACTTGTTCTTATGGAATTCTGGATAATGGGGCTGGCAAGGGCCACTCAAATTGGGCTAGCATAATTTTCAAAAAAGAAAAAAAAATGGGCTAGGCTCGCCACATCCATCTTTTGCCTGAAAAAATGAAGAAAACCTGATGCAATCTGATGCGATCTGAATTTTCAGGGACGAGGAGAAAGGGGATTCTTTTTCACTCGCCATGGCCATGCTCAATTGCTCAGCTCTCCACTATTATAACCGTTGTCTGTTGCAAATGGAGTCCCATACCGTTATGCGCTAGAAAAATATTCCACAAAAAGGTGATGTTAAGGGTCTGTTTGGCTCCAGGACTTTTTTCAAAAGTCCCTATCACATCAAAAGGAATCTTACTATTTTATATTATTAAATAAAATCTGTTTATAAATATTTTTTGACAGCTGAGTGCTTTTTCGCGAGACGAATCTAATGAGCCTAATTAATTCATAATTGGCTACAGTGATGCTACAGTAACCATTCGCTAATCATAGATTAAGATACCTCATTAGATTCGTCTCGCAGTTTAGCCCTAGGGTTCTGCAGTTAGTTTTATAATTAATATTTATTTAATACTTCTAAATACTAAAAAGTCCCTATGACTTTTTTGAAGTCCCTGAATCTAAACGCCCCCTAAGAAAAGCAGCACCAGCAATCCATGTTCATGTTCCTGTTCCTGTGATCCTGTCCCCCTGTGGACTGTGGTGAGTGGTGAATCACTGCAACCGCAGAACCTGGTGGTCTCTCAGGGGGGGAAGGTACTTTAATCCCGATCTCAGTAAATATTAAAATTCACTAGTTGCTTCTAACTCAAGTGCTCGAGGTAAAACCTTTTCCTGAGGTTGAAAAAGTTGACCACCGGTTTAGCTGAGGAATCACTCGCTAAGAGAGGTTTAGTTGAGCAGGGCTTATGCCGTCTGTTATCAATCAAGTAGGAGGATCAACCGATTATTCGGTTGGTGGTGGCCGGTAATACCATCATCATTGCGACCAGCCCTACAGGCCTCAGGGCAGTCCCAATGTAGACTCCATTCAGAGAGTCTAAGTCTCAAAGACTCCATCACAAAAAATTATACTTTCCAATGCAAAGTGTGTTACTTTGGTTTATATGGCTCACTTGTCTCTCTCACATTCATTCTTGATTTGCGTGAAGACTTGGAGTCTAAATAAGACTTGGAGTCTTGATTTCTCTACCTCTCTCTTCCATAAATATACTGTCACATCAGCAAAACACAATAAATAGGAGGCTTAGACTCCATGGTAGAGTCTGAATTGGGACTGCCCTCAACATATATTCTAGAGCTTCTGTTAACTCCTACGCCATTCTTGTCGGGTACTATGATTAGGGGCACCCTAGTCATGGGACTAAAATCGCCCTAAAAATGCAAACACATGTTAGGCAAACTGGGCCCACGAAAGCCTACAACCTCCTTCCAGCCCGGAAGAAAGGAAAGGACTCAAAGAAGCCCAATACGCGGCCCACGTACACAGTGCGGCCCATCCGCACCCCCCTCGAACCCGCGGGACGATCTCTGCCTCGCTCGAGGGCTCCCCACTGAGACCCTCGATCGCGCCCCGCGTCTCCGCCTCGCTCGAGACCGCGCCTCGGCCTCGGGGACTACACCCGCGGGTGCGCTGACGCGCCCCCACGGAGGAAACTTCACATATTCGAGAATCAAAATCTTCTGCAGGCCTGCTCGAACGCCCTCAGCAGCACGATGTCGACATGCCCAGCGGCGGCACCATGGTGCTCGAGGCGACTATGATCTGCATAGATGACTCGGAGTGGCCACTTCAATGCTTCTCCAACGACAAACCCCGACCCTGGATCAGACTCCTCCAACAATGCTCCCCGGAGCACCGTTGCACCCCCGCCGGGCAAACCAAGGCCACCGCGGTCAGTACCCGAGTCACACCCTCGAAGGGGTAAGCCTCTGCAGGGCTGATGCTCACCTTCACACCCTCGGTCATCCTCTTCGCGAAGAAGAAGGAGACTTCATTCCTCTTTGCAAACAAAGATTACAAAGGGTTACCGGCTCGAAGCCGTCGAAAGGTACAAACGCATTGCCACCTGCGTGGCAATTTTCCCAGTCTTGGGGAGGAGCGAGCGCCGATGAAGAGCACCGAGTCCTTGGCTGACATTACGACCAGGCTGCTCGGGATTGCGAGGAGCAACCCCTAGACCGCACGGGTCCGAAGGGATGCCCTTCTCGCAAGTTTTCTTCTAGCGTCTCCTCCACCGAAGACTTTGCGGGGGGGGGGGGGGGGGAGGGGCAAGCTGGCGGACAGCACCCTCTGCACCATCTCCCCGAGAGCGACGTTTTCGCCAAAAGCGATGATGCGAAGAATGGCCACCAAACCTGGCGCCGACGCCATGGTCAGGCGTCTCAACGCCCCTTCAGGCTGAGGGACATCGCAGAGGCAGGGCCCCACAGGCCCAATGTTCTTCTGCTAATCCCACTGAAGCCGAGGGACGGTGAGCACACCCTCTCCAGTTTTCCCCCACCACTCGCAAGCAATCTTCTAGCATCAAAGCCTAAAGAAGCCAGGCCACCCCATCCGGGGGGACGGCCGTGACACGCAAAGGGACACATTACGAGACTTAGGCGATACTAGAAGTAAGAGCAGGGAAGTTGGAGAGGAAAAGGAGTCCCACGACCCCCTATTTATAGTTGCGTCGGGCGCCAAGCCTTAAGCCTATCGCAGGGAGAAGGCTTGGACCGCCCGTGACGGTGCGGCACCCCACGAGCAAAAGATGCCCTCGGTTACCGTGCCGAGATGTGACCAGATAGGGCAAAGCCGAGCCCCTCGACACTGAGCAGCGCAGCATCGGCGCTGGCCGACTGCCCTCGAACGGCGCACCGCAAGGCAACCACAGAAAGCAGGGCTGAGACCCTACACGCGGGACAGCGCGGCATTAGCACCAGCTGCCGAGCAGCAGGCGCCCTCATGATCCTGGCCTGCTCAGCACGCTAACGCGTCTCGTCACCAAAACGTCTCGTCACCAAAACAAAACAATAAGTGGCGCGCGCCTCGGAATACTTTTTCTGCAGGCGCACTACCCCGACCGACGAGTCGTCACGTCCGCCAGGCGAGCACCCGGACGCGCCTGGCAGGGACACAACGTCGATCGATCACATCAAGGGGTAAAGTTGCCAAAATACCCTTTGGCCGAATCCCCTGACTCGACCAAAGGCTCGGGGGCTACTGTCGGGTACCATGATTAGGGGCACCCTAGTCATGGAACTAAAATTGCCCTAAAAACGCAAACACATGTTAGGCAAACCGGGCCCACGAAGGCCTACAGCCTCCTTCCAGCCCGGAAGAAAGGAAAGGACTCAAAGAAGCCCAATACGCGGCCCACGTACACAGTGCGGCCCATCCGCACCCCCCTCGAACCCACGGGACGATCTCCGCCTCGCTCGAGGCCACCCCTCGACAGAAAGGATAAACGGCCCTTTCGCTCACCCGCCTACCGCACGGAAGCATTAAATTTCAACCACTCCTCCACAGCGCCCGGGTCAGATGGCGTCAGGCCACCATTCCTCATAGGGGCTGTGACCGGAGTCCCGTCCGCCAACTCCGGCCACTGCTCCGTCATTCCGGACGCTGTGGCGACACTGTGGGAACCTGCGACGCAGTGCAGGACGTGCTCGGCACTGCTCCAGCCACCGTGCTGCCAACTCCCCATACCTCCTTCGTACTCTCCCCTCCGCGGAGCCCTCGAACGGCATGTGCATGACCCTCGGAGGTAGCTCTGGCTTTGACCGGGGCAAGACCCTGGCCTGCAGGACCCTCGGAACGTCGCCATGCCACGCCTGGAGGACGTTACCCCCTACAGCAATGACCACGCCGCCCGCTGGAGCCGCAAGGACGCCGGCGCGATCTCCGCAAGACTAAGGACGATGCCTAGGACGACTGCCACGCCAGGCGCCATACCCCACAGTATACTTTCCACAGTGCTCGACCACTATACCCCCGCGATTCGGGGAGAAGACGACGACTTTCACGATCTCCTGTGCGTGTACACCGCCCCTTCTTATGTTTATAAAAGGAGGAGGCGGGCCTTATCTTAAAAGGTCGGGCCATCTGGTAGAACACGACACTCAGCGCAACTTACGGAGCACATACGTTCTCCTGATCCCCGATATTGGTACTAGCTTCAATCAACTCCTCCTCTAGCAGAGACCTAAGAGCTTCCCTCCCTCTCTCGTCTCGCTTGTACCCCCTACTACAGGCACTCCCGGTGCAAGACAATACAGTGCTCTCGCACACCCTTTTGCTGGACGTACAGCCCCACGGCCGGAACCAGGATAAACCCATGCGTGACTGTGTTGCCTCTTGCATCAACATCTAGGACGAGGAACACGCAGCATCATCACTAGTTGGGTTCGAACCGCCGGGTCAGGACACCCACAATTCTTTTCCAGGAAAGAGAACTAAAAAAATGAGAGGATACCGTGTCAAATCCTTTTCTAAAGCCTTCCCCCCGACCACTCCAAAACAAATATATGAGAAGATTCATCTGAAAAACACATGGCAGGGCATGGCAAGAATAGCCATTGCCCATTATTGGCCAAGCAGTCAAGAAGAAAAGCAGCAAAAGTTGGTTCCATTTCACTTGCAAGCAGGTTGCAACGCGATTGAGAAGACAATGATTTTTTTTTTCACTTGCAATGCTGGCCGAACCGTAGTAGTACAGGTATTTACAGTGGAGGATTATTAAGTGAGACGAAAAGGAAAGGAAAAGGAAAGGAAAAGAAAAGAAGAAAGAATAAATCTTCACCACTAAAATTTTCCCGGATTGGACAAGGGAATGAATGGATGACTAGACTTGGCAGTCGTCTAAAAATCCTAGGACTTTCTCAGCCATCTCACTTCACCGCCTCCGGCCGGCCGTGCTCAATCTTGCTTGCTTGCTTGCTCCCGTCGCGCCTCAGCTCCTCTCGGATGGAAATGGAGGGAGCGAGGGCAAAAAGAAAGAAAAGAAGAAGAAAAGGAAGATGAAATGGTCGCACACGTACGCGCAATGGCGCGGGCGGCGGCTACCCTCCGTGAGCGCGTTCACCACACGGCCTTGTCGGCGGCGATGCCGTGGAGGAGCGGGAGCGAGTCGCCGGCGGCGGCGACGCAGCAGCAGGAAAGCGTGCCGCTCTTGATGTCCTCGAGGGTGACGAACCGGGAGGCCTTGGACGGGGAGGAGAGGTGGCGGAGGACGTGCTCGAAGAGGCCCTCGTCGCAGGGGAGCGCGATGGGTCCCGCGCAGGCGCCGGACGGGAAGCCGTACTCCTCCTCCGCCTGCCGGAGCAGCTCCCGGAACACTGGGTGGTTCAGGTGCGCCGCCCGCACCACGAACCGCCGCGACGCGCTGCCCACGGACACCGCCACGTGCCCCGCCGGGACCACCGCCTCCGCCGCCACCGCCGCGCGCGCCGCGGCGCGGGACCGCCACCGCCGCAGCGTCTGCCGGAGCCACACGATGTAGCGGATCTTGCTGCTACATTTCGCCATCGACGCCAGCCGGGTCGAGCTCGGCTAGCTGTGCGGTTGTTGTTGCCGCTGCTCGCTCCTACGCGCGGGTGGAAATCAATCAATCAATGGCGAGCGTGGGTCAGGCGCGGCGAGAGCGAGAGCGAGCTGCTGGTGGTGAGAAATGGAGCTGGCTTTCGGAACGGGGTGGGGCGGGGGCGGGAGGCTTTATAGGGAGGGAGGGGGGCCTTTGCCTTTCGGATCGTCCAGTTGGCTCGGAATAAATTATGCTGATGGCGATGGGACATTCTTCTTCTACTACGGGTGTGTTTAGGGCCTGTTTGGCTCCGGGACTTTTTCCAAAAGTCCCTATCACATCAAAAGGAATCTTACTATTTTATATTATTAAATAAAATCTGTTTATAAATGTTTTTTGACAGCTGAGTGCTTTTTCGCGAGACGAATCTAATGAGTCTAATTAATCGATGATTGGCTACAGTGATGCTACAGTAACCATTCGCTAATCATAGATTAAGATACATCATTAGATTCGTCTCGCAGTTTAGCCCCAGGGTTCTGCAGTTAGTTTTATAATTAATATTTATTTAATACTTCTAAATACTAAAAAGTCCCTAGGACTTTTTTGAAGTCCCTCAATCTAAACACCCCCTTAGTTCCCACCAAATTTCCAAATTTTCCATCACATCCATCACATCTTATATCACATCGAAACATTAAATATAGCAAATAACCCATACATAGAGTACTAAATGTAGTTAAATAAAAAAACTAATTGCATAGTTTTGATGTACGTTGCGAGACGAATCTTTTGAGCCTAGTTAGGTCATAGTAGGACAATATTTACCACAAACAAACGAAAAATGCTACAGTGTGCTACAATGACTGATGTAACTTTTTCTCCCCCTTTTCACCTCATCTAAACACAGCCTACTTAGTGTCCCTGTGTTCAGCTTGCTGGTGTTGGTGGGCGATGTTGATTTTTTATGAGAGAAAAGTACTACTAGTTGGCTGGTGCTGGTGGCTGGTGTTGGTTTTGTGTGAGAGAAAAATACTGTTGGTTGGATGTAGCAAAGATGAAGCGAACAGAGTAAGTATTTTACTAAATATATATATATATTCTTATCCTAATAAAAATGCCAGTTGCGCGATATATTTGGAGTAGACCTGGGCATGGGCTGCCCGACCCGACGGACCCGACCCAACCCGCCCGAAAATAGCCCGACCCGACCCGCCCGAAAATAGCCCGACCCGACCCGCCCCGAAGAGTTTGATGGGCGGGCTCGGGTCAAAATTTTTGACCTGGTATGACTGACGGGCCGGGCACGGGCTAAAAATTTTGACCCGAAACCCGAAAAAACCGAAGGAACCCGACATTTTACATAGGCCCGGCCCGACCCGACTCGAACCCGACTCGACCCGACTGGTTGTCGGGTCGGGTGCGGGCTCAATTTTACGGCCCAGCCACCGGGTCGGGTCGGGCACGGGCCGCTAGAAAAAGCACCGGGCTTTTTTTGGCCCGACCCGAACCCGACCCGGCCCGGAGGATGCCCAGGTCTAATTTGGAGTAGTCTCGTTTTAGGTCATAGGTCTTCGGAAAGGAGAAAGGGAGAAATCACCTAGGAGTGCATCCAACTTGTTCTTGATGTCAGCACGGAACGTATATTCAAACGACACTTTTAGAGCACACCTCTTTGGTAAGTTGGACAATTTTATTTTGTTTGATTTTTCATGTCGCTGCAAAGTCTACAAGTCCCCCTTTTTTTATAAACAAGTCTACAAACAAGTCCTTGTAACCGCTGGAAGCTTTTCCTGATTGAAACTGCACATACAACAAAGATAAGTTCGTGTCAATGCTGAGTTCCTGGTAAGAGCACATGCTGCTGCTTATTGTTCTAATCCCACCGTCAATCGCCAGGTGCATATATTAGCAGCAGCCTTGTGGAAACAAGAAATGGAATGCTCAACCTCCCCACCATTTTTTTTTCCTCAAAGAGTTCCCTGTTTTTTTTCCCCGCGTGTATGTCATGAGCCATTTGGGATCGGCGGCCAGTAATCAATCTATTTGGCTACTGTACTACATATCTTGTAATAAATGCGCAATACACTAATACTAGACAGACAGAAATTGAAATGCTGCTGCTCGCCTGTTAGTCTGCTACGCAAAAACAAATCGTGCAGATACACTGCACTGCCTGTGATCTTTCTCAAACAGGGATACCACATTGTGGCTCGTCACACTGTCCAGCCAATTTTGGCGTCTTCCAAAACGTGCGCTGCGTCTGCTTTGCTCAGGTCGTGGCCGCCACAGAACCAAACCACGCACACTGCTCTTCCTCTTCCTGTCCAAGAGAGATGGGGGAAAACCATGCATGCTCCATGGCATGAATTCATGATGCATTAGTCGCTGTTTGCAACAGTTGCACTAGCATCGCATGATGACATGGTCACGTCGCGTCATTGGCCTGGCAATGGCATCCTTTACCTTGGGCTTTGCCTGGCAAGCTGCGATGAGATGAGGCGTGGTGGCTCCAGGGTCCACCTAACCGGTGGTAACCGATCCGATCCGGTTTGACCGGTTACGGTTTGGACCGGTACCAAAAATGAAAAATGAAAAATTCGTTCGTTTAACATACTTTTATGGTGCGACAAATCTAATGGTGTCAAATTTTCTCAAAAATTCGTTCGTTTAACATACTTTTATGGCATTTAAAGTTAAAACAAAAAAGAAAAGGGAAAAAATGAGACGGCCCATTAAGGCTCACTTGGTAAACCGATCAAACCGGCCGGTAAATCGGTCAAACCGGACGGTATACCGGTCCAAACCGGTTACACATGCGATTTTAAATTTGGATTTGAATTCAAACCGGTCAAACCGGCCGGTAAACCGGTCAAACCGGTCGGTATACCGGTACGAACCGGTCGAACTGAATTTTTTGAATTCAAATTTAAATTTGACCGATTTCTATCGGTAACCGGTCAAACCGGTCCGGTAAACCGGAACCGGAGTGCTCCGGTTTGGGGTGTCCGGTTGGGAAAAAAAACCGTGGGTGGCTCCCTGCGGCTGGATCGATTAGAATTCATAGCGATCGATCGAAGTGGGCTGGCTACTCGTGCATGTGACCGGGTGCTGTCCGCAGCAGGGCGGGCAGTCCGCCCGGCTGCGCATGTGCCCGAATTTGGTCTGTCTGATCTTGGGCGATTTCTAGTCGGATTTTGCGCGCCCGCGCCGCGCAAATACTTGCCGGAGTTGTAGCTTTCAAGGATCGCCATGAAGATCTCGGGGCACGCCGCGCCTGCTGCTGCTAGTAGCGCTGGCCTGCTGGGCAG
This sequence comes from Panicum virgatum, assembly GCF_016808335.1. Taxonomy (NCBI): domain Eukaryota; kingdom Viridiplantae; phylum Streptophyta; class Magnoliopsida; order Poales; family Poaceae; genus Panicum; species Panicum virgatum. The sequence goes on from NC_053142.1 coordinate 50,570,710, forward strand.
GCTCACCCTCCAGCCCCTTGGAGACTCTGCTATTGCATGTCAACCCCCGGCCTCTGTTAGGTATCTCATGGAGTAAATTCTGCCAAAGGTAGCATTCCATCTTGATCAATACTGTCGTTCCGGTAACTGTCTCAGGCAGCGTTGAGCCGAGAGGGGGTCCTTGGCTCCTTGCATGGTTGAAGCATCATGTTTTGCCTTCTGAATTAACACTCGGTCAAACAGCCAATCTTTCCTCATACCCCGTAAATTTTGCGGCAGAACGTTGATCCACCGGGAGGATACAGTGCAGTACTGTTACCGATTCATGCATCTGCTGCGCGGATGACAGAGTCCAATGAGATCCCCTGTCAACGCCATGATATCAGTTAAACTGTCCTTGAACACACATGCCTTGATGCTTCCAAACGAAGCAACTACAGTCCCCATTTCCCTCCCCTGCTAGCCCTCACAGCGAAGGAAAACAAAAGTGGCGAAAAGCAGCGGCTACTGCTGCACGTGCCACCACCGCACGATCCAATCCAAAACGCGAGCTGTTCGCCGCTTCAGCACGCAGAACGCTACAAGCTCCTCTTCTCAACGACAGGGACGATGCACTGGAGCAGAAATCGGAGCACAGCTCGCGGCGTGTGCTGGACGACGGATCGCTGACCGCGACCGGCGCGGCAGCCAATGGCGGAGCCGGGCGGGGCGGGGCGAGCACCGCCGGCCGCCGGTCAAACGGCCGCGAGAACCGCGCCGACCGTCCGCGGACTCCAGGATTCGCTAGGCGGGGGTGCGTACAAAAGCTCGATACGAATCAAGTGCGGTGGAGGTGGAGCGCGACACGGCGACAGGCAGGGCGAGCAGAGCACAGAGAAGGACCCGCGGACGCGGCGCCGCGCACGTGCCGCCGCGGCGACGGGACGGGACGGGGGGCGTGTACGTGGCGCCGTTGAGCCGTCGCTCCGGGCCAAGCGCCGCGCGCGGTTTGGAATAGGAATATGCCCGCTTGGCCCTGCCTGCTTCGTGCTTCTCTCAATCTCTCGGCAGGCAGAGGCAGGCACGGCGGCGAGGCGAGGCCCGCGCGACAGGCGAGCGGCCTCCACCGGTGTCCACCCATGTGCCGCTGCCCGCCGTGGGCGCGCCTCCGGCCTCCGGCTGCCGTATTCTATCCAGCGCCGGGCCCTAAATTATAATTAATGCGCAGCGGCGAGGGCGAGCGATACGGCAAATCTCCCGCCGCATCGGCTGATCCATTGTCCGGCCGCCGGAACGGGTTGGTTTGCCGCCGGGTTGCGTTCACCGCGCAAGCGCGGCCCACTAGACCTTGCCGTGCGCCGCGCCGTGCCGTGTTGCGGTGTGCCACCACATGCTCGTGCGTGTTCCTCGCTCGGTTTCGGTTTGTGCACCGGCCCAGCTTTCAGGTACTGTGCTTATCTGGCTAGAGTGTACCGGTGTGCATGCATGTGTGCAGTGAATCCTGCGGGCAACGGTGGCACGTCTTCTCGGGGAGGCAGGGAGCAGGAACCCAGGAGGAGCCACGAGACGAGATGCAAAGTAGAGATATCATATGCCCTTTTTGTTGATCTGGTTGCCAAGTCCACGTCTCGGTGTCGCAGTCGCAGCACCACCACCGCGAGATCACTGCACGCAGGCGACGCTAACATGGAGTTAGGATTCAGGAATCTGTTATTAGTACTGACCAAGAACGATGAACGAACCCTGGTTGTTCGTCACCAGCTGGCTGGAGTTCTCTTTTGTCAAGGTTGCGACGTCGGCATCAGCTCCCATCACGACCGGCCGTTGCTACAAACAAACAAACAAACAAACAAACTCTCGGCCTCCTACTACGTCCACTGGCCTTTTCTCACCAAAAGAGGAAAACAACAGGTAACGGATCAGCTGGTGATCGGGATCGGATCGATACTCCAGCTCCAGCATACTACGAGCCAATTCGTTCCCGGTTGCTTCCTCGTCGTACACGATCGTACTCGTACGCCCCTCGATCTCACGCACGGATCATACGCATGCCTTGTTCATCACCAGCGGAGGAAAGTGCTAGCTTCATCTTTCTCTGCTCCAACGCCTCCATACTCTCTGTCGAGCCACCAGAAGGCAGAGAATACCACCAGCAACCACGTCCCGTCGTCCCCTGACGCTGCATTTTGGCACGTTGCCGCGTGTGCACGCACGCACGAGTGGATGTGTATCGATCAGGACAGCATCTCCCCTGTCCCGCTCGATCGGCCGCCATGGACGGACGTGTAACGCGTGATCGATCAAGATCAAGCTCGGCAGCTCGCCCGCCCGTGCAGGCACCAACAACCCCGATTATTCCAGAACGCCTCTCGACGCCGGCGGTGCCTCGCCGCACCACCGTGCAGCCAGTAGCACAATTTCGCCACGGATTCCGGGAATAAGGATAAACAACTCGCTTTCCGCTACTAGTTGGTAGTCCGTAGCTGCGGTCCTTGCGGTACGTCGCGAGCGCGTGCGTTGCGTCGGCCAACGAACGCCCGCCGGCGGTGCGGTGTCACGGACGGACAGCTAGCGTCCTCGCAAGTTGCGGCGTGTGTGCTGCGGCGACAGGCAGCCACCATCTCCTCTGATTCAGTGCAGTGCAGAGAGATGAAGCCGAAGCACACCGATTGGAATGGTGGCGATTCGACGACGGAGCACAGTGGAATGGAGGGAGCGGTCCGGCCGCCTCTCCTCAGAGTCTGTGCGAGTAGCTCGTCGTAGACGTCGACGTCGGGCATGCGGCCGGGCACATGCCTACGACTATGTGGCGGTGCCGGCGCCGGCGGCAGTCAGCTGATCGATGAGCTGCCAGCGTGCGAGCGCAGCAGTATTTGACTAATGCTCGGCGCTGACATTGTTTAGTACAACTATACTTGGCTCTATTGCTTGCTGCAAATAAACGTTTTAGTGGATGCCCCTGTGCTTAAATTGTGCCTATCAAATTGATGAAGTATACTTCATTTTGATTTCATGACACGTACGAACCTGTCGGTGCATGAGAAGATCGTGATTCGTGAAAGACCAAAAAAAACAAAGGCCCAGTACATCGTATTCACGGTGGCCTGATTTACAGTTCAGAATCTTCAGATGAAGGATTTCCGTTCTTCAGACGTAGCGCAGCAGCGCCAGGACCAGCGGCTGCCTTCAATACACATACAGAGACTTGTCAGTGCATAAGAGCATCGTGATCCATGAAAGATCAATGGTACAGTTCGGAATTGATTTTTAGTTCTCTTAAACTGTGTGCTGGCTAGCTGTGCAGATAAGGATTCTCTGACTCTCCCCTTTTGGGGGGTAAATGTCACTTAAACAGGAGCACTGAATTAGTGCTACGTTTCGTCTCCCGGGAATTTTATAACCCCGCAAGTCAGAAGGCACCGTTGTTGTAATGTGAACGCCAGGTTAGTTGGTGTAAGAGTCCAAGCCCTGAGTTTAGGGCTCGTAACCACCGAGGCAAGGCAGAAGTCGTACCCGGAAGGACATTTTTTTAGATAATGAACCGCCCGGCCCGGCCCAGCCCGAGCCCGGGCCCACCCTAGCCCGCCTTTTCTCGGGCCGTGCCTAGCCCGGCCCGATATCCCAGCGGGCCGTGCCATGCTAGCCCACGGGCTGCACCGACGGCCCAGGCACGGGCCCACGGGCCTCTTTCGTGCCGGGCCAGCCCGTGGAGCCCGGCCTGTTTGTCGGGCTTGGGCCGTCCGTGGCCCACGATGGGGGCGGTCCGCGGTCGCTGGACGAGGCGTGGAAGACTGGCGGCGAGGCGCGGGCGCGCGGCAGATCGGCGGCGAGGAGAGCGGGAGGGAGCGGCGGCGAGGTGAGCGGGAGGGGGCGACGGCGAGGAGAGGAAGTGCGGCGGCGTCGATCAGCGGCAAGGCGATGTGGCGGCGCGAGTGGAGCTCCCGGACTCCGGCGGCACTAGATCTAAGGTTGCAGGGCAAGGGGGCGGCGTCGGCAGCGGGGTGAGCCGGCGAGGGAGCGGAAGTCGTAGGGGGCGGCGTCGATGGCGGCACGAGGGAGCGGAGGTCTGAGGGGGCGGCGTCGATGCGGTCGAGGCCGCGAGGGAGCGGAGGCCGGCGGGGGCGGTGTCGACGACGGTCGACAGGGCGAGGGAGCGCAGGCTGAAGGTGGCAGCGTCGACGACGCGGCGAGGGAGCGGAGGCCAGAGGGCGATGCCGTCGACCGCCGGGGAAGGTCGGAGGGGGCGGCCGCAGGCGGAGCTGCTGAGGCGGGCCAGCGGCCTCGCGAAGGCGAGCAGGCGGCGGGACCACACGAGGAGTGGAAATGCGGCTAGGGTTTGGGGGGGAGCCGTGTACGGGGGCTAGCCGGCCGGGGGGGGCGTGGGGTGGCCGGGTGGGTGCCTGCTAGGCTGCTGGCTCAGCTAGGCTGTGGGCTGGGCTGCATTGTGGAAGTTACCGGACCGCCTACGAGCCGGCCTATAACTTCCGTGCCGGGCCGTGCCGGCCCACGGGCGGGGGGTGTGGCCCAAGCCCGGGCACAGTTTGGACCGGGCCGGGCCGTGCTTGGGCCGGGCCAAATTAGCCGTGCTTCGGGCGGGATAACGGGCTGCGGGCTGCATGGACATCTATAGCAACACTGCCACCTATGCCTCTTCGTCCAGCACCATCTTCGTCGCGTACGAGGATCTGTCGGGTCATCACCTCCTGTCGATCCGCAACCTCATCGCATCATCTCCTGACGACTCCTACCCCGAGATGACGAGCTCAATCGCCGACGACATCAACTTCTTCATGAGCAACTTCACGGCCGAGGAGGCCGAGGACTACTTTGGGGTCCGCGACCCCGATGCTTTCCTCGTGTTCTAGCTTGCGGCGGCTTACTGCCTCACCTGCTCCGAGGACTCCAGCGAGGGGGATTACGATCCCACTCGGGAGTGCTTCATGGCCGAGCTCGCGGACGGACAGAATGACAACGCCTCGGGCAATGACGGGAACAGCGGGGCCGACGCGCAGGCAAATCAAGAGGTGGTGCCTGTCGCTACCCCTTCTTCTTCGTCAAGCTTGGCTGCGCGACTGGCATAGCTGGCGCAGCTCAAGGAGCTTCAAGCCAAGCTCGACGAGCAGCGTCGGCAGATAGAGGAGCTGCGCACTGCACTAAAGCAGCAGCGCACCGCGCATGGCGCACATGCCCAGGCGGCAGCGCGCGTCGCCTGGGAGCGGATCCTAGCCGACGACAACGTCGATAAACCACCAGAACTGAAAACGGCTGGCGAAAAACTCGTCGCTGCAGCCTACCTACTCCAAGCAATTCCCGAGCCATCGACGACTTCGAGTCGCAACCTGTGCCGTGAGGCACAGGTGCTCATCGAGCAGGCTGCTGTGCAGCAGGCCGAGAGCTCTGCGTCTCTCATGCACTCGACAGTCCCGAAGCCCGGGGGTACAACACACCAGGGCCACGAGGCCTCGGTGCACACTCCACCAGGAGGGAAGGAAAAGATAGCTGCAATGGACGGTGCGAAGGCACCCTCGGTGCGCGACCGCATCGGAAAGACTCCTGCAAGGGAGCGACTCCACGACACGTGCGGACATGCCGGCGACGGCGACGCCTGCAACATCATCAATGGCAGGAAGTACACCCCTCGACGGGGTGGCCGCTTCGACCCCGAGCACGAGTCACCGGAGCCTCCGGGCACCCGTGTGTTCAGCCGGGAGATTCGTACCGCTCCCTTTCCCCCGCGCTTTCGACAGCCCACCACCCTCGTCAAGTACTCGGGCGAGACCGATCCCGCAGTCTGGCTCAACGACTACCGCCTAGCATGTCAGCTGGGCGGTGCAACAGACGACACGGTCATCATATGCAATCTCCCCCTTCACCTCGCTGACGCCACATGAACGTGGCTCGAGCACTTGTCCGCGGACCAGATCCACAACTGGGCCGACGTAGTCAAGATCTTCGTGGGCAACTTCCAGGGCACGTACGTGCGCCCTGGGAACTCCTAGGACCTCAAAGGGTGTCGGCAGAAGCCCAATGAGTCCCTGCGCGACTACGTGCGGCGCTTCTCCAAGCAGTGCACCGAGCTCCCCAGCGTAACCCACGTCTGGTGCACGAGCTTGCGCGAAGCCGTCCCGCCAACACAAACGAGTTGTTTGACGCTGCCACCAACTACGCCACCAGCGAGGAGGCAGTTGGTGCCATTTTCGACGACAAGTCAAACAAGTGCAAGGAAAACGCGCCCGCAGAGGGTGGCAACACGAAGACCAACGCCCCCGCTAAGAAGCAAAAGCGGGGAAAGAAAGGAAAGAAGCCAGCCCCACCGAACCAGCGTGGACCGGGACAAGCGGAGGACTCCGACGAGGCCTTCGTCGCTGCCCCGGACCGCAAAGGACCTCGAGGCCCCCCTCGAGGCGGTGGCAGCCTGTTCGACGACATGCTCAAGAAGCCGTGCCCTTACCACAAGGGCTCGGTCAACCACACCCTCGAGCAGTGCGAGATGCTCTGGAAGTACTACAACCTCATCGCGACACATCGCGACGAGGACAAGAAGAAGGATGCTAGTGACAAAGGTGGAGATGACGAGTTCCCCCCGGTGGAGAACGCCTTCTTCATCTTTGGAGGGCCGACGACGAACATGACCTCTCGGCAGCGCAAGCGAGAGCGCCAGGAAGTCTTCTCCGTCACCAAGGCCACGCCATCCTACCTCGTCTGGTCGGAGGACACCATTTCCTTCGGCCGCGAGGACCACCCCGACTACGTCCCGTACCCGGGACGGTATCCACTTGTTGTCGACCCCATCATCGGCAACACCCGCTTCTCCAAGGTGCTCATGGACGGAGGGAGCAGTCTCAACATCATGTACACCCACACCTTGGAGCTCATGGGGATCGGATTGAACAAGGTCCGCTCCAGCAAGTCACCATTCCATGGCGTTGTGCCGGGAAAACGAGTCCAACCCCTCGGTCAGATCGACCTAACCGTCTGTTTCGGCACGGCAGCCAACTTCCGTAATCAAGTGCTCACCTTCGAGGTGGTGGGGTTTCGGGGAGCCTACCACGCCATTCTTGGCCGTCCCTGCTACGCCAAATTCGTGGCCATCCCCAACTACACCTACCTCAAGCTGAAGATGCCCGGTCCAAAGGGTGTCATCACCGTCGGCTCCTCGTTCGAGCACACCTACGAGTGCGACGTCGAGTGCATCGAGCACATGGAGGTTCAAGCAGAGGACGAGGCCTTGGCAAGCGAGTTCTTGGACTCCACGCACCAGCATGCGGGCAGCTTCGAACCCGCCGAGGGTATCAAGAAGGTGCCCCTCGACCCGAATCACCCCGACGACAAGGCGTTGCAGGTCAGCGCCACCCTCGACAGCAAATAGGAAGTGGTGCTCGTCGACTTTCTCCGCGCCAACGCAGACATCTTCGCGTGGTGCCCCTCAGACATGCCTGGCATACCGAGGGAGGTCGCCGAGCACTCCCTTGACATCCGACCCAACTCCAAGCCGGTGAAGTAGCACCTGAGATGCTTCGACGAGCTCAAGCACCGGGCGATCGGCGAGGAGATGCAGAAACTTCTGGTGGCCGGATTCATCAAGGAGGTATTCCATCCCGAGTGGCTAGCTAATCCTGTATTAGTAAAGAAAAAAAATGGAAGTTGGAGGATGTGCGTAGACTACACTAGTTTAAATAAAGCATGTCCGAAAGTTCCCTTTCCTTTGCCACGTATTGATCAAATCGTTGATTCAACTGCGGGATGCGAACTTTTATCCTTCCTTGATGCATACTCTGGTTACCACCAAATCAAGATGAAAGAGTCCGACCAGCTCGCGACCTCTTTCATCACACCTTTCGGCATGTACTGCTACGTCACGATGCCTTTTGGCCTCAGAAACACCGGAGCTACATATCAGAGCTGTATGCTCCACGTATTCGGGGACCACATCGGGTGGAACGTAGAAGCATATGTCGATCACATCGTCGTAAAATCCAGGAAGGCGGACGACCTGGTCACCGATCTCAGGATCGCATTCGATTGCCTAAGGGCCAAAGGGGTAAAACTCAACCCCGAGAAGTGCGTATTTGGAGTCCCTCGAGGCATGCTCTTGGGCTTCATTGTCTCCCAGCGGGGGCATTGAACCCAACCCTGAGAAAGTCTCGGCCATCTGTAACATCCCGAAAACTCACCCAATTAAATCGTGCGCTAAAATTGTTTTTCGTCGTTGAGCTCGACTTCTCCTTAAACCCTGAACCCTAGTCCCAGAATTTCTCCTGAACAACCCGACACCCGAATTCAATTCACGTCCCATCCATTTCCCATCCAACGCGACGCGTCATGACCGGCCGCCGCGAATCCCGCCCCCTCTTTTCCCCTCTCTCCTTCCCTCCTGGCCGCGTGCCCCATCTCCCGTGGCCCGCACCCGCGTGACCGACCGCGGCCGCAGTCGCCGCTGGCGCGCACCGCCCCCCTCCCTCCTTTTTCCTTTCCCTCCCTCCCATTTTCTTTTCCTCTATTTCTTTTTCCTTTTTCCCATTTCTTTTTCCCCTTTTCTCTTTTTCCTTTTCCTTTTCTCTCCCTCCCTCCTTCCTTTCTCCCTCCTCTGCCTCGCTCCCGCTCGCCCCGAGCCCCGCCAGGCCGGCTTCCTTCCCCGCTCGCCCCTGAGCCGCACCCCGCCTCCCGCTCGCCCTGCACGACCGCCCTGGCCGCGCACCGCACTGCGCCCGACCACTCCAGGCCGTGCTCACGCACGCGCAGGCGCGGGCTCGCCACGCCGAGCCGCGACGCCGCCGCCCGAACGCGCACGACCGCCGAGCCGTGGCATCGCCACGCTCGCGCGCCCGCAAGTACACGGACTTGCCACCGCACGCCCCGCCGAGCTAGTCCACGCACGTGGACCGCGTGCTCGGAGCACCGCCGCGCCGCCCGCCGCTGCCAGGCTGCCCGCACACGCGCGCCGCCGCCTCACCGCCCGCGCCACCTCGCTACGCCTCGCCCCGCTTGCGCGCACGCGCGCACGGAGCACCGGGCCGTGGCGAACGCCCCGGGCCGCAGCGACGTGTGCTCCGCCGAGCCCATGTGCGCGCTGGGCCGCGCCGCGGGACGCCCGTCGCTGCACTGTCCGGCTGCACAGTGCGGCACTGCTCACCGCCTCGTCGCCCGCGCTACCGCCGCACGCCACTCCACGACGAACGGACGCGGCCGGAGCGCCATTACTTCGGCCCGTGCCGCTCGCCGGCCGCCACCGCCGCGTCTCACCTACCCACGCCGCTCCACCGCCTTAGCTCGGCTATAAAAGAGCCCCGAGCTCCCTGGCCACCCCAACAACATCACTGACCGGCCCTAGCCCCTCCTCCTAACCCGCAGCGCCGCCGCCGCAGCCATCCCCCAACCGCCGCCGCCCTCTCTCGCCGAGCCGCCTCTGCGCGCCACCCTAGCTCAAGGTGAGGCCGGGGATCGGTCCCCCGTACCCCCCCTCCCTTTTCCCCCGGTCCACGGCCACCCCCGGAGCCCGGAGCGGCCGGATTGGCCGCCGCCGACACCCCTGGGCCGCCTCCTCTGTTTCCCGTGGAGGAGGGAGGAAGGGGATGGCAATTTTGCCAAAAACCCCTTCCCCTTTCCTCTATTCCTGAAAGGGACCTCCCACCTTTTTGTCTTTTTGCGAAAGAAACCCTGTCTAAGTTTCTATTCTCAAATAAACCCTTTTCCCATATAAACAAAATTCTAATTACATCCTAGACCTTTCCAGAATGACCCGGATAACTCCAAAAATCTCAACCAGGCCCCTACCTCCTCCAGATTAATTACAACTAGGCCCCTGACCCTTTATCCGATCCCGAACCTTTACTAAACCTATCATTTCATGTACCAAACGACCCCGAAACAACCCGGAACTTTACCACGCCTCACTCAACCAAGTTTTGGCCTTACCATTAAGAAACCACTCAAAAATGCCACTTCTATCTCCATATTTTATGTGATTCCGATTCGAGCTCAACGATAGATCTTGTTTTGATTGGATGCTTGTTGTGTGTGCTGTAGACCGCGGAGTGAACGAAGGAGAGCCCGTCAACGAGCAGTACTGTGAGCAGGAGAACGAGGACCAGTTCCGCGACCCCGAGTCCGAAGGACAGGACTTCCCCGAAGGCTTCGAAGACGACAAGTTCAATCCCATCCTTTGATGCATGTTTCTGTCCTAGTTTTTATAAACACAACCCAATGGCCTGTTTTATAAAATTGCATATGTTTTGCTTGCATGAAAACACGGTTGGATAGCCACCTCTTGATTTGTGATGACCATTCCTTGGCGACCTAGATTAATGTCTGATTTTGCTTGGACGTTAATCGATATTACAACGCTTAGGACTTTACTCATAATACTATTTATTTTATAAAGAAAATGTGTGCGTGTGGGATGGGATAAATGTGGTGTTTTTGTAAAGAAAGTGTAGACGGGATGGATGGCATTTCTACGGATTTGCCATTTGGTGTGCTCGTGCCAATGTGGCAGGGCAAAGAAGGGAGATATCCATCTTGTCGTGTCTAAGGACCGAGTTGGTGTGTCATCTCACCTAACTCCACTATCGTGCAAACCACTCGACCATTGAATGGGCAACGGCGTAGCATAAATCCCACTAGTTGGTGTGATAGCCATCAGGAGGGCTGAGAGCAACGGGTGCCCAAGGAGAAGGGATATGTTCGGTGTGACTTATACCCCGGTTATACCTCAGAGTTAGGTCGATGACCCCGTGGTGCATCCCGTGATGGCTAGTCAGGCTTAGCTAAGGTGGGTAATGGCTATGTTGGGATCTACACCGACACGACGGTGTTCGAGTTGTGGTATCCTACTTGTGGGTAAAGTTGCACATCTCTGCAGAGCTAAAAAACTATTCGAATAGCCGTGCCCACGGTATTGGGCGAGTTACGGTGTGGTCACATAACTAGTGTTTCATAGGGATGGGCTGGTGTGAGTTGTTTTGAAATTGTGTCCGGCAGTTGTGCCGTGTGCTACGACGGACGGGGAGTCTGGTAGCAGTTTTAAAATTTGAACTCCGTGTTTCTACATAAAACTGATTTCAAAAAGGTTTTCTGTTAAATAAACCCCTGCATAAAATATCGTTTTTCTGCAAATCAAACCGCAACCATATCCTTGATTTACCTATGCATGTTATTCTGTTATAACCCCCCTCCGTGGGTGTGGTTGGACTTGCTGAGTACGTTTGTACTCACCCCACTCTTACTTTTTACAGAAGAAGACCCAGACTTCGTGCCAGACGACACTGAGTAGGGTTATCGTTCTACACCCAACCTTGCCTGTGGAACCGGCCTTGTCTAGATGCCTCCGCTGTCGCAGTACTCTGAGCCCGTGCTAGACCCCATGTGGTTTGCGGTCTGGTGTTATGTTGTAGCTTGGTTAATTATTATCATTATCTGTATCGAGTGTCCTCCAAGGTTTGTACGGTTTTGAACCATCTGATGTAATAAATGTGACACCAGCCTCCTGGGACTGGTGTTTTGTATCACATTTAAGTCTTCTCTCATGAGGGGACGCTTCAGGTGGTATCAAAGCCGTAGGTTGGCCGTAGGACGTGACCCTAGGAGCGAAACCCATTTTCAGACCCTTTACCTTACGACTTTTCTATCCATAACCCTCTCTTGACACAAACACTTACCTTTGGTTCTTGCCCTGTTCCAGATGGCTGACAATGGATGGATCGGCGGAATCTGTCACGCAGAGCCCGGCCTTCCTAAGTTGCTTATACTCAGCCTGGAACGCATCGGAGTTGTGGATCCACCAGAGTTTCTCTACTGGGAGTACGACTCCAAGGGCACTCTTCGGTGTGACCTGATGATCTTCATAGCAAGGAGCACCCGCTACCCTGATGTGGACCCTTGGTTCATCTCCACCACTGGATTCCGTTTCCCGGATACCTATCGGAAAGCCGCCCGTAAGGCCCTGCGACGGCTCCGAATGATCTACAAGCATCACCTACAGCGGACTCCTATGGGATTCTTCCCGCCAACTGAAGGAAGAGGACACACCTGGATCGCCCGGATGAGAGGACTCGGAAAGGAAGAAGAAGTCCTGGAAGACATAGTATCCCACCTATCCATCTATCTCACGGGCCTGGATGAGCTCTACCGCGAGCAAGCAGCACAACTGAAGCAACAAGTCCACAGAGCGGAAAAGGCAACCCAGGAGCTGGATGAACAACGGACAAGAACCGTACACGCCGAGTATTCCCTAGCCGCCCTCCAAGTCCAAATGGATGAAAAAGAGGCAGAACTGGAAGAGCAAAAGGCAAGAGCCACACGCGCCGAGGATTCGCTAGCCGCTCTCCAAGCTCGGATGCGGAGGTACGAGGCTCGCTGGGGAATAGGTGGGTGGATAGAGGAAGACGAAGAAGAAGAACCTGAAGAGGCTCAATGGGATGTAGGCATTCAGACTGAGGAAGAAGAACCCATGGAAACCCATTGGGATATTGGTACTCAGACTGAAGAAGAAGAACCCGAAGAAACCCACTGGGAGAAAGGAACTCAGACCGAGGATGACATGATGGATCAGTATTTCCCACTGAAGAAGCGCCCCCTTAGGATCGAGGAAGAATCCCCATGATAGGAGTAGTACCCCGGCTTGGTCCATGTCCTAATAATCGTGTACCATGAAGTTTGTACCCCACCGTGTTGTAATAATAAATGTCATCTACTCCTTTGGTGTACCCCAAGAAATTGTGCAAGTTTTTCACCCTCTCTTTGTTTTCAGATGGCTGAGGAAGGATGGACCCAGGGCGACTGCCAAGCTGCACCTGGCTTCCCCAGCCTGTTGATCAACGCCCTGGAGAGCCTTGGCGTTACGGAACGCCCAAGGTACTATAGCAGAGAGTACGAGCATCATGGCACTCTCCGCTGCAGGGTGATCATGGTCATCGCCAGAAGTGAACGCCACCCCGACATCCAGTCCTGGCGAGTGACCGCTACAGGGTTTAGGCACCAAGACACCTATCCCTTGGTTGTCAGAAAGGCACTTTGGTACCTATGCCGAATTTTCGAAGAACACCTAGCACCCACACCAATAAGGTTCTTCCCGCCGGCCATCAGAACCCCTGTTTGGGAAGCTCGTATGAGAAGCCTGGAACGGCGCCGCCATGAAGTGGACCCTTTGTACCAAGTGGCTACCTACCTAGCCGCTTTGGATCAGCTCTTCGATGAACAAGCCCACCTGCTGAGGGAGCAGACCCATCGTGCTGAGCAAGCTGAACTCGCGGTGAGGCTCCAACAGGTCCGAGCAGCCCAAGCCGAGGCAAGAGCCGCAGCCGCATTCAGCAGTGAGGCAGTTGCACAGGAGAGCCTCAGACAAGCCCGAGACCGGCGCATGCAAGAACGGATCAGAAGTGGGACCCCAGTTCCGGCCATCGGAGAAGACCATGTTCTACTCGGGACACCCGTCATTGGATGGGGAATGCTCTTTGGAAGCCCTCAAGCACCACCCGAGAACCCCGAAGGGTCTACTGCTGTCAGAGAAGGAGAAGCTGTTGTGCAACCCCAAGACAACGGGAACTTGGAGGACAGCGAGCACGGACTACTCGCACACCCCGCCCCAGGAGAAGGCTCACCCCGCGAGTAGAATGTCCGACCCTACCCCAGTGTTGTACCCTTCTAGCCCTTTCGGTTTAAGTTGTATCCCTAAGTTTGAACTTGTACCCGGACGTGTAGTACGCGTTCTAGTCGTGTTCCCGTGTTGTACCCTGCCTCGCTTTAGTAAAAGTTGCTTGTTTGCCTTGTTGCGTGCTTGTTGTGTGTGTGCCCTCCGGCAGAAGGTTAATTCTGCCTTTTCAAAAATATGAATTAAACAACTTAAACATCACCTAATCCCAATCTCACAAAAACCCTACCCAATCTGCAGATGGTTTCTCGAAGCGTCACGAGGGCCTCCTGTGTCAGGGACCCTACAGCCGCTGATGCAGGAGCACGTCCTAACGGGCAAAACCATCCTCAGGAAGAGCAAGAAGTGAGTCAGGGCAGAGGAGAAAATCATGATGCTCAGCTGCCACCACCACCACCACCCTTCACGGACCTGGCACAAATAATCCATAACCAGACTCTCATACTAGAAACACTGGCCAATGCATTAGTGAACAGGCAGCCACGAGAGCAGACCTTTAATGACAAGCTGACAGCTTTTTTGAGGGCCAAGCCACCCACTTTTGTCGGATCCAGCAACCCCTTGGATGCAGATGATTGGCTCCGCGTGATCTAGAGGAAGCTCGAGCCATTTGGGTGCCAGGATCGAGATAAAGTCCTTCTGGCAGCACATCAACTCACCGGGACTGCCTTAGCCTGGTGGGAAAATTACTGCGCTGCTGCCAGAGATGCCTCCGCCATCACGTGGAATGAATTCGTGAGGGAATTCCGCCGTTATCACATCCCCTCGGCCACCATGAAGCGCAAGGCAGATGAATTCCGCGCACTTCAGTAGGGGAATATGTCGGTGGAAGAGTATACCCATCAGTTTATGGAACTGGCTCGCTATATACCAGAAGAAGTGAACGACGACGAGAAGAAGCAGGATATGTTCAAGAAGGGACTAAACCCAGAACTCAGGACCCTGCTCACCCCTCAGATTTATCCTGACTTCAACACCTTGATGAACAAAGCAATCCTCACTGAGAAGGCCAAGAGTGATGAAAGAAAAGATAACAAGCGCAAGTTCCTGGAGAGCAAGGCCCGCCAGCAGGATCGTTCCTAGAAGGCCAGAAGCTTCAGCTACAATGCACCAAAGTCCCAAGCCCCAATGCAGTACAGAACTCAGTCGCAAGCAACAGGACCACGGGCCCCTAATACCCAGCCTAGAAGCCAGAACACCATGATGGCCCCACAGAGTAATGCGAGTCAAATTACCAACAGCAACAACAACGTGAGGGCCTGCTTCAACTGCCGTGAGACAGGTCACTTCATCGCCGATTGCCCTTATGCCAAGAACAAGCCGGCTACATCAGCTTTCTCCAACACTGTGAACGGACCCAAGCCAGTTCTGACGGGTGCCAACCGAGTGCCCCTCCGTGGCAACAGCAACAACAACAACAATCAGCAGAGGCAATCCCAGCAGTCTTTCGGACGAGCCCGCGTCAACCACATCGACGCGCAGGAAGCTCAAGGAGCTCAGGGCGTAGTACTCGGTGAGTACCTAGTCAGCTCAACCCTTGCAACAGTACTGTTCGATTCTGGAGCATCACACTCATTCATATCCTCAAGTTTTGTGGAGAAACATAAAATACCTACAGTACTACTAAAAACACCCCTGTTAACCCGGACGCCCGGAGGAGACATCAGGTGTCAACTGGGTTGTCTACGGGTGAGGATCAATTTAAGTGGGGTAGAGTTTCTAGCAGACCTAATAGTACTTAAGTCAGAAGGGATAGATGTGATCCTCGGAATGGACTGGCTAAGCAAACATAATGGCCTCATAGGTTGTACGGACAAGGTAGTACACCTAACAAACCCAGAAGGAGTCCGAGTGACCTGCCACACCCGGGAAAGTGGAGCGAACCCGATGGTATTCAGCATGGAAACCAAGACCTTGGAAGAAGTCCCAGTAGTGAACGCGTATCCAGATGTCTTCCCGGAGGAACTTCCTGGTATGCCACCAGATAGGGACGTAGAATTTGTTATTGACCTTGTCCCTGGAACTGCCCCTATAGCCAAGAGACCTTATAGGATGGCAGCCTCCGAGTTGGCAGAATTAAAGAAACAACTAGAGGAGTTGCAACGAATTGGCTTCATCAGGCCAAGTTCGTCGCCTTGGGGAGCCCCGGTCCTATTTGTCAAAAAGAAGGATGGAAGTATGAGGTTGTGCGTTGATTACCGGGCACTGAACGAAGTTACTATCAAGAACAAGTACCCCCTTCCCAGGATCGATGATCTTTTTGATCAGTTAAAAGGAGCTAAGTACTTCTCCAAGATCGACCTGAGGTCCGGATACTTTCAGCTCAAGATCAGGGAGAGTGATATCCCGAAGACAGCCTTTGTCACCCGATACGGGTAGTTTGAGTTCACAGTGATGTCTTTCGGGCTGACAAATGCACCTGCCTATTTCATGAACCTCATGAACAAAGTGTTTATGGACGAGTTAGATAAGTTTGTCGTAGTCTTCATTGACGACATACTTATTTACTCAAAGAGTATTCAGGAGCACGAACAACACCTGAGGGTAGTTTTGGAAAAGCTGAGAGTGCATAGGCTATACACCAAATTCAGCAAGTGTGAGTTCTGGCTGGAGAAAGTAGCTTTCCTTGGTCATATTCTAACCGCGGAAGGAGTAGCAGTGGATCCCGAGAAGGTCGAAGCAGTCTCCAACTGGCAGCAACCAACCAATGTCAGTGAGATCAGGAGTTTTCTCGGATTAGCTGGGTACTACCGGAGATTCATTGAGGGATTTTCCAAGATAGCCCGGCCCATGACAGAACTACTCAAGAAGGAGAAGAAATTCACCTGGACGGAGTCGTGTGAAAGGAGTTTCCAGGAATTGAAGCGAAGATTGACGACCGCCCCAGTGCTGACCCTACCGGATATTCATCGGGATTTTGTCATCTACTGTGATGCGTCCCGACAAGGATTGGGTTGTGTACTGATGCAAGATGGGAAGGTCGTTGCATATGCTTCCCGTCAGCTCAGGACTCATGAGCAAAACTACCCGACCCATGATTTGGAACTTGCAGCCGTAGTGCACGCACTTAAGATTTGGAGGCATTATTTGATTGGAAATAAGTGTGAAATCTTTACCGACCATAAAAGTCTGAAGTATATCTTCACCCAACCAGACTTAAACCTGAGGCAGAGAAGATGGCTAGAATTAGTCAAGGATTATAATTTGGAAATTCATTACCACCCGGGGAAGGCAAACGTAGTGGCCGACGCCCTCAGTCGGAAATCCTACGGGCTCAAGAATGACCATTTGCGAGAGGAAATGGCACGATTAAATGTGCACATTGTCCCTCGAGGCTCCAGCCAAGTGCTGAACGTTCAATCCACTCTAGAAGAGAGAATCAGGAAAGCCCAAAGATCGGACAAGGGACTGATGGAAATCCGGAGGCAGACCGGAGAAAATAAGGCACCAGACTTTAGAGTGGATAATAGGGGAACGTTGTGGTATAAAGATAGAATTTGTGTGCCCCAGAAAGGAGATTTCAGGCAAACAATCATGGATGAAGCCCACAACTCGGCCTACTCCATTCACCCAGGATCCACTAAAATGTATATGGACTTAAAACAGAAATATTGGTGGAATGGGATGAAGGCAGATATTGCACGATTCGTCGCCCATTGCGATACTTGCCAGAGAATCAAAGCTGAACACCAGAAGTCGGCAGGATTGTTGCAACCCCTACCCATTCCGGTTTGGAAATGGGATGAAATAGGAATGGATTTTGTGGTAGGTTTGCCCAGAACCCAGAAAGGACACGATTCCATATGGGTAATAGTGGACCGACTCACTAAAGCGGCTCACTTCATACCCGTACGAACCAACTATGGCGGAGAAAAGCTAGCCAAGCTTTATGTGGAAAATATAGTGAAATTGCATGGTGTACACAGCCGAATTGTTTCAGATAGAGGGACCCAGTTCACCTCTAGATTTTGGAAAAGCTTGCATAAAGCCATGGGCACCAAGCTAGACTTTAGCTCCGCTTATCACCCACAGACAGATGGCCAGACGGAAAGGGTGAATCAGATTATGGAAGATATGTGGAGAGCATGTGTCCTCACTTATGGCAAAGATTGGGAGCAGAGTCTACCCTATGCCAAATTCTCATACAACAACGGGTATCAAGCAAGCTTGGGCATGTCGCCGTTCGAAGCTCTCTACGGAAGGAAATGCAGAACCCCTCTGATGTGGTCGGAAGTTGGAGAACGTGCCCTAGTTGGGCCCGCACTCATAAAGGAAGCAGAAGAAAGAGTTGCCGAGATTAGAGAAAAGCTGAAAACAGCCCAGTCCCGACAGAAGAGCTACGCCGACAAGAAGAGACGCGAAATAAGTTTCAACCCAGGAGATTTCGTGTATCTCAAGGTATCACCCATTCGAGGAACCCGAAGATTTCAAATACAAGGAAAATTGGCCCCTCGGTACATTGGACCATACCGAGTTCTGAAAAAAGTTGGAGCAGTAGCATACCGTTTGGATCTACCAGAAGAAATGTCAGATATACATCCAGTATTCCACGTCTCGCAGCTAAGAAGATGTTTGAGGGTACCCGAGGCAGAGCATGTGCCAGTAGAAACGATAGATCTACAGCCAGATCTACGATATCAAGAAGTACCGGTCAAAATTCTCGATACTGTCACCAGGAGGACCAGAAACTCTGAAGTACGGATATGCAGAGTCCAGTGGAGCAGACACGGAGTAGAAGAAGCGACGTGGGAGCGCGAAGATGCTCTGAAGAAGGAATTTCCCCATCTTTTTAGGAATCAGCCGAATCTCGAGAACGAGATTCATTTTAAGTGGGGTAGGTTTGTAACATCCCAAAAACTCACCAAATTAAATCGTGCGCTAAAATTGTTTTTCGTCGTTGAGCTCGACTTCTCCTTAAACCCTGAACCCTAGTCCCAGAATTTCTCCTGAACAACCCGACACCCGAATTCAATTCACGTCCCATCCATTTCCCATCCAACGCGACGTGTCATGACCGGCCGCCGCGAATCCCGCCCCCTCTTTTCCCCTCTCTCCTTCCCTCCTGGCCGCGTGCCCCATCTCCCGTGGCCCGCACCCGCGTGGCCGACCGCGGCCGCAGTCGCCGCTGGCGCGCACCGCCCCCCTCCCTCGTTTTTCCTTTCCCTCCCTCCCATTTTCTTTTCCTCTATTTCTTTTTCCTTTTTCCCATTTCTTTTTCCCCTTTTCTCTTTTTCCTTTTCCTTTTCTCACCCTCCCTCCTTCCTTTCTCCCTCCTCTGCCTCACTCCCGCTCGCCTCGAGCCCCGCCAGGCCGGCACCCTCCCCCGCTCGCCCCCGAGCCGCACCCCGCCTCCCGCTCGCCCTGCACGACCGCCCTGGCCGCGCACCGCACTGCGCCCGACCACTCCAGGCCGTGCTCACGCACGCGCAGGCGCGGACTCGCCACGCCGAGCCGCGAAGCCGCCGCCCGAACGCGCACGACCACCGAGCCGTGGCGTCGCCACGCGCGCGCGCCCGCAAGTACACGGACTTTCCACTGCACGCCCCGCCGAGCCAGTCCATGCATGTGGACCGCGTGCTCGGAGCACCGCCGCGCCGCCCGCCGCTGCCAGGCTGCCCGCACATGCGCGCCGCCGCCTCGCCGCTCGCGCCACCCCGCTACGCCTCGCCCCGCTTGCGCGCACGGAGCACCGGGCCGTGGCGAACGCGCCGGGCCGCAGCGACGTGAGCTCCGCCGAGCCCACGTGCGCGCTAGGCCGCGCCACGCGACGCCCGTCGCTGCCCTGTCCGGCTGCACAGTGCGGCACTGCTCGCCGCCTCGTCGCCCGCGCTACCGCCGCACGCCACTCCACGACGAACGGATGCGGCCGGAGCGCCATTACTCCGGCCCGTGCCGCTCGCCGGCTGCCACCGCCGCGTCTCACCTACCCACGCCGCTCCACTGCCTTAGCTCGGCTATAAAAGAGCCCCGAGCTCCCTGGCCACCCCCATAACATCACTCACCGGCCCTAGCCCCTCCTCCTAACCCGCAGCGCCGCCGCCGCAGCCATCCCCCAACCGCCGCCGCCCTCTCTCGCCGAGCCGCCTCTGCGCGCCACCCTAGCTCAAGGTGAGGCCGGGGATCGGTCCCCCGTACCACCCTCTCCCTTTTCCCCCGGTCCGCGGCCACCCCCGGAGCCCAGAGCGGCCGGATTGGCCGCCGCCGACACCCCTGGGCCGCCTCCTCTGTTTCCCGTGGAGGAGGGAGGAAGGGGATGGCAATTTTGCCAAAAACCCCTTCCCCTTTCCTCTATTCCTGAAAGGGACCTCCCACCTTTTTGTCTTTTTATGAAAGAAACCCTGTCTAAGTTTCTATTCTCAAATAAACCCTTTTCCCATATAAACAAAATTCTAATTACATCCTAGACCTTTCCAGAATAACCCGGATATCTCCAAAAATCTCAACCAGGCCCCTACCTCCTCCAGATTAATTACAACTAGGCCCCTGACCCTTTATCCGATCCTGAACCTTTACTAAACCTATCATTTCATGTACCAAACGACCCCGAAACAACCCGGAACTTTACCACGCCTCACTCAACCAAGTTTTGGCCTTACCATTAAGAAACCACTCAAAAATGCCACTTCTATCTCCATATTTTATGTGATTCCGATTCGAGCTCAACGATAGATCTTGTTTTGATTGGATGCTTGTTGTGTGTGCTGTAGACCGCGGAGTGAACGAAGGAGAGCCCGTCAATGAGCAGTACTGTGAGCAGGAGAACGAGGACCAGTTCCGCGACCCCGAGTCCGAAGGACAGGACTTCCCCGAAGGCTTCGAAGACGGCAAGTTCAATCCCATCCTTTGATGCATGTTTCTGTCCTAGTTTTTATAAACACAACCCAATGGCCTGTTTTATAAAATTGCATATGTTTTGCTTGCATGAAAACACGGTTGGATAGCCACCCCTTGATTTGTGATGACCATTCCTTGGCGACCTAGATTAATGTCTGATTTTGCTTGGACGTTAATCGATATTAGAACGCTTAGGACTTTACTCATAATACTATTTATTTTATAAAGAAAATGTGTGCGTGTGGGATGGGATAAATGTGGTGTTTTTGTAAAGAAAGTGTAGACGGGATGGATGGCATTTCTACGGATTTGCCATTTGGTGTGCTCGTGCCAATGTGGCAGGGCAAAGAAGGGAGATATCCATCTTGTCGTGTCTAAGGACCGAGTTGGTGTGTCATCTCACCTAACTCCATTATCGTGCAAACCACTCGACCATTGAATGGGCAACGGCGTAGCATAAATCCCACTAGTTGGTGTGATAGCCATCAGGAGGGCTGAGAGCAACGGGTGCCCAAGGAGAAGGGATATGTTCGGTGTGACTTATACCCCGGTTATACCTCAGAGTTAGGTCGATGACCCCGTGGTGCATCCCGTGATGGCTAGTCAGGCTTAGCTAAGGTGGGTAATGGCTATGTTGGGATCTACACCGACACGACGGTGTTCGAGTTGTGGTATCCTACTTGTGGGTAAAGTTGCACACCTCTGCAGAGCTAAAAAACTATTCGAATAGCCGTGCCCACGGTATTGGGCGAGTTACGGTGTGGTCACATAACTAGTGTTTCATAGGGATGGGCTGGTGTGAGTTGTTTTGAAATTGTGTCCGGCAGTTGTGCCGTGTGCTACGACGGACGGGGAGTCTGGTAGCAGTTTTAAAATTTGAACTCCGTGTTTCTACATAAAACTGATTTCAAAAAGGTTTTCTGTTAAATAAACCCCTGCATAAAATATCGTTTTTCTGCAAATCAAACCGCAACCATATCCTTGATTTACCTATGCATGTTATTCTGTTATAACCCCCCTCCGTGGGTGTGGTTAGACTTGCTGAGTACATTTGTACTCACCCCACTCTTACTTTTTACAGAAGAAGACCCAGACTTCGTGCCAGACGACACTGAGTAGGGTTATCGTTCTACACCCAACCTTGCCTGTGGAACCGGCCTTGTTTAGATGCCTCCGCTGTCGCAGTACTCTGAGCCCGTGCTAGACCCCATGTGGTTTGCGGTCTGGTGTTATGTTGTAGCTTGGTTAATTATTATCATTATCTGTATCGAGTGTCCTCCAAGGTTTGTACGGTTTTGAACCATCTGATGTAATAAATGTGGCACCAGCCTCCTGGGACTGGTGTTTTGTATCACATTTAAGTCTTCTCTCATGAGGGGACGCTTCAGGTGGTATCAGAGCCGTAGGTTGGCCGTAGGACGTGACCCTAGGAGCGAAACCCGTTTTCAGACCCTTTACCTTAGGACTTTTCTATCCATAACCCTCTCTTGACACAAACACTTACCTTTGGTTCTTGCCCTGTTCCAGATGGCTGATAATGGATGGATCGGCGGAATCTGTCACGCAGAGCCCGGCCTTCCTAAGTTGCTTATACTCAGCCTGGAACGCATCGGAGTTGTGGATCCACCAGAGTTTCTCTACCGGGAGTACGACTCCAAGGGCACTCTTCGGTGTGACCTGATGATCTTCATAGCAAGGAGCACCCGCTACCCTGATGTGGACCCTTGGTTCATCTCCACCACTGGATTCCGTTTCCCGGATACCTATCGGAAAGCCGCCCGTAAGGCCCTGCGACGGCTCCGAATGATCTACAAGCATCACCTACAGCGGACTCCTATGGGATTCTTCCCGCCAACTGAAGGAAGAGGACGCACCTGGATCGCCCGGATGAGAGGACTCGGAAAGGAAGAAGAAGACCTGGAAGACACAGTATCCCACCTATCCATCTATCTCACGGGCCTGGATGAGCTCTACCGCGAGCAAGCAGCACAACTGAAGCAACAAGTCCACAGAGCGGAAAAGGCAACCCAGGAGCTGGATGAACAATGGACAAGAACCGTACACGCCGAGTATTCCCTAGCCGCCCTCCAAGTCCAAATGGATGAAAAAGAGGCAGAACTGGAAGAGCAAAAGGCAAGAGCCACACGCGCCGAGGATTCGCTAGCCGCTCTCCAAGCTCGGATGCGGAGGTACGAGGCTCGCTGGGGAATAGGTGGGTGGATAGAGGAAGACGAAGAAGAAGAACCCGAAGAGGCTCAATGGGATGTAGGCATTCAGATTGAGGAAGAAGAACCCATGGAAACCCATTGGGATATTGGTACTCAGACTGAAGAAGAAGAACCCGAAAAAACCCACTGGGAGAAAGGAACTCAGACCGAGGATGACATGATGGATCAGTATCTCCCACTGAAGAAGCGCCCCCTTAGGATCGAGGAAGAATCCCCATGATAGGAGTAGTACCCCGGCTTGGACCATGTCTTAATAATCGTGTACCATGAAGTTTGTACCCCACCGTGTTGTAATAATAAATGTCATCTACTCCTTTGGTGTACCCCAAGAAATTGTGCAAGTTTTTCACCCTCTCTTTGTTTTCAGATGGCTGAGGAACGATGGACCCAGGGCGACTGCCAAGCTGCACCTGGCTTCCCCAGCCTGTTGATCAACGCCCTGGAGAGCCTTGGCGTTACGGAACGCCCAAGGTACTATAGCAGAGAGTACGAGCATGGGATGCCTAGCGTCCCTCAGCCGATTTATCTCGCGCCTTGGCGAGAAAGGCTTGCCCCTGTATTGACTCCTGAGGAAAACTGAGCGCTTCATGTGGACCCCCGAGGCTCAAGAAGCCCTCGACAGGCTGAAGGCATTGCTCACTCATGCTCCCATTCTCACACCACCCATAGACGGCGAGCCCCTCTACCTGTACGTGGCTGCGTCGACCCAAGTGGTCAGTGCGGTGATCGTTGTCTAAAGACAGGAGGACGGCCATACTCTGCCTGTCCAACGGCCGGTGTACTACATCAGCGAAGTGTTATCTGAAACCAAGACACGCTATCCGCAGATCCAGAAGCTGCTATACGCGGTGGTCTTGGCTTGGCGCAAGCTACGCCACTACTTCGAGGCCCATCCCGTTACCGTGGTCTCGTCTTTCCCTCTGGGAGAGATAGTCCGCAACAGGGAAGCCGAGGGTAGAATTGCCAAGTGGTCCGTGGAGCTGATGGGTGAAACTCTCACCTACGCGCCTCGCAAGGCGATCAAGTCCCAAATCTTGGCCGACTTCATCGCTGAGTGGACGGACACTCAGCTGCCCCCGCCACAAATCCAAGCTGAATGCTGGACCATGTACTTCGATAGGTCGGTGATGAAAACCGGCGCCAGCGCCGGCCTCCTCTTCATCTCACCCCTCGGAGAGCACATGCGCTACGTAATACGCCTGCACTTCCCTGCGTCCAACAACATGGCGGAGTACAAGGCCCTCCTCAGTGGCCTCCGCATCGCCATCGAGCTTACCGTCAAGAGCCTCGACATACGCGGTGACTCTCAGCTCTTCATCAACCAAGTGATGAAGGAGTCTAGCTGTCACGATCTGAAGATGGAGGCATACCGCAGCGCAGTACATCGCCTCGAAGACAAGTTCGACGGCCTAGAACTCAACCACGTTCCATGCAAGTACAACGAGGATGCCGACGAATTAGCCAAGATTGCGTCAAGGCGGACCACCGTCCCTCCGAACATTTTGCTCGCGACATCGCCAAGCCCTCCGTCGATTTCAAGGATTCGGCGAAACCGGGCCCCTCGAGCGCCGAGCCCCCCGGCAGGAACCCCTCAGCGGACGAGGCCGAGCCCATGGGCACTGACTTCGAGACCTCCTCCATGGACGAGGCCGAAGCAATGGAGATCGATGAGGCTCCCCTTTCGCGAGACTGGCGCACCCAGTACCTCGATTGGATGATTCGAGGGATCCTACCCTCGGACCGCGCTCAGGCGTGGCGCCTCGCTAGGCGGGCCAAGTCCTTTGTTCTAATCGACGACGAGCTGTACAAACATAGTCCCTCAGGCGTCTTGCAACGGTGCATCCCGATCCCCGAGGGCAAGGAGCTGATCCGTGACATCCATGCTGGCATCTGCGGTCACCATGCCGCACCGCGCACCCTCGTGGGTAACGCGTTTCGACAAGGCTTTTACTGGCCCACCACGGTCGCCGACGCCACCGACGTCGTGCGGACCTGCGAGGTTTGCCAGTTCTACGCACGAAAGACGCACCTCCCGGCCCATGCTCTGCAGACCATCCCCATCACGTGGCCATTTGCAGTGTGGGGATTGGACCTCGTAGGCCCGCTGCAGAAGGCGCCCGGGGGCTTCACCCACTTGTTGGTGGCAATCGACAAATTCTCCAAGTGGATTGAAGATCGACCCATCGGCAAGATTAGATCCGAGCAAGCTGTCTTGTTCTTTACTGACACTGTCTTCAGGTTCGGGGTCCCGAACTCGATCATCACCGATAACGGCACCCAGTTCACAGGAAAGAAATTCTTGGCATTCTGCGACAGCTACCACATACGCGTGGACTGGTCGGCTGTGGCGCACCCACAGATGAATAGGCAAGTGGAGCGTGCCAATGGCATGATCCTTCAAGGACTGAAGCCAAGAATCTTCAACAAGCTGAACAAGTTTGGCCAGAGGTGGCTCACAGAGCTACCCTCGGTTATCTGGAGCCTGAGGACGACCCCAAGCAGAGCCATGGGTTTTACCCCATTCTTCCTCGTTTATGGCGCCCACGGACCTAGAGTACGGGTCACCGAGGCTCCAGGCATATCAAGAGCAATAGAACCAGCAAGCCCGCGAGGACTCGCTGGATCAAGTGGATGAGGCTCGAGACGTGGCGCTCCTACACTCTGCGCGTTACCAGCAGTCCCTACGAAGGTATCAAGTGCAGCGAGTTCGGCGCCGACACCTCAACAAAGGGGACTTGGTGCTGAGGCTTCGACAGGACAACAGGGGCTGCCACAAGCTCTCACCACCGTGGGAAGGCCCATACATCATCGCCGAGGTGCTCAAGCCCGGCACGTACAAGCTGGTGAACGAAAACAGCGAAGTCTTCACCAATGCTTGGAACATACAGCAGCTATGTCGCTTCTACCCTTAGAGTTCCAAGCTACTTGTACATCGTTTGTACCCGTATTTACGATTTCCCGAAACAATAAAGGAATATGCTTTACTTGTTTATTTTTTGGGAACCTTCCGGAACCCTCGGGGGCTCGGATGCGAACGAACACTGAGGTACGCCTGGCTTTACCCTCGGCAAAGCCAAGCCTCCCTCGGGGGCTACTACGGGGGGAACCCCCGAACGTCCCCAAAAATCGCCAATGTTTTTTTCGAAAAATTCCTGTTTCTAAGTTTCTCGTATACTTGGAAAAAAACGGACGCGAGGCATGAGCAACTACGGTACGGGGCCGGCCGAGTCGTGGGGCCGCCTACGCCTCCGGGATACGGCACCCCCCTCACCACCTCACGCCTAAGTCGCTTATGAACACGAAATTCCTCGCAGAAGTTTACCTAGTCGCATACGAGAACACGGAAATAGAGCAAAGAAAATGAGGGCTCGAATGCACAAGGCCTCGATGGGCCACACTGTCGATTTACAACAACCAATTTCTTACATCCAGAAGTGCTGTTACGACAAGTACTAACTTATTTACATGGGCTCCGAGGCCCAAACTTCCTACGGGTTATCATCCCCCCTTGTGGGTCTTCAACAGCATCGAATTCGGCTATGGGGGGATGTCAGCTTCAAGCTTCCCGGCCAGGACGGTGGCGAACCCCTCGACGGTGGCGTCAGCGTCGTCCATGATGGCCGACGCAGTGTCTGGGCTGGCATCGTTTGGGACCACGTACCCCGACGACACTCTCTGGAGGTCCATGATGTAGTGCTTCGAGGCCACGGCGAGGGCTCGCAGGACACCAAGGCGGAAGGTGCTCTTAGCGTGCTCGGCGATCCGGGCACCTAGCGCTCGTAGGCGGCTGATCACTGAGCTACCAGACACGGCGCCCTCCCCCTCGAGCTCCTGGCACACGCTCACAGCGGTCCGCTCCAGGTCAGCGTATTCAGCCTGCGCCGCCATGAGCGCGATGTTGACCGCCTCCTTCGCCGCAGCCTCATCCGCCACTTTCTACCTCAGATCTGACTAGAGGAACCAAGGTAAGCTGCGATAAATTCAGATCGAACGACAATGAAATCTCGAGCACTCACCCGCGATATTCTTCTGTGCCTTTTCCTGCAGGACTCGGGTGGCCTCCTCGAGCGAGGACAAGGAGTCCTCCTTCTCCTTGAGGGCGGCCTCCGCATTCCGCACGATGACCTCCTTCTCCTCGAGGGCTTTGCCCTTCTCCTCGAGGGTCCCGGTGAGCATGGCGACGGTCGTCCTCTCGCGCTGGAGCTCGGCCGCCTTGCCTTGGAGCTCGGCCTCCTTGCGCTGGAGCTCGGCCTCTTTCTGCTCGAGCGCCATCCTAATGCGCTGCAGCTCGGCAGTCTGTGCCTCGGCCTCCTGAGCTGTCTACTCCACCGCGGCCCTCTGGACGTCGCGCTCGCCGGCAATCCGCGCCAGCTCCTCCTCTAGCATGCGCTGGTGCGCTCCTAGACTGGTCAACTGGGTGTTGGCGTCGATATTCCGGAGCACCAAATCGGCGTTGTACTGCCCAAGCCAGTGCATTTGGCAGTACAGCCGGGTCAGCTCAGCGCTCTTTTCGCGCGAAATGTCCCTCAGCCGCTGCAAGTGGAAGAGCGTGAGTAAAGCACACGAAAACAAAACCGAACACGAGAAATTCCCGGGAGGGAGCCACCTACCTGACTGATCTGGAAATCCATCATTCTATGGAGCTCCACGGCGCGGTCGAGGTGGTCCAGAATCATAGAGCCGACCTGGAACTGCGCCTCCTAGATGGCTTCCTCCTCCTGCTCATCGCGAAGAAGTTCCAAGGGGACCCCGGACTAGATAATCGCCCCATGACGGGGACCCTCGGACGTCCCCGCGCTGAGCATCTCCTCGGGGGCCGACACGAACTCGGCAATCCGGTCAGCGGCGCTAGTAGCAGCAACAGGGTCGATGTCCCTCGAGACCCCAAACTCCTCGCTGCTCTCCGGCAGCTGCACCACCGGCACCATGTTCTCTGGCGCCGTTTACGATGTTGCCACTGCAACAACACCCTCGTCCCCGGCCCTTGCAGGCTCCGGGTGCAGATTTCCTCCACTGCCAGCGCCAAGGGCGCCGACTCCTCCTCCGTGACGCTCTCGACCCCAGCCCTTGGGGGCTCGAGGATGAGGGTCAACTCCTCTCTTTGGCTGGCGGGGCGCTCCTGCATGCCCCCTCCAGCTCCTTCTCCTGCCGCTGGCTGGGTGGTGCTATCTGCGTCACCCCGACCGGCCTCGATTTCGATGTCCGGTTGGGTGGCTTCATTTGCTCCGCCCTGGCCGACATCCCCCTCGGCGTCAGCCTGAGCGGCTGCTACAGCGCCTGTTGGGCCTTCTGGGCCCCTCGAGCCATCACCTCCTGGAGCTTCGCGGTCTCTGCCACTATGTCCACGACGGGCAGGGGCTGCGGCGCCGTGTGCGGCGTTGCGCGCGCCCCGGTCTTGAGGGCCTTGGTCGGCGCAAGCTGGGCCGCATCCTTGGCGATGGCCCCGGAGCAGGTAATCGGGGAAGAAACGCTGAAGTCAGCAGGATTGGGGGTCGATTAAACGAATGTGAAGGATGAAATCAAGATCACTTACCCTGACCGGGCGCTCATGCTACGCTTGCCCGTGCCGCTCCTTCGGGCCCACGGCACAATGATGCCTCTCGACGACTGACCCAAGGGTGTCGTCCTTGGATCTGCCTGGAGCCTCGAGGCCGTCTGTGTGGACGTCTCCGCGCTTGCCGCGGACCCGCCGCCACCCGTCGACACCGCAGGCGCGGGTGTCCTCCCACCCGTCGCCGGCAGGGGTAACCTCTGCCCTGTCACGGGCATAGACGATCTCCCGCCCGCTGCCGGCGTGGGCGACCTTCGTCCCGCCGCTGGCGTGGGCGACCTCCGCCTCGCCCCTGCGTGGGGCGGATCCACCAATGACCCCGATGTGAGCCTCGCCTCACCCAGCGTCACTGGCACATCCTCGTCGCCAGCTCCTCGATAGATCGGCGGGAAACCTGTGCCTGTCGCCGCCTCCTCCTCGTCCGAGAAATTGAGCTCGGCGTCCAAGGAGTCCTCCTCCTCCTCCTTGGTGGACTCGGGTGTGGCGGGCCGCGGCTTTCCCTCCGTGTGTGCAATCTTGCACACCTTCTCGTGCTTTTCCTTCCTCTTCCTCTTCCTGGCGGCGGCCGCCTCCACCGCGTCCTTCTGCTTCTTCACCGCCTCTGCGTGTAGGCGCTTGACTTTGCGTTCCTCCGGGACCGGGGGCTTTGAGGTGTAGCCTTTGCAGCTCACCCCATGCAAACGCAACCAAGTCAGAATCAGGGAGTGGGGAGAGGAGTAGCACAAGTTGAAACTGGAACTTACCACAGGAAGGTACCCCATCTCGGGGCGCATCTTGATCTCCCAGAGATCGTTTGGGTTGTCGGGGAACTCCGCCACCGCGTTTTTCGTCCTCCGGGCAGCGACGTCGCGGGGGAGCAGTACGTACGATGTCCTCGAGCCCGCGTTCGAGGCCTCGGGGGTGAGCTCGAAAATTGGCAGGCTCCTCTCCATGAAAGGAATCACCCTCTGCCGATGAAAGTTTGCGATGACGGCTGCCGCCGTCAACCCCCTCCTCGCCAGATGCCGCAACGCATTGGTGAGCACCTCAAGCCTGGCTTGATGCGGTGGGGGCAATACCCCCCCAGTCCCCCTTCTCCGGCCTCTCCTGGAGCACCTTGTTGGTGAACGCCGGTTGCCGAAGTTGCGCAGGTAAAACCACCCTCGCGTCCACCCGGCGTTGTTCGTCGTCATCCTGTTGGGGATGTACAAATTCTTTCGAGTTGGGCGCAAGGGGAGCATCAGACCGCCGGCGCGAGCGTACCTCCTTGGCTGGCCCCGCACATTCTCGATGAAGAGTTCGCCGTGGAACAAATGGATCCACAGGTCCCAGTGCGCTTCGATTCCCAAATACCCCTCACAGACGGCGATGAAGACCGCCGCCTGCGAGATGGAGTTGGGGCCGAAGTTGTGCAGCTCCACTCCGTAGTATTCGCACAGCGCCCACATGAATCTGCTGACGGGGACGCCGAATCCCCGCTCGTGGAGCCGCACGAGGCTCACGACGTAGCCCTCAGGGATATTCGGCTCGGTCTCATCCGGCCGCGGGGAAATCCACGCCGGCCGCTCCGAGTTGATGTTCACCGGCAGCAGCCTTTCGGCGACCAGCTGCTCCAAGACCGCCACGGTGGCGGTGGACCTCCCCCACGACAACGGCTCCTGGACATCCGACATCGCTTCGAACCGCCGGGCGATGCGGAGAAGCAAGCTCTACGGTGGCTAAGGTGCGCTCTCGCTCTCTCCTTCCTCCTCCTCTCTTTCTCGGCTCTGGGCTCAGGATGCAGGCGAGGCGGAGAAAGCAGGGGAGACGAAGGCAAAGTGGCCAGGTGAGACCAAACAATCCCCCTTCCTCGCTTTTATCCATCAAGACGGACGAATTCGCCGCCGTGGCCGAAATCCACCGCATTGAATGTGGTAGATTTTGCTGTCACCGACAGCTGGGCCCCATGACCACGGAGTCCCCCCATGCGTGCAGTTGGCAATAATTACGGTGCGGTAACCGACGGGCACGGCCCGACTGTAGCAGTGTTCTATCCGTCAGCCGCCGCCCACGTCTCTTCATCTACCCGAGGCAGCCGCCTGAAAAGGCGCGCCCGCACTGCACCAAACGTACCGGGCCATGTCGCCCACGACCAGCGAAAGACCCGTGTGCATGACCCGCGCCTCCGCGCCATTTGCAAACCGTGACGGAGTATTCCCTTCGGGGGCTCTTCACCCTCAAAGGAACCTTATTCTGAGGCCTTACTTATCAGGGGTTCGAAGCCTGGCCCATCGAGGGTTCGACAGGCGCCCCAGATCACCAGAGTCAGGGGCTGCATGGATGTGTCATACAAGCTACCCTCTAATGCGGAGTTCGAGACATCCTACGCAGTGTTCAAGGCCAGTCGAGGGTGCCTAGCAGGAGGATCCCATCTAGGGAGAGCAACGAGCCCTCGGATCCTATCAAATGGGTCCGAGGCCCGCCTAGCGAACCTTTGCAAGCGCTTTATGTGACGTGTCCACGGACCACGAGCCGACCCTTATTGAATGGGGCACGGACGTCCACTTGAACCACCCGATAACAGCTCACCGAAGCAGCCATAGCTCGCGGCCCGGGCATGGGTAGCATGGTGTGCTTCACCCCTCCTCCCTGCGGAAGGGCGACGAGGGTCGTAATAAAAGTCGAGGGTCCCCTGAACACCTTCACACAGGCCAGGGCTCGGGGGCTCCTCGCACACTGCGGCTCAGGCCGCACTCTCGAATGGATCGACAACCGTCGATTGTGAAGTTCCACGTGTTTAGCCAAAAACCCCTACTCTTAACGCACGCCCGCCAGATGGTTTAGAAGGACTCTGAGTCACTGCACCAGCATGAAAAACACCGAGGCCGGCTGAAAGGAATGCCGATGCTGGCTGAAAAAGACGCTGGACGGCCACCCCAGTAAAGCAACCAAGCAGGGTGATGTTTATAGCCCTTGGACGAGTGCAAACACTCCTCCAAGGCCTCGGGGGCTACACCCGCAGGTGCGCTGACGCGCCCCCATGGAGGAAACTTCACACATTCGAGGATCAAAATCCTCTGCAGGCCTGCTCGAATGCCCTCAGTAGCACGACGGTGACATGCCCAGCGGCGGCACCATGGTGCTCGAGGCGACTATGACCTGCATAGGCAACTCGGAGTGGCAACCTCACTGCTTCTTTAGCGGCAAACCCCGACCCTGGATTAGACTCCTCCAACGGTGGCCACCTCACTGCTTCTCCAGCGACAAACCCCGACCCTGGATCAGACTCCTCCAACAGTGCTCCTCGAAGCACCGTTGCGCCCCCGCCGGGCACACCAAGGCCACCGCGGTCAGTACCCAAGTCACACCCTCGAGGGGTTAAGCCTCTGCAGGGCTGATGCTCACCCTTGCACCCTCGGTCATCCTCTCTGTGAGGAAGAAGGAGACTTCATTGCTCTTTAAAAACAAAGATTACAAAGGGTTACTAGCTCAAAGCCGTCGAAAAGTGCAAACGCATTGCCACCTACGTGGCAATTTTCCCTGTCTTGGGGAGGAGCGAGCGCCAATGAAGAGCACCGAGTCCTTGGCCGACATTACGACCAGGCTGCTCGGGATTGCGAGGAGTAGCCCCTAGACCACACGGGTCCGAGGGGATGCCCTTCTCGCAAGCTTTCTTCTAGCGTCTCCACTGAAGACCTTGCGGGGGGCCAAGCTGGCGGACAACACCCTCTGCACCATCTCCCTGAGGGCGACATTGCCGCCAAGAGGGACGATGCGAAGAACGGACACCAAACCTGGCGCTGACGCCATGGTCAGGCATATCAACGCCCCTTCAGGCAGAGGGACATCGCAGAGGCAGGGCCCCATAGGCCCAATGTTCTTCTGCTAATCCCACTGAAGCCGAGGGACGGTGAGCACACCCTCCCCGGCTTTCCCCTGCCGCTCGCAAGCATTCTTCTAGCATCAAAGCCTAAAGAAGCCAGGCCACCACATTTGGGGGACGACCGTGAAAGGCAAAGGGACACATTACGAGACTTAGGCAAAGCTAGAAGTAAGAGCAGGGAAGTTGGAGAGAAAAAGGAGTCCCACGACTTCTATTTATAGCTGCGTCGGGCGCCAAGCCTTAAGCCTGTCGCAGGGAGAAGACTTGGACCGCCCGTGACGGTGCGGCACCCCACGAGCGAAAGATGCCCTCGGTTACCGTGCCAAGACGTGACAAGACAGGGCAAAGCCGAGCCCCTGGACACTGAGCAACGCAGCATCGGCGCTGGCCGACTGCCCTCGAACAACGCGTCTAAAGGCAACCAGGGAAAGCAGGGCTGAGACCCTGCACACGGGACAGCGCGACATTAGCACCGACTGCAGAGCAGCAGGCGCCATCATGACCCTAGCCTGCCCAGCACACTGACGCGTCTCGTCACCCAAAACAAAACAAGAAGGGCGTGCGCCTCGGAGTACTTTTTCTGCAGGCGCACTACCCCGACCGACGAGTTGTCATGTCCACCAGGCAAGCGCCCGGACGCGCCCGGTGGGAACGCAACGCCGATCGATCACATTAGGGGGGATGCCAAATACCGTTTGGCCGAATCCCCTGACTCGACCAAAGGCTCGAGGGCTACTGTCGGGTACCATGATTAGGGGCACCCTAGTCATGGGACTAAAATCGACCTAAAAACGCAAACACATGTTAGGCAAACTGGGCCCACGAAGGCCTACAACCTCCTTCCAGCCTGGAAGAAAGGAAAGGACTCAAAGAAGCCCAATACGCGGCCCACGTATATAGTGTGGCCCATCCGCACCCCCTCGAACCCGCGGGACGATCTCCGTCTCGCTCGAGGGCTCCCCACTGAGACCCTCGACTGCGCCAAGCGTCTCTGCCTCGCTCGAGGGTAGAGAACCTACCCTCGGGGGAGCGAATCATCTCCGCCTTGCTCGAGGCCACCCCTCGACGGAAAGGATAAACGACCCTTACGCTCACCCGCCCGTCGCACGGAGGCATTAAATGCCAACCACTCCTCCACAGCGCCCGGGTCAGACGGCGTTAGGCCGCCATTCCCCATAGTGGCTGTGACCGGAGTCCCGTCCACCAACTCCGGTCACTGCTCTGCCATTCCGGACGCTGCGGCGATACTGTGGGAATATGCGACGCAGTGCAAGACATGCTCAGCACTGCTCCAGCCACTGTGCTGCCAACTCTCCATACCTCCTTCAAACTTTCCCCTCCGCGGATCCCTTGAACGGCATGGGCATGACCCTCGGAGGCGGCTCTGGATTTGACCGGGGCAAGACCCTGGCCTGCAGGACCCTCGGAACGTCGCCACGCCACGCCTGGAGGACGGTACCCCCTACAGCAATGACCACGCTGCCCGCTGGAGCCGCAAGGATGCCGGCGCGATCTCCGCAAGGCTAAGGACGATGCCTAGGACGACTGCCACGCCAGGCGCCATACCCCACAGTATACTTTCTACAGTACTCAACCACTGCACCCCCGCGATTCGTTGAGAAGACGACGACTTCCACGATCCCCTGTGCATGTACACCGCCCCTCCTTGTGTCTATAAAAGGAGGAGCCAGGCTTTCCCTTAAGGGCGTCGGGCCATCCGGTAGAACACGACACTCAGCGCAACTCACAGAGCCCAAACGCTCTTCTGAGCTCCGATATTGGTACTCGCCTCAATCAACTCCTCCTCTAGCAGAGACTTGGGAGCTTCCCTCCCTCTCTCGCCTCACTTGTACCCCCTTCTACAGGCACCCCCGGTGCAAGACAGTACAGTGCTCTCGCACACCCCTTTGCTGGATGTACGGCCCCACGGCCGGAACCAGGATAAACCCGTGCGTTACTGTGTTGCCTCTTGCGTCAACATCTGGGACGAGGAACACACAGCATCATCACTAGTTGGGTCCGGACCGCCGAGTCAGGACACCGACAAGTACATTCCCCTGAAAATAACCTGCAAAATAGAGTTATATTTAATTCTATAAAAAATAATGTCATTGCGGGTATTCCAGATGGCCCAGCATAGAGCAGCGACCCCAACCCAAATCATATCTCTAATCTCAGTATTTTGATTAGAGAGCCAAGAACCAAATAAATGTCTAATGGATTTGGGTTGAGTTAGACCCGTAGCAAGATACACCATCCTTCAAACCATTCTAGCATAATGACAATCTAGGAACAAATGTTGGCTTGATTCATCCAAATTACAGCCAACACATTTCTGGCTGCCTATCCAATTTTTCCTAGCAAGATTATCTTTAGTTAAAACCACCTCTTTTTGTAAAAATTAGAGGAAAATCTGAATCTTTAGAGGAACCTTAATCTTCCAGATTTTCTTATGTCTAAAAGGGGTATGAGTATTAATTAAATGCAGATACATAGAGCGGACCGTAAATAACCCAGATTTGGTTAAGTTCCATCTGAAAGAATCCGACCCATCCACTAGATTAAAAGGTGCTATCTGTGCTACAAGATTCGACCATTCTCTCAGTTTAGGTCCCAGCAATGTTCTCCTAAAAGAAATATTAAGAGGTTGAGAAGCCATAATTTTGGCCACCGTCGCATGAGGATCTCTCACAATATTATAAAGAGATGGATACCTTTCCTTGAAAGACATATTGCCTACCCAAGTGTCTTCCCAAAACCGCGTGGCACTTCCATCCTTAATAAAAAAGGTGCCATTGGTTAAGACCTCATCTTTAATCTTCATAAGTCCCCTCTAAAAATGGGAATCATACGGTTTAGCCTTAACCTGCGTTAAAGATTTGGACCGCAAATACTTGTTCTTCAGCAAATCTTGCCACATACCATCAGTGTTAAGCAAGTTTACAATCCATTTTGCTAGAAGACATTTATTTTGTATTTGGAGGTCCAAGATGCCTAAGCCACCCTGATCTTTAGGGCGACAAAGGATGTCCCATTTAGCAAGCCGATATTTATGTTTTTCGAAAGATCCTTGCCAAAAAAAATCTTGATCTGAAATGGTCAAGATTTTTTAAAACTCCTTTCGGAATTTCAAAAAAGAACATCATGAACATGGGAAGACTGCTAAGCACTGAATTTAGGAGAACCAATCGTCCTCCATAAGACAGGTACTTAGCTTTCCAACAAGAGAGTTTTTTCTCAAATCTTTCTTCTACTTTATGCCACTCAGAATTGAGCAGCTGTCTATGGTGCATAGGTATCCCCAAATATCTAAAGGGATATTCTCCAGCATTACAACCAAAGAGGGTGTTATATTCATCTTCCATCTCTTTAGCAGCACCAAAGCAGAAGATTTCACTCTTGTGAAAATTAATCTTTAACCCAGACAATTGCTCAAAGGCACAAAGCAAAAGTTTCATATTTTTTACTTGTTCTAGGTCATGATCAAGAAAAATGATGGTGTCATTCGCATATTGGAGAATAGATAGACCATCATCCACTAAATGAGGAATGACCCCACTTATTTGTCCATTGGACTTTGCTCTCTTAATAATGAGTGCAAGCATATTAGCCACGATGTTAAATAAGATTGGAGACATCGGATCCCCTTGGCGTAATCCTCTTTTAGTTTGAAAGTAAGGACTAATATCATCATTGACTTTAATCCCTACGCTTCCTCCCGTAATCATTTCTTCAATCCATCTACACCATTTTGAAGAAAATCCTTTCATGCGTAGAGTTTGTTGGAGAAATGACCACTTTACTTTATCGTAGGCCTTTTCAAAATCAATTTTGAAAATGACCCCGTTTCTTTTCTTGGTATGGAGTTCATGGATGGTCTCGTGGAGGATGACGACACCTTCCATGATATTCCGCCCTTGCATAAAGGCGGTTTGAGTCGGACTAACCACAGTCTGAGCTACCTTATTTAGCCTATTTGTGCCAACTTTAGTGAAAATTTTAAAGCTGACATTAAGCACACAAATAGGTCTATAATGCTGAATTTTCGTAGCTTCAGAACTTTTCGGGACGAGAGTGATAATCCCAAAATTAAGGCTAAAGAGGTTCAATTCCTCTTTATGAAAGTTCGAAAAAAGGGCCATAAGGTCATCTTTAATTAATAACCAGAAGACCTGATAAAATTCAGCAGGGGAACTATCAGGTTCGGGCGCTTTATTATGTTCCAATTGGAACACCGCCTCTCTAACCTCGGCTTCAGTAAATTCAGCTACAAGCACATCATTTTCTTCCTGAGTCACCTGAGGAATATCATGGTTTCGATCTTCCATGAGAGAGATATGTGCTTCCTCAGGTGATCCAAAAAGACCCTTATAATAATGGGTGATATGCGTTTTCAACTGATCATCTCCAACTAGAACCCCATGTTCATTTTCTAGTTGGTAGATGTGTTGCTTTCTGTGCTTGCCATTAGCTACCATATGAAAGAATTTGGTATTGTCATCCCCTTCTAATAGTGTCTTCACTTTGGCTCTTTCATACCATTTGAGTTCTTCTTCTCTCAAAAGAAAAACTAACCTCTCTTTTAGAAAGTGTTTAAAATTAATCTCTTGGTTAGATAGAGTCACACTTTCTGCCTTTTTATCCAGGCTATCTAAAAGAGAGAGCAACTTTTTCTACTCTTTCCGGTAGGACCCAGAGATATGTTGGGCCCAGCCACGAAGATGTTGCCTAAGCCTACGGATTTTATTCTGCCATCTCTCCAAAGGAGTACTTTCGAAGGTTTCTGATTGCCAAATTTGAACAACCATATCATAAAAACCATCACGAATAAGCCATCCCCTCTCAAATTTGAAGGGCCTCTGGCCATTCTGATGTGTGGAAGAACCCGTACTAAGAACAAGGGGAGTATGATCAGAAATATTCCTATCTCTAGCCTCAACCGTCGATAGGGGAAATCTATCTTTCCAATCCGTACTAACTAGGACTCTATCGAGTTTCTCAAAGAGAGGGTCATCCCCCGGGCCTGCCCATGTATATTGGCGGCCGGACATAACAATCTCCTTGAAATCCAGCGACTCGATAACGGAATTAAACAGATTAGGCCACTTAAAATCAAAAACCCCGGAACTCTTATCCTGTGGGTGTCTCATAATATTAAAATCTCCACCAATAATATACGGTAGAGATTCTTTCGAGCATGTATTGGCCATCTCTGCTAAAAATTCTTGTTTATGATCCTGTTGCGCTGGTCCATAGACAACAAATAGCGCAGATTTGAAACATCACTTTTGCATCGTAGGGTGAATTTCACATAGAAATCTCCCTCTACAATGGCTCCAATGTCATAAACAAGAAGATCAACCCCAAGAAGAATCCCCCCAGATCTACCGTGTGGCACCATACTATGCCAGAGGAAATCCCGGCCAGCACACAGTGTTTTTAGAATATTATCTGAGAATGAATCTCTACCAGTCTCGGAAAGAGCTATAAAATTAATTTGCTCGTCCTTGACCAAGTCAGCCAAATATCTATGTTTAGCCAAGTCCGCAAGACCTCTGCTATTCCAGAATACCCCTTTCATTTAATAACAATTTTAGAAGGGGTTTTTGGCTTTTTTGCAAGTTTGCCAAAAAAAGAATCTGGAACTCCAAGGTAAATCTTTCACTATCTTTTCAGATTCTCATATTTCTTCAAACCTGAATAGGGTAGGCATCAACCTAGGTAGTGATAACTCTTCTGTGTTAGCTACAACTGTTGCTATTAAAAATTTAGAAATTGATAGTCTGGTTGTGTCAGCTAATCAAAAGAAGCAGCCTAAGAAAGCTTCAATTTTTTTAGAGGAGAGTGATGAGGAGAGAGAGTCGTCTTGATGCAGTTCTTAGCCACTCAGGTGGGGATTTAAATGAGAAGTCGCAGGGTCTGGAGTTAGATCAAATTTTGGATCTTTCTCCAGTCCATAGGAAGAAGAATGCAAGTAGTACCCGGAAGGACATGAACAGTGTACTTTAGCAGTTTAGCACCCAAGATTGGCCTTGCCCCTGCGACTCTGCATAATCAATTCAGAGGTCATAAAACTAAGTGGGATTAGTATTAACTAACCACCGCAAAGCCCCAAACCTACATGATCGTCGCCCATCCCGGTCGGTGAAAGTTTGAGAAAGGGGCTCTAAAAAATGCCATCAGCATTTGCCTTTTCAGGCTGGACAGCTAGTTTTTTCTGAAGAAGTATCAACAAAAGGTGAAACTAACTGAACCAACTGAATGGTTCTCGTCTTTCCCAGTTGTTCAGACCTCGGCCCCTGTCTATACCAGTTGTTGCCGCCGTCGAGAACGACGGCGATGATGACGACGGCTTACTTTCCTATCCTCTCCTTCGCCTTTGCGCCCTAACCAACTGCCTAACACACCCTAACTTCCCTCGATTGTTTTTAATGCTAGTGCTAAGTGTCGTCAACCAAGTAATCATGCACGGTCGTGTGTGCACGCACGGCACGGCTAGGCCAACAAAGCAAGGACCACGGTTTAGGGGATCATGAGAGCTTCAGCTTTCACCATTAACATTTCTGCTGTTTGGTCTCCCTCTCCAGTTCTTAATTTTGAGGGAAACAAGTAGAGGAGTCACTGTTCCATGCTGAAATGTTTAATTGCTAACCACTAGGCTTGTTTTTCCTCTAACATGGAACATATCGTAGAAGGCCAAAACAGAAGGAATCAAATTTTCAGACTTTTGTGCAACAAAGCAGACAGTGCCACCTGCATAAGGATCAGCTGCCATACTTGTCAGTTTGAGCTCTGCTGGAGCTTTATCTGCTAATTTTTTTCTACCTTCAGTCTCAAAATTTAATTTCAGGGGAACAGACAGAACCACAGTAATGGGGAATCCTCGTAACATTTGGATACCATCCGGAAAAATTTTATTTGCTAGCATGTTCTAAGCTTTGTTTCTCCTCTGAAAATGACACCTCTCGCAGAACGCCAAAACAGAAAGAATCAAAATTTCAAATGTATGTACAACAAGGCAGACAGTACTCCCCTTCATACGGATCAGGATACTTGCATTGTCAGCTTCAGCACTGCAGGAGTTTTATCTGCTCCTACATTTCTCTCTCTTCCATCTCAACCGAGCCTTCGGCAAAGATTGCCTCTACAGACCAAAACAAACGAAATGGTGTAATTTAATTCAGTGAATGGATTAGTGTACGTGGTTTACGGCATCATTAGTACATGCTTCCAACCTTTTATGTTAACATTATCTAAGGACTTATCAGACAGCTCCAAAGAAGAAACGATCGGGTGAGCGTGCAACGAAAGCAGCCGACGCTGAGGCCTTTGCATCGTTTCTGCTTTTCTGCCAGCGAAGCTCGCAAAAGCAGATAGAACAAAAACAAAGATGAAACATCATTACACTGGTCAGCTTAAGTGCACCGTACACTGATTTCGTTATAGTACTCGAATTTGTAAACGTCTAATCTGAAAGGAGCTAGGGTTCTTGCTTTAGCTGATCAGACAGAGTGTCATTTTGTCTAGATGCATTCGTGATGTATCCCATTAGGGGTTGTTGCTTACTTATACTCCACAATATCCAAACGGCTAACACGTACGAGCTCCTGCTCGTGCAAACATCCGGATATGTCTCGTTGCTAATGAACTTCTTTGTCCTGTTCCCAAGGTAACTGCCAGGTTCTTTCTTTCCCCTGTGTTAAAAAAATGTTTGAATATAATGAGATTAGTTTCAGTGCAAACTCTTCTTCCGGTTACTGGCAGTTATAATTTTATTCTATTCCGTAAATTTCGCTCTTGTTGTCAACAAATTGATCTAGTTTTTAGATGTGTATGGTAAAGCTTCAAAAACACCAGCCAGTATTGGAAAAGAAAAAGATCATGTTTGTGCCATAAAAAAAATGAAACTAGTATTTTCCATGAGAAACACTTTTTAGGTAATTTTATTAGATATATCTAAAAAGAATGGCCAAATAGGTTATGTTGTGCCAATGTTCACTTGTTCCGGTTGGCAAGTAAAAAGAGGGGTTCAGAATGGTGTTGATTCCCTCGGAAAAAGAATTAGTTGAAGTGACACCAAATTCAACTCTTTTTTTGGTACAAACAGGCTAACTCCTCCTGACTAGTCTCCTTTATCTTAATTAATTTATAGATACTTACCGAGAGGTGCACATTTAAAATGATTCATGTCTTTAACTAGCACCTTGTGTTGACGATAAATGATTGATCAAAATGATTAACCAGACCTAACCTAATGATATATTTATCCCTTTAGTCTTTGCCCATTCCGTAGTGCTTCACCGAACAGATATTCTCTCTTCCTTCCGATCTTCCACTAGAAAAGGTGGGAAGGGAACACAGGGAGGAGATTTATATGTAGGCTTATAAGCCAAATAAGCGGGCTAATTTGCCAATCATATAGCACCAAATCAAGCTTTGTCCTGTGCCTCTCCTAGATGCTCTACGTGTCATCTGCTCATGCTAAGGACACACTTAATTGAGAGGCCATCGCTGCTTTTTTATAGTGGTGTAGATGCCCTGGAATTTGCAATGATCACCCAAATGGTAACACATGTGGTGGTGTGGGAGGGGAGTGTGACACCTCGGGTGTCAGTACACTCAAATACAATCACTGTACCCATTTAAACTTAAAATAAAAATGTGGGGAGTTAATTCAAAGAGAAGGGGTCAAATAAAAGTCAAAGTATACAGAAGAAATTAAAGGAGAAAGAAAAATGAGTGAAAAACTACTCAAATTTCAATTCAAAAATGTGCACAAAATTTTAGTTGGCTCATGAGAGGTACTTCAATTGACATGTGCTCAATTGAACTTCAGCCAAAAATCAATCAAAAATAGAATAAAACCAAAGCCCTTTTGTGCAAATTTGCAAATTTACAAATAGTTCAAAATGTGAGTTTGAAATGAAAATTTGCATAACACAAAAGTTGTAGATCTTGAAAAGTTATGCAAAATTGGTATTCAACACTTTTTCATTTGATCCCTCTAAGTAGGAGATATTTTTAGTTTACCGAGAGGTCCCTGGATTTTCAGAAATCGCAGATATGCCCTCACCTCCATCTCTCTCCTCCCGGTGCTCTGTTTCGCCGCCGCCCGCCGTACGCCGCCGGTGGACCTCGTCCATGGCGCGCCCGCG
Source organism: Panicum virgatum (assembly GCF_016808335.1). Classification (NCBI taxonomy): domain Eukaryota; kingdom Viridiplantae; phylum Streptophyta; class Magnoliopsida; order Poales; family Poaceae; genus Panicum; species Panicum virgatum. Next base: position 50,611,925 of record NC_053142.1, read on the forward strand.
GCCAAATGGACCCGGGGAACCCCTCTAGCGCCACCTGGCCCGCCCCTTGGCACCTTCCCACGCTCACACGCGTCCTAGACGCTCTCCCGAGCCGACACGATGCCCCGCCATGCGCAGCGCCGCCCGCTCGCTCCGCCAGCCCGCCGTCGAGCCACCCCGGACCGAATCAGCCTCCCCCAGATGCCACTCCACTCGCTCAGGTGCTCTCTGGCCTATAAGTAGCCCTGGAGCCCCGCCGTTGCGCGGCTTCTCCTCCTTCTTCCTCCTCCCGCCGTCCGCCATGGCCGGCGAGATCTAACTCGCGCGGACCAGCTACCACAGCCCTGCATTGCTCCCTCCGACCACCCCAGAAGCTTCTCCACCTTCCAGTTGAGCTCCACGCGCGCGGAATCGAACCCAAACCCTCTCCCGAAGCCGTTCCCCTTCTGCGCCGCCGCCGGCGAGCTCGGGCTCACCGCAGACCGGCCAGCCCAGAGGGAGACCGAGCACGACAGCTACCCCAGGAGCATCCTCACGCTCTCGCGGTGCTCGTGCACGCCACGTTCCTCCACCCCGAGCCCTTCTTCGCCTACAACGCCGGCGACCCGAACATCCTCTCCGCCATTAGCGCCGGCGAGCTCCCCTCCGACCTTCTTCCACCCGAACGGCTACAAGGGTAGGTGTTCCTCGATCTCTACTCTCCCACGCGCCTCCCCGTGGCAGCCCCAGTAAGCCCTGCCTAGCAGAACACCACCGGCAAGATGCCACGGCGTAGAAAGCCAGCGAAGGGCCCAGTTGTAATTTCTTTTTTTCGTTCAAGGGTGTGTTTGCAAGAATTCTAGTGTATGGCAGTGAAATTCTAAAATGCAAAACAAATCATAGAAAAATCGTAAAATTGTAAACTCAACTGATCTGGAATCCTTGTAACAAGATTTACAAGTTTTGTAACAGTCACATCTACAGAAAATCTACCAAATTTAATCTGTGAAAAAGAATAAGAAAATCACCCTATGCATGTTCAGGAAGTTACACTCAACAAATGACCTTGATTTTTGAATATGTTATCACTAATGGAATATTAAGTTCACAGTAAAAATATGGCACCCAACAAAAACAGTTATCATGTTGGAACAATCAAGATTCTCTAATCTGTTGTTGACTTTCCTGAATTAATGCTGGAAAACATATACATGAACTTGCTCTGTAATTTTTACTGCATGCATTTGTAACTGAAACCTTGTTAATCCATAAATTTCAGATTTACCAGATTTAAATCAACTTAATTCATAATATATAGTTTTTGTCCTCATAAAAATCTATATTTATTTTTGAAGTCTCATTTTAGTTCTGTTTTCCTTCCTATAAATTTTGAGCTGTAGTTACTGAGTTTTGCTTTAGTTAAAAATCATGCTTAGCATCTTATGGGTAGATTTACCATTTTTATTCTGAGTAAGCTACACCATATCTAGTCGTGATTTTTGTACATATTCTTGTTTAGAGTACGTGCTAGCTATAATAAAAAGCTCACATGTAGTACTGGTCAAATGAACTTTGAGAAATTTATGCTAACTCATGTTAAGTTAACTGCATAACTAATTTATCGTGTTGATATAAGGCTTGATAATTTTTCTGGAGTATGCTAAGCTCATGACTAGACTCTGGTAAAAATTTGAGAACCACATTCCTTGTATAACTCTCTGTAGAATTAATCTTATTTAATGGCTTGCTATTTTTGTTCTTTTTGTCACATCTGCTGTATAAGTTAATAAAATCTGGATAAATTACAGTACTAAGTATATGCTTGGAAGATGCTCCCATAAAATTTGTAGCACTTGAAACTATGTCAAATGCTTTGTGCAAAAAGGTGAATCAACTAGAGTAATCTACTTACATGAATAGTTATGGTTAATTGCTTTATGGTTAGATGCTGAAATTTTTACCATAAATGCTTAAGTTTGGATTTGTGTTACTTTAGTTTTTCATCACTAGCTCATGAGTAGTTTTGTTGTTATAAAATAATGAAAGCATGCTATGTTTTAAATTTGAAAATGAAAACCAAACCCCACTCATTCATGAAGAAACATAGTTGTGGTTACTACTCTATAAATGACTGCCCATGAAATGAAATATGGAAATCATCACTAAATTAACTTTTGTTGAACTACAACTTTATCGTGAAGGAAAGAAATCATTATTCATGAATAACTCATAATCTTGCATTGCATATAGAAACGGTTAATCTCGCGGACGGGGACTACGAATTGGTGCCCGCGGACTCTCGTGTGGATCAGGAGATCAATTTGAACTATGCTAACTTGTCTCAAGACCTGGGCCAAGCCCCAGAGGCTTTTCTGCCTGACAGTGCCCAAGAAGACAAGCCCCGGTGCATTATGCCTTATTTTCTGAGTTATTATTCATTTAACTATTTATAATGTGCTGTAATAGTCTCTTTCTGCATTTAAGTTTTCTAGGCGTTGATCGAAAACCTTAGATGCATGATCCCTAGGTACCTATGTTTGATTCCGGATCTTTTTATCGACTAGTTGCCATGCTGATTAGGTACGGTAGAAGTCGAGGGGTTTCCTGCCTCTCGCGAGCAAATAGGATTTTGACTGACTTTAATTCCTGCTGAAATATAAGGACAACGGGCGGGGTTGTGTAGTTGTGATACCCCGCTGGTGTAGTCAAAAATGGCTAAGGTCGCGGTGTGTGGCTCATTTCGTTAAGCGTTTGAAAGTACTAGCCACATACCGAGAAATATGATAATCGGTAAGTTTAAGTACCTGATTGGACCGGCGAGTGGAATGATCTCGCACCCTCCTGGTAGAAGTAGGGTTTATATTTTTGTCGCGACGTACGGGTGCAGAGACGTCAGGCTCTGTAGTCGGGGAGGGTGTTCCGGATCCACGGACTGGAAAGAAAGGGAAAAAGTAGCATGGGCGGGAGCAAAGTCGATCTCCATGCGTGTGGTCTAGGTTCTCCTGGCCAGGTTGAAATTCGATTCGGAATCATCCGCCTCTCATGGCATGAGATTGCTTAATATTTTCGGTCACACAGAGTAACAAGTGGAACATGATGATGATAATACTGCTGGTTGATTAAATGGTGGCTCCACCATGTTTGCATAGAGTTAGATGCAAACTTAGAATGGTTAATCCAACTGGAAGATGGCTAAATAAAATCTAAAAATAAGGACCAACTCTTAGTAGCGTTTTTGGCAAACCAACCCCACCAACCAAAAAGCCTTGCATGTCTAGTTATCGGACTATGATATATCCGGAGACGGGTCAGTCTTGCTGAGTATTAGTATACTCAGCCTTGCTTGTGGCACTGTTTTTCAGGTACTAACTTCGAGGATATGTTTGCAAGTCTTACTTGGCAGTGTACCTTGCCTCCGGGTTGGTCTGTTGAGTGGGATGGCCCTTCATCTGGTGCTGACCACCCTCCCGCTGAGTGACGCTTTCGTATGGGCTTTATCGATGTGTCACTTCTTTTCGCTAGTTATCTTTTAATGCTTCCGCTAAACAATGAAACTTGAATAATTTGAGTAGATGGAACTCTGTAGTACTTTACTATTCTGAATCTGGTTTGTAATAAATTTCTTTTCCGCTGCAATCACTCTGAGATGTATGAAATGTTCTGTGTTGTAATCTCTGGGCTCACTTTCGTGTGAGTATTGTCTGCTGATTCTGGAATAGCATGGCTTTAATCGAGGCTTCACTCGAGGAACTACCGGTGCGTGCCGATTTGGGTCAGAGTTGATTAGCAACAAAGATCAGTGCACCCGGGCCCGGTAGTTTTGGGTGGTTCCGCCACAGGGAGCATGTGGCTGCTGAGTCTGCATGGCCATATTCTACACTAGATTCTCATGACCTCTAGCCAATTTTAAACCATTTATTACATCATAGAAAACATGCCTCATGGCCATATACATTTCTTCTTCAGCTTAGTTGGATGGAAATAGATACAGTTCCCTTCGAAAATAGCAGCAGGTAAACGAGCAGCAGCGTAGGGCTCCTCTTATTGTATTTTTTTTAAATGAGCGTTGTGTTTCAAAAAAAAAAGAGCGTTGGACCCAAGCAAATCAAGTTAGCAAGTGGAGTACTACTTGGCAGTCACAATTAGTACAACGAAGCGCCAGAAGGCCGGACAGATGCATGCATCCATGTTTCTGGCTTTGTGGTGCATGAGTGAGCTCGAGGATTTTATTATGTTTCCCCTAAAATATACAAATTTACTTCTTTTATTATGTGCATGCATGCACTAAAAAATACAGCGACTTACACATAACTAAAAATAAACCACTTAACAAGACAGACCCATAAATAAAACCACAAACCCCTCAAATTCCCCATGCTCATCACCACCACCCACCTCTCGCCCTCCTCTCCTCTGCCACGACCTCCTCCTCATCCCCTAGCGCTACTCCCCCGCTACACGGTCCAAGGGTAAGCGCGCCTCCCCACCGCTCCCTCCCTCCATATAGCCCCCCTCCATATAGCCCCCGCCCGCTCCCCCATTCCCTCACCCCCCCTCCCCCCATCAACGCCTCTCGGATCGCCTCGGTGCGCGGTGAGTGGTCCGTCGAGCAGTTTCTTGTGTTTTTCTGGCAGCCATCTAGATCCGTAGCTGTTATCTCCTTCCATTTAGGGTTACTACGGTTCGGTGTGAGACTGGGTTTGGTGGTTTTGGTTGGGGAATGGTTGGTTGAATTTGAATTATTTGGTGGGGTTTTCTATACGTATGTATGTCGTTGAGATCACTGGTTTACTACGAGATTAGAGTGGATTCCTTCTATTTTGGTGTTCGAAGTAATGCTTTCGTGTCGTGATCATAAGGGCTGACTGGAATTTATCTAGGTGTTTTGATGTGATTAGAGTGGATTGGCTTCTCAGATCACAGAATTTTGGTAGCAGCATCAGAATGGGCCACTAACTTTTATATTGATTGAAGCCAACGAACGGGTTCGTAGTCTTTACATCTTTTGTTAGATCTGATATACCTTCAGAATTTCTTATGTTTATGCATATACGATCCGAGATTACATTGGTTGGGTCTCTGAGCGGGTAGCAGTAATTTTATACTGATAAATTTGTTTCACTTATGGTACTTCCCATAGATGGCCCACCTGTGTTGTATGTACGTACGTACGTACGTACGTACGTACCTATAGGTAGGTACGTACGTACGTACGTACGTACGTATGTATGTATGTATGTATGTATGTATGCATGCACTAAAAAATGCAGTGACTTACTGTTATCGCCAGAATTTGACCAGGATTGGTAGGCCAAATGTCAGAAGAAGCTCACGGTAAAGGAGTCCACTTAGCCAGGCTTATATCATAAGTTTGGCCAAATACAATGATAATTGGGCACTCAAGGGTCAAGCTGAGATGGTCACGGGCCTAATCCATGTTGAAGCCCAGTCTGTTCGCGAGGCTGGTTCGGACTGCAGGAAGAGGCCGCACAAAAATGGACGCCCAGGCCACATATGGACTCCGTTTTGGACGTTCTAGATATGCATGAAAAGCTAAGGAGATAAGCTTTCCAATACAACTGGAATCGCATCCAGATTCGCTCGGAGTCGACAGGAACTGCCGAAACAATAGGACGACCAGAATCTGCCACAGTTATACGGCATGTTTCGGCTGATATTTGGAAGCTTCATGAAGATCTGGACTGGTGGAGGGAAGAGTCCAGATCATGTTATCTAATCTTCGAGTCTTTATTGAGTTGTAATCTATCTCTAGTTTTCGTTTAGGAAAGAGTTTAGAGGTTGCCTTGCACGGCAAGAAGTCTCCAGACTATAAATATGTATCCTATGACATTTGTAAAAGGAGAGCGTCATCACGACTCGCAAACAACAACTCTCGGTGCATCGCCACCCCTAACCCTAGGGTTTCATCCAAGTAAGTGCCATGCTGCCCTGATCGCTTCTTGCGATCAGGGCAGTATTGTTCTTGCTTTTACCTTGGTATTACTCGTACTGAAGCGTTTTTGATGGCGAGTAGTACTAGTTATCCTGATGTTCGTAGCATGGCTTTTAGTAGATCTGTTGTGCTTCGTTGCTTACCATCTACGAATATCATGTTGTCTCTGTGCAGTCACGTTTCAATCTCATGCTAGTTCTTGTCGCGTAGAATTAGTTGCACAGAGGCAACACCCTGCTTCTTTTATGTCTAGTAGATCTGATCTGTTATGGTTTGCTCTTATCTTAAGAGTTGGCGTAATATCTGTTAGGTTAGGCCTTGCAAACGGATTGGATGATCCGGTGGTGTAATAGATGCTTTATCTTAGCCCAGATAGCGGAGAAACAAGCGTGGCTTGCAAAGTACGCTACTGGGCCGAGTGTTGAGCCATCGGCCCCAGGAGTCCTTAGTGTGGAGCAGGTCAGTGCAATACTGAGAAACCAGTTTGGCATACTGCCCAAGAGGAAAGCGATCGGCTATTCCAAGCCATATCCAAGTGAATACGATTTGATCTCATTGCCACCCAAGTATCGGCTCCCTGAGTTCACCAAGTTCAACGGGTCAGAAGGAGCCAGCTCCATCGAGCATGTAAGCCGATACTTAACGCGGCTTGGGATGATCTCAGTATCGGACTCGCTGAGGGTCCGGTTCTTCGGCCAATCTCTTACAGGCCCAGCTTTTGGATGGTACGCGTCGTTGGCTCCAGATTCGATTCGAACCTGGAGGCAGCTGGAAGATCAATTCCATACCCAGTATCACTCAGAGGCTGCTGAAGCTGGAATTGCCGACCTCGCCCAAGTCAGGCAAAAGCAAGGAGAGACTGTGTCAGAGTATATACAGCGCTTCAGAGAGGTCAAGAACCGATGCTACTCATCGCGTATCACAGAGAAGGAGGCAGTCGACTTGGCTGTTCTGGGGTTCGCTAAGCCGATTAAGGATATGGCTTTCCAGCTGGAGTTCACATCTCTGGCGCACCTGGTGCAGAAGCTTACGGCATATGAGCTTTACCATCCTGAGCTGTACCAGGACAAGTTCAAGCGTCATGTGAACATGGCCCAAGCAGGTGAATCTGATGACTCAGGCGAGGAGCAAGAAGTGGCCGTGGCAGAGTGGACTCGGGGGGGGCAAACCCCGTCCCGTGCAAATGGATCAAACAGCAGGGGCTTGTGAAGGGCTTCAACTTCGACGTGACCAAAGCAGAGCAGATATTTGATCTGCTCCTCAAAGAAAAACAGCTGAAGCTCCCAGAGAATCACAAGCTGCCAACTGCACAAGAGCTGCAGGGGAGGCTGTACTGCAAATGGCACCACTCGTTCACTCATACCACGGGTGAATGCAAGGAGCTGCGTCGACAGATCCAATCGGCTATCGAGCAAGGCCGATTAATTTTGGCGCAACACACGATGAAGGTCGACACGAAGCCCTTCCCACAAGCCAACGTGTTAGAGTTGTTGGACTTCACTCCTACGGGCCAGAATTTTTCATTCCAGATCAACATGGCGGGGCCCGTACGCCGTCGTGACGAGCAAAGGAGAGAGGCCGTTTCTGGCAAACGGCCCCAGGGTCGAGATGAACCAGGGTGACAGTATATTACTGAAGAGCAAGTGTGTCACATCCGTAACCAGCTTCCTGCTTCTAATCGGCTTCTGGAAAAATACCAGTACCAGTACCAGCTACGCCGCCGATACGAATCGGAAGAAGACGAGTACAAGCACCGCTCAGGAAGGACACTGGGGAAGCGTCAGGCTATACGCGATCACTGGCATTGTCTGTTCTTCAGGTACTGTTGGAATTCCGGCATGAGCCGATTACCTACTATAGATGATTGCTTGGAGTGCAGGCCTCGAGGACACCAGCAGGACAAGACATCAGTGTTCCGGCGCTTGGGGCCCGGAACACGTCATGATGACCGTATGAAGAGGCCAACCAGGGGCGATTCCGAGCAAGAAGAAGAAGAAGACAGGTACCATTGCCCACGGTGGTGTCCTGATGGGCTCAATCGCTCGCAGAAGCGCAGGGTGCAGCGCTTGCGCAATCTGGAAGAGGCAGAAGCAAAGTACCTCGATGTGCTGAGGAAAGCGTGTCCGGATCTCGCGGAGCAAATCAGGCGACCGCGAAGGGAGGAGAGACGCCCTCCGAGAAAAGAGTGGCGCCCCAAGTAGACAAAAGCCGATGAGAAGCTATCGGCTGATGTGAACATGGTATTCGTGCTCCCATCGGAGTTTCGGGCACCCCGACCAGAAGATTTGCCTATTGCACAGTTGGATCTTGGCCCACGGCCAATCATCTTCGAGAAGCCCAAGGAGAAAAGCTACAAGCACCTGAAGGGATTATATCTCAAGGGCCTCATCGACGGCAAGCCTGTGAACAGGATGTTGGTCGACACTGGCGCCGCGGTCAATCTAATGCTGTATTCAGTACTGCGCCGATTGGGTCGTTCTGTTGCTGATCTTATCAAGACGAACGTGATGCTCAATGATTTCAATGGCCAGTCCTCGGAGGCACAGGGCGTCCTCAATGTGGAGTTGACAGTTGGCCGCAAGACCGTCCCAACCTCGTTCTTCATCATCAACAGTAAGAGTACGTACACAGTGCTGCTTGGGAGGGATTGGATTCACGCCAATTGTTGTGTTCCTTCCACGATGCACCAGTGTTTGGTCCAATGGGATGGCAATGAAGTGGAGGTGGTCCGTGCAGATGACTCCAGCGAGGTTTCGCTCGCAGACATGAACACCTGGGACGCGGAAGGGCAAGAGCCGATCTCATGGATCATGCTGGAAGACTGTTATCGGATCGAAGCGACAAAAAATGGGCTGAGGCTGGTCTTATCCACTGGCCTCATAGAATAAACACATTCTGGCACCACTTCATGAATTCTACGGGATCATGCCCTGTAGTGGCCGATCTAAGCAATCGGCCCCAGCCGATGCGATGCCAGAAAAAGAAAGTCAAAAGAAATAGTAGCAGAACAAATTTGCTGCATGGCTAATATCTGAGTCCGGGCCGATGGGCAGATCAGCCCCAAACACAGCCGATTCCAGCAATCGGTGGCAAAACGTCTGAATTCTCTGGTTCATAGTGAATTGGGTACGGTCGATTGGAGAGCCGATCTCCTCCAATACATGAAGGATCTGGCTCGGGGGGCATAAGCGAAGATTTGGTGATGAAATATGGAGACCCATACAAAAATTTTCGTCCGGATGAAGAATTACCGTCGGTGCTCCTATAGCTTCTTCACCATCGGCTACTTCCGCTCCTTCGCAGTTCCGGCCATCGACATCGGCTACTTCTGCTCCCATGTGGGCGTGGGAGTGTCTGATACATTAGCCGATCGATCCGGTCAACAGTACTTCTGCATCGTCATCGTCATCGGCTATTCCTGTTCCTGCGACACCATCAACATCGGCGAATGCGGCTCCTACGGGGTCAGGGCATTCGTCGCCTACGGACGGGTCCGTCTCGCCCGACCCCCGCGGATAGAGAGTCAAGGCATTCGTCACATCAGCCGGCTGATTCTGCTTCTGTGCTCCTTCGATGCGATCAACATCGGTTACTTCATCCACGTCGACAAAGCATTTGAAGAGCCCTCTACGACAACAGATGTGCTGATTGGACTTTAGGCTACAGATGTTCGTCTTTCTAACAGCCGATAGTTGTGATGAGAATGCATTATGGCAAGTACGGACCAGGCGGGATTTTAACCATCGGCTCGTCAACAGCCAATTTGATTGGTAATATTCAAACCCACCATTGCATCATCATACAGTATATGCATTTATCACTTGCACTAGCTTCCTTGTATGCTTAGTAGCTTCTACTTATGTTTCGTGTATATATTTTGAGGTGTGGATGCTGGTGACCATGTGTGGTTAGGCTCATTTGAATATGTTGAATATCTGATACCGAGCATGGCTTTTATTCTTTTGAAAATCTGAAATATGGTCACCGCTTTACTTGGCTACTAGTATGTGTAGGCTGACTTTGCTTTTATTATCTTGTACATGCCTGGTAGCTATATCTTTTTCTTGGAATCATTTATGCAGCTCGAGTCTCAATGCTTATATGATAATCTTGTGCTAAATTACGTTAAAATCTGAATGATGTCCATGCTGTGCTGTAATGAAAAGATCCAGGTGGGTTTGTTTTGTCTCACTGATCTAGTTCGAGACTGCTTGCTATTGCACTTTAGCATGAACTTGGACTAGGCTGTGAATGACCAAAACCTTGCTTTAAGCTTCTGATGGTTCAACGGACCTAGGCTTAGCATTGGTTGGTAAGAAGTGGCCTGATAAGCAAATAACCCCTGGCACAAAACAAAAGGCTTGTTTGAGTTTCAAATGCAATATGTTTTAACCTGCAAGATCTGAGGGCATGAGTAATCAAGCTTGTTAAAAGATCCTTATATCGGAGAGAGCTCACTGGTGTAGGTACTTGCTGGTTTTTGCTTGTCATGCTTTAATGTACTAGTTGGTTGGGCTAAGTGGTGATGCTTTTTATTTTGAAAATCCTAAAAATTGCTTGCTCATGTTCTAATATAGATATATTCTTTTGAGCTTTTCTATGCGGTGTCTTTATGCTATACCCTCACTGTATATACATGCTAGCACTTGTAAATGCTTTGAGACATACTTGGAAGCTCACACTCACCCTTTGCATGACATAGCATATTTTTGTGGGGGAAGAGATTTTTTGATGTTGGGTCGGCTTGCATGACTTTTGCCTAACTAATTATGATCCATCGGCTTTTAGCCGATTCACAATGATCTTTGTAGAGCCGGTCCGGCAAGTGATTGTTTTGCAGGTAATCCATGTAGCCCACATTATTATTTATTCGATGGAGAATCGACTACCTATTGAATATCTATGTCTTCACCAACTCCTGGCGATCAACGATCATCAAGAAGAGGCCAAGTATGTTGATGCTGAGCTGATGAAGCATGAGGATGATCCCGTAAGTCAGCGCCATCCATGGAATATGAAAACTAGGACTGGTCTGCAACAACATTGAGATTGGTCAAGGAAGGCGTGAGGCCGGTTCAAGCAATCGGTCACAAAAGTCAGTTGGCTAATAGCCGATCTATCGGCTCGGGGGGCAAGACCATCAGTAGCATGAGAAGACAATTTGAGGAGATGATGTTTTTATTTGGTTTACGGTTGGCGCTTAGAAGATTCTGTCATATTTGGCCAAACTTGGGGGGCATGTGTTACCGCCAGAATTTGACCAGGATTGGTAGGCCAAATGTCAGAAGAAGCCCACGGTAAAGGAGTCCACTTAGCCAGGCTTATATCATAAGTTTGGCCAAATACAATGATAATTGGGCACTCAAGGGTCAAGCTGAGATGGTCACGGGCCTAATCCATGTTGAAGCCCAGTCTGTTCGCGAGGCTGGTTCGGACTGCAGGAAGAGGCCGCACAAAAATGGACGCCCAGGCCACATATGGACTCCGTTTTGGACATTCTAGATATGCATGAAAAGCTAAGGAGATAAACTTTCCAATACAACTGGAATCGCATCCAGATTCACTCGGAGTCGACGGGAACTGCCGAAACAATAGGACGACCAGAATCTGCCACAGTTATACGGCATGTTTCGGCTGATATTTGGAAGCTTCATGAAGATCTGGACTGGTGGAGGGAAGAGTCCAGATCATGTTATCTAATCTTCGAGTCTTTATTGAGTTGTAATCTATCTCTAGTCTTCGTTTAGGAAAGAGTTTAGAGGTTGCCTTGCACGGCAAGAAGTCTCCGGACTATAAATATGTACCCTATGACATTTGTAAAAGGAGAGCGTCATCACGACTCGCAAACAACAACTCTCGGCGCATCGCCACCCCTAACCCTAGGGTTTCATCCAAGTAAGTGCCATGCTGCCCTGATCGCTTCTTGCGATCAGGGCAGTATTGTTCTTGCTTTTACCTTGGTATTACTCGTACTGAAGCGTTTTTGATGGCGAGTAGTACTAGTTATCCTGATGTTCGTAGCATGGCTTTTAGTAGATCTGTTGTGCTTCATTGCTTACCATCTACGAATATCATGTTGTCTCTGTGCAGTCACGTTTCAATCTCATGCTAGTTCTTGTCGCATAGAATTAGTTGCACAGAGGCAACACCCTGCTTCTTTTATGTCTAGTAGATCTGATATGTTATGGTTTGCTCTTATCTTAAGAGTTGGCGTAATATCTGCTAGGTTAGGCCTTGCAAACGGATTGGATGATCCGGTGGTGTAATAGATGCTTTATCTTAGCCCAGATAGAGATTGTTCCGGGAATCGGCTCTTGCTAGTTCTTAGGCCTCTGTTTTGGGTTGTGGTTTAGTTGTCTGTTATGTTCATTAGGCCTAGTCACGTGTAGGATGTTCCGATCTAGTAGCGAAGCTGTTACCATCGTGGATTAGATCAATTAGATTTATTTGAAGCAGTTTTATAGTTATTTGCTTTATTTATCATATCTGGATACAATCAGATTTCATCTGACACCGGGACTCGATCGGCTCTTTAAAGCCGATGCAAGAGTCGTCCCGGGGAGCCGACCACGGCTCGGACTTACGTTTACACGTGTCTTTGTATGCAGGAAACTGTTTGGAGCACGTCTGCACCTTCCTGATCGGGTATAGGTCAGGTGGCACGCCCGGTTTTCACACATCCTCCGGGCGCGTGACGGAATTGCGGGCCGTCGACGAGGGAGCAGTGCCTGCCAGCGCCCCAGCAACCTCCCGGCTCTTCATGTTGCCCGTCGCTGCTCGCCGGTGGGTTTCGACTGACAACACTTACACATAACTAAAAATAAATCACTTGACAAGAAAACAGACCCATAAATGAAACCCCAAACCCCTCGGATTTCCCGTGCTCATCATCACCACCCACCTCTCACCCTCCGCCACAACCTCCTTCTCATCCCCCGGCGCTACTCCCCCGCTCCATGGTCCAAGGGTAAGCGTGCCTCCCCACCACTCCCTCCCTCCATATAACCCCCCTCCCACTCTAACTAACCTCCCCTCCCCCCCATTCCCTCGCTTTCGCCCCCCCCCCCCTTCCACGCCTCTTGGATTGCCTCGGTGCATGGTGAGTGGTCCGACGAGCGGTTTCTTGTGTTTTCCTGGCAGCCGTCTAGATCCGTAGCTGTTGTCTCCTTCCATTTAGGGTTTTGCGGCTCGGTGTGAGACTGGGTTTGGCGGTTTTGGTTGGGGAATGGTTGGTTGAATTTGAATTATTTGGTGGGGTTTGCTACGCGTATGTATGTCGTTGAGATCACTGGGTTACTAGATTAGATCGAAATTCTTCTATTTTGGCGTTTGAGGTGATGCTTTCGTGTTGTGATAATAAGGGTTGGCTGGAATTTATATAGGTGTTTTGATGTGATATACCTTCAGAATTTCTTATGTTTATGCATATACGATCTGAGATTACATTGGTTGGGTCTCTGAGCGGGTAGCAGTAATTTTATACTAATAAATTTGTTTCACTTAGCGTATTTCCCATAGATGGCCCACCTATGTTGTATGTATGTATGCACGCACTAAAAAAATACAGTGACTTACACATAACTAAAAATAAATCACTTGACAAGAAAACAGACCCATAAATGAAACCCCAAACCCCTCGGATTTCCCGTGCTCATCATCACCACCCACCTCTCACCCTCCTCCCCTCCGCCACGACCTCCTCCTCATCCCCCGGCGCTACTCCCCCGCTCCATGGTCCAAGGGTAAGTGCGCCTCCCCACCACTCCCTCCCTCCATATAACCCCCTCCCTCTCTAACCCCCCCCCCCCCCCCCCCCGCTCCCCCATTCCCTCGCTTTCGCCCCCCTTCCACGCCTCTTGAATCGCCTCGGTGCATGGTGAGTGGTCCGACGAGCGGTTTCTTGTGTTTTCCTGGCAGCCGTCTAGATCCGTAGCTGTTGTCTCCTTCCATTTAGGGTTCTGCGGCTCGGTGTGAGACTGGGTTTGGCGGTTTTGGTTGGGGAATGGTTGGTTGAATTTGAATTATTTGGTGGGGTTTGCTACGCGTATGTATGTCGTTGAGATCACTGGCTTACTAGATTAGAGCGAATTCCTTCTATTTTGGCGTTTGAGGTGATGCTTTGGTGTTGTGATCATAAGGGTTGGCTGGAATTTATCTAGGTGTTTTGATGTGATTAGAGTGGATTGGCTTCTCAAATCACAGAATTTTGGTAGCAGCAGAATGGGCCATTAATTTTTATATTGATTGAAGCCAACGAACGGGTTCGTAGTTTTTACATCTTTTGTTAGATCTGATATACCTTCAGAATTTCTTATGTTTATGCATATACGATCTAACATTACATTGGTTGGGTCTCTGAGCGGGTAGCAGTAATTTTATACTGATGAATTTATTTCACTTAGCGTGCTTTCCATAGATGACCCACCTGTGTCATCTAAAAATACATTGACTTACACATAACTAAAAATAAATCACTTGACAAGAAAACAGACCCATAAATGAAACCCCAAACCCCTCGGATTTCCCGTGCTCATCATCACCACCCACCTCTCGCCCTCCTCCCATCCGCCACGACCTCCTCCTCATCCCCCGGCGCTACTCCCCCGCTCCATGGTCCAAGGGTAAGCGCGCCTCCCTACCACTCCCTCCCTCCATATAACTCCTCTCCCTTTCTCCCCCGCCCGCTCCCCCATTCCCTCGCTTTCGCCCCTCTTCAACGCCTCTTGGATCGCCTCGGTGCATGGTGAGTGGTCCGACGAGCGGTTTCTTGTGTTTTCCTGGTAGCCGTCTAGATCCGTAGCTGTTGTCTCCTTCCATTTAGGGTTCTGCGGCTCGGTGTGAGACTGGGTTTGGCGGTTTTGGTTGGGGAATGGTTGGTTGAATTTGAATTATTTGGTGGGGTTTGCTATGCGTATGTATGTCGTTGAGATCATTGGGTTACTAGATTATAGCGAATTTCTTCTATTTTGGCGTTTGAGGTGATGCTTTAGTGTTGTGATCGTAAGGGTTGGCTGGAATTTATCTAGGTGTTTTGACGTGATTAGAGTGGATTGGCTTCTCAGATCACAGAATTTTGTCAGCAGCAGAATGGGCCATTAATTTTTATATTGATTGAAGCCAATGAACGGGTTCGTAGTCTTTACATTTTTTGTTAGATCTGATATACCTTCATAATTTCTTATGTTTATGCATATACGATCTGATATTACATTGGTTGGATCTCTGAGCGGGTAGCAGTAATTTTATACTGATGAATTTATTTCACTTAGCGTGCTTCCCATAGAAACGCGCACTTTATTACCTACTCGTTAGTCAAAATTTCCGAATTATAGTTTCTTACGACTGTTATTTGTAGTATGATACCTTCATGTCTGAGAGGGACAGTACTTGCCTTCCGACCGATTTTAGCTCTGCTGTACCCACAGCTTGGGAAGGGTAGGTTGCAATCAAAATGAAGGAGCTTAGTGCATATATCATCGCTCCATGGTATGGTTAACCCTGCCCAATTTAGAGAAATGGCTCTGATTAACCAAAGGTATTTCTGTGCGCTGAAGCATTCGAATATCATTGTAGAAACAATGCCATAGGAGAAGAACCAAGTTTTAGTTACGATCTATTGGAACATACAGGAATACGTTTTGGCCTATTTTGCTGCTAGTTTCAACAGTGTTTAGCTATCTTCCCTGTTGCTGTGAATCAAGCTGATTTTTAGTTTTCACTTGTATAGAAAGATGACGTCCCATATTGTTGGTTACCCTCGCATGGGCCCCAAGAGAGAGCTCAAGTTTGCCTTGGAGTCTTTTTGGGATGGGAAGAGCAGCGCCGAGGATTTGGAGAAAGTAGCCACTGACCTCAGGTCTAGCATCTGGAAGCAAATGTCAGAAGCTGGGATCAAGTACATTCCCAGCAACACCTTCTCATACTATGACCAGGTCCTTGATACGACGGCCATGCTTGGCGCTGTCCCAGAGCGGTACTCTTGGACCGGAGGTGAGATTGGCCTGAGCACCTACTTCTCAATGGCCAGGGGAAATGCCATTGTTCCTGCTATGTAGATGACCAAGTGGTTTGACACAAACTAGTAGGTCAACTCCCATCTCTTGAATGTTTACCGACATGTGGCCTTTTGTGGTATTGATCTAACATTTTGTTATTACCCTTCGCTTTGCAGCCACTTCATTGTCCCTGAACTTGGCCCGAGCACCAAGTTTTCATACGCTTCTCACAAGGCTGTCTCTGAGTACAAGGAGGCAAAGGTGGTATGTCCCTGTAACCATAGTGTCGTCTCCCTTGCTGTAATTTAGTTTATATACTGTATGCCCGTATGATTTAGTAATGCAAGGGGAAAAAAGTGCACCATTCTAACTCCTAGCTATCTGAATATGACCTGACTCTAGCATACATTGTCAGTTTAGCATGTCTATTTTGTTAACAGACCTTAAGTCATTATTTGAGTCCTTTACTAGTTTGATGCCTTCAGTGTATATATGGCCATTCTACAACATTGAAGTAAATTGTAACTTAACTGTAGTTGGCCTTTGTAAGTCTTATCTGAAGAACAAAAATGGACAGTTTTGTAACAGACAAACTTTGCCATTGTGAAGACAATAGTTCTGCATTACAGTGTGTAATTGCCATATAACAGTAGTTCTACATATAGTGCGTAATTTCCATATAAAATTACTCATTCCAAATTGCATTATAGTAATACACTAGGACCATCCAGAGTGCTTTTTATTTATTGGTGATTGTTACCCTGGAAAGAAAGGGGCATGCTATTTTCTTTGAAAATATTGCCTGCTCACTTGCATGTTTTTGCCCCTTGTGCAGCTTGGCATTGATACTGCCCCAGTGCTTATTGGACCAGTCTCCTACTTGTTGCTCTCTAAACCTGCCAAGGGTGTGGAGAAATCGTTCTCTCTTCTTTCACTTCTTGGTAGCATCCTTCCCATCTACAAGTAAGCATCCACATTAAAAAGGCTAACTTTTTTTTCCAACGAACCTCTTTAGTTGATAATGTGGTATATTCTAAAATGCAGGGAGGTTGTCATTGAGCTGAAGGCAGCCGGTGCTTCATGGATTCAATTTGATGAGCCTACCCTTGTTAAGGACCTTGATGCTCACGAATTGGCTGCATTCGCTTCAGCATATGCTGAACTAGAGTTAGCACTCTCTGGATTGAATGTGCTTATCGAGACATACTTTGCAGATATTCCTGCGGAATCCTACAAGTATGATTTCAAGTATTAATACATTGTCTTCTTCACCATGATGTCCTTTCAAAGTAATTTTGTTGACAAAGAAAACACTAACACTCTTCTTTTGCAAATGCAGAACCCTCACATCCTTGAGTGGTGTGACTGCTTATGGTTTCGATCTTATCCGTGGGGCAAAGACACTTGATCTTATTAGGAGCAGCTTTCCCTCTGGAAAATACCTTTTTGCTGGAGTTGTAGATGGGCGGAACATTTGGGCTGATGATCTTGCTGCCTCTCTCAGCACTCTTCAGTCTCTTGAGGCTGTTGCTGGCAAGGGTAAGTAGTGAAAGATATATTGTTGTTATCTCTCTTTCATATACGACATAAGTTATTCAATAACCATGTACATGATGGTCAGACAAGCTTGTGGTGTCAACCTCCTGCTCGCTGATGCACACTGCTGTTGATCTTGTTAACGAGGCTAAGCTCGATGATGAGATCAAATCATGGCTCGCATTTGCTGCCCAGAAGGTGGTTGAGGTTAATGCCCTTGCCAAGGCTTTGGCAGGTCAAAAGGACGAGGTTTGACACTGTTCTTTACCCTTCGTTCTTCTGAGTCCTTTTAACTTTAGCAGAGTAATTTTCCCATTCTGTATCTAAAATTATTTTTTTATTTGTAATATAATATTGACATGTTTGTATATAGGCTTACTTTGCAGCCAATGTTGCTGCTCTGGCCTCAAGGAAGTCATCACCTAGAGTGACAAATGAGGAGGTCCAGAAGGTGGTAAGTAACAGAGCCTTACTCAATGAATGCTGCTTTGGATGTTAGTGCACATTAATTCTAAAGCTGAAATACATTTCTTACAGGTAGCTGCTTTGAAGGGCTCTGACCACCGCCGTGCTACCAATGTTTCTGCTAGATTAGATGCTCAGCAGAAAAAGCTCAACCTTGCTGTCCTTCCAACAACTACAATTGGTTCATTCCCTCAGACTATGGAGCTCAGGAGGGTCCGCCGTGAGTACAAGGCAAAGAAGTAAGCGCCTCCAGAGATATTATTATTGTCATGTCTTCATTTTTTTTTTGGTTGTTGAAATGAAATGTGATGTTGGAGGATCTCTGAGGAGGAATACGTCAGTGCCATCAAGGAAGAAATCAGCAAGGTTGTCAAGATCCAAGAGGAGCTTGACATCGATGTGCTTGTGCATGGAGAGCCTGAGGTGAGTATTCTTTAGTACTAATATTGTTCATTGTAGGTATTTACATTAGCTTTTTTTTCTCAATGGACCACAATATTTTGATGTATTACTTTGCTATAAGATGCAACATTTACTTATTATGTATTTACAGAGGAATGACATGGTTGAGTACTTTGGTGAGCAATTGTCTGGTTTTGCATTCACTGACAACGGATGGGTGCAATCTTATGGATCACGTTGTGTGAAGCCACCCATTATCTATGGTGATGTCGGCCGCCCCAACCCCATGACTGTCTTCTGGTCCAAGATGGCACAAAGCATGACCTCTCGCCCAATGAAGGGAATGTTGACTGGCCCGGCCACAATCCTCAACTGGTCATTTGTCAGGAACGACCAGCCGAGGTTCGTTATTTCTTACATTCTAGTTCCAAATATTGTTTTGCTCTTTTGCTCCTTCATTTGGAATTGAGTAATTATTTATGTTTTTTTGGTGTACAGGTTTGAGACATGCTACCAAATAGCTCTTGCAATCAAAAAGGAGGTTGAGGATCTTGAGGCTGCTGGTATTCAGGTTTGTATCTTATACTAATATAAGTTGGTTCTCTAGTTCTTATTTTATCAATATGTCCATGTGCTACAACACATTTCTTGCACTTTGCCGGTGATCCAGATCGATGAGGCGGCTCTAAGGGAGGGCTTGCCCCTGCGCAAGTCAGAGCATGCATTCTACCTGGACTGGGCTGTCCACTCTTTCAGAATCACCAACTGTGGGGTCCAGGACACCACTCAGGTAACCATCTTTCAATGTTGTGGGATATCTGGATTTTTTTGTTAGTGTTGCTCCTGATGGTCATTTTTCTTGGA
The DNA here is from genome assembly GCF_016808335.1 of Panicum virgatum. NCBI lineage: Eukaryota > Viridiplantae > Streptophyta > Magnoliopsida > Poales > Poaceae > Panicum > Panicum virgatum. Next base: position 50,631,098 of record NC_053142.1, read on the forward strand.
TAGATCCACACACACATGTGCTACTCCAACTTCAACGATATCATCCACTCCATCATCGACATGGATGCCGATGTTATCACCATCGAGAATTCTCGTTCTGATGAAAAGCTCCTCTCCGTATTCCATGAGGGTGTGAAGTACGGTGCTGGCATCGGCCCAGGTGTCTATGACATCCACTCTCCTAGGATCCCCACCACCGAGGAGATCGCTGACCGCATTAACAAGATGCTTGCTGTGCTTGACACCAACATCCTATGGGTGAACCCTGACTGTGGTCTCAAGACCCGCAAGTACACGGAGGTGAAGCCCGCCCTGACCAACATGGTTTCTGCCACCAAGCTCATCCGCACCCAGCTTGCCAGCGCGAAATGAGTTGTTTGTTAGCTCCACGGTTTGTTGAACACAGCCAATAGGGCCAATTGTTCCATGGCTAGGTTAGTCTCATTGGTATGATATGTTGTTATAGTTGTATTCTAAGTTTGGTGTGTCTTCTTTTATGTTGTTTTCAGGCATGTGAGCTTTGGGTGTAAACAGAAATGAAATATGCTGTCCTCAAATTGCATCACCAGCTACTTTGCCACCTTTCATTTTTCCTTTATAGGAGCATTGCCATGTTGTTGCATTTGCACATGATACATTTAAACAAAACTGTTGCACACTCTTCACAGCAACACAATGTGCAGGATAGTGGCCCCAACACCCACCAATGCGAGGACGAGAACGAAGCCAAGATCATGGAGAACTCTGATCTTCTCCCACCATCTCTTGCTCTCACCCTTGCCATCATCGTCATCATTGTTCTTGGCGGCAGTTTCATTTACATCGTCGTCACTTCTTGGTAAATTTTGTATGGACATCGCCTAATAATTTTAGTAGCCGGACAGGGTAACCGCCGCGATAACAAACCCATGCGTGGCCATGAGGAGTGCAGTGTAACTAGCCGGAATCCGCTCACCGGAGCGCGCCCCGCTGACGATCTCGGTGATCCCTAGCTGGCTGCATCGCAACGTGGCGACGGGAGGATCGCGCCCACTCGTGCGGCGAATCGGTGAAGAGATATGGTGCGTTTGAACGTCTACGTTTGAATGCCAGCAGGAACGCCAAGTGTTGCCTTGATAGGATTCAGAACTTCAGAGCTTGGCCGCACATGCTGTGTGTTCTGTCTGATGGCGTGAATGTTGGAGGCAGTGCCTGGCATGGCGACCATATGAGTTTTACTAGTCGAATGGCTACATTTGTCAGACATTGCTCGAGATTTTAGTCTGGGACATGCTCTGCAGCAAGATATGAGCACGTCAGGCTCTGCTGCAGTCATGTCAGGTCGAGGTTGGATTGGCTTAGCTTGATCATACTTGTAGCCACGTCACTACGCCAGGCTTAGAATTTGATCCAGAACAACAGGGCTGTGCTCTAATATATGATTATTATGAACTAAAGTTTGGACATTCTTGACACAAACGCTAGTCTTCAAGCTAGGATGATCTGGCCTTGTATTCTGCCCCTGTATATAGACGAAAAACCGCATTGGAAACACCTGTCTACATTTTTCAAAAAAAAAACTATCGGTGGTAATTGAGCATGTAAATCACGACCAATGCTGCCGCTAGAGGAATCAATTAGAGGTGATGGTTATGTGGAGTTATCAGCATCAGCAACACATGCATGACAACAAGCGACGACAGCATGGTTCTAAAAGAAACACTTCTTTGTTTATTACCGGTAAAGAGTTGCGCAATCGATCAGTGTTTTTTTAACTCCCAATCGACAGAGTTATTACAGAGACAAGAAGAATACCAAAAAAAAAAATTGCCCTCTTCAACCAATTCCTACTCATCTACTTGCTCCTAAACAATCCGTACAAGAAGTCAAGAACTCCTGCTGGTTACAATGTCCGTGCCTTCCCCATTTGCCCTCACGGCCATCGCCTTTACGCAGAGCACGGGAGGAGGAGGAGGACGCCTCTACTCTCCGATGCCCCAGCGCTTGCTGCGGCCTGTCCGCCCGCGCACGGTCTTCCCGGCAGCGCCAGCCGTACGAGTCGCTTTCGTCTTTCTCCCGCGCGCTAGCTGCCGCTGCCGACTTGCTTGTTTATGCGTGCGCTCGCAGTCTTGCACAGTTCGAACGAATCACCAGCAGCTCGCCGATGGACGGTGGGTCATCACCAGACGAGCTTCTCGACGGCCATCCCCTGCAGCAGCGGCCGCGCGTCGCCGCGCCCGCGCCGCGAGACGGCCGGCCCGCAGCAGCACGAGGAGGCCGGTGAGGCCGAGGACACGCGGTGGAGGACGTCGAGGAAGTGGTCCTCGTCGCAGGGGAGCGCGATGGGGCCGGACGCGGCCGGGAAGCCGTACTCCTCCTCCGCCTGCCGCAGCAGCTCCAGGAACGCCGGGTGGGTGAGGTGCGCCAGCCGCACCACGAACCGCCTCGGCCCCGTCGAGCCTTCGCCTTCGCCGCCGCCGGTGCCCCCCACGCACACCGCCACGTGGCCCGCCGGCACCGTGGCGTCTCCATTATTCTTGCCGGAGCGCGAGGAGGCGGCCCGCGCGGCGGCGGTGCGGGAGCGGGACCGCCACCGCCGCACGGCGCGGCGCAGGCAGACGAGCGACGGGATCGTGATGGCGACCCTGCACATGGTTGCTTGACTGCGTGCGCGACTTCGGCCGGCGATGGGTCGAGTGGTTTTGCTGCTTTGCCTTGGGACTTGCTTGCAATGCAACCTTGTGGAGTTGGGCGGGGATGGGTTATAGAGCTCGAGCTGGGCATCGGCCACTGGAGTTGGCGGAAATTGCAGGGATGGCATGGGATCGGGGTGCGTAGTTCTGGGCGTTTGGGGTCGGTCGTGCCGTGCGTGCACCGGACCGGCCGGGACACCGTCAGCATACGTGGTGCCCCGTCTCCAGCCGAGGGGCGGGCCTTGGGTCTCTGCTCCAACCGGCCATGAGTCTTGCGCGCCTGTCCCCTGACCCCTGCAGTGCACCGAACGCCAAGAGCACTCCCAAATCCAGGCAATCCCCGTCACGATGAAGTTCAGACTTGTGGCAACGCATGATAGAATGCGAATTCAGGCATGCCCCATGCGTTCCGTGCAGATGCTGCGCCAGGCCAGGTGATGCCGACTAGCCGGCTCAGGTGCATGTGATCCTTCTATCGTAGCTGGAGTTCAAGCCTACGGCGGCTGTCGCATCTGAGAGACAGACCGTTGGGGCATCGCCATCAACACGTTCATGTACTGACCCCTTTTGTCATCGACCCGGAGCCAACAGATTGCAAGAAACCAGCGTGAGCCAGGTCGTTCAGCGCTCGCGGTTTCCGGGGGGCACAGGCATGATCGCCCACTCTCTCGGAGTTCCCAAGTTGGAAACACTGCTATGGCAGCAGTGTAACACTCAGCTATTAATTCACTACAATTAAACTAATTAAGGTCATTAGTTTCGAACCTAAATAATAAACCATAAGTTAGCATTTTTTTTATCAGTCTGGCCCGACCGGTCTGACCGGTAGGGGCGACCGGTCTGACCGGTGGACGCTGGGCCAACCATTTTTTTTTGAGCCCACATCATTTAAACCACTCTTTTCTCTCCCCCAACAACTCACTCATCCTCCCCAGCTCTCTCACTCACCTTCCCCGAGCTCACCCCTCTCCCCAAGCCTTAGAGTCCCAAATCTTCACCCCAACTTGATTCCAAGGCCGAGAAAAAGATCAAATCGGCGTGGGATGTGTTCCTCTCCACGATTCCCTCCCTGGGGTGCATGGGATTCAAGTTCTTGTGAACAAAGGAGCTCACTCAAGGTATAAATGCTTGTGTTGGCCGATCTCCTTTTCTAGATAGTTTTAGGTGATTTCCTCTGGTCAAAAACCTCTAAAGGTATACCTGAACTAGTGCTTAGAAGGGTTTAAGGATTTGTGGGCGATTTTCGCCGCGCCAAGGATTCCAGCTTTTGGTCTGGGTTGGACCGGTCTGACCGGTCGGAGGGACTGGTCTGACCGGTAGGGGTCCGGACAGTCCGGCCATGTGTTCGGATACTCCGGGTTTGTGGTAGTCTGGACATTTCGGGTTTAGGTCCGGATTCTCCGGACTTGGGAGTCCGGATACTCTGAGAATACGTCCGGATACTCCGGATTTTTGGTCTCGAGTCGCACACAGGCCAGACCGGTCTGACCGGTGCTAGCAGGGCTGAGAGGGTTCAATTAGGGTTAGTTGGCACAATTGGATAGAAATTAATTTGGTTGTTGATTACTTGTAATTTTTGCGGAGGTGGTTGCGGAACCCCCGGAGCCATTAGAGCAGGCCCAGCAGGAGGAGAGGCGTGAGAACCAGGCCCAGGGCCCAGTGGACCCAGGTGTTGAGCTGTAGACGTAAGGCAAGCCCCGTTGCACATCCTATTATTTGAAATTATGACACCTATATATGTATTTATTACTTGTGCATTACGTTTCAGGAGTTGATTGGAACCCTAGTTGCATGATCACTAGATTTTCCTGAGTTATACTAGCATGTATAGGACGATAGAAATGCTATGCTTAATAGTTCTCGATAGAAGTCGAGTGACTTCTTGCACTCGCGAGATATAGGATATTTAGAAGTCGAGTAATTTCCGGTTACTCGCGAGATATAGGTTATATGCTTATCTACAGTACCTGAGTTGTTGAAATTGACATGGAAATATGAGACCGGACGGGGAATGACGATGATGTATATGTATGGCAGCAAGACAGTGTTCCTGGGTTTCTTAGCCCCGTCCGAGTCGATGATCTGGGGAACTAGAGCAGTCCAGAGAGAACTACACAGAGGACCCTACCGTTGTTGGCCCTGCTGATCATGTTTGAATTATACTAACTGCATGCCGGGAGTAGGAGGTAGTCGAAACCGGTAAGCCTAGTACTGCCTCGCTTCGAAAGTACAGAACTGCATCACCTCTCCTTAGGGAGAGTCGAGTAGTCGCGGAGAAACGGGATGCATATGTTTACTTTTGGTGGTCTCACGTTGAGCTCGGCTGACTATATGAAGGTGGGGTGGTTCTGTAGTTCAAGGCGGGGAGGGGAAGGGTTGGTGCGTATGGTCCGACGGGGCATACGTGTGCCGTGTTGGTTAGGTCCACCTTGCAAGGTTAAATCGAATCGATTCGCCGTCAGTCGCTCTCGGATATGAGCACCTTGATTACTGCATCGCATCGTAGTGTTATGACGAGATGATGAGTATATTTATATACATATGATGATGAACACCTTGAATTATTGTTGATTGCACCACCATGTTTGCTATAGTTGATTCATGCAAATATTAGAATAGAGTTAATTTGTATAGAATCTAGGGCTAAAATACTGAAAGTAAGAAATTAGTTTAGTCGCTTTTCTGCAAAATAACCACCAGCCAAAAGCCTTGCATGTCTAGATATGTGGGCTAAGTTATACCCATTGGTCGGGTAAGTCTTGCTGAGTATTAGTTGCTCAGGGTTTGTTGCTACCCAAATTATTTCAGGAGCCCAAGACGTTGACTTCTGCCCCTGTGTGCTAAGTTCATCTGCCGCAGTGCAGAGGGGTGGAAGGTGGATGAGCAAGACCCCCTGGACTAGGGCGTTGGCGGGCTGCACGCTTGCGGGCTGAGCGTGCAGCCTCTCTGTTTTGTTGCGACTGGTCTGATGGACCGGTCTGACCGGTAGTCCTCGGCCGGTCTGACCGGTAGTCCTCGGCCGGTCTGACCGGTGGTGTTAGGCTGTGAGTGGGCAGCAGTGTAGTGTAGTCGTTGTTTGGATGCAAATTCTAGTTGATAGTTGTAACACTTGTAATTTATGTTGGTATTTGAACCAAGTTTGTAAAACTATTGTAATTGAACTCTTTTGTAAAAGTGATGGTTATTTCTATTATTGTCGCGTTGTTGTATTTTCAAGTATTCGTCGTGCTTATACCATCTGCGCCCGCCTTCGCGTGGGACTTCCATGTTGTTTTGATCGGGCCGTTGGTTGAGAAAAGATCGCCAAATTAAACTATTAAACTAATGCACCTGATGTGTTCAAATGACGATCATTACGTTTAATTTAGAGTTTTAATTTGGCGGTTCCGTCACAAGCAGCCTGACGGCCAGATTGTCATCTACGACCTCAATCGCACGCCGTCGGACTCGCGCCATATCGATCGCCATGCGTTGCGAGCTTCGCCGCGCCGCGGCCACTCCGGCCGGCAGCAAGTCGTCGCCGGCGTCGTGCACGAGCGGAGATCAATGCTGCAGGCCGCGGCGACCCAACGAAATTTTTAGCCGGGGCTAGGAACCCAGAGGACAGAGGAGCGCAGAGACTCTGCAGTGTAGCTGGCCGGGATCGCCCTGGCCGCGCTGACGACCTCGCTCCTCCTGGCTGTACCGCGACGTGGCGATGGCTGGATCGTCTTCACGCGTGCGGCGAATCGGCGGGCGCGTCTGGCCGTCGTTGAAGCCGTGAAGGCCGGCCGGGACGCCAAGTGTTGCCTTGCTATGACTCCACAGAGGTTCAGGACCTGCCCCCACATGCCGTTTGTTCTGTTTCTTTTTTGAACGATTCCGTCTGTTCCGCTTCACCTGCGTGCATCTGATGCTATGAGTTTTGGGGAATTGGGGACAGTACCTGGAGCATGTGGATTTAGAATGACCTGCGTGGCTTCACGATAGCTGACACTACAATGCTCGAAAAACGATAGCTGACACGACATCTGTGAGACATCACTGGAGATTTGTCGGCCGGGCACATGAGCTGCTAGCCTACTACTGCTAGATTAGATACGAGCAGCTTCATCATCCCATCTCAAGCGGGATAGGCTATATATCTCCTGATTCGGTGATTCCTGAACATGAGCTATGGCCACGTCAAGGGTTTAGACTCTGAGAGTTGGCCTAGGCGAAGCCATCCAGGACAGCAGGGGTCTGGTAGTAGTTTCTGAACTAAACATGACTGTCAAATGCAGAGTTAAATGCGGGACCCAATCACCCAAGGTCTAAACTGCAAGTCTCAAAAATATATTTTAAAATAATAGAAGGAATAATTGACCAAAGTTTTAAATCCAGTACCTTGTTTATTTTTTTGTATGTATAAATGAAATACACATTGAAAACACTTCTCTACTATACAAACGATCTGTTCCACTGCCGTGCCATCCTAGTCACGGACCCAATCCATTTTTCCTTTCCCCAGCTCACCCCTATGCTGAGAAGTATTCATGCGCATCACCATTTCATTTGCAGTTTGCATAATTTTGCTGCAGCCTTTATATCCTAAGCTATCGCCGTAATTTTCAAGTTTTCTCAAGATTATTTTTTTCATCACAAAAAAGTGTTTTTTTTCAAATGCGGGTGATATTAATGTTGTTATAATTTTCTCAAATATTTAAGGCCTTTTAGTCAAATTAAGGCAATCTGTTATTTATCAGGTTGCTGGTGGTGTGTTTGATTGGGAAGCATGGGTTGAGTTTGTTTCCGCTCTCCGAAATATTTAAATTAGACTAGAAAATCGTGAACCATTTAATAAAAAATTGTGAAAATAATAGTAATAATAACAGTTGGACCTTTGTAAAGAACAATTGAGAAGTATTTGATATCATGTATTATGTTACACTTGATGTGACCATGTACCTATAGGTCTCGTTTTCTTTTGCGGCCGCAGGTTATTGGCCTGTGAATAGCGGCAAATGAAAGTTGCTAGCGTATATAATTAGATGCACTATAATTTAATGGTTAATCACATCCATGATCCATTGACGATGACAGGTGGCACACCAGTAACTCATCACAAACACATGCATGCATGATCATGTGATGATCACGACAAAACAGTTGTATCAGGACAGGGAACAAGTTCTTTCTTTATTCTGGCACATAGAGCTGAGTTGTAGAATCCACCAAGTTCTTACAGTTAGAGAGCACGGGATCAGGATCCATAAATTTCTAGTACAATTCTAGCTAAATCCATATACAGCTGTTGTTAACAATGTCCGGGTCTTCACCAGTTGCCCCCACGGCCGTCCCCTTTACGTTCGCAGAGCACGGGTTTACCCGAGAAATTTGTAAAAATGGGACCGCAAACATTGTCTTTTGCAGTTTTGCCATTGGCCCCACATTTTATAGGCACAGATGGTCCCACCGTGTCATTCATGTCATTCATTGGGAGTGGCAAATTCACGAGTGCTCAGTGTCTAATATTGCAATTTTTTCGGTTTACCCGGCGGCGCTTGCCGCCTGTGACCTTGCGCGGCGCGCCAGCCGGGGCCAGTCGCTTTCGCTTTTCCCCTTCGCCCTGGCGGCCGCTCCCGGCGAGCTCCTTGCGTGCTCGCTCTTGCAGTCTCGCAGGCAGACGAATGAATCAGCTGGTCGCCATTGCTCACCAATGGACGGTTGCAGCAGGGCAGGGCGATGACGGATCGATCGATCAGCAGTTCAGCACACGAGCTTCTCCACGGCCATCCCCTGCAGCAGTGGCCGCGAGTCGCCACGCCCATGGCGCAGGGCCGGCCCGCAGCAGGAGGCGGAGGACGAGGAGGACACGCGGTGGAGGACGTCGAGGAAGTGGTCCTCGTCGCAGGGGAGCGCGATGGGCCCGGGCGCGGCCGGGAAGCCGTACTCCTCCTCCGCCTGGCGCAGCAGGTCCCGGAACGCCGGGTGGCTGAGGTGCGCCAGCCGCACCACGAACCGCCTCGGGCCGCACCCGTCGCCGCCGCCCTCCACGCGCACCGCCACGTGCCCCGCCGGCACCGCGGCGGCGGCGGCGCCCGCTCCCTCGCCGGAGCGCGAGGAGGCGGTGGCGGCGCGGGACCGCCACCGCCGCACGGCGCGGCGCAGGCAGACGAGCGACGGGATCGTGATCGCGATCTTGCACATGGTTGAGGCGGCCGAACTGGATCGAAGAAGAGAGCCGCGATGGGGATGGAACGGGCGAGCGAGCAGCGGTTTGCTAACCTCTCGAGAAGTGGCGCTTCGATCGATCGCTTGCAATCGAGTTGGAGTTGTTTGTGTGCGGGTGCGGAGCTGGGCGGCGACGGGGTGGGCAATATATAGCCGCGGCGCCGGGCATCGGGCACTGGGGTGGCGTCGCTGGCGCGTCGTTTTTGGTGTGCGGAGCTGCCGAGCTGGGCCGTGGCGTGCGTGCGTGTGTCGTGTGCATGCACCGGACCGGGACGCCGCGCGCAGCGCTTCTGCTTCCCTGGTGAGGCCGGCAGCGCTGTGGCTCTGTGCTCTGGCAGCTCTGCTGCGGTGGCGGTAACTGGTAAGCGGTTTGTGTCGTTTCTGGGTGCTGCCGCTGCTCGGCCCTGGATTCCTGTAGTATAGGCGGATAGCACTATTGGTGGGAGAAAGTGAAGCCTGTGACTGGTGATGTTACATTTTCCTCTTCACAGGTTACACATGCTCCTTTCTTTTGTATGAATAAACGAGTCTCTCTCTTTCTAGTGAACATCCAGCCAGAAACATACTAGACAGCATCTCTTTAGCACCTGTGTTTTGTTTTGCCTGAAGATTTCTGGTCTGATTCCTACTGTTTTGGGATGCCTGAACGGTGCTGAAATCATAACGCCAGCGGACTGCCGGTTACTGAGAACTGGCCGGGCGGGCACACACTAGCGGGACCACATCAGTCAAGCGGATGAGGCGAGATTAGTCGCAGGAGTTCACACTCTGAATATCTGGTCTTGCCTGTGTTGTCTGCAGACGCCAAGGCATGCCGTAACAGTGAAAGAAAAGGACACCGTGTATGCTTGTGCTGAACAGATGATGCCATATATGTCCAGGCACCAGGCATGCCAACTCGAAGGCATGGGTGCACAACTGCACAGTACACTACTTCGTCTACTTTCCCAGAAGCCCTTGACTCTTCCATTGGTAGAGGAGGACCCTGTCTCGCTAGATCGATCAGACTTATTGCTATTTTCATTCAGTATAAACGATTTCAAGCTAATAGATTTTTCTTGCACATCAGCTTCTACAGAAAATATCAATTTGTAAGCACCTTTGGAATTTAAAAGTTATTCTAAAATTACTCTGTGTCGTAGTGCTGCAAACCATAGCCGGGTGGCGGAAGGCACCCGCTTAAGCCCAGAGGGTGTGTACTCAGGGGTTAGCTAGTCCCAGTTCGATCTCGCTCAAGAACACGATGAACACAGCGGGATTAGAGTGGTTCGGGCCGCTGGAGCGTAATACCCTACGTCCACTGTTTGTTGTATTGTCTTGCCTCGAGAGAGTTCGCGAGAGCTTGTGTGTGTCTAGAGAGCCCCCTCCTGTACAGCGAGCGCCCCCCTTTTATATCTCAAAGGGGGCGCGTATATAGCCGTTGGGACCCCGACAGGTGGGCCCAACGATGCAGTACAAGTTAACGTACTGTTCATAATCATGGCGTCGCAGGCGAAGGAGATCCCTCTTCTAGATTCCATTGCCTGCTCCCGGAATCCTCCGTCCGGTGTGTCCAGGCGCTTGTCTTGTCGGAGCGGCGCCAGGCATAGCTAGCGGCGTTGCCTGCCACGTAGCTGAACGGGCCGCGTAGCTTGCGGCGTAGGAGGCATGATGGAAAAGTGCCGTGCCGTCGTATCCAATTAATGCGGCAGACGGGCTCTGCGCGGGTGCGGCACAGGCGGCTACACTGTGTACCTTGGTAATACGCGGTGCACAGTGAGGCCTGACAAAGGCTGTCCCGCGTGCTGTGGCGACAGAGCACGCCTCAACCATCTGCATTAAATGCGGTGGGTGCGCGAGTCTTCCAGCGTTGCCTGGCGCACGAGTCCGCGTCCGTGCCTCCGGGCCACGTGGCGGCTCCGGACCTCCACGCGGTAAGGGAGGTCCGGATGGAGACAGGAGGTCCCGGACCCCTATGGGGGGTCCGAGGCCTCGGCTGTCAGCTCGGAGTTTCCCTTCCTTAGGGACATGTGGCGTCTCTGGACCCATACCCCGGCGGAGGACGGGTCCGGGGCCATTGGCTTGGTGAGGAAAGAGCCTGACCCGTGGGGCCTAGCTACTCCGTCATGTGTGCGCAGTCACGGATAACTACGCGGGTCCTGTCTTCCCGCAGTAAGAGTGGGTATCCCTGTTACAGGGTATCGACACTCTGAATACTCAAAATAAGTAGTAATGTTAATTTGGGTCCCCATTTGGCCATCTCCAAGGTGGAATTTTGATAATGTCCATCGAAGTGGATTTCTGAATTTCTATGCATCTTCAGCCGAGCCCCTCTCGGTTGGCACGCCATATATATAGACTAGGCGTATAGCCCGCGTATTTGCGCGACTAGTATTGAAAATTCAAAAATTTGCATGTCGTTGTATCCTTACTTAAAAGTTATACTAACTTTTTACCGTACATCATCATGTTCATTATCGTAAATTATGTCTTATTGTTGATTAAAACAATTCAACTATGATCTACCTATAAAAACAATTTGATTAGTTGAGCTTTAATAATATTATGCGGATAATTATTCTTATTTTCATTTTATTTTGATTGATTGTTCTTAGCTTTAGTTTTTATTAATAATATATATTTGTAATTGATACATAGCTAAATGGTATTTTATATTTAATTTTTCATAATGGTATTGGTGTGTGATTTTTAATTAGGCACAGAGGTATTTTAGACTAATTTTTATTGTAATGACAGTGGTGGATAATTTTTATTTTTCTATTTTCTCCGATTAACGTGGGAATTTTAGGCCTTGAGAGCGAACGTGGAGACTCCGTTTGTTGGCTAAATAATAAAATAATAGATAGATAGCCTTCCCAAATGCTGTGCGCCGGCCAAGGACGCCACCCCGATCGTTCGATGTCTCCATGCTGCAATTCCAACTTGCAATGCGTGATCGATGGAAGCAAAAACCCACGCATGCAACGACACGCGTTTCCACGAGGATTGGATAAGTGTTTTCTTCATCTCTTACTTGATGTGGCAGTGACACGACGAAACGTAGTGCGGTCTGATCTGCCCTGACTTGCTAGTGACCACTGTCCACGACCAGGCCCAGCTACATCGATCGGTGGCAGCTTAGCTCGAGCCCACTGGAATGGAGCCGGGGTGAATTCACCACGAGGAAATCCTGGACGCTGCAGCGTGGACCATGTGCTAAGGTTGATCGTGGAAGAGGAAGACGGAACGAAAAGGGTAAACAACGACGAACATGCGCTGTTCCCGGTGCCGTGGCGGTGTTAAAGGACATTGTCATCGTGGTGAGCTCATGTGTACGAGTCCGCCGCCGGTGATCGCTCGTCGGCCAGCTCAGGTGCATGTGATCCTAGTCCTAGGCTCCTAGAAACCGATGTAGGACGGCTTTCACGTACGTCAACGTCACGAGCAGACCGTTGGGGCCTCGCCATCAGCAACACATGTGTCGCGGCAGCGACATGAGCGGAGCTCGAAGGACACATGCGGCCATGCCCGATTCCGATCGATTTCCGCCGCCTCTATCCATCGACCAGCTGCTTGGGAGCAGCCAACAGATTGCCAAGAAACCGGTGCGAGCAGGCTAGTCGGGCTCACGGTTTCCGGGGGCGCAGGCAAGCACGACGACCGCCCACACTCTTGGGAGACCGTACCCCAACTCCTCAAGTTGAACGCAGCGCTGTCGTGGCGCGTTCCCGCGCACGCATCAGCCGCGCCGCGCCGCCACCATCGATCTCTCCCTGCTGCCTCGCTTGCTAGTTGCCGCCTTATCCGAGCAATGATAGTTGGTGAAAATTATTAGTGCCAGCAGCCAGCTTGTCGCGGTGTCATCTACCGGCCCAACGCTAGCTAGCTTCTCCTATCTTCACCGGTTTTTTGGACCAAAGATAATAAATTCAATTTAGTAGTAATTGGCAATGGACCAGGTCCAGCTCTTCCGTGCATGCATGATCTGAGCGTGCAGCCCGGAAAGCTTCGCCCGGTTTCTGCGCGCACACAGATCATCAGGTCAGAAGCCGGGCGGGGGGAGCTTGCCATTGCCATGCACGGACGGAACAGTGCCGCAGCATGGGAGCGCGTACATACTGCCCCACCCGTGCCACGGGCTCACGGGCCGGCGGCCGCGGCCGCACGGATGCAACGCAACGCGAGCTCGGGGGCGCGTGACGGCCGCGCGCGCGTACGCTCCGCGTGCAATGGCTGCCCTGCGCGCGAGGGCGCCGCGACAGCGCGCTCTCTCTCTCCGACGTCCACGGACGATCGAGCCCCCCGGCCCTTGGCCGCTTGCCTCGACCGCCTGCGTCGCTTTCGTCTCCGGGGTGGGGCGGCTGCGTCTGAGCTCGTGCGCCGGCTTCGCGGCTGCACCCTCTTGGGATTCACGGGCTTCTTCCACGGCAACTACATTGTAGCTAGGGGTGGTAATGGGCCATGGCCCTAGTGGCCTCTTCACAGTCCAACAAGATCTTTAAATTTTTTAGTTCAAAATTTTATAAGATTAGAGCCCGATCTTCTTAGGATCCGGTCATTAGATTTTCTAGTTCAAAATGTTGGGCCCTTTACCACCCACCCGGCGGCTGGGGCATTCTTCTTGGAGCAATCTCTTCCTGCGATGGTGGTAGCGACGTCCGGGATCGAGAACCGTGGCCGCATTTGGAAGCCGAGCCGCGAGTCGCTACATCTCCCGTACGTCCTAGCCAGAAGCCGAGCCGCCTTGCGTTACTGCTGTCGGATGGACAAGTGGAGGACATCGAAGCGGGGCTGAAGCGAGCTGCGTTTACAGCCCTCCTGCAGGGAATTTTTTTTGCGCATTTGGAACAAAGTTTCTGCCTGCTAAAGTGTAATGGAATCATAGTCATGCCGATTCTAGGAATCATTCATGCTGATTCTATTCATATACGGAAGAAAACCCACACCTCAGAAGACAGCAGTGCCTGGTCGACAAAATCAAAGTTCATTTTTGTTTACCCCTTGGCCCTTGGAGAAAATGGCAACGTGGGATTGTAGCGGACGCCGAGCATCGCGGCGCCGCCGTGGACGCCACACACTCCAGAGTGCGTGTGCGAGGCTCACGCTCGCGGTCGCAGCGCGGAGAGCAGGAGGCCCGCCAGGCCGTCGAGGATCCGCCGATCCTAACCAACCCTCGAGGAGTCGAGGCCCGCTGGAATCGAAACCACTCCGCGTCGACGAGCCACCGGAGCTCACCCTCAGAGCAGCGCTTCGTCACCGCCGGGGAACAGCAGTCCAGTCGAGCGCTCAAGGAAGGAGAAGGACCTCGCTGCCTGCCAATTTCCCAAGTCGATCGTGGCCGTGCAGAACGATCCAACGGCAACGAGAGACCCAGGGGGTGGACGGTATTTCATTTACCGTCCACCCCTTGCCCCAGTCTGCCTCGCGCCGCCGTCCAGGTGGCCGCCACCATCCACGGCAACCACTCCACCGTTGACTCCAAAGCGTGCTCCCGAAGCCCTCGGCGAACACTACCCGCTGCCAAGGCGCTCGCGCGCACTCATCGGCCGAAGGACGCCGGCGCGGCTGTTCCCCTCGGTCGTCGCAGACGCCCAGACTCATCGACTCGATCGGCCCCCAGTTCACAGCGTCTGCCGGAGCTGCCGTGCACGACGAACCGGACCCCAGTAACCCAACTGAAGGTGTTCGGCATGGTGATGCGGTGTTCGCGCCGGCGTGGTCGCCAAGGCCGTCGTCCATAGCAGTTCCGCTATACTTGGATACTCCGTTGCGCGCGCGCGGCTTGCTCCGGCCACCTGTCTAGGCGCCGAAATCTAGCCGTCGCGCCCGCGGCGCAGCGCACCGTGTCCGCCGCCCACCGGTCGGAGCCCATCGTCCATGACCCGTCCAGGTGTCCGGCGAGCTGCGTGCGCTGCTGCGACGGCGTCAACCGCGTCGGTACGACAAAGATGGTCGAAGGCACCTTCTCCCTGGTAAGCTGGAACACGTCACGAACTATTATTGGGCCCAACAGGTCGAGTGGACAGCGCGGCGGGGCGGCCGTGTTGACAACGGCGTCGGCCGGGTCGGACCCCAGGGGTGGACGCTGGACGGTATCGCGTCCGGGGGTGGACGGTAAATGAGATACCGTCCACCCCAGGCCTCTCCCTGACGTTGGATCGGGCATGAGCGGCCGAGATTGGCTCGGATAGGGAGCCTGGAGCGAGGCCCTCTCTGCTTTCCTCGCGCCCGCAGTCGCGCGACGCGCTGCCTGCCATCGAAGCTCGGCGCAGTCGGCGCCCGTGCTGGCGTCGAACCGCAGCACCCGGCTTCAGAGATGAGCTGGGGACGACGCGGCGTGGCGCGGAGGTGGCAGCCAGCGGCATCCGCGAGCAGCACGCCGGCACTGTCAGTGCCTGCACGGCGCCGCCGGTGACTTCGTTCGCTTCCACACCGTGCGCAATCTGCTGGGGCCACGCGCGGCTGTCCCCTCGCGCGCACCGAGCGGCCGAGCAGTAGCTTCCTCCGGTGCCTCGCCGTGAACGTGCGCCTCCATGCCCGCTCGGATGCCGTCGCGGAAGCACACCGTGTGGTGATCAGGCGGCCGCGCTCATCTTTGATTTCGTGCCATCGATGAACCCGTTGACCTGGGCCATTACCTCGACCAGCAGGCGCTGGCTACTGCACCTCGCCACGATAGGATATATGGACAGGAATTCAGGAAATCATCAACACCCAGAGAAAATTAGGCCATGAATAGATGCAATTGTGTTTGGCTAATTTCAAAGACTTTGGTCCAAGCACAAACTAGCTGCTAATCAGAGATAAGAACAAAGATACAGATAGTAATCGTGCGCAAGCTAGCTCGGCACGTGTTCATGCGACAAGCTTGTCCGTCAATTACGCAGCCGTGGCTTGCACGAACTGCAATCGAGAGCAGGTTAAGCTCCGCGCCGGCGAGACGTTCTGGCTGCGCCGCCGCCGTCCGCGGCGTCGACCCTTCTCCGTGGATGGAGAGGAAGCACCGAGCTTGTTCCTCGGCAGACCGGTTTCGTAACAGATCTCTGGAGTTCAATGTGACGGAGGTGGCCAGAGGCTGCGCGTTCCGGCTTGCGACGTGAGGTACCCTTCTCGAAGCCCTCGCGTGCGCATCAGAAAGCCAGCCGCATGCCTTGGGCCTCGTAGCACGGCCGCGACGCGGTGTTCTCTGTGGTGCTTGCTGCCGTGCCGCCGCCCTCTCAAGATCCACCGCGCGCCAACGGTGTCCACGGCCGGGAAACTTTGCGGCGGAGACCTGGACGGCGGGGCATGGCGGCCGTACGTGTCGCCGACCCGGGGGTGGACGGTACTTCATCTACCGTCCGGGGTGGACGGTAAATGAAATACCGTCCACCCCTAAGCCTCTCCAGAACGTTGGATCGGATATGGGCGGTCGTGATCGACTCGGATCGGGGACTGAGGCCCTCTCCGTCCCTCCGCTTTCCTCGCGCGCGCGCACGCAGCCCTCGCCAACCTGCTGCCTGCCGTCGTCCCCTTTGACGAAGGGCTGCCAGAGTGCCAGCGACATCCGCAAGCATCACGCCGGCTCCGGAAGCTGCGCGGCGCCGCCGGTGACATCGTTCGCTTCAACGCCGTGCGCAGGCCGGTGGCGCTAGGCGCGGCCGTCCCCTCGCGCGCGCCGCCGAGCAGTATGTCCCTTCGTCCCATGCGTCGTCGGCTCGTCCTGACCGTGCGCTCGAATGACGTCGAGGAGGCACGCCGTGTTTATCCGGCGGCGGCGCGCCATACACGGACGATTAGCTCCACCAGCACGCGGCTGCATGCGCCGGCGCGCGGGCTTGAAACCGCGCCGCCGCCGCGGCGTCCACTGGGTACAGTAGTGTCTTATGGTTTGGTATTTTCGCTTTGATCCACTCAATGGAAGACACAAATGGGTAACCCTGGCCATTTTTGCCATCAATTTCGAGTTTCCAAGTTCCAGGATGCATCAATGACACAGATTAATCTTGCAATTGCTGCGGCGGCGTTGTGCATCCTTTGTATGTCGTCAGGAATACATAAAATCTGATGGAAGATTGCCTGCCCGCCCACCTGGCCGCCGCCGTCGGCAGCAACCACGCCTCCCTGGCCGCCTCCAGTGCGAGGCCCTCGTGCCCGATGCTCCTCGTCTGTGCTTCTCGAAGACGCCAGCGCCGCCGCGCCCACAGCTCGCCGTCGCGTATCCCGGATAAGTCACCACCCGGACGCTGATCGGCCGGCGTCGGCGTCCCAGCCGACAACGCGAGTCCGGCGTACGTCGCGGAGCAGAGTCGCTCGCACCGCGACGGCGTCCACGGCGTCGATACAACGAACCCACCTCATCCATGGCAAGCTGGAACTCGTCGCGAACTATTCAGGGGCTGGGGAACCGGTCGGCGGAGACCTGGACGGCGGGGTATGGCGGCCATGTTGCCAAGGGACGGCAAATGAAATACCGTCCACCCCTGAGCCTCTCCCGAACGTTAGATCGGACATGTGCGGTCGCGATTGACTTGGATCGGGGACTGAGGCCCTCTCCGTCCCTCCGCTTCGCTCGCGCGCGCACGCACGCAGTCCGCGCCAACCTGCTGCCTGCCACCATCCCCTTCGACGAAGCGCTGCCAGAGTGCGAGCGACATCCGCAAGCATCTTATTTTTTAAAAAAACATCCGCAAGCATCACGCCGGAACCGGCAGCCGCGCGGCGCCGCCGGTGACTTCGTTCGCTTCAACGCCGTGCGCAGGCCGGTGGCGCCAGGCGCGGCCGTCCCCTCGCGCGCGCCGCCGAGCAGTACCTTCCTCCCATGCCTCGTCCTGAACGTGCGCCTTCCACACGGCGGCCCTCGAATGACTTTGAGGAAGCACGGCGTGGTGATCCGGCGGCGGCGCACCATACACGGACGATTAGCCGAGATCATGGGGAAAGTTTCTGAGAAACCCGGCTCCCCCTCATTTCAAATGCATCGTTGTTCATCTGAGTTGTGCGCCCGCGTTCTCTCCTCCATGAACAGAGGAGTAAGGACTGGCGATGCCGCTCGTGACGTGACAGAAAAAAAAAATCCTCAAAGACAAAGAGCATCAGACACTGATAGCTTCAATAACGGTGAGGACTGGATGAGCTGCAGAAATAGAAACTGCTCTAATAAAACGATGGCTAGTTTCACAGGCAGGTTGGCCGACGGCGATTGTGGTGCCCCCCGGACACGGCAAGGACGGCCCGACGCAGCTACGGCAGTGAGCAGGGCTCCGCCGTCGGCGGCGGCGCGATGCCGTGCAGAGGACTCGTGGCTGCTCCGTCGAGCACCCCGTTCTGTGCACGCGCTCCATTGCTCGAGCCTATCACCGGCGGCTCGACGGCGCCACGCGTGGTCGTCTCGTCGCTGGGATGGCGAGGGAAGGGGAAAAGGATGTTAAAAAGGAGAAAATTCTAAGCCAAGTTCCTAGCATGTTGCTCTTCTTCTTCTTCCTCCTGTCAATTCCATCGTGTTGATGGTCATTTTTTGAAGAAGAATTTCAAGCAAGATGGCTCGTCTCGCTCCTGGTGACACGGGCGAACCACCTCCCGCCGCCCCCACACCCACCGCCGCCAGCCGGTCTCCCCCGGCCGACGCCACCGCCGCAACCTCTGCCGCTCCGGCAAAGGTTGGCCACCCCCACCCCTGTAACCTGCCGGCGTTGCCCCCTCGTTCGCCAGCGACCTCACCGACCGCCGGTGGCTCCGAAGCTCGGGAGCTCAGTTCCAGGCCGGGAGATGCTTTCGAACACCTCCTCCTCTGCGACTACCACTGCACCGCTGTCCCAGGTGCCATTGCCCCTTCCACGATCAACCCCCCCCCCCCCCCCCGCTCCAATCTGGCTGACCCCCCCCCCCTCTCGATCCTCCCGTTTTAACCTCGCATACGTCTCGAACTTGGTTACATACTTGCTAACTGCGTCTCCGAGTAGGATTCGTGTGGTTGAGGTCTGTCCTTTTGTGTTCTGCGCTACGTTGGTTAACTCGAATGTGGCAAAGCTGGTCCTCGCTCGTGGCTACCTCCATTTCAATGGTCTTGCGTTCATGCTACATGCATCTCGAGAAGTCGCCATTGCTGAGGCGGAGAAGCTCCAACCTGGGGCTGAAGACGGCTTTACTGCTCACCCGCCTGTGCGGGCCAAACAGCAGAGCAGAGTTACTGCGCCACAGTTGGGCCGGCAGCGCTGGGCTCGAGGACAGAGGGACCTTCACTCCGCCAGCTTGGAGAACCTGGCCGCAGCAGCTGCGGGGATCCTCCCGTATCCGTTCACAACTGTTGCCCCGCTGCCCCCGCTACCCCCCTTTCCCAAGACAGCCAGGTGTCGCGGGCTGAACGCTGTGGCGACGACCCCCACCAACAAAGTCCGCTTGGACGTCCAATCTGTATTGACTACACCCCAACGCTCCAACCCCGCGAAACCCTCCGCAAAACCTTACCTCGCTGCCCTGCTCACCCCATCCGCCCCACACCACTCCCCTCGCCGCCGCCTCCCGCCACTTTCCTCCTCTGCCAGCTGTTTTCGGTGCCTCGCCACTGACCACCTGGTGCGCGACTGCCGGGACCCCGTTCGGTGCAGGCGCTGCCACGGCAGCGGCCACCGGAGCTACCGGTGCACCATGCCGATCGATCGCGAGCAAACCCCGCACCCGGCCGGCCGGCCCACCATCCCCATCCCCGCCACTCGCCGGGCTGTCCACCCCGTGCTTTTCACCGAGCACGCCGCCCCACCACCGCCGTCACCACGCATCCCCCCACTCCCCCCGCCGCTACAGATCCCAGTTTCCACTGCCGCCTTTGACCCCCTCAACATGCTCGCCTCCCCAAGCTCAAATCCACCGCTTCCCGAGCGCGGGTCTGAGCCGCCGCTTGGAAGGGATTTCTACACTGTCGGGAGCAAATCTGCAGGAACCTCACCAGCGGCGCCTCCCCCTCCCCGCGGGCCGCTCGTCACCTCGCGCTCTCCGCTACCTGTGGCTTCCCCTGTGCACCGGGCTCCACAGCCTGCTCGCGCGCCTGCCGCTGTGGATGCTCCCCATGTCGTCCGCCCTGTCTGCAGCAGGGGAGGCCGGGATGACAGCGACGACGACCAGCACGAGGAGTACACTAGTGAGGGGGACACCATCTCCCGTCAGCACCAACAGCTTCTCTGGGCCAGACTACCGTGAGATTTGGCTGCCACCTGGTAACTGGTCTGACGCCCTGCGCCTGGCATATGTGTTTCTGCCTCCTCTCGCGGCCACCAATGCTGCTACTTTCATACTTGAGGCCATGCACAGTGCTGTTCCCCGTTTGCAGTTTGAGCTGCTCCCATCCTCTAGAGGTGTCATGATGCTGCGCTTTCAGAGCCAAGAGGACAGGGAAGCTACTATGCTGCACGAGCCCATCATCCATGAAGGGGCTCACATGGTACTTGAGCGCTGTGAACAGTCCACCAACCGGTTCTTCAAGAGAACTGACTACCTGGCATACCTCTCCATCAGAGAATTCCCCCCCGAACAGAGGTACGAGAAACCCATCAAAAAAGCTTTCCACTGTTTCGGGAAAGTTGTGGAGATCGACCCAAGGAACTTGAACCATTCCGATTACTCCTCGCTCCGCATCGTTGTGGCAGTGGAAGCTCGCTGTGACATTTCCGGTGATGTGTGGGTGCATGCCGATGACGGGAATGGAAGCATCGTCAACGTGTCCAAGAGGAGATTCTGGCCCCGTGCAGAACAGCTGGACGAAGATGGCAACCTCAGGCCGTTTTTCCCTCCGCTGCCGCCGCCACCGCCACCGCCACCTGCCAACTTAACACCAGCACCACCAGCCAACGGGCCGCCACCGTCGCCGCCCAACGTGCCACCCCCTTCACCCCCACCTGCGGCTGCTGACAACGCCCCACCTCCACCACCACCCCACTTCGGCCCGCCGTCACCGCCAGTTGACCCTGCACCGCCCCAAGACGCCGTGCGCGCGCCACTGCATCCTACTGCTTTCCCCGGAGCGGCGATCCTCTGCCATGGCTTCATCAACGCCTACCCCATGCCTCGCCTGCCGCATCTGCCAATCATAATCAACACCCCACCCACTGCCTGCTCCAGTAACCGTGCTGTGCATTGCTCTACCCCCTTGCTGACTTGGCACAGCGATGACACCCCCCTCCACCACCACCATCCCCCATCACCTCCCCTGAGCCGACGCTAGAGAAGGCTCAGCCACCTGCTCCACACAAGCGCCGCGCGCCTACACGCCAACTCACCACCCGCCGCGAACCAAGCTCCAGGCTGGCAGCTCAGGAAACTGGAGGCTTCATCTCTATGGCAGCAAAGGCCACGCAGCTCAAGACGCTCAAGAACACACTGACCTCGTGCTCCAGGGACCTGCAGGATCAGGTCGAGAAGAGAGGGCTCCTGAGGAAGAAGAAGAAGCCACTGGGTGGGGCCGATCTGCGCAAGCTCGCAGAAGCAGCAGGAATTGGCTCCACGGTTGTGTCGGAGCTGGATCAGGTGCTGCTTGGTGCTAAATGAAGACCACGACATGGTGTCGCGCGCGGACTGCTTTGCCACATTCAGTTAGCAGTAGCGCTTTTTTTTTTTGACGGTCACCGGGGGGGAGAGCATCCCCACCTGAATATATTGATAGGCTTTTTGCAAGCCAACAAGCCAGTACAACAGTTACATTTCAGAAGTTGAGGTTTAAACCTAAGGGGGAAAACAACTTTTTGATGCAAGATTTACATTGAAGAGAACGTGGAGCACCAGACATCCGCTAAGACACGGTCCGCCACCGGCCACCGTTGGCACCACAGCTGCGCATCTTCTTTGCAAACGAACCAGAACCGCGAGATGGAGGGCGGCACACCATTGAAGACAAGGTTGTTACGCTGCTTCCACAGTTGCCAACACACCAGGAGGATGTAAACCGAGGAGTGCTTGGCTGGCAGCGTTGCCGGGCAAGGGACAGTCCACAGCCGGGCCACACTGCACCCGCCTGTGTTCACCCCAAGTGCGGACCAGACCTCTGCAGCAGTAGGGCAGGTGAAGATGATGTGGTCGCAGGTTTCATCCCCTTGGTTGCATAGCTCGCATCGCGCATTGTCGACGATGTTCTTCAGCAGGAGGTTCGTCTTGCACTGGATCTTTTCTTGAACAAGGAGCCAAGCGAAGAATTGAATCCGCGGCGGCGCGCGGTTTTGCCAGACAAAGGTGGAGAACGCACACAGAGGGGCACCTGTCGTCTTCATCAGCATCTTGTAGACGGGGCCGGCGCGCAGCACGTTCTCCGGCCCGGAGAGCGGCGAGGTTCGCCGGTCGTCCTCCTCGGAGAGCAGTACATCATCAAGGAGCGGGGAGAGCTTGGCAAGCTCCTCCCACGCGCCGGCGGTCAGGCGCGG
This sequence comes from Panicum virgatum, assembly GCF_016808335.1. Taxonomy (NCBI): domain Eukaryota; kingdom Viridiplantae; phylum Streptophyta; class Magnoliopsida; order Poales; family Poaceae; genus Panicum; species Panicum virgatum. The sequence continues at coordinate 50,653,326 of NC_053142.1, forward strand.
CATGAGGTGCGCCCGGACGCCATCACGTAGCACACATGCCACCGACACCTCCGAGCTGATGGCATGGCTGTGTAGTAGGGGAAACATCTCCTTCAACCTCCCGCAATCCAGCCATCGATCTTCCCAGAAGCAGGTTGAGGCCCCGTCTCCGACCATGCATGAAGTGATGGCACGGTACAGAGGTAGTAGTTCCGCCAGGCCCCTCCAGTGCGGGCCGGCGACATCGCCGGTCAATGTCGCCAAGTCGACGCGCTCCCGCACCCACCGAGCCCACGCAGAGTCGCCGGGGTTGTACAGCCGGTGTAGGAGCTTGAGCAGCAGACATTTGTTTCCCGCCGCGATGTCCTTAATCCCCATGCCGCCCTGCTCCTTTTCTTGGCACACTTTCTCCCATGCAACCAGCACTGCGCACCATGCACTTGCTCATCTCCCGACCAGAGGAACGCGCGCCGGCGACGATCCAGGGCGTCCAGTGTCCCTTGCGGCAGCTGCAACACTGACATTGCATAGATCAACTGGCTGTCCAGCACGGAGTTCACCAGCACCGCCCTGCCCATGGCGTTCAGCAAGGTCGCCTGCCATCCCCCAAGATACTTGTCTGATTTACTGATCAGGGGAGCGAACGCCGTCAAGCGCAGCTTGGTGTCCGACAGAGGAAGTCTAAGATAGGTTTGAGGGAAACTCCCAATCTGGCAGCCGAGGATCCTTTGCAGGGCGCCCACCGTCGTCGCCGTGGTATGCATAGGGACCATGGTACTTTTGTCGTAGTTGATTTTGAGCCCGGTAGCGGCGGAGAACTGGTCAAGAACAGTTTTAAGATTTTCCACATCTTGCCGCTCCGCCCGGACAAGAATCAGTGTGTCGTCTGCATACTGCAGAACGGGGCACCGCAAGTCCGGCGCTGCTGGGTGACGGATGCCGGCCTGCAGCTTGATCATCTGCTGGAGAACGTCGGCCACCAGGAGGAATAGGTAGGGGGAAAGGGGGTCCCCCTGGCGGAGCCCCCGTTTGCAGCCAAACCACGGGCCCGGAGACCCATTGACAAGAACAGCGAGCTTGGTAGTAGCGAGGATGTCGGCGATCCACTGGCACCATTTCTGCGGGAAGCCACGCGCCAGCATGACCGCCGCTAGGCAGCCCCAATCCACAGAATCGAAGGCCTTAGCAAAATCCAGTTTCAATACCAGGGTCGGCAGCTTCCGCTGGTTGCAGCACTGGATCAGTTCCATGGCGTAGATGAAGTTCTCGGAGATGGCACGGCCGCGGATGAAGCCAGTCTGATCCACATCGATCAGCTTGGGGATCTCCTGCTGAAGCCGCGTCGTGAGCATTTTGGACGCAATCTTCAGGGAGCAGTTCTGCAAGCAGATAGGCCGGTAGTCGCGGGGGCGGAGGGCCGCGCCATGCTTCGGCAGCATGACGATGTAGGAACGGTTCAGCCGCTCCAGGGCCGCCGTGCCCTGGTGGAATTCCGCCGCGAAGTTCATCACGGCGCCCGCCACCACCGGCCACGCCACGGTGTAGAAACTGGGCCCGAAACCATCCGGGCCAGACGAGCTGTTGCGGTTCATGGCCCGGACCGCCGCCTTCGCTTCCGCCTCCGTGAAGGGGTTGATCAGGCGTTCCAGGTTCACCGGCGTCGCCCCCGCGTACAACGCTTCCACGTCGAGGGCGTCCGTGGGCACCGAACAGCCCAGCAGAGCGCGCAGATGCGCGGTGAGCGCTCTGGTCTTGGCGTTGTGAGACGAGAGGACGACGCCGTCGATCTCCAGAGCCCTGATCTGGTTACGACGCAGGCGCTGGCTGGCGTGCGCGTGGAAGAAGCCAGTGTTCGCGTCCCCTTCTCGGATCGCACGGTGTTTACCGCGCTGTTTCCAGTACGCCGCCCGTTCACGCAGGGAGATCGCCAAGCGATCCCTGCATGCCTGCCGCAGCACGGTCTCACCTGCAGATAGGACACGAGCCTCCTCGAGCACGTCAAACAGATAAATCACAAACTTGCAATTGAGGTGGAGGGACGGTGGTGCACGCTTACTCCGCGCCCAAGCCTTCGACGCGCCACGGACCGCTTTGAGCGACCCAACAAGCGCCGCAGCGGCATCGCGGCCATTCGCCGCCTACCAGGCAGGGAGAATGGAGGGAAGAAAATCACGGTGTTTGAGCCACCCGTTCTCGAAACGGAAGACATTTGGTTTGGGGATAGAGGTGGAAAGGGACAGGAGAATTGGGGTGTGATCCGAGGTGGGTTTTGGGAGGGAGGTGAGCGATGAGTTGGGGAAGGCGGCGGCCATGGGGGTGTTGAGGAGAACTCTGTCCAGCCGAGCCAGAGTGGGGGTGGATTGGTGATTTGACCAAGTAAAGAGTCGATCAAGCAGGGGCAAGTCGATCAGACCCAGAGAGTGGATGGAATCGTTGAAAGCGTCAGCGAGGTGTTGGTGAACATTGCCATTGCTGTTCTCATCTGCTCCCCGGGTGAGGTTGAAATCACCCGCCAACGCCCAGCAGGCAGGGACGTGGCTGGCAACTTCAGCCAGATCCTCCAAAAACCCAAGCGAATCCCGGTGGCCGGCCGGCGCATACACGTTAGTGAGAGCAAACTCCAAGTCAGAGGCCGCAGAGGTGAAGAAAATAGTAAGCGTGCGCTGCCGTTTGATGAACGAGGTCATGCTGAGCGTTCTAGGGTTCCATGCAGTCAGCAAGCCACCGCGGGCTCCATTTGCGTCAACACAAGAGAAATCGGAGAGTTGGGGGGGAAGGAAAGAGCGAGCTTTTGCAGGTTCAGTGCGGCTCAGCTTCGTTTCCTGGATACAAGCAACATCAAGACGCGCCGAGACAAGGGTGTCCCGGATGGTTTTGCACTTATCAGAAACTCCAAGACCTCGAACATTCCAAGAGACGATCAAGAGGGGAACCGTGTTAGCATTCATTGAAACGTGGGAGTCACCTGGTTACAGACCGGAGCGACGACCACCCAGTCGCTGCTCGCAACTCCCCCGAGGAGCCAACAACGCATGACACGGGCAACATCCAGGCACACACTAGACCGACGCAGCTGGTGTGAAGCACCAACAACACTACGCGACGCAGCGGGAAAGAAGCTAAAATAAGAACGGAGGCATGCACTACTGCTAACAGAAGGCAGCAAAGCAGTCAGTGCGCGGCCGCCATGGCGCTCAGACATTGCGGCGGTCGAGCACCTGATCCAGAGCACGAGTGGTGGCGTCTCCGATCACCATCGCCCGATCCAGCGCTCGGGCAGTGGCAGCGCCGAGGCCAATGGCGTCAGAGAGCTTGGCAAGGTCCTCGCTCCCGATGGGCTTCTTTGTCTTCTGCAGGAGCTTCTTCTTCGTGACATGGAGCTGGACAGGTTTGGAGCAGAGCGACAGGCTGTTCTTCAGAGCCTTCAACTGAGTCGCTTTATCCGCGGCACAGACAAATTTGCCACTGTCCCTGGCGGCGATCCGCTCGCTGTTCCTCGTCCCGGCGCCGCCGATCGCAACGCGACGGCGCACGCGCTGCACGGGAGGGGGGGGCGGCGGCGAGACGCGCGACACAGGCAGCAGCGACGAGGCTCGCGGCGCCAAAGGTGGCGGCGAGGCGGTGTGCGGAAGCGCGTCGTTGGGATGCCAAGTCAGGAGCAGTAGCGCTTTCTCTCGGTGTTGCACTACTTGTGCTAGTTGGTCACGCCCTGTCTGTCCCCGTAGGCTGATGCTAATGGGTCGTGTTGTTCTGATAGTTGCTGGGAGCTCTAGTTTGTCTGCTATGCTCATGGGATGGCATGAGCCTCTAACCTGTCTCCATGTCCTCTGGGTGTATGCTTTGCCTAGATGAATCAAAACGGCCGTGTGTTTAAGTTGGTGTCGTGGAATGTTCGTGGTCTTGGTGATGATAGCAAATGCGATGTTGTTAGGGACGCTCTATGCTCCGATCGCGCCACTGTTATCTGCCTTCAAGAAACCAAACTCCACTCCACCTCCCCAGCCAAAGCCAAATCCTTTCTCCCTTCAAACTTTAGGAACCTCCATTGCGTTGACGCTCGCGGCAGCCGCGGAGGAATTCTAACTGCTTGGGATGACAACTCCCTCACCTTGCACAGCTTCATCACCCGGAAGCACACGCTCACTACTGTTTTCTCTTCCACGATCACAAACCTGAGCTTCACTATCACTAATGTTTACGCCCCATCTGATCATCGAGATTCTGCCTCGTTCCTCGAAGATCTTCACGAGCTAGTGCCAAAAATCAATGGGGCTTGGGTGATCGCTGGCGATTTTAACCTTGTGCGCTCTAGTGATGACAAGAACAATGATAGGTTTGATCACAACCTAGCTAGTCACTTCAATGACACTATAAACTCTCTAGCACTCCTCGAACTGCCCCTGCTAGACCGTCTTTTCACCTGGTCAAACCGCCGCAACTCACCCACTCTTGCCCGTCTTGACCGAGTTTTTTTCAATAATTCCATGAGCACAACCTTCCCAAATTCCTCTCTCACTTCCATCACTAGAACCACCTCAGATCATGTGCCCCTTGTTATCACCCTGTCCACTTCCATCCCAAAAACGAACACCTTTCGTTTTGAAAACTCTTGGCTCGCGCAACTTGATTTCCTCCCAACGGTCCTCCCTGCCTGGAACGGTGCGCCCCGTGTCTCCGACGCTGCTGGTGATCTCGTGAGCTCTCTCAAGGCGTCGAGGTATGCAGCAAAGGTTTGGTCCAGGGGTAAGAAAGCTCCCCCGCATATCATTCAAAATTGCAAATTTATCATTGCCTTCTTTGATCTGCACGAAGAATACCGAGCTCTTTCTGCAGGAGAATCCTACCTCCGTTTCGCATGCACTGATCGCCTGCAGCTGGCCGTCCGGGAACGTGCGGCTTACTGGAAGCAACGTGGGAAATTCCGAGCCATCAGGGAAGCAGACGCCAACACAGCTTTTCATCACGCCCATGCAACTGCCAGATTCCGAAAAAATCAGATCAAGACCCTGATGATAGATGGTTGTGAAATTGCAGCTCATGATGCCAAAGCTGAAGCTGTGACTAGTTATTTCTCCTCCATCCTGGGGCAGTCCCACACCCCGCAGTGGCAGTTCAACCTGGAGCACGTCTACAGAGATGTACCTATAGTTGATCTTAGCAGCCTAGTTGTCCCTTTCAGTGTGACAGAGGCAAAAGAGGCTGTTCGGCAGATGAACAGAAACAGTGCACTTGGACCTGATGGCTTCGGCCCAGGTTTTTACACTGCAGCATGGGACACAGTGGAAGAAAAGGTGATGAATTTTGTCAATGCTTTTGCAGCCGGTGAGGCAGACCTGGAGAGACTGAACCGAGCTTTTGTTGTGCTACTCCCCAAGAAGCCAGGAGCCATTTCGCCTGCAGATTACCGACCAATCTGCCTCCAAAATTGCTCACTGAAGATAGCAGCAAAGATGTTGACCACCAGATTGCAGAAGAAAATTCCAAAGCTGATAGACATCGACCAAACCGGTTTTATCAAGGGCCGCTCTATATCGGAGAACTTCATCTATGCTCTGGAGCTGGTCCAAAGCTGTCACAAATGCCGTTTGCCAACCCTCGTCCTCAAGTTGGATTTCGCCAAAGCCTTCGACTCTGTGAACTGGGACAGCCTACTGACCATCATGGCCTGCCGAGGTTTCCCTGAAACCTGGTGCTCCTGGATCAGCCAAACGCTCACCACGTCGAAGTCTGCTGTACTACTTAATGGATGCCCTGGGTGCTGGTTCAACTGCAAGAGAGGGCTCCGCCAGGGAGACCCGCTCTCGCCATACCTGTTCCTACTGGTCGCAGACGTATTGCAACGGCTTATCAAAACTGATGGGAATGTTCGCCACCCAGCAAACCATGAATTGCCATGCCCGGTCATCCAGTACGCGGACGATACACTGATTGTCCTCAAGGCAGCAGTGCAAGATGCCAGCAGACTCAAACTCCTCCTGGATCAATTTGCAGAAGCAACCGGCCTCAAGATCAATTTCCACAAAAGCACAGTCGTGCCCATGCATGTTCCAGAATGTGACATACCACCGCTCCTCAACATTCTTGGCTGCCGTCAGGATCATTTCCCACAGACCTACCTTGGCATGCCACTGTCCAACGTCAAGCTGAATCTAAGTGCTTTTGCTCCACTTATTGATCGCATGGATAAATACCTTGGGGGCTGGCAAAGCTCACTGCTCAACAGTATGGGGCGTACAGTGCTGGTTAATGTAGTATTGGATAGTGCACTAATCTACATCTGCTCTGCCATGTTGCTCCCCCGAGGGATCATCGATGTGTTGGACAGGAAACGACGAGCTTTCCTGTGGTCTGGCGAGAGCACAACCAGCGGTGCCCAATGCTTGGTTGCGTGGGAGAAAGCATGTCTGCCAAAGGAGCAAGGTGGGCTGGGGATCAAAGACCTGCGCTCTTTCAACCAATGCTTGCTTCTCAAACTTCTCCACCGTCTACACCACCCGGAAGAGTCGGCCTGGGCAAAATGGATGGCGGATCAAGTCAACCTCGCCTCCCTACGTGGGGCATGTGCCGGAAACCACTGGGACAGCCTGAAAGAGCTCATGCCGGTGTACAGAGCAATCACAGTCACTGATGTTGGCAATGGTGTACGCACATCCTTTTGGCTGGATCGCTGGCTGCCTGCGGGAATACTAATGGAAGTCTTTCCAGCTCTCTACACCCATTCCCTGCACAAGGATGCTTCGGTAGCTGAAGTTCTGTCCTCCCAGTTTCGCGCGCATTTTGCCCCGCGCCTGACCCGAGCAGCAGCCGCTGAGCTAGCAACGCTGGAGGAGATCACAGAGGATATTGTGCTGACATTGTGCCCAGACAACAGAAGATGCAAACTAGCGGCGCAAGACGGTATCCTCCGAGCTGGCCCTGTGTATCGTGCAGCGCAACATGCGCAATCCATGGGAGACTGCGCTTTCTACAAGTTTGTATGGCAAAACCATGCCCCCCCCCCCCCCCCCCGCGGGTACGTTTCTTTGCCTGGCTACTGGTCCAAGAGAAGATTCAATGCAAAACAAACCTGCTGCTTAAGAACATCATAGAGGATGCAACATGCAACTTATGCACGACCGAGATGGAGAGCCCTGACCATCTCATCCTCCACTGCCCCTTTGCCAAACGTTTTTGGCTACAACTGGGTTTTTGCATCCCAGTAAATGCGTCAGTTACACAGCTATGGCAACTGAGGAAGCCAGCGGCATTGCCACAGGCCCACTACTCGACATACCTGCTGCTATGCGCCTGGCAGCTTTGGAAACATAGACATGATGTCGTGTTCAGAGGTGAAACCCCCTCCCATCTACGGTTGATTCTAAGCTGCAAGGCGGAAGCACGACTCTGGCGGTGCCGACTGCCGCACGACGACCAAGCTATCACGGAGACCTGGTGTAACTCCTTTTGTTCAAAGATGTAGTCACACTCTCTAAAAACAATCCCCCCTTGTTTTTATCTGTAACCTGCTGAAACTCAAGTTTTAATGAGCCTGCCGCAAAGGCTCCGATAATATATTGGTGGGGACTCTCTCCCCCGTTACCCCTCAAAAAAAAGGAGAAAATTTCCGAATTATCCCAGCCGCACAGTCCACATTGGACGGATGGGATGGACCGGGGCCGCCTTCTGCCGCTCGCTGCAGCGCTGCCGCATCTCGGCCGTCCACCTCGCCTCCTAGAGAGAGTCCTCCGCCGCTGCTACAGCATGCGAGCGTCCACTATGGTCTCCGGCTCTCCCTTGGCTCTGCTGTGCTGCCTGTCTGCGCGCGCCGCAGCACACCTGATGCCCACGCCCCACGCAGCGTTCGCGCTCAGTGCCGTCGTGGGGTCGTCGTCGTCATCGTCCTCCGAGGCAGATGGAGGCTCGTTGTTCGCTCGGTGAGGGCTGGATGAGCTGCAGATATAGAAACTGCTCTGTCTGATAAAACGGTGGGTGGTTTCACAGGCAGGTTGGCCGACGGCGACTGTGGTGCCCCCCGGACACGGCAAGGACGGCCCGACGCAGCTACGGCAGCGAGCAGGGCTCCGCCGGCGCGCCGCCGTGTAGAGAACTCGTGGCTGCTCCGTCGAGCACCCCGTTCTGCTGCATCGCTTGAGCCTGTCACCAGCGGCTCGCCGGCGCCACGCATGGTCGTCTCGTCGCTGGGATGTCAAGGGAAGGGGAAAGGGAGCAGATAGGAGGCGATTTCTGAATTATCCTAACCGCACAGTCCATATTGGACGGACGGGATGAACCCAGGGGTGGACGGTATTTGAAACACCGTCCACCCCAGGGAGGCAGGGACGGTATCGTCCGCTCCCGGGGTCGCCATCCGCCGCTCGCCGGAGCGCTGCCGCGTCTCGGCCGTCCTAGAGAGTCCTCCGCCGCTGCTACATCATGCGTGCGTCCACCATGTTCTCCGGCTCCCCCTTGGCTCTCGCGGCAGACATGATGCCTACGCCCCAGGGCGTTCGCGCTGATCAGTGCCGTCGTGGAGTCGTCGTCGTCCTGACGTCCTCCGCGGCAGGTGGAGGGTTCCGATTCGGAGCGACCATGGTCTCCGTGCACTCGTACAGGCAGCGTCGGAGACGGGCTTGAGCTTGCTTCCGCTATGTGTTGCCTTGCCTTGGATTGGATACGATTTGATCATGCGCGCCCATGGCCGCCGATGATCGAGGATTCGAGGCTTGTTGTTCGCGTCCACGGATGCTGCTGCTGACATTTGTTCGTGATTGGCTCTCCGGGGAACGGAAGAGGAGACCTTCCATCTTCGCTCTCCAAGGCACAGCACTGCCACGCTCCCTTCCGTTAACCTGGCTAGCTCCCCTCGCAGACTGGGGGACTGGCCTCGCCGCGCCGTCCTCTCTCGCGCGCGTGCCGATCGACCCCAGAGGTGCACGTGTCGACAAGACAGATGCAAGAATGTTGACGAGGGAAGGATGCATTGCAGTTGCAGCAGACGAAGATTGAAATTGGTCGGCAAATAAAAGCGATGGTTAATGCCGCGGGCAGGCCAGGCGACGGCTAGCATACTATGGCGTACGTCGTCCTAGCGACGTGAGGTACCCCTTCTCGAAGCCCTCGCGTGCGCATAAGAAAGCCGGCCGCATGCCTTGGGCTTCGGAGCACGGCCGCGACGCGGTGTTCTCCATGCCGCTTGCTGCCGGGCCGTGCCGCCGCCCTCTCAAGATCCGCCGCGCCGCGCGCCGCCGCGACGGCGTCCACGGCGTCGATACGACGAAGGCACCTCATCCATGGCAAGCTGGAACTCGTCGCGAACTATTATGGGGCTGGGAAACAGGGCGGCGGAGAGCTGGACGGCGGGGCATGGCGACGGTGTTGCCAACGGCGCCGACCCGGGGGTGGACGGTACTTCATCTGCCGTCCGGGGTGGACGGTAAATGAAATACCGTCCACCTCCTGAGCCTCTCCCGAGCGTTGGATCAGACCTGAGCCTCGGATCGGGTAGTAAGGCCCTCTCCGTCCCTCCGCTTTCCTCGCGCGCGCACGCAGTCAGCGCCGACCTGCTGCCTGCCGTCGTCCCCTTCGACGAAGCGCTGCCAGAGTGCCAGCGACATCCACAGCCGCAAGCATCGCGCCGGCACCGGAAGCTGCGGGGCGCCGCCGGTGACTTCGTTGGCTTCCACGCCGTGCGCAGGCCGGTGGCGGTAGGCGCGGCCGTCCCCTCGCGCGCGCCGCCGAGCAGTACCTTCCTCCCATGCCTCGTCCTGAACGTGCGCCTTCCACACGGCGCTCGAATGACGTCGAGGAAGCACGTCGTGGTGATCCGGCGGCGGCGCACCATACACGGACGATTAGCTCCACCAGCAAGCGGCTGCGTTCGCCTCGGCATCCGCGCGCCGGCGTCCACCGGGTACAGTAGTGTTGAATGCCCTTTGATGCCAATGGGAGCCGGCGCCAGCATATGCGGGGAACAAGATTTTGCCAATCGTGGCACCGGTGGGCTCCGCGGAGGGCGCTCGTTCTTGACTTCTTGCACGGACGACGAGAGCGCCGCCGGTGACTTCGTTCGCTTCCACACCGTGCGCAAGCTGCTGGGGCCACGCGCGGCTGTCCCCTCGCGCGCACCGAGCGGCCGAGCAGTAGCTTCCTCCGGTGCCTCGCCGTGAACGTGCGCCTCCATGCCCGCTCGGATGCCGTCGCGGAAGCACACCGTGTGGTGATCAGGCGGCCGCGCTCATCTTTGATTTCGTGCCATCGATGAACCCGTTGACCTGGGCCATTACCTCGACCAGCAGGCGCTGGCTACTGCACCTCGCCACGATAGGATATATGGACAGGAATTCAGGAAATCATCAACACCCAGAGAAAATTAGGCCATGAATAGATGCAATTGTGTTTGGCTAATTTCAAAGACTTTGGTCCAAGCACAAACTAGCTGCTAATCAGAGATAAGAACAAAGATACAGATAGTAATCGTGCGCAAGCTAGCTCGGCACGTGTTCATGCGACAAGCTTGTCCGTCAATTACGCAGCCGTGGCTTGCACGAACTGCAATCGAGAGCAGGTTAAGCTCCGCGCCGGCGAGACGTTCTGGCTGCGCCGCCGCCGTCCGCGGCGTCGACCCTTCTCCGTGGATGGAGAGGAAGCACCGAGCTTGTTCCTCGGCAGACCGGTTTCGTAACAGATCTCTGGAGTTCAATGTGACGGAGGTGGCCAGAGGCTGCGCGTTCCGGCTTGCGACGTGAGGTACCCTTCTCGAAGCCCTCGCGTGCGCATCAGAAAGCCAGCCGCATGCCTTGGGCCTCGTAGCACGGCCGCGACGCGGTGTTCTCTGTGGTGCTTGCTGCCGTGCCGCCGCCCTCTCAAGATCCACCGCGCGCCAACGGTGTCCACGGCCGGGAAACTTTGCGGCGGAGACCTGGACGGCGGGGCATGGCGGCCGTACGTGTCGCCGACCCGGGGGTGGACGGTACTTCATCTACCGTCCGGGGTGGACGGTAAATGAAATACCGTCCACCCCTAAGCCTCTCCAGAACATTGGATCGGATATGGGCGGTCGTGATCGACTCGGATCGGGGACTGAGGCCCTCTCCGTCCCTCCGCTTTCCTCGCGCGCGCGCACGCAGCCCTCGCCAACCTGCTGCCTGCCGTCGTCCCCTTTGACGAAGGGCTGCCAGAGTGCCAGCGACATCCGCAAGCATCACGCCGGCTCCGGAAGCTGCGCGGCGCCGCCGGTGACATCGTTCGCTTCAACGCCGTGCGCAGGCCGGTGGCGCTAGGCGCGGCCGTCCCCTCGCGCGCGCCGCCGAGCAGTATGTCCCTTCGTCCCATGCGTCGTCGGCTCGTCCTGACCGTGCGCTCGAATGACGTCGAGGAGGCACGCCGTGTTTATCCGGCGGCGGCGCGCCATACACGGACGATTAGCTCCACCAGCACGCGGCTGCATGCGCCGGCGCGCGGGCTTGAAACCGCGCCGCCGCCGCGGCGTCCACTGGGTACAGTAGTGTCTTATGGTTTGGTATTTTCGCTTTGATCCACTCAATGGAAGACACAAATGGGTAACCCTGGCCATTTTTGCCATCAATTTCGAGTTTCCAAGTTCCAGGATGCATCAATGACACAGATTAATCTTGCAATTGCTGCGGCAGCGTTGTGCATCCTTTGTATGTCGTCAGGAATACATAAAATCTGATGGAAGATTGCTTGCCCGCCCACCTGGCCGCCGCCGTCGGCAGCAACCACGCCTCCCTGGCCGCCTCCAGTGCGAGGCCCTCGTGCCCGATGCTCCTCGTCTGTGCTTCTCGAAGACGCCAGCGCCGCCGCGCCCACAGCTCGCCGTCGCGTATCCCGGATAAGTCACCACCCGGACGCTGATCGGCCGGCGTCGGCGTCCCAGCCGACAACGCGAGTCCGGCGTACGTCGCGGAGCAGAGTCGCTCGCACCGCGACGGCGTCCACGGCGTCGATACAACGAAGCCACCTCATCCATGGCAAGCTGGAACTCGTCGCGAACTATTCAGGGGCTGGGGAACCGGTCGGCGGAGACCTGGACGGCGGGGTATGGCGGCCATGTTGCCAAGGGACGGCAAATGAAATACCGTCCACACCCTGAGCCTCTCCCGAACGTTAGATCGGACATGTGCGGTCGCGATTGACTTGGATCGGGGACTGAGGCCCTCTCCGTCCCTCCGCTTCGCTCGCGCGCGCACGCACGCAGTCCGCGCCAACCTGCTGCCTGCCGCCATCCGCTGCCAGAGTGCGAGCGACATCCACAAGCATCTTATTTTCAAAAAAAACATCCGCAAGCATCACGCCGGCACCGGCAGCTGCGCGGCGCCGCGGGTGACTTCGTTCGCTTCCACGCCGTGCGCAGGCCGGTGGCGCCAGGCGCGGCCGTCCCCTCGCGCGCGCGCCGCCGAGCAGTACCGTCCTTCCATGTCTCGTCCTGAACATGCGCCGCACGGCGCTCGAATGACGTCGAGGAAGCAAGCCGTGGTCATCCGGCGGCGGCGCACCATTCACGGACGATTGGCTCCACCAGCACGCGGCTGCGCATGCGCCTCGCGCGGGCTTCAAACCATGCCGCCGCCGCGGCGTCCACTGGGCACAGCAGTGTTGAATGCCCTTTGCTCCACTCAATGGAACTATGGAAGACAGAATAGGGTAACCTCTTCCCCCTGGAGTCCATCGACGAATCGAGCTCCGCATTCTCTTTGCACAGGCTCTTGCAATGTCGCAGTTGCTATACGAGGTCAGCGAGAGCGGATCTCCGGCGTTCGCAGCGCAGGGGGTGCTCGTGGACGCGCAGCCGATTGGCGAGCACCAAGGCACGCCCGGAACTGTTGGTTGAGCCGGCTCGAGCAGCGCGCGGCCAGGCACGCGAGGCGGCGAGGGAGCTCGTTCTTGCACGAACGACGAGAGCGCGGCCGCGGCCGCTCGTCGTGCTGGGTATCACGCGCGCGGCGAGTGCCAACAATCGCACGGACGGAGCAGGAGAGGGCCCCAAGGGTCGGAGCCACGGCCACCCCGCGTCGTGCTCTCCCGCCTTGCAAGGCACCTACACGAGTGCTGGCTGCTCTGTCCGGCGGCGCTAGGGCCATCTCGGACCTCTCCGAGTTTTTACATGGAAGGAGTAGACGGTGGTCGGGATGCTCAGATCTACGGAGTCGTGGCCTGCTCAAGGTGGGTGGCGGCGTGGGCGGCGATGGCTCGCTGTTGGGTGGCGACCTTGCCTAGACTAAGTTCTGGGGAAGGATTTGGACGCCGGTGATCGTTCCCGGAGGGAGTTCGGAGGTGGCATGTGGGAGACGGTGGCTTCGACCGGCGTCGCGTTCCAGCATGCGGATTTATCCCGAGGCCTAAGTGCAGCGGAGGTCCGCCGGCGGCAGCGCGGTGGCGGTGGCGGTGGCGGTGGCGGCTGCGGGTTGCTTTCATCCTCGACGTCCACGTGTGAAGAGGTGGGCCTCACCAGTCTGTACCGGTGCGCCGGTGAGCTGAGCAGGGTGTCACGACTCTCGTGTCGTTCGTCAGCGGTCAGGTCGAGAGAAGCCTAAGTGCTCGTCCCTCATGCTACCGGCGACTGCGGCGACTGCGGCCAGAGTTGTGGTTCAACCTGTTCTTCGCCGACGGGCCGGCATTGGGCGGAGCTTCGGGCGAAAGTCTATCCCGGCGCTGGTGTCGGGGTCAGCAACGGCGGCATCTTCGAATGTCGTGAACCTCCGTGGAGGCGTTGGTTGAGGGGCTCCCTGCTTGGTCTTTGATTTTCCAGGTGAAAACCTTTCTCGGCTAACCGGAGGGGCGGCGACGGCGGCTTCGACGTCGTATACTTCTTGGAGGTGTTGCCTTGGAAATCAAGTGATCGGCTTCAACTGTGGAGGAGTGGTTTGGTGAGCGGTTCGAGGTTTGTTTGGAGCATGGACGGAGAAGAAGATTGAAGATTAGTCTTCCTTTTTCTTTTTGTTAGTGTGTTTTTCTTCATGTTTCTTGATTTACCTCGGTGTGAGGTTTAGAGTCTAAGTACTCTCGTGTCGTGTAACCTTTGGCCGTATATATCCACTTGTGGATATAGAGGCTGGGATTTTATTCCTTAATCTAAAAAAACACGAGTGCTCGACGAGTTCTCCATTCTATGCAAGGGAACCCAGAGCTCTGCCATCGGACGCTTCCTTCTTGGGCAGGAGAGTGCACGGCCACCTATCCATTCTTGGGGACACAACGGGCCACCGCCGGGGCACCCCGCGTCGCATCGCCGGATAATGGGATACATCCACGTCGATCGTGGCCGTGCAGATCCGATACAACGGCAACGAGAGACCTAGGGTCGGACGGTATTTGATTTACCGTCCACCTCCACACCCGGACAGCAATTCAACTACCCACCACCCCTTAAGCCTCGCTGTGTCGTGACCGCCGCCATCGATAGCAACCACGCCTCCCTGGCCTCTAGTGCGAGGTCCTCGTGCCCGATGCTTGCCGTCTGTGCTTCCCGAATATGCCGGCGCCGCGCCGCCCAAAGCTCGCCGTCGCGCATGCCGGATAACGCGTGGTCTTTTCGCTCCTGCCGCTGATCATCAGAGTACCTACCACCCGTGTTCGCATCGGCGTGGATCCGGTGGCCATCGACGTGAACTCTGGCGTACATCGCGGAGCAACCTCGCTCGCACGGTGGCCATCGACGCACGTAGTGAGAATCTTGCAGCACTACGGCAGCGAGCCAGCGACACGACGGAGGTTCGTGGCGCCAGTGGGCTACGGGGAGGACGACGGTGGTGTACTGTCACACCCGATTTCAAAAAGAAGCCGAATGCGTGTGTGTGTGTGTGTGTATATATATATATATATATATATATATATATATATATATATATATATATATATATATATATATATATCAGGATCAAGTTCTATACATATAGCGAAAATAATAGTGAATAATCAGTACAATAACTCGAAAAAATAAATAAAATAATTATAAAAAACTATCATAGTTATACAGGTTATCCTGAAAACGAAGACTTCAATTTCACAGGCAATCGACTGGGGGCCGCGTACGCCTAGAACTCAGCATCATCTTCGAAAACTTTATACCTTCTTCTTCTGAGCAGCAGTAAGTAAGGGTGAGTACACTTATGGTTGGTACTCAGCAAGGCCACAAGAAATAACCAGAATATAATTTAAGTCCATCTTCAATTAAATTAATCATGTGAGGGTCCAAGCCGGTCTTAACCGTGAGCACGGCTGATATATCAGTTTTACACTCTGCAGTGGTTGTACACTTTCACCACAATTCGCGTAAAAGTTCCGAATAATTTTGAACCCAACCACGCAATGTGCTAGCTAGGCACAATACCACACTTCCGAGGTGTGATTGCATAGGGACGCTATGAGGCATTTACAAAGATTCTCTAACCTATGACAATCCGCTAAGATTTCAAGTCAAAGTGGTCATAACACTGTCTTAATGAGGTGGTACCTTACTAAAGGACCATTAAACAATACCAATTGCCCCAAGAGGACCGAGCTATACCCCATCGATGCATCCCCTCTTGCCCTTTCGGTAAGATTGTCACAAGCTAGAGTCTCTAATTAATTAGCCAAGACCAGAACCATGTAGTATTGTGGTTATACTGTTTTCTTGGGTGGTTCTCCATGCTCCAATTAATTCATAATACTCTTGTAAATAAGTATAGATAGAAGTATGATTAGGGTCACTTGCCTTGCTCCAACAAAAAGTTACTCTTAGTGCTCTTCAGCTTTTGCTCACTTGGAATTCTTGATTCTTCAATCTTCGAACGGCGATCCTTCTACTCGGAGCAACTATGGAGCAAACATACAAAACAAACAACAAGTATATCTAAGAACAATACACCAAAATAAAAGACAAGCTTTAAAAGAGCGCACTAAAGGGTAGGGCTTGCTGCTACGGTTACACTAGCGCAAGAAACGCAGAAAACGGAGCTAGGGTTGAAAAGAAACAGCTATTCTATGGGCTAAACGGTGCTTCAGGGACCTAGTTGCGATTAACCAAAAGGTTAAGGACTAACAAAAAACATTTGTGAGACACAGCAAAGTGTGATCACAGAGGATAACAAGGTGATAAGGCTACTACACAACGTTGCAAGGATCATGTGAGCCCAAGAATTGATGAAAACGAGACAATAACGAAGAAGTTATGGCTAAAACATGGTTCTAGGGGCTTAATTGTAAAGGTCTTGAAAGAACAGGGGCTCTGGGTGAAGAAACCAGGGACCTAAAACATAATTAAACACTAAATGCAGGGGCTAGCTGGCAAAACTGCAGCTCAGGGACGGCGGGTTCTATTTTAGAAAAGTCCAAGGGTCAAAACATAAAATAAAGAGTTGTTTTGCGATTACTTTTGAACTAGCATGGACTGCGGGTCGATTTCAAGAAAACTGAGGGTCTCTTTTGCAAAACTTCAAAGGGTTGATCGGTATAGGGTTGTTTGACTCAGCTAAGATTTGATCTGGGCCATTGGATGGAGATCCAAGGGCTAGGGTTTTGCGGGGCGGAACGGGCGGCGCTGGCGGTGGCGCTAGCGCCGGCGGTGAGGCTTGGGCGGCGGCAGATCGCTGGCGTAGGCCGAAACGGCCGTCCGGGCACCATTTCGAGCTCGGATTGGCCTGGGAGAGGTAACGCGCGACGGGGAACGCGTCTAGAGGGTCGGCTCGGGACGCAGACGCGACGGCGGGCACGCTCGGCGGCGAGAGGCGGCACTGTGGTGACGACGAGCTATAGCGCGCGAGGGGAGGCAAGAGAAAGGGGAAAAAGGGCTGATGCAGATCTTTACCCCAACACGAAGCTTCAGCGGTGCTTGGACGTCGAGATGGGGCGTCGGAACGGTGGCACGGCGAGCGACTCGAGCTTCCGAGCTCCAATGGCGGCGGCGGCTACGGTTTGAGCGAGGAGATGCTACGGGTTGAAGGAGGGGTCCAGAGGAGGGGACACGGTGCTATTTATAGAGCGGGCAGGAGCGTCTTGGCGTGCGCGCCAAGGGAGGCCGGGCGAGGCGGGCAGCGGCCGGACTTTGCGAGAGTCCGAGCTCGTCCCGAGCTCGAGGATGACCCCGACAGGCGGGCCCGCCTGTCGGCGGCAGAGAGAAGGGGGCGCCGGGTTGGGCTGGGGAAGGAGATGGGCCGGCGGTGGGTTTTGAGCCGCAGGTAAGAAAAGAGAGGGAGAAAGGGTAGATGGCGAACTGGGCCGGATCAAAGGGAAAGAAAAAGAAAGAAGGAAGAAAGGAAATGGAATTTGGGCTGGGCCAAAAGAAATGAAGGAGAGAGAGGTTTTCTTTTCCTTTTTTTTAAACAAAAGATCCAAACAATTCAATTCAAATTTAAATTTAGAGAATTCAAATTCAAATTGAACAAACAATAAAATAATGCATTGCAGGATGAATGCAACACAAACAAACAACCTCATTTAATTTAGAAAACAACCAATATTTATTTATTTTTACACTAAATTCTCTGTGAAGAAAACAAATGTTGAAAAAAATTTAAAACTATGAGAAAATTGTTGATTTATTTTTAATTTTAATCACATTCTGAAATCCAAAAATTTTGTGACATGTACGCATTTATTGCTTGCTGTGTACGCGTCAAGACATCATTTGTTGCTTTTAACATCGGAAAAGGATAGGTCATAAAGAAAAGTCGGGAGGAGGAGGTGAGCACTATAGGAGGCAGGGCCAAAAAAAATTGGTACTAGTAAGGGATGTCATCAATTGGTCAAAATTGTAAGTAAATGACCATACGAGGATTTAGATTTAGTCTGAACAACAGAAAATGACCCTTTCCTTATTACTCCCATACGCTCACAGCTACTACATACTTTTACACGAACCACACCACACGGCACACGCACCAATAATAGTAGATAAATGGATCGGTTAATTGCCTTAGGCAAGAATCTCGTCGAGAGACTTGGGCTTGGGCACGGCCAACTCCTTGCTAGCGCTCAACTGCTGCTGCTGCTGCTGCTTCTCGGCCTTGGCCTGCTTCTTGAGCTTGGCGAGCTTGATGTCGCGCGCCATCTTGCGCCTGTACATCTCCGCGAAGGTGATGGGCTCGTCCATGATGGGCGCCTCCCCCTCCCGCACGGCCAGCGGGTACACCGTCGCGTCCGGCGACGGGTTCTGGAACGTCGCGATCGACAGCCGGCTGCACTCCGAGTTCACCACCGCCTGGTGATCGGCGTTCTTGAACCTGCCGTTGCTCAGGAACTGCACGGACACACGCGTTCGTCGTAAGCACTACTATTCAGTATAATCGATAGGTCCGTGCTGCAGCTGCAAGTTTAACAAACTAGCTCACGCACGTGGCCGTGGTCGCCGAGGTTGACGACGAAGGCGCCCTCGACGGGCTTCACGGTGATCCAGGTCCGGCCGCCGTCGCGGGTGGCCTGGAGCCCGCCGACGAGGTCCTGCAGCAGCAGCGTGATGGTGCCGGGGTCGGTGTGGCGCTTGAGGCCCAGCGTGAGGTCCGGCTGCGGGCACTTGGGGTAGAAGTTGACCACCACCTTCTGGTCCATGTCCACGCACGCCTTGGCCAGCGCGTCCGTGTCCAGACCCATCGCCTCGGACAGCAGGCCCAGGAGCTTGCAGGACAGGCCCATGAGCTGCTCGCTGTACTGCTCCACCACCGCGCGCCAAGCCGCCGGCTTGTCGGGCCACCGCGAGTAGTCGCGGGCCTCCACCGGGTACGAGAAGTAGGTCACGATCTCACGCCAGTCTTGCACTGCCTCCCCCTGCACTTGCCAATTTTTTTTTTAATTTTGAGTAGTTGTTCTCTGGTTTGCGTGTTCGTCTCTTTTAAGTTGCCCCAGCCCCACGCATCTGTTGGCCACGCTTAATACGTGAAGGTGTATCACGCCTACACGTACTTGGCAAACTAGCTAATTAAGTGTGTGGATGCATCGGGATCACAGAATGTTTCGTGCATCTTCATCATATTTATTTTCGATGTTTAGTTTAATTTTTGCGCAATCTAACAACGAGCCCGCCATGGAACGAAATGGCTGGTCCGATCAAGGTACCGTACCTGGAGGTGGCTGGAGACGATGAAGCCGCCCTTCTTGCCGCCGGACATGTCGAAGCGGAGCTTCTCCTCGGGCGGCAGCGCGAAGAATTCGCGCGCCAGGCGCGTCATCTCGGCCACGAGCGCGGCGTCCACGCCGTGCTCCACCACCTGGAAGATGCCCCAGCCCTCGCACGCCGCGGCCACCCGCGCGCGGATCTCGCCCCGCCGCTCGCCGCCGCCGCCGTCGATGCCCTCGAGGGATATCACCGGCACCTCGTCGCTGAAGCTGTCGTGCGGCACCCTGGGCCGCTCGTCCTCCTCGCGCACGAACGACGGGCGCAGCGTCGCCTCCGGCGCCGCCGTCGGGAGGAACGGCACCGCGCTGCTCACCTGGGCCATCATCTGCGCCGCCGCCTCTCGCTGCTGCTGCTGCTGGTGGTGGTGGTGGTATTGTACGCTGCACCCTGCTTTGGCAGAAGCGTGTTATTTATATATATATAGCCAGCAGCATATATAGCGTGCGGAAGGCTGAGCAGGCGACGCGACGCGCAGCTAGCAGATTGCACGGTACAGTAGTACTAGAGTGTACAGGCACACGTAAGCTACTACTCCTAGCTAACATCCACCGACGGTCACAGGCATGTGCAGATGTGCTGTAGTAGCATTACTATATTTAATTTGTATTATGGCCACCGGTGGCTGCACCGCGGGCCAAACTCTCATGCTCAACTGCCGACTCGTGACGCGCGTGCAACTACCAACTACCATTCGTCGTCCAAGCATCCACGACTGCGCCGAGGGCAACCGACACGCCGCGGAGCTCCCATCCGCACGTCGCGTGCAAATTGTCCGGTGAGCGGCTGAGCGCGCGGGTGTTTGAAGGGTAGCTGCAATGGATGGCTGGAGCTTGCCTGCGTGTCCCCGTCCGGGACTCCGAACACGTGGACCAACTATAGGCCGACCCAGCTTCGAGCAAAAAAGGGCGAAAGGATAGCGATAGGAGTAACTAACGGAGGACGGAGCGGCGACAGGCTAGATGACGGCTCCGTTTGATGGTGGTGTGGGATAAACGATGGAAAATTTGCGACCACTGCTCTGGCAGTGACTATGACTCAGGTGAGAGAAACCGCCGGCTCCCAAAGCTCGTGGAGTTGGATCTTCAGATCCTGAATCTAGTTCAACTCTACAAGAAACTGGAAAGATCTCGCCAAAAATTACACAGCAACATATGAGATGTCAAACATCTATGGAAACATACCCGAGTAAATATTATCTTGCTCAACAAACACAGCAGCCAATTCAACCTGCAACAGAAGGTGGAATGATCCCGCCAGGATTGCAAGAACGTACGAACAACCTGTCAGCCATCGGAAGGCAAACTCAACTGTACAACAAGTGCTCGAACAATCCTCCACCAAAATTTCATGAACAAATGGTAAGTTTGAAAACAATCTAAACAAATCTGAGTAACTACATATCTTTCTTGGCACAGACGTAACTATTACTATTTATTTAAAGTGCCGTACATGTAACATGGTACAACATGAGAGAACCAAACCCCCTTTGGTGCTTTCTTCTCATATCCTCGGTACAATCAATCTTCCGGGCAACAATTTGCACCCATCAAGCAACGGACATTTTCTATGGTAAAATGGTAATGACACCAGACTCGTAGATTGGCAAGCATTGCCATCACTAGGTAGTAACTCCCAACCATATATATTTTTCTTCGCTAGGTCATACGACTCAAACCGCAGGACCACCTGTATCTAAAACATTCTGTAAGAAGCATGCCTTGGCAGAAGGGTCGGTCAAAAACTGGCCCAACACTGCAATTGTTGCGGTGTTGCTCCTTATTTTCTCTACCCCTCTTGAGATCATGCAAATGTGGTTGGCCTCAACAACCACCATGACCCCATTGTGTGAAACGGAATAAACTGCTTCAGCTATCTGCCTTGTCATCCTTTCCTGAACCTGAAGCTTGCACCCATAGAAATGAACCAATGCCTGAAAATGTGACCGATCAATGCCTTCTCCGCTTCCACTGTCAAAATACCCAATGTGCACTACTCCATAGAAGGGCAGAAGATGGTGCTCACATTGAGCACAAAATGGCAAATGCAGCTCAGACCGGATTGCTCCATGATTTACCGTGCCTCCACCTGGCCTCTCATATATGCTGACATTACCAAGTGTAAAGCCATTCAGCTTCACATCTAGATTACATGCTCTGAACTTCATCAGCCACTGCACATAGCGTTGAGGAGTGCCTAAAAGTTCTTTCCTGAGGGGGTCCTCTCCAAGTGATAAGAGCATCGAGGTAACTGCAGAAACCATGCCATTAGTCGAGCTTTTCTTGCAGTGCCCATTAGAGAGTGGGACCTCATGAGACCTTAAGGGGCACCAAGGAATAGAGGCAGAATGGTTATCCACCTCCATGTCTACGCCCCTAAGCTTAAGAAGAGCCAAGAAGTCACTCCAGAAAGTGCTGTTTTCACCTTCGAAAACTCCGGAGCGAGATGAATGTGAAGTTCTAATCCAACCTTGCAAAGTCTTGCATTCCAAGTTTTCTGGCAAAGGGATGTGCCAGCACAGCAGAGCAACAGCCACACCAGCAGGTTGAATGCTAGCATGCAGTGCACCACAGACTTCGTTAGCTAATCTTTGAGGGTTTTGCAATCTCTTGGCAAAGACATCTGATACTCTAGAAAGCTTGCTTAACCCAACAACCCTTCCACCTGAAGGCACATACCCAACATGGCATTGTATGCTGAATGGAAGCAAGCATGACTCACAGTATGAGAAAAGTTCAATATCTCGAACAACAACTTGCCCTCCAGTTCCACCAGCAGACCCGGTCCTTTTGTCAACACCAACCTCTGGAAACAGAGCACCCTGCACAATGTCCTTTACTTTTTGCCTGTAACCTGCAGTTTTAGATATAGGTCAAATACAAACCAGGAAGCAGCTACATTACAGATTTAAAAAAAGTAAAGACGAAGAGTCCTCAAATATCTGGAAACAAGAGGTCGTACAAAATAAAGGAAAACACACCCCTACAATGTCTCTAGTCGCGGGATAAACAGCTCTCTCTCCTTTAAGAAGAATACCATGACAACCTCTTCTAAAAATGACTTGCATGAGGATATTTTACATATTTCACATGACTTGTTTTTAGTAGAATAAACATAATGTGGGTCATGTAGTCATGTTGTGGAATTTAAGATAAGACAACCTTTTCATTTTCAGAAGAAAATAGCATAATCATAGTTCGGCTAGGCGCTCGCCTAGGCGCGCCTAGGCGCGATTACTAGGTAGTCGGAGGGTGTCCGCCTCGCCTATGGGGGTAGGCGGACCCCTAGGCGGCGGCGGCTCGTCGGCAGCGCCGGTGGGGGTGGAGGAGCGCCTGGCAGAGGTCGCCGGTGGGGGAGGAGCTGCCGGCGGCGGCGGGCGCTCGCGCAGGCTTGTGCGGGCGGCTGTTGGCGCGGGCGCGAGCAGTGGAGGGCGCGGGCGGCGGAGGGCGCGGGCGCATGCGCGGGCGGCGGCGGGCGCAGGGGCGGGCGCTGGTGCGTGCGCGAGCAAGGGGTGGGAGGAGGAAGGGATAAGGTGGATAAGATGGGCTGGGCCATTGTTATGGTGGATAGGGTGGGCTGGGCTGTTTTTATGGGCCTTTCTTCTCTTTTCTCCCTATTCCATGACCATTGATCTTCTATTTTTTCTTTTCTTTCAAGTACTTAAGTATGTATTAATAAATTAAAACATGTATTGATCATCGCCTAGAAAACCGCCTAGGAACGCCTAGGCGCGATTAATCCCGACTAGGCGCTAGGCTAAGGGTCACCGCCTAGAATCCGCCTAGCGCCTAGCTGAACTATGAGCATAATAGAAGACTGACATGTCAATTGCACCCATAGTTCAGCTAGGCGCTAGGCGGATTCTAGGCGCCGACCCACTGCCTAGCGCCTAGGCGGGATTAACCGCTCCTAGGCGGCGCTAGGCGTTTTTCTAGGCATTTTAATTTTTATACACCTATATATGTATTACCTTAATAAAAGAAAAAATAAGAGAACTGTGGACCCAAAGTTAAAGAAAAGCCCATCAGGAAAGCCCAGCAGCCCACTTTATCCACCCATCCCACCTTATCCATCCGGCCATCCTCCTCCAACCAGGAACCCACCACACGATGACTTCTCCCTCTCCCCGGTTTCTTCGACGCCGCCAGTCCGTGCTCCCGCAGATGCAACAGCCGCCTCCTTCTCCTCCGCCGCCGCGCCTGCCACCTCCACCTCCTCCTCCTCCTCCGCCACCGCCGCCCGATGTCAAGCCCGTCTGAAGTTGCTCCCCCACCAGCAACCTCCGCCAGGCGCCGTGGTACCCCTCCACCTCCCCCACCGGCGCCGCCGACAAGACGCCGCCGCCTAGGAGCCCGCCTAGCCCCAAATCGACGTGGTGCCCCTCCGATTAGCGCCTAATCGCCGCCTAGGCGCCGCCTAGCTGAACTATGATTGCACCCATGTGAAGAATGGTAAAGCACAAAAGAAAGATTTATTGTCCCAACAAAGGCAGGATCTATCAGCTCCATAGTAAGGTTTGGGCATTGCTAGTCGATCAGATTGTTCAATTCCATTCAATCTAATGTTTTATAGTACCAGAGAGATATCGCGCCCTAGAAGCTAAAACCTATAGCAGAAATGTAAATTAAAGAACTTGAATATGTTGCATTTCCAGCTGTGTACAGCTTTGGAGACGAGGCAGCGGCTCACTAGTCCTAACCTTGACTTGTTTGTTCAGTGTCACAAACTCACAATTTGTTAGTGGGGAATGTGATGAGCTTTTTGTAGGTCCATATTTTTATAATTGAATACAGAAGGCAGTGCTTCTTTCCAAAGAAACAAACAGTAGTCAAAATAACAAAGCCAAATGTTACATAGCTGGCAATGGTCAAATGGTCAGTAGAGAATATATAGGACTATAAAGAACACCAGGAGTTCCCTTTGCCATCACAGGTAAAAGGTTTCATGTTTCATATGACTACATAATAATAGATTAAAAAAAGGTTGCACCATGGTCTAATGGAAGATGTCATAGAAGAAAAAAATAAAATGATTTTCTTTCAAATACTTCTAGAGGTAACTCTTACTCTTTCAACTGTAGCAAAAATGAAACTCCGAGGAACAACACAGAAGATCATTCTTAAATAGGCTAGACCTATATCTAGATTAAAGACCATTCAATGACTGAATTTATCAATCTTCTAGCTGATTCTCAGGTAATCATCAATTACAAAATCTATCAGGGTTAAGGAAATATATAATACCATAAACAACTAGATATCTAGGCTCATTTTAAATATAGGAAAACTATTAAAAATAGTAACAAAAATAGTATAATGGGTGGTTGATAAATAATATATGCCTGAAGAAAATACAATGCAAACTAGGAAATAATTTAATTGACAAAAATCTCTAATAATCAGTAGTTGGTTAAGGTAGTGCACCCGACGAGTGAGCAAGGGACAATATCAAGTAATGGTAAAACTTAACATTACAGAAATGAATAAATGCATGTAAGCGTACAATTCAATCACAACAGTAATGTGTCAGATGAGCTGCTGTTCTGAAGAAAAATGGGCATGAAAGTGGACGATCATACATGGCGATCATATGTGGAGAAGCCTGAGAAGAACCAATAAATAGTCAACGACCATTTAGTGGCAACTGAACTCCCACACATCACTATCCTAAATCTTAATTAAAGAAGTACTCCCACAAATAGGCCAAAGAGGCAAAGACATAACAGTTAGCTACAAAATTCCCTAGTGTTGTAGCCTGTGACAAAGTGGACTAGAAGCCAGAATAAGATCACTTTATGGGCCCATTTCAGATTTGCAATAAGAAAGATTGACAATTCTTCAGACTGCCAAGTACAAGCATGCCCATTGTATTGTACTAGTAATAGTGCAGCAGCCACCAACCCAAGTCCTCAATGTACTAACGTCAGAAGGGTGTTTGGTGGTCGATAGCTAAATGTTCAAACCGTGGCCTGTCAATTGTCAAAAAATACCAGAACTGAAAGCGCGAGACCCGCAATCTAGTAGCCGACTAGTGAAGCCTTACCAGCATAAGGATTACGACAGACGCGAACGACCACTCGCACCAAACTGCACTCAGTTTAGGTGTGGACTCTGCTACCTCCCGCGATGGAATTTCCCAGGGAATAATCCCAGGTCCATCGCAAGGCTTATGAGATCCGAACCAAACCACAAGTATTCAAATGCGACACGGCGTTGTTCTTCCCTAGCTCTCGGCTCTAGCATGGGAGCTGCTGAGTCGTCCGCGACGGCGAGCATAGCAACAAGCGTCGAACTAGATCGGACGGGACGCCATTTTTTACACAATACACAGGCACGGTTACGAATGGATCCACGGAGAGGGAGCCAGGGGAGCGGGCGAACTGGAGAGGAAGGGGGAGGCGGCCGTACCTCGGGTGCCGTCGCGGAAGGCCTTGGCGACGCGCTTGGGCGTCCGGCGCAGCCCCTCGCGGCGCTCGTCCTCGCCGAGCCCCGCCAGCAGCGCGCGGACCGCCGGCTCCATGGCGTCGGCCGCCGCCGCCGCGGGCTCGGCCTCCCCGCCAAGCAGCTCGAGGTCATCGTCCTCCTCCTCGCACGCGCACGCGGCGGCCACGGCGGCGGCGAGGTGTGCCTCCTCGAGCGCTCCCATGGCGGTGGTATCCACTGCCCGCGGCGACTATTATTAGGAGGCGGCCGCGAAATATAGCGACGAGAAACAAAAAAAAAATGCAAAGTGGAAAAGGAAAAGTGGGGGTTGGGGGGTGAGGAGGAGTCGGTAGGTGGACCGAACTGCGTAGCGACGAAGCGATGGGGGTGTGGAGCGGGTGGAGGACGGCGGCCACCTTCCGGGCCTCGAGATGTGTGGTGGATCTCGCCTCCTTGTTGACCTTTTGGACTTTCGGCCTCCGGATCGTGGTGGAATGGGCCGAACCCAAGATTTTCTGCCCAATCCGGGGAAGCGCGGCGCATTTTATAACGGGATGGTGGTGGCCCTTCAGGTGAGGAAAATGGGCCCGATCAGGAACGCGGGGCCCAGAAGCAGTGAGAGATGCCGCCGGTTGGCGAAGAGTGCGGCAAGTCGGCAACCGGCAAGGCATGGCTGCGTCATCGTAGCTGTCGCGGACCACGTGGCGACTCGTGGCCGAAAATGGGCCCGTTCGTGGGACGTGGGGCCCAGAGGCAGTGAGAGATGCCGCCGGTTGGAAATGAGTGCGGCAAAGCGGTCGCTGTGTCATCGTAGCTGTCTCGCAGATCACGTGGACGTGGCGACTGGCGACTCATCGCCGGGTTTTGCTCTCCGGCGACGGGCCGCAGGTTCGGCTGCGGCATGGCGCTCGTAAGACTGTCTGCAGCGCTACCCTCTAAAATCCACCTCTAAAAAGAATATTCTCCTCCTCTAAATAGATTCCGCACTTCATATCAAAATTCTCTTCAACAATATACTCCATACAACACCCTCTATACCCCACTATCTAATATTATATTTATTTTTTCCTCAACACGTCGGCAGCGAAGGATGGCCGTTGGCCTCCGTCAGCGTTGATGGCCCGACAGCGCGCAGGATACAGGCCGATCGTACACCCCCTACAAATGGCGTTTCTCTCTCCTCCCCTCATATTTGCCGGATCCTTTCCCCAGTGCGCCGCTGGAGCACATCCCGGGTGCTCCCACCCCCTAAAATAGGATACCGGGCTGTGTCCAATTCACCGCTGGAGAAAGTCTAAAAGCAAGACCCAAGACCAGTAGTATTATGGATCCTTGTCAGCAGGTTGAGAGGGGTTCCACGTCAATTAGAAAATAGAGTGGGCGGATGTTGAAGCGTCCGACTGAATCGCATCTAACAACAAAGAAACAATTGTGTACCCAACAAAAACAAGGTAGGTGGAGCTGGCAACATCTGCAAGGAGCAGGTGATGGATTCTTTAATGCATTTTTACTTCTACTTTTAGATAATCTATAGCCAAGCTATTATATGAGCTGGCTATTTTATGATCAATGTATAATATGACACTTGCATTTAGCCCGCAGCAGGCTAAATTACTACCCTTGCTCTAATCGGGTTGATCATGACAGCAGCTGTGGGTGGCCTCTGTTGTCGGTTCTCCTTTCAACAACTAACAGGTTATTAGAGGCTCGCTCCGTCGCTCGGAGAGTGATCGCCTGATCGGTCACCGCGCGAGACGCATATATGCCTGTTTTGGCGAAAAGGAATACTGTGAAAATGATGCCCGGCTAGATGTACAGATCCTGCAAAATTTGTTTCATTTGAGAGAATTCTACAGTTTTGCATGATTCGCTCACCTGAAATCTTGGGAGCCATGTAGGTGTTAGGTGTCACAGAGAAAAAATTGCTGGCAGCTCGATCAATATATAATATACATGCAAATGCAGATGAATGTTCAATTATTTTAGAGGTGCTGAGGTGCTCTATGTGGATCGATCGATGTGCAGAAGAAAATTGGCAACTGGATCAATAATATATACATATGCAAATCTATATGTAGCTCTACCTAATGGACGTGAGCGATACTCGATTGGGCATGGGAGTGTGTGGGTATAGGCAAGAACCATCCTAGCTTGTTTCTGTCCTGGAGCAGAGAATATGAAGGCCATTTAAAAAATCAAAAACATTTTTCACTTTAGTAGTAAAAGTGGATTTTTTTTTCAATTCATGATAACTAATTGATGTGTGCACAAGTCATTCTCGGAACCAGAGAAAGTAAAACACAAAGGACAAAGAGCATGTTCATTAGGATGGCACCTAACCTTGCAACAGCTAATATAAGGTTGGACAAAGCATAGCGGGCATAAAAGAAAAACGCTGTGTCAAATCGGCTTCCAAAGTTTGACAACAACCAAACATGCCTAGCTACAGCCTTGACTAATAGAGCGGGACTTGCAACGAAGACAAGATTGGAGGCGACTGAACATGCCAGCATGGCCATGTTATTGGCACATGCATATACACGCACGCACGCATCGATCGTTCGATCTGCTGCCTGCACATGTCACGTGTGCGAACCTAACTTGGCACGTGATAGCAGAGTAGTCGTGTGCCATCCTCGTAATCGCAGCAAAGTTACACCGACGATGGAACGAACAAAGTTAAACCGTTGCCTTTGCTTAGGGTAAGCATGCATGGTTGTCACTGAAAATTTGAGACTGAGGGAAAGCATCCTGTTGTCAAGTGGATGGAGTTAAAAAAACACCAGAGTAGCTGCACACTGCCGCTGTTATTGGCACTCGCATGTACTCCTGCGAGCACACAGCTATTATTAGGAGGAAGGTATGAGCCAGCAAATCAATTCCAATTACTCACCAATAGGAAGCCGGATTGAACAGCCGGCCTATAACTGACAGAAGAACAAATAGGAGCCAGGTAGCCATGGCCACAACTTTATTTACAAATGAGCACATTGACAAAGAACCGTAGCCGGAGATTATAACATACCAACCAGCAGGACTAATGTAGGAGAGATTAGCTAAACAGTGAGTTAATTACTGCATTACACAGTCAATAAGTTCACAGTGCGCCAATATTAATATCCTTATCCATACATCCCCAGGAGGATATAAATAGAAGGGATGATATTTTTGCAGCGAAATATGAGACAGAGGGAAGGTTCCATCGCTATGTTGCATCACCATATGAAGTCCTCGGCACTGATAAACCTGAAATCCCACATGTCAGATATCGCAAAATAATTCCATGCCAGTCTTTTAATATAAACAAATTTTAACCATCAAAATTCGACAACATAGAACATGGATGCACATCGTGCACCTCAGGAGCCTTGGCCTCACTTTGCCCCAGCATATGCTTGTAGCCATGTAATACCAAGAGCAGTATCAAGAATAAAGCTATGCTATTTGCTTATGACACGACTAAGTGATTGAGGGCAAAATGTGCACAAGAAAATGATAGAAAAAAGTTTAGAAAGCACTTACAGTATGCTGGTTTCGTATTTTTCTCATTCTGATTCTGAATCTGAAGCATCACAGAATTCAACGGGCAAGGAGATGCTTCTTGTACCACGTTCGAGGAGATCATAAACTTCAAGCTACAAGAACCAAAGGAACACAAATTAATACTCCTTGTTAGTTTCAATTAATATGAACATTCAACATTTCTACATTGCATGTTTTCAAACATACCTTGAGATCTACAGTGGAGCTTGAATCAGTACTTCCCTGCAAGAAATCCCAACCAAGAGAGAGAAGATAATCTTCCAACTGCAGACAAAATTTGAACGTATTAGCAATAGATAATCTTCTCGATGCAAGGGGTCCACAAATATTAGGGGGTCCACAAATATTAGATGCAATTTTCACCTGAGGTAGAGTTTGAGCACACAGCCCATCAAGAGAAACAATCACATCTCCATTTCTAATGCCAAGCTTCTCAGCAGTAGAACCAATTGATACCTAGACAGGTTAAAAGAATTATAGTGTTAACCTGTATATATAGTCTAAATAGAGCTCCATACACACTGAACATAAGAGTCATACCTCATCTACAATGTAGCCATTGTTGATGTTGTGATCAAGAGATATCACCTCCTGGAGCGACACATCCAGCAGCTCCACAGTCCTTAAACTCAAATCATGTACGGGGCGAGCAATACGACTGAAATAAGTTGTACTCGATCAATCAGCTCCAAAATTTAACCACAAAGAAGCCAAAGGCAGCAGTTCCATAAGACCATGTCATTGTCACTTAAACGATATATTAGCTCAAGGATCATTCGATCTGTCTGAAAATACTACTGGTTTTCAAGTGATATTTCCACTACTAAATTAAGGGCACACCACTAATTCTAGTTCAATATCATACATGGCAACAACTTTGTGCATGAAAAATGGTTATTTAGTATAATACTTCAGGGTCATAATTCTAAAAACAGGATATGTTTATTTTCTTTCTCCCATGGCTTTCACTAACCGAGCTTTAACCAGGCACCATTCAAAACAAGGCAGATTGTCTATAAGAACCAATTGAAATTGATTTTCTCCCCAGATAGCCCCTTATGTTGACTAAATATGGATGACCCATTTTTAAGCAACCATTCGAGCTCCTCATGTTAGATTTGACTTCAGAAGGCATTAGCAACTTAAGACAAATTCAGTAATCTCCAGGAAACAGACCACATTTGTTCAAGTGGATACAGCCAATAGCAGGTTTGCACTTAATACCAGGTAATGCAGATAACATTGGTACTTGTCCAAAGTCTGAGCATATGGCATTATACTTAATGATTCTGATAGATGGGTTTTAACAGATCCAAGCTTGTGCATGTATGACGGCAATGCCACTAGCCAATTTTCCTGTCTACCTAGCACGCTAGCAGCAATGTCTCGTGCAGCTTTTTCAACTTTCGATAGTATGCAAGCTCCCACTTTCAAACATGATAGCATATATTTCTACATGGGGCAAGGGGCAAGTTGCAC
Organism: Panicum virgatum; assembly: GCF_016808335.1. Taxonomy (NCBI): domain Eukaryota; kingdom Viridiplantae; phylum Streptophyta; class Magnoliopsida; order Poales; family Poaceae; genus Panicum; species Panicum virgatum. The sequence continues at coordinate 50,683,836 of NC_053142.1, forward strand.
AGCTAAGTGAAGTAAATCATTAAACATGATAACATATATTTATACATGGAGCAAGGGGCAAGTTGCTCAGCTAAGTGAGTAAAGTGTTAAAATGCAAACCTCTATAAACATCAAACAAATTGCTGCATCACTGCTTATAACTCAAAAAAATATGTAGAATTTTAAAACCAATTAGATGTTATAGATATTAGCCAAGTTATAACATCAGTGCAACAATGAGAAAAGGTTAGCGTCTTAGCGAACCTGAACTTCAGCCACATTTCAATGCATGTGAGGATGGTGGAGATGGCAAAAATATTAGCATGTGAACCAACATTATCGAATGTCATCCCAATGACACTGCCCTCATGATCAATCACTGGTCCTCCAGTGACATACTGCATAGAAAAAAATACTACTAAGAAAGCTGCGTGACGAAACAAGAATACAGTGCTGGGAAATAATAATACACAATTATTACCTCAGGAAGTTCACAGCTAAGAAGCATGAGGTGGTTGCGATTTAAATTTTCTGGATCTTCAGACCACAAGATCCTCCCATGCCTGGCCATCAGATTAGACTCTTCGCCCCTAGCCAAAATGAAAACATCCTGACCATAGTTTGGGTTACATCCAAAAGTGGGGAGCTGCAAAGGTAAGTCTGAATCTGACGAGATCTCCAATAAAGCAATGTCATAATGCTTATTGAAGAACAAAAGTTGCCCCTCAAAGATGCTCCGATTTGGCAAGCAAATGTGTAGCTGAAAGGGTAAAATGAGCTTTGATTAGAATACAGTGCTACAGGATCAAGAAAATAGCCGATCAGATAAGTACCATGCAAAAAAATAACTGCATAAAGAGAAACAAACACATAGCTTTAATATGTGCACAATAAGCAGATGATTCCATAATTTGGGGCACAGGAAGTGTGTTGAATCCAGTAGTAGTGTGTCCATGTAATGGAAAGAGAGCACGAAAGGACAATAGGAGGTAAGCATAACGAAACTGTGGTGTAAACTGTACCTAACATGTCAGAAGAATGAAAAGAAAACAAGACATAGGCATGCAAGTATATTTACATGGACATCATAGTATCTGAATGGCAATACATCAGAAAATAAAAATTAGAATGAAAAAGTAGGATTGAGATCTAAAACGAAAATGAACAGATGATATAATTGTGGGCGTCTTTACTGTATTCAAATACCAGGAAAACATGAACATAATTGGTACTTCAAGCCATCAAGGCGGACACATACAGGCGAGGTACTAAATTAGTGTACAGCACAAAACATCTCAATTCTATAAGGCAAGCTGAGGCACGTGACAGGGACGTACATCTTAAGCACAAGAGAATGAACTATTAACTGCAGGCTGCAACCACTACAGTGCAAAGTAGAAAACATCATTTGACAAAGAATTGAGCATTGGTTGGATTACACTAGTATGTATTTTGCAAGAAATGTCAAAGATTGGAGAAAGAACGTGACAGATGTGATAACTGAGTATAAATATATTATGCAGAAGTCTGCCATTGTGCCACAACCAGTGAAAGTCAACACTAATCTGTAAAGTTTAAGGTAAGCTCCACAAATTGAACATAGAAAGCTTTGTCACTACCTTATTGTTGGGATTAAGTCCATGTACAATTTCAGAACAAGTCAATACTCTAGCGCACTTCTTGTTCTCCTTCCAACCAATGAAGATGCCAGTCCCTCGGTAAGTGACCTTCCCATCTGCAAACAGATGTGAACGTTATCATAAAGTTAGGAGGTAATCAGGTACATGTTCCACACCCAATTTTACCAAGCGCAATGGAGGAGACGCTGACGGTTGAGCGTGCGGCATCCCGAACCAGCGCCTTGTCTCTTGAGCTGGCGACACTCTCAGCAGTATCCGGGTCCTTGAGTTTCACCAGAGTAGGAAGATTTCCACGAGGATCTAGGTGCAACAAAAGATGCAGCATGAGTCAGTTGTGCAGTAGGAACACTTCCGGGTTTTCAGTTGAGAAGAAGTGACCTTTTACAGGACGCATGACATGTGGATTGGCTGGCAGCGAGGAGGAAGCGACGTGGTATTAGGAATGGATGCAGCAGGTAAGGCACTGGAGCTGTCTGCTGCTGCTGCCGCCGCCGCCGCCGTGTCCCCCTGCTGCTTCGCCTCGGAGGCAGTAGTGGTGCTACCGCCCACCAACTCCGCCGCCGCCGCCTCAATCTTCATCCTCTTATTAGGAACCGGCCCTTGGTCTCCCGATTGTTTTGTTTCTAAGAGCAACCGCAGTGTGCGGTTCGACGACGGGTCGATGCAATTAATACGAGGATGGAACTGAGTACGATACATTGGGGGCTTGGATCGATGGAGAACCTGCTCCTTTGGATCGAACCCGCTCCTTCGCAGGGACCATCGTCTTCTCTCTCCCGCCGTTGGTGCTCCCGCCGTAGTCTGGAATCCCAACTCCTTCTCCCGGCGAGTAGGCTGCGGCGCGAGAGGAAGGCTGGAAGAGGTAGGAGGCGGAGCGGAGATCGGAGTTCGGGCGATTCTGGAGAACGCAGACGCCGCGGCCCTGGCGGCGCGCGTACTCCGTGACGCAGTCGACAACGTCGGCGCCGGTCGCGACCACGAGGACGGCTGGTCACCGCCGCCGCCGCTCCCGCCCGCCACGGCCTCGCTGCCGACAGATGATGCTGCGCCCGCCGCTCTGCTGCTGCCTCCTTCATGCGGAGGGGAGGCACGGGACTTCCACCGCGAGATCCAGATCGAGAGTGGACGGATGATGGGGGCAGACGCGAGACAACGACAGTGTCAGGCATGGAGGAGCAGGGCGGAGGAGCAGACTGCGGCGCGCGAGGAAGGCCGGAGGAGGCAGGGGACGGGGAACGAGGGGAGGCAGGGGATGGCAGGTCCGGCGGCAGACTCTTTTTTTTTTTTTTGTAAGCTCGGCGGCGAACTCCGTGCGAGACGAAGTAGGCCGTCCGTGCGGTGGGAGAGGAAGGTAGTTGAGGAAATGAAATTATTGTTGTGCGGGTCTCACACATAGAACAGGACGCGTCCTTTCATGTGTGGAGCCCACCATTGAGTGGGCCCCGGTTCTACTGGTGGTGCTCTAATGCGTCCGCCAGCGAGCCCGGACTACCTCTCCTCGCCGCCATTAGCGGAGATCAGCCTTGCCTTGCTGGTGGCCTCCCCCTCTCCTTGCCGCTCGAGCCGCCGTGGGTTGGATCAGAGCATGGAAGCGAGAGACAGAGAGAGCATACCTGGTTGAAGTATGCTGGAGCACAAACCGGACCTGAAGTTGAATCCGACACCGACACGAATCCCAGCTCTCCTTTTTCTAGCCTAATTCCTTCCGTTTGTTGCTCCATAGCAAAGCGCCTCGGCCCGCGGGCAGGCGGCGACCCACGCGCGTCGGGGCGTGGGGGTCTTGGGCTGCCGGAGCAAGCTCCTATGCCAGAGGAGAGCGCAATGCCGGAGGTGGGCAAATCGCGTGGGGAAGTAGGAACGCCGAAGCCTCGAAGGGGAATGCAAGGGCAAAAAACTCTAGCAGCTGTCTCCATCGCTGCTGCTAATTAACAGACACACGCAAGGATTTTCGACACTTTAGGCCATGTTTAGTTAAAAAAAATCTTATGCGTGGCATCAAATTTTTGAACACATAAATGGAACAATAAATATAGTTCAAAAACATAACAAATTACGAGACAAAATTATCTTAGGCCTTATTTAGATGCAAAATTATCTTGCCAGACATATATAAAGTATTACATCTAGATAAAATAAAAAATAAATTGCATAGTTTGCTTGTAAATTACGAGACAAATCTAACGAGCCTAATTGGGTCAGATTAGACAATAAATCGCTATAGTAGATATGTGCTAATGTCAGATTAATTAGTTTTAATAAATTTGTCTCGTAATTTACAGATGAGTTTATAATTAGTTTTGTAATTAGTTATGTTTAGTATTTCAAACGTGCAAAGATTTCATTTCAAAAGCATTACACACGCATCTAAATAAGGTCTTAGTGCTCCCTCCATCTCAAATCATTAATCGTTTTTAAATTTTCTAAATTTTATAGTTTTTATCTACATATATATTATATTTAGATGCATAACAACAACAACAATATAGCCTTTTTTCCCAAGCAAATTGGGGTAGGCTAGAGATGAAACCCGGAAGAAATAAGTTCAAGGTTCAGGCACATTGATAGCTAGTCTCCAAGCGCTCCTATCCAAAGCTATCTCTCTAGAGATATTACAATCCTTAAGGTCTCTCTTAACCAACTCATCCCACGTCAGTTTAGGTCTACCTCTACCCCTCTTTACATTATCGACCCGTTCAAGAACCCCATTACGCACCGGCGCCTCAGGAGGCCTTCGTTGGACATGTCCAAACCATCTCAGCCGATGCTGAGTAAGTTTCTCCTCAATTGGTGCCACCCCGACCCTATCCCGAATAACTTCGTTCCGGACTCTATTCCTCCTTGTGTGCCCGCAAAACCACCGCAACATCCGCATCTCTGCTACACTCAGTTGCTGCACATGTCGCTTTTTTTAGGCCAACCTTCAACACCGTATAACATCGTCGGATGAATTGTTGTCCTATAGAATTTGCCTTTTAGCTTTTGTGGCGCCCTCTTGTCACAAAGGATGCCAGAAGCTTGCCGCCATTTCAACCAGCCAGCTGAAATTCTATGCCTAACATCTTCATCAATGTCGCTATCCTTTTGTAGCACCGATCCTAAATATCGAAAAGTATCCTTCTGGACCACCACTTGCCCATCTAGACTAACGTCTCCCCCCTCATGCCTAGTCGCGCTAAAATCGCACATCATGTACTCGGTCTTGGTCCTACTAAGTCTGAACCCTTTCGACTCTAACGTGCGTCTCCACAGCTCTAACTTCCTATTAACCCCTGCCCTACTCTCGTCAACTAGCACCACATCATCAGCAAAAAAGCATACACCAAGGGATCTCACCTTGTATATCCCTTGTGATCTCATCCATCACTAAAGCAAATAAATAAGGGCTCAATGCTGACCCCTGGTGTAGGCCTATGTTAATAGAAAAGTCAGTGGTGTTGCCATCACATGTCCGGACAAACGTCGTCGCATCCTTGTACATATCCTTAATGAGGGTAATGTACTTAGTTGGGACTTTGTGCTTCTCCAAAGCCCACCACATGACATTTCTCGTTACTTTGTCATATGCCTTCTCAAGGTCAATGAAGACCATGTGCAAGTCCTTCTTCCGCTCCCTATATCTCTCCATCAATTGTCGTATTAAGAAAATCGCCTCCATGGTTGACCTTCCAGGCATGAACCCAAATTGGTTTTGGGTCACACTTGTCACTCTTCTTAGGCGATGCTCGATAACCCTCTCCCAAAGCTTCATCGTATGGCTCATCGGCTTAATTTCACGGTAGTTAGTACAATTTAGATGCATAACAAAGGTATAAATTTAGAAAAGTTAAAATAACTAATAATTTAAAATAAAATGAGTACTATTTTCTTTTCTTCTTTTAACTTTCCTTGTTTCTCCTCCTCCGTCATCTCCATAACTTCGCGACCCTCATCTAAGACTATGCTGTCGCCATAGGACCAGGGTTTTATTTCCCAACCGGAAACCGGTTACCGCCGCCCTCCGGTACCGGTTTACCGGACCGGTTAGGCCGGTAACCGGTGGAAACCGGTTGAATTCAAATCCAAATTCAAATAAATTCAAATTTTCCCGTGCAACCGGTTCCGACCGGTTTACCGGCCGGTTTGACCGGTTTACCGGCCGGTTTTACCGGTTTACCGGTCGGTTTGACCGGTTTGAAATTCAAACGCTCCCGTGCAACCGGTTTACCGGCCGGTTTTACCGGTTTACCGACCGGTTTGACCGGTTTACCGGCCGGTTTGACCGGTTTGATCGGTGGGCCTTCATGGGCCGACCCATTTTTTTTTCTTTTTTGATTTAACTTTAAATTCTCACAAACTGTACTAAATGAATGAATTTTTGAGAAAATTTGACACCATTAGATTCATCACACCTTGAAGTATTTTTAGAAATTTTTTGGGAATTTTTCATTTTTTGAATTCAAATTTAAAATTTGAATTTTGACCGGTTGGGTACCGGCCGGAACCGGAACCGGACCGGACCGGTTTGACCGGTAACCGGTCAAACCGGACCGGTTCCCACCGGTTAGGTTAACCTTGCATAGGACTCGGCGAGGACTTGTATTGTGTCTTCTAAGTTCTAATCGCCGCTACGTTAACGTATCATCTCTTCACATTCCTTTACCAGCATCATCCAAACTACCAATCATCCATCCATTCATCTTGTCTTTATGCCGACAACCACAGTTAGGAATCAGGATAAACTTCATCTGAAAGACGCTATATAAACTAGAAAAACTCTTGAATCTACAGTTTTAACTTATTGCCAATTTCGTTTTTCATTGTCTATGGAATGAACAAAAAGCTACTATCTCTATTCCGCATGTCATAGTTTGAAAAAGTCCTTCGAGTTATGCTTTGATCAAATGTGTCTTATAATATACTGACAATTTCTCCAAGATCAATGATGAATTAAAATATAATTGATGATAGAAAAATTATGGTATTTGACTTTCTAGAACCCTAAGATGCTTATTAAAAACGAACGAAGCAAATATGCTCCTCTAGTGTTCGTACAGGGAAACAATATGGGATAAACCCCGAGAAAGGAAAAAGAAAAAAAAAGTTCAACCATGGGCATGTGAAAGAATCAACCATAGATGGAGGAAAACAGAACCAAAATCGATGACAAGTGGGCCACCAACTAGTATTGGCCCACAAGTCATGCTCGCCGATGGCAGCGTTGAAATATCTCTCGGTCTTCTTTAATTAGCCCGGCTCCACTGGCCAAACCGAGTGTACTATATATCCACACTGCACCCACCTGCTCGCAGAAAGTTTCAATCTAGAGTGTCGCTTGTTTCAAATCCATCCCTTGCTTCCCCTCCCCGCTTCCTCGTACCAAATCTAGGGTTTCCGATCGAAATCCTCCGCCTCCGCCGCCACCGCCGGTGATAATGTCGGCCAGTGCCGAGCCCGAGAAGGACGCCGCGGCCGCGGCCGCCGAGGGCGACGAGGACGCGGAGACGAAGGGCAGCGCCTCCGGCTGGGAGCTGCTGTACTGCGGTGGGACGAGCTTCGACACCATGGGCCGGAAGGTGGTGGGCGGGGCACAGGGCAACCTGGTGTCCCCGACGCGATTGCGGCCGCTGATGGGCGTCGACATCCGCTTCGTCGGCTCTGGCTGCAGTGAGTTCCCGGCATCCTTGCCCGCGTTTGAGATGATGTGTGCGCTAGTTCTTTTTTTTTTGGCGGGATGGAGGAGCTGGAACCAGCTGATGCATAGAAATGTTTAGATTAGTTTGTGATGATAAATGCAATCAAACGTAGGCAGATCGAGTTGATCTGTGTCCCTTGTTTGGAGTTGGTGGTTGCTTTCAGTGGTTGGATCATTGGATGAGTTCACGCTGAAAAGTTAGCCTGCCTCGTTTTAACAAATGTACAGGAAATGGCCGCAAAAATATGATACTGCAGTCCCATCATAGTTGATAGGTCGAACTTTTCAGTACAGCCTTAGTGGCACCAACGTGGCAGTGCAAAAGAACTTGTTAGTTGGTGTTTCGTAATTTTGGCACATATTGAATCGAATAATGCAGTGAACCTAGATACAACCCTTTGATGGATTTCAATCATCAGTCATGTGTGGAAAATGTTGAAAAATTCTAGCCAGTTACTTGAACAATCGGGTGGCATGCACAGCTGCTTGGAATTATAAAAATAATGTGCCAATAGAGTATTGCCTTCTTAGGGAATAATTATGAACATTCGACAAGATTAGTTTAGGGAACAAGTGCAAAAGGAATGAGGAGTTAAAGCCTTTAACCTTGTAATTTCATCAAAAGCTGTAATTGAAATAGCAGCAAATTGGATTCGATTAGGACTATAAGGTGTTAAGAACTAACCAGCAGTGACTTGTTCCTGTATTTCCCATGATGAGCCTGCACGGACACTGCGGGGTTTGGGGGGGGGGGGGGGGGTTCGGTAGGCTTACTTTGTCCAAAAGAAACAAAAGGCGTTCACGGGGTAGGGGCAGAAATCAATTTGGATAACAAGAGGTGAAGTGGTGGAAGCACTAAAAGCTGCCCAGAAAAACAATGCGCGCACGGGATGAGGAGGTGAACAAATACATATGGGTCGGTCGGTCTACTTGGACCAAAAACAAGTGGTGAAGTGATGGAAGCCCAAACAGTCGGGGCCCTGTGCCCCAGTTCTACCCCCAACACCTTTTGTCTCCTCTACATCCTTTTCTCCCCTAGCCCTCTGTGCACTTGGAGGGATGGACCAGAGGTGGCATGCAGTGTTTCAAAGGCGTCGCCTAGGCGTCCAGGCGGACCCAGCTCGCCTCGCCTTTAAAACACTGGTGGCATGGGGAGGCCAGTTGGCCAGGAGTGCTTGTTGGTGGCGCAAGAGGTTTGACACTACCTGGGGCATGGGAGAGGAGGGGTCAATATTGGGAGGGGTTGGGGTGTATTGTAACAGCGCGGCGTGGAATTTTCTTAAGATGGAAAACCCTAATTTACTGTTCATTTCTAAAAGTAACCTCACACATGGTTTGGTGAATAATTAAGGCAGTATTGTGAATTGTGACATTATATTTCTTCTACATTAACACATATGTTACTTTACCATGCTGTGTATTTTTCGCTTAATAACTTGATAGACTTTTCAGTCTTTGCTAACAACTTGTTTTATCATTTTCCCAGCTGCTTGCCATTGTGTTGCTTTGGATGCTGAAGGCAGATGTTATACATGGGGTCGCAATGAGGTATAAATCTGAATAGATAGTTGCGTTTGTGCCCCGTATTACTTAACACTATTGCTTTCTAGCAGAAGGGACAGCTAGGGCATGGGGATACTCTTCTGCGTAACCTGCCAACTGTTGTTTCACAACTATCAAAGTAAGATATTGCGTACAAAAGTGAACTCTTTACCTGCAGTTTTCTTGCTAACAGCTGTGTGTAGTGTTGGTAGACTCATGACCTGATTAGGAAGTATGATTAATATGAGTGGTTTGAAGGCGTTAAATATTGTCTTTTTGTGTTCCAATACGTTAACATACACTTGTTGTACCTGCAGATACAAAATCATCAAAGCAAGCGTTGGCAGAAACCATACAGTGGTTGTAGCTGATGATGGGAAATCCTTCTCTTTTGGCCACAATAAGCATGGGCAGTTAGGGACGGGCTCCTTGAGGAATGGTTGGTACCATTACTTCTTATTTATCTCTGAGTAACCACAGAAGTGCCTGCACATACCATTTTGGTTCTGAAGGATTGTTATGAGTAACCACAGAAGTGCCTGCACATACCATTTTGGTTCTGAAGGATTGTTATGAGTAACCACAGAAGTACCTGCACATACCATTTTGGTTCTGAAGGATTGTTATGTGTTTTAAATCTCTGCTTACATTTAAATATGTTAACCGAAATTCTTTTTTCCCTATTCTGTTTGATGCGCCGCTAGTACTTTGATGTAGCGTCTCATGTGCAGTGATGGAGCTACATGGTATGCCAGGTTGGCCCTGGCATACCCAAGAATCGGACCAGCCCATTAGTTAAAAATGTTTCCTGAGGAGCGACGGACTATTGGCCGGTGCCCGGGTGGCGGTGGCCACAAAAGGCATACTCTGATTTCAAATCTTAGCTCTGCCACTGCTCATGTGAACTCAAATTTATCTTGGAACATGTTCGGAATGACATTTCATATGTTCCTTTTACCCCTAATGACTAATTATTGCAGTTAACTTTTTTAATAACCTGTTTGTAAGACAATTGTCCAATGCCATTAATTAGTCTTGAGAATCTTGTGAACATTTTCTCTGGCATCAATTTGACATATTGCTGTTATTCTGCGGTTCCTACGATTGCTGCAGAAATTGAGTCATCGCCAGTGCCCTGTATCGTTTCCGAAGCAACAAATGCTGTATGTGGAGCTGATTTTACAGTCTGGTTGTCATCAGTGGAAGGCTCTTCTATACTGTATGTCTTACTGGAAATTCAAAACTAGAAATCTTGAACCTCATTTGATTAATATCTGCTTTGGCTGTAGTTAGTGGGTGTTGTTCGTCAGTTTTTTTGAGGCAGTATTTTATTCTTCTATGCTATATTGCTATTCAGTACAGCAGGCCTTCCCCAATATGGTCAACTCGGGCATGGAACTGATAATGAGGTTAGCTGTTACTCCCTTTTTTTGCACAGGTTGACTATTCTTTGAATTTATTATTTATTCACTATGATTTGATTTATGCTATTTCAGTACAATGCTAAAGATTCGTCTGTCAAGCTGACGTATGATCCTCAGCCCCGCCCACGAGCGATTGCTACATTTTCTGGGAAAACTGTAGTCAAAGTTGCATGCGGAACTAATCATACAGGTTTTTCTTCTTCTTTCATTCTTTCGAGTCATCATGATTAACACTGATTCAACCCTATTTCTTTTACTTGTATGTGGCAGTCGCAGTTGATTCCAGTGGCTTTGTTTACACGTATGTGTTTTATTCACCACTTATTTACACATTTTCAAAACTGAAGTAGTTAAGAGGCATGAGTTCCTCTGTATATGCTGTATGCAGTCCACATATGTGCAGGATATAACATTTTTTTTCCAGTTCTGAGGTTTTCTATTTTTTCCCTTACTGTGTTTTTTTTTTGTGTGTTTGGCAGATGGGGTTTTGGTGGATATGGAAGGTATGATATTATGGGCATGCATCCTACTTTAGCAATGTTATTGTCCAAGACCAAGGTGGTTCATATAACATCTTGCTTTTTTATTTAGGTTGGGCCACAGGGAACAGAAGGATGAATGGCAACCTCGTCTTGTAGAAATCTTCCAGAAGCACAATGTTCTGCCTCCTAATGCTATTGTCTCAGCTGGTTCTGCAAGTTCTGCATGCACAGCTGGTATGGCGCAGCTAGCTCTGATGCTATTTGGACCATTGGGATAATAGGTTTATGCGCTATCTTGGTTGTTTGCATGAACTATCATAAATGATAAGTGCTGGTAATATTAGCATTTTTTCATGTATCATATTTTGGAATTTTCCGTGTCTCCATAACTTTCCATGTGTGTGCCTTTAAACCTGAGTTTCTTTTTCTGAACATACATGTAAGTGCTCATCTCATGGAAATCTGTAGTAGAAGTGTAGAACAATTGCTCTCAATACTTGGTTACTTGATGAATTTACACTATGCATAGTTTTTCCTTTTTTTAGTGGTGGCTCATGTTGCTTCAGATCTAGCATACCCTGACTTTCGTGGGACTAAAAATGGTTTTGTTGTTGTATTAAATATAAAAGTTCACTTGCAATAAAATAGGGAAATAAAAATCTTGTTAATTACAGCGGCCGATATAACCCATTGTTCCATTTATTTAGGAGTGCAAATAAAATGCTTATCAGGTTGCTTGCTGATCAAGCTATTTATTCCAAGCCTATTGAATCTTGTGACACTATGTGACTTGTGAGCCTCTGGTTAACTGTCATGATTGTAGTTTAATGACTTTTATGCTATATCATGTTATGGTGAATATTTTTTTGAATTATGCAGGGCATATGTATATGTTTTGCTTATTCAGGCCTAATGTTTCTACTTGTGCTTGGTTCTAGTGTCAATTGCACCATGAGGCATCTGACATTACCCTTGAAGTAATCTGGTCTATACTTAAACCATGTTGGATTTTAATATTTTATGCCTGTTTGATGAAAAAATTCTTTCACATACGGCTGCTATTCATTGCTTGTGAAAAGCATTGTCTGTATAGTTTGAACTCTGCTAACTAGGAACATCCTGGTTGTATTGCAAAACCTATAATCTATAACATTGTTATTAATTTCTGGTTATTTGGTTTGATTGCTAGGTGGTGGACAGTTGTACATGTGGGGAAAGATGAAGAATACAGGCGATGATTGGATGTATCCGAAGCCTGTAATGGATTTAAGGTTCCTTACACACTTGTCACCATAATGCAGAATTCCAAAACCTACCACTTTATGTTATTGCATGTCTTTTCTTGAGAGGCTGTTTAGTTATTTATCACAGTTAGCTGCCTGATGTAACATTGTTATCCTGAGTTATCTGCTTAATCTATGATTTTTTTTTGCTTCAGTGGTTGGAATATTCGCTGCATGGCTTCTGGTAACATGCACCATGTTGTTGGTGCTGATGATTCATGCATAAGCTGGGGTGTTGCCCAGAATGGAGAACTTGGTTATGGGCCTAATGGGCAGAAGTATGTCTATATAAAAATAGAATATGTTGATTGTACAAAAACCTTCACTCATTATACTGGTCTAATTGGCCATTGCTGTTCCATATATTTGTACTGTAGGTCATCTGCAAATCCCAAAAAGGTTGACATTCTTGAGGGAATGCATGTTACAAGGTAATTACACTAAATGAATGTCAGTTTTCATTCCCTGTTGACATTATAGTCTATAATGATTTGAGAACACTTTCTCCAGTGTCGGTTGTGGATATGGACTGTCTCTAATTGTTGTGGACAGGGCAAATATTGGTGATCGACTTGATAAGGTAACTTAAGAACACTTTGTTGCATGGACTTTTCAGTTGCTTAATGTTAGGCTACACATTCAATTGAACGTTTGATCATGCAACAAGAAATGGGTCTGAATCACCACCTGTCCTTAGACTCCTTTCCATAAAGATATGCATCAACACAGTTTCCACCTATGATGAGTTGTCCATCGGATAATCTGATTGTAAACAAGTTTTTTTTCCTGCTCAACGACTGAATCAAAATGTGATCGATCAAATAACAAATTAGAGATAACTTGGAGCTCACAATTGAATGAATGGGTCTTGCAAATATTGTCTATTTAACATGGCTTTTATTTGATATATTATTTCCTAATGAGAAATTTGTAGTCATATATTCCCGAATGACCTATATCCTTTAGCAATAAGATGAAGCATATGGGATGAGATTGCAAGTTTACCTGGTCAACCTGGATTTATAGTAACATGTTTCAACATCGAGCACTCTTTTATTACCTTGCAATGCAGATGTCATGTTAGCCTTTTGTATCCTTCAGTGCTTGGTGTTTGCAGTTTTAAATTGTTATATTTTAATACACATCTTTTTTGATGCTCAGCTGGAGATTTATGATGGTGATACAACTGAAGGTTTGTATTCCCTCATTTGTTTTGGAATAACACAGACATTTTAATGCTGGTTAAAATAGACTGTAGAAGGGTATTGCTGTAAACCTTGTAAATCATTAATGTTTTTTCTGCATGTAAGTGAATTTAATTATCAATTTAGTTGCCCTGAACCTGAACATTATCCCGTGTGGCATCTATTTAAGGGCACACTGGGTTCAGGCCAACCTGTTTACCATGAAGACCTACCCCAGTACCCTAGATCGCAATTATACTACTACAAAAGAGAACATGGAGGCCAACTGGCTACCCATTTTCCATTTGAATTGTATTGTGCGTTGCCTATTTTTGGATCCAAATAGTCACTTGGACCTGAGCTATCATTAGTTGAAAACAATTTAATGAAAGATACCAAGTTTATGATTGTTTCATGTTGCTCTCATGTCTAGGACGATGAAATACTATTAAATAGTAACCGTATGTTCTCAAGAGCAAATTGTATAATACTCCCTCCATTTTTAGTTGGTGTATTATAGAATTTTAAAAAAGCCAAACTTAATCAATTTGACCAACGATGAGTCAAATTATATGCATGTTTATAGTGTATAAAAGTTATATGAATATATTCTTATTTCAAATATCTTTAAATATGACATTAACTTTCTAGCACTTGATATATTGTAAGAGAAATTGGTGGTCAAAGTATACCTCATAAGAAAATTTCAGATTCTAATATGCCTACTAAAAATGAACGGATGGAGTACTATACACCTATTTACCTACTCAAACTTGGTTCGCTGGTATCATTTGCTGTTTTCCTTGTCTTGCTTATGGATGGTTTTGAATTCACCACTGCAGTAGAGGAGAAGGTGGAGGTGCAAGCAACCAAGAAGGCATCTGCCAGCACCAATTCACGTGCCAACAAGCGCAAGAAAACCAAGGATGATTCTGAATCAGAAGAGGAAGATGATGAGGATGAAAGTGGGGATGATGAGAACGGAGAAATAGAAGAGGCCAAGGGTAGGCGTGGCCACAAACCCTCTAATAGGGGGAGAGTCAGGGGAGGCAAAAAGGCAGCTCCTGAGGCAAAGCCATCTGGAAGAGGTAGAGGCCGCCCTAAGAAAACTGAGAGCCCTGCTCAGAAAGGTGGAAGCTCAGGTGGACGTGGTGGAAAACGAGGGAGACCCCGGAAGTGATCATATGGTCTGCATTAAGGTGGTGTTGAAGTCAGATCAAGTGATCTCTAACACCTGATGTGATCCAACCATTGAAGATTTAATTTTGGTAGCAAAGCCTCCGCCGTACCTCAATTTCGCCAATTGCAGCTATTCAAAAACTTCATCTCTTTTTTGCCCCCTTTTTCCAAATTGAGTGTTCCATCTGATTGTAAGTCTAGAAATGCTTTAACATGTACATCTGTTCCATGTCGATGTTAATCTCACATTTGGTTTTAGGCTATTATGGACCCATCAATAGAGTGATTTATCCTGTTCAATCATACTGTCCCTTGGGCTAAGCATCAGTACCTTGTGCCCTTGAGGCTGTCTTGTGGCGGTCAACGAAGCATGAAGAATCCAAGGCTGTCATATCCGGTCACATGATCTTGCTATGTTCAGTCATTGTGTGGATATGACAAAGCACGTTCTAGTGTCTGCTTGATCTGAACTTCTGAAGAGGGTTTGGTTTTATTTGTCCTAGCTTTTGTAGTGCCCCAGTCTGGGCTTAGATGAGCCTGTTGACGCTGTTGGCCTGTCCCTCACCTGCTTTATTCTCTGACGACCGGTACTAGGCCTCTAATGTAACACCCCAGGTGTTAACCCAGGTGTTAATCACCTGTAGTTAGAGTTAATCGTGTGTTTGATATCGTCATTAACACTAACCTTGCATGCATAAAATCATTTAATTACATTTTTGCTAGTTGTTAACACATGAAATGATGACTAGTTTTCAAATCCAATGAAAAATGCTTTGAAAATAACTTTTAAATTCTTACTCAAATGAATTTTTGCCTAAAAACAAAGTTGTAGAGTTTTAAACTGTGAACAACTTTCATGTTGGTGGTTTTTCAAGTTGCTACACAAAAATTTAGGAAAAATTTAAATTCAAGCATGAACAGGATAACAAAGTACTTTCTTCAAAAATTCAAATTTGACTTTTGAACTAAGCCTCAAATGGAGTGGTGCTTGAAAAGAAAGTGGTAGAGTTTCGAATTCACTACAACTTTCATGTTCAAAATTTTTCGTGTTTCCATTAAAAAATAGGAGAAAAATTGAGTTTACAAAATGAAATTTTGAACTTTGATCTAATTACGAAATTGCCATTACACAATCTCTCCTCCTTCCTCTCTCTGTTTCACGCCGTGACGGCGCCGCACGCCGCCGCTCTCGACGTCTGTGTCCATGCGTCGGCCATCGCACCCCGACCCCTTCCGCTGCGAGCTCGTGCTTATCTCCTCTCGGTGCAGTCTTCGTTTTCCCCTCCCCTCCTTCCTCGCGCTCACGCCGAGCCGAGCACGAGCTAAGCTCGCCGCCGCCGCCCTCCGGCCAAACCTCATCGCCCCCGCTCGACCCCTCGCACCCCGACCTCCCTTGCCTTGCCCTCCACCTCCGCCCCATCCCGTGCCCGTTCGAGCCAATCCACGGCCGAATCGGCCCCTGTGCCGCCGCGGCCGCCATTGTTGGCCGCCGAAGCTCCGCCCCGCCGTCGATCCTCGTCCTCCGGCCATCCTCCGCCTAAATCGAGGCCGCGGTGAGCTCGGACGCGACGCCCTCATCCTCCCCAACCCCTTTCCCTTCGGGTTCTTGTGCTACCGGCGCCAGAATGCCGTCGCGCCGCCGGCGGCCCGCCCCTACTCCCGCAGCCACACGCCGCGAGCAGTGCTCGCGCGGCACCGGGCCGCGCCACCACGCGCGCTGGCACCGCCCGGCCGCGCTGGTGCTTGCCCCGCCCCACAGCGCCGCCGCCTGGCCCTGCGCTGGCCGGAGTGGCCGCGCCACCGCCATGCCAGCCGCCGCCCCGCCCTACGCGCCGCCGCCGCCTTGCCGGGCTGTCGCTGTTGGGTGGGCCCCGCACCTCCCGACCCCCCCCTCCGGCTTGCCTCCACCCCGCGCAGCGCCGCCTCGCCGGGTGCCGCCCAGGGCCACGGCAAGCCATGTCCGCCGGCCTCTGTGTGCGCGCGTGGGGAGAGAGAGAAGAGAGTAGGGGGTTAAGTGAAAGATTCAGGGACCCAGATGTGAGAAAGTTTTAGATCTAAGGGCCTATATGCAATATGACCTCGTTTTCCTTTATTTCTTTCTAGTTTAATTTGCTGAAACTTTGAAAATTTGCAGAAAAATGTAGAAAAATGCTAAAAATGTAAACTAAATTTTATTAGTTTGCTTGAATCAAGATCTTTAGAGGAAAAATACTCATGCTTGTTAAATGTTAGTTTTGCCCCTGCTAAAATTTTGATTTGTGCTTAAGCTGGTTTATTTTGTATCGATTGTTCTGTTGCTCCAAAAATCGTGAAATTTAGGCAGTAGTTCATTCCTTGTATGTGTAATCCACCGTAAAAATTTCATGTGCTGGTGCTGTGCACTGTTGAGTACATATGTTTATGTTTAGTTTACCTTGTGTCGATATCTCAGAACTGGGGTACCCCCCTCTTGCCGTGTCAAGACTCGGGTAGTTATCAGTAACTACGCCTTAAAGAGCTGAGCAGCCGGACCCCTGTGCTCCGGCTCCATCTCACCAGACCAACGGCACCAAACCCGATTCCCGCTCGGGGCAGGTCCGGTGTCGCCACGTGTCCCGGGGAAGGAAGCCCTCAGGGCAAAACGGCCGGGGGCCCCGGACCCCCCCTCGGGGTCCCGGACCCCCACATACTATCCGGACCCCTCAGTGGGGAGGAAATAGGCACCCCACCCGGGGGGTCCGGAGCCGCCACGTGTCCGCAGGTGGCGGCACACGCGCGCGGCCTCGATGCTTCCCCGGGAAGGCTCGCCCACCTACCGCATTCAATGCGGTAGACGAAGGGGCGCTCTGCTGTAGAGCCCGAGGTGACTTTTGCCAGGCTGTACTATTGACCGCGCGTTACCAAGGCGCACAGTGCAGCCACTGGTGCCACCCACGCCACGCTCGTCAGTCTGCTACGCCAGCCAGACACAACAGCTCGGCGACGGAATATCATAACTCCTACGAGGTAGACCCACAGTCTATGCCGCAACCTACACTGCCTCAACGGGCACCTCACCGATGGGAAAGGAGAAGACCCCCTCGGTCAGAGAGTCTACAGGACGATGAAGCGAATCCGACAAGAGATTCTCTATCACTGTAGCACCATTAGTGTCTATTTAGTATAGTATACCTCCTTGTTGGGCCCATCTGTCGGGGTCCAACACCTATGTACGCGTCCTCCTTGCACTATAAAAGGGGGACGCCCGCTAGAGAATGACTCAACCCCTGGCGGGGCAGAGAATAGACTCATTCATACAAGTGCAATACACCACACAGTGGATGTAGGGTATTACGCTCCGGCGGCCCGAACCACTCTAAATGTCGTGTGTTCTTGCGTTCTTGCCCCCGAGCTAGATCGGCCTAATAGCTTGGCAATTGCCCGAGTACTCCCCCTCAGGGAATAGGCGGGTGCGTTCCGCCACCCGGCTGTGGGTACCCCCAAAAGCCCGCGACATTTGGCGCCGTCCGTGGGGATGCGCGCAAGCATTGGCCAGATCTTCGCCCACCTTCTAGCTTCTAAGGTTGAGCTCATCCTCTGCAACGACGACGAGAAGATAGAGGGTGGCACGGTGTTGCCTGCGCCGCAAGCCCTGACGCCGAGACAGCAGCGTCCTCGATGCGGTGGCGCACGGCAGCGGCGCCTGCTGTGTGTCGCCACTGCGACACCTCAGGGCCGGCATGATGGTGCGCAGGGGCGGCGCCTGCTACGCGTCGCCCTGCGGTATCCCGGTGTCGGCTCAAGGTTTTCTCTCAAGCAACCACCGGGGGCCCCCTGCGGTGGCATGGTGTCGGCTCAAGGTTTCCTCTCAAGATGGAGCCGGAGCCGACTGCTGTGGCTCAGGAAGGATGTCTGTCGCCTTCTCTCTCGACTGGCTCGGGCCTCCCTTGGAGCTGCTGCAGACAGGCGGTAGCCCCCACCGCAAAGCGCGGGGGCCCTCGACCAGCACCAAGGAGGAGCCGGCGAACGACCGCCCTTCTCCACGCTCCGTGCTCGTCCAAACGAGCACCCGTCCATCCTCTGCGATTGTGGAGTCAGGCTGGCCCCGGTCGACAGCTGGCAACAGCAGGGCCACTCCCATTCAAAGTCAAAGAATTTGTTCTCATGCAAACTAAGCATGAAACAGTTCTTGGGCAAAGGAGGGCCCGAGGTGATGCTGGATGATGCTGTATAAGCACGTCCAGGCCGCCTTCGCCCAACAACTGAGGAATCTCCAAGGTGTCAGTTCCACTCCGACCAGGGGCGTGCATGCCTCACAGGGCGACGGCTGAAGGTTAACATTAGATAGGATTGAATGTATTTCTCCTTTATAATAATATGGTGCTTACATGTGGTCCAGAGTGGTAAAGGTCCGCCCTTGTAAACCCGACCTCTGGCTTTATCGCATGAACAGGCGACACCAGCAAGTGGTCCAGAGCGGTAGAGGTCCGCCCTCGTAATCCCAATCTCTGATGTACACCACGAATCAAGAAATAAAGGAGATTTGCGTCTTCAGTCCTATCTTTACATTAACTTAGCAGCACTCGCCTGATCAGCTTGCATTATTCGCTAACGATCCAAATTGAGTTGATGGCTAGTGGTCAGGTTGGAATGCCCCTTCTAGCTGAAAGGCATTTCGGACCCCTAGGGACCTGCTCAGGAGAAGTGGTGCTCGTATCCTGGGGAAGAGAAGCTCCGCGCAGCTTAGTCTGGTAATGTACCCTAAGCCTGCGTACTTCACTGCCCTGTTACGAGTCCCCTAGTATACGAGGCTGCTGTTCCTAGGTGTCCCGGGCTCCTTTCTAGTATAAGGCTTGGTTTCATGTACCATACCGCCAGGTCCGGATACGTATCTCGATGGATCGATAGCGACAGTCCAAGTCCACTCCGGTTGTAACACCCCGGGTGTCTGCACAGTAATTAATTGGGTGTCTGAACAGTAATTGTGTATGTTTGCTATGCATCATGTGCTTGAATTACTTCAAAAGGATCTTTTTGTAAATATAAAGGTTATATGTGTAATTATGATTTTATGCAAGGTCCTTTCTGCAGTTGTGTTGAATAGGTCGAGCAATTATAGCTTTAGTGGAGGGTGTTTTTGCAAAATTCAGTGCATTTATTGCATGGCAGCCATTTTTGCTTTTGAGTCTAGAGTTGAAGTGAATTTGCTTTGAAAAAGACAAATTTCCTAGAATTCAAAATCCCTTCAATGATTTTAATTTTATCTCTTGAATCTTTGGTCAAATAAATTTTTTCACAACATCAAAGTTGTATATCTTGAAAAGTTGAACAACTTTCATGTTGGGCACTTTTCCATTTGAGCTTTGGTTTAAAAGTTATCGCTGGTTTACAGAATAGTCCCTGGAAGTTTTGGAAATTTCAAATCGGCCCTTACCACCATCTCCCACCTCCCTGCTCTGTTCTCGCCGCCGACGCCACCGACAGCGTCGCCGCCGACGCCTTCCCGGCCATTCCGGCCATTAATCCGCCGTGCGCTGGCACCCACGCGTCGCGGACGACCTCCTCCACCGCCCTCTAGCCTCGCGCTGGAGCCTCCCTAGCCGAGCCACGCGCCCCGCTGCTTCCAGAGCCACCCCGACGGCCGCCACCGCGACGCCACCGTGGATAGCCCTGGACAGCGCCCGCCGCGCCCTTCTAGCGAGCGCCCGAGCCCTACAAGAACCCCAGGAGTCGATTTCACTCGCTCCTTTGCTCTCTCCTCGCTCCCACACCGCAGAACACCGCCGCCGCCCCGCTGGAACACCGGCGAGCTCACCCCGCCGCGGAGCCGCCACTGCAGGCCCGCTCCACCCCTACAGCCCCCACCTTTAGCCGCACCTCGCCCTCGCGCAACTTCCAGGCCACTTCCCCTCACCCGAACCCCACCAGAGCCACCCCGCCGCCGTGCTCCGAGCCCGCAAGCCGCCACTCGCCGTCGACACCCCATCTCCGACCACCCTAGCCTCGATTCCAAGCACCCAGAGGTGCGCCTTGGACTCCTTTAGCCCCCACTCCTGTTTCCCCTCGCCGCCGGCGACCCCCTCGCCGGGTGACGGCCGGTCAAACCCCGCCTCCCCTCTCTGACCCGGCCAGGGACATCGGGGTTTGAATTTGAAAAACCCCAGGGGGTTATTTGCGTAGTCAGTGACTCATAGGAATAGTGCCCGCAGGGACTTGTTTGTATTAGTTTGCTGCAAACTTTGAAATTCTATATTAATTCATAGGAAATTCATAAAATAGCAAATCTTGATGTTTTGGAATCCTCTTGAAGAGCTCTATGCAGTAGAACCATAATATGTTAGGCTTTAGTTGCAAGTTTTTGCTGTAGATTTTGTTTTGTGTTACTAGGTATATAAATACTTGTTCTTTAATCTTTTTCTTATCTGATGCTTGAAAGCTTGTATTGCTCTGAAAGTTTTGTGGTGGTTGAATCATGTTACACTAGTTTTGGTATAAAAATTTCATGATCAGTTCTTTGCTGTAGCTATTTATTTGATTTAATCCTTGTTTAGTATACGTTATTCATGATAAATAGTTTCTATTCTTTTTAAATCCTGATAATATTCCTGAGTGTTCATATGGAGTATATTAGCTTGATCAGGAAGTTTTAGCCTTAGTTCATGAATATAACAGGAGCTAAAATTGAATCTTTCTAAACTGATGTCTGTTTTGTTTATTTTCTCAGAATTAATTCTATGTTGATAAAATCATGAAAAATTCACAGTAGATAAATCATCCCTGTGTAGAACTCCTGTTAAATTTTTAGCTTCTTTTTTGCTCTAGTTTGACCTGTATAATTCAAGCTTGTGCTAGGTGTTGCCTGCATAAATGATTTGTTGTGATTAAATGGCTACATTTCTTGGCATGATTTTTGCAGGGTAGCTTAGTATATTCATGTTCTGTTTAGTGTAATTTTGGTAGAATTTATTACTATTTGTACTCTGAGTTGTTGATTTATTTGCAAACCATGACTTAATTGTATAGGAAATCACCCCCACTTGTTTATGAAGTTAGTCAACTTCATTTGTGCTGTTGATCATGATGCCTTGTGTAGTTAAATTTGGTATTTAACTACTCTATAAATGATTGCCCATATATGTTTATAATGTTGTTCTTGCATTACATATAGACACGACTGCCTTATCGGACGGGACGTACGAGTTGATTCCGGAGTCTGACGGAGGTGATCTCGAAGCTCAAGTAAACACTGCTGAACTAATTGAAGCCCTGGACCAAAGTTCGGAAGAGCCTAGAGCTGAAATAGTTAGCAACTACCGAGAAGGCAAGCCCCGGACATAACCTATATTTCAAATTAATATCATTTACTGTATTACTTACTTGTGCATTTACAGTTCAAAGGATTTGAATTGAAACTCTAGATGCATGATCCTAGGAACCTATGTACTGAACACTAGACCTAAGTTCGACTACTTGCTAAGCTTATAGGACCGATAAAAGTCGAGTGATTGCCTGTCACTCGCGAGCTTTATAGGAATTGCCTGTTTACTTTCTGTTATCAATGTAAGGACAACGGACGGGGTTGTGTTCGATATCATGACCTTATGTGAGACCCCGTCTGTATTGATGAACTTGCTAAGGTCACGGTGTGTGGTAGTGCCGATTAAGTTTTTGAAAGTACTAGCCTCATGCCGTAAATATGGTACGCGGCAAGCCTAGTAGCCGATTGGACCGGGGAGTGGATATACCTCCCACTCTCTCTTAGGGATAGGTTTTATTTTATGTTGCACAACACTACGACTTCAAGGGACAAGGTTCGGCCTTGGAGCCCTGTAGTCGGGGAGAGTGGCACTATCCATAAGCCGGAAAGAAAGGTCAACAGTTGTTTGGGAATGACCCGACGGTATTCCAGACGTGTGTGCTAGGTTACCCTTGCAAGGTTGAATTTCGATTCAGAATCGTCCGCCTCTCACGATGAAATGAGACTGCTTGATTGATCTGCCACACAGAGTAATAAGAGCAACAATAATATGATCAATCTTGATGTTTGCTTATAAGTTCCACCATGATTGGATGATAGTTGCTTACATAGAATGGTTAATCTACTAGAATCTTGAAAGCTAAAACTTGAAAGTAAGGACCTACTCTTTATTGCTTTTCAGCAAAGGAAAACCAGAGCCTTACAAAGCCTTGCATAGTCTAGCTAAGGTGGGCTACTTATACCCGTTGACGGTTAAGTCTTGCTGAGTATTAGAATACTCAGCCTTGCTGTTGAAACCCTTTTTCAGGTATGACTTTTGAGGATCAGATCGCTAGCTTGACCTATCCTTGCTCGTTGCCTCCTGGCTGGTCCGTAGAGTGGGATACGTCTGCGACCGGCAATGACTACAACGAGTAAAACCATGCTTGGGCTAGCCTGGTATACTTTTGCGACGTGTTGTAGTCGTCGTGTTTCGTCTTCCGCTGTTTAAACCCTGAAGCTTTACACTTGTGGCTTGTATAGCTATTTTACTTAAGTTGGTTTTGTAATAATCATTTGAACCAGTTTGTAATCTTTATTATGCTTGTGTTGTAAAAATTGTAGTTGTAATATCTCTGGACTCGCCTTCGTGCGGGGTATGCTTGTTCGATCCGAGAATCGGTGGTTGTATCGGGACGTTACCCGACAGACCAAAAATTGTTCCGTTTGAAGTGCGTTTGAGCTAATATTGCCTTTATGGTGATGGCCTGCGCACTTGAACCGGGATAATTTAGGCGGTTCTGCCACACCGGTGGACCGCTCCAGCGGAGACCGCTCGCCACAGTCGCTCCAAGACCACTCCGGTGGCCCGCTCCGGCAGAGACCGCTCGCCACGGTTGCTCCAAATCCACTCCGGTGGCCTGCTTCGGCGGAGACCGCTCGCCACGGTCGCTCCAAGTCCACTCCGGTGGCCCGTTCTGGCGGAGACCGCTCGCCACGGTCGCTCCAAGTCCACTCCGGTGGCCCGCTCCGGCGGAGACCGCTCGCCACGGTCGCTCCAAGTCCACTCCGGTGGCCCGCTCCGGCGGAGACCGCTCGCCACGGTCGCTCCAAGTCCACTCCGGTGGCCCGCTCCGGCGGAGACCGCTCGCCACGGTTGCTCCAAGTCCACTCCGGTGGCCCGCTCCGGCGGTAAGCACTCTAGTACCTGAACCTGCCGATAAGTGCTACGGCCTTGAAGGGGTCCGGAGCACCCGCTCTCGACATGAGCACGCCAACGCAATCAGCATTGCGTCGCGATAATGGCCCCACATGCGGGTTTGTACCTCTCCCAAGGTGGGCCCGGGGGCCACTGTCGGTACCTCAGAACTGGGGTACCCCCTCTTGCCGTGTCAAGACTCGGGTAGTTATCAGTAACTACGCCCTAAAAAGCTGAGCAGCCGGACCCCTGGGCTCTGGCTCCATCTCACCAGACCAACGGCACCGAACCCGCTTCCCGCTCGGGGTAGGTCCGGTGTCGCCACGTGTCCCGGGGAAGAAAGCCCTCAGGGCAAAATGGCCGGGGCCCCCGGACCCCCCCTCGGGGTTCCGGACCCCCACATACTATCCGGACCCCTCAGCGGGGAGGAAACATGCACCCCACCCGGGGGGTCCGGAGCCGCCACGTGTCCGCAGGTGGCGGCACGCGCGCGCGGCCGCGATGCTTCCCCGGGAAGGCTCGCCCACCTACCACATTCAATGCGGTAGACGAAGGTGCGCTCTGCTGTAGAGCCCGAGGTGACTTTTGCCAGGCTATACTATTGACCGTGCGTTACCAAGGCGCACAGTGCAGCCACTGGTGCCACCCACGCCACGCTCATCAGTCTGCTACGCCAGCTAGACACAACAGCTCGGCAACGGAATATCATAACTCCTACGAGGTAGACCCACAGTCTATGCCGCAACCTACACTGCCTCAATGGGCACCTCACCGATGGGAAAGGAGAAGACCCCCTCGGTCAGAGAGTCTACAGGACGATGAAACAAATCCGGCAAGAGATTCTCTATCATTGTAGCACCATTAGTGTCTATTTAGTATAGTATACCTCCTTGTTGGGCCCATCTGTCGGGGTCCAACACCTATGTACGCGTCCTCCTTGCACTATAAAAGGGGGACGCCCGCTAGAGAATGACTCAACCCCCGACGGGGCAGAGGATAGACTCATTCATACAAGTGCAATACACCACACAGTGGATGTAGGGTATTACGCTCCGGCGGCCCGAACCACTCTAAATGTCGTGTGTTCTTGCGTTCTTGCCCCCGAGCTAGATCGGCCTAATAGCTTGGCAATTCCCCGAGTACTCCCCCTCAGGGAATAGGCGGGTGCGTTCCGCCACCCGGCTGTGGGTACCCCCAAAAGCCCGCGACACCTTGCTAGAGCTAAAATAAATACTTTCTATCAGAAATAAATGCTGGAAAAAATATGTGGCATGCTTTATCAAAATCATGTTATTTTGATAAATTCTTGTGGCTTGATCATATCTGCAAGTTAGGTACTTGCTTTTAATTTGCTCCTAACTATGCTCTTTTCTTTTATAATTGTTGTTAGTTAATTCTTTCAGGTATGTGTTTTTGTAACAAAACAAGCCCCTGGATAATTTGACCCATGTTGTTCTAGGGTTGTGTTTAATCCTTCGAAGCGGGTTTAGTAACTTTTGCTTGATAGGAAACACTTCAGGCTAAAAGACATTAGAACCAAAGACTGCACATCAGTTCTAAACCATTTCTGTCGTAACCATGGTTGTGAGGTTGCTCCGTAAATGCTTTTAAAGTTTGGTCCGTGCCTCTCTTTGTGTGTATTGCATTGCTTTGAAATGCATCGCATCATGAGCACTTATATCATTTCGTTGCACCATTTTAATTATTGCATGACATCCTTTTTCATACGTGTAGACGTCACGAATGAAGCCGTCTACGAGCTAGTTGCTAAGCCGGTCCAGGAGCCCCCAGCAGGAGAGCAGCAGATCGAGGAAGCCATTGAGCAAGCTCCGGAAGATGTTGTTAACCCCACTGACTTGCAAGGCAAGCCCCGGAACATAACCCTTACTTTAAATTTACAAAGTGTTATTAAATTATGTACTTCTGCATTAAGTTTCTAGGAGTTGTATGGAACCCTAGATGCATAATCCCTAGATTACTCCAGTGTCTCTACTTGTATGTGCAGGACGATAGCACTGCTACGCGTAAATAAGATTCGGTAGAAGACGGGTGATTTCCTGTCACCCGCGAGATATAGGGTTGTTATTTCAGAAGGTTATGGGAAAAAAGTATTGTATGATTGAAAGTGGAGACCGGGTGGAGGAAAGTTGGACATGACTATGGAATAAAGGAAAAACCGAGACTCCACCTATGTCGATTGAGGACTGTACCGTTGTTGGCACTATTGATCGAGGATTGAACAGTACTGACCACATGCCGGGAGTAGGAGGTAGTCGAAACCGGTAAACTAATTACCTAAATTGCGTCGAACTCTGATTCTCAACCTGCGGTGCTGGGTAGGGACGACGGATGGTGAAGTCGTGCACAGGTTCATCGGGTGTTCGCACGAGCGGGGTGCATCATCCAGGTGCTGGCGGGCTTGATTCAGGCTTCAGAGTAATCGTGGTAACATTTGCTCGGTGTGACCCGATGGGGTCACACTTGGCATGTGAGTTAGGTCCACCTTGCAAGGTTAAATCGGATCGATTCGCCGTGACTCGCGGATATGAGAACCTTCATCTCTCTGTCACATCATAGTAAAGAAGTGGAATGAGACTGGAATGAAAATGTTGAGTTGTATGTTACTAAAAGATAATCTGATCAACCATGTATGCTCTAGAGAAATAGGCGAACCTAGTTTGTAGCTGTCAAATCAATTGGAGCTAAAATATTGAAAGTAAGGATTCAGTATTAGTAGCTTTTCCGCAAAACAACTCCAGGGCCAAAGAGCTTTGCATGTCTAGGTAATGGGCTAAGTATGTCCATAGACGGTTAAGTCTTGCTGAGTATTAGAGTACTCAGGGTTTTAGTTGTACCCCTTCTGAGCAGGCTGTGATCCAGAAGACTTCGAGGAGATCTGCGCGTCTGAGATTGGTCAGTCTCTTCCTCCGGGTTGGACTGTCGAGTGGGTCCCGTCTTCTCCGTGAAGTACGGGAAGATTGGCCTCACATCAGTGGGCAAGATGTGAAGCTCGTCTTTTGTCATTGATGGTAGTTATCATATTGTATTTTGGGTCTCTGTTTTAAACTCTGTTTTATTTCCGATGTGTTTGAACTCTGATGTTTGAAATGTAACTCTAGATTGTAAAACCTTATTGTAATTTATTTCGGAAGCTTGTGTTAAACTCTGTAGTAAATTAATTTGAACTCTGCTTTTGCTTGTAATCACCTGTGCTCGTCTTTTGGCGAGAGTTCCCGTGTAATCGATTCTGGTTAGGGATGAAAGCGGTCGGGAAAATACCCTAACCATTTTCATTTTCATATTTTTATTCGGAAATGAAAGCGGAAACGGGAAAGCTCGGTCGGAAAAACAGAATCGGTTATGCGGGATATCGAAAACGGTACAATTCGATCGGAGACATATCGGTAACGGTCGGGAACCGGTACTCAAAAGCAGGAATTACGAATCATTAATCCCTTCAAAAGTTACAAGCAAATTGTACCATAGTGCTCACAGGTTACGACATAAAGAATATGATACAACTATAAGAGAAGAGAATATGATATGCATTAGACAAGGTTCAGATCATTGTCCTGCAGATCGTCACAAGTAGGCATAATTAGTTAAATGAGAAGTAAATATCAAAATATTTTTATAGTTACAGCTAAAAAGAAAGATAATATAAACAAATAAAAAAAATGAACGTTGCTGGTCTGTTTACGTGGGTCCTCCTATATGGCTTCCGGAAGGTAAATAAGAGATGTATCTTTAAACCCAATCAGCTTCCAAAAAAAGTCCAATTAGCAATTGCTCCACCTTTCGTGCGACAGGAAAGTCCATGAAATCGCAAGGCCCATGAAAAATAGCCCAGATCATGGCCGAATCGGGTAGTAACAATGCGTGAATGCTTGAGAATACCCGTGAATCCCCTTTCCCTTTTCGCTGCCTTGACAGACGCTGCTGCAAGGCCTAGCTGCCTAGGCATGAACTTATGAGCATGGTGCTCTATTTCCATTATTTTCTTTTGTTTTTCTACTCTAATTCTGGTAATACCGTATTCAACATTTTCTAAACCGATTCAACATTTTGAAACAACTAATTCAACACTTTGGGAAAACTAATTCAACTATTTGGAAATAATATTGAAATAATATACTATCAATGTTGGAATAATATAGTAGAAATATTGAACTAGTCTATTAAAATGTTGAAATGCTAACTTAAATAATACAATAACATATTGGATTTCATTTTGCAGCATTAAATGCAACGAATAATATTCTTCAAACAGATTTTAGAAAAGATGAATGGTCTAGGAGAAATTTTCATTCGAAATTTGAGATTCGATGTAGACATGCCCTCACGTACCAACTCAACTACTAACGTCTCCTCCCTGCCTCCCACACACACACATGCTCCGTCCGCTATTGGCTCGGCCCACTTCGCACCCGGTCACCACGTAGCTGTTTAGATCCTGACCATCTATTACTTTATGCACGAATCTCCAACAATGGAAGATGTATAATTTTATTTTTTTCGGAAGATGGATAGAAATTCCGTGTTTACGTTGGCCGGCGGCCTGCAGTCCTAGCAGCCCGAGCTGGCCTGTCACAAAGAAAGAAAAAAAGGCCGACGGTTCACCTGTAGAGGCCCATCGCGGCCCACCGTAGCAGCAGCAGCCTATACAAGTTGGCAGGTTGCTCACAGCACACAGTTTTGTCCCACCTCGTCTAGCTAAACAAGAGTCGCTCTGTTTGCTGGGTTGGAGCTGGAGCTGGTAGCTGTAGTGGTATGAGAGAAAAATATTGTTGGCTGGCTGGTGGTTGGAAAATGGTGCTGGAGCGGTGTAAGAGGAAAATACTGTTGAGCTAGAGGCTGCTGAACAGAGTGAGTGACGCTCGGGGTGGTCTATATAATAGAGCTGGGAGCATGTAAGAGGAAACAGCTGGGCGGCATATGTGTGGCCTCAATTAAAACGGGAATTCCCGTAAAATAAAACGGGAATATCTCGGATAAATACGGGAACCGAAAATATGATTGGGAGAATAGCTCAACCGATTTCGTTTTCGATTTTGCCGATTTTTACTGTATTTTTTCTTGTTTTCGTATTTTTTTTGAAAATGCGGTAAACGGTCGGTATATACGGGATATGGTGTTGGTCGGTATGGGATTTTTCCATTTCTACTTTCATCTCTAATTCTGGTTACAGCAGGCAGTCTGAGTGTACTGGTTGAGTGCAGAAATTGTGGTTTAAGTGCAGAAGCTGTGGTTTAAGTTTAAGTTGTTAATTATTGCATTCGATCAGTATTATTTGGACTGTTCTGTGCATCTAATTTGGTCAGCCGGCTGTGCATATGCACTCTACTAATCGCTATTTATTTCCTACTGTATTCATTTCTCTGCGGTACGTGGACGATTTGAGTGCGCCAGAATGCATATCCCTGTTCAAATAAATGTCTATTATTCTATGAATCTACTCATGGTGTAGAATTACTAGCAAATATCATACCAATAGATAGGTTACATTTTTAGAAAAAAATTTATACCCATTTCATTTTTTAATTTAAAATGAATTACTTATGAATTTTTTAGTTTAGATTAGAATATTTTGAATTCTCATAAAATGGAAAACGACCCTCAAACCCACCTAAGGTGATAAATTTATTTTGTCCGGTTTTAATAGTTGGATGGTCTTTGTTATCCGGTAGTTTAAAGTTGAAAATTAAACTTTTGTGATAATTTGAGGATGCAAACCAGATGTTTTCTATAACCTTATCAATAGCTTGGCTTAAAAATACATAGGATGCATAAATTTAGTGAAACTACACGTAATCCACTACAGCACATAAAACAACAATAGAGTAGTAGTAGTACTAGTACTATAGAGCCAATAGAGGTGTCTTGAGTCTTGACGAAGTTTTATCAGCACAAGGGCATATGCAATGCATGTCTTATACGCATGTGGAGGCCAAATCTGCATGCCTCAGGGCACAGCATAGAGGTGAGCCAAATCTGCATGCCTCAGGGCACTTCGGCTCGGCGACGGCCTCAAGTGGAACCCTCCGGGGCACGGTCAGCCCGAACGTCTCCTCCATGCTCAGCTCCTCCGCCGCCACACCGTCGGGGAGCCTCCACGCGAAGGCGTGCAGCAGGTTCGCCAGGATCATGTGCACCATCTTGAGCCCGAGGCCGATGCCGGGGCACATCCGGCGGCCGGACCCGAACGGCAGCAGCTCGAAGTCCTGCCCTTTCACGTCCACGCCGCCGCCGCGGCCGATAAACCGCTCCGGCCGAAACTCCATGGGAGCCTCCCACACGGCCGGGTCGCGGCCGATGGCCCAGATGTTGATGAGGATGCGCGTGCCTGCCGGGATGTCGTAGCCGCCCACGGACACGTCCTCCCGGGACAGCCGCGGCGTCAGGAGCGGTGCCACAGGGTGCAGGCGCATGGTCTCCTTCACGACGGCCTCCACGTAGGGGAGGTTCGGCATGTCTTCCTCCTCCACGAGGCGGCCGCGGCCGATGACACGGTCCAGCTCCTCGGTGGCCTTGGCAAGGACGTCGGGGTTCATCAGGAGCTCCGACATGGCCCACTCGACGGTCACCGCCGAGGTATCCGTGCCGCCGCCGATGAGGTCCTGCGTGCCGTGCGTGAGCACGTACGTACGCCGCCATTGGCAATTACTAATAACCAGCTAGGACTAGTTACCATGGTGAGCGAAAATAGACTATACTTACTAGAATGAACCCCTTGACACAGTCCCGGTGGATGGGGACCTCGAGGTTGGGGTCGTCGGCGAGCTCGAGAAGCACGTCCACCATGTCCCTGGCAAGGAACCCCTCGCCCTCGCGCCGCCGCCGCTCGTTGTGCTCGTCCAGCACGTGCTCCAGGAACCGATCAACCATCTTGGCCAACCTCTTCATCCTCTTGACGTACCCCTGCGGGTCCAGCCAGCCGAGCCACGGGATCACGTCCCCGACGTTGAGCACGCCGTGGAGAAAGAATATCTCGTCGATCATCCACCTGAACTCCTCAGGCGTGAACGGCGAGCCAGCCCCATCGACGATGTACTTCCTGCCCAGCACCATGCGCGAGATGACGTTGAGGTTCACCATGAATAGGTGCTCCCTGAGCGCCACCGCCGCCGCCGCCGCCGCAGCAGCGGCGCGCAGGTCGCTGAGCATGGAGCGCACCTCCTCGCCGCGGACGTGCTCGAGCGACGCGAGCCGCCTCGCGTTGAAGAGCTCGGCCTGCCAGAGCTTCCGCCCCTGACGCCAGTACGCGCCGTAGGGCGAGGAGAAGAGGCCGGAGTAGTTGTAGGAGATGTACTTGCCGGCGGCCGTCCGGGGGCGGTCCACGAACGCCAGGTCGCGGGTCTTGAGGAAGAACCTGGCCATGTCGGGCGACGAGGCGACGACGGCGGGGAAGGAGCCGAGCCGGAGCGACATGAGCGAGCCGTGCCGCGCGGAGAGGTCGCGGGCGGAGTGGTGCGGGAGCGGGCCGAGCAGGTCCAGGTTGCCGATCACCGGCCACGGCCGGGGGCCCGGCGGGAGGTTGTACTTGCGCGCGGCGCGCCCGCGGAGGCGGAGGATGGACGCGAGGAAGAGAGCGGCGGCGAGCACGACGGCGAGGAAGGATGTCGTCGGCGACGGTGCTGGTAGCTCCATCATCATCGGTCGGGTGGGATGCAGGACACGGGCGTGTACCATCAAAATTGAAGAGCGATGGGTGCTCGATATGATTGGAGCTGGCATTGTACACTCGGATCGGTGCTGGCCTGGTATCTGGATTTGCATGCGTCCGGCCGTGATGGCTCGATTACGGCCACCGGTGTCGGTGTCGATCGTTGTACGCCCCTCGCTACTGAGATCGGCAGTGTGTGGACTGTGGACTGTACGTACGTGGATCGGGGTTGCAGGCGATACATTTGGGCCTAGTATTATTCTACCAAACACGTGCAACATGTGTGGCTACGATTCGTGCGACAACGATGTAGTGTCGATCCAGAGAGGAGATTAGCGAATTAATTATACACTGCTCCGGTTGCCTAAAATTAGTAGTTCTGGTTCTGCCAGCAACCCATCTATATCCTAGGTCTGGTCAGCCGAGTCCAGCTGACTTGTGTCGGATCGGGTCGAAGAGCAAATATTATAAAAGGTTGTAATCAGGCTGAATGTTGAGGTAGAGGGGAGAAAAGGAGAGGGGAGAGACGAGAAGCAGGCTGTAAACTTACAACCGGCTTCGATACTGAACCAAGGAATTTTATAAGAGAAATAAGTAGGCCATATATTAATAGAAAAAAACTAACGACTATACAAGTGAGCTGAGAGATAGAGTGCAAAGATTCTTACCATCAGCAACTGACTGTATTATTAATCTTGCTTTAAGTGTTGAAAGACAACCGATGGAATGGGGAGTCATGGAATCTAGCATTAGGAGCCATATGAGAATGAGGGGACCGGGTACCTTGGTCCTGCTCCTGCCTGAGTGTCTTGCCCATAACTACTTGACTAGTACTCCCTCGATTCTGAAATGTAGGGAGCTCTGAGTTTTTTAGACAAATTATGGAGGTAGAGAAAAGATTTATGTACTCCTTGTTGGTGAATTATTTAGTTAATCAATTGTTTAATTTCAATGCCCCCACCAAAACCAAGGAGATTAATATGTCTTTTGTCCAAAGGACTCTAGGATGGGTACAAACCTTAAACCCTCCAATATCTTTGTCAGTGTCCCGACCCGGGGGTCCGGATCCCAACTAGTAAATGCTGCGTGTTTCCTCATCCCAGATGATGATGCAAGAGGCAACACAGTAACGCACGGTTTATCCTGGTTCCGGCCGCGGGGCTGTACGTCCAGCAAAGGGGGTGTGCGAGGGCACTGTATTATCTTGCACTAGGAGTGCTTGTAGTAGGGGTTACAAGCGAGGCGAGAGAGGGAGGGAAGCTCCCAAGTCTCTGCTAGAAGTGGAGTCGGTTGAGATGAGTGCTCAGTAGTCCCTGAACGTCCTCTTGGAAGAGAGAAACCAGAGAGCTAGAGAGAGCAGCCAGCCAAAAACAGCGAGCCCCAGAGGGAGAGACCCCCACCTCCTCCTTTTATAGTCATAAGGAGGGGCGGCGTACATGAGTGGGAGTATGAAAGTCGTTGTTTTCCCCTGAATCGCGGGGGGTACAGTGGTCGGACACTGTAGGAAGTACACTGTGGGAAGGCGGCGCGTGTCGCAGTCATCCTAGATATCGTCTTTGGTCCTGTGAAGATTGCGGCGGTCGACCTGCCACCCCCCGCAGGCGGCGTAGTCATTGCTGGTGCACGGTACTTGGCGTGGTGGCCTTCGGTGGGCCCTACAAATTAGGGTCTTGCATGTGCCCTCGGTAGTGGTGGCGCGCGACGGCCCCGGACCCCCCTGGTCGGAGTGCGGGTGTGCGCACCAGAAGGTCCGGGGGTGTCGGTGTCCCGACCCGGGGGCCCGGATCCCAACTAGTAAATGATGCGTGTTTTCTCGTCCCAGATGGTGATGCAAGAGGCAATCACAGTAACGCACGGTTTTATCCTAGTTCCAGCCGCGGGGCCGTACGTCCAGCAAAGGGGGTGTGCGAGGGCACTGTATTATCTTGCACTCGGGGTGCTTGTAGTAGGGGTTACAAGCGAGACGAGAGAGGGAGAGAAGCTCCCAAGTCTCTGCTAGAAGTGGAGTCGGTTGAGATGAGCGCTCAGTAGTGCTGAGAGTTCTCTGAGGAGTAAAATCAGATAACCCGATTCCAACCCGGCCTAAGGAAGCCCACCTCCTCCTTTTATAGTCACAAGGAAGGGCGGTGCACATGAGTGGGATTATGGAAGTCGTCGTTTTCCCTTAAATCGCGGGGTACAGTGGTCGAACACTGTAGGAAGTGTACTGTGGGAAGGCGGCGCGCGTCGCTATCGTCCTGGATTTCATCCTTGGTCCCGCGGAGATGGCGCCGGACGGTCCCGGACCCCCCGGTCGGAATGCGGGCCTGCACACTAGAAAGTCCGGGAGCGCATTGAAGTCCCGGACCCCATAAGGGGGAGGTCCTGGGTCTCGCCCGTGCGTGCTGAGTGCCCCTTTCGGAAGGACACGTGACATCGTCGGACCCCCAGCGGGAGATGGGTCCGGATGGTGGGTGTCGGCAGAACAGTAACGGGGGCGGTGCCACCTTGTCTTGCGCCGCGTTGAATGCCCCACAGTGTTGCTACAGCGACAGGGGTGGCTGAGCGGTGACCGGGGTCTGCGAATGGGGCGCCGGTCACATCCACTGCGGGTGTGGCAGTCTGACGCTGCCCGTCCTTTGAGCCGTGGTGGAGTGGCTGGCCTTTAACGCCTTCGTACGGCGGTCGGCTGGGCGGCGGGGCCGTTTGTCCCTTGTGCCGAGAGATGGCCTCGAGCGAGGCGGAGATTGGCCACCCGCTCGAGGGTAGATCCGCTACCCTCGAGCGAGGCGGAGATTGGCCACCCGCTCGAGGGTAGATCCCCTACCCTCGAGCGAGGCGGAGATTGGCCAGCGGGTCTGAGAGGGACCCTCGAGCGAGGCGGAGATCGCCCCGCGGGTTTGAGGGGGATGCGAATGGGCCGCATGCTGGGCTTCTTTGAGTCCTTCCCTTTCCTCTGAGGGAGAAGTAGGCCATGGGCCTTTGTGGGCTCAGTCGTTTTATCGGGAGTTTGTGTTTTTAAAAGTGGTCTTAGTACCCCAATTAGGGTGTCCCTAATTGTGGCACCCGACAGTAGCCCCCGAGGCTTTGGTCGAGTCGATGGATTCGGCCAAAGGGTGTTTCTGCGATCTTTCCCTTTTGACGTGATCAGTCAGTGCTTGTGCATCCGTCAGACGCACCTGAGCACCAGCCCGGCGGATGCGACAACACGCCGGTCAGGGTAGTACGCCCGTGGGGGGTGTACTTCGAGGCGCGCGCCCTTTTGTTTGTTCGTTTGAAGGACAAGTCGTGTCCGCGCGCTGAGGGGGGCCAGGGCGACGGTGGTGCCCGTTGCTTGACAGCTGGCGCTTTCATCATGCTGTCCCGCACGCAGGGTCTTGGCCCTGCCTTCCCTGGTTGCCTTGCGGTGCGCCGTTCGAGGGCGGTCGGCCTGAGCTGACGCTGTGCCGCTTAGCGTCCAGGGGCTCAGCTCCACTTTATTTTGTTCGGTCGTGTCTCGGTGCGGTGACCGAGGGCATCTTTTACTCGTGGAGTGCTGCGTCGTCATGGGCGATACAAGCCTCCGCTCTTCGACAAGCTTGAAGCTTTATGCCCGGTGCAGCTATAAATAGGGGTCGTGGGGTTCCCTTTCTTGCCCAATCTCCCAACTCTTTCTTCCAGCATTGCCTAGATCTTTTAATGTTTCCTTTGCCTTCGTGTGACCGGCCCCCAGATGGGGTGGCCTGGCTTTTTTAGGCATTTGGCGCTAGAAGAATGCTTGCGAGCGGTAGGGGAAGACCGGAGTGGGCGTGCGCTCCATCCCTCAGGTCAGGTGGGATCAGCAGAAGAGCATTGGGTCCGCGGGGTCGTGCTCCTGCGATGTCCCCTACCCTGAAGGGGGATGGAGACGCCCGTCCGTGGCACCGGTGCCAGGTCTGGTGGCCGCTTTTCGCTTCGTCCCCCCCGGTGACAAGGTTGCTCTCGGGGAGACGGTGCGGAGGGTGCTGTTCGCCAGCTCGACCTCCCGCGTGGTCTTCGGTGGAGAAGACGCTAGCAGAAGGCTCGCGAGGAAAGCCTCCTGCGGGACCCGTGTGGTCGGGGGACTGTTCCTCGCATCCCTAGCAGCCTCGCTGTTGCGTCAGCTAGGGGCTCGGTGCCTTTCTTCGTCGCGCGCTTCTCCCCAAGACAGGGAAAATTGCCACGTAGGTGGCAATGCGTTTGTATCTTTCGATGGCTTCGCGCCGATAACCGTTTGTAATCTTTATTTGCATTTGTGCAATAAAGTCCCCCTTTCTCTTATACAGGGAGGATTACCAAGGGTATAGGGGTGTACCTAGAGTTACGACCCTCGAATATGAGTGAAGTCACCTTCGCGGGGGTGCGCCAGCGCACCCGCGGGTGTAGCCCCTGAGGCCTTGGAGGAGAGTTTGTGCTCGTCCAAGGGCTATAGACATTGTCCCACTGGGTAGCTTCACTGGGGCGGCTGCCCAGCACCTTTTTCAGCTGGCCTCGGCATTTTTAGTGCTGGTACAGGGGCCCGGCGTTCTGCATAACCATCAGGAGAGCGTTCGTCAATAACGGAGGATTTGGTTAGACACGTGGAGTCTTCACGATTGACAATTGTCGATTTATTCGAGGGCGTGGTTTTGAACCATGGTGTGCGAGGAGCCCCCGAGCCTAGGCCCATGTGAAGGCGTTCAGGGGAAAACCCTCGGCTTTGACTACGACCCTCGTCGCCCTTCCGCAGGGAGGAGGGGTGAAGCGCACCATGCTACCTATGCCCGGGTCGCGAGCTATGGCTGCTTCGGTGAGCTATTAGCGGGTTGTTCAAGCGGACGTCCGTGCCCCGTTCGATAGGGGTCGGCTCGTGGTTCGTAGACACGTCCTATAAAGCGCTCGCGAGGGTTCGCTAGGTGGGGCTCGAACCCATTCGGTAGGGTTCGAGGGCTCGATGCTCTCCCTCGATGGGATCCCCCTTCTAGGCATCCTCGACTGGCCTTGAACACTGCGTAGGATATCTCAAACTCCGTGTTCGAGGGTAGCTTGTACGGCACATCCCTGCAGTCCCTGACTCTGGTGATCTGGGCGCCTGTCGAACCCCCTGAAGGGCCAGGCTTCGACCCCCTGATCAGCAAGGCCTCGAAATGCGATTCCTTCGAGGGTAAAAAGACCCCATGAAGGAATATTCCGTCGTGATCTGAAAGCATCGCAGAGTCGCGAGCCACGCGCGTGCGCGGGTCTTCCGCCGGTAGCGGGCGGTGTGGCCCGATTTGTGCGGCACGGTGTGGGCGCGCCTTTTCAGGCGACAGTCTCGGGCAGACGAAGCGGCGTGGGCGGCGGCTGACGGATGGGATAGCGCAACAGTCGCGCCGCGCCCGCTGGTTACCGTGCCACATTTATTGCGGCGTGCGCGCGTGGGAGACTCCGCGGTCGTGGGGCCCATCCGTTAGCGATAGCAAGATCTACCGTATTCAATGCGGTAGATTTAGGCCGTGGCTACGGATGCGCCCGACTAGGTGAATAAATATGAAGAGAAAGGGGACATTTTGGGTTCACCTGGCCATTTGCCTCCATCCTGCTTCTCGCCGTCCCCGCCTCCGTTGCTTCCTGAACCCATAGCCAAGAGCGAGAAGGAGAAAGGAGAAAGAGAGAGAGAGACGTAGCCGTTTCGGAGCCTTCTTTTTCGCATCCCCCCTCGACTTTTGGAGATGTCGGACATCCAGGAGCCCTTGCCATGGGGGAAGTCTTCCGCCACCATGGCGGTGCTGGAGCAGCTTGTCGCCGACAGGCTGCTGCCACGGAACCCAGACTTGGGGGCGCCGGCGTGGATTTCCCCGCGCCCGGACGAAACCGAGCCGAAGCCCCCGCAAGGCTATGTCGTGAGCTTCATGCGCCTCCACGAGCGAGGCTTCGGCGTTCCCATCGGAAGGTTCATGCGGGCCTTATGCGACTACTACGAGGTGGAGCTGCATAATTTCAGCCCCAACACCATCTCGCAGGCGGCGGTCTTCGTCGCCGTCTGTGACGGGTACCTCGGCATCGAGGCCCTTTGGGACCTCTGGATCCATCTGTTCCGCGGCGAGCTCTTCGTCGAGAACGCGCGGAACCAGCCGAGGCGGTACGCGCACGCCGGTGGCCTGACGTTCCACGTCCGCCCGACCCAGAGGAACCTTTACATCACAAGCAAGATGATGACGAACAACTCCGGGTGGAGCCGAGGGTGGTTCTACCTTCGGAACCACAAGGGCGCACTTCCGGAGTTCACCAACAAAGTTCTCCGGGAGCGACCACCGAAGTGGGACTGGGGGGTGTCGCCCCCAGCGCAACAGGCCAGGCTCGAGGTCCTTACCGACGCGCTGGCGCGCTTGGCGAGGAAGGGGCTGACAGCGGCGGCCGTCATCGCGAACTTCCACCGGCAGAGGGTTATCCCTCTCGTGGAAAGGTCCCTGCCTATTTTTGAGCTCTTCCCCGGGAGCAAGGTTGAAGGCTCGAGGATGTCAAGCAAGCTTCTCTCCCATACCAACGCCGCCCGGAGGGCGAAGTACGCGGTGGCGGAGTTTCCCCAAGATCCCGCGGATCTTTGGAGGATCGAGATGCGCCCCGAGCCGGGGTATATTTCCTTGGTAAGTTTTGGCTTCGAGCTTGTCGTGCGTCGTGTAGTTCCCCTTTCCTGACCCTATTTCGGGTGTGTTGTACAGGGGCTGAGGTGCGGCGCCTCGAGGCCCCCGGTCCCAGAACAGCGCCTGATCAATCGTCTCCATGCGGAGAAGATGAAGAGGCGGAAGGACGCGGCGGAGACGAAGGCCGAGAGGAAAAGGAAAAGAAAGGCGAGGCACGACAAGGCGTGCAAGCTCGCTCGAGCGGAGGGGAAGCCGCAGCCCGCCACACCTGAGTCCTCGGAGGAGGACGAGGAGGAGGCCTCGGATGCCGAGGACCACACTCTGAGGAGCGATGGGGAAGGTGCGCGCGCGAGCCCCCCTCCGTTCTACCTGTGGGACGAAGAAGAGGGAGCGACCGTGGCGCCAGAGGAGCCGGGGGTCGTAGCGGGGTCATCGGCGAATCCCTCCCTCGATGGTGCGGTGCGGGGGTCATTCTTGCCGGCGGCCGGCGAGGGGTCGCCTGCGCCCCAAGTGCTGATCCGCGGCCACGGGGCCGCGGCGGGAGATGCGTCGTCCGTGCTGGCAGCCTCGAGCCATCGGGCCAACATGAGGGGGGCGCCTTTGGAGCAGTCTTCGAGGGACAGCTCGATGCCCCGGGCTCGAGGGAGAGCCACGAGGAAGCGGAGCATGAGTGCTCGATCTGGGTAAGCATTTTGGATTCCGTTTTTCATTATGTATTTGGTAAATTTCTCAATCCTGCTCAACTTGCGTCTTTTGATTTCCAGCCCCGGGGCCGTTCCCAAGGATGTAGTGCGGCTTGCCCCGGCCAAGGCTCTCAAGACCGGGTCTCGCAGTACTCCGCACACGGCGCCGCAGCCCCCGCCCGCCGTGGATCTCGAGGCGGCGGCCGCTAGGCTACGGGAGGCCGTGGCCCGAGGGGCCCAGGCGGCGCAGCGAGCCCGGGATGAGGAGGGTGATGCCGGTCAGAGCGACACCGGCCAACGTGGCGCCGAGGCGGCTGCTCCGGCGGCCGACGCCGAGGAGACTGGCCAGGGCGGTGCCGGTGGCACTGCCCAAACGGCCATTGAAGTTGAGGCCGGTCAGGGCGACGCGGAGAGCGCCGCCCGACCGGTCACAGAAAGAGAAACTGGCGGGGACGCGCAGGAGCACCCTGCCAACCAAGCAGCGGAGGAGACCCTCGTCTTCGAGACCTCGAGGGCCGAGGGCGAGGGCCTCACAGAGGACATGGCGCGAGAGGCGCCTGAGGTGGAAGGAGCCCCCACCTCGGAGACAACGAGGCCCGGAAAGAGGGTACCGTCGCGATAGTGCCTGTGCCAACGGCGCTGGAGGCGCGATAGCGGTGGTGGAGCTGCCGGACAGCAGCGAGGAGTACGGGGATTCGATGGATATCGACCCCGCTGCTGCGGCGAGCGCTGCCGCACACATCGCCGAGTTCGCGTCGGCCAGCGCGGGCGTGCTCGAGGCGGGGGCGTCCGCGGGGAGCCACCACGGGGTGATCGTCCCCTCCGGTGTCCCCTCAGAGTTCCTTCGCAAGGAGCAGGAGGAGGCGGAGGCCTGGAACAAGCAGATGGGCATTGGGCGCGAGATCTTGCAGGCCCTCGACCGCACTTATCAGCTTCAACAGAACGAGGATTACCAGGTCAGCCAGGTAAATATTTTCTGCCGAAAATTGATCGGATTTGGTTTTAGCTTTTGCGTGTCTTCACCCACGCCGTCCCCCTTTGCAGCAGCTGAGGGAAATCTCGCGCGAGAAGAGCGCCGAGATGAACCGGCTGTACTCCCAGATGAGCCAGCACGGGCAACACAACGCCGAGCTGGTGCTCAAAAATATCGATGCCAACACAAAAATGGCCGATCTGGGGGCGCGTCAGCAGGCGCTGGAGGAGGAACTGGCGCGTGTCACCGATGAGTGAAACGCCCAGAGGGCGACAGCGGAGCAGAAGGCCCGGGAGGCCGAGGCGCAGGCTGCCGAGCTGCAGCACCTTCGGACGACGCTCGAGGAAAGAGCTCGGGAGGCTGAGGCGCAGAGCGCCGAGCAGCAACGCCTCAGCGCCACTCTTGAGCAGCAGAAGGCCGAGCTCCTCCACAAAGAGGTGGCCATGGTTGCGCTCGTCGGGACCCTCCAGGAACAGGGTGTGGCCCTCGAAGAGAGGGAGGTGGCCCTCCAGAACATGGGGGCTAGCCTTAAGAAAAAAGAAGCCTCCTTGTCCTCGCTCGAGGAGGCCGCCCGTACCCAGAGGGAGGAGGCGCAGAAGAACATGGCGGGTGAGTACCTTCGATTTTTCGTCCATTTGCTTTCTTTCGTGGCTAATGTCGATTTCCTTTGCTCAGAGCTGAGGCAAAAGGTGGCGGATGAGACCGCGGCGAAGGAAGCGGTCCACACCGCGCTCACGGCGGCACAGATGGAGTTTGCTGAGCTGGAGCAGACCGCCGTGAGTGTGTGTCAAGAGCTCGAGGGGGAGGGCGCCGTCTTGGGCAGTTCGGTGATCAGCCGTCTACGCGCGCTAGGCGGCCGGGTTGCCGAACACGCCAAGAGTACCTTCCGCCTCGGTGTCCTGCGGGCTCTCGCCGTGGCCTCGACGCATTACCTCATGGATCTCCAGAGGGTGTCGTCGGGGTACGTCGTCCCTGATGATGCTGACGCGGACGCCGCATCGGCCATCATGGATGAAGCCGACGCAGCCGCAGAGGAGTTCGCCACCGTCCTTGCCGAGAAGCTCGAGGCGGACATCCCTCCCATCGCCGAATTCGATGCCCCTGAAGACCCGCAAGGGGGGGATGGTAGCCTGTAGGACAGTTGGGCCTCGAAGCCCATGTAAATAGATTAGTGTTTATATCATAGTCGTACTTTGTAATCGCACTCTATGAATATAAAGGATTTTATTTCGTAATTTGAATGTGTGGCCCGTCGAGGCCTTGTGTGTTTCTTTACTTTATTTCCGTGTTCTTCATATGCGACTTAGATAAACATCTGTGAGGAAGTTCGTGTTCGTAAGCAACGTAGGCGTAGGGTGGTGAGGGGGGTGCCGTATCCCGGAGGCGTAGGCGGCCCCACGACTCGGCCAGCCCCGTACCGTAGTTGCTTACGCCTCGCGTCCGTTTTTTCCAAGGATACGAGAAGCTTAGGGTCGAAATGGAAATATTTCGAAAAACATTAGCAACTTTTTGGGGACGTTCGGGGGTTCCCCCCGTAGTAGCCCCCGAGGGAGGCTCGACTTTGCCAAGGGTAAAGCCGGGCGTACCTCAGAGTTCGTGCGCGCCCGAGCCCTCGAGGGTCAGAAAGGTTCCCAAAAAGCGATAAGTGAAGCGTGCTTCCTTATTATTTCGGGAAATTAAAAATGCGATTACGAACAATATAGAAATAGCTTGAAATTCTAAGGATAGAAACGACGTAGCTGTTGTATGTTCCAAGCGTTGGTGAGGACTTCGCCGTTCTCGTTTGCCAGCTTGTACGTGCCGAGTTTGAGCACCTCGGCGATTATGTACGGCCCTTCCCATAGAGGTGAGAGCTTGTGGCGGCCCCTGTTGTCCTGTCGAAGCCTTAGCACCAAGTCCCCCTCGTTGAGGTCTCGGTGCCGGACCCTCTACGCTTGATACCTTCGCAAGGACTGCTGGTAGCGCGCAGAGTGGAGGAGTGCCATGTCTCGAGCCTCATCCACTTGGTCCAGCGAGTCTTCGCGAGCTCGCTGGTTTCGTTGTTCTTGATATGCCTTAAGCCTTGGCGATCCGTACTCCAAGTCAGTGGGGAGGATAGCCCCAGCACCGTAGACGAGGAAGAACGGAGAAAAACCCGTGGCTCTGCTCGGGGTCGTCCTCAGGATCCAGATGACCGAGGGTAGCTCTGTGAGCCACCTTCGGCCGAACTTGTTCAGCTTGTTGAAGATCCTCGGTTTTAGTCCTTGGAGGATCATGCCATTGGCACGCTCCACTTGCCCGTTCGTCTATGGGTGTGCCACAGCTGACCAGTCCACACGTATGTGGAAGCTGTCGCAGAACGCCAAGAACTTCTTGCCTGTGAACTGGGTGCCGTTGTCGGTGATGATCGTGTTCGGGACCCCGAACCTGAAGACGATGTCGTTGAAGAACAGAGCTGCTTGCTCGGATTTGATCTTGCCGATGGGTCGAGCCTCGATCCACTTGGAGAATTTGTCGACCGCCACCAGCAAGTGGGTGAAGCCCCCGGGCGCCTTCTTCAGCGGACCGACAAGGTCTAGTCCCCATACGGCAAACGGCCACATGATGGGGATCGTCTGCAGGGCATGGGCCGGGAGGTGTGTTTTTCGAGCGTAGAACTGGCATCCCTCGCAAGTCCGCACGACGTCAGTGGCGTCGGCGACCGCGGTGGGCCAGTAAAAGCCTTGCCAAAACGCGTTACCCACGAGGGTGCGTGGCGCGGCATGGTGGCCGCAGATGCCAGCGTGGATGTCGCGGATCAGCTCCTTGCCCTCGGGGATGGGGATGCAACGTTGCAGGACACCCGAGGGGCTACACTTGTGTAGCTCGTTGTCGATTAGAACGAAGGACTTGGCCCGCCTGGCAAGGCGTCGCGCCTGAGCGCGGTCCGAGGGTAGGACCCCTCGAATCATCCAGTCAAGGTACTGAACGCGCCAGTCTCGCGAAGCGGGGGCCTCGTCAACTTCCATCGCTTCGGCCTCGTCCGCGAAGGTTGTCCCGAAGTCAGTGTCCATGGGCTCGACCCCGTCCGACGGGGGGTTCCCGCCGGGGGGCCCGGCGGACGAGGAGCCTGACTCCGTCGGTTGCTTGAACTCGACGGAGGGCCTGGAGATGTCGTGAGCGAAGATGTTCGGGGGGACGATGGTCCGCCCCGAGGCTATCTTGGCCAGTTCATCAGCGTCCTCGTTGTACTTGCGTGGGACGTGATTGAGCTCGAGGCCGTCGAATTTGTCCTCGAGGCGGCGTACTACGTTGCAATACGCCTCCATCTTCGGGTCGTGACAGCTAGACTCCTTCATTACTTGGTCGACGACGAGCTGAGAGTCACCGCGCGCATCGAGGCGTTTGACGCCGAGCTCGATGGCGATGCGGAGGCCACCGAGGAGGGCCTCATACTCCGCCATATTGTTCGAAGCAGGGAAATGCAAGCGGATCACGTACCGCATGTGTTCTCCGTGAGGTGAGATGAAGAGGAGGCCGGCACCGGCACCAGTTTTCATTACCGACCCGTCGAAGTACATAGTCCAGCATTCGCCCCGTATTTGTGATGGGGGTAGCTGAATGTCCGTCCATTCAGCCATGAAGTCAGCCAAGATTTGGGACTTGATTGCCTTGCGGGGGGCGTAGGTGAGTGTCTCTCCCATCAGCTCGACAGACGATTTAGCGATTCTGCCCTCCGCTTCCCGGTTGCGGGCTATCTCTCCCAAGGGGAAAGACGAGACCACGGTGACGGGGTGGGCCTCGAAGTAGTGGCGCAGCTTGCGTCGAGCCAACACTACTGCGTAGAGCAGCTTCTGAATCTGCGGATAGCCTGTCTTGGTTTCAGACAACACCTCGCTGATATAGTACACCGGTCGCTGGACGGGCAGAGCCTGACCCTCCTCTTGTCTTTCCACAACGATCACCGCGCTGACCACTTGGGTCGTCGCAGCTACGTATAGATAGAGGGGCTCGCCGTCCGTAGGTGGTGTAAGAATGGGAGCACGGGTGAGCGATGCCTTCAGCCTTTCGAGAGCTTCTTGAGCTTCGGGGGTCCACGTGAAGCGCTCGGTTTTCCTCAAGAGTCGATACAGGGGTAAGCCTTTCTCGCCGAGACGCGAGATAAAACGGCTAAGGGACGCTAGGCATCCCATGACCCTCTGTACCCCCTTTAGGTCTCGGATCGGTCCCATCCGAGTGATGGCCGAGACTTTGTCAGGATTGGGTTCGATGCCCCGCTGGGAGACAATGAAGCCCAAGAGCATGCCTCGAGGCACCCCGAACACGCACTTCTCGGGGTTAAGTTTTACCCCTTTGGCCCGTAGGCAATCGAATGCGATCCTGAGATCAGCAACCAGGTCGTCCGCCTTCCTGGTTTTGACAACGATATCATCGACATATGCCTCTACGCTCTGCCCGAGCTGGTCTCCGAAAACGTGGAGCATACACCGTTGATAGGTAGCTCCGGCGTTTCTGAGGCCAAAGGGCATCGTAACGTAGCAGTACATGCCGAAGGGTGTGATAAAAGAAGTCGCGAGCTGGTCGGACTCTTTCATCTTGATTTGATGGTAACCGGAATAGGCATGAAGAAAGGATAAAAGCTCACACCCCGCAGTAGTATCTACAATCTGATCAATTCGTGGCAAAGGAAAGGGAACCTTTGGACATGTCTTATTTAGACTAGTGTAATCCACGCACATCCTCCAATTTCCACTATTTTTCTTTACTAATACTGGATTAGCTAGCCACTCGGGATGGAATACCTCTTTGATGAATCCGACCGCCAGAAGTCTCTGCAACTCCTCGCCGATCGCCCGGCGCTTGAGCTCGTCGAAGCGTCGCAGGCGTTGCTTCACCGGCTTGGAGTTGGGTCGGACATCAAGAGAGTGCTCGGCGACCTCCCTCGGTATGCCAGGCATGTCCGAGGGGCTCCACGCAAAGATATCTGCGTTGGCGCGGAGGAAATCGACGAGCACCACTTCCTATTTGTCGTCGAGGGTGGCGCTGATCTGCAACGCCTTGCCGTCGGGGTGGCTCGGGTCGAGGGGCACCTTCTTGATACACTCGGCGGGTTCGAAGCTCCCGGCATGTCGGTGCGTGGAATCCAAGGCCTCGCTTGCCATTTTGTCGAGGGTGGCTGCGAGGGCCTCGTCTTCCGCTTGAGCTTCCGCGCGCTCCACGCACTGGACGTCGCACTCGTAGGCGTGCTCGAACGAAGAGCCGATGGTGATGACGCCCCGTGGGCCCGGCATTTTGAGCTTGAGGTAGGTGTAGTTGGGGACGGCCATGAACTTGGCGTAGCAAGGACGACCAAGGATGGCATGGTAGGATCCTCGAAACCCCACCACCTCAAAGGTGAATACCTCCTT
The DNA here is from genome assembly GCF_016808335.1 of Panicum virgatum. Taxonomy (NCBI): domain Eukaryota; kingdom Viridiplantae; phylum Streptophyta; class Magnoliopsida; order Poales; family Poaceae; genus Panicum; species Panicum virgatum. The sequence continues at coordinate 50,728,596 of NC_053142.1, forward strand.
GCGGAAGTTGGCTGTCGTGCCGAAGCAGACAGGCAGATCGATCTGACCGAGGGGTTGGACCCGCTTCCCCGGCGCGACGCCGTGGAATGGCGACTTGCTGGGGCGTAGCTTGTCCAGTCCGATCCCCATGAGCTCTAAGGTGGGTGCGTACATGATGTTGAGGCTGCTGCCTCCGTCCATGAGCACCTTGGAGAAGCGGGTGTTGCCGATGATGGGATCGACAACGAGCGGATACCGTCCCGGATACGGGACGTAGTCGGGGTGGTCCTCACGGCCAAAGGTGATGGTGTCCTTCGACCAGTCGAGGTAAGATGGCGTGGCCTTGGTGACGGAAAAGACTTCGCGGCGCTCACGCTTGCGCTGCCGAGAAGTCATATTCGTCGTTGTTCCTCCAAAGATGAAGAAGGCGTTCTCCACTGGGGGGAACTCGTCATCTCCACCTTTGTCGCCAGCATCCTTCTTCTTGTCCTCGTCGCGATGCGCGACGCAGTTGTAGTATTTCTTGAGCATCTCGCACTGCTCGAGGGTATGGTTGACCGGGCCCTTGTGGTAAGGGCACGACTTCTTAAGCATATCGTCGAACTGGCCACCACCGCCTCGAGGGGGGCCTCGAGGTCCTTTGCGGTCTGGGGCGACTGCAAAGGCCTCCTCGGAGTCCTCTGCCTGCCCCGACCCGCGCTGGTTCGGTGGGGCCGGCTTCTTTCCCTTCCTCCCCCGCTTCTATTTCTTGGCGGGGGCGCTGAGCTTGATGTTGCTGCCCTCCGCGGGCGCATCGTCCTTGCGCTTGCTCGATTTGTCGTCGAAGATGGCACCAACTGCCTCCTCGCCGGCGGCGTAGTTGGTGGCAGCGTCGAACAACTCATTGGTGTTAACGGGTCGGCTTCTCGCAAGCTCATGCACCAAGTTCCTGCACGTCGTACCTTCGAGGAAAGCGTTGATGACCTCGACATGGGTGACGCTGGGGAGTTCGGTGCACTGCTTAGAGAAGCGTCGCACGTAGTCACGCAAGGACTCGCGGGGCTTCTGGTGACACCCTTTGAGGTCCCAGGAGTTCCCAGGGCGCACGTACATGCCCTGGAAATTGCCCACAAAGATATGGACCAAGTCGGCCCAGTTGTAGATCTGATCCGCAGGCAAGTGCTCGAGCCACGTTCGTGTGGCGTCAGTAAGATGAAGAGGAAGGTTGCGGATGATGACCACGTCTTCCGTCGCGCCGCCTAGCTGGTACGCTAGGCGGTAGTCGTTGAGCCAGACTGCAGGATCAGTCTCGTCCGAGTATTTGACAAGGGTGTTGGGTTGTCGGAAGTGCGGGGGAAAAGGCGTGGTCTGGATCTCCCGGCTGAACACCCGGGTGCCCGGAGGCTCCGGTGACTCGCCCCTGTCGTGCTCGGGATCGAACCGTCCACCCCGTCGAGGGGTGTACCTCCTGCCGTTGATGACGTTGCGGGCATCGCCATCGCCAGCGTGCCCGCGAGCGTCACGGATTCGCTCCCTTACGGGAACTCTTCCGATGCGCTCGTGCACCGAAGGTGCCTTCGCACCGGGTGCTACGGCTGCTTTGCCCTTCCCTGCTGGTGGTGTGTGCACAGAAACCTTGCGGTCCTGGTGCATAGTCCCTCCAGGCTGCTCCGGGGCCCTCGAGCGCATACGAGACGCAGAACTCTCGGCCTGCTGCATGGCAGCTTGCTCGATGAGCTCCTGTGCCTCGCGGCGCAGGTTGCGGCCCGAAGGCGTCGAAGGCTCGGGCATAGCTTGAAGTAGATAGGCCGCAGCGATGAGTTTCTCGCCGGCCATTTGTAGTTCCGGAGATTTATCGACGTTGTCGTCGGCCAGGATGTGCTCCCGCGCAACACGTCCCGCTGCCTGAGCATGTGTACCACGCGCGGTACGTTGATGCTCGAGTGCGGCGCGTAGCTCCTGAGTTTGTTGACGCTGCTCGTCGAGCTTGGCTTGAAGCTCATTGAGCTGCGCCAGTTGAGCTTGTCGCGCCGCTGAACTTGACGAGGAAGGGGCTGCAGGCGGGTTCACTGGTTGCTTTGCCCGTGCGTCCGCCCCGGCGTCCCCGTCGTTGCATGGGGCGTTGTCGTTCTGTTCGTCTGCCAGGTCTGCCATGAAGCACTCCCGGGAAGGATCGAAATCCCCCTCGCTGGAGCCTTCGGAGCAGGTGAGGCAGTAAGCCGTCGCTAGCTGGAACGAGCGAAGAGCGGTGGGGTCGCGAACCTCGAAGTAGTCCTCGGCTTCCTCGGCCGTGAAGTTGTTCATGAAGAAGTCGATGTCGTCGGCGATCGAGCTCGCCGCCTCAGGGTAGGATTCGCCAGGAGATGACGTGATGAGGCTGCGAATCGACCGAAGATGGTGACCCAGCAGATCCTCACGCCTGGTGAAGTCAGTTCAGACCGAAAAGACGCAGGTGGCAGCGTTGCACATCCCGAAAGGGAAGGGTGATGGCGAGGTCGAACCCCCCCTAGGGAGCACTGGTGTCGCTGCAGAAGACGGTGGAGACGCAGGCGACGCCGGAGCACGTGATAACGATGCGGTGGCCTCGTTGGCCGTGATGCCGAGTTGCGATAGGCCAGCCTCGACCCAAGTGGGGGAGTTGTGGCCTACCGCGTGACGCCGCTCCGCGCGCGCGTGTCGCGAACGTTGGCCCGAGCGCCCGTTGCGCCGGGCTGGTAGAGTAGGGGTGACGGGGTCGCGTCCGGGAGAGAGGAGCTGCATGAGGTAATCGTTGCTGGTTGCTTTGAACTCGAGACTCCCAAACGAGATCACGCGTCCCGCTGGGAGCGGATCCGAAACACCCATGGGGCACGGGTTGGATGTGCCCGCCATCTCTAGAGACCAAACGGGAAAAAGAGAGAAAATGTCACGCAGTAGCACCCCTACCTGGCGCGCCAACTGTCGGTGTCCCGACCCGGGGGCCCGGATCCCAACTAGTAAATACTACGTGTTTCCTCGTCCCAGATGGTGATGCAAGAGGCAATCACAGTAACACACGGTTTTATCCTGGTTCCGGCCGCGGGGCCGTACGTCCAGCAAAGGGGGTGTGCGAGGGCACTGTATTATCTTGCACCCGGGGTGCTTGTAGTAGGGGTTACAAGCGAGGCGAGAGAGGGAGAGAAGCTCCCAAGTCTCTGCTAGAAGTGGAGTCGGTTGAGATGAGCGCTCAGTAGTGCTGAGAGTTCTCTGAGGAGTAAAATCAGAGAACCCGATTCCAACCCGGCCTAAGGAAGCCCACCTCCTCCTTTTATAGTCACAAGGAAGGGCGGTGCACATGAGTGGGGGTATGGAAGTCGTCGTTTTCCCTTAAATCGCGGGGTACAGTGGTCGAACACTATAGGAAGTGTACTGTGGGAAGGCGGCGCGCATCGCTATCGTCCTGGATTTCGTCCTTGGTCCCGCGGAGATGGCGCCGGACGGTCCCGGACCCCCCGGTCGGAATGCGGGCCTGCACACTAGAAAGTCCGGGAGCGCATTGAAGTCCCGGACCCCATAAGGGGGAGGTCCGGGGTCTCGCCCGTGCGTGCTGAGTGCCCCTTTCGGAAGGACACGTGACATCGTCGGACCCCTTCCCCAGCGGGAGATGGGTCCGGATGGTGGGTGTCGGCAGAACAGTAACGGGGGCGGTGCCACCTTGTCTTGCGCCGCGTTGAATGCCCCACAGTGTTGCTACAGCGACAGGGGTGGCTGAGCGGTGACCGGGGTCTGCGAATGGGGCGCCGGTCACATCCACTGCGGGTGTGGCAGTCTGACGCCGCCCGTCCTTTGAGCCGTGGTGGAGTGGCTGGCCTTTAACGCCTTCGTACGGCGGTCGGCTGGGCGGCGGGGCCATTTGTCCCTTGTGCCAAGAGATGGCCTCGAGCGAGGCGGAGATTGGCCACCCGCTCGAGGGTAGATCCGCTACCCTCGAGCGAGGCGGAGATTGGCCACCCGCTCGAGGGTAGATCCCCTACCCTCGAGCGAGGCGGAGATTGGCCAGCGGGTCTGAGAGGGACCCTCGAGCGAGGCGGAGATCGCCCCGCGGGTTTGAGGGGGATGCGAATGGGCCGCATGCTGGGCTTCTTTGAGTCCTTCCCTTTCCTCTGAGGGAGAAGTAGGCCATGGGCCTTTGTGGGCTCAGTCGTTTTATCAGGAGTTTGTGTTTTTAAAAGTGGTCTTAGTACCCCAATTAGGGTGTCCCTAATTGTGGCAACCGACAGGGGGACATGTGGAAGACCAGGACTCCTAAAGGGGGGAGGTCCGGGACTCTGTCCGTGTGAGCTGAGCACCCCTCTCGGTCGGACACGTGATGTCGCCGGACCCCTTCCCCAGTGGGAGGCGGGTCCGGATGGTCGGCGGGAGCAGTACCAAGCCTGTCTTGTCCCGCGCCGCAGGTCCCAAGGCGCTGCTATAGCATCTGGGATGGCGGAGTGGTGACAAGAGTTAGCGGATGGGACTCCGGTCACATCTACTGTGGGAGTGGCGGCCTGACACCGCCCGTCCTTTGAGCCGTGGTGGAGTGGCTGGCTTTTAATGCCTTCGTACGGCGAGCGGTTGGGCGGCGGGGTGGTTTGTCCCTTGCGCCGAGGGGTGGCCTCGAGCGAGGCGGAGATGAGTCACCTGCTCGAGGGTAGATCCGCTACCCTCAAGCGAGGCGGACATTGGTCACCTGCTCGAGGGTAGATCCGCTACCCTCGAGCGAGGCAGAGATTGGACACCTGCTCGAGGGTAGCGGTAGATCCGCTACCCTCGATCAAGGCGGAGATTGCCCAGCGGGCCTGAGAGGGACCCTCGAGTGACGCAGAGATCGTTCCTCCGGTTCGAGGGGGATGTGAATGGGCCGCACGCTGGGCTTCTTTGAGTCCTTTCCTTTCCTCTGAATGAGAAACAGGCCGTGGGCCTTCGTGGGCTTAGCCATCTTATCAGGTGTTTGTGTTTTTTAAAAGCGGTCTTAGTACCCCAATTAGGGTGTCCCTAATTGTGGTACCCGACAGTAGCCCCCGAGGCTTTGGTCGAGTCATGGGATTCGGCCAAAGGGTAATTCGGCGATTTCTCCCTTGACGTGTTTAGTCAAAGTCGTGCACCTGCTGGGCGCGCCTGAGCGCGGGCCCGGCGGGTGTGACAACTCGTCGGTCGGAGTAGTGCGCCTGCGAGGAGGGTACTTCGAGGCGCGTGCCCTTTTGTTTGTTTGTTTAAAGGACAAGATGTGTCCGCGCGCTGAGGGGGGCCAGGGCGACGGTGGCGCCTGCTGCTTGGCAGCTGGTGCTTTCATCGCGCTGTCCCGCACGTAGGGCCTTGGCCCCGGCATCCCTGGTTGCTTTGCGGCGCGCCGTTCGAGGGCAGCCGGCCAGAGCCGATGCTGCACCACTTAGCGTCCAGGGGCTCAGCTCCGCTTTATTTCGTTCGGTCGTGTCTTGTCGCGGTGACCAAGGACATCCTTTGCTCGTGGAGCGCCGCGTCGTCATGGGCGACACAAGCCTCCGCTTTCCGACAAGCTTGAAGCTTTGTGTCCGGCGCCGCTATAAATAGGGGTCGTGGGGTTCCCTTTCCTCTCCAACCTCCCCCTCTTTTTCCCAGCATTGCCCAATTCTTGTAATGTTTCCTTTGCCTTTTTGTGACCGGCCCCCAGATGGGGTGGCCTAGCTTTTTTAGGCTTTTGGCGCTAGAAGAATGCTTGCGAGCGGTAGGGGAAGACCGGAGTGGGCGTGCGCTCCATCCCTCAGGTCAAGTGGGATCAGCAGAAGAGTATTGGGCCCGTGGGGTCCTGCTCCTGCGATGTTCCCTAGCCTGAAGGGGGGCGGAGACGCCTGACCGTGGCGCTGGTGCCAAGTCCGGCGGCCGTTTTTCGCATCGTCCCCCCCATCGACAAGGTTGCTCTTGGGGAGACGGTGCGGAGGGCGCTATCCGCCAGCTTGTCCCCCCGCGTGGTCTTCAGTGGAGGAGACGCTAGAAGAAGGATTGCGAGGAAAGTATCCTGCTGGACCCGTGCGGTCTGCGGGCTGTTCCTCGCATCCCTAGCAGCCTGGCCGTTGCATCAGCCAGGGGCTCGGTGCCTTTCTTCGTCACTCGTTCCTCCCCAAGACAGGGAAAATTGCCACGTAGGTGGCAATGTGTTTGTATCTTTCGATGGCTTCGCGCCGGTAACCGTTTGTAATCTTTATCTGCATTTGAGCAATAAAGTCCCCTTTCCCTTCTATGGGGAGGCTGATCGAGGGTATAGGGGAGAATAGAGAGTTACGACCCTCGAATATGTGTGAAGTCTCCTCCGCGGGGGCGCATCAGCGCACCCGCGGGTATAGCCCCCGAGGCCTTGGAGGAGAGTTTGTGCTCATCCAAGGGCTATAAACGTTGCACCACTGGGTAGCTTTACTGGGGTGGCTGTCCAGCGTCTTTTTCAGCCGGCATCGACACTCTTTCAGCCGGCCTCGGCGTTCTCAGTGCTGGTACAGCGGCCCAGCATTCAGCTTAACCATCAGGAGGGCGTATGTCTACAGTGGAGGGTTTGGTTAGACACGTGGAGCTTCACAATTGACTGTTGTTGGCTTATTCGAGGGTGCGGTTTGAACCGTGGTGTGCGAGGAGCCCCCCGAGCCCAGGCCCGTGTGAAGGCGTTCAGGGGAACCCTCGACTTCGATTACGACCCTCGTCACCCTTCCACAGGGAGGAGGGGAGAAGCGCACCATGCTACCCATGCCCGGGCCGCGAGCTATGGCTGCTTTAGTGAGCTATTAGCGGATTGTTCAAGCGGACGTCCGTGCCCCGTTCGATAGGGGTCGGCTCGTGGTCCATAGACACGTCCCATAAAGGGCTCGCGAGGGTTCGCTAGGCGGGGCTCGAACCCATTCGGTAGGGTTTGAGGGCTCGATGCTCTCCCTCGATGGGATCCCCCTTCTAGGCACCCTCAACTGGCCTTGAACACTGCGTAGGATGTCTCGAACTTCGCGTTCGAGGGTAGCTTGTACGGCACATCCCTGCAGTTCCTGACTCTGGCGATCTGAGGCGCCTGTCGAACCCCCGATCAGTAAGGCCTCGGAATGTGATTCCTTTGAGGGTAAAGGGACCCCTGAAGGAGTATTCCGTCTTGATTTGAAACGACGCAGAGTTGTGAGTCACGCGTGCGGGTCTTCCGCTGGTGGTGGGCGACGTGGCCCAATTCGTGCGGTGCGGTGTGGGCGCGCCTTTTCAGGCAACAGCCTCGGGCAGACGAAGCGGCATGGGCGGCGGCTGACAGATGGGATAACGCAACAGTCGCGCCGTGTCCGCCGGTTATCGTGCCGCATTTATTGCTGCGTGCGCGCGTGGGAGGCTCCGTGGTCGTGGGGCCCACCCGTCAGCGATAGCAGAATCTACCGCATTCAATGCGGTAGATTTGGGCCGTGGCTGCGGATGCGCCCACCGTGGTAAATAAAGACGGAGAGAAAGGGGATGTTTTGGGTTCACCTGGCCACTTGCCTCCATCCTGCTTCGCCTTCTTCGCCTCCGTTGCATCCTGAACCCGTAGCCAAGAGCGAGAAGGAGGAGGAAGGAGGGAGAGAGAGAGAGAGAGAGAGAGAGAGAGAGAGAGAGAGAACCTTAGCCGTTTCGGAGCCCTCATTCCCGCATCTCCCCTCAACTCGAAGAGATGTCGGACATCCAAGAGCCCTTGCCGTGGGGGAAGTCCTCCGCCACCATGGCGGTTCTAGAGCAGCTGGTCGCCGACCGGCTGCTGCAGCGGAACCCCGACTCGGGGGTGCCAGCGTGGATTTCCCTGCACCCAGACGAGACCGAGTCGAAGCCCCCGCAAGGCTACGTCGTAAGCTTCGTGCGCCTCCATGAGCGAGGCTTCGGGGTCCCTGTCAGCAGGTTCATGAGGGCCTTGTGCGAGTACTACGGAGCGGAGCTGCACAACTTCAGCCCTAATGCCATCTCGCAGGCGGCGGTCTTCGTCGTCGTCTGCGAGGGGTACCTCGGGATAGAGGTGCACTGGGATCTTTGGATCCACCTCTTCCGCGGTGAGCTCTTCGTTGAGAGCGGGCAGGGCCAGCCGAGGCGGTTCGCGCGCGCCGGCGGCCTCACATTCCACGTGCGCCACTCCCCGAGGAACCTCTACATCCACAGCAGGAAGACGACGAACAACGCCGGGTGGAGCCGAGGGTGGTTCTACCTTCGGAACTACCGTGGCGCGCTCCCGGCGTTCACCAACCGGGTCCTCCGGGAGCGACCGGCGAAGTGGGATTGGGGGGTGTCGCCCCAAGCACAGCAAGACAAGATCGAGGGCCTTACCGACGCGCTGGCGCGTTTGGCGAAGAAGGGGCTGACGGCAGCGGCCGTTATCGCGAACTTCCACCGGCAGAGGGTGATCCCTCTCGTGGAGAGGGTCCTGCCGATCTTCCAGCTCACTCCCGGGAGCCGGGTTGAAGGCTCGAGGACGTCAAGCAAGCTTCTCTCCCACACCAACGCCGCCCGGAGGGCGAAGTACGCAGTGGCGGATTTCCCCCAAAATCTCGAGGATCTTTGGAGGATCAAGATGCGCCTCGAGCCGGGGTACATTTCCCTGGTAAGTTTTGGTTTCAGACTCGTCGTGCGCCGTGTAATCCCCTTTTCCTGACCCCATCTCGGGCGTGTTTGGCAGGGGTTGAGGTGCGGCTCCTCGAGGCCCCCGGTCCCAGAACAGCGCCTGATCAATCGCCTCCACGCGGAGAAGATGAAGAGGCGGAAGGACGCAGCGGAGGCGAAGGCCGAGAGGAAAAGGAAGAGGAAGGCGAGACACGACAAGGCGTGCAAGCTCGCTCGCGCGGAGGGGAAGCCGCAGCCCGCCACACCTGAGTCCTCGGAGGAGGACGAGGAGGAGGCCTCGGATGCCGAGGACCATGCTCTGAGGAGTGAAGGGGAAGGCGCGTGCGCGAGTCCCCCACCGTTCTACCTGTGGGATGAAGAAGAGGGAGCGCCCGTGGCGCCAGAGGAGCCGAGGGTCGTGGCGGGGTCATCGGCGAATCCCTCCTTCGAGGGTGCGGAGCGGGAGTCATCCTCGCCGACGGCCGGCGAGGAGACGCCCGCGCCCCAGGTGCTGATCCGTGGCGATGAGGCTGCGGCGGGAGAGGAGTCGCCCATGCTGGCAGCCTCAAGCCACCAGGCCGACACGAGGGGGGCACCCTCGGGGCAGTCTTCGAGGGACGGCACAATGCCCCGGGCTCGAAGAAGTGCCACGAGGAAGCGGAGCATGAGTGCTCGATCTGGGTAAGTATTTTGGATTTCATTTTTGTTATGTGTTTGGTGGATTTCTCAATCATGTTGTCCTCAACTCGCGTCTCTTGATTTCCAGCCCCGGGGCCGTTCCCAAAGATGCGGTGCAGCTTGCCCCAGCCAAGGCTCTCAAGACCGGGGCACGCAGCACGCCACACACGGCGCTGCAGCCCCAGCCGGCTGTGGATCTCGAGGCGGCGGCTGCGAGGCTACGAGAGGCCCTGGCTCAGGGGGCCCGGGCAGCGCAGCAGGCTCGGGCACAGGAGGGCGACGCCGGCCAGAGCGGTGCCGAAGCGGCCGCTCAGGCTGACGACGCCGGGGAGACCGGCCGAGGCGGTGCCGGTGGCGCCGCCCAGGCGGCCATTGAAGTTGAGGCCGGTCAGGGCGACGCGGCCAGTGCCGCCCGACCGGATATGGAAGGAGAAACTGGTGGGGACGCACAGGAGCGCCCTGCCGGTCAAGCAGAGGAGGATACCCTCATCCACGAGCCCCCGAGGGCCGAGGGCGAGGGTGTCGCAGAGAAAGAGATGGCGCAAGAGGCGCCAGGGGTGGGAGGAGCCCCTATCTCGGAGACCGCCGAGGCCCGGGACGAGGGCACTGTCGCGGTGGTACCCGTGCCGACGACGCAGGAGGGTGCGACGGCGTTGGTGGAACTGTCAGACAGCAGCGAGGAGTACGGGGACTCGATGGACATCGACCCCGCTGCTGCGGCAAGCGCCGCCGCGCACATCGCCGAGTTCGCGTCGGCCGGCGCGGGCATGCTCGAGGCAGGGACGTCCGAGGGGGGCCACCTCGGGGTGATTGTCCCGTCCGGGGTCCCCTCGGAGTTCCTCCGCAAGGAGCAAGAGGAGGAGGAGGCCTGGAACAAACAGATGGGCGTGGGTCGGGAGATTTTGCAAGCCCTCGACTGCGTCTTCCAGCTCCACCAAAATGCGGACTACCAGGTCAGCCAGGTAAATACTGCCTCCCCGAAAATTGCTCAGATTCGGTTTTAGTTTTTACGCGTCTTCACCCACATCCTCCCCCCTTTGCAGCAGCTGAGGGAAATCTCGCGCGAAAAGAGCGCCGAGATGAACCGGCTGTACTCCCAGATGAGCCAGCTCAGGCAACACAACGCCGAGCTGGTGCTCAAAAATATCGACGCCAACACAAAAATGGCTGATCTGGGGGCGCGTCAGCAGGCGCTGGAGGAGGAGCTGGCGCGGGATGCTGGTGAGCGGGACGTCCAGAGGGCGGCAGCGGAGCAGAAGGCCCGGGAGACTGAGGTGCAAGCTGCCGAGCTACAGCACCTTCGGACGGCGCTCGAGGAGAGAGCTCGCGAGGCGGAGGTGCATAGCGCTGAGCTGCAGTGCCTCAGCACGACGCTCGAGCAGCAGAAGGCCGAGCTCCTCCATAAAGAAGTGGCCGTGGTTGCGCTCACCTTGACCCTCCGGGAAAAGGGCGATGCCCTCGAGGGGAAGGAGGTGGCCCTTCAGAACATGGGAGCCGCCCTTAGAGAGAAGGAAGCCTCCCTGTCCTCGCTCGAAGAGGCCGCCCGGACCCAGAGGGTGGAAGCGCAGAAGAGCATCATGGGTGAGTACCTTCGATTTTTCGTCGATTTGTTTCTTTTTGTAGCTGATGTTGATTTCCTTTGCTCAGAGCTAAGGCAGAAGGTGGCGGACGAGACCGTGGCGAAGGAAGCGGTCCACACCACGCTCACGGTGGCACAGATGGAGTTTGCTGAGCTGGAGCAGACCGCCGTGAGCGTGTGTCAAGAGCTCGAGGGGGAGGGTGCCGTCTCGGGCAGTTCGGTGATCAGCCGCCTGCGCGCGCTAGGCGTTCGGGTTGCTGAGCACGCCAAGAGCACCTTCCGCCTCGGTGTCCTGCGGGCTCTCGCCGTAGCCTCGACGCATTACCTCATGGATCTCCAGAGGGTGTCGTCGGGGTACGTCGTTCCTGATGACGCTGACGCGGACGCCGCATCGGCCATCATGGATGAAGCCGATGCAGCCACGGAGGAGTTCACCACCGTCCTTGCCGAGAAGCTCGAGGCAGATATCCCTCCTATTGCCGAATTCGACGCCCCTGAAGACCCGCAAGGGGGGATGGTAGCCTGTAGGAAAACTGGGCCTCGGAGCCCGTGTAAATAGATTAGTGTTTATGTCATAGTCGCGCTTTGTAATCGCGTCCTATGAATATAAGAGATTTTATTTCATAATTTGAATGTGTGGCCCGTCGAGGCCTTGTGTGTTCGAGCCTGTGTTTCTTTACTTTATTTCCGTGTTCTTGTATGCGACTTGGACGAACGTCTGCGAGGGGGTTCGCGTTCATAAGCAACGTAGGCGTAGGGTGGTGAGGGGGTGCCGTATCCCGGAGGCGTAGACGGCCCCACGACTCGGCCGGCCCCGTACCGTAGCTGCTTACGCCTCGCGCCCGTTTTTCCAAGGATACGAGAAGCTTAGGATCGAGACGGAAATATTTCGGAAAACATTTGGCGACTTTTTTGGGGACGTTCGGGGGTTCCCCCCGTAGTAGCCCCCAAGGGAGGCTTGGCTTTGCCGAGGGCAAAGCCAAGCGTACCTCAGTATTCATGTGCATCCAAGCCCTCGAGGGTCCGGAAGGTTCCCAAAAATCAATAAGTAAAGCGTACTTTCTTATTATTTCGGGAAACCAAAAATGCGAGTACGAATGATGTACAAATAGCTTGAAATTTTAGGGATAGAAACGACGTAGCTGTTGTATATTCCAAGCGTTGGTGAGGACTTCGCCTTTTTCGTTTGCCAGCTTGTACGTGCCGGGTTTGAGCACCTCGGCGATTATGTACGGTCCTTCCCATGGAGGTGAGAGCTTGTGGCGGCCCCTGTTGTCCTGTCGAAGCCTCAGCACCAAGTCCCCTTCGTTGAGGTCTCGACGCCTTGTCGTCGAAGTGGCTTGGGTCGAGGGGCACCTTCTTGATACCCTCAGCAGGTTCGAAGCTCCCGGCGTGTCGGTGTGTGGAGTCCAAGGCCTCGCTTGCCATTTTATCGAGGGTAGCTGCGAGGGCCTTGTCCTCCACTTGAGCTTCCGTGCACTCGACGCACTCGACGTCGCACTCGTAGGCATGCTCGAACGAAGAGCCGATGGTGATGACGCCCTTTGGACCCGGCATCTTGAGCTTGAGGTAGGTGTAGTTGGGGACGGCCATGAACTTGGCGTAGCAAGGACGACCAAGGATGGCATCATAGGATCCTCGAAACCCCACCACCTCAAAAGTGAGTACCTCCTTGCGGAAGTTAGCTGCTGTGCCGAAGCAGACCGGCAGATCGATCTGGCCGAGGGGTTGGACTCGCTTCCCCGACGCAACGCCATGGAATGGCGACTTGCTGGGGCGAAGCTTGTCCAGTCCGATTCCCATGAGCTCCAAGGTGGGGACGTACATGATGTTGAGGCTGCTGCCTCCGTCCATGAGCACCTTGGAGAAACGGGTGTTGCCGATGATGGGGTCGACAACGAGCGGATACCGTCCTGGATGTGGGACGTAGTCGGGGTGGTCCTCGCGGCCAAAGGTGATGGTATCCTTCGACCAATTGAGGTAGGATGGCGTGGCTTTGGTGACGGAAAAGACTTCGCGGCGCTCACGCTTGCGCTGCCGAGAAGTCATATTTGTCATTGCTCCTCCAAAGATGAAGAGGGCGTTCTCCACTGGGGGAAACTCGTCATCTCCACCTTTGTCGCCAGCGTCCTTCTTCTTATCTTCGTCGCGATGCGCGACGCAGTTGTAGTATTTCTTGAGCATCTCGCACTGCTCGAGGGTATGATTAACCGGGCCCTTGTGGTAAGGGCACGGCTTCTTAAGCATGTCGTCGAACTGGCCACCACCGCCTCAAGGGGGCCTCGAGGTCCTCTGCGGTCTGGGGCGGCTGCAAAGGCCTCCTCGGAGTCCTTTGCCTGCCCCGAGCCGTGTTCATTCGGTGGGACCGGCTTCTTTCCCTTCCTCCCCCGCTTCTGTTTCTTGGCGGGGGCGTTGGGCTTGACGTTGCTGCCCTCCGCGGGCGCATCGTCCTTGCGCTTGCTCGATTTGTCATCGAAGATGGCGCCAACAGCCTCCTCGCCGGCAGCGTAGTTGGTGGCAGCGTCGAACAACTCATTGGTGTTGACGGGTCAGCTTCTCGCAAGCTCATGCACCAGGTTTCGGCACGTCGTACCTTCGAGGAAAGCGTTGATGACCTCGACGTGGGTGACGCTGGGGAGCTTGGTGCACTGCTTGGAGAAGCATCGCACGTAGTCACGTAGGGACTCGCGGGGCTTCTGGCGACACCCCTTGAGGTCCCAGGAATTCTCAGGGCGCACGTACGTGCCCTGGAAGTTGCCCACGAAGATATGGACCAAGTCGGCCCAGTTGTGGATCTGATCCGCAGGCAGGTGCTCGAGCCACGTTCGTGTGGCGTCAGCAAGATGAAGAGGAAGGTTGCGGATGATGACCGCGTCCTCCATCGCGCCGCCTAGCTGGCACGCTAGGCGGTAGTCATTGAGCCAGACTGCAGGATCAGTCTCGCCCGAGTACTTGACGAGGGTGTTGGGTTGTCGAAAGCGCGGGGGAAAAGGCGCAGTTCGAATCTCCCGGCTGAATACCCGGGTGCCCGGAGGCTCCGGGGACTCACCCCTGTCGTGCTTGGGGTCGAAGCGTCCACCTCGCCGAGGGATGTACCTCCTGCCGTTGATGATGTTGCGGGCGTCGCCGTCGCCAGCGTGCCCGCGAGTGTCACAAATTCGCTCCCTTACGGAAACTCTCCCGATGCGCTCGTGCACCGAGGGTGCCTTCGCACCGGGAGCTACGGCTGCCTTGCCCTTCCCTGCTGGGGGTATGTGCACAGAAACCTCGCGGTCCTGGTGCGCAGTCCCATCGGGCTGCTCCGGGGCTCTCGAGCGCATGCGGGACGCGGAACTCTCGGCCTGCTGCACGGCAGCTTGCTCGATGAGCTCCTGTGCCTCGCGGCGCCGGTTGCGGCCCGAAGGTGTCGATGGCTCGGGCATGGCTTGAAGTAGATAGGCCGCAGCGATGAGCTTTTCGCCAGCCGTCTTCAGTTCCGGAGATTTGTCGACGTTGTCGTTAGCCAGGATGCGCTCCCGGGCAACACGTCCCGCCGCTTGGGCATGTGCACCACGCGCGGTCCGATGCTGCTCGAGTGCGGCGCGCAGCTCCTGGGTTTGTTGACGCTGCTCGTCGAGCTTGGCTTGAAGCTCATTGAGCTGCGCCAGCTGAGCTTGTCGCGCCGCCAAGCTTGACGTGGAAGGGGCTGCAGGCGGGACCACCGGTTGGTTTGCTTGCGCGTCCGCCCCGCCATCCGCGCCGTTGCTCGGGGCATTGTCGTTTTGCTCATCCGCAACGTCCGCCATGAAGCACTCCCGGGAAGGATCGAAATCCCCCTCGCTGGAGTCTTCGGAGCAGGTGAGGCAGTAAGCCGTCGCCAGCTGGAACGAGCAAAGAGCGTCGGGGTTGCGAACCCCGGAGTAGTCCTCAGCCTTCTCGGCCGTGAAGTTATTCATGAAGAAGTTGACGTCGTCGGCGATCGAGGTCGCTGTCTCGGGGTAGGATTCGTCAGGATACGATGCGATGAGGCTGCAGATTGACAGAAGATGATGACCCGGCAGATCCTCATGCTCGATGAAGTTAGCGCTGGTTGACGAGGCGTGGGCGGCAGTGTTGCGCATCCCGAAGGGGAAGGACGACGCCGAAGTCGAACCCCCCATGGGAGGCACTCGCGCCGCCACAGGTGACGATGCCGGCGTGGATGACGCCGAGGCACGTGATGACGAAGCGGTGGACCCGTTGGCCGTGACGCTGAGTTGCGACATGCCAGCCTCGACCCACGTGGGGGAGTTGTGGCGTGCCGCGCGACGCCGCTCCGCCCGTGCCTGTCGCGAACGTTGGCCCGAACGCCCGTTGCGCCGGGCTGGTGAAGTCGGGGTGGCGGGGTCGCGTCCGGGCGAGAGGAGCTGCATGAGGTAACCGTTGCCGGTTGCTCTGAACTCGAGACTCCCGAACGAGATCACGCGTCCTGCTGGAATCGAATCCGAAACACACATGGGGTGCGTGTTGGATCTGCCCGCCATCCCTGGAGATCAAATGGGAAAGAGAGAGAAAATGTCACACAGCGCTCCCCTACCTGGCGCGCCAACTGTCGGTGTCCCGACCCGGGGGTCCGGATCCCAACTAGTAAATGTTGCGTGTTTCCTCGTCCTAGATGATGATGCAAGAGGCAACACAGTAACGCACGGTTTATCCTGGTTCCGGCCGCGGGGCCGTACGTCCAGCAAAGGGGGTGTGCGAGGGCACTGTATTATTTTGCACCCGGAGTGCTTGTAGTAGGGGTTACAAGCGAGGCGAGAGAGGGAGGGAAGCTCCCAAGTCTCTGCTAGAAGTGGAGTCGGTTGAGATGAGTGCTTAGTAGTCCCTGAACGTCCTCTTGGAAGAGAGAAACCAGAGAGCCAGAGAGAGCAGCCAGCCAAAAACAGCGAGCCCCGGAGGGAGAGACCCCCACCTCCTCCTTTTATAGTCATAAGGAGGGGCGGCGTACATGAGTGGGAGTATGAAAGTCGTTGTTTTCCCCTGAATCGCGGGGGGTACAGTGGTCGGACACTGTAGGAAGTACACTGTGGGAAGGCGGCGCGTGTCGCAGTCATCCTAGATATCGTCCTTGGTCCTGTGAAGATTGCGGCGGTCGTCCTGCCACCCCCCGCAGGCGGCGTAGTCATTGCTGGTGCACGGGACTTGGCGTGGTGGCCTTCGGTGGGCCCTACGAATTAGGGTCCTACATGTGCCCTCGGTAGTGGTGGCGCGCGACGGCCCCGGACCCCCTGGTCGGAGTGCGGGTGTGCGCACCAGAAGGTCCGGGGGACATGTGGAAGACCCGGACTCCTAAAGGGGGGAGGTCCGGGACTCTGTCCGTGTGAGCTGAGCGCCCCTCTCGGTCGGACACGTGATGTTGCCGGACCCCTTCCCCAGTGGGAGGCGGGTCCGGATGGTCGGCGGGAGCAGTACCGAGCCTGTCTTGTCCCGCGCCGCAGGTCCCAAGGCGCTGCTACAGCGTCCGGGATGGCGGAGTGGTGACCAGAGTCAGCGGATGGGACTCCGGTCACATCTACTGTGGGAGTGGCGGCCTGACACCGCCCGTCCTTTGAGCCGTGGTGGAGTGGCTGGCTTTTAATGCCTTCGTACGGCGAGCGGTTGGGCGGCGGGGCTGTTTGTCCCTTGCGCCGAGGGGTGGCCTCGAGCGAGGCGGAGATGAGTCACCTGCTCGAGGGTAGATCCGCTACCCTCAAGCGAGGCGGAGATTGGTCACCTGCTCGAGGGTAGATCCGCTACCCTCGAGCGAGGCGGAGATTGGACACCTGCTCGAGGGTAGATCCGCTACCCTCGAGCAAGGAGGAGATTGCCCAGCGGGCCTGAGAGGGACCCTCGAGCGAGGCGGAGATCGTTCCGCGGGTTCGAGGGGGATGTGAATGGGCCGCACGCTGGGCTTCTTTGAGTCCTTTCCTTTCCTCTGAATGAGAAACAGGCCGTGGGCCTTCGTGGGCTTAGCCGTCTTATCAGGTGTTTGTGTTTTTTAAAAGCAGTCTTAGTACCCCAATTAGGGTGTTCCTAATTATAGTACCCGACAATCTTGCACCCCAGGACTCAAGGAGTATGAATACAGGTTTGTGTAGTAGAGGCTAAGTAGTCCTAGATATGCAGTAAATGGTTCTGGAGGAAAAAAGGACTAGGATGGTTGGCATGCTAACGCCGCGCCCGTAAAGGCGTGGATGATCTGTGTTGTCAGAAATGGTGTAGCCATTACGCTTTAATGGTGGTATTTGAATTGCTTTTAATGGTCTAGGCAGGTCTGCAATAATGAGGAAAGGTATCAATGTATCATCACGGTTTATATAACCATAGACATGGCTTAATAATAACCAGTTATTCAAATTGACTTGATATGCCTTTGAGTAAGGAGTCATAGGATTTGCAAAACTCAATGACAACAGCATTCCACAGATACAAAATATAATACAGAACATAAAATAGTAGCATCTCTATAGAAAAGCAAGAGATTTTAGCATACTAACAGCTTTCTTTGTGATTAGAACACTATTGAAGGCTCACTTCAAAGAGTTCCTGCCTAATGCAAATGACATCTTTCACCTTATCAAAAATCTATATAAAATAGTTTAAGTTCACCGTAGCTACGAAAAATCAAACTACCAATTAATAATAGCTTGCTGGCAGAAGGCAGAGATGAATAAAGTTTCATTGACTGTAGCATCATGCATGGGACGGAGCAGAGAGATTTATATGTAACTGCGGGTTGGAACAAATTATGATGGGTTGAAATGGATACTTTGTGCAAACGAAATGGGTTGAAAGCGAGTTGTCCCACTTTGAAAGTCGGACTCCGAAATTAAAACTCTCATGTTCAAACTTAAAATTCTATCAAAATTAACTGGAATTTGTTGGAGATGACTCGATATGACTGGCAATTACTCTGTGTAAAGCAGTGTGGTTAGACCTACACGTGGGCTCAGGTCAAGAGCCAGACCCTGAAAATAGAACCTCACATTTACATTATAAAATTTTATCAAAATTGATTGAAATTGGTTGGAGATAACTCAGTATGATCGGTAGCTACTCTCTGCAAAATAGTATGGCTAGAACTACATGTGGACCCCACGTCAAGAGCCGAATTTTGGAAATAGAACCTCGCGTTCACGTTATAAAATTTTATCAATGACTGAAATTTGTTGTAGATGACTCGAACTGGCAGCCTAGTAGCTACTCTCTGCAAAACAGTGTGACTAGAACTACACGTGAGTTCTACGTCAAGAGCCGGACCTTGGAAATAGAACCTCCTGTTCACATTATAAAATTTTATCATTGACTGAAATTTGTTGGAGATGACTCAAACTATATAACAGCTACTCTGTGCACAATAGTGTGGGTAGATAAACACGTGGGCCCCGTATCAAGAGTGTATACCCATGGATTTAAGCGTCATATGGGACAGAGCAGGGTGGGTTATTTAGTTGAGATTTTGAGTTAGGGGTGAGTTGCTATTAGATACCCAAAACTTATCCTTTTGGTAACGGGAGATGCCCCTAGCAGACTACCAATTATATCGCTAATACCAAAAACAATTTGGCAATCGCCAAAACACAACTTCCTCTTGCTCAACTGTAGGGGTTTCTCCCTCCACTCTATCATTTGAGTAATATACTACAACACTTGCTACAAAAATTTAAAAGATATTATTAATGATGGAGAGAAAATATATAGTGTGAGAGATAAGCAATGTACTGGAAATGATCAAGCACGCCGATACGACGCCGTAGGATGACGATGCGCTGGCGCATGCTATGCGAAGCGGCGGCGATTGAGCAACGTTCGATTTGTTCCATACGCAAGGCCGATCCTTTTTCCCATCGCGTCAAGCCTCCAGTGTTAGATGCACACAAATTGCACATGTGGCCAACAATTCTAGAGAGGTAGCGCCCAACAGCGTGATTGGCCACCAGCACAGCACAGAAACCACGCGGCAAGCATGGAAACACCAGGCGCTGGATGCTCTTTCTTCCTTCCAGCAATATAGATTTACATATACGTGAGTATTTTGGCGCCGAATTCGATCAACGACGCAATGCTCTACCAGCCGAGCTATGCTATGCTCAAGTAGGTGTAGGTCTGTAGGTGAGGTAGCTCGTGTCCATGAACAAGGCTCCTCCTTCCTTCTCCGCGAGCATTCATCGATCCGCGAATCGATCAGTACTGCAAGCCGAAACTGATTTGCGGGCTCCCGGGTCCAATCCAACCGCTGCCCTTCACCGACTCCCCTAGTTAATTGAGTACTAGTAGTTGCTAGGACAAGCAGGCTGCGGCTGGACGGACACCTCCCGTGCCATAAGACACAGGGAACATGCGGCGGCCATTGGGCACCCCCACGACGATAATTCTACTCCTACATGACATGGCATGTGAGGACGGCGACAAGACGGTATGGACGAGGAGAGGACAACACCCCGGCTCCCCCGGCGCCGGCGGCGACGTCGCATGTGCTTGCCCCCCCGTCCATGATGCAGCAGGCAGCAGATGTTCCGGGCGATGATGCAGTGTGGCGTGTGGGCGCGTATCCGGATACCCGGATGAGCCTGACTGACACGGGGGTAGCTGCTGCATACGATGAGTCCATTCCGAACTGAACTGAACGCCCATGCATGCGTCAGTGGGATCGGATCTAGTAGTTGGGACTTTTTTTTTATTTCAGGAGCAGATTTCTCATTTCTTCAGTGGTGAGGGGTGATCGGCGTTGGAACTGCGATCCGGAGAAAACAACAGTCTCAACTGTCTCTTCTTGATAGCACACATCCTTGTAGATCGATCGATCCAATCCATAGGCTCGCCTCCAATGGCCTTTGGGTAGCCAAGAGCATCGATCATACATGCCAGGACAACAGATGCAAGGCGTAGTCGTCCTCCGATCCCGGCATTTTAACCTGCAGGAGCAGCTTCTGGGGGGGTAGTTAATCTGACAGGACTCTGTCTCTATGTTGTCAAAGAAATTAGGTGGCGGACGGATGGGAAGCACTGCAGAGGATGGCGCTCTTTTAGCTAACCCCCCAAAAAGAAAAGGGATCATACCATCATACACAAACTGGAATTTCATCTAGACGTACCATTAGGTGAACTCTCCTTGTCCTCCTGTGCCCAGCCAAGTTTATCAAGCCAAAAGCTGGGATTAGATCCACTCAGCTAACCCCTATCGTTTTCAGCATTCCCCTCTCTTGAAGGTTTCCAGCTGCTGCTAATGAGGTGCCCTGTCCCTGTTCGGCTTCGTCTTCCGAGCCCACGATTCCCTTGCCGTATGATGGAGCAAAAAAGAGACCGGTGTTGGTTGAGGTAGATTTGCATGCGCTTGTCCCGTTGATGCGCATCACCTCCAAACCTAAACATCCCTTTGTTTTGCCGTACGTGCTGTATCTTTGTCATTTCAAGTCAATGAAATATGTACGGGCAGATTTGCATGGAATGGAAAATTAATAGACTATTTGGATGAGTTAAAGTTGAGTGCTAAATTTTAGCACCTATTAGCACTTATACCTTTGTTAAAGTTTTTGAGTCTTAGCTAAACTTTAGCCCATCGTATTAGCACTCCTGTTTGAATGAACTATTCAGTACTTTCACACATTAGCATTTGGATCCAAACAAGCCAAGATAATATGACCGGAAATGTTTCATTTCTTCAGTAAAATATTATAGCAAATGATATGTCTCGTGTTTTCAATGTCCATCCTCCCAGCCGCATAAGATTCTCTGGTAGCTCCCAAACCAGTTAGTCAGCATAGACAACCATATTCTTTCCCCACTCTTTCCTCAACTAGAAGATTCAACATCCCACCTAGAGCTTTTGATACTAGTAGCAGGTTTTGCTGTCAAACACGCAAATCTGATTTGAAATTGAAGTCCCACCTCTTCAAATTATTTTAAAGCCTTGATTTCTAATTTCTGTTAACGTGCCCCAACTGCAGGGAAAGGCTTGGTAGGTAGATAGATGCCCCCAATATGCATGCCTAACAAATGACAAGGCATCATCCCACATCTATCATTGCAATTGCCTATGCATAGGATAACACAGCTATCCCATCAATGCCAACAAGGATCCTGGTTAATGCATGGTATTACGTACAGATCGACTGATTAGGACCAGGATTAGCCCCGCCCCATAACGAATCAGAAAACCTTTCGTGCGTGAGCATCGTTGATTACAGTCGTAATCGCAATTATTTTGGTATGGAAATGTTGTGCCTGTTCATGTCATTGCCGTTCCAGCTTCAGAGCTGTTCTAATCACCGGCCTACTGAGGATTCTTAAGCAAGATGAATTAGCACTGTGTTTATGAAGTCTCTCCACTTGTTAAGCATAACTGCAACTCATAGAAGCTAGATTGTTAGAATCATTCCAGCATTTCAATGTCTTTATGGAAGAATTGGGAATCAGAAGAAAAAATTGAATTGAAAAGAAATTTAGAAGACTGAAAGAACATATGCACGACTTCTTCATGCCTTTACTGTTTAAATGCATATAGTCCTTGAATCAGTCATGAACAATTAATTCATTCTCCAACAACTATTTTGAAGAGCGTTGAAAAGAGTTATGAGAGGCTGCATTGCTGCTCTATAGCAATAATTCAGTATATGTAATATCTATAATGGATGGACCTAATAATAATAAGGAAGCAACCCACTAGATCTCATTCTCAGATGCCAGTTTCCAGTCCCCCATCTGATGGCCTCTGGCCTCAGACCTGCTCTGCCCTTTTTCCTCCACAAGCAACATGGAGTAGCCTGTCACTGCTTCCCAACTCTCTGACAATGACCTTTCATTTTGGCACTAGTTAATAATACTGAAGCTAAAATAATCGAAGGATCCCAACAAACCCTAACCTAATACTCTCCATTCTGAAGTGATTTGAGCTAGCTGGCGTTCATGGCATGCTGTCTATGTGACTCCAATCACTGTTGTCTGCTGCTCCTTTTGTTTTGGGTGAGAGATTACTGTTATGTGCTTCTGAAACAAGCAACCCATTGCAGTGAGCAAAGGAAAAAAAAAGACGAGGAAAGAACAAAAGGTGGTGCGGTGTGGTGTGCCCCTCTGCAGGCCATGGCTTTTGTTATCCACTGAAGATATGCTGGGTGCTTTTCTTGCTTTCTTGTGCTTAAGAAATGTTAAAAGATATCACAGAATCATGACCATTTATTCGCTAATTTCCTACATTAGCTGACCAAAACCAACTTTTCAGACCTCAATCAACTTCAAGACTTGACAAAAAATTTACACCAAGCAAGTCAGTAAATATCTACGGATTGTTCCTGACAGTACTGACCCAAAAATAGTCATGGTTATTTTTTTTACCCAAAAATGGCGGAATTTGCTGAGGTCTCTAGACATGGAAGGGAAAATGGCCATATTGATTCCAGTGTAAAAGATTCAAACAGAGTTCAAAGTATGAAATATGCACCTTCAGCAGGTGTATCTAATGAAGGAGCATCTACTTCTGGAGCTGCATCGCAAACAGCATCTGGTGTGTTATCTGGATCAGGAGTGCTCAATTTAAGACCAGGGAGTACAACATCATCTGGTCCATTAGTCATGGTTATTTTTGGGCAATGCTAGTGACAGGGTAGCTGCTTTCTGATGGAGAATTGTTAGCAGCATGGTCAAGACCAGATGTTGACCCTGCAGGATCAGGTACCGCACTGAACATTAGGGGCCAAAATAATCATGGCCCCTTTTGGCCTCTGCAGTGTTCATTATCCTGGCGCTGGTCATTCTTTTCCTCGATCCAGGCCTTTAGGCCGAGCATCATTGCTGCCCTGCCGAAAGAGCAGCTTCGTGCTTGGACGCATGCTCTGCGATTCCAAGCATCCCAGGAGCATTTTCACATACGCCTGCCTGGTTACTGCCAGGTCCAGACTCTTTGACCGCTGTTAGCGAGGTGGTTAGAACAGGATGATGATAATAATAATAATAAACTCTTCTTCGAGGAGCACGATGCTTAGTTCATCACATGGTAATCAGGGTTTGGGAAGAGGCTGGTGGTAGTGGTAGTAGTGCAGCTACGGCCGGCGTGGAGAGGAGAGGATAATGTTAACGGCTTTGAGAGAGGGTACCACCGCACGTGGCGGCAACGTGCGTCGCCGGGGCGAGCAGGTGGTGGTGGCCGGCGACGTGTCCATGTGCGAAAGGCTGGCGCGTGCCTGGTGGCGTGGCGGGCCCACCCGCAGCGCCTCGTCGCCCCCGTGGCCCACTTTGTCTCGCACGGGGTACGTGCTCGTATCGTATGCGTACACCTCGAAGCCGTTGGTGCCACTCACATGTCCCTCCTCAACCCTCTGCTGGCAGTAGTAATGCAGCATCTCCTCTGCGGCTCTGCCTCTGCTTTGACCAAAAGACATTCTAGGGTACAGTGGCACGGGTAAATTTACCATCAAGTTGACAAGTTCACGCTTGGAGGCTTGAAGCCACGTTGAGCGAAACAGGAGCACTGTCAAAAGATGGGAATAAGTTTTTGCATCTGGAAGTCTGAAGCTTCATCGTGACGATTTCATTTCACCCTGCTCCATTTCCATAGAAAGATCCATCCATCCAACCAACCAAACAGAAGAGGAAACAGACCGTGGCAGCGGTCAGCGGGTGCCGCCCCCGCAGCGTGGCAGGCGGCTCGTGAGCGGGCGCCGGCCAGGCCCCCTAGCACCGGCAATGGCATGGTGCCCGCGACGGCGGGGCTGCGGGTTCCTCTCTTTTCCGGGCGTTTTCCCCGCCGGATCAGCGGCAGGTCACGTGAACTCGCCAACCGACCCCAAGCCTCCCGCCCCCGCCGGCGCATGCGCTCCGGGACCGGGAGGGCATCTCATCCCCTTCCGAGGCCGTCGGCTACCATTTTCCTCGTGACGAGCACAGGAGCCTCTCGCGCACTGTTCGATCGAGGGCTCGAGCCGTCAAGCGTCCTGGGCAGTACACCGATCTCCATGGTTTTCAAGAGGGGGGAACCCTGCGATGACAGATCACAGCGTGCACCATTAAGCAGCGAGGGCCCGTAGTGTGGTGACCTCTGCGAGTGACGAGCAAGGGAGCCAAAGACATCTCGCGCCAGGCGTTCGTCGGCAAGCTACGCCAAGTACAGTCGCTGTGCTAGTGACGGGCGTGGCCATTAATGCCGCTGTTTTATTGGCGTCTTGAAGCCGAGCTGCGCGTAACCTTCAAATCACAACAAACCGTGAACCAGAATTGCATCGCATCGGCGGGACGCTACCGTGCCGTGAAGACAAGAGCTATGCTATGCTATGCTCATGCCGTTCCATCGATCTTGCTTTGCTCACGGTGCTCATCTTGAGGCCTGCGGCCTGCCTGATAAAATTTGGATAAGGACGCTTGCTGCGTGCTGTCTTCCTACGGAATTTTGTACGGACTTGGTTAAGGGCATCAAAAGTGTCTTCTATGAACAATGCAAACCAAACAATCAAATCCTAAATTTACAAAATTCATCTATTTACTGAAGGTGAAAAAAGATACTGAGCACATGATTTTTTTTTGGATAAAAGAAAAGCACAGGGAAGTAAAAGAGCTTTTTTTTAGGGAGGAAGTAAAAGAGCTTGTACACCAGATAGACAGCGGAGGGCCCGAGGAGGCGTCCAAAATATAAAAAACACCGTGCAGTGCCGAGGCGAACAGCAGCAACCGCAAGCAAACAAGGCAGGGGCAGAGGCGCACCCAAACGCGCAGTAGAAGGAGCAGAGCGGCCATCCACTGCCGTCCTGTTCCGCCCCAGACTCCAGAAACGCACGCGCGCCGCAGAGCAGAGCTGAGCACTCGACTGACTGACTGAGGCGGCGGCGGCCGCCGCGCGGCAGGAGCGAGCGATCCCGCCCCCCATGGCGCGGTCCAAGAACGGCTGCCTCAAGATCCTCGTCTGCGCCGGCTCCGGATCCGACCCCTCCGCCGGCTCCGACGCCGACGCCGACGACCACCCCGACGAGGTACCGTGCTGTGTGCGTGCCCTCTGCCCCGAGCTTCCGACCTTCCGTGCCGCCGAATGGCGGCGTCTTTCTCTCTGCGCGGCGTGTCGCGCCTTGTCCAAAGTTGTTTCCTTTTCGAGCTTGTGTGCTTGTTTCGGTAGATCTCTGCGGAATGCGTGGGGTTCAGTGGGCAGGGTGTGCGACATTCTTGTTAGATCTGGGTTTAATTCGGAGCCGGGAGCTGGAATCAAGCGGCGAACTGGGAGATTCCTCTGTGATTCTCCAGCTCCGCTCTCTTACTTCGTGGGCCTAAATTTTGATTTCGAAATTGTTGTGCAAAGCTGGCAGGTGGACAATTGCTCTTCATTTCGTGAGCCCGATGTTGCCTGACGGCATGGACATGGCTCTTCACCTGAAAATTTCGTTTCGTTCTTTCTGAATGAAACTAAAGAGCAACAACAACAAAAAAAAAATCTTTTCTTCTTTTGCTGCATGGCCCTAGCTGCAGGCAGTGCCATGTCTGGTCTGGCTTAGGGTGCTGTTTTGTGTCGTCATGATCCCATGCAGCACAGCAAGAAGGGATCTGATGCTGCAGTCTTTGTTTGCTCCATGTAGTGCTATGCAAGTGCTTTCACTGTGTCTCCATCGGCTTGTTGCGTCCGTCTTTCTCCTCTGCAGGGTTGATTGCTTACAGCCTTGTCCCCTCTTGATTTGACAATTTTGTTTTAACGATGGGCTACTCGTGACTTTATTCCCTACTAAGACTTCAATACAGGGATGTGTTACCTGAAGTCTTCTTGCACAGATAACATAAAGATCTGGGGTAAAACCACCGTTTAGACTGGTGAATTCTTGTATACAACATGTGGTAGAATATGGCCTTGATTTTTGGCAGGTTAGCATGCATAGATGTATGCTGTACCTGTTGAATTAGGAGAGGTAGTAGCTCATTTAAATCTACAAAATTACACAATTTATGACACGTAATGGAACATCAGTAGCAATAATATATCATAGATATTTGTTTGAGGTTTAGTCTTCACCTACTGTCAGTGCATGCACACTTTAAGTGGTGCACTTTGTCGCCAAGTATTATGTAAACCAGATCCATCCACTTTCCTCACATAGTAATGCACCTTTGTTTTGGGAAATAAACTGACACAGAGACCTCCCCTGCTTAACTTTGGATAGATTTTGTAAGGAAACAATACATGAATTAATACAAGAAAACATAAATGTAATCAATGTGTGTGTTCAACTTATTGGTGGTGAATGTCTATTTGAAATTTAAATTTTTATCCGTATGTTTGCAGAGGCTGAATGAGAGCAGTATTTTATATTGCGGGTATACTTGGATAGACATTACTACCTTTCACTTTTACAGTGTATTCTCTTGGTTCTGTATCTATGACAAGTTACAAGATTTCTCACTTTCTGTTCCTTGCACTCTAACTTCATGCTAATGGATACATATTGACTGTTTTCAGAACAAGGCCATATCAGATAAAAGCAGGTGGAGCTTTCGTAGGAGGTCTACAAGGCATCGAGTTTTGAAGAACTCTGATATCTCAGAACCTGAAACTCTTAGTTCGAGCAAAGCAAAGGCTGACATTACACCAAGTAACAATGTTTATACTTCAACATACTCTTATGCCTCGGAGAAGCCTCTCCAGCAAGACAAGCCAGATGAGAAGATTCTACATGAAGAGAAGCCAGAGGAGAAGCCTCTGCATCAAGAGATGTCTGATGAAAAGCTGATGGAGAAGCCAGAGGAGAAGCCCCTGCATCAAGAGATATCTGATGAAAAGCTGATGGAGAAGCCAATTGAAAAGCCGGTCCACAAACTTATGGAAGAACCAGTTGACCAGATAATTGAAAAGTCGATTGAACATCCAGCTGAGGAGACAACTGAAACAGCAACTGAAGAGCCAGCCCCAAAAATTACTGATGCACCAACTGAAGTGCCAGCTGAAAAAACAAGTGAGGCAGCATCTGAAGATCCAACTGAAAGAATAATGGAAAATCCAATTGAAGAGACAACTGAGAGGGAAGTTGAGGAACTGATTGAAAAGCCAACTGTAAATATTTCTGTCGCATCAACTGGGCCAGAGCAGGAGGAAACAACTTCACCTGTTGAAGGAATCGGTGCAGACCGTGAGGATGATCACCTGGAGTCTGCAGCTAGTGATCTTCAGCCTGACAGTGGGACATCCATTGTATGTTGCAATTCTTTGCCTTGTAGTGTTATACTTAGTTATTTATCTTTCAGTGTTTGTAATTATTAAGAGATTATCAGCTAAAAAAATTAAGACGTTATCTGTTTGCATGACTCCAGGCAAGACAAGAACTATTGAATCAGAAGGATCTGGTGAAACTGCAAGCTATTGTACGTGGACATCTAGTTAGAAAACAGGCTTCAGAATCTTTGCATTGCTTGCTTGCAATTGTTAAAATTCAAGGATTAATCAGGGCTCGTCAAGCACAGCAATCAGGAGAGAAGGTTCAGGTGAGTGAAGGCTTTCTGTTTAAGGCATAATTGCTTATAAAAAAAAATTGGCATCAACTGCATTAAATGTGGATTATAACAAGCACACAATGTGATCAGTGTTAGCGAACAGAATGACAAAACATGGTCCATTCAGACCATGTACCATTTCTCCCTAAAACTTATATCTTGGAATGAGTTCAGACAGTGCAAACTGATTTGCTGAGTGGGGCTTATCAGCGTCATCATTTACTAAGATGCTATGTGCCTGTCATGTGCAGTTTTCGGAAATTGTTATAGCTAGCATCCTGAAAGCTGTCACTTTATTGCTAGTTTTAGGAATTTTGTTTCCATCCAATTTCTTATAGTTGCTACTTCTGTTTCTTGTTTGTTATCTTGTTGGCTTTTGTGAACTTCAATACCATTGCATAAGTGATTCTTTTCATCTGCACAAAATGCGTGGAAGGATCACCACTGTTCATGTTAACAATGCCTGAGTGTAATCTCTCTGAGCATTCTTGAGAGTCACAACAAGTTCTGTATCTTAATTCTGTGTATTAACATGTTATCCCCCTTCTGCAGGAGACTATTGTGCATTCTTCAGGTGAGAAATTGCTTCGCAATGGTTTTGCTCTCAAGGTAGGACATGCTATCCATACACTAAAATGTTCCATTTTCTCTCTAATTCAATTTCTTTTTCTCATATTCTGCACATTTTATTTCAGCTCATGGACACCATGCCGACTCCAAAATCCATTCACATAAAATGTGATCCTTCAGAATCTGATATCACATGGAAATGGATGGAGAGGTGGACATCCTTAATTCCACCAATCACTGGGGAGCAGTTGCCAGGTTACAGAGAAAATGTCGAGTTGATGGGTGAGAATGTGAAAGAAGATGCTCAGCATGATGACGAGATTGTTCCTTTGGGCTCAGATCTATCTTTCCCCAAGTTGGTGCCTGAATATGTGAAAGAGTCACTAGGGACATCTGATTCTGTTGATTTGAAGGCTCCTGCAAGTATCCCAGATGAAACCTCTGAGGTGGAAATCAGACGTGACCCTGAATCAGAGTTGATTGAAAATATTGATATAGATGCTGAGCATGTGACCGACCAAAAGTCTGAAAATGCTGTGGACGAGTTTTTGACGTCATCGGATCAACAGTCTACCCAAGCGGATGCATCAAGTGAACCCAACCCTCTTCCTGAAAAACCTGAATCATCCATTGAGGACATTGTTGATGCATATAGTTCTGAGCAGACACTGGAGATCGAAGGTAAAAGGTCTGTGGTGAGAAAGTCATGCAATCCAGCGTTTGCCGCTGCACAGTTGAAATTTGAAGAGCTGAGTACAAATTCAACAGTCAGCAGGTCCAACAGTTCATCGTATCTGGATGGGGCAAGCAAGTCAAGGGTGCATACTCCTCGTTCACAAGAAGATTACTTGTCAAAGCAAGATAACGACACGGTCCTATCAGAAAGCTCAGTTGGTCATGATGCTAAAATGGTAATTGCCGCTTCAGAATGTGGGACTGAGATTTCAATTTCCTCTACCCTGGACTCACCAGATAGATCAGAAGGTGATGGTGGGGAGATTGTATTGGAGATTGGATCTCTGGAAAATAGAAACTATGTTTCTGACAAAGCTAATAAGGACGCCAGTATGATGCATTCTGATGTAAAAAATTCTCCTGAAGTAGAAGCTGAGCTGCAAAAGGAGGAACAACAGAATGGCCATGTTGCTGACCCTGAAGTAGAAGCCCAGCCAAAAGAGGAGCTTGTTCAGGAACCACATGTTGAACCAGAAAAATCAGATTTGCAGGACTATGCTGAAAAACCTGTAGAGTGTTATGCCACACCTGAAGGAACTCCGATGAGCCGAGCCACCGTTCCAGAATCTCACGGAACACCATCAAGTGAGGTATCTGTTAATACCAAAAAGAGCAGGAGCAAAAAGCCCAAGTCCCATGCAAGCAAGAGGTCACTGGCTAGTCCCAACAGTGATTCAGTAGGACGGAGCAGCACCGAAAATTTCTCAAAGGAATCAAGGCGTGCCAAGAGAGAGAACTCAAGCAAGGCTGCTAAATCCGACCACGCCGACCAAGAACCTCGGATAAGCAACAGCAACCCGGTGCCAAGCTACATGCAGTTTACAGAATCTGCAAGGGCAAAGGCGTCTGCTAGTGCATCCCCAAAGATGAGCCCGGATGTTCAGGACAGCAACCCTAGGAAAAGGCATTCGTTGCCCATGACAAATGGCAAGCACGATTCATCTCCCCGCATGCAACGGTCATCGTCCCAGGCTCAGCAAAACGTGAAAAGCAATGGTGCTGTTCCTCACAACTCATCTGGTGAGTGCTTTGTTCTCTGATACACTTTTGCATGTTATCTGGTTGTGGTCGCATTAGTAGCCGATCCTTATATCTGCTATCCAGTTGCTTTTTGAGGTTGGTTCATCATACTTAATGAATGTTCTTACGTGCAGACAAGAGGTGGCATATCTGATGTGTTCTCCGAGCAGCATACCCGCGTGGTGCCATCGAATATCCAGATGGGTTTCTCGTGATGACTCTTGCCTTCTCCGCGTGTTCCATCTAATTCGTCGGTTCTTTTTCTTTTTCTTGATTCGTTGTTGGAATACAGAGTATGGTTGGAAGAAGGGCAGCAGCTGCCGCTTGATGTGTACATTTGTTGGTTGTTATTGGTTGTGTTATTTGACTGATGATAGTGGTTTCTGTGTGTAATATATATCCTTGACATGTAACGCAGCAGCAGCCTGAAGAGTGTGGATTGGTCTGTTACATTTGGTAATATTGAAATTACTGTTGGTTTGGATAGAGTTATCTTCTGATTTATCGTCAAATCAGTATACTCTGGCTGGTGGGGTACCAGTACCACGATGCGATTTCTGATGCGATTTCTAAATGTGAATTTTGGTACTGGTTAATACCCCCAAGCAGACTTGTCACAGTGCCCCCCTCCAAATTTTATGTTTTGAGCCTAAACTGGTCCATGTGTATAAATTCAGTTAAATTTGTTTTAAAACAAATTTTTATTACGAAATAATTTTTTAATTGTTCCAGAAATTAAAAAAATTGTTTCGAAAAAAAATTCCGTGGTTTGACTGCCTAACATTGGCGGGTTAAATGCAGTCGGAATTTAAATTTGCGAAACGGTGTAGCAGCACGAAGTTCGCTGTCGACAGCCCAAATTTTTTTGTCACGGTTAATGATTAACGGCCCATCAGTTGTGGCGTCCACCGGACTCACGTGGAACCGCGGGCCATGCAGATAACGTGGGCAAATGGGCATGGGATGGTTGGGAGTAATCGATGATTATATCAGTTGCAAACCAAATTTTTGTGTAAACTATAGAAAGTTATTAGATCAACATCCAATAGGTATGATGGATTGGATAATTTTACAATCTGAACCCGCCCTTGAATTGGATAATTACACTTTTGCAAATCCCCCCTCCCACCTCGCTGCGCCCCTCCCTTTGGATATTGATCTGATGACCCAGATTAAAGTTTCTATAGTTTGCACGGAGAGATTAGTTTGCACCTAATATGTTCCCTATATAAAATGTAGAACAAAATTGATTATTGTAACTTGAAATTATGAATCTCAAATAGTCAAATATATTGCTTAGATCTGAAGGTTTCAGATATGAGGTTTGTCCCATTTTTTCCTTTTTTTTATCATTTCCTTATTCAGTTTTTCATTCTGTCAATTCTTGTGTATATTTTCATTCGTTTTTTTTGTTTAGATTAGAAGCTTTGAAAAATCTGGTTGACTTCTTTGTTCCCATATGGATTCTTATAATCCTTATTTGATTGAAAAGTCTGCTCATATAAATCAGATTTGTAATTATCCTACTTGTGACGGGTCATTTTTTTTCCTAAAAGAAGTGAGCGAAAATTAAACTCGTAATCAATCAGATGACAGGTAGGCGCCTCCTTTTCTAATGAATGATAAATCTCTCTATATTTTCTATAAGGAGAGAACGTGACAGGAGAGAATGAGTATTGGGTATCGCCATTTTTTTTCGTTCTGGTGGATGTATATAAGCGTACGACTCGTATTTCCCGTGTAGTACAACTAATTGTATGGCACTCCGGTTGCTAAGAACTACTACGTTCATAACAGGACTTTCGAGCAGTTGGGGAATTCATGGCATGCCTCCTTTGAAAGAAAATATTTTTTTTTCAATTTAGTCGATTAGTCTCGTTGCGTTTCGCTCAATTTGGCAAAACAAAAAAAACGACGCTCACAATAAACCTAGCACAAATTTACATAAATGACAATGACATTGCTGACACCGATTAACAATTTTTTTCAACTGATTCAGTAATGGCTGAGCTCCAATGATTCATGGAATATTTTCTTTCACTTAAAAGAATTCCTTTTCGTCAACAAAGGATACTGTAATGAGAAAGAAACAAGGAGCTGAGGCGCAATATTTACCGAGCCATTCGAAAAAAGGATATTAAACCAAAGAACAATAAAAAATCAAACAGCAGCAACTGCGGCTCAATACCGCCCTGCTATTCTGCTATCTAGCTTTATCCTTTTCGATCCCTTTGGCTGCTCTTTCCTTGCGGCGGACACATCATGCAAAAATGTACAGTTGGCACCATTGCGACACCCCCGGGCACTGTTGAAGTAAGCACAGGGCTTCGTAGGCCTTTGCTTAGTCTCCCTACCTGGCATAGTACCATTGCTGACCACAGCAATGGTGCTAGTCTGCGAAGGAACAGAATGGTGATGCATTCCAAACTGCATCCCATGCTGCTGAAGTGGTTCCTGCCTCTCCCCTCCATGCTGATGGATCAGGGTCTTGTAGTAGTCGATACCCCTACCTGGAACATTTGAAAAGTTAACTGCTTGACTTGAACTTGCTGGAGGATTCATGCCAACTGAAGGAACAGCTGGAGGCAGCCGATTCATCACAGGTGGTGGTGGCAGCGCAGGGTTTATGTTGTGAAATGTTGTCATACGATCTGGGAAAGATACTGGAGCACTAGTTGTCATTTGGGGCAGCGAGCCCGGCAGCATCGGGGCAGGAGCAGAACTGTTGATTGGTTGTTCATGTTTAAGTGTGCCATATTCTTTCATTAGCCTCTCAAGTTGGGCTGGGTCACTTAGTATTTTGATGAGTAGATCTTGATCAATCATATTTCCCATTTGATTACTTTGCATTATTGCAGTGTATGCAGCAGATGCAGCAGCCACCGCATCAGGTTCACTGGAGATACCAGCAGCACTTCCTGTGTTGATGGAACCATTGGGCTGCTTCTGTGCGGTGGTAAATGGAGCATCTGCGGCTTGCGGGACCCTGACTGTTGCAGAGTCATACTTATCTGACTGATGGTAACTGTTTGGTGGACCAACAGATTGTTCTTCCAACTGATCAGAAGCATCATCCTCTTCAACAGGGATTAATGGAACCAATTGGGTCCGGGAATCATCGAAATAGGAGTCTTTCACATCAGGAGAAACAAATGGGCTGGATTGGCAAAAAGAGTTCAGATATAAGAATTGGCGCAAGAAGAGTCAAATCTGAAGAATTGTAAATTGAAATATAGCTTGCTTACTTTGGAGGAATATTTGATGGCCGTGGATATATAGCTTCAAGTGCTCCAAACATTCTCTCATTCTGTAAGCCGACCTCCACACTTTCTTCTCCAGCGACAACAAGCCAATCAGGATTATACAATATCTGCACCCAATACACGGTTTGGGAATGATCCTAAAGTTATATTTGCATTAGTAGAGTGCAGAGTTCAAACTCATGAATCCTAATTACCTGTGGTGGGCATCTCCACCTAATTAGAGGGATTTGAGATATGTCAATTTTGTGATTGTTGGTTGGCTGCAATGATTCAAAGCCCGGAGGCAGGGAATCATCTGAGCTTGGGCCAGCTGCATGCATTAACCATGAGCCTTTTGCTTGCAGATTGTCCTGCGGTCTTAATCCAGCTTGAGAAGGGGAATCCTCTGAGAGAAAAAGCCTTACCTGATAGATTCACAAGATCATGATGGATTAGTATTTAGTTATTTGCATGTTATATATTTTTTAGTGATTAGGAAACAGCAAATCTACATTAGAAACAAGCGTCAGCAAGAATGCATAAGCAATAAGATAATTGGATCTAAATATCAGAAGTAGTTTGATTCAAGAAGGGCACATAAGAATGGCACATGATACAGGATGAAAAGGTGAGCTGATGAGCTCAGTTACTAGACTATTCTATTGGAGCATAGGCCAGCAAGTCCAGTGTATATCCAACTAAAAAAATTCAGAAAACTGCCACAGTTTGAATAAAAAACACGCATCTATCCATTACGTAGCTGTCATGAAGAGCAACTCCGGAAAATTTCAGTTCGAGACATATTGATACAGTTTGAAATATTGACGTAGACAATGATTTTGTAATCTAACTCTAAAAATATATGTCCAACAGCTTTAAAAAAAAAAAGAAAGAAAATTCTATGTCCAACAGCAGACTTCATCATTAATTGAATTACCAGTAGAAATATCGACATAGTTGATTATTTAAACAACAGTGTTTTAAAGGCGACAAGGCGACCCAAGGCGAGCTGGGTACGCCTGGATGCCTAGGCGGCGCTAAGCCACAAGGTGTGAATGTTGCCCACGGCAAGCTGGGTCCGCTCGGATGCCTAGGCGACACATTAAAACTGTTAAACAATCAAAATCATGGTAGCTCTAAAGAACTATAGATCATCATCCATAAAGCCATAAGTAAAAATGGTTGTACTGGATATGAGACAACATGGATGCACCAAGAACCATTCTTTCTTTATCCTTGATTGATGGATATACTGGAAGGATATCAAATAAAAAAAAGGAGGCACTGGAATCCATTAAAGAACTTAGAATCAATGAAACATTCCACCAACATATAGAGAGAGATGCTACAAAACATAAAAATGAAGTACTAGTGCATACAGATCTTGGGCTAAGAAAGGATGAATGCCATATGATACAGATGCGCAACTGCATAGCAACCAATATATTGCTTATACTTGGTTTCAGCCAATAAGCTGATGAAGCCTTTGGTCTTTCATCATGATGATTTAATACCTCATTCAGAATGACAAAATGAATGCAGTTCGTCTACACTGCCTAAAAAGGGTATACAAAAGTTCTGCTCAGCCATATTACAAAAAAAGATTTTTGAATGCATAGATAGCCAAAAAATATTTTTTAGTGATTAGTAATAAGAAAAACTTAGAAACAAACAGGTAAAAGGATTTTTAAAAAAATAAGTCAACCGTGTGTCCAGTTAATTACGAGATTCTCTAGTGGACTTAATAAAGCATGTAGACTTTACTGCACTCATTAATGACAGGAAGTACGCTATAATGCCATGTCCTTCCAGATCTTTTGTGTTGCAATCTACTCATTCACTACGTGCAGATATCACCATTTAAAAAGCATGCAGTTGAGACTATCTGGAAATCAAAGTTTGTTAGCTTGCTTTTGTTCAGATTACACAGGTCTGCATCCATGAACCTATTATATTTTGTGTATATACCAGACATGGAGACAATGTCAGTTACAAGATATCAGATAGTTAGCATGCATGAGACGAAGAATGCAATATAATTGCTGTCCTGGACCACTGGAAGTAAAATGGTGTTCCATTCAATGCCAAACTTTGGCACGAGTTTGACTTTTTTAAAATGTTCAATTCGTTTTCACTGTTATACTCCACTTCATGACCCACACACACTCTGTTTCGAAAGGCATTGCCTAGGCACTAGGTGGAGAAGCACTGTCTTGCCTAATGCCTAGGCATTTTTCACCTATTTGAAGTTTAGGTCTTGATTTGAAAATAAAAGTGGGACAAATTAGGGGTGGAGATCGACAAACTATAGTCACCGTGTTCGGCTGGTGCAGTTTCGGCTGCTCCCAGCTGCTGTCGGCTGGAGGTATACCTGCCAGAGGCAGCGAAATGGGAGGCGGACGAGAGAACGTGGCACTTGGCCGCTGATGTAGGCCAGCCGAACGGCTGCAGGTGGCCAGCTGAACGGCTTGGGCTGCTCAAAGTAGCTGGAATCGGCCCAGCAGCCGTCCAGCAGCAGTAAGTGGTGCAGCCGAACACAGTGAATCAGAGAAATCATGGACGTGTGATGTCAAAATTTGATAATATGCCACATTTCATCTACTATTTAACATGCAATTACTCTAGCCGCCTGCAAAAGTACATACACCTAGGCGCTAGCCGCTAGGTGGAGTCTCACCACCGGCCTAGCACTTTACATTGCATAAACCCAAACTATCAAAGTTTGCAAGGTTAAAACACACTGTTTGGGAATAAAACTGTGGCAGCGTGGTGAGCATAAAAACAATCCCAAAGGATACTGTAGTAATGACCCAGCACAGCTTTGTCTCTCGTGCAGACTAACTCTACTGCCCTACACATAATAATTCCGTTTCACAATCTATGTCCAGTCCAATACTCAGGAGGCATAGTATTTTGTTAAGATTAAAGGATTTTTTTTTGTCAAAGCTGTACTCATTGGGTAGATCAATAGTTCATCTATCCAATAGGATTAAAAACATCAATTTTATGAACATAGACAATATACAAATCTACAAGACATCATGATCAGAGACTAGATGGTCTCTCAACTTAGCGTTCCCATTTGATACTGAATCTTCATGCTGTGACAATATCTCCAGCGCTAAATCGGATTTATCGGAAGGATTGCTTGACCGAAAGGAAGGATTGGTTGGAAAAACAGCTTTAGCGATGACCAGGATTTGTACTATTCCTACGAAGCGAGGGACGAGCGAGGCCTAGGATTAGGAATTGGAATCCCCACATGCATAGAAGGGTACGGCCCTTTCCCCACAGTCACGGCACCTCGGCAATATTCGCTGATTGGCCATGATGATAGTAAGTCATATGTGTGGATATGGACGGGCAAGTGCCTACACAAGAAGAGCAAACTTCCTTTTGTACATGAAATACCAAGACTTCATTATTAACACTTGTTTATTCTAATACAAATAAGAACGATAATAGGATTATTCTAAGTTGCATTGCTCGATTACTTCACGAAATCAATGAATAGGAATAGGACATTACATGATGAGCTCAACAATTAAGAACACAAGACAGAAGATGACCTTTGGCGCAATGCACCTCAACTGCACACACTATGTGAAATGTCCACCACTACATTTAAAATGAATAAGTAACATTGTAGTTTTGCAGAATTTTTCTATATAATTGTCATAGCATTTAATATGGAAGGTGCTTCTGGAAAAAAAAAGTTTTCTCCAAGTATTTCACACTCAAGGTATGCATATTTTCATCATCCTTTCTCACCATTGTCCATGGATACTTTGCTAACCTTTTAAGAAAAAAGGTAAAAGATATTTTTTACAGGTAACAATATACAACAGAATGCATAACGTGTAAACGATTTAAAAAAACAATCATGCTCATGGTTAATGATGTTTCACTCATTATAGTCTTTTCTCTATTAATAAAAATGAACGGTGAGTTTTTTTAATCAAAAACTAGTCGCACACATACAAATGTTGACATTTAGCAGCTACAGATTTTCTGGCTTAAGTAGGCCAAGATTACTCCTTTCAAGATCGCCTTATAGCAAAATTCAGCAGGCAACAGGGGAAAAAATGCTGTGATGAATT
This sequence comes from Panicum virgatum, assembly GCF_016808335.1. Classification (NCBI taxonomy): domain Eukaryota; kingdom Viridiplantae; phylum Streptophyta; class Magnoliopsida; order Poales; family Poaceae; genus Panicum; species Panicum virgatum. The sequence continues at coordinate 50,765,477 of NC_053142.1, forward strand.
GGAACATGCACGACAGCATAAATCAGATCGATCCCATTTAACTAAATTTCCACCAAATTTAAATTTATACTTGCAACCTGCAGTCCATATCCTTCTCTGGAGAATGCATAAAACTATTTGATGCATAATTTCCCATAGGACAGCATGCAGTATTATCAATTAGTATCATGGAATCTTAGAAAGAAATTTGTCATTACTTGTTTTGTTAAGTTGTCAGGCATTATTGTGTTCCCTATTTTCAACCCAAGTCCATGTTTGCTTGGTTATTTCATTGATTCCAGTCACTTGCATATGCTTTGTTTAACTGGTATTTGAGAAGATCGTTCATTCACTTCTGCAATTATTTGGGTGTAAGGAACACCAGCAATCATGTCTCATTTGCAGAAGTCAGGATCGAACCTTCGCAGTCGCTTCTTCTGCCCATAGAAGCTTTTTGAAGACTTTTTTTTGAAAAGGCGTTGGAAATTTAAAGTTGCAATGTTCGTTTTAGGCAAGCCGAACACATTGCGCAATCAAAACATAACAAATAGATCGTGCCTCCTCGTTGCATCGCGGAGTTGGGCAGCAACGGATTAAAACAGCACGACCAACACGAGAAGCAAAGCAAAACAAATAAATCTTCAAACCGCCGCGAAGGATTGGATTGTGAAGGGTGGGGGGGAAACGCGAATCGTTCTCCTCGCCGTGGCGGCGGACGAACTCATCATCATTGCGGCGAGGATTTTATCACAATACCTTGCAGAGATTGGCCCCGTTGGCCCATGAAACGCGCCTGGACCGCCTCGACCCCATCATTACTTGGCACTCCCCCAAACCGATCTATAGGCGCGGCAACCCTACGCGGCGGGGCGAGGCGGCGATCCAAGGCGCAATCCGGAGGCTCTCTGTTCCCGAACCCGGGATCGGGTCATCTAGGGTTTCCGCTCCGCTCCCGCGCCTCCTCCCCGTCCTCGTCGGACCGCGAGGGGGGTTGGCGCCCTCACGGAACGATGGCGATAGCGGCGGCGGCGGCGGCGGCGGAAGGGTGTGGATTTGGAAGGGACGATACGGGAGGTGGTGGTGGGGAGCAGGAGGATGTGCTGGCGTCGGCCGCCCGCGCCCCCTCTTTTGTTTTGTTTTGTTGTTCTCTCTCTCGTCGCGTCGATTTGATTTGATTCAATTTAATTTGTTCCCACCGTTTTTCTAGGATAATGGGTGTGGTGGGGCAGGCTGGGTTTGGGTTGGGTTAATAAATTTCAGCGGTTTCCCGGCTTTTCTTCAGAGAAAAACAGGTCAGGGCTTGCGTATGGTGCCAGCCACCACCGTTCGTTCCTGCGCTAGGCAGGCAGGTCATGTGACTGACTGACGGAGGGACGGGCTTCTTCCCTGATCGTCCCGTGTAATTTTTTAATCTGCTAGATTAGCGTCTCCTTCGAGGAGACGTATCGGATGCCAACTCTTCTTTACTTCTTTCGACAGACTTTAGTGATTTTCGGCTTGGATTTTTGTATCTGTTCAATCCGACTCACGTAGATGCGCGCAAGATGACAAGCACTCAAACGCACTGACCATCACCACAATGACCATTGACCAGGCAACCACCGTGCAGTTGAACTAACCTCGAGCACATCTGATGGCTCAAGAATTACCTTATGAGTGGCAGCGACAATGGCATGACATGCCTTGCGATTATCACGCAATGCGACAATATCCACACCGCTTAAAAATTGCACGAGGAAGAAATAAAAAGGGCAAAACAAAACATTTCTTCCACAGTGACGTGCCATGACATGCCGTGCGACGCTTAAAATTGCATGAGGAAGAAACAAAAAAGGGCAAAACAAACATTCCTTCTAGAGTGATGTGATAGATTTTTCTTGGATAAATTCTGGCCCCGCGTACAAGCTCCACCAAAATGATCGTGTTTCCAGCTGATTCTCAGGAAAGCAAATCATGCACACTCAGCCACAACTCATATGCCAATATAGTATTCCTCTTCAGACGATGCACATAACAGGTCTTAGAGCACCCCAAACGATCATATACTACCAACCGTCATGCCAGAATTTCAATTTTCAAGTCTATCCATGGATGTAACCACCAAGCACAAGTTGCATATGCATTAAGTAGTCTTTGGGGTCTTAGACCATACAGTTGAACCAGTTATTACAAAGCATATCAGGGGTGTATTCTCACATCAATATCAAATCATAACATGAATACAACGCCGCTGCCTCAGCAGCCTACTCTCAGTATCAGTGCGGCAGAACACAATAGAACCCAGCAACTCCCTCCTCTCAATCATCTCTTCTTAAACCCGTACTTCTTCCGCTCGTAGAAGAGATCAGTCTTGGCGCTTCCAAGATTGACAATCTTGGGACAACCATCCCGGTCCTTCTCCTGCTGGGTACACTCCTTGCAGTAGTAGGCGTCTGAGATGCCAACTCCTCCGCAGATCACACACCTTCCCTGGAATGAGCCATAGTTGCACTCATCGCAGACCCGAACAAGCGTGCATGGGCGCACGTATGAGTCGCAGATGACGCACTTGCCATCGCATTTCTCACACAGGCGACCGATCGCAATGCCAGGCTGCTTCCGGCACATGATGAGATCAGGATGATGCTTCGCCATTGCTGTTCGATGCTAATCTGCAAAACCATAGTTGAATAGCATACAGGTGAGAATCGTGCAATGCCATAGTTCGTCAGCAGCAGGTAAAACAAGCACAGGAGTAAAATCTCGGCAAAATATCAACGATTCAACAATTCAATCAATAATTCATATGGCTGTCCATGGCAATAGGTGCTTTGATGCAGCATTATCCTAGAGGAGCAAACTTCAACCGAAGAAAACAGCAGCTCAATTAATCATCACTAAGACAACTAACACTAAAGCTGTTTTTAGAACTACATCAAGCAACCACAAGGTTTGTCAATTTAAATAACCAATTTACAAAAGATGAAGACTACTTAATACAGGTAACTTATACGGCACATTGACATAAATATAGCATGTCCAAATCCAAATCCCACTGAAAACTATTATGCAATCTCACTATGCCTGATGTTTTTGTGATACCGTAAAAAAAACAACATTTGAAATGGCATATAGGTGTCTGTGCTCTCTGGCATAGCACAATCTCACTGCACAGAACTGAAGCTCTGAACGCCACTGTAAAATACAGTTTCAAAGTTGGAGGGTGCCTGCAGGCTTAGCATTTCCAATTGACCTGATAACCTAGTTACGCAATCAATTGTTGCTGGAATCACATCAAAACACCCAAAGCAACACTCCAATGCATCTATCCACTAGTGTTTTTTTTTGAAATAATCCACTAGTGTTTATCCTTCCCACCGTTGTCATGCAGCATCAAACATTGATGCTAATGATTAAACCCCACCATCGTCAAGCATCAAAATCAGAAGCTAAAGGAACCAATCCACATATCACGTTTTCCCCCTTCCCCATCGCTCCCCATCTGCCAAGGCTCACCGGCAAGAGCCCACGCCACCAAGTTGGAGCCACCTGCAGAGCAGAACAGCCGAGAGAGGAACGAGTTCAACTACGGGGAGTGGAGTAGCGGAAGCCCCAAAAATCCCTCGGCCGCCGGAGGCAAGGCCAGGCGGCCCCGCTCCAGTCGCCGGGTAATCGACGGAGGGCCTACCCATGCCGCTTCCATTCTAACACGGAGAAAGTTCTAGTCCAGAGCTCACGTACCTCCTACGGGTAGGGGATGTGCCCTGTGCGGTGGCGCTCCTCGTTCCTCCAAGGCAGCGCGCCGAGGGCTCGAGAAGACGGCGACGAAGAAGGCGGCGGACGGCGGCTAGGGCTTTGGGCCGCGGCGAGATATATTTGGGCCTTCCGCGGCGGCGGCCGATGCTGCGAGAAGCTTATAGATGCCACCACAGGGATCTCCGTTCCAACCGGTCCTCTTTCCAATCGGACGGCTGAGCGCTACCGCGCGTTTTGGGACACTGATATTGGGACCCACATGTCGGCCTCACGATTCACGAATCTCAGCATCCACCACCGGACCGCCCTTTTGCCCCTTCTTCTAGCTCCGGCCGAGCTCGCCGCCGCTGCCGTAGTTGGGGCGAATTCGGCCACGGAGCTCCGTTGCAGCGCCCGAGGAAATCGTTCCCTGCGGCTGCGGGGGCTATGGATTCGGGCTCTGGGAAGCCCGAGGAGGTGGCCGCCTTCCAAAACAGCGAGGCCAAGCAGGCGAGGCTGCAGTCCATGCTCGCCGCGCTCCTCGACGACCCCATACTCGCGGACGTCCCCAGGAAGCCCTCCCTCGCTGACGTCGACACGCTGATAAACCTCGAGCTCGGGAGCGCCATGAGGGTGACCGTTGTCAAGTTGGACAACACCTCCTTCGGTACACCTGATCCCCTTCACGCTTCAGACCTCACGTTCTGCACTTTTTCTCATCATTCAGTAGATCCTGTAGTCCTTATATCCTGTCTTTTTAGTTGAACTCGATTACTTATCTGCTTCTTTTATCCCCTATGTGAAAGATGTTGCGGTGTCGAATGCTGCCACGGTCAAGGATTTGAAGCTAGCTATCAGGAAGAAGATCAATGAGATAGAACAAGAGAAGATGGGGCATCGTCACATCTCGTGGTAAGGAAAATCTTTCCTGTGGATCATTGCTTGCTTGTTGCTTCTATGTGGTTTATGATGTGCATTGCTCTTTGTGATGCTTGTTACCTTGGCATCAAGGCTTGGTTGCCCTAATTTCTTATTGTTCTTGAAATGCTACCACCCAGTGGATCTCTACTATGTGATAACTCATACAATGGACATTCGAGTAATTAAGTACTACTCCAACTGGAATTACTTGACGTTTTGGCTATATCTGTCTGTCGAAAATGTCATGTAATTCTGGCTGGAGGACTATGCTCCATAGTGTATGAACTACATTAAGAGACAAAAACTGAAGTTTGTTTTGATTTTCTGTTTGATTTGCGCCGTGGTTCACCTGGTTAGTTCCTTTTCTTAATTGAACAGGGGAGGCATGGCCTTCTTTTTGTATATTACCCGTTATGTAAGTACATAGTTTTTTTTGTACATGTGCCTTTGCTGACCGTTTTACTCTCAGTTATTCAGAAGTGCACAAGCCAGTATTTTCTACTAGATAAACACATGATATCCTTAGTTCCAGGACTGCTGAAACTTTCCTTCAAGCATTTTCAGGGGCCTTCCAAAGTGGCAAATATGATTCCATTTCCAATTTTCCATGGTTTCCACGAGCCTTTGTGTCTGAAGTCTGATAGCATTTTACATTTTTACCTAACAATTTGGGCAGCAGCTATCACTTGAAAGAGTTCCTGAAATGAGTATTTACTGCTGCTAAATTTACGGAAAGTGTGGTCCCTGGTTGTTGGGCTATGAGGATCGCATTGCATTATGGAAACCTATAGTTCTGGTTCGGGGGTTTTCTCAACCTGTGTGAGAAGGTCTTCTTCTTAGCAATATAGCCGGGGGCTGCTTACCCCCTGCATGTTGAGTTTTTTTATATATATAGTTTCTGGATGGGACAACTATTTTATTTATATACAAATTCAGGGAGGAATAATGACCCCATAGTTTGTGCTTTCGTGACTTAGCCCATGTATGGTGTATACGTTCTGTTAAAAGGAATAAGTAGATGTTGATTTTTATTCTATCCTTGTGATGATAATTATGCTCAGCGTTAGTGAGAATGATAGCAGTAGCTTTTAGTGTAGCATAATGATATTGTAGGCTTCTGAAGATTAGTAATGTTTTGTGTTTGTCATTTTGCTATTGAGGAGAGGTACTATATACTTTTGGTTAATGGCTTTTCTTGGAACCTTTTGTCAGTTGGTGTTCCTCATTGTTTAGATAATGGCATTTCTGAACTCTTTTTGGAATGTTTGCTGATTCTTGTGCCTTCATACTATCTCTGTTTGATCCAGGAAGCATGTATGGGATAACTACTGCTTGACACATCATAATGAGAAGCTGGTAGATGACAGTTCTGCACTTTCTTCCCACGGCGTCCGAAATAACTCTAAGGTAGCTCTTTTGCTTAAGAAATACAAGGTTTCTGGTGATATTCTACAGAAAATATCCATGTTCATTTCTGGAATACTAAATAAGGTTAGCTTCTCTCAGGTAGTAACCATGCATCAACTGATAACTGTTGCTGTTTGAATTTGACGTTATCTCCCAGTTTTTTGAGCCCCTTTTTGGTGGGCATCTGTTTCTGTAGTGTTTATCCTTAGGTATACCCTGTGTTTGTCTGGGACATTGTGGTCATTTTAGTGTCACACTTGCAATATCTTTCAGTATACTTTTGGTAATTATATAATCTTGCTGTCCTTTCAAAAGAAAAATTGACGATATCTGCCCTATGCAGGTCTGCTTCTCACCACATATCATGTCCAGAGTGCACCGGAAGCACTCTAGAAGAAGAAAACACCGCTTCTTCCATGGTCTTAGCAAAAAACTGTGATCACACCTCGTGAATTTAAAGCTAGAGAAGCAAGCTGGCGCCAAGGCATGATGAACATCATCGTTTTCTCATAAAAATAGTGTGGTCACTTCTGAACTGATAGGTTCTTGGGATGTATTACAGTGATTTTTCAGTTTAACCGTCCGGGCTACACCTGTTCTATATTTCTCTAGAAGTCAGAGAAATACACAATCCACTCATGTCTTGAACCTAAAGCAAGTAACATTATAGCCTTTATGCGGATCAGCAAAAGTATGATATTCTGAACTGGAGGTGCGGTCACTTCAGAACTGATAGTGTTTGAAAAGGTTCTAGCTAGCTATGTTTGCAACGCAGGCCATCATGCATGTATTCTTGTTTAAGAGCTGTTCTGGTCGTGTAAGTTGTTGGAAAGTGATCTAGTAATTTTCACTTTAATTGACTAGGCTAGGAGAGCGCCTGTATATTTGTCCTAGAGAAGTCAGTGAAATGCATAATCAGACTCGTGTCTCACTCTGCTGTATACATTACAGCCTTTTTACGCCCATCCCATCTAGCAAATGTATGAGATCCTGCAATACTTACCACTGGGTACAAACACATGCTTTGAGAGACAAAAACAAAGAAACCAAATAAAACATACTTGGTATGAACCTACATATAATTAAACAAGAGCATTCAAAGATACCATGAGCAAATGTCTTCACTGGAACTAGGACACAACTTTATTTTGTGCAACACTAACCAACAAGCTCAACAAAAGTGGTCCCAGGCTTCATCCCTGCAAAGCTGAACTGAAAAAAACTAGCAGTGGTAGAGACTAGAGAGACACCACCACTGCTGGAACTACAAGACACAAACAAGGCTGAGAGACTCGGAGAGTTTCTAGCCTCAACAGAACAGGTGAGCACTGAGCAGGAAGCAAGGAAAGCAGAGACAGGCAGGACCTCATTCCCTTTTCTGGAAGTCACAAAAGGGAGGGACAAGCTTGACACAAGTGTCCCCATTCCCCAAACACATTGCAACCACCACCAGGTCCACTACAAACAACTCTCACTGCACCACACCACACCACACTGTTGTACTGGAGCACTGCATGGTGCATGCAGTTGCAGTTGCATTCCTTTTCCTTCAGACATGCTTCTATATATATATATAAATATTCTTGATGCTTCTAACAGCTAGCTACTACATTAGGACAAGGACAGCGTACTACTATGACTTCTACTTTCACCAGAATTCAGAGACATAAACTCACACAGCCACAGGCAGAAGGCACATTGCTCCCAGAGAGCAGCACTGGCCGCTGAAGCTCTCACATGGTCCCTGCAGTGTAAGGGCAGCACCAGGAGCTGAGGCTGAGCTCCAGGGATGCAGTAGCAGCTGATGCATCCTGGGGCTGGCTGGTGGTGGTGTAAAAGCTGTACTGCTCCTGCAGCTGCAGCAGCTGGTGGTGCTGCTGCTGGATCGTAACGGAAGTGGTAGTGGTGGCAGTGGCAGCGGCACCCCAGAACGGCAGGGTGGGCAGGTAGCCGCCGCGGATGGCGTCGCCTGCTGGTGCTGGGGCTCCGTGCCGCGGCCGCGGAGGGTGGCTGCTGTCGCCGGTCGGGAAGAGAGGGAGCGTCTCGGGCGCCCGCGTCGTCGTCGGTGCCGCCGCCGCCGCCGCCCACGAGTCCGACGACGAGAGGCATGCCCACGGCGAGGCCGCGGCGCCGGCGCTGGCGCTGCTACCGTGGTGGCCGCCCGTGCTCCTCATCACGCCCATGTAGTCCTGCGCGCGCACCGGACCCAAGAATTGACAATGCAACGAAGACACGGATTGGGAGAAACGTGCCGATCGACGTGTGTGGAAAGTGCAATTAGTTACCTGCAGGACGCATGTCTCGGTGGCCATGGCGGTGGTGCTGCCCCAATCGGAGCTAGTGTCCAGCTGCAACGCGGAGCCGCCGCCATTGCCGGGGTACAAGCCCAGGGGGGAGGAGGGAGGCGCCGCGCCTGATGATGATTTGATGCCGACATGCAAGAACGCGCGCGACCATCACACGTTTCGATCGAGCACACCAACCAAATTGAAGCTTCAGATCGAACGATCATGCGCAGACGGCATACCTGAAGGCGACGAGAGCGAGAGGGCGCCGAGGTGGCTGGCCTCGGCCGTGGCGGCGGCGGGGAAGTTGACGTCGAGGTTGGTGAGGCGCCGCTTCTGCCGCTCGCGGGCCTTGTGGTTCTGGAACCAGTAGAAGACGTTCTTGCCCTCGATCTTGCCGTACTGGCGCAGCATGGCGGTGATGCGCTGGATCTGCTCCGAGTTGGGCGACCGGATGCCGCAGCCGTAGTAGAGATCCTTGAGTAGCTTGATCTGCTCCGGCGTCGGCGTCCACCGCGAGCCGCTGGCGCGGCACGGCGCCACGGCGCCGCCGGTGCCTCCCGCTCCAGCACCACCGCCAACGCTCCTGCCGCCCACATTGGCCGCCATGCCCTCGATCTCCTCCCCCACCTGCGGCTGCTGCACTGGTCTTGTGATTGCCTGCTGGGTTGCTGTGGTGATCTCGCTCTATGGCAAGGAGGAGGAAAGGGTTTGCCTTGGCCTTGCGGAGGCATGAGAAGAGGGTTTATAAGGAGGAGCAGAGAGCTAGGAGGGGTCTAGGAGCTAGCATGCAGTGCTAGTGTGGCTGCTAGGTGCATGGCGATGATATAGGCTGGGGCTGGGAGGATCATGGGGATTCGATATCTTTTGGAGAGGGACATGTGAAGTTGACACACGAGGGCGGAGGGGGCTTGCTCTCAGCTGCTTGAGCTCACCCGGCCGCTTCAGTTCAGTACTTCAGTTGGAAGAGAGAGGGGAGACAGAGAGGGGAGGGAGGAGCATGTGGGGAGCATGCAGAGGGCGTAGAAGGCCAGGCTCCTCTTGTGGCAACTGCTTCTTCCTCAGCCTAGCATGGGTACACAGGCCCTCTCTTGCAGCAGCTGCTGGTGCAAAGGCTACCGATGCAACCATGCCATAGCTCTGCTGCTGCAAACTAGCTAGTGCATCATTGTTCTTGCAGATCCATCTCTCTCTCTCTCTCTCTCTCTCTCTCTCTCTCTCTCTCTCTCTCTCTCTCTCCCTCCCTCCCCTGTGATAGAAAAAGAAACAAGCCGAGACGTGTTCATACATGGATCGATCGAGCTGGGTTTGGGGCAAACAACATGTGTGCGCGATGTGGCAGGGTTTTGTTGAATTGTCTGCTTCCACTCAACAGTATATCCAGTTGTTCAGATTGACAGTGGGATTTTCCCCCCTTCTACCATGGAAATTCTCAAGCACCACACCATTTGGATTTAGTTTTGCAAAGATCCTGGAATTCTTGTGTTTTGCTTTGCAGCGCTGAAACAGACTACGCAAGAACCGGATACTACCTCTTGCTTGCTTCGGCTTTTCGTTTTTTTATTTGAACAAATTGGAAGGAGCACTGTCAAATCATATAAGAAGAAAAAACAGAATCTTATAGTTAACTAATCCGAGAGCTTTTCGTTTCAAATAATTTGCTCGTCAGCATTCTAATTATATGTAGAGATAGAACATGGGGACGAATAACCCAAGAAAACACGAGTTGGCATGCATGGCAACTAGCTAGTGTGCTTGCCGAGCTGGCGAGAGATGGCACACTTTGTTTTTAAATTGTCTAGAACTGCAGGACTAGGATTACCGAGACGCTGATGCCAGTGATGTCGAAACAGCGAGGCTGGTGTGGGTGGTGATAGGGATGCTAGGTGGGATGGTGTAGATCCCCGCTACTATTGTAGGAATAGCGAAAAATCACACACGACTGATCGGAAGATCTTTGATAGAAAAACCAAAAGCTTCAAATTTGATGGAACAACGGTTGCCACGTGTAAATTGTCTAACTGACAAAAGGTTATATTATGAATAATAGCAGGGACAGTAAGGGCGTTGTTTAAATCGAAGTTCGATGCAGGTGTGCGGAGAGTAGAATAACCTCTAGCTGTGACAGTTAGAGATGTGCCATTGCCTACTGTAATGGAAGAATTGAAGGAAGGAAGACGAGAGAGAAAGTATACCATCGGTGACGACATGTGTGTAGAAGCGCCGGTCGGAGTCGGCCATCAGGGGGTGCTGCCCTGCACGGACATCTGCTGCAGGGTGCTATGAGGTCGGCCTAGTTCCCAGCCCTGTGCCAACGGAGGGGAGGGGGCTGGTTCCAGTGCTCGGCGAGTACTGCGCGGGCGTCGTGACGGTGCAGCAGATCGGTGGGGGCGCAGTACAGATGGAGCACGCAGAACAGCAGGAGCCGATCGGTGAGAAGGCGATCGACGACGTGGAGGAGCAGATGCCGATCGATCAGGAGGCCAAGGCGATCGGCTGGTCGCACGACGTGGAGGCGCCAGACTGGAGCAGATAGGCACCTGGTGCACGGTGGCAGACTTGAAGCTGGCAATCAGATTGATCTGCTAGCGCGGTGCAAGCAATCATACCCAGTATTAAATCATACCTTTCCTAGCCGTTGATCTATAGAAATTAAATCAAATCAGTACTTGGTCCCACTATTTGTGGTATTTGATCCCACATTTTGGAAGTACTAAGTACTTTACTTTAAATACTTTTGGGTACTTTCTACCTTCATCACCATAGATTTTTATCAGATGGATGACTTTTATTTTTTCAATCATTGTAAAACTTCTCTTCATTATATAGTCGGGATGGGGCTTAGGTTACAAGTCAAGTCATATACAAATACATATACAACTCTAATAATATACAGTCACTCACATTGACCGGGGGATTTTTTTTTCCCTCCCTTCTGCTGTGGAAATTCTCAAGCACCATACCATTTGGATTTACTTTTGCAAAGATCCTAGAGCTCTTGTGTTTTGCAGCACTGAAATAATCAAATAAACTACGCAAGAATTGGATGCTACCTCTCGCTTGCTTCATCAGCGTTTGGTTTCAAAGAAGATGTTCATCAGCATTCTAATAGTGTCATGTTTGATGAACTAGTTCCTAGGACGCGAAGGCCTGCAATTATCTGATGTTTCCAAATGCATGCATGTCTTTTGGAGGCCAGATTACGGAGCTTTCTCACAAGTCACAAAGCTTTTCTTCGTCTCTAGCTAGTCCCCTGGAACACGAGGATATTCTGTCATGAATACATGATTGCTGCAAGGACAGACGAAGTCGTACTAGGTACGCGCAGTAGCCTGCATCCAGCATAGGCCCTGTTTAGATTACACCCCATAAACCAAAAAATGTCACATCAAATGTTTCGACACAGACAAAGAGTACTAAATAAAATCTATTTACAAAACTTTTTGCATGGATGGTCTGTAAATCTTATTTTGCATTTCGATTATCGAGTTTTTGCCTTTCTAACCCCCGCGCGGACTTCCACTCTTGTCGCTACAGTTAAGATCTGTATTGAGTTGCTGGACTGCCGTACAGGTCCGAACCCCCTTGCTGCTGGGAGAGGGGTCTGGACCCCTAGGGACCTGCTCTGGAGAGGGGGTGCTTGTTTCATGTGGTGGTCCGGAGTCCTGTGTAGCCGCTTAGCCGGTTCCGTACCCAAAGCCTACACGCTCCACCACCCTATAACGAGTACTCTAGTACCCGGAGCTGGGTAATTAGGGGCCCGGACCTCGTTTTAGCTCAAGGGTTGGATTCCTAAGTCCTACACGGCAGGTCCAGCTCCATATCTCAAAGAATCGAGTACGACAGAATGGCCTCACCCACTGCTAGGGTGGGGTCCGGAACGTCGGAGTCAGGTCCGATAAAGTCATGCTTGTTTCCTGGAGTGGTCCGGAGCCCTGTGTAGCGGCTTAGCCTGGTTCCGTACCCTAAGCCTACACACTCCACCACTCTGTAACAAGCATCGTGCTGTCTGGACCTGCGTATCCGGAGCTCCGGACTTCATACTAGCATGGGGGCGGTTCAGAATAGGTCCCGCGGGCCTGCTACTAAGCTTTGACTTTGAGTGGTATGCAGGTTAAGCCTTGACTGGTGGTAGCTAGCTTCAAACCATTGAGCCTACCTACCAGGGGCCCAGGCATCCGCTTTAAGGCTTCATGCAGATCGAGGTCCAGTCTCAGTGGTAGACAGACTCAAAACAACTGAGCCTGTCTCCCAGGGGGCCCGGAGCGTTCGCTTTGAGCTAGACACCAAGAATCGATTCTGCATGCGTCAAAAAACTAAGTTGCAGTATCATTACTACCATCCCAACGAGTTTGATTTTCCTCTCTGTAGTTTTTTCTGCTATTCAGAGAATAAGTCGCTCGTTTGACTTACAATCTGTGCTACACCTATGCCCAAGAACACTTGTTCAACCTCATAGGGGGTCCGGAGCGTCTTCTCGGCTCGGATGTCAGATAGGTTCTAACAACTGAACCTATCTACCAGGGGGCCAGGGCACCGGGGTGCTGCATACCGCAAACCAGAGCAACTGACAAACAGCTAAGTTGAAATTTCTTCTATTAAAATTTCAACAAGTACAATGTTTTTATATAACACAAAAAACAAAAGTTCTACTGCTGTGATGGTCAAGCTCAGGAATCTGCAGGCTCCCGCTTGAAATAAGCAGCTACAAAGTCGACGACCTCCCGCACGCTTTCCCGAGCGGAGGCCTCTGTCTCCGCCACTGGACCATCGACGACGGGGGCTAGCGAGATGGCAGGATCGTGGCTCCGGAGGCAGGTGAAAATGTACTCCGCCACCATCCAGCACAGCTCACGGCCCTCGGCTTCAAGGTGGCCAGCGAGGATCGGCTTCAGACGCCGGAGTTTATCTGAAGCAGAGTTCAGCACTGGGAGGGCGTCAGCGATTGAAGATGGTTGCTCTGCCACTTGGATTGGAGTCATTCCAAGTGGCACCAGAGCTGAGCTTGCTTCGCTCGCCCAGTCGATGATTCGCTGGGCCCCCATGCGCTGGTCCTCCTGCAGCTTCCGGGCTGCCTCCTGGACCGCCTCCTGCACCTGGGCATCCAGTGCCACCTGAGCCACCTCTAGCCGGCGGGTCTTCTCCTGGAGCGAGGCCTCCTCCCGCGCCGCTGACTCCTTCAGGGTCTTAAGACACTCGCGCTGGCGCGCAAGGGCCTGCTCTATGCTGGTGGTGAGGGATTCCCGTCGTGCAAGGGACTTCCTCCCCTCCTCGAGCTCCATCTCGGCAACAGCCTGCTGGCTGGCGGTCTCCTGCAGCTCCTGGCTCCATAGATGCAGGGACTCGGAGAGTTTGTCGAGCTCCTGCTTGCGGACCTCTAGTCCCTGGCTGCGAGACTCGAGCTCGGATCGCGGTTTTCTCCCGTCCCGTCACCGCGAGCTCCAGGTTGAACACCTTCCGGAGCCCTTTTCTGTAGGACTCAAAGTCGGCCTCAAGCTCGGACCGGGCGACGGCAGCACGGGAGGCCTCGGCCTTCGTGCGCTCCTCCAGGCGGATGTACCAGTCGCCGAGGCTCTGACGCTCGCTCTCTAGAGCTACCCACTCCCGCCGGAAGGCTGCCTCGGTGGTAGAAGTCGCCTCTTCTATCCTCCGCCGGACCCGGACCAGCACCCGGGGGAGGGGAACCGCATCCTCCTCTGGGGGACCCTGCAAGAGCCGCCTTCCAGAGACCACCTCCAGCTCTTCCTCTACTGCAGGTTGGGAGCTGGGTGTGGGGACATCTGGCACAGACGTCGGGACCTCGGGTACTGAGGTGTTCGCCGTTGCTGCACCCGCTGCCGCTGTGCTCGCCGTCGCCAAGCCCGGTGTCGGCGCGTCTGCCGCCGTAGCCGGGGCCTCGGGGGCCACCGCGTCGGGCGTTGCTGCGCCTGGCACTGGCGCATCTGCAGCCGCCGCGCTGGGCGCCATCGGGTTAGCGGAGGTCGCCGCACCCGAGGCTCCCACATCCGCCGTCGCTTCCGCCGTTGCCGCCGAGACACCGGTCGCCTGGACCCCCGCTGACGAGCCAGCGGCGGCGGAAGAGCTGCCGGGGCGAGAGGCCCTGGCAAACGAAGAGAAGAAGCCCTTTAGCAAAAAGCGAAGCACCGGGAATAAGGGGAGTGAACGGAAGAACACTTACCCCGAAGCGCCGGGTCTCCAGCGTCCACAGAGGCTGGCCGACCGCTGCTGCCATGGTGGCGGTGGAGGCGCACCTCGTGGCTGCTGCTGCTGCCCTGGTGGTGGCGGTGGTGGTGGAGGCTGCTGTTGCTGTCGTGGCGGCGGCGGAGGTGCACCTCGTGGCTGCTGCTGCCCTGGTGGTGGCGGTGGTGGTGGAGGCTGCTGCTGCTGCTGCCGCCGCCGGGGAGAGACACCTCCCGGCGGTGGTGGTGGCGGCGCAGCTACTCCAGGGGTCCCGCGTGAGCCGGGAGCCCGGGAGCTACCCTGGCCCGCGTCCTCAGCGGCCCTCTGACGCTTTGCGGCGGGCTCCATAACTGGGGTCCCGTCGCTACAGTGCAACCTGTGCCGGCTCACCTCCTCCGGCGATGCGCTGGAGCTGCTTCGGGCCTGACTGGGACCGCTCGCGGCGGAGCTACCAGCCACGGCCTGCTTGCCCTTGGCAGAAGGGCCAGACCCTGCGGCGCTCGGCACGGTCTGTTCCTCGGACGCACTGGGGATCCGGATCCCACGGTCCGGGTCGCCCCCAATTTGGCGTGCTGCTAGCCCACCGTCATCGAGGGTCGGTAGAGTGGTCAGGACCGCAGCCCTCAGGCTCGAGTCCTCGCAGAGGGGAACGACGCCCTGAGGAAGGATCAGGTGCTCCGGGATGAAGATCTCCCCCGTCACCGCCCACACCACGACCTCCAGGTCTTTCTGGGTCAGATCGCTGCCCTCCCCGTGGTGGGTCCTGCTGCAGTCTTGGAGTCCGGTGAAGCTCCAGGTAGGACGCGGCCGCTGCGTCAGAGGGGCGATCCGGCGCTTCAGGAAGTCCCCGAGCACATGCAGCGAGGTGAGGCCGCTCTCCGCCAGCGTCCTGAACTTGCTCAGCACGGGGTCAAACTCCAACGGCAGGGACGGCTTGGCCCTCCAGGACTAGCGGTCGGAGGCGGGTCCCTCGGTCAGCATGACGATGTGCTCGTTGGCTTCGGTGGTGGCGATCACCCACTCCTTGCGCCAATCCTCCCACTTCCCGCCAGTAAGGCCGGGGATGTAGGGCGTCTGCAGATCGTCCCTCGTCTGGAAGTAGTACGCCCCCACTTCATCCTTGCTCTTCCCGGACTTCACCATGACGAAGAAGTGGCGGAAGAGAATGACGCAGGGCCGCACCCCCACGAAAATATCGCATAGGTGGACGAAGATCAACGTCAGAAGGATGGAGTGGGACGTGAGATGCTGGAGCTGGAGGCCGAAATCCTCCAGCAGCAGTAGGAAGAACGAAGAAATCGGCAGCCCCACGCCGGTGGAAATGTGCGAAATAAACAGCACAAATTCACTGGCGCGCAGATCGCCGAGGGGAACCGAGCCTGCTCGAATTCCCCAAGCAGTCTGCTATGGACTCCACCCGAGCAGGCGGCGCACCATGTTCAGTTCCGTCTCGGTTTGGAAACGACGGGGACGAACGAGGGACGTCATCTTGCTATGTGGGCGAGGAACAATCTGTGCAGAAGTGCAAGGGGAGAGGAGGCTCGAAGGCAAAGGGGCGCAAAGGTTTGGAAGGATGAAAGCGAATGCGGAAAAGTAACTGCGGTATGCGGTTCGGCCCTTTATGAAGTCTGATCCATCCGGCGCGCCCCGAAACCGTCGATGGAAGCCAAGCGATGCTCATGCTTGGTGTTAGCCGCCCGGTCCATGACAAGGGGGCCCAGGCCTGTCTGTCAGGAGAGGCGGGTAACAAACGAAGGTGTGAAAAGGCGGGATCTGAACCGTCGCCCGCGCGCGAAGCGAGGCGGAAGCTGAGCTCGCGTGCGCGCACGAAGCGCTGGTAAGACCAGGCTTTTCGGGAACTGCGCTGGTGGTAAAAATTCCATTTACCCCGGCCGCAACAAAGCCGAGCGTCGCTCGCGTGACTAGGTGTACCACTATGTGTGGGGGGCCACGAGTCAGTAAGCCGTTGCGGTGTGATGAGGCAGTGAAAAACCCGATGGATGGTCAAAGCTGGACAAGACTCCTGCAGCGTGCACAGTCTAACGCTGGAGGCTTCAAGTTATGCAGAGCCAGATCACAGTAGTGGCCCCACCTGCGGGTTCGTCGCCTCTCCCGAGGTGGGCCCGGGGCCACTGTCGGTACCCTGTAGTAGGGATACCCACTCCTACTGCAGCAAGGCAGGACTCGCGTGGTCATCCATAACTACGCACTAAGGGGCGGAGCAGCCGAGCCCAGGGGGTCAAGCTTTTACCTCACCGGGCCAACGGCTCCGGACCCGCTCCCCGCTCTGGGACGGGTCCGGTGGCGCCACGTGCCCCAGAAGAGGGGAAGCTCCGCGCCAACAGCCGAGGGCCCGGACCCCCCATATGGGTCCGCGACCTCCCCGCGTCCGTCCGGACCTCCCACGCGCGTAGAACCAATATACCGCCGGGGCGGGCTCCGGGGGCACCACGTGTCCCGTAGGTGCAGGTGCGGGCGCGAGTCTTCCGTTGGAAGACTCGCCCACCCACCGCATTCAATGCGGGTGGTTGAGGCGTGCTCTGCCGCCGCGGCACGCGGGACAGCTTTTGTCAGGCCTCACTGTAGACGCATATTACCGAGGTACACAGTGCAGCCGCATGCACCGCATCCGCGCAGAGCCCGTCTGCCGCATTAAATGGATATGACGGCACGGCACCCTTTCATCATACCGCATACGCTGCAAGCTACACGGTCTGTTCAGCTACGCGGCAGGCTACGCCGCAAGCTACGCCCTGGCGCCGTTTCGACAAGACAGGGCATGGTTATGCCGGACGGAAGATTCCCACGGGCAAAACAAGGAAATCCCGGAATAAGATCTTTCCCAGGTGTAGCACCATAATAGCGCTAAGTCATTCGTATTAAATACAACATCGTTGGGTCCACCTGTCGGGGACTCAACTGCCATGTACGCTCCTCCCTTGATATATGAAGTGGAGGCGCTCGCTGCACACGCAAGACGCCCTGGACTCTCTGAAGTCTCTCTGGACTCTCTGGAGACTCTCTCTACACTCTCAAAACACAAGCTCGGATTCACTCCGAAGAATCTCGTTCTCAACCTCTTGAGAGCACCAGCAATACAACACACAGTGGACGTAGGGTATTACGCTCTGGAGGCTCGAACCACTCTAAACCAGTTGTGTTCATCGTGATCTTGCATCTAGATTGGGATAATCCTAGCTACCCCGAGTACTCACCCTCTGGGTTTATGTGGGTACACTACGTCACCCGGCTGTGAGTTTGCACACCACGACACAAAGGATGAGAGGAATGTCGTGTATGTCACTTCCTTTTTTTCATAATGAATCATCGTCTATATCTATATGTTTCAAATGAAAAATTTTATCCATCTTTTTCTTTTGTTTAGGGCAAGATTTTCCAGCATCCAAATTACGAGTTTTCAGAGAAAACGTGGAGTCTCCGATACTGCACAGAATAGGCCTTTTCCGGCCTAGCCAAGTAGCCAGCAGGAGCCGCCTCTGTACAGTGATAACATTCATTTTCATACAGTGCTCCTACAGTATCGCGCAGAGCCCTAGCAAACAGTTAGCTTGCTAGGTTACAGCATTTTTATCCTTAGCATATCACGAGATCGCCACATCACTGAAGGCATGGAGGGCTTGTTTGGTTGCGCTAGAAATCTAGCGTGCACGTTTTCTAAAAAAAGAATCTCGCATGCATGAATTACTAAATGAAGTCTGTTTGAAAAAAATTTTAGTGATGGGTGTAATTTTTCGCAACGAATCTAATGATGGTAATTAATCGATGATTTGCTACAGTGATGCTACAGTACCATCCTCTAATCGTGCGGCCAAAGGACTCGTTAGATTCTTCAGAGTCACTGGTACGGGATTCTGAAGTTGATTTTGTAAACTGATTTTGTTTGGTACCGTAATTAGCAGTCAAAATATTACTGTTTCTAGCACTAGCACTAGGAAGCATGCCAAACAAGGCCAACGCCTGTGGAATGGGAAACGTCTCGTCAGTCAAGAGAAAGCAAGCGGGTAGACAGTACTATTCATTCGCAATTTCTCATGATCTTTCCACACGTAAACGGTTAAAGGACCTTTTTAAAAGTAATACGTGAAATGCTATTTCATTTTGTAACAAAATTAAAGCACATACTCTATGCATAATGTCTGGCAGATAGTTTTTTATGGCAGATAACTTGTTTTTATGAGACAAATGCATTGCAGGTGACTGTACTCGACAGAGGAGACAGAACACATGCAGTGCAGGTGGCCTTGTGATATATTCTCAGTGATGCAATTTTGGCAAGCTCTCCCTCTAACCCTCGGAGCTGAAAAGAGGAGCATGATTGCTCTGTAGAAACTTGTCTCTCTCTTTTCCCCTTCCTTCCCTGACCCTATCTCTCCTTAGAGAACTTAGGTCCTTCCTATCAAGGGCCTGTTCCTTAGGTCTGCCCAGCAGCAGCAGCTCCTTACTATGAGAGAGAGAGAGGCTCCTCTGGCAAAATGCACTGCATATTTGTGATCCCTGCAACTACAACAAGGTAGTAGCATGTGTATACTTCAGTTCGGCCATCAAGTGCTTCTTGTTTTGTACTGATGATAGCGAGAGGAGAGTGGAGAACATCCCTGTGGCCACACCACACATAGAGTGGTGGAATGCTGCTACCTGCAACAGCAACAACACATAGAGGGACTGGAGTGGGACAGCAGTTGCTATCAGTACACAAGCAGTTTAGCTGCAGGAAGTTAACTGAAGTTGAAGGGTACCACCATCACTACCATGAGTGAGAAACAAATGCCCCGTTTAGTTCCAAAAAATTTTCACCCAAAAATTTTCACCTCCCCTTCGAACACATGTATGAAGCACTAAATGTAATTAAATAACAAAACTAATTACACAGTTTGGATGTACACGACGAGACGAATCTTTTAAGCCTAATTAGTGCATGATTAGCCATAAGTGCTACAGTAGCCCACATGTGCAAATGATGCGGCCAAAGACCTCAAAAGATTCGTCTCGCGGTTTCCAAGTGAGTTCTGAAATTAGTTTTTTAATTAGTGTTCGAAAGCCCTCCCGACATTTGGTCAAAGTCTCGATTTGACATCCAAAATTTTTTATTTTTGTAACTAAACGCCCCCAAAAGCAAACAAGATCAAAATCTGTTGACTGAGGAGAGAGCAGGTAGCACAAGCAACACAAAAGAGCGCTGGAGAGCCATAATTAATAGAAGTTTCCATTCCTGGGATGCTGGGGTTTAGAGCTGCAGGTTTTCTGTCAGGGAAACTAATGATGCCTTCCGAGCAACCCCAAGCACTCAACTTGAAAGAAAGAACTCTTGCTTTTGTGTTGCTTGTGCTACCTGTTCCGAATTAATGGGACAAGGCATTTTATATATTCTGGTACACTAGTAGTAGTGAGTGTGTAAACTCTAGCTACCAAGACATAAATGGCGTAGTGGATTAGTTTAATGAGAGAATATATATACGTGCATTATGATAAAAAAAAATAGCTTAAGAATATATGAAATTAAAACTGTAGCTCGAGAGCCAAATTACATTTCAACTCCAAAGCAATATAATTGTTCACCAAAACAACTCAATGGCTCGGAGGCCAAGATAATTGTTCAGAAGCAAATTGGTTCGTGCTATTGTTAGTTTGTTACCGAACAAAAGATCCTCGAATGAAATACAGAAAACGTATTACATTCCCATGAAATTTATGAGAATCTGCAGCAAAGTACGTATGACAGATAATATAGAACAACTAAAAGAAACCCAAATATACGGCATCGGCGACTACAAGAGACAAAACTGAAACTACTTTAGTACAACAAGTAGTAACACTACACAGTGTAACCGCAACAGTTTGTTTTTTTAAAAAAAAACTACACCTGCAACTGTTTTGTGGATGCCATTTCCCGCACATCACAGAGGACCTGTCTTTCACGAATCGGGCAGCAAAGGGCCGCAAAATCTCTTGCAACAAGCCATTCTTTCCGGCCGGACCCTTGTGCACGGAGTATCAAGGCGTGTGGCGAGGGTCGATGAACAGCACCGGCAGAAGAAAAGCACCTATCAAATCGAGTTATGGTAACTAGTCGTCCTAGCAGCCGCGCTAGTATAGAGCTTGTTCAGAGCACCAATCATGGCGAGGGAAGAAGACGGGGCCGGGCGTCTGCGTATACGTACCTTCCCGAGGCTACACTGAAAACTCTACTTAAGCCAGCAAGCTGCATCTCTATTTACTCCATGTCGTATCATTTCTTGTCCAGCCGGCGTCTGCTTTTGTAGCTGCTGCCGGTAGCCGTTCCATAGGATCTCTCTCCGCATCAGCTTGCAGCGTAATCTGAAAAAAAGATTCGCTAGAAGCTGCACTGTGCACATCAGGTCCGAGCCGTGTATCTTGACCAGCTGCTAGCATATGTAAGCATAGACCAGTTGCTTCATCAAGCTAAGCATAGATCAGGATTCAGGAGAAATAAGCAAAGCCCTTTTATAGATGGGAACGGGAACGATGCAGCTGAAAACGAGGGCATGCGCTTCCTGCAGGAATATGCTGCTGAGATCAAGCTGCCGATGGATCAGAGAGCGAGAATGCGAGATCAAGGAACTGCAAGTCTGCAATACAGCACTGCTGTGGTTGCAGAGAATTTTGGAGCGCGCGGTAGGTGATGGACGGATGATCGATCGATCGATAGATGAGCAGACACCGGATATGAGAATTCTTCTTGATCCGATCCCTGCGGTTGCGCCGAAGTTTGCGAAATGAACAGCTCCCCCGGCCAGGCCTGCAGACTGCAGACTTTTGCTAGCGAGAGGGCAGGCAAGCTACATGCATTTGGATCGTACTGTAGCACTGTCTCGTCACCTCGTAGCCGTGTCGTGTGTATCTGCGTCTGCGTTCCTTGTACTAATCATGGCCATGGGCTGGCCGGATTCGTCGTCGGACACCAGGCGATCCGAATCCTTGTCGTGCACGCGTACCAAGTACGTAGACACGCATGAGAATCAGTATAGAGATTAAACAAAGTTGACAAGAGCAGAAAGAAGGCCGGCCTTGATCCATCTTTATTCAACGACGGCTCTGAGCCCCTGTCTGACCGATCTTGCTTGGGTTGAACAATGAATGACTAGAAGCTCCACGCATCTACCGAAAATCTTCCATCCGAAACTTTGTGAGTTCACCAAATTGTACATCTTTTTTTGTTTTTTAAAAAGTCAAATTGAACATCTTCCTCTCTGAAAAGTTTCAAATCGAGACTCAGTAATCGATCATCCACCAGCATGGCAGCATGCAACCAGTGGCGAATCTAAAAGTTCTAGCTAGGTGGTTCAATAATTTTAGCACATACTAGCACTTATACATATGCTAATTTTTTAACTCTTGACTAAAGTTTAGGCCATTTCATTAGCACCCCCTTTTGGATGATCCAGTACAAAAGTGTAGCGCTTCCCATTAGCATTTGGATCCAAACGGGTCTAAATCAATTTAGGTCATGTTTGGAACAAGTGCTAATGGGTGAAAGTGCTAAATATTAGCAATCCAAACATGAGTACTAATAGGGTGGACTAAGTTTTAACCAACGCTTAAAATTTTAGCAAAAATATGAGTGCTAATAGATGCTAAAATTTAGCATCAACTTTAGCCCCTCTAAACATACCCTTAATCTTGTACAAAATCTATAATTTTTAATTTTTTATCTTCTCAATTCAATTATCAATGATTGTATGTAAAAAATAATTAGTAGATTTTTCTAGAAATAATAAATAGTGATTGGGCCAAATCTTAAGGTGAGCCGGAGCCCGCCAGAACCACCCCCTAGATACGCCCCTGCATACAACATTTAAGCTTGGTGGTTATAAAAGTCTCAGTAGCACCTGAAAATATTTTAGGATTTAACGGCGTTGTGCATTAAGCGGTAGGCGACATTCCTTTCGACAGCGAGATGCCTGTGGTGATTTCGTCAATCTCGAGGATTTGCCGGCTCAGTCTTTAAAGATACTCATAGGGGTAGGGTTTGTGTACGTGTGTTCATAGGGGTGTGAGTGTGCGTGCATTATGAGTATCTGCGTTGTATTGAGTAATCTAAAAAAATGAAAAAGTTCTTCTAGATAGAAACAAAAAGGATAAATCAGACCATAAATATATATAGTAGAAGGTTGCGAATGCAATGTGAACAATGCTCGTGACTTTTTGTCCAATTTCAAAATTTGCATGCATGATGCATGGTAGATGATTGCGCGCACTATATATCCAATTGTGATTTTGATAAAAGAAACTTTTATACACTTTTAAAGATGCATGTGATAGTTGATACATGGTAACATCGTAAGGCAAGATGCATTTGTTAGTTGATAAGTTGGTAACGCTAGATACGTTACGTTCTCTTGATGGATGTGTTCATAAGGTACACCCAATGTCGGCGGACTGGCCGTGGACGCTGAGTTGGGCTTGGGCTTGTTTACCGAGACGGGCTTATAACTTAAGACGACAGAACGGCGGCCCAACAGTCTAGGTAGTGTGCTACACTGCTGCTGCATGAATAAACACGAGCACTTCCATTAGGTACTGCTTCAATCAGCTCAAAATGTAACTATATATATCGATCAAAAAAAAAATGTAACTATATATATAGTACGAGCCATACAGCTTACAGCAACATAAAACAAAACGAAAAACCGCTAGGAATGTTGGCAAAGCATTAAGATTTGATTAATATGTATAACCACCCTGGACGCATGACAACCAAATCATGGTGTATTTGTCTCGCTTCCCATAGAACGAAATTACTTTTACGGGAACAGAGGGAACTTCATTTTATTTATGGAAATGACGTTCTGTACAAGCCTCTTTCTAATACACAACCTCAATGACGTGTCACGTGTGGCCCACACAAATGGGCAATCAAATATGTGCACCGACTTCTCTACATCTCCACGGGGCGATGAGCTTCAATATTCTCCGTTCTCATGTACGGGCAGCCACTGAACATTAGCAGACGATTTTTTGACGCAAAACAAAATTCAACGATCTTCCCGGCGAACCCTGTTTGGATCAGAGATCATATCCATCATCATTTTCTCTGGAGAGTCTTCCCAGTTGCCAAAGGTTTTGAGATCAACCTGAAACGGAAAAAATGGGAAATACCATGGGCATTGCTGCACACTTAGGAAGCGACATACAAAGTGAATGGTTCAATTTTGCTGGAGGTAGCACCTTTCTTCGCTGCTCTGAGAAAATGTTCTCCCTCTTCTTGTACACATCCTGTTGCCGTCTTGTTGCTTCTCCACCAAGTCCCCATACCTCAACATCAAGGACTGAAGCCTCAACAGGTAAGTAACCCTGCAATCACAGAAGAAGAAAAGAATGAATAGAATCATAATGTAGCTTTGCTAGTGTAATATAGAAACAATCAGAACCTATATAAACACATAATGTGGTAACCAATAGGTTGTGGTTTATAATTTGTGAAATCTTCTTTAAATGAATGCAGTGGAAGTTGTGGTTTACAGGTTTACCTATCCTATGGCCTGGTACGGCAGTGATGTTTCAAAGCATATATGGTTTTCTATATTTTGATAAATAACAACCTATATTGTGAAGCCAAAACAGAAGTCAAGACTCCCTAGCTAACAAGATTTTACAGCCAAGTAACAACAAACTAGCACCAGCACCCGTCTTCTGAAATGACAAGTAAGGCGAAAGAAAATAACGTGGAGCAGTATATAGAGCAAGCAATCCAATTGATATCTCCAATGAGGAGCAGTAAGTCTGAATTTAACCTGATTGGGGATGAGAGAACCATGTTGGTAAGTTTTGTCAACAGCATGATGGCGAACTACAACTTTAGAGAAGTCTTCATCTAGAAAGATCCTCTCGTTTCCAACTGTTCCACCAAATGCTAAGCCAACAGGCTTTGGATTTGCCTCATAAACCCTTATCTGAGGACGTAGATGGCTGTACACAAAGTTCTTCTCCTTACCTGCTAGGTTAGAGACACAGTAAGCTTTTTTTTTTTTAGATTAAGAGACACAGTAAGCTGCTATCAGGTGTGACAAAGGCATGATAAGCAAGGGTCATACCAGATGGCGGAAGCATGCGGAATATTGGATGTGTGGCACAAAGGAACCCAGAGCTACCATAAAACGTGTCTTTGCTCTCAAACCCCTCCTCGGTCAATACACCAATCAACCATCTTCGATCAGAATCAACATTCTTGACACCACCTTTAGAGAATGCTGATAGTAGAATCAGCATTGGTCCATTGTAGCCCTCAACACCAAACCAAAACCGGCTCAGTCCTTTTCCATGAACTGATGACCTACAAACAAATATTGATCAGGGTTAATACTTACTAGATCAGTGTGAGAAGTCAGAATGTGCGGTATACTTGAATTCATAATTAGACTTGGAAGAACATTGGATTTACATCAATTAGAAAATTCAGTGTTGTACAAAAACTAGCTTAAACAAATAGCCACAAGAATAATATCATCAGTGCACCAAGTCACCTATAAAGAAGGTCTTCTGCGTCCATTCCAATTACAGAACCTGACAAGAACTTTTCGCTCAATTTGTTTCTTAGGCTGAGAACAATTGCCCATGCCCTTCCACGTGTTAGTAAGTACACATCAGAAGTGTCAAATGTCGTGTTATCAGTTGAAACAGAGTTCTCCTGCTTGTGAAAGAGTATAAACTCCAGTTAGTTCGGTGAAACAAAAAGGATCAGTTGAAGTTTCATCATTAATGAGTCACAGACATAGTTCCTTAAGGGGCAAAAGCAATAAAGCTCCTAGTATAAGCAATGGTTTTGGAGCAGGAAACATAAGCGTGTGTAGGAGTGAAATGTGAACCCCAACCCTCTCAGTTGTGGATCATTTATGTGGTAGAATCTGGGCACGAACAACTTCTACCAGAATTTCTATAGCTAATGCTGAACCATCCAATGCAAAAATATAAATGTCCAACTTTCCTAGCAGCTGCTTAGATTCTAACATTACAGAATTTGCTGGTAATTGGCAGATTGGGACCATCTGGAGACAATTTTTCTTGCAAACTATAACAGGTCATGAACAACTATGGATCTTAGCTTCCAGGTCTGGCACAGACACAGTATATCCAAATAGAAACAAGTACAAATACAACAACGAAAAACTCTTTACTATACTTAAGCAAGTATGATGAAACTAACAAAATAATAGCAACATTGCTTAAACTCTAACTATTGGATAATAGCTACTAATAATTCTGCAATATTATTTGCTCACCTCCGTCGAATCAGCCGCCAACGACCGCAACCTCTCCTGCACATACTGCGAGAGGCAGTTCCCAAGCCCCGAAGCCGTGGCCAGCACCCACGACGTGAACTCCTGGACCTTCACCCCCTTGCCGCCAGTGGAAATCTGCCATCCCCAAACACTCTCGTCATCAGCAACGGCGCCCGCGGAGACGAGAGCCGACAGCACCAGGTGCGTGACGTCGGGGAGGAGCACCGCGACGGGCTCCGACTTGTCCCCTCCGTCACCCGCGGCAGCCTTCGGGGCCGAACCGCTCCACGCCATGACCCAGCACATCCAGAGGAACACCGCGATCTCCTCCGGCGCGAGCTCCCCCACGACCTTCCCCTCCTCGTCGCCGCCCTCGTCCGGCTGGAACTGCACGCCGCAGGGTGCCCCCGCGGCGGCGCAGGCGGCGAGGTACACGCGGAGGAGCAGCGCGAGGGAGCGGGAGGCCGACACGCGCGCGCAGCAGCGGTTGAACCCCTTGAGGAACGGGACCCACCCGGCGTCCCCGTCCGCCCCCGCTGCGGCCCCGTCGGCGAAGAAGAGTGAGGCGACGGCGGGGCCGAGCCGCTCGAGGAGGTCGTGGAAGTGCGGCAGCAGCGGGGATCCGGAGAGGCGGAAGTAGGCGCGCGGCGGGGCGAGCGCGTCCGGCAGCGCGGCGGGGCCGGCGGCGGAGCGGGAGAAGGCGGCGCGGAGGAGCGGGAGGGCGAGCGCGGCGGAGGCGAGGGTCTCCTGCTCCCGCCGCTCGTGCGCCTCCGGGGAGGCGCGGGCGGTGGAGGAGGACGCGCCCATGGCCGGTGCCCGGCGAGATGTCGCTGCCGCGGCGAATCGGCGATGCCGGGGCGGGGCGTGAGGAGAATGGTGGCGTGGAAAGGTGGGAGGCCGCCGACCCGTCCCCGTCCCCGTCCCCTGGGGAATTCGAGGGGGCGGAGAAGGGGAGCGGCGCGTGGCGGCAAGGGCGGGACGTCGCGGGGTCCAGCGGTCCAGCCTCCAACTCAAGTCGAGTGCCCCGCCGTGTTGGTTCGCCGCTCCGTTTGCTGAGATCTCGGGCTTGATCGGCCGGGTGTGTGATTGGGGCCCTGGATCCACGTGGAGTTGCCGGGTTGGGTTCGGGTTTCTTTTCGCCTCTCGTCGCCGCGGGGCGAGGCCGCGTTGGCTCCCGGAATGGCTTCGTTCGAAGATGAGTTGTTCAATTCAAGGAGTCAGATTGGCTTCTAGCTTCTCCCTCGCCGAGCCCCCGTCCACCTGAACCTGAACTCCTCAGCGCCTAGCCGTGTGTTTGGTGGGGGTTGGAGCGAGCTAGGTTGGGTTGGACCCGTCCCTACAGCTGTTTGGATGGAATTCGAGGTGGGCTGGATTAGACCAGAACCGAATATTCGGTTGAGATGCGGATCGGCTCCGTCCGCTGAAATTTGGCGGACGGAGCAAATCCTTTTTCTTCCGTCCGGAGCGCCGTGAGCGCCGGCGGGTGGTGCCTGCTGCTGCTTCTGCTTGTGCTTGCTTGATAAAAGTTGGAGGGACGCAGCTCCAAGCAAGCTGGCGAGGCTCGGGCTCATGCTCCAGGACGAAGCCTCCTCGTCGTCCGTCACATCCTCCCCGCTCCACAACTTGTCGTCCCACACCATGCCTCTCCACCCGGCCACCGGCCCGACGCCGCCCTGGCTGCTGCGGGAGCTCCGCTCCGACGAGCGCGGCCTCGGCCTCATCCACCTCCTCCTCAACTGCGCCACCACCGCCGCCGGCCGCCTCGACGCCGCCAACGCCGCGCTCGAGCACATCGCCTCGCTCGCCGCCCCCGACGTCGACGCCATGCAGCGCGTCGCCGCCGCCTTCGCCGAGGCCCTGGCGCGCCGCGCGCTCCAGGCCTGGCCGGGCCTCTGCCGGGCGCTGCTCCTGCCTTCGTGAGCGCCGGCGGGCAGGAGGCCGCGCGCGTGCTCGACTTGGGAGGCCGCGGTGGGCGAGCTCGAGCCCCGACCAGGAGCGGCGCGGTGGCGAGCCCGAGCCCCGACCAGGAGCGGCGCGGTGGCGAGCTCGAGCCTCCCTCACTCTTCCATCGCGTCGGCGTCGCGCGAGCCCCGACCAGGAGCGGCGCGCGGGCCCGCGTCGGGGGCGGCGGGGCGGAGCCGCGTCGGGCGCGTCGCGAGGAGGCCCGGCAGCCGGGGCGGTGGCGGCGGGAGCGGGGCGCTGGGGGGCGGTCCGGCAGCAGGGAGAAGAAAGGAGATGGAGAGAGAAGACTGACATGTGGGGCCCACTAACGGAGTGAGTGTTGCCATCCAACCTGTATTCTCAATTCTCTCAACTAAACATGTGATGGGTTGACTCCGTCCCAAAATTAGAGCTGCAACCAAACAATGGATATGTTGGCTTCGTTCTCAAAATGAGAGTTGGATCCAACCCAACCCACTGATCCCGCAACCAAACAGACGATAGAATTAGCAGAGCATCTGTGTGTGTCCTGCAGGTTCGTCACGTTCGTGGTCGGCTGCTCTCGTCGCCTACCGGATCTTGAGGGGCTAGTTTGCCCGCGTGAGAACTAGGTGAAATGGTGCAGACAATTGTGATGGATGCAGCCGGAGCAGGAGATTCCGGGAAGGATGCCAGGGGAGATGGTTGGGGGAGTTTGAGTTGGGGCCTATCAATTTCAGGGTTATCATGTTGATCAAGTATGATGTGGGCTAGCTAATGCCCTGTTTGGGAGCGCAAGTAGCAGACGCGCGTTGCTTATACGCGAACGCGGCTCGGACGTCGATTACTTGATTTTCCCCCGCGCAGTTCAAACATCTGCGTTTTGCGTTGCGTGCGTTCGGCAAACGCGTGGCTGACGCGAGGCGTTCGGCGGGATTATTTCCGCTTCTCGAGTTTACGCATTGCCACTGCAGTCCCAAACAGGGCCTAAGTTGCTTTGCTTCTTTCTGCCGCTTACACGTTTTCAACTCTGAAGCACACAGCCACACAGGTAAAGGAATGTGGTGGACCGGGCCTGTGAAATTTCCAGAGAATGAGCGATTGGGTCTGACTAGAGATGGATTAGAACAGAGTGGTAAACTACACAATCTTTGTACCAGTGAACATAGTTGCAGAACATACTGCCCCTCCCATTCAATTTGGGACAATTCTCATTTGGAATTTTCAGATTTTGTTTCGGATAGGTTGCAGTTAGGACGTCAAACTTCTAAAATCAGTATTAGAAACCTGCAATGCCAGATGTCAATAAACGCATCTAGTGCTTTCAGAAGGAAGGCTTCTAAAGGAAAAGGATTGACACATGATGACAGGAACAATCAACATAGCGAGTGTAATCTTTGTCACATTCAAAACAATCTGATCCCGTCTTGCCGTGATAACCGTTTAAACTACATGTCTGTCACGGAAGCACAAAAAAAAGAAATCAATTATCAAGCTCACAAGCGAATACACACAAGTTCGTCAATCAAGCAGGAAACCATGGAGCTTCTTCAGGGCACTTTCCAGCTATATGGACTGAGACCGGAGGACGCTGTTAGCCGGTCCTCTTGATGATGTGCACACCACTCTCTGTATCAATCACGTCACTTATCTCCCCCACCTTCAGAGCAAACGCAGACTTCTCAAAAGCCTTTTGCATCTTACCCCTCCCAAATGAACCTGCAACAATGACCATAAACTTAAATCACCATCGATCAAAGCATTTTCAATTATCTGGGTGATTGGTGATAATCCAAACAGCATCAGTTGAGGATAATGTTTGCAACATTTATAATGGAAGAATATATTCCACATACATCATAGCCTTTTTTTCATCCCATTCACAAGTACCTTGAATACCAACAAATTCTTATATTTGAATTGTTTAGCAAGTCATTAAATAGCATCCTGCTGACTACTTTGTCGAAGAAGACAGAAGAGCAGGGTATCCTGCGATGCTTTCCTAAAATGTCAACATACTGCTTTAAAGCATAATTGATATGCATTCAATAAGCCGTTTGGCAAAAGTGGCATTTATAGATAATAACATATTCTAGATTTTCCCACAGGTATGTGCAAATTCTAAAATTTCTGCCACATTCAATTCTTAGATTGTAGCTTCTCAACCAAGTCACTAGTCTGACCAACAGACTGCAACTAGCCTACTCACTGGGAATAACAATTAGTTAATAAACAGAAGAAATGTAGCAATGGCAAAAACACAAAAGCTGCTAGTAGGCAAATAAAACATCTTGCCAACTCTTCCCTTTACTGCTTTACTCCTATGCAGCATTCAGAAAACCTCAGCCACTGCCTCCCTCTCCCAGATATTCCTAACACTCTTCACCCTTTCATATAGCCTATAATTAGTACATACTACATACACTTAGCCAAAGCAGTATAATCAACCATGTCAAATCCCATGTTGAATGACAAGCCAACATGTGCTGGTTTCCAAACAAATTGTTCTATTTTCAGCACCATTGGCAGGCCTGAGGCACCACCCAAGCTAAAACAGGACCACTTCCATATGAAGCCATAACTGATTTGTTTGTTGCCAAACTTTTAGTTCTCGCAGACATCAATATTTGTGATTTAATCTTCACTCTTCAGATGGAGCAAATGAGGCAATTAATGCCGTAAGTCATTCCATGTTGGCTAGCATGCTTCATCACCATGGGTTGTTCTAGCAAATACAATGTTTAAGTTGGAAAAAAATATCTTGAAAATAAAAATATAAAAAAAATTTAGAGCCAAATGTTTTTCCAGTTTTTTTTATTGTGAGAAAGTTGGATAGGACTATCAAAACATTTAAACCACGTATCCAATCCATATGTAGCCAATCAAACACGGGAGACAGTTAAAGGGAAGCAGAATATAGCCTTACTTGGCACAAGCAAAAAGCAATGACAGCATCAACTGCCTGAGTTAGGAATGGGATGTTTCTCGTTTGAATTATAGTATAACTGCAACACGAACTCGCCATTATTGTGCACAATTATACACGAAAATTAGATTCAAATACACCGACCGTTCTAATCTACAAGCCAACCACACATACTGCATCTAGATCCGAGTGAAAGTCTATCCACCAGAGACAAATGTTACCATATTTTGTACTACAGAAGTTGGTATTAATCAGGATCCAGAATTAGCAGTACGGGGCAGGCACTGACCGAGGTCGCCGCCGCGCTTGGCCGAATTGCAGTCGGAGTTCTCGGCGGCGATGTCCTCGAACTTGCGCTCCCCGGAGACGATCTGGTCGCGGAGCGCGCGCGCGAGGTCGGCGGCGTCGTCGCGGGTGGTGGCGGAGATGGCGACGCCCTCGGGGTCCCTCCACGAGGCCTTGCGGCGGGAGCCCTCGTGCTTGATCAGGATGTGGGAGGCGCGCACCTTCTCGTCGGCCGGGGGCGGGCGGCGGGCCTGGTGGTGGCGGTCGCGGGGGGCGGAGGACGATGGGGGCTCCGGGCGGCGGCGCTTGTCGGCGGGCGCCGGGGCGGGGGCATCGCCGCCGCCGGGCCGCTTGCGGGCGGCGCCGTCGGCGGCGGGGGTCTCAGACCCTATCTTGGCGTGCTGGGTTGCGACGCGCAGGAGCAGAAAAGCCTTTGGGTGGGTTTGGGTTTTGGGCTGCTCGCAGCGGGGCCTGTCAGATACTCAGATAGACCCACGTTTTCTCGGCCTCCCATTCGTCCACGACAGCGAAAATGATTTGACCCGCATGATGCACATCCACGGCTCTCCTCCTTCCCGCCGCAGCCTCCACCCCGCCTCCTCCTCCTTCCCACCGCCGTCCCATTTTCCCCTCTCCTCCTCCCCACCGCCGTCCCATTTTCCCCTCTCCTCCTCCCCACCGCCGTCCCATCCACCCCTCCTCCTCGCCATCCCCGTCCCCGGCTTCTCCTCCTCCTTCCCACCGCCTCCTCCCCACCGCCGCCTCACCGCTCCAGACGGTGGCGGGCAACGACGGCGCCACGGGCTGCGGTGTGGTGCCAAGCGCGTGCCCCGGCGGTGTCCGGCACCGGCCACTGCGCCGCGCGAACAGGCCCCGCTGGTGGCCGCCGGCGTTGCTGCGGCACTGCCTACTCCCGTAGTTTTCACGCCTGATGCTGTGCTCCACAAAACCCTGGCGACGGCCACCGGCGTCACGACTACTCAATGTCCCGCTCCCCCCGCACGGCCTCCTGTGCATCGTCCGCGCGGCTCCATTTTCCCTCGATCCGTCCGCTCACTGGTTTGCTCCGCCTCTCCCTCTCACGCTCGGACTCCCCCCCCATTTGATGCACACATATACAGATTTGGTTGGTCTATAGTTCAATATTGTGAATCTGCAGTTCGATTTTATGGGTCTGTAATCCGCTTTTGTTGATTTTGGTTCAATTTGGTCGCCGAAGGTGCTCAACTTGGTGATGAACAGGAGCTTATTCCAGAGCCGCAGTGGACAAAGGGCACTTGCACGATGTGGCTTCAGTGGAGAGAGAGCTTTCCATGCTCTTCTTTATGCTTCAGTTCTGATGCACTCCAACTGCTTGACGTATTGCCTAAACAAAAGGTTGGGTACATATGTTCTTGTTTCAGCTGTTTTTAAAACTTTTTGCTAACTAATACCAGTAACCACATTCCCTTCATTTGCATAGTTCTCTTGATTTCAGATGTCTTTGTGCTTGACAGCTTGAGGCACAAAAGTAGCAATGCAAGGTGGATAGAGGGATTGCAGATAAATCAGTAGTGTGCAAAGTGATTGCTGCACTCACCCTTTCTATTATAATATAAACCTTCTTTCTGCTATAGCTGATGCTGATATAAATGCTCCTAGCTTGCATATTTTTGCTGGTAGTTTTTACCATGTGCTTGTGATGATGTAATTTAAGGAGCTGATTCTGAAAGCTCTGATTCTTAACACTTATATGGTTAAGACATATTGCTTTCTGCATAACAGCATCTATCTTCTTTCTAATCTATTTTTTGACTGAATAATTACTGTTCCTATACAGTTTGTACGATACTCCTAGAATGAATATTTCAATTTTAGGGTGTAATGGCTACATGCAGAGTCCATGGCCCTCCTGACCTTTTCTGGGAAATGAAGCTGCTAAGCCAAAGTATTTCCTTGCTTCACTCGAAACATTGATGGAACTGCCTAATGAGATATATCAGTTATAGCATTGCTGTACTCACCCTTTCTATTATAATATAAATCATGCCGGCAAGATTGTATTTAGTTCCTGCTCATTGTTTTCTTCCTTTCTTTTTTTTGCCCACCACTTCATTCATTCTTATTTACTTCAGTTAGCATAATCTGTACCTCCCTGATGCACTACAATACAAGTAGTGTTTTTGGATGTGTATAGTGTACCAAAACAATAGCCGATTGCAAGCTGACAGTTATGAAACTACTCTTGTAGTGTTCAGGTTTTGCAGCATCGCACCCTTAGGCTAGGAGAAGAACCCATTTTTAGGAAAAAAATATTTCCCTGATTCTATTACCAATTCATCTCTAACTGTGTGCCACCTATACGACGACTTATGCTTCTATGATTTACTTTCTGGTTTAATTGATTCTGATGTATTATTTAATATAAAACAGTATAGAAAATACATTGTCGTGGGGATTCTAGGGGTACCCACAGCCGGGTGGCGGAACGCACCCGCCTATTCCCAGTGAGGGAGTACTCGGGGAAGTACTAGGCGATGGGGCTGGATCTTCCCTGGGACAAGGGGACTCAAGAACACACGATTTAGAGTGGTTCGGGCCGCCGGAGCGTAATACCCTACGTCCACTGGGAGATGTATTGTTTTTGGTAGTGTGTATGAACCTATCCTTTGCTGGCCTTGGCCCTTGCTCAGCCTGGGGTTTTCTAGCGGCGCCCCCCCCCCTTTTATAGATCAAGGGGGAGCGGATACATAGAACGTTGATGCCCCGACAGGTGGGCCCAACGTGATTGTGGCTACAGTGGTAGCGAATCTTCCCTCCGATATGCGTACTGCTGCTCCTCTGACACAGGGGGGTCTTCTCTTGTCCCGTCAGCTAGGTGCCCGTTGGAGTAGCGTAGCTTGCGGCGTGGCTTGCTGAGGCTATTATGTAGCGTCATAAAGGGCGAAGCCGAGCTGTCGTATCCATCTGTTACGGCAGACTGGCAGACGCGGCGTGGGCGGCGCCAGTCCCCCCCACTACCTTGGTAATACGCGATCAATAGTGTCCCTGACTAGTCAAACGCCTCGGCTTCTGCTATATTAATGCGGACGTCCACCTACCGCAATGAATGCGAAGGTAGGTGAACCTCAATATGGAGGCCAAGGGCTTCATACACGTGTCGGCCCCGGACCATCCTGAGGCGGGGCGTCGAAATCTTCCCTTGGAGAGGGGTCCGATTGCTATGCGGGGGGTCCGGGACACTATGAGGGGTCCGGGACCCCGCGGGGATCCGGACTCCTCGGGAGGTCCGGAGCCTCGGCTGCAGGCGCTTGAGCGCCTGTTTCTCCTGGGACACGTGGCGTCCCCGGACCTTCCCCAGCCGTGGAACGGGTCCGGACCATTGTCGGGAGGACAGGACGCCGGACCGCAGGGGTCCGGCTGTTTGGTTGTTAGTCAAGGATGACTACTAAGGCTCTTGCCTAGACACAGCAAGAGGGGGTACCCCAGTCCTGGGGTACCGACAGTGGCCCCCGAGCCCACCTCGGGAGAGGTACGAACCCGCGGGTGGGGCCACCACCGTGATGTGTTCCTACGCTACTTGATTGCGTTGGTGTGCTCTTGGAGAGTGCGGGCATCCCGGACCCCTGAAGCCGGTATGCATGTTGCTAGGTTTAGGTACTAGAGTGCTCTCCATGGGGCGACGAAGGCGTAGGCTTAGGGTGCGGAACCAAGCTAAGCGGCTACACAGACTTCGGATCGCTCAGGGAGCAAGCACCACTTCCCGGACCTGGCTTTTGTCGACCGTGGCGAGCGGTCTCCGCCGGAGCGGGCCACCGGAGTGGACTTGGAGCGACCGTGGCGAGCGGTCTCCGCCGGAGCGGGCCACCGGAGTGGACTTGGAGCGACCGTGGCGAGCGGTCTCCGCCGGAGCGGGCCACCGGAGTGGACTTGGAGCGACCGTGGCGAGCGGTCTCCGCCGGAGCGGGCCACCGGAGTGGCCTTGGAGCGACCGTGGCGAGCGGTCTCCGCCGGAGCGGGCCACCGGAGTGGACTTGGAGCGACCGTTGCTGACAATCCGATGAAGCATGTTACCGGACCTCATAGTAAGGTGCAAAGAAACCAAGCCTTATACTAGAAGAGAGCCCGGGACCTCTAAAGACAGCAGTCCTGGATACTAGAGTACTTGTAACAGGGTAGTGAAGTACGTAAACTTAGGGTACATTATCAGGCTAAGCCACGCGGAGCTTCTCTACCCCAGGATACAAATACCTCTTCTCCAGAGCAGGTCCTTAGGGGTCCGGACTGCCTTCCAGCTAGAAGGGGTGTCTTCACCTGACCACAAGCCAGCAACTTAACTTGGATTGTTAGCAATAAGGGAAACTCCGGTCAAGAGGAAAGAATAGTTAAACCAAGGCGAATAGATGTAATCAGGGTGGAGCCTAGGTAAAACTGAGAAAGAAAATCTCCTTTATTATTGTGGTTGTCACGGTATACATCGGAGGTCGGGATTACGAGGTCGGACCTCCACCGCTCCGGACCGCTTTTGCCTGTTTGTGTGATAGGGCCAGAGGTCGGGTTTACAAGGTCGGACCTTGACCGCTCTGGACACACACGTAGACGCCACGCTATTACAAAGGAGGAATTCTCTTAGTCTTTTCTTAGGAGTAACCTACGGATGCATGCTATACAGCGTGTTCTTCGGAGGTGAAGGCGCCCTGGACGTGCCTGAACCGCATCATCCAGCATCACCTCGGGAGCTCGGGGGACCCCTTCTTGCCTAAGAGCTGTCACATGCTTACATGGCATGGGACTAATTCTTTGGCTTTGAATGGAAGAGGCCCCCTCCCCCTGCCGTCGCCGTTGCCGATGGAAACCAGAGCGCTTGCGCAGCAGATGGACCGGTGCGACGCGTGGAGAAGTGCGGTCGTTCGCCGGCTTGTCCTTGGTGCTAGCGCCAGGGGCCCCCGCACGAGGAGGCGGGGTCCTGTCTGCAGCAGCGCCGAGCAACGCTGAGGTGGATCTCCGGCGCTGGAGACGGCAGGACGACACGGTCCACTTCCTCCGGGATGGCCGTCGGCTCCAGGCTCCATGTTGAGAGGAAGCCTTGAGCCGACACCATGCCACCGCAGAGGAGATGTGGCCGTTGCTTGAGAGAAAACCTTGAGTCGACGTAGGGGCAACAGCGCCCAGCGGCGCCTCCGCTGTGCAGCGCTACGTCGGCTCCGAGGTGTCGCAGTGGTGACGCACAGCAGGCGTCGCTGTCGTGCGCCGCCGCACCGAGGGCGTTGCCGCGCCGGTGCCAAGACAGGCGGAGTGAGTGTGGCCCTGCCTTCCTTCATCTTCTTGCTCGTCGTTGCAGAGGATGAACACGGCCCCAGAAGCCTGAAGATCCAATCAGCGCCTGTGCGTCCCCACGGACGGCGCCAAAATGTCGTGGGGATTCTAGGGGTACCCACAGCCGGGTGGCGGAACGCACCCGCCTATTCCCAGTGAGGGAGTACTCGGGGAAGTACTAGGCGATGGGGCTGGATCTTCCCTGGGACAAGGGGACTCAAGAACACACGATTTAGAGTGGTTCGGGCCGCCGGAGCGTAATACCCTACGTCCACTGGGAGATGTATTGTTCTTGGTAGTGTGTATGAACCTATCCTCTGCTGGCCTTGGCCCTTGCTCAGCCTGGGGTTTTCTAGCGGCGCCCCCCTTTTATAGATCAAGGGGGAGCGGATACATAGAACGTTGATGCCCCGACAGGTGGGCCCAACGTGACTGTGGCTACAGTGGTAGCGAATCTTCCCTCCGATATGCGTACTGCTGCTCCTCTGACACAGGGGGGTCTTCTCTTGTCCCGTCAGCTAGGTGCCCGTTGGAGTAGCGTAGCTTGCGGCGTGGCTTGCTGAGGCTATTATGTAGCGTCATAAAGGGCGAAGCCGAGCTGTCGTATCCATCTGTTACGGCAGACTGGCAGACGCGGCGTGGGCGGCGCCAGTCCCCCCACTACCTTGGTAATACGCGATCAATAGTGTCCCTGACTAGTCAAACGCCTCGGCTTCTGCTATATTAATGCGGACGTCCACCTACCGCAATGAATGCGAAGGTAGGTGAACCTCAATATGGAGGCCAAGGGCTTCATACACGTGTCGGCCCCGGACCATCCTGAGCCGGGGCGTCGAAATCTTACCTTGGAGAGGGGTCCGATTGCTATGCGGGGGGTCCGGGACCCTATGAGGGGTCCGGGACCCCGCGGGGATCCGGACTCCTCGGGAGGTCCGGAGCCTCGGCTGCAGGCGCTTGAGAGCCTGTTTCTCCTGGGACACGTGGCGTCCCCGGACCTTCCCCAGCCGTGGAACGGGTCCGGACCATTGTCGGGAGGACAGGACGCCGGACCGCAGGGGTCCGGCTGTTTGGTTGTTAGTCAAGGATGACTACTAAGGCTCTTGCCTAGACACAGCAAGAGGGGGTACCCCAGTCCTGGGGTACCGACATACATATTCCATTTCTTTACCTGAGAACAATTATTGCTTTCATCTGACAATTTATTTGATGGATCTATTGCTTCTTGCAATTTTTATTATACTACCTCCACAACTGTATGAGTTATGTACTCTAAATTTTGTACATCTATATGCAAATTTTATATTAATTTAAACCTTGAATGATTGATTTGGTTTTTGCAGGTTGCGTGGCTTATCTTGAAGAATTTAGTCCACTAAACTACATATACAAGGTACGTTGCCAATCGACACAATCCTTACATACCTCTGTTGCTCTTACGATCTTTATAGTCCAGTGTTTTAAAGTCAATGGGCATCAGAATGGACTCTTTCAAGGTAAGTTTAGGCTCTGCTAATTTAAGTGCTCTTCGATAAAGATTCTTTACAGCTCT
This sequence comes from Panicum virgatum, assembly GCF_016808335.1. Taxonomy (NCBI): domain Eukaryota; kingdom Viridiplantae; phylum Streptophyta; class Magnoliopsida; order Poales; family Poaceae; genus Panicum; species Panicum virgatum. The sequence continues at coordinate 50,803,196 of NC_053142.1, forward strand.
CAAGCTTTTCATGGCACCTCTGCAATAGTGATATCAAATGTTCTGAAAAATGTGTTTACCTATAAGAGTAAATTCACCAGTCTTGACTCATGTGCTACAAAGTTTCAGCTGTTTCTCTTAACCTTCAGAGAATAGTAAGTAGGTTCATCGATTGATTAGATATGTAAATTTCTCACATGTACGGACAATGATCACAACCTGTTTGGTCAATTGACCAAGAAAGCTGCCATTTATTTCAAAATAGAGCAAAGGCTGCGTCATCTTCACAATATAATACTTATTCTTTAAAAACTTATGTTCACTCGGTTATTCTGATTTCCAAAGTGAAATAAGTGCAGCACCTCATATTTCCACTCCAGTGTGTGCAGGTCAGCTGGTACATGTGTTCAGACACAAGCATGGATTATCTCCAATAAAGAGGTCAATCCTCTCTGTATGAAATTATTGTACAACAAAATATCCTTGAATTATTAATATGGTTTCCTTATTGTTATTACAATCACCAAAGTAAATTGGGTTTGATATATATGTCATTTTTTTCCTATACAAATGCAGAGGTTGCCATTTGAAAAGGATCTACACGGTGGTGCAAGAAGTAATCCTGTCGAGTCCAGCAATGAGAAGGTAGTGTCAACCTGTGTAAAATTAATATTGTTTTGTATTTACAAAATGTTGTGTTAAACCTATATATCCTAGCCAATAAATTGCAAATTATTTAAAATGTGCCTACACCGACCTCTTTTGATCTGTCCACAGCTGCTGACATGCTACTCTGATCTAGCTACATAAAAAAAGGGCATTTGAAAAAAAACAGTTAACTATTATCTACATTGCTCTTTTCATATAGCTCATATAAATAATTCGTTGATTTCATCCTTATCCAGTGACCATGTCACATTTTATTGCTGGAATGTAGCTTAACATTCTATCAATCTTGCAAAGTATATGTTATCGATGTGTTTGTGTTCGGATTTTAGAATATCAGGGCAACTGCTGATTTCCAAGATGAATCTGTTACTTATGATTCTGCCGTTGTACTACTTTACTCGAGAATTATGAACAACAATTTTTCCACATGATGGCTGGTGCATGCACTCCAACTGGTTCGTTAACAGAACGTCATGTGCATGCTTTAGGTAAACTTCGATGGGTCAACTGAAGTAGAGCCAACATGCTGAAGCAATGGATATGTTATTTTGAGATGCATCCCATATACATGCATTTAAATTGTTTTATCTTTCCAAAATAGGAAATTTTTTATTATCCTATTGTGTGATTGCAGTGTATCTTATGTCTGTTAATTCTTTGTTGTGCAAGTAAGGGAGGAAAAGAGGTAAGCTGATGTGCATCTCACCCTTTCTAAAAACATAGATACTACCTTGAGTGCCATTGTACATAATTGTTTCAGTGTAAATTTAATGTATATGCATGCATATTTGGACCACCACAAAAAGTTCATACTACTACAGCTTAAGACGCTTATTACGTATAAATGCTCATAATCTTTGCTTATCTTATTAAAAAAATGAGGACGCGCCAAGGCGCGCGCAAAGTACTCATGTATAAATAGCAGCATGGCTGATCGACCCGGCTGCTCAACAAGAGTCCACGACCGAGTGGTGGCGGTAGTCCAGCGTCGAGCTGCGGCGTTGGTTAATGGTGGGCTGGTGGCTCGACGTTTCAATCTAAGCGGACAGATTTTACGGAGACTCGGGTCGATATTCCAATCCGTTGGTGGCAGCCAACGACCACGAGTAGCAGCAGGCGACGCGGCGTAGATAGCTCCTCGTGCCCAACTGCCCACAGTCTGAGTCCGGAGGTGGCGATTGGGGCTTCCTCCACCTCGGTCAGAGTCCGGGGGTGGCGGCGGCCCGGCCTAGATCAGCCGATGCGCGCCTGCGCATGACGCGCGCCCCGTGCACTCCTGCCGCGCTGCGACACAAGGTGGGTTGATCTTCGCGTGCAACCAGCGCCATCGTGGATCTCATCTGTCGGCTGTCACAGCCCACAATGCGTTGGCAATAGGGGTGCAAAGAGGTGACAGGTGCACCTCCAACCCTTTTAGTTTAAAGGTTTGTACTGCTTTTCTAAAATAGAATATCATTTTAAAAAAGTAGTACAAAATTTTAAGTTAAAGAGGATTGGATATGCATCTAAGGGATAACAATTTGCAACCCTAGTTAGCAAGGTGTTGCGTACTGCTGCTGGGCTGCTGAGCGGAAAGCGCGCAATCGCAAGCAGAACCCCTCGACTGACCCGGAGAGCCACACGCCGGTTGCAAGCGCTCCATTAGGGCTGTCAGTGAGAGTTTTATAAGTACAATTATCTAAATTGAGAAGTAGGTAATAGTAAACTCTATCATTCTCTCTCCTTATCATATCAGTAAATTAATGATATTTGATGTTATGAAACTCTCCATGTATTAAGACTAGTCTTAGCGGTCTCCCGTTCGAGATACTCTCCCGCCTCGCCACACCCGAGGCGGCCCATACAACCTCGTAGGAGAATGGAGACTGAACACCATGAGAATGTGTTGTCAAACATGCTGTTAGCCTTTCAGTCTGCTCCTTACGTCTCTGCTGTGGTAACTCTTACTCATTACATGAACCGGTTTCTTCTTCGCAAGAAGTTGTCTCTTCTCATCATGCTAGAAAAGAGATAAAAACATCCAGAGAACTCGATGCATGCGCATACCTTTTATTTACAGAACTACTATGCTACTGAGGCACTCATTTCTCGCGTTGCAGTGTTACATTGTGCAGGCTGCAGAGCAGTTCCTACTAAGCTATTTGGATGCAGTCGTTCAAGACGTGCATGCCATTCTCGCTCATCTGCTGTACTTCTGAAGGCGATAGAATCCGGATGCACCTGACACAGTTGATGAATTCCCTGCCAAGAGGTACAAGCACCTTAGAATGAGCTGAGTTGCCATGGTCGTCACTCGTGAGACACAGTAAGGCTATGTTTTGCTGGGTAAAGTAATTCAATGCATACACTACGAGGCAAATAAGCTTATATACTTACTCCCATGGATCGTCTCCAACGAGAAGAACATCATTCTCGTAGTCGACATAAACAAGCTTCCAGTCTGAACTGCCAGGATGTTCCAGTTTCCCCTGGAGTCCAAACATGCACGCAATGGCTGACCTCAACTCATGGTAATCTCTATACCGTGTAACATCAATAGATCTTCCAACTGATCCCAGCTTTTGCACCTGTTAGCATGGAAATCAAGATAGGGTAAGCAAAAAGAAATACTATCTCATATTCAATATCTAAATTACTAAAACAATTATTCATTTTTAGAAATCTTTTTGGTGTACCTTTGTATATGTACGGACAGGTGGTTTCATCGGCTTCACACTCCGATCAATGCTGTACTCGGCTGCATCCATACTGCAGGAAGGTGTTCCCATGGAACTGTTATGGATCTCTTGCAGAGGCAGTACATGGGATTCTCTTAAATCTGGCAACTTTGAGAACATTCCTGCATCAAAGCTCCCAGTTGCCAGTGGTTCAGAGCATGAGCTGTTTATATGGATAGCTTCCATGTGCAGGCCACTTAACGATGCACTCTGATTTCCGCTTTCCTCTGAGTAACTCATTTGCACATACGAGTTTGATGTGCTTGGCAGGTTGTTCACCTCATGATGACTATCCAAATGTTGCATGTCATGCGACATAAATGTTAGTGAATTCAGATCTGGACTGCTGATAAACTCTTGAACTGAATTGGGAAAGCACTCTGAAAGGCAAGAGGTTTGAAATGCCTCCATGGTATCAGCATTTATAGTGGAAGTTATATCTGTAGATTGATTGAAAATATTCTCTGTTCCACTAACTGAATGAATGCCATTGGAGTCCTGGTAATAGGAAGGCTGAATTACCCAATCCAGACCCTCAAAGAACTGTGGAGAACACCCTTGGTTTGGATATGAGCTGACTGACTTCCCTCCATCAGGTGATTTCGATGATTCTAGCTTTGCTGGTGACAGTAATTCATGTTGTTCAACCTGCTGAACTTGCGGCTCTCCAGCAAAACCACCTCGAGTAAGTGCACCTGATGAATCTTCACAGTTGACTTGTTCGGCTTCACAATCAACCAATTTTGGTTCTGAACCAGGCTGCTGGTTATCATAAATCTGAGAAGGCACTGAAGAAAGCTCAGATTTATCTGAAATGGATTTGTGAGACAAGCCCTTCTTGCTCCTCCGAGTTTTAGTTCTAGGCTCACCCTTGCTGTTTTGATCCGAAATACTTTGACTTGAGTATGAATCTGTGTTTCTTGGCCCTCTTGCTTTAACATTTAGCTCCTGCGCAGAAATTGAATCAGTACTTGGCTGAACTTCACAGCTTACTTGATCATCTTTCTCAATATTAGGTGCATTCAACTGCTGTTGGGCTTCATTTGAGAGCATGTTTTCTTGCTTTATTGAACCATTGGAAGAACCAAATGTCGATGGAGGGATATAGCCATGCTTGACATGCTGAATAATACTAGAGAATGAGGATTGCTGACAAGCAAGCGGACCTCCAAGGTTCTGGCCAGATTGATTGAGAAGCATCAAAGCCAACTCTGATCCGATCCCTGGCATGTGTTGCAAGTTAAAAAAAGGATTTGCTTGTGCCCTTGGAATTGATGACATATTTACAGATTCAATTTGTTGCCCAGGAACTGCAAATGGAAAAGTAAGATTGTTTCAGCTTGCTGCTTGATCCTAGAGAATGAAAACCTGGATAATGGGTAGAGAAGCGATGTACCTCCATAACTGGGAAGGCATTGCCGCTTTGAATTCAATGGAGAAGAGAAAACCAGAGAGTTTTCTGGGGTTTCAATGTCCCATAGGCTAACTCTTTCAGGTCTTTCTCCATACCCATGCTCATCCCATTCTACCTGCAAGTTGCGCCATTTTGAGTTTGGCCATCGCATCGGATCATAGTCGCTAATTCCCACAATTGTACCGGTGCATCTGCAATATAGAGCAATTTTATTTGGAATTGTCATGGCACAGAGGTATTGACCATGCAATAAACTAAAATATGAGTCTGCAATTAATAACTTAAATGGCATAGTAATATTTTAGAGGACACGCAGGGGTGAATCCAGGAATGAGGAACAGGGGGGCTGATGACCTTCTTCTACCTTCATCAATGGTGCTAAAATTTTTAGGGGGTCTGTGGGGGGGATCCACTGTTTGCCAGGCAGTAGGGGGGGCTCCAGCCCCCCTAGCCCCCCCCCCCCCCCCCCTGTAAATCCGCCACTGAGGACACGTGTAAGATTAAATATTATCTTTTTGTAAAAAAGCATGAGGAACTTTCCTGTGATATTTTAATTTTTGAGACTTAAAAAAGCATGTTCGTTCAGCTTTGACAGCTGACACTACACACCAATTTCAGATGAGAGCACTAAAATTCAGAGCATAGAATTGGAGCTAGAAAACTGCTACATGCATACCAAGTGCAGATACAAACCTGCGCTTGCTTGACTCCTCTGTCTCAAACATCATTGCAAACCTCATTCCAACTGATGGCTTCATATATGTGGCCTTATTGTACCTTGTAAGAGGAATTACAAATGGCGACGGGCTTGTCCTAAAGAGATTTTAAGAATCATATATGTAAATGGCCTACAGAAAAGCAAGTAAATAACAGGTAAAAACTAAAATGGCTAGATAAATTACTTACCGAGGATTGTAGTAGATAGTAAATGAGCCACCACTTGATGCGGCATGAGCCGCAGCAGCAAGAACACCTATGTGCATACTGTCAGTAGACAGGACAGACGATGACAAAGGCGGTTGTTGGCGGGTGGCCCGCCTAACACCCACAAGGAGTTGTGACTTCTCATCCCTGCACCAACATATTTTTTTCACACTGATGAATTCACATTGTAGAAAGTTTATTGTGTGGAAGATTACAACATGCAAAGCTAATTCAGAGGCATAGCGTGATAGTGGTTGCTTTCGTTGTTAGCATTGGCAAAAACTGGCAGCAAAAGCCTTGAAAACTCTGGAAGTTTAATATCATTGGTGACAAGTACCAGGGAAGGCAGCACAGTAACAGACCAATTCACGAGGTGTTTCCTTCATTACAAAATGTTAAATCAGGTAAAGATTCTATATTCTAAACATTTTATGTGTCTCTCTGATATAATACCATCGGTGCGCATTTATATAAATTTTTCACATTTGCCTTCTCTTACAAGTTGTTCAGTTAAAATGCATACCTGATAAATAAGACAGAATCTCCTGCTTTGAGCCGTTTGGTCCCAACAAAAAGACTCCATCCAGTTGTTAGAAGGTGTCTCTTTGGTTGCCCTGTAAGGAACATCAAGATAAAAAAGTTTTAGACAGTAGGGACCAAAGGTAACCTGCACTTTTCATCCATGAACTAAGAAAACCAAGTCAAACAGTGGCCGACCCTACCACGATAAATGTGACGAAATGTCCACAGGTTATCATGCAAATCTCGAATAATAAGTTCTTGATTAGGAGGCTGCATTGAGTAATCCTGGGGGATCCATAACATAGCCATGAGCTGAAGAGATTGGGGAAAAAAGATCAACCAAGTAAATGGAATGTGGAGAAAAGGTTCATACAAGCTGTGGGAACAGCTTTTCTGCAGCCCGGCGTGGCACTGAGAAACCACCATGTGTACTTGTATCACTTGCCGTCAAATTTTTGCAGAAATATTCTGTGGGATGCTTGCTTTTGGTGTAAGCACCAAGAGTTGGAATTGGGAAAACGTCAGTTTCCTGAAATGGACAGCATGAATAAAGGGTCATCATCAGCTTCTGGATTTCTTCAGTAATTCCATTTCCTATAGTTACTGGTGCTTTCTGAAAGCAGTGCATGTTATTGCAGTGTCAGAGCATTTCTTTGGTAGGTATCAAAAAGAAAATTTTGGTCTGCGCTTGTTGTTTCAAAAATCTCAAGATTACTCCCTCCATTCACTTTTGATAGCTATATTTTAAAAACTCAAATGTTCACAAATGATAGCTATATTTGCTAATGGCATGGACTGTGGCAATAAATAGCACTAGTAACGAGGAGTTTCCAGTTAAAGCATTGGAGGACCAACAAAAAAGTCCGTGTTATATTTATTATATGATAAGTAAAGTTATTTTCCTTGGTCTTTGTGTCAAGATAAAATATAGCTATAAAAAATGAACGGAGGGAGTACTTACTTATGTCAAAGGCAAACCCTATAACTCACACGCAATGCATCAAGGCACCATCATTCACTTACCGAGTGCACTGGTTGAAGGGTCATCTGAGCATAAATCTCATCAGTTTCCTTGTCAGCCTGTGCAAGTCAAAGATTGAAGCATTGATTGTTTGTGGAATACACATTGGGCAATCCAAACATGCAACCTGGATTATCATTTACGCTTACATGCAAAGTAATGTTGTGGACTTGACATAGCAGCTGAGACGGGAGGCTCGGGTAGTTCGGAATGCGTGAATTCGGCACCTTCTTAGTGGTAGCCGCAACCTGCAACAGAACAGCAATGATGCTTCGGAATTTGATAGTTCGAAGAGCATTTCTGTAGTTATGCTAATGAGCAAGCATTCAATGAACAGGTGAAGGAATTCAACCAAACAAATGAGTGGCACTAGTCAATAGTAATCCGTAGCAGGCACATTTGCAGGCACTGTATGAAGATGGCATTAACCGGAGCAGAATATTCAGAATCCATCCGAACCTGCTCGCTGTGCCCCTGGGGGAAGTAGTAGACGAGGCTGCCCCGCTGCGGCAAGCACACCAGCGGCCCGGCACAGGCGTGCCAGAGCTCGGAGTTGATCACCTTCTTCGCACCTGATGGAAGCAATAAGGGAAGAACACTCGCATCACACGCCTAAATGCGACGGACTAGTGCGAAATTCTGCATGAGAAAGCTGCAGCAGCAGCAGCAGCAGCAGCGGTATCTGAAACACTCACCCTGCGCCTCTCCCATGAGCTGCATTTCGTCGAGCAACGCCGCCGCGCTCCGCAGGACACCCGAGGTGGCCTTCTCCTGCGAGGACGCCATCTCCGGAAGCTCACCAACCCGGCGCTGAAAAACCGAGGCTTCCTTGATGCCAAGCTCTAGTGACGAATGCTCGGTTCCCAGCTTATGCCATGGGTAGCTCAAGCTCAGGAATCAGAACGCCTGCATGCCACTGTGAGAGAGGATAGGAAGAGGGTGTTACTCAATGGCAAGCTGTTGGCGAGCAGCAGGCAAAGAGGAGAGGAGTAAAAAGTCAGGTGAAGAAGATGGCCCCAAAGCAAATGCATTCGGAGTAGTAGGAAGGGGGTTGGGTCCCCATGGCTAAAACACGACCCCCCCGCCTTTCCCAAGAAAGCAGGCGGCTTTTGTGTCCTCACGCCACGCAGCGCATGCCTCCTACGAGGCAGTAGCAGTAAAGCCCGGCAGGGCTAGGCCTACGCGCAGAGGAAAAAATTGGCTGGCCGCAAAGAATCTCGATCAGCTAATGAACATGAACTCGACCACTTGGCGCCCGGGCCCTGATGCCGAGAGAGTCCTGGCGTGGCGAACCTGCAACAGCGTCAAGCATGGGCTCTTCTCTTTCTTTCCCCAGGTGGTGAACGGCCGGGCAAGCAAAGCAAGCCGCAAAGCACGGCCTGAGGAACGGCAATGCTGAGGCTGGGGCAAGAGCGGAGCTTGAAATCACAAGCGATTGTAACGTATCCATCCGTCAGGTTGGAAACGAACAAAGCGTTGAGAAAAGAAGACGGGCTCCATCCCGGAAGAGGCAAGGCAAGTGGACCACCAAACGGGGCACGAGAGGCAAGAGCAGAGTGAGACAAGGCGAGGTTAGCAAGAGCGATGAGAAGAACACACAGAACCCACCTTGGCCTTTGTCTCTGTCTCCACTCCCCCGAGAGGCGATCAGGCGAGAGCGCCGGCCGCGTCGCCCGGGGCGGTGGCGAGAAAGTCTGGTCCGGAGAAGGCGGCCGAGCCGAGCAAGCGAAGCCCCGGGGCTGGTTGGTCTGATAAATAAGGGAGAGTGGAGGGGAGGCGGGGAGCAGAGGCGGAGCACGACACCAAGTGCCAAGCGCGCCACGCCAGGGGGCCTCTCTGATAAAGGCAGCAAAGCGGGCGGGGGAGGGAGAGACTGGCGAGGCCGCGGCACGCCGGGGACGGAGCACGCGAGGAGGTGGGCGGTGGTGGCGGCGTTGTATGAACAGTGGCAGCAGCAGCAGCAGGCGTGTCCGGTGCGTGTGGCGTGGCGTAGGGCCGTAGCGGCCAATGATATCATACGGCGAGGCCGGCTGGTTTCCTTTTCGGCTTTTGCTCGCGCCCTGGCTGGGCCTCCGGCAGCCTCCGTCTGCGCGCGCGAGCTGTGATGACTCCTGCGGTGCGGCTCAAGTGGTGACCGCTGCTGCTGCGGCTTTGGCCGAAAGATGCCGCCCTTTCGAGGGCGGAAGCCATGATGCCTCATTTGCGCAGGCATGCATGCGTCGCTGCCTGCCTCCGTCTTGATCCTCGGCCGGCCCACATGTCAGCTGCCACAGCCACAGGCAGCACGCAGCAGCAGCGGAGCAGTGCGCGTACGGCGTGCCTACGCGTGCTGCCAAGCGCGACGCGACGCGACGCGCCACGCCCACGCCACGCCATGTACTGATGTACCCTCCTCTCTCGCGTCCAGTCGCGTCGTGCGGTGGGATCCCGTCGCGGCGGTCGACGCGACGCGCGCGGCGCGGCTACCGGCTCGCTACCGTCGTATCCGTGCGCACGGCGACAACGACGGCCAGCGGCGCACGTCACGGCAGCGCCGCAGCTTGTACGAGCCGGAGCAGGGTTGCCCGCCGTGTAGGATTGGTGTGGTGCGGCGACCGATGGTAGAAGACGAGCGGAGACCGGCACTGTCCGATGACGTACCGGCGTCGCGTCGTGCGTGCCTACAGTAGCTAGGTCGCCGGGCAAGCAGCAGCAACCGTATGCACGGCGTGGCACGCATGCGCGTTGTCCGTAGATGTCACCTCTCGTACAGACTGTAGTGAGTGTATCCATCGAGACGTCTACTACTCCTAGCTCGCAAGGAGTATGCTCTAGTACTGACCACTGCCACGCAGGGTTAATATTTTTGGTGGAATTTCGCCAAAATTTCGGTATTTTTTTCGTTTTCGCTATACACCGGGAAAAGAAATTTCCGTATTTTTCGGTATATTTCGTTTCAAAATTTAAAAATTTTAAAAAATTGTAAAAAAAATATGGAAAAAATATGATAAAAAACTAGGTGTTTTTCTGAGCGAGTAGCACTCGAAATAATTAAAAAAATAAGTTGATTTGGTTGGTTAAAATTACTAAATGGGTTTGGACCCGTTAACGATTAATAGACCCGTTAACCGTTTTAACCTACCCAACGCACCTGGCTCCGCCCCGACGCAGCTTGGCATTTCTCCAGTCCCCTCCTCGCTCGCCTCTTTGTTCCCCTTCCATCCCTCCGCCCGCCCGTCGCCGCCAGCAGCTCCTTCCACCACCCGGAACCGAAATTTCGGCGGCAAATCACCGGATCCCGACCAGGAGGGAGCGGATCCCGCTGCCGGGAAGGCGCGGCGGCTTCCCGCGGACATCCCGACCGGATTTCACTACAGTACCGGCGGAAAACCGCTTCTAGGGGCCGGATTTCGACGCGGGCTCCTGGAAAGAAAGGTATGAGAGGTTATTTTGTGATGGTGATGCTTGTTGATGTTGATCTAAGTTAATTAGTGGTGATATGTGATGAACTTCATGTTGTTTTTGCAATGGGGAAGCTAGGGTTAGAGGAAATGTTAGGATTTGTTAGTTGATTTGAGAGTCTAGTGACAATGTGACATGGAATGTATAGAAAAAATCATTCCAACGTTTTGGATATGAGTTGTATTCAATATTAGTGATGAACTTAAGAGCCGATTGATTCATGTAACCTAGGTACTATGTGATATAGAATAGTATGTAACCCTAAAAGTATTTGTATATATTGACTTGCATTATGCTAGTTTGTATGATGAAAAAAGCACGAATTATAGGTACTATGTGATATTCATGAACTTACATCGTGCTATTTTTCTGTAATTGTAGGACAATGCCAGACGTAGTGTGGGAGCATTGCCAAAAGGTCGGGGGTTTTCTGTGGCCACCACCAGGGGTGGTGAACCCGCCACTTCCGCAGACAGTTGCAGCATTGCCTTATTTGGATTATCACGGCTACCTACCATATGGAGCTCCACAGTTGCAATATCACCCACCTACGTACGTGTATTTTCCACCAATAGACGAGCCGTATGAGGGACCGCCGGGAGAGATATATGAGGATTGAATAATGCAGGTACGTATCCTATCAACAAAATTTATCTATACGTTTAGCTTCCTCTACTTATTCAATTCATTTCACATAAATATTTAAATACAGAGAATATGCTACATGGACTTAGTATGGACTATGCCTTTGCCTCTGTTGTATCTTTGGATTGTAATAATTCTAATGCACTTTGGATGTATTGCGTTGTATGTGTGGACTTTGGACATGAGTTATGTGTTAAATGGTGTATTTGTCACATAATCAGAGGAAACTCTGCCACAATTTTCAAACCATTGCTCAAATGAAAAAGTTTCTAAAATAAAAGTTGTAGATCTCGAAAAACTGAACAAATTTGGTATTCAAAAGTTTTTCATTTAACCTCGGGAACAGTAGGAAAATCATAAATGACATCATTTTCCGGTCGAAAATCACCGAATTTCGGTCGAAATCACCGAAATTTCGGTCGGAATTCATCGGAATTTCGTTTTTTGAATTTGAATTATCTTTCCGTTCGGAATTAGCGAATTTCGGCGAAATTTCGGTCGAAATTTTGTTTCCGCCGGTTGGCGGGATTCGGAAAAAAAACGAAAAGATAAACCCTGCTGCCAGGAGCCATCCTTGGCCTCGAAAGTCCAAACCGCACACATGATGAGATTCGCGGGTGTGCCAAGAAGCGCGAGCGTCTCTTTTCGCTGTGGACGATAAAAAGTCACTTTTTTTCACCTCCCTACCGGTACTTCATTCCCAGGATCAACATGACGAATCAAGCGCATCATGGCTGTACGTGGCTGGCCCCTGCAAGCCGCTGCTGCCTGCTCATCTCGTCTCGTCGCAAGGTGGAGCAACGCCAATGCCACTCCGAATCATTTCGTCTCGTCGCACTTTTTAAGCCCAGTGCCGCTACACAAGGGGGAGAAAAAAAGTCGTGCATTTCGGAGATACACTGATCGTTCCTCTCCCGAATGAGTTTTCTGTTCCTCTCTCGAGAGAAACTTGTGCGAGATCCCTAGTACCAAATGAAAAGGCAGTTTTTGCAAAGCCTGATTTTTAGTTCGCCGTTTCCGTTTGAAATGCAGCTCGGCCTGCCTTGGAATTTCGTCAGTTGAAGAAACGAACAGCAAGCAGATAAGACCTCTTTGGTCAATACTAACTTTTTTGACATGGGCACGCACCCTGTACGGCCCCGGTGTCTTGGCATGCGTCACCGGTGTAGCTAGCTTGCCTCTCGAGTGCGTTTTCAACGATGCCGCGCCCTTTTCGCCTTTATGCGTGTGGGGAAAAAAAAGAGTTGACAAGGCTAGTAGCAAGACCACCAATCTAGCGCACACTTCCATCTAAAAAGAGGAGAGGACGCAATTGATCGCTGCAATCATCAATATTCCTCTGGTTTGGTTTGGCCCTATGGATGTGGTAGCAATCGTGTAGCCAGCTTCCATTGCAGGCCGACGACCGATCGACCAACCATGACGCTTGACGCCCGCCGGATTCGATCTCAAACTACCGCCCGTCAAAACTACTGGTGGTCTCCTTCGACGGTTGCTGGACTCGCCCTCCATGGAAATGGAGGATTTCTTTGTGGCCAGCCATACTTGTGCCAGCTTTTGTGACGAGCCATTCCAAAACTTTGTGTTTGGAATCAGAAAAAGTCTATATCACCCCCTCACCTATCAAAGGTGGACTGCATAACCCCCCAACCTATGAAAATGTCTATATCACCCCCCTGTACTTTCTAAAACCGGTCAAATTACCCCCTAAAGCAGTTTTGAAAAATTATAGTAAATCACAGAAAAATCATAAAATAAAAAATTCAATTGTGTTGGACTCCAAATGAGTAGATCTACACAGTGAACATATAATATGGTATGCTTTAGTACATTTTTTTTACAGCTATAAATAAAAGCATAGATCTCAAGCTATAGTAAAAAAATATACTAAAGCATACCATATTATATGTTCAATGTGTAGATCTACTCATTTAGAGTCTAACACAATTGAATTTTCCATTTTATGATTTTTCTGTGATTTACTATGATTTTTCAAAACTGCTTTAGGGGGTAATTTGACCGGTTTTGGAAAGTTCAGGGGGTGATATAGACATTTTCATAGGTTGGGGGGTTACGTAGTCCAACCCCTATAGGTGAGGGGGTGATATAGACTTTTTCCTTTGGAATCTGGCCTGTTTCTGTAGCTGCAAGCAGGGATTTTTTTTCCCGACCGGAACCGGTCCGAAAATCGCGGTTACCGGTCAAACCGGTCCGAGCCGGTTCGGTTCCGGCCGGTTTCAAACCGGCCCAAATTCAAAATTCAAATTTGAATTTAAAAAAATGAAAAAAAAATCTCTAAAAATACTTCAAGTTGTGACGAATCTAATGGTGTCAAAATTTTTCAAATATTCGTTCATTTAGTATACTTTGCGAGCATTTGAAGTTAAACCAAAAAAATGTGTGCATACAAAAATATACAAATACAATGTAAAACATGTTATACATTGTGTTAATGTAAAAGTAGTACAAAAGAGGGTTGGAGGGTTCATTTAGGCTAAAACATGTTATACAAACATTCAAATTTTAAACTTTCATCGGTTTTTTTCATCGGACCGGTTACACCTCAAACTGGACCGGTTTACCGATCAAACCGGCCGGCTAACCAGTTGGAACCGTTTGAACTGGCGTTTTTTTAATTTAAAATTGTCCAATTTTTACCGATAACCGATCAAACCGGTCCGGTTTACCGGAATCGGAGTCCGGTGGTTCCATCAAAACGGTCTGTAAAAAAAACCCCTAGCTGCAAGCCGTCTCAAACCTTGTAGTGTACTAGTACCAGTACTGAACTAGTGCCCATGCCATGTCTTCGGACAATCCAAGCACAGGCAAGACGAAAGAAAAACAGAGGCGGACACGACGCCGCTGGCTTACGGGTCCGTCGTCGTCGCCAGCCGCCTCGGGGCAGAACGAATCCCTCGGCGCCTTGTCTCGGGCAGGAAGCTCGAGCTCCCAGTCAGTCCGCGCACGGGCGCGCACCACGCGCCGCGGCACCCGTCGCGTTGCGCGTCACCGCGTGCCGCGACGCGCCAGAGCGTGACGCCGCCTCCTATACGCGCGCCCAAGCTCCGTCCGTACGGACAGGTTTTCCAGGCAATTTGACAACACGCCGGAGGGAGGCCCGGCCAGGCGCAGCGCAGCGGCGCAGCTCGCTCGACTGCCGTGAACGCTTCCGGCCACGAGGCAGGCCTGCTCCTGCTCGTCGTCGGCACCCGCGCGAGCGGCGCCAAGCGTCCTCAGCCGCCGCCGCGAATGGAGCCAGCGCGGCCTGCGCCTTTTGGGAGGGTGCCGACCAAGGATGGAAACGAGCACCATGGCCGGTCCGGTCAGAGCCGGGCTGACGGTTTCTCAGGTGCTCTCGCTGCTTGTTTCCCTCGCCGTCGCCGGAGCTCATTTGGCCCTGGCCGCCGCTGCCCGCCCGGGCAGGCAGGCACCAGAGATGGGCAGATGGCAGTTCCCGGCACGGTGGCAGCGAGCGGAGGGGAGACGGGACTGGGCGATGAGGGAAGGGGAAGCAGGGGGTAGGCCCGGGAGGGGCGCGCGGCGGGGTGCAGAATCCCGGGAATTTCGTCGCGGGGCGACCCAGGGGACAGGACGTGTCACATGACGTCACGCGCATGACCTTTAATTTTAGCTATGGAAAAGAGTGGAAACGTAGGATGAGATGGATATCCGAACTATCCAAAACTGTTAGTAATCTGATCCGCTTCCATCGAGGAAAAAAAATAAGCAGTTGAATTCATCATTATTCCATTATTCCTATTTCAAAGCTTATCATTGAAGGGGAAAATAACTTCTCTTTTTTCATTTGCTCTCTATTGCAAGGGTGGAAGAGCGAAAATAGGATTTTTTTAAAAAGAAAAATATTAAAAATAAAATTGACTTTTCAAACCTTTTATGCGTAACGAAAAAGAGTGTGATTTCTTCTTATTCCCATAGAACTTGGAGTAACAAGAATTTGAAATTGTAAATAGCAAAAAAAAAAGATTCCTTGCCCGATCTAGGTCTAAGGAAGAGATTCATTTTCTTATTTTAAAGCATGAAACTTTACGTTCAAGATACTAAAGTGAAATGGTTGTCTAATTCTGCACTAAAACAGAGTGTATTTGTTTTTCAAATCATTCCTTCCTTTTTTTTCTGAAAGATTCTTCAAGCTAAATTATCTGTGCTAAAGGTTGTGCATGAAAATCCCCCCTAAAGGATTTAGGGGCAGCCGTTGGATGGAGAATATGGGTAGCATCCAAGAAGAAGAAAATCACTCGTAACTTTTGCTTCAGCAAGTTAGAGAATCCATCCCGAGTTTCCACGTGTTGCATCCTCTGGATAGAATAGATAGCTTTATTAATGAGATAGTATACTAGTTGATCTCAAACCTAACCATCCAAACCGTGTTTATTTGCTGGTCTACGTACTTACATGATAATACGAACCGGGTTGTCGAACGGACAACCCGACTCCCTGTATCGTCGTGGGACCCGCGTGTCAACTGGGTAAAAAGGAAAAAGGGAGCGGCGGCTTGGTCTACTGGGCTGAAAGCGGAAAAGGCCGACTCGGGTAGGCCCAAGAAGCTCGGTTCGGCTTCTCGGACCGTCTTGGCCCACGGCGGCTCAAACTTGTTGGACCGGCTCGGGTAACTGGGCTCGGCTCGGTTAATGGCTCAAGGGAACGGGCCACGGCTCGTCGGCCCAACAAGCTTGGCTCGGCTCCGTTCTTGGGTCGACGAACGGACCGCGGGGCATTGGTGGCCCACTCCTCCTCCTCTTTCTTCTTTTCCTTCCCTTCCTTTCTTTCTCCCATGGACCGGCGGACTGGGCCGAAGGGCGGCGGCGGCGGCAGGCGAGTCTCCAGGCGGCGACGGTGCGAAGCGAAACCAGGTCTGGGCGTCTTTGGTTCGGGAGATGGTGGGGCTCTGGCGGTCAGGAAGCATGCAGCGGCGGCTCGACAGCGGGGCTCGGCGGCGCAGGCTACACAAGCTTGGCCCTTCCCCGCCTCGGGCAAAGCTAGGCCATGGTGGGGTTGGGTTGTGCGCGTGCGTGCGCAGGTGCAGGGCGTGTGCACGTGTGTGGACAAAGCGCCCATGGCGTGGCATGTGCGTGCGCACGCGGCGCAACGCAACGCGGCCACGGCGAGGCGGCAAGGCTGGGCACGGTCAAGCGCGCGGGGCTCCAGTGTTCAGGGCCCGCGGTGGCGACGGCGAGACGTCACACGGGAGCGTGGGTAACCGTGGCGGAGCAAGGCGTGGACAGGCGGCGCAGCGGCGAGCTAACGGCGGCGAGGTCGACGTGGTGCACGGACGAGGCACGGCCACGGAATGCGGGTGCGCGTGTACGGCCGAGGCGACGTCGTGTGATGTGCGCGTGAACAAGGCCGCGGCGTGGTCTGGGTGTGTGCTCTCACGGCACGGCGTGTCGTGGCCATGGCGAGGCAGCCGTGCGTGGGCGAGGCGGGTCAGAGGCTCGGCGCGTGGCTGGGTGTGGGCGCGCGCAGACCGGTGGTGGCCTCGCATGCGCGGTGCGTTGTGCGCGGTCACTTCGGCATGGCCGAAGCCGAGGCGAGGTGGGGCGGTCATGGAGGCCCGGCTCGGTCAGCGCCAAGGCAAGGCAAGGGCCTGCGCTTGGGCACTAGAGCGCACGCGCACGCACGCGACACACGCATGGCGTGGCCGCCGCGGCGGCGATGGGCAACAGCGGCGGGACTGGCAGAGGGCTCCTGCAAACGAGGCACACAAAAGGGACGATGCCGTGGCGAGGCGCTGCCGTGGCAGGTCGACGCAGTGCAGTGCCGCGTAGCTACGCTGATGGAGTCGTACGGGGCGCAGGCTCGACGAAACTCCGGTGGGCGACGGCGTCGTCCTCCTCTCTTTCTTCTTCTCCTCTCCTTGCCCTTCCTTTGCTTCTCTTCTCTCCTTGGCGGCGGCTGGGAAGGGGAAAATGCCCCGAGGGCTAAGGTTTGGAGGCTGCGGCGAGGGCGTTTTATAGGAGCGCGGCTAGGGTTGGAGGCTCCTGGGCGGCCCGGACACCGAGGGTGTGGATGGGACGCGCGCGCCGGGGCTGGGACGCGTGGCGGCATCCGGAGCTCGCGTGGCAGGGACTTGGCAGGCAAGCAAGGGGACAGGACATGCAGCCTTTCCAGCGGACATCGCGGCACGGCGACCGGGTGGTTGCGGAGCTTTGTCGCGAGGCGAGGACAGGCGCGCGCGCGGGTGGTTGAGGCCGCGGCGGCGTCCGCGCGGTGGAGGCGAGGCGGAGGAGAAAGGGGAACAGGGGGGCCGCTGACCGGTGGGGCCAGGGCGGCAGTGGCACAGAGCGGGTGAAGCGGTGTGCGGTACTCGCGAGCTGGGCCGGGCGAGCGGCTCAGGGAGAAGGTGAGGGCGCCGGTTGGGCTGGCTGGCTTGCGGGCCGTCCGCGGTGAGCAGGCCGATCGGGCGTAGGGGTGGGCGTTCGGGTTACCCGAAATATTCGGGTCGGATTTTTCGGGTTTTCAAAAATTCGGGTTTTGAAAATTGAAACCCGAAAATTACTTGGAAAAAAGAAAACCCGACAATTCGGGTACCCGTAATTTCGGGTTCGGGTTCAGGTAACCCCGAATTACCCGAAATTAACGAGCCGGCGAGCTGCTTGCCGTGATGTCACTGGCGTCCTGGTTCTAGAATGAGGTTTTAGAGGAAAAAAATAACCAAATACAATGAAAAGGAATCCAAAATCAATCACCGAGACACCATGCTGTTCCTTCCGTCTAGCCACACAAAGATCCAATCATATAAAAATATCCAAAATCAATCACCGTTGTCGTGTGGTAATCGGATTAGCAAAGGCAAAAGAGGCTGATGCATGTCATGAATTCACGAGGTGCAAGGCTGCAAGCTGCAGCGCAAGAAGCCGGCAAGCCGCATGCCTATCTGGAGCTGCTAAAATCCGCTGCTATCCAGAGGAGCCCTTTGCCCCCTGCACGCTCGCACCTGATTGCAGCGCCGCCGGGCTCCGGATGCTGATGGCGACGGGGAAGAGGCCTCGCTGCAGCAGCTCGCTGAGATGGGTGGAGGCGAGGACAGCGACGCCGCCGGTCGGTGGGTGCAGGTTTTGGCGTCGCTCCTAGATCCGCCGTCACAGGGGCGATGGGCGCTGGTGGGCGACTCGCGACTGGTGCTCGGGGTAGTGGCGGCGTGACTGCGTGGTTGGGGACTGGGGGTGCCGGGGTGGGGCGTAGGTTAGGGTTAAGAGGATTCATGGGCTGGGCTGGGCTGATTTCATACAATGAATAAACACATCTATGGGCTGGGCTGATTTCGGGTAGTTCGGGTAATTCGGATACCGTAGCCCAATACCCGAACTACCCGTAATAATTTCGGGTACCGTGGGTTAGAACCCGAATTGGGATTCGGGTTTTTCGGGTTCGGGTTTTCCGGGTTCGGGCTCGGGTTTTTCGGGTTCGGGCTTCGGGTTTCGGGTATTTTGCCCAGCCATATCGGGCGGATCGGGCTGGTGAACAGGGCAGGCCGGCGTGCGCAGGGTTTAGCAGGCCAGGCTAGGTGGGGTTTGGGCTGGCTAAAGGGTTTTAGCCCAGGTTAGAGTTAGGGATAGTTAGCCTTTAGTTTTAATTTGAATTGGCTTAATTCAGAATTAAAACTCACACAACTCAAACAAAAATTATTCAAAACCGAATTTAAACAAGGTAGATTCAATTAAGCTCCAACTCCAAATATAGCACACTAACATTTATATCCTTATATTTGTTTTGCTTTTAATTTACTAGGAATTTAAGATGGAGGAGAGTTCAACCTTATGTTGTTTCTACCTATTAGCACATGCACACAAAAAGTTTTTGAAATATCACATTTTTGCACTATATAACATTCCGCAAAAATACGAGATGTTACACATGAAACATGACATGGAAAAGTAAAAAGAAAAAAAAGACAAAACTCTCTTATTCAATCTTGAGCTGAGGAATTAAAGGTGAGGACTCCATGTAGCAATCTGCAGGGTCAGGCAGCGCCTCAACCCGCGTCTGACTGGTCTCCAGCCTCTGCACAACCTGGTGCATAGTCGGCCGCAGCAACGGGTTTGGCTCGATGCACCAGAGCGCCACGCGCGCAAAGCGCTCTACCCTCTCCATGTCCTCAACGGTGTCAACATCCGCGTCGCCGCGCAGCATCAGCTCTGTCCTCCGTGCGCTCACCAGCTGCGCCGCCCAGCCAAACAACGTGACCGTCTCGTCTTCCTCCTCCGCGCGCTGCGGCAGATCAGGCGTCACCGGTTCATGGCACTTCCGGCAGCAGATCATCTCCAGCAACACGACACCAAAGCTGTACGCATCCACCTTGGTGTCGACGCGCGAGTTGCTGTGGAGCCACTCGGGCGCAATGTACCCTCTGGTGCCCCTAACATGGGTTACCGTGGTGTGCACCTGCTGGCTCCCCAACAGCTTGGAGATCCCGAAGTCGGTGATCTTGGGGACGCCATGGTCGTCCAGCAGGATGTTGTCTGGCTTTATATCGCAGTGGATAATTGGCGCGATGCAGCCATCGTGGAGGTACTCGAGCCCTCGGGCGATGGCGAGCGCAGCCTCGGCGCGGCAGCGCCATGGCGGCCGCTTCTCGGGGTTGAAGAGGAAGCTGCGGAGTGACCCACCTGACATGAACTCGAATACAAGCATCCGGTGGTTGCCTTCTTTGCAGTAGCCGATCATACGGACCAAGTTCCGGTGGTGGATCTGCCCGATGGACTGCACCTCGTTTGTGAACTCCTGCTCACTGTACTCGTTCGAGCTGATGAGCTTCTTCACCGCGATGGGATGTGGCTGTGGTGATGATCTTATCGTTCCTTTGTAGACCTCACCGAAGCTACCTTTGCCCAGTAGTTTCTGGAAGCCATTGGTGGCTTCATGTAGCTCCTTCCAGCTGAATGATCTCACGCTCGGACTCAACAGCCGCTGTCTCTCTGTTCTTGGCGACACAATGCTGTGCCACGAGGCCGCCGATGGCAATGACCAAAAGAATGGCCAAGGAAATGGCGATAACCTTGTAGGCCAATGCGTTTCTCGTCCTTGATGTCGAGGATATCACCTGAGAATTCGTTGTCCGCACCTTGATCAGGGCCTTCGTCGTGACACCGTTTGCTCGCAAGCCGTTGGTGAGCACCGCCACCTCCGCACAGTCAGATCCGCCGATCATCAACGCGGCGGCGCAGAAGCAGTCGCTGAGGCAGTACTCCCGGCACTGCTCCTCCGTCACCGATGAGAACTTCTTGTAGTATATCGAGGCCTCCCAGGTGGTGTTGAGCAGCTCCACCAGGGTGAACTCGTCGGAGCTGTTCTCCCCGTCGCAGCTCTGCGGCTCGAACGCCGGCGTGCAGCCGCTGTCCCTGTGCTGCTCGTCGGCGTAAGTGTACCCGCTCGGGCACACGCAGTTGAGCCTGTCCCTTGAACTCGACGTCGGCGCGGAGAGGCAGTACGACCCCGGGCCGCACATGCCCTGCAACCCGGACGTCCACTTGTTGCAGCCGTCATCAGGGAACGCACCAGAGACAGTCCAAGACGTGTTGCCCGTGCCGCCGTCCTTGGGACGGATGTAGGTTCGGACGATACCGTCGGGGTCCATCCTGGCGAACTGGAAGTATTCGCCGGCGGCGAAGCTCGCCACCGGCTTGATCAAGCTGGAGATGGTGCCGTTGTGGAGGGTGTAGTTGAGGCGGCCCCGGTCGTCGAAGGTGACCGTCGTGTTGCCGTCGGGGCTGTTGGTGTACGCCTGCCAGTAGGCGTTGGGGGGCTCGTTGCCCTTGAGGAGGTCGACGTAGAGGACGACGTTGCCGTCCCTCTGGACGCCCATGCTGAACCGGCCGGTGGTGAACTCGGCGTCGGCGCGCTTGGCGAAGACCTTGCCTTCGGACCGGGCTAGGTCGTAGACCAAGGACTGGCCGGGAAGGAGCGTGTCCGTCGGGTACCAGAAGCTCTCCCACAGCACTTGGCTGCCGGAGTCGCTCAGGAACTGGAGGTTGCCGGAGTCGCGGAGCGCGAGCACCGATCCACGCTCGAGGGTCGGCGGCGTCCACAGCACTTGGTTGCCGCCGTCGGTGAGCGTGAGCTGGCCGTCGGCCGTGACGCTCAGGACAGACTGCGCCGTGGCGTTGGTCGTGGCCCCGGAGGGCGACTGTTTCGCGAACCACACCACGGACTCCGGCTCCGACTGCGGCTGGGAGGAGTCGCCGCCGCCGAAGCGGAACCACGTGGCGAGGAGGAACTTGGTCGGGTCGGAGGTGAATGCGCGGAAGCCGAAGGCGAAGCCGCCGGACGGGCTGGTGATGTAGTCTGGCGGCGCCATGGTGGCTCCCGCGGTCTGGTTGGTCCGCGCCGCCACGGCCAATTGCAGTAGCACCAGCAATGGCACGGCAAGAAAGGGAACGCGGGTGACGGGAGCATAGCAGCAGAGCACCGGCGCCATGATCGCAGCTTCGTGCCGAGCGCCCGAGCAAGTGCTGTGCTGCTGTATGTGTGGCCGAGCACAAGCTTATTTTGAGCTGGCTGGCGGCCCCGACGGGCGAGCAGCGGTCGTCGCGGAGACGCGTCGTAGCAATTACTCCACCAAATGTCTTGTGACACGACGCCGAGGCCAGACTTTGGAGCTCGAAGACACGCCGAGGCAAGACTTGAGCTCGAGTCTTGACGATGGCACGTACGGATGGCAAGACTTGAGCTCCAGTCTTGACGATGGCACGTACGGATGGAGATGGAATCAACAGAGAAAGGCGACAGGAACGTCCAAGGAAAGCCCCCATCTGGTGTGCAGACCACCTAAACAGTTGCATCATTAGGGCCTGTTTAAGTTTCTATAGTATCTGTCACATCGAATGTTCGGACATATGTGAACATTAAATGCAGTTGAAAAAAAATAACTAATTATACAGTATAACTGATTAGCATGAGATGAATCTTTTGAGTCTAATTAGTCCATGATTGGATATTATTTGTCAAGTAAAAATGAAATGTGCTACGGTATCAAAACTAACAACTTTTTACTAAATAAACAACTAAACAGAGCCTAAGTTACGTGATAACTCAGTGTTCTGCAGTCCGTTTTTCAGAACCAGTCAGCGACGTGCTCTGCATGCCTACCTAGAGTCTCCGGAGAACCAGTCCGCGACGTGCTCTGCATGCCTACCTAGAGTCTCCGGAGAACCACTCAGCGACCTGCTCTGCCCTTTAGAGGCCCTATTTGGTTTCCCTTCTAGAAATCAATTTTAGAAGGGAATTTTATATGCATGGCAGGCTAAATAAAGTCTATTTGCAAAAAAAATTTATAGATGGGTGTAATATTTTGCGATGAATCTAATGATGATAATTAATCGATGATTGGCTACACTGATACTACAGTTCAAATCCGAAAAAATGATCCTGCTTCGAAACGGCACGGTTCAAATCCCGAATCTAATAGTAACTTGTTAACCTTTGCTAGCTGCTCACTCCGCCGAAAATGTAAATTGCTTTGACTTTTATAGATACATAGATTTTGCTATGCAACTAGATAACCATATGTCTAGATATATACTAAATCAATATTTTGAGATGGAGGGAGTACAGTGGCGAATCAAGCTGGAGGAGTGTCATGGTGCGTTTTCAACGATCCACGCTCGAGGCTCGGCGGCGTCCACAACATTTGGTAGTATTATCACCATGACACTCCTCCAGCTCGATTATCTAGTCCATAACCATCGACATAATTACTAAGACTATGAACTAGGTAATCGAATCAGAGGAGTGTCATGGTAACACTACTCTCACATTTCAGGACACTCCCCATCCTCTCTCTTTATAATGACTTTACTATGTCAGCAAATTTAATGCTAATGATACTCCTAAAACACTCCCATTGATATTGACCTTAGTTGTATTAAATATAGACTAGTTATAAAATCAATTGCATAAATTGATGCTAATTCACGGGACAGATCTATTAAGTCTAATTAATTCATCATTACAGACTAATTGGGCTTAATGGATTTGTCTCACGAATTAATCTTTATTTATGTAATTAATTTTATAATTAATCTATATTTAATACTCCTAATTAGTATCAAACATCCCGTGACGGAGACTATTTAGTGGAAACGGCAATCGCTGCAATCATCAATCAGGCCGACGACCGACCAACCATCGCGCCGGCTTTGATCTCAAACTAAAACCCGTGAAAACTTGTGGTCTCCTTCAACGTTGCTGGACTCGCCCTCCATGGAAATGGAGGATTTCTTTGTATGCTCTTTGTAGCCATTCTTGACGAGCCATTCCAAAACTTGGTGTTTGGAAACTTGGCCGTTTCTGTATCTTCAAGCCGTCTCAAACCTGGTAGTGTAGTACTAAGCATGTGATCCATCCCTTGCCTGCTCGTTTGTCCATGCCATGTCTTCTAACAATCTAAGCACAGGCGAGACAACAGAAAAACAAAGGCAATTTGTTCTGCTAGCTGCAGCTGGTGGCTGGTGCTGGTTTGTTGTGAGAAAAAATTACTGCTGCCTGGCTAATGGCCGGTGCTAATTTGATGTGAGAGAAAAATACTATTGTTTCGCCGAAGAAGTAGCCAGCATCGTCGCCGGCCGCCTTGGGGCAGAATGAATCCGATTAAGATCCCTCGGCACCTCGCGCGACGCGTAGCGCCATGCCACACCGCGCCGCGGCGCCGGTCGCGTTGCGCGTCACCGCGTCGGCGACGCTGCCGCCTCCTGTACGCCCTACGCACTTGTCAGTTTTTCTATGCAATTTGACAAGACGCCAGAGGCCCGGGCGGACGCAGCGCAGCGGCGCGGCTCGCTCGACTGCCGCGAACGCTTCCGGCCACGATGAAGGCCTGTTGCTCCTGCTCGTCGTCCGCACCCGCGCGAGCAGCGCCAAGCGTCCTCGGCCGCCGCCGCGTATGGAGCCAGCGCGGCCTGCGCCTTTTGGGAGGGTGCCGAGGAGGATGGAAACGAGCACCACGGCCGCGGTCCGGTCGGAGCCGGGTGTTGACGTCTTTTACGGGCCAACACAAGATCGCGCTAGGTCGCGCGGCGTGAGGGGGAGCTCTTTGCAGCACCTCCTGCGTGGAGCGGTCAGACCGGTCAGAGGGACCGGTCAGACCGGTCGCCGTGCAGAACGGCAACGATCCGACGAACGCTCGCCCGGGAGGGACCCCGTCGGGGCAAGCGCACGTAGGGTTGCCCTAGGCTCGGCAGGCCAGCTAGGGCGTCCTCAAACGCCATAGAGACGAGAGAACAGCATGTCGAGGTTGGAAAAGCTAGGGTAAAGAGAAAAGGTAAAGATGATAAAAGATAAATGTATTTGATTAGTTCGATTGTGTTGTGTCTCTCAATCGGTCGTGATCCTTTATATTTATAGGGTGGGGAAGACTTACCACGCAAGAAATACTGTTTACAGATCTAAATCTATAAGTGTAGCAGCACCGCCCAAATTAAACCGGCTTAAGTGCGCTAACCATCATCTTAATATTTAATCAAGTTACTGTGCACTTAAAACGGTGTAATCTGACAGGCTGTCGGGTAAATCCCGATTAAACTACTGTACTCCATGATCACAATTACACTAGTAGACCCGTACGAAGACGAGCACAGGTGATACCGGCATACAGAAATCTTCAAATTAATTTACAACACAGGGTTTACATAAAAGGTTTAAATACAAACGACAGAGTTCAAAAGCACAGCGGAAGTTTAACAACTGAGTTCGAAATACAATACGGTAACCACGACGACGATAAAAGGCGAGCTCCACATCCTGCCCACCGATGTGATGCCAACCTGCCCGATCTTCACGGGGAAGACGGGGCCCACTCGACGGTCCAACCCGGAGGAAGCGGCTGTCCAATCCAGGACGCACAGACCTCCTCGAAGTCCGCGGGGACACAACCTGCTCAGAAGGGTTACAACAACAACCCTGAGTATACTAATACTCAGCAAGGCTTACCCGACTCTGGGTATACTTAGCCCATTACCTAGACATGCAAGGCTTTTTGGCTCTGGAGTTCTTTTGCTGAAAACCTGCTAGAAGTGAATCCTTACTTTCAATATTTTAGCTCCATTTAGTACAGCGAGTATTAACTAAATTCGCCTAAACATCTAGAGCACACATGGTGGATCAGATTATTCTTCAGTAACTCACAAACTAGCCTTTTACATTACGTTTTCATTCCACTTTCTTACTACGATGTGACGCAGTGACCAAGGCTCTCATATCAGCGAGTCACGGCGAATCGATCCGATTTAACCTTGCAAGGTGGACCTAACTCACACGACACATGTAAGCCCCGTCGGGCCACACGCGTCAACTGTTTCCATCATTACCACGACATCTGAACCACGCCTGCTAAAACCCAGGTGATGGACCCTCTCGGTGAACTCCCAGAGAACCCGAAGGTGGCATCCTATCCAACACCCGACAACTTCCACGCCCAGCGTCGCATGTCGGAATTCAAACTATCGTTGTAAAGCGGTACACAGCTTACCGGTTTCGACTACCTCCTACTTCCGGCATGTGGTTAGTACTGTTCAATCCTCAGTCATCAGGGCCAACAACGGTACGGTCCTCAATCGACACAGGCGGAAGTTCATTTTCTCATCTATTCCATTTCTATACTCCAAACCATTTCCGCCCGGTCTCCAATTCTATTTTCCTCTTTGGTTCAACCTGCAGCAACTTTGCCAAAAAAACAAGGACTTAAAACACGCGAGTGACAGGAAATCACTCGACTTCTACCGAAAACCTATTTAGCAGAGCATTTCTATCGACATCTGCATACTAGTATAGACTCACGGGTACCTAGGGAAAACATGCATACTATGGTTCCATACAACTCCTAGAATATAAATGCACAAATACTTAATTAAACATTAATATACTTAATTTTTGGGTTATGCTCCGGGGCTTGACTTGCAGGTCAGCGGGGTTAACGAGGTCTTCTGGAGCGTGCTCAATGGCGTCCTCCTGCTGCTCTCCCGCTTGCGGCTCTTGGATCGGCTCGGCGATCAACTCGTAGGCGACTTCGTTCGCGGCATCTACACGAATAAAAATATGCCATGCAACAGTTAGGACACAGTGCGACACACGAGTGCTCAAGATGCGATGCAATGTGATATAATGCAAAATGAGCCACAATCAAGACCGACCAACAATAATTGAGTAATCACAACAAGGCTAAAACTGAAAGGGTGTGGGTGCTGATGATTGGTTTCAAGACTTCAAAAATATTTTTGCCTGAAGTGTTTCCTTCAAAACAACAACTACTAAACTTGCTTAGGGTAGCATGGATTAAAACAGAGGCTTGCTTTGCTAAGGTTACACATGCATGAAACAAAAAAACAAATAACCACAAGTATAAACGAAAAGTGCTGCTAGAAGCCAAATAAAAGTAAAGATTTGACTTGCAGATGTGATCTAGCAACAAGAATTTATCCAAAATAATATGATTTTGATAAAGCATGCCATACAAATTTTCCCAACATTTATTGACGATCGAAAGCATTTATTTTAACCCTAGATAAGAAATTAATCAAGAATAGATCCACAATCAAGCACATAGGCTATGCACCTGAAAATTTTCCAGTGGACTACACATACAAAGAGTAATCTATTGGATAAAAAAATTCATAAATTTTTGAGCAACGGAACAACCGGTAATAATTAAACTAGCTTAAACACAAACTGAATTTTCATCAGGGGCAAAAGTGATAATTCACAGGCACAAGTATTTTTCCTCAGAAGTTTTTGATTTTAGAAACCTAACAAAATTGGGTTTGTATTTTTAGGATTTTCCTGCGATTTACTATGCAATTATGAATTATCAGCCGAAATAAAGAAATAAAATTGAAAAACATAAAAGATAAAGGAGGGCGCTGACAGCCGGGCCCCACTTGCCAGTGGGCGCCGGCCCAGCTCCTCACCCCTCCCCTGCTTTCGGTCGCACGCGCGGCCAGCGGCTCTGGTCGGCGCAGCCCGCGGCGGCGCTCCCCGCCGGCGGTGGCCGGCCGGCGGCCCGCGGGGAGGCGCAGAGGGGGGAGGGGGCGCGGCAGCCCGCGGCGGCGCAGGGCAGCACGCGCGGCGGAGGCGGCGTTCCGGCCCGGCCAGGGCCGCCCGGCGGCAGAGGCGGGGGACGCCACGGACAGGGGGTCCGGGCGGACTTGGGGCGCGCGATAGCGGCGCGCAGCCCCGCACAGGGAGGCCCGGCGACGCTGAAAGGCCCTAGTTTGGTTTTGGTAATTGAGTGACAACTTAGGTGGACTAATAAGTGTTTATGTTGAGATACACAGGAGATTAGTCCACACAAAGACACTAGTATGAGCGACATATGCCATGGAGGAGAAATGGCTAAGGGTTGATGCTATGCTCATATAGTGTGATCAAGGAGCTCATTGCATATGAGACATGACATGGAGTTATGTGACCAAAGTGGAGAAGATCAAGACAAGGCTTGGCTTGATGGACCGGTTGCAATGGAGAAGGGCAAGTCAAGGCTTTGAAGCGAGGGACCGAGAGGCGGTGAAGCTTGGGCAAGATTTGGCGCCGATGGACCGAGGCAACGGTGAAGAGCGAGCAAGGTCAAGATCGATGGACCAAAGAGGTCATGTGATGATATGGAGTGGATCATATCATTTAAGAAAGATCAAGCCAAGTGTTGACTCATGATGATGATCAAAAGGCTTGATGGAGTTTGGTGCTTGTGTGGCATCAACATTTGGGAAGTTGAAATGGAATGCGCAAGGCAAAGGTATGACTTGTAGGGCATTTCATTTCACCGGTCAAAGGTTGTGTAGAGAAGTGCATGACCGGATTTAGGATAGATGGCCGTACTATCAAGAGGGGCAAACTTGTTTGCATATCGGTCATCTAGTGCCACTTGAGCGATCTAACATTGCGATGTTGCTAGGATCGAGTGGCGTGGTGAGATCAAGTGAAAATCCTTTGAAAATGATTGTGAAATGCTAACACACATGCACATGGTGTTGTTCACGTGGTGGTGTTGGCACATTTGCAAAGGAGAAAGAGTTGGAGTTGATGTTGATCAACTTTGGGAAGCAAGAATGGTCTTTTGGTTTTCTCCGAAAATTAGGTTGTCTCTTGGAGTGGAATACTGCTTTGATCCATTGTGTTTTGGATCAAGAATTCAGTTGGGTTGTGTAGCCCTCTGAATTAGCTTTCCATAGAGTCCAAGATCACCTAATTTGAACATCGGAGCTAAGAGTTATGGCCGTTTTACCGAGGTACATTTCTGCTGGAAATAGACCTGCGGACGGTCCGCCCTAGACCTGCGGACGGTCCGCCCTTGAGGGGCGGACGGTCCGCCGTTATCTCGGTTGAGCTCAAACAGAACCGTTTTTGGCTCTGTGGGTGGTCCAAAATGACCTGCGGACCGTCCGGTCCATGGGGGCGGACGGTCCGCCTTTAAAAGCTGAAACGGGCGCAGAAACTTGGTTGTTCTGTCTTGGGTGCCCAAAATGACCTGCGGACCGTCCGGTCCTTGGGGGCGGACGGTCCGCCTCCTACTGAAATTTCTGGGACACAAACACTGCGGTTTCTGTGTGTGCTCACGTTTTGAACTGCGGACAGTCCGCCCCTGGGGAGCGGACAGTCCGCCGGTAACTTTCAGATTTAGTCAGAGACGTTTGCAAATCGGTTGGTTCGAAGTTTTGAACCGCGGACAGTCCGCCCCAGGGGCGCGGACAGTCCGCCCGGGGCTCTAACGGTCGACTCTGACACATAATCATTGCAGTTCTAGCCGTTGGTTTTAAATGGCGGACGGTCCGGTTTTTGTGAGGCGGACAGTCCGCGAAAACTCAGTTTTCACGGGATTTGAGTGTAACGGCTAGTTTGGGGCCTCCCTCTATAAATAGAGGGTGTGGCCGGCCATTTGAGGAGAGAGAGCACCTTGGGGACTTGGTGTCCATGTGTGAGAGTGCTTGAGAGCCCTCTACTCACTCTAACTTGATAGTAATCATCCGATCGAGTGAGAGAGCGATTCTAGTGCGATTGCTTTGAGAGATTGCATCGAGTGGCACTAGGTGATCGTGTTGCAAGCCGGTGTGCTTGTTACTCTTGGAGGTTGCCACCTCCTAGACGGCTTGGTGGCAAGAGACTCCGTTGAAGCCCGCAAGAAGTTTGTGCGGTGCTCCGGAGAAGAGTTTGTGAGGGGTATTGTGCTCACCCCGCGGGAGCCGCGAAGAGCAACTCTAGTTGAGCGAGACGTGAAGAGCAACAAGTGGTTCGGCCGGATCATGTGCTAGAGCTCGGTGTGAGCACTCCACGTGGGAGAGTGTGACTTGAGAGTCACCACTAGCAAGAGGATCGGCGGCAACCTTGGAGCTTGTCTCAACGGGGATTAGCTTGGTGGCAACCAAGTGAACCTCGGGATAAAAATCACCGTGTCAACTTTGTCTACTCTTCTCGGTGGTTTGCATTCTCCAAATCACAAGCATTGTATTTACATTCTTCTATATCTTGTGCTTGTGTAGTTGCTCTCTAGTGATTAGTTAGCTTGTGTAGCTTGCTAATCAACTTCTTGCTTGTGTAGCTAGAAGTAGAGATCCTAGTGTAACTAGTTAGCTTGTGTAGCTTAATTAGTTGCTCTTGCTTAGATTGTGTAGCTAAGCAAGTTGAGCACTTGGATTTGGATTGTGTATCCTTGTCCTTGAGCATCTAGTGAGCTTAGGTTTGGCTTTGTGCTTTTGCTCATTAGAATTGTTTAGGAGCTCCCCCGGTTTGTGAAGTACTAGTGCTTAGGCTTGTGTGACTTGGCATTAGAATTGTTAGGAGAGCTCTTACTAGCTTGGCACTCCATTTGCTTTGTGTAGGATCCTTTTTGGAGGTGCCTTAGAGTCATAGTTAGAGGGGTGAAGTCTTGGCTAAGCGAATAGTTTTAATTCCGCATAAGTTTCGGTTAGCCGGCGTAATTAATTTTAGAAAGGACTATTCACCCCCGCTCTAGTCCGCCATCTCGACCCTACAGACGCGCGCAGTGGGGGTGGCGCGCGGTCACGGCGGCGCGGCGGCACTCTGATGACGGTGGAGCCGGAACCGAGCGGGCAATAGGTCGGGAAGGGAGAGGAGGTTGCGGGGGAGCTCACCGGGGTTTCGTTTTGGGCGGAGAAGGGCCGGAGGTGGGAGCTTGACGGAGAGGGGCGAAGCTCGACGGAGATCGGCAATGGCGGCCGCGGTCTGGAGCTCGATTCGGCCGGGGTAGGGGCTCGGCCGAGCTCATGGATGGTCGGAGTGGGTGCGGGCTGAGGTCGCGCAACTCAGAGTGCAAAGGATTGAGGTGGGGCGGCGAGGAACGGCCGGCGCGGCATCGACGGCGAGCTCTGCTCGTCTTGGCTCCGCGCGAGCGCGAGGAATGGAGAAGGGAAGGACGGGACTGGAAGCTTCTCGGGACCACGCGAGGAGAAGAGCGGCATCAAGCGCGATGGCCGACGCGGGGATGCGCTCGCCGGCGGCCAGACGCCGGTATGGGCGTCGGGGCGGCACAGTAGAAACACTGGAGAGCACAGTTTACTCGTTGAACGATTTTGACTCAAGTTTGACCCGCTGAAACTCCAAATTTCATATAAAAACTTGGAATTTGACCAAAATAAAAGTTGTAGAGTAAAAGAAGATCTACAACTTTCGTTTTGGGCCAAAGTTGATTTGGAGCTCGGATCGGTGAGAAAAACGAGATCGAAAACGGCTAAGTAGATGTTTACTAAGCGAACGCGATTAGCGCTAACGACGAACTTGAGTCCATGATTAGCGAGTTAACTCGTGATTAGCGAGCACAAATAACACAGGGGTGTCACAATAAGATTTCGTAATTGTACTCGGACTCCTCATGGACCGGACTTACCGATTGGACCCACCGGTCATACCGGTCGGGCTCTTGCCAGATCAGCTACAGCACCAGACCGGTCAGACCGCTTGGTCAGATCGGTTGATGCCAATATTGGTCGTCAACATATGCCCCCTGTTTTCTGGTGAAGCTTGCTTAACAGAAAACATAACCAGGACCAAAATTGCCTCTGGATGATGATAATCACTCACCGGCCTTATGTATGATTTTCTAGATCACATATGCATGCTATTATAGCCAAAATAAGAAAAAATAGCGATTGTGATGATATGGTTATGCATCAGCAAGCTATTTCGGCTTTACAAACATTTAGCATATCAGAAATCTTGACACGGCCATGGCTGCTGATCATATTGGCCATAGCTCCATGGTGAGGCATAAGTAAGATATTGATAATCATAACGAGCCAACCAAGGACTATGCCCAAATCATGGATTAAATATACCTGAATATGCAGTCCATGGCACATGCATCGACGGAATAAATGATGAAGTCCAATGAGACGTCCGATGATGCTTTTTTGATCTTTGTGTTAAAAAACTCCTTCGTTTGCCTTCCAATTGATTGCTTTGTTTTTGTTCATATATCTTCTTGTATTTGTCCAAAAGCTCTTTAAAGGTCGGCGTCCTCTTCTTTGCACCACCAGAACTCCCAGGTGTAGACCGGTCAGACCGGTAAGGAAAACCGGTCAGACCGGTTCCGTCAGAACCGATATGATTGCTCTTGTTTTACCCCCCAGCCAAACTTGGACATTGTTCGACTATATTGTTTGAATCATGATCATCGTTGGGGACAATTTTATCAATTGAGCTATCAGATTGTTCTTCAACAATCAGCTTTTCTTTATCTAGTGTCAAATCTGAATTTTTGTTCAATCTTCCATCTTTTTGACACGGTAAACTTGTTTCATCACCTTATGCTTCTTTTTCCACATAAACCGATTTTCTTGATGAAAACGGTCATTATTTGTAGGTGATGGTTTTCTAATTGCCGACTCCCTATAGGTAATATAATCTGGACACAAATATCTAGGAAGAGACGGCATACATGAATTATAATAACATGACGGATAAAAACAAGGCATGCTGTAATAAGATCCGCATGGCATAGGTATAGGTGACCTATGTGACGGAAACGGCATTGAATTAGGAAAATTATTTTGTTGCCGATTCCGATCATGGAATTGCTGTCTTGGAGTAGATCTTGAGTGTTTTGGATGTTTTGGCCGACTAGCATCTTTTATTTGTTTTTTGGATTTAGCCGGAAGATCTCCAAGAAAGGACTTCGACATTTTCTTTTGATGCTTGTAACGGCCTTTGGATTGAATGGTTTTCCAAACACCAATCTCAGGTTTCTTGGGTTTAACCATCTTATGTTTTGATTTATTTTGCAAAATCCTAGATGAACCGGTTAGACCGGTCTTGGAACCGGTCAGACCGGTTGCAGTGCAACCAGCACCTTTGCCTTTGTTTTGTTGCCCCCCGAGCGTTGAAGTACTAGATTTAGTCTCTGTGCTCTTGTCAGGGGATTTTGGTTTAACAATTTCGGCTTGAGACAACCGAATTGTATCTTGACCAACAACATCACAAGTTGGCAAATCTTTGCAAGGATTATTGGTCGGCTTCTCAATAGCCGACTTTTGAATAACAGGAATTGGATCTACTTTATCCACTATATCAATTAGTTCAGGTTTACCAAGCAAATACTTGATATAAATACGATCACTATTGGATAAAGTACTTGTAGACAGTACCTCTCTCAGAACATTGTGGTATGATGGCGATCCTTTGTTCTCCATCCAGCATGAAAAACTCAGGTCGATCTGTACTCGAAGAATCTCTTGACATAGTTCAAAAGTCATCGCCATAGGTGTGTCTTCAGATTGCACCATATTGCTAGGGCTTGATTTCGGTTATGCAAAACCGAAACACCTTTTCCCCAGCGGAGTCGCCAATTTGTGTTGACGCCTTTTACGGGCCAACACAAGATCGCGCTAGGTCGCGTGGCGCGAGGGGGAGCTCCTTGCAGCACCTCCTGCGTGGAGCGGTCAGACCGGTCGCCGTGCAGAACGGTAACAATCCGACGAACGCTCGCCCGGGAGGGACCCCGTCGGGGCAAGCGCACGTAGGGTTGCCCTAGGCTCGGCAGGCCAGCTAGGGCGTCCTTAAATGTCATGGAGACGAGAAAAGAACAGCATGTCGAGGTTGGAAAAGCTAGGGTAAAGAGAAAAGGTAAAGACGATAAAAGATAAATGTATTTGATTGGTTCGATTGGGTTGTGTCTCTCAATCGGTCGTGACCCTTTATATTTATAGGGTGAGAAAGAATTACCCCGCAAGAAATCATGTTTACAGATATAAATCTATAAGATTTCCTAATTGTACTCGGACTCCTCATGGACGGTCAGACCGATTGGACCCACCGGTCAGACCGGTTGGGCTTGCCGAATCAGCTACAGCACCAGACTGGTCAGATGTTTGTTCAGATCGGTTGATGCCAATCACCCCGTTCGGCTGGTGGACAGCCTCCAGCCTCTACAGTATTTCCCTCTCACACAACTCCAGCCTCCAGCCACCAGCCAGACAACAGTGTTTTTCTCTCACAAAACTCCAGCTCCAGTTCCAGCCTGCCGAATAGGGTGAATATTTTTCGTCAACACCGGCCGGACGGCTTCTCAGGTGCCCTTGCTGGCTTGCTCAGGCACCAGAGATGGCAGGCAGTTCCCGGCGCTGCCGCGCTCGGCACGGTGGCAGCGACCAGCGAGAACGAGCGGAGGGGAGACGAGACAGGACGGGACGGGACGACGAGGGAAGCAGGATGTGGGCCCGGGAGGATGGCGCGGCGGGGGGGCAGAATCCCGGGAATGTCGTGGCGAGGGCGCGAGGCGACCCACGACGGGGGACAGGACGTGTCACATGACGTCACGGGCAAGGGGAATCAAAAGCAGAGCAGAGCCGGAGCAGGCAGGCTCCCTTGTAATCATATACATGCCTCGGACGCCGCCCAGGACCCAAACAGTGCGCCGCATGGCAGGCGCTACAAGTCCTGTGCCGGGGGGCGTATCGTGCAGTGTCCTAGGCTGCGCGTGCTACCCAAAGCACATTGCAAATGTTTTTATTTGTTGCTAAACGAGAAGTAATTTTTTTTTACGGGTAGAAAAAAAATCTCCCTTTTTTTGCTTGCTCTTGGGAGAATCACATGCATGGTGAGATTTGAATTTTCTGAGCACCTGCGGAGCGTGCAGTGTGGAGCGGGCACTACTGGACGTAGGGACTGGACGCACGCTGGTCATGTCGTGACGCATGCATGGGCATGGCATTGGCATGCATGCGTTTCCGTGGAGTGAATGAAGCTCTCATCAGCTCAGCGGGCACGTACGGTACAGTGGCGGCGCGTGCGTGATCGATTGTAGCCGGCTTTTCGTGTGTGTCTTGTTCCATTCCATCCGTCCACACCGTCGTCAAAAAGAAGGCATGCCACGAGAGCAACTTTGGTAAGCCGGCCTCAAATTGCGGCCTAGCTAGCTAGCTAGACCTACTACCTCTAAATAGCACCACAAAGTACCTAAAACCTACGTCTACGTGCATAACAGCATAAGGTGGCATCGTCTGTCTGTCTGTCTGTCAACGAAGCGCTTGTACGTAGTACGTACATTGCAATAGGTCTGGCATTGCCGCCGTTGCCTGAACCACTACTGTTCGACGTTTTGTTACCTACACCCTTCGTTCCAAATGTTTAGTAGATTCCATTTTTGTAATTCCAATGTATAAACATTTATTAAGGATTAACAATAATATGGCAATTACAATTGCTATAATAGCTAGGAGCAACAAGGAGTACTATCTATTATGATGAGTAATGTGTCTAGATTTTTTTTTTTGAAAGAGCTGTCTCCTTAGGATGGTGGAGGGAGTACACACACTACCCGGTCCGGCGGAGAATCTAGCACGAGCTAGTAGCCGCTAACACTACTTTTACACGGAGAAGCGGGAAAATTGTCAGCCGCCGCGGCATGTCATGGAGAAGCCGGGTGGGGGCAGAGGGCGTATCAGCGGCGCTAATGATGAACTTTAAGGCCTCCAATGCAAGCCGTGAGCTCCAACCATTTTGTCACCCGGAAAGACGCGCCGGCAGACGGCAGCCACCGTGCCCAGCCCAGGGAATGGAATATGTAAAACAAGGCGGGGCTAGTTAGCTAATCCTTGGAATCTCGCACATGATTAGACGCGGCAGGCAGCCGGGCCGCTTTGCAGAGTATGTATACAGCCTACTGTGATGTGGATGGTCCTACTGTAGGGTGTCAAGTTTACCGTGTGCTAGTACTACATGGTCCTACTGGAGACATCACGCGTGGCAGTGCCATACGGTGTCGAGCACTCGAGCTACGGACTCATCCGGTCGAGGCCGAGACGTTCCAAGGCCCTGGTGCTGCAACTAGTACTGTAGAACCCAAAAGGCAGAGGCGAAACGAAACGGGAAAGCGAAGCAAAGGGAACGGAAGGGCGTGTAAAAGAGCGGCGACTTTCTTTGACGACGCGCCGCCCCCTTTTGCCCATGGGGGGGCTTGGGGGTGGGGCTGTCGCCACATGCGACGGCGATGCCATTCCCATGCGTTGCGAGCGCGCCTGCCGCCTGCCAGCCCTCGTAGTCCGCGCGGCCGCGGCGATGGCGAGAGCCAAAGGGAAAAGGAATGATCGGTCGGTACGTCAATTGGTCGCATCCTGGCGCGGGGGCCGAGGAGCACGCGCGCGCCTGCGTACGGCGGGGAAAGGGAAGGCTCCTCCCCATCCATTGATCATCGATGCCCGCCTCCGCCTGGGCTCTAGGGCCGTCATGCTTGGCTTGGGGACTTCTGGGCTGGGCTCTGCCAGCCGTGGTGGTGCCGCGCGGCCCAGCGGTCAGCTAGCGAGTAGCGACACTGTTCTGTTCACGGTCACGAGGGACATTTTTTTTTCTTCTTTTCTTCCTTTTTCGCCCCTAGCGCCGCTGGCCCGGGCTGCTCCTGTTCTACTTCTATCTTCTCTCCCACGCACACACTGATCCTGATCCGTATGAAATCTGCATGGGTTCGTGGAATTTGGTGGTCTCGTCCGTTCCAACACGCGGAGTAGCTGGTTCTTCAGGCTTGGCGGCTCATGTCACGACGCACCGTTAAACGAAAGGTCATCTGCCCTCCAGTCCCTGTAACGCTGCTGTTTCTCAGGAAAAAGAGAGTTCGTGACAAAAACATATATAGGGCCGAAGCCAAAGGAGTGGGCCTTCTAGGCTCGTATTACCGCATCGGCCCAAGCTTTGGCCAGCGCTTTTTTCTTTTTTATATTTAAAAAAATTAAAATTTCAAAAATATATGTCCTTTTTTAAAAATTTCAAAAATATACCCCGGTCGCAGTAAAGAATATGAGGTGAAGTGTGTGAATGCTGGATGTCCATGGCGAGTACATGCATTCAAGGGAAAATGGAAGTCAAACTGGAAATGTTCCATTGTCACAGAGCACACTTGTTTGCTGTCAGAAGTTATTCCCTCGCATCGCAATATATCATGCGACTTTGTTGCAAAGCAAATGTATGGGTTTATTATGGACAACCTAAATTATGAGTCAAAAATGATTATTCGACACATTGAGCAGACTTACCAATACACCATCAGTTATTTGAAGGCATGGCGGGCTAAACAAAGGGTGTTCGAGATGCGGTTCGGCACATACGAGGCATCATATGATAACCTACCTCGTATGTTATCTCAGGTTGCTGCTAGAAATCCTGGAAGCTTTTATGACACATACCTTTTACCAGCCGTGACTAGGGGACAAAGAATTATGCAACGAGCCTTCTTTTGCATAGGTGCTTCTGTTAGAGCATTTCAGTTTTGTCTTCCGGTGATCTGCATTGATGGCACATTTTTGACTGGAAGGTATAAAGGTCAGATACTCACCGCAATCGGTGTAGATTGTAACAACCAAATTGTTCCGCTCGCATTTGCATTTGTTGAGAATGAGAACATAGACAGTTGGTATTGGTTCCTTAAACGAGTGAAGAATCGTGTTGTTGCTACACGTTCAGATGTGTGCCTTATTAGTGATAGGCATGCAGGTATCCTGCAATCAATACTGAAATTGCAATGTGGAACTGCGACAACGCCTCCATTATGGCCTGATGTCCAAAACAGGTGGTGCATTAGGCATATGGGTGCAAACTTCTATGAACACTTCAAGAACAAGGATCTTAAGAACCTGTTTAAGAGGTTGTGCACCCAAAATCAATTGAGAAAATTCAATGCATTATGGCAGATGCTTGATCAGTTGACTGCAGAGCTAGTGAAGGTAAGGGCATCAGGAGCAGGCACGAGTCAGGCTGCAGAGGCTAGGGATTCAATTGAGAAGCCATTTTCACACTGGATTCGAGGTGCACCTAAGGAGAAATGGTTATTCCTTTATGATACCGACGGAATACGGTATGGTATTCAGACAACGAACCATGCAGAGTGTTTCAATATGGTTATGCGTTCTTGTCGTGCCTTTCCACTTGTGGGAATTGTTGAGTTCATCATGTATGGGTGCATGAAGTATTTCAGAGAGCGTTACACGGCTGCAAGCATAAACATCAGCAACCCCCAAATTCAGTTTTGCAAAAGAGTGACACAATATATGCAAGAGAAGATTGAAAAGGCAAAACTG
Organism: Panicum virgatum; assembly: GCF_016808335.1. Lineage (NCBI taxonomy): Eukaryota > Viridiplantae > Streptophyta > Magnoliopsida > Poales > Poaceae > Panicum > Panicum virgatum. The sequence continues at coordinate 50,841,050 of NC_053142.1, forward strand.
CACCGCGTCATATCCACAGGTACAATGGAGCATAGATTTGAGGTTTTATGTAAGGATAGAAGTGGTCGTGGTATCCGTAGAGATAGAGTGGTACAGGAGAGTTTGATTACAGTTGATGGCAAAGCATTCTGCTCCTGCATGAAGCCTAAGTTATTGCATATGCCATGCTCCCATCTCATTGCGGCATGTGCAGAGTCTGCGTTACAGCCAGGACTATTTGTTTCACCGTACTTCAGCAAGGAAGCAGCTGTATCCACATGGGGACATGAGGTATACGGGATTGGAATTGTGGGGCCTTTCACTCAGGATAATGAGAATAAGATGTTTATTGCTGATCCGGCCACTAAGAAAGGCAAAGGCCGCCGTCAGACACGTCGTATTCGGAATGGTATGGACGAGTCGGAAGCAAGCAAGGCACAAAAACGTTGCAGCCAATGTGGATCATTGAGTCACAACTACAAGAAGTGTCCTCAGAATGCACTTCACGATGCTGCTGACGTCGGTCCTTCCGGAAATCCCAGAGATGGAGCACCTCCTACGTTCAGACGAGCATCGGCGAGAATTGCTCGTGGAAGGCATTCGGTGTCATGATCCACAATTGTATTTCATTATTTGTAATATGTAGTAATGAAATATGGCAGGCATGTAATGAAGTATTATTGTATTTATGTGTCTAGTTTGTATGAAATATATATTTAGCTATGTGTTCTCATATATTTTTGAATGCAGGTATGGAGATGGACTCCTTGCTAGACCCAGTGATCGACTCGAGCCACAGGTCTTACTTTGCAGCTGTTGAGCACCGAGCCCTAGAGGTGCTACGTCCTCGTCCACCCGGCGAGGCGATCTCTATACACAACGATTGGTGTGACCGGTATGTAATGAAATATTATTGTTTATGACTTATGTATTCGCCGGTATTCCTTTGTTTTGACATTTTTTATTTTTTTCCAGGTTACGTGAGGCCGGCCTACTGACTCTGAGCCGTCTTGTCGAGGTTGGGCCTATTCAGCTCGACCGATCCCTCCTGACGGCGCTCATTGACAGATGGAGGCCGGAGACACACACGTTCCACCTCCCGTGTGGGGAGATGACTCCTACGCTGCAGGACGTGGCCTACCTCCTCGGCCTCCCTATCGTCGGGGAGGCTGTAGGTCCGCGTGTGGTGGCGGCCTCATGGAAGGATGAGCTGGAGGCCCGTTTTGCCCTGGTTGACCGCGTGGATGAAGCAGGTCCGATCAACCCGCACCCAAGAGCAGCAGGTACTTCGAAGACCTGGTTCCTACAGTTTACAATACGTATTCATTCCAAATATAAATTTAATTATTACAATTCACATGTTCCATTGATAGTTGAAACTATTTATCTTAATTGTTTATGCAGCCTGCCCTTTTGGCTGCGGATGCCGACGAGTACAGTGTGACCAGATCGCTGGAGGCGTACCTACTTTGGTTGTTTGGTTACATAATGTTCAACAACACTCATGGCAACTCGGTCGATAGGATTCTCCTTCCGTATGCACGGGAGATTGCGGATGGGGACGAGGACGTACCGCCCTACAGCTGGGGTGAGGCGGGGGTACTTGCAGCCACTTACCGTGGACTCTGCGATGGGTGCATGAAGACACATGGGAACTCTATCCTCTCAGGGTGCTCACTACTGCTACAGCTTTGGTCGTACGAGAGGCTAGCCGTTGGTCGCCCCTTGGTCAGCCACGAGCCTTACCACGGGGGCATATACGGCGACGAGGAGGACGAGAGGCCCACTATGGGAACTATCTGGATCTGGCGTCAGGTATGTTCGCAACAAACCTAATTTTGTTATTCATTGTTACATGATGTATTAGCGCACTTTTAATTTTACTTATTCGGAATGCAGAGGTCCTGGGCACATGCGCGGGTTAAACGCGCATATCCTGAGTTTGTTTCGGAGCTCGACATGCTGACGCCCGAGGACGTTGTCTGGAAGCCTTACAGCCCAGAGGCTGTTGCTACCCGTGCACCAGCAGGCCTGTCTTCGCACTGCTCCGCGAATGCGAGCCTGTGGCTTACTTCCGCCGTCCTGGTTTATGACATCGCGGTTGAGGCATATTGCCCCTGGAGAGTCAGGAGACAGTTTGGGCAGCGCCAGGAGTTTCCGGTGCCCACCGCGTTGGAGCGTGTCAGTCACCAGAACCACAGGTAATTATAAATGAACTTGGCTCATACATTCGTGTCGATTCTAACGATTCTTCGTGATCCACTTTGTAGGTTGTCAAGGAGTGGCTTGCCGTGCTCTGATGATTGGCTCACCAAGATCCAGCCGTGGGTGGACCAATGGGAACAGGCAGACGAGCACTTGGTCCATCCAACAAGACCACACACAGATAGCTCCTTTAGGGCTTACCTCACCTGGTACTTACCCCGGACTCGGGCTCGTCTGGTTTTTGTTGACACTCACCCGCAGCCACACCAGGCGAGGCCTCAGGATGGCTATGCCCGGCACCACGTGGAGGCACTAGCTGGCGCGGTGAGTCTCTTGATCATATTTGCATATATATAATCATATTCATAAGATAATTCATGTGTTTGTAACTTTACTGAATTGATGCAGTTTCGCCTTTGCAACATGATGGAGACGGACTGCTCGACTTACCTGACGAGGGTACGTGCCGGATCCCCAATGACCCAGTTTGAGCAGATAGAGGCATGGTCGAGGCAGCGTGATCAGTTGCGTCAGGTAACGCACAACTTCGGAAGCCGTGTGCAGTACGAAGACAGCCACGGGTCGTCTCAGGCGTCGTCGTCGTTCCCGTGTCCGTCGACCATACACGGGCCGACGTCGCAGTTCTTCCCAAGTACAGGTAACGTACATATCTCTTTAAAATTACATCAAGTGTTACTACATATTTACTAATATCACATACAGGATACGATCCAGCTACTGCGTTCGGCCATACTGGAATGTTTAGAGGGACAGCACCAGTTGGCGGACCGTATCCAGGGATGGTACCGGGGCCACAGATACCGGCGTGCACAGGTTAATTTATGTTTCGTATTTCGGTTTCTACATGTCATTACGAAATATACGAGCGTACGCTAACATCCATATTTTTTGCGTAGGATTCTACCCCGATGCGGGCGCCGGACCTTCTTCTTCCTCCTTTCGACCAGATAACGAGACATTCACCTTAGACGACTTCGACAGCTTGAGTCCAGAAGAGCCTGCCGCGCAAGGTGACCCCGATGTCTTGGGGTATTCACAGCTAGGAGGAGCACCACTTGGGATCTCTCAGCAGCAGACACCGCAGCCCCTTGCGCGTCCTGAGCGACAGGTGAGGTCTCCGGATGTTCTCACCTACTCCGAGGGACATGTCCGTGCCCAGCAGAGGGCTAAGAGGGTCCGACGCCCTAGGGGTGGTTAGATGTATATGATGTTTATTTGTAATGAGATAGCTGTGGACCGCTTATTTGTATCCGATGTTTATGATTGTGGTAGGTTACTTGTCATTTGTTTTTATAGATATTATTTATGTGAACTTATTATGTTTGTGGGTTCCATAATGCTCGTGAAATAAGGGAAGTTCTTGCGATTTTTTTCCGTGATTTAATGAAGGACAAGTAACGTGCGGTAGGAGTTAGCGGCCGAGATCTTGCCGACGATGATGACGAATACACGCTCGAATAGCTCAAAATAGGTCCCTGCAAAAATAAAAGTCCGAGAAAAAAAAGGGGGCCTGTCGCCCCCCCCCCCAAATGGGCGACAGGGGCCTGTCGCCCGAGGGGAGGGCGACAGGCCCCTGTCGCCCATTGGGGGGGCGACAGGTCCCCCGTCTTTTTTTTTCTCTCCAGGGACTTCGTTGCAAATTTGAAAAAAAAAATTACACATTGGGCCTGTCGCCCTATGGGAGGGCGACCGGGGTATATTTTTGAAATTTTTGAAAACGGACATATATTTTTGAAATTTTAATTTTTAAAAAATATAAAAAAGAAAAAACGGCCTTTGGCCATACGGACGTGTATCGGTCCAAGCATGGCATGCGGGCCTCCAAGACTAATGTTGCTGCCTTGTGTCCTTGCCTGCAGCTGCAGCAGGGCCCAGCCCTTGTCTGCACTGTTGTCAGCCTGCATGAAATTCGTCTTCCTGAAGAACATCGGTCAGGCAGAGCTCCCGGTGGTTGGTGCAGTGCGAGTGGTAGGTAAAAGTAAAACAACTATACTCGCCTGGACTCATTGCTTGGTCAGACTATATATTCCTGCAATCGTAATCCTGTCACCAGTTCACACGGACTTTTTATTTACGATCCGAGAGGCGAATGGTTCAGCGGCGTAGTGTTTATTCAATCGATCAAGTTGACACCTCACTGCCAGAATTTTGGAGGTCAAACGAAGATTTCCTGCATTGTCGCTCCTGCAAAAGCGACGTTTGTTCTTGTCCCTGCGATTGTCTCCTTGCTGGGTCAACGTCAATCTGTACCTGGCCAACCAACTCCGCTGAATTCTCCGGCTGACAAATCAGCGATCACCGGGGCCGCCGCACCCCATTTCAATGCGCCGCGCGCACGCGGGGGTTTCGTCAGCTCTTCACCCACCTCGCTCGCAAGCCGATGACCAACCACCATGCGACACGGTTTTTTTTTTCAAGCTTGGATGTATGCTTAGAATGATTTTTTTTTCTATAAGAGGATTAACCCAGCCTCTCTATACCCATCTTGTTGATATATACGGCCAAGTCTTTATTAGAATGATTGAGACCAACCTTCCAGCTGGGAAATTAGTTTGGTTCAATATATCAATCATCTACCCCGTCGCAAATGTGTCTAGGAGAGTACTGCGGCGTCACCATCTTATCTACCCCTAATTAATTTTATGCTCCCTTCGTCCTGAAATATAATTGAAATATAATGCATTTTGATTTGTCCTAAGTCAAATTGTTCTAAGTTCGACTAAGTTTATAGAAACGAGTAATAATATTTTGAATATTAAATAAGAATAATTACATCTATTATGTAATATATTTTTATATAGTTTACTTCTTTGATATTAGATGCTAATATTCTTCTCTATAAATTTTGTCAAACTTAGACTACTTTGATTTCGGTTAAAGCAAAATGTCTTATTACATTTCAGGATGGAGGGAGTATGTGGAAGCAACTTCAGCCTAATAAGATTGCAAATATAAGTGATTTGGGTCTATAAGACGCTGACTTTGACCATCATTTTCAATAAAATCATATTAGACATGCTCCAATTATTAATTTTGTCGAAGCAACTTCTCCCAAGAATAACAAATAAAAGCGGTTTACTAGGTCTACAAGATGCTGATTTGACCATCACTCTAGATAAAAAAATACATTAATCTAAATGATGAAAACATATGTGTTCTAAAAATCCTTTTCATCCGCTTTATTGTACAAACTATTTATATTTATAGCTACTTATGGCTAAGTGAAATATAATAAGTTTAACTTTAAGATAAATTTTAAACTTTTATATTCAGACAGAGTGACCGTAGATATATATACTCCATATATATAACACAGAGTCAATCAGTCAAGCCAATTTGTTGGACTGATGAGAAGTAGTAATGTGATCAAACAAAACGTTTAGCAAATTCTGCATGTCCTCACCTGGTGTACCACAGTACCAGTACTACTTATATTTGTAGATAATGCTGAGATATGGTTTCGGAGACCAGAAGATAAATTTTAACATGTGCAAAATAGTATGGAACAGTCGTGCATTTTTGTTTAGGAGTTATCCGGCCACTTGAATTGACTAGCTAGATCGAAAATGAAGCGAGACTTCCAGGGCAACGGCAGATCATGCGGCGATCAACTAGTAGTTGATCACCAGAAGCGTTCGATTGGTTGGTGTGGACTGAGTGGCCAGGCATGGGTGGTTTCGCCGAAACACACGTGCCCATGCCCAGGACCTGTCGTGCATGACTCCGGGTCGGCAACTAACTGGAGTAATTAACAGCAATCGTCTCGACGTCCCTGCAGAGTCCATTTTCCCCGTCGCAATCCACTCCCGATCAGTCAGCAACAGCTCACGATTTCGGTCGGACAATGATCAGTTCCGGCGAAGTTTCAGTGCTGAAAGCAAAAGGCCTCCGCCTCGTCAGTGCCGGGTCCTGCATGCCTTCCCAGTCTGCAGCAGCATCACTACTGTCTACTCATACAAAAGTGCATGTGCATCCATCCACCAATGACCAATCCATCCCACGTTTTTTCCCCTCCAAACAGAAAGGGCCGGTGCACGGTAGCAGCTAGCTATGGACTTGGCTGAGCTCGTGTAGTCGTGTCCATCCAGAATCTGAACGAGGCGCACTAGTTTTATTTTGTGGCTATCCTCACCAACTTAACTACTATACTATCTTCCGATCCCGCGCTGAATATTAAACGGCGCTACCCAGTAAGCCCGCGTCGGTTTGAATTTGACCGGAACAAAACTTGTTACTGATCCTCAGAGGCATCGCGCGCCGTTCGATTATTGCGGCTCGTCGGGCGCGGCCTCCCTCGCCACCTACCTCTCGCTCCGTCGCTCGCTCGATCCCATGCATGCGTCGTCCCCTATATATATCTTGGCACTGGATGCTAGCTCATTCACCGCGCCGCTCCTCCTGCGTTCTCCACGCAGCTGATCACTGCCCAGCACCTGCATTGGCTAACAGTTCAAGGACGTGTCGTGCAGATCCCTAAGCAACCGACAGTGCTGTTTTAATTAGCTATATATCCAGCAACGTGCTTAGGATCTCGATCATGAAGATCACCGTGCAGTCCAGCAAGGCCGTCAAGCCGGCGTACCCCGGCGGCGAGGCTCCGGCCGGCGCGCCGGGCGTCGTGCCGCTCACGGTGCTGGACAAGGCCAACTTCGACACGTACATCTCCGTCATCTACGCGTTCCGGCCCCCTGCCCCGGGCAACGCCGCGCTCGAGGCGGGGCTCGCCCGGGTGCTGGTCGAGTACCGCGAGTGGGCGGGGCGGCTCGGCGTGGACGCCCAGGGGAACCGCGCCATCCTGCTCAACGACGAGGGCGCGCGCTTCGTGGAGGCCACCGCCGACGTGGCCCTCGACAGCGTCATGCCGCTCGAGCCCACGCCCGCGGTGCTCGCCCTGCACCCCAGCGGCGACGACGCCGTCGAGCTCATGCTCATCCAGGTCACCCGCTTCGCCTGCGGCTCCCTCGTCGTGGGCTTCACCACGCAGCACATCGTCGCCGACGGCCGCGCCACCAGCAACTTCTTCCTCGCGTGGAGCCAGGCCACCCGCGGCGCGGCCCTGGACCCGGTCCCCGTGCACGACCGCGAGTCCTTCTTCAGGCCCCGCGACCCGCCGCTGGTGGAGTTCGAGCACCGCGGCGTCGAGTTCAAGCCGTACGAGAAGCACGTGGTGGAGAGCCAGAGCCACGCCGGCGGCGACGACGAGGAGGAGGTCGTGGTCCAGAAGGTCCACTTCAGCCGGGAGTTCATCTCCAGGCTCAAGTCTAGGGCGTCAGCGGGGTTGCCGCGGCCGTACAGCACGCTGCAGTGCGTGGTGGCGCACCTGTGGCGGTGCATGACGACGGCGCGCGGGCTGGACGAGGGCCAGTCCACCAGCGTGTGCATCGCCGTGGACGGGCGCGCGCGGATGAGCCCGCAGGTCCCCGACGGCTACACCGGCAACGTGGTGCTGTGGGCGCGGCCCACGGCGACGGCCGGCGAGCTGGTGGCGAAGCCCCTGCAGCACGCGGTGGGGCTCATCAACCGGGAGGTGGCCCGGATCAACGACGGCTACTTCAAGTCGTTCATCGACTTCGCCGGCTCCGACGCGGTGGGGAAGGAGCGGCTGGTGGCGGCGGTCGACGCGGCCGAGATGGTGCTCAGCCCCGACATCGAGGTCGACAGCTGGCTGCGGATCCCGTTCTACGACCTCGACTTCGGCGGCGGCCGGCCCTTCTTCTTCATGCCCAGCTACCTGCCGGTGGAGGGTCTGCTCATCCTGCTCCCGTCCTTCGTCGGGGACGGCAGCGTCGACGCCTACGTGCCGCTCTTCAGCCGCGACATGGAAACCTTCAAGGACTGCTGCTACGCCATGGAGTAGGCTGCCGCCCGTTGTTTGGTTCATTCGATTGTCAATGCTGTTTCTTCTTTTTTTTTCCCGGTGGCAAATTGCCGATGCTATATAATTTTGGCAGAGACTAAATAAATAAATGAAATTTCGATAACCTGTTGCTCGATTCAGATTTTTCAATGCTCCATTGGTTGGTTAACGCCCATTGTGCTCAGAGAAAGCCTACGGAATTCTCTTCACTAATTGCGGGGCTCAGTCGTGCCAGAGCGCGTTACAATGAGGGCCTAGTCGGAGTTGGCCCACACACGAATTCGGCTCGCTCCATTTAATAGGCCGGCCTGTTAAATTTGTACTTTTACTGCGGGGGGCGAATTCCTTCCGGACCGGAATACGCAACGTTTTTTTTCAATTCCGGCCACACACAAGTCTGCTCCAATCATACTCGCCTCCTCGGCCCAGGTTGCAGTGTTTCTATCTTGCTGACACATTTCAGATAGAAACCTCAAATACAACAATAATTACAACACAAGTATGGGCGGAAATTATGAGAATCGATCGTACTACCTGGCTATTTTTTATGTGAGCATAGGGTAGAATTATGTGTTCTGTGTGCTTAAAACTCTGCGACAAATAACGGCCATACTAACATATACTACATCTCGACGTAAAGACAAGGACGCCGTTAAGTGGTTTATTTAATTTCCATCGTCTAAAATTGTTCCATCATGTTGCTACCTCTACGACGCGATGATCATAGAACCAACAAGTACTCCTGCTAATACACCGAACTTGTGCACATATTACTGGATGCAGCCAAGCCGTCTTCTTCTTCTTCTTCTTCTTCTTCTTGTTCAGGTACTACATTGACGCTCGCCGGGGCAAGCTCCCAGGCCTCGAGCTTGGGCACCCTCACCGCATCCGATCCATTGTTGAACACGTACAGGTGGCTGCTGCTTGTTGCGGCGTGCTCGGGGTACACTCTGGCAGTCATGCATGTCCGCCCTCCACCTCCAAAGCTCTCAACGATCGAGTGGTCGATCTGTGTGTTGCACGAGAGGATACATTGTCAGTGCCAAGCATGCACACGTACAGTAGTAGTTGCAGATTCTAAGAAGCTCTGGTACTTAGTAACAGAGCTAGCTCGATCACTACATTAGTGCCACGTAGTGAGCTCACCAATGTTCTCAGCGATATGCTCCTGTCTTTCTCTATGTCCACGTCCACGAATCCTCCATGCGTCGGTCTGTACACCCCTGCCTTCGTGGAGGACCTGCACGTATCTGAAGGTTCAGAGATTGCCATGTCATCACGTTCCGGCCCGTCGTCTAGTCAGAGGAAGGCCCGGTAGAGAGAGAGAGAGAGAGAGAGAGAGAGAGAGAGAGAGAGAGAGAGAGAGAGAGAGAGAGAGAGAGAGAGAGAGAGAGCCCAGTAACATTCACGGGCCGGCCCAAAAACAACGTTTCGTTCGTACCTGGTGAGGTCCGTGCACATGAGGACGGTGTACTCGCCGTGGAGGAGCCGGAACACCCTGAAGAACACGGCGGTGTGCTCCCGCAGGTCGTCGCCGGACGCCATCACCAGCAGCCCGAACGGCCCGACCCCGCCCTGCACGGAGGCGCCCTTCTCCCCGCACAGCGCGTCGGCGTCCAGCAGCCGGTTGCCGTCGAGGCCCTCGGCCCGCTCCAGGCTCGGGATCTCGAACACGACGTCCACGTCCGCCTGCGAGCCCGCGATGCCGCCGATCTCGCGCAGCCCGCCGGACTCCACCTCCGCGCCCAGCAGGGCCGCGCGTCCCCTCCGCAGCGTCTCGATCTCCTCGACGGGCCACTGCAGCAGCTGCCTCCCGGCGGGGTCCAGCCACAGCGCCCGCGGGAACGACTGGAGGCCGGACCAGCCCCTGGCGACGTCGTCGGCCTCGCTGTCGGACTCGTTCACCCACGCCCACAGCACCCGCCGGTTCTTGCGCGCGTCGAAGAACGTCTTGGACGCGTACAGGTGCCCGTGGTCGATCCTCCGCCAGCTCCGGTAGTCGTCGTCGCCGCCGCCGCGCGCGACGTCCTCGTCCGGGGTGAACGTGTCCGCCTCGTCGTCGTACCGCCCGACGGTGTAGTAGTCCTGGAGCGTGTCCGGCATGCTCACCTTGAGGACGTGCCTCACGCCGGGGCCGCGCGCCGACGTGTCCAGCCCCTCCGCGCCGCGCGCCGCGACGGGGAACAGGTCCGGGCACTCGGCCATCACCGCGTCCCGCGACGCGTGCAGCGGCGCGGCGTTGCGCTCCCAGCGTAGGAAGTCGGCGCTGCGGTACACGAGCGTGGTGCCGACGCCGGTGGCCACGGCGGAGATGGCGAACCGCCACAGCCCGTCGCGGCCGAGCCACGCCGTGGTGGGGTCCCGGAAGTTGTCGGCCGACACGTCGGCGGGGAGCGGGACGACGGGGTTGTAGCTGGGCTTGGTCCACTCGCGCAGGAGCGGGTCGCGCGGGTTCTTGGGGAGCGCGATGTTCTGGACCTGCCGGCGCTCGGCGTCGATGCCGGAGTAGAGGATCACGGGTTGGCCGTCAGGGAGGATGGTGACAGACCCTGACGCGCAGCCGTTGGCGTCGAAGGGCGCCGTCGGGTCGAGCGCGTTGCCGAGGGCGGCCCAGTTGACGAGGTCGCCGGAGACGGAGTGGCCCCAGGAGAGGTTGCCGACGTCCCAGAGCGCGCCGTGCGGGTTGTACTGGTAGAACAGGTGATACATACCATTGTAGTAGACGGGGCCTGTTGGGTCAACGAAGCCTCAGCAATCCGGGAGTGAGGAGGAACCAAACCAAGAACAGATCGAGTACAAGGACAAGAGCACGCACCATTTGGATCTGCAAGCAAGCTCCCGTCGTTCCCATGAATTTGCATCCAGACGAGAGGTTCCACAACAGTAAGAGGTAGTTCACCAAAGATCCACCATGGCTGATCTAATTCACATCAAGGTATTTGAAAACTTACCGTTCTGCCAGTTCTTGGCCGGCTGGAAGTGGTACGCCGTTCTGACATGGTCCTGCATCCTGGCGGCGCAGATTGGTGAAGAAGAGGAAGAGGAAGAGGGGAGAAGAAGGCAGAGTATCACGTTGCTTACGGCGAGACGAAGTGCTGCCATTGGCACTGACGAATGCAAGTGAAGAATCACCAGAGCAAATGGCTGGTGTTATTTTTTTTTAGAATTTTAATGGCTGGTGTTATTGCGTCTGCTACTTTACATTTTTTCAGAGCGCTTGAAATGGACAGCCCTCCAGCTCCCAGAGTTGTAGGGTTTAGTTTAGTTTAGTTGATGACCTGTGACCATGCCATGTTCCCTATGTTTTATCAAGTACTAATGGCCAATTTGCCCCATATCAGATTCCAACGTAAGCATCTTGATCAGATCTAGTCAGATGCTTAGCGTAATTCTTTTGGTGGAACCCACTCTCACCTTTCTTTTGACCAGAAACTAAGGCAGGTGCTGTACCTCATGTCATCTTTTTTTAAGCAAACTTCAAAAAATGATGGATGTTTTTTGTTAGAGTATATGGCAAGGATCCAAATTGTTGTCATTATGACTCAATACTTTTATTTATCCTTCATATATGATACTTTTACTTTTTGTTAGAGTATCCTTACTTTCCCTTTCACACACCGTCAAATCTGCTAATTGCTCCAATTTTAGTCCCATATATTGTCTGTTGTGACCACCAATCCACCCACTGTCTACACCCTACAGTGATGCCACCACTGTAAGGCCAGTCTCAGTGGGAGTGTTATTGACACAGTAATCTAGACTGAAATCTTAAGAACTGTGCCAGTTGAGGGTCATGGTGATGACACTCCTCTCACATTTCATGACACTCCTCTCTTCTCTCTCCTCATACTATTGGTACATGTTATCAAATTCAATGTACATGACACTCTTATGACTCTCTCACTGAGACTGGCCTAACCTCGCTCTGCAACTAACCTCCTATTGTGACTTTGCGTACCGCCCCTGGCCGTCCTATTAAAAGTGGATCTCTAGAACCCTTAAATCTTGCCCTGGGCAATGGCGTTCAGCTACTCGCTGGCTGAAATTCCCTTGCTCTTTCAAGCAATCAAAGAATAAACATGAACAGACGAATGGATATATTAGCTATGTTGTAAAAGAAATTTCAATTGCCAAACCCAGAATTACTATTCCGTGCAAAATTACCGATAATATCGTGGTACTTCATAGGTTGTTTGGCCATAACTAAATTCTTTAGGTGCCTGGACATATCATGAATAAGATACAATTTTTATTTTTGAAGAACACCCTCTTTTGTATTTTTGAAGCACACATATCACATATGCCCTTCTTCTTCATGCCCAGCTACCTGCCGGTGGAGGGCCTGCTCATCCTGCTTAGGGATGCAAGCGGCAGCCCGCAAAACCCACATATAGACTTAATTAAGTGGGTTGCCGCAATAACCCACGAAAATTTAACCTATATGTGGGTTCGCGGGCTAACCCAATTGCATCCCTAATCCTGCTCCCGTCCTTCATCGTGGACGGCAGCGTCGACGCTACGTGCCGCTCTTCAGCCGCGACATGGGCCCTTCAAGGACTGCTGCTACGCCATGGAATAGGCTGCCCGTATTGGTTCATTCGATTGTCAGAGTCGGGTTGTCCGTTCGACGCTGATATGGCTCATTTTTTTAAACAACCGGGTTGTCGAACGGACAACCCGACTCTGACAATCGAATGAACCAATACGGGCAGCCTATTCCATGGCGTAGCAGCAGTCCTTGAAGGTGCCCATGTCGCGGCTGAAGAGCGGCACGTAGCGTCGACGCTGCCGTCCACGATGAAGGACGGGAGCAGAATTAGGGATGCAATTGGGTTAGCCCGCGAACCCACATATAGGTTAAATTTTCGTGGGTTATTGCGGCAACCCACTTAATTAAGTCTATATGTGGGTTTTGCGGGCTGCCGCTTGCATCCCTAAGCAGGATGAGCAGGCCCTCCACCGGCAGTTAGCTGGGCACGAAGAAGAAGGGCATATGTGATATGTGTGCTTCAAAAATACAAAAGAGGGTGTTCTTCAAAAATAAAAATTGTATCTTATTCATGATATGTCCAGGCACCTAAAGAATTTAGTTATGGCCAAACAACCTATGAAGTACCACGATATTATCGGTAATTTTGCACGGAATAGTAATTCTGGGTTTGGCAATTGAAATTTCTTTTACAACATAGCTAATATATCCATTCGTCTGTTCATGTTTATTCTTTGATTGCCTGAAAGAGCAAGGGAATTTCAGCCAGCGAGTAGCTGAACGCCATTGCCCAGGGCAAGATTTAAGGGTTCTAGAGATCCATTTTTAATAGGACGGCCAGGGGCGGTACGCAAAGTCACAATAGGAGGTTAGTTGCAGAGCGAGGTTAGGCCAGTCTCAGTGAGAGAGTCATAAGAGTGTCATGTACATTGAATTTGATAACATGTACCAATAGTATGAGGAGAGAGAAGAGAGGAGTGTCATGAAATGTGAGAGGAGTGTCATCACCATGACCCTCCACTGGCACAGTTCTTAAGATTTCAGTCATACTTGCGCTCCGCTCGACTCTGCTCGACGCGAGCTGGAAGAAGGAGAGGAAGGGAATGAGGAGGAATGGGGAACGCGGCGTCGGGGAAGGATAAGAACGAGCTCGTTCGGATGCCGAGGTTCGCCGCGACGGCCGACGCGTGGCGTCGCCAGCGGTCGGTCGCGGTATGGGCGTTGGCGACATAGTGACGCCACTGGGAGGAACAGTGAACCTGTTTGACCGATTTGGACTCGATTTTGACCAGATCAAACTCAAAATTTCATATAGGAACTTGAAATTTGGCCAAAATAAAAGTTGTAGAGGAAGAGAAGATCTACAACTTTGCTTTTGGGCGGGAGTTGATTTGAGGCTCGGATCATGGAAAAAACGCGGTTGAACATAGCTAAAATGGTGAACACTACGCAACATACTTAATGCTAATGACCTTGCTTAGGCCCGTAATTAGCAAGTTAACACGTGATTAGCACCTTGATTAACACAGGGGTGTTACAGGGGACGGCGGAACGAGTCGATTTGGGTGCGAGCGGGGTGAAAACGGATGTGCGTCGGACGAGATTTGGGCACCAGTCGTCGTCAAAACTGGATGATGGGGTTGGACAACCACGAGCCGTCGGATCCTTCTTCATCGCTCAAGATGGCCCGAATGTCAGGCCATGCCATGCCATGTGCATGTCACTGAATCTGCATCCCTTCTCCCTTCCGCGTTCTCTCTCATTTTCCTCACTGCGGAGCATGCTCACGGTGTCTCCCGCTCATCTGTTGGGGGCGGTGCGGCCGGCCGAGCATGCCCGTGGCAGCTCCTGCTCGCCCATTGGGGGGCGGAGCCACCGTCGGCCGGGAAGAGGAGGAAAGAGAAGATGGAGGTGAGGAAAGAGAAGATAAAGAGTATATATAAGTCAGATCCATCTCAGTACCCATTCAATAGCCTCGTAATGTAATTTAATACAAATAAATATGATTTGCACCTCGCATGAAATGATTAGCAAGTTTGGAGAGGGGAATATGCATTTTGGGAGTTTAGAGACCGGCATGACACTTCGAGTCAAGTTCAAGGGTCGGCGGTGCATTTTACTCTTTGCTATATATTGTAAAAGAAATTTCAACTATTTAACCTAGAATTACTATTTCACGCAAGATTACGGTTAATATTGTGGCATCTCGTAGGTTGTTTGGGCCCCGGACATACCTTGAATATCTCGGCCTTGGCTCAAGGGACGCGCTATTGTATTTTTAAATAAAGCATATATATAATCGTATATAATGGCCCGCTGGGTAAAGGCATACATTTTGCAACAAATGTTTTGTTTCGTGTATGATAACTCCAGACGATTTACTTAACCAAAGCTACATCTTTCAGCATGAGACCACAAATAATGGTCTTATTAGGTCATAATAACCAAGGACAATCCATCTGCAGCACAACCACATTGGAACAAACTACAGCTTTAATTGGCATCATGCTTCACTGCAAGTGATGATCGTTGCGCCTATTCAGCGTCATCCGATAGGATTGGAACAACCATCGGCGGCAGCAGTGCAAGCAGGCCGTCATCTTCAACATTGACGCTTGCCGTGGCAAGCTCCCAGGCCTCGAGCTTGGACACCTTCACCGCATCCAACCCATTGTTGAACACATACAAGTGGTTTCTGCCTGTAGCGACGTGCTCGGGGTACACTCGAGCCGTGATGCAAGTCCGGCCCCCACCGCCGAAGCTCTCAATGACAGAGTGATCAATCTGGATGTCGTCGAGTAATCGTTCTTAGCTCTGTTGATCCTCAGGTGTATACATAACTAAGATTCACTAAAAATCAAGAGACATTTCCTTTTTTGTGAGGAAAAATATGTTTTCTACTGCCACTGAATGGTGTAACCCTGAATAGGTATGGGACATAGAGATCTCACCAGTGTTCTCAGCGATACGCTCTTGTCTTTCTCCACATCCATGTCCACAAATCCTGCATAAATCGGTTTCTGCACTCCCTCTTTGGTCGATGACCTATACACGTTCCAATGCAATGCACAATAATTGTTATGTTTTTTTAGAACAACAAATTGCTTTTTTTTGAAAGAAATCGGCAAGAGTTTTGCCTTTTTTGTATTAATTTAATATAGCAAAGTGAGAACAAATCAAACGGCTTAGTCTGAATAAGAGAGAAACAAGGTTGAGCCCTAACCTATCCTTCCGGCCATAAATAGAACAACAAATTGCTATCCCAGTTAAAAGAGTTTGCAGTACCTTGTCAGGTCAGTGCACATGAGAACCTTGTACGCGTCGTCGTGCTTGAACACCCTGAAGAAGATGGTGGTCTGCTCCCGCATGTCGCCGGACGCCATCACGGTCAGCCCGAACGGCCCGACGGCGCCCTGCACAGCGGCGCCCTTCTCTGCGCACAACTTCTGGGGATCTTGCAGCCACTTGGGGTCGAGCTGCTCGGCCTCCTTGAGGTTCGGGATCTCGAACACCACCTCCACGTCCGCCTGCAGGGTCTCGATGCCGGCGATCTCGTGCAGCCCGCCGGAGCCCACCACCGCGCCCAGCAGAGTGACTTGTTTCCTCCGCAGCGTCTCGATCTCCTCCACCGGCCACTGCACCAGCTGCTTCCCGTCGGTGTCCAGCCACAGGGCTCTCGGAAACGACTGCACACATCCAGTCACCCAAGCGGCAATCAGCAGAGCCAAAAGTTTTCTGTCAGATTGCTGGCATGCCAATGCCATGGCGGCGGCGGTCACCTGAATGCCGGTCCAGCCCTTGGCGACGTCGTCGGAGCGGCTGTCCATCTCGTCGACCCACGCCCAGAGCACGCGCCGTTTCCTGCGCGCGTCGAAGAACGACTTGGCCGCGAACAGGTGGCCGTGGTCGATCCGGCGCCAGTTCCGGACGTCGGCCTGCTCGCCGTCCTCCACCGGCACGAACGTGTCGGCCTCGTCGTCGTACCGCCCGACCACGTAGTAGTCCTCGTCGGCGGCCTTGCTGAGCTTGAGCACGTGCCTCACGCCGGCGCCGTTCGCCGACGTGTCCAGCCCTTCCGTGCCCTGCTCCGCCACGGGAAAGAAGTCGGGG
Organism: Panicum virgatum; assembly: GCF_016808335.1. Classification (NCBI taxonomy): domain Eukaryota; kingdom Viridiplantae; phylum Streptophyta; class Magnoliopsida; order Poales; family Poaceae; genus Panicum; species Panicum virgatum. Next base: position 50,857,711 of record NC_053142.1, read on the forward strand.
CACTCCCAGCAGGGGATGCCCGGCGAGGCGTGCAGCGGCAGGGCGTTCCGCTCCCAGCTGACGAAGTCCGCGCTCCGGTAGATTACGGTGGAGCCGACGCCGTCGACCTCGGCGGCGATGGCGAACCTCCACAGCCCGTCGCGGCCGAGCCACGCCGTGGTAGGGTCGCGGAAGTTGTTGCCCGTCACGTCCGCCGGCTGCGGGATGATCGGGTTGAAGCTGGGCTTGTCCCACTCGAGGAGGAGCAGGTCCGATGGGTTCCTGGCGAAGGCCACGTTCTGCACCTGCACCTCGTCGGCGTCGCGTCCGGTGTAGAGGATGGCGAGGCGGCCGTCGGGCATCGCGGTGGTCGACCCCGACCAGCAGCCCCGGACGTCGAAGGTCGACGTCGGATCGAGCGCCGTGCCGAGGAAGGCCCAGTTGACGAGGTCGCCGGAGGCGGAGTGGCCCCAGGAGAGCTTGCCGGCGCCAAACAACGGGTCATGCGGGTTGTACTGGTAGAAGAAGTGGTACATGCCGTTGTGGTACAAAGGCCCTGCCACAGAACAGGATAAAAACTTTTAAAATTGGAGTAAATTTAAGACTAGACTGAAATTTCTCCAAAGATATTCAACAGAGAACCGAAGAAACAGGTGAAAATATTGGCAGAGAATTCAGAGATGAAAAAAAAAATGCATACCGTTTGGATCTGTTCAAAGTCATCCGTTCCAGCAAAATGGAGGGAGCCAGATGCAAATGAAAACGGGAAAAAGTCAGTCTGTTTCCTTATCCTGAATTCTGTAACTTCTCTGTGATCAAGCCAAGCGCATGGCGTTCGTACCGTTCATCCAGTTCTTGGCAGGCTGGAAATGGTAGGCAGTCCTGCCATGGCGACCATGGTGCAGGTGCTGCTTGCTGTTCATGGCGTGAGTCGTGGAGGACGAGGAAATGGAGGAGGACACAAGGCGAGAGTGAAATTGCACGACGCTGCCATGGCCTGATGAGGGTGTTTTATAGCTACTGAAAATTGGGGGTCCCTTGCGATTGCAGAAGACATCAGCCGCAACAGTCCACCAACTCTCCAAGTTTAGCACTTGTTTTTGACTGCGTGTGGGTGTGGGTCAATCTCTTGATTCGTGCCTAAGCACCGATAAAGTGGTGCTAAGCGGATGAGGTGCTGAGTAATTCAGGAATTGTTTACTGGTGTAACGCGCTATCTTCTCCATATCATCAATATCAATACTGACGAAACGTCAGGGTCAGAAAGCTCCTCGCATTTTCGCAACCATCGCAGCTCCTCCGTAAGACGGAATTCAGAAAGCTCCAAATCCGTGCCGGCACCGCAGGCCACTTTTGGCCCCGGCTTATGCAAATGGGAACGTCCCCGATATTCTGGCACCGTGGACCTGTTAGCGAGCCAGATCAGGAGATTCTTTTGAGAATTTGATTTTTTTTCCCTTCTTTGAAAATCAATCAATATTGATGTTCTCAACAACAATCTTGTTCGCCGGTGTGTTCTTATTCGAGATTCGAAATGCACAAAATCAAGCCGGCCTTGTGGGGAGAAAAAAATCGGTCGCATACGGAGGGCGTCACGTGAAGCTAATATGATTCAGTTTCGTCTTTGGATTCAGACACAATGAAGCCTTCGTCTCCAACGTTCACGGTGGCCGTCGCGAGCTCCCACGCCTCCAGCTTGGTCACCTTCACCGTGCCCGTCCCGTTGTTGAACACGAACATGTGGCTGTTGCTCGTCTGCGCGTGCTCGGGGTACACCCGAGCCGTGATGCAGGCCCTCCCCTCGGCGCCGTAGCTCTCCACCACCGAATGGTCAATCTGTTTCAGTGTACCGTGTCAGTCAATGTCCTCTTACGCACCTTACTAAATGAGCAAAAAATCAGTGAAGCAGCAGAGCTCACCAGGGTTCTTAGCTTGATGGTCTTGTGCTCCTTGATGTCGATGTCCACGAATCCTCCATAGGGCGGCTTGTACACCCCAGCTCGAGTAGATGACTTTGTCAGGTCGGTGCACATGAGGAGCTTGTAGTCACCATGGTGCCTGAACACCCGGAAGAACACGGCGGTGTGCTCCGGCAGGTCGCCGGAGGCCATCACGATGAGTCCGAACGGGCCGACACCGCTGGGCACGGAGGCGCCCTTCTCCCCGCACAGCTTCTGCGGGTCCAGCAGCCAGTTGGGGTCGAGTGACTCGGCCGCCTCCAGCCTCGGGATCTTGAACGCGACCTCCACGTCCGCCTGCGACCCGGCGACGCCGACGATCTCGTTCATGGCTCCGGCGTTCAGCACCGTGTCACTGTCACGGCGTAGGCCGACGCGCTTCCTCCTCAGCGTCTCGATCTCCTCGATGGGCCACTGCCGCAGCTGCTTCCCGTCCTTGTCCAGCCACACCTTCCTCGGCACCGTCTGTATCGCACAAGAGACGGAGCAGTTAGTGGCTAAGATCAAGATCATCGAGGTGAGCTGCACACTCCGTTTAGTGTGTCAGATTGGTGACCTGAACGCCGGACCAGCCCCTGGCGACGTCGTCGGCCTGGCTGTCGGACTCGTTGGCCCACGACCACAGGACGCGGCGATTCTTGCGCGCGTCGAAGAAGGACTTGGACGCGTACACGTGCCCGTAGTCGAACCGCCGCCAGTTCCGGACGTCGTCGCCGCGCTCGGGCTCCGCCGGCGCGAACGTGTCCGCCGCGTCGTCGTACCGGCCGACCATGTAGTAGTCCTGGAGAGTGTCCATCACGCTGAGCTTGAGCACGTGGCTCACCCCGGGGCCGTTCGCCGACGTGTCGAGCCCGTCCTTGCCGTGCTGCTTCACCGGGAACAGGTCCGGGCACTCCACCATGCCGGCGGCGCGCGACGAGTGCAGCGGCGCGGCGTTCTGCTCCCAGCGCCGGAAGTCGGCGCTGCGGTACACCAGCGTGGACGCGACGCCGCTGACCTCGGCGGACACCGCGATGCGCCAGAGCCCGTCGCGGCCGAGCCACGCCGTCGAGGGGTCCCGGAACTTGTCGCCGGGGACGTCGGCGGGGAGCGCGATCACAGGGTTGTAGCTGGGCTTGACCCACTCGCGGAGGAGCGGGTCGGCCGGGTTCTTGGGGAACGCCACGTTCTGGACCTGCTCGTTGTTGGCGTCAATGCCCGTGTAGAGAATGGCCGGGGTGCCGCCGGGGAGGATGGTGGAGGAGCCCGACCAGCAGCCGTTGATGTCGAACGGCGCCGTCGGGTCGAGCGCCGTGTCCAGGGCCGCCCAGTTGACGAGGTCGCCGGAGACGGAGTGGCCCCAGGAGAGGTTGCCCATGTCCCAGAGCGCGCCGTGCGGGTTGTACTGGTAGAAGAAGTGGTACATGCCGTTGTAGTACATGGGACCTGTTCGTGTATAACGCCGGAAGCAACAACCGTCAGGTGTTTTTTTTTTGGGAACAACCGTCAGTTTTTCAGTAACAGGAAGTATGCCATCTTGATCACTGATCAACAGTTTTTTTAGATTACACAGTACAACTCAGACACTTAAAACACACGCACACTCATACCTCTATGAACACACACGCAAACCCTGCCCCTATGAGCATCTTCGAAGACTGAGCCGGCAAATCCTCGAGATTAACGAAGTCACCACATGCGCCTTGCTGTCGACGAGGACGTCGCCTACCACTGAATGCATAAAGCCGTTAAATCCCAGAATATTCGCCCCCCACGGGGAGTCGAATCCAGGACCTTAGTTGCTACCGAGGCTCTTGTAACCACTAGACTACAGGCCCTTTCGCCACTGATCAACAGGTTTGGCAGTTCAGTGTTACACTGAGAATGACATGGTCTGGTCTGGTGATTTTAGGCAAAAGATTTAGAGAGCTGCATAGTTCCCTTAACTCAGTTATCTCAATCTTCAAACATTTGTGTTCTTTACTAAAGCGGAACAAGATATTCTCTCTTCAAGGTTGCAACTGTGTTTAGATGCTGTAAAATTTTGGATGAAATTCACTGTAACAATTTTCAACCGAAGATTAGAAAGACTAAACATGATTTAATTATAAAACTAATTACACGGGTAGTGAAAAACGAGACAAATCTATTAAGCTTAATTAATCCGTCATTAGAGATTGTTTACCGTAGCATGATATTGTGTAATCATTATCCAGTTAGATTTAAAAGATTCATCTTGCAATTACACCCGAGATTATGAAACCAGTTTTGTCAGTTATTCACATTTAATATTTTTAATTAGTGGTAAAACGTTTGAAATTCTCTCGTGCTAGAGAGCAGGCAAAGCGTGCAAACATGTCTTCAGAGACGTGAGTGTGAGACACACCCACACTCCAAGTAGGTGCAGGGTGGCAGGCAGGCACACTTGGCATCCAATCTAACCTATCAACGTGGGCCACACAAGCATCTTCCCCTGATTTTTTCTCCTTTGTTTGTCTCCTTTTCTTATCACCAATGGATAGGTTTAAGCTTCTGACAACTATGTTCTTCCCATGACCTCAACCCACCGAAACTAATGGAGTTTAATTTGCGGTTCAACCAGATACACCCAAGACAGGATAAAGTGATCCCAATTTAGCGTTATCAGAGCAAAGCAAATCCTATAGCTGTCAGACCTGGCTACAACAGAAGAGAACGGAAGAAGAGCAGAGGACCAAGAAGCAGCACGTACCATTCGGATCTGCTCGGCGCCGGGATCATCCGCAAGAACCCATCGGGATCAGCAGTTCGCCACGAGATCGAAAGTTCAGCTAAATCTGTTCTAGATCAAGGAATTGCACAAACGCCTGAAGACAAGTCAGCGCGCTTACCGTTCTGCCAGTTCTTGGCTGGCTGGAAGTGGTAGGCCGTCCTGCCGACATGGCGGCCCTCGCCCGTGGTCTCGGGGGCCAGCCGGAGAGCGGCGGACGAGGACGCGAGGAGGCAGAGGTGGAACGCGACGGCGGCGAGAGGAAGCCCCGCCATGGTCGCCGAGGGGGACGGGAGCGAAGTGGACGGGTCACCAGGCCTTCCTCTGGCTGCTCTCCTGCTTCGCTGAAGAGTGCCGAATAAATAGCATCCCAAGTCTGAATTCTTAAAAGTTTGTTAGCAAGTTGAGGGCTTGCTTGCTGCCGAGTTGTTAGTGTAACTTTAAAGTGCAAAATGAGCATTAGACATGTGCTTATTCCTCGGATGCACATGGAACGGTGATGTGAGAGCGATCCAGATTCCATCCTTTCGTTGTTGAGTTCTGATCTCCTAAAAACTGGAGCTTTAGTTTCAAGATCCGATCGGACCGGTTCAGGTCATTTCTTAAAGGTCACCGGCCAGACGACATTTCAGTATCGTGTCCTAGCGAACGGGATCTACTCCTCCGCAAGTGATCCCTTCTCCTCTGACGCAAAGTTACCAGGAAAACCATCACGAATAAGAGGTGGTGGCCGATAGGTTAGTGATCTGCTTTACAGATTACTGAACACTGAATCTTTTGATAACAGTGTAAGACCATCAGAGGTGTGCGTGCACGTCATTCAGGCACAAGACAAGGCTATTTCTTGGGGATGTTTCAGGGCTTTGTAGTCTTCTGATGGTCTGAATTTCTGATCTGGATTACTGGTAAACTAATGTCGTGATTTTATAGTCAAATGATGCGCGTAGGTTGCTTCTGCATCTGGCCAATTAGGACTAGGAAATAGAATATAGTTGCTGATCAGTTGCTGGGTACTTTCAGGAGTTGTTAAACGTTAGTGGAAGCCACCTTTTCTTTTATTTCTTTTTTTCAAGCGGCATTGCCCTGATCTTTGTCCTGACTGAACTTGGTCCTCAACAACTAAACTTCACATCGCTATCATTCTTAGTACATCTTCAGGTGAGTGAGACGATGGCTTCTGATTGACTAGTAAGTTGGCCCGTGCTAACGCTACGGGAAAAAACATGTAATATTTATATGTAATAATAATATACACTAAATAAAACAAAATGGTACATTTGAGCAACAAGGTCAATGCAATTTTATGTTTCTGAACTTCTGAAACTCAACTAAAATGTTTATAATTAGACAAATATTCAAGAAGAAGCAACCGATAGTCCAATACAGTGAACCATTGACATGGCCTTGATCATTGGCACTATGCGGCCAGAGCAAAGCAATCCTACAATTGTTGGCATAATTACAAGGCAAGCTATGGCAGTGAAGTTTAAGGTCACGAATGGAGTCCAAGGCAAGCTAGCTTCTTACAAACCAAACAAATATCATCACAGACATTAGGACCCATGGCTGGAACACCCTGCCAAAAATGATGTGTGAAGTAGTACCAAGCATCAATGGAAACTGAATTGCGTGCATTCCAGAACATTGATACAATGTTTTTTTTAAATGCCTAACTCACATACGAGTACATCAGCCTTAGCTTCTACTTCAGATGCCTATCCAAATTTGTAACAGGTTCTATGCTCTAATTAGGTACCACATGTTATCATATAAACTGAATTCACACTAAATTGATTCCTTTGCCAACGGCCCTGCGTCAAAGATAGTAGAGTGCCCGTGCTAACGCTACGGGTCTATTTCAAACATACACAAAAACAAAAAGCAGAAGGTGTACAGCCTATTTCAGCACTGTCATCATTGTCATCAGGCCATTCACAATAAAAATGAATTAGACAACCAAGTTCAGCATGTTTCCAAAGGCTCCAGATTGGATCATACACATACTTGTATGACTTAAAACTCCTAATAACATATTGAAAATGGTATAGTATTTCTAGCTGAGTAACTGGCTAACCACACCTTAGAAAGATAGAGTGATATTCATCATCTCCCATGTAAGTTCCAAACTGATCCTGACCTGTAAAGAATCCAAAAGGTAAGAAGATAATTAGAGAAAGCAATATGAAAATGCATTAGCTTGTCTGAAATGGTACCATGCTCTAGTAATCTCATGAGCAAACCAACCTTGAAATTAACCATCTCCCAGATAAGGAAATTCTTACAGAAATTAAGCATAGATGATAATTTCAAGCATATGTTTTTAGTCCCTCTATTTTCTACTGGTGGAATATGGCGACAAGCAAAAACATTCACTATCATTTAAATACTCAAAGAAAATGTAGCTATAACGATCGGCACAATTCTGCCAAAGGATATATTCCTCTAAGTATGGCTGAAATGATAGTCTGATAGCACAAGCAATTGCATTTGCCAATGCAGATTGCTAGTAAAGCCTTCTACAAGAACCAATGAAGATAGCATTTGCCAGGGCAGATTGCTTCAAAATTTTAGGAAAGGAGCATCCAGTTAAATCAAACATAACCTAAGTCCAAGTTTTTCATCAAATTAATTCAACATCAATGAAGACCCACCCGTATTTCCCTGCACCTAAAAGGTTGGTCTGATTTAATCATCACAGAAACTCAAGCATAGCCTCTTCTTGTCCTGCAATCAAAAACTAACATTACCATAGATGAAATTCGATATGACAAATGAAAAATGCTATTTACTTATACCTGACTCGGACAAAGACCAATCATGTGTTGAAGTTTATGGAATTTGTGGTTGTAGCTCGTGAAGCTGCCTAAATTATTCAATGGATGCAACGCCAAATCTCCCTTTTGCTGGCAAAAACAAAAGAAATACCAGAAAAGAAATGGGGCAAACAAAGTCTTTCAGCATGAAATTAACCAAGTAGCACTCACGTTGAGATGAGGTTCTTATTTGTACCCTCAAGGAGAGGCCGCCATGTTCAAAGAACGTGGCCACATCGACCCTGTTGGCCTGCTCCCTTCCGTTGTCCCCTAAAGCATTTGTTGTAGTTAAATTCTAGCGCTTAGAATGTATCACACATAAAATTGGCATAATGGCGTGAACGGAATAGAAGATATCAGATAAGTGACATTAAGAGGAGAATACAGTAAAATATTATATCCAGGTTTCAACATGGAAACTCAGATATACGATGGTAGAACATGTGGAAAACACAAGACGGGATGCCATTCCTTCCGGTTCTTATCATAAGGCGTGAGGCCTATGGCTTGAAGTTTCTTAAACAACTGCACGAACCTATGGACATACGCACCTAATCAATTCCGCATCCCATATTGTTAATCAAGTCACAAACCTGGTGGTGCTTGTGTTGGATCTGCGCGGCGTACGCAAGAGACTTGGTCTTGCAGCTGCCACAATCGGCCACGAGGGGGCAGCTGCCACAATCGCTTTCGCCGGCTGCCGGCAAGGAGGAGCCCCGGATCCCAGGCCGCCCCGCGAACGGCGGCGGGGCACGCCGGGCGCGGAGGCCGGTGGGCGGCGCGAACGGCTGCGGGGCCGCAGGTCGGGCGCGGACGCCGGTGCCCCGCCCCCGAGGGCAGCTAGCCGCAGCGCACGGCGGCCGAGTCGCGGAGGGCGCGGAGGCTGGTGCCCCGGCCCTGAGGGCAGCTGCGCGCGGCGCACGCCGGCCGGGCCGCCGAGCCGCAGACGACCGCGGCCGGCGAGGAACACAGAGACCGGCGGCGCTCCGTGGGCGACGCTGCGGGGGACCAGACTCAGCGGATTCCAAATTTCGAACTGCGGCGGCGGGGTGGGGGATTGGGACGGCGGGCGTTGAAGCCGCGGGAGCGTTGAAGCCAACAATTCTCTGGGTCGTTGGATTTGGTTGGCGTTCCGATCTGGGCCCTTAATTTTGGTGTGGGGGGATTTCCTGGGTACATGTTGGTGCACAAGGCAAGTGTCTCTCGGCGGGGGAAATTCAGGCGGCTTTTTTATTTTTGTATTTTTTTTAAAAAAAAATTACAGAAATATATTTTTGGTTTTAGGTTTTACAGTTCTATATCCCTACCGCCCGGCAGGGGGGCGGCAGGGGGACTACCGCCCGGCAGGAAGGCGGTATGGACCTATATATAAATAAAAATAAATTTGTTTTGCGCAGAGGTCCTTGGAGGGAGCCTGCCGCCCATCTGCCGGGCGGCAGGCTCCCTCCCCAAATATAAAACTCCGCTCCTTCCCTCTGCGCCCTCATTTTCTGCCCACGAGATCCAGAGAGGGGAGAGGGAGAGAGGAGGGGTGAGGGAGGTAAAAAAACCGGCGAAGCCCTGCAGGATTTTGGATCCGAACCACAGGTAACCAATATTTCTCAACTATTATAAACTTGTTTTTAAAATAATTATGAATTAGAATAGATTTAGTTTTTGGATAGTGAAATATACAGTAACTTATTGTTATTGCAGCACAAGGCAATAGCTGCCTCCAATTCTGTTGGATTTTCATGGACCGAAGAAAAATCTAGTATATTTCTTGAGATCATGACACATCTTGTAATCAGTAAGAAGTTAGATCCATTAGCGGATGGTACGATAGAGATGGTGTTGTCCAGATTAGTTGAGTTTAAAGATTTGACATTGTTTCGAGGTATTACAATGCAAGATTTAAAGTAACACCTGCTAGAACGTCGGAAGATATACATGAGGGTATGTGAACTAGCGAATCATCCTTATGTTATTGGATTCTTACAAACTACTTGTAAGATATGGATGCGGCCAGAGGTGTATGAGATGCACATTAAGGTAACTCTTATTCAGTTCTAATCACGTCCGTTATTTGTAATCCATATTTACGAAATAGTAAAATTATTATGTAATTATATGCTAGGATTACCCGAGGACACGGAGTTGATTAACAAATCGATACCAAATTTCCGTAAATTGGTATGTATCTTCGGTGGAGTTATGCCGCAAACTAAACGAAGGAGGTGTAAAAGATCTTCGGGTGATAGTTCTCGGCCTCTGCAAGAACAGATGACCGGAGGTTCGTCAAGTCATGCAGCACCACCTCGAGCACCTAGTTGTGTTAACTGGGATGACGATATGGATGATTTCATGCCCCCCAAATCATGGCATCGAACACATGATGTTCCTCCCCCTGTACATGAACCTAAAACCAGAAAAGAGAGAAAAGGAAAGTGGAGAGGTTCGTCAAGTAATGCTGCACCACCTATAGCACCGCCATCTGTCAACTGGGATGACGATTTAGATAATTTCATGACATGATCTGTAACTTATGATGGACATCAGTTTTAGATTGTGATGTAAATTGTGATGGGACGCCTGTACCTTTAATTGTAATACTTATATGTTTGCTATGTTTGATTGTAATGATTATATTTATGATACAATACCACATAAGATACAATGAACGAAATATAAATAGAACGTTAAACAAAATACCACATAACATATTGCATTAAAGGTTTCATTCGTTACAACCAAATTCGAGACAAATACATAATATACTTAGTTTCGTACACACAAATACATTGCAAGCTGTTACGTGCACAACTAGATGCGGCGAATTCTTGTAGGTGGAGCCGATCCATCCGTCGGATTCCCGGAAGGTCCAGCCTCGGCAGCAGCAGTGGGTACTGAAGGCTGTGGGCACTTCTTGTAAGTGTAACCGTCCGCTCCACACAAGTTGCAATGTTTTTTCTTCTTTCCAGCCTCGGACTCGTCCATTCCGTTCCGGATTCGATGTGTCTGCCGTCGGCCTATGCTCCGCTTCATAGCTGCATCAGGGATGAGCATTGGATGTGGATTTTTTTGAGTGAATGGGCCTAGAATACCGATGCCATATATCTCATGACACCAAGTCTGTGTTGCGGCTTCTTTTGTGAAATATTGAGAAACATAGGACGCAGCATCTAACCCAGATACAGAACAAGCCGCGATGACATGGGAACATGGTAAGTGATGCACCTTTGGCTTCTGACATCGGTAGAACACCCTCCCGTCAATGGTTATCAAAACTTCTTGAATTACCCTTTGTCTACGGACACCCTGTCCGGTCCTGTCCCTGCATGATACCTCAAATCTTTGCTCCTTTGTGCCCATCGATATGACTGAGTGAAATCGAGCCTTTTCAATTTTTTTCTCCATGTACTCATTGACCCTTCTGCAAAAATGCACTCCTGGATCATTAAGTAAGGGAGCGGCTGATGCGTATCGCTTCCGAAAATACCTTATACATCCATACATGATGAACTCAACAATGCCAATAAGAGGAAATCCACGAACACGATGCATTACCATATTGTAACATTCAGCATGGTTGGTCGTCTCGATCCCATAACGTTTCCCATCTGTGTCATACAGAAGTGACCACTTCTCTTTAGGCGCACTGTCACAGAACAGTCCAAATAATACCAATCAAGTGCAATAATTAACACTTAAACTCAAACCAGAATTACTGCACTCAACCAGTACACTCAGACCGCCTGCTTTAACCAGGATCGATTACACAGGAACTCTCGCCAAAAGACGAGCACAGATGATTACCGGCAACAAAAGCGTTCAAAGCCATTTACAACCCGAGTTTAACAGGAGCACCAACTTAAACTACACTAAGTGTTTACAAGCTAGATTTACAAGTCAAACCTCAGAGTTCAAACGCAGCGGAAAGTAATTTAGAGTTGAAAACAAGTTTCAAAATACAGTACGATAACCAACGTCGCAGACAAAGACGAGCTTCACACCTTGCCCACTGATGTGAGGCTCACCTGCCCGAACTTCATGGAGAAGACGGGACCCACTCGACCGACCAACCCGGAGGAAGTGGTTGACCGATCCACGAGGCGCAGATCTCCTCGGAGTCCTCCGGAACACATCCTGCTAAAAGATATGGCAACAACAAGCCTGAGTATTCTAATACTCAGCAAGGCTTACCCGACTATGGGTATACTTAGCCCATTATCTAGACATGCAAAGTTGTTTGGCTCTGGAGTTATTTTGCTGAAAAGCTGCTAATATAGAATCCTTACTTTCAATATTTTAGCACCAATTGAGTTAACCGCTATAACTTAGGTTTGCCTAGTACTCTAGAGCATACATGGTTGATCACATTAAACTTTAATAACATACAACTCCATTTTTCCATCCCAGTCTCATGCCATTTCTTTACTATGATGTGACGAAGTGACCAAGGATCTCATAACCGCGAGTCACGGCGAATCGATCCGATTTAACCTTGCAAGGTGGACCTAACACACACGTCACATATAGGCCCCATCGGACCCTACGTGGCAACCCTTCACATATACACACCGAATAGGCGAACTGCCCTGCGACCCGGGACTGCTAGCCCCACCGATACCAATGAAGGGTCAGCCATGAGTTTGTATACTAGCTCCACTGGTGAAGACAGTATCAAGTCCGCCTACCGGTACACATATGGTACTGAGCTTACCGGTTTCGACTACCTCCTACTCCCGGCATACGGTTAGTACTGTTCAAACTCGGTCAGCACGGCCAACAACGGTACGGTCCTTAATTGACATAGGCGGATGCTTACTTTCCATCCATTCCATATCCATAACCAATCCATCTCCGCCCGGTCTCCATTTTTCCTTTCTTTTTCTCAAAGATACATTCTCCAGTAACTTTTTCATAAGTAACAAGACCTATATCTCGCGAGTGACAGGAATCACTCGTCTTCTACCGAATCCTAATTAAGCATAGTAGTACTAACGACCTGTATACTAGTAGCGCGACTGAGGAAACCTAGAGATCATGCATCTAAGGTTCCAATCAACTCCTAGAAACCTAAATGCACAATAAATATATATAACAAATAGTGAATACTGAAATTAAGGGTTATGCACCGGGGCTTGCCTTGCCAGTCAGTGGGGTTAGCGACTTCTGGATCTGGCTCGACGGCTGCTTCGGCGTGCGGTTCCCCTGCTTGCGGCTCCTGGATCGGCTCAGCGACCAACTCGTAGATGGCTTCGCTCATGACGTCTACACGTATGAAAAAGGATGCCATGCAAGACTTAAAATGGTGCAATGAAATGATACAAGTGATCAAGATGCAATGCTAACACCGAAAGAAAGATTATTTGGCAGCGCAAAAAGGAAAACTGTGGCTAGGAGCGAAACACGTGCAGGAACTCAACTTGCCGGCATGAATAAATCACAAAACTTTACTAGCATGAAAATACGTTGATAACACATGCAAGAAATATTTATTAACTTTTATGGCCAAAAAGGAAACATTTATTTTTGCCCTAGCAAAATAAATTGAGCAACAAAAGATCCACAAACATGCATATAGGCTATGCTCCTGAAAATTTTTCAGTGGACTACACATGTAAGGAGTAAGTCATTGTGAATTTTTCATAAATTTTAAAGCAACAGAACAACTGGTATAAAATAAACTAGATTAAACACAAACTGAATTTTTAGCAAGGGCAAAAGTGACATTTACCAATCACAAGTATTTTTCTTCAGAAGATCACGATTTTAGAAACCTAATAAACTTTGGTTTGCATTTTTACCATTTTTCTATAATTTCTTAAGCATTTATGCAATACCAGCCAAAATACACAATAAAGAAACACCAAAACTACCCTTAACCCCCCCTTCTCACACTGGCCCGCGGGCCCCACTTGGCGGTGGCACAGAGAGAAAAAGGGGGGTGGCTCCCCTGCTCTGCCCCGGCTGCTCACGCCGGCGGCGCGGCGCGACTGCTCGAGCACGGCGGCCACGGGGCCGGCCGGCCAGCAGGGCCGCGCGGGCGGCTCACGCGCAAGGGGGCCCGTGGGCTCGCGGCCCGCGCAGGGCAACGCGAGGGCGGAGCGAGGCGGCGGCGGCGTGCAAGGCCAGGGCGGCGGCGCGCGGGGCGGGGCGGCGGCACACGGCGTTCCGCTGGCGGCAGAAGGCGGCAGCCGCGGGGTGAGGCGGCACTGCGCCCAGCGTAGCTGAGCGGGGCCAGGGCGTGCGGCAGCGCTGCGGGGGCCCGCGCAGAGGCGTCCTGCGGCGTGCGCGCGGTGTGCAGCGGGCGGGCATGGCGGCGCGGCGGCTCACCGGCGGTGGTGGCGCGAGATTTGGCCGGGGAAGGTGTCGGGAAGGGAGAGGAGAGCACAGCGGAGCTCACCAGGGGCTTGATTTGGGCGGAGATGGACCGGAGATGGGGGTTCGACGGGGAGGGGGCGGAGCTCCGGCGGCGGCAATGGCGGCCGGTGGACTGCGGGCGCGATTTCTGCCGAGGAACGGCAAAATCGGGCTCGGAGCAGGGCGTTGGAGGTGGAGGGCGAGGGAAAACGGCGTTTGGGAGGCTTGGGGTGCTAGGAACGACGGCGAGGCGGCGGTAGATGGCTGGCGGACGCCGGCGACGACACTGAGCTCGAGCTCGGCTCGGCGTGAGCGCGTGGAAGGGAAGGGGAGGAAAAAACGAACACGGCTCCGTGCATATAAGGCCGGGCGTGTAAGCACGAGGGGCGAGGTTCGTCGGCGCGACGCGTGGAGGGCTCCGACGTCGAGGTCGGCGGTGCGCTGGAAAACAGGGGAGACACAGTAGCCGCAGTTGACCTCGTTTGAATTGATTTTGTCTAAAGTTTGACCGCCCAAAACTCCAAATTTCATATAGGCATTTAAAATTTGGCCGAAATAGAAGTTGTAGAGGACAAAAAGGTCTACAACTTAGCTTTTGGGCGAAAATTGATTCGAAGCCCGGATTAAGGACAAAAACGAGATCGAACGCGGCTAACTCGAAAGTTACTCTGGAAACTTGATTAGCGCTAATGACGGCGATTAACCCTGATTAGCGACTAACCACACGATTAACACCAAAAAATTAACAACGGGGTGTTACACGCACCATCAATCCACTGTGAAAATGGCTTAGCATGTCCAACTAATAAATCTGTAGAACGTCTCCTGCTGGATGATGAGGCCTGGCTCTTAAGCAATTCAGCGCTCATGTCATCAATTATACCCCACAAAGCATCAAACTTCCTCTGCTGATTCTGAGTGCACAATCGCTTGAACAAATTCATCATATCCTTATTCTTGAACCGCTCATAAAAGTTAGCAGCCATATGCCTCACACACCACCTATTGACAACATCTGGCCATATAGGAGGCGGAGATTGACTATCTTCTTGGAGCTGCCTTATAGCTGCAAGTAGACCTGCATGCCTATCACTGATAAGGCAAACATTAGGTCTTCCAGCAACAATGTAAATCTTCAGACGTTCAAGAAACCAGTACCAACTTTCTGTGTTCTCATTCTCAACAAAGGCAAAGGCGATGAGAACTATCTGCTTGTTGCAATCAATTCCGATTGCCGTCAATATTGTTCCCTTATATTTCCCTGTCAGAAAGTGCCGTCAATACACAAAACAGTAAAGCAGTAAATGAATGCCCTCACACATGCTCCAATGCAGAAGAAAGCTCGCAGCAGAATGCTTGGTGTAAGGATCGATGGACCAAGAGGGGGGGTGAATTGGGCCTTTTTCAATTTCTAAAACAAAGTAAAGCAACCTTAACCTATGCAATGCTAGTAGGGCACCAATTCACCAACCGGATAACTAAGCTACCTACACAAGCTAAGAGAGATAAAAACAAAATAAAGCCTAGCAAGGTAGAGCTAAGTTATGATCTCTAAGTCAAGCACATGAGTAAATTGCATGAAAGAAAATGCTTGAATAAAGAGAGTGGACAAGAGACGACCGGATTTTTTTTCCGTGGTATCGATGTGTTGGCACACACCCCTAATCCACTGTTGTGACACTCACAAAGAGTATTGTCACCTCCCAAGTCACCGAGACGAGGGCGCTCACTAAGAGTCTCCGTTCACCATCCCGGTGTGGTGGAGATCAAGCCACATACAATCTTCTTCTCCGGGCTCCCACAATCCTTGGCAAGCTCCGCGAGAAACACCTCGATCACCAAGATCGCCTAGGTGATGCCAATCACCAAGAGTAACAAGCTAAGGCCTTCACTTGAGCAAGAACCGATCACCAAGAACGGATGCACACTAGCTTCTCTCTACTCAAGTCCTTAATCTTGCTTCTTGATTGATTGAATGCACAAGTATGTGAATGATGAAGCTCAAGTTGGCTCTTGACTATAGTATGAGTGTATGGATGTTGCCTGGTGTCAAGAGTAGCAAAATGACCCATTGGAGGGGTATATATAGGCAGCTCACACGAATAGAGCCGTTGGAGAAAAGCTGCCAGAAAACTGCGTAGCGCCGGTTAATCCGACGTCCCTCCAATAGTCATCGTCTGTTTAACCGGTGAATGTAATCTGCCCCTTCTGAAAACTAGCCGTTACAACTTGGGCAGATTAACCGACGTATCATCGGTTTAACCGGTGAGTGTAGTTGTCCACTGAACCACTGAAAAACCAAGTCTCTGGACAACTGCACCGACGTTAACTCAAACCTATCGTCGGTTTAACCGGTGAGTACAACTTCTGAATTCCTTTGAAAAACCATCTCACTGGTCAATTGCACCGACGTCTTGATTCAAACATCGTCGGTTTAACCGGTGTATAGAGCTTGAAATACCCTGGAAAAACCAACTCTGGACTAATGCACCGACATTAAATTCAAACACGTCGGTTTAACCGGTGTATTGAGTTTGTCCTGACTCTGCTGACTTCGTTTAACCGACGTATAGAAAATTGAGAGCGTCGGTTAAACCGGTGTATAGACTTTTTCTGATTTTGTCTTTTCTGATTTGAGTCTTGAATGAAATCCAAATATTCTTGAGATATAGTTTGAGAACCACTTATTTGAACTTCTAGAAACCTGAGTGACCATAGTGTGCATCCATTTTCAAATGACCATGTCCATGCTCAAGTTACTTAGCCTTAACCCCTCTTAATAGTGTGATCACTACAAAACTATAAAACCTATACTAACCTAAGTGTCCTTCTCAACCTTGTGACACTTAGGACTAGAAAGATCCTTAGCCTTGACATATATAAGTTGAAAACCGAGATCGCCTTTTTGAATAACCGAAATTGAGGGGCCTCTTTTGACATATGACCAAATGAGCGATAATGATCTATTAAGCTGCACAAACTCATTAGTCACAATAATAGTTGTCATTAATCACCAAAACATACCTTGAGGGCCTAGATGCTTAAAATCTCCTCCTTTTTGGTGATTGATGACAACACAAACATAAATAACGAGAGAGCGAGAAAGATAAAATAGGATAAACACAAGCAAAACTCGAAAGCAGGACCAAAGAGCTTAACGACTCAAACGAAATCCATAGATATGTCTCAAAGAACGGCATACTCAAGCGACAAATGTACATATCCATGAATTAAAACCAAATGAGATACAAAGAAGATAAGCAAGGTCCTGAAACTACGAGCTCTCTCTAGCTCTACCCTCCCCCTAACTCTGAGGCTCCCCCTAACACCTCTCCCCCTTTGGCATCAAAGCACCAAAAGGCGAGCTACGGGTCGTGCTGTCGTGGTACGGCGAGGAAGCGGTCCGGGTCGTCGTCGTCGTCGTCGTCGTCGGACGGAGAACCCTCACCCTCGGTGACAGACGGAAGCTGCTGGTCTGGGTCGGAGCTCACTGGGGGAGTGACTGCCGTGGAGGCTCTCGTGCTGGCACTGCCTGGTAGAGGATCCGTAGAAGTCGTAACCGGGTCAGCAGAAGAAGTATCAATATCTGAAGAAGTGACCGCTGAGGCTGCCGGCTGCGTCGACTGTGGAAGCAGGGACTCCTCTACTGCTCCTCCCCCTGAAGGTGCTGCCTGAAGTGAGGAAGGGAGGGCGACCGACTGAACCGCTGACGGTGAGTCCTGAAAGAGTGTGGTCGCTGGCAGTGGTGAAAAGAGCGGACGACCGGCAGACCCAAAGAGTGCGGACATCGAGAACGTGGTCTCCGGTGTCGCTGTGGTAGCTGGAGCTGCAGTAGGGGCTGGAGGAGGAGCTGGTGTGACTATAAGCTGAGGTGCTCCTACACCCTGAAGTCTGGGCTGCTGCTGCTGTGGGGCGAGTCCGGTGTGAGAGTAAAGCTGGGAGATCATCCCGAACATCGCCATCATGCCCTGCTGCATCTGCTGGAACTGAGCGTCTGTCCTCTGTGAAACTCTATCAATGAGGCCGACAAAACGCTCCTCTGTCACTGCACGCTCTCGGGCTGCCTCTCTCTGAATAGCTGCAATCTGGGCCTCATGGGCTCTCCTGGCCTCCTCCTGAGCAAGTCTGTCCTCCCTCTGCTGAGTCACGAGCTGTTGTAGTAGTGCAGTGAGCTCGGACGGCTGAGTCACCTGGGACTCAGAGACTGTAGCAGCTGCTGAAGTCGGAGGAGCTGGCTCTCCGGAACCTCCTGCCTCGTGGTCGTGACTGGCTGGGGCAGCTGAAGGAAAGTACTCTACATCGTCGGAGGAGTCTGACTCAAGCTCAGACCAGTGAATCTCATCATCTCCCCCGGGAAGCTGTGCCTCTGCTGCCAGGAGTGCCTCATCCTCCTCTGCCACTCGTGCCTGAACCTCCGGTGACAGTCGAGCCATCGCTGCTCTATCTGCGTGTCTGCCCCTCTTCCTGTCCTGTGGAGCTGTGGGTCGGTAGACAGGGAACCTGGGAGCCTCGTCGTGACGGTAAGGGGCGCTGATGGGTGACTCTGCTGGCACTATCATAGAGCATATGTAACTGATCCAGTGCGCATAAGGAAACTGTCGCACCACACCCATCCCATCGGTGATCACATCCTCGATCTCAGCCAGAATAAAGTCAACTATATCAAATGGCTCGTGAGTGAGGATGTGTAGGAGCAAGAGCTGCTGCAAACCTGTGAACCCCTCTGGGTAGCCACTCCTCGGTAATAGAGTCCTCCGGAGTGCCATGTGAACAGCGTATGCCTCTGGAGTCAGCAAGCTCGGCACTCTGGCGTAAGAGGCTGGGAACGGCTGACGGAAGCACTGAGTGATCGCCTCGTGGGAAGGAGCAATCCCGCCAACCATCGCCCTGCGGGGTGGATCTGAGTCCCCGTAAACCCTCTCGTGCAGCGAGACGTCGACCAGGTCAACTCCAAGTATACCAGCAATGGTCGCCCTCGACAAACCAAAGTCCTGCCCTCCAAACATGAAGTGCACGGCTCTGCGCTCGGGAGCTATCCAAGCTGTGGCGTAGAACACTCTGACCCAGTCCTCGATATAACGGTTCTGCTCCATCTCTAACAGCCTGGGCAGTCCTCTGAAGTGAGCGAAGTGTGCTCTCACATCTGCTCCCCCTGCGGCTGTCCTCAGTGAGACCCAGTCAAGAACCCTGTGCTGGAAGATCCGGTGTCCCCTCCGCTGGAAAGTCTCGTAGAAGCTGGCCTGTAGCAGAGTCCAGAACCTCCTGTCGACTCTGCTGTCTCGGGTCATTGGGAACCAGACCTCCTCCTCAACACTCCACCTGAGCCTCTTGACCTTGGCCGCATTGGCTCGGGTCAAGTTCTGGAGCATCACACCTGGCTCCAGACGCACAACAGTGTCCATACGGAACACTGCGCGCTTCGGCCTCTAGGGCCTCGGCTCTGCGAGCTGCTGCTGCTGCTGCTGCTGACCTGCGGGGCTCCTGTGGCTGGTGTCCTCCCCGAGTCCTCGGTCCAGTGCGACGCTCTGTCGCTGCCGGTGAACCTCCCTCAGACGACTGCTATGGAGAACTCTGCCCCTCTGACTGTGCTGCCTCTGAGTCAGAACCATCTGAATCTGTCACTGCTGCTGCTGCTGTCGCGGCTCTGGTGGCCCTGGCACCTCTCACTCTACCCATACCCCTGCCTCTGCCTCTGCCTCTGCCTCTGGGGTCCTCCCTGATCTGGAACGGACGAGCATGGCCTGATGCCTGCTCCTCGGCGGCCTTGGCCACCATCTCGGCCCTCTCGACCTCCTTCTCTGCACGAGTCCGCTTGCGAGCGGGCTTCTCGACAACTACCTCTTTCCCCTTCCTCTTCTCGCGACCCATCTCTATCAGTCAAAAACTCGAACACTTGGTGAGCGCTGATTGGGTGCTGTTGCGGCGTGAGAAAGCGAAGGCGGCGTGGCTGCGTGGGCTGCTCGATGTGTGGAAGCTGCGGCTCTGAGCGCGTGGATGGCGTGGAGTACGGCGGCGCTTGGCAATGGAGACACGTGCGGGCGGCGCAGGGACGAAGTGCAAGCGGCGGCGGCGGCTACGCGCGCAGGCGGCGCAAGCGGTTGCGCGGGCGGCGCGGTGAGCGTGCGAGACCGGCGCACGGTGGTGGCAGCGCGGGCGCACGGCGGCGGTGTGGAGGTACGGCGGCGGCGCGAAAGCAAGCGGCGGCGCGAGATCGAGGGCAAGCGGCGGCGGCTGGAGTCGGGCGAAACAGAGAGGAAGAAAGCCAGGCGTCCGCGGGCAAGACACATATATGACAGGTGGGCCCGCGATTTTCCTTAACGCCGGTCGATCCGATGCCTAGGGTTTGAGCGCCGGTTGATTGCGTCGGTGCAGTTCACCCGAGACTTCTGCAGATCTGAAACTGAACGCCGGTTGAACCGATGCTGTCAAGAGTGAACTCGTCGGTTGATTGATCAAAACGCCGGTTGATTGCTAGGTCTGATCTGCTTTTACGATCACCGGTTGATCCGATGCTCTGACTTTTGAATACGTCGGTTGAACGTCTGAAACTTGACTGAGCTGAGCCACACGTTAGTAACGCCGGTTAAACCGATGGGTATAGATCCTTTGAACGTCGGTTTAACCGGTGAAGCCAAAAACCCCACACTCAGCTCACTCTTCTATGCTAAGTCCAGTAAACTTATAAAACTCAAATAAACTCAAGTTAATGGACTTGCATAGGCGACTTTACCCCTTGCATAGGCGACTTTACCCCTCAAAATAAATAGGATAGCATACTTGCTTAAATAATTTTCTTTTCAAACACAAGAAAAAGCCGCAAGAGAGACAAAGCGCCAAATAAAATGTATGAGCCTTGTCATAGGAATATTGAAGATAGAGAGCTTCAAACTCATTATGACATGACTCACTAGGCAAAAACGTACCTAACACTTTGCTCTTTTCACTTTTCATGAATTAAGATCTTGTATATGAAACAAGTCTCATTTTCATCAAGTGATCTCCTTTGTGACCCTTACGCATGCAATGATGATGCAAGCTACAACCACATGCGAAAGAAAAGTAAACATGAAGTGCACATCTATATGACAAGAAATGCATAACAAGAAATTAAGATCTACTTGTCAAGTTTGAACCCACGGGAAGCTTCTTCATGATGAGCCTTTCTACAAGCCTAGAGGAAAACAAGTGGACCACCACCTCTAGCTAAACCCTTGCTCATCACTATCTTACCATGGTTAGACAAGTGTCCTATATGTATGCCTTTTTCTATATGGCATGGCAACTTACATGACGTTTGCCGCATCTAACACATTAAGCTCATTCCTTAGCCTAACAAAGGTACTCTCGTCTAAAGGTTTTGTGAATATATCCGCCAATTGCTCCTCGGATCTCACACCTTGGAGAGATATGTCTCCTTTGGCTTCGTGATCACGCAAGAAGTGATGGCGAATATCAATGTGCTTTGTGCGAGAGTGTTGAACCGGATTCTTGGCAATTTTTACGGCACTTTCATTGTCACAAAGGAGTGGGATCCTATCTAGTTTCACACCAAAGTCCAAAAGGGTTTGCTTCATATATAGTATTTGGGCACAACATGCACCGGCCGCTATATATTCCGCTTCCGCGGTGGACAAAGCCACGGAATTTTGCTTCTTACTCGACCAAGAAACTAGAGAACGCCCAAGCAAGTGGCAACCCCCGGAGGTACTCTTGCGATCGACACGGCTTCCGGCAAAATCCGAATCCGAGTATCCCAAGAGATCTAAGCTAGCGCCTTTGGGGTACCACAAGCCTATGCTTGGGGTGTGCTTGAGATACCGAAGGATTCTATTCACAGCCGAGAGGTGTGATTCCTTTGGGTTTGCTTGAAAGCGGGCACACAAGCACACACTAAACATTATATCGGGCCTAGATGCGGTAAGGTAAAGCAAAGACCCTATCAAAGAACGATAGAGGGATTGATCAACCGGTTTACCGTCCACATCCAAGTCGAGATGCCCATTGGTTGCCATGGGTGTCTTGATTGGCTTGTACTCATCCATCTTGAACTTCTTCAAGATATCTTTAGTATACTTTTCTTGATGGATGAATGTCCCTTCCTTCATTTGTTTGACTTGAAAACCAAGGAAGAAGGTCAATTCGCCAATCATGGACATCTCGAATTCCCTAGACATCATGGTAGCAAACTCATGGCTTAGTAAATCATTAGTTGAGCCAAAGATAATATCGTCAACATAAATTTGACAAATGAAAAGATCCCCGTTGACATCTTTTGTGAACAAAGTGGTGTCCACCCTCCCGATCTTGAAGCCTTGCATGATTAGGAAGTCACGAAGCCTCTCATACCAAGCCCTTGGAGCTTGTTTGAGCCCATAGAGTGCCTTGTGCAACCTATAAACATGGTTAGGATTCCTCGGATCTTCAAACCCGGGAGGTTGCTCAACATAAACAAGTTCGTTAATAACGCCATTTAAAAAAGCACTTTTCACATCCATTTGATACAACTTAATGTTATGATGTGAAGAGTAAGCAAGAAGGATACGGATAGCTTCAAGTCTTGCGACCGGAGCAAAAGTTTCACCAAAATCCAAACCTTCGACTTGAGAGAACCCTTTTGCCACAAGTCTTGCTTTGTTGCGTATCACCACCCCATGTTCATCTTGCTTGTTTCGAAAGACCCACTTGGTGCCGATGATGTTCTTGTCTTTCGGAGGAGCTTCGAGGACCCAAACTTCATTGCGGGTGAAGTTGTTCAACTCATCTTGCATGGCCATCACCCAATCCGAGTCCTCAAGCGCTTCCTCTATGCTAGTGGGTTCAATACAAGAAACAAACGAGTGATATTCGCAAAATGAAGCATGTTTAGAGCGAGTTCTTACTCCCTTTGATGGACTACCAATGATTTGCCCAATTGGATGATCCTTGGAGATGCGACCATGCTTCACTAGCGGTACTTGCGTGGATGCTTGTTGGGGTGGATCATGGGTGACTTGTGCTTGTGGTGGAACACTTTGCTCTTCTTGTTCTTGAACTTGGGGTGTTGGCGTTGGCACATCTTCTTGAGGTTGTGTATCATCTTTTTCTTGATCTTCATCCACTTGGGGCGCCGTGGAGGTGCTTGGTGTAGATGAGGAAGGTCCTCCCTCTTGATCATTGCCTTCATGCACCTCTTCCGGCTTGATATCCCCAATGGACATATTCTTCAAAACTTCATCAATCTCCTCATCACCTACATTTTCATAGCCAACAACCTCCTCTTGGGAGCCATTAGATTCATCAAACTCCACATCACATGTTTCTTCAACTAACCCGGAGGTTTGATTGAATACTCTATATGCTTTGGAGTTTGATGCATAACCAAGAAAGAAACCTTCATCACATCTACTTTCAAACTTACCGAGCCTTTTCTTCTTGTAGATGAAGCATTTGCAACCAAAGACTCGAAAATATGATATATTTGGTTTCTTCCCGGTGATGAGCTCATATGGAGTTTTCTTGAGGAGTCGGTGAGGATATACTCGGTTGGATGCATGACACGCCGTGTTGATTGCTTCCGCCCAAAACTTCTCGGACGTGCCATAATCATCCAACATTGCTCTAGCTAGGGTGATGAGTGTCTTGTTCTTTCTTTCCACCACTCCATTTTGTTGAGGTGTGTAGGTGGCGGAAAACTCATGCTTGATGCCCTCTTCATCGCACTATTCTTCAATCTTCATATTTTTGAACTTGGTGCCGTTGTCACTCCGGATCTTCACAATTGGGGAGTTGTACTCCCTTTGAGCTCTTCTTGCAAAAGTCTTGAAGATTTCCGGAGTTTCACCCTTATCGCCTAGAAACATGACTCAAGTGTAACGTGAAAAATCATCAACAATTACTAGGCAATAGAGGTTACCACCAATGCTCTTGTATGTAGTTGGACCAAAAAGATCCATGTGAAGAAGCTCGAGCGGCTTGGAGGTAGACAACATCGTCTTGATGGGATGATGTGTTGCAACTTGCTTCCCGGCTTGGCATGCTTTACATAGCTTGTTTTTGTCAAACGTGACATCCTTCAAGCCGGTGATCATCCCTCTCTTGTGGGCTTTCTTGAGGTTGCTCATGCCAATATGAGCAATTCTTCTATGCCAAAGCCACCCAAGAGAAGACTTGGTGAAGGGGCATGTCATGGTGCTTGTTTGCTTTGAAGAGAAGTCCACTAAATAGATGTTGCCATGCCTAAACCCCGTGAATACCATTGACTTGTCTTCTTCAAGAGTTACTATAACACCATTCTTGTCAAAGGTACACGTTAGTCCAAGATCACACAATTGAGCAATTGAAATGAGATTGAAACTAAGTGCTTCTACAAACAAAATATTTGAAATGGATAAATCTTTAGAGATAGCTATTCTACCCAAACCTAAAACTTTTCCCCTTGAGTTATCATCATAGGTGACATGTTCATGATCGCCGGGGTCTTCAAGGGAGGTGAACATGCTATCATTGCCGGTCATGTGTTGAGAGCAACCGCTATCAAGTACCCAATGTTTTTCACCGGCTTTGTAGTTCACCTACAGACATGAGAATTCACTTTTGAGTTTTAGGAACCCAAACAAGCTTTGGGCCTTGCACATGTGTGACAAGAGCTTTTGGGACCCAAAGTTGCTTGGGGAGCTTCTTCTTTGACTCCTTAGTGAGTTTGCCAATGAATTTGGCCTTCACCTTGCCCTTCACTTTACTCAAGAGAAAATGGTTATTTTGAAACATTGAGGAGTAATTCTTGGGTAATTTAGGAAGAGGACGTGATGGTAAAGTGCACTCCCTAGTGTGGTGCCCGGTGACTTGGCAATGTTGGCAATATGATCCAACTTCCTTGATGAAGCTAATCTTTATCTCCGGAGAAGGAGTAGTAGCTATGTTTGGCTCCGGAAATGAACCAAGACCTCTCTTGCCATAGTCACGGGCATTGTTGAAGAGAATCTCTTTGTGGATGTATTCTCCTCTTGAGAGCTTCTTCACACTACTCTTGAGGCTTGCAACTTGATCCATCAATTCCTTTTCCCTAGAAGGTGCAAGCTCGGGCAAAGCATTAGTAGCATTTGCATTAATGAGTAGGTCATCACATCAAGTAGAAGCATTGACCTTCTCAATAGTTTCATGAGCAAAGTTCTCAAGACTTGGGTCAATTGCTTCATAGGCAAATTCAAGTTCTTGATACTTGTGAGCCAACTCCCTATGCTCTTCTTTAAGCTTTTTGTGGCTCTCTTCAACTTGCTTAGCAAGTACAAGTGACTCATTGTGCTTTTTAAGCAAGTCATTGTACTTGCCAAGCAAATCGGAGTGGGCAAGCTCTAACTTGGCACGAGTGCTCTCAAGAGCCTTGACTTTGCCCTTTTCCCTCTTGATAACGGATGTATACTCATTAATGAGGTTAGCAAACTCATTAGGGTCAAGCTCATCATCACTATCATTTTCACTCTCACATAACTTAGAGTTACCTTTGGCCATGAGGCACATTAGAGGTGGAGGTAGTGATGGTTCTTCATTTGTGAGGGCGATGGTGACTATGTCTTCTTCATCACTTGACTCTTCGCTTGATGAGACATCGGTCACCCACTCTTGTTTTTCCACCAAGAAGCTTCTCTTGGTGTGCCCTTTCTTCTTTGGGAAGAGCTTGGTCTTCTTGTCATGGCTCTTTTTCTTCCCAAGTCTCTTGTTCTTGTTTTTCCTTTCTTCTTCTTCATCATCGCTTGAATCATGGCGATGCTTGCTCTTGTTGTCCTTGTTTCTTTTGTCCGGCTTGGGGCAATTTGGACGGATGTGACCTTTTTCTCCACAATTGTAGCAAATTTTGTTCTTGACATCCATTGGCCGGAACATTCCCTTTTTTGAGTCAAAGTTGAAACCCTTCTTGTTGATCTTGTCATTCAAGCGGGTGAACTTTCTCATCATGAGAGCAAGCTCTCCATCATCTTCAACATCGGATGAGCTTTCATGATGATCATCTTCTTCATTGCTTGAGCTTGAATCTTGCTTGATCATCTTGAGCTTGCGGGCTTTGTTTGCCTTGGTCTTTAGAGCAATTGATTTGCTTGAAGTTGGCTCTTCGGACATACCAAGGATACTCATCTCATGAGCGCGAATTTCGCCCACAAGTTCTCCTACTTCCATTGTGTCAAGATTCTCCTTTTGAAGCATAACATTGATGATGTTATACTTGGGCTTCGGGAGGAGCATGAGAATCTTGCGATTGATGGAGGCACTGTCAATTTTGGATATTTCAAGTGCATTAATGTCCTTGACAATGACATTCAAGCGAGAGTACATATCATTGCAATTTTCATGAGCTAGCATTTTAAAAGAATCATACTTAGCTCTAAACAAGTGATATTTTTGCTCACGAACTTTAGTGGAGCCTTCATGAATTTCAATGAGCTCCTTCCAAATATCACTTGCTAAGTCCATGCCATTAACTCTAGCAAAGACTTCCTCACTAATGGCTTCGAAAATTGCATTTCTAGCCTTGGCATTCCATTTTAATTGTTCGGTGGTGGGAGTTCCGGTGAACCCGGTCTTAGTGGCCAACCACACTTCGGGGGCAATCGCATCAAGATATGCGGCCATGCGAACTTTCCAATAAGCAAAGTTCTTGCCCTCGAAGTGAGGCGGCGAACCACCCATCTTGGCCATAGCTCTAGACGATAAAGTCTAATGATCCAAATGAGCAACGAGGCTCTGATACCAATTGTAAGGATCGATGGACCAAGAGGGGGGGTGAATTGGGCCTTTTTCAATTTCTAAAACAAAGTAAAGCAACCTTAACCTATGCAATGCTAGTAGAGCACCAATTCACCAACCGGATAACTAAGCTACCTACACAAGCTAAGAGAGATAAAAACAAAATAAAGCCTAGTAAGGTAGAGTTAAGTTATGATCTCTAAGTCAAGCACATGAGTAAATTGCATGAAAGAAAATGCTTGAATAAAGAGAGTGGACAAGAGACGACCGGATTTTTTTCTGTGGTATCGATGTGTTGGCACACACCCCTAATCCACGTTGTGACACTCACAAAGAGTATTGTCACCTCCCAAGTCACCGAGACGAGGGCGCTCACTAAGAGTCTCCGTTCACCATCCCGGTGTGGTGGAGATCAAGTCACGTACAATCTTCTTCTCCGGGCTCCCACAATCCTTGGCAAGCTCCGCGAGAAACACCTCGATCACCAAGATCGCCTAGGTGATGCCAATCACCAAGAGTAACAAGCTAAGGCCTTCACTTGAGCAAGAACCGATCACCAAGAACGGATGCACACTAGTTTCTCTCTACTCAAGTCCTTAATCTTGCTTCTTGATTGATTGAATGCACAAGTATGTGAATGATGAAGCTCAAGTTGGCTCTTGACTATATTATGAGTGTATGGATGTTGCCTGGTGTCAAGAGTAGCAAAATGACCCATTGGAGGGGTATATATAGGCAGCTCACACGAATAGAGCCGTTGGAGAAAAGCTGCCAGAAAACTGCGTAGCGCCGGTTAATCCGACGTCCCTCCAATAGTCATCGTCTGTTTAACCGGTGAATGTAATCTGCCCCTTCTGAAAACTAGCCGTTACAACTTGGACAGATTAACCGACGTATCATCGGTTTAACTGGTGAGTGTAGTTGTCCACTGAACCACTGAAAAACCAAGTCTCTGGACAACTGCACCGACGTTAACTCAAACCTATCGTCGGTTTAACCGGTGAGTACAACTTCTGAATTCCTTTGAAAAACCATCTCACTGGTCAATTGCACCGACGTCTTGATTCAAACATCGTCGGTTTAACCGGTGTATAGAGCTTGAAATACCCTGGAAAAACCAACTCTGGACTAATGCACCGACGTTAAATTCAAACACGTCGGTTTAACCGGTGTATTGAGTTTGTCCTGACTCTGCTGACTTCGTTTAACCGACGTATAGAAAATTGAGAGCGTCGGTTAAACCGGTGTATAGACTTTTTCTAATTTTGTCTTTTCTGATTTGAGTCTTGAATGAAATCCAAATATTCTTGAGATATAGTTTGAGAACCACTTATTTGAACTTCTAGAAACCTGAGTGACCATAGTGTGCATCCATTTTCAAATGACCATGTCCATGCTCAAGTTACTTAGCCTTAACCCCTCTTAATAGTGCGATCACTACAAAACTATAAAACCTATACTAACCTAAGTGTCCTTCTCAACCTTGTGACACTTAGGACTAGAAAGATCCTTAGCCTTGACATATATAAGTTGAAAACCGAGATTGCCTTTTTGAATAACCGAAATTGAGGGGCCTCTTTTGACATATGACCAAATGAGCGATAATGATCTATTAAGCTGCACAAACTCATTAGTCACAATAATGGTTGTCATTAATCACCGAAACATACCTTGAGGGCCTAGATGCTTACACTTGGCCCCCCTGACAAGCTCGGTACACTGTATGTATCAAAAGCACTTCCAGGATTTCTGTGCACAATAGCTTCAAGCATACGAGGTAGGTTGTCATATGATGCTTCATAAGTGCCAAACCTCATCTCAAATACTTTTTGTTTAGCCCGCCAAGCCTTTGCATAGCTGATCACATACTGGAAATTCTGTTCAATGTCCCTAATTATCAATGCAGGCTCATAATCCATTTTGTCAAGAATCACCCCATACATCTTCTTAGCCACGAAAGTTGATGTGATATTACGATGATGTCCCACAACACCCGTCAATCTACAAGTATGTGGTGTAACAATTGAACATTCCCAGTGTGTCTTGAACTTTCCCTTGTATGCATGCACTCGCCATGTACAGTCTCTATCTGCACACCTCACCTCGTATTCTTTGCTGCTAGACTTCAGTACTCTGAATTCCTTCCTCAGAGATACAGCCCAGAGCTTCACAGCATCCTTCACATCCTCAATGGTACGATACTTTGCCCCTTGTATGACCTCATTCACTCTGTATTCAAATTCCAGACATCTAATATCTTGTACCACTGGATTACCAAAACCCTCTTTACGTCATTCACCTAACACTGGGAATCGCTCATCGTCCTCATCGTCTGATGAGTCCCCACATTGCTCTATTATTTGTGCATCCTGATCTTCTTTTTCCATGTCCTCCACAATTCCAGGTATCCGCTCGCCTTCATCTGCTAAACCTTGTGGTTCTGGTTCTGGTTCTGGAGCTTGCATGTTCTCTTCTTCTTTATCCTCTTCCATCTCTTCATTGCAGTCCGATGTTGTGTGTGTTGACCCTTCACCTAAATCACCGGTCTTCTGATGAATCTGAATTACCATTGCGAGAGGCCACCCACTTTCAAGAGCTGCGTGCATGTAATATTGCCATTCTTCCGTACTACTTATATGCGTCAACTCCCAGAAATCCCCATTAGCTTCCCAGGAAGTCAAGGTATGAACCGTAAGCAAATGAGTCTTTGGATTCACATTGAACATCCTGTGAAGACATTTCCATATGGACTCAAAACTCCTATCTAGGGGTTTATCTAGACTGCACTGTCTTCTTTCCAATGCTGATAGATTTACTCCATAGAAATCATGAGTAATTCTATAGAAGTCACCGTAATGAACTTGAAATGCCACTTTGCTCGACATATCTAGCCATACAAAGACTTCATTTTAATTAATCTAATATCTACAAATATACTATGCCTTCAATTATAACCACTAATCCGAACCCTAAGTGCTTACAATAATAAAAAAATACTAATAATAAAATTAAACATATAAAAAAATCTGGAATGACAAAGTTGAGAAATATTGGTTACCTGCGGTTCGGATCCAAAATCCTGTAGGGCTTCGCCAGTTTTTTTTACCTCCCTCACCCCTCCTCTCTCCCTCTCCCCTCTCTGGATCTCGTGGGCAGAAAATGAGGTCGCAGAGGGAAGGGGCGGAGTTTTATATTTGGGGAGGGAGCCTGCCGCCCCCCTGCCGCCAACTGGTGGGGCGGCAGGGGGCCTGTCGCCCGGCAGGGGGCGGCAGGCTCACTCCAAGGACATCTGCGCAAAATAAATTTATTTTTATTTATATATAGGTCTCTACCGCCTCTCTGCGGGGCGGTAGGCCCCCTGCCGCTCCCGGCACCCGCTCTCCTGCCGGGAGGTAGGGGTATAGAACTGTAAAATCTAAAACCAAAAATATATTTCTGTAAATTTTTTTAAAAAAATACAAAAATAAAAAAGACGCGAAATTCAAGGGGTGGCCGTAGCAAAGTTTTGATCCGTCAATTAGTGGATTGGATGGATTGGATTGGATGCAAGAGGATAGCGCCTTTTGGCCCATGTCACAGCATTCTGTGTGTGTGAGAGAGAGAGTTGTTGACCCACAATAGAAAAACAACGGCCCACCAATAGAAATACGCACATACACGGCCCATTGTGACCTGCTCCAAGCCTATCCACAAAAAAAGAGAAAGAAAAGGAGAAACGAGAAGAAGGGCTCTCTAGTCCAAACTCTAACAAAGCCCAAAAGAGGAGAGGAAGACGACGACGACGCGGCACCATGGCGACGGCACAGGCAGCCTCGGCGTCGCCCACCCACCACCGCGCGTCCCCGGGGACGTCGCCGCCGCAGCCGCCCTACCCCAGCGCCGCCAGGATCGCGGACTCCGCCTGCTTCCCCCAGTACACCGCCTCCCTCAAGTGTATGCGCCCAACTTTATCCAACCGCCGTAATCCCCAATCTGGCGCCGCTGTCTCCTTCTCTCCCCGATCCCTTCGCACTTGCGCGTTCACTAGGGAACTCTTTCTTTGCAGTGACATGCTGTATGGTCACTCGCTGATGCTATCGTTGTTTCTTAAGGTTTGGAGGCCAACCAGGACAAGAGCAAGTGCCAGCAGCAGTTCGACGATTACAAGGAGTGCAAGAAGAAAGAGGTTTGCCTTTTGTCTTCCCAATTCCTCTGCAAACTCAGTGGTGATACACGATAGATGGAATCAGTTGTTTCACACAGTCTCACTTTCTGTTGGTTTCCCAAGATGCTTCAATCGAACAAGTTTAGGATGTCCCCCGCACCCCCCACCCGGCCACCCCACACACACCCTTCTCAAATTCCTCTGTTAAAAGCTTTAAGATCATTTGGTGCATCCGAAAGGATCTCAGCGAAGGGTGATCCCATGATTACTACATAGACTCACACTAGCGTTTTAACCATGTCATATTGGTCTACTACGTTTACTGCATATGATTTCCACACAGATCCGTACAGTAGCAATCTGTACTACAATAGGGGGAATTGATTTTTCAGAAAATCTTGCTGCTGTACAATGCATGCTTTCCTCTTTAGATATTCAAGGATCAGCAGTAAGGTAGTAACTTTCGACGGTACTGGGCATAGAGATGTAGCGTCGCAATCCCAACTGTCCTAAGTTGAGATCAAAACTCTCTGTGTGGTGCATTTGATTGACGAGCTTAATTGAGTTTTATATTGCTCGCACCAACATATCTAGGTTCATCCATTTTGGTGATTTTTGCCTTGTTTTTCCGTTGGTTCACTTGTTGCCTCATCGCATATAGCTTCACCCCATATCCATCCAGTATCCTGACTGCAGAGATTCTAATGATATGAGTGTTGCTTCATTCCTCTTATCCTTGGATACTAGCTTACATTTGCATGCACATAAGTAAAGGACTAGAGTTTTGTAACTTTTAGCTATAAAACCCACCACTAAGATCTGCTCCAAAGTTTAATTCTTGACTGCAATGGCCTTAATACTAAATCTAAATCATCAAATGGTCATTTACTTACAATTTTATATGGCCAAATGATGACATCCCTTTACTACTACCATTTTTGGGGGGGCCTGTCTTCTGTACCTCCCATAGTACTTATTCACCTTCCCAAGCCGCATTGTTTCTTTCTCCCTTTCCCCTTTTTTTTTGGATGAGCTATCCTTTTCTGATGTTAAAAGCAGTAAATGTTGTGTCTTGAAATCTACACAGAAAGTTATATGTTTTAACTATAATCAGTGTATAGGTTCGGATAAGGTCACAAATGAACTCATATTATGTCCGGCTCATGCACTCTAGCAAATCTGATAAGACTTAAATGTCGCAATTGTCCACACTAACACAATAGAATTATGCATGCCCAGCGAGCCGTATTTCTGTTTTCTGTTAACAAACTGAAATTGCTATGTCCGGCTCATGCACTCTAGCAAATCTGATAAGACTTGAATGTAGTAATTGTCCACACTTTTTTTTTTTTTGAAGAACCTGCGGGAGCACTGCTATGTCATTTAAGAGAGGAGAAGCAAGTCCAAGTTCTTACAGTAGGGATATTACATAAACAAAGTGGCACTCAAACTCTAGTAAAATGAAACAGACGCTAATTGTCCACACTAACATAATAGAATTATGCATGCCCAGTGAGCCGGTCTTTCAGTTTTCTGTTAACAAACTGAAATTGCTATTTCTATATTCAAGTACTAAAAAGTAAAAACTCAAATTATGCGATTCATATCGAAAACTTGATTTAAACAAGAGTATCTGTTGGTACTGTTTCACATACTAACTAGCACTCTGTATATACAATCGGTTGCCACATTCTTCTTTCCATTTATATCACAC
The DNA here is from genome assembly GCF_016808335.1 of Panicum virgatum. Lineage (NCBI taxonomy): Eukaryota > Viridiplantae > Streptophyta > Magnoliopsida > Poales > Poaceae > Panicum > Panicum virgatum. The sequence continues at coordinate 50,890,109 of NC_053142.1, forward strand.
TTTGAGTATCTTATCATGCCCTTTTTTGTTTCAATATTTTGCAGAGAGAGGCTCGGCTCGAACGGAATAAAGGCCGATCACTCTTCGGGTGAACAATGGCGTACCCCCTGGGCAATTTGCTGGTGATGTGCAATAAGTTGTTTCCTGATGCCAGTGAAATCACAGCTCCTTTGGTTTCGTGATGATCCTTTGTAACTTGTGCAAGGCAGGAAATAGGAGACCAGTCTGTAGGTTGAGGGAGATGTAAGGTCTGAGAACAGCTCATTAGCTCAATGGCTTAGTCGAGCGAATCAGATGAGCAAGGATGTTTTTTGAGGTTCATCAGGTGTCACGACACGAGGATTTGTTGAATAAAAAATGTATTTCCAGAACGCTTTTACTCCAAAGTATTATCTTGCGTTCTTGCTCCACCTGTTCGACCTGCCGTGCCCTGTGGAAGTGAAGTTCACCTTTCCTGGAGCATGAGCAGGTCAGGTGTTGCGTTTGCCCAGTTACAATTTACAGAACCCATCACTGGGTTCAATGTCAAAAGGACTTTTCTAGTCTAGGTGGCCAATCAGACAGTACGTGCTATTGATCCCGATTGCGAGGCAACGATGATTCTGACCCCGTTGGATAACATGAATAGGTCTGAAAATATTTTTTTCGCAACATTGTCAAGCACTGTTCGATCCAATTTAGCATTTTCACAGATCAAACTCCGAGATACTGAGGAAAAACTCACGTCTGGCCCTGCGATCCTGTACTTCGCCACCGCTTTTCCCGTAGTGCTGCAGATTGGTTGGTTGCTAGTTGGAATACCGTCCGGGGTGGATGGTAAATGAAGCACCGTCCACCCCCTAGGTCTCTCGTCACGACGGGCTGCCGTGAGCGCGCTCTCGTCGTCCGTGCAAGAAGTCAAGAGCGAGCGCCCTCCGCGGAGCCCACCGGTGCCACGATTGGCAAAATCTTGTTCCCCGCATATGCTGGCGCCGGCTCCCATTGGCATCAAAGGGCATTCAACACTACTGTACCCGGTGGACGCCGGCGCGCGGATGCCGAGGCGAACGCAGCCGCTTGCTGGTGGCGCTAATCGTCCGTGTATGGTGCGCCGCCGCCGGATCACCACGACGTGCTTCCTCGACGTCATTGGAGCGCCGTGTGGAAGGCGCACGTTCAGGACGAGGCATGGGAGGAAGGTACTGCTCGGCGGCGCGCGCGAGGGGACGGCCGCGCCTACCGCCACCGGCCTGCGCACGGCGTGGAAGCCCACGAAGTCACCGGCGGCGCCGCGCAGCTTCCGGTGCCGGCGCGATGCTTGCGGCTGTGGATGTCGCTGGCACTCTGGCAGCGCTTCGTCGAAGGGGACGACGGCAGGCAGCAGGTCGGCGCTGACTGCGTGCGCGCGCGAGGAAAGTGGAGGGACGGAGAGGGCCTTACTACCCGATCTGAGGCTCAGGTCTGATCCAACGTTCGGGAGAGGCTCATGAGGTATTTCATTTACCGTCCACCCCGGACGGCATATGAAGTACCGTCCACCCCCGGGTCGGCGCCGTTGGCAACACCGGCGCCATGCCCTGCCGTCCAGCTCTCCGCCGCCCTGTTTCCCAGCCCCAGAATAGTTCGCGACGAGTTCCAGCTTGCCATGGATGAGGTGCGCGGCGGCCTGCGGTGGGTCTTGAGAGGCGGCGGCACGGCACGGCATCAAGCGCCACGGCACGGCATCAAGCGCCACGGAGAACACCGCGTAGCGGCCGAGCGAGTCTGCTCCGCAACGTGCGCCGGAGTCGCGTTGTTGGCTGGGACGCCGACGCCGATTAGCGTCCGGGTGGTGACCATCATCTTACTGTAGCCGTAGAGGATCATGACGTAGGGGGCGTCTGCGTCTCCACGCCGACGCGAACACGGGTGGTAGGTACTCTGATCAGCGGCGGCAGGAGCAAAAAGGCCACGCGTTATCCGGCAAGCACAGACGACGAGCGTCAGGCACGAGGACCTCGCACTGGAGGCCAGGGAGGCGTGGTTGCTGTCGACGGCGGCGGCCAGGTGGGCGGACGGCCGCGACACACAGCAAGGCCAAGGGGTGTATGGTGCGCCGCCGAAGGATCACCACGGCGTGCTTCCTCGACGTCATTCGAGCGCCGTGTGGAAGACGCACGTTCAGGACGAGGCACGGCGTGCTCGGCGGCGCGGGCGAGGGGACGGCCGCGCCTGGCGCCACCGGTCTGCGCACGGCGTTGAAGCGAACGAAGTCACCGGCGGCGCCGCGCGGCTGCCGGTGCCGGCGTGATGCTTGGGGCCAATGTCGCTGGCACTCTGGCGGCGCTTCGTCGAAGGGGGCGGCGACAGGCACAGCAGGTCGGCGCGGACTGCGTGCGTGCGTCCCTGCGCGAGGAAAGCGGAGGGACGGAGAGGGCCTTACTCCCCGATCCGAGTTGATCACGACCGCCCACGTCCGATCCAACGTTTGGGAGAGGCTCAGGGGGTGGACGGTACTTCATCTACCGTCCACCCCCGGACGGTAGATGAAGTACCGTCCACCCCCGGGTCGGCGCCGTTGGCAACACCGTCGCCATGCCCCGCCGTCCAGGTCTCCGCCGCCCGGTTTCCGTGCCCCAAAATAGTTCGCGAAGAGTTCCAGCTTGCCAGGGACGAGGTGCCTTCGTCGTATCGACGCCGTGGACGCCGTCGCTGCGGCGCGCGGCGCGGTGGATCTTGAGAGGGCGGCGGCACGGCCCGGCAGCAAGCGGCATGGAGAACACCGCGTCGCGGCCGTGCTCCGAAGCCCAAGGCATGCGGCCGGCTTTCTGATGCGCACGCGAGGGCTTCGAGAAGGGGTACCTCACGTCGCTAGGACGACGTACGCCATAGTATGCTAGCCGTCGCCTGGCCTGCCCGCGGCATTAACCATCGCTTTTATTTGCCGACCAATTTCAATCTTCGTCTGCTGCAACTGCAATGCATCCTTCCCTCGTCAACATTCTTGCATCTGTCTTGTCGACACATGCACCTCTGGGGTCGATCGGCACGCGCGCGAGAGAGGACGGCGCGGCGAGGCCAGTCTGCGAGGGGAGCTAGCCAGGTTAACGGAAGGGAGCGTGGCAGTGCTGTGCCTTGGAGAGCGAAGATGGAAGGTCTCCTCTTCCGTTCCCCGGAGAGCCAATCACGAACAAATGTCAGCAGCAGCATCCGTGGACGCGAACAACAAGCCTCGAATCCTCGATCATCGGCGGCCATGGGCGCGCATGATCAAATCGTATCCAATCCAAGGCAAGGCAACACATAGCGGAAGCAAGCTCAAGTCCGTCTCCGACGCTGCCTGTACGAGTGCACGGAGACCATGGTCGCTCCGAATCGGAACCCTCCACCTGCCGCGGAGGACGTCAGGACGACGACGACTCCACGACGGCACTGATCAGCGCGAACACCCTGGGGCGTAGGCATCATGTCTGCCGCGAGAGCCAAGGGGGAGCCGGAGAACATGGTGGACGCACGCATGATGTAGCAGCGGCGGAGGACTCTCTCTAGGACGGCCGAGACGCGGCAGCGCTCCGGCGAGCAGCGGATGGCGACCCCGGGAGCGGACGATACCGTCCCTGCCTCCCTGGGGTGGACGGTGTTTCAAATACCGTCCACCCCTGGGTTCATCCCGTCCGTCCAATATGGACTGTGCGGTTAGGATAATTCAGAAATCGCCTCCTATCTGCGCCCTTTCCCCTTCCCTTGACATCCCAGCGACGAGACGACCACGCGTGGCGCCGGTGACAGGCTCAAGCGATGCAGCAGAACGGGGTGCTCGACGGAGCAGCCACGAGTTCTCTACACGGCGGCGCGCCGGCGGAGCCCTGCTCGCTGCCGTAGCTGCGTCGGGCCGTCCTTGCCGTGTCCGGGGGGCACCACAGTCGCCGTCGGCCAACCTGCCTGTGAAACCACCCACCGTTTTATCAGACAGAGCAGTTTCTATATCTGCAACTCATCCAGCCCTCACCGAGCGAACAACGAGCCTCCATCTGCCTCGGAGGACGATGACGACGACGACCCCACGACGGCACTGAGCGCGAACGCCGCGTGGGGCGTGGGCATCAGGTGTGCTGCGGCGCGCGCAGACAGGCAGCACAGCAGAGCCAAGGGAGAGCCGGAGACCATAGTGGACGCTCGCATGCTGTAGCAGCGGCGGAGGACTCTCTCTAGGAGGCGAGGTGGACGGCCGAGATGCGGCAGCGCTGCAGCGAGCGGCGGAAGGCGGCCCCGGGAGCGGACGATACCGACCCTGGGGTGGACGGTGTTTCAAATACCGTCCACCCCTGGGTCCATCCCATCCGTCCAGCGCGTGATAGGCTCGAGCCGCCGGTGATAGGCTCGAGCGATGGAGCGCGTGCACAGAACGGGGTGCTTGACGGAGCAGCCACGAGTCCTCTGCACGGCAGCGCGCCGCCGCAGACGGCGGAGACCTGCTCACTGCCGTAGCTGCGTCGGGCCGTCCTTGCCGTGTCTGGGGGGCACCACAGTCGCCGTCGGCCAACCTGCCTGTGAAACTAGCCATCGTTTTATTAGAGCAGTTTCTATCTCTGCAGCTCATCCAGTCCTCACCGCTATTGAAGCTATCAGTGTCTGATGCTCTTTGTCTTTCAGGATTTTTTTTTTCTGTCACGAGCTGCATCGCCAGTCCTTATCCTCTGTTCATGGAGGAGAGAACGCGGGCGCACAACTCAGATGAACAACGATGCATTTGAAATGAGGGGGAGCCGGGTTTCTCAGAAACTTTCCCCGTGATCTCGGCTAATCGTCCGTGTATGGTGCGTCGTCGCCGGATCACCACGCCGTGCTTCCTCAACGTCATTCGAGGGCCGCCGTGTGGAAGGCGCACGTTCAGGACGAGGCATGGGAGGAAGGTACTGCTCGGCGGCGCGCGCGAGGGGACGGCCGCGCCTGGCGCCACCGGCCTGCGCACGGCGTTGAAGCGAACGAAGTCACCGGCGGTGCCGCGCGGCTTCCGGTGCCGGCGTGATGCTTGCGGCGGATGTCGCTGGCACTCTGGCAGTGCTTCATCGAAGGGGACGGCGGCAGGCACAGCAGGTTGGTGCGCGAGGAAAGCGGAGGGACGGAGAGGGCCTCACTCCCCGATCCGAGTCGATCACGACCGCCCATGTCCGATCGTTTGGGAGATGCTCAGGGGGTGGACGGTAATTGAAATACCGTCCACCCCGGACGGTAGATGAAGTACCGTCCACCCCGGGTCGGCGCGTCGGTAACCGGGCCACCATGCCCCCGCCGTCCAGGTCTCCGCCGCCCTGTTTCCCGGCCAAGAATAGTTCGCGACGAGTTCCAGCTTGACATGGATGAGGTGTCTTCGTCGTATCGACGCTGTGGACGCCGTCGCGGCGGCGCGCGGCGAGGTGGCGCGCGTGTGGATCTTGAGGGTACCTCACGTCGCTAGGACGACGTACGCCATAGTATGCTAGCCGGAACGCGCAGCCTCCGGCCACCTCCGTCACACTGAACTCCAGAAATCCGTGGCGAAACCGGATGACGGAACACTGTCTGCCGAGGAACAAGCTCGGTGCTTCCTCTCCATCCACGGAGCAGGTCGACGCCGCGGACGGCGGCGGCGCAGCCAGAGCGTCTCGCCGGCGCGGCCGCGTCCGCGTAATTGACCGGAAGCCAGGGGCAAGGGGTACCGTCCACCCCCTCGGTCTCCCGTTGCCGTCGGATCGGTTCTGCACGGCAACGATCGACGCGGGAATTGGCAGGCCGCAGGCCGCAGCGATGTCCTCCTTCCCTGAGCGCTCGACGGACCGCCTCTCCCCGGCGGCGACGAAGTGCTGCGCTGAGGCTGAGCTCCGGTGGCTCGTGGCGCCGCACGACGCGGAGTGGTCTCGATCCCGGCGGACCACGAGGGGGTTGGTTAGGCGCGGCGACCTCGATGGCCTGACGGGCCTCCTGCTCTCCGCGCTGCGACCGCGAGCGTGAGCCTCGCACCCTGGAGTGTCTGGCGTACACCGGTACACGGCGGCGGCGCGACGCTCGGCTGAATGCTCGGCGTCCGCCACGAAATCCCATGCGCACACTACAGCAGCGAATGTTGTCATTATCTCTTGGGGTAAACAAAAATGAAGTTTGATTTTGTCGATCAGGCACTGCCTTCTCTGTCAGGACTCGTGCTTTTCTAGATTTTAAGCATGAATAATTCCATGACATGTTAGCAAGCAAAAACTTTGTTCCAAATCAAGGGTCTACTGCTGGTTAAAAACTATAATAGATTTTAGTCTCGCCATGCTAGGCTAGCATACAGCATACCGTTGGTTGTCATAGCGCAGTGGCGAGTGCATGCCTGATGATCTTAAGAACCTCATAACCCTGCATCAGATGTTGCTTCGTTTTATAAAATGAGGCAGGGGCGCAGGGCTGTTTGCCTGTCGTTCTAAGAAAAAAACTTTGTTCCAAAGGCCCCTGTTTTCCTTTTTTGGAACAATGTCCCGAAGGCTCCTTATAAGCAATCGAGAAAGTTAATACATCCAACACAAGGTACAAGTACTCAAGATCTGCAAAACTAGTTCAACGCTGAATTCTTCACTCCACCTCGCTGTGCTGAACCTCAAAATTAAAAACAAACGATACATACATTGAAATTGAACCTACCACTATCCAACACTAAACCAAGCCTCCAGATAGCTAAAAGACGCCTTCGGGACTGCCATGGCATGCCAGTGCCAACCCTCTAATGCCCTACAAGTCACAGCTCTGCAAGGAAGCTTGCCTAACGGACTGTGCTCAGGAGAAGAGTCTTCGGGACCAAGCGGAGGCGGGCGCTGGTTGAACAGCAGCAGCTGCTGCTTTATGGGCAAGAATAGATGCTTTCTCTTTGGCTTCCACCATCCGTGCTCCCTTTGGATCAGCCAGAAGGGATTTCTGGAAAGATTGTGGAAAACCTGTTGCGATGATCGTCACGTGTATCTCACCAGTGTAGCGGTCGTCAACAACAGCACCAAAAATTATGTTCGCTGAAGGATCGGCGAGGCTTGTCACAATCTGCAAAAGGTAAATGAGTGATTATTTTTAGGATGCATGTTTGCTAATTTAATACTTCGTACACCTACAAGGCTTGCTCTCAGTGAAACTACATCATCACTGACCTAAACATTCACATATCTGATCCATCTACTCTACTTGAGGATACCCAACATTTCTTCATTTCCCAGAATTATTGAAAAAGAAAATTAAAGAATCACAGAAGCACTTCAAAGGAAATCTAGACGCACCTGTGATACTTTGTTCACTTCTTGCAAAGTGATGTCCTTCCCGCCAGTGATGTTGTACACGACGCCAGTAGCTGCCTCGATGGATGATCCAATCAAGGGAGCAAGTGTTGCCTGCTCAGCAGCTTCTTGGGCCCGATTTTTGCTCGAAGAAACACCAACACCAAGCATGGCAGTTCCAGAGTTTTTCATGACAGCTTTCACATCGGCAAAATCAACATTTACTAGTCCGGGTATCTGCAAAGTTTTCTCATAAGTTATGATCACAATTTGTAACTAATTTAGTGCATCACGGGGGACGAAACCACCCACCGTGATGATGTCTGATATTCCTTGCACACCCTGACGAAGGACATCATCTGCAAGAAGGAACGCATCTTGCAAGGGCATGTTTTCATCAGCAACATCTAACAACTTATCATTTGGAATCACAATAAGTGTGTCTACACTCTTTTCTAGCTTCACTAGTGCTTCTAGTGCCTGAAATGGTTATACACAAGTCATGACGTCAAATAACCAAAGAAAAGAAAACAGGTATTAGAAAATGGAAACTGTGGTTGATTGGCGAAAAAATTGTTCATAGAAGTTCAGAAGTCAAACAGCTAAATGAATTAACACTGCACGAGCCACCCAGATACTTGCAATTACTTTTGGGCATCCAGTCTATATATGGTCGGCAAATGATCATATATAAAGGCAGGACCTAAAATTGATGAGACGAACTACAGGTAATGCTATATCTGACCTCCAGTGAACAGCAAGAAATGCTGTAAATTATCATTATTACTACTTCAAATAATTCAAATTCAGGATAGGGAACCTCAGCCTTGCCTGTAGAGAGCGCTTACGGCCTTCAAAGCTGAATGGATAGGTGACAACACCGACCGTAAGATAACCAGCTTCCTTTGATATCTGGGCAACAACTGGAGCAGCACCAGATCCAGTACCCCCTCCCATTCCAGCTGTTATAAAGACAAGATCTGAATCCTTCAGGGCAGTGGCTATGGCTTCTCTTGATTCCTCAGCAGCTTGCTCTCCCAAATTTGGATTTCCACCAGTACCTGTGCATGAGCTATCATATTTAGTGAATCTAGCTAATCTCCACAGCATTTTCAGTAGAAATCTAAGTATTTACACAATACATCTGTAACAAGCTACTACGGTGCATTCATACAGATGATTAGAATTCCAAGCATTATTTACGTTATTGGTGTATGTTTTTACATGATACAAATTGAAGAGGTGCCACATTTGCATGAAAACTTTCTTTTACACATGTAAAGCATAAATAAGGGAGGGACATATAATATTACCTAGTCCACGAGTCAACTGCTCTCCAATTTGCAGAGGATATTGCGCTTGTGAAGTAATAAGAGCCTGGGAATCCGTGTTTATAGCATAAAATTCAATACCCTGAAATCATATAGTCCAGTTATCAGAATTGAAGAGACACCAATGAAAATAGAGTGATTATCACCGTTAAACATAAATAATAAACCTCAACATTGCATAGATGTTCCACTAGTTACAGATAAGCATATCATAAACAACAGATGACTAAGCAAATCCTCTTACACTAAACTAAAGCACTGTCCTATGGGTGGTGGCAGACATGAAATTGGATGGGGAGGAAATAAGTAAGGCCGCCCGTCAAACTACCAACTTATTTTTTGAGAACGAAAACGATGTTCTAGAGTTCGCATCAGATTGTCAAGCATTACTCACAGAAAATTTCACGAACAGTGTCACGGAAATGGATGGAGAGGAAGAATGCAACTATGCAAGAAGGTATATATTGTTCCAAATTTCCACCAAATAGATCTAGTCGTTGTTATCAACGGCAGAGAAAGCATGCCCAATTCCGGACTGAGACGGGTCGGGGAGCGCGCCGCTACCTGGAGGCCGCTGCCGATCATGCGGTTGACGGCGTTGTTGCCGCCGCCTCCGACGCCCACCACCTTTATCCTCGCCGTCTCCACCGGCGCGAACGAGCACCGGGCGGTCGTGCGGCGGGGCCGCCTGTGGTCCCGCCACCGGCTTCGTGGCGGTGCGCGCAGGTGGGCCGGGCCCTGAAGGCGGAGGAGCGCGGAAGCAGAGGAGGCAGCAGCCGACGAGGCCATGGCCACAGAGCGCTCCCCTTCGTTGGTGGCGAAATGCTGGGGCGGGGAGGTCCGAGCCTCGGAGGTGGGCGAGGGAAGCGGGGATGAGATCTGCTCGGGTCTAGGGTTTTGAGAATTCGGAGGGTTTAGTTTAGTTATTATTATCTTTGTTCTTCTGGGATTACTTTTGTTGTGAAATTCAGTATGTTATGTTATAAAACGATGCATTTTGGATTTTGTATGATTTGTTTTTAGTGATATGGGGAATGTTTGGGGTTCTCTTGTTCCAGGTATTTATTTTCTTAGTAGTACACATTTCAAATTATGCTGTAATGTGTCTTTCAAACAAAATATGCAATAGCATCAAATGCTACAAAATGCTGCTAATAAAAAACACATTGTAAAAGCTGTTTAGAAACACGCCTGTTGAAGTGTTGAAGTATATGAAGTATTCCAATGCATGCATAGCCAAGTTGAAACCTGAAGCAGATTATCAAACACTTACGAAGTTATTCTTTTGTGAAGCCATATTTTACAGTTTTATTTTTCTCAGCCATATTTTACAGTTGACACGGTTTACTTAAGCATGATTCCCCTGAACGCCGCGGGCCAACTCCAGCCTTTTCGCGCGGCCCGTCTCAGCCTAGCCCACGGTCGCTCTTCTTAGCAACTGCCAAGGCTTCCTGGGCCGGGTCCACTGGCAGCGCTGAAACCGCGCCCCCTACGCACTCAACAACCGCATCCAAAACCGTGGGCACTCTCGTCATTCCGCACCGACTCGTCTCGCATCCTCCCCGTCTCGACACGGAGCCCCGCTCCACCCACGCTCATGACACGTGGGCCCGTCCGCACCTAGCCCTCCCCATCAGCGGCTGCGTAAGCGGATTGGTGGTGCGCTTAGCGGCCTGTCCTTTTCCCCATCTTTTCCTCCCCTCCCGACGAAATGTGCCCTAGTTAAACAAATCGGCAGAGAGGCTAGACCGAGGGCCAGGAGAGAGAAAGGGAGAGGGCGAGCGGGCGAGGAGAGAGAAAGGGAGAGGGCGAGCGGGCGAGGAGAGAGAAAGAGAGACAAAGGCCAAAGGGAGAGAGAGACCAAGCGCCAGAGACACAGAGAGGGGCGGAGGAGAGAGAGGGGGGAATCGCGGGAGGGAGGCGGGGTTTTGGCGAGATTTGAGTTTTTCCCACGCTCCCGCCATGGTGTCCGACCAGGAGATCGCCAGCTGCGTCGAGTCCGTCCTCCGCGGCTCCGCCGGCGGGCCCGGGGAGGCCTCGCTCGCCGCCGTGCTGCAGCAGGCGGAGGCCAAGCTCGGCACGGACCTCTCCCACAAGGCGCAGTTCATCCGCGACCAGATGGACCTCTTCTTTGGTCCGAGCCTCCAGCCGCAGCCGCAGTCCAAATCCCAGGCGGCCCTTCCTCCGCCGCAGGCTATTCCCACCGCGGCCTCCGTGCCGCAGCCCGACGCTCAGGTCCTGCAGCAGGCGCAGGCCCCGCCTCTTGCCCAGCAGATTCGGACACAGCCGCAGCAGCACCAGCAGCTCGCGGCGCTCCAGCCGCAGCTCATCTTCCAGGCCATGCCTCAGCTCCCCGCCACAATCCCTGCGGTGTCCTCACCGCCGGCCGTACCAGCCATGGCCTTCTACCCCCCGCCGCCGCTTGCCTTCCGCTACACCACCGGCCTGGGCGGGGCCGCCACGGGTGGGACCGTCTCCTTCCAACAGCCGGCCCCTGCAGTCGGGGGCACTGCTCTCCCCGCCGCGGCAGCGCAGGTCGCCAGCGACAACAAGGAAAGGTGAGCTGTCGTGATTCGTCAAATTAGGGTTTCCGTTCCCCAGATTGAGTTGGCTATAGTATCTCTATCAATTGGCGGTGAAATCTACTTTGTGTTGACTTCTAGTTGTTCGATTCATTTGATTAGCTTTGCTAATATTGATGATTCAATGTCCATACAGATGATGTCTGCTCGGAATCATGAATTGGCTTTATTCTGGCAAAGTTAGGGTTAGGGTTTAGTTCAAACCTTCTTAGCTGATTTGTCAGGTTTCACTTTATGCAAGTGGTTTTTACGTACTGTAGTGTTTAGTACGGGTTGCTTAGGATGGCATTTCCTGCCTTATTGACTGTAGATAGTTATCTAGTAACTGTTCTGTTGTTGTTTTGTTGCCAATTTCTGTTAACAGTATTGGTCAAACAGATAGGAATCCAGGCGTGGTTGTGTTGACTGCTTTTATTTGTATTATGCATTTTGTGCTTCGAAAAGTTTTCTGCAAACAGAAAAGGTCAGTTTATGGAACGTTTCAGGTTAAAAGGGCATGCAGATTAGTAGTTTACCAAAACATACAAACTACCAAGTAAGGTAGATGCGCTGTGTTTCATGAATTTATTTGGATTTATATCACCACTTCCCGGTTCCTGAGAACAATTTAATATAACTAACTATTTTGCTTGTCTGTTAGAGTCTTGTCTTCCGATTTCTCATTTTACTTGAAATGGTCCCTGTAGACTGCTCATGTCAGTTGCACACATTTACAAATCCCCCCTCTCGCATGAAAAACTGTACCCTCTAACTTACTAACTTTAAGTATACTAGACAATTATGCCCGTGTGTTGCTACGGATAAAGTTGGTATAATATCGGATACATATAGTTGCTTGTGCGTTAATTTGTAAGGATCTACGTGATCAAGTTGTGGACAGAGGGCTGGTCCGACTTGCATACGGGATGGACTAAGGTCCATATGTCAATGACACAGGAGGGACCAAACCAAAAAATTTAGGTGGAAATCTTACTTGCTTTAGAATTAGGTATAGATATACATGGGTGTATTTTAATATTGTACCAATAAGCCATCATCTCAGTTTTTATTTGTACTGTTGGCAACTGCCGGCCTTATTGATCCTCAGCACTTGTTTCTTTTGATTTGTTTGTAAGAATTCATTTTCCTGTCTAACTTAATGTGCTTGCATGCACCTTTTTGCATGTATGTCTTGTTTCTTCTTTGAGGGGTGTTGGTTAGCTTGTACCCTAGAGCCATGTCACACAGTACTGATATGGAAGCTGGTCCCAAAATTTATTCTATTTTGCTTGGACAATATGTTGACCAAACTCTTGGGCTCTTGTACCCAAGGACCAATATTTATACAGATTTTTTTTCATTTTTCTGGTCAGGATTACATTCCAGTTTTTAGAAACTTCAATCTATCATGTAACCTGATTTGTACCTTGCTATAGTACCTTGATGCTTTACCTTTTTATGAAACACACTGATTGTTGATTTATGTGCAATTTCTCCTAGTGCTTCTAAGCGGAAAAGAGGTGGACCTGGTGGTTTAAATAAAGTTTGTGCAATTTCACCTGAACTTCAGACCATTGTTGGCGAGACTGCTATGTCAAGAACTCAGGTAATCCCTATATTTAATGATGATAGAAATGTGCTCTGCGCTTTTTTCAGGTACTATTCGAATGATGACTCTAGAAAATTTCATTCAGATTGTGAAGCAGCTGTGGGCATATATCAGGCAGAATAATCTTCAAGATCCTGATGACAAAAGAAAGATCATTTGCAATGATGAACTTCGTGTGGTTTTTGGAACTGACACCACCGACATGTTTAAGATGAACAAATTGTTGGCTAAGCACATAACCCCACTTGACCCAAGTACAAGCTTCTATTTGTTTTGGTCAAACATATGCTAATCTATGTTTGCATCTGTGAAAGTTTGATCCATGGAAATTTTCTCAAGTACTTTATCATGGCATTGCAGAAGATCAAATTCACAACACGAAAAGAATGAAGGCTCCCACCGAGACTCCTCAACCTGGACCACTCATTAATCAACCCTCTGTGGTTATTTCTGATGCACTAGCAAAGTTTATTGGAGTTGATGGAACATTTCCTCAAGAAGATGCTCTGAAATACCTCTGGGATTACATAAAGGCAAACCAACTCGAGGTATGGTTCTGTTCTACCTTTTTTGTTTGCAGAGTAACCATACCAACTTCTTGTTTTTGCTACAAACCAACAATTCTCGAAATACATTCACTGTCCATTTTTTTAGAGATACATTGAATGCATGTGTTCAAAAGCAGCCTAACAGGGAAAGCTGAAGAATAACCTGGTACATTCAGTACCTTTGTATTTGTGCTACAAACTTGAATTGTATACCCCCATATCTGTACTGACTGGGTATTTGGTTATGCTACATCACTACTGTGTATTTCTGGGGGGAAATATGAGGGTTGTCCATATAGGTTCTCTGGAGAACTAGGAGCGTCCTGCTTGGCAGGAGACCACCATTCTGACATTGTGTCGATATTTATTTATCTGCAATATCTGCATTGGTTCAGATATCCTGGAATCTTAGATTGAGGTTATGCATCAATTTGTATCAGCAGTTGTGAAATACTAGGCGAGGAAACAAATGCCTTGACTGTAGTGTGTTTTTTTACTTGCATGTACGTTTCCTAATATTATTTCCCTTAGTCTTGGGATTATCAAGTGTACGAGATGCTGTGAACAGTGAAATGTATACTTAATCCACCACGAACATTAATAGCTCCATTTTATTTTTTGCACAGGATGTCATCAATGGATCAATATTATGTGATTCAAAACTTCAAGAGCTATTTGGCTGCGAGAGCATTCCTATGTCAGGATTATCAGAAATGCTTGGTCACCACTTCATCAAGAAGACATAGCAAATCCTCATTAACTGGTCAGTTTTTCACAGTAACTCCTCTTTCTTTCACCACATTGAGTACAGACTGGATGATGATGTCATGTTCCCTATAATATCTTTATGATTGCACTAAACCTTTGGAGTTTTTTTACATCATTATCTGAATTGCAGTATTGTAATCATAATTTGATAAGGTTGTGTTTTGTTTTATTCTAATTTAGTAATTTTCTTCGCTTGCGTGCAGATCTAGGATTGCAGTGTGGCAGATATCATAGGCCTAACATTACCATATGGTGTTCTTGACAGAATGGACAGCATAGCTTATGTATTTCTTCAATGTTATGGATTATGAATTGTCAGGCAAAGATCAGATTATTGTGGTAGCCTGTAGTTTGTTATTCATTCAGGCCACCGCTGTGGTGTCTGGTGTAACCTTTACTGAATTCGTAGTGTTAGTTCCTAAATGTCAAAAATGTCAAGCTGACTATGTAAAGTTAAGCTTTCGATTGAGTGCCAGGTTGAACTCTTAAAATCCCATAAGCTTTTCTTGTACTGTTGTTTTCCATATTGAGGCAGTGAGGGCAATCTGAGTTAATTGCCCACCAGTCCAAGTGGTTTACAGAGGTCACTTCTTCCAAAAGTAGCATAAGATTTCTTTGTCTTCTTTTTAGCTTTTAGAAAAGGTTGTGCGTCCAAGAGTTTTCCTGCTTGACTTCGGCCTGGTGGGTGGATGGCAAATGTCAAAGTAAAAAAGGTAACGGTTATTCGATGCTTCGTTGCCAACATTTTTCAAGAGCTCTGTGCCTCTGTACCCAAACCCAAGTTGACAGAGAATTCAGTCGCCCAGCGGCAAAGCCGGCAACTGCTCCTGTCACATGCGGCACGCCTGTGGGCACCCGGTCGCCATCTGGTGGTTTCACTTTCACTCGCTCAGCCTACGCCACCACCGTCGCTCTGAAGGACTGCACCAAACGAGCCCATCTGCTCGCAGTTAGGCCAATGTTCCCGGGCCGGTATGTACTTGCTGCCGTGACATTCAGCGTGATGGGCCACCGATCGAACGTAATTTGGTATGATTTTATATATATAGGCTGGATCCGCTGTATCTTGTTTTATAGTTTTGTGTTACGTTTTGTGTGCCTCAAGTTGCTACTGAGCTATATTGGG
Organism: Panicum virgatum; assembly: GCF_016808335.1. Lineage (NCBI taxonomy): Eukaryota > Viridiplantae > Streptophyta > Magnoliopsida > Poales > Poaceae > Panicum > Panicum virgatum. The sequence continues at coordinate 50,905,287 of NC_053142.1, forward strand.
TATGCAGCAACCTCAGTATGCACATAAAAGTCTAAGCCGATGGGAAATATCATCAAATGTGGACATGTCATATTTAGGCACATGACAGCATAGAAAAAAAAATCTAAACTGAAATAAAAAAGATAATGACTTTGTTACAGCCAGCCGTAATTTGGTTGCCCGATACGGCCGGCTCAATCTGTCGTCCATCGTCAATCCGAGCGCGCACCTCCTTCGGCACCGTTTAGAACCAACCAGCGTGGCGCTTTATTTTCCACTGCTCCTCTGGTCCTCACTCCTTCCGTGTTTCATTTTCACTGCATTCGGCAGGCTGGAGCTGGAGTGCTGTGAGAGAAAAACACTGTTACCTGCCTGGTGGCTGTAGGCTGGAGCTGGAGCGATGTGAGAGGAAAATACTGTAGCGCTGGAGCTGGAGGACACCAGCCGAACGCAAACTCTAGGGTTAGCCTCTCTCTCTCCACTCTACTTCCCATTTCATGTGATTCGTCTGCGTCGCCCAAAATCTGACGATTTCATGCGGTGGAATGCATAGATCGAAGTTGGAGAGGCGAGGAGCACGCACAGAGGTGAATCATTGCTCATTATTTCCATGGATTTGTTGATGTTCTTCCGTTGTTCTCATGGCGAACAGTGCCTGGTGGCTGTAGGCTGGAGCTGGAGCGATGTGAGAGGAAAATACTGTAGCGCTGGAGCTGGAGGACACCAGCCGAACGCAAACTCTAGGGTTAGCCTCTCTCTCTCTCCACTCTACTTCCCATTTCATGTGATTCGTCTGCGTCGCCCAAAATCTGACGATTTCATGCGGTGGAATGCATAGATCGAAGTTGGAGAGGCGAGGAGCACGCACAGAGGTGAATCATTGCTCATTATTTCCATGGATTTGTTGATGTTCTTCCGTTGTTCTCATGGCGAACAGATTTTTTGGGTATTTTTTCTCCATGGTGATCTAGTTTTTGCGCTGGGAAATCGATTTGATTTGGTTCTATTCTCTTGGTTTTTGGTAGAGGGCGAAGCCTAATCGAGGAAGGAGGAGGAAGAGGCCCACGATTGTAGGCGAGTCTCGCTTCCAGCATGATTTTTGTAAGGCTCGCATGGAGATTCTATGGGTGCCCAGCTGCTTCCATGTGAGAGTCGCATGAAAATTCTACCCTCTCCCCCCTCTCTCTCACGCATGATTTTTGTTGACAGCTTTTTCATTCCGTGGTCATTGCAGCCTATCCCCCTGGTCAAGCCTGTTGCCTTGTTCCCATCATCCACTGCGGTAGCACTCTTAGCAGATACTATAAGATGAACAACAGAGTATGAGCTCGGAGTTTGTGAGCTGGCTCAGCAAATTTATGTTGATATTCTAATATTTCCTCACATGTGTCTAGGGATACTGAAAAGGTAGAGACGGTATCATCATCGAAGAACAACTGCTACACGAACAAGAGGATGTGACGGAAGTAAGCAATCCAATGTATATGTGCTTTTTATTTATTCTGCACTTTTCTTAGTGGCAAGTGATCTGTGACTTCACCAAAAGTTGTCTCTGCGGCATATTTGCATTACTATTAAATGTTGCAATATCTTGAGAAATGACTATAATCTCTTGCTAAGATAAGATATACACAATCCTAAATTATGAACACTGACGAAACAAGGCTGTTCACTCATTTTTTAATGAACTATTTAGCTGTACATATGCTTATGCTGTAGTGTTATCCTATCTATGCAAATTATGACTATTTTTATTTGGTATATCAGATTGTATGCCCCTGATTGACATAATTTTCCATCAGTGTATAAGTTCTACACATCTATTTCTATTTTCTCATATTCTTTCCCTTTGAGCATGCTTGCATTGGTATCTGAGTTTGAGAGAACAATGAGATCAGTAAGTCTCATATTCTTGATGCTTCTTCTTTGCGTTAGTCTTGGGGCTTGCGTGATCCAGTTTATCCAGCGCAGTCTAAAGCCCTATCACTGTGTTTTGGTTGTAAAATACAGTAGAGAATAGACAACAAAGATTAGGAGCTGGTCCCAACATGCGCATCAGTTTTCTCCATTTTAGTCTTAGCCACGGATAGTAGGGACAGGGGGGTTCGAACCGCAGGAACTTTGACTGCTACTACACTGGATTGAAAACAGAGCTAGTCGCTCGATTTTTAGGATATTTTTGCCTATGGATAATCACATAGTTACTACTACCTTTAGCATATATTTTTTTTTATGAAACCCATCTGAGAATCTACAATGTTTTAGATGTCATTTTCATGCTATTGTGATACAACCGCTGGTTACATTTTTTTGTCATGGCTTGCTTGCTTTTGGCCGTGAATTGAATATTTGTTTAGTTTATTCAGCATAATGAATTTTAGCTCATGTGCTTTTTATTCATCTCATTTGACCTGTCCAGTAATTTTACTAGTCTAGTATTCTATGTAGGTGCAGCTTGACTTTTGTTTAGAAAAAATTGAACAGCAATGAATATCTTTTCGTTCCATTTTTAGTTAGGCAATAACTTGGCTCTAAATTAGGCAATAGTATAGGAGGAATTAGGTAATAATATTGTCCTATGTAGGCAATAATAGGCAATTGGAGGAATTAGGCAGTAATGTTGATTCCCCAAAAAATTGTCCTAGAGAGGCAAAAATATTGGTTCCCAATAAGCAATAATGTAGTTCTATCTAGGCATAACAATATATTTCATTAAGCATTTTTATTTGAGTATTTTGTAATTAATTTTTATGGCTGCCCTCAGTAAATAGTTGATATAACTACTAGCTGAGGTGGCTAAGCAGGGCACCACGCTCGCCATGCTCGAGGAGGCTCCCGCCTGCGGGGAGGAGCCCGGCAGCATGCTGCTCCAGCTGCAGCAGCCCACGGGGATGCGGCTACCACGCCCAGCCCTGGGCTGCGGCGAGGGAGGAAGAGGAGGGCGGCGGCGGCATCAGCCTCAATGTCGTGCCCAACGAGTGTGGAATGCCCCTGTTCTACACGCATTGGAGGAGGTCGCCGGAGAACGAGGCTGCCAACGGCGAGGAGCATTTCCTTGCACTTTTAGGGTTCTCCATTTTGCTTATTGAATAAATTTTAACTTGTGCAAGTACACTAAGTCAAGCATGTTGATGTTAAGTACAGTTTCTGCTAAGCATACTAGCTAAACATTTTTTCGATTTCGTATATGCAGCTTGTGTCATATGTTTTTCACCAGGCAATAGTGTAATTTTTTATTAGGCAATAACATGATTTTCACTAGGCAATAACATGGTTTTCATTTGGCAATAACAGTATTTTCTGTTAGTTAATGATGTTACTTCTAGCTAGGCAAAAGTCTTTTTCCCATTTTGGGCAAAATGCTATTCTTGGTCTAGCAAAGTTCTGTTCTCAGTTAGTCAAAGCATCATTCTTAGACAAATAACTGTTAAAATCGTTGTTAGTACTATCAAAATTTTGGGTACGAATAAGCAAAACAATGCATTTTGCTTACCAATTTCTGATGACCTTTTATTTTTGGAGTGCCTCTGTTGATTATTAGGATATACAAGCTAGTTCTCCACCTGCCTAATGTTCTTGTTAGGGTTTCTTTGGGCTGAAAAGTTGCTACCCTTACTTCCTACTTCCATCCAACGAACTAGACTACTAGAGAATAGATTCTGAGTGTATACAGTAACAACATGCTTCTTGATTAGTTGCTTGGACCCTCTCCTTCGGTTTCTTGTCAACAGTCCTTAAGTCATACCCATCCTTAGCAACATAGCACTTCTCTTGAATCTTTTGGTACCACATTAGACAATAATATCATCCTTTGTTGGGCAGTAACAGACAAGAATAAGCAATTATATGTGGTGTGAATTTTTACAAAACAAGAGAATTGAGTATGCAATAATATGGCTATAGGTTAGGCAATTATATTGTAATGAATAAGCAGAACAATGTACTTGACTAGGCAATTTCAACAGAACATTTCATAAAGAGTTATGGGACTAGGCCTCTTGCTCTGATTTTGTTTACTTTGGGTTCTGGGCAATAACAGTATTTTGTTTCTAATTTAGCAATTTTGTATGCTATGATGATATGCCATTTTCTACTAATTTTTCCTCCTAATCGGCGCGTGTGCTAGATCATGCTCGCATGAAGCCAATGATGCAGCAAATCCACGCCTTTTTTGGTGCTGGAGGATGAGGGGTCACAAGTTGTTTTGTGTGTATTTAGACGAGACTTGTCATTTGGTTTATAAATTAGATATGTAAACTATTTGCTTTTTTTTTCCAAAGCTAGAGTTCATGATATATAATGACAATGATAGTGTGATTTTGTGTGACCTAGGGAAAGTACTGTTATCAGTTGGGCAATTAATACTTTTAGTTAGACATTTTTTTGTTTATGAACAAGCAAAACAATAATTTGCCAAGGTAGTTTTTGTTGCCTTAGTTTTCTTCTAGTGCATCTTGCCTTAGTTATTCACCTCATCCAATTATTTTTTTTCTTAGTGTATCCTTTTTATTATGTGCTGCATACTAACTGATTTGATGCTTTTCTCCTCGTTATATTGTAGGCCATGAAAGAAGCTCATCTGTTATGCAAGTAGTAACCCTTCTATGAGATGCTCGTGCAGTCACATGAATCTTCACATTCAATTTCGCTCATGATGATTTGGGTTGAGGGCAGGGGTGCGTGGCATTGCATAATTTAGCTTATTGTCAACCCCAATTTTGGTAGACTAGGTTCCTGTATTTGCACACGACGAGATCTGTGATTCTGTAATGTGCATTATTTTTTGCTGTGATTCTATAATGTGTATTATTTTTTGGTTCTGGGCAATTTTTATGTGTCGTGTGCTCGCTGTATGATTTATTTGCGTTTACGTTCAAAAGCTGGCAAATTGGTAGACCGGAGAGACTAATCTACCTACTTTTTTTCTGACATGTTCACATGGGCTAATGATTAAAAAGAAAAGCAGTTTCCTTTCTCTAATCACCATAGTCCAAAAATAGTCTGGCCATAGGATAGGTCTAGTTGTGATTGGCGTGTCATCAAAAAAAAATGAAAGGGGACAAACAAACAGGTGCTCTAGTTGACATAAAAGGATGGGCCGTGCGTTTCATCCAAAAAAGGAAAAGGGACAAAAAAAAAATAAATGTTCTAGTTGCTATAAAAGGGTAGGCCGTACGACCAACACTGCTGGGTCCAATAAAAATATAGACAATTCACTACTCAATTGAACGGTTTATATTGTGCAACATAGAGTTTTGCAATTTGCCCATGGTAGCATATCGCCCTTTGAACTTCTTATTTGAATAAGCTGAAAGCAAACTGAAAATTACTCGTGGTTTTACCTTCTCGGAGGACGAGGATCCTCCCATGTATCCCCTAAGACTTTTATTGTTTTTTATTAGGAAAAAAGAAAAGTTCACAGCTCGACAAAGACACTCCTTCCCCAACACTGCGCGTATCATACATGGACAACTACACCAACATTTGCCGTCAAATAAATCCTACGATTACAAAGCAGACTAACTGGCACGAGGCAACAGCAGAGGCTAGCTTATCTTCGACGGGAACCTGGCATCGCTGTATCCGCTGCCGGCCACGGGCAGCAGCTGCACGTCGTCGAACGCGTCCTCGTCGTCCTGCTCGCCGACGCCGGCGAAGGCGCCGGCGCCGACGCCCTGGACCGTGTGCTCCTCCGGCGGCGGCTCCATGACGGTCCTGCTCGCCTTAAGCTGCTCCTCGAACATCTTCTGCAGCTTCTTGCCCTGCGCCTCGATCCTCAGCTGCAGATTCCTCTGGATCTGCGCACACAAAAAAGAAATATCAGGAAAAGGTTGATGCCATCAACACAACACACAGATTTATTTTATATATAGAAAGGATCCATGTATAGGATTCAAGGTTTCTTTTTCTCTGTAGTGTTTGACGCATAGACAGAGCACCTCGAGCTGCTCGTGGAGGCGCCTCTGCACGTCGAGCTGGACGCGTAGTGCTTCAGTGATCTGCATTCCACTGCAACAGAAAAGGGGGTCCTGCTATCAGTCCATGCTAATGCGCTTGGTTGCCATTAGGATCCTCGCCAAAAAAAAAAAAAAGGTAGACGACGAGGACAGTTACGTGCTGGGGTCGAGATTCTGCGCGTCATTTCCGGCGGATCTTTTCTCCTGTTTCCCTGCAATTCGACAACAGGATGACAACATGTGTCAGCCGGCGATAGGACGGAATGTAAACAGAATGGCCACACAATGGCAACATGTGTCAGTCAGGCATGGCAAGATGATGATGGAATAATAATAAAGCTTGGCGTTGACACGTTCGCAGAATAATAGAACTGAACAAATGGGTACTAAATTCTTGCAGGATTACCTTCGGATGTCGATGCCGGCATGTACTTGGCTATGCGGTATTTCTGAAATCCAAGAAAAGCAAAATTTTAGATAAATTCAACTAAACCATCCTATAAATTGTCAAACAACAACATTATATATTTTAAACTAGGCGTATAGCCCGCGCATTTGCGCGGCTAGTATTGAAAATTCAAAAATTTGTATGTTGTTGTATCTTTACTTAAATGTTATACTATTTTTTTACCATACATTATCCTGTTCATTATCGTAAATTATGTCTTATTGTTGATTAAAACAATTCAACTATGATCTACCTATAATAACAATTTAATTTGTTGATCTTTAATAATATTATGCAGATAATTATTCTTATTTTCATTTTATTTTGATTGATTGTTGTTAGCTTTAGTTTTTATTAATAATATATATTTGTAACTGATACATAGCTAAATGGTATTTTATATTTAATTTTTTTATAATGGCATTGGTGGGTGATTTTTATTTAGGCACAGGGGTATTTTAGGCTAATTTTTATCGTAATGACAGTTGTGGGTAATTTTTATTTTTTTATTTTTCTCCGATTAACGTGGAAATTTTTAGACCTTGAGAGCGAACGTGGAGGCTCCGTTTGTTGGCCAAATAATAAGATAATAGAAGATTTGATACTCTCCACAGTTGATCAGTTCAGAAAAAGTATCTTTTGATTTGCAAACATTGATCTACCTGAAGGTGGCTCTTGATGTGGTAGATTGTGAGGCCACCAGAGTTCATCAGCTTCAGAATTCCCTTTGGAGTTGCCTCTGCAAGGGTCACATGACAACAAAGAGAAGACTACACACCGTGAGAAACTAATAGCTTTTCCAGCAAAAAAAAATTTAAGCAGCAACGATAATCAACGTCTGGAGTAGAGGATTTTTCAGATCAAGGACGCTTACTGTCCGCGCCGCCGAGCTGGTTCACGCAGTCGACGAACCGCTCGTGGAGGTCCTGCGTCCACCGGATCCGCGTCTTGCTCGGCGCGCCGCCGTGCCCGGATGCGGCGACGACGTTCCCGGCGTGGGTCCCCGGCGCACCGATACTGCAACTCCTGGACAGCGGGTTCTCAGTTGGGCTCTGCATGCCCGGCGGCGCTTCCATCGCCGGGAGAAGCGTGTTGGCCGTAACCTTCAGGAAGGAAGAATCGGTATCAGAACCTGGTCGTGGCATGATTCAAGAGAAGAATTCTATCCATAATTCCATGTGTCACTTACATGAGGTGAAAAGGAGTGGGCTTTGGGATCGCTGCCGAGCAGCCTGCCGGTGGAGCCGTTGCCGTACAGCGCGTACCCTCGCTCTTGCTGCTGCTGCTGCAATGGCAGCTTGAGCGCAGGAGGCGCCTCCGGGGCGTCCCGCTGCTGCGGCCTGACGTAGTACGTCCTCACCGAGTTGTCACGGAGCAGCATCGGGTCGACTGGCCGGTACAGCTGCTCGGCCTCCGGCGACCGGACGAACGGCGGCGTCTTGGCCGTTGTCATCGTCGCCGGCGGCGTCGTCGTCCCGAGAGGGAGGTCGAACCGCGGCATGCCCAGCAGGTGCTCGGCGGCGAAGAACGCGGCGGTGTCGGCGCCGACGCAGCTGCCCTGAGTCGCTGGGACAGTCCTCGGAGTCGGGCTGTACTCCTCGTGCAGCCAGCTGACAGCGCCGCCGTGCTGCTGCGGCAAGGAGCTCACGAGCCCCGGGTGGAAGGAGAGCCCGGCAGCGGCGGCGGCCGGGAACATCTGGGGGTTGCACAGCGGCGATCCGTAGTGGTGGTCGTGCAGCTTAATCTTCTTGGCGTTCATCATCAAGATCACGAAGGCTTGGAACTGAACAAGCTGGCAGAAAGCAAAAGTAAAGTACAACTAACTCGTCAATTATTTCACGACCGATGAACTTGAATACATCAACAGTTCATTGTAAATAGAGAACTTATTATTTAAGCATTATCCATGTGAGACCTCAAACAGCAGGTTACTTCTAGCAACGAATTAAGGCAGCAGTTGGAGCAGGAGAGGAGAAGGATTAGTGCAGCGGCGATGCTTAAATAGGGCGGATGCAATGGTTCCATTTCCATCCATTGGAAGCTTGGGTTCTAGTGGCCGAATAGGATCCCGCACCGGTCCAGATTCCCGGTGGCGTGTCCAGCAACGTGATGAGAATAATTCGACGGCGGTGAGTGCCTCCGGAGCACAACACACGAATCCCGGCAATTGCCGACGAGCATGCCGCAGCCGCCGGAGGTGGAGGAAGCAAGAACACGGCAATGCAAGCAAGTAGGGGGGAAGGAATAGCTGCAGGTACATCAGCAGATATGGTCAGAGCAACTTACAACTTGAAGGCATCGCATGTGCAGTAGCTTCCAGCACTGAAGACTTCCTGGCAATTATCTCCCTCACTCTGTATCTGGAGGAAGGATTGAAGTCTGCAGGAGAATTGGAAATGAGGAATGGATTCAGAAAGGGCTCGTCCCAATTGGAATATGGAGTCCTCGCTGTGGGGGCCAAGGCCCTCCTGATGGAAGCCAAGCAGCTAGCAACTGACAAAGAATAATAAGATGCAAAGATATCTCCACCTACTATATGAAGAGCAAGGTTGCATGTACAGACACAAGGCTAGGGGACAAACAGGGGCTTTGATGCTTTCACCGTCTCTGCCTGGATCTTATGGCACACCCATTCCTAGCTGGACTGAAAGCGTACAAGATTACAGTAAAGATCAGGGGGGACATCACTATGCTGAACCCTTGTGTCCTGTTTGTCTTTTGATATCCCAACAAGAGATGAATAGGCCCCCATAATTCTGGTAGGGTAGGCTAATTGATGAAACGACAAAACTTCGAATTTGAACCTTCTTGGATGTGATGTTAATTTGTCCCACATCAAAAATAAATAAGTGGACAAGAACTACCATGAAAAGGACGAGGTAGTAACAAGATGAATAACCAGACAAATAGATATGTTTTACAATTTGGAATGGATATACATAACCTGTGATCCTTGGTGTGAAACAATGAAATAGCACGGTAACTTCGATCTCCTTTTTGTTTTATTTATTGGATACGTTTTACACCATCGAACTATCACAAAAGTCAAATTTGTCCGGTTTCGACAGTTGGATGGTCTATATTATACGGTTTTGTAATTGAAGGTTGCAAATCGGACTTCTGTGATAGTTTGATGGTGTGATTCAAACTTTTCCCTTTATTTATTCATTTATTGCTGAAGAACTCTCCTTGGTTTCAGTCATGTTTTAATGGATATGGACTTGTATCTGCTAGTACCTCCCTAATGATGCCTGGTCAGTCCACATCTTTTCCATCACTTGGGTAAAAGCTTAAACTGAACGTTCCAAGGTATAATCCAGATTAAGAAAAAAAATCGTAGTCCAAGGACTAGTTACTTTTGTTCGGGTGGAATTCAACTACATGTTCTATTTCGGTCTTTGCATAATGATCAAGCTTTTGTACACCATATAGTCGTGACCGTGAGCATATTCCTGTCACTATTACAACTGTGTGTTCATGGTACCTTGAATTTAGAGATCAATGTAGAGTACTGCTAAATGTGCGGCGTTCAGAATTAACCACTCCCTTCATTGGTTCATCCTGTTGATTCGAAAGCCTTAGCTGTCTAAATGTCTTGTGCTAACCTCTTCCTCTGATCATAACTCTTCCTGCGATCAAGCACAAGTAGTCGCAGACACTTCTCTTGAGTTTAGCTTTCATCAGTCTCTAACCGATAACAAAGCAAAATCAAATCAGCATTGAATCGACCCAATAATCGCTTTAGTCCAATGTGGAACCCATTAGGAGTAGTCACTGATCAGCGGTTAGAAAGACCAGCGCGCACTGATTTTTGGAATCTCCCTGATCCGAAAAGAGGAATGAAAAATCATTGTCGAAGTTGCCGTCCAGGTCGTACCAATGACCATCGACACTGTCAAATCTTAATTTCAGGTCTCAGCAAATGACCACTGGGTTGGTGAAGTATGTACACACGTAGGTCAGTAGGTGCACTTCAGATTAGTGTAGCTAACAGACAGAATTCTTCAGCAGATTCGATAAAAGAAAGAACATTAGGCAGAGCTTTCACCGTTTTCTTGGTGGTAAGTGGTAACTAAGTGAGACCACACAAAATCGATCCCATCATCTCTTTCGTTCAATAGAGGATCCGTTAGGTATTCAATGGAGGATCCGTTAAAAAGAATTGCAGCTGTCTGGTGAGCATTGGACTCCCAGCGACTTGCCGCCTTGGGAATCTCTCCAAGACCAGAAACAAGAACGAGAGATCAATTCAGAAGCTGCCGTCCCGGTCCCATAGATAGCCTATAGTGAGACTGTGAATCTCAATTCTGACAATCTGACTGACAAAAAAATGACCACTTGTTGCGGCGCTGAAGTATTCGCTGACATATGTCTGCTTTGTCCATGTAGCCGGATGCAGAGAAGAACAGCAGAATGCGAGCAGGAGCTGGAGATCGAGCAAGTGGACGACGAAACTTATGCAGACGACGGGATTTGGACGGGCAGGCGTGGCAACGTGGAGAGGATTAAACAAGAATCTTATCCGGATGCATGTGTGTGTATATCTTTTGCCGGATCGGTGCCTCGCCGGTTGAGGCCGGGGTGGGGTAGGAGGAGGAGGAAAAGGCAGCGGAGCTGGCCGTCTCCTGAACGCCTCAAGGGCCATTGCTGCGGGAGATTGCTCGGCTCATCAGCTCCCCGAACTCCCAAGTGCGATCCCTTTTTAAATTCCTCGGATTCGTCCATGGATCGGCAGCGCAAACGACATGGGGAGCCAGGTGGCGCAGGTGCCCCTGTGTCAACCCAAATAATCCCCGATCGCATCGTCGCATCTCGCCTTGGGGATAAAGTAAAGTTAGGCCCTGTTTAGTTCTTTGCGTGTAAACACAAAAAAATCGTAAACGCATTAAAGTGAAACGGTATCTTACTAATTTGAAGTACTAAATGAAGTCTATTTACAAAACTTTTTGTATGGATGGGCTGTAAATCACGAGACGATTCTAATGAGCCTACTTAATCCATGATTTGCAACAGTGATGCTACAGTAACCATCCGCTAATTATTGATTAAACATAGATTAATTAGCATCATTAGATTCGTCTCGCGATTTACAACCCATCTATGCAAAAAGTTTTGCAAATAGACTTCATTTAATACTTCAAATGTCCTGTTTACATCTTTACACATTTTTGCAAAATGAACTAAACACACCCTTAATCCCGGACGGGGTGGATTAGCTTGACGCGGAGATTAGCGGCCGCCTCTCTCGGAGCATCTGCCCCGGCGTCGCATTGCTGCTGGAGGATCAATTCGGGTGTCCGCCTGCCGGCGCACATGCTTCCTCGGTTGGATGCATGCTGCAATGCTGTTCCGAGAAGAAGCATGGAAGCTCGCACAGTGACAAGATCACGAGAGGCTGGCCTGGAAGCTCGCGTCCGGAGGCGGCAACCGGCAAGTGTGAGCTCTGGTCTGAGGAGGCGCCGCCGTTTTTTTTTTTTTTTGAGGGAGGTCTCAAGCAAACGGACGGCGAGTAAAATAACGGGAGCAAGGGCTTAGTTTCGTAATACGAAATTCATACGATGCCTTTTTTCTGTAAAAAAAGGGCTTAGTTACGCTTTGGGCTCCGTCTCGCAATATCTGGGCCTCTTGGGCCATGATTCGCCCTTGATACAATGGGCCCAGTTGGTGGATACAATGGGCCCATTATGCACGAAGTTTGACCCGAGGGTGGGAAAGCCCGCGAATCCTATCTACCTTTCGGAAGTTAGAAAGAAGTTGAACCTTCCAATATTTGAGATTAGTGCGGGCCACGGGAGCCCTTCTTCTCCTCTCCTCTTGCTCGGCTCCTTCCTCCACCGAGCGCCGCCGCCGGCGTCCGCGTGCTACGCACCCCTGCCACCTCTTGCTGCGTGTCGCCGCCGCCGCCGTCACCGTCGCCGCCTCCTGCTATGCACCCCGCCGCCTTTTGCTGCCTGCCTGCCGCCGCCGCCTCCCTGCTGCTCGCATCTTGTTGCCCGCCGCCGTCGCCCCCTCCCTGCTGCTCGGCTCCTGCTGCCCGCCGCTGCCGCCGCCTCCCTACTGCTCGCCTGCTACTGCCCGCCTCCGCCTCCTGCTGCTCGCCTCTTGCTGCCTGCCGCCGCCCAGCACGTCGCGCTGCCGTCGCATGCGCTCCGCACCGTCGCCTCGCCTGAGAAGATGCCTCAATCATGTTTAACATTTCGAATTCAGCATTTCAATATTTTCATGCTTCCAATTTCAACATTCATTTGTACAGGTTCAATATTTTTTATGTGAAATGTTGAACCTGTTTACAAAAAATATTGAGTTAATCCTATCAAAATGTTAAACATATTTACAGTAGTTAATTGGGCTAAATAGATTTTAAAGATGAATAGTTTATCTACCTTCCACAAAATGTATAGGAGCCCCCGGGAAAGCCCATCTAGGCCTATATACCACATCGGCCCATGGATTCTTCGGCAGCGCCAACGCGAATCAATCATTCGTGAGCTCGGCTGTAACGACGCGGGGGGATACCATTGCATCACCCGTGGATTCTCGGCGAGGTCGATCATGGCTGCCGCCGCCGGCGGGGGTGGATCGGATCGTCTGAGGAGCCTGCCTGTGCGGGGCACACGCCACGGTCACTAACTCACACGGCAGCATCAGCGAGGAGCCTGCCGAAGAATCCATCTAGAATGTTGCAGAAAGCTCATGCTGCATTCGAAAACGATTAAAGAGCTCCGGTCCCTGATACGGTAGCTTTTCTGCCATTTGTGATCACTGTTTTGTTTTTGTTTTTTTGTTTGTCGTCGTCAGATCACAATTCACAAATCAGTGATCACAAATTTCTCAAAAAACAAAAAAACAAAAACAAAACAGTGATCACAAATGGCAGAAAAGCTACCGTATGAGGGACCGGAGCTCTTTAATCGTTTTCGAATGCAGCATGAGCTTTCTGCAACATTCTAGATGGATTCTTCGGCAGGCTCCTCGCTGATGCTGCCGTGTGAGTTAGTGACCGTGGCGTGTGCCCCGCACAGGCAGGCTCCTCAGACGATCCGATCCACCCCCGCCGGCGGCGGCAGCCATGATCGACCTCGCCGAGAATCCACGGGTGATGCAATGGTATCCCCCCGCGTCGTTACAGCCGAGCTCACGAATGATTGATTCGCGTTGGCGCTGCCATGGGCCGATGGGCGTCTCGATCCCTAGCTCCCTTGCCCGAGTATCCCAACAACTGGATTCGCCGGGCTTCTCAGCAGGCGCACACGAGAAGCATGAGCACGCAAATGGGTGCATCCGTGGCGTCACGCGCGCGCAGCCGATCCCTCTCCCGGTTGTTATCCGGCCCAAGAATTGCGCGAGCCATGGCCAATAATGTGAAGGCACCTCCCGTCACCCGGCGACTGACCGCGACAGGAGTGGGAGGAAGAAGACGATGGGGAGCAGCGCCAGGCTGGAGCCACGGTGTCCTGTAAAAGTGTGAACAGGGCCGTTCCGGGGGTAATGCGAGCCGAGCGGATTGAAAACGGACAGTGTTCGGAAGCCACGCTACATGCCGTGCAGGAGAAACTCTTCGTCCGTTCGTGATCAGCTCTGCTGCTCCTGAAACAGGATAGATCACAGCGAGGATGGCAACTTGATACGGCCTGCTTGCTTCATCTAGCTACCTAGGGGTTCAGCTGTCCTGTACATCATGCTATCAAGCTGCAGATACTATAGCAATGCCTTGAAAAATAGTAAAAGGCACTATCTCATATCCAGGTTCAGGTTCAGTGCCTTCCAAAAAAAAAAGGTTCAGGTTCAGACGTTCAGTGTGCCCTGCTATTCTCTACTTCTCGAGTCATGAAGAGAGAACACACTAAACCTTCTCTTAATTGGAATACCAATGCCATGTTGTTCATCATATCTCAGCCTTCCAACTCATTCACGGACCAGACTGCCAGTGATCGTAATCTCAAATATAATTGAAAAGGCCTTGGCCCGGTGCATGGTAGGAACAGGAACGGGAAGAAATCAGCGAAAATGATCAATGACTGGTTTCTGTTTTAGATAGCAAAGATAAGGAATGGCAATGGGACAGAGGAAGAAGAAAGAACCGCGTCACAGTCTCACAGAACGAGATGACACAACTCATCACCCAAAAGAAGGTGATTACTTTCTGTAACAGTCGACGGTGATCAAGAGTGATTTGTGGGATTGGGGAGGCAGAACATCAGGTGACCGTGAGCCGTAAGATTAGGAAAGAGATATGTATGAGACAAGCAGGAAGCCAGGAACCATTGGATCGATCTGTAGATAGAATAAGATATGGATAGGCGTAGATGGATGTAGATCAAGGGCAGATGCCACGGTGGCATTGCTCTGGCACCACGGTGGCACATTTCGCCCTTTATAAAGCGGCTGGCACCAGCGTGCGCATGCGCCATCGATCCAGCAACTTCACCGGCCGTAACCTCTCTCTGTCCCTGTTCCTGATCGAGTTTGAGATGGAGGCGCTGCTCCCGAGCTCCATCTCGCCAAAGATCAGCAGCATCCTCCAATCCCACGTCTACCCGCGTGTCGGCCGCGTCCTGCGCGCGCTCGCCAGGTTCAAGTCGTTGCTCCTCGACGCGCTCGGCGAGACCAAGAGGGGCGCGCGGGCGAAGAAGAGGCGCGCCATCCGCTGCCGCTCGAGGTCGTCGTCGTCGAGGAAGAGGAGGAGCAAGCAGGTCGCCAGCGCCTTCATGAAGCCGCATCTCGCCTGGTCCGGCGGATTGTCGTCGTCGCCAGCTCGGGGAGCGGCGGCGCTGGACGTGAGCTACCACGTGTACCCGTGCTTGGAGTCGGCGTGGAACGCGGTGGTTCCTGTTCCCGCCGGGACGGCCGGCGGCGGCGAGGACGGGGCGGCGGCAGAGTACTGTGGGTACCTGCGCTGGCTCGAGGAGGAGATGCCAGATGAAGTACTGGTCGTCGAGGAGGAGGAGGGCGACGGCGACGGGAATGAGATCGACATGCTAGCGGAGAAGTTCATCGCGAGGTGCCGCGCCAACTTCTTGCTGGAGAAGCAGGAGTCGTACGACCGGAGGTGTCAGGAGATTATAGCCAGGAGCATCTGAAGCCCGCATGCAAATCTGCAAATTAAAAATTTGGTTTTCCCGATCTGAATAAATTCTAGGAAGTGCGCAATTCTAGGTAGAGTCGAGCCAGCGGCGAGGCTGAAGAACAGCAATGTAAATTCACGCATGGCGTAGCTGTTTGCGGCTTGGGATTGGTTGTTTAATTTCTTCGAAAAAGAAAAAAATGTGAGATTTTCAAAAAGAGAAAAACATGCGTGCGTTCGCTGTGGTGTGAAACTTGTTGCTGTATACTATGTTTTCAAGGATAAAGTTTCGCGTGGGCTGAAGATAAGGAAAGAAGCAATCATAGGATAATAGTATATCAGAGCCATGAGCCATCTATAATAACGCGCGATTTTCTCTCTATTTTCACGGGAACCGATCGGGCTGTTCCCCACTCTCTCTATCTCTGTGTGCGTAGAATATTGCTCTGTGATAGTGTCTTTAAAATTACCATGTTCCAGACAAGTATAAATGGAATAAATGGAAAAGAGATAATTCTCAGAAAGGCAATTTCAGATTAGAAACTTCCTTCTGAACTGAAGTCGACTCGGAGACTGAAAGCCCAGAAACCACAGGGCCCGGCTATCGGAAGCTTGTAGTTGGGCCAGGACACTATCCGGCTCGAGGCCCAAAGCCCAACCTCCATAAGAAACCAGACACCACCTGTCTCCCCCACGTCCTGGCCCCCACGAGCTCGCAATCTTTCTTTTCTCCTCTCCTCTCCTCTCCTCTCCTCCGTCGCTAGTTGGGAGCTAGGGTTCCGGCGCGCCTCTTCCAGACGCGAGGGCTGGCCATGGAGGGAGCCGCCGCGGCCCGGAAGAGATACCGGCCGGAGACGGCCAACGGGGCCGCAGCCGGTGGGAAGCGCTCCAAAGGTGAGGCGTCGTGCTCCCATCTGTTCGGGCCTCTCGTGCGCCTCAGTTTCTGTTGGCTGCTAGATTTTGGTTGTTTATTATGCTGTTTGCGAGAGATATCGGACTGGATCTGCGTGAAGCTATGTTGTTAAGGTAGGTTTGTCCGTGAGAATGATGAAAGCGTGTGCTTGCGGTGGCCGTTTGGTGACAAGCGCACAATGAGATTCGCATTATGGCGGTGGCGGCTTAGGGATTTGAGTGGCGATAGTTGGTCTCGTTTTAGTTCAGAATTGCTTGTGGTGAGGATTGGTGGAATAGTACTAGCTCATTAGCCCTAGTTTGATTTTGCAAACAAAACATTTTTCTCCCTCTTACATCATGGTTACGATTTCCTGAACTTTGACTGTATCTTTCCATGGCTATGCCAAATGCCCAAACTGGACAAGTGGAATCTAGGGTTAGCTTTGTGTTTGAGTAATGTATTAGTGATGATGATCCAAAAGACATCTATTGGAACAATGGGGCAGGTACCTCAAGATAAGATTCTGTTTCCTATATAAATGCATATGAGCATTGATAGAAAAAAGCAGGTTCAGCCTCGGCCGCCCCCTTGAAGCACGCTAATGTATGATATTGGGCTTTGAGATTAATGGTAGATACGACATATCCTTCATCTGTCTTCGTGACTATGGTACAGCTGTTGCCTGTTGGTCCATGGATCTAGTATAGTCTGTCTCTCACAGCGAGCATGTTATCCCATATTAAAATAAGCAGTAGATATATCTCGGAACCTGAGAGTCTAGTGCAGTAGATATATCTCAAAAGCTGAAAGTCAGAACAACTTGTTTATTATAATGTTCAACGGTTGATCTAGATGATTTTTTCTCAGAAAGATCATTATATGTTAGAAAAGAGGAATCAGTGGAAAATATATTTGGAAATCGTGGCACTTTTTGACTCTTGAATATGGATCAAACAACAATGTGATTTTGTGACAGATCACCAATTGAACCAACAAGAAGAAAAGTGCAGACACATGGTATCTACCAGTATAGAATCTGGGAAGCCTATTGCTAGTCCTTTGTTTTTGAATCATGTTCAATGTAACTACTATTTTCTGCAGGATAAGTGGATAAATACCATGGAATATCATCTTTATATCTTATAAAATTTTGTTATCCATTAGACAAATTCTACATATGTTTACTTGATTAGAAGATCAGTAATGCAAACTTCTAACACATGAGAAAATGTAATTAATTTTATGCAACAGAAACGGAGTCATTTCAAACTGGTCAATCAAGCAAATCGAAGCCTTGCACCAAGTTTTTCAGGTTATAATCTTAACCTACCTGAAATAACATCAGAATGGTAACTTGTATTTTTCACCTTTTCTTACAGTTACAAACAAAATTCTATGAAAGTTTTACTTCGATGCAGAACATCACAACATCACATAGCCTTTTTTCCCAAGCAAGTTGGGGTAGGCTAACTTCGATGCAGAAGGCATATAAAAATATTTTAAATTGTGATACATGAGCTAGTCTTTTGCATCAAAATACTTGCTGTTTTCTGTGGTTACTTTAGATTAGCACGATACTTGTAAGTGCTGCAAATCACCCTTGCTCCATGGTGTTTATTCCCTCTAGACTTAGGTTGAATAGTGTATAACATTTCAATTTTGGATCGAGTGGTAGTTTGAATTTAGCAATGGAACTATTCACGTGAGCACATTCAATTTGCACATGTTTTACGAGTATGGTTTTTTTTTTTGTGCATCTTTATTGGTTCTTGAGCATTCCTATACATATGGTTTAGGTCTTAGGGTACGTCATTGAATAGTTTGGTTATAATTCTCACTCAAGTTCCTGCGTACTTAAAATTGTTAAATGCAGCTTTGTAGATAATCTGTTTTGTTTTGAATGTTGCAGTACCATTGGGTGCCCTTTTGGTGAGGGATGTCATTTTCTGCACTTTGTCCCTGGTGGATACCCAGCGGTTGCAAAAATGCTCAACCTAGGCAGCCCTGCTGTATCTGCACCAGCAAGAGCTCCTGCAGATCATGCTGCTGTTGCTAACTCTCATCCAGCTTCGATGGGCAAGACACGCATGTGCACCAAATACAACACTGTCGAAGGCTGCAGATTTGGCGATAAGTGCCATTTTGCCCATAGCGAGAGAGAACTTGGCAAGCCAGCTTACATGACTCATGAAGCCCCTCCAATGGGTGGTCGGTTTGGAGGCCGACCTGAACCACCTCCGCCAGTTGCCATGGGTCCTCCAGCAGGGAACTTTGGCGCCTCAGCTACTGCCAAGATCAGTGTTGATGCCTCGCTTGCTGGCGGCATAATTGGTAAGGGCGGGGTCAACACAAAACAGATATGCCGAGTTACGGGTGTCAAGCTCTCGATCCGCGACCATGAGTCAGATCCGAACCTGAAGAACATCGAGCTGGAAGGCAACTTCGACCAGATCAAGCAAGCCAGCAACATGGTGAGCGACCTCATCGCCACCATCAGCGCCAGCATGCCACCCAAAAACCCTGCGCCAGCAGGAGGCCGAGGGGGTGCCCCTGGGGGCAGGAGCAACTACAAGACGAAGCTATGTGAGAACTTCGTGAAGGGGGGAACCTGCACATTCGGGGAGCGGTGCCACTTCGCCCATGGTGAGAACGAGCAGCGGAGAGGTGCCGCTTGAGAGCTGATGTGCTCTAGGCACCGAGATGTACATGCATCTTGGGCGGGCGACCCGTATCGGCTGTCCATTTGCTACTGTGACTATTCTCTTTACAGCGTTATTAGGCACTTAGACTGTTGTATTGCGATTTCAGTGGATTATTAAGCTCTAGCTAAGCCTTTTTGAAATATGTTTTGGAAGAAATCCTTAATCTGACATGCCCGTGTACGTTTTGAGCATTTTATTGGTCACATAGCAGTCTGCATCCGTAGTCCATTTGTGATTTGACTGGTAACCACTGCCCATCAAACCCGTGTGACTGTCCTACCGCTGTTTATAAAGAATCGTGAAAGAATATTTGAGGGGTGAGTAGGGGTGTGTTTAGTTCTCACCAAACTTTCCATCACATCTCTTATTAGCAAATAATCTATACATGGAGTACTAAATGTAGTTAAATAAAAAAACTAATTGCATAGTTTTGATGTACGTTGCGAGACGAATCTTTTGAGCCTAGTTAGGTCATGGTAGGACAATATTTACCACAAACAAACGAAAAGTGCTATAGTATGCTACAGTGACTGATGTGATTTTTTTTCCCTTTTCACCTCATTTAAACACAGCCTAGATGAAGCCTGAAATGAAAATATCACCAGGCCAATTTGATCCTCTTCTCGGGGATATTCTCTCGATTTCCACGTCGACTGCAGCAACTCTCACCACCACCACCGCGGGCGGTAGACTGCAGCACGAGAGAGAAATCTACAGGCTATAGCTCGTCGGGCATGGCGGCCGCCGTGGCGCTGACGCCGGCCTTTCCTGCGCTCCTCCCCTTCTTCGGCGGCCGCCGCGATGGCCGGGTGCGCCTCTCCCCCCGCCGCCCCCGCCCCCGCCCCCGCTACTCAGGGAGCTGCAGGGCCATGGCGCAGACCTTCCAGGGGGGGCCAGCCGCCAGCTACGCCCGCGAGATGGAGCGCCTCTCCGCCAAGGAGTCGCTCCTCCTAGCCGTGAGCTCTCCCTCTCTTCGCCCGCCACTTGTCAGCCTCTCGCCTAGTGCTTCCTTGAGTCCTGACTCCTGACCTTCCCATGAGGCCATGATAGTGCCTGCGGGAGCCTCCTGTTACTATTTTTTAGTCTCTTCTTATCGAAATGATCGGTCCGTAGTTACACGGACCTAACCTGGTGTACTGGTCCTTGTATTGGAAGTTCCACTGCCCAGCCAGATTGGAGGCGCCAGTATCGCTTTCTTTTTTTTTGAAAAAGAATAGTATCGCTTTCCAAACCTCCAATTTTCATATACGTTTCAGTGCTATTTTTTTTCTTCTGCACACTTAACAATTAGAAAGAGTAGTTTGCCGTACTTGTGTTAATATGTGAAACGGCCGTTGACTCAACAATACTCTAGCTGACACTGAACTTTCAACTTTTAAGGTATTTCTCTTTTCTCAACTATGGTATCTGAAAACTATCAATTTCAGTTTAAAGATGCTGGGGGATTCGAGGCCTTGGTTAACGGTAAGACCACAGAGATGCAGAGGATCGATGTCAACGAGCGGATTGTTGGGCTTGAACGTCTGAACCCCACACCACGCCCCACAACGTAAGTTACAGCTAAAGAAGATGAATTATGCCTGCAGCATATTTGAGATACTTTTCACAACAACACTAAATGAATATAAGCACCAAGACAAGATGGACTTGCTTCATTTCTGACCGAAAAAGCTTACTCTGTAAGTGTTGGTACATTGGCCTGGATTTTATAGCATCTTTTCACTTTGCAGATCGCCCTTCCTGGAAGGTCGATGGAACTTTGAATGGTTTGGTGACAGCAGTCCTGGAGCATTTGCAGCCCGGCTTTTGTTTGAGTAAGTCTCTGTTTCTGCTTGCTTGGTGCAAGTCATAACTTCTTTTGACTTGTCATTTAGTTGTCAAAATTCTCCTTGCTTTTCCCATAGCAAGTGTGTTGTATTTTGTAGGAGATCACCTACAACTGTTGCACACTTTATGGGACTTGACGTGTTGATCAAGGATGGATACACCAAACTCTCATCTAACCTCAAGTTCTTAAATACGGTAATGTCAGAAGATGTAGGAGGGTGCCTACTACTTTTGCACAATTAATAGGTTTCTTATCTTCATTTTTTTAAAGATTATTCGTTCTATGCCATTTATGTGCTTGTCTAGTCATCTCTTACAAGATGCAGGGTTGATCTTTTTTCAGTATGCCATTCTTTGTCTAGATCTGTTAGTAATGGATTGTGTGGAAAAGCTTTCATTATCTGAGAATGCTCAATTTATACTGAGGTCATTTATTAGCTGCCTGTTAATATCAGAATTATCTGTAAGCTGAATATTTCTGCATGATTGGGGATCACTTTGTCGTTACTCCTGCGTTTTCACAATTTAGCAATGTTTTTTTTTTGCCCTGTTTCCAGATACAAAGCAAATTCCTTCTTACCACAAAATTATCCGTCGAGGGCCCTGTCAGGATGAAAGAGGAATATGTTGAGGGCCTTATAGAGATTCCCAAAATTAGCGAAGAAACATTGCCTGAGCAATTAAAGGGCTTGCTTGGGCAGACTGCAGGAGCTCTGCAACAACTGCCTACCCCTATAAGGGATGCTGTTTCAGAGGGGCTTAAATTGCCACTTAGTAAGTACACATGGTTTTATTGTATAATCACTCTTGTATGGGCATGCTGTTTAGGATACTACCACTGTTGGAATTGTATACATTAAGCACACATGCTTCCAGTTTCTGAGGATGTCTGCTCAGATAAAGCGACAAACATTTTTGTTATGGGCATTCTTTTTGTCAGGAAATCTTGCCAACTTCTTTCCAAAATATTAAATTGTTGAGGGGTTTGGACATGTCCAACGAAGGCCTCCTGAGGCGCCGGTGCGTAATGGGGTTCTTGAACGGGTCGATAATGTAAAGAGGGGTAGAGGTAGACCTAAACTGACGTGGGATGAGTCGGTTAAGAGAGATCTTAAGGATTGGAATATTTCTAAAGAGATAGCTTTGGATAGGAGCGCTTGGAGACTAGCTATCAATGTGCCTGAACCTTGAACTTATTTCTTTCGGGTTTCATCTCTAGCCTACCCCAACTTGCTTGGGAAAAAAGGTTTGTTGTTGTTGTTGTTGTTTGTTGAGGAATATGTTTTACTGTCCTTTTTACTCGAGTTGGAAAAACATTCTCTACTTTAAACAGTGACAATACTTGGCTTATAATCAGGTTTGGGAAACTGGAACCAGCCCCAAAATTGGAGGCACAGCCAGTCAATTCTAGTTTCTAAGGTCATAGGAGGAAACCTTTTATGATTTTTTTTTTCAAAAAATTGGATATACCTTACTTTTCTTTGAGAAGTTGAAGTATGGAATATAAACTAATTATGATTACGAAGTTATTGGTGTATATGTTGAATTTCAAAGGGTGATTTGGGTGAGCCTGCTGAACTGAAACAGTTACCAAAAAAACAGACCTGTCTGGTTTGGTTGGCTTTCTTGAAACTGGCAATTTGCTATCTGGTTCTTGGAACCCTTAACATTGATTGGCTTGAATTAACACAGCTATTTCCTTCTAGTTTGTTGCAATATTGAGCTGACAATTAACAGTCATTCATTCAAAATTTGATTGGCTTGGACATGTCAGATTGGAGATTAGACTATAGTTTGTCAGCGTAGTTACATCCATTTTCGTGCCATCATGACATTTACACTCCCTGGATTATGTAGTTACATTACATGCCCTTATTCAATTACAGGTGGAATGTTCCAGCGCTTATTCATGATCTCTTACTTGGATGAAGAAATACTGGTACATTTCTTTAATGGTTGCAGTGAGAGCAAAGTCATATGCACTGATATCTACTATTATCTATGCACAGTCATATTCAAGACAATGTTGGTTAATGTACCTTTTATCTAAAGAGAATTGAAATGTTTTCTTCATAAACAAAATAAAGATAGCATATTGAATTCCTACTATTACCATGCACTTAATGAATTTCTGGTTCTTCTCTTATCGAACTTCAATTGTTAAACTCATTTGGTTGAAGGCTGATGGGCAACTGAGTCAGAATGCTGCAAAGCATTGTTTATTGTCCATTATGCCATTAGAAATACATGCATTTTTAATTATATTAACTATGCACATACAGCGTGCCTTTAGGAGAACACTATCCACAATAGCTAACAGAGGAGAAATAGTTTGAACAAACATACATTTCAGGTTTTTTTAATGCAAACTGTCCCTGTCAATCATTATCCACCAGATTGACGGGCACAACTTATGCCCCGGAGTATTTGATTTGAATTGTTTGTTTGCCACACTGCATGAATACACAAATGGATGATTTAAGTCTCACGCTGTTTTCCTTGAGTATTTCTGAAGTACGGAAAAAGAAAGAACATCTCATGGTTGTGCTGTCATCTTTTTCAGATTATCAGAGATGCTGCTGGAGCACCTGATGTCTTAACCAGACTGGAGGGCCCACAACCAAATCCAGTTGATGGCGCAGCAGATGCGGTGATATCAGAATATGAAAGCTAATGCCTCAGCACTAACCGATCTGCATCCATAGCTCTTGTTTATGGTTTCTTTCTTCTTCTTTTTTGGTTATTTTCTGTCTTGCATATACAAGCTCTAGTGCACGTTGACGAACATTTGAATATTCTTTACTCACGTTCCTTTCAGCTATTCTAAGTGCAATCAACCTCTAAATGGCTATCAGTAGTTTATGAAGTAATCAAGTCAGGTGTTGCATTTTAAGTTTACTTGATGGTTTCCTCCCCAGGTTTCTTAAATCAGCTGTCTTGTTATATATCTACTGGCGGATTCCAAGCTAAGAGCTGGATATTACTAGTAGTGTGCACATCAAAATGCCAGTTTGTTCCTAGTCCAATTATGGTCTTATATAAAGGCTGTTGTGCTCCCATCAGCACAGCAGATGTGCAGCAACAGTGGGGACGGCTGCAACCACTCTGTTAAAATATCAGTGGCCTGAATGACGCTCGAACAGTGGCCATCTTGTGTAAGAGAATCAAAGGAAAATTCATTATGTTTGATCGGCAAAGGGTGAATTCGGAAGAATGTTGGACAGCAAGATGCGAACTTGTGTAATCAGGGTGTGTTTAGTTTCACTCCGTAAACACAAAAAAGTCGTAAACGCATTAAAGTGAAAAAGAATCTTGCTAATTTGAAGTACTAAATGGAGTTTATTTATAAAACTTTTTGCATGGATGGACTGTAAATCGCGAGACGAATCTAATGAGCCTACTTAACCCATGATTTGCAACAGTGGTGCTACAGTAACCATCCGCTAATTATTGATTAATCATGAATTAATTAGCATCATTAGATTCGTCTCGCGATTTACAACTCATCTGTGTAAAAAGTTTTATAAATAGACTTCATTTAGTGCTTCAAATTGGAAAGATTCGAAATGCAATTTTTTTTTGCATTTACACCCTACCGAACTAAACACGGCCTCAGTTTCATGTGGGCATTTCGTTTTGCCTCTGAACGTGCGGGGCAAGTTTCGTGCTTCTGTTTCAGACACCTGACTCCTGACAAACTGACACTGCAAAAGTGCAGAGAATTCCCTGACGTTGTACTGGCCTCAGAATCAGATCAGAGCCGGCGTCTCCAACTCCAATCACAAATCCCTCCCCTACTTCTCCAAAATGTAGCGGAACAATGTTGGAATCAAACACGGCTAAATACATCGAAAGAAATTAACCAAATGGCATTCCATTCTACTCATGACACGATATATATAAAAAAAAAGAACAGCTTTGGAACAGATCAACAAACGAACAGAGGAAAGCATGTCTGATGATTTATCTTTGCAAACTGGGCAAACTCGGGATCATCATCTCATAACTACAAGTTCTTCTGTAATGCAGGAAGAGAATGACAGATCAAGAGGTTGGAGAAAAATGCCCAGCTTCCCCAGCGGATGCACCTGATCAGAAATAATTGAAACCGGACTCCATGTCACAGGAGCTGAAGAGGAAATCCTCCAGCCCCTGGAAGAACATGTTGTTGCCGCCGTCCAACTCGAGCGCGCGCAGGAACCCTCCCCCCTCGTCACCCGACGACGTCTCGGGCTCCTCCTTCACCTTCAACTCGATCCCCGACGCGGCGGCGGCGCCGGGCCCCTCGTCGCGTGCCGACGAGTCGCACGAGTCCTGAGGCGGCGGGGACGAGGACGCGTCCTCGGTGGACGCCGCCGCGCCGGAGCCGTTCAGGGAGGGCTTCCCGGTGAGCCGCTGGACGAGCTCGCGGAAGTGCCGGGCCTCCGTCTTGATGACCTCCGGCGCCAGGACGTGGATGATCTTGATCTTCCGCGGCGGCTCCTTCGCGATGGAGTGGGAGAGCCTGTGCGCGGACGTCGCGGGCGACGACGACGCTGAGCCACGGGACGGGAGCTTCGCGGCGTGCTTCATCGCCGAAGAGAGTGGTGTGTTGGCGGTGGCGAGGCTCGCCTGCCGAGAGAGACGCGAGGAAGGGGGATGCGGAGGTTACCAGTGGAGAGGAAGCCGGGGCCGGGTGGAGGTTTATATAGACACTCCGGCGGTTTGGAGCCATTGGATCTTGGATGGGGCAATCTCTGCTGATGCATCCAGCGCAGCCGTCTGATCAGTGATCCAACGGTCGATATTGAGTAGTACCGTAGTTAATGCTTATTTTTTTTGAAACGATTAAATAATTTTTCTTTGAAACGAGTAGTTAATGCTTATGCTCACGCAATAATATATTTTACCTCCAAGTTTAATGAATGTAGTGCATATTAGATTTTCAGGCGAGACTTCCAATTCATATCCGCGCGTTCTTGGTTGGTGTAGCATCCAGCGCAGCCATCTGATCCGCAATCCAACGGTCGATATCGGGTCGTGCCATAATTAATGCTTATTCGCCTGCAATGATTTATACTAGCACCCATTTTCAATGATCCTAGTGCATATTGGATATTCAGACGAGATATCCAATTTATATCCATGTACTGGATTAATCCATCAAGAAGTTTTGGCATATACAAAGTTATGACACCGCATGCTTCATATTCAAGGAATAGTGAGATTTTCCTTAATTTTTAGAAAGCCAAAGCTTAATGAAACCACATGAAATTCATGCATCCTAGCGTAGGATGGTACATTCTAAACCTTTTTATTCTGGTTTTCAAAATTGTATGCCTTCTATACCATCTGTTTTGTATTTGAAGCTTTGTATTTGTAGGGAGCATATTCAATTAAGAAAGTCCGGTTTACACCATTGAACTATCATAAAAGTCTACATGGAGTAACAATATTTCCATAAAATTGAACAATGAAGCTGAATATTTTATGAATACGAATGTGAGATTAGTTTATATTTTGTAGTGTTCAATCTTCAGTTAATAAGATGCATGCGTTTCTTGGTTTTTTCATAGTATTAATGTGGTATGTTGATTTCGAAGCGAATTTTTTTTACTTCATGATTTGGCAAACTCATGCCGTTAGAGCCATTAAATAACCTATATAGTATATAAATTTTTTCCAGTTTTTGTTTTTATAACAAATTGTTTATATTTGTTCTGATCTGTGAACAGACCATGCAACGATCAGCCGCAGCCGAAAGCAGCAAGTGTCGACTGCAATTCGAAATAAAATCGATCATGTCAACAATAAGATATCTAATTTGTTGACCAAAAGGTTAATTTAATTTCTTCTTCCCTTTGGTAAAAAGAAAAGGAGAAAGAACAACACAGCCCTTGTTGTCAACGTCCCTTAACTTGGTTAGTTTCACATAAGCATCAATTTGGCATATAAAATATCGTCAGTAGCATATACTAATTAATTAACAAAGGGCCACTGATGAAAGACAATAAACGAAGTGACAAGGACCTCTCAAATTGGAAAGTTACATTTGGTTCCAGTGGGGATTGACTTTTAAGACCGTACTTGTCATCCTCATCTCCATCCATATCCATGTGTGTCCGGAGCTGTCCTTCCTGGACCTTTCATGGGGTTGAAAAGTTGAGGCGTGTATGTTTGTGTGCATGAATGCGTGCGGTTGAACAATGTAATCATCGATCATGTAGCACAAGCCAGCAGAACTGACGGCCCTTGACGAATAGGATCGAACTGCTTTGCTTTTAAGTTGTTTCATTTCAGGAGTCAACTTGTTTGGGTGTCACTAGCTAGCCAGTCGGCCCTGACAGCCTCAGCACTGCTCTGTGATGAATCCCCTCTAGCCATTGCTGTGACTCAAATGGCGAAGAGTTTGCCCTATCAAATTCCAGCAAGTAGGCGATTGGGGATGCAACTAAATCTCCCCAATAATCCA
Source organism: Panicum virgatum (assembly GCF_016808335.1). NCBI lineage: Eukaryota > Viridiplantae > Streptophyta > Magnoliopsida > Poales > Poaceae > Panicum > Panicum virgatum. The sequence continues at coordinate 50,932,610 of NC_053142.1, forward strand.
AATTTAAGCCATGGTTTAAAGGAGAGATTAGGACCTTGAAAGCATGGCTCCAACCACCATATACAAAAGCTGGCCGTTGACTGACGACGACTTCAGCTTGGTTGGGTACCACGTTACACTAGAGATAGATAGTCCCTGAATCCGAGTATCAGCGTACGCGACTTGATGGCATGGATCCTTGTTACGATAACAGGAGGAGAATTATTCGAACCTGATAAGAGTGATAGTCCACGAATCCGCGTTGTTTGCTGTGAAACGGGAGAGGAAAACGAAGCTAAAACAAGCGCGCTTTATTTCATACGTGTCCATCCCAGGGACACACTGGGAATGAACTCTCTTCAAGATGTGGTGACAAAGGATTGGACGCTGCAGCGACGACTTGAGTGAGTATGGACATCGACGTACGCTTCCTCTATTGTTTTGTACACATCAGGGGTCGGTAGGTGGTTAGTTTGTTACTGGATCGGTGGATCCGCAGTAAAAAAAAAACACTACTGCTCGATCGTGAAGAAAACTTTGCATTTAAGCTTTCATTCATTGGATAAATTAAAGTGTTAGAAAAAGAATTCTTGTCGACCGACCTGCGTGAGTTATCAGAAGCGATAGGACTGTATTAGAACGAGATCGCGACTCCTTTTTTCTTTTTCTCATTGAAATCGTGTTGCTGTCGACGTGACAGGGCCCTGTGCGCAACTGGGAATTAAGTAGACGTCCGTTGCACAAGTCCTGGTGATTTTGGAGTAAACAATGTTGACACTCTCTTACACACAACACTCTCTTGCTTGCAGGTGGATAAAGAAGATGAGAGGAAAAAAAAGGACTCAGAAAGAGCACACGAAGTGGAGCTGCTTAATCTTTGAGCTGCAGCTGCTCTCTCTTTTTATAGACACAAGTAGTCAAGGTGAGTATTTACAAGGTAAGGCGCTATAGCGTTATGCAGCCTCTACCACTACTAGCTACTGCTACTACTACTAGTCACTACTGTTACCATGCTACCAACTACAGCTGCTACTATACATAATAGTATTTGCCGCCCAACATTGAAGATGCAGCCTTGACTGAGCAGGAGCAAGAGCCCCTACCAGCGTAGAACCTAGACAAGCTAGAGCATGAGTAATTATCTAACAATTCTTCCCCTAATTGCACCGCTCTTGCTTGATCTCCTCAACTCCAATCTTGGTCCTCGACTCTGTAAATCGAACGTGCCCAAGTGGTTTGGTGAGGATGTCTCCGAGCTGTCGAGCTGTCTCGACATACTCGAGCCTGATCTGTCCACCATCGACGCAATCACGGATGAAGTGATACTTGGTGTCGATATACTTGCTCCGGTCGTGATGGACGGGGTTCTTTGTTAAAGCGATGGCGGACTGATTGTCCAACATCAGGACGGGTGCCCGAGCTTCTTCTCTGGTGAGCTCTGTCAGCAGCCGCCCCAGCCAAACTCCCTGGCAACATGTCGTCGCCGCCGCAATGTACTCTGCCTCGCAAGTGCTCAGCGCAACAACCTTCTGTTTCATCGATTGCCAGGAGATCGGGCACGCTCCAAGGAAGAAGAGCACACCAGTCGTGCTCCTTCGTCCATCAACGTCGCCCGCCATATCGCTGTCGCTGAACCCAATCAGCTCCAGCTCTCCTCTGCTCCTCCTTGGGTAGACGAGCCCGTAGTCGCGCGTCCCTGCCACATAGCGGAGCAGATGCTTGACCGCGGCGAGGTGATCCTCCCGCAGCTCCGCCATGAACCGGCTCACGTATCCCACGGCGAACCCAATGTCCGGCCGCGTGTGCGTGAGGTAACGCAGTGCGCCAACGATGCTCCGGTAGCTCGTGGCGTCCACCAAGAGGGCAGTGCTATCCTTTGACAGCTTCACCTTCTCCTCCATGGGTGTCTGGCACGCCCTGCACTCGCCCAATCTGCTCCGCTCCAGCAGCTTCCTCGCGTAGGCAGTGGCGGAGCATGATGGCATTCCCTGTCTGCTCCACCTCAATCCCGAGGTAGTAGATGAGCAGACCGAGGTCTGACATGCGGAACATCGACTTCATCTTCTCCTTGAATGCGTCGATGTCCCGCTGTTCAGCTCCGGTGATGATGAGGTCGTCGACGTACACGCCGACGATCACCAGGCCTCCCTTCGACCGCCGTGTGTAGAGGGCGTGCTCGGTGGAGCACTTGGTGAAGCCGAACGACGCGAGGCTGGCGTCGAGCTTGATGTTCCACGCGCACGGTGCCTGACGCAGCCCATACAGGGCCTTGCGCAGGCGGAGCACCCTGTGCTCCTCGCCGGCGATGACAAATCCCGGCGGCTGATGCACGTATACCTCCTCGGCTAGCTCTTTGTTGAGGAATGCCGATTTCACGTCCAGGTGCTGGACCTTCCAGCACCTCACCGCCGCCAGCACCTGTCGGGTGGTAAACCCAGCCGGGTGGCAGAATGCACCCGCCTAAGCCCTGAGAGAGAATGAACTCAGGGGATAGCTAGCATTAGTCTGATCTAGATGCAAGAACACATTGAACACAGAAGGTTTAGAGTGGTTCGGGCCGCCGGAGCGTAATACCCTACATCCACTGTGTATTGTATTGCCTGTGCTCAGAAGAGATTGCTCGAGAGTGGTTCTAGCTGGTGAGCTGAGAGTGTAAGGGAGAGAGTCTGAGTCCTCCCCTTCTCAGACTAGTGTGTGCCCCCCTTTCATAGTTAAAGGGAGGCACGTACATAGCCGTTGGGACCCCGACAGCTGGGCCCAACATGGATGTATTTAAATAACATAACGCCTAGCGCTATTATAGTGCTACGCCTGGAGAAGATCTTATTCCGGGATTTCACTACCTCATCCGCACGGATGTACTGACCAGCGCAGACCCTCCGACCGGCGTGGTCTTGCCCTGTCATGTTGGTGCGGCGCTTGCAGCTAGCCGGGTAGGCTGCGCCACCCATGCTGTTCATACCGCGTAGCTTGCGGCATAGGCGGCATGATGGAAAGGGTCGTGCCGTTGCATCCATTTAATGCGGCAGACAAACATGCACCACGCGCGCGGCGCCTGCGGCTACACTGTGCACCTTGGTAATACGCGACCAATAGTAGAGTCTGGCAAAGGCTGCCCCGTGCTATGCGGCGACAGAGCACGCCTCAGCCTCCCGCATTAAATGCGGTGGGTGGACGAGTCTTCCGGCAGAAGACTCGTGCCCGTGCCCGCAGACACGTGGCGGCTCCGGACCCCTCCTGGGTGAAATGCTGGTTCCCCGCGCGCCGGGGGGTCCGGATGGCATGGGGGTCCGAGGACCCCCGGCTATCTGCGCCGGGCGCTGCCTTCTCTGGGACACATAGCGTCACCGGACCCTCTTCCGGGCAGAGAGCAGGTCCGGAGCCACTGGCCCGGCGAGGTGGACTCCGGACCGCAGGGGTCCCACTGCCCTGCTCTTCAGCACGTAGTTTAGGATAACTACGCGAGTCCTTACCCAGTAAGCGCGCGGACTCCATGCGCACCACCGGCGCAAAGACTTCCTCGAAGTCGATGCCCTCGCGCTGCACGAATCCTTTGGCGACGAGCCGCGCCTTGTGCCGCACCACCTCGCCGCTCTCGTTCCGCTTCACCTTGAACACCCACTTGAGCCCAATTGGACGGCAACCGGCTGGCGGATCCACCAGCTCCCACGTGTGATTCTCCTCCACCGCCGCCATCTCCTCCAGCATCGCTGCCCACCAGCGTGCCTCTTGTTCTGTTGCGGCGAAGTTTGGTGGCTCCTCTGCGCTGCCCAGATGCAGCTCGAGGTCGTCCAGCACATGGGCCGTCTGCCCGGGCGGACTCTCCATGCCAACGATGTCATCCACCAGACGGAATCGGAGTGGCTCGCCGGAGTAATCGGCATCGATGCTCGGGGAGGGGCTCGGTGGAGGCGTGACGAAGCGAATCGACAAAACGGTGCTCGTTGCGGCGGAGATCGGAGTCCCCTGCCCCGCTCTCGAGGGTGTCACCTGCGCCTCGCTCGAGGGTGTCACCTATGCCGCTCTCGAGGGTGCCCCCTGCGCCTCGCTCGAGGGTGCCCCCTGTGTCGCACTCGAGGGTGTCCCTGCGACTCGCTTGAGGGTGCCCCTGTGCCGCACTCGAGGGTGTCCCCTGCGACTCGCTCGAGGGTGTTGCTTCCCCTTCGTTGTGAGCCAGCTCCCCTGCACCGGAGTACACCATGTACTCGACGGTGAAAGAGCTGCTCAGGCCACCTGGCATCGTTTCCCCATCACCGGACTCCCAGCCCCAGCATGCCGCCTCGTCGAAGACGACGTCGCGGGACACGACCACCTTGCTGCTGGCCGGGTCGTAGAGCCAATAAGCCTTGCTCCCGCGCTCGTTTCTTAGGAACACCATGGGAGTGCTCCTGTCTTCCAGCTTGGCGACGTTGGGCTTCGTCTTCTTCACGTGCCCGACGCAGCCGAATGTCCAGAGAAAGGACACGTCCAGTTTCCTCCCGTGCCAAGTCTCGAATGGCGTCGTAACCTTCAGGCTCTTGGTGGGCACGCGGTTCAAGATGAATACCGCCGTGCTCACCGCCTCGCCCCAGAACGCCGCCGGCATCTTCTTGGCCTTCAGCATGCTCCTGGCCATGCCGACCACCGTCTGATTTCTCCTCTCCACGACGCCGTTCTGCTGCGGCGAGTACGGCGCCGTGAGGTGGCGTTCAACACCCTGTCCCGCGCAGTAGAGGCCGAACTCGACCGAGGTGAACTCGCCGCCGCGATCCGTCCGCAGCACGCGTAGCTTCTGCCCCGTCTACGTCTCCACCTGCGCCTGGAACTCCTTGATGGCCGCCGGCGCCTCATCCTTGCTCGACAGGAGGTGCAACCACATGAAGCGGCTGCAATCATCCACCAGGAGCAGGAAGTAGCGCCGCCCGCCGTGCGTTGCCGGCGTGATTGGCCCGCAGAGGTCGCCATGGATGAGCTCGAGGACGTCCCCGGCGCGGTAGCTCGCCTTCTTGGGGAACGACAGCCTCCTCTGCTTCCCGGCAAGGCAGTTGTCGTAGAGCTCGCCAGCATGCTCGATCAGTGGCAGCCCTCTCACCATGCCTTGCCGCGCCATCCTAGCCAGAGCATCGAAGCTCAAATGGCCGAAGCGCGCGTGCCAGCGCCACGCCGCATCGTCGCACCTTGCCGCCAAGCACACCGAGCACGCAATGCGCAGCGCCAAGGTGTAGAGGCGATTCCTGCCGCGCTCGATCTTGGCGAGCAGCTTCCGCTCGCGGTCCCTAATCCGGAGCACGCCGCCGTCGATCAGCACATGGCAGCCTCGCTCGTCGAGCTGGCCAATGCTGACGATGTTGCTCCGGAGCTTGGGGATGTAGTACACATCCGTCGGCGCCTTGTGCTCGCCGGCCTTGCACTGGAACACCACCGTGCCGCGCCCCTGGATGTCGACGCCGGAGTTGTCCCCGAACTTCACGGTGGCGACGACTCCGGTGTCGAGCTCGGAGAAGGCCGTGCGGTTCCCGGTCATGTGGTTGCTCGTGCCGGTGTCGAGGTACCACAGGTCCTCTGCCTCCACCTCTGCTCGCACGAGGTTGACCCGCGCGCGCGGCTCGTCGAGCTCGACGCACTCGCCGCGGTCCTCTGCCTCGGTGTTGATGGCGCAGACCTGCGCCATGAGCAGCGCAGGCTCTTTCTCGTCATTCTAGGCGAGGTGCGCCCGCTCCTGGCGCCGCGGCTCCTTGCAGTCACGGGCCCAGTGCCCGATCTTGCCGCAATTGCGGCAATGATCCTTGTCGGCGGCACGATCTCCGCCGTCCTTGCCGATGCCCTCCGCCTTCCGCCGTGGCTTGCCGCGCCGCCTCCGCCGCCGCTGCGCGAAACAGAGGAGCCCTCCCCCTGCTTCCTCTCGCGCAAGCGCGCTGCCCACTGCTCCTACGTGAGCAGTAGCTGGCCGCCGGCAGTCGTGCGGGCGGAGGCCTCCGTGCGGTCCTCGACCGCCTTGAGCCGCCCGATGACGTCCTCGATCGAGAGCGTGCTCATGTCGAGCAGCGTCTCGATTAAGAGTGCAATCTGCGCGAACTGGGGCGACACGATCCGCAGGTACTTGGCCACCGCCGTCTCCTCGCCGATGTCGACGCCGACCTGCGCTAGCTGGCTCACCAGATAAGTGAGCCGCAGCGCGAAGTCCTCGATGGCTTCGCCATCGCAGAACGTGATAGCCTCGTACTCCCGCCTGAGCTACTGCACCTTCGCCTTGCGCACACGGTCGCCGCCCAGCGGCATCGTCTCCAAGCTCTCCCAGGCCTCCTTGGCAGAGTCCTTGGCGCCGAGCGGGACGATGTACTCTGCCGGCACGGACTTGAGGATAGCCTCCATGGCCGACTGGTCATCTTCTTCGTCGGCGGTGCCCACGGTCACCACCGCCCACAGGCGCCTCGCTTTGAGCATCACCTTCATCAGCACCACCCACTCGGCGTAGTTCGTGCGAGTGAGCATGGGGTACTGCGCGCCGCCAACGTCCCGCACCGTCTTCTTCACGATGTACGTCGTCTGGCACCCACGGCCACGCTTCTGAGAACGCCCGCGCCCATGCTCACGATGCAGGGAAGCCATGGCCATCAAGCTCGAACAATCAAGCTCTGAATATCACTTGTTGTCACTCCCTCACACATACACAACACCCTCTTGCTTGCAGGTGGAGGAAGAAGGACTCAGGAAGAGCACACGAAGTGGAGCTGCTTAATCTTTGAGCTGCAGCTGCTCTCTCCTTTTATAGACACAAGTAGTCAAGGTGGGCATTTACAAGGTAAGGCGCTATAGTGTTATGCAGCCTCTACCACTACTAGCTACTGCTGCTACTACTAGTCACTACTGTTACCATGCTACCAACTGCATCTGCTACTATACACAATAGTGTTTGCTGCCCAACATTGAAGAGACAGTCTTGATTGAGCAGGAGCAAGAACTCCTAAAAGCGTAGAATCTAGACAAGCTAGAGCATCGTAATTATCTGGTTCATGTCTGTCGATCGATCCAAGTTATCGATCAGCAGGACCAGCAAGATATCGGATGGTGGGTGTGGTATCCGGTCGGCAGCAGGCTAGGCCTCTGCTTTCTTCCCGGAAACAGCTTGACGCAACGGGATCGGAAGAGGACTGCAACCCGCCCGTTCGTTCCTAGCTGATTCCGGTTTCATTCCAAGCTTCGTTTTCAGGTCTTGAATTGAAAGAGGAGGCTGCAGCTGGTGCATGAACGCTAGCGCGGGATTAATTGCGGTGTGCTTCGCAGCACGCTGTTGCCGTACAGCAACGGATCGGAGGATTTGGGGGGTGATTGGGTGAGCTAGCACGGCAGGGCAAACCGTCTCGTCTTTTCAGGAGGTGCCACAGCCTCACGGCAGAATCGAAGGTCTTTGGGGCTAGGTTAGCGTTAACCATCGCAATCGGTTGCATTTTTTCTTGGTACGCCCAAGTATCTGTCGTATCTTTTAAATGGCTGCTACTAAGCTTGCCGGCTGTTGCAGACGCGACGCAATTGGCAGATGGAGCGACAGATGATGAGGCAGCCAGCCAGCCGACTAGCCATCCAGTAGGTATTGCCGGCCGGAGTCCGGAGAGGTGGGAGCCAGTCCGCAGGGGTCACGCGGTTGGAGTCGTGATCCGGTGACTTTCCTCCGTCGCGCTCGCGCCGGGCGTGTGCGCGTGCGGTGGGCACGCGAGGCTGGGCTGGAGCAAGTCGAGGGCGCTCGGCTGGCATAGCAAGCCTGGCCCCGCCGATGACGGGAGTGGCCGGCCGGCCGGCCGTTGCATGGTGCGTGCAGCTACTGAGCTCGCGAGGCGAGGCGCCCACACGGCACGGCCGATGTACCGTATGTGTCTCCCGCTGCGCCGTGATGATGGGCTTGGCTGACTGAGCGTGAGTGGAGGGAGAGGTACGGGAGGGTGGTTGGGATTCCTGGAACGGCCCAAAGCTCGTGTTCGGGTTGGGTTATCTATCCCATGCATGGATGACGAGGAAGAAGGAAGGAGTGAGCGGTGCTCTGTGCAGCTGTCTGACTCGCCGGAGAGGAGATGACAGAGCAGGAACTAGGAAGTCGACGCTTCCCCTCCCCCACCCTTGGCCCTTGGGTTGCTTTTCGCGGGAACCGTCGTCCCCGTCATGCCAGCCTCTCTTCCTTTCCGTTTCATTCATCATTCACAAAGAGAGGGAGAGGGGACAAGTCGGCAAGTCAGTGTGGGCTGCACTAGTTTGGGGCTTTGGGCCACTAGAACAAAAGCAGGAATCTGTTCAGGCCCGTATTTGCCTCAGCAGGCCGAACATTCTTCATGCCTTCTTCTACAGGCCCACACAAAACACAAAACAACAACTACTCTGTTCGGCAGCTCCAGCAGCCTCCAGCCCAACACTTCTCACACCGCTCCAGCACCAGCTTCCAGCCACCAGCCAGCCAACCAGTGACGAAGCTACAGCTAGCTGTTGGGGTCCGCCGACCCCAACGAAATTTTGATAATCCTATGTAAAGATACTGTTTATCACTGTTTTTAGTGTTAATGACCCCGTTAAACAATCATGATGACCCCGGTGGCCATAATTTCTGGCTTCGCCCCTGCAGCCAACAGTATTTTTCTCTCACACCACTTCAGCCACCAGCTCTAGCTCCAGCCCAACCAACAGCAGAACGCCCAACAGAGAAACCTTGCACCTTCCTCGGCCCCCGCGTGACCGCTTTTTTTTTTGGATAAAGTGACCGCCAATTTAGAATCAGCGCGATCCGGTCCCGTAAGCTACGCGGCATGCATACCCACATGTTTGACACGACACGTCACGTCACGTTTACAAAACGGAAATCCCGTAAAAACTCAAAATCCACGAGCCACGAGAAGAGAAACGGGAAACGCGAGCGTCGGTTCCTTCCCGTAACCGACATGGATGGAAACCTTCCCATCTGAACGCGAACGGACTCGCCATAACGGGCGGCCTCCCGGAAACTTCCATCCTTCCCCTCCACGAATTCAAACAGAAACCTGTTCCCCCCCAAAAAAAAAACCGTGCGTAACAAGGAGCCGCGCCCCGAACCGACCTCCATCCGATCCTCCTATAAAAGCGCCCTCCGCTCCCGTCCTGCAGCCACGCACGGCTTGGAAAATTAAAAGACGGGACACGACACGACACGTCCGTCCACGCGCTCCTCGACGACGACGACGACGACCGGAAGCAGCGCGATCAATATGGCAGCCGCGGACGATGCCGCCGTGGTGCCCGCCGACTCCTTCGACGACCTCGACTTCAGCATCGACGACTTCGACGTCCGAGACCTCGACTTGGACTTGGACTTCGGCGACCAGCTGGCCGCCGACGAGTTCTGCGACGCTTACTCCGCCTTTGTTGCCAACGCAGATGCCAAGGGCGTCGGCGGCGGCGCGGCCTCGGGCGGGTGGCTCGGGGGGCTCTGCGTCGGCGGCGACGAGGGGACCAGCGGCAGGGAGGGCACGCCGGAGTCCGGGGTGACGGACAACGGGGCTCTGGCCGGAGACGAGGCCATGTCGGCGTACGTCGCCGAGTTGGAGCGCTTCATGATGGAAGAGGACGGCGACGCCGAGGTCGAGGAGGAGGCGCTCTGCCCCGCCGCGGACTACTTCTTAGCCGATCTGCTCGTCGCCAGCGATCCCGATGGCGTCGTCGTCACGGCGGCGGCGGCGGCGGCCAGTGCTCTCCACAACGGGGAGCAGGGGAATGGCGGCGACGACGACGACATTCTTTCTGCGCGAGAGGAGGATGAACCCACCTCGAGGAAGCGCGCAAGGTACGAGTGAATTTAACAACTTCCACGAATCTTTTTTGCATGCATGTGCAGTTTACTACTGATCTCGCATCATGCATGATTCGTGAAGTTTTAAATCTTGCCCGTCGTAATCTTGCCCGTCGTAGAAATCCTGTAAATATAGTTATTAGCACTTTTATTCAAATCCGATCGATCGATCGATGGATAATTTATCAAGAGGTGTTGTAGGAATTATTAATTTGTTAGCAACTGTTCTTCATATGGTACCCAAAAAACAAAAGGGTGTCTTGATTTGTTTCATGATGTCTTTTTTATTACCTTACTGATGTTCCAACGCTTCATTTTAGACGCTCGCTTGAATTGATCTGTGCGCTATATATGTATTATGCTCGATCAGTGTATCTTACTGCTAGTTGTTGTTGCTGGATACCGCAAGGATTTTATTTTGAATCTATTTGCTGCTCGTCTTAACCTTAGGCACAAGATCAAAGGGCACAACCATGGTCATGGCGCCATGTTGGGGAAGGCTTGAGCCAGGCTTGAGCCAGCTGCATCTGCAGACGATCCCGTTTGGAACATGCGACATTAATTCCCATTTCAATGGACACCAGGCCGGATGCGTTTCGGCCTGAACTGAAGTACTACTGCAAGGCAGCAGAGGCTGGTCAGGTATGACATTGTAGGCTCTTGAACAGATCAGGAAAAACTCGAGAGAACTTTTTTAATACTAGTAATGAGGGTAGTCTGCAGTTTTTTTTGTGTGTAGTGTTTACTAACATTACTGATAGAAAAACTATTCGCCGATCGAGCACCTCTCGAGCTGCACGTAGGAGTGGTAATGGGCTATGGCTCTAGTGTTTTCTTCGCAGCCTAACAAGGCCCTTAAATTATTTAGCTCAAAATTGTATAAGATTAGAGCCCGGCTCTTTTAGGGCCCGGTCTTTAGATTTTCTAGTTCAAAATCTTGGGCCTTTTACCACCCCTGCACGTCAAGCTGGACGCGTAGTGCTTCATTGATTTGTGCTCTGCTGCACACAAAGTTAGAGGACGAAAGCTAAGTGATAGTGTGTGATCGAGAGCCTGGCGCCGCGAGCTTTAATTTGTGCCCGGCTTCATGGCGTCACCAAACACTAGATACAATATGTTGAATTATGACAATGCATACTTGTGGAACATTCTAGAATATTTTGGAAAGCAAAAAAGAGAAGATATTTGCCATGAAAGAATTTGGAGAGTCTAGAACCTAGATATTTTATGTATAGTAAGAAATATTAGATATTAGGATAAACATATGAATGTTCTAGAGTTGGATATTTGGTTAGAACAGTGTGGAATGTTGCCACGTCGCAACATCCTAGAGGTCATATACTAGTATAAATAGGGTTGCCACCCCTCCCCCAATTGCTATGACTTGGAGTGCCATTTGAGTCCTATGTAACATGGCAAGGTTGCCATGGTGTGAGTGTGTAGGTGTGTCATGGTTTGAGTTCCCTTGTAAGTGTTAGTATCTCAGTTTCTAAGTACTTAGTGTATAAGTTGTGATCTATCGTAGGTTGGCTCTGCCACCTGGGATCACAAAAGGTATGGACTTCATCTGTTGGACTTCATCTGTTGGTAGGCTCTGCCACCCGGAAGCGAGAAGGCGGCTCTGCCGTCGAACGAACCTTATACACTAAGTAGCTGGAAATTGAAAAAGGTAGCTGGAAATTGAAAAAGCTAACCGACTCTAAAGTGAGTTAGTGTGTCTTATGTGTAGGTTCCCAATAAAATATATTTGAAGCATCCAGAAGTCTAACAGTACTAAAACAGCTAAGATACTCATCAAGATGCTCCAGTTCTTTACAACCTTCCTTATACTTTAAGGAATTCAGCATTCGCTACATTAAAATCGTGCCTCTTGAGGTCATCTATGCACACAAAACATGACAGCAAGTAAGGAATAAATTACTTGCAGGATAAAAGATACAACATATTCTAGGTGCACATGAGCGATTGTAAACACTGATGTATGTATTAAAAAAATTTAATATATTGTTGTAATTACCTGTTGAAATTCATCCAGCTTTAATCTCAACTTGTTTTGTTCTTCTAAAAGCACTTGCTGCAAAAACATAAATATATCTATGTGTCATTTTATAAAACTCGATTTTATAATTATTATATAACGGAAGTTTAAAATTTACCATTTTCTGTTTTTGTGATATTTCACGGATTGTTAATTCTTCTCCATACCATTTCTTTTGAGCTTGCAACAGCTTTAATTCCTGCTAAAGAGAAAACTATTTAGCTAACTTTTTTTTAAAAAAAATATTCTAATTATATTTTACAATTACAATAATACTATCTCAGCCATTTTGGGATTAAGTGAAGAGATTTCTTATTGAGTTTCTGCCATCGCCCACTCGTGGAGCGGGTGTGTGAAAGGGGAAAGTGGTGTCGTCGCCCATTCGTGGCAGACTAGTGGGGTCGACTTGTCAGGTGCAACGACTGGCCCCAACTTGTCAATGCGAAGCTCTTGCTCATCTCGTTGCAGCACACGGAAAATGCAAAAGACGTCTCCGAGCCGCGTCGCTCCATCTGTAACGGACGGTGGCAGATAAGTTTTGTTCGTAACAACATGTGTCTCTGACGTGTGGGACCTAGCTACAGTAAGGGGCGCGGAGGAAGATCATATTGTGGCAGAAAAATCCTTGCATTAGTTATATATAAGTTGCATTAGTATATTATTACTGCACTATCCTTCGCAAAAATAAAAAATGTATCACGACTGCATGTGATGTAGCCTTAATTTTGGTTCTTTTAAATAGAACTAGCAGCCAAGTCCACAGTGAGTATGTTCGATACTTAGACCAGTCCCAACCCATAGTGTCTATACACAGTGTCTATACCGCCACATAAACAAGACACTATGTTTAGAAACTACATCCCTTAATACATAGTTTCTTCATATGAGTCAATAATTAATACTCACTCAATTATTCTCTTCTATAAACCAATCATATTTGTTATTTAGTTATCACGAGGACACTATTCTCTTCCAATGCAAATTTTGCTAGTGTCTAGTGTATTGGTTCTTGTGTAGAAACTGGGTCTTGCATGAAACCCAGTTTCTTCATCTTTTTACTCTCTCTCATTTAATATACTGCCACATAAGCTAAACATTCTAGGTGGCAGTGTAATCAATACTATAAACACCATCCTAGGTGGAGGGTTAGGGATGGCCTTAAAAACTATATCTGGGTTACAAATAATAGATGTCATCATGTGTTGGTGCAGCTGTCATGCTAGGCGGTAAGCATGGATGGAGGCTCCCCCATTTATTGCAAGCCAAGCCCAAGGCAATGCAGTCGTCCTCCAGTCTTGTAAGTTATATATACTCGCCCTCCCAACTGCCAAAGCGTCGAGCTTCTTGCGGTGACCATGGTGGCCACGGTAAAAGGAGTCGAAACACAACATGAGGTCGTGAAGAATTGCTTCTGCATGGAGGGTGGGCAGGGGGAGACCAGCTACATCAACAACAGCCAAGTTCAGGGAAACACAAAGCAACATTTCTTTAAATTAATTGGGAAGATCATCTTCGTTGACAGTTTCTAGTTCCTTCCTCGCTCTTTAATGAAATGCAGTCACGGAATCTCGAGATGGTTGTGCCCGCGCTCAAGGAGACGCTGGACACGATCCGCCTCCCTCGCCGGCCGGAGAAGCTCCTGGCGGCGGCCGACCTGGGGTGCTCCTGCGGCCAGAACACGCTCGTCGTCGCCGATGCCATCGTGCAGCACATGACGGACATGTATGTCTCCCAGGGCCACGATCCTCCGGAGTTCTGCATCTACTTCTCCGATCTCCCGAGCAACGATTTCAACACCCTCTTCCGCCTCCTCCTGGACCGGCGGTACTTCGGCGCCGGCGTGCCCGGGTCGTTCCACGACCGCCTGTTCACGGAGAGGTCCATCCACGCCTTCACCTCCACCTTCTCAGTGCACTGGCTCTCCCGGGTCCCGGAACAAGTGCTGGACAAGGGGTCCCCGGCGTACAACGCCGGGAAGGTGTTCGTGCACGGCGCGTCGGAGGCGACGGGTGCGGCGTACCGGCGGCAGTTCCAGTCCGACCTGGCGCGCTTCCTGCGCTGCCGCGCCGCCGAGCTGAAGCGCCGCGGCGCCATGTTCCTGCTCTGCCTCGGCCGGCCGTCCTCCGCCGCCCCCACCGACCAAGGCCGCGTGAGGCTCCTGTACGGGACGCTCTTCGAGGACTCGTGGGCCGACCTCGTCCGCGAGGTGAGCTTTGGACTCGTGTCGTGTGCTGCAAAGCAACATCGTCGTATCGATGATGGAGCATGTCAATGCCAATGAGTGTTCGCAGGGGCTGATGGACGGCTTCAACGTGCCGCTGTACGCGCCGACGCTTGACGAGGTCCGGGAGGCGGTGGAGGCGGCCGGCGCGTTCAGGATCAACCGGCTGGAGATGGTGACGGGGAGCCCTGCGGCGGTCGACCACCCCGACGACCCCGGCGCCGTCGGCCACACGGTGGCGAACAACGTGTGGTCGTTCGTCGGCGCGCTCGTGGATGCTCACGTCGGGAAGGCGCTGGCGGACGAGCTGTTCGGCCGGCTGCAGCGGCGAGCGGAGGAGCGCGCCGGGGAGCTGATGGCGGAGATGCGGCTCCCACATGTCGTGTGCTCGCTCTCGCTCGCATGAGGCGATGCCAGCTTTCTTTGGTTTCAATCGCATTATTTACCGGAGTGCGTGCCACACGTACGGAACTGTAAAATTTTACTGTAAAACCGAGCAACACATTCATGAATGTAGATTAGATGAAGTGGTCTCACTCATCGGCCTCGTGTAAATCAATCATGGCTCCGTACAAATGCCGACGTGTTTTTATTCGAACAATTACCAGGGTTGTACAAAGATATAAATCTGAAAGTGGTGCTCATTTTCTGTTCGATCGTGTCGAACTCACAAGTGCAAGGAGAGATCAGTGAGCCAGGGTGAAGTACATGTCGAAGACGACGACGATGGAGCTGCCCTTGGAGCTGACGAGGCTGCTGGTCATGTACCCGCGCGCGAACCGGAGCCTGCCGGTGCCGCCGACGATGCTGCGCTCCGACGGGCCCGACGCGGTGAGGTGCCCCAGCGTCGCCAGCGTGCTGCCGCTGTACTCCCCGTAGTCGGAGAAGGCGAAGGTGATGGCCGTGAGCCCGCCGGACTCGTCCAGCGACGCGTGCACGGCGAGCCCCTGCGCCCTGCCGATGAGCCGCGACGCCGGGTCCGGCCCCTCCCGCAGCGCGTTGTCGAACACGTTCAGGTCGCCGAACGTCGACGCGTTCCTGTGCAGGCTGGCGACGTTGACGACGGTGGCGTTGGGCGCGCCGCCGTCGACCTCGTGGAAGTAGAAGTGGAGGTGCGTCAGCGCCTCGTCCGCGGCGACGCTGCAGGCCAGCAGTAGCAGCATGAGAGCCACCGGGGAGCACCGAGCAGCAGCCATGGCTTCAGCCTTCAGC
Source organism: Panicum virgatum (assembly GCF_016808335.1). Classification (NCBI taxonomy): domain Eukaryota; kingdom Viridiplantae; phylum Streptophyta; class Magnoliopsida; order Poales; family Poaceae; genus Panicum; species Panicum virgatum. The sequence goes on from NC_053142.1 coordinate 50,947,844, forward strand.
CTGACACTCTTTCCCTGTATGTGTATGTATGTTTGAACAAGTGAAAGAGTTGCAGATGAGGACGAGGTAGGGTAGGGTCGTCGTAAGGCGAGCAGTCACAATCAGACAGACTAACCATTTCGACAAGAAGAAAAAGAAACATTTGGAGTACTATGGAGTAAATGGTAGTTGTACTAGTTTTTTTTATGTAATTATTATGCAGAGTCAACAAGAGCATGTTAAAGACCCTTGGATGCTACCTCCCTGGTTCTTGCTGTGACAATCTACCATCCAACACGACTGTTGCTTGCTTGTGTAAGCAACCGCTCTTATTTCTTATGAATTTCTAGGAGTCTAGGTCAACTTCATGTTGGCTGTACTAAAATAATACTTTTCGGGGCTCAAATGTATGCTCAAGCAAACACCTCAGACAGGATTGCACACCAAGGAATGGAGGATTGTAAAACAGAGGACCCGCAAAAAAAAGATTGTAAAACAGAGGGATTAACGCTAAACGTTTTGGACGGCCAAGTGCCAGTGAATGGAAGTGGGCCTATTAGTAGACCCCAGTTCAGTAATGAATCAAATAAAAATGAATGTTTTGGTCCTAGTTTTTGGCTGCCTGACAAGTGACGGCCAAAAAATAATGACGGCATTAGTGCGCCCGTTTTCTTGCACTTCTTGCGGGAAAAGAAACCAATAGGAGGGATTGGATTCTTTTTTCCTTCGAAAAACGTACCAATGTAGGAACCTTTCCTCTGGAAAGAAATTGTTGTTCCAAACACGGCTACAGTCACTAATACTATAGGAATCTGATTCCTGTAAAATTCCATTGAAAATACTGGGTTCCAAACAAGCCCTAAAGAGGTCTGGAAACAATTTGCGCTCATTTCATCATCGGGCCACAAACTGACGTCCAAAGCTTAACAGAATATAAGCAAGGATTTGGTGAGAGAACGCTCATGATGCTTCTAATATCTGCTACACTGATAACACGTGATCCAACAGCTGTTAGGGCGCATCAAGCCTCCAAAAAACAGTTAGCCCTAACAACTTTTCCCCTCCTATCAATGTGTGCTACATTCCTCTTTGTACAAACGGGCATCGCTGCCATAAAGTAATATGCAACTACTATACAATTAGTGTACAACACCGTCAGATCATATCGAAACGTTCTGTTAGAGACAACTTGTCGCTGTCGCAAATTCTTATCAACATTGAAGAACACGACCAGGAGCATTCAGTGGTGGCACCTCGCTGTCAGCCAGTCAGGCGATTGTCTGCTTTCTCTTTTGAGACCCTCTCTTCCTGTATTTCTTCCAGTTCGTCTTCATCACTTCGCTTGCCTGCTTGCTCCTTCCAATAGGCAATCAACTTCTTCAGCCTCACGATTTCTTTTGGGGCAACATGCTTGCTTGTATCATTAACAATGCAACGAACCCGTGAAGCATACCTACAAGGGTTTCAATAGGCATGTGAATAGCTGCACAAAGAATTAACCATCCCAAAGAAATGAGTATAATGAAACAAAATTTAAAAAATTAAAAGATCCCGAACAGTGGAAACAAAATTAACCTGGCCATCATACCTGTTTGATAAGAAAATCTGAAATGATCCTACTCATGGGAAAATCTAAGATATTAAAACTAAATTGATGCGAGCCAACAACAGCAACAAACAACAAACCAGAACAGCAGCCAAACATACACTCGATGAACAAGGACAAGGAGTAAGTGAGCTATGGAAATACATACATGAGTGAGTTGTAAGTCTCCTCCAAGTTAGACTCTGCTGGTGAAACATTCACAAACATCAAGGTCTTCGCATTGCCTCCGAGAGAATCACTCATAAGCATTGTTAACTTATGGTTCCGGTAAGGTATATGTTGTCCATCAGAAGATAAAGCACCAATAACATCAGCCAATGCTGAAAGAGATTTATTGATACTTTGTGCTTCTTTCAGTTGTTTTCCTGCTGAACCAGATTTTTTCACCCTCTCAGAACCAGCAAGGTCCACAAAACTTAGCTGCCCCAAACAGAGGAACACTGTTAATGCTTCACTCTAATATGAAACAAACTCTGAAATTATTGATGGCAGACCAAGGACTCTTTAGAATGCAATACTTTCACAGGGAACTGTTTAGTGAGAAATCCCAACTTTCCAAACAGGGCATAGGCAACTTGTTGGTTTTTCTTCTTTTTTACGTACGAGATATTCTATGCAGCTTGTCTATTTGAACTAATCATATCAACCAAGAGAAACAAGAGCAAGAACTTCACATTAGCATACTATAATTGTCTAAATTAGTATTAGATCGCATACAAAACAAAATTGAACCTCTAAAGAAAGATGCACTATAGACCGCATAGTGCAAAGCACAAAAGCAAAATAATGCAAAGCAAAAAAAATATGAGTAACTACTAACTAGACTACCAGGGCCAAGATCACGAGATACTACAGAAAGTATCAAAGTACACAATTTTTTAATCTTATGGAGCAGTTTAATATGATTACTTTTTCAGTTTGGTTTCCAGGTAATGTTTGCCAATGACCTCCATCAGGACACAGGTGTATTATTTTATACAGAAGCGAAAAGTTCAACTATGTGCAGGAAGTGGCCATGGCGCTAATAAATGGAGATAAAGAACACACGATCTTTTTTTATATTTATTATTATAGATCAAAATATTGTCCCTAGACTCAACCTAATTGGAGTCAAGTTCCCAGCTTCATCCTGTCGTACCTTGCCTCTTGCATATGATTGAGTCTGGAGATTCGTACTTTCAATAATGATTGAAAGAATTAAATGAGACCTTGAGCTCTCATCATTCATATTTGTTCCGGCAGTGTGCCTTCTCTCAGAACCTCTTGAAATTATAGTCCTCAGTTCTTCAATACTTGAAATGCTCACAACTGTCGCATTTTCAACTGTAACAACACCCTAAAATAAAAAAAAAAACATGGAATAATTAGCTCTATAAAATAGCTAGAATTGTACATGGAGAAAAAAAAGGCTCCGAATTCCCGAAGGAAAACTGCACAGATTAAGTGATGATTAGCCTGTCGCAATTACTATTATCAGATTATAGCTATTTCAGGATTTGAACAAAAATGGTTATGGAGAGATGCAGAAACAGTTACGTACTAAAGTAGGTAATTTAGTGTCCAAAATGAGAAAAATCTAACTGCATGTCCTTGTAGCTACAACAGTAATCAAAGTAGGAAAGCATTAATATCTGAATACTATGTTTCTAGAAAGCACAAAAAGGTCAATTGAGAAAAATGAAAATCAAATGTGCAAATAAAGCAGGAAGAAATGTAAGAACAATGAAAAGGAAGTCATATACCTTAGAATCTTTTTTGATCTCTAACTTTTGCTGTTTTGCATTTTTGGGCAACAATAGGTCCACAAGATTATCTTGATAAAGCTCCACCATATACACCTGCATATTGTATGAAATGAAACACAATTAAAAGATAATATAGAAAGTGTATTTGGGATTTAAAGAACATGTTAAACTATGGGAAATAGTGTCATTAAAATCCCCTTTTTCCCAAACCATGTAAATAGCAAGAACAATGTATTGGCCAACATTACAAATCAATAGCCCGTAAATGAATAAAGCATATGACTAGTATTCAGGATACACTGATAAACACATATTCCTCTTACCTTCAAAGAAAATGAATATTTATTACCATCACGCTTTATCACCCTAAAAAGCTCAGATGTCGCCCTTGGGGTAAGACCAGGATTGTTATCTGAACCATAAATTGTGAAAGTCTTTCCAGAACCAGTTTGCCCATAGGCAAATATACAAACATTATATCCATCAACAGCTGATTGTACCAGATACTGCATCACATAAATTCAATAGTCCATATGAGACCTAAAGTGAATAATCTTAGAAATAAAGTTTATATTACTGATAACGTCAACACAAAACAAAAACATTTGAAATACTTCACCTTAGTGTCCTCAAAGACCTCTTCTTGAGTAGTGCTTGCATCAAAAACACGATCATATATATGTTGCTTCGACTTGTCATCTTTCCATGGATGTGCAATTGTAAATTCATCAGGACTGCAAACTATATTTTTCTCCTCTAAAGATAGCTCCTTATCATTTAGAGGACGCAACCGACAAAAAACTCTTATTTTTCCTTTCATATCTGCCAAGAGTTGCAACAAGTCATGGACTCATGGTCAATGTATCACAAATCGTCATAAACTAAGTACAAATCAACTCTAGTTTACCTTCAATTGTATTATAGTAACGCTTCCGCAGAACCTGTTCTTGCTTATAAAGATTTTCAAGTTCCACCAGCTGTGTTCCTTGCCTTTTAAGAATCTCAGCGGTTTGTTGGTTCTTTCTGTCAACATCCTGAAATGGAGGAAAACGGACGAGTGAGTAATTTTCTTAAAGACCTAAGAAAACAAATGTAGCTATTGTACATCTCATACCGCTTTGAACTCTCGTAACTCATCAAGTTCTTTCAGGCTACTTTGCAAGCTATCCACCTCGGAATTTCTTGCGGCAAGATTTGATTCAGCCACATTTAAGGATCGTGTTGTAACTTCCAACTTCTGCTCCAAATCAGCAATCTGAGATTTCAGTTTACGACATTCATCTGCATAAACCTTTTCCATTGAGCTTTTCTGCATAGTCATGTTAACCATGTGTAAGAAATATGAAATGAATAACTGTCACTGTAAAATCAGAACAGGAAAAAGATGAGTAGCACAACTAATTAAGGAAAATAACCTCTTCACTTTTCATTCTTTCAAGCCTTTGAACCTTCTGGTCAAGAAGATTTTTTTCAGACATTGACTTCTTCAAGGCTTCTTTCGATGCATCCAGCTGTTTTTGGCACGATTTTAACTCCTCCTTAAGCTTTGTAACCATCTTCTTAGACACAAGAAGGTTAAACATCATAATTTTGTGATAAATTTGCAGAAATAAGTATGGTTAAAGTTATAAACAAGAGACAGATACCTCAATGTCACTGTTGACACTGGCTACAGTTGTCAAAGTATCTCTCTCACGGCCCTGGCCACTTGTTAATCTGGTCTCAAGTCTACTTTTTTCCATCAGGGCAGCCTAATAAAATTGAAAGTTAGATGATTTAAATGATTTTAGCTAAATCAACAATCTGTCACCATACCTGCAAAGCATATTCTTTCTCATCACATAGAGATTTTAGCTTATCCAGCTCGCTTTTTACATCTTTAAAACTTAGGCGTTCAGATTGCAAGGTGTCTCTTAGTCCTTCCAACTCTTCTTGCATCTCTGTTTCTTGTTTTGTCTTTAACTGTAGGTCTTCTCGCAACTAAACATAATATAAAGACAATTAGTTCCTCAGCAATGTAAGAAGGTAAATGATGCCGTATACATGTATCTAAATGTCCACTATTATAAGATAGGCAACACCATTTTCTTAGCTATGTGTAAGACAAAAAAAAAACGTACAAAAGATACCATCTACAAAAGGTGAAATTTACGGCCTTTATTAGAAGTTACACAATTGCAGCACTAGCAACAGTCAATCTGGTTGCAAAGAAACAATTTAGAAATTTCAAGTTATACTAGCAAGTAGCAACAAATGTACTACTAGATCAAACATTGATCCAATGGCAGTATATATATTTTTTCCTCATAAATTATGAACTGCAAATACCTTAAGTTGCCAGTAGTATTTGTGGCCGAAAGGCACTTACCTGATCTGCTTTCTTCTGAGATTCCTCAACTGTTTTTGTCAGTTCTTGGACTCGCTTCTCATATATTTCAATATTTGGTGGCTTATATGATTGGTTAACATCATTCTGAGAAGTCACACTAGTAGCAGAGCGTGCTTTTGAATATCTGCGGAGCATGACGTCATTTATGTGTGTTTGAAGTGCTACACATATTTCCTCACCCTAAAAAAACAAAGTTATGTTGACAGCTAGATGGTATAACAGGATTGTATGTAGTATATATGTACTATTGCCTCAGCTTTAATACCTGCTTTGTTTCAAACTGAAAGATATGAAGGACACCAGCAACTCGCATTTTAAAGAAAACAGCTGTATTGCTGCTACCAAATTGCATGATGTCTCTTAGCTCTGCAGAATGTAGATATTCCTTGGGAACTGGGCGGAAAAAGTGAACCTGCATTCATGCAGAAATTCAAAGTCAGTTTTGCTTAGCAGAAAGAGTATGAACTTTCCATGACATGTTTAAGATCAGACCCCTTTTTTGTTGATACCCAAGATGATTTTTCCAGGTAGCAGTCCTATTGGATCATCAATCTTCCGAACACTGAAGAAAACTGAGTTCCCATATGGAAGAGTCCTCAAGATTCTGAGAAATTGTTGCCGTGCATCGTCCTTTGACAAATGCTCCTGGAATGTAACAGCAGAGTACTTGGTAAGCTAGAATTACCAGGACGCTTTACCAGTTGTAAACAAAAATTGCAAATATATTGAATTATTGACAGACTAATAAATGAAAAGTTCAACAGCTAGATAAATACCATTAACTGATAGCGTGAAATGATGTCAAGCTCCCAGTCTCTCTTTGCTCTAGTAATCGCAACTTGTCTAGGAAGATATCTCTCTAAAAGTGATATCCATTCACTGGAAAGAAAAAGAAATGAATAGAGGGACACAATTTATTCTTGTTGCCACCAGAAATGCTAAATGGAAAAGTGACATGAGAGATCAGGTAGAACCTTAAGCAGTACTTACACACAGGACTCAGGATTGTCAACGAATCCAATCTCAACCAATATTTGCAAAGCAGAGAGTTGTGCAGCATCATCCCTGCCAACTGGATAGTTTCCCAAAATGTAATCATGTTGCAACTGCAGAACAATGCTATTTATCAGAGCTGTTCTGGGAACAAGATTACTAGCATAATAATAACATGAGAACCGGCAGTCCTTCAATTAGCTATTAGAAGACTATCAAACCAGTACCTGCACATATGATAGCTGAACAAACATTGGATCAGTCACAGCCTCATCTGACTCGCGGAAGAGGCGTTTTTTGAATACAAGTTTGCAATGCAAAATTTCTCCTTTGTTGCGATCCTTGGCTGACTTGAATTCAGATAGCAAGTCACCGATATATTTGTTATCATCTAAGCCAATGTATTCCTCTGCATACAAAGATAATGAAATGCATGTTTATGTGAAAAAACATCTACAAATCCTGCATTTCCTTCTACTTCATGATATCCAAACCACATGCTGACATGCACTAAGTTATACAACAGAAAAGAAAAATTCCATACTACTTGGTTGTGAAAAGATATACCATGGCCAACTTCTGAAGACTTCGATCCATTAACAACCTTTCGACATTCAAATAGGCTGAAACTAGAATACACTGAAAGTTTGATAATGCCAGCAAGTTCCTGTCATTAAATGAATTTTTTGTTTCCTTAGAACATATAACTTCAAATGATGTTGTCACTTGAAAATTTAACAAGAAGTTGCAGCAAGAGGTATAATGGGAGAACTGGTTAAGAAAAGTACAACATAAAAGGTATGAGTAATACCCCATAAAACTGAACGGTATATAACACTGGACAACTGCACAAACCCCGCCCACCCACCCCCACCCCACCCAACCCCCGCGGGGAAAAAAGACCTAGAGAATTGGAAGTAAAACTACTCTCCTTCAGTCAAACCAAAGGTTCACTACTTCTAGTTTTAGATTTCAAAATATCGATAAAGTTAGCAAAAGAATAACCACAATACGTCATCCATGTGGCATCAAGAACCATGTTACAAACCATGTTATAACATCTTTTCCAGGTTGAGTTGAAGCCAACAATATGATTACTCTAAGATTCGTTACGACTACCTTGAGAAGAAAACAGCCAACAGCTGAGTACTTAATGTTGGTGTATACGTGAGCCCATATATAGAGGCTCGTCTAGAGGTCCATGTATAGGATCTATATATCCCACCCTTCTAGGGTTTGGAGGAATACAAGGCAATTATTCTCTCTAATATGGTATCATTAGCCTAGGGTTTCCTCTTCTCTCTCCCTCCCATCTCAGCCGCCATCAGCAGTCGCCGCCGCCGGCCCATGGCCGGCCGGCCGCCGGTGCCGCCGGCCTCCTCCTTCCTTCCCCTCCCTTCCTCTGCTCAGTGCGCCGCCTGGACCGCCGCCCCTTGCTTTGCTTCGGCTGCCGCCGCCGCCTGGGGCCGTAGGGGGCCCCAGCCCGCATCCGCCGGCGCGCGCGCGGGCGCGGTAGGCGCGGGGAGCGCCGCTCTCCCTGCCCCCGGCGCGCCGTCCGCGCGGCCCCAGGGCTGACCGCTCGGGCCTGTGTCCGCCGGCGCGGGGGCCCCCGCCGTCGCCCAATCCGGAGCCTGGGCAGGGGGCGCCGCCGCCGCCGCCCTTGCCGCCGTCGCGGGCGGCCCTCCCGCCGCCGCCTCCATGGCGGGGGGCGCGGGCACAGCCTCTGCTGCTGGCGGCCCCCTCTCCCCTGCTCCCGACGCACGCGGCACGTGGCTCCAGGGCGCGCCCGCCGCCCCTCCTCTGGCCGCGGCTAGCCTGGGCGACGCCGGTGCCGCGAACACGGCCGGCCCGGCCCCCGCGGGCGCCCTGCACCCCGCCGCCCTCCTGCACGCGGCGCAGCGCCCGCGCGCGCTCCTGCACGGACGGTGCCGGCATCGCCCGGCCTCGCGCGACGCACGCGCCACCGCTACATTGGCGCTGCCTCCTGGTGGCACCGCGCGCCACCGTCGCCCTGGGAGGTGGCAGGACGAGCCCTACACTCGGCCTGGCCGCGCGCCGCTGCCGGCCTTCGCCGAGTGCGCCGGCCGCCGCGGACCCTACGCTGCCGCCGCCGCCCTTGCCGCCGTCGCGGGCGGCCCTCCCGCCGTCGCCCTCCACGCTGCCGCCGCCGCCCTGGATGCCACCGCGACCGCCGCCGCCCTGCACGGGGACGCGGGCGCCGCGCACGCCGCCGCCGCCGCACGCGCCGAGGGCACCGCCGCCGACGCCTCGGCCCTCCTCACCGCCAAGTCTGAGTTTTCGGCGGCTCATAAGCGAGTCCGTGCGGCGGCCCTCGCTTGGGAGCGCGAGCGCTCCGCGGCCGACGCTCTCACTCGTCGGGTCGCCGAGACGGAACACTACCTCCTTGTCTCCTCCGGCAAGCAACTTGTCGTCCTCTTCCCCGAGCACGGCGCTTCGTCCTACCACCAGCCTCCGCCCTCTGGATCTGGAATCCGGATCGACCCGCCCGACCCCCTCCTCGATGCTACTCTCACCGGCCAGACCGGGGGTTTGGGAGGCCGCGGGCGTCGTCGGCGGAGGGGACGTGGTGGTTGTGCTCGGGGCGCTCCGGACCCGACTCCGGTTCCCACTCTTGCTCCTGGCCTTGGAGGTACGCCCTGGCCATCCTTCAGCGCCCTATGGCCAAGGTGCATCCCGTTGTGGCCGTTTCAGGGTCAGGGGGGGCCTCGTCCTCAGCCCCAGCCGGCAACCATGCTCGCCGCTACTGCTCCCCTGTTCGCGCCGTTCTGGACCCCGCCCGCTCCACCCAGCCAGCAGCCAACCTGGCCTGGGGGGTGGGACCAGGCCGCACTGGCGCAGTCCTTCAGCGCCATGGGGCGGACGCCGCCGGTCAGCACTGAGTGGATCGCCGACTCGGGTGCCTCCTTCCACACCACCCCAGATACCGGTATCCTCTCTTCTGTTCGACCCTCACACCCCTCTTTTCCTTCTTCCATCATGGTTGGTGACGAGTCTTGCCTTCCTGTCACCGCCGTGGGTTCTGCTCCTGACTCCTTTCATCTTCCCAATGTCCTTGTTGCTCCTCAGATGGTTCACAACTTTCTTTCCATTCGTCAGTTTACAGCTGACAATTCTTGTTCCATCGAGTTTGATTCTTCTGTCCTCACTGTAAAGGATTCGGCCTCCCGGCGTCCGCTACTCCGGTGTGACAGCGCGGGGCCCCTTTACACCCTTCGTCTTTCTTCTTCCGCTGCACCACTCTCGTCTTCTTCGCCCTGGCCGTCCTGGTCTGCCGCTTTTGCCGCGACGCCGTCTTCCACCACCTAGCACCGCCGTCTTGGTCACCCTGGCCGCGACGTTCTGGCTCAGCTCAGTCGTAGTGCCGATGTTCCTTGCACTAGGGCTCCTGCTGAGCCCCTCTGCCATGCGTGCCAGCTCGGTCGTCATGTTCGGCTCCCTTTTTCTTCTTCTTCTTCACATGCGACGCATGCATTTGATCTTGTTCACTGTGACCTGTGGACCTCTCCTGTACTTAGCCTTTCTAGTTATAAGTACTATCTGGTGGTGGTCGATGACTTCTCGCACTACTCTTGGACGTTTCCTTTGCGCGCCAAGTTTGAGACCTTCCCCACCCTCCTCCACTTTTTTACCTGGGTATCCACTCAGTTCGGCCTCACCGTTAAGGCCATCCAGTGTGACAACGGGCGGGAGTTCGACAACTCCACCTCCCGTTCTTTCTTCCTCTCTCGGGGTGTTCAGCTGCGTATGTCTTGTCCGTATACCTCTCCTCAGAACGGCAAGGCTGAGAATTGATGATTCGCACGACGAACGACGTCGTGCGCACCCTTCTGATCCAGGCCTCTCTGCCCCCGCGCTTCTGGGCTGAGAGCCTCCACACCGCCACCTACTTGCTCAACCGTCTTCCGTCCACTGCTTCTCCTGCTCCCACTCCACACCTTCGGGTCTTCGGGTGTGCGTGTTATCCCAACACCACCGCCATTGCTCCTCACAAGCTGGTGCCCCGCTCGACTCGTTGTGTGTTCCTTGGTTACTCCCCTGACCACAAGGGGTACCGATGCTTTGACCTCACCTCTCGCCGCGTCCTAATCTCCCGACACGTCGTCTTTGACGAGTCGAATTTCCCCTACTCCACCTCCTCCACACCTTCTCCTGACCCCGAGCTGGAGTCCCTGTTTCCGACTGACCCGGTGGTTCAGCCACCTTTACCTGTCTTTCCTTTCCCTGCAGATTTTCCCGGCACACCTGCGCCGCTGCCGGTGATCCCTGCTGTGCCCCGCGCGGCCCCAGTGCCCGCGGTCGCGCCACACGCGGCCCCCGGACCTCCGGTCGTGCCGCGCGCGGACCCGGTGTCTCTTGCTGCGCCACACGTGGCCCCGGTGCCTCCCGCTGCACCTGCGCGGTACGCTCAGCCGGTGCAGGTGTACCGGCGTCGTTCGGCGCCGGCTCTGGCGCCGGAGGCTCCTCCGACGCCTACACCGGAGGCGTCGCCGCCGCCATCTACACCGGAGCTGCCGCCACCTCCGCCTCCGCCGACTCGCTCTCGAGTCGAGCCGGAGGTGTACCACCCGCCCGTCATCCATCGGGATCCTCGACATATCCATCCCATGGTGACTCGGCGTATGACGTCTCAGGCCGCGACTCTCTCCGCCACCGAGGGCGAGCCGCGGGTCTCTCCGGTACCCTTTGTCCGCGACGCCCTGGCGGATCCTCACTGGCGTCGCGCGATGGAAGAGGAGTACGCGGCTCTCCTTGCCAACCAGACATGGGACCTCGTGTCGCGTCCGTCTGGTTGCAATGTGGTCACCGGCAAGTGGATCTGGACGCATAAGCGTCGGGCTGATGGCACACTGGAGCGCTACAAGGCTCGCTGAGTTCTCCGGGGTTTCACTCAGCGGCCTGGTGTGGACTATGATGAGACCTTCAGCCCAGTGGTGAAGCCTGCTACTGTGCGCACGGTCCTCTCGCTTGCGCTCTCGCGCTCCTGGCCTGTGCACCAGCTGGACGTGAAGAATGCCTTTCTTCACGGCACTCTGTCAGAGACAGTGTACTGCTCTCAACCGGCAGGATTTGTGGACTGGAGTCGTCCGGATATGGTCTGCCGGCTCAAAAAGTCCCTCTATGGTCTGAAGCAGGCTCCTCGGGCTTGGTACTCTCGGTTCGCCACGTTCTTACTGACTTTGGGGTTCACCGAGGCCAAGTCTGACACGTCTCTCTTCATCTACCGCTGTGGGTATGAGACTGCATATCTGCTGCTCTATGTCGATGACATTGTGCTCACAGCCTCCAGTCAACAGTTGCTTCAGAGTGTCATCTCCTCTCTACAGCAGGAGTTTGCTATGAAGGATCTGGGTCAACTCCACCACTTCTTAGGCGTCACTGTTGAGCCTCGCTCGTCTAGTCTTCTCCTTCACCAGCAGCAGTACGCATTCGATATTCTGGAGCGGGCTGGGGTGACTGATTGCAAGCCCTGCTCCACTCCTGTCTCCTGGTCGTACTGCCTACCGGAGTCTGGCTAGCGCTCTGCAGTACCTCACCTTCACCAGGCCGGACCTCACCTACGCTGTTCAGCAAGTCTGTCTCCATATGCATGATCCCCCGGAGTCACACCTTGCTGCGCTGAAGCGTCTCCTCCGCTACGTCCGTGGCACTGTGGATCTCGGCCTGGTGCTTCACCGCTCGTCTTCTGCTGAGCTGGTGGTCTACACCGACGCTGACTGGGCTGGCTGCCCGGACACTCGTCGCTCCACTTCCGACTACGCCGTCTTTCTGGGCGGCAACCTGGTCTCCTGGTCGTCCAAGCGGCAGCCGGTTGTCTCCCGCTCCAGTGCTGAGGCGGAGTACCGAGCTGTCGCTAACGGCGTGGCGGAGGCATCCTGGCTACGACAGCTCTTGGCGGAGCTCCACAGCCCGCTCGCCAAGAGCACGCTCGTCTACTGCGACAACGTCAGCGCCGTGTATCTCTCCACCAACCCCGTCCAGCATCAGCGGACGAAGCATGTGGAGATCGACCTACACTTCGTGCACGACAGAGTCGCCATCGGCAATATTCGGGTACTCCATGTCCCGACTACCTCCCAGTTTGCTGACATCTTCACCAAGGGACTGCCCTCCTCGACCTTCTCGGAGTTTCGCTCCAGCCTCAACATAGCCGGTGGCTAGTTGTGGCTGTGGGGGGTATTTGCCCTTTGTACTCTATTTGTACTCTCTTCTTGTCCAGTCTTGAACACCGCTGCGCCGGTGGTTCAGACTGCGGGGGGATGTTGGCTTTCTTATTGTCCAGTCTTGAACACCGCTGTACCGGTAGTTCAGACTATGGGAGGGTGTTGGTGTATATGTGAGCCCATGTATAGAGGCCCATCTAGAGGCCCATGTATAAGATCTATATATCCCACCCTTCTAGGGTTTGGAGGAATACAAGGCAATTATTCTCTCCAATACTTAATACCTACCTATATATAGCCTAATTGTAAATAGAGGCCAGGCGATAAAATCCTGACACTCAGCGTAGACTGTGCTTGCTTTTGTAGCATCAGACAGCTGCCTGAAATGTACTACTTTTGTGCATTATTCCAGCCTAATATGCCAATTTTAGCTAATTTATTAACAGCACATTACATGGAAACATGTCACATAACTAAATAAGCCACTTATTTACAACATCATTGAACTATAAAACATTCTTTAAAGACTTTTGACAGATTTTGGCATATATCAACAGCCAAACCAATAGCTCGGGAAAAATGCAGTTACCTCAACAGCATCAGCAACTGTTGTTGCCATGTCATAAGTTATTTCCTCAAAAGTTTCATCCAAGAAAAATACAATTGTTGTAAGCTTCCGGCTTGTTAAAAGAGCTTCTATTTCCTCCCGTGCAGGAATTGTAATCCTAGGACCTGCCTTAACTGATCGCTTTAATGCATTTAGTGTGTTCAGTGCTAGAACTCGAACATCAGAATCAGTTGTGGCTCCGTGGGCAATATAGTGAACGTACTCAGACAAGTAAGCCCCAATATCTTTACTTGGTGGCATAGATGATGCACAAAGATACATAAGCTCCCAAGCTCTTATTGACCAACCCCTGCAGGTACAATAAAAATATATGATTTGTACAAACAGTGTGATATCCACATATGCTTGCCATTTATGAAAAGACAAGACCAACACACCTATCAGGATTATTACGAGTTTGTTTTGAAATCTGTGCAAAGAGTTCATCTCGAAGTTCAGAACGCTTCAATGTATGCTTATAAAGCTTCGCAACAAGCTCTATTCTCTCCTCCAAACTTAATATTGCTGGTGAGTCGATGCCCATGTACTTTAGTATGACCTGGAACAACTTAATTGAGCGGCTTACAAGGTCGCTGCTTATCTTTAGTAATGAAGTTGGAATAGGATCCTGCAGAAGATACATCAAAGAAGCACTAAATTATTATAACAAATAATATGCTATCAATTGATGATGACATTAAACTTTAGAAAAGAAATAACAGAAGACAAATAAGTTTCCAAGTGCAACATTATAACTTTAGAGATGGAATGAGATTTGACAGCATCACCTTTTGGAAGCACAACATATCTTCCAAAGTGAATTTCTCACGAGCTTGTGGCCCAACAGACTTTTTAGAAAAAAATCCACGTTTTCCAGCCGAATGAATCTGCTTCTGCATTGCTTTGAGAAAACCCTCCACCTGTCATTTTTCAGCATTGTTATCAGAGTGAGAATCAGAGAAATTTCTTAGCATATGAAATTCGATAACAGCATTTTATTGAACCCCATAATAACGGACGTTTTGAGGAGGCTCCTGGAGGTATCGCCATATTGAATTTCCTTGTATCTAATGCTAGTGACAAGGATAAGTGTCGGTATTGCCCAATTGAATGGTGAGAATATATAGGGTTCTGAGTTGGAAATCTACATTTTTCATTATGTTTTGTTCATCTAGAAGAGAATGTGAAAATAGACTTGAATGTTGAGCTAGCTGTCCTTACTTTTGATTCACCTATTAATTTCTAAAGAACGTAATTCGAAATTATAGAGAAACTACATAGGACTCATTTAGCTTCCATCTATTTCACTCTATTTCAATCGTGACATAATGACGGGTAGTTTTCCTAATATCACATTCTCACTTCTGTTTCCAAATTGACAACTGGGATATTCTGTTTTTACAAAGGTTGCACACGTTGCAGAGGATGTCGGAATGAAGTAGTCACGTACCTGGAATCTATCAATTAATGGAATTGCTCCAGCAAGCTCTGGAGGTATGGACATTGACAAAGTTGACGGTGTACTGCAAAACAGCAAGCTCGGTAATTAAATATGGATCATAATTCCATGTCAGCAACAAACAGAGCCTGCATTTGCGAGTGTGAAACAGACGGAAGCAAGGTACGCTGCCTAGTGCCTTGGCTTCAAAACAAGCACAAAACTGGTACCTACCGCATTAAACAAGTGTGGTGGTAGGCCATGGATGAGCAGCACCGCACAGGTAGCCAATTATAGCGACATTAACGCGAAATAGCAGTTAAATAAATAAATCCCTGCCGCAAGTCATGAACCCAACTTTTCCTCTACTTTCAACTAGGCATGGAACTCTTTCGGTAATCATCACACGCGATAGAAAATTCAAAACCTCAGACAAACGAACCGGTAATAACTAACTAAAATCAAACATAGGCAGCAACACAAAATCAACCCGCTAGGCCCTGTACTGGAACAGCAGCACGAGACGGCGGCGAGAGGGGAGGTGGAACTCACGGCGGCGCGAAGCTGTAGCCGTCGCTGTCGTAGCCGTCGGCGGTGGAGGCCGCCGAGCTGTGGTGCAGCGGCGTGGCGGCGGCCGAAGCAGCGCCGTTGCTGAAGCTGCCCGAGGCGCCGTTGGGCGCCTGGTGCCCCACCCCGCCGGCCGCCATCTACTCTCCCTGTGTTCCTCTACTCACCCTCGCTGAGGCCTCCCCCCTCAAGCCTCGAGTCCCCGACCACCAGTTCACCGGGCTCCAATCGCCATCACGGGAAGCAAGCCTCGCGACCAATCCCGCGAACGCCGCCTCAGATCGGCCGGCCCCGGGAGCAAAAGCCAAGCGGAAGGCGCCGCCTCCCGGTCCAAGCTGCTTAACTGCAGCGCCCCCGACCCGGCGCGGCGATTGGGTGGACAAATGGAAGCGAAGCCCGGCAATGCGAGCGGTATAAGAAAGCGGACAAGCGCGCGGTCGGCGGGGGGTCAGTCGGACCGGGTCGGCGCCTCGTCCGGCCGCGGCCGGCAGGACGAGATCCAAACGCGAGGAGGGGAGGGAGGAGGACGGGAGGTGTGGACTGGGGCGCGAGGAGGAAGGGGGAGAGGAGAGGGGTGTGGCGAGGGGGCGGAAGCGGATTAAAGAAATCACGCGCCGCAGCGGAGCGACGGAATTACTCCCCTTCTTCCCCTCCGCGCCGCGCTCTCGTGATTTTTGCGAGGGGGCGTGGCGTGCGCTGAAAAAAATTGAATTTAATTTCGGAAATGGGAAATGGAATGAGAGCGGGTGGGGTGGTCTGGTCTGGTCTGGTCTGGTCTGCGCGGTGTGGCCGGAACGTCAGGCAGGGGGTATGGTGCGGTGTTTTGTTGCCGGTTGCGTTGCGGTCTGACCGCTCTCCGGCCGCCGTGAGCCCGTGACCGGCCAAGGGGTGAACAGTTAAGCTGAAAAGGAGCACTGAGTGGCCTGCAGCCCAATCTCGACGAAAAATTGTTGATACATCCAATTCGTGAAAAAAACGCTGATCCATCCATTTCGGGATAGTTACTGGTATCGCCCGGCCAGTGTTTTCTATCTGATCATTTTGCTCGTGTAATTTCATGATGAACTTCAGAGTAGACTGTTTGCCTCTGCCGGTGCTCTGGTACCATTTGTTGCGGCGGCAAGCCTGGAACAGGATGATATGCGTGACGCGGCGCACTTCCATTCCTTTCCCCAGCTCATGATTTATTGTTAAGGTTCCAAATAATTTGTTGTAATTTTGGTGACCCAAATATCCAATCCAAGAATCCTTTTACTAGCGTATGTACAAAGCTGTCTCGATCCTGCCCAGACAGAAGGGGAAAAATTGCAAAGAATTGGCTGACGCGCAGGAGGGAGGCCCTGTGGACGAGCCTCTTGGCAGGCCGGCGTCGCGTTGGCCGCTAATGCAAGGCAGCAGCGTTAAAATACTGCACCCACCCACGGCAACCTCTACCGCACCACTAGTAACCTCTTACGGCATCATGCTGTGTGTTTGCTTTGCCAACAAATTATCTGTGCCTACATTGTCTATGTTATGGCTCTCAATCGACGGTGGTTGCTGATGAGCACAAAGCTTGGTGGAGCTGCTGGCCACCGATCGACCAACAAGTCTGTCAGGTGCCAATTGAGGTGTCCTCTCTTTGAAGCAGTACAGTACACGCAAAGGGTATAGCTAGTACTACTACTGCTAGTACGTAGCAGCAGTAGTAAAAAGGAAAAAGGAAACGACACGGCAAGGCACGTATGCCATCATGGGGCTGGACGTACGGTGGTGCATCGTCGTCAGGCTTGTTTTGCTGCTGGCCCTTGCACACAGACACGTACGAGGTAGACACGTCGGCCTTGCTGTGCTCATCGGCCTGGTCCTGTGGTCCACCGTCCACGCACGGGAGGTACGGTGTGCCACCAACCGTTGGCGTCACGGTCCCGGTCGCCGGGACGCATTCCCATTCCGGATTCCAAGGGAACAGAGCGTGCCAACCTCATTTTTTGCTCCGTGCTGTACTCACTGTACCGCCGAGACGAGGCCGACCCTGGCCGGCCTCTGCTTAGCTTGGCCAGTGTCAGAACTCAGAAGGAATGGTTTTTCTGCAACCACAGAACAGAGGCAGCCGTGTCAATACATGCATGCGGGCATTTTGGACAGTTCCAAGTTTTTTGTTTTGGCATATGGAGCTAGTCGTGTCACGATCAATGCAATCTTATCATGTATCGGAGCTGATCCCAAATCAAATAGCAAAAGCATCGTGAATTCATGGTAGTTAGGCACTGTTTAGTTGATGAAAAGTTGATGATTTTGGTATGTAGCACATTTCGTTATTACTTAAAAAATAATATCCAATTATAAATAATTAGGCTTAAAGATTCATTTTGTGCTAATAAGTTAGATTGTGTAATTAGTTATTTTTTAACTGCATTTAATATTTCATGCATGTGTCTGAACATTCGATGTGACGGGTATTATAGAAAATCTTTTGAGAACTAAACAAGGCCTTACTAGTAGTAGTTTTTTTTTTAAAGATGGCAGTGGATGTGGATGAAAGCATCGTGTGCTTGTATCGCCTCGTGTATCCTTTCCTGGGATAGTTAGGGGGTGTTTAGATTCAGGGACTTCAAAAAAGTCCTAGGGACTTTTTAGTATTTAGAAGTATTAAATAAATATTAATTATAAAACTAACCGCAGAACCCTAGGGCTAAACTGCGAGACGAATCTAATGAGATATCTTAATCTATAATTAGCGAATGGTTACTGTAGCATCATTGTAGCCAATTATGAATTAATTAGGCTCATTAGATTCGTCTCGCAAAAAAGCACTCAGCTGTCAAAAAACATTTATAAACAGATTTTATTTAATATTATGAAATAGTAAGATTCCTTTTGATGTGATAGGGACTTCTGAAAAAAGTCCTGGAACCAAACAAGGCCTTAAGAAGCATGCGTGGCCTGCGTCATGGTTCATGGACACTAGCTCTTGTCGTCTTCGCACGACGAGTATCCCAGAGAGATTTTAGAGAATTTAAACGAGATCTAGCGGAAGGACGCAGACGAAGTCGGATCATCCCTTTTGAGCCCGTTTAGTTACCAAAAATTTTCACCCAAACATTTTTACTTCCCTTTGAACATATGCATGTAGTATTAAATATAGTTAAAAAATAAAACTAATTACACAGTTTGAATGTACACGACGAGACGAATCTTTTGAGCCTAATTAGTGCATAATTAGTCTTAATTGCTACAGCAACCCACATGTGCTAATAATGCGGTCAAATATCTCAAAAGATTCGTCTCACGGTTTCCAGGTGATTTCTGAAATTAGCTTTTTAATTAGTGTCCGAAAAACTCTCCCGACATCTGGTCAAACAGTCGATTTAACATCCAAAAATTTTCATTTTGGAACTAAACAGCCCCTTTGTTTATGTATTTCGTTCGCTGCTTGTTCTGTGCTTTTTGGACTTTCCGACGTACTGCTACCACCACACGACACCACACCACGTGAAAGGCCAAAAAGCCAGGCGAGAACACCGATGCGTGGTGCACTCGATGGAGAGCGAGAAGTGGTAGTAGTAGGAGTAATTAACAGGGGCCGGACGTGCTAATGATGATCAAGGGTGTGTTTAGATCCTAAAAATCCCCCACAAAATCCAAACTTTTTATCACATCAAAATCACATTGAAACATTAAATATAACAAATGACCAATGCATGGAGTACTAAATGTAGTTAAATAAAAAAACTAATTGCATAGTTTTGATGTACGTTGCGAGACGAATCTTTTGAGTCTAGTTAGGTCATGATAGGACAATATTTACCACAAATAAATAAAAAATGCTACAGTGCACTACAGTGTCCGCTGTGACTTTTTCTCCCACCTTTTCAAAAATCTAAACACACCACAAGTGTGGCAGATCGAGCAAGTCCTCTGCCTACGTACGGCATCTGGAACTGGTAGTAATTCTTCCGAGTCAGCGTCACACTGGCACGTACAGGCAGCTCGTGCTTGCGTGTCGCGGTGGATAGCGAGTCAAGGAAGCTCGGGAGCTCACTTCAACGCCCTGTTCGGCTGGGAAAGTCTGGCTGGCTGGAGCTTCGGCAGAGGCCGGCCAGCCAACCAGCCGGTGCTCTGGAGAGTCTGGACGGGGTGACTGAGAGAGACAAAAGGAGGGCGATCTGACCGCCGAACGGCTGGCTAGCCAGCGGGAACTATACAAACAGCCCAGCCAGCCGTATAATCTACCAGCCCAGCATACCGAATGGGCTGCAAGTCTCGCCGAAAACTTGTGCTAGCTAGCTGTATAGTACTGGATTGTTCAGACAGTAGCCAGCTGAGCTATATAGGACGCGCCAACCGCAAACCATCAAGGATTGGTCCTGTGATAATCTGATTTTAAATGGTCACTGTAGACAGGTTAGTGGAGTGCAATTACCTAGTGTGAAAAAAAATGATACGTTGGTCGGTGGTAGCTAGCCTCCTGGTAGGCGCGCTAAGGTGGGTTGGATCGAAAAAGGGTCGGAACCGCCTCGGTGGTAGCTAGCCTCCTGGTAGGCGCGCTAAGGTGGGTTGGATCAAAAAAGGGTCGGAACCGCCACGGAGGGCTGATTGTGAAAAAAAATTTCCTGTGGGGGTAAGACCGTCCCCACGGTATTGTTTAGAGAGGTAGAATGATCTTCTCAAAGCAGGCTAAGAAAACCCCCGAACTCCTGCCCCACCCGTACACGGGGGCCCGTCGTCTTGTGAGTTAGACCGGACTCCACAGTGCTTTGGACATGAGGCAGGTGAGAGGGTTTTTTTAACCGGAGACGGAAATTCGCCCCTTCCGGAGATCGAACCCACGACCTCCGGAGTGCTGCTGGACTGCCGGAACCAATTAGCCTGACATCCTTTACCACCGGAGGGCTGATTGTGAAGCCCCCAAATGGAAGGCACACGGCGTGCCGCGCATCCGCACCGCCCGACCCGCCGGAAACGAAGTGCTCGCGCGGGTGCCGTGCCGGGCGGCGGGCTGCGGATCAACGGCGACCCCCGCGCTGCGCCCAACAGCGACGGACGAGGGCGACGCCGCGTAAAATGCTCTCGAATCTGGATTGCCCGTGACTCCTGCCCACCACGACTCGTCGTGAGGCCGTGACATTGTCCGGCCACGGATTGTTTGCAACCTTTTTTTTTCTGTCCGATGAAAAAACTTTTTGTTCGCGACTTGGACCCCAGACTGGAATTGAAAGCCTGGGCAGCCTAGCCGACAGGGAGGCAATTATAAGCTCGATCGCGCTGACAGTGCACCTAACAGTAGCTCGAGTGGACTACCAGTTGCACTGTTCCAGTATGTGCGCCGCATTAATTCATTTCCCTTGCTGGGACAGCAGCCAGCAGGTTTGCCTTTGCTCGGTTGGTAGTCCGGGCCAGGGTTTTTTTATCCGACCGTCGGGACCTAACCGCCGGCCACCGGTTCCGGTTTACCGGACCGGTTGGACCGGTTACCGGTTGAAACCGGTCAAACTCAAATTTGAATTCAAAACCCGCAGTTATACCGGTTTCGAACATCTAACTGGCCGGTTAGACCGGTTTATCGGTCCAGTTTGACCGGTTACCGGCCGGTTTGACCGGTTACCGGTCAGTTTAGGCTAAATTCAATTTTTTTTCTTTTTTAGTTTAAATTCAAATGCCCGCAAAGTATACTAAATGAATGTTTGTATAATATGTTTTAGTCTAAATGAACCCTCCAACTCTTTTTTGTACTACTTTTACATTGTATTTGTATATTTTTGTATGTATGTTTTTTTGTTTAACTTCAAATGCTCGCAAAGTATACTAAATGAATGAATATTTGAAAAAATTTGACAACATTAAATTCGTCGCAACTTGAAGTATTTTTAAGAATTTTTCTATTTTTTCGAATTCAAATTTAAAATTTGAATTTGGGCCGGTTTCTAACCGCCCGGAACCGGTCCGGGCCGGTTAGACCGGTAACCGCGGTAACCGGTCCGGTTCCGAGCGGTTTGGTGAACCCTGGTCCGGGCTGGCCGGCCAGTACCTGACCCCGGCCGTGGTCCGGGCCGGCCGGCCGGTACCTGACCCCGGGCGTGGCTTCTGAGTTCTGACCGTCTCTTTCTGACGTTACGCGAGAGACGCGACACGCCCGCTTCAGGGCCCCTTCGGGAGGGCTTCATGCGGACGGCTCCGGCTCCGTGCTACAGTGCCGCGGCACTGTGAGGTACTGTAGCACGGAGCTGAAACGAAGCAGCTTTGCCTGCGGGAGGGTGGCTTCACCGGCTCCGTGCTACAGTGCCGCTACAGTGCGCTACAGTAGACGAAGCCGGAGCCGGTGAAGCCGTGCCAAACAGGCCCTCAGTTGGGATCGTGGACGGATCGACGTGCTCTCCTCCTCCGTTGTTGGTAGTAGTATATGAAAGAGTAAAATGCACTGGGGTCCTTAAACTAGTGAGGGTGTGTCAAGTAGGTCCACAAACTCCGAAAATGCAGATTCGGCCCCCTAATCTATTTAAGTGTGTCACTGGAGGTCCAAAACTCTTTTGACCGGTCTGACCGCCTACGTGGCTTGCCACGTCGGTCCTACGTGGCCTCTCTCTCCCTCTTGCCTCCTCTCTCTCTCGCACCCGCCCCTCCCCTGTTCCGGCCCGTGGCCATGGCGCCCGTGCGCGCCCCGCGGGGCTCCCTCCCCCTCCCTCGCCGGTGGGGCGCGGGGCCATGGCGGCGGTGCTCCGAGCTCGAGCCCGGGGCCATGGCGCTCGCGCGCGCCCCGCGGAGCTCCCTCCCCTCCCTCACCCGAGCGCGGCCCCCACCCTCGCCGTCCCGAGCCGCCGTCGAGCACCGCCCCCACCCCCACCAACCACCGTCCCTGGCCGCCCCCGAGCACCGCCCCCGCTGTCTTGGGCCGCCAGCGAGCGCCGCCCCCGCCCTGTCCCGCGCACCACCCCAGCTCTCGCCAAGAGCTCCGCGCCGCCCCCACCGCTTGCTGCGCCCCGCCGGTGGATCCGCTTCGTTCCCGCTCCAGCTCGCAACTTGCTACTCGAGGAGCGAGGTCGGCGGAGCTCGACGAGGGACGAGGCCGCCGCCAGCGAGAGAGGAGGGGCCCGCCTACGGCAGTTCCTCCCACGCACGGATGCCGCTGGACGGCCGCCCCGCCGTCCTCATCCGCGCGCGCAAGCTCCGTGCCCGGCGTAGAGCTGCGGCCATGGCGTCCGCGTCCGCCGCCGTCGCCGACGCAAACCGCGTGCACGGCGCCGCCGCGCGCGTGAGCACGAGCTCCGCGCGCCCGACATCGACACCGCTGGAGCAGGGGAAGGGCGAGCCGCCGTCGCCTCCGCTCCGCCCGCGGCGCTCCGGCCGGCCGCCCGTGCGCGCACCTCTGCGGCCTGCCTCGCCGCCGCTTGGCCTGCCGCACGCTCCGCCTGCCGTCGCGCTTGGCCACCGCGTGCTCCGCCCGTCATCGCGCTTGGCCCGCCGAGGGAGGGAGGCGATGGGGAGGGAGGAGGGAAGCCGGCCGCCATGGCGCGTTCGCCTCGCGCTCGCCGGCCGCCATGGCGCGCGCGCAGGCCGCCGAGCCGCAAGGAGGGTCCGCCGTCCGTGCCGGCCGCCCGCTCGCCCATCGCCGCGGAGCCTCGCTGCCCGGCGCCGGGAGGGGAGCGGAGCCGCAGGGGGGCTGGGGCGGCGCCGCTGGAGGACGGCCGCAGGCCGGAACAGGGGAGGGGGCGGGTGGGAGAGAAAGAGGAGGCAAGAGGGAGAGAGAGGCCACGTAGGACCGATGTGGCAAGCCACGTAGACGGTCAGACCCGGTCAAAGGGGTTTTGGACCTCCAGTGACACACTTAAACAGATTAGGGGGCCGAATCTATATTTTCGGAGTTCGTGGATCTACTTGACACACCCTCACTAGTTTAATGACCCTAGTGCATTTTACTCTAAATGAAATCTACTCTTATCTTCCCCTAATCATGGCAGAATCTCACGCGTTGTGTCGGAGAGGCCGAGGGACAGGGCCAACGGCTTTGGTGGACGTCACGTCTCCTCCTCTGGGGGGGGGGGGGGGGGATGCGTGGCTCGGCACGACTGGGGGGTGTACGAATGAATATAGGATCGGCCGCGCTCAGAGGCTGTGGTCTCCACAGCTCAGAGGCAGTAGGACAAGCTGCTGAGCTGCAGGAGCTGGCAGCCAAGCGGAGTCGAAACATATTGCCCCCTGCCGCGCCAGTGGCTCACTCACCCCTTGGCTGTGCGTCGGGTCGCTTTTCCGTAGAAACAGTGCGAACGAGCGAGCAGCACAGTTATCGGATCATGTGATTCCACCGGTATCCGCCAACTTGCGAGCTCAAACAAAACGAACAAAATCATGCTCATCCTGTAGCTCTTCCGCCAAATTTGCCAATTGGATTTTTCTCGCCTTTTTTTTACTCGAGACTTGAGAGAGGAAGTGCGTTTGAGGTTACTCACAAAAGCGAACGATCGGAGAAGCTGTGGTCGCTTATTTTTAATGAAATACGGTGGGGTCTGTTTCAAACCCATCCCCCGCCGTGTTTTTTTAATTACTCGTAAAAGAAAAAAAATCGTTGAAGTCAAGAATTGTGTAATTGGGTCCGTCGGGGCCCAAATCTATTTCTTATGGGCCGTTTGCTCAGACCACGTGCAGTGTACACAACTCCGGGCTGGCCCCATTTTGGCAACCTTTGCCTTTCAGTGGCAAAGAGATACAGCAGCATGGAATAACGTAAACTCTGGTGCCTCTACTTTATAATTATAACAGCTGACACGAGACAGGTAACATCAAAAAGAGGATGTATGCAATTGAACAGAAGAAGGCTTTATTCATGCCGCAATAAAATTGGCACTTGAACTGTTGATAGTAAATAATGAAGAAATCATTCAAAACTACTGCCCATAAAAGTCAACACATGTACCAATCTGGACTCTAATTCTATTCCAATAGCTCTGGTTCATAATTTTGGCAGGTGTGACGGCCATTCGCCCATTCGTGTATAAAAGAAATCCTAACCAAGGGTAGGTGCAAAAAGCAACAGAAACCTACCATGGCCTTATAGAAGAAGAGCAAAAAGATCAGTGCTGCTTCAGATTCAGAAGTCTTTTCCGCAATCTCTCCATCACAGACTGGATCTTATCTGACATCTTCTGGTAAAGCCATCTCTGTGCAGCCTCGTCTAGCCCACCTGGTGAAATGGTCGGCCACCCCTTCCTTACAGATGATGGATCGTGGGGTACCATTGCTGCCTCTTGCTTCAAGCTTGCCATGTCAAACTCTATTGGCTCTCCAACGATGATATCTATCTTCTTGCCCCAGAGTGGCACTGGTGGTCGCCGTCCAAAGAACAAATTCTCTGGCATGACCTGTAAGTAAATGGCAGCATGCTAAGAGTATATTCATATTTCAGAAAGAACGTTCTATACAGCATTTTATGATGTCCTCAATGTACCGCATGTAGGAGATGCATCTATATGCTAAAAGGGTGGCATCTTGGTTCCATTACCTTTTCAAAACCAGAGTGAACAATCGGTAAAACTATTGGAGTTACTGGTGCTCGGACAATAAGACTGGCAGTTCCCCACTTCAATCTTCTAATTGGCTGATCAACTTGGGCAATTTTTCCTTCAGGGAATGAATGCAACTGTTTGAATACGTCATGACAAAATTTGGAATTAAATAAAGGCCAGAGTCCATGAGCAGGGATATGGCGGCTGTCAATGGCAGAAAATTAGGTATGTAATTGCAAAAGATGTCCATACCCAGCCTCCATTAACAAGCACGTCAAGAGCTTCATTCATGTGTTCTTGATAGATTCCACCCCCTCGTGTGATTGGTACGCATTTCCCTGTGCATACAATCATTTCTCACATTAAAAGTGAAGTACAGGATAAGTTAGAGAACATGAAGTACTGAAAATTTAAATAGGAGTTGAACAAGAGACAACGGAGGCGCTAGAGTTGATACATTGTTTATTAAATCAGTACCACAGTGCATAGCTTAGCAAGCATCAACAAGTCTTCATGCAAGATACTACAAGCAAGGGATCGAAGAGATGAAGACAGGTGACCATTGATGTATTGTTGCAAATGCAGTGCCCAAAAGGTCAAATCAAACAAGGGTCATGGTTACATAATGCTTGAAAGTGTAACCATTTTAATAGAATCCACAACACTCACTAACCTTGGTGATAGTGAATTTAGTGCCATTAAATATGAACTTTAAGTTATCACATCACAGAGACTGAACTTCTAAATAGTTGCTGGCAGCTAAATTGGAATTGAACTTGGATCTCACAATTAACAGAAAACTGCTTGCTGGATTAGATAGGATCTGTACTGGATGTTTACCATCTTGCATGCTTCACTGGATGCACCTAAAACGATTCACAAGGAAATATCCCATATATTCATATGAGCTGTTACCTGACTAACCGAGCTAGAGCACATTAAATCATCTTGTTTCTGAAGTCACAATTTTCACTATGTCTAAAAATTCCAATCACCCACAAAACCTGCAACTATGTCAAAAAAATCTTCTTTCACCCACAAAACCAGTGTAAGTAGGCATTCATAAACAAGTGATAATTTTCTATGTGCAACCCAAACTACAATACATCACATCACAATTTAGCAAGAGGAGTACCACTGGTCACTGGAGCTTGTAAAACCAATACAAGAATGCAAAAGGAAATAACAAATAAGAATGATAAGGCTCACCAAGTCGAAACACGTAAGACATGACTATATTCCTGAAGCATATATCTTCTGCTGTCAGCACCCACCTTCCAAGCTTTGCATCTGAAGTTGGAAAACCCTTGAATCCCCACATAAGCGGATCATCTACCCTGATAGAAGGAAGTATAAACCATTACTGAAATTCCAACAAATGGAGATTATACACAGCAAATTACACGATCAACAAACCGACAACAATCACAAGCAGTGGTATGTAACACGTGTACATCATGGCGTAGCATGTGAATATGATTTTTGTCCTTTCATGCACATTTTATGGTTAAAAAAGGAACATATTGTAGTTTTCCTAAAATATATGCTACTAATGTACATTGGTTTTCATGTTGGTGCTGTAGTAATAATGAATGACGCAGCGATCGAATTTTTTATATCAAAGATCACAGCAAGATAAAAGTACATTCGAGCTTTCCCTTGCCTAGACCACACCTAACCTAAGATTTGAAAGTGAAACCTCAGCACTGCTACATGTAGGAGACCCCAGGTGTCTCAGGGCTATGTCCCTACGAAAATAGAGGAGCAATGACATCCATGGATGCTAATGCTGAATAGAATTACATCTGCAGGGGGGAAAACACTACTCCGAGATCCACCGTACTGCGTAGGCTGAAATCCCAATCAACACCGGCTCCATACGTTCCACTAGTCCACTGATATGTGGCACCAATGCTGTCGAAAATATCATCATCACAGGACACGAATTTCAGACTAAACTCGTCCAGAATCTACAACCACGCGCCGGAACTACGACAGATCAAGCATACGAAGCGACGCAACACATCCCTGATCTCAGCTACTGTTCCTAGTCCGAATCGACAAGCATCAAGGGTTATGGAAAGGGGGATGAGTGAGGAGGATAGGGCGTACATACGTGGACATGTGGTTGCTGACGGAGAGGAGCGGCGTCCCGGGGGGCCGCGCCGAGACGAGGCGGAGCAGCGCGTCGGCGTTGTGGACGGTGGTGGTGTTGAGCAGCGAAGCGTAGGCCTTGGCGAACGCGCCCACCGCGGCGAACACCGCAGCGCGGGGGAAGCCGCCCAAGTGGCCCGCACGGCCCGCCCACCGCAGCGTTCGCGCGGCGGCGGCGGCGGCGGCGGCCGCCCCCGCGTCCGCGGACGCCTCCATTTTTTCCCCACCGCGTCCGCGTTCGCGTGGGCTCGGTTTTTCGTCTCTGTTCCTCTGACGATGTAGGGACACTGGTAGGTTTCGGTGGGTCCGGAATGGACTTGAGCTTGTGGCCGCTGGCTGATTTCGCGTTTTTACACAGACAGCTTTTCTTTCCTTTTCAGATATAAACTTGTTTTATTTTTAACGGGTAAAAACCGTATCACTGTGACCCCCCCATTAGGAAATAAAATGTTACTTCTTTGAATTATAAAACAAAACCGCTGGAAAATATTGAGTTAGCAAATAATTAAAAATGGTGAATCAACATTTCTCATACAAAAAAAAAGTTGAACCACTAAAAGTATCGTGTCAGCAAATTTCGGAAAGAAAATGTGGAACAACGTTTCTTGAAAAATGTTGAATCGACAAAATTGATAAGTAAAAAACATGTTGGGGCAGCAAAAATAGACATGAGAAGGACTTGGAAAAGTAGTAGCCAGACAAGCGAGAGTGAATTGGCCAAAAATAAGAGATCTACCGCTATTTTGCTAAGTTGTACTGTACCTATACGTGTACCGCCCCACCGAATTGGCAGCAAACCCTGTCTCGCTGTGACGATCACTTGCGGTCTTCTCGAGATAAACTGAGGCTTACCAATAACGCCTTTGAGGTAGATCATGTACAATATACGTTGGCATCATCTAAGCATCCATGTAAACAACCTTAGTTTACAGCAGAAGTAACTATCGATAGATACATGCTTAAACAGATTGATATGGTGGTGGCTACTGCAGTACTGCCCCTACCCGCAGTATGATCTTGTTTGCTTCTTTAATTTACAAACGGTTGTACGCCCGCGCTGACCTGGCTCTGTTCACCCCAGCGGTTTCGTGCGCAGGTATCGGCTCCCCCGGCTGCCGGCAAATCGGTAACCCAGAGTACGATACCGTGGGCGCCGCCGGCTGTCGCAGATTCTGACGTGCTACACGGCCGCGCAACATTGGCGCGCCGCGGCGGCCAGCCATCGGCTCCCACATGACACCATCCACCGCAGTCGCACACGATTTCGGGCCGGCAGACTGCGAGCTCGATCGGGGCTCGTCTCGTGTGCACGGTGCACTGCGCCACCACCGACCGCGGAGACGCCACGTGATCTTGCGCTACGAGAGCCGATGACAATACTTTCATCAGGCCGCAGCCGACCGGCCGCGCACACGGAGGGGGGAAAAGCCCGCGGGCCGACCTAGACTGCCATGCTGGCTAGCAACCCCACAGGGACTCGTATTCGATGAGAAGAGTAGCTACGGCCATGTTTGGTTTCTCCGCGAAATTTTTTTCACAAAAAGTCGAATGTATGCATGGAGTACTAAACGAAGTTCGAGCCGAATCTAATGAGCCAAGTTCCATTACGATTGACTACAGTAATGCTACAGTAACCACCCCCTAATAATTCTCTAATCATGCGGTCAAATGCATTATTAGCTATAGCACATGCTACAGTACCATAATTTTGAAGATTATTTTATGATTAGATTTCATTTAATATTTCTAATTAGTGGTCAAAGGGGCGAAAATTTTTTATGAAAACTTTTTCACTCCCTAACCAAACATGGCCGTCTGATGCTAGTGCTAAATCAGACAAAGTAATAAGAGTAGAAAAGAGACAAGCCCACACCTGGATAATCTAAGCGTCGAGTCTATAAGGGACGGTCGGTAGCCATCCCTTGATATACAGGTATTTGGGATCAGCAAGACTAAACTTTAGTCCCATCATGTTGAATATTTGATACCAGCTAGATATAGCTTAAATACAAAACCAATTGCACAAATGGACGCTAGTTCACAAGATGAATTTATTAAACCTAATTAATTCACTGTTACCATATATTTACTGTAGTGCAACATAGTCAAATCATGGACTAATTAGATTTAACAGACTCATCTCGCGAATTAGCCTCCATTGATTCAATTTGTTTTTTACTTCTCAATATATATATTTAAAGCAAGCAATGATTCCACGGTCCGGCAATCGGAAATCTAATCGGAATCCGGATAATCAATACACCGCGTGGTGTACGATTTGTACATGGAGTGAAAGAACACAAAATTGGTGGTCTCATATGGATGTGTATGTAGGTAAAATTTATATTAGCCGTAACAACGCAGGCACTATACCACTAATATTTAATACTTCTAATTGGTGTCTAAATATCCTATGTTATGGGGACTAAAATTTAGTCATGGGATCCAAACACCCTAATTATTAAACTCAAAAGTTCCGAATTTTCAGTGAGTCTTGTCGACACTTTCTAAATAATTCCTGTGATAGGACAGAAACACTCGTATCTTCTTCAGGGCATGTACAATGGTCTAAACAGCTGCCGTCTTCTTCAGGGTATATATCACACAGACAATAAAACATACAACTCATATAATGATTTTGTCTATTACGCTGTCTGCAGAGCATTTAGTTGAAACATAGACCCATATATCATGAGGATCAAGTATAAATTACATCTCTATGTGGTATTTTGTTGCTTGTTCTACGGAACATATGTTCTATGCTAGTAGATTATATAATAGTGTTGTAATGTAGTTTTATATTTAATTTCTTTCTCTTCATGCATGACTAAACATTTTATTTGTAACTTCTGCATTTTACAAGGACTATTCCATAAAATAGCTAGGGACTATATTGTAAAAATGCAGAAAATATCTTCTCATCCTCATCCTCTCCCTCTCCGGGGCTGATTGGTTGTGTGCGCCCGGCAGCCTGGCTCACGCCAGCCATGCAGGCCCGCGCTAGCCAGGCTCGCGAGCTGCACCAGGCTTTTGTTTGGTTCACGTTTCCACCCGTTCAGGACAATCGGAGAAGCTGATTGGTTAGCTGCTCCACTGGCATGGCCAGCTTCTTTGTCTGCGCACTGGTCTCTACGCGTGCCTCTACAACGGCCCAGCCAGGCCCATCAGATACGAGCGAATTTTACGTTTCTCCAGAGCCAGGCCCGTGGACGCTTTTTGCACCGCTGTAGACAGGTCTACTTTCTCTCTTTCTTTTTTTTTTTGGTGTGGACAGGTCTACTTTCTCGTGCAGATAACCAAACAAGCTGTCTGTGACTCCGTCCGTGAGTCACTCATCCTCTTCGTCTCTCTCCTATCCGTCAACCACTCGATGCAGCGGCCGGCGGTAGTAGGAGCGGCCGGCAAGCGGGAGGGCGGTGCGGCGGCCGGCAGGAGGGCGGTGCAGCGGCCGACAGCGGGAGGGCTGTGCAGCGGCCGGCGCGAGGGCTGTGCGGCAGTCGGTGAGCTCGGCACCAAGCGGGTGGCCGAGGAAGATGGTGCAGGTACGCATAGGATCCGTAGAAACCATCTCCGAACTGCAACTAGGCATACAACGAGAGAGCACCCGTCGATTTGATCTGGGAGCACGAGCCGGTGCCGTCGTCTCGCGAGACGACGGCATCAACCAGTTTGTGAGTTAATGACCCTCGCTAATCACAATAAACCGAATATAGACGATGTATTGATGGCCATTGTACATGCCCTCATGTGGCATTCTTCCAAACTAGACACAGCAGGAGTTATTGACATCTGAAAAGTGAGCAGCATTATATTACACTTTTTTTCTAAATGAGCATTATATTAGCCTAGGTCTCGTTTGATTTTTTCAATTCAAGTCATAAATCCCGTCACATCGCATGTTTACACACCAATTAAAAGTACTAAATATATACTTATTGCAAAACTAATTTCATATGTCATGATTTAATCACGAGACGAATCTATTAAGTGTAATTAAACCATAATTCGACCACTAATTGCTACAGTAATCATCCACTAATCATACATTGATTATACTTAATGGATTCGTCTAGAGTCCTAATTGCAACTTATGCAATCAGTTTTATATTAAATTGACATCTGAACAATCAAATTGACATTCGAATATTCGATGTGACAGCAATTTAAAAAATCAAACGAGGCCTTACCCATGCAGTGCAACTTGAGTCATCTCCACGATGAAAAGACAAGGTTCAACGAACAGCTTGTACCTTGATGAAAAAGAAACAAACCGGCCGCCCATGAAGGTCACTGTCCTCTGTTGCACCGGTATCTTCTAATCTAATGATTAATTTTAGTCCGGGTCACATCAGATATTTGAATGCTAATTAGGAGGACTAAATATGAGCTAACTCTAAAACTAATAATGGCATAAACCAGGCTTAATTCACAAGACGAATCTAGTAAGATTAATTAATTCATCATTAGCACATATTTTCTTGCACATGGCCAAATTATAGATTCGTCATGCGAATTAGTCTCAATTTATGCAATTAACTTTATAACTAGTCTATATTTAATATTAATTAGATGTCCAAATATCCAATATGACATGACTAAACTTTAGTCTGGGAAACAAACTGAGAACTTTTTTAAAAAAAGTACATCGAACCAACACCCTGAACCTGGACAGGCGTCAGCACCCTGGACAAAACCGCTCGTCCGACTGCTCCTGTGGCTGGAGATCAACCACCATGCTCCCCTTCGCAGTCAGGTAGTCAACACAAACCATGCCAAGAGCACCCTTTTTGGGACCCTGCCACAGCACCATATATAACTGACGGATCATTTAGGCGTTATGCCCACATGAGAACCCCCTGGGCAACAATTCAGCAACATCAGAGAAACAACTCGCCCCCAAACAATATTATCCACGTGAACCTTGGGTCATAAGAAAACACCAGTTGCATGCCCCCGCCGCGGCGATGTTAACACGCTATGGATAACTCAAAGAAAAGCGGCAGAGAGTGAGAGGCCTGGAGCTGGAGCTCTATCCAGCCAATGATGCTTGCAATTTTTTACTTGCATGGTGCACAGCCCATGAGCCCAACAGGCACGTCCATGCAGTTCCAGCCCAGGACCTTCTCCTGGACCAGAATGCTGACGAATGCGTGTGCATATGCCTTGACCTCTCCTTTGGAGCAAAGCACGGTCCAGGTGAAGACCAGGTGTATGTACGCTTCTATACTCTCATTCCCTGCGAGCAAGCACTGCAAAGCCAAGAGGCGGTGTTGCGCGTACCTGGGATTTCAGCAGCCTATAAGTAGATGGAGTCACAACGGTTGTACCACATTCCATGTTTTGATTCAGAATAGCAGATTGACCTCTCTGTGTCTGGTGCTGTGGTTTGTCAGCCAACATGTCTGACTCGTCAAGGACCATCCCTCCGGAGCTGCTCCCGTCGGAGGACCTGCATCCGCTGCCAATGCCGGTGATCAACCTCGGCCACCTCAGCCTGGATTCCGCAACCCGATACCGTGTGGTTGATGATGTTGCCAAAGCATGCCGTGATCTAGGGTACTTCCAGGTATGCTCCCTTATAACACTGCATAACAGTTTTTTTGTCCTTTCCTTGTCTTTGCCTTGACCTTTTCCTTTGTCTGAGACCGATTATTAATATTGCCACCTGTGACCTCTGCTGGAGTGAACCGAGGAAGCTGACTTGTCACTTGTACAAGGCAAAAACTGACAAACTAACATAATCTTGAAGCAATTCTACAGAATATAAACAGCTTAAGAAGCTCTGACATCAGACCTTTTGAACCCAGCAGCTAGCTCTGATATCATCTCACTATTAGTACATCCAGATGATTATGATACAAACATTGTCTCTTGTCAACTGCATTGTTTCATGAACTACATCGCACGTTTGGCTCCAAAACTTAAGAGTCTGATGCTTTAAGTTGTGCGAGATTTGGAGTATATGTAGAACCTTTGACAATTGACCGGGCGAACCAGCTAGTTAATTTTACTGAAGTGAAAGTACTGGAAGTGAGGAGGACCGGCTCTAGGTTGACAAGAACTCCAATTTCTATCTTGCCCTTCAGTTTTCATCACAATGGCTAGAATTTCCATTACGAACTCCAGGGAAGGTCATTTTAGTACTTTCGATGGCAGATTGTAAGATATCCCATCTGTCGTGGTCAGTTTTTAGAGTGAGATGCCAAATTTTGTTTTCAGAAGAGATCTTGATCTATTGCCTCTTCATAAACCACTGCCAGATCCTCAACTATAAGGGAACAAAGACAACTTACTTCCCTTTCCTAATCTCTGATGATTGCTCCATTTCGCAGGTTATAAACCATGGGATCAGTCAATCTGTCATGGATTGTGCTCTTGAAGCAGCTTCAGATTTCTTCAAACTACCAAGTGAGACAAAGGAAAAGTTTGCATCGGAGGACCTTCGACGACCTGTTAGATATGATACAAGCTCAAAAGATAGCATTAGCATGCCCAGGGCATTCCTAAAGCATTATGCCCATCCACTCAGCGAATGGATTCAATATTGGCCACAGCAACCACCAATCTACAGGTAAACATTTTTTCTTATATAAAAAATCGTTTTACAAACCAGAACTACAAAATGAGCAGAACATGTTTCTAAGAATTGATATGACCCATTTTCGCTTACTGAAACCAGGAAATACATGGGAAAGTATGCTTCTGAAGTAAGGATGGTGGCTTTGCAACTGGTGGAAGCAATAGTAGAAGGCCTAGGATTGGGCAAGGAATACCTGAATGAGAAATTTCATGAAGGCTCCCAAGTATTGTCAGTGAACTGCTATGCTAAAGCATCACAAAGTGCCACGACTATAGGGCTGGCTCCACATTCTGATCATGGATTTCTTACCATCTTGCTCACAAGTTGTGGGGGCCTTGAAGTTGTTGACCCCAGCAGCAACATCTGGAAAAGGGTTCAGCAACTTCCACACGCTTTGCATGTTCACATTGGTGACCACATGGAAGTTCTGAGCAATGGCAGAATGAAAACAGTTGTGCATCGTGCCCTTCTGAATCCTGAAGAAGCAAGGATTTCTATAGCTAGCATTCATGGTTTTGCACTGCATGAGAAGGTCACCTGTGCCAAGGAGCTAGTGGATGAAGAAAATCCCCCAAAGTACAAAGAGAGCAGCTTCAGCGACTTCCTGGACCATCTCACAGCTAATATGGACAACAAGCACAGGAACTTTCTCGAAAGCCTTCGAATGTAAGGATTGCAGAGCATAATTAGGGTATAATCTTCACTACAAGTCTTCATTGAGTGGCTAGAGGCAACCATATAAGTTCACTAATGTGATATGTAATTCATTTTTCTGGTAAAATTTGACGTCATCCAATCGTGCAGGGTAACTGGTGCTATGGTATTTGAGAAGGCAGATCGAGCTATGGTTCATCTTCACATGTTGAAATCTAAAGTGTCCGTGTAATCTTCAAATAAAGCCATATCTGTGGCTGCCGGTGTCCATTTCCAGTTTTACATGAAGCATTCAAAACTCGCATGTGTAATCATCTTTGGCCATCATCCACAACCTTGAGCTCAGAAACCATCTTCGGGAACTTGGAGTGCATGTGAATATGGCATAGATGACTCAATCAATGTAAAAAATATCTTTATATGTATGCATGACAATTACTTACTTTGTACTTCTGAATCAGTTCATGTGTTGCTGTTCTATGTTCAATATGAATTCCATTCCCTTAAAGGAAATGGGAGGTCATGAATGAGAACCCTGCATGAAGTAGTCAATATTATTGAAGCCCAGTATTTTCCAACCTTAAAAGTTGGATCGTAAGCATGGCAGCATGCATCTATTTTGGCTGCCAAGGCTACCTCCTGCTCAAATGCCTTTTTTCATTCAACTATGATGCTGTACACAGTTCTCACTTAACCTCAAATGCATTCACGCACTAGATTGGACTTCACTAGAAACTAAAATTATCCCTGGATTTCCTCTGTGCTACAGAACATGTTCACAAGTATGTAGGAGATGCATCTATAAGCTAAAAGGATGGCATCTTGGTTCCATTATCTTTTCAAAACCAGAGTGAACAATCGGTAAAACTATTGGAGTTACTGGTGCTCGGACAATAAGACTGGCAGTTCCCCACTTCAATCTTCTAATTGGCTGATCATCTTGGGCAATTTTTCCTTCAGGGAATGAATGCAACTGTTTGAATACGTCATGACAAAATTTGGAATTAAATAAAGGCCAGAGTCCATAAGCAGGGATATGGCGGCTGTCAATGGCAGAAAATTAGGTATGTAATTGCAAAAGATGTCCATACCCAGCCTCCATTGACAAGCACGTCAAGAGCTTCATTCATGTGTTCTTGATAGATTCCACCCCCTCGTGTGATTGATACGCATTTCCCTGTGCATACAATCATTTCTCACATTAAAAGTGAAGTACAGGACAAGTTAGAGAACATGAAGTACTGAAAATTTAAATAGGAGTTGAACAAGAGACAACGGAGGCGCTAGAGTTGATACATTGTTTATTAAATCAGTACCACAGTGCATAGCTTAGCAAGCATCAGCAAGTCTTCATGCAAGATACTACAAGCAAGGGATCGAAGAGATGAAGACAGGTGACCATTGATGTATTGTTGCAAATGCAGTGCCCAAAAGGTCAAACAAGGGTCGGGGTTACATAATTCTTGAAAGTGTAACTATTTTCATAGAATCCACAACACTCACTAATCTTGGTGATAGTGAATTTAGTGTCATTAAATATGAACTTTAAGTTATCACAGAGACTGAACTTCTAAATAGTTGCTGGCAGCTAAATTGGAATTGAATTTGGATCTTGCAATTAACAGAAAACTGCTTGCTGGATTAGATAGGATCTGTACTGGATGTTTACCATCTTGCATGCTTCACTGGATGCACCTAATACGATTCACAAGGAAATATCCCGTATATTCATACAAACTGTTACCTGACTAACCGAGCTAGAGGACATTAAATCATCTTGTTTCTGAAGTCACAATTTTCACTGTCTAAAAATTCCAATCACCCACAAAACCTGTAACTATGTTAAAAAAAAATCTACTTTCACCCACAAAAGCAGTGTAAGTAGGTATTCATAAACAAGTGATAATTTTCTATGCGCAACCCAAACTGCAATGCATCACAATTTAGCAAGCCGAATACCACTGGAGCTTGCAAAACCAATACAAGAATGCAAAAGGAAATAACTAATAAGAATGATAAGGCTCACCAAGTCGAAACACGTAAGACATGACTATATTCCAGAAGCATATATCCTCTGCTGTCAGCACCCACCTTCCAAGCTTTGCATCTGATGTTGGAAAACCCTTGAATCCCCACATAAGCGGATCATCTACCCTTATAGAAGGAAGTACAAACCATTACTGAAATTATAACAGATGGAGATTAAACACAGCAAATTACACGATGAACAAACTGACAACAATCACAAGCAGTGGCATGGAACACGTGTACAATACGACATCATCATGGCATAGTATGTGAATATGATTTTTGTCCTCTCATGCACATGTCATGGTGAAAAAAGGAACATATTGTAGTTTCCTAAAATATATGCTACTAATGTACATTGGTTTTCATGTTGGTGCTGTAGTAATAATGAATGACGCAGCAAGCGAATTTTTTATATCAAAGATCACAGCAAGATAAAAGTACATTCGAGCTTTCCCTTGCCTAGACCACATCTAACCTAAGATTTGAAAGTAAAACCTCAGCACAGCTACTGCTACTGCTACATGTAGGAGACACCAGGTGACGAAAATAGAGGAGCAATGGCACCCATGAATGCTAATGCTGAATAGATTTACATGTGCAGGGAAAAAAATACTACTCCGAGATTCACCGTACTCCGTAGGCTGAAATCCCAATCAACACTGGCTCCAAACGTTCCACTAGTCCACTGATATGTGGCACCAATGCTTTCGAAAATATCATCATCACAGGGCACGAATTCCAGACTAAACCCGTCCAGAATCTACAACCAGGCGCCGGAACGACGACAGATCAAGCATACGAAGCGACGAGCGACGCGACACATCCCTGATCTCAGCTACTGTTCCTAGTCCGAATCGACAAGCATCAAGGGTTATGGAAAGGGGGATGAGTGAGGAGGATAGGGCATACGTACGTGGACATGTGGTTGCTGACGGAGAGGAGCGGCGTCCCGGGGGGCCGCGCCGAGACGAGGCGGAGCAGCGCGTCGGCGTTGTGGACGGTGGTGGTGTTGAGCAGCGAGGCGTAGGCCTTGGCGAACGTGCCCACGGCGGCGAACACCGCAGCGCGGGGGAAGCCGCCCAGGTGCCCCGCGCGGCCCGCCCACCGCAGCGTTCGCGCGGCGGCGACGGCCGCCGCCGCCCCCGCGTCCGCGGACGCCTCCATTCCCCCCCCACCCCCCCCCCCCCCCCCCCCACCGCGTCGGCGTTCGCGTGGGCTCGGTTTTTCGTCTCTGTTCCTCTGACGATGTAGGGATAGTACTGTAGGTTTCGGTGGGTCCGGAATGGCCGAATGGACATGAGCTTGTGGAGTTGTGGCCGCTGGCTGATTTCGCGTTTTTACAGACAGCTTTCCTTACCTTTTGAGATAAATTTAGAGCTTGTTTAGATGCGAAATTTTTTATGTAAAGTACTGTAGCATTTTCGTTTGTATTTGATAATTATTATCCCGTTATTGGTTAATTAGACTCAAAAAATTCGTCTCGCAAATTATATGCAAATTATGTAATTAATTATTTTATTTAGCTACATTTACTATTTCATGCATGCGTTGAAAGATTTGATGTGATAGAGAATTTTGTAAAATTTTTAAATTTTGAAGGTAACTAAACAAGGTCTTATTTTGCTTTTCGCGGGTAAACACCGGATCACAATTCACAAACCGTCGCCTTGCCCAGTTACGTGGCCTTGGCTAGTCTCCGTATGAATTGCCTACGTGGCCTTGGCTTGCGTAGGCTAGGTGAAGACCGGCTCGCGTTTAACGGCTCCGTTCTCCGCAGCGGTTTCGGGCGCAGGTATCGGCTCCCCCGGCTGCCGGCTGCCGCTAACCCAGAATACCGTGGGCGCTGCCGGCTGCCGCAGATTCCGACGTGCTACACGGCCGCGCACCCCTTGCCAGGCGCGGTGCTTTTTTTTTTTTGAAGAACCGGGGCGGTGCTTTTGAGCCATGGACTCCCGTAAATTAGGGGTGGTAGGATTTTAAAATTTAAACTAGACAATCTAAAAGCCAGATTAAAATATCAAATTTATCTTGTACAAGTTTAAATTAAAAATATATAAAAACTAAATTAGATTGTGAAGCACCATCCCTCGAGACATCCACCGCAGTCGCACACGATTCCGGGCCGGCGGACCGCGAGCTCGGGGCTCGTGTCGTGTGCACTGTGCACTGCACCACCACCGCCCGCGGAGACGCCACGTGATCATCAGGCCGCAGCCGACCGGCCGCGCACACGCGGGGAGAGAGCCCGCGGGCCGACCTAGACTGCCATGCTGGCTGGCAAACCCACAGGTAATCGTATTCCATGATGATAAGCGTAGCTACATCAGACAAAGTAAAAAAAAAGTTGTTTGGTTTTTGAGGCTAAACTTTAGACGAGGTAGAATTTTAAAATTTAGAAGTATTAAATAAAAATTAATTATAAAACTAACTGCAGAACTCTAGAGCTAAACTGCGAGACGAATCAAATGAGGTATATTAATTCATAATTAGCGGATGGTCACTGCAGCATCACTGTAGCAAATTATAGATTAATTGGGCTCATTAAATTTATCTCGCGAATTAGTACTCAGCTGTCAAAAAATATTTATAAATAAATTTTATTTGATACTATAAAATAGTAAGATTCATTTTGATTTGACAAGGATTTAAAGAAAAATCCTAGTAACCAAACAAGCCCAAAGAGTAGGAAAGAGAGAAGCCCACACCTTTTTTTTTTTTGACGCGAGAAGCCCACACCTGATCTCAACCCTTATTTCTCGAACGGATGGTCGACAGCCAGCCCTTTGATATATTATAATTAATAAACTCAAAAACTCCGATCTTCAGCGAGTTCTCGTCGCACCGTCGGATCTCAAACTTGGCTCGTAGTGTCTCTAAACTTTCAAAATGTGCATTCAAATTTTTAAATTTACTAATCGTACGTGAGGTTCAAGTTACAGTTGCTTAAGCTAAACCGAAAGTTATATAATTTATTCAAATATGAATTATATATAAAACATTAAAACCTATAAAAAAATCATAACAAATTTACTTGTATAAATATGTTAAAATACAAAAGATCTGTATAAAATTTGTATGAAAATAAAAATCATATGGCAAAATTTGTAAAAAAAGAAAATAAAAAGATAAATTTTGGAGCAAACATCAGAAAAATTAGGACAAAGTTTTAAAATAAAATTTTGAAGAAAATTTAGAAAATATAAGAGTTGAGCGCAAACATATACCAGCTTTATAACTTAAAAAATGGTGATTAGGATTTTACGTGACACAATTAGCAAGTTTGTGGATTTGAATACACACTTTGGAAGTTTGGTGATCTAGATAACACTAGTTCAGCGGTACATTTTACTCTTCTAAATAATTCCGGACGTAAACACCCGTATCTTCTTCATGGGATTCTTCCAAACTAGGCTAAGGATGGCAGCGGGGCGGGTTCGGGGCGGATACCCGCAGGTTTCGGGTTTGCGGGTTTCGGGTTTGCGGGTTTCGAGTTTGCGGGTTTCGGGTTCGGGTTTCGATCTTCGCCCGCGGATTTGCGGGTTCGGATACCCAAAATATTTCGGGTTTGGTGCGGGTTTTAAAATATACCCGCGGAGCTCCATTGGGCCTCCGAAAACAACCAGCCCAATAGAAGCCCAACTAACATCCATGACTATATAAGCCCAGAAACCCTATTCCCACCCTCACCCACACCTCACCCGTCAGCTCCCTAGCCGCCGCCGCCGCCTGCCTCCCCAATCCTGCCCGATGCCGCGACGGGGCACCTGCATCCCGCCCGGCGCTCGCAGCGCGCACCCGCCCCGCCCGGCGCGGCGCACGGCGGAGGGCCGGAGCCCGGAGGCCGGCCGCACCTCTCCCAGCATGGAGGTCGCCGTCCGCCAGCAGCCCCGCACCCCGCCCTGCCGGAGCTCGGAGGCCGGCCGGCGGCTCGCAGCGCGCACCCCGCCCCGCCCGGCGCGGCGCACGGCAGAGGGCCGGAGGCCGGCCGCACCCTCCCAGCACGGAGGTCGCCGTCCGCCCACACCCCGCCCTGCCGGAGCCCGGCGGCCGGCCGCACCCCTCCCGGCACGGAGCTCGCCGTCCGCCTGCACCCCCACGGAGGCTGCAGCTGCACGCAGACGCCAGACGCGGCCCAGGCGCGGAGGCGCACGACACGGTGGCCCGCATCAGCATCTCTGGGAGATTCGTCTAGCTCACTAGAAAATGTTCGGGTTTCGGATTATCCGTCGGTTTTCGGGTATCCGCGGATTTCGGTTTCGGGGATAGATTTCGACCCGAATTGAAGTTCGGGGCGGGTTCGGGTTTCAAATTCGGGTTTCGGGTTTGGGTGCCCAGACACTCCACCCAAACCAAACCCGACCCGTTGCCAACCTTGAACTAGGCAGAGCAGTGCCCTCAAAAAAAGAAAAAAAAAACTAGGCAGAGCAGCAGTAGTTATTGACGTCTGAAACGTAAGCAACATTATATTACACTTGCCCCCATGCAGTGCAACTCGAGTCATCTCCACGATGAAAAGACAAGGTTCAACGAACAGCTAGTACCTTGATGAGAAACAAACCGGCCTCCCATGAAGGTCACTGTCCTCTGTTGCACCGGCATGTAGTATGTAAATGATTTCCTGATCTCATGGGTGTCAGCACATCGAATTCAAAAACACCCTGAACCTGGACAGGCGTCAGCACCCTGCACAAAACCGTTCGCCCGACTGCTCCTGTGGCTGGAGATCAACCACCATGCTCCTCGCAGTCAAGTACTAGTCAACACACACCATGCCAAGAGCACAAGACCATATATAGCTGACGGATCATTTAGGCGTTATGCCCACATGAGAACCCCCTGGACAACAATTCAGCAACATCAGCAAAACAACTCGCTCCCAAACAATATTATCCACGTGAACCTTGGGTCATAAGAAAACACCAGTTGCATGCCCCCGCCGCCGCGATGTTAACACGCTATGGAGCAGCGGCGGACCCAGAAATTTTGTAGAGCCCGGGCCAATATTGCAACGGATCCGGACCAACGGCAAGTCTAATGCCATCCGCAAGCCTACATAGCAACATTGTTTGCCGAAAACTGTACAACAGTGCGAAGAATAGAGGAGATGATAGTCTGCACTCAGCAACGTGCTTTGCATTTTTGTCCTTAACTCTACTTCCGCTAGTTTTTTTTTTACCCTAAGCTTGCATATACATACGGACTTTCGCTGGCGGTGCCCGGGGTGGCCGGGCCTTGGGTCCGCCCATGCTATGGAGAACTCAAAGAAAAGCGGCAGAGAGTGAGAGACCTGGAGCTGGAGCTCTATCCAGCCTATGATGCTTGCAATTTTTTACTTGCATGGTGCACAGCCCAACAGGCACGTCCATGCAGTGCCAGCCCAGGACCTCCTCCTTGTTGGCCCTAACTAACTTGGAAAGCAAGGATAAAAAAGGAGAGGAACCAGAGAGTTTCTTGCAAACTAGTATTGCTATTTCATTCAACTCAAATGTTACATATACATGGAGGTACTACCCTCTTTATATAGCAGTTTAGGTCGGTGCTACAGTAACCGACCTAGCTACAGTGCTGTTTACACCTCAAATACAGCAATAGAACAGCCCAGCAGTAGCTGGTTACAACTACACCTAAGATGCCTCTAGACAATAGCAGCAGCAGCTGCCAGCTCTTGATTAGTCCATACACTTTAGTAGCCAAAACCAATTTGACTTTTGCTCAAGAAAACAAATTACTTCTCCAGCACTCCTGACCAGAATGCTGACGAATGCATGTATGGCCCAACGTGCATTGCCTTGACCTCTCCTTTGGAAAGCATGGTCCAGGTGAAGACCATCAGGTGTATGTACGCTTCTATACTCTCATTCCTTACAAGCAAGCACGGCAAAGCCAAGAGGCGGTGTCTCACGTACCTGGGATTTCAGCATCCTATAAGTAGATGGAGCCACAACGGTTGTACCCCATTCCATGTTCTGATTCAGAATAGCAGATTGACCTCTCTGTGTCTGGTGCTGTGGTTTGTCAGCCAACATGTCTGA
Source organism: Panicum virgatum (assembly GCF_016808335.1). Lineage (NCBI taxonomy): Eukaryota > Viridiplantae > Streptophyta > Magnoliopsida > Poales > Poaceae > Panicum > Panicum virgatum. The sequence goes on from NC_053142.1 coordinate 50,990,280, forward strand.
CTCGTCAAGGACCGTCCCTCCGGAGCTGCTCCCGTCGGAGGACCTGCATCCGCTGCCAATGCCGGTGATCAACCTCGGCCACCTCAGCCTGGATTCCGCAACCCGATACCGTGTGGTTGATGATGTTGCCAAAGCATGCCGTGATCTAGGGTACTTCCAGGTATGCTCCCTTAGAACACTGCATAACAGTTTTTTTGTCCTTTCCTTGTCTTTGCCTTGACCTTTTCCTTTGTCTGAGACTGATTATTAATATTGCCACCTGTGACCTCTGCTGGAGTGTACCGAGGAAGCTGACTTGTCACTTGTACAAGGCAAAAACTGACAAACTAACATAATCTTGAAGCAATTCTACAGAAGATAAACAGCTTAAGAAGCTCTGACATCAGACCTTCTTTTGAACCCAGCAGCTAGCTCTGATATCATCTCACTATTAATACATCCAGATGATTATGATACAAACATTGTCTCTTGTCAACTGCATTGTTTCATGAACTACATTCGCACTTTTTGCTCCAAAAATTAAGAGTCCGATGCTTTAAGTTGTGCGAGATTTGGAGTATATGTAGAGCCTTTGACAATTGACCGGGTGAACCAGCTAGTTAATTTTACTGAAGTGAAAGTACTGGAAGTGAGGAGGACCAGCTCTAGGTTGACAAGAACTCCAATTCCTATCTTGCCCTTCAGTTTTCATCAAAATGGCTAGAATTTCCATTACGAACTCCAGGGAAGGTCATTTTAGAACTTTGGATGGCAGATTGTAAGATGTCCCATCTGTCGTGGTCAGTTTTTAGGGTGTGATGCCAAATTTTGTTTTCAGAAGAGATCTTGATCTATTGCCTCTTCATAAACCACTGCCAGATCCTCACTATAAGGGAACAAAGATAGCTTACTTCCCTTTCCTAATATCTGATGATTGCTCCATTTCGCAGGTTATAAACCATGGGATCAGTCAATCTGTCATGGATTGTGCTCTTGAAGCAGCTTCAGATTTCTTCAAACTACCAAATGAGACAAAGGAAAAGTTTGCATCGGAGGACCTTCGACGACCTGTTAGATATGATACAAGCTCAAAAGATAGCATTAGCATGTCCAGGGCATTCCTAAAGCATTATGCCCATCCACTCAGCGAATGGATTCAATATTGGCCACAACAACCACCAATCTACAGGTAAACAGTTTTTTTATATAAAAAAATCGTTTTACAAACCAGAACTACAAAATGAGCAGAACATGTTTCTAAGAATTGATATGACCCATTTTCGCTTACTGAAACCAGGAAATACATGGGAAAGTATGCTTCTGAAGTAAGGATGGTGGCTTTGCAACTGATGGAAGCAATAGTAGAAGGCCTAGGATTGGGCAAGGAATACCTGAATGAGAAATTTCATGAAGGCTCCCAACTATTGTCAGTGAACTGCTACGCTAAAGCATCACAAAGTGCCACGACTATAGGGCTGGCTCCACATTCTGATTATGGATTTCTTACCATCTTGCTCACAAGTTGTGGGGGCCTTGAAGTTGTTGACCCCAGCAGCAACATCTGGACAAGGGTTCAGCAACTTCCACACGCTTTGCATGTTCAGATTGGTGACCACATGGAAGTCCTGAGCAATGGCAGAATGAAAACAGTTGTGCATCGTGCCCTTCTGAATCCTGAAGAAGCAAGGATTTCTATAGCTAGCATTCATGGTTTTGCACTACATGAGAAGGTCACCTGTGCCAAGGAGCTAGTGGACGAAGAAAATCCACCAAAGTACAAAGAGAGCAGCTTCAGTGACTTCCTTGACCATCTCACAGCTAATATGGACAACAAGCACAGGAACTTTCTCGAAAGCCTTCGAATGTAAGGATTGCAGAGCATAATTAGGGTATAATCTTCACTACAAGTCCAAAAGGTGGTAACAAGACATGCTACTCAGTTCATAACTTCAATATCTATCTATTTCAGAGTTCAGACTAATGCTGACAGTGTAAAGTTCTGTGATGTGTATTTGTTCCTTTGATGAAGAGGTACTAACCTGTGGTTTTCTGCAGGTAGTTTTCCCCTTTCATCCCACTGCATTATTATGGGTCTGTCACAGGTAAAGAAACCCAATCAATTTTAAAAAATCTACCCCGTGGTGTGTATCTGTTATCTTTAAAACACACTAGGAAGGTGAAACTAATATCAGTTCTATGAATGCACACTGTTTATCACAAAATGTCACATTATACACCAGACCTATCTCAGCAACGGTTACTAATTGACAATTGATTAACCAGTTATACTATCATAGAGACACAAACAATCAAACACAAAATCAGTGAGGTGCAATAGTAAAAGTGTAGTTTGGCAGACACTTGGTATGCCCAACAGAGCGCACTTGCACACACACAAAGGATGAGTACACAAACAGCAACACTGTAAAAAAGATGACTCAGTAATGTGTTAAAGGGCTGGGTAGTTGGTAGGTCGGGGAAACACTGCCCCAGTCTTCATTGAGTGGCTAGAGGCAACCATGTAAGTGCACTAATGTGATATGTAGTTTTCATTTTTCTGTTAAATTTGACGTCATCCAATCGTGCAGGCTAACTGGTGCTATGGTATTTGAGAAGGAAGATCGAGCTATGGTTCATCATCACATGTTGAAATCTAAAGTGTCCGTGTAATCTTCAAATAAAGCCATATCTGTGGCTGCCGGTGTCCATTTCCAGTTTTACATGAAGTATTCAAAACTCGCATGTGTAATCATCTTTGGCCATCATCCACAACCTTGAGGCTCAGAAACCATCTTTGGGAACTTGGAGTGCATGTGAATATGGCTTAGATGACTCAATCAATGTAAAAAAATATCTTATGTATTTATGCATGACAATTACTTACTTTGTGCTTCTGAATCAGTTCATATGTTGCTGTTCTATGTTCAATTTGAATTCCATTCCCTTAAAGGAAATGGGAGGCCATGAATGAGAACCCTGCATGAAGTAGTCAATATTATTGAAGCCCAGTATTTTCCAACCTTAAAAGTTGGATCGTAAGCATGGCAGCATGCATCTATTTTGGCTGCCAAGGCTACCTCCTGCTCAAATGCCTTTTTCATTCAACTATGATGCTGTACACAGTTCTCACTTAACCTCAAATGCATTCGCGCACCAGATTGGACTTCACTAGAAACTAAAATTATCTCTGGATTTCCTCTGTGCTACAGAACATGTTCACAAGTGGCAAGTAATGATTCAGCATCGTAACATCAATCTCTGAATAACTGTATCTTCGTATGAATGCTTCACTCTATTATGCAGGCATTGCACAGGCACATGGAGGGGCAAGGGTGTCGAAGCGAACCTGCAGTTTATATGCCACTTGCCAACCTAGCAATTGTGTGGAGCCATGGATTCGATTGTGCTTCAGACTCACCATTACAGGATGCATGTTAATACTAATGTTAACCAGGGGCAGATCCGGATACAGTACGAATAGTTTACATTAGGGTTTGGGATGCTGGGTTTCGCACGGCAGGAAGGGAAGGGTCCGGCATACCTGGTGGGTGTTTGTCGCTGGCGAAGGGCGGCGGCTCTCCCAATCGTCGCCGCAAGGGAACAAGGGGTGCGAGCAAGAGACGGAGAGGTGAGGTGAAGGGAGAAAGAGGAGGGACGCACCGCAGCGACGCGCTCGGGCCGTCCGATTGGATGGCATCACGCCTGATTTTTGCATCGATTATTGCTGTTCGAGGCCGCTAGTTTGGTGATCTAAGCTAACCTCTTTTTTTCCCCGCAAAATAAAATGATTCTTTCATAGCACGTTTGGGCACACTCACCTGATAACATACTCCCTCCGTTTTAAAGAAAAATCACTTTAGGATTCAAAATTTATTTCCAAATAAATATTTTTTATTTTATTTAAAATGAGTATATGTGCATATAATATGGAATATCTCTAAAGAGATAATTTTGGATAGTAGCGCTTGGAGACTAGCTATCAATGTGCCTGAACCTTGAACTTATTTCTTTCGGGTTTCATCTCTAGCCTACCCCAACTTGCTTGGGAAAAAAAGCTATGTTGTTGTTGTTGTATATGTGCATATAATAATTAATTATTGTCAAATATGGGTAATAAGGAGGGAGTATATTCTAATTTCATGAATATCGTTCAGATATTGGAATGCCATATGACTTGTTTTTCAAATAAAGAGAGATTTTTATTAATTGCTCCATGAACTGTTACAGTCAGCCACCATCTTCACATATTGGTGGTTGACAAGTTGTAAAAAATTTGGCAAAGTCGAACGTAAATGCTTTGACAGTTTGGTGATCCTCATCTTCTGGATTATTTGGAAAGAGCGGAATCGCCGAACTTTTGATCATACTTCTCGCTCGGTGAATGAGGTTGTTAGCTTAATTTTTGAGGAAGCCTTGCCCTGGCGGCACGCATGCTTTAGGTCTTTGGAACCTTTTCTTCTTTTGTTGTGATATTATTCCTACCCAGCTTGTAGGTCGCTTAACAATTGCTTTGTAATCGCCTACTTCTGAACTCTCGGCCTGTCATGAACTGCGGTCCATGATCTCGTCGTTGTATTCTTTTTATTCTTCTCTTTTTAATGAAATACGTGCTCAGGCACATTCGCTAAAAAAAAACTGTTACAGTCCTAAGCAATTAAGTGCTCAATTAAAAGGACACGTTGTTCAATTCCTTATTAGTCATGGAAAAAAGTAGTACCCAAATGAATATTGGATCTCAGTGGGTGCCACCTTCCAAGAACTAGGCGGTGTTTCTTTTTGTCAGAATTGCTAGACGCCTCAGTCCATTTCTTATCTTTTGTTTTTACATCCATCAAGTTGGTTGTCTTAATGGCAATGAGCGACACTTCGAGTCTAATAGTATGGTTAGCTGGTGTCTATATAAAACAGTGGCTATCGCTATCAATAGAAGTTGGGCTTGTCCTGGATCTGAAAAATAAAATCGACACTTCATCAGTACTCTGATCATTTTTAACCAAAAAACGGTGTACTGTGATATAATTTTGGTCGTGATTCAATTGAAACTTTTGATGTGCCTTCAACATCATTTGCTGATTTTTCCTGTAGCTGCAACAGAACAGCTTTTCTTGAATTTTTACAACTTAAATAGACCTATTTGTCTTGAATTATTGGCTGATAGGGACTGAAGGAAAATGACCCTTCTATATGCCTTGTACCATCTCTTGCATCATTCACTTCCTTTTTTTCTTAGGTTTGCATCTACCACTTTTGCTTTGTCGGCCATTAGTGCCGACCGAAAAGACAAGCACATACACTTGGGTTGCATCCGGTCAATATTTTCATGGGTCTCAACTCTCAAATTCTCGGCATAATTCTTTTTTCAAGGAACAAAGGAAATCATAGTCTTCATGCTATAATTTATTGATACGATGGGCAGCACATCATCTTACTCGGTAATTATTACACATATTTAACTGATAGTGCGAGACCAACAACCTGAAAAGCCTAGCAAGGTTCCTTTGATCCTCCTTTTAATGAAAGAGACATGCAACTGTTCATTTCCCCAAAGAAAGAAAAGGGGGTTAAAAAAGGGAATCTTGCTAATCACACCTCTGTCCAGCTGGATGCTGCCAGGCTGAGCCCGGGTGCAGCTCTATTGATTACATCGATTATTAACTACACATACACTGCGGATACTGTAGGAGGAGGAGGAGGTACATACACGGCAAGACACGACAGTTAATAGGGTGGTTCTCAAGCATTAAGCCATACTTAAATGGTCATTTGTAGTATTAAGAATGGAGAACTAGACTCAACTTCTAGAGAGGCATCAACCTGATATCACTTGAAGGCCGGAGCTCTGCAGAACATATCAGCACCAATTGTGTTTGCTATATGAATCTGTATCTTCAAATAGGAACTGACCACATGTGGGACTGCTGAACCGCATAGAGATTCCTCCTTGTTACAATACTCAGTTTAAAAACACTCAAATTTTGTTTCATCTAGCTTACAGTCTTATCTGAAGAATGCCATTTTGGTATGTTTCTGGTGCAGCAGAAACCAATGTTTTCTTTTTAAGCTCTGTCGATCTTGAGGCTCTCAACAAATCTCTTGTAGTTGTTGATATTCGATGGTAGGAAGTCGAGGAAGTCCTGGAAGCTACTTTCCCTGTACATTTCTGGGTGCTTCTCATCAACTAGCTCCTCAGCACAGCGAACCTTTTCATCCACGGGGAGACCATGAATGCTGGCAATAGAAATTCTTGCTTCATCAGGATTGAGTATGGCTCGATGGACAAGGGACTTGATCTGACCATTGCTCAAGACTTCCAGGTGATCCCCAATATGGACGTGGAGGGCCCCAGGGACTACAGGGACAGCCTTCCAGGTGTTCTCGTCATGGGGCGTCACTTCAAGTCCTGGGGAGCTCTGCAGCAGGATGGTGAGGAAGCCATAATCGGAATGGGGAGCCAATCCAACCTTGTCACCTTGATGTGAAAAATGTGGGTAGTTGTTCAAGGCAAGGAACTGCACGCCATTCTCAAGTTTTTCTTGCAGGTACAATGGTTCTAGTCCTAGACCCTGTAGAATAGCATCCATGAGTTGCATTGACACTCTCTGTATTTCAACAGCATAGTCCCCCATCTTCTTCCTGGTGCCATTTTTTTTAATAAAGAAACAACGTTAGTATAGCTGGTGGCAGTGCATTACATTCATTGTTCTGATGACGTGAAGGATTTCTGCAGGTTACCTATACATTGGCGGTTGCATTGGCCAGTACTGTATCCAGTCTTCCAGAGGGTTGGCGTAGTGCTTCAGGAATGACCTGGCTTTGCTGATCCCATCCCTCGAACTCGTGTCATACCTGATAGGCCGTCGGATGTCGGTCGATGCGAACAACTCTTTGTACTCCGGTGAAGTTTCAAAGAACTCCGAGGCGGCTTCAAGGGCGCCATTCATGACGGATTTGCCGACACTGTGGTTTACCACCTGGCAGCATTAGTACAGAGGTATCAGCATTGACAATGACATTAAAGCATCTGAAATATGTTTGCATGTCGTTGGTTCATTTAAAATGACATTGATAATTAAGTTGGTGAGGTTGGGCTAGCATGGGTTGCATTTTGCACGTGTGCTGTATCCTTGAGTTACCGATCATTCAGTGCAGGGTGGTGAGTTCAAAGCTCATTGTCAGCGGAAGAAGCAAGTGTCGAAGAATAAGGAGCAGCAAGAAAGCAGCAGACAGTAACCTGGAAGCATCCCTGCTCTCGGCACGCCCGCGCAATGTCCTGGATGGCAAGCGCCCGCATGGCCGGGTCCTTGCTGAGCCTGCCGAGGTCGATCACTGGCAGTGGCCGCGACGGCGGCAGCGGCGGCAGCTGCCCAACCTGGCTTGCCATGGATGCTGGTAAGAAGCTGGCAGGCCTGCCTTGTCCTCCACCCAGGGACCGACAGCTGAACAAAGTGTGCTCTCACGTCTAATGCTCTTCTTCCAAGTGCAGGCGGATGCAGTGAAGCCGGTGTTGCATGCCAGGAACTGTATTTATAGGCGCCCTGGCCGGATCTCGGGGACGAAAAGCAGGAGCTGATACGGAGAGGTACTGCTGCCGGCCACTGTGCAAACCTTCCTTTTTTTTATCGGCATCTAAGCCTGGGTAAATACCTTGTACGAAGACTTTTGAGCGCACTGGAAGATACTAAGGTTTTCCAAAAGATTGGGTCCAGGAGCAGGCCGCGTGCGTCCAGATGAACAAAGATCTTCCCCCCAGAGATCAGAGGCAGATCGCTTGGGTTCCTTTCGCTTGGCTTGGACAGTGGCCATTTTTCTGTTGTTCCCTCGCCAAGTTGCGCCGGGCACATACATCCCTCTTGCTCGGGAAATTCGCGTGGCTGATGCGGACCGGACCCCGGATAATGCTTCATTGTTTTTTGCCGCGGGGTTGCGGCGGTGGACGCCGAATCCACGGCAAGTTGGGGCGCCAGCCCGGTCTGGGGGTGGAGAGGTTTCCGGTTTCGGCTGCTGCCTTGATGGATGCTGACAAAAGGGCTCTTCTGGTTCGGGGACACAGCCCAGGCCTTTTGTCAGATCAGAGGCGGCACATTTCTGTGTGACTGCCTGACTGGAGATCTTTTTGGGCGTGTGGCACGCGCCTCTTGTCGCACGAGTCAGTTGGCAACTTGGCATCGTTTTTTTTTTGGTATATAAGAAAAGAACTTGGCATTTTTTTTGTTAATAAGAAAAGAACTTGGCACTATTGGAGCAGTAGCAGATGATCAATGGCCTTGTTTGGTTAGGGGGTGTGCCCCTTTGACCACTAATTAGAGGTATTAAATGAAGTCTAATTACAAAATAATCTGCACAATTATTGTATTGTAGCATGTGCTGTAACTAATAAGACATTCGACCGCATGACTAGAGGATGATTAGGGATGGTTACTGTAGCATCACTGTAGCCAATCATGGTGGAACTTGGCTCATTAGATTGGTCTCGAAAAGTTACACCCATCCGTGAAAAGGTTTCACAAATAAATTTCGTTTAGTACTTTATGCATATATTCATTTTTTTGTGAAAAAAAATTTCAAGGGGCTAATCAAACATGGCCAATGGGTATTTCTTCGAACAGCTGATTTGACATGCGTTAGTTACTTTTTTAGGGATGTTTGGTTACGTTTGGTTACTTGAGGTTTATAATAAGCCTCTTCCAATAAGCTCTAAACAAGGTAGCTTCCATTCAAACATCTAGACTTAAAGATGTGGCTTATTATAAGTCTCTTCCTAAGCTCATAAGCCCCTTTAAGGGGTGCTTATGAGGCTTATTTTCTGTAGGCCTCATCAGAAAAAAAAACAACACTTTCCAATCCTATCTCTCCCTACATCTACACAACCCTATCCATTTAGCTACTGTGGAGAATATTAATGAGGGGTACAAATGTCATTAGCTACTATAAAAATTATTATAAGCCGATACAATCAAACACATATTTGAACTTATTATAAGTCTCTTCATGTGAGGGGCTTATGGGTTTATAATAAACCTCAAGTAACCAAATAAACTCTTGGGGCTTATTTGGATTGCACCCAGAGAAAGTTGCCCGCGCCAGGCAACTCATCCAGGCTCTCGATTTCATGGGGTCAGGATGGCTGCCTGGCAACAGCTGCCTGGGCGCCTTCAACCAAACAGACTTACAGTATGAAATGTCCACCGTTCCTGACCTTAAGTTGTAGTATTTGACATCGGTGTAATGTGCAATTACCGGGCTTGCAAATGCCAAACAGACTGCATTAAATTGTCTCCTAAGGGCCAGAGGGCCGACAGGAGAAATATGTTAAAATGGCCGTGGTGTCCCGTTCACCCCTCCCTAGTCCTACCCACGCCTTGGTGGCATCAGCCGTGAGGTCATCTCCATCGCGCAGGCATGGCAAATGGCTTCTCTTCCTGATAGTGATAGGATACGGTATTCCTTTTCTTTTGAAAAACCTGATACGGTATTCTTCTCCGGTGGTGTTGGATGGTTGTGGGGATGCACCTGGCGCGGGGATGAACGGAGGCAGGTGGGGGGATCCCACTCGCAGTCGCAGTCGCAGTCGCAGTCGCAGTCACCTGCTGATGCTGAGGAGAATGCATGTCGCCGCTAGCCTCCAAAATTGCTCTTTTTCCGGGCGTCCATGGTGCTAGTGGCTACTGTGGGTGGCAGGTTGGGAACCGTGAACAAATGCCGTGGTGTAAAGATCATCATCATCATTTGATTTAAAATCAGAAAGCTAACGAGACACTTGTACTAACCGCCAAGTCAATCGTTGAAGAGTGCGTGCTCCCAATGCAATGCAAGCGCAGCTGGTTCCTTCCTGTCCCCGTTGGGTTGGACGCCAAGATCCCGGGCGGGGGGGCAGAACCTGCCGCCCGCGGGTGAGGTGGGATGCATCATCCGCTCTGCTCTGTTCTGTTCCGCAGGCGGGACGCATTCTCTCCACAGCAGTCAGCAGCAGGTGGCCTGCCCCGGCTCGGCACAGCTGCCTCTGCCTGCACCTGCGCAGCTCTGACGACGAGTACTAGTATAAATGGCAAGAGTCCGAGTCCGATCGCAGGGAGAGGAGGGAGGCCGGAGCAGCCGCCCCACCTCGGCCACGCCGAGCAAACGAAGGTCACTCGCTTCCACTGCCTAGCTCTTCTAGTAGCTGCATCTTCTTCTTGTCAGTTGTCGCCACCTCATTCCTTTCGGGCTAGAGCTACCTGAAGCAGATGCATGTGGAATTGTGGAGTTCAGATAGCTGCCAGCGTTTTGGATTATCACCGGCGCCGGCTCCGGCCGGCGACCCACGTGTGCTTCGAAACCTTAGCGCCCACTCCAAATTCTATTGAATTTTCTACAGCCACAACACACCAGCTTTGTTGATTTTTTTTCCAACTGAAACAGGACAGACATCCCTGTCCTGAACTACTGGCATATGGAAACTGCCTGAAAATGACCTTTGTGTGTGCCTTGTACCATTATACTTCTCTTTACATCTTTCTTTCCCCTTTTCTAATATAATAGTAGCATTTTAGGCCTTTCACTTTAGCTTGTCGGCCAATAATTCTGACCACATCTCAAAACTCAAACGTGATTGCATTGACAGACACATAGTCAAGACCAAACGAACTACCTGAAACGCTTTGCAGGATTCCCTTGATCCTCCTTTTTCATGAAAGGGACATGCAGCTATTATGCAGCATAAAGGGATAGAAGACAACCTTGCTACACTTTCTATCGAGCTCTACCATAAGTCTGGTCCAATACTCCCATACTATTGTTAACCATATATATATATACTCGTATGTACACTGAGTTACCAATAGATACAGAGAGGAGCTTCACGGTGCATATCCACAGCAACTGTGTTTTCCATATTATGATGATTTATGAAACTGTAGCAGCATTGCATCATACAGATACTACTCTTGAAGATGCAGTTGAAGATACCTAAAATATATTTTAGATAGTTTACACTCTTTTCTGAAGAATGCAATTTAGATATGTTCTGGTGCCGCAGAACTACATTTTTTGCTATTCATCTCTGTCAATCTTGAGGCTCTCAACAAACCTCTTATAATTGTTCTCGTGGTTAGATGGCAGGAAGTCAAGGAAGTCCTGGAAGCTGCTTTCCTTGTACATTTCCGGGTGCTCCTCATCGACCAGCTCCTTGGCACAGTGGACCTTTTCATTCATGGAGAGACCATGGATGCTGGCAATAGAAATTCGTGATTCATCAGGATTTAGAATGGCCCGGTGGACAAGAGACTTGAGCTGTCCATTGCTCAAAACTTCCAGGTTGTCCCCAATATGGACGTGGAGGGCTCCAGGGATTGCAGGGACTGCTGTCCAGGTGTCGTCTTCATGGTGCATGACTTCAAGCCTGGCGGAGCTCTGCAGAAGGATGGTTATGAAACCACAATCGGAATGAGAACCCAATCCGACCTTGTCACCACAGTGTAAAAATTGTGGATAGTTATTCAAGGCCAGGAACTGCACTCCATTCTCAAGTTTTTCTTGGAGGTACAGTGGTCCTAACCTGAGACCTTCAAAAATTGCTTCCATAAGTTGCATTGACACTCCTTGTATCTCAGCAGCATAATCCCCCATCTTCTTCCTAGTGAGAAATTTTATTTGAAGAAAAAAATTAGGCCACTAGACTGGATGGCAGATCAAGATGTGCTGCAGTGAAAGAATTCTGCAGATTACCTGTATGTTGGCGGGTTTATTGGCCAGAATTGGACCCAGTCTTCCAGGGGATTGGCATAGTGCTTCAGGAGTGATCTGGCCGTGCTGATCCCATCCCTTGAGCTCGTGTCATATCTGATAGGTTGTTGGACGTCAGCTGACGCAAACTTCTCTTTATGCTCCGTGGAAAGTTCAAAGAACTCTGAGGCAGCTTCGAGGGCGCCCTTCATGACAGACTTGCTGATGCCATGGTTTACCACCTGTAAGTGTCAGTAAGATGGTATCAACATCGACATCCAGCCATCTGAATGTCTGCTGCATGTGTTTTTTTGTTCCTTGATCAGTTCTAATTTTCTTTTAACAGTCATTGTAAGCAAGTTGGTCAGGTTGCATCAGCATGAAGTGCACATGCATCGTAGTTTTCTTCCAAGTGCAGCTGGGGTTCAGTGCCATGGCCAGCAACAAGTGTTTAGGAGGACAGAGCAACAATAAGCAGCTTGCACTAACCTGAAAGCATCCCTGCTTGCGGCATGCCAGCGCAATCTCCTGGATGACAAGTGCCCTCACTACCTCGTCCATGCTCAGCCGGTCAATGTTGATCACAGGCAATGTGTGCGACGGCAGCCATGACCCTCTTGGTAGCTGCAGGTGGCTTGCCATGTATGTTGGTGAGAAGCAGGCTGGCCCTCGCCCTGAAACTCCAAACTAACAGGTTGACAATGCGTACTCTAATGCTCTTCTTTGAAGTGTTTGTGTTTCCAGTACAGCAAATGTGCATCCCAAGGGTGGTATTTATAGGCCCTGTTGATTGCTGAATCTGAGAAAAAGTATGCAAGCGAAAGAGAGAAGAGAAAAGTACACGAGGCATCCACATTGAAGGACTGGCCAGTGTGCAGAACCTTTTGTGAATCAAGACTGTGCTAATCCCCTGCACATTTGCGAGTGATCCAGTCCAGGAGAAGGCCACAGAAGCCTCGTCTTCGTCCAGATGGAGGAGATCTTCTTCATCGATGCTCAGATGGTTCCCTTCGTCTCGGTAGTGCTCACCAGCTGTGCCCGTTTGTTTGTTTGTTTGTTTGTTATTCTCTTGCCAAGTTGGTGCCGGGTACATCCCTCTCGCCGTCTTGGTCTTGTATTTAGGTGCTGTCGTTGCCATGTGTGGCTCAGCTCATGTGGACTAGTCTCCCCTCCCAGATAATGCTTGTTTTCTTGCAGGGTTGGGTTGGCACCGAAGAGCCAGCCGAACCAGAGGCAAGTGGGGCATACATCAGTCGCAAAGAGGGATTTGTTTTGGCCGCTGAAGCTGACAAAACTGCTCTTTTTTGGGGTGACTTCAGTCATGCCTTTTGGCACCTGCAGGACAACTGAACTGGAGACCTTTTAGTGTTTTTTTAGTTTTAGAATATAATAACGGAAAACATTTCAGTACTGCAGCACACGCAACCCTCGTTGCCCTAGTGGCCGACCTGGTTCAATGGTACAGTGGCAACTGGGCCAGATGATCATGGCCACTGGCCCCGTGGTATCTAATTGCACGTGTTGAGATGGGCCGGACGCACTGCATTGATTGCCTGGTGCAGAAGAAAACTCTTACATCCATCCAGGTTCAAGATGCTCAAGCACGGGATGAAAGAGATGAAATGAGCATACCTACCTTGGAGACTATGATTATAGGAGATCTTCATCGCACACATGGTGACATGGGTGAGGTGGACGTTTATTAACAGGCTATGCATTGGGGATTTTGCTTTGGTTTTAGTTGCTTGGAGGCTGGAGCCTCTGCTATTTTGTTAAAGTCTTGACTTGCTTACATATTTATATTTCTACCACAGCTATAAGCTATGACACATAATGAATGGTGAAGTGCATGCCTTATGCAAGGTCAGAATGAAGAATTCTTTAATCTAAAAAAAATGCGCCTGATCTCAGATCATGAAAATCAGCAATCTTGTACTGGTTCAGTAATGATCATATAGATCTGATTATGATATCTAAAAGGGTGATTACCTTCTAGTATAACTCAATATTAGTACAGCCAGTAAGTAGAACACGTGCCCCCGGACCCAACAACCCAACAAGTGGAGGTCCTTGAAGATCTGTCCACCATCAAGGAGATCCTGTGACTCTTCGAAGAGGCGAGCGGGCTTCGCACAAACATGCAGAAGAGCTCCATCGTACCAATCAGCTGCGCCACCGAGCAGCTCGAGATCGTCTCGAGAGCCGTGCCTTGTGAGGTGATTGACTTCCCTTGCAAATACTTGGGCCTGCCACTCTCTATCCAGAAGCTTACCAAAGCGGATCTCCAGCCTATTGTCGATAAGATCGCCGACATGCTCCCGGGCTGGAAGGCAGCACTAATGTCCACTGCGGGGCGTGCGGTTCTGGTGAAGGCTGTGCTAACAGCGATCCCGGTCTATTTTCTCATTGCGCTGGATGTGCCTAAATGGCTTCTCCGTGCCATCGACAAGCTACGTCGGGCCTTCCTCTGGAAGAGGCGCCGATTGGTGAATGGTGGAAACTGTCCTGTGACGTGGGAGCGAGCGTGCCGCCCGGAAGAGCTTGGAGGGTTGGGTATCCATAACCTACAGATCCTCGGGTGGGCACTCCGGATGCGTTGGCTTTGGCTTAGTAAGACGGATCCGGGGCGACCATGGGCTGCATTTAACATCAGGGTGCACCCCAACGTCACAGCCATGTTCGCCATTTCGGTTTCATCCTTGGTGGGAGGCGGAAGAACAACCCTCTTCTGGAAAGATCGTTGGCTGCACGGCAAGTCCATCGAGGACCTTGCTCCGGCTCTGGTCCCCTTTGTGAACAAGTGGGCGCGGTCTCGGAGGACTGTTCAGGAGGCCTTGCAAGAGTTGCGCTGGGTGGGTGACATTGCAGGAGGGCTGTCGGTGCCGGCAATCGTGGACTATCTGGAGCTTTGGGATGCTCTGGAGAATGTCCAGTTGCTCGAGAACCAACCGGACCAACATCTTTGGACACCTGAGAGCTCAGGTACTTACTCCGTTCGATCAGCGTACGCCAGGTTCTTTGTGGGCTCATCTGGATTTGAACCGTACAAGCGCCTATGGAAGTCTTGGGCGCCCCTTCGGTGCAAGATGTTCCCCTGGCTGGCCATTCTCAACAGGTGCTGGATGGCGGATCGGTTGGCCTATCGGGGACTTCAACACCCAGACATGTGCCCCCTCTGCGACCAAGAGGATGAGACAGTCCAACACATTCTCACGTCTTGTGTTTTCGCAAGACAGGTTTGGACGACCGTTCTTGGAAGGGTAGGACTACAGCACCTGGCCCCTACTTTGGAGTTTGACACCTTCAAGGATTGGTGGAGATGGGCTGCACGAAGGGCGCCGAAGGCCGCTAGAAAGGGGATGAATTCCCTGGTGATCCTAACAGCTTGGTCGATCTGGATGATGCGCAACCGCTGCGTTTTTGATGGTCGCCACCCGGACGCCCGTCTCGTGCTGCAGGAGATAAACGAGCAGGCAAACTTGTGGAAGCTGGCAGGGGCAAAGACGCTGGGGGAGCTGCTGCCATAGCTGGGGTGCTGCAGGGTTGTGGGTGTGGTTGTTTACCTTTTATTAGGCGCGTTTGTAACAAAAAAAACTAACCCAGGCCATGGATTCGGCGTTGTAACTTGGACCGATCTTTCTATCTATTAATACAACGACGCGCAGTTCTCCTGCACGTTCGAGAAAAAAAAGTGGAGGTGCTTGAGTGAGCACACACGGCTACAGAAGAGCAACAGGGGCAACGAGAGCCTTGATGGTCGCAGGCATGGTTTCTCGCCCAGATAACGATAGATATTCTCCAAGTGTCATCTGTCATGAACCTGCCGCAGAGATGATTAGACGAATTAAGGTAGGAGGTGCTCGCCCCGTAGCCTCCAAAATTGACCTTTTCTGGCACTTATCGCCCCGGCGATGAAAAGCCGATACACAACCAAATACTTGTGTCAGTTTTATCTTACATAACTTCAAGTGGGAGTAAGTGACAAAAAAAAACCCCTTCAAGTGGGAGTAGTTTTATCTTACTATCAACCGTGTGACTCATCTGGAACTAAACTTTACGCTTATGGCCTTAAAGTGAAGACAATGCCATGATAAGGTGTCGTGTAGAGAGCACTTCGTGATATTATTTTCTAGTGTATCCGGTGAGACCAATAGTTTCCAGATCTAAAAAACGTGACACCATAGGAGCCCTGTGGCAACTTGGTAAATTCACATAGGCAGTCTGTGGTCAGCCAGGCTGTGAGTAGATGATATTTTTCACCATCTAGCTCCTATGCTCGTAATTTTAGATTTCCATGACCAAACAGATGGATGCATTCACCTCAGAATCACTTGGATCCATGTGTGAATGTATCGAACAGAATATTTTCACTATCCTCTTGCAAACCAACATCATTTCTACTAGTCAAGGTCAGTTAAGAGGTGACAACTGGTGGAGGCTGAGGCATCATCTATGTCTAAAGTTTTAGTACTTTGTAGAATTCGAACCAAAGCAAGGGTACACGATGATCAGGCTTAACAAGCCAAGTTTAGACTGTTTCTGATGCTTGATGACACTAACAATGAACAGAGTCATCACTCATGCTAAAATAAGGCTTCTGCGGACTTCTTCAAATGTATAGCGACTAGCTCTGATATCAAAAGCATCACGGGAATAACTCAATTTAAAAGATAACTGAAAACCATTTGCATTCACCAAGAACTGCCACTAAGATTAAAATGATGCTATGACCAGAAATTTGACTCTTTTGCTATAACTGAAAACCATTTGCATCTACTCTTGAGTTAGATGACTCTTTTGACGGTACCAACAGACGTTTTGTGAGGAGAATTCAGGAGGTAGAGATCGGGGAGGCTTTGAAGAGGATGAAGGGAGGTAAAGCGATGGGCCCTGATGGTATCCCCATTGAGGTGTGGAGATGCCTAGGAGATAGAGCAATAGTATGGTTAACTAAGCTTTTTAATCTCATTTTTCGGTCAAACAAAATGCCGGAAGAATGGAGAAGTATATTAGTACTATCTTAAAAAATAAGGGCGATGTTCAAAGTTGTACTAACTACCGTGGGATTAAGCTGATGAGCCATACGATGAAGCTTTGGAAGAGGGTTATCGAGCATCGCCTAAGAAGAGTGACAAGTGTGACCCAAAACCAATTTGGGTTCATGCCTGGAAGGTCAACCATGGAGGCGATTTTCTTAATACGGCAATTGATGGAGAGATATAGGTGTAAGCATCTAGGCCCTCAAGGTATGTTTCGGTGATTAATGACAACCATTAATGTGACTAATGAGTTTGTGCAGCTTAATAGATAATTATCGCTCATTTGGTCATATGTCAAAAGAGGTCCCTCAATTTCGTTATCCAAAAAGTCGATCTCGGTATTCAACTCAAAAATATGTCAAGATTAAGGATCTTTCTAGTCCTAAGTGTCATAAGGCTGAGAAGGACACTTAGGTTAGTATAGGTTTTATAATTTTGTAGTGATCGCACTATTAAGAGGGGTTAAGGTCAAGTAACTTGAGCATGGACATGGTCATTTGAAAATGGATGCACACTATGGTCACTCAGGTTTCTAGAAGTTCAAATAAGTGGTTTTCAACTTGTATCTCAAGAATATTTGAATTTCACTCAAGACTCAAATCAGAAAAGGCAAAATCAGAAAAAGTCTATACACCGGTTTAACCGACGCTTCCACTTTTCTATACGTCGGTTAGACGAAGTCAGCAGAGTCTGGACAAGTTCTATACACCGGTTAAACCGATGTTGTTTGAATTAACGTCGGTGCATTAGTCCAGAGTTGGTTTTTTCCATGGCATTTCAAGTTCAATACACCGGTTAAACCGACGATGTTTGAAATGAGACGTCGGTGCAATTGACCAGTGAGATGGTTTTTCCAGGGATTTCAGAAGTTGTACTCACCGGTTAAACCGACGATGGTTTTGAGTTAACGTCGGTGCAGTTGTCCAGAGACTTGGTTTTTCAGTTGATCAGTGGACAACTACACTCACCGGTTAAACCGATGATACGTCGGTTAATCTGCCCAAGTTGTAACGGCTAGTTTTCAGAATGGGCAGTTTACATTCATCGGTTAAACCGACGCTGACTATTGGAGGTACGTCGGATTAACCGGCGCTACGCAGTTTTCTGTCAGCTTTTCTCCAACGGCTCTATTCGTGTGAGCTGCCTATATATACCCCTCCAATGAGTCATTTTGCACACTCTTGACACCAGGCTACATTCATACAATATACTCTTGTTGAGAGCCGCCTTGAGCTTCATCATTCACATATTTGTTCATTCAATCAATCAAGAAGCAAGACTAAGGACTTGAGTAGAGAGAAACTTGTGTGCATCCATTCTTGGTGATCGGTTCTTGCTCAAGTGAAGACCCTAGCTTGTTACTCTTGGTGATTGGCGGCACCTAGGTGATCTTGGTGATTGAAGGTGTTTCTTCCGGAGCTTGCCAACGATTGTGGGAGCCCAATGAAGGTTGTACGTGGCTTGAGCTCCACCACGCCGGGATGGTGAACGGAGACTCTTAGTGAGCGCCCAAGTCTCGGTGACATGGGAGGTGACAAGACTCTTAGTGTCACAACGTGGATTAGGGGTGTGTGCCAACACATCGACACCACGGGAAAAAATCCGATTGTCTCTTGCCCACTCTTTCTTTTCAAGCACTTACTTTCATGCAATTATTCATGTGCTTGACCTTAGAGATCATAGCTTAGCTCTACCTTGCTTAGTTTCATATTTTTGTTAGCTTGTGTAGTTTGCTTTGTTAGCCGGTTGGTGAATTGAGCCTTACTAGCATTGCATAGGTTAAGGTTGTTTTATTTGTCTTAGAATTTTGAAAAAGGTCCAATTCACCCCCCCTCTTGGTCCATCGATCCTTACAATAGGGAGCAGAAGAAGGACTTGCACATGGTCTTCATTGACCTTGAGAAGGCATATGACAAAGTACTGAGAAATGTCATGTGGTGGGCCTTGGAGAAGCATAAAGTCCCAACTAAGTACATTTCCCTCATTAAGGATATGTACAAGGATGCGACGACGTTTGTCCGGATATGTGATGGCAACACCACTGACTTTCCTAATAACATAGGCCTACACCAGGGGTCAGCATTGAGCCCTTATTTATTTGCTTTAGTGATGGATGAGGTCACAAGGAATATACAAGGTGAGATCTCTTGGTGTATGCTCTTTGCTGATGATGCGGTGCTAGTTGACGAGAGTAGGGCAGGGGTTAACAGGAAGTTAGAGCTGTGGAGACGCACGTTAGAGTCGAAAGGGTTCAGACTTAGTAGGACCAAGACCGAGAACATGATGTGCGATTTTAGCGCGACTAGGCTTGAGGGGGGAGACGTTAGTCTAGATGGGCAAGTGGTGGTCCAGAAGGATACTTTTCGGTATTTAGAATCGGTGTTACAAAAGGATGGCGACATTGATGAAGATGTTAGGCATAGAATTTCAGCTGGCTGGTTGAAATGGCGGCAAGCTTCTGGCATCCTTTGTGATAAGAGGGTGCCACAAAAGCTAAAAGGCAAATTCTATAGGACAGCAATTCGTCTGGCGATGTTATACGGTGCTGAATGTTGGCCTAAAAAGGCGACATGTCCAGCAACTGAGTGTAGCAGAGATGCGGATGTTGCGGTGGTTTTGCGGGCACACAAGGAGGGATAGAGTCTGGAACGAAGTTATTCGGGATAGGGTCGGGGTGGCACCAATTGTGGAGAAACTTACCCAGCATCGGCTGAGATGGTTTGAACATGTCCAACGAAGGCCTCCTGAGGCGCCGGTGCGTAATAGGGTTCTTGAGCGGGTCGATAATGTAAAGAGGGGTAGAGGTAGACCTAAACTGACGTGGGATGAGTCGGTTAAGAGACCTTAAGGATTGGAATATCTCTAAAGAGATAGCTTTGGATAGAAGCGCTTGGAGAATAGCTATCAATGTGCCTGAACCTTGAACTTATTTTTTTCGGGTTTCATCTCTAGCCTACCCCAACTTATTTGGAAAAAAAAGGCTATGTTGTTGTTGTTGTTGACCACAAATTTGACTGAGTTTCATCTAAAATGGTACCTTTAAGATGGTGCAAGGAGAAAGTAAATTTCATAGCAGCTCAATCCCAAACACCCATTCTTTTAATCACATTCTTCTCAACCCATGTTTTCCATAAGCCATTGGCCTAAGAAGTGGTACCAGCATTATTTTGCTTTCTTGATAGCACCATGAGATTGAAGCTGATGGAATCAGGAATGTCGCGCATGATGCCCTTAATGACAGGTACAGCATCCTGGTACAATACAATATACAGTTATCATTGTACGCAGGAAACATATGATTGCAAATTCTAATGACCAACACGACGGCCACTAATTTATGTTGTCCATTTTGTATGTTCTGATTTATTTAACCTTTAATCTAACAATAAATGACATATGCAAAGTTTTGAGTCAACCATGATTTGGAGGTTGGAACCATAGTAAAGGATCACCCAATTTAAGGAAATGCTACAGTATGTGGAAACAGAAACTAAACTTGCAGTACCTGCAGTAAACTTTTAGAAGAAGATGAGCCATGCTTTATAGGTCCATCCTTCATTCCATCAAGCTCATTAAGTGTTCCTACAAGTCAATTGAGTTCGTTTCTTTGACATGCAAATACATGAAAACGGACGACAAAAAGTTTGGCCTTACCATTGACAGCCACAAAACAAATGTAGTGCTCTTCCACAACATCACAGAGCTGGAAAAAAGGGACCCAAGTCATTATTAACGAAAAAAATCAGAGAAAATATCTCGCTTATTTTTTTCTTTACTTCTTGAAAGCTCAATGTGAAACCTGTTGATAAGCATATACAAAGTACAAACTGTAAGCATGTATAAAGTACTAACTTGTGTTGATAAGCATAACATGTACAAAGTACATACTGTAAGCATACTGTGTAAAGTACAAAGATGTTTATTTATCTTCGACTTAAGAGTGACAATAATCATGACAATACTTCCTCTATACAGATTGTTTATACTTTTTTGAGTCAGTGCCCCAGCGGAAGGTATGTAACTAAACTGTTAAGGGATGGAGTTGATTTTGTACTTGGTTCGTTTTTATCTTTAATAAAATATACGCCTAGTTATAAAAAAATACTTTACTATAAACTAAAATGGAAGGTTTTGAAGGAAGGTATGGCTGAATAGGATTGGATTGATTAGGGTGCAAAGTACGAGTACAAGTACATATAGGCAAGGGTGCCTAGGTATATGAAAATATCCTATCAGGGAATCCTTGCCTATCCTAATCACCAGATCTAATCCTAGGGGGGCGCACCTGGACAGTGCGGGCGCCCCAACCCTAAAGGCCAATATGGCCGGCACAACCAAAGGCCCATGGGCCAGCCTATACAACTCTCTAACAGGCCCCCCGCAGTCTGACCGTCGGTAGCACGAACGTTCAGACTGGACCTGAACTCCGAGAACACCGATGACGGAAGTCCCTTGGTGAAGATGTCGGCGTACTGAGACGATGTCGGAACATGCATGACGCGGACATCACCAACAGCAACACGCTCCCGCACGAAGTGAAGATCGATCTCAATGTGATTGGTGCGTTGATGTTGAATCGAGTTGGAGGACATGTAGACGGCGCTGATGTTGTCGCAGTAGACCAACGAAGCGCGCCGAGGAGGTGCATGAAGCTCAATGAGAAGCTGACGCAGCCAAGTGGCTTCTGCAACACCATTAGCCACTGCGCGATACTCAGCTTCAGCACTGGACCTGGAGACTGTATTCTGCCGCTTCGACGACCAGAAAACCAGGTTGTCCCCGAGAAACCCCGCATAACCCGATGTGGATTTGCGAGTATCCGGACAGCCTGCCCAGTCGACATCGGAGTACACAGTCAGCTCGCTCTTTGAAGACGGTCGAAGGAGAAGCCCCAGGTGAAGTGTCCCTCCGATGTAGCGCAGGATACGCTTCAATGCAGCAAGGTGAGGCTCGCGCGGATCATGCATATGCAAGCAAACCTGCTGAACAGCGTAAGCGATATCCGGCCTGGTGAAGGTGAGGTACTGCAAGGCACCTGCAAGACTCCGGAACTCAGAGGCATCCTGAACCGGTGGACCATCAGCCGCCAACTTGGGGTTGGTGTCCTCAGGAGTAGAGCACGGCTTGCACTCAGCCATACCAGCACGATCCAGAATGTCAACCATATACTGCCGCTGAGAAAGAAGAAGGCCCGAACCACAGCGCTGGACGTGCATCCCCAAGAAGTGGTGAAGCTCACCCAGATCGGTCATGCTGAACTCCTGCTGCAAAGCCTGAATGGTGCGCTGAAGAATAGCTGACGAGGAAGCTGTGAGAACGATGTCATCAACATACAGTAGCAAGTAGATGGTGTCGGTGCCGCGGTGGTAGACAAACAGGGAGGTGTCTGACTTGGCCTCGACGAAACCCAGACTGATCAGGTATGCTGCGAAGCGACTGTACCATGCACGAGGAGCCTGCTTCAACCCATAAAGAGATCTGTTGAGCCGACAGACAAAATCAGGGTGAGAGGGGTCCTCGAAACCAGCTGGCTGAGCACAGTAGACCGTCTCCGAGAGCGTGCCATGGAGGAAGGCGTTCTTCACATCGAGCTGGTGGATGGGCCACTGTCGAGAGAGCGCCAGGGAGAGGACGGTGCGAACGGTCGCAGGCTTCACCACAGGGTTGAATGTCTCATCAAAGTCCACACCTGGTCGCTGAGTGAACCCGCGCAGGACCCAGCGAGCCTTGTACCGTTCCAGAGAACTATCAGCCTTGAGCTTGTGCTTGAAGATCCACTTCCCGGTGACCACATTGGCACGTGGCGGGCGAGGAACCAGATCCCAGGTGTGATTCCTCAGGAGGGCAGCATGCTCTTCTTCCATAGCCGCCCGCCAATTGGGGTCGGCGAGGGCGCTACGGAAGATCTTCGGGACCGGGGACAGTGGCGCCGCGGTGAAGAGAGCAGGCTGCCTGAAGCCGAGCTTCGCATGGGTGACCATGCGATGCTTGTTGACGACGGGGACCACCGGCACGGCTCCCTTCAGCAGAGGAAGTGTGCCGGTGATTGGAGGGGGAGGCGGCGCAGCCTGGGTACGTCGCGTGTAGACACGGTCGTAGGGCTGCACCGTCGGGAGAGGACGCGCTGCCTGGCGAGAGGCAGGGTCCGAGCCCGGTGCAGGTGAAGCACGGGCTAGGGTGGCCGGGCTCAGCGGAGCAAAGCCTGGCGGGACCGTCGGGGCCGCACGTGGCAGTGCGGGAGAGGGCACTCCGGGGGCCGCACGTGGCTGTGCGGGGGAGGGCGCTCCGGGTGCCGCAAGTGGCCGTGCGGGGGCGGGCGCTCCGGGGGCCGCCCGTGGCAGTGCGGAGGTGGGTGCTCCGGGGGCCGCACATGGCAGTGCGGAGGACGGCGTCCCGACAGATCCTGGCGCCAAGGGGGTAGGCGCCAGAGGTGGAGGTCCTGCAGGGAAAAGGGTTTGTGACGGTCCTATCGGAGCCGGCACAATATCAGTAGAATCCTCCAAAAAATCATATGCCTGAGGGGTACGGGGGTGGGGACGACAGCTCAGCGAAAGGGAAAACGGACTCGTCGAACACAACGTGCCTAGATATGATGACACGGTTGGACGAGGTGTCAAGACAACGGTACCCTTTATGATGAGTTGAATATCCAAGGAAGACACACGGGAGAGAACGAGGTGCTAGCTTATGACTGGCAGTGGCAGTCATGTTGGGGTAGCACAGGCAACCAAAGACACGGAGATGAGCATAGGACGGTGGCGAGCCGTACAGGGCCATGTGGGGCGTGGCCATGCTCAGCATCTTGGTTGGTAGGAGGTTTAGGAGATGGGTGGCGGTGTGCAGGGCCTCGACCCAGTAAGAGGGCGGCAGACTTGCCTGGAACAGGAGCGAGCGGAGGATGTTGTTGGTGGAACGAATGATCCGCTCAGCTCGACCGTTCTGAGGCGAAGTGTAGGGGCATGACATGCGCAGGTGTGTGCCGCGGGTGAGGAAGAAGGTCCGGGCGTTGGAGTTATCAAACTCGCGCCCGTTGTCGCACTGCACAGCTTTGACAGTGGCACCGAACTGTGTAGTCACATAAGAGAAGAAATTAGCGAGAGTGTCATACGTGTCGGACTTGAGACGTAGGGGAAACGTCCATAAGTAGTGAGAGCAGTCATCAAGAATAACCAAATAATATTTGTAACCAGAAATACTAACAATAGGAGATGTCCATAGGTCACAATGAATAAGATCAAACTTGTTTGACGCTCAGGACGACGACACCAGATAGGGAAGACGAGTGTGGCGGCCGAGTTGACACGCATGACAAAGAGATGAGCTAATATCTTTATTACATGACGGCAGCATGGAAGCTAATTTGGTCAAAGCCTCATGACCAGGATGACCAAGGCGGCGGTGCCATAAGGTGGAGGTGGAGCCGGCAGCTAAGGCAGTGGCAGCAGCAGGGAGGTGCAGAGGGTACAGAGGCCCGGAGCTATTGCACCTGACGATCACGTTCCGAGTCCCGAGATCCTTCACAGAGCAACCAGAGGGGTCAAATTCCACTGAGCAATTGTTATCAGAAGTAAACTGGCGCACAGATATAAGATTCTTAATAAGTTTCGGGGAAACGAGAACATTATTAAGATGCAGAGGACCTGACAAGTGTGATGTGCCAGTGGAGGTGACGGGGAGCAAAGAACCATCACCGACAACAATAGCTGAAGGAAAAGGGTACCGCTGGGGAAAAATATGTGAAAGAGTGCGAGAGTCGGAGATCATGTGAGAGGTAGCACCTGAGTCGAAGTACCACTCGTTTTGTTGCGGCTGCTGATTCAGCGTCATGGTGCTAAAAGTGGAGGCGAGAGACTGTTGATCCCACGACGGCAACCCGGCGATGGGGTTGTAGGACCCCGGAGTGCCAGCCCACTGGCTGGCGGGCTGAGAAGCGGGAGCAGGCGCAGGCTGGAAGGCCTGGAGGGCCTGCGCCTGTGCTGCCTAGGCCGCCTGGGCCTGCACCTGGGCCGCCTGCCAGGCCTGCAGTTGCTGGAGCTGGGCTTGCTGAGCGAGCAGGGCCTGCGGGGGAGGGGCAGCCTGCTGTGGACGTGGGCCGGGCCACATCTGGATGGCCCCGATCCACGGATTGTGGAAGGTGGGCCAGGGCACGGTGGGGGCGGCTTGCGTGGCGCTGCCGCTGCTGCTGCCGCCGTTGCCGCTGCTGGAGCCGCCAGACTTCGGCTGGCGGTTGCTGCGCTTGCCGGAGCGCCTGGTCTTGGAGGTGGCGCCACCAGACCCGCCCCCGGAACCGCCAGAACACTGCTATGGGACGGGCACAGAGGGCCGGCCGGCGGCTGCGGCGAGGAGGGCGGTGGAGAGATCCGGATCGGAGGCGCCCACGGTGATCTCCTCGAGTAGGAGGTCATTCTTGGCCTCCAAGAACGTGGGGAAGGGGCGCCCTCGACGGATGTGGCGGCCGATGGCGGTGTACTTGGCGTTGAGGCCATGTACGAGGTTGAGGACGAGGGTCCGGTCGGAGACGGGCTCGCCCAGGTTGCCGAGCTGGTCGGCCATGGTCTTGAGGCGCCTGCAGTAAT
The DNA here is from genome assembly GCF_016808335.1 of Panicum virgatum. Classification (NCBI taxonomy): domain Eukaryota; kingdom Viridiplantae; phylum Streptophyta; class Magnoliopsida; order Poales; family Poaceae; genus Panicum; species Panicum virgatum. Next base: position 51,015,574 of record NC_053142.1, read on the forward strand.
CTGAAATAGACAGATCACCTTGCTTGAAGCCGCGGAACTGGGCGTCAAGGAGGAGGGCACGCGTCTCCTGGTTGTCGAGGAACTGAAACTCGACGGCAACCCAGATGGTGTGGGCAGAGGCGTCGGGCGTCATGACGGTCTCGACGAGGTCGTAGGAGATCGTCCCGTAGATCCATGACCGGACGACGCAATCCATGCGCGCCCAGTCAGGATAGCTGGCCGGGGGGTCGTCGAGGAGGACGTGGTCCTGCAAGGAGAACTTGCCGAGGACGAGAAGGAACTGCTCACGCCACCTGGTGTAGTTGCCGGCGGCGACGTCGAGGACGACGGGGACGAGGCTCCGGATGTTCTGAACCGCAACAACCTGGGCGTGCAGATTCAGAACGGCGGCCGCTTCGTGAAGCAGCATGGCGCCGTGGACGTCGTGGACAGACTTGTCGTCGTCCTCGTGCGCCGGCGGGGCGGGGGGTGGATCAGCGGCGGCGGCCGCTGCGCGCTCCTTGGCAGCAAGGAGCGCCTGGCGAAGGCACTCGGTGGCGGCGTCACGCTCCTTGGCTGCAGCGTCGGCGAGCTTCTCGGCCTCGGCGGCGTGCGCTAGGGCATCAGCCCTAGCCTTGGCGCTGGCAGCCCTGCGTTCCTCCTCCGTCTTGGGGGAGGAAGGCTCGGAGTGGGATCCAGCCATGGAGTGGCTGCTGCGGCGGGGAACACCGGAGCAGGGGGGGCAGCTGCAGGTCAGCGCGCGCTAGGGTTAGCGGAAGCGAGGTCGGGGGTGACCCGGTCTCTTGATACCATGAAGGAAGGTATGGCTGAATAGGATTGGATTGATTAGGGTGCAAAGCACGAGTACAAGTACATATAGGCAAGGATGCCTAGGTATATGGAAATATCCTATCAGGGGATCCTTGCCTATCCTAATCACCAGATCTAATCCTAGGGGGGGCGCACCTGGACAGTGCGGGCGCCCCAACCCTAAAGGCCAATATGGCCGGCACAACCAAAGGCCCATGGGCCAGCCTATACAACTCTCTAACAGGTTTAAGCTCACATGCACTTTTTTCTGTCCCGCCCAGCACTCAGAAATTAAAAATTTTATACTAACATAACACATGAAAAAGAAGGTTTCAAGGATCACACAACTGTATAACTGTATACCCCTATAGCCCTATACGCAGATTGCAGAGGATATCTGTTCTTTAATGTCTCCCAGTTTCAAGTTTCAAGCCCAGTTCACATACACAAGGAAAGTAGTATGGCAGTACCTCTGTGACACCAGCACTGGCGGCCAATGAGTGAGCCTTTGCCATGGCATCGTCCTTCTCAAGAAACAAAGCACGCTGAAAAGCATGGCATGAGCCATGAGGTATAAAGAAAAAACTGTAAGACTGATCAAAATAACCTGGTAATGAGCACAGATTCTGACAAAACAAACAAGAACCTCGTATGGGCCCATGCTAGCAGTTGATTTGAAGAACACGTCCAAGCCTGAATTCTCCACTACAATGGACCAGATAGGTTCCTTCATTTCAGAAACTTGGGGGAGAACAAGAAAGATACCAAGTATCTTATAAAGAATTTGGCATGCTACATATAGTAGTTTGAAGTTACCTAAATTGATTTCTGAAGACGAATTTCCAACAGCATGGATTAGAGCGATAGTTCCACAAGCATTTCCCAATGATTCAATCTGTTTAATGAAGTAAACCGGATCCCGTGTTTCCTGCTACACAAGATATGAAACAAATATGAGCAATAAGGGAGAAATGCTGATTTATGTAAACCATCTGGAGTTTGCCATGGAGAAATGCTGATTTATGTAAACCATCTGGAGTTTGCCATGATATGAAGAAAAGTGGCGTCTACAAGGAACAGAATCGCTCACCCTCTCTCCATAAGATAAGAGTAGGTCTGAAGAGTAACTTGCATCCTGCAGTGGAACAAGAGTGCATTTCAACAAAAGACTGAACTTGCATACTAGTTCAGAAAGTCAGAAAAAGCAAAGGAAAGTTATACACAATCCGCATTAAAAATTAATACATCTCTATACAAAATAAAACAGTACATCCGTAATCGGATGAGTTTTGTTGCACAAACACATCATGGGAAAACTTGTTTGTGTACTTATTAGTCATCACTAACATGCCGTGCCAAGAGTCCAAGACTGCCAGTGCTCAGGGTGATATCGTCTGAGGGTTATATACTTCTATAGCACAAGTCATAGTGAGGCTTGGTGACTAATCAGGCGATTGCACTCCAGCAAGAGGTGTTGCCTCAATGCGGCATCATTGCTTGCGCTCCTGCGACTAGAGTCCCCACTAAGCTACTATTTACACTAAGCAGTCAGCACTGGTTTTGGGTACTGGCAATGGTGAAGCTTGATGAGTAATCCGAAAACTGCTCATGCTCGCGCTGGTTTTGGGGGAACAAACGGATCGGAGCCCTAATTTTCCCAAAATCGAGAGGGAAATAAGTTTCTCGAGCATGTCCGATGTGCCTACTCTCCTGATACGGGGAGGAAAAATGTCCAACGTACCTGGGGCGGATCAGGGAAGCAGAGAATAACGGCGAGCACAGGCTGGGGCACCATATCCAACGCGTCGGCGTCGAGCCCGTACACGTCGTGGAACTCCGCCTCGTCCTCCGGGACGCCCAGCGACCACACGAACTGCGTTCACGCGGGGGCGCGGCCGCAACGAGGTCAGGGAGGCCAGAGCGAGGCCATCGAATCGGTGGTCACGGATCGTACCTGGTTGAAAACTTCGGGGCTCGACTCCAGCGGCGGCCACCGCTCGCCGGCGGAGGCCGGAGCCGACCCCGAGGGGGACGACGGCAGAGCCATGGCTTGGCTGTGTTTGCGCACGGTGGAGCGCGTAAGTGGGCTCACGGATCTTAAATGGGCCGAATGCATACCGCGCCTTGTATTCGTTGGGCTCGAGTAAATCTGGGCTATTTCGGCCCATGTTCACTGGCTTATTAAGTCTTTCCATCTGAATTGCTACAATACAGTGAATTCAGTTACGCATTTTCTTCTTCTCAGCTAGCCGTGTCCACTCACGCTGTCATTCGCCATTAAGGAGCAGATTAGCACTAGCATGTGCAATTTCCCCCAGCCACACATACTGTACTCCGTTACGTTAAAAGGGCCCCGCCACTCTGCTCCAAGCCCCGCGTCGAACATTGCAACATTTGTTAATTGCAGGTCATAAATAAGGAATCTATACTCTAATGATTCATTGCACTACATGGAGTGGAGCCTTTTTATTCTAGCAGTAAACTAGTAATGCCAAGCAACCGGCTTGTCGGCTTGATATTGGACCCTATCTAATGAACTGTGCGGTCACTGTATAATAATCTGATCACCCTTAGCTTTGCGTTGGGAAAAAGGTGTGGTGTTCTAGAACGCGAATCCGATCTCTCCACGGACGAATGGGAGATTTGGTGCGCGGAATATATACTAGAGTGCGTGATCGTCGCAGCAGGAGAAACAATCTGTCCCTGATTGCATATATGTTTCCTGACGATCTATCTGCCGGGACGGACCCCAGCCGTGCAGTGGTTCAGATAGGCTAATTGCTTCATCCCGGTTGGAATGGCTATGGCCGCCAAGGTAACCACTTGGGATTTCTTGCTTCGTTACTCTGAAGCTGTACACTTCTCTGGAAGCGTACGGCCGGCTTTACTTTTGGATGCTCATGGTTGCTTAACGAGATTGCTGATGTGTTGTTGTCCTGCTGCATACGCAAACGCAGAAGGTGGTGCTGCTTCTGGGTCTCCACGAGAACGACGCAAAGGAGCAGCGGAAGGTGCTCAAAGCAGTCTCCGCTTTCCCTGGTGGTTTCGCCCTTCCTTTACCCGCTCAGATTTTTGAACTTGGACGAAATTTCACTGCGCTGTACAAGTGCTTTATTCCCTGTTTGTACAAGCAAGCCTGAATTTGTTCTCAAATCAAAACTCAAAAAATTTGTTCTCAACCCTGACAACGACAACCTGAATACCTGATCGCGCAGGCCTCGACCTGATCGCCATCGACATGAAGGAACGCAAACTGACGGTGGTCGGCCTGGTGGATCCGATTGAGCTCGTGACCAAGCTGCGCAAGCTCTGGCACGCGGACATCCTCTCCGTCGGCCCGGCCAAGGACGACAAAGCAGCAGCAGCAGCCGCAGCCGCCTGGGACCAGAGAGATGGCGGCGCCGGCGGCGTAAAGGAAGAGGGCGACAAGCAGGGGCACCAGGAGGTGGCGGTCGCCAAGCAGGTGGAGAGGCCCGACGACGACATGCGCTCGTGGCCGCACGCGGTGGTCTACCCCCCGCGGTACCCGCCCCCCTACCACCACCACCACCAGTACGTCGCCGGCGGCCACGGCCCGCAGGTGAACCACCCCCACAACGGCGCCTACGTCGCCGGCGGCCGCGGGGCGCGGGAGAGCCACCCCAGCTCCTACGTCGCGCACGGCCACGGCGCACGGGAGCTCCTCCCGAACACCTACCCCTACGCCGCCCGCGGCTACGGGGCGCAGGAGAACCCTCCCAACGCCTGCGCCATCTGCTGATGATGAGCTGATCATGATCATGGCGCCGACCGATTGTATTTGGTTGGTCCTCTGAACTTAGCTGCGCTCATCATCCCTGCACTTGGGTTGGCTGTAGAGGCGACTCATCATCAAGATTCGCTGCAGTTCAACTTCTGAATTCTGATCAGTGTGCGTGTAATGTGCATATACTTTTAAGTGATCTCGTCCTAGTATCTTGGTATATCGAGGTATGATGTAATGTAAAAGCAGACTGTACGGTTACATTCAAACAAGAGGTGCGCCATCGCCCGGCCTTCCCATGTTCCTGCTGCAGATGCAGGCAACCTGAGCCGAGGGGGGGGTTGTTGGGGAGGGGATCTACCATGGCGTGAGAGGAGGGTCTCACGCCGTTGCGCGTGGCGCCGTGTGCATGTTCAGGAAGTGGGGGGCGGCGGCGGCGGCTCGGAAAGAGGGCGGCCGGCGCGGTGCCGCCGATCAGCTGATGGTGCGCGGGTGCGGCAAAGGCACGGCAAGGAGGACGCGGGTCATGGAGAGGCGATTGGATCGATCACGGCCGTAGAGATCCGATCCAACGGATGATAACAACTCAGGGTGGACGGCATTTCATTTACCGTCCACCCCGGACGGTATTTGGTTCACCGTCCACCCTGGGTCGTAGCGGGCCAGGGCACCGGAGCACCCGGATGGCATCCTCCCTCCTCCGGCTGCAGAGTCCGACAGGGACGGCCTGGAGGCCGGCTCCGCCGCGTTCCTCGCCTGCTTCTGCTGCGGCTCACTTGCAGCGTTCGGGCAAAATCGTCGCCGGCGTCGGTCCATCCAGACTCCAGAACCCGCCGCCGGGCGGGCACTCCGCGAGTGCACGTCGTCGCTGGCATGCTTGGCCGGTGGCTCCTCGAGAGGCGAGGGATCTCCGTGCGGGGCGGGTTGGGTGGCCGCGCTGGCGTCTCCGCCATCACAGGCCCAGTTCGTTGGCCGTACGTGCTAGCAGGCGTCGGATGAACCACGAACACCAAGTCGCCAATGGAAGGCCAGGAAGAAAAGGCGACAATTTCTGATTGTGTTTGGTCGAGCGATCCCCTTTCATGTTTGAAGTGATGATCTCATCGTATCTGCAACTGTCAGAGACAAAAAAAATACAATAGCGGAATGATCCTGTTTGCGCAGGGCCGTCGGTAGCCAAGTGATACAGCATGCGTAGCTCAAAGTATCCATGGCCGTCCGCAAACTCTGAAGCTATAATAAGCTCAGGATCTCGCTGCGGGTCCAACAGCAGATTGCTGAAAACATTTTGAGAATTCAGCATGGCTCCCGGCGGATGGAGCATGCAGTCGGGCGCCTTCAGAACAGAGGCGATCCATGTGTTCAGTGGCCTGGCAATGACCTCGCCTATGCCGACGATCTTGCGGTTGAGGGACTGCGAGCGGATGCTCCAGGTGAGGTGGGTGCCGCGGTGGTGGCGACTTGAATTGAGGGACGTTGGGTAGGTAGAGGCGGCGAGCTACTTTGATGAGAGCGAAGGATTGTGTGCGGCGGCGTAACCATGTTCAGGGAGACTGCGGCCTGCCGGCGCCGACGGCGCAGTGAGCGCCGACGGAGAGCGCGCGGCGCGGAAAGCTGGCCTGCGGGTCGTGGACGGAGCTCTTCAGAACGAGGCGGGGTCAGGGATTGGATAAATCACGGCCGCACATATCCGATCCAACGTACAGTAATGACCCAGGGTGGACGGTATTTCATTTACCGTCCACCCCGGACGGTATTTTAATCCCCGACCACCCTGATCGTAGCGGCGGCGCGCTTCAGGGCTCAGGTGGCGTCTCGCCGGAGGCCCGGAGCGTCCACGCCGCATCCGCTTCGACGGCGCCGTCCTGGGGAATCCTTCTCCGACCTCGCCGGAGGTCCTCAGGAACGGTTTGGCTTGCTGGTGCCGCCGTGCCGGGAACATGCGAATTCGTCTGCTGCTGCCATTTCGACTGGAGCTCGTGGCGCTCGGCCAAACTCGTCATGCGAGCAGCAGCGACATTCTGTCGACGAGATCGTCCCGTGACGATTGTGTTTCGCGGGAAGGGCGTCGTCTATTCGACGGCCATGGCTGCGCCGCTGGTCGTGGCACAGACCAAGGACGACGTTCGGCGACGCCACTCCATCAGGCAGGGTACCCTCTGGCCATACGCTTCGTGCGATGTCTGGCCGCAGGTCCGCCGCATCCGGACTGGCTCCCGCGTCGATGGAGCCTTTGTGGAGAGTCCCCGTTGCACGGGCGCGGCCGCCGGCGGCGGACCGCGGAGCGTGGAGTCAGGAACAGCGCGCGGTGATGGCCGCATATCGTCGTGTCGCGCGGCGCATGTAGTTTGCTGCTGAGCTCATTCAACATTCCTGATCAAACACAATTCACGGACGGCAAATCAGGTGCAGCAGCCCGGGAGGCCTTCCTGTTCCTGCTCCAGCCACAGCCCACAATCAACCTGAGTCGAGGGGCGTTGGGGAATGGGGAGGGGAGCTACCTTGACGCGAGCGGAGGGTCTTACGCCGTTGCGCGCGCACGGCGCCGTGTGCATGTCCAGGAAGAGGGCGGCGGCGGCGGAGGCTCGGAAAAAGGCCGGCCGGCCGGCCGGCGCGGTGACGCTGATGGTCGGCGGGTGCGGCAAGGCAAGGAGGACACGGTCGCGGTCAGCGCTCACGAGAGCAGGGAATATCAGGCCCTGCAATTGGATCGATCGCGGCCGCCGAGATCCGATCCAACGGATGATAACGACCCAGGGTGTATGGTATTTGGTTTACCGTCCACCCGGACGGTATTTTGTTTACCGTCCACCCCGGACGGTAGCCGCGCAACACCAAGCCGCGGCACGGAGCCTCCGGACGGCATCGGTGTCCTCCTCCAGGGGCAGAGTCCAACAGGAACGGCCCGACGACCGGCTCCGCCGTGCAAGCATCCTCGCCTGCTTCTATTTCGGCTCCCTGGCGGTGCTCGGACAAAATCGTCACCGGCGGCGGTCCAGTCTAGAATGCGCCGCAGGGCGGGCGCTCCGCGAGTGTGCGTCGTCGCTGGCATGCGTGGCTCCTCGAGACTCAAGAGGCGAGGGATCTCCGTAGCGAGTGTCGGATGAACCACAGATGCCAAGTCGCCAACGGAGGGCCAAGGGAAAAAAGTGACAATTTTGTTGTTTGTGTTTGGTCGAGCGATCCCCTTTCATGTTCGAATTGATGAACTCATCATTATAGTTGGCCAACCGGGCGGCACGGCACGGCACGGCACGGGCACGGGCACGGGCACGGGCACGGCAGAGCACTGCACGTCGGGGCACGGCGGCGCTACCGTGCCGGCATCCCGGCCCAAGCACGGCCCTACGAGGGCGCCGGCGTGCCGTGCCGTGCCCCTAGGCACGATGGCACGGTAGCAACAGCCGGAGGGGCGACGGCGGCGGCCGGGGAGACCGAGGCAATGGCGGCGGCCTAGGAGCCGTGGGCGACGACGATGGCGGCGGTGGCCGGGGAGCAAGGAGAGGACGGATGACTGCAGCAGCGGCTTGCATGGGGGACGACGGCAGCGGCGGCCGAGGATGACCTGCGCAGCGGCGGCCGAGGGCGACGCCGCGTGGAGGCAGGGCAGGGCAGGGCGCGACAGGAGTGGCGGCTGCGGTATGCGAGCGGCGGCGGCATGAAGAAGAGAGGAGGGAGGGGAGAAAAATGAAAAGAAGATTAGGGTTTTTAGTTTTCATGGTTTTATCGGCCCGGGCCGTGCTGGCACTGCGGGCCGACATGGAGGCCCAGGCATGGCACTACTATTGGGCCGTGCCTGGCACGGGCACGGTGGCCACGAGCCGGGTTGTTCCAGTGCCGTGCTTTTTCGGCTCATGCCCGTGCTGGCCCAGCGGGCTAGTTCATTTGGCCAACTATATTCATCGTATCTGCAACTGTCAGACTAAAAGAATACAATAGCGGAATGATCCTTTTTGCGCAGGGCCGTCGGCGATACAGGATGCGTAGCTCAACATATCCATGGCCGTCTGCAAACTCTGAAACTCTGAAGCTATAATAAGCTCAGGGGCTCGCTGCGGGTCCAACAGCAGACTGCTGAAAACATCTTGAGAATCCAGCATGACTGCAGCGCCGGCTACACATTGCTTATTGGTTATGGCCCGGACTGTCACTCTATCAGGCGAAGATCACAATTCACAACAGCAGTTTCAGGCACTGCAGGCAGTCCTCATTGTTCGATTACTACACCCTGCTAGTATCCCAACAAGCTGACTCTCTGACTGAAGCAGGGTATCGACGCTGAGGCCCCAACGAGAGCACCTTGCTCGATTGGGATGTTCCTGCGCGCAGACGGTGGTGGCGACATGGCCATGCCCCGGAAGAGCACCGCGGCGTTCCGGTGGTAGGCCGCCAGGGCACCTGCGTGCCGAACGCAGCCTGGCCCGGCGGCTGCTGTTCGAGTGTTCGTCTGCGAACGGTAAAGCGTCGGCGAGATCGTGGCGCCACCTTGGAGGAGACCGCGGCCTGCCGGCGCTGCCAGCGCCGTGAGCGCCGATGGAGAGCGCGCGGTGCGGCAGGCCCGGCCTGCATCTATGCGGGTTGTGGACGGAGGTCTTCAGAACAAGCTAGAGGCAGGGTCGGGGATTGGATAAATCACGGCCACACACGTGCCAGCGCCGTGAGCGCCGATGGAGAGCGCGCGGTGCGGCAGGCCCGGCCTGCATCTATGCGGGTTGTGGACGGAGGTCTTCAGAACAAGCTAGGCAGGGTCGGGGATTGGATAAATCACGGCCACACACGTCTGATCCGACGTACAGAAACAACCCAGGGTGGACGGTATTTGAATTACCGTCCACCCCGGACGGTACCCCGACCACCCTGGTCCTAGCGGCGGCGCGCTTCAGGCGGCGTCTCGCCCCGTGCCGACCGCAAAGGGCTTCGTCTACTCCGCGGCCATGGCTGCGCCGCTGGTCGTGGGGCACAGACCAAGGACGACGTCCGGCGATGTCACTCCGTCAGGCAGGGCACCCAGGCTATACGCTTCGTGCGACGTCTGGCAAGCAGGTTTGCCGCATCCGGGTGGCTCCCGCGTCGATGCAGCTTTCCTCTGGAGAGCCCCCGTTGCACGGGCGCGGCCGATGGCGGCGTCAGGAACAGCGCACGGTAGTGGCCGCGCGTATCGTCGGTGTCGCCTGGCGCATGTAGTTTGCTGCTGAGCTGATGCTCATTCGACATTCGTGATCAAACACAACTCACGAACGGCAAATCAAGTGCTGCAGCTCGTCTCGATCTCTACTTCCGTGTTGCATCGTTGCATAAGTGAGGAGAGAAACGGCCGGGGGCGGTCGGCGTTCCCAACACCATCCACCCTAGATCCTCCGTTTCCCGGCAGCCCACACAGGGGCCCAAAATTCCCGCAAGAATTCGAGCAGACGAGTAGCGGATTGCCGGATCATGGTGTGAAATTTCATACCGTGACATGTTCCATGGAGAGAGAAATGAAAACAAGAAGAAATCGTAGGGGTGGACGGTACCCCTGATTTTTCAGCTTGCATGCGCATGCCGAACCTTCGAACGTCGCATGCCTTCCTCGCTCCGATGAAAGCTAATCCGATCGATCAGTGCGATGATAGTTGAGGCGCATGCATCCCGGCTGCTATCGATTGTGTATTTGTGTCTGCCTGCCATTGCCAATTTGTCATGCGGCGGCCGGCGTTCGGGCTAAACCCGTCGCCGGGCGGATGCTCCGTGACCGTGACTCCGTGAGACAACGAGAGAGCGCTCGCGGCGAGGAGGATGGCACTCGGAGCTCCAGGAAGGTGCGGGCTGGGCGTGCCGGGTCGGGTGGCCTGCGCTAGTGATGGAGGCATGGCGGCCTCATCGGCGAGTACATTGCCGGGGCCTGTGTCGCGGCGCGGACGCTTCGGGCCCTTCTGTTCGGCCCCTTGCTGGGGAACACTGCCCGGCCCGCCAGTTTGCGCGGCGGCGTGTCCACTTCGTGCGACGGGTCAGCGGCGCCACGGGGCGGTTTTTTTTTTATATATTTTAAAAAAAATTCAAAAATATATGCCCGTTTTGAAATATTTCAAAAATATACCCCGGTCGCCCTCCCATAGGGCGACAGACCCAAAGTGTAATTTTTTTTCTTCAAATTTGCAACGAAGTCCCTGGAGGAAAAAAAGGGGGCTGTCGCCCCCCAACGGGCGACAGCCCCCCTTTTTTTTCCAGAGACCTATTTTGAGCTATTCAAGCGTGTATTCGTTATCATCGTCGACAGGACACGGGAACGACGACGAGGCCTGAGACGACCCGTGGCTGTCTTCGTACTGCACACGGAAGATGTGCCATCAATGCAGATCACCGGAAGACAAAACTGAAATGCTCTAACACAAGCACCTATGCAAAAGAAGGCTCGTTGCATAATTCTTTGTCCCCTAGTCACGGCTGGTACAAGATATGTGTCATAAAAGCTTCCAGGATTTCTAGCAGCAACCTGGGATAACATACGAGATAAGTTATCATATGATGCCTCGTATGTGCCGAACCGCATCTCGAACACCCTTTGTTTAGCCCGCCATGCCTTCAAATAACTGATGGTGTACTGGTAAGTCTGCTCAATGTGTCGAACAATCATTTTTGGCTCATAATTTAGGTTGTCCATAATAAACCCATACATTTGCTTTGCAACAAAGTCGCATGATATATTGCGATGCGAGGGAAGAACTTCTGACAGCAAACAAGTGTGCTCTTTGACAATGGAACATTTCCAGTTTGACTTCCATTTTCCCTTGAATGCATGTACTCGCCATGGACATCCAGCATTCACACACTTCACCACATATTCTTTACTGCCAGACTTTACGACTCTGAATTCTCGTTACAATGAGATTGCCCATAGTCTCACAGCATCTTTTACGGCTTCAATGTTTGGATATGTTGCGCCTTGCACTACATCATTCCCTCTGTACTCCCACTCCTGATTTCGTACATCTTCTGCGACATGACTGCCAAAATCATGCTCTTTCCACTCTTTTGGCAATGAGTACTGCTCGTCATCAGATGAGTCCTCATATTCTTCCATCTCTATTGCGGTTTGGTCTTCTGCCTCCATCTCATCCACAATGCTATGTATCCTTTCTCCCTCATTAGCAAGGCCCTGTGGTCCCATATTTTGGTTCTCTGTCTCTTCTGACTCATCTTGCTCAACATAATTGGTCTCTCTTCGAATACTCGGAGTTCCTTGATCTGCACAATGTTGGATTTCATTTTGTGTCTTCTCCTGAATTTGAACAAGAATGGCCAGAGGCCACCCACGCTCTAGAGCTGCTTGCATGTACTTCTGTCAGTCATCAGTGCTGTGTATCATCATTAATTCCCATAATTCACTTTCTACCTCCCAATTAACAAGAGACTGGACAGTGATCACATGTGTCAACGGATCAATATGGAACCCACGCTGCAGCCACTTACATATGGAACCAAAACTCCTTTCCAGATGTTTATCTATGCCGCTAGATGTGCGCTTAAAGTCAGAAAGATCTACTCCATTTGGCTCATACATAACATTTTATTCACCATAAAATACTTGAAACTGCATCTTGCTCGACATATCTGTATATCGCATAATACTTATCGAGTTATACTCTTTACTTCACTACCTTATTTAATAATCCGTAAAAACTAAGTATGAAATTCAACTACAACGTATAAGTATTCATAAGTACGTGATCACACTCAAATTCTATACTGCATATGCCAAATTCTATTCTAAATCATAATTAATTTATAAACACGTCTCTAATAGTACTGCAATTGTAATAATAAATGCGTAGAACTAATTTTCTAAACTAATTTACTACTACGTAACTACAAACTAAAGTATCATTGAACTCCTACTTAAATGGTTCTACTATAGTACTAATTAAATTAAATTACTCACCCCTACTTAAATTACTCATATTTAAATACGTAGTACTTAAATCTAACAATATAAACTAAATGTACTAACATGCAGATCACAAGTGCTGAATCCGGCAGGGCTTCGCCGCTTTCCTTCTCCTCACTCCTCTATTTTTTCTGGATTTTTGGTGGAATTTTTGGGCTCAAATGAGAAGGGAAGGGGAGGTCTGGACCTTTTATATGGGGTGGTACCCCGGTCGCCCGCCGAGGGGGGCAGGCCCCCCCCCCCCCTCGCCCGCGTGGGGGGCGACAGGCCGCGCTGCCGCGCTCGTGGGCTGGGCCCAGCGGCGGTCGCCCGTGGGCCGGGCAACAGGCCCCTGTCGCCCGTTGGGGGGCGACAGGGCTTTTTTTTCTTTTTTTTTTCCAGGGACCTCATTGCGAATTTGAAAAAAAAATACACTTAAGGTCAGTCGCCCTATGAGGGGGCGACCGGGGGTATTTTTGAAATATTTCAAAACAGACATATATTTTTGAAATTTTAATTTTTTTTTAAATATATAAAAAAAAACCGCCGTCACGGGGGGATGCCGACCGGCGCGGCGACCGCCGATGAGGGCGTCGGCGCGGCAGTCCGGCAGCTACAGATGTGGGACCGTGTGTGGGCCTTTGGATGTTGAACGGGCCGAGTGCATTTAGAACTTAGTAGAGGCCTGGTCCGTTTTTGCCTCGTAATCTCTCTCTTGTGCTACCGCCACCCATCTCGTTCCCTTTTTTTATAACGAAATTTCGGTCCATGTATTCATCACGGGCGTAAAGTACGCAGCACTTTATGCCTCTCATAATCTCGTCTCCGCGCTAATGTTGCAATCGGTCTGATTTGGGTTCACACCTCCAGGCTCCAGATCCAGATCAGTCTGAAGCTGACGTCAACGGAAATTCGTATTCAACTGTCAGCATGTGTCATTCTCTTGCAGAAAAAAAAAAGAAAGAAAATCATGGTTCTGAAAATAAAAATGCCTCCGCATGTGATGGACACCCCAGAAGTTTGACCGGCCACCTCAACGTGTTTGGACGTTTGAGTGTTTGATCAATGATCAGTGTGCCCGTGGGTGCTCGCTTGTCTCTGTTCCTCCAGGTAGTAGAACAAAGCAAAATCCTTTGTCCGGTGAGGAACGTGCTAGCAGCTGCTACCGAGTGCAGCGCAGGCTCTCCTCGGTCCGTAGCTATCCTGCTCTAAATGCTCTTGCTTACCACCTCACCATTCAGCAATCTCTTTCAGCGACGATTCGGATTTTCAGTCAAGTTAACGTGCGGCCAAGGAGGGGCGGCAGATAAGACGACGATAATTCTCTCGGGAATTAAGTTCGGATTGGAGTACCTCGGCCTGTGATTTCAATCAAAGCTTTCAGCGTCAGGTGACGAGAGCGATGCAGTTGCAATCCACCTACAGTTCGTCATGTTTTCGAACATGGCGGCTACGACTTTTCGCGCAGGCAGAAACTAATAGTCGCTTCTACGACTTTCAATCCAACTGTTTTCCGGGTGATGTGTGCGTATGCCAACTTCTGTCAGTACGTAGATTTTCGTTTTGTTCTTCAGAGTCGAAGCAGGAGAGCAGAACAGAGGCGGCTACGAGTACGGGCGCCAGTGGCGGTCGATTCGTCTCGTCGCCAAGCTGCGCTCCTGCGTAAAAAAAGAAGAAGGGGTGCCTGATAGGCGAGATCTCTCCACTCTCCTTGTCCTAACCTGCCGGATTAAGACCTAACCCATTGTTAATTGCAGGCCACGATCAGCCAATCTTTGTTTGGTCCAATAATTACAGCCTTTCTTTCACTGAGCTTTCAATAGCAGAAATTAATCAACCGGCTTTTAGTTGTAGCCCTAGGGACGGCTGCGGATCCACGGCACGGCACGGCACACAGGACTATACTGTCACTGCAGACGTAATAACCTAATTCAGTGGATTAACATAATAGATCATGCGTGCACTTATCCTTCGCGTTACTGGCCTGAGTACAGACAAGGTCGACATGCGCTAGATCACGCGTTTGATAGGCGGCTAGATCGTCAGTGGATTACAGCCCTTGCTTGGGCAAGCTACTAGGACCAGCATTTGACCACTGTTATTGACAAATCAAAAGCTAGATCGTTGTTGTAGAGGCCGATTCCAGTTTGCCCTTGAAAGCGTAACCAACCCCGCAGAGACAGAGAAATCCGAAGCATTCATTATTGCAAACAAAACCCAAAAGATATTTGAAGCATTCCACTAGACTTTCGAAAAGGCGACGCCTTTGGAATATCTTACTCCGTACGCCTGTCTCGAGCTTTTGAACATACATACACCTGACCTGATCTCCTGATCCGGGCAACCCAACATGCGCGATCTGGATTCTGATGCTGCACCGTACCTGAGATGTTGATTCAGCGGTGGATGTGGGCATCCTTAACCGTTGCTTTTGCTTCCTCCTAGCTAGCGAAACAGATGGACGTTGGACCCCGAGTCGATTTTGTGAACACAGGCGCGAAACTAATGACATCTTTTTTTTTTTTTTGAAGCTAAAGGCAGTAGCACTGCCAGATCATTTAAGAAGAAGAAGCAAGCGAGTTCTTACAATAACTGTGATTACATAAAACTTAAATAGACTCAAACTCAAATTAAAAATAATGACATCTTAGTAAAGTAATAGTGAACGTACTAGTGATCGATATGACGATTAACTAACAACACCCTGCCCTGTCTGCTCATTATTGTTTTTCTTCTTCAATTTCTTGTTGTCCAATACTTGAAATTTCTTCCTTTCTGGAAACCTTTTTGATTAAATTAAAGAAAGCGTTGTGGTTAATTTGAAGCTTTCAGCGTCAGGTGACAGAGATGCAAGGCGGCTGCGACTTTTCAGTTTTCACACACGAGAATACTTATTCGACTCCACGACTTGTATAATAATGTAATTAAGCTAGCGCTGCCCCGGCCAAAGCGTATGTCAACTCCTCCTGCCAAGGACCAATGCGCACGTACGAACGAATGTGTAATTCCTATTGCTACTTTGCTAGTACGCATCGGAGATCCTTCTATCTGGCTGGCTAGTTGCTTTTTCTTTTTTAAAAAAAGCAGCCAGTCAGGATAGCTAGGGATGGCTCCCTACTCCTATATTATTGTATTAACCAGAAATTAGCCGTCGAGCGCTTAGCGCTGCGTCCGCTCTCGTGCCCTAATAATTATCAACACGGACTAATTAACTAAGTAACCCAGTGTCGTCATGATCGTCGCTGCTCTTATTTTGCTGTGAACGACGGCTGCGAATCCACTGCAAGCCTGTTGTATGCATGCGCTGCACACTGGGGTGCCACCACAAACGTAACGCAGTGGATTAAGATTAACCAAACACGTCACGCACTTTATCAAGTATGGCACTATTATAGCCTGATCTGGACTCGAATCTGGAAGGGGACTGTGCCTAACTTTTAGTACTGGTATATGTTGGAGCTGGTCAATGTTTTTTTTTTGAAGAGAAGCTGGTCAATGTTTGACTAGTCAGCGCCGGAATCGTAGTACTACTACCAATGTTCATTTGAAAACACCACTAGCCCCGTGTTTGGTTGCCTCCTGTAAATTTTTTGAAAAGAAATCTTTCTACATTTGAAGTACTAAACATAGACTAATTAGATTTATTAGATTCGTCTCGCCATTTACAGACAGCAGTCGCAATGCATTTTTTATTTCGTCTAGATTTAAGTCTCCATGCAAGTGCCGGAAATTTTTTTTGGAATTTTGAACTTCGCAACCAAACACGGCCTAATTTGTACTTCTAGTAGGAGTACTAGCTAAGCTAGGTGGGGGCAGTGGCCGCGCGAACGCGTTGCCGCCAAGCTGCTGCTTCTTCTTCCGACGACGATGCAGAGATTGGTCCTTGGCCCCCAAGGTGTTTACAGGATCAACATGCATGTCGCGTCCCCATCCCAAGTGGCCAATCCTGGTCCAGCTCGGCGTGCCAACCGAGGACGACTCACAAATGCCGTTCCTGAACTCCACGCGGCGAGGAGAATCGCCGTGGATTTTGGTGATCACAGGCTGCTTCTTTTCTTTTTCCTTTTTCCCACCCGCACGGTGGCTGCGCGTTTCGACGTTCTGCGGGTACTTTTCAAGGGGGCGAAAAAGCATGGACACCTTTTGGAATAGGAATCAGCTCGGTTCTTCTCTTCTGCCGAGACTTTTTAGACAGCTGATCCAGGCAAGGATCTGATCTGATTGGAAAGGCATCAGAAAGCTTGCTGTGACGAACGAACGCACTACGAGGCTGCGCAGAGAGAGGAGGCAGCGCGCGATCCGACGCCGCTTGGGCCACGTGACGATACTCCTATGTGCAGCGAAATTTCCTTGCGGCCGTTGCTTGCTTCATGATGAGAGAACGGATGGATGCAGGAGAGGGGAGACGACGACCCCAAGTCAACCCGGCGACACGTGCATGCAAATTCAGTGTGGAGACAGGCAGACAGGCAGACAGGCAGACAGATCGGCAGTGTGATTTGTGCTCAAACCATCGTACACTAGCTAGTGAACTAGCGATAGCACAATCAAGGTCGATCTTCCCGGAAGCTCAGGGCAAGGTAGTGGAGGTAAATTAGTGCTCTGAGACAAGCACTGTCAGTCACTCGATCGAGTTAACTGCTGCTGTCCCGTAACAGTCACATTCAGAGTCCCTCTGAAAGAAAAAAGAAACGTGCACTGAAAACCCGCAATTCTTCCTTCCCTCAGCATTCGAGCTTGCACGGTTGCACTAACCATGTGACAGTATCGTGGCCCTGTTTGGTTGTGTGCAGCACACAAGCAGCACAAAAATTTTGACTAATAATTAGGGGTACTAAATAAAGACAATTTATAAAACTAACTCCACAATCCTACGCTACTTCCCGAGACAAATCTAATGAGGCCTTTGGCCGCACGATTAGACGATGGGTACTGTAGCATCACTGTAGCCAATCATCGATTAATTACTATCATTAGATTCGTCGTGAAAAGTTACACCCATCTGTGTAAAGGTTTTGCAAATAAACTTTATTTAGTACTCCATGCATGTGAGATTCTTTTCTCGGGAATTGTGTGCTATTGTATGATAGGGAAAACCAAACAGGGCCCGTATTGGGCGAGGCAGGTCTCACTGTCGCTTCCACAAACAGCTACTAGTAGCTGGCAACAGTGCTGCCACCGATCGCAAGTCAGTCAAGATGGTGGCAGTGCTGCCGAGCCCGGAAGAGGACGAGAAGACTCGGGAATTCGGCACCGGAGGTCATCGCGGGGCCCCTGCAACTCCAAGCGGGTGGCTCGCCTCGCCTGCCTGCGATCTACTTTGGCGGTTGCTTGCGTGCGTCCTCCTCCTCGCTCGCGGCGCGTTCCACACGGCACGGCCTCCGGGCCTCGGCTCCCCTCTGCTGTCTGTCCTGGCCTCTCGCCGTCTGTTGACAGCCAAATTTGGCATTTGCTGAGGCCGACCGGTCTGACCGGTCGAGCCGGCCGGTCAGACCGGTCGGCTCTGTACAGTCCGAGTAGAATTAGGTTTTTTGTAAAGAGTCCTCATATAATCCTACTCGTGAAGGGGTACGTCTTCCCCGGCCTATAAATATAAAGGCTAAGGCCGATTGAGATTATTCCCAATCGAATCAATACAAAAAATCGCATTACTTTTATCTCTCAAACCCTATCCTTTTCAACCCTAGATTGCTTTCTTCCTTCGTCCCGACGGCATTTGAAGACGTTCTGAGTGGCCTGCCGACCTCAGAGCAACCCTACGATCACGAGCTCCGACGGGGTCCCTCCCGAGCTCGCTATTCTAGGTTTCCAGCGACCCCTGCCTGCACCGGTCAGACCGATCGGCGAAACCGGTCAGACCGGTCCTCCCAGGGTTTCGCGGGTGTTGATCGTTTTGACGATCGTTCGCGCGTTCTAGTGCATTCAAGTGTGTTGGCGCAATTTTGTGTCAACACACTTTTTGGCGACTCCGCTGGGGAACAGATTAATCTGGTTTCAAAAAAACCGATCTAGTCTAGATTCTCCAAGAAGATGGGTACTCATGGTGAGATCCACAACGACAACATCATCAAGGCGACCATGGAGGAGCTCACTGAAGAGGAGCGCAAGGCCTACCTCATCGCTGAAGAGCACCTGAAGGAGCAGTTTCTTCAGGGATTCAAGAAAGAGCGAGGAGGCCTAGTCAAGAGGGTCGGGGAGTTCGTGATGCCATCGTTCAAGTTAAACCAAGACAAGGTCGAGGTACTTTCTAATGATCCCTCTGAACTAGTTAGGCAATTCTCTCTCATGGTAGATTCGAAAATATCTGCTGCGCAAGTAGCTTCGGGAGAGACCCTTGCTGGGCTTAATGATGAAATTGCAGCGCTCAAAAAAGGTAAAACTGTCGAGGGTGGCGCTAAATTCACGGAATCAGATTCGGCTGGCACACCTTTTACCCAAGATCAATTCTATGGGATGCCGCCGAATTCGTTTCCAGGGCAATCTCCGTTGCCGTCCACTGTTCATGTGCCACCAGTCCCACCGGTCACCTCGACCGGTCAGACCGGTGCAGGCGGTCAGACCGGTTACTCGACCGGTTAGACCGGTATGACCGGACAGCAACCAGTGCCGTCTGTAGCGTACACGTCTAACCCTAGTTCGGCCGTCCCTAGCCGAACTAATGAGATGGTGATGTATACAGGGCCTCATGCTACATCACAGCAGGGATCTGGACCTCATCGAGGGCCGATTTCTAACACTAACATGGCTTACTCCGGTCCTACCATGCAACGTGTTTCATCTTCTCTGAATACTTCGGCCAGTGGTGCTTATCAGGCCGATTTTAGTATATTTAAAGAAGATTTAGCCGGAGTACTTAAATCTAAACTTGGGATTGATATGGGTGGGTCGCGTTTATATCAAAAGCCATATCCTCCTGAGTTTGATTTTATTTCATATCATGTTGGTTGGCGTATTCCCGAGTTTGTCAAATTCAATGGTGAAGATTCTCGTACGACTTGGGAGCATGTTAGCCAATATGTCTTGCAATTGGGAGAAGCGGGTCTTAATGATGCCTTGCGGGTTCGTTTGTTTTCTTTGTCTTTGACTGGAACCGCTTTCTCTTGGTTTTCCTCACTTGCGCCGGGATCTATTTTAAATTGGAATCAACTAGAGCGCAAATTTCATGATCACTTCTATAGTGGGGAAGCCGAAGTTCGATTGTTAGACTTGACATCGATTAAACAAACTCGAGATGAAACAATTTTGGATTACTTTCAAAGATTTAAAGCTTTGAAAAATCGGTGTTTTAATTCATCTCTTTCAGAAAAGAATTTGGCGGATTTAGCGTTTAATGGCTTGCGTTCTTACTTGAAGGAAAAACTTGAAGGTTTTGATTACATTACGGTTAATCATTTGCAAATGCGAGCTATTGGCACCGAATTTAAGTATAAAAATCTTAAAGATACTTTCAAGTCTCATCGGTCCAACACACACGTTCTTGATCCTGATTCAGATGGTTCGGACGATGATAGTAAGGAAGTATATGCCGCTGAATTTGTTTGGCCATCAAAGGCCAAACCCGGTTCGGTTCCGTCTCTCAAGCCGATTCAAAAGAATCGGCAAGAGGAGCCGAAATTTACTTTTGATGTTTCCAAGTGTGATCGGATTTTTGATGAATTGCTTAAGAATGGTAACATCCGATTGTCACATGCTATTCCATCTCCCGATGAACTTAGACGACATGCATATTGTAAGTGGCATAACTCTACATCTCATGCTACTAATGATTGTAATGTTTTTCGTCGACAGGTACAATCGGCCATTAATGAAGGACGATTGGTACTTTCTGAGATGCAAATTGACAAAGCTCCTTTCCCTGTTCATACGCTGGAATTGAACAATCCAAAGGTGCTCATTCGGCCGGAACAAGCCGAAGGAGCTAAGGGGAAGCATGTTGTCATCGGTGATCCAAGACCGATGGATACAAGTGATAAAATCCTTGCTCGTGAAGTTGTCAAAGAAAAAACTGATGATGGCCAGGATACTTTGAAGATCATTGTTAGAAATCCCAGACTCGGGGGCAAGGAAGCTCTCCACCAGAAAATCGGTCTGCTGATCAGGCACGACCGGTCAGACCGGTGTATGCGACCGGTCAGACCGGTCCGACCGGTCAGGCCGGTTCTTGGTGACCGTCCCCGGACCTTCAAGCCAAAACGTCCGGAAGTGGGTACTTGGAAGACCAACGAAGTGAAGGTGCAGGGAAGAATTGCTAATCAGAAGCCCACCTTCAACCAGTTGTTGAACAAGTACACAAAGGCCGTTCAAAACGATCGGCCGTTAAAAAAGAGACCACGTTCACCACTATGTCAAGATCATCCAGCGTCCCCAAGGAGGGAATCTAGCAGGCGCAGAGGTGATGTTGTCATGTTATATCCTCCTCAGAAGATGTATGCTACCATGCCGTGGATGCCACCGGCTTCAAATGCAACAAATCCGGCATGGAAGCATGGAGGGATATGGATGCAGTGTTTCCCGATGCCTTATCCTCCACATTATCAAGGGGAAAGCTCTAGGATGCCGGTGCATGACCGATTGGGACCACGCCAATCCGGTCCAGTGCAGCAGGTTTCACCGGTCAGACCGATACACACCGACCGGTCAGACCGGTCTCATCAGAAGCCGGGTCAAGCTCCTATTCCAAGGTTTGAGTATCACGTCAAAGAAAAGAGGGGGGAGTAGAAGACCGTGGTTGATTCAGAAAAGCCCAAAGCCGATGTTGTTCAAATCGGTGAAATCGAAGTGCCCATAAGAGATACGGGCAAGAGACCGATGGATGTAGATACATCGGTTGATGTTCCTTCACAAAAGTCGGTTATGGCTAATGATCATGAGGCCGGTGGCAGCAAGGGTGCAGCGGATAAGTACCATCAGCCTAGATGGTGCTCTTCGGGATTAACTCATACTCAAAAAAGGAAATTGCAGCGCCTCCGCAACAAAAAAAAGAAGGAACATGAGAAGGAGAAGATGAGGGATGAGGAATTCAACAGATACAGGCCTATGTTCCCTCAAAGTAAGGTGTGGAAAGCTAAGACAGCTGACCAGCCAGACAGACCGGTCGGACCGCCACAGCCGACCGGTCAGACCGGTCAGGAGGACCGGTCAGACCACTCTGACCAACCGGTCAGACCGGTCGAGCCCAGTGCAGAGGCAACAGCCGAATCGGTGCCGCCCGTTTCGGTTCCTTCTGTTGATGAAGCCCCAGCAGTTCCTCCGACAGCTGAAGACGAGGAATTGGTAGACTACGAAGTGTCTCCAGAGCGCACTAATATGGAGATCAATGTGGTGCACTTATCTTCAGATTACTTCGTGGTTCCGGAGGAGGATTTGGCTCATCTTCAGTTCGGGCCCCCGTGAAGCTGTGTTCCAGAAGCCGAGCGAGAAGGACAATCACCTCAAGGCTCTTTACATGAGGGGACACATCAACGGGAAGCCGGTGACTCGCATGCTAGTAGATGGTGGGGCCATTGTGAATCTTATGCCCTACTCGTTGTACAAGAAGCTCGGTGGCCAAGACGAAGACTTGATCAAGACGAACATGACCGTCAGTGGTGTTGGAGGGAGCGAGCCCCTTAGCGCCAAAGGAGTTGCTTCCATGGAGCTCACCATTGGAAGTAAGACGCTTGCTACAGCTTTCTTCGTCGCGGAAGTGCAAGGTAACTACAATTTGATTCTTGGGAGGGATTGGATTCATGCAAATCAGTGTGTTTCTTCTACCTTTCATCAGTTTCTTGTTCAGTAGATCAGCGATGAGGTTGAGATTGTCCATGGGGACACTTCATCCTTTGTTGTTTTAGCCGATTCGGGTTCCATTAGTGCACACGACAACGTCAAGTGTTTGTCGGGCGTGGACCTGTCCGATTATGATTTGATCAGTTGCACTGTAACACCCCGGTGTTAATTTCGATGCTAATCGGGTGCTTAAACCGCTAATTACGGACTTAAGCTCATCGTTAGCGTTAATCGAGTTCGTGCGGTAAATATCATTTTAGCAGTATTCGATCGAGTTTTTGTCTCTGATCCGAGCTTCAAATCAAGTTGTGCCCAAAAACAAAGTTGTAGATCATCTTGTCCTCTACAACTTCTATTTTGGTCAAATTTCGGGTTTCAATGTGAAAATTTGAGTTTTGGGCGGTCAAACTTTGATCAATTTCAATTCAAACGAATTAAACCCGGTTACTGTGCTCTCCAGTGAACCGTACGCGCGCCCATGCCGTGAACCGCGTCGTCGCCGGCGACGCCACGCGTCGGCCGTCGACGATCCTCGCTCTCCGCGCGGGCGCATTCTATCCCTTCTCGAGGCCACGTTGCCCTTATCCAGTCCCGGTTCCGTCTCCGTTTTCCCCACCCCATCGTCTTCTTCCTTGGGCTCACGCCGAGCAAGCCGAGCAGAGCTCGCTGCCGGAGCTGCCCCGGCCAGACCTCACTGCCCCGCCTCGTTTCCTTGCGCTCAGTGCCGCGCGAGCTCGCCCCGAACCTCCTCCATCCATCCACGAGCGCGGCCGTGCCGTATCCCGACCGAATCGAGCCCGCGACCGCCGGCCACCATTGACAACCCCGTCGAGCTCCGCCCCCTCTCGTCGAGTTCCACTTTCCGGCCTCCCTTCGCTCAAATCGAGTCGCCGGTGAGCTTCTCCGCGCGCCCCTCTCCCTTCCCAACCCTATCCCCGCTCGATTCCGCGGCCGCCGGCGCTGGACCACCGCCGCGCCACCGTGGTCGCCATGGCGCCGCCGCTGCGCCCGCTGCGGGCTGCCTCCGCGCGGGTCCCAGCCGCGCGGCCGTGCGCCCCCGCTCCGCCGGACCCTACTGGCCGCGACGCGCCCCGCCCCTTCGCCGGTCAGCGCCGCCACCGGCGAGAACGCCGCCGCCGCAGCAAGCCGCCGCCGCCCCGCGTGCTTCCCGCCCCGCCTCGCATGCGCCCTTGCCGCCCCCCCCTCTCTCGCGCCCTGCTCGGCCGCGGGCCCCGCGCTGGCTCCGCGCGCGAGCCGCTGCGCTGCCCCGCTAGCCGGCCCATGGCCGCCGCGCGCGCGCAGCCGCGCCGCCGGCGTGAGCGGCCGGGCAAAACAGAGGAGCCGCCCGTCCCCTCTCTCTGTTCCACCGCCAAGTGGGGCCCACGGCTCCAGATTTGTTTTTCTTTTTGTTGTTTTCAGCTGAAAAGTTTGATAATTTCTACAAAAATGCAGAAAAATCCTAAAAATACAAACTAAAGTTTGTTAGGTTTCTAAAATCAAGGTCTTCAGATGAAAAATATTTGTGCAGGTGAAATGTCACCTTTGCCCCTGCTTAAATTGTGTTTTGTGTTTAAACTAGTTTATTTGCTATCGGTTGTTTTGTTTGTCTAAAAATCATGAAATTTATGCAGTGGCCTAATATTTGTATGTGTAATCCTCTATAAAAATTTCAGGTGTGGGTGCTGTGCACTTTTGTGTAAGTTTAATTGTGTTTAGTTTAACTGGCTAGGGTTAAAGTAAATGCTTCCCATCGTCGATAAATGTTGGAGATTTTATGTGGCATGCTTTACCAAAATCATTGTTATTCTGATAATCCTTGTGGCTTGATCATACCTGCAGGTTAGTCTTGCTTTTAATTTGATCCTAGCTAGGCTCTTTTCTTTATAGTTGTTGTATTTAATTCTTTCATGCATGCATGTGTTTTGCAACAAAACAAATCCCTAGTTAAGTTGATCCATGTTGTTCTAGGGTGGTATTTAAATCTTTCGAAGCGAGTTTAGTAACTTTTGCTTGATAGGAAACACTTCAGGCTAAAAGACATTTGAACCAGGAACCCGTCTCAGCGCTGAACCATCTCTTTTGAACCATAGTTAGGGCTGTGTTTTATCCATGCTTTCTTGTATGTTTACTGCATTGCGTTGCATCATTTCATGAGTTTCATGCATGGCATATTTTATTCGTGTAGACGCTGAAACCGACGTCGTCTACAAGCTGGTTGCCGGGCCGGTCCAGGAGCCTTTCGCAGGAAAACCGCAGCCAGGAGAAGTCGTTAATCAAGCTCCCGGAGAAACCACTAACCCTGCTGACCTGCAAGGCAAGCCCCGGAGCATAACCATAATTTAAAGTATTCAATGTTTATTTAAGTATTGTGCATTTATGTTCTAGGAGTTGAATGGAACCATAGTATGCATATTCCCTAGGTACCGTGGGCCTATACTAGTATGCAGGTGTCGATAGAAATGCTTTGCTAAATAGGATTTCGGTAGAAGTCGAGTGATTACTGTCACTCGCGAGTTTAGGATCTTGATCCCTTAGCTTTGGCTTGAAATGAATTGTTGAGTAAAGATAAATGGAGACCGGGCGGAAATGAGTTGGTTTTGGTATGGAATGGATGGAAAGTAAGCTCCGCCTGTGTCGATTGAGGACCGTACCGTTGTTGGCCCTGATGACCGAGTTTGAACAGTACTAACCACATACCGGAAGTAGGAGGTAGTCGAAACCGGTAAGCTGTGTACCACATTACAGCGGTGATTTGAATTCCGCCATGCTACGCTGGGCGTGGGAGTTGGCGGGTGTTGGATAGGATGCCGCCTCCGGGTTCTCCGGGAGTTCACCGCGAGGGGCCCATCACCTGGGTTTTAGCAGGCGTAGTTCAGATGCCGTGGTAATGTGGGAACAGTTGACGCGCATGGCCCGACGGGGCTTACATGTGTCGTGTGAGTTAGGTCCACCTTGCAAGGTTAAATCGGATCGATTCGCCGTCTCTCTCGGTTAAGAGAACCTTGGTCACTGCGTCACATCGTAGTAAGAAGTGAAATAAGTATTGGAAGGTAGCGAGGGAATGCTTTACCTGTTGTTCTGAAGATTAATATAATCTACCATGTGTGCTCTAGATGATACGGCGAACTTAGTTAATACTTGATTTACTAATCGGAGCTAAAATATTGAAAGTAAGGATTCAATCCTAGCAGCAACTCAGCAAAAGAACTCCAGAGCCAAAAAGCCTTGCATGTCTAGGTAATGGGCTAAGTATACCCAGAGTCGGGTAAGCCTTGCTGAGTATTAGTATACTCAGGGTTGTTGTTGTAACCCCTCTGAGCAGGTTGTGTCCCGGCGGACTTCGAGGAGATCTGTGCGTCCTGGATTGGACAGCCGCTTCCTCCTGGGTGGACCGTCGAGTGGGCCCCGTCTTCCCCGTGAAGAGTGGGCAGGTTAGCGTCACATCGGTGGGCAGGATGTGGAGCTCACCTTTTATCGTCGTCGTAGCTATCGTATTGTATTTCGAACTCAGTTTTGAACTTCCGCTGTGCGTTTGAACTCTGTTGATTGTATTTAAGACTTTTATGTAAAATCTGTGTTGTAAATTAATTTGAAGATTTCTGTATGCTGGTAACACCTGTGCTCGTCTTCGTACGGGTCTAAGTGCAATTGTGATCCTGGAGTACAGTAGTTTAATCGGGATTTTACCCGACAGCCTGTCAAGTTACACCGTTTTAAGTGCACAGTAACTGGATTAAGTATTAAGATGATGGTTAGTGCATTTAAGCCGGTTTAATTGGACGGTGCTGCTACAGCTGGCATCAGAGCTCTAAATTGCACTGGGGTGATTACCTTGCAACGATTTTGGGTTTTTCGAAAAGTTGACGCTAGATGCGCTAAGGAATAGAATAGATAGTTCGTATGCCCTAATTATGTTTTATAAGTTAGGTGGCAACTAAGTATCTATTTTATTCCAGCACTTCCAGCTTTTACTTTTTGTTAAACCTTATTTCGGTAACGACGCACCTACGCTGAGGTAAGCAAGGTAAGCATTCTGGTAGTCCTTAGAATAGCCCACGTGTTTCATACGTGCGCGGGTCCCGTATGTTGAGCATACGAGGAGGTGATAAGACTCGATTCAAACGAGCCTGTCGCTATCTGCCGCCTGATATGGAGTGCGGATTTCATGTCGTGTGATTATGATCACGGCCATTTCGTAAGGCAATGTTACGAGATGTAAACCTGTTATGCGGTTGGCCATGACCGTGACCCTTGGGACACGTCTACCCTTGGATGTCCCGTAAGGCGAGTGTACGGGAAGTGAATACGTTGTTATGACGTATGCAGCGCTGCCCATTCAGCGTCGAACGTCTGGGTGCCATCTCTATAGTGGACGGTAATGTATGGGTGAATATGTGGGAAACTGCATATGCGTTACCCATGTGGCGTAGGACACATGGGGGCCGTTCGTGTGTGCTGGCACGAAGGGTCCAGAAATGGATAATTATATCTCTCCTGTTGTCTTGGTTTGTCTGCAGGAACACTAACTTCGTTAAACGCGTTATGAAATCCTTGATCGTAGGAACGACTAGTATATATAGGGAGAGTACGTAATTGTGCCACCGATTGTTCTCGTATACCATATTTTGGTACTTGCTTGGGTGAGAAATGATAGAACGTGCATGCATCTTGGCATAATCTTGAGTTTGATTGATTGTCATGCCTGTCGCGTCGTTTGCTAAAATGTGATGCTTTTACCTAAACGTTCACCTAGAATTTGTGTTGTTAGTAGTGAGACCTATACAATCTGCTAGTCTGACCCTGGTTGAGAAGATCTTTCTCAGCGGCTTTGGATCATGTGAGAACCTTTCCAGTAGATCTTAGCTTGTCATTCAAGTCAACCTCTTGATTCATGTCTTGGACCAATTCCAACAAAACCACTATTACTTTTCATGGCAAAGCCTTGAATTTGCCAACAACGTCTTTCAATCCATCGTTCAATGATCGGCCTATCATTGATTTCGTAATCTATATTGTTGGCTATTTTGATTCTAACACCGGAACTTTGTACATTCCATTCTTGCTCAGTAGTTTTGGATAAATTAAAAAAAAAAAGTTTATGACAAAATAACTTTTTGAATACAGTCATTGCAACAATCATGCATCACGTCATTGGTCAGTGCATGGTGTTGCATCATCGTCGAGAATCCATAGATTGACTAACGGGAATGCATTCGAGTGTAACATCGTGGGTTGTCTTGGATTCCCTCTAACCTATCTTGACTCTTTTGGCCTGTTGGGTTGCTACTCTTGTTTTCTCTTGTGGTGGTGTTTAGTTGCATGACCCTGATGCCGCGACGGAACCTAGGGCCTCATGTGTGTTGCAGCCACCTGATGGAGCCACTAGGAGCGCGCTGGTGTCTCGGTATATGTGACATACCTCACCTCAATCCATTCTTATGCAACCCTTACTAGTGTCCTAACTTCTAATACTTACTCAAGGGTATGGGGTTAACGCGAGTTTAGTCACGAGGGAACAGTCATAAGACGCGTGTTGCATTGTGTGCATCGCAAACTCACGTGTGTATGCATCATATTTTATGCATCTCATACATGCATACATCAAGAGCATCATCATTTTTGCATCATGGTGTATGCATCATTGGGCCAGCATCATGGCAAATGCATCGTGTCATATGCACCATTTCATCCATCTTTTTATTGCACTGGCATTGCAATCATCCATCTCTAGGGTGCATCATTATCATGGCTATCGAGCATTTGCACTCTGAGTTGGAATATATTTTGTCATTATTCCTTGATTGCATCGGCATAAATGGGCATGTTTTGCAACTAGTATCGTGCAACTCAATCAAATAATACAATTCTGAGCAAGGATGTTCCGAAATTTCCATTTAAACCCATCTTCCGTGCTATCCTCACTTGTTCTCCCAAGCCTTGTGCTGAATCTCACCGACATCCGCTTTCTTCATGTCATGATCTCAGCATTGTGAGAACTGACCATCTTGTCTCATCATCATTCCTTGTTCGGTTTAACTTTTCTTTTAAGATCTGAAAACCTTATTTTGACTCAGTTATCCTATCTAGCTGAAGAACCGTGTACGAAACGAGTTTGATGCTTTCTTAAAAACGATCATCGTCATCAGGAGGCGTCCCTGGCTGCATGCAAGGAGGAAGTTCCTTTCGCTTTAGTGGCAAAATCCTAGAGCTGGAATGCGTTCGTAATCTTTGGAGTTCCATAAATGACCCTGATCAAGGTTTGGAGCTAGAAATCTTAAACGCAGTGCTAGTTACGGTTGTTTGTGTTGTAAAAATCCAGGATCTAAGCGTCCTGTAGACATTTTCGTTGACACGCTTACCCTGGCCAAGTTTCACCAAGTGCTTGTCTATGTCTGTGGTCTGCTCATGTGCCTGATGGTCAAAAGCCATACCTACAATCATGGTGGAACCTCTCTGTCGCTTATTCTAAAGATGATCTTATGCAATGCTAATCTCCTTTTCTCCTTTAGCGTCAAAATCGTTCCGTTGTAAATCACGTCATTGCTTTATCAGGTAAGTCTCTGGAAGGTACATCAGTTCTGTTCCAGGTGTCTGCTAGTTTCGTTTACAGATCCCGTAGGTTCCTGAATGGTTAGCGGACTTGATCTCATGTTACTGTCCAACCGGACCGAATCCCCTGTTGATCGGTAATCAGGTAATCTCATCGGTGGACGGAAGCTGTATGTGAAGCTTAAGCAAGAATCTTATTTCCAGCAATCTGTGGCAGCTAATCCCTGTTGCTCTCATGTTATGCCCCGTTTTTGGATCGCCTCCTTGCTATCCCTCCGTCTCGTAATGCTTATACATGCACGATCTATATGTGCTACAAGAGATTCTCGTTGGAAGTATGCCTGACGGCGCCGCAATGAAACCAAGAGCCTACTCTGAGCAATCAACACATGCTTGTACTACTCGACACACGCTGGTGCGGAGATTGCTGATTATGATCCCTTATACCACTGTGTCGATGTGATATCTCCTCATGGGCATTTTCCGCATCTATCGTTCGCCGTTTTGCCTAGAAATCTCTATACCGGACCTAAATTTAGTGAGTCTTTCTTCCGAAGTTACCAAGGGGATTGATCTTTCAAAGAACTGCTAATGGACGAAAATGCTAGAAGACTACAAGATGTGGTAGACAAAGGACCTTGGTTAATTTACCAAGATGATCAACTAGCTGGAGCTAAGGTATTCTCAAAAATAGATCTACGATCTGGTTATCATGAAATCAAAATCGGACCGGTGGATATACCAAAAACAGCATTCTCCACTCGTTATGGTCTTTATGAGTATTTGGTCGTGTCCTTTGGATTAACCAATCCTCCAGCCTACTTCATGTATCTCATGAATTCGGTGTTCATGTCAAAGCTGGATAAATTCGTCGTGGTATTCATTGATGATATCTTAATCCATTCCAAGACAGAAGAAGAACATGATCAGCATCTTCATATAGTACTCCAGCGTCTTAGGGAACATCAGCTATATGCTGAACTCAGCAAAGTGCGAATTTTGGCTAGAGGAAATTTCTTTCACCATAGTAGGAAATTCTGGTTTTGGACTGCATGTGTAATCTTGAGTTCCCTAAATGACCTTGCTTAGTTTGGGCTAGAAACTTGCGTATGCCTTGTTGTGTATAGCTATTTATGTGTATGAGGTTTGTGTGGGTCCTCCCGAAATAGAAGTTGTCCTACTGCTAAAGATGTCTCCACTTCATTCTGTTTCTCAGGTGAATAATGGAGTATACAGTGGGAAGTAGTAGAAAGGAACCTGGTCAGGGGCACATCAACCTTCTACCTTCCGACGTCGTGATAACTAAAGCACCAATGAGGCAATTTGAGCCTTGCCACTGTTGCAAGATGTACGACCGCCCTTGTCTACGAAGCAGCTCCACAGAAAAGAAAAGTGAGCATAGCGAAGTACTTGAAGAATATACTAACCCCAGACCGGAAATAAGTTGGAAGCAAGAAAAGACGCAGAATGTTTATTCGGACTCCTTAATGCCACCATCGCAATTTCCGATGGGATTTAAAGATCACCAGGTAGATTGTCGGACTCCCAAGCTCGGTGCAGGAAGCATAGACTTGAGTGGATGGGAAATTACATGCACAGAATTCCGTCCACGTGGTAGGAGGCAAGCTAGCCGTACCACTGATGTCGACCCAGCCATAAGAGCAAGAACTCGTTCACCTGTTCGGAGATCAATGAGGTCAAAGAAGAAATGTCGTTGCACCGGGTGTCAACCTTGTTTCAAGTGTGGCGAATACGGCCATTTTATCAGAGATTGCCGTTCATCTACTTGGAAAGATCCACCGAATTCGGCTAGTACCTCTAATAATCTAAACTGGACAAGGATACTATCCGATGTTCGTAGGTCGGGAGGTGACTCAAGACATCTACTTCGGATGTTAGCTGCACAGTACGAACCACCTACCCAAGGTCAGAGGTCAAATAAGCAATGCGATAGAAACAAGTCCGGCACTTGGTACCATCGGGAAGAGATAGTTCATGCTGAATGCGCTACCCCAAGAAAGTTTCCGAAGGTAAGACAGTTGAGGAAGGTAATTTTTGGATAGTGCTAATATTCTGAGTTAACGAACATCTTCTCTCCTTATCGGTCACTTACGCGTGTGAATCTCGGGACGAGATTCCTTTAAGGGGGGAAGGCTGTAACACCCCGGTGTTAATTTCGATGCTAATCGGGTGCTTAAACCGCTAATTACGGACTTAAGCTCATCGTTAGCGTTAATCGAGTTCGTGCGGTAAATATCATTTTAGCAGTATTCGATCGAGTTTTTGTCTCTGATCCGAGCTTCAAATCAAGTTGTGCCCAAAAACAAAGTTGTAGATCATCTTGTCCTCTACAACTTCTATTTTGGTCAAATTTCGGGTTTCAATGTGAAAATTTGAGTTTTGGGCGGTCAAACTTTGATCAATTTCAATTCAAACGAATTAAACCCGGTTACTGTGCTCTCCAGTGAACCGTACGCGCGCCCATGCCGTGAACCGCGTCGTCGCCGGCGACGCCACGCGTCGGCCGTCGACGATCCTCGCTCTCCGCGCGGGCGCATTCTATCCCTTCTCGAGGCCACGTTGCCCTTATCCAGTCCCGGTTCCGTCTCCGTTTTCCCCACCCCATCGTCTTCTTCCTTGGGCTCACGCCGAGCAAGCCGAGCAGAGCTCGCTGCCGGAGCTGCCCCGGCCAGACCTCACTGCCCCGCCTCGTTTCCTTGCGCTCAGTGCCGCGCGAGCTCGCCCCGAACCTCCTCCATCCATCCACGAGCGCGGCCGTGCCGTATCCCGACCGAATCGAGCCCGCGACCGCCGGCCACCATTGACAACCCCGTCGAGCTCCGCCCCCTCTCGTCGAGTTCCACTTTCCGGCCTCCCTTCGCTCAAATCGAGTCGCCGGTGAGCTTCTCCGCGCGCCCCTCTCCCTTCCCAACCCTATCCCCGCTCGATTCCGCGGCCGCCGGCGCTGGACCACCGCCGCGCCACCGTGGTCGCCATGGCGCCGCCGCTGCGCCCGCTGCGGGCTGCCTCCGCGCGGGTCCCAGCCGCGCGGCCGTGCGCCCCCGCTCCGCCGGACCCTACTGGCCGCGACGCGCCCCGCCCCTTCGCCGGTCAGCGCCGCCACCGGCGAGAACGCCGCCGCCGCAGCAAGCCGCCGCCGCCCCGCGTGCTTCCCGCCCCGCCTCGCATGCGCCCTTGCCGCCCCCCCTCTCTCGCGCCCTGCTCGGCCGCGGGCCCCGCGCTGGCTCCGCGCGCGAGCCGCTGCGCTGCCCCGCTAGCCGGCCCATGGCCGCCGCGCGCGCGCAGCCGCGCCGCCGGCGTGAGCGGCCGGGCAAAACAGAGGAGCCGCCCGTCCCCTCTCTCTGTTCCACCGCCAAGTGGGGCCCACGGCTCCAGATTTGTTTTTCTTTTTGTTGTTTTCAGCTGAAAAGTTTGATAATTTCTACAAAAATGCAGAAAAATCCTAAAAATACAAACTAAAGTTTGTTAGGTTTCTAAAATCAAGGTCTTCAGATGAAAAATATTTGTGCAGGTGAAATGTCACCTTTGCCCCTGCTTAAATTGTGTTTTGTGTTTAAACTAGTTTATTTGCTATCGGTTGTTTTGTTTGTCTAAAAATCATGAAATTTATGCAGTGGCCTAATATTTGTATGTGTAATCCTCTATAAAAATTTCAGGTGTGGGTGCTGTGCACTTTTGTGTAAGTTTAATTGTGTTTAGTTTAACTGGCTAGGGTTAAAGTAAATGCTTCCCATCGTCGATAAATGTTGGAGATTTTATGTGGCATGCTTTACCAAAATCATTGTTATTCTGATAATCCTTGTGGCTTGATCATACCTGCAGGTTAGTCTTGCTTTTAATTTGATCCTAGCTAGGCTCTTTTCTTTATAGTTGTTGTATTTAATTCTTTCATGCATGCATGTGTTTTGCAACAAAACAAATCCCTAGTTAAGTTGATCCATGTTGTTCTAGGGTGGTATTTAAATCTTTCGAAGCGAGTTTAGTAACTTTTGCTTGATAGGAAACACTTCAGGCTAAAAGACATTTGAACCAGGAACCCGTCTCAGCGCTGAACCATCTCTTTTGAACCATAGTTAGGGCTGTGTTTTATCCATGCTTTCTTGTATGTTTACTGCATTGCGTTGCATCATTTCATGAGTTTCATGCATGGCATATTTTATTCGTGTAGACGCTGAAACCGACGTCGTCTACAAGCTGGTTGCCGGGCCGGTCCAGGAGCCTTTCGCAGGAAAACCGCAGCCAGGAGAAGTCGTTAATCAAGCTCCCGGAGAAACCACTAACCCTGCTGACCTGCAAGGCAAGCCCCGGAGCATAACCATAATTTAAAGTATTCAATGTTTATTTAAGTATTGTGCATTTATGTTCTAGGAGTTGAATGGAACCA
The DNA here is from genome assembly GCF_016808335.1 of Panicum virgatum. Taxonomy (NCBI): domain Eukaryota; kingdom Viridiplantae; phylum Streptophyta; class Magnoliopsida; order Poales; family Poaceae; genus Panicum; species Panicum virgatum. The sequence continues at coordinate 51,048,730 of NC_053142.1, forward strand.
TAGTATGCATATTCCCTAGGTACCGTGGGCCTATACTAGTATGCAGGTGTCGATAGAAATGCTTTGCTAAATAGGATTTCGGTAGAAGTCGAGTGATTACTGTCACTCGCGAGTTTAGGATCTTGATCCCTTAGCTTTGGCTTGAAATGAATTGTTGAGTAAAGATAAATGGAGACCGGGCGGAAATGAGTTGGTTTTGGTATGGAATGGATGGAAAGTAAGCTCCGCCTGTGTCGATTGAGGACCGTACCGTTGTTGGCCCTGATGACCGAGTTTGAACAGTACTAACCACATACCGGAAGTAGGAGGTAGTCGAAACCGGTAAGCTGTGTACCACATTACAGCGGTGATTTGAATTCCGCCATGCTACGCTGGGCGTGGGAGTTGGCGGGTGTTGGATAGGATGCCGCCTCCGGGTTCTCCGGGAGTTCACCGCGAGGGGCCCATCACCTGGGTTTTAGCAGGCGTAGTTCAGATGCCGTGGTAATGTGGGAACAGTTGACGCGCATGGCCCGACGGGGCTTACATGTGTCGTGTGAGTTAGGTCCACCTTGCAAGGTTAAATCGGATCGATTCGCCGTCTCTCTCGGTTAAGAGAACCTTGGTCACTGCGTCACATCGTAGTAAGAAGTGAAATAAGTATTGGAAGGTAGCGAGGGAATGCTTTACCTGTTGTTCTGAAGATTAATATAATCTACCATGTGTGCTCTAGATGATACGGCGAACTTAGTTAATACTTGATTTACTAATCGGAGCTAAAATATTGAAAGTAAGGATTCAATCCTAGCAGCAACTCAGCAAAAGAACTCCAGAGCCAAAAAGCCTTGCATGTCTAGGTAATGGGCTAAGTATACCCAGAGTCGGGTAAGCCTTGCTGAGTATTAGTATACTCAGGGTTGTTGTTGTAACCCCTCTGAGCAGGTTGTGTCCCGGCGGACTTCGAGGAGATCTGTGCGTCCTGGATTGGACAGCCGCTTCCTCCTGGGTGGACCGTCGAGTGGGCCCCGTCTTCCCCGTGAAGAGTGGGCAGGTTAGCGTCACATCGGTGGGCAGGATGTGGAGCTCACCTTTTATCGTCGTCGTAGCTATCGTATTGTATTTCGAACTCAGTTTTGAACTTCCGCTGTGCGTTTGAACTCTGTTGATTGTATTTAAGACTTTTATGTAAAATCTGTGTTGTAAATTAATTTGAAGATTTCTGTATGCTGGTAACACCTGTGCTCGTCTTCGTACGGGTCTAAGTGCAATTGTGATCCTGGAGTACAGTAGTTTAATCGGGATTTTACCCGACAGCCTGTCAAGTTACACCGTTTTAAGTGCACAGTAACTGGATTAAGTATTAAGATGATGGTTAGTGCATTTAAGCCGGTTTAATTGGACGGTGCTGCTACATGCACTAAGGATGGTTTTGTTTCTGCTATACTAAAGCCAATGGATAATCGGCTAAATCATTTAATATAAATCAGATGAGTACAACAGACACTCCAGAGGAGACCGGTCAGACCGCCAGTGCCGACCGGTCAGACCGGTCCAACGCAGAATGGCTGCAGCAGAGGCTAGATCAATATCAGGCGCGTACGAACGATATGTGTGAAGCCATTGAAGATTCTGGTGATCTAGATAAGTTGGGCCAAGGGTTTACATCGGCTGATCCTTTAGAAAAGGTAGATATTGGTGATGGAACTATTCCTAGACCGACTTTTGTAAACAAAAATTTATCGGCTGAATATAAAGCCGATTTGGTTAATTTATTGAAGGAATATGTTGATTGTTTTGCTTGGGAGTATCATGAAATGCCTGGTTTGAGTCGTGATCTTGTTGAGCATCGTTTATCAATTAAAGCCGGTTTTAGAGCTTATAAACAACCGGTTAGGCGTTTCAATCCCATTATTTATGACCGAATTAAAATTGAAATTAACCGTTTGCTTGATGCTGGATTTATTCGGTCTTGTCGTTATGCTGATTGGATCTCTAATATTGTGCCCGTTGAGAAAAAAAGATTCGGGGAAAATTAGAGTATGCATTGATTTTAGAGATCTTAATAAAGCTACTCCCAAGGATGAATATCCTATGTCTATAGCCGATATGTTGATCAACGAAGCTTCCGGACATCGTGTTATTAGTTTTCTTGATGGTAATGCCGGTTACAATCAAATATTTATGGCCGAAGAAGATATATCTAAAACAGCCTTTAGATGTCCAGGATTTGTCGGTTTGTTTGAGTGGGTGGTTATGACTTTTGGTTTGAAAAATGCGGGTGCTACTTATCAAAGAGCTATGAATTTAATCTTCCATGATTTGATTGGTGTCATCTTGGAAGTATATATTGATGATATTGTCATTAAATCGGCCGGTTTAGATCATCATTTAGCCAATTTAAGAATTGCTCTTGAGAGGATGCGCCGGTATGGTTTAAAGATGAATCCACTCAAATGTGCTTTTGGTGTATCGGCTGGAAAGTTTCTTGGCTTCATTATTCATGAGAAGTGAATAGAGATTGATCCTAAGAGAGTTGAAGCCATGAAGAAGGTTGAAGCCCCTACATGCAAGAAAGATTTACAGAAGTTCTTGGGCAAGGTAAATTTCTTGAGAAGATTTATATCTAACTTGTCCGGGAAGATCGATGCTTTTACTCCTATTCTTCGGTTAAAAGATGAAACCGAATTTACTTGGGGGACAAAACAGCAAGAAGCATTTGAGAAGATCAAGATTTATTTGTCTTCACCACCCGTACTCAAAGCACCTAGGAGAGGAGTACCTTTCCGACTTTATGTGGCTGCTGAAGACAAGGTTATTGGGGCTGTTTTGACTCAAGAGACCGAAGGGAATGAGTATATTATTACATATTTAAGCCGACGACTTATTGATGCGGAGACGAGGTATACATTTATTGAGAAGTTATGTTTGTCTCTTTATTATGCTTGTACCAAATTGAGACATTATCTATTATCTAGTACTTGCATAGTAGTATGTCAAACTGATGTGATCAAACATATGTTACAGAAACCGATTTTGAGTGGGAGAATCGGTAAGTGGGCTTATGCTTTGGTTGAGTATGATTTGGCTTGTGAACCTTTAAAATCTATGAGAGACCAAATTATAGCGGATTTTATTGTTGAGCATCGGATTAATGACAAGCATGATTTAGAAGTCGGCTATATTATTTGCACACCATGGAAGTTGTACTTTGATGGATCGGTTTGTGATGATGGTCAAGGGATTGGTGCTGTTCTTATTTCTTCGAATGGTGCTGTTTTTGAATTTTCAAACCGATTGGAAGAAGAGTGCACAAATAACCAAGTTGAATATGAGGCTCTTTTATTTGGCTTGGAATTCTTGCAATCCATGGGTGTGAAGCATGTTGAAGCCTTTGGAGATTCTCTTCTGGTGGTGCAGCAAGTATCTAAGGTATGCCAATGCTATAACGGTTCTCTAAATGCATATCTTCATAAATGCCTTGATATTATTTTCTCCTTCGATGAATTTATTATTAAACATATACCGAGGGAAGAAAATGAAAAGGCAAATACTCTAGCTCAGCAGGCATCTGGTTATAATGTTACGAAAAAATATTTCAACATTCGCAAGCCGATGCAAACGAAAGCCGGGTTTCTGGTTCTGGACACACCGGTCCGACCGGTCGGCGATACCGGTCTGACCGCCCAGACCGGTCTGACCGGTCCAGAGACCGGTCTGACCGGTGATGCAGTTGCTGATTCTGATTCGGCCAAAAAAGTTGATTCGATTGTTTCGGCCGAAGCTCAGGATTGGAGGGTCCCTCTTATATCATATTTGAGAGATTCTGGTCGTGGTGCAGAGAGAAATATTCGGCGTTTGGCCTTCAAGTACGTTTTCATTGACGATGAACTTTATCGTCGCATTGCCGAAGATTTGCTCCTCAAATGTTTAGACTCGGATCAGGCCCGGATTGCTATGGGAGAGGTTCATGAAGGTATTTGTGGTACTCATCAATCGGCTCCTAAAATGAAGTGGTTACTTAGAAGAGCCGGTTTTTATTGGCCCACTATGCTATCCGATTATTTCAAGTACTATAAAGGATGTGAAGAATGTCAGTGGTTTGGTGATTTGCAATTGGTGCCTGCTGCGTTGATGCATCCTATTATTAAACCATGGCCGTTCCGAGGTTGGCGGTTGGATTTCATTGGACAAATTAATCCTCCATCTTCAAAGGGGCATCGCTTCGTGTTGGTTGCTACGGATTATTTCACTAAATGGACCGAAGCAGTTCCTTTGAAGAATATGACGCATAAAGAGGTAATTGAGTTTATTACTGAGCATATTATTCATAGATTCGGCATTCCACAAACTTTGACAACGGATCAAGGTACTTCATTTATATCAAAAGAGGTGCGTGCCTTTGCCGAATCTTACAAGATTAAATTGCTCAATTCATCCCCATACTATGCTCAGGCCAATGGGCAGGCCGAGTCTAGTAATAAGACTTTGATCAAACTTGTCAAGAAAAAGATAGAAGAAAATCCTAGGAGGTGGCATGAAGTGTTATCCGAGGCATTATGGGCTCACCGTATATCTAGACATGGTGCTACTAAGGTTACTCCTTTTGAGCTTGTGTATGGTCAAGAGGCCGTTTTACCCGTTGAGGTGAATCTGGACGCATATAGATTAGCAAAACAAAATGACCTCTCCGCTGTTGATTATCATGATATGATGATGGATAATATTGATGAGGTAACCGACAAGCGTTTGAAGGCTTTGAAAGAAATTGAGAAGGACAAGTTTCGGGTGGCTAGAGCCTACAACAAGAAGGTAAAACTTAAGTTTTTTCAGATTGGAGATCTAGTTTGGAAGACAATTTTGCCTCTTGGGATGAAAAGCAACAAGTTTGGCAAATGGTCGCCAAGTTGGGAGGGTCCTTACAAGATTATCAAGGTTATCTCCGGTAATTCATATATGATGGAGACGGTGCAAGGTGAACGTCTACCTAGAGCTATCAACGGGAGATACTTGAAGAAATTTTATCCTAGCATATGGCAAAGTGCATGAAGACAAAGACGGCCGGTATTGTATATCGCCCTTAGTTTTGTTTTTAGACTTGTATGCTCTGTGTAAAACATGTACGTCAGGATATTTCTTGTTTTTTTGTTTGTGAAACTCACCAAAAAGTAGGGGGGCATATGTTGACAGCCAAATTTGGCATTTGCTGAGGCCGACCGGTCTGACCGGTCGAGCCGGCCGGTCAGACCGGTCGGGTCTGTACAGTCCGAGTAGAATTAATTTTTTTGTAAAGAGTCCTCATGTAATCCTACTCGTGAAGGGGTACGTATTCCCCGGCCTATAAATATAAAGGCTAAGACCGATTGAGATTATTCCCAATCGAATCAATACAAAAAATCGCATTACTTTTATCTCTCAAACCCTATCTTTTTCCAACCCTAGATTGCTTTATTCCTTCGTCCCGGCGGCGTTTGAAGACGTTCTGAGTGGCCTGCCGACCTCAGAGCAACCCTACGATCACGAGCTCCGACGGGGTCCCTCCCGAGCTCGCTGTTCTAGGTTTCCAACGAGTCCCTGCCTGCACCGGTCAGACCGGTCGGCGAAACCGGTCAGACCGGTCCGCCCAGGGTTTCGCAGGTGTTGATCGTTTTGACGATCGTTCGCGCATTCTAGCGTATTCAAGTGTGTTGGCGCAATTTTGTGTCAACACCGCCCACCCACTGACCCGCCCCCAAGCACCCAGCGCCGGGACGACGCCAGCGGACAGAAAACGATTTGAACAGGAAGGGGGAAAAAATCATTCCCCACGACGACGTCATCACATCAACTTGCTTAACGGCTTATAACCCACCCAGCCGGTCCCGTTCGCGCGTCGCCACACGATCCGATGGCGTCGCGTCGCGCCCACAGGCCAGCTGCCTTCGTCGCGGCTTCCTCGCCAGCCAAGCCCGGAGGCTTTCCGCTTCGCGTTCCTGTCGCCCAAGTCGTCAGTGCGCGACCGGGACTGCTCGACTCGGCAGTGCCGGCCGGGTCGTGACGCCCGCCCTCGTCTCGGCCTATAAATAAATCCAGAAGTCTTCCCCTTGCCGCCCCGCATTGAACTCGCCCTCGGTTCGTTCCAGCGCTTGCCCATCGGACTCACCGCCGAGACGAAGCCCCACAACATCCCCCCAGACCCCAGCCAGCTTCTCTCTCAGCCCCCTCCGCTTGTCGCGTTGCGGACCCGGCGCACGCCGGCCCGCCCAGATATAGAGCGAACAGAGCCGCCGGCCAGACAGACACTCGAAGCGGTTGCTTGGTGCGGCAAGGGAGAAGGATCATCAGTCCCCAGTTGGTTTACTACTAGCCGGCCATGGCTGCCAAGGTAACCGCTTGGGAATTCTTCGCTTGATTCGTCAATTCTTGCAGCTCTTTCCACCAAAAGATTTTTTTTTTCTTTTAGCCTTTTGGATTCCCCATGCCCGATTGCATGCGATTCTTAACGGTATCCTTGTCTGTCCTGCTGCAGAAGGTGGTGCTGAAGATCGACCTGCACGACAACAAGGATAAGCAGAGGGTGCTCAAAGCGGTCTCCACTCTCCACGGTCCGTACTCATCACTGGCCCCTCCTTTCCTTTGTTTTCATCGGCTCCGCTCCGCTCCGCTCCGCTCCGCTCTGCATCCGTGTCTTGGAGAATTGCAAGCTGGAAGAGAATTTCATCTGTTTGTATAACCCACGCATGTCCGGGATCTGAATTCTGACGGACCAGAAGCTCAACTCTGAATTCAATTGTGCAGGTATCGACTCCATCTCCGTGGACATGAAGGACTCTAAGCTGACGGTGATCGGGCTCGCCGACCCCGTCGACGTCGTTGCCAAGCTGCGCAAGGTCGGGGCCGCCCACATCCTCTCCGTCGGCCCGGCCAAGGAGGAGAAGAAGGACGAAAAGAAGGACGGCGACAAGAAGGATGGCGATAAGAAGGACGGCGACAAGAAGGACGGCGATAAGAAGGTCGTGGTGTACCCGCCGCCGTGGTACGCCGGGCAGTACCCCTACTACCCCCACTACGTCGTCCACAGCGCCGAGGAGGACCCCAACTCCTGCGTCATCTGCTGATTGCCGATCCCCGCCCGGTTTTTGTAAATTCCTAGTTGGCCTGCCTGCCTACCTCGAGCTCCAGCGTCAGTGATCGCCGGCTGGGACCCGGACCAGGGCCGGGGCTGCGGTGGTTGGCCGCTGCGCTCAGCTCTATGCCTCTATTCCCTGGGTTGGTTGGCCCGTCCGCAGGTCGTTATATGATGACGATGACGATGGCCGGAGCAATTACGCAGGCGATCCAGGAGTAGTTGGTGGGATTTCAGGTTGCAGCGCCATTGCTGATCAGCGAGTTGTGTAGTGTTCATAGCATATTGTATCTGGGTTTTGTCCTTGCTATTTGGGTGTTGAGGCATGAAACTATAAACATATATAAAGGTTAACTGAACATACACTAAATTCCATTCCATCTCTTCTGATGTGTGAAGTCGAGTAAATAAAGGAGCTGGACTGTTTATTGGACTTGGTCCGCGAGGTTCACGTATGTGAGCAGGACCAGTGCTCCTGAATCATCTAGAAATGGCAACTAGTAGTAGGATGAACATGAACTGAATAGGAGGTCTAATGATATTGTAATCATAAAATGGTTGCTGTCTAACCCATCTTTCAAATTTGACAGTAAGGAGCCCAGCTTTCATCGACGACGGTTCAACTCTTCAAGGGGTGAACATGCCAGCTCACTATAATGGATTGTTTATATTTAAAACTAAATACTTTATTTATTCCATGGTCGGAAGCTGAGTTTCATAGGTCGGAGGTTTTTTTTTTCCATTTAGCTAAGATTAAAGGTTAAAAAAAAGTTTCAATCTAAAATCTGTACAGCCAACGACTTTTCTGAGAGTAATACATAAGCTAAACATATGAAATCTCAACAAAAAGCACTTCATGATGTGTGTGTGAGATCAGTGGCAGGTTGAGGAGGAAGGCAAGGAAGCTAGCCTAAAGTTGTTGGTTTGGTTAGTTATGCGGTGGGCAACAACTAAACACCAACTAAACATCAGAGCATCTCATCCTCACCACTCAACTCACGCCAACGCGCCTTTCCATTTATTACCGGCGCCATCGTGGCGGATCACGGCACCCGTCTCGACCGGGACAACGCAAGCGGCCTGGCTGGCCCCACTGGGCAGTGACCCGATCGACCGAGCCGAGTGTACCGGTCCGCCCGGTGGCAGCAGGGTCAGCTCAGCGATCGGACCAAGGCGCACGCGGACACGCGACGAGACGGTTATCCCCGAGCTCACGCACGCCCGCCCCCCCGCTTGTCCGGTTCAGCTCCCCTTCCCGGCCGTCCGTTCCAGAGCTTCTGGTGGCTTCCGCCTCATCGGCGGCATCCGCACATGTAGGCGCCACCGACCCGACCCGCCCCGCGCGCGCGCGCGCCCCTGTCCGCGAGGCCGGCGAGGGAGCCAAGCTACCAAACCCCATCCGCCTTCCCGGCACCATGGCGATGCTGCTCCACAGGGTGTGGGGATCCGTGCTCGCGCGCGCGGCGCCGGGGCCGGTCCCGGGCCCGGCGGCTCCAGGCTCCCCGCGGGGCCGCCGCGCGCAGACGCCCGCCGAGCAGTACTGCGCGTCGCTGTCGCTCGGCGCGCTCGACGCCGTCCCGACCGACGTGGTCGCCCAGATCCTGCGCCTGCTCGGCCCCGTCGAAGCCGCGCGCTCCACCGCCGTCTGCCGCGCCTGGCGCATCCTCGCCTCCGACAACGGCCTGTGGGCCTTCTTCCTGCGCCTCGGCCCCGAGCCATGGGACCTCGTCGTCTTCGCCGAGACGCACCTCGCCGCCGGCCCCGATTCGCTCCCGTGGTCCGTGCCGCCTCGCCACACGCTTACTTCTCACGGAGCTTAATTGTGCCCCGCGCTCAACCTCGGTATCGCAGCTGACATCGCTCTGCATTTGTAGGCTGTACCTGTACTTCGATACCTCGCCGCAGCTCTCGTTCAAACAGATTTACGGCCTCCGAGCGGTGGTCCCGGGTACTCTCATAGTGGATGGTAAGACATAACACATCCTTGACATCTCCAATCTTACTTACAAGGCCAGTCCTTGCTTAATCGAAACAAATATTAGACAAATTCTGAAGACAAGTTAGCACTCAACGGTGGGATAGTTCCTGAAATTGACTTCTTTCTATGTCTACATAATGAAATGGATGGTATTACTGTTTGTGGTGCAGCTTCAGTTACTAGTCAAGCTTATAATAGTAGAGTATGGGTTTATCACAGACGCAAAAGGGTGTTAAGGACGTACTGCATTATATATCTGTATAAGATTGCCATTATGTCTCAATTCTTGGTGTGCCCTCTGTTGTTTCTTTTATTGAAGGTGGATCTGGGTATTGCAAGTACGGCTGGAGCAAGTATGCTGCTCCTTCCGGGCGTTGTGCGACATTCTTGGTAAGCTGTGGCGACCAGTGGCAAGGCATAAGACGCCCGTGAACATTACGATGATCAATGCTAACCTACTAAGCTCAAGATTGATGTTTACTTATCTTCAGAGCAAAAAGATGTCATTAATTTCTATGCCTGTTGGGATTACTATGCAGGAATTTGGTAACATTGAATCACCTATGTATGCGAGGCTTCGTCACTTCTTCTCTACGATCTATACGAGGTTTTGAACTAGATCTTGTTTTCACAATTCAAAATAGTATGTTTATTTTGAACTATAAACAGATTTTCCATGGCTACAGAAAATTTGGCCAATGATGTCCTTTTCTTGTGTTAAAAGGGAATTTTACTGATGATACTAGTGGTTGCTGGGTGAATTTATATTGAACACATTTTTCTATGTTTATGGAAAGTTGGGCTTAGGAGGCTGCCTACTGTCAAAGTGATTGCACCATCTCTAGCTTTGAGATCAGCATGTATGCCCGTGAGTATTCTAGGATGTCTGCAGTGGCTGAGCCACACCTCGGGCTGCCAGGGCTATAGCCTGGCTCCTGGCCTAAAAAGTTAGTGCACAAAGCTATGAAAAGATATAGGGAAAACTGGAATTATAACAGGAGTAAAACTATTCTAGCTGTGTTAACTCTGACCCTAGCCAATCTCTGGCTCCGCCCCTGGATGTGCGCTCATTTATATTTAAGCTTGCACACATGCCATTGGCTATTCATGTTCCAAATCCATTGTACTGTCAAAGTGATTGCACCATCTCTACCTTTGAGATCAACGGAACACTAGCATATGCTAGGAGATAACGCTTTGGAAATTTTTACTTATTTATTTATTACTCCCTCTATTCACTTTTGATAGCTATATTTCAAAAACTTAAATGTTCAAAAATGATAGCTATATTTACTATTAGCATGGGTATTGGCAATAAATAGCACTAGTTACAAGGAGTTCCTAGTTAAAACATTGGAGGACCAACAAAAAAGTATGTGACATTTATTAGATTGATAAGCACACTTGTGGTGCCCTTGGTCATTGTGTCATATGGAAATATATCTATCAAAACTGAATGGAGGGAGTATCATGTATTGTAGAAAAACTGTATGGGGGAGTGATATTTTGATTTCCAAGTATTTAATCTTCCTACACAAAATTCTAATCTTCCTCTGATATTTGAATATTAGCGTCTGTTGTATTCTCTTACCCAAAAGAAGCTGACCGGTGAAAGATAAAAATCATACTAAGTTATTGTTGTCCTGATTTGGTATGAAATCATAAGGAGCTAGAGTTTCATTAAAAAAATTCTGAATGGGTGATATTTATTACTAAATTCTTTCTCTGGACATATTCATTGTATAATATGTCCATTCTGACTTTCACAGGATGCAAGTAAAGCCTTCCACTCAACCAGTTATTGTTGTCCTTCCACTGTGTCATACTGATGGTTTGTATTCTTATAGTCCTACTTGGCGCAACTATCTAGTTCACGGTTCTGCATTTTGACCATATTACTTGACCCAGCTTTATATTTGTCACAGATACGGAATCTGCTAGGGCCTCAAGAAAGCAATACAAGGAGACAATATACTCAGTCTTGTTTGATATGAATGTTCCTGCTGTTTGCGCTGTTGATCAAGTATGCATTAATAAATTCTTTGATTATCAGTTACACCAAATGGATACATTTTTCAAATTTCACCTTGTGTTTTCTATTTAATCCAATCATCACTCAGATCCTGAATGTATTTAGCTTTTCGGATTTAGCTGGCATATAAATTAATAAATTCATGTGATCGCACCACACCTGAACCATGACATTCAGTTAAAGCTTGCTGCCCAACTGAGAGTTTTGTATAAAATGATCCATACAATGCTGCAAGATTGTTGTAGGTATACACTGCCTTTCTTCGATGGCTTAAGTGTCCAAAATTGTTTGATCTTCAATTATTTGTACTTCTTAATGTGGCATGCATATAACTATCCTGGAGGAAACTTTTTAAGCAATGAGCTCACTAGCATTTGCTTTCCAGGCAGTTTTATCTTTGTATGCTTCTAAAAGGACCTCCGGAATCGTTGTCCACATTGGATTCAATACCACTTCTGTTGTTCCCAGTAAGTAATTTATATATTTTCCTGTCTTTATGTAAGATCCAATGCTGGTGATATTGCGACTGTTATTCAAGTATTTACTGTATTTTTTCATGAGTTTGGGAACACTAGTCATGCCATTTGCATCTTTCCGTTGCACATACTAATGTCATCACATTTTAGATTCTGATGTACTATGTTTGCAACAGTTTTTGAAGGCAGGGTAATGTATGAGATAGGTGTTGAAACTGTGGGGCAAGGAGCCCTTAAACTCACTGGATTTCTTAAGGAGTTAATGCACCAGAGAAATATATCTTGTGAGTCACTGTATACTGTCCGGACCATCAAGGAGGTAAAGTTTGTTTATGACACAATAGTTGAAGTTATTTGGTGTTCAGGCATTCGTCCTATAATCTGTTCTGATGGCTACACACAAGATAACTGTGTTTGGAGCCTATTACCTATAGAATGCCAATTTAAACATGATTGTCACAGAATGGAGATGATCTCTGACATATGTCCTTACCTCTCTTTCTCTCTTATATGAAGAAACTTTGCTACGTAGCGGCTGATTATGAAGCTGAACTACGTAAAGATACACAAGCTTCTTGTGAGGTTGATGGTGAAGGGTGGTTCACTCTGTCAACTGAGAGATTCAAGACTGCGGAAATTCTGTTTCAGGCCCATATGGGAGGAATGTATGTAATTTTCAGATATCGCTTGATTCGTACTTCCATTACAGTTGTCATTGCTCAATGTTGACCTTGCCCATGCAGGCGTGCTATGGGCTTGCATAAAGCAGTAGTTCTATGTATGGATCACTGCTACAATTCAGAAGTAGTTGGTGATGACAGCTGGTACAAGACAATTGTTTTATCTGGTGGATCATCATGCTTACCTGGTTTACCAGGTATTTTTCCTATGGATTCTGGTCCAGTATGTTTTCTAGACGTTCATCAGTATTCAGTATTGAATTAAACATGGATTGATGGTGGATTATGCTGTTTATTCCGGATTTTGTTTATTCTTTGGTGACTAATGGATACCGTGTAATGCAACAGAGAGGCTGGAGAAAGAGCTTCACCAACTTCTTCCACCTTACATCTCTGAAGGAATAAGAGTAGTTCCTCCTCCATTTGGAAGTGATACTGCCTGGTTTGGTGCAAAGATGATCAGCAATGTAAGGACATGGAACCTTGAATTTTGTTTTTGTTCACTGAATTCATTGCTGATGTTATTTTCTCTTCTACGAATGTTTGGTTGAACTTTAGGTGAGTACTTTCACTGAGGCATGGTGTGTGAAGAAGCAGCAGTTCCGCCAGAAGATACGCAGGAATGGTCCATTGTTTGTGAATGCTTGGTAATAAGAACCCATATACAGTTATGATTGCACAGCAACAAGCCGTGATCGAGAAATAAACATGGAGTTTCCATGGAGCTATCCTCCATATCTAAAGATATGGGTACACAGCATCCAGTTCACGTTCCACCGGTTTATAAAGTACGAGTAATTACATATATCATGTACATGGATTATTAGCCAAAAAAACATAGGTTATTGTTGTTATAGCATGTTTTCATACGTTTACTGTTCTGTAATTATTTAAGTTGGAGTTTGGTACAGTAAAAACTGTTATCATATATTATAGAACAATTTTGTAAATGAAATACCCCATCCGTTTAAGCATTAGGCCAATTTTAATGGAAGTGGCAGAGTCATGTACGAGGGAACTTTCATGGGATGAGGGACACTCCCACTGACACTAGCTTTCCTAAATTTGTATATATTAAAGCATCTTCAAGAGTTTGTCATATTTTACTTGGCATATCTTGTGTTTTGCCAACTTCTAAAAAGATATGCCAAGTAAAAAAAGAGCTTATCTCCAACAGTTTGGCATAATTCACTTGCCAAATCCAAATCTAACTTACATCAGGAATCCTGAGAGAAACAAAATTATATTTATGCTCTTCCACCTCTTGAAAACTTAAATCAGGAATCTTTCTCTGTTTTTTTTTTCACCCTCCCACCGCGCGCGCGCGTATATTTACGCGCTGGAGGCTGGTTTTTCCCAAGTTGTCAAAAATTGCCAAGTCTTTTGCCAAACTGTTGGAGGAGTATTTTTAACATTTTTACCAAAAATAAAAGATTTGCCAAACTGCTGGAGATGCTCTTATAAATGAAAAATAGGGATTTTGCCCAATTAGTCCCCTCACTATATAGACCTGTTTGAATGTAGTGCGGCGCGGACAAAACAGGTGCCACTGGCACTTAACATAGATTATCACCATTCGGCGTACGAAAAAACATTTTGTTGTAAATTTGTATACACAAATTTGCTACCGTGTTCGCCGTCTATTCTCACATGCCTAATTAGCTTTCACCCTTCCTTCACAAACAAATTGACAGGATTTTCAAAACAGTTGCCCACTGGAATCCAACTGCCCATCCGGGTTCGTCCAGTTACGCCAGATGAATTAGCATATTAGTATATATGCAACGGAAACAACGGACACCACGAACAATACAAATATGATTAACGATGCAACATCAGATAACGGATCAGTCAGGTAGAACAGACTACCAGACTCAAACGGACTTCACAAGGTAATACATATGAGTTCAACAGGACACAATAGCCCTCAAAAGTCCATTCATACTTGGTTGCGGGGAGAGTGACTTGGCTGGTTATTTAGGTGATAACGTTTCAGGGTTGCGCACATTCACCAATTGGCCTTTCTTCTAGCCCATGGCGTACTTCTGCGTCCAGGAGCGAGCAGTTGACTCATACTTGGCCCTATCAGTCTTGTACATGTGAGCAATCTCAGGCACAAGCGGATCATCAGGGTTCGGGTCTGTGAGCAGCGAACAGATTGAGAGGAGCACCTGTTAACACACAACAGAATGATCAGGAAGATGGTCACTAACTATCTGAATATACAGTTCTCAGTGAACATTGCGACAAAAATATAACTTCTGAAATCAAGGAAAATGGGTGCAAAGATGTTAAAACTGGAAATAAATACACAGAATTTGGCTGATTCACCTTTGATATGGTCAAAGCAGGGCTCCACTGTTCCTTGAGAATGTCAAGGCAAATGCTGCCATTGCTGTTAATGTTCGGGTGGAACACCTTAGTGCGAAATGACACCTGAAAATAAGTGCATCATTTGAACATTAGAAACCAATAAATGATTGGTTCAAATCATCTGTTCTTTAAAGATGTAAAGCTGTAGGTCTAGGTATCAGAGTATCCATCCAATGAAGAACTACTATGGAGATTGTATTGGAAATGAGATTTAGATAAAATACCTTTGGTGGTTTGAAAGGATAATCAGGTGGGAAATGAATGTTCACCAAGAATACCCCACCAGCAAACGGGCTGTCCGAAGGCCCCATGATAGTGGCTTGCCAATGGAACATGTCCTCACCAACAGGACCTGACAAAAAAACAAGGGAGTGCACCCTCAATGAGCTGAATACTGCCAGAAAACCTACTCATTTCCTTATGCAGATTATTCAAATGCAAAAGTGGCACAAACAAAGAGGATGGAGCAAGCAACATTCAACAGTAGATACAGTTTAAATATTGAACTTGCACTATCCAACAGATATGCTATGGCCAAATCATACCAAATAAAGACATAATAATGCCTATGAGGCAGAAAGCATACACAACAAATGCATGACTATTCCATCGCAACCTTCTGCCAATGGGTCTCCCTGTTGCACTCACATCAGTGTTATGATCCTATTAATGACATGGTCTATAACTTGTAACAGAGATATCCTCTTGAGTTTACAGTATAATTTTCAGATTACTGCTACATATTTTCATCTGATTTCAAACTTAACTAAAAAAAGGAATCACAGATAATAGAACCTATAAGGGCTTGTCGCTCTCATGTAACCACAGTCAAATACTTTTCAATCAACAGCACAGAACTTAAAAAACGTAATCAGATAGCCAAATTAGAGTTCGTGAAGACGCTTGACAAAATAAGACCGCAAACCATGGCAGCCACATCATGCAATGAAGTAGCTATCATTCTAGTTGCATCAATCATGAGGCGACGAAACAAATCAGCTCTAGTACGCACGGACAACGCGTTCACCACAGCACAATTCGGCAAGATCTGGACCAAAACATCGCGTTAGAGGGCAAATCACCTGCGCTGCAGGACGTGGGCGGGTCCTTTTGCAGGTCCTTCAACTCCTTCAGGATCCTCTTCGACGCCATGGATCAAACCCTAAATCCCCCAAAATCCACAGATCAAATCAAACCTAGGGTAGGGGCTTCACAGATCGAACCGATCGAATAAAAGGAGGGGGTTAGAGGGGCCCGCGTACCGATCGATGCCGGGGGATCAGGAGGGGTGGCGCGGGGTCGATGCTGCGGCCGCCTCCCTCTCTTCTAAGCGCGCGCGGCGGCGACGGCGTGTCGCGGGGGGCTCGGCCACAAACGGGAGGAAGCGAGGAGTCGGGGGAAATTGGGTGGGGGAGACCGTGGGGGCATTTTATAGGGCGACGGGGCCACTTCGACCGTCCGATGGGGGATCCGCGGGCGCCGACGCATCGCGTGATGCTTACGCTGGACGCGCACAGGGTTCACCTTTCGGTGCTTTTCTGGGTTTCTTTTTGCGCAGGAAAAGAGGGAAAAATCATTTGCCATGTTTAGGTGATCGGTGAGAGTTTGATAGGGTGCATAGGAATGACACGCTTATTGCACATGGATGTACTCTACCCATGCAACAATTGTATTTGGAAGCATTATTATTCTAGATACTGTGACGCCCTAGGTGTCTGCATAGTAGTTGTGTATCTATTTTATGCATCATGTGCTTGATTGCTTGAAAAAGGATCTTTTTGTAAATATAAAAGGTTATATGTGTAATTATGATTTTATGCAAGGTCCTTTCTGCAGTTATATTTGAATAGGTTGCGGAGTTATAGCTTTTGTGGAGGGTGTTTTTTTTCAAAATTCAGTGCATTTATTACATGGCAGCAAATTTTGCTTTTAAGTCTAAATTTGAAGTGAAATTGCATTGAAAAAGACAAAATTCCTAGAATTCAAAATCCCTCTTATGTTTTAAAAATTAGCTCTTGAATCTTTGATCAAATAAATTTTTGCACAATATCAAAGTTGTAGATCTTGAAAAGTTGAACAACTTTCATGTTGGACACTTTTCCATTTGAGCCCTATTTTAAAAGTTATCGCTGTTTTACAGTGGGGTCCCTGGAATTTTTGGAATTTGTGTTTGGGTCCTTTTTCTTCCACCTCCAGCTCCTTCCTCTGTTTCTCGCCGTCAGCGCAGAGCACTGCCCGCCGCCGCTCTGGGCCGGCCGCAGGCCAACTCCAGCTTCGCCTTCGCTTCACGTGGCACCTCCACATGCTTCTGGACCCATCCCCTCGCGCTGGTACCTCCTCCCCTTGCCACGCGCCCCCGCCGAGCTTCGCCCGTGGCCCGATCAGCGCAGCACCCCGGACCCCCATCTATCGCGCGCATCAGCACCCCTGGAAATTCCACAACGCGTTCCCCCTCGCTATCTCGCACGCTCCCTGCCCAGACTCCCCAAACCAGCGCCGCCGTCTACCCGCAACCCCGGCGAACTCGACGCCACCTCGGAGCCACCACTGCAGCCCTCCTCCGCCCGCGATGACCCCCTAGAAAGCTCTACCGTGGGCCCGCGCAGCTCACCGACCCATCCTCCTCGCCCAATTTCCACCGG